>NC_140752.1:29945000-32912500 GCF_051527215.1 Medicago sativa | reverse complement strand
ATTCATTTTCTCTCTCTAGCTTTAAGCTCTATTCTTCTTAATCCAAGTTGTTTTGTGATTTTCATAGTGCACATTGTGCCTTTATGTTATTATCTAAAGATGTTTTTTTTTTTGAGGGATCTAAAGATGTTGTTTGAACAATTTTTCTCCAAGAATGGCATCTTGATTAGTTTGCTTGTATTTTGATTCAACAGATGCTCATATTTTGAGTGAAAAACAGGCTCTCATATTTACATTTTTAGTTCGCCTATTTGCTGGTTATGAAGTATAGTCATATATCTAGCATATACAACACCTAACTAATGCATTACCAACTAGAATGTCAAGGATAACTGACTATACATTAAGCAATGTTGATAAAATTATTATTGTTACATTTCTTTTAAGATGTTCACCTTAATATTATTACTTATTGTGGTGACATAAATTTTATTGAGAACTTACCAGAAGACATTTGTAGATTAACAAGTAGCACCATAGTTCTTGCATTTTGATTTCATTGTATGATTACAATAATTCAAATGAAAAATATTTTGTTCAATTTCAAAAAAGAATACTCTGATTACTGCCTATATCAACAAATGACCAGCTAGGGGATTTTCTCACTGAACCAGTGGCTTCATCCAAGTTCCATTCCTTTGTATCTAAGTTAGGCATGATAAACATCTAACATGATCCAACTTGTGTGAGGATGTTAAAAGACACAGAATTAAAGAATAAAGAAGAAGATAAAGTTGCTTTTATTAAGTTAACTTGCGCATGAAGTAACCAAGCAACTGTTTTGGGCTGTCAAAAAGGCCTTGTTTGAGCAATTTCGTACCTCTAACCTCCATGCTCCAACATCCAAAAAGAGATGAATTGAAGATTCATCTGATACGTCACAAAAAAACACAACTCGATGGAATGAAGTCCCGAAGAATCTTATGAGAAAAAGACACCACCTTTGAAGGCGCCAGGTTTTTCCAAAGAAAACTATACACATTCTCTTCCATTGGGTTTGAGACCTCTTATATGATTAGTGTTGGAACATGTGTGGAAATTGAGTTAAAAGACTAAACACAAATTCCCATGTTGGGTAGAACTAGTGTTGTGTGAATTGAAAAAAGTGGAAGTCCCACATCGGATGGAACACACACATTAGTAGTGTTTATATAGTGGGGGTGTACCTCTAATTAATGGGGGTACATAAGCACTAGAGAAAAAATATATATTGATATATATTTTATTATTTGGAAATGATAAATTTAATCATTATTAGAAAGTGCTTTCTTAGCCCCCAAGAAAGTGCTTTCTTAGCCCCCAAGTTTTGCTAAAATATTTTGGTACATAATATAATATATTTTTGTACTAAATTTAATATATTTTAGTACTCAATTAAGATATTTTTGTACTAGATCTAATATGTGAATTACTTAATCGCAAAGTAATATGTTACTTGTTCCCAAAGTTTCTCATATTACTTGTTCCCAAAGTTTCTCACTTATTAGTTGTGAATTTTCTCTATAAATAGAGAGCTCACACAGTGCATTCCACACACCAAAGAGTTTCATTGAGTTGTCGGGAACTCTTTCTCTCTTCTCCCTTTTTTGACTTGTGTTGACGAGTCTTTCATCTCTTCTCCCTCCTTCGACTTGTATAGCGAGTCATTCTCTTTTTTCTACTCCTTTCTGTCCCTTCGGAATTAAGAGTGTTCTTAAGACCAAAGTCCCTTTTCGGTTTAATGTCCCTTCGGAATTAAGAATGGTCTTAAGTTCATAGTCCCTTTCGATAATATATGTCCCTTCGGAATATAGAGTACTATTAAGATCATAGTCCTTTTTCGTAATACTAATGTCCCGTCGGAATTAAGAATGATCTTAACAGTATATAAATTATTTCAATAATTTTCTATTTGATGAGAAATGGTGGTATCACCATATTTGAGTGGTCGTAGTGCCATATTGATGTTTTGGAGAAATTAAAATTAGAATGGTGGTAAAGCCATATTTCAGTGGTCTCAGCACCATAATAGAATGGTAATAATACCATATTAATTTGAGTGGTTTCAATATTAAAGAGTGGTCTTAGTACCATATTTGAAGGTGTAAATCTCGAACGATTTTCTACAGTGCAGTAGTTAAACGAACAGTTGTAGCTGGGCTTGTTTTATCCTGGAGGCGGCGTGGTTGATAGTCTACATTGCACAATTTTGGGTAGTGCCACGAAACGTCTTAAAGAGAGCGACCTGGTCGTGACTCAACCTAGTAACAACTTCGGTAGATAATAGAATTTGGAAATCCAAATACAACAGTTTGGAAATCCAAAAACAACAATTTTAAGACGTTTCGAACTGTCATGTCTACCGAAGAAGTTACTTATTAAGGTTCGGTTGTCCCTAAATAAAATAAGGATAAATCAAGCTATAGAATTACATCTTTTGACTGAAACGACGAAGTAGTTGTTGTTTTTATACAACAACAGTAAAATCCATCGGAAAACAATATTGATCTTATTTGACATTAAAACCACCTTCGAACTATTTTATGCCGCATGGCTTGTTTACCTTTCATTCATATTAATAAAGAATGTGACTTCTGTGGTTGCAAAAGAATTTTTGGCAAATACGTACAAGTATGAACCTTACTTATGACGTCAGTATTGCTATCGAAAAGCCAACATATGCAGCGAATGGTCATTATTAAAGAATGGATGGCAATGTTCTCATAATTTGATGCAATTAGTTGGGATGGATTCGGATGTGACATTAGTGAATTGCTCTTGGAATAACCATATGGAGAAATGCACAAATTCATAAATTTGAGCACTGGTTAATCGTTTAAAGAAATTATATGAGAAATTTGTTCAAAATATTTGAAACAAATATTAGAAAGAATCTGAATTTTAGATTTCTATTGAATAAGACTGAGTTGACTCAGACTTAAAGAGAGACTTGTGTATCATGCATTCTTGTGGAAAAGATTGCGCATTTGATGGTATGTTCAAAATTAAATTCTCCTTCTATTTTATAAGTTGTGTGATTTTAATATTTGACATATCAAAATTGATCACGAACAAGTGTTTAATTTTAAATTTGAGTAACTTGGATTTAATTCCAACGTTATAATTAGACAATTTTATTTATTGCAGTCAAGATATATGAACCAAAAGTTCATATAAATCAGAATTTAGAGAATATGAATCTCTAAACATAATAAATTATGATATGTGTGAATTTGATGACACATAAATTAGAAATGATAAAATTATATTTTTATCATATTTATTGATGACTGCGAATTTTGGAAAATAAAATTGATATGCTTGATATGTTCAATTTTTATAACAAAAATTGAAATTTATGTTGGATAGAGTATCCAAGTCTAAGAACAAAAATTCTAATTAAGAATTTTTTGAAGAAAAGACAACCCAACTTGTCTTATTTTTGAACTTGGGATTGTCTGACATAAGTTCGGACTTTGAACCCAAGAGAGTTAAACTCACTAGTAGAACCTATGAATGTGTATTCATCGGGTATGCGATAAATAACGAAACATATAGGTTTTATGACCTAAATGTTAAAGTGATCAGAGAATTTAAAAGATGTTGATTTCTATGAAGTAAGTACCCTTGTAAATTAAAGAATAGTGGGGGCACTAGTGGGGGTAAACAAAATTCCCCTTGTATATTAAGAACTAGTGGGGGCACTATATCTAATCACATTCATGTAATTAGAAATAGTTATGAAAACATCATACGAGATGTTATAGAACCTCAAGGAGGTAAGAAAGCTAAAAATGCTAAAGAGTATGAACTTGGTTTATACATTGGAAGAAGATTCATTAAGCCTTAAAGAAGTTATATCCTCATTGGATGCTGAATTATGGCAAAAAGCAATAAACGATGAAATGAATCTTCTAGAGTCTAACAAAACATGACACTTGGTTGACTTGTCTCATAAATCAATCGGTTGTATTTGGATTTTGGAAAAAGGAACTAAAACCTGATGGAACGGTTGATGAATACAAGGCTCTCCTTGTAGTCAAAGGTTTTAGACAGAGAAAAATATAGATTTCTTCGACATTCATTCACCAGTCACGAAAATCATATCCATAAGAGTACTAGTCCCTTTAGCCGCCGTTCATAACTCGATAGTACTCCAAATGGATGTGAAAGTTGCCTCTTTTTATGGTGAACTAGAAGAAGAAATCTATATGAAACAACCGGAAAGTTTTGCGATTCATGGACAAGAAAACAAGGTCTGTAAGTTAGATAATTATTTGTATGGTTTAAAATAAGTTCTTAAGGAAATATTATTATTTCACCGTAAACTTGCAATCATATATTATGATCAAGTGTAAGAACACTTGAGATGGAGTTAGAAAAACTGATGCGAGCATCATTGGCAATACTTAGGTATGTCACTGAATGTATTAGATCCGACATTGCCGATGTCGTGAAACTCTTGTGCAAGTTTACTAGTAGACGGATGAGAAGCATTGCCATGCTATAGAAAGAGTCATGAGGTGCCTTAAGAAGACTATGACTCTAAGATTACTTCACCAGGAGTAACCTATTGTACTTAAATGGTACAAGATATAAAATAGAACATCTTTCAGATGAATATTTAGCGACTAGTGTTTGCATATTGAGCATCACTAGAGGAGTTGTTTGTTAAAACAAATGATATTGACTCAGTCCACTATGGAATGAATCTGAGATGAGAACACTAGAGAAAACTAGTGGAGAAGCAAGTTGACAAGATGCTTGCTAATTGAGATCCATTAGTGGATAAAACCGTTTCCAGAAGTGTTAACTCATTGTGATAGTCTGCAGCTATTACAAAAATTGAGAATCGTTAGAGACGATAATTAAGGCATGAACACATAAAGGATTAGAGAGCTAGCTACTCTCAAAAGGAACGGTTAAAGTAGATCATGTACGTACTGATAAAGAATTAGTTAATCCTTTGACGAAAGGAATTACTAAAAAGAAAGTCCTAAACACATCCAATAGGATGGGACTTATGCCCAAAGGTCACAAGTGATGGTAACCCGACCTACATGACTGGAGATCCCAAGAAATAGGTTCAATGGGTAATAACAAGTCACAAGTGATAGAACATGCTATGTTAAAAGTAAGAAAGCATGATTCCTGCAGCGATAGAAGGATGAGATAATAGAAACTCTTAATGAGATCTATACTCTATTTGGAGTGGAGTACATAGCTACAAGAGTACTCTTGATAGACTCACCTATACGAATGTGGAACTAAGGGCCGGTTCCTATGGAATTCGGGGCAGAATACCTAGAGCGTTCGTTAAAATCGGGATACACGTGCAAGGCCATAAACGCACGGGCTTTTAGAATACACCTTATGAAAAGGTTTGTGTGTGAGTTCTATGTCTGAGATAGAATTCAATGCTGTAAGCAACTCTTGTTAATCAGAATTTTACTCGCTATGCAAAGGTTCAAGTTGTAAGCGACACCTTTGTTTACTAGCAAATCTTATGGAGACGTTTTTGACGTTACTTCTGAAACCATTTTTTAAATTCAAGTGGGGGATTGTTGGAACATGTGTGGAAATTGAGTTAAAAGACTAAACACAAATTCCCATGTTGGGTAGAACTAGTGTTGTGTGAATTGAAAAAAGTGGAAGTCCCACATCGGATGGAACACACACATTAGTAGTGTTTATATAGTGGGGGTGTACCTCTAATTAATGGGGGTACATAAGCACTAGAGAAAAAATATATATTGATATATATTTTATTATTTGGAAATGATAAATTTAATCATTATTAGAAAGTGCTTTCTTAGCCCCCAAGAAAGTGCTTTCTTAGCCCCCAAGTTTTGCTAAAATATTTTGGTACATATTTTGGTACATAATATAATATATTTTTGTACTAAATTTAATATATTTTAGTACTCAATTAAGATATTTTTGTACTAGATCTAATATGTGAATTACTTAATCGCAAAGTAATATGTTACTTGTTCCCAAAGTTTCTCATATTACTTGTTCCCAAAGTTTCTCACTTATTAGTTGTGAATTTTCTCTATAAATAGAGAGCTCACACAGTGCATTCCACACACCAAAGAGTTTCATTGAGTTGTCGGGAACTCTTTCTCTCTTCTCCCTTTTTTGACTTGTGTTGACGAGTCTTTCATCTCTTCTCCCTCCTTCGACTTGTTTAGCAAGTCATTCTCCTTTTTCTACTCCTTTCTGTCCCTTCGGAATTAAGAGTGTTCTTAAGACCAAAGTCCCTTTTCGGTTTAATGTCCCTTCGGAATTAAGAATGGTCTTAAGTTCATAGTCCCTTTCGATAATATATGTCCCTTCGGAATATAGAGTACTATTAAGATCATAGTCCCTTTTCGTAATACTAATGTCCCGTCGGAATTAAGAATGATCTTAACAGTATATAAATTATTTCAATAATTTTCTATTTGATGAGAAATGGTGGTATCACCATATTTGAGTGGTCGTAGTGCCATATTGATGTTTTGGAGAAGTTAAAATTAGAATGGTGGTAAAGCCATATTTGAGTGGTCTCAGCACCATAATAGAATGGTAATAATACCATATTAATTTGAGTGGTTTCAATATTAAAGAGTGGTCTTAGTACCATATTTGAAGGTGTAAATCTCGAACGATTTTCTACAGTGCAGTAGTTAATCGAACAGTTGTAGCTGGGCTTGTTTTATCATGGAGGCGGCGTGGTTGATAGTCTACATTGCACAATTTTGGGTAGTGCCACGAAACGTCTTAAAGAGAGCGACCTGATCGTGACTCAACCTAGTAACAACTTCGGTAGATAATAGAATTTGGAAATCCAAATACAACAGTTTGGAAATCCAAAAACAACAATTAGCAAGCAACTCTTCCACTTATACATAGAATTTACCTTAAAAGAACCGTTATCCTTCGGCCTCCACCAGCAAACATCCTCCTTACGAGTCCCCGTTCAAGCTTCTAACACACTTCCAAAGCAAATAAATCTCAACGCTAAAATAATCTGGTTCCATTTCGTTAATGAAGCCTTCCTTTTGGTTTGAAAGTGAATAACTTCGAGGGAACCTAACACGAAGAGGGTTATCACCCACCCAATAATCCATCCAAAACCTCCTGCTTACACTATTTACTACCCTCATAACAACCTCCTTATTGAACCAATTCCCACCCACAGGTTCTTCCAGCAACACAATATTCTTCCACTACTGTGAATAACACACCACTTCCGTCATTAAACATGTTAATATT
This sequence comes from Medicago sativa, assembly GCF_051527215.1. Classification (NCBI taxonomy): domain Eukaryota; kingdom Viridiplantae; phylum Streptophyta; class Magnoliopsida; order Fabales; family Fabaceae; genus Medicago; species Medicago sativa. The sequence goes on along the minus strand of NC_140752.1, from coordinate 32,905,261 downwards.
ATTAGTCCCATACTTGCTATATAAAATGTCATTCCAAAGAGAGTCACCTTGTTGAATTAACCTCCATCTCCATTTTACCAAAAGACTTGAATTGACAACCTGAATGTCCCTCACATCAAGCCCCCTTTGCTCTTCTAATGATAAACCACACTCCACTTCACCCAACTTACTTTCAAACTTCCCCAAACTTCTCATCAAAGGAAATTTCTTTGAATCCTCACTATCTTTCTTCAAACGCATACCGACATCTTCACAAATGATAGGAAGAAAACAGGATTTGAATTCACCATTGAATTAAGAAGGACAATCCAACCACCAGGACTCGTATAGATTGCACCCATTACTTAGGATTAACTCCCACCGATAACCCAAATATTTAATCTCCCTTTCAATTGCTCTAAAAGTGGCTCTTGAGTAAATTTCGCTCCAGGATAAACTCCCACCGGTAACCCTAAATATTTAAAAGGTAAAGATCCTTCATTACAATTCAAAAAGTAACACGCCATGTCCATGAACTCCCTTTGCACATTATACCAACCAAACAACTTTTAAAAAAGTTAATTTTGAAACCCAACATCATCTCAAAACCTTTAAGCAACGCCTTCAATGTCCGTAAATTGAAGATGCGATATCACCAACCCACTTCGGCCAACCTCAAAACCTTTAAACAAACTTTGATTGACCGCATTACTCATCAAACCAATTAAACCTCCCGCTACAAGAAGAAAGAAGAATGGAGCTAGACGATCTCCTTGCTTTAAACTTGTTTGGGTATTTATCTCCTTCGTGGGGGTTTCATTGACTAAGATGGACATACTACCAGAAAAAACTCACCCTTTCATCCAAGCGATCCATTTTGAACAAAACCCCACTCGGCCAAACATATATTCTTGAAAGGTCCAATCCACCGAGTCGTACACTTTTTCAAAGCCTACCTTTAAAATTAAACATTGACCAACTTATTGTGCAATATATCTTTCAAAAAAAAAAAAAACTTATTGTGCAATATATATTAATATTTCTCTATAAATATGAGAAATTCTAAAATTTAATTGATGAGTTTCCCTAGTTTTTTTTTTAATTGACAATCTTTCCATTAGTTCAAGAGACGCCAATAACAAAGTTAAAAGATTTGGAAGTCATAATGACAAACATAGAATTGCACTCAGCTTGCAATTTCAATTGGATAAATTAATAACCGCCATTTGCAAAACAATATAGAAATTTAATAGACTATCTAATCTAAATTTCTTAATTAGTGGAACTAAGCTTTGTTTAGAAGCATCACATATATTTAAGCAAGTATTTTCCCATCTGACCCATATCTATCCATTATTTTTGTCCGAAAGATGGCATCAAATTCCCATCAATGAAAATTCGGAATTTAACTCGTATTAATTGATTCCTCGTTGTAGTTTGGTGCAGGATGATCTAATACTAAAAAGATATGTCAGCCTATCAGGGGAAATCTTAATGGATATGATATGTTTAAATATAATATATAGTGTAGCTCAAAGTCGTTTTCTATACTATTCTTTTACATTCATACTTTATTGGATTCCAGACTTTTGTTCTAAGTTAAAAAAAATACAAGTTAAAAATAGGGACAAAAATATATTTAACCCTTAGAAATACCTATGACAGTAATGCAGTCACACTGGTTGAAGGTACAAATTTCAAAGTAACGATTTTGATTTTTTAAAAATCAAAATTGAATTAAAATTTGAGTTGTTTGATTTTGATCTAACAGTTCCAAGCTGCTAGCTGCACACAAGGCGATTGAACTCAATCCCTTTTCGGATGAAATTTTATGACATGCTAGAGTGTGTTATTTGTATTTGTCGTTGAACTTGAAAGTTAGCTGAGATATCGGCAAATAACTCTCAACAACGAATCTCTTCAAGTTACGTTGAAAATTGAACTTTGTTTCTCATCCTGGGTTCCTTAACTATTTCAAAGAGTGTTAAGTACGATTTCTGATTTTTTATTTATTTTTTGTTTTCAAGCTACTGATTTAAGAAATGAATAAAATAAAGATAAAAGCAAAAGGATAAAGAGATAAAATGCGTAGGGTTCTATTGATTTTATATGTCGAACAAAATGTATAATTCCAGTATTTAGAAGCAGACAATAGTTCTACCGGCCTAAACGACGTTGCCTAAAATTTTTTGGATAATTGATTCAAGTGTATGTGATTATATTTCAGGTAATAGTCATTTATTTCCTAAAAAAAAGAAAAGAAGGTAATAGTCATATCTTATCCCAAATTTTTTCACATCATAACTCTAGTGGATGGCTCTAAGGTTAACGCGAAAGGAATTAGTCATGTTTCAGTCACTCCTTTTATAGAGAGCCATCAAATTTGTTTTCTAGTGTACTTGTTACAGAAAGGTTACATGTGTAACTCTCTAGTAAAAAAATGCTTTACTTTTCACCATCCATAGTTGAGTAGAGTATAGTCCCATATTATTAAATAAGTTTCTCTGATTCAATATAGATATTGGTCCATCACCTCCCCATTTGCCAGTATCAGTTTTGATTACAAAGAATTGCTCATTCCTAACCATCCTGTTTTTGACCATTCTCAAAGATCACCCATCGTATACCGACGTTGTCCACATGTATCTATAACAGTATTAGAATACACTAAAGGTGTATTTGGATCGAAGGTGTAGGATGGAAAAAGGAGGGAAAGAGAGGGGAGGGGTTCACTTTTATTTTTCAAATTACGAACAATGTAAAATGTTTTTCCAAAATAAATTAAGTGTTTTTGAAGTATTATATGATCATTTATTATGTTGTTACTTCAATTTTTTAAAAATCATTTTATAATGTCCGTAATTTAAAAAAGAAAAGTATACTCTCCTCTCTTAAACCCTCCATCCAAACACACCCTAAAAGATACAAGTATACAACATGATTGAGACGAAGTCAATGTGTTGATTTCTATCAAAGATGTTTATCCACTTTATTTTTTGTTAATGACTATATTTTACGAATCATTGTCTTTTGTTCAATCACTGCTAGGATGACAACTTTTAATTAATTGTAGAAACCATTTTATTTAATAATTTAAAGCAATGTAATGAGCATGTGTTTTGAAACGCCAATAATAAAATCAAGTTTATTTCTTATGATTTACTTGTAAATTAAATTAATAAGTGACTATAGTTATGTGTAAATGTGCTATCCTAAAAGAATTTGTTATATTTTTTTACGTTCTGGAAAAAGTCACTTTTGTTGATAACAATATCCATGTGTTATAATTGCTACAAGACATAAACACTTCATAACACAACGATCCCAATGCACCCACAATCTAAAAAGGAAATATCTAACCTGCATTTTACAACACTAAAAGAAGAGTATAAGAGAAAGAAAAAATTCATATATAAATTTGAAGTTGTTAGAACAAAATGTGTTTAACAATGAACCTTAAAGAGTTTTGATGATAACAAGGTATTAAAAATTGTAAATTGGACTAGCTAATATTTGTTCAAGTGTACAGGACCATAATTAAAAAGTTACATCATCATTGGTTCTGAATGAGCAAATAAAGAGCAAAGGAAACAACAAAATTTGAAGCTTGGACGCTCCTGAAGGCAACTTGCTACTGAAGAGAAAAAGCGCTCCTGAAGTTAAGTCGCTTCTGAAGTAAGAATAGTGCTCCTGAAGACAAGAGGTCCAGAAGTCATATCATCAGAAGCTGTTTCATCAGAAGCTGCATCATCAGAAGCTACAGAAGCTGCATCATCAGAAGCTGCCTCATCAGAAGCTATTTCACCAGAAGCTGAATATCAACTGGATTTGCAAAGATTCAAGAATTGAAGAATTATCACTGCAAAAGCTGTCTATTGGATTCGAAAACACAACAAAGGATTAGTGGAATTTTGCAACGGTCATTTCAAAGGTGTTTGAAGGCATGTGCTTGCAATTTGGACGAAAGCGTTGACATTTGTACGAATTGTACAACCACGTTCTCCACTACTCTGTTTTGTGTCCACGCTACAAGACAAGAAAACAGCTCCAGAATACGGCTTCGCCTGCATAGATGTTCCTTTGGATAAGGAATGGATTTCAAATTAGTTCTTCATAGGACAACAACCAAATCAGGCAAAAGATCAAAGGTGAAAGATCAAGCTTCAACAACGACTCTTTGGAGTGCTGGCAATTTCACAACGTCTCTTTCACACCTCTATATAAAGGAGTGAAGACTTAGAGTTTTGGTAATGCAATAACGCTGAATGAAAGACTCACAACATTTTTACAATTGCCAAACCTCTGCTGAAATTGTTCTGCATTCACTTAGAATTTCTGTGTCTCAAAGTCATATCTTAGAAATTCTTAAGTCCATTGAGTCTGTATCTGATTTATATTGTGAGCACCTCTGATTGTATATCAAGTGTTCAACCTTAAACAATTTTATGTGTAATTTTGTTTAGTTAGGAAGTCTCTTGCAGTTGTGCTTGAGCAGGAAGTCTCTTGATTGTGTTCTTGAGCAAAGGAAGTCTCTAGCTTGTGTGCTTGAGCAAAGGAAGTCTCTTGCTTGTGTGCTTGAGCAATTGTAATCAGATATTACTCTTAGTGAAATCTCCTTGGAAGTGCAAGGGGGATTGGACTACTTCCGGATTGTGGAAGGAACCAGTATAATTACTTTGTGTCGTTCTTCTTCTCTCTCTCTCTGTTTTATTCCGCTGCATTTAGATTCTGACCATCACTTCAGAAGCTGTCTCACTTAGCTTCTGATCAGTGTGTTCAGTTTTTAGGAGAAACGAAGAATTTTTCAAAACACAATTCAACCCCCCTTCTTGTGTTTTTCTCACCTTCAATTGGTATCTAGAGTCTTGGTCTGTTGTGTAACACTTAACCGTGCAACAGTCAAAGATCTGAGAAAAACATGTCTACTCCTCCTCCTACTGGTTCTAGTGATACTAGCTATAAAAATGTCTCACATGATTATAGTGATAGTAAGAAATCCAGTGGTGGGAAGATTCCAAAATTCAATGGAGATGCTGAATAATTCTCTTGGTGGAAGACCAACTTTTACAGTTACATCATGAGCCTAGATGAAGAATTATGGGATATTCTGGAAGATGGTGTTGGTGATTTAGTCCTTGATGAAGAAGGAGCTGCTGTGGATAGAAAGAAACATACTCCAGAACTGAGGAAACTCTACAAGAAGCATCATATTATCAGAGGAGCTCTTGTCACTGCCATACCCAAAGCAGAATACATGAAGATGAGTGACAAGTCCACTGCCAAAGCTATGTTTGCTTCTCTCTGTTCAAACTATGAAGGTAGCAAGAAAGGCTCTCCTGCTTGTACATCAGTATGAGTTATTCAAGATGAAGGATGATGAAACTATTGAGGAGATGTACTCAAGGTTTCAAACCTTAGTTTCTGGGCTACAGATTCTAAAGAAGAGCTATGTTGCTTCTGATCATGTAAGCAAGATACTCAGAAGCTTACCTGCCAGATGGAGACCAAAGGTGACTGCCATTGAGGAAGCTAAAGATTTAAACACTTTAAGTGTCGAAGATCTTGTTAGTTCTCTCAAAGTTCATGAGTTAAGTCTTAATGAACATGAGTCTACTAAGAAGAGTAAATCAATAGCTCTTCCATCCAAAGGCAAGTCATCAAAAGCTCTCAAAGTGGTTGAATCTGAAGAGGAAGAACAGTCAAGTTCAGATTCTGAACCAGATGCTGCTGAAATGGCCATGCTCTCAAAAAGACTTCAATATCTGGCCAAGAAGAACAGAAAGTTTCTCGCCAGAAGGGGTAACTCCAGAAGCTCAAGGAAAGAAGATCAGAAGGGATGCTTCAACTGTAAGAAGCCTGGACACTTCATTGCTGAATGCCCTGATCTTCAAAGAGAAAAGTCAAAGGACAAGTCAAAGAGGTCTACATTCAAACCAAGCAAATTCAAGAAGCAGATTAAGCAGAGTTTAATGGCAACCTGGGATGATTTGGGTAGTGAATCTGGATCTGATAAAGAGGAAGCTGATGAAGATGCAAAGGTAGCTGTTGGGTTGGTAGCAACAGCAACTTCAGAAGCTGGATCAGATTCAGACCCAGAAGATGAAAACGAGGTATATTCCAAAATTCCCAGAGATGAACTTGTTGAGTCACTTAAAGAACTCCTTACACATTTTGAAGTAAGAACCAATGAGTTGAAGGATTTAAAAGAAAAATATGCTGATTTGGTAAAACAGCAAAAATCAACTCTATTGGATCTGAAAGCTTCTGAACAAGGACTTAGGGGCTTTGACTTCATGTGTAAAACGTATGAAGATCAGCTCAGGTTCTTATGTCAGAAGCTACAAGATAAGTGTAATGAAAAATCTTTAAGTAACCATGAAATTGCTCTGGAAGATTTTATTATATCTGGCATTGACAGAAGCAGAGTGGCTTCTATGATTTATAGCATTTACAAGAACAATGGCAGAGGAATTGGTTTTCCAGAAGTGAAACTTGAGAAAACCAATCTAAAATCTTGTTGTGAATGCATCAAGGAAGGTCTGAAAACCTTCTTTGTACCAGAAGGGGCTGAGTTGGAAACTGTTGTTCAATCAGAACCTGAAGCTTCTAGTTCTAAGGCTAAGATTACTTCAAAGCCAAAGAACTCTAAGTCAAAGGCTATGATCAAATCTGATTCCAAGATTTCAAAGGTTAGGATCCTGAAAAGATCAGAACATATTCCTCAGAGTCTGGTGAAACCAAAATCTGAGGTTCTGAAGTCTAAGTTTCAGAAGAAGACAGTTACTGCTTCTGAAGTACCAAAACCTAAGGTGATGGTTAATCAGAAGCAATCCAACTCACAGCACAAGGTACAGGAAGTGAAGAGTAAAGCCTCAAGTACTAACCTTCCAGGACCCATAGGACAATGGGTACCTAAATCTAAAAATGTCAATAATGCAGGTATGTTTAAGATCAGTGCCAAAGCAAAGATCATGGTACCTAGACAGCGGTTGCTCAAGACACATGACAGGAGACAAGTCCATGTTCCTCAGCCTAACAATGAAAGAGGGAGGAAATGTGAAGTTTGGAGGCAACCAGACAGGCAAGATCATAGGTACAGGAACTATTGGTAATTCCTCTACCTCAATTAATAATGTATGGTTGGTAGATGGTCTTGAACATAACCTTTTGAGCATTAGTCAATTTTGTGATAATGGTTATGATGTGCTTTTTGAGAAACCCAACTGTACAGTAATCAACAAGGAAGACAAATCAATTGTGTTCAAGGGAAAAAGAGTTGACAATGTCTATAAAATCAATTTTTCTGAACTGGCTGATCAGAAGGTGATTTGCCTACTATCAGTGAATGATAAGAAATGGATGTGGCACAGAAGGTTGGGACATGCTAACTGGAGGTTAATCTCTAAGCTTAGTAAGTTACAACTTGTGAAAGGGCTACCAGAAATTGACTATCATTCAGATGCACTCTGTGGTGCATGTCAGAGAGGGAAAATTGTGAAATCATATTTTAAAACCAAAGACATTGTTTCAACCTCAAGACCTTTAGAATTACTCCATATTGATTTATTTGGACCAGTGAGTACTGCATCCTTATATGGAAGTAAATATGGATTAGTCATTGTTGATGATTACAGCAGATGGACTTGGGTGAAATTCCTGAAAAGTAAGGATTATGCATATGAGGTATTCAGTAACTTCTGTACACAAATTCAAACTGAAAAAGAGTCAAAGATTTTGAAAATCAGAAGTGATCATGGTGGAGAATTTGAAAATGAGCCATTTGAAGCTTTTTGTGAAAAACATGGAATTATCCATGAATTCTCTTCTCCTAGAACTCCACAACAAAATGGGGTTGTAGAGAGAAAGAATAGAACTTTACAAGAAATGGCCAGAACCATGATCCATGAAAACAATTTGGCTAAACATTTTTGGGCAGAAGCAGTGAATACAGCATGTTATGTTCAAAACAGGATCTATATTAGACCTATTTTGGAGAAAACTGCATATGCACTCTTTAAAGGAAGAAAACCCAATATCTCTTACTTTCATCAATTTGGATGTACATGTTACATTCTGAACAACAAGCTCTACCTAAAGAAATTTGATGCCAAGGCCCAAAGAGGAATCTTTTTAGGTTACTCTGAAAGGTCAAAGGCATACAGAGTGTATAATTCAGAAACACTCTGTGTTGAAGAATCTATGCACGTTAAATTTGATGACAAGGAGCTTGAAGATAAAACTTCAAAGCAAGATGAAAGTTTTGCAGAGATACAGGTTCCTGAAGTTACTCCAGAACCTGATCAGATAGCTGAATCTGAAGATAGTCCAGAAGCTGAACCCACATCAGAAGCGCAAGATGAAACTGCTTCTGATGAAGCACAAGATGGCTCACATCAAGCAGATCCTCCCAGAAACACATTCAAACACAAGTCTTCACATCCTGAGGAGCTAATCATTGGAAACAAAGATAGTCCAAGAAGAACAAGATCACATTTCAGACAAGTAGAGTCAATGATTGGACTAATCTCAATGATTGAACCTACAACAGTTGATGAAGCACTTTCAGATGATGGATGGATCCTAGCTATGCAAGAAGAGTCGAATCAATTCCAAAGAAATGATGTGTGGGATCTGGTACCCAAACCTCAGCACAAGAACATTATTGGAACAAAATGGGTATTCAGAAACAAGCTGAATGAGCAAGGTGAAGTAATAAGAAACAAACCCAGGCTTGTTGCACAAGGGTATAGTCAACAATAAGGCATTGATTACACTGAAACGTTTGCTCCAGTTGCAAGATTGGAAGCAATCAGGTTACTTCTTTCCTATGCAGTTAATCATGGCATAATATTATATCAAATGGATGTCAAGAGTGCATTTCTAAATGGTGTCATAGAAGAAGAAGTGTATGTCAAGCAACCTCCTGGATTTGAGGATATTAAATATCCTGACCATGTTTTTAAACTGAAGAAATCACTATATGGCTTGAAACAAGCTCCCAGAGCTTGGTATGATAGACTAAGTAATTTCTTAATCAAGAATGATTTTAAAAGAGGACAGGTTGATACAACACTCTTCAGAAGGACCCTTGGGAAAGATATTTCTAAGTTAATGCAGGATGAATTTGAAATGAGCATGATGGGAGAGCTGAAGTTCTTTCTGGGCATTCAAATTAATCAATGCAAAGATGGAGTCTATGTTCATCAGTCTAAGTATACAAAGGAGCTTCTGAAGAAGTTCAAGCTTGAAGATTGTAAAATGATGAACACTCCAATGCACCCTACGTGCACCTTAAGCAAAGAAGATGAAGGAGCTAAAGTTGACCAGAAGCTGTATAGAGGTATGATTGGTTCTCTGTTATACCTCACTGCATCTAGGCCAGATATTTTATTCAGTGTATGCTTGTGTGCAAGATTCCAATCAGATCCTAGAGAATCTCATATGACTGCTGTCAAGAGAATCTTCAGGTATTTGAAAGGAACAACTAATCTTGGACTCCTTTATAAGAAATCCTTAGATTATAAGCTAATTGGATTCTGTGATGCTGATTATGCTGGTGATAGGATTGAAAGAAAGTCAACCAGTGGCAATTGTCAATTTATGGGTGATAATCTTATATCCTGGGCTTGCAAAAGACAAACAACTATTGCTATGTCTACAGCAGAAGCAGAATACATTTCAGCTGCAAGTTGTTGTACACAACTACTTTGGATGAAACATCAGTTGGAAGATTATCAGATAATTGCTAACAGTATTCCCATTTATTGTGATAATACTGCTGCTATTTGTTTGTCTAAAAATCCAATTTTGCATTCAAGAGCTAAGCACATTGAAATCAAACACCATTTTATCAGAGATTATGTTCAAAAAGGAATTTTAGATATACAATTCATTGATACTGAAAATCAGTGGGCTGATATATTTACTAAGCCTTTAACTGTTGAAAGATTTGATTTTATAAAGAAAAATTTGAACATGCACTACGTGTCTGATTAAAGTTTGCTTGCTCCTGAATAGGATTTTAGGTTCTGAAGTTAGTTCAGAAGCAGGAGTCCATCAGAAGCTCTGTATTGAGGTTCTGAGGAAAACTCGCTTCTGATGATGACGTCAGCATCTGAAGTCCAGAAGCTGGATTTATTGCTTCTGAATAGTTGAATTAGTGGAAACGTTGGGAGTTACTTTTTAAAGTAACTTCTGGCCCACTAACTTGGTAGTTACTCTGTGAACTTCTGACGTGGCCTGTATGTGTTGGTGTATAACTAAAAGGGCAATGATGATTTAATAGCTTTGAAAGTACTTTTCACGCGCCCCCAATTTTGTCATTAATGTTATGTTTGTTTGTCTCTTTTGAATTGCAATCGTTTTACTTTTAACACTTTGTCAATTCACACACTACTCACTCACAACAAACACATTTGCTCTCAAACCTGTTAGTGCGAAGTAAGCGCATTCTCTCAACCCTAGAACCCTAAAATCTTCATCTTCTTCAAATCTTCTTCAATCATCAAATGGCATCATCAAGCTCAAAAGTTTCAGAATCTACATCAAACATGCAAAGCGCATCAGAATCTAGGTCAGTCTACAAAGAAAAGACTATGGATATTCCATGGAAATCCTTAATAGTTCAAGTAGAATCACCGGTGGATTTTGCTTCACTCAAGAAGTACGAAGTGAAAATGGAAGGATTGATAGAAACTCAAAAGCTGTCTGAGTATTTCAAGATGCTAAATGGGCCAACGTATGTGAACTTGGTCAAGGACTTTTGGTTAAAAGCTGAAGTGTACAATGAAAAGCCTGCAAAAGTCGTAAGCAAACAAGCTGGGTCAAAGAAAGGGAAAATGACCATGGATATGAATCCTACATCATTTGATAGCTTAGAAATAAGGTCTGAAGTGATGGGCATTCCTATAACCATCACTAAGGGCGTTATAGCTAAAGCTTGTAGAATGAATGCAGAAGGAAGATTCCAAGAGATAGTCAAGAAGGAAGATGTCCTGCTAAAAGGCTACTACAACACTCTTCTGGGTGGAAAGAAAGATGCCAAGCCTTCAGAAATGGAGATTCACAACAGGATGTTGGTGAAATTCAGTAATGATTGCTTCTTTCAAAGAGCAGGAGGGTCTGATCAACCTAACAACCAACAGAAGCTAGCAATTTACTTCATGGCTATTCTGGAAAAGATAAACTTCTCAAGATATGTAATGGATCATCTCTGCTGGGCTATAAATGAAAGCACTATCAGAGGTAGGAAGCAAGTGCCTTATGGAAGATTATTGTCTGAAATCTTTCATCAAGGAAGAGTGCTGGACTTCTTGAGAAATACAAGGAGTGCTTCTGATAAATGCTTCGAAGTGTTTACTGCTGAAAGGACTATCAGTAGCAGGAGCCTATTCTCTATGAAGTTTATCAAGAAAGCCCCTGAAGATGAAAAGTGGTTGGAGATGACCACAGAAGAAACTGAGATTATCAGGAACTTTCCTTCAATCTTTGAGGAAAGTAATCCTGAAATCTTGGCTAAATCAGTAGCTGAGTATGTCTTGGAAGAAGATGCAAGCACTCAGGAGGAAGCTGTTCCTGCTAAAGTGAAGAAGGTTAAGAGTGCTACTGCATCAGAAGCAGCTACTGATAAGGGCAAGCAAAAGAAGGACGTTAAAAGAAAGAGGGGAAAAGCTGAAACAGTTTATCACAAGGAAAAACTGGATGAAGCTTTGGATGAAATAGAAAAGGAAGAAGCTGAGCCTAAGCTGAAAAGAAAGAAGGCTCCACTTGATATGAAAAGCTCTATGGTTCAAGTGACTCCAGCCATGAAGAGAATGGCTAAGGAACATTCTGATGATTTCCTAGCAAATAGGCAAGAAGCAAAAGCTCTGAAGGATTTTGAAAGAGAAGAGCAAGGACAGATGGATCAGAATGAGAATCCTAGAACTCCAGAAGCTGATGCTTCAGGATCTGTTCCTTCAGTTGGTGCACCAGATGGTACCACATCAGTAGCTGGCTCTTCAGACAAGGTAATTCAGATTCCAGGTACCTCACCCCTCATTTCACCCTCTTCATCACAACCACTCGCACCTGAACCTTCAGAAGACACTTCTGTCTTAGACAGCCTTGCTCTCCACTACTCAGGTGAGTTACCTATAGACAAACCCACCTCAGAAAAAGCCTCTGAAACAACTCCAGAAGCAGATGCTTCTGAAAATGTTGTTTCAGAAAGCCCCCATCAACAAACACCTGAACCACACAAACCCACAACACCCCCACAATCACCATTAGAAACCATTGACCTCCAACTCAACAATCAACCATCAACTTCACCACAACAACCACCAACTGAAACTGACTTTCAACATTCACCTGAACACTCCCCAGAACCAACTCCCATGGATATTGACAACTCTCAAGTCAATGTCCAAGACCTAACCTCTATCGCACACATTGCTTCTGACCAGCCTTCATCCTCAACCACACAAACACACATTACCATTCCAGTTCCTAACCCTGTTCAGGACCTTACTCACAGTGATTCTGATCTTGAAACCCTTGAACAACCACCCACAAACATCCTGGAATCTGGATATATTAACGCTGAGCTTCTCACAATCCTAAGTCAAGTGCATAATCTGGTGGATCAAAGAAGGTCAATTGATCTCACCAGTGCATATGAAGATTCCTGGGCATCACTTCAGAACCGGGCAGCTGAGCTTATTGAAGACATAAAGGCTAAGTGCATCAGAGTCAAGCAAGCTTAAGTCAGAAGGCTTATGGATAATTTGAATCAGAGTCTCAGAGTTAGAAATCCTACACTGCTCCTGGCAAACCAGCCCTTCTTCTTAGAAATGGACTACTTGACCAGAGAAGCAAGGTTGTGTAAGCTTCTGAAGAAACAGATGGCACAACAGCAGCAAGAGGCAAGAGAAAGGGAACATGCTCTTCTCCAAAGGCAACAATTTCTTGAAGAACAGTTGCAGAAGAAAATTGAAGAAATGGAGAAGATGAAGAAACAACAACAAACCAACCCTTAGTTGCACACCTTAGTGTTATCTTTTGTTTGTTGTGTGTTTTAAATTCTTAGTCCTTGCTTCTGAAACCATCTTGTTTTATTTCTCTATGCTTCTGAATGCTTAATGGTTCTGACTGCTTAGCTGCTTCTGATTTATGTATAATGCCTGAATATTCTTGTTCATATACATTGCTCTGCTTGACTTAGTTATTTTTCCTATTATACTCTCTTCATGTTTGAATTTTTTTTCTCAAATCTTTTTATCTTTTATGCTTATTTTTTAAATTTTTTTTTGATAATGACAAAAGGGGGAGTATATGTGAACAAGTATTTAAAGGCTCTGAGCCCCATTAATGGCATTTGAAATTTTTGAAAAACTTCTATCTTTTTTTTTACCTTATTGGTATAAGCTATGAACGAAAGAAGGAGTATCAAAATTCAAGTAAAATTAATTGAACCATTCTTCTTATCTATAAGTTAATTCTTTCAATGATTCATTTTTTAAAGCTCTGATAATTTTATTGTGCGAAAAATGAATTTAATTAACCTGGATAGAACTTAGGGGGAGCTTACAAACCTCACCTTAAAGACTATCAGACTCAGGGGGAGTTTGAGCTTACAAACCTCAGATTCTGAGCTTACAAACCTCAGAACCCCAAAGTCAACTTGTTAATTAGATTAACAACAATTGATCAATTTTTAAATACTTTTGTTTGTCATCATCAAAAAGGGGGAGATTGTTGGAACAAAATGTGTTTAACAATGAACCTTAAAGAGTTTTGATGATAACAAGGTATTAAAAATTGTAAATTGGACTAGCTAATATTTGTTCAAGTGTACAGGACCATAATTAAAAAGTTACATCATCATTGGTTCTGAATGAGCAAATAAAGAGCAAAGGAAACAACAAAATTTGAAGCTTGGACGCTCCTGAAGGCAACTTGCTACTGAAGAGAAAAAGCGCTCCTGAAGTTAAGTCGCTTATGAAGTAAGAATAATGCTCCTGAAGACAAGAGGTCCAGAAGTCATATCATCAGAAGCTGTTTCATCAGAAGCTGCATCATCAGAAGCTACAGAAGCTGCATCATCAGAAGCTGCAGAAGCTGCCTCATCAGAAGCTATTTCACCAGAAGCTGAATATCAACTAGATTTGCAAAGATTCAAGAATTGAAGAATTATCACTGCAAAAGCTGTCTATTGGATTCGAAAACACAACAAAGGATTAGTGGAATTTTGCAACGGTCATTTCAAAGGTGTTTGAAGGCATGTGCTTGCAATTTGGACGAAAGCGTTGACATTTGTACGAATTGTACAACCACGTTCTCCACTACTCTGTTTTGTGTCCACGCTACATGACAAGAAAACAGCTCCAGAATACGGCTTCGCATGCATAGATGTTCCTTTGGATAAGGAATGGATTTCAAATTAGTTCTTCATAGGACAACAACCAAATCAGGCAAAAGATCAAAGGTGAAAGATCAAGCTTCAACAACGACTCTTTGGAGTGCTGGCAATTTCACAACGTCTCTTTCACACCTCTATATAAAGGAGTGAAGACTTAGAGTTTTGGTAATGCAAGAACGCTGAACGAAAGACTCACAACATTTTTACAATTGCCAAACCTCTGCTGAAATTGTTCTGCATTCACTTAGAATTTCTGTGTCTCAAAGTCATATCTTAGAAATTCTTAAGTCCATTGAGTCTGTATCTGATTTATATTGTGAGCACCTCTGATTGTATATCAAGTGTTCAACCTTAAACAATTTTCTGTGTAATTTTGTTTAGTTAGGAAGTCTCTTGCAGTTGTGCTTGAGCAGGAAGTCTCTTGATTGTGTTCTTGAGCAAAGGAAGTCTCTAGCTTGTGTGCTTGAGCAAAGGAAGTCTCTTGCTTGTGTGCTTGAGCAATTGTAATCAGATATTACTCTTAGTGAAATCTCCTTGGAAGTGCAAGGGGGACTGGACTACTTCCGGATTGTGGAAGGAACCAGTATAATTGCTTTGTGTCGTTCTTCTTCTCTCTCTCTCTCTCTCTGTTTTATTCCGCTGCATTTAGATTCTGACCATCACTTCAGAAGCTGTCTCACTTAGCTTCTGATCAGTGTGTTCAGTTTTTAGGAGAAACGAAGAATTTTTCAAAACACAATTCAACCCCCCTTCTTGTGTTTTTCTCACCTTCAGAAGTGTGCATATTGTAATGAAGAACAAGAGCTCATATATAATCTTGTTATCCTTCTCCCTTTACAAACCTAAGATATTAGAGAATTTTTCAACATGTATAATTTCAACAAACAACAACAATCACCAATTTTATTGAAAATGATAAATCAACTTCAATTGTCTTCACATATAGTCATAGTTCAAAAAAACTATCTATCATACTCCATAATAAAAAAAACTTGAAGCTAATCCACTCTAAGAATGTTTACATTATCTATGTCGACAATCATAGTTCAAGAGAACTATCATAATCCACAATATAAATAGTAAACATATCTTGAAGGTAAACCACTCAAAATTTCTACATGTCAAAAATCAGACATAAAACTTATAGTGCAACTTTCATGTCGGCATGAAGTTCTTCAACCACCAACATATTCTTGCACCACATGTTGCATCAATGACAACCAATGCCCTGTACTAATTAACTCAGTATGTAATCTGGATTGTAGTGGAACTAGAGATTATACTTGTAAGTTGTGCACCAAAAATGTTCCTGGAAAGGAGATATGGAGTCAAAATGGACACACTCAAGAACAAAGCCGTTCCTAACCATAACCTTTTCAATACAACACTTTCACAGTACCACCATTGTTTTTTTCTGATGTGGAAGTTCTAACCATGTTGCAACCACATAACATAATAAGAATTTGTATTCATTGATTATTCCAAAATCTCTAATACCAACTTTTAAGAAAAACATGCATAAAAAAAATAAAATAACACAATAAAAACACAAGATTTTAATGTGGAAACTCCAAAGCTAGAGGGAAACACCATGGTCATTTCCTAGTGACAATAAGAGAATAACACTACATGAAAATTGATACAACTCAAAGATTAATCTCAAAAAAATATATAACCTACACCTCAAGCCATGGTCATTACCTAATTGGCCCTAGTACACTCGCACACTTAAAAAAAAAAATATATAACCTACACCTCAAACCACTTTAAAACAAGAGTATAAGAGAATGAAAAGAGACCTATATAAAATTTAAGTTTTTTAACATGTATAATTTCAACCATTGTGGTTTAGGTTTTTTTTTTTTTTTTTTTAAGGCTAAAACTATAGTGCAGTGGCATCACATGACATACTTGACATTCCAACTATTTTGACATTCAAAGACAACCGCCTATCATTTGCAAAATCCTAATTAATATTAATCAAATATATAAGAATAAGAAATAAAACTGTGTGTGTGGTGGGGTGGGGGGATGATGGCATATCATCTTACATTGTTTTCCGCATATTTTTCAGTCATTTTAGTTATGTTTTGATTCAAATTAGAGGAGTTTTAGAACAATTACCTATGATTTACCGGAAATTTTGTAATGTTTTTATTTCAAGTCATGTAATTATAGTTTTCCCAAAACTAAGCAATTCTTAGGTTTTCTTGATGTAATTCAATGCAATATCATGCAAATCGGCAAGGAATGAAGATTCAAGACGCTTTTCAAGGCATTACAAAGTGGAGAAATTATTTTCCAGCTCCTAAGATAAGTTCCAAGGAAGAAAGCACTAAAAAAAAAAACCAAGAAACAGGCAAAAACACATTAGAAGAAGGCAACATTTACCCCAGGTTTGCACAAAATGCACTCTTTATGAACCAATGTGCGGCGTGCTCGGAGGCACCCGCTGTGACTATGCGCGTCAGTGGTAAAAACAACATTTTGCTGTTTTGGGTTATGGGTTAGCGGGAAAAGCCCAGTTTTCAACCCAAACCCGCTGAAAATTCAGCCTCATTCACAATTATTTATTCAAAACATAGCAGTTCAAGAGGAAGACAAGCATTAGGAGCATCAAGGGAGGAGTCTTTCCTCAACCTTAGTTTCTAGGGTATGTTTTATTTTTTTTGTAATTATGGCTTTAGTTACCATGAGTAAATAAATCCTAATTGGGTAGGATTCTAAGATGAATATCTCTTTGTTTATTGTATCAATTTAATTCAAGTCTTTTATTCAATTATCTTATGAGATTTATTTAATCTTTTTATGTAAATGTCTTAATGCCTTTGATAGCCCTAGGGAGTGTGACATACCTATGAATATCAATTGAACTTAGAAACTGGAGGCTTTAGAGGATACTTCTGGTCATACTTTTTTGAGCGTTGCATAGTAAATGATATTCTTTCTCCTTTGTAAGGTAGACGAGAAATGGTTGTCCGTATGTAGAACTACTAAGGTAAGAAATGGTATGTGATGAACTTCTAAGATTCATAGATGAAGTTGGAGCCTTTAGATGACAACTTAGGAATACCAATTCTTTTATGTTTCAACTACCTCTTAGAGAGTATGACCATGTTCTAATACTATGTGGCTAGGCATATTGGACCCAATAGGATTGATGACCTTACACCTGTAGAGCACATATAACCTTATAGAGATCAGCAAGTGAAGCACAACAGCTAGAGGGCCATAATTCCCCATGAACTCATCACTTAAATAGAAACCTTATCTTATAACTGTATGATTATTTGTCTATTAATCCAACAAGGAAATAGAGGGGATTCGAAGAATCCTAACCACCTCTAACATTTTTCCCACTACTCCACTGGATAAATGGATGATCATCCCACATATGGGTTTCCCCATTGCAAAAAGAAATAAGCATTTGCTAGTTCTACTATCCATAGAAAGGTAACCAAATACCTCTTTCCCTTTACTCTGTGCACCTTCACAGAGAAACCAAATCATGTGTCTAACACATGTGAATGAAAACCATTTTATGATGGTACATGTGAAGGATAACTGTCCAATTCCTCTCACTTTTGTACTTTGGGAACTACACTGTCAAGATGATACAAAGCCACGGGGACCTCTTTTATTTAAAACTTTTATTACTTGGAATATGTTCAGCAAACTTGTCAAATTTAGTCATCAGTAGTTTGCCGAGCCTGGGGAGTTTTTGAATTATATAATCTGAAAACATTCAAAAAACAGTTCCAATTATATAATCCAAACTATTGAGAAAAACTAAAGTCACACATCAGATAGATAAGACTCTTGATAAGATTTTATAAAGACGATGCACTCCTCACCATACAAGCCGATTTTGTAAGGATGAGTTATACACAATTTCAACATGAGATTAAAGCCTATCAAGCAGGTCACCCACTCTTTATATACACGCACCAAGCCCAATTGGGCATGAGGGGGTGTATTGGAAAAAATCAAATCCCACATCGGATAGATTGAACTTTTGATAAGAGTTTATAAAGAGGAGTCACTCTTCACCTTACAAGTCGGTTTTGTAAGGATGAGTTAGACCCAGTTTTAACACAAACGAAGGGTATTGTCATAACTTGGAGGGCGCTTGAGAAGAGGGTATGATGGGAAAGGAATAACCTTCATTTTTTAGGTTTTTTTAGATGGCATAGAGGTTTTTAAGCATTGGGCTCTAATGTTATGTTGATTTATTGCACACATATTTACTTTGTGTGAGAGAACATGGTGGACTAATTGGTGTTCTTAAGTGTGAGAGGTCCAAGGTCCAGAAGTTCGATTTTTTTAGAATTTTGCTCTCCACCCAGCACATTTTGCTCGCACCCTGCATCCATGCCCAAAATGCCCCTGCGCTAGTTAACTTGCACAAGTGTAGATTAATGCACATGTTAAGTCATGTGGCGCAAGTTAAGTGGCGCAAGGCTACTTTTTTTTAAAATTTATTTACTATTTTCAAATTATGTTATTAACTTTATTCAAAATTATTTTGTTTATATTAATCTAAATTATTATTCTAAATTATTTTCTTAACTTTATTATAAATTATTTTCTTAACTTTATTCTAAATTATTTTATTAACTTTATTTTGAAATTATTTTGTTTACATTAATCTAAATTATTTTCTTAACTTTATTCTAAATTATTGATTCGATATTATTCTTTAAATAAATACAAATATAAATAAAGGTAAATACAACATTAGAAACTAAAAGGAAATATAAAATAAAGGAACAAAATTGAGGCATAAATAATATCTCAATTTATTAATAATTCATACATTACAATAATTCATACAATAAGTTTGAACTTATTCACTATATCTACTTATTTTCTCCTTGGGGTAAAAAGTAATCAATCTTCGTGGGGTAAAATAGTGAGCAGCCTTCTTGGGGAAAATACATCATCAACCCTTGGGCTAAATTTAAATCTGGTTTTTTTTTACCACAAGAAGTTCTTTTTACCCACGGTAAAAAGTTTCTGCGGTTAAAAAAGCAGGTTTAAAATTATCCCACGGGTCGATCACTTCCCCAAGTCAGCTACTCACTATTTTACCCCGACGAAAATTGATCACTTTTTATCCCAAAGAGAATATTGAAAAGAAAAAAAGAAAGAAGAGAAATAGAGGGAGAGAGTGAGGAGGGGGAGAAAGTAATATGGTGTGAGGAATTAGGGAAGTATGGAGGGGTATTTATAGGTAGAAATGGGAGCCTATGTTGTAACTACCATAAATGTGGTAAAAAAACGTGTAAAGTTTGTTAAAAACGTGTGGATTGAAGGTTGAAAACCTGACCACCGTCCAAAAAACGTGTGTTATTGAGGACAGACCACCGGCCAACGTGCGTGAGTTAACTCGCACATAGGCCAGTGGTGCGTGACTTAATTAACGCAAGAATATATTTGGAAGCAATGCAGGGCGCGAGCAAAATGTGCTGGGTGGAGAGCAAAATTCATATTTTTATGATATAGAAATTAGGCATCCTCTCCATTTCTATGTGCTATTAATAGAATTTGTTTATAAAAAATAAAAAAAAAACCTTAATAATAGAGAGCCCTATATGTTTCTTTTGAAAAATGGAGACTACTCCTAATATGACACACGACATAATTTCACATCTATCTTTTCAACAATTTTAATTTACCAATTATACAGGGAAAAAGAGATCCCTTGCAAGTGCAGAACAGACTAGTATAGAACATATATTATTATGGAAAATGTTAACTTGTGCCCTTATGGCATAAGTTAAGAAACCAAATATAGAAATTTTTTCTTAAAAGTTGTGCATTCAATGCTTTGAAAGTTTCAAAAGTTATCATTTAAATATAAAGTTTATTTGTTAATTCTATTTTAAGTTCCTTAACTTGTGTCCTTAGGACACAAGTTAACATGACCCTATTATTATTTCACTGGCCCCTTTCACGCACAATATAGAACATGCATAGTTTCCACCAATAAAACACGAATAAAGCCTCTGCACATATATATTTTACTAAGATGAACCATATTCTAAAAGCTGAAATGACCATATCAACTTTAGTATCACATGCTTTGATTTGACGTATTATCAAATTAATTAGAACACATACACTAACTAGGTGATGATTAATTAATATATTAGACACTAATCAAAACTTATTGCGGTGTAAAGTTGGCTGCTAACAGTTGTTAATTATAGTTAATTACTCATTGCTAGTGTTACTATTATATTATCAATTAAATTTACCTAGTGAAGATTCCTTTGAAGATAGGAAAATTTGTTGAGGGTTATATAAAGGCCTTAATCCTCACAAATTAAGAAAACCGGTAAGAAACTCAAAGAAAGAGTACTAACCTTATTGCTGCAACAACCTCGAAGCTAGTTCAAACTAGTGGGAGGTTGTGTGCATAGAAGCACACCAAAAATCAAAATACTTGTTACTTAATTTAATTCAAATTCATCAACACTCAAAAAAATCGACATGGCTCGAGGGAAGGTTCAGCTAAGGAGAATTGAGAACCCAGTGCATAGGCAAGTGACTTTCTGTAAGCGCCGAGCGGGGCTTCTGAAGAAGGCTAAGGAGCTCTCTGTGCTTTGCGATGCTGAAATTGGTCTTGTCATTTTCTCCGCTCATGGAAAGCTCTATGAACTCGCCACCAAAGGGTATGTCTCTTTTCGATCAATAATACACTTAAAGAAAAATGTTCCGATCATTTGCATAACCCTACACGATTTAGTGTGTAACCGTGCACCGCAGAAGTTTAATTTGCAGTACAGAAAGTTCATTTTCAAAACGAACCCTCTATTGGCACAATGATATGTAGAATCGAAACAAATATGTTTGAATTCTTTGCAACACTATACATGATTTGTATACATCCGTACATTGCTTAACTTTACATATAGCCAACGTAGAGGATGAAATCCAAACAAATATGTTTGGATTTCCTATAACACTATGTATGATGCACTATGTGCACTGTAGAGCTTTAGAGTGCACAGAGGATCTATAGTGGATCCTATGTAACCCTTACTTAATGCATTTAGAGCTCTACATTGTAGGGATCTATAGCCCATCAAGTTTATTTTGGTCACTGAAGTTTGACTTGTCAAGTTCATTGTTTTTGTTTATACATGAAATGAAGAACCATGCAAGGGCTAATAGAGAAGTACTTGAAGTTCACACGAGGAACTCAACCTGAAGCTGTAACTGAAGCACGTCCTCTTGTATTGGTATGTCTCTAGCAAACTATGTGCTAAACGATATTATAATATAAATGCTAGATGTAGAAGCAAAATGGAAAAAATGTATATGCTTACTATATTATATATGTAAATTAAAAGAGTAGTGATAGTGGTATTGGATGCTCTAATTGGTACATTATCATCACTGAATAATATAATAATATAGTGATATTGTTGATATATATATATACCCGGTCAAATATAGAAATCAAGGTATGTTTTGTTCTCTTTTTGTCTTGTTTTGACACATGTAGGACTTGATTCTATGAGATAAAGTATGTCGGGTTTTGACACATGTAGGAGATCATATTACGTCACATCTATTGCAATAGTAACTCATATAATATCAATTAATTCCACTGCTTTGTTGTTACTCCTTAGCCAACCTTGTGCTTAATGCTTAGACAACTTGATGTTAATAAATTCATTTTGCTTATTAAAAAGACAATGTTTTGGGTTGGAGTATCTATTTTATTTTTATTGACAAATTTTTTAGATAAGCGAGATAGTTTATAAGTAATTAAAGAGTACAAGAGATACTCTAATCTATTTTACAAAACAACAAATTTAGACACTTACTTGAAGCGAATTAGTGATACAATAAAAGGGATTTAAGAGCTAATCAGAAAATATCCCTTATTCCTACCCTCTTCACAATATCCCTTATTGATATATTTTTACTTCATCCGTTTATTTTTAAATGTCGTTTGACTATATTATTTTTTTTAATTTACTAGTTTAGAGACCCGGCGTTGTCCGGGTTAGATATTAAATAAGTTTTATAAGTTTGTGTGCACGAATACACGTGACAGTATATTAGATTGAATTTATTTAAATTTACAATTAAAATAATATCATAAAAATAAATATAAATGATGAGATGAATGTCCAATGCAAGAATAAAAAGTGTAACAAAATCAATAATGAATTAGTCCAAGTGGTAAGAGTTTTGGGTCCCTTTAAACATGTGGTCATGAGTTTGTTTCGTGACCTATGTGGATGAGAGAGAAAAATCGATTGAAAGGGATGAAAGTGATTGATATATATATATATATATATATATATATATATATATATATATATCAAAGTATATGTATGAGAAATAATAAAATTGGTGTTTGGCAAACCTGAAGAAGGAAAAATGTTAGATGAAAAGAAAGTTGGGGGATTCTGCTTGTGCTCAAAATATGTAAATATGTGATTAACGAAAATTTATTTATTTATAGTTAATATTTGCATTAGAATATGCTGCTAAAAGATAACATAATAACTAATTGAATCTTTTTTTTATAAAAAAAAAAAACTAATCAAACCTTTTTTTTCTTCAAACATAAAAACTAATTGAATGATATAGTGCTAAAAGATGAGTAATAACTAATTGAAGCTTCTTTTCCTAAAAACAAATAAACAAATTGGAGTCTTTTAATCATAAAATAAGATCGTATATGTAAACTTTGCTGAAAGTATTATGTTTAGTTTGTTGAGATATTTCTGCTACTTAAAATATTAGAAATTCAATAAAAAATTAAAGAAAATATTAAGTGGATAAGATCAAAATGTTGTTGAGATATTTATGTTAAATAAAATAGTGTTAATTAAGTTTTTAATCCCCATAAATATTCACAGTTTTGTTTTTAGTCCCTATAAAATAAAATCACACTTTTTAGTCCCTGTGACATTTTCCTCAAGCAATTTAGGGACCAAAAATTTTGATGGAAATTTTTTATAGGGACTAAAAATGCTAATGGAAAAAATTTATAGGGACTAAAAATGATGATGGAAAATTTTATATGGACTAAAAAGTGTGATTTTATTTTATAGGGACTAAAAACAAAATTCTGAATATTTACAGGGACCATATACTTGATTAACCCAATGAAATATTGATTTTTAAAAATAGAAAAAAGGGTTAATTATGTTTCTAGTCCCTATAAAATAGCGACCTTGTAAGTTTAGTCCCTACTTAATTTTAATAGCATTTTTAGTCCCTAATTTTGTTTTTCTGCACTGAGTATTAGTCCCTACTCAATTCAAATTTGTTTAATTTATGCTTAAACTCTTAAATTTTTGAACAATTTTTTGCAGACATGTTTAGAACATTACTAAAAGTTCGTCCGCAAAAAATTATTGCAAAATTTGATTTCTACATCCAGATTTTATTACTTTTTATCTTTAACTTTTGTCGTTTTAAAAAATTCATATTTAATTCATTTCATGTCAGAGAATTCTAAATTTTAGTAAACGAACCTTTCATAGTGTTCTAATCTTGTCTCAAAAAAATCGTTCAAAAATTTTAGAGTTTAAGGATAATTAATCAAACTTTGTTTTAGCAGGGACTAAAATTATAAGTAATTTTTTTTATAGGGACTAAAAATGCTATTAAAATTAAGTAGGGACTAAACTTACAAGGTCGCTATTTTATAGGGACTAGAAACATAATTAACCCTAGAAAAAATAATAAAAATATTGAGAATGAATGTGAAAGTGACACGTGACATAAAAAACCTTACTTTATATATATACTGTTGACTGATTGATTTGATGTGTAGTTTGTCTGCTACATAAAATATTAGAAATTCAATAAAAATAAAAATAAAAATACTGAGTGCATAAGATCAAAAGTTTGTTGAGATATTTATGTTAAATAAAATATTAGTTTTTAAAAATAGAAAAAATAATAAAAATATTGAGAATGAATGTGGAAGTGACATGTGGCATAAAAAACCTTACTTTATATATATACTATTGATTTAACTTTCCTTTTGATAATTTAAGCGTGCGATTTTTTAATTATACCCTTTCCTATTACTCAAACAAATTTTTTTTTGTTACATGCAAATATAAACTTTCATGAAACTAAATTCGGTTCTCTATAATAGCGGTTTCATGATATGATAAGAAAAACTCCAAAAATCCACTTCATTAGCGGAGAGTACTATTCTAAAATGAAACTTAAAAAAACCGAAAAGAGTATTATTATTATTTTTTTTTAAATTGTTTGATACCGAAAGCTTGTTGTATAAATGAATTCAAAATTTAAATTTAATTTAAAAGAATTTAATATATATATAATTATGTCCACAATTATTTATAATATGTTCTTAATATATATGACATCAAATGATAGGATATTGTATTCAACGAAACTCAAAAGTAATGACACCTTAATCAAGGTAGCAAATTATGAAATGCTTACAGTTTTAAGTAAAAGAGGAGTGTTATGAACATCCTTTTTCTAACATCTTCTCTAACATTTACTCTCTATTGTGTGAAATTCATGTGGATATCATCCTCTAAAAATGGATCGTATATAGAGTGGTGAGATCCACGTGAGTTTCATCTAACAGAAGAATGAGTGTTAGAGAGTGTGCTAGAAAGAGTGTGTTCCTGACATTTTTTTATTTAAAAAAATCAGGACGAGGGAATGACACTTAAATTAAGGTAGCAAATACTTAAGAATGAAAATTCATATTTACTTCGGTTGGAGAGACTAGAAGACTCAAACGTGCAACATGTGAAATCTAAAACCTCTTATACTTCACTAGGCCAACTCTTCCAAGTTACATACAATAGTAGTATCTATTTATGAAAGAATGATTTGTCAACTAATACTACAGAATCAATTAAAATAATTCTTTTGAAATATTACTGCTAGAACAAAAAAAAAAAAAATGGAAATTGCGGTACATATGCACATTGTTACATTTTTCATGTATGATTTTAAATTGTTGTTGCGGTTGCCGATGTTTATTTTTTGCAACCGCAAAATTTTATTGAAACACTTGTGCTAGAACAGAAGATAGGCCCCGTAACAAGCCCTAGATTTTCTTGTAACACACATTGCGACTTAAAATAATTTAAATTTTTTACAAATTATTATATAAAGTGGCAACACCGTGCCATTATATAATTTACTGATCATACTAGAGTGCAAATTTTCTCTATAAATCATTGTTGAAAGATGCTTAAAATACACCGTTGAGAGATTGCTAGAAGTAAGAATGTTCATTAGATCGAAAGGAGATTGAGATTTGGGTTCTGAAAATTTTATTTTTGGTGAGCTAATTTTGAACTAACGAGACTAAATTCGTCTGATGCGGTCTTAATACGGTAACAATGCAGCCGTACACGTGATTGAAGATCAAACCGCAATTGCAGTGTGATGTCGTTGCAATGGCTACCACAGTTTGAAAGCATTAGTTACATGCCAATTTTTTTGTTGTTGTACACATGTACTTGATGTTTGTATACACTGTAATGCTAGAAAACTATTCACATAAAGCACGTTCAAGAAAAATAAGTGTAAATTGAACAACTCAAACATGCAATTTACATGTTTTAATATCAATATATTATTTACGATTCTATACTGTTATGTGATGATATTATTTTTGGCACAATATCTATTCTACTAACTTTGTTTTTTGCATGTTCATATCTAGGATGCTAAAGAGGAAACCAATGTGCTCAAGCAAGAGATCGATACCTTGCAAAAGGGTCTCAGGTACGTACATTTGACTCTCGAGAAAACATAAACCAAAATATTGAAAAGTGATCAATAATGTTGTCATTACAAGAATAACATGCCTAATTTAAATTTGGCTAAAATATGGTTTTAGTCCCTGCAAATATGCCTCGTTTTGGTTTTAGTCCTTTTAAAAAAAAAATTGTTTTTGGTCCCTGCAAATTTTTTTGTTTTTTAAAATAGTCTCTGACCCCATTTTTGTCATGATTTGCATACGCGGCACATGATGACTGAACCCATTTTGTAGTTTTTGGTCCCTGCAAAATATTTTGTTTTTTTAAAAAGGTGTCTGCAAAATTTTTTGTTTTTGAAAATAGTCCCTCTATTTTTTGTTTTTGAAAATAGTCCCTCCAGGGACTTTTTACAAAAACAAAAAATTTTGCAGGGACCAAAAACAATTTTTTTTTACAGGGACTAAAACCAAAACGAGGCATATTTGCAGGGACTAAAACCATATTTTTAGCCTTTAAATTTCTCCATCCATTTAATTTGAATCAATTTTTTTTTCATCCATTAAAGAGTTTAAATGTTTCATAGTGCATGTTGTTTATATATACTAGCAGAAACACAAAGACTAACGTTTTCATCTGTCTGTTTTCTTATTGCGCTTGATTGTATATCTATTTTATTACATCGCTTGATTGTATATCTATTTTATTACATTAGATTATTATTTCTTTGGCAAATAAGATCAATTAAAACTCTTTTTTTGTTTTGTTTCCAATGTCGTTGTTCCCATTGTATTGAATCATTCATATTATAATGAAAAGTAACTGATTTTTTTTCTAGTAAAAGAATTTAATTAATATTATAAAATGGATAATATTGTAAATAAAATAGTTTAAATTATTGCTATAATGAAAACTATGTACTTTTACAAATAACTATATTAATGAAAGCATAAATATACTTTCTTTGTAAGCCAAAGAATTAAGAAAATTAAACGGCATTATTGGCAGGTATTTGTTTGGAGGAGGATTAGGGACTATGGCAATGGATGAGTTGCAAGTTCTTGAAAAGAACCTCGAAATCTGGATGTATAATGTTCGCTCAATGAAGGTATCAACCAACAAACTTTTTTCTCTCTCTTAATTAGTGGGTTTAATATCTTTTGTACTTATTTTCATTTGAGTAAAATTATGTTTTGCTATTTAAAAAAAAGAGATTTAATGTGCCTTATACTTTGAACTACAGATGAACATTATGTCACAAGAAATCCAAACTTTGAGGGATAAGGTTAGCATAAACTTATTCAGCTTTTATTTATTTAGCTATTACTTCTTTACATATGAACTCTAGTGTATAAAAATTATATGATAATAGTGTTACAAATATAATATAGAAAAAAATAGCTTAATTATTGAACTTTACATATATTTTTGAATGATTTAAATATTCTATGTTTTTAAATATTTATTGCATTTGAGAAATTAACTAAATTTAATCTAAAATATTGAGAGTGAATACAATATTTAAAAATAAAAATAGTTCTACCTAATAAGTACTGAATAAGTCATTTTGTTTAGAACTTAATTACTATATATATGCTTGATAGTGTGAAAAAGTTTTAGGAAAACATTTTATCATATATCATGTAGATATATGTGCATTATATCAAACACTCCTTAATTCAAAAGGAAAAATAATCATCCAACATTCACCAATAACACTAAAAAGTGTACTATCAAAAGTCGTAGATGGAGAACGAATTTTTTTTATCATATCTCATCGTATTAAAGAGACTACTAAAGATACACAAAGTCAGTTAGGCAAAACAAAAACCATTAGCCGATGCCCATACACTGAAAAAGGGCTCGACCACCACCTATGAGTGCCAAACACAAATGTGGATTTTTTAGCTTTCAGCCAACCTAAAGACAAATATTTAACTTTATCCAACAACCTAGGAATGAGAGTTACAAAATTATTAAACAACCGATTATTACGCTCATTTCACAATACTCAGGCACAAAGAAGCCAAATAAGCTGAATAAATGAACCCCTAGCATTACCACCACTTGTTGAGTGAACAAACTGCAAAAACTGATTGGACAAAATGTGGGAGTCCACCCCCAAAAAACCAATCCAATCCCGCACTAGCGGCCATAAAGATGCAAAAGTAGTGCACGTTAAAAATAAATGTTGCGCCGTTTCTAAAAAGACCACACCCAGAGACACACGAAGAGGACTCAGAAGAGATGACCCCTCTATTTACCAAATTTGATTTAGTAGACAATATATGACGAAGTAGCCGCCACGCAAAAACGAAGACCTTCAAAGGAACTTGATTATGCCAAATTAACTCCGCTGCTGAATCCGCAAGAGGAATATCCTTCGTCGTTAACAAGTGATACACACCACGAACTGAATAACCCCATGACGGGCCAGGAAGCCACAACCACTGATCTGAAAAATTATTTTGCAAAGAAACATCAAGAAGTAAAGTCCTACACTCCTCTAACAACTCTTCCTCCCAGGCCCACAACCTACGCCTTCACTTCTACGCCTCCCCCTGCTCCAAACCAAGTGAAAACAAATTTGCCATTATAATAGATTTGTTCTCAGCTAAGTCAAATAACCGACGAAAATGCACATAGAGAGGAACCTCCCCCAACCACCTATCTTACCAAAACAGTGTGTGTGGGGGAGGTGGCGCGGATTAGGGATGGGGTTGACGGTGTTGGAGAAGGTTGGTTTGAGGAGTTTGTGTCCATAAAGAAGCATGTTGGAAGAGGTTGGTTTGAGGAGTGTGTGTCCATAAAGAAGCAAACTTGACCGGCCTTGTTCGATTAAAGTTAACCATAGTAGGTTCCCCTTCTCTATATTTAGCTTTTAACAATTCCTTCAATGTTGCTACATCCCTCTTTAAATATCTTAACTGTATTTTTTCTATAAGGGACAAATTGAAAAGCATCAAATCTTTAATGCCTAACCCTCCTTCATCCTTTGCTTTACAAATATCCACCCACTGCACCCAATAAATTTTTGCTTTTAGAGACATGCCACAAGAAGCAACATTAAATCTTAGCCAAAATTTTCCACACCCCCTTAGGAATTTTAGGAAGAGTGAGATAAATGGTAGTGATTGATTCATAAACTTAGATTATATTAACCACATTCCCACCAAGGATAACAAAACAATTTCTCCAACATCCAACTCTATTTTCCACCGTATCAATAACCGAATTCGAAGTTTAAGACAACCTTGAAAGGAACGAATCCCAATATACATGAAGGAAAGGAACCCACTTTACATTAAAGAAATGTTGAAATTGAGGCCATAAGTGCATACTCCATCTATTAACGTACTCTTGGAGAAGTTAACTTTTAATCTGGAAACTAAGTGGAACCATCTAAGAATAGCCTTCATACACCAAATATTCTCCACACAAGCCTTACCAAATAAGAGTGTATCATGTGCATATTGAATATGGAAAACTACAAACTCAAAATTTCCCACCTTGAAACCTTTGAAGTAGCCATAGAAATCTCCTTCGTCATGACCACCTCTAATCCTTCAGAAACCAAGAGAGAAAGGATGAGAGCTAAATGGTCTCCTTGCTTGAGACCTTATGGAATTGAGATTTGATTCGTAAGGCATTCATTCACAAGTACGAAAAGGCTTCGCACAAACACATAAGCCTTCATCCATCCTCTCCAATTTTCACATAATCCAGATTCCAGACCTCTTCAACATATAAGTAAGGAACTTCCAACTAACCAAGTTGCATGCGTTTTCACTTTGCTAAATCCACCACCTTATTCACCACTAATTCCCCATCTTGAAGAAGCCTCCATTTAATGAAGGCCAATTGGTTTGGTGAAAAAATGAGTCCATCACCAAGCATAACCATTTTACTATAACCTTAGCCACTAACTTATACATGCTTCCAAGAAGGTGTATTAAATTCCAAAACGATTTGAAGAAATTCAAAGTTGAAACCACGCGGTCATTTCATGGACTTTTATTTCCTCTAGCATTTTTTTTTTTCTGCTTCAAAAGTTTTGATTTTAGTTTAAAGTTTTGACTCATACTCACCAAAGGAAACTCCAACCCATCAACTTTCAGCCTATCCCATCTAACATTAGATAAAAGTTTAGAGTAATACTTGACGACCTCTTGTTTTATTCTTGATGGATGGTTGAGCCTAGAAAACACTTGCCTGGCTCTATTAAACTAGCAAAGAATGTGAAAATATAAGGTGGGATGAAGAGGACTAATTTCAACCATACAAACACCACATACTAAATAACTGACGAAAACTATAGTCTAGAAATATTTGATCAATTATTGGTTTATAAGAGAAAGTGTAAAAACTAGGGGTGACTTTGTGAAATAGAAAAGGGAAATAGAGGAAAAAAATGTAAAAAAAGGTGAATACATCCCTTAGGAATCTACCAACATCGGAGCTCCTAATAAGATAGGAAATACATCAAGCAACACAAAAGGGTCAGCGATGTTAAAGAGTTTCATTTTGGATCATACATGGCTTGAAATCGTGTTCGTAAGTGATTTGTATTCCTTACTTTACAAGTTGATTTTGTAAGAGTTGCGTTAAACTTAACCCAATTCTAAGATAATATCAAAAGCTATCCAAGTTTTTTTGTACCACATTATATGATGTCGTTGCTATCAGACCACTGAAGTCTCAATAGAGATGCTTAGTCTTAGGAGTAAGATGAGTGTGTTGAGATTTTTTCATTAAATGAGATATAACTTGAAAATAAGATCAATAGTGGTGGATAATCCTCCACTTGCACACCAATTTTGTAAGGCCGTGTTAACAAATTCTACATATGATTTTTTTTCTTTCAAAAACAATAATATATAAAAGAGGAAACATGAAATAAAAGGGTTACCAATGTTGATTGCAAATAAGTCAAAAGCTAACACAAAGGGGATCACCACTGAATAGACAAGGCAAAAAAAAAAAAAAAATACAATGAAAAAATGTGTGATAACAAAAGAAACAAGTATTCCAAATTACAATGAGAACAAAAACTCATAAAATGCATCCCTAATATGAATGTGCTATTATTCTTATTTTTCTTCTTATATATTTTAATTTAATTACTAAGTAAACTTTTCATCTTTTGTATTTAAGGAGGGAACACTTAAGGCGGCAAATAAGTATCTCCATGATTTGGTAATATATTCATTTCAATTGATTAACTATGCATTTCTTTGAGAAAACAAAGTTTAGTTAAAACTTTAATAGAAAAGATTATTCTAATTCATGTCATTTTATTTTACAGGTGTTGGAGAATACTACTGTCACTAACTTTGTTCCATTTGCTACTGATACTTCGTTCCCACTAATTATACAAGATGGGATTTTTGAACTCTAGGAAATGAGTTGGAACTTTATTATTACCATTGTATAATATTTCAATAAGGGAAGGAATGACGATTGTGAATTTGTTGCATAACATTAAATCCGGTAGCATGGAGTATGTATAATGACATTTGACTACTTACAAAATGGTTCCCAAGCTTTGTTGTAAGTATTAAGATATTGATGTAAATTTGAATACTTTCCAGAACAAGTTTACAATGTAATAAGTAAGAAATGAGTGGATTATTGCTAGTTTGAAGCGAAAATGTTTCACTTCAACAAATGAACTCGACATATCAATATAGGATTCGAGTTAGATCCTAAGAGGTTTACTAATTGATTGGTTTAAGTTACAAGTGCACAGTTATGAATCGAAGATATATATGAACTTAAAATGATAAAGTAAAATGGAAAAATAAAGCAAAATAATGGGGCAAAGCATGCAATAGTGAAAATATCTAATTTTGAACGATTTGAGTTTCATACATCGTTTTTTCAATGTTGCTATGACGCCGGGGGGGGGGGGGGGGGGCTTTTTTTAGTGGCACATTGGTTGGTGATATCCTTGCTCCTCTAACTTGATTCATTATGTTACCATGTTATTTCAACAGTTTTGAGTAACTAAATACGATATACGAGGGGATTTTTATCTGATTAAAATAAACTCCCTATAAGTAGGAACAACTTAGTGTATATACCAAAGGTAGGAACGATATAGTTCTTGAGATGGAACAAACTTTGTGATGTCTCTTATGGTGGTGCGGGCGGTAAGATTGTGTACTACACCATATGATGAGACGAGGTTGTTAGCTCGGATGGACCTAAATCTGGTGTCCTTGTTGGACATGTCCCATCTACTAACAATATATAAAAATCAAAGTACGTCAAAATTTCATAATCGTCATCTTTAAAACTCATGATCTCCTTAATTTTATGTGCATAATGGTCATTTTGCAAAATTTAATTTAATTGTTTTTTTTTTAAAAATTAAAAAATTAACTTTGGATAATCATCATCACAACTGTAACAAATTTCCACGGATAACTATGAAATTAATAATTTGTTAAAAAAATTATGGATAATTATCATCACAAGTATAATAAATTTTCACAAATAACTATGAAATCAATTTTTTTTTGTTTTTAAAAAATGACTTAAAGACAAATATTATGGAACTATCCTCGGATACAACAAATTTCCATGGGATGCAAAATTAACAAGTCTTTGGAATATTCTTAAAACATTATTTGTTTTTTAATTAAAAATAAATAGGTGTAGCCAATTTTTTCTATACGAAAAAATTATAACTAATTTGCACTTCCACAGATAGGTGGATATAACAAATTTCCACCGATATTTATTTTTATATGCAAAATTAATAAGTCTTTGGAATACTTTTAATTTTAAATATTTTTTTAATCTACTAACATTGTATAAAAAAATAATTTCAAAATAAAAAAACAATTATATAAAAATCGAAATCCAACAAAATTTCATAATTATCTTTTTTAAAAGTCGATATATTATCATGATAATTACGGACTACTATCTTTTCAATTCCAGATAACTAATCTAAATATCTACTTCTATTGCTACTACGACTATAATAATAAGAAAATAAGAAAATCTTACTCCATTAAAATTTCATTCCATATTTATTCTCGATTAAACTCATAATCTTCTTAATTTTATGGGTTCAATCGTCATATATATTTAATTAATTGTTTGGTTCATATTTTTTGTGGTGGCCGGGTTTGAACCCCGGACCTTGCATATATTATTGCATTGCTGTTTTGTGACACATTGGTTGGTGATATCCTTGCTCCTCTGACTTGATTCATTATGTTACCATGTTATTTCAACAGTTTTGAGTAACTAAATACGATATACGAGGGGATTTTTATCTGATTAAAATAAACTCCCTATAAGTAGGAACAACTTAGTGTATATACCAAAGGTAGGAACGATATAGTTCTTGAGATGGAACAAACTTTGTGATGTCTCTTATGGTGGTGCGGGCGGTAAGATTGTGTACTACACCATATGATGAGACGAGGTTGTTAGCTCGGATGGACCTAAATCTGGTGTCCTTGTTGGACATGTCCCATCTACTAACAGTATATAAAAATCAAAGTACGTCAAAATTTCATAATCGTCATCTTTAAAACTCATGATCTCCTTAATTTTATGTGCATAATGGTCATTTTGCAAAATTTAATTTAATTGTTTTTTTTTTAAAAATTTAAAAATTAACTTTGGATAATCATCATCACAACTGTAACAAATTTCCACGGATAACTATGAAATTAATAATTTGTTAAAAAAATTATGGATAATGATCATCACAAGTATAATAAATTTTCACAAATAACTATGAAATCAGTTTTTTTTGTTTTTAAAAAATGACTTAAAGACAAATATTATGGAACTATCCTCGGATACAACAAATTTCCATGGGATGCAAAATTAACAAGTCTTTGGAATATTCTTAAAACATTATTTGTTTTTTAATTAAAAATAAATAGGTGTAGCCAATTTTTTCTATACGAAAAAATTATAACTAATTTGCACTTCCACAGATAGGTGGATATAACAAATTTCCACCGATATTTATTTTTATATGCAAAATTAATAAGTCTTTGGAATACTTTTAATTTTAAATATTATTTTAATCTACTAACATTGTATAAAAAAATAATTTCAAAATAAAAAAACAATTATATAAAAATCGAAATCCAACAAAATTTCATAATTATCTTTTTTAAAAGTCGATATATTATCATGATAATTACGGACTACTATCTTTTCAATTCCAGATAACTAATCTAAATATCCACTTCTATTGCTACTACGACTATAATAATAAGAAAATAAGAAAATCTTACTCCATTAAAATTTCATTCCATATTTATTCTCGATTAAACTCATAATCTTCTTAATTTTATGGGTTCAATCGTCATATATATTTAATTAATTGTTTGGTTCATTTTTTTTGTGGTGGCCGGGTTTGAACCCCGGACCTTGCATATATTATTGCATTGCTGTTTTGTGATTGAATTGTTTGTTTTTTTTTTTTTGGTTAAATTTCGATTATAGAGGTTTTATTGATTTTATGATTTTATGATAGTTTAGATTTATGTTTTGACGATTTGTTGTAGAATTGTTACAATTGTTAGGTTTAGGTTTTATGATTTTAGGATAGTTTAGGTTTAGGTTAGAATTGTTAGAATTGTTTAGGTTTAGGTTTAAGTTGTTATGAATTGTAGAATTGTTATAGAAGTTTTATTGAATTGTTAGGTTTAGGTTTTGATGAATTGTTGTAGAATTGTTAGAATTGTTTAGATTTAGGTTTAGGTGTAGGTTTTGATGATAATTTAGGTTTAGGTTTTGATTTTATGATTTTATGATTTTATGGCATTGTTGTTTAGTTTAGGTTTTGATCGCCAATTTTTTTTATGTAGATATGTCTCAGAATCATAATCAGGGTAACGTTCAGGGTGATGAGAAGAAGAAAGAAAAATCACCTATAACATGGCACGAAATTGTTTGTGATGGTTTTGTAAAAAAGAAGGATTCGAAGGTGCCGGTGTACAATCAGTCGAGGTTGAGGAGGAGCAGCTCAACCAAAAAAAGGTGCCCCAGGGACTGTCGAGGGCAACCCAATTGAGATAAGCGACAAGGGAGATGATTAAATAATGTAATGGATTGTAATAATCTTGAATAATCATGGAACCTTTTGGAACATTTTGATATTGAATAATTTTGTTATTGAATAAACTTGAAGATTTTGAATAAATTTGAAGCGAAATTGCGTATTGATTAAATTAAATTTGAAGCGAAATTGCGTATTGATTAAATTAAATTTGAAGGGAAATTGCGTATTGATTAATTTTGAAGCAAAATCGCGTATTGAATAATTTCAATTAAAGTCGCGTATTGAATAATTTCGATTAAAGTCGCGTATTGAATAATTTCGAATAAAGGTTATATTACATTACATAAAGCTCCTAAATATATGTTCTATCATTACATTACATTTGTGTAGAGCCTTCTAACTACAACAATTGTCTTACCTCTGAAATGTAGCAAATTCAAACTTGCTAAACAGCAGGACTCAAACATTCATCCGGCATTCCCAATGTTCCATTCAAAAAATTAAATTATTGTTAAGCTTGGTTTAAATGATGGTATCCAAGTGTCAAAATAATGAGGTCCATTTCTTGACACTTCAATACCTTCATCTAAACCAGCCTAACAAGAATTTAATCTTTTGAAAGGAACAATGGGAATGCGGGGTGAATGTTTGAGAACTGCCGTTTAACAAGTTTGAAATACCCCATTTCAGAGAAAGGCAATTGTTGTAGTTGGAAGGTGCATTTCCCTACCTAATCACGATCTTCTGGCGGAATCAGACTCTTGATAATATCTTCAGTTGATCTCAGCAATGGTACCCTCATGTCGATCCACTGGAACATGTTGTTCTCCCAAAACATGCTCATCACATTTTCGTCTTTCGTTAATTCCACCAAACTGAATGATACTCTCCCCTCGTCGAGCGTTGGAAGTTTATACCGAACGTATTCCACCCTCCTTGTGTCTCCGGGGTTGACTCCCTGGTTGAATTTATTCAGTTCATCCTTGAGACCTCTTAACGTTACACCAAGGCACCAAACCTTCAACCTTTGAGGTTCTCCGCCGTTGAATTTTGCATGAACGTCGATCCACCCGACCATTATTTCAAATCTACACAATAAGAAATTAAAAACAATCAATGTAAAACTCATTCAAACATTTCATCAAACACTTGATGTGCAAATTATACATAAACCCTAAAAATCATAAAAATAACACTAAAATGTTTTACTCTAAAAAAAACATAAAAAGAATGTAAAATATAAAAAAATTATTCAACTTATATCTACTCTTAAAATAAATCATATACTCTTACATGTAAATCTACTTAAAAACTAAAATAAAAAATATATATAAAAATGAATTATAACATCTACTAACATCTACTAACTAAAATAAATTAATCAACTAACATCTACTCTAAAAATGAATTATAACATGTAAATCTACTCAAAAACTAAAATGAATTAAATCTACTCAAAAACTAAAAAAAACATTTATAACAACTAAAATGTAAGTTAATAGCATTATGATTACTTACTTGTGATTTTGTTGAATAAATATGGTTGGATTTGGTTGGGTTTTTTAGAGAGATTTTGAGCGAGATTTGAAAAAAAATTGGTAAAATGAGAGTAATAATGGATGAGAGAGCTTCTGCCAGATTTGTAGCAGGAGTGCAACGGCAGTTAACTGCCGATAGATTCCTCGGCATTTAACTGCGACCAGTTCTTTTTAATTCGGTAGTTAACTGCCGTCGAAGCATTTCGTCATTTACATGTGTTTTTCAGCCTTCTCAAATGTGTCAAAAACAATTTTCAAATTGTTTCCATGCTGATTTGTGCAGAAAGAGAGTAGAAAGCCCATTCTTACGTTGAAAAGTCACAAATACCCTTGCATTTAAATTGTTTCCAGCACTTTTTCTTTTAATGTAAGTAGCGTTTTTCTTTTTGTGTCAGGTTGTCATCATTTGTTTGTTACCATTTCCATTTCTATGTTCTATTTTTTGTATTTTTATTTTGACATCATGTTCTATTTTTTGTATTATATTATGAATATTTTTTCTTAGGGATATTAGAAATATTAATATAAGAAAATACATATCAATTTAATATATGGGTAGTTATGTAATTTACTAACTCAAACATTTTGTTATCTTTAATTTTTTTTCTTTTTTTCATTCCTCTTTCTCTTATACCAAACAACTAATAAAATCATCTCACTTTCTATTCTCATTCCTTCCTATCACAATCTTTCCTTTTACTTTCTTTCCTCTTACTTTCTTTGATCATCCAAACATCTTACTTTCTTTGATCATCCAAACAAAGTCTTACTGATTGGAAAGTTGGAACCTTTGAAATTGGGCCAGTAACGGTATAGCTGAACCCAAGGGTCACTCTTTAATCTATGAGGTATTGAAGAAAAAAATTATGGTATGATTGATGTGTTGATCCTATCCGTTGTCTTTTACCGGAATAACTCAACTAATATTTTGTAGGTACACGCAGGGAATGGGGTTCATCGGCTTAAGCCAATCAATTTATCCAAAGAGCCTACCCTACACCTCCTATAATAGATGAAGCTCCAGTTGCGCATTACTGATTTCTTTCTCAATCCTGAATCCCTACTTTCATCATGAAAGACACTTTCTCAGTATCTATTCAATTTAGACTTCTGAAATGAAGCGGCCTAATGTTGAGTGACGAGGTCGACTTGCATGAGAATCAAGCGAAGTCTGTTTATGCATTTTACACATTTCTAAATCACAGCCACCATTTATTGTACCCAAGCTGAGGAGTATTTCTTACATAGGCACAATCATAAATTAAAATTATTTGAACATACGTACAAATGAAAAAAATTAAGAGAGAAAAGAATAAATTAATATGATTAAATTATTTTTCTTTTATTTTTTTTCATTTGTTTGCAAGCCCCGATATTTTAATTTAGCGGTTCGCCTAACTAAGTATATTTCTGTAACTCCAGTACCCGTTGTACTCTTTTTGGTAGTGGCCGGAGTTTGAACCCTGAACCTTGCATATTTTATGCATTGTCGCAACCAACTGAGTTACGCTCACGAGGACCCACCCGTTGTACTCTACTGCTCTTCTATAATTGAAATATTGCTAGAAAAATTACACAAATACTCTTTCTCATACCAAAAAAAATATACGATTCTATAATCAATAATGTAAACTAACCCTTTTTAGTGATTATTCATCCACTCACTCTTGTAAGCCCTATATATGTTCCTTATTCTCACGGCACCCGCATGCTTGTCTTGTCTGACTTATTTTTTAAAAGCATATATTCTCATGCTTTGTCTTTCTTTCTCTTTCACGATTTAATGATTAACATTTCATCAAGAAAATATACACTCCACGCCAAGCTTAGTAAGAAAATAGTACTATTACTGCACAATTCCAACAATTTGAACTTGTTTAATTTTAATTGCTACCTTAGAGTGCACATTTTAATTATCACTACCTCCATTTCTATGAATCTTTTTCTCCCTCCACCTGAAACATAGTTCATGAGTGTGTCGTATAGAAACATAATTGCTTAAAAGAGAAGAAGACCAAGATTGACTTCACAATATTAAAATCTAATATATATAGTTCTCACCTATGCATTTACCACTAAAACTTCCCTCCTCTCTTGTATACATGAAAAATCTCATAGTTGCTATCTTTTCTATTCATTTATCTTCACCCCTGCTGTTTTAAAATCACCACACTCCTTTGTTTTTTGTGAGCATCAGCTTCTTACGTACAAGACTTTGCTCATTTGATTGTTTGTATTCTTTCCTATAAACATTGTTATCATACACCACATGTATGATGAATTCTTCTTTAGCTTCATTTCTGAAAATTGTGAGATTTTAATGCAATTCTATGCCTTGTTTTTAAGTTTATTTTTGCTACTTTGCCCTCACTTACTAGCAAGATTAATTATATATAATATTGCTACCGGTAATTATGTAGATTTTAGAACCATTTAATAAGATTGTAAATTTCCAAAACTTAACTTCTAAAAAAATTGTCTTATATATATATATATATATATATATATCTGTTTTCTTATTCATTTAGAAAATTAAGAACACCATAATTCTAGTTATTTATATGCGAACACTTGTTTAATGAGAAAAGATAGTTAAGATAAGAGAAAATAACATAAGAGAGATAAAAATAAAGTCATAATTACTTCCTCACCACAAAGTCAACTAATCCTAATCATATGCTTTAAAAAATTGTTTTGATTTCCCTCTTCTTGGTAATTAGTATGTGACTTTTTCCCTTATGCTTTTCAAATAAAAATAAAATAATAAATTGAAACATTTACAAGGCTTGGAAGTTACGTTTGTGATCCCAAGCTATCATGGCTACATACTGATTTTCTTACATGATTTTGTGCCACATGGAATAAAGAGCTAACTTCTTGTACTCCCAATTGAAACCCTAGCTATACATATAGGTGATCATTTACTTGCCTTCTAAATTTCACAGACATAAAAAACATATGCAATATATGTATTGCGAAACTTTGCCGCAAAGAATATACATGTGGTACCACTATTTGTTCTCTTATGTGTGTAAGTACTGTTTTCTTTTTCACTTCATCATCAATATTATTATTATTAATATATGTCATGTCTATACATGAAGACAGAAATATTGACAGTTTAGATTTGCAATTTTTCATATCATAGTTCCTACAATAGTACTTTTTTAAACAACATATAATCTTTTAACAAATAAACACAATATTTGTAAAAAAAAAAAAAACAATATATTAATAAAATGATGGTAAAAGTGATATTTAAATTATTTGTGCTTTTTTTATTTATGTTTCGAAGTCCGGTCGAAACATAAGTAAAACCTGGTTAATGATTATTCTAACCATGATTTGAACTTAACGCTGGATTAATACACTAATAGGCAGGGGTGGAGCCACTCTAGGACTTGGTGGCCCACATTCCACTCCACCCAAAATATTTAAATTCTTTTATAGAAAAAAATACTAAAATATTTTTGATTTTTAAATAAAATTTTCCTGTGGTTCACCATCTTCTCCATCTCACTATACGATACTATTACATTTCAGTCATTTGAAATGTGTAGAAAATTATCTCAAATTTTTAAGGTATGTCATTTAATTTTTTATGTTAAATATTATGCTTAATGCTTATAACGGAGTAAAACATATATATATAATAGTTTATTTTTGTGGCTATCCGAAATTTTTTTTTTAGCTAGCAGAAAACCTATCATATGGGCATCTGCTATTTTAATAAATTAGCTACAAAGAGCTTTAGTAGCAGATTAAATACCTCTCGTATAAAAGTTATAATCACAAAAAAGAATATTTAATAATCTCTTTGTCTTAGTATATAAGCTTGATATCCTGAATGGATCATCACGAATCATCATTATATGTATACTAATCTTTGTTTCAAAGGAAAGAGTGGCTAGAATAAAGCTGCTTGAAGGTGAAGATCAGTAGTACTTACTATTTTTGTAAACTAAAATAAAATTATGTATCATGATTAACTATCCATTTTAATTCCATTCCATGATCAATCCGATTTACTCTATATGTATGTCGAACAATGAATGTCACATCTGTGACAAAAATATTCTTTTGAAATTAATGTTATTTTTCGATCTTCAATTTAATATTGATTAAATTGTTTTCAAATGAGTCACCGTCCTCTTAACTCAAGTGGTAGCAACATTACATTTTATGTATATGGGCTAGGGTTCGAATTTTGGATTTTTCATTTATTCACCTAAAACATGAATTTCTAGCCATTCGACTACTCGACTGATAAAAATTTATTTTCAAATGTAAATTCTTATTAATATCAATACTATGTATATCCCTATCAATTTTTGACAAGGATAATAGGGTAACATATTACTATTTTCTTTCTTTGATTCGTAATATCCTTTCAATATGTTGAACAATAAGCATATGTGTCACTGAGACGGCCGATGGAGTATTTATTTATTGCATAATTTAAAGATAAAAACCATAGACAAAATGATAAGTAAACAATACAAAATGCTAAATAGACCTTCAAAGAAAACAAATTTTTATTTTACATAAAATTATGACACATGCATGAATAGATATATGTATCATACATGTAGCTGTTAGATCTTGGCTTACATAGCATAGTAATAGAGCCATCATGCATAGTAAAATACACTAATAACCTTGCAAGCATTCCATCTTGAGGGAAATGTAATTTTTTCACTCATCTACGTGATAAGATTCCTGAGAATTTAATTGAACATACTGGAAGCTATCTAGAGGTACCATAGGAGATATATAATCTCCACATCAATTTTTATATAGTTTTGGCCATATTAAGTTTATTATGTACAAGAATTTAAACAATACTTGCATTCATGTAAATGTTTCAATTTTATAGTTAATAAGTACTCTATAATTAGTGTGTCCATCATATCCAACTTGTGTTTGATGTAGAGGCATTTTCATGAGGCACCATTTCTTGTTTCTCCAAATTTCTGAATTCAATATTGCCATGAAAGATGTTGTTATTATTCACTTTAGATGCATCTTCTTGACTAAGTTGTGAAGCAACAAACTTGTCAAGAACTCTCCAATCAGTAACTTGATCATCAACCATACCTTGTTCAACATTGGAATTGTTTCCATACATAGCATGAAAGTTTTGTTGATTACCACTTTGTATAACTTGTTCTTCTTGTAAGAGCATTGATGAAGGAAGCATAGAATTTGAATGATCTATAGTGTCATATGTTGTAACCATTGGATTAGAGGTTATGTTTGAAGAAGATTGAACAAGCTTTGGACTCTCTAGAAGTGGAAGATTAAGATAATTGTCACGAGACATGTTTTGGAATGGGAAATTATCTAGCTCTTTTTTGCAAGAATATGATGGTAATTGTTGGTATATCAAATTGGATTGAGAGGTTTGGTTTGGTGAGTCCATATCTTGCATGAATGAAACTTGATCTTCATACCAACAAGGAGAGTCATGCTCACTCATTTTGCGAATTGTTGTTGTTACTCTCTTCTTGAATACTCTACATACAACCCATCCTTCCTCCTGCTCCAAACCGTCGAAAATAACAAAAACAAATGTTAGTTTATAGAAAGAGTTAAACAATATATTCATCAAAATAACAAATGTTAGTCTTCTAAGGCGTAGTACAATGGTATGGATTGAGACATTGAGAGTATTAAGAAGGAAGTTCAAAGTTCGCTCAATGCTGTTTTAACACATTCCTCTCGACCCGTACAAACTAATCTATAACATACATTTGTCTATAAAAAAACCAAGAGTTAACACAACTTTATCAATTAGCTTTCGATCGACAACAATAACAATTAGGGTTTTGGAAAAAGTTCCAAGACTCTTGGCTTGGACTACATCCTCTAGGTTTATTTTGCCTCATATTTTGTTGTGTATATGTCTGCCATAGAAATTACGATTTCAACTAATATGATAACAATAATGTTAATTATTTTCTACTCATTACGCAATAGATAAGTCTAATATTGGATGACATAAGATCTAAATATATGTTTATAAGTGGTGCGTAATTCTCATTTTACAAATCGGTTTTGTAATGGTTGATTAAGACACAATCCAAACACGAAGATGATATTTGTGTTTATCCAACATTCATTGGGTCACTCTTTCCCATGTTACCAGTACTAGCCCAACCAAGTCGCATTCCAAACGTCCAACCTTAGGCGTGAGTGGTGTGTGTTGAAGGTCTCGTATTCAATTAGATAAAACATTAAAATATGTTTGTAAGTGATGTTTAATCATTACCTTACAAGTTCACCTTTTAGGGGTTGGGTTAGGCTCAACTCATGGTTTCAAACCGATACTTTTGGCGAAACTCTTTTTCGTGTATGTATTTAAGCTAATTATACACATATAAATGAATCATAAAGAAATTTTGAACTAACCAACATTAAATAAATCTAGAGAATTGAAGTTTTGAATCACTTGCCTGTGGTGTGCCATTTTCATCTGTTTCAAGCCTATACTCATGCATTATCCAATCTGACTTTTGTCCATTGGGAGCTCGACCTTTATAAAACACCAATGTTTTCCTCATTCCTATCAAATTATGCTTACTATAGATTGCCTTGTCTCTTCCTGTTGCTTTCCAAAATCCAGCTGCAGTTGCTCTATTTGTTCTTGTCCCAGTTGGATACTTCTTATCTTTATGGCTAAAAAAATACCACTCATTTTGTTCTTCGGTTCCTATTCTGCAAATCTCTATAAATTCAAAAAAGAAAAATAAAAAAGGAATTATTGATCACAAGTTAAAAATATATCGATCACAAACTTAAAAAGATTGTCATTTTTGTTAAAAATAAAATTGTCACATAGCAATTGAAATTAGAGACCTACTAAGAAACTGAAAAATAATTTGATACTGAAGCGGTCACTAAATAGTGAACTTTTTTTGTGGGACTACAATATAAGTGGGTTGTCCAGGGTTCGAACCACGACCCCTGCATATATTACGTAATGTCCATGCCAAATGAGCTACACACATGAGAATGCATATTGATTGTATTTATGTGCAGTTTGGATTAATATCAAAGTTTGGAGCATAATGGCAACAACAACGGTAACTGCAATTTCGAAACAATGTTATATCTTATACCTTCAAGATCCCATGGTTCAATTTTGTAAAGGTCAACATCTCTTATGACATCAAGATCAATCCTTCTTGAATCAATTTTCTTCCTAAGGTAGTAATCCACAAGTTCCTCATCTGTGGGATGGAACCTAAACCCCGGGGGAACATGAGAAAAAGTATTCATATTCTCCTCTCTTTTATAATCCTGAAAACACATATATCAAATTAGAAAAGTTAATTGATAGGAAAATCAATGAATAAAGTGATATTTGGCCAAATTAAGCATATATCAAATAGACTTTGGCTTTATATAATCATTTTTGAAATCATTTTCTTCTGCTATTTTTAATTTATTTATCAGTGTATTATGATTGAAATACCTCTTTCTCTATAAAATATTTTTTTTGCTTGTTGAATAAAAAAAAAGGATTATTAAAGCAATTGATGAGAATAAACTTATAAAGCCTAATTTTCATAAAAGAAATAAATGCAAACATACTAAATTTTATAAAACTTAACTTATAATCCCTTACAAGAATTTAAAGAATGTCAAATTGTGGGATCAAAATGTGGAATAAACTAATATTTGCAATCCAATATTGTTTCATGATATATGACATATATACATGGAGAAAAAGCATGAACATGATGATTATGCATGTGGAATGTTTACATAGTCAACACACATGTGATAAGACATGCACAATACTTACTAGTACTAGATGAACATACAAGTGATTACTACTCATTGTGATTCCCACTTATTTATCACCATGCTTCTAAAGGATAAAAAAGTTCATGCATGAACCTTATTTTGTCTAACATTATTCCTAAGAAAAATTTAAACTTAGGGTTTTTAGAAAATGTGGAGGATTCAAATTAATGAAAAATCATTATTTATTTTTTTACTTTAAGAATTTCCTA
Source organism: Medicago sativa (assembly GCF_051527215.1). Lineage (NCBI taxonomy): Eukaryota > Viridiplantae > Streptophyta > Magnoliopsida > Fabales > Fabaceae > Medicago > Medicago sativa. The sequence continues at coordinate 32,860,547 of NC_140752.1, read as the reverse complement.
TCTTTCCTTTTTGTGCTGAAATTTCTTTTTGCAAGATCAACAATGTGGAAAGTTTCAATCTCTCTTAAAAAAATTGCCGACATAGAATATTTTGAAAATATATATATAAATGACTAAAAAAACTTGGTAAACAAAATTAGATAAGAAGATAAATATATATCATTAATCATTTCATAAACTAATTAATTTAGTGAAAGAATTAGAGGATAAAAAGTGTTAAGATTTCAGAGAGCTCACAGATCAAGCAACAGCTTTCTCCAAAAAGTGTCAAGAGTCAAGTCTCAGATCTTCCTCCAAAAATTAGTTGATGTATAAACTGAGATGAGAGATGTGTATACAGTTCAAAAATATAAAGAGAACTTCTTAAATCAGACAAAGATTTTCAAAGTACTATGAAAAAGTTCAAACAATAACCAACCAAGATATAATTAATTAGTCAAAGGAAAAGGTCGTCTTTGGGAATTGAACCCTCTCAACTTTTTTGTCTGTTTCTTGTCTGATCAGATCCCAAGAAAAACACAACAATGTTATTAGAACAAAAAAAGTGCAAAGACTGAAAATGAGACACAGAAACAAGAAGAAAAGAAAGCAAAGGCAAGTAGGGTTAATTAAATAAGAAGAGAAAACAATGATAGTTTTCTTTGTTTTCTCGCAAAAACAATCTCTACTATTTGAACATCACCTAGGTTCACTGTTGGTTGAGCAGAATTGGTGGAAAAGCTTTATGAGTTAAAGGTGAGCTGAAAATATGGCAGAGGTAATGGAAAAGGAAATGGTTAGTTCTCTATTGCTACCTCTACCTGCAACTGATTGAGACTCCAATGAACAACAACAAAGTGAAGAAGAAAATCGAGGGTTTTTTTTTTCTATCTCTAGAAGTGTCTTTTTCTATATTTGAAAACTTCTCATACAAGACCTATAGAGAGAGAGAGAAGAAATAGGGAAAGAACTAAGTGCATAGACCAATCACAAAGATATTCATAAAATATATGAAGCATGGTGATCAGCTACGACACGAATATGTTTGTTAAATGAGTTTGGATCTCACTCTTATATTTCAGCTGACAAGGCTCGGGTGTCCAAGTACATATATCATATATGCATCCAATAGCTCGAGAATCTTATTGGAAGACATCAATATTCAACTTCAATACTCACGTTTAGCATGGGATTGGGTCTAATTCCCACGTTGTCATCATTAACTATTCTTTCATACCATGTTAAATACGCTTAGATAAATTGTACCCATGACTCACGTTAGACTTTAGTGAAAAGTTGTATTAGAGTTTTACATTGGCAATGTTTTCAAACACTTAGATGTGTATGTGTTTTGCACCCTCAACATTTGAGTTAGCATTTTAGAGTAAGATCCAAGCCTATTTAAACCGTCAATACTGATAATTATTCGAGTAACTGAAATTATTGAATATAACTACATGTGTCGATATCATGTTGATGGATCCTACACCAGATATGCCTTAAATCTAAAATATTAACATTCCATAGCATAAAATAATATACCTAAAATAGTAAACAAATTTCAAAGGGTGTTATTGGTGGTGACGTAATAGAACAGCTAACTCTTTAGCACCCTTACTTTTTACAAAAAAGTGCCAACCCTAACACATACAGATGAGGCATGGTGGCCCATTTAGGACCCCTACTCTATTCTTAGTCCCTACCATTTTCCACCATCTGCAATTCTCTGAACTGTAATTAAGTTGTTATGATGATCTTTGGGAAGTGACATTGGATCTCGTGGATGTTCTATGGTCCTTATATGCCAAATATTGAAAAGCTTGTTCATGGCTTCTCTTCTTTGTCCCTTTCTTATTAGCTTTGTATCGTTAGTGATGGTTGTTAAGCTTATAATTAGGCTAATGATATAATTAGTTCTTGCATGCCTTGCATTCATCTCAAAGAATAATTACTGTAATTTTAACCATCATCTTAGCTAACTAGAACATTCTTTCACTAAGAAAAATTAGTGGTGAATATACCGACTAAACCCATTTAGGTTAGCCTGGTGGTATGAATTTGGGATCTGGGAGTGTGCTCCTGCTCAAGGTTTCAGAGACTCAATTACCCAATACCAATTTAAGTGAGTTAATTTATCTTCTTAAAAAAATATATATACTATGTCAAGTCGGTTTTTAATTTGACTTTTTAGTAGTAATTATTTTACTTGAGAGTTTCACTATGTAAGTGCACTCAAAAACGAATATCACACACTTAAAAATAATAGACACATGCAAAAAATGCAAACATATGAAGGTACCTAACTCCACAATTGTTTCTTTTGGCAATATATAGGATGACACTACCTCTAATAATTGCCTTACAGTAATAAAAGTGGAAAAGTAATGCCTTAATGTTATAATTAGTTCATTTGTGAAACTCCAAGCAATACATGAGTACTAAATGAATTATTTAAACCAAACACTTTCTCAAAGTCCATCTAGTACAATTACTTTGTGTTAGAGAAAGTAATAATCAAAAGAAGTCTTAACACCACATAGCAACAAACGTTAAGTATATATTGTCTCCTGATTGTACAATGAGTCGGGTACTACAATACAATGACTGTTGTTATCACTTATCACTATGATGGAAGTGAGTCACCTGTTAGTATTGATATGAATAGCTTTGAAATAAATATATCTCACTATCTACTAATGAAACACAAAAATCATAGAAACCTTGCATGCCAAGTATTAGTACTAAGAGAATTCTATGGTTTCAGATCAAATGCAATTGAAAGATAAATAGTGTATTGCTCTTGAGGAGCCATTGCAATGATAAAAATTGTTGAAAAATGCTACAAATTTATAGACTATTCTAACTTTTAGGTTATTCTACCAAAGCCTATACCTAGTAGATCTTTGTAGAATAGAGTAAAATACATAAGTGTAGAAACTTCTTTCTATAGCTCTCTAGAGAACATATAACCAACATGTCAAGCCTATAAGGGTTAAATATGTGATTCGTCCCTGCAAATAGGCTCGCTTAAAATTTCGTCCCTGCAATCGCTAATCCTTTTTTTTTGCCCCTGCAAAGTTTAATCAGTTAAAAATTCGTCCCTTGACCCAGTTAATGACTGCCACGTCATCAAATTAACAAAATGGCATGAGAATTGACGAAAATACCCCTGGCTTATTTTTTTTTTTGTTTTTTTTCCTTCAAAAAAAAAATTCAGTTTTTTCCCGAATTTTTTTTACGATTTTTTCCCGAAAATTTTTCAAATTTAATTTTAACAGTTTTTTTCCCAAATTTTTTCTGACTTGTAATTATTTTTTCAGATTTTTTTAATTTAAAAATGAATTTTCAAAATTTTGAAAGAAAAAAAAAAAATTGAAGGAAAAAAAAATTAGCCCAGGGGTATTTTGGTCAATTCCCATGCCATTATGGTAATTTTGATGACGTGGCAGTCATTAACTGGGTCAAGGGACAAATTTTTAACTGATTAAACTTTGCAGGGGCAAAAAAAAAGGATTAGCGATTGCAGGAACGAAATTTTAAGCGAGCCCTATTTGCAGCGACGAATCACATATTAAACCCAGCCTATAAATAGGATACTTGCTATCCAGTTTAGAGCAAGCCACAAGCTAACTATCTTCTAACACAACAAAGTGTACTGCACATGTTCAAGTTAATATAATTCCAAGTTATCCACAAATTCAATTTTCATGACTTCAACTATTTCTACTAAACTAATCCTTACTATCCATTTTTAAAAAACCAACAGAAGTATTAGAGTTAAGTTCCATCTTATATTGGGCGTAGAAAATCTATTCGCCTATTTCCAATCAAACCCTCCTTATATCCTACACCATTTCTAAAAAAAAATCTCTAAGGCATGGAAAATTATACCATTAAACCATCATCTATGACTATTGATGACAGAGCATCATATGACATTTTGGTTATGTTTTTTTAGTACTTTTCTTTGCATTTGAAACAAATAAGATGAGGAGTTGTTAATGGTTTGAGGAACATATTGTATTGTTTTCACTCGAGTCATTGTAATTGACTTTTATCCTAGGTAATGCAACTCCATAGGTGTTTTGAGTGTTTTGTAGTGAGGAATCATGTAAATCAACAAATCAAGACATCATGTGAAAGATCAAGGATATGAAATTGAATACCAATGGTTCTTAAAAGGTTGTTAAAGAGAATTCAAAGTTCCTAAAATTTTTTAGACGGAAAAACGGTCGAAGACAAAGCGAAGACAATACACGCGCCTGTACCATGCGGCCCTATGTGTGCTTCCATGCGCCTAGGCACCCAGCTGCGGGCTGAATGATTATTATGCTTATTTTCCAAGTTGGATCGGTGCAAAAAAACCCAGTTTTCATCTCTTAAACCCCAAGTAACCATATGCTATAAATAGAGGCCCTTGCACACATTATTATTCATTCAGAAACATTGACGGTCAAAGCAAGGGTCAAGCATTAGAGTTTCAACGCATGATTTCTCCTTCTCTTGTTCTCTCTAGGTATGCTTTTCTATTGTTTTATTATGATGTTTGTTGCCATGAGCAACTAAACCTCTTGATCAGGGTTCCAAGATGAACCCCATCTTATTTGTTGGAATTTATTAATAAAGTTTTCATTCAATTTATGCTTTGATTATGCTCGATTTAAAGTAGATTATGTATGTTCTTAATGCTTCGTCAATTGGTTAACTACGAGTGTAACCTTGAGGATTGAACCATAGGATAAAAGTAAGCCTTGGCAACCCGAAATTATATCTATTCCATTGAATTTTCTAATTACCACTTCTTATAGAGGTTAGGAAGTTTCAGGTTTGAACTAATTCCGTCATTAAACTTTTCTTTAGACAATAGTACATGATCTAAAACTAGGTTGGTCTTGCAATAGTTACTTAATGAAACTTCATATGAGTTTTATTGTTGGATTCATTAAATCAAAGTAAGCACCACATAAGTTGTTTGTTTCTTAAAAGATAATTATGATAAAGACGAAAAGGATTCAAAGATTCGCTAATCACCATTAATCATCTGAATCACAAACCTAATATTGCATTGGGCAGAGCAATTCAACCGTACACTTTTATTCATTTTTGTTAAATTTTCGTCTTTTGAAATCAGTTTTATTAATTACTAAGTTGAACGACAACCCTTGTGGAGAACGATAAACTTACTACTTTATTACTTGTTACGTTTTGGTGCATTTGTCAATTTCGTCCATTAAGTTTTTGGCACCGTTGTCGGGGATTGTTGATATTTCGACAAGGTAATCGGTGAAACTTATTTTAAAAATCAGGATTAGGTCTAGGTAAGTCTAGGTAAGGTTTTCTTTTATTGTTTTTAAATTTTCAGCTTTTATCTTTTATTTATGTTTTTAAATTTTCAGTTTTTATCTTTTATTTGCTATAGGGTAGCCAGTTTGATTAGTGAAAATAGGGAGTTACTTTAGTTTGTTTTATTTTTTTAGGAAGTATATCTTTTTAGCTTAGGTTAATATTTATTTTTGTCAAATTTGTTACCTTCTCTATTTTAGATTAGATTTGTTTTTATTTTCTTAGTTTCTAGGTTAGTTTTAATTTTGTTCCATATTTTTAGTTATGTTATATTTTATTTGCATATATCTTGTTCAAAACTAAGAAAAATATTTTTTGGTTTTATTTTAGGCTAGAATCTAGGATAGATTTAGATATTTTTTTGGTAGTTCTCAATAACCCTTTAATCTCTCACCATGATTTTCCCTATAGGGCCTTTGATTACCCCTATGTCTCTTATGATTCACCCTACTACTAAGGATGAAGCACACCTTACACCACACCCTATCCTACCCCTTCGGAGAACCCTTATGAAGAAGAACAAGAATACAATGAGGAAATATTAAAACCAGTGGAACAATTGTTCAAAACGACCTCATATGATTTTGAAACAATAATACAAAGCCAAATAACCATGAACGAAAGACATAATGCATCCATGACCTATATCACTGAAACCTTAATCAATATTACTTCCACCATAATGGAAGTAGATGCTCTCGACCAAATGAGTTACCAATTCAAGCAATGGAGCATGACAAGAGACAAGGTCCTTGCTCATGATACTTCAGCTTCTGTCATCCCCCAAGCAAGCAAACTGGAGTCGTCTTCGGTTGAGTTGCTTAAAGCAATATAGGTAAAACTATGGTAACACCTGCTTTAGTAGAAAAGTTAGAACATAGTTCAGCCTACAACATATTCATAGGAGATGTCATCGCTACAAATCAAGATCCTAAGGAAACTGCAATTCTCACTCAAACTATTAGTTCTGTTGTTAGGAACACTATACCTAATAAGAAGAAAAACAAGGAAACTTCAGGTATTTCGTGCTCTACTGGGGAAATAACATTTAAACCATCCATGTGTGATATAAGATCAACAATAAATTTGATGCCATTATCAATTTTCAAGAAACTTGAAAAAGTGGAAATGAAGCCATCTAACATTGATTGACGACACAATTAGAGTCCCAGAAGGAGTAGTCGAGAACGTGATGGTAGAAATTGGTGATCAGATTAGGAAAGTGTACCAAATTGTTTACCAATTAATAAAATGATAAGTAAAGTATCGTATCCACAAGGATTGTCGCTTCAACGTAACAATTCGCATTACTTATTTGGGAACAAAATATAATTAAAGAGATAAAGGTTTAGAGTTTTGCAAAGTTAATCTGTTTGCAACATATCAAATTTTACCTGTTTTGATTACAAAATGTTAGCGGCGGTTAGGATTCTTTGAATCCCCTCTATTTATTTGTTGGAATTAATTAACAGTCAAGTCAAGTTCAATTATTCTAAGTAGACTATTTAAGTGATGAGTTTGATGGGACGTTATAACCTAATGAGTTGTCATGTTGCACCTGGTTGTTATACGGTGATCCTTACCTGTGGGGCCGTACTCTCTCTGAGATGTAGGTCTATCCCTCCGCCTGTCGAGTTGCACCTGCTGATCCATGTGACGGTTCGTGTGGGTCTTACTCGCTCAGAGGTAGTTGAAATATAAACTTAAATTAGATTTCCTAAATTTTGAAAGGTATGACTTCCCAGTGTTCCTAAAGGTTTCCTCATTTATAAATCTTAGAAGTACATAATACACTCTCCCTCTTAGTAGTTCTACAAACGAGTAGCCCTATCAACGTCTACCTTACCAATGTGAAAGAATAATGGAGTTACTGGGCTGATTTAAGTTATGAAGTCACATGTTTCCTTAATTACTATCCAGTTACTACATGATTTCAGCAAATGTTCATCAAAATTAGGTTTGTCACCTCCCTAAGTACTTACTATCAGGGAACACTCGATTTCAGTTTGTTTCGCTAGTTACTAATTAATTACTTCCTGATTAGAGAGATAGACATCAATATTAGGTATGTCACCTCCCTAAGTTCCTAATTCCGGGTTAAGCTTCAGAGGAGACAAATCTTACGCACTACAGTAAAAATAAATAGCACACATAAAATAAGTGAATAAAAGACTTTAAATTAAATAATTATCCAACAAACAAAATAGAAGTTCATCTTAGAACCGTAGCCTAAAATGATTTAGTCACTCATGGTAACTAAAGACAAATTACAAAAGAAATAAAACATACCCTAGAAAAACCCTGAGTGAGGAAAGAGACTCCTTCCTTGAAGCTCCTACTGATTGCCTTCCTCTAAAACCGTTTCGTTATGAATGAGAAATTGTGAATGAGGAATACATTATTTATAGGGAGAGTTTCAACTTGAACTTGTGCTAAAATATCGGGCTTTCTTCATCAAAAAGTCACAAAATAACGCCTTGGCGCGCAAGTAGCAGGCGCTTGACGCCTAGAACGATGTGCCATGCGCATGTGAGTGACAGTTTGGGTGCTAGGATCATATAATCATGTACCAGGCGCTCCATTGCAAAGTTTCTGGGCGCCTGGCGCCCCCTTCTATGCGATGGCCGCATGTGTGTGTCGTCTGTTGCTGAAAACGCATGTTTCTTCACCTTTTTGGGTGTTTGCTTCTATATAAGATGTCTTGGAACTTGGGAACAAAATTTCTCCTTTTGCAACGTCTTCTCAGGCCTCTTGAATCTTCATTCTTCATCTTCCCAAGGACTTACAAATCTTCAAATGTCTTGCTTTGCCGAAATGCATGATTTCTTCATGAATTAGAACAAAACACCCTTAAATTGTTATGTTTCGGGAAGAATAGAATTTCAAACTCAAATACAGAAAACATAAAATGTCCTAAAATCATAAGCAATTGTTCTAATACTCCTCTATTCTGATTGTAAAATATACTGAAAATGGTTGAAAAACATGTTAAAAATAACGTAAGATGACTTGTCATCAGAAACCAACCATGTTAGCATTCCAACCAATTTTGTTGTCCTCAACATGAAAGAAGACCATAAATGCATACTGCTTCTAGGTAGACCCTTTTTGACGACAGCAAGAGCCATAATTAATGTTGAAACATGGGATTAACTTTCAGGGTTGGAGGACAAAGAATGGGATATAAGGTGTTCGAAAGAGGAAAAATCATTAGTTGTCGGAAGCATAAAAAAAAAGACTAAAGTGCACTTCCCCCCTTTAACTTTCAAAAAGTTGCGATTTTGGCCCCATATGAACAAAAACCACAATTTGGACCCCCTAAGATTTAGGCTTTTTGCAATTTTGGTCCTTTTGACCAAGTCAACGCTGATTTGGCATGCCACATGTGTATTTTTTAATTTTCTTTTTTTTAAAAGACACATAAACATTTATTAAATTAAATAAATGAAAAAGAAATTGAAAAATTAAAAAACAGAAATTTAAAAATAAACTCCGTCCAAAGGAAAGAGATAAAACATGTCATAATATCTGTAACACGAAAAGACTCCGTCCAAGAAGGAAGAGCATAATATGAATTAAAATAAAGTATTACACTTGATGTTGTAGCTCAATGGTAAAACCATATATATACTTGTATCATTAATGTGCATAATATGAATAAAAATATCATTAGTGCCACTTTAATCAATGATTTTTTTGTCTTTTTTCCCAATTTAAAATAACATAATCTGTTACTTACTTTATCTAGAATTTTGGCTGAAAATTCGTTTTAAGTTCATTAGGGTTTTTCTTAAACAAAAAGAGAAAAAAAAAACGTTATTAGGGTTTATGGTTTAATCCCTCCTCTCCCTCAGTCCCTCCATAAACTCATAAACTACGTACTCAGTTCAATCAAGTAAAGAATAAGGTAATAATTGAGTAAATTTTTAATCCATATTGGACTATTACTTATGGCATCTATTGACTTATATCACAATCTCAGATAGTAAGGACATAATGATGTTTATAATTGCAAACGTATAAACAATCCCATATTTATGTCATGATTTCATTGTTAAATTTAAACTAGTGTAACAGATTTATTATGGGCAATGCGTTTTCATCACACTGCCTAGGGTCATGATTGATGTTATATCTATAATAGCACATCTCACTATTACAGGTGGTCGACTCATTACGGAATTCAGACTCCATCCCAACAGCTCAAGTTTATTCCGTTCCGTTTTCAGAGATCACATGTCTGGTCATCCATTCCGTTCCCACTATGTACAAAATAATCTTTGGTAGTGTTAACTTGTGCGCTTAAGGCACATGTTAAGAAATCTAAAAGATGAAATATTAAAATTTTGTGCATTCAATTCATTAAAAAGTTAAAGATTAAATGAAATACACATATTCCAATAAACTATTTCTACTATTGATTCATTAATTTGTGCCTTAAGGGCACAAGTTAGCATTTCCCATAATTTTTATATAACAATTAGGGCTGACAATGAACCGAACCAACTCGAAAATAACTCGATACTCGATTCGATAATTGATTCGTTGAACTTGGTTCATGAACCAAATGAGTCGAACTTGAGTTGAAAATTAAGCTCGTTAAATAAACGAGTTGAACAAGTAATTTTTATGAAAAAGTTGTGTAATCATTACTTGATCAAAAGTAATATCTTATATTTACAAGATAAAATATTTATTTGTAGAATCCTTAACCAATGCCATGTTATGGGTCTTGCTAACCAATACCCTAAGGGCATTGGTTAAGGAATCCACTAATAGAAACTTTGTCTTGTAAATATAAATTTTTACTTTTGTCTTATCAATAATCTGTTGGATTAATTATTTAATTAATCAATCATGGATTGACAATAATCAATTATTATAAGTTAATATTAATTTATAAATTATGGTCTATAGTGTTGAGCACTAATTAGTTGATGAATATGTGTGATTGGACTATTCTTACTAAATGGACAGTGATGGATTGGACCATTTAGATAAGCCCAATGAGAGGTCCCTGCCCTCAGCCATTTAACTATTTAAACGTCATCCCATCAGACGGTTAATTATTCTGAACATTCTGGTGCTAAACGGAATGAGGGTAGTCATCCCTCTCATCCTTCCGACAACCATCCTTCATGAATCCTAAATCTTAAAGGTACAGAATCTCTTATTCCTTCTTTCTTGTCTTGCTATATTTTGTATCTAATGATCCATGGCTAAATCCTAAAACTTTTATCAATTGGTATCAGAGCCTGGTTGATACATTTTATGGTTATTCTTAATTGTAAATTGTGAATTGCTGTTAAATATTAATCGATCGTAGTCTACCCAAAATTGTAGATCGATATTGTACCTGACAAATATAATCGTGTTGTCTTTTCCCCTGTTTTCTGATTTTTGCGATTAGAACCATTATTGATTTGTAGGATTTATATATTAATCCTTTATTGAATCTGGACTATATTATATTATGTTTATGATCCTTGCCTTTTAACGTACTGAATCAACATTATCCTATGCCCTGAGAGATCTATTCCTTTCAACAATTCGGATTCAGTATTAACCTCATTTTTCAAACCAACATTCTCACTATTGGGTTAATGACTCATGAAATAGAATGAGGAATTCTCTAAATTGATTGTTTCCGAACCAAACCCAGTTCAAATCGAATGTTAATCAGTTTTAGTTTTAGATTTCGCGATGAACCCTAATATTTCAATCAAGAATTTCTCTTTAACGGGTTTAATAATTCCGAAAATTGATTGAGGGATTCTCTTAATCTATGAATCTCGATTCTAAGCCCTTTAAAATTGTTGTGTTTCGTCGGCCTCAGGACAGATATCGCAACTGGTCAATTGCGGGTCAAAACGACCCGTTTCTCTGAATTCCGGGTAAAGAAGATAAACCAAAAAAAAAATGCTTAAAACCCACGTGCGTCAGGCGTGTTCCATACTCTCTAAAATTCCAATTTTTGTTTTATGCCAAATAAAAATAACTATTAGTATTATTATATTCTGATTATTTTGGCATAAATTTTGGTATTATTTTGACAATTATAAATATTTTATATATTATTATCTAGAGGATAAATTATTTTCTAAAATATCATATTCTTTGTGTGATGTTTCCTTACTCTTTTTTGACACTCGTGAGAAATCTCACTCTCCCGAACTTAGATTAATGTGTCAATGAGGAATATTACATCCTCAATTAGTAAATATTATAGTATTTTGGCATAAATATGTAATTTCTCTTGCACCCAAAATATTTAGAAGATTTGATTTATTCTATACCCTTAAGATTTGAGATTTAGATTACTTTATGAAATCTCTTAATATTTGATGTAAATTAATATGAGAATCATATACTCTGTTTAAATCATATATTCTTTGTATTTGAGTCTAAAATATTCTATGTGAAAATATTTTTTTATAGTAATAACACTTATGAAAAATATTCTTTTAAAGTGTTATGATTATGAAAATTCTTAGACTCGCTCATGTATATTCTTGCATCAAATATTCTATATAAATTACTATATTTGAGAATTGTTGATATTGTATTCTTGATGCGTGGACTTCAAAATTTTGTCAAATCTTAAAAGGATCGTTGAGAATAATTTCTTTTAAAATCATATATTCTCAATATTTGAGCCTAGACTATTTTGAAAATTCTCTCTTATATTAGTAACACTAACTATCTAATAAATTAAAATGTTACTATTGTGAATTTCTAGAAGGCTCAATTTTATTGATTCTAATGCCAAATATATTGAATTTAATATATTCTTTCTTTCATATTGTATTAGCATAAATATCCAAAGTTTTCTAATTGATCATTCTTTTGCGACATACATAAACTTAGACACTTGTCTCTGATTCTTGTCACAAATTTATTTAAAGGGTACTAATAATATTTTATTTTTAAAATAAGTATAGTGAATTGTATATTATATATGCCATTCATTATATAAATCTGAAATTGGCATATTTCTCTTTAATATACATTATACTTTCTACTATACTCTCTAATCTAGACCCGTAATTTACTACTCTAAATTTTGTGACAAATACTATTAACATGTCTTGTCGCAATTAAGTACTTGGATCACAATAATATTATACTGAATATTTTATATATATTGAATGATGCATAGTTATATTTTTATGCTAAAATTCTAACTATGAATTATATTTGCACGCCTCTTTGTTGTTTATCAGTTAAATATTATCAAAACAACATATTAAGAATTGAGGCAATTTTAAAATATTTATCATCCTTACATCTGAATTCTTATATAAATCATATTGATTTATAATTAGAGTCTCACATACGTTTATTTATAATTGCTTATTCTGTATTCATGAATATTTTGAGATGACTATATTATAAGATATTCTCATTAAGTCATCAAAAAAATCATTGGCTCAAAGTATAAGGATGAAGGTCACACATTGCGAGGTAAGTCGTTATTTTTATCCTCTTATGACTTATCGTATATTATTGCACATATGAAGACATTTATTCATTCTTCTCTTTTGTTGTGCAATTATGATATCCTATATAGAAGTGAAATTCTTTTTCCAGAATATTCTAAATAGAACTCTACAATTCTTACATATTTGTACTATAATACTCCATTTGTATTTACATTCTAATTCTAATTTATAGTGGGAGTATTGATTAAAAAAAAATATTCCAAGAGTTCTACTCTGGATAAAATAGAAAACTAATTGACACACTTGTATTCTAAATAATAACTCTTGTTATTATACTATTTCATATAAATAAATTCTAAAGTCATATTTATGATGTGCTAATTTAAAATATTGTTAAGCATGTCTTTCTATTATTTGAATTTGAATATGACCAAAGTTGAGTAAATTAAGTACAATTGTTTATGCATGATATTATTTTATCATATTCTCTTAAGCATAAACTTTATTGATTTGTGTAATTCTAATCTCACCTATCGTGGATACAATTATGCAAATTTTGTTAAATAGATTAACATTATATTGGTGACAGTCATACCCTATCGGTGTGTTGTTATTAATATAATTGCTATTATTCAATGTACCTTAATTTTTATACTTATGTCAAATATAATTAGAGTACCCTATGAATATTTAAATTTTTTGTGACATAAGAATTGTACATTGTGAAGATATAGTTCTTACTTATTATCCTTAAGATCCTTGAATGAGATTAATATAAGTAAGTTACTTTGTTAAAAGTCATGTAGAAAACTATATAAATTATGCAATCCAATATTATTCTAATTTTGAATTAAATTTCTACATAAATATTTTTTTATATACAAAAGTATTTTGGATTGCTACTATCCCTTTGTTATGTGAGTGACGGACATACCCTATCGGTGTGATGTTACTTAACATATCATTCTGTAATAGAGAAATAGTTGAATATTTTATTTAAAATATCTTTCAAACCTTTTAATTCAACTATCATTATCTATTCTCTATCAAGTGGGAGAATCATTGCTATGTATTGTGTAACGTGATGGACATACCCTATCGGTATGATATTACTTAACATAATCATCCTTTTGTGGGTAATAAAAATACCTTATTAGTTTAACTATCATTCTCACCAAGTGGGGCACATATAATTCTTCAACAAGCAAGGAAAATTCTACATGTCAATTAACTATATCTCATAAACAAATATATTTATTTGTTTCATAACTTTAGATATAAAATTGTAGAGACTTATATTGAGGATATTAATTATATTATTATTATACACTTCCATATTATTTTATATCATTGTAAACTCATTTTGTAAAAGCAATATGTCAAAATCCCAAAATTCTAAACCATTATTCTAAATAATTATAAATGGTATATTCGGGATAATTTATTTTACCATTTTACTATATTTTGACATATTCTATATTATTGCTATTCTTTAATACTTATGGAAGCTTATGACTATTTTCTCTTATATCCTCAGTAATAATAAAATATAAGTCTTGTGTAATTCCATTGTGTGTAACCTAATCTTTTCTCAAATGCGTGTAAGTATAATTGTAGCATTTGAATTTTGAGTGAGTTACTAAAATTGTATAGTCTCATATCCTATTTTATGATTTTAGAGACTAAACCTCACTCATATGAGTCTCATATCCTATTTTATAAGACTAGAGACTTAATCTCACCTGTATGACGATAAACTTTTTTATATAATCCTCACACTCTATCATGTAAAGGTTACTATATTTGTAAAATTCTTGAAAAGTTTATTTGTAAAAAAAAAAAAAAGGGAGATTTTGTGTTATAAAATTCTTAAATGAAAATTTACATTCTCCTTAATTCTAAAAGAAGAATACGTGGTTAACTACGAAACTCAATTCTTAATAATATCTGCCATTAATAGATCATGTATTCATTGAGTTTTATACTATCATTGAGTTACCACTTGTCTTGATAATTCTGCTATACTCATGTGCAAAATATGTGGTTGAGTTCATGAAACTCTATTAGTTAAAATTATAAAACCACTTATGTTAATAATCTTGCACTAGTAATCAAGTATCCCACTGTTGAATATTATATTATTAAAATATTTCTATATATCAGTGATCATTAATGAGAATCTCATTTACTCTTATTTATATATGTGGGATCAGTGGGAGTGTGTACACAACACTATATACTATGAGCTCAAATGAGAAATCTCACTCTTGTTTATATATATGTGAGATCAAGAGAAATGTGTACACAACATTATATACATACAATTTAAAATTCTTGTCATTGCCATAACTCTTGTGCACACTACAAAATATGACATAGCTTAAGAGACTTTAAACTTTAGTCTCATTATATTATATTGAGATATATATTGAAATTCTTATAATCTCACTACGCATCATAATTGGATGATTAAGTCAATTTTGTTGGAATATGCACAATAACCTCTTAGCATGCAAATATATATTGTGCTTCTTTTTTACCAACATTCCACATTTTATAAAGTAATAAATAATAAGTACAATGTATAATATCAATACTCCTATCGAGTATGATATTGTGTTCTTGAAGTACTTATAAACTGAGATAATCATAAATGTTCGTTCATTATAGACATTCTAGTGGCCACATTAATCCACATTTTATTTTCTTTAAACTGAGTGTCTATGTTGATCCATTTTGGAGATTCTTGAATTTCCTATTTCTTTATGGATTTTCATAGTCACATTTTTTCTAAACTTGGATTAAAAACTTGGATTAATTGAATGTCAAAGAACATTTATCGATTTTGATTAAATGTAATTACACTCGCTTAATAGGCTATCCCTATAAGTAATTACTATTCATCTATCTATGTGGATATATGACTTTTATAATTGAAAACTCATTGGCAGAACCACTAACCCTCATTGGCAAAACCACTAACCACAGACTTGTATATATGAGTATTGTAACTCATGATGATTTGATTAAGTCTACAATATTTTGGGTTAGTGGGAGTTTGTTATAGCATTTTTAAAATGCTTGGGCCATTCCTTAATGACACATTTTTTTTTTTTAATTCAAAGTGTCACTATAAATTCATCATTTGTTAGAAAAGTGAGTCTTTGATTATGATTTGTTTTCCCTATCGGATTCAATTTCTGCAGCATTAAAACTTACTTCTCTTTTGAATGATTAGTGCTTTGACCATACATATAATTTTCAAATTAAAATTCTTTATGACAAGTGAAATTTTATATTCTTTTAGTAATTGAGTATTGTCATCCAAGTGGGAGATTGTTGGATTAATTATTTAATTAATCAATCATGGATTGACAATAATCAATTATTATAAGTTAATATTAATTTATAAATTATGGTCTATAGTGTTGAGCACTAATTAGTTGATGAATATGTGTGATTGGGCTATTCTTACTAAATGGACCGTGATGGGTTGGACCATTTAGATAAGCCCAATGAGAGGTCCCTGCCCTCAGCCGTTTAACTATTTAAACGTCATCCCATCAGACGGTTAATTATTCTGAACATTCTGGTGCTAAACAGAATGAGAGTAGTCATCCCTCTCATCCTTCCGACAACCATCCTTCATGAATCCTAAATCTTAAAGGTACACAATCTCTTATTCCTTCTTTCTTGTCTTGCTATATTTTGTATCTAATGATCCATGACTAAATCCTAAAACTTTTATCATAATCACACCACTTTTTAATACAAACTTACTAATTTTAACATCTTAACTAATGCCTCTAGAGCGCTCATTAACATTCACATAATTTTATATAATCCATTCCGTTCCCACTATGTACAAAATATATTTGTAGACATATTTAGGGAACTATTTTTAAAAAGTGGCATAGTCGAGTGATTTAATTCGATGTATATGTGAAAACATTTACGTTATCACCGTATATATACAAATTAAAGTCTAACATTTCCGTGTGGGTGATATTGGTTCTCTCGCGCTTCCGTTTGGTGGCATACATGTCTTTAGGAAGTACATTGATGTTTGTTTTCAAGTAATTTGGTTGACTTGCATTTGGGTCATTTGGAAGAGCGGATGCTAGAGTTTTTAACAAATTTTAATTTTTTGGAGCAATTACTCGAGTGTGTCAAGCTTCATTCTTAGTGGTGGTTGAAGGCTAACGAATCATCTTTTTTGTGCTCAAATTCTTCTCTTTGTTTAGGTTTCACCATCATGTAATGGTGGTTTTGTCTTCAATTCTGTTAGTTCTTTTAGACTTGCTACTTGCGTTTGTTCTTTTTTTCTTTTAGACAAGACACATCTTGTACTTGAAAGAGTTTTTTTTCATCTATTTATATATTGGCTTCTTAAAACAAAAATAATAATAATGACCAACTGTAGTATTTTTTTAACTTTACTAAAAGTAGTAAAGCTCACATTTATATTGGGTTCATATTAGACGCACTAAAATGGTAATAATTAAGTGAATGAAAAAATTGAAGGAAAAATGTTACTCGAAAATACCAATTATTTTTATATAAGGTCGAAATAATATTTTTTTTATATTGTCAAATATTTTTCCTATTGTTGTGGATCTTTCCTATTTTAATGGGATTTAAATAATTTTTTAATTAATAAAATAAATAATCTATTATTAAAATGATAAAATAGTTTAAATAAACGGTACAAATGAAAGAAAAAATCCAGCTACAAAAATGTATCCCTTTTATATATTACTAGCGAAAATAAGGGCACTCACGTGCCCGTATTTCTGCTCTTTTTATTGCACTAACGTTTGAAAATTATGAACGGTATTTTTTTTATTAAATTTTGATTTTGATTAAAACTAAAAATATTTTATGTTTGTTGCTTTCAAATTATAACAAATCAAACTAACAATGATTATCTATTTCAATGAAACCAACAATATAAGAAAAAAAATATAATCTAAATTCTTATTTTTTTAATGACACCAACAACAATCTTTATTATAAAAAAAATGTGTAAGAGTATGATTGGGATAATGAGAAAGTAAGTGTAGATATAGCCATTCATTTTGTTACATTTTTTAAAGGATAAAGAAAAAAAATTGACATATATATACTCATATCGTGTTTGTTACACTTTTATTTTAATATTTGAATTTACTCTTATCTATTTATTATATGTGTTACTTATATTGAAAGTTGAGGCTAATTTAGGAAAGAGAAAAAATCAGCATTTAGGAAAGAGAAAAAATCAGCCTAAAATAATCAAATAGTATTAGTATAAAAGGCACGACGCAAATATCTCATAGATGGATCGTTAAGCAAGAATGCCCACTTTGAGAAGAGCAAGTAACAAAATCCAGCAGCAAGAACATACGGAAATTCGAGGTTATGCACAAATTTAAGACTTATATGTACAAATTGCAATGTGAAAATGACAATTAAAAAGACAATTTGATCCCTAAATCGTAAAACATAAATGTGTCAATGCAAAATTAGTACGACAATAATAACTATGTCAATTTTGTTTAAATAAATTTTTTTAGTACGACAATAACAACTATATCAATATTGTTTAAATAAATTTGTAGGCATAGTTAGGAATAATTGGGAACAATGTCATCCAATTTAAGAAAGTACATCATCAAGACAAGTCTAAAGCATAATCAAGACAAGTACTTAAATACATGATAATTTTCCTTCAAAAAAAAAAAAAATACATGATAATTTATAAACACTTGACACCTTAATCCACTTAGATTGATTTGATGGCATTGACTTCAGACTTTAAACCGTAATTCTCTTAATGTTTTAGATTTGATTCTTTTAATGGACTAGTTTGAATTTTTAAAAGAAAGAAAAATACACATGACTCCTGAAAATATTTTTCCATTATTATCAAAAAGTAAACATTTAAATTGGTCCTCAACCAGATCCTAGGAGACCTATTTAGTCTGTGTGAAATGATATTTATCAATTTAATACTAGATCAAATTGACTTTTTTCTCATTTCTCAGAGACAAAATAGATTTGTTAGGGACCATTATTTGGATATTCACCCTATATATATAATATATATATATAAATCTCCCCGACTCCATTTATTTAGGCTTTCGACATGTGATGATGGTATACTTAATTACACCCTTCTTTTTTTTTGAAAGAAAAAAAAAATAATAATAATAATAATAATAATAATAATTTCCATCGACTAATAAAAAAAAAATATTATCAATAATATATAGGATCAAATGTATTTTTGGTTCATTTAAAATTAAAGATTATTTTTAGTCTTGTGCATTTAACATTTTTTGTATCACTTTTTAGTCCTTATCGTTGATAAAAGATGAGGACTAAAAACCTTCCTTTTGACCCTAATAAGAATTGTGACTTGAGACATGGGAGTTGTTTGTAAATGCAGTAATAATTAATAAATATTGAGCTTACCACTGGTCAAGATTGAAACGAAACCTTTCCATGATAATGTTGAACTTGTGAGTGCTGGCCACTGGTCAAGATTGAACTTGTGAGGACCAATCTTCTGTTTTGATGTCCTACTTAGTGATCAAGCATGTTAAGATGTGAATGAAGTTAGTAATACAACTAAACCTATCGTTTATCAAAGTTTCTCAATTTAAAAAGATTACAAAAGTTTTAGAGAGAGCTTCATAATATATTTGAAACAAAAATTACACAATTCCTCATTTAACTTAGATAATACCTTCGTCGATTTAATCTTTAATTTTGCAATCAAGTAACATTTTCGTTTTTTATATTTTTTTATTCTGATTTAATCCTTTATCTTATAAAATACCAACATTGTCATTCTTTTTTTTATCCAAACAAAATAAAAAAATCATTAAAAAAACCTTAAAAAAAATGCATCAGACTCATAACCAACCAAAGATATCTTCCTTTAAATTTGGGTGCCGCATAGCAATATGGGGGTATAAACTGCAATACTGATTTCTACTAGTTAGCTTTGCTTTGTATTTGGGTCCTCATATATAGGCCCACTCTTGTTTTTTGAGTATTACTTTTCCCACCCTATACCTTTCCTCGCGCGCCCTATTTTTTTCCAATTTTACCCCTGGTCCGGATTTCGTATTCCGGATTGAATTGTTAGAATTTTGCAGATGTTTCCGGATTTTGAAATCCGGAATAATGTTTTACCAGAACTTTTGCAATTTTAAGCTTTACAATTCGTAAAATAAAATGCGAATGAAATAAAAAAGAGAAATAAAAAGACACAAACATGAAAACAACTCATTTTATTAAAATATGAACAATACATTACAATAATTTTCAAGCTTTTTAAGCTTATTACATAAGATCCTAATTTTCAAGCTTTTTAAGCTTATTACATAAGATCCTAAATCTATTTCTAAACACCTAAGAGCCTAATTCTAATCTCCTAAGAGCCTAACCACTGGTATGTGATAGGACATACCAGTAGTTTGGCTATTGGAGGAAAACCGAAGGAGGAGGGAAGAGGAGGGCGGGAAGAAGAAAACAATGCCCCTGAGGGAGGGGGGGTGCTCAAACTTACGCCCAAACAGGCGAAGCTAAGAACCACACTGACCCACATGACCCTCAGATGAACCGCACTTAGTTGCAGCGCGGTTCCATCGTCATTGACCGTTCATACAAACCCTGAAAGTTTTCAACGAGGCCCTTATCTATGAAAGGCCAACGATGGAAAACCATGGTTGTAGAAGGAAGAAGAGGAGGAAAGGGTGGGAGAGGATGGTGGGAGAAATGGTGGGGTTTGGAAGGCTATTTATAGGGAGGGGTGGGTCAAAAATGGTTGGGAGGCCATAAATGCAGTCAAAAAACTTGGTAAAACGCGTTTTTTTGACTTGACTACCGAAAAAAATGTGTGGTGCAGATCACTAACCATGACTGATGCATTCTGGAATATAAAATCCGGAATGCACATCTGTTTTCCGGAATATATTTTCCAGATTAATGCGATAATGGTGAACGAGGGAAAAGTTGGCACTTCTTGTAGGGCTAAGGACATTCCGGAATGTAAAATCCGAAACGCTTGAGCATTGGATTCTTTTGAAAGAGAGCCATTAATGTGGGTTTGGACGGTTACAACCACTAACACGTTTTCATTGACTGTATTAATGACCTAGGACTTGTTTTAGGCTATAAATAGGCTTCCATCTTCAACAAATACATTCATTCTCCACTTCACCTCTTTTCTTCCATTTTCTTCAAATGTTTCTAGTTTTTTAGGGGTGTCGGTGGTGTCATGGTCATTGTTGACCGTTCATATCAACCCTGCAATTGCATTGCAGCTTGTGTGGGGTTCATATAACGGTCAACAGAGACCCTTGACATCAAAGAAAGACACAAAAAAGCACACAACATCTGGTTCGGTTTGCATATTCCGGAAATCACTAACAATCTTGTCCGGATTATATAATCCGGAACAGGGGTATTTTTGGAAATTTTGCAGGGCGCGCGAGAAGGCAGCAGGGTGGGAAAAGTAAATCTCTTATTTTTTTTAATAATTTACTCTGAAGAATTTATCAATAAAATAAGCTAATTAATACATTTTATAGACATTTTATAACTCTACTTATTTTTATATCTGAATGCAAATACTAATGTAAACGTTCATGTAATAATATAAACTTATAGAAAGTTAAAACAAAATTTATATAACTTCTCATAGGAATGTCTTAATTAAAGCTTTTTTTTTTTTAAATTAGGTGTATTAATTTACTACCTGAAATGACAAGGCCTCGAACAATCTAACCTATATATCACTTGAGCACCACTTTGGTAGATACAGTTATAATAACTGGACACAAAAGTCCAAACACAATACAGACATCGTATTCTGTATAGTGTTATTTAATTTTTTTTTCCTTCTTTCTCTCTTCTCTCCCACACCCACACTGCTTATTTTCTCTCTCATCTCCAACCCAACAACTGACCACTGCTCCTCCCTCTCTCTGGCCAATGACCATCGGCGACCACTATCATCGACCTTCTTCTCATTTCGCTCCACCACCACCATCCATCTCCTTCTACCATCAACTTCGATCTCACACTACTGCCATCATCCCTTTTATTTCTCTGTCACCGCCACAACCATCGTTAAACTCTGCCTCGTAGCTCTCATTGACCAGATTTCATACCTCCTTTCTCTGTCGTCGTCGTTAAAATTGCCGTCGCCGTCGTTAAACTCTCAGTCGCCGAGAACCGAACGCAAATCAGATTAAAATAAACGGAATCAAGACAGAGAATAGATAGATACATCGACGGCGAAGATGGGAGGGGAGGTTGCAGCGGTGAAGGAAGAAAGAAGATGGGAATGGAAGAGGAGGGTGTGCTGCGTACAGGTAGAGGAAACAGAGAAGAGAGAATAGAAAATTTACAGAATTACCCTTCTTGTTCAGCTAAAAATTCGTTTTTGTCCGTACAATTTAAAGTGGAAATTACAAAATTGTCCATGGTGTTGTATTTGTGTCAAGATTTGTGTGTTTATTTATCATTTCTGTTGGTAGATAATATGCATCAGATATTTTTTTCAAAAGATCCTCCTCCCATTGTTGTAGGGACTCTTCGTTTGGGTTAAGGACCATGTGGCACCATGTTACTATTACTATGGTAGCACCTGGTGCTTTTACCCTAGCTAACTCTGCAACAAACTGAAAAAGTTTATGTGAATAGTAGATTTGATTTGATTTGATACAAGACAATGTATTGATGGTAGAGTGAAGATTTGATTTGATCATTAATGAGTGGTGGAGGAGTAGGAGGAAAAGTAGGTGATGGAGGAGGTTCGTCATTAATGAAAGGTGAACTGACAACAAGTGGTTCACTTTCAGATGAAGGAGATGATGGAAAATATGTCCAAGATGAGATGGAATATGGTTGAGATGGAAAATAAGGCAAAATATGTTCATAGAAAGTGACATTGCGAGATATAAAGATAGAATGGTCATGAAGGTCAAGTAAAACAAAACCTTTATATCCTGACTTGTATACCAAGAAAAGAGATTTTCTGGCTTTAGGGTGAAGTTTGGTTCTGTGTGCATGTAAAGTGGAAGCAAAACAAAGGCAAAAAAAAACCTTAAAGATATTAGGGTCAGGAATAGAGTTGTAAAACAACTGATATGGTGATTGATTTTTGAGTAGACGGTAGTGACTCTATTAATGAGAAAAATAGCATGTAAAATTGCATAAGACCAATATGATTTGGGTAGTTTAGATTGAAAAAGTAAGGCTCTTCCTACATTGAGGATGGGTTGGTGTTTTGTCTCCACTCTCCCATTTTGTTGTGGGGTTTCAACACAAGATTTTTGGTGTAATATGCCTTTAGAAGCATAAAATGCAGGAAGAGTAAATTATGGTCCATTATCTGACCTGACAACTTTAGGTGTAGTGTGATATTGATTTTCAATCATGGTGATAAAGGTTTTGACATGTGATGACACTTCTGCTTTGGACTTAAGTAAAACAATCCAAACATATCTACTATGATCATCAACAATAGTAAGAAAGTATTTATGATTATGAACAGATGGAGTTGAAAGAGGACCCCAAATATCCATATGCAACAATTCAAATTTAGCAGAAGCATGAGATAAACTAGAAGAAAAAGGTAATTTTTTGTGTTTTGCATAGTGACAAACATCACAAACTGCTTTATTATCAATATTGATATCTGGATACAAGGGGTGCATTTGGTACAATCTCTGATGAGACAAATGTCCTAGTTTAAAATGCCACAAGGCAGATAAAGGAATAGAAGAACTAAAGTAATTCATACAAGAAACTTTCTTAATGGATTTATTACAATGGGAAAGATTAGACTGAAAAGCACTAGAAGGAAAACTAGCATCAGTGAACTTCAATCTGTAAAGACCATCATGAATTTCACCCAAACCAATCATCCTCTTGGAGGTCAAGTCCTGTATAAGACACAGATCAGCTTGAAAATTGACAAAACATGATAATGAATCACAAAGTTTAGAAACTGAAATGAGGTTAACTTTGAATTGTGGTGAATACAAAACATGAGAAATATAAAGTTGTGGAGAAAAGTGTATGGTACCAGCTTGATTAACAATAATAGATTGACCATTTGGAAGGTTAACATGAGTGGGAGAAATAGAGTAAATATCACTAAAATATTGCAAAGAGAAACTTATATGCTCATTGACACTATAATCAATTAATCAAATAGGAAATTGAACATTCAAAGAGTTGGAGGAAACGATATTTATACCTGTAGAAGTAGGTAGCTGAGAAATGACATGGTTGGAACTAGCTGAGGGAGAAACTGAAGGAGACAAACTGGAATGTTGAAGCAAGGAAACAAGATGAAGATATTGCTCTTGAGTAATACTGCTATTAGAAACTGATGAAGAAGCCTCAACAACATTATTCACAGGCTTATCTTCAGGAGCGTCATGAGAAGAAGCATTAACAGAAGACTTGGGCTTCATAGAAGGAGGAAATCCATGCTTTTGGTAACATGTCTCCACTGTATGATTAGTTCGGTTGCAAAAGGAGCAATATCTAGAACCCTTACCACCATAAGTGTTCTTTCCACGCCCATAGCTTCTGTTAGAATCAGTAGCATTCACTAAAACATTGGAATCGTCCAAAGGAACAGGTAAAGAGATTTGAGCATTGTTACTCTCTTCCTAAACAACTAGTGAATACACTTTATTGATAGAAGGAAGGGGATCCATCAATAACACTTGAGTTTTCACAAATGAAAATTGCTTATTCAAACCAGTGAGGAACTGTATAACTTGATCTTGCAAACGAAAATAGCGTGCAGAACGCATAGCTTCACATCTACATTGGTGAACATAGGTACATAATGGCATGGGTCTATGGGAATTAAGCTCTTCCCAAAGAGTCTTCATTTTAATGAAGTAATCAAGTACTGATTTTGAACCCTATTTGAGATTATTGATATTAGAGTGTAACATAGAAACATGTATACGATCAACTTTGGTGAATCTATCCTTGAGCTCTTCCCAAAAATCAATTGAACGAACATGGAAGATTATAGTTTGTGCAATTTGAGGAGAAACTGAATTAAGAATCCAAGAGTGAATCAAATGATTGCATCTTTCCCACGCGACTCTGTTCAAATCATCATTATCAGGAACAGGAGTGAATCCATCAATGAAAGCAAGTTTGTTTTTGGCGCCAAAAGCATGTTGCATTGATATGCTCCAAGCCAAATAATTGGATCCGATGAGAAGAGGCGTAACCACAACGGTATTGGGACCTTCACTGGGATGAACATAGAAAATCGAATTGGTGTCAACTTGATTTTGTTGGCGAACCATGATTGAAACAGTGAGAAGAAGAAAATTGAAGAAGAAGAAGTATGAAAATTGCAGAAACTGCGAGAAACTGGAAAATTTTCCAGAAAACAAAGAGTAATCAGAGGAAAAACGATGAATTCAACAAGAAAACTCAAGAAAATCACGTGAGAAAGCGCGAGAAAACGCAAGAAAAAGCGCGAAAATGCATCGGAAAAGTTAGTTACGGATCGTAACAAACTCTCTCTTCAAAGAGAGCTCTTGATACCATATTATGAAACTGTAAAAATGAAGAAATGACTCTTATTACTTGAGAATGAAGTGTGTACAATCATATATATACAAGAGGAAACTGTACTACTAATTTCTAATTGTACTACAACTAGTTACTTGTAGTACAAGTAATCTAAGTTTCACTCTCCTTTGATGAATTAAGCTCATGGTGTAATACATGTTACAAGACCTAATACAAAATAAAAGAATTTAGATTAACAACTTGCAACATTGGTGTGTAAATCCGAGGGCTTGTTTGGGAGACATGAAGAATTGAATTTTCATATCTGTTAGATTTTCTGGTGGTATGTATCTGTTGGGTTTGTTTTAGAAGCATTGGTGTGTTTTTTTTTCTGTGCATCAATTGTTATTTTGCTGGTTAAGTTTCTGGTACTGTTGAGGTATAAGTTGGCTGCTTTGCACTTGTGGCATTGGAATTCAAGTAGTAGGTTGCATTCTATTGCATTCTGATGTATTTTGTTAGGCTTTGTGGTTAGGGGAGATTTGAATATGTGATATATGATAGAAACCCAATTTCACACAAAGAAATAAATTGTATTATTGAATTTGAAAATAGATGTATTACAGAAGAAAACCCCTGTAACCCCATGATGACGGTGCATTAACATTAGTTTTTAGTCGTATTTATGTCCTTATAAATAGCATTTAGAGAGTCAACTGCAACGAATTCATGGTGAAATCAAACCAAAACAGGAACAAGAGCTCAAGAGAAGAAACTTTGAGAAAACAAGAAGAAATTGCCTAAGAATGAAGCATCGTGCCACGTTGAGGAGTTTCGTGGCACGATTGATGAATGTGGGACAAAGGATTCAGTTCTGAAAATTTGGTGGCACGAAGCAATATGCAACGTGCCACGATGGTTGATTTTGTCTGCTGCCACGTAGGATTAATGAACCATCGTGCCACGACCAGCCCGTAACGTGGCACGATGATGGGCTTTTTCTGAAACCTTAATTTCTTTCTATAAATATCCAGCTGCTAGCAAGGGTTAAGGTACTGATTATTATTGCGATTTTGAGCACTAAGGACGGAAGGAGACCAAGGAACATGCCCTGAATCTCATACCAACACTCCGTTGGTTAGATTTATGTATGTTTTCTCTTGTTATTGCTTATGATTGTTTAGCTATGAGTAGCTAAACCTTTAGTTTGGTTAAGCCATGATGAAACTATTGTAATATATGATTTT
This sequence comes from Medicago sativa, assembly GCF_051527215.1. Lineage (NCBI taxonomy): Eukaryota > Viridiplantae > Streptophyta > Magnoliopsida > Fabales > Fabaceae > Medicago > Medicago sativa. The sequence continues at coordinate 32,833,984 of NC_140752.1, read as the reverse complement.
GTAGTTGAACTCTCTCTATAATCAATGCTATTCAGTTTTTATTCATAATTACTTGTGTTTATTGCTTTTCATGTTATTGTTTTGTATGACTACTAGCCCTAGATTCTTGCAATCACATGATTTGATCTTAGGAATTGAATGACTACTAGCCCTAGCTTTTAATCCTGAAATAGTAATTTTGTTTAACTCAACACTAGGAGCCTAGAGATAGGAAATTGAGAGTTATGATACATGAATTAACGTTCCAATATTGCTTCCGCGGTTATTCAATCAAATTAAGAGATTAATAGGGTTATAACTGAGGAAAGGGTTTTGAGTCAAGAGATTGATCAAAATCACTTAGTTAATTTATCGTAAAAACTGAGTAGTAATTGAGAGTAGAGAGAGGTAGACTTTTCATATATAGCAATAGTGGATTCACCGGCTTAACCATTCATCTCAATATAATTTTCTCTCGCACTTTTTCTACTTTAATTAAGTCTGATTAAACCAAACTTTTCTGCCTAGGGCAACCAAATACAAACTTTACACATCTTAACGTATAACGCGCTTGCTAGAATTGAAATTAACACAGTCCTTGTGGATCGATATTTTTTACTACTTCGATAGTTTTTGGTACACTTGCCAGATATTTATCAAGTTTTTGGCGCCGCTGCCGGGGACTGTTGAATTATTTCAACAAGGCAATTACGTTATAATTTAGGATTTCTGCAATTTATTTTTCTGTTTTTCTTTTTTTTTTAAATTTTCTTTGTTTCAGTATTCATTCATTATTGTTGTGTCGTGCAGTGCTACTAAGGTATTTTGCTGTTTATGCGAGGTAAACAGAGCTCCGACGACTTAGAGTACGATCCTGAGATAGAAAGGACTGCTAGAGCACTTCGAAAAGCTGTCCAGTTACAAAGGTTATCTCAATCCGTTCCACCGGGTGTACGGGAACCACTACCGGATCCGATTATAACTGAATCTGAAACTATGGAAGAAGCTGTACCACCAAGACCAAAATTGGGAGACTATGGGTTAGCTACTCACCGTGGCCAACTAACCCACACTTTTCAACCTGCAAACCCCGTTGCTTTTGACGTCAAGACCACCGTTCTCAACGGTCTTAGAGACAGACAATTTGATGGGACCGAAGCCATGAGGCCACATGAACACTTGAGCCGCTTTGCTGAAACTTGTGAGTTTTGTGTACAACCAGCCACCGTGACTGATGCACAAAAGAAGCTTAGGCTCGTCCCCTTCACTTTGACCGGCAGAGCAAAAGACTGGTTGTTAACTATACCTAATGGGACTGTGCAAACATGGGAGGAGCTAGAGCTTAAGTTCCTCAAGAAGTATTTCCCTATGTCTAAATATTGGGATAAGAAGATGGAGATTTCAAACTTCAAGCAAGGGGAGAATGAGTCACTATATGATGCTTGGGAGAGATTCAATTTGCTTCTTAAGAGATGTCCTAACCATGAGTTCACTGAGAAACAATACCTCCAAATCTTTACTGAGGGGGTGACACCAAACACTAGGATGTTCTTAGATGCTTCTGCGGGAGGTAGTCTTAAGAGTAAAACTGATCTTGAAGTTCAAGCTCTAATTGAAAACATGGCTAGCAATGAGTATCGTGCTGAAGCAAAAAATAAGGAAAGAGGAGTGTTTAGGGTAAGTGATCAAACTGCAATCTTAGCCAACCAAGCAGCCATGAACAAACAAATAGAGACTCTAACTAAGGAGTTCCAGAATTTCACCTTGGCTCACAAGTCACAACAAGTGGCTGCAATCAGGTGTGATTTGTATGGAGAAGGACATGCTAACGGAGAGTGTGTACCTGAAGGAATTAGTGAGGAAGCCAACTACATGGGAAGCTATCAAAGGCAGAATCAATACTACACTCCACAACAACAACTAAAACAGCCTTCAGCTCTTGAGGAGACTATGATCAACTTTATGAAGATGACTCAAGGCAACTTTGAAGAAATGAAGAAGAGTCAAGAGGCTGAAAGAAAGAACAATGAAGCCTCTAGAAAGATGCTTGAAACTCAGCTGGGGCAATTAGCTAAGCAATTGGCTGAACAAAACAAATGGGGATTTTCAGGTAACACGCATGAGAACCCTAAAAATGAGTCTTGCAAGGCTATTGAATTAATGAGAAAAAAGGTTCTTGAACCTTTAGTTCCCAAGGCTCCCAAGAAAGTAGTAGAGGAGGATGGTGAGATTGAAAAAGAAATTGAACATGGTGTAGTTGAAAAGGAGAATGATCAAGGAGTAGTTGAAAATGAAAGGAAGAAAAAAATAGAGGGAGAAAAAAATGAGAGAATGATAGATGAAGACTCAATTTTGAGGAAGTTTAAGAGCCAATTATTGAAGGATGGAGATCAGCCACAAGTTTTTCCATCATATGTAAAGCTTCCCTACCCTCACTTAGCCAAGAAGAAGAAGAAGGAGGAAGGTCAATTCAAGAAGTTCATGCAACTTTTCTCACAACTCCAGGTGAACATTCCTTTTGGTGAAGCTCTTGATCAAATGCCTATGTATGCTAAATTCATGAAAGACTTGTTGACTGAAATAAGAAAGCCGAAAGATGATGAGAACATTGCACTTTCAGAAAATTGTAGTGCAATTCTTCAAAAGAAACTTCCACCCAAACTAAAAGATTCCGGTGCTTTTACTATTCCTTGTTCTATTGGACCGGTAGACATTGGTCGAGCCTTGTGTGATTTAGGGGCGAGTATCAAATTGATGCCCCTTTCTATGATGAAAAAGTTGGGATGTGGTGAGCCAAAGCCAACAAGAATGACCCTCACTTTAGCTGATAGATCAATATCTTATCCTTTTGGGGTGCTTGAAGATGTGCTAGTTAAAATCAATGAGCTAGTATTTCCTGCTGATTTTGTAATTTTAGATATGGCTGAAGATGAAGACATGCCACTCATTTTGGGAAGACCCTTCCTAGCAACAGGTCGTGCTTTGATTGATGTTGAGATGGGCCAACTCGTGTTGAGATTCCACAACGAGCAAGTGGTGTTTAACATTTTTGAAGCCATGAAACATCAAGCTGAAAATCCTAAGTGTTACCGGATCGATGTTATTGATGAAATAGTTGAAGATGCTTCTTGGAAACCTCAACCAACACAACCTATGGAGAAGACACTTGTTAATTCTATAGAAAATGATGAAGATGTTGAAGATGTTGAGGTGAAAGATTGCGTTAAGCAACTTGAGGCAAGCAAAGAACAAATTCAGCAACCACCACTTGAAGACATTCTTGGCAAAAAATATGGGGGTTCGGAAACTTTGAACAATGAAAAGGAAAAAAATCATGAACTAAAAGAACTCCCTTCCTTAGCGAGGATTTTTCCAAACCAGCAATCATCAGTAATACACTGACACCTTTAGAGGAAGAGAAGCTAATGAGAATATTAAGAAGTAATCAAGGAGCACTAGGGTGGAGCATCTCTGATCTTAAGGGTATTAGTCCAGCTTATTGCATGCATAAAATACACATGGAGGCTGAGTACAAAACTGTTGTTCAGCCTCAAAGAAGACTAAATCCGACAATGAAGGAAGTAGTCAAAAAGGAAGTACTGAAATTGCTCGATGCAGGTATGATTTACCCTATTTCTGATAGCTCTTGGGTGAGTCCTGTTCATGTGGTACCTAAAAAGGGAGGAATGACGGTGGTGGCTAATGAAAAAAATGAGTTGATACCTACACACACTGTCACCGGTTGGAGAATGTGCATAGATTACCGGAGATTGAATTCTGCAACAAGGAAAGACCATTTTCCCTTACCATTCATGGATCAAATGTTAGAAAGGTTGGTTAGCTAAGCCTTTTACTGTTTCTTGGATGGGTATTCGGGGTATAATCAGATTGCGGTGGCTCCGGAAGATCAAGAAAAGACAGCCTTCACTTGTCCTTTTGGTATATTTGCTTATAGGAGAATGCCCATTGGGCTGTGTAATGCGTCGGCGACCTTTCAAAGGTGTATGCTCTCCATCTTCTCTGACATGATAGAGAAGAACATTGAGGTATTTATGGACGACTTTTTTGTGTTTGGTAAGTCTTTTGATCAATGCTTGTTTCACTTAAATGTTGTACTTAAAAGATGCAGCGAAACTAACCTTGTTTTGAATTGGGAAAAATGTCATTTTATGGTTACCGAAGGTATAGTTTTGGGGCATAAAATAAGTGCTAAAGGCATAGAGGTGGATCAAGCCAAAATAGAGGTTATAGAGAAACTTCCTCCTCCTCTCAATGTTAAAGGAGTTAGGAGTTTCTTGGGGTATGCCGGCTTCTATCGGCGGTTCATAAAAGATTTTTCAAAAATTTCCAAGCCGCTTTGTAACCTCTTGGTCAAAGAAAATGATTTTGATTTTGATTCTGAATGTTTAAATGCTTTTTCTTTGATTAAAAACAAGTTGGTGACTGCACCAATAATCATTGCACCCGATTGGGAATTACCTTTTGAACTTATGTGTGATGCAAGTGATTATGCTGTTGGTGCAGTCCTAGGCCAACGAAAGAAAAAAAATTTCCATGCAATTTACTATGCAAGCAAGGTTTTAAATGAAAATCAAGTGAACTATTCCACTACTGAAAAGGAATTGCTTGCAGTAATCTTTGCATTGGAAAAATTTCGTTCTTATCTAATAGGCTCCAAAGTCATTGTTTTTACATATCATGCAGCTTTAAAATATCTCTTAACAAAAGGGGATTCAAAGCCTCGGCTGTTGAGGTGGATCCTTTTGTTACAAGAATTTGACCTGGAGATTCGTGACAAGAAAGGAGTGGAAAATGTGGTAGTTGATCACCTCTCAAGGTTGGAAAATGAAGAAGTGACAAAGAAAGAGAGGGCCATCACGGCCGAATTCCCGGATGAAAAGCTGATGGCTATTAAAGCAAGGCCTTGGTTTGCCGACATGGCGAATTTCAAGGCTGGTAACATAATTCCGGATGACATGGATCAGAACCAGATGAAAAAGTTTTTTAAGGATTCAAACCACTATTTGTGGGATGATCCTTATTTGTTTAAGGTAAGTGCTGATGGTTTGATCAGACGTTGTGTTGCAGGTACGGAAGCCAATTGTATCATGTGGCACTGCCATAGCTCAGCTTGTGGGGGCCACCATAGTGGAGAAAGAACCGCTGCAAAAATCTTGCAAAGTGGCTTCTGATGGCCCACTCTCTTTAAGGATTGCCAAGAGTTGTAAAGCGCTGTGATGAATGCCAAAGAACAGGTAGTATCTCTAAGAGGAATGAAATGCCCCTAACTGGAATCATTGAAGTTGAACCTTTTGATTATTGGGGCATAGATTTTGTGGGACCATTTCCCTCCTCTTACTCTTATCTCCATATACTTGTGTGTGTTGACTATGTTACCAAGTGGGTTGAAGCGATACCATGTGTTGCTAATGATGCCAAAACAGTGGTAAATTTCTTAAAGAAAAATATGTTCACTAGGTTTGGAACCCCTAGAGTCTTGATCAGTGATGGGGGGAAGCATTTTTGCAACCATCTTCTTGAAACAGTGCTTAAAAAGTTTAATATTAAACATAAAGTTGCAACTCCCTATCATCCTCAAACTAGTGGTCAAGCAGAGGTTTCAAACCGTTAGTTGAAACAAATTTTGGAGAAAATTGTAGCGTCTTCTAGGAATGATTGGTCTAGGAAGTTAGATGACGCTCTTTAAGAAGCACCTTGGGATGTCCCATTATCAGTTAGTTTATGGGAAAGCATGTCATCTCCCAGTTGAATTGGAACATAAAGCTTATTGGGCTATCAAGGCCCTAAATTTTGATCAAACTTTAGCTGGAAAGAAAAGGTTGTTAAAACTTAATGAACTAGAGGAGATGAGGTTGTGTGCGTATGAGAACGCCGTAATCTACAAAGAGAGAACTAAGAGATATCATGATAAGGGGATAGTGAGGAGAGAGTTTTATATTGGACATCTTGTTTTGCTGTTTAATTCCAGGTTGAAGTTATTTCCTGGGAAGTTAAAATCCAAGTGGTCCGGGCCATTCGTGATTGTAGACATGTCTCCCTGTGGAGCTGTGCAGCTGAGTAAGCCTGGTGCACAAGAGAGTTTCAAGGTTAATGTTCAAAGGGTGAAACCGTACCTTGGAGGCGAACTCCCTAAGAATAGAGCGGGAGTGGTATTGAATGATCCTTAGGGGTCATCATAAGTCAAGCTAGTGACGATAAAGAAGCGCAGGATGGGAGGCAACCCATCGGATTTAGGTCCGCTCAGGTATTGTTTATATTTATTTACTGCATTTTACAAAACAAAAACAGCAAAAAAAATTTTATGAAAGCTAAAAGCAATTTTTTTTTTCATTTGCATTGTGGCACGCCAGTTTCTCATCGTGGCACGATTTGGAAACTAAAATCATGATGGAAGCCACTGGAAATTTCGTGGCACGAGTGTTTCCAAATTGTGGCACGTTTGCTGGAGAAACTATGATCGTGGCACGATGGTTCTATGATCGTGACGCGATGCTACTTAGAACCAAAGATCATGACATGATTGCTCTCCCATATATATATACCCATCTCACAAATTTTTCACCATTTTTCATTTCCCCTTCTCAAAACTCTGCCAAAAATTTGCTCTCATTCATCCTCTACCCCCTCAAATTCATCCTTAACCAACCAATCTTCATCTTCATTACCCTTAAAAGCATTCAAGCCCATCAATATCTAAAAACCATCCACCCTAACCCCACAAATGACCTCCGCATTCAACAAACATTCTAGAATAACTCGCAACACCCACTCAACCAAACCGCCACCAGAACCTACCTATGGGAAATCTTACCATGAAGCGCTGGTGAAAGAGAGGGTCGTCTTAAATTCAACTTTGCTTGTGGGAAGGCAGCTAGTGTGCAGAGTGCTAATGAGTTTTATGCCGGCTTGCAAGATGATTCGGAGGCCACTGATGAGGATGAGCAGTGATGGACTTGGAGTCCAATTTTATTTTTCAGCTTTCTATCTTTTGTTTCTTTATTTTGATGTACTTTTTATTCAGAGTGAACATTGTGGTGCTATGTCGGTTTGTTTTAATCCCCCGTTTGTAATGCTTTCCTTTGTTTATTATTAATGAATCTGTTTGTTTGTGGAAATTTATCAGTCTCATAACAGTGCTATACCAATGATATGCCAAAGAGTTCAAGGAGGATGATGCCTAAGTGATTCAAAGGGAAGTGCTCGGCAAAGGAAATAGGTAGCCACAACTCCCAGATATCTCAACTTGTAAGGTCCATAGCCAAATTTTTATTTTTCCAATTTTACATATATGAGTGTTCCATGCAACTGCTGTTTCTAGAACTTGCGATATTTCTCTATTTGTTGATTGGTCTTGTTTTGTACACACTAAGGCAAAGTGCTTGGTACCTTGAGCCTTTTTGAGCCTACCTTGATTTATGCATTATTTACCCTTTGTAAAGCCAATTTGAGCCATTAGGTATAGATCCTTTTTGTTCGGCGACGAGCCATGTTACAAACCTAGAAGGCCTTAGGAATGAATGTCCCAATTATTTGTTTGAAGTAAGCTCTATAGGTTGTGTGAAATGTTCAAGTTTGGGGTTGCTTCTGGAATTAGCAACTTACTAAGTTTGGGGTGGGGGTACTAGAGAACCAAGAGAAGATGAATTGCGAAATTTTATATTTTATCTCTTGAAAAACAAAGCAAAAAGCACTTGAAAATGTGCAGAAAAAAAATGAAAAAGAAAAGAATCTTGTGTATGAGACCAATAATGTTTACATGTCTCAAAAGAATAAGTTCTCTAGTACTCTTCTGTGATAAATTTGAAAGGTAGGAGATTGGTTTTCTGTGATGTTACCAAAGATACCCAAGTAGTATGAGCTTAACTTCATTGTTTTATAACACTACTTCCCAAATATATCCACCTTTCACCTAAGCCCCGTTATAACCCTGAAAGACCTTGTTTTATAACACTACTTCCCAAATATATCCACCTTTCACCTAAGCCCCGTTATAACCCTAAAAGACCTTAAAAGTGTGTACTTGACTCTGACTTTGATTGACAGTTTAGAAATTTTTCAAGCTTATCGTAATACAGCAGACCTGCATGATGATTGTGTGACCCTATTCAAACAATTGCGTGGAGTTGTGGATTCGGAGGAAAGAGCTAGGCATCCGATACATCATTACACCGGAAAGGAGTGAACTTTTTAAGCATATCATTGGTTGGTAAGTTGTTATCTCACTGCGATTTTTCCATTTGCAAATTTGATTCCTTGAGGACAAGGAATGGTTTAAGTTTGGGGTTGTGATGACGGTGCATCAACATTAGTTTTTAGTTGCATTTATGTCCTTATAAATAGCATTTAGAGAGTCAACTGCAACGAATTCATGGTGAAATCAAACCAAAACAGGAACAAGAGCTCAAGAGAAGAAACTTTGAGAAAACAAGAAGAAATTGCCTAAGAATGAAGCATCGTGCCACATTGAGGAGTTTCGTGGCACGATTGATGAACGTGGGACAAATGATTCAGTTCTGGAAATTTCGTGGCACGAAGCAATATGCAACGTGCCACGATGGTTGATTTTGTCTGCTGCCACGTAGGATTAATGAACCATCGTGCCACGACCAGCCCGTAACGTGGCATGATGATGGGCATTTTCTGAAACCCTAATTTCTTTCTATAAATATCCAGCTGCTAGCAAGGGTTAAGGTACTGATTATTATTGCAATTTTGAGCACTAAGGACGGCAGGAGACCAAGGAACACGCCCTGAATCTCATACCAACACTCCGTTGGTTAGAGTTATGTATGTTTTCTCTTGTTATTGCTTATGATTGTTTAGCTATGAGTAGCTAAACCTTTAGTTTGGTTAAGCCATGATGAAACTATTGTAATATATGATTTTGTAGTTGAACTCTCTCTATAATCAATGCTATTTAGTTTTTATTCATAATTACTTGTGTTTATTGCTTTTCATGTTATTGTTTTGTATGACTACTAGCCCTAGCTTCTTGCAATCACATGATTTGATCTTAGGAATTGAATGACTACTAGCCCTAGCTTTTAATCCTGAAATAGTTATTTTGTTTAACTCAACACTAGGAGCCTAGAGATAGGAAATTGAGAGTTATGATACATGAATTAACGTTCCAATATTGCTTCCGCGGTTATTCAATCAAATTAAGAGATTAATAGGGTTATAACTTAGGAAAGGGTTTTGAGTCAAGAGATTGATCAAAATCACTTAGTTAATTTATCGTAAAAACTGAGTATTAATTGAGAGTAGAGAGAGGTAGACTTTTCATATAGAGCAATAGCGGATTCACCGGCTTAACCATTCATCTCAATATAATTTTCTCTCGCACTTTTTCAACTTTAATTAAGTCTGATTAAACCAAACTTTTCTGCCTAGGGCAACCAAATACAAACTTTACACATCCTAACGTATAACGCGCTTGCTAGAATTGAAATTAACACAGTCCTTGTGGATCGATAGTTTTTACTACTTCGATAGTTTTTGGTACACTTGCCAGATATTTATCACCCCAGAGCAAAAACTCCTCAGAGAAGAGACATTTCTCTCTCTATCTAAACCCTAAGGTTCTAACTGAACAAAATGATCAAAGATAACCCTCACTCTCTATTCTCATTCCTTTATATAACCAACTCCACTTTCTCTCTCTCATGTAACTAACTCTCCCTCTAAGTGGGCCCATGTGTAATATTAGATCCTACCAATTTAAGTGTTGGTAGCTGTTGTTGAATTCTGCTCTTTACCCAAACGGTTCTGCTCATTCCCAAAGTAAAAGTCTAAAATGCCCCTACGCAACTTAAGTTGCGCTAGTGTATTATGAGCAATAAAACAGAAATACACTAGCGCATGTTAAGTTGCGCTGCGCAACTTAAGTTGCGCTAGTGTATTCTGAGCTCAAGTTAAGTTGCACTAGTTTATTCTGAGCTCAAGTTAAGTTGTGCTAGTGTATTCTGAGCTCATGTTAAGTTGAGCTAGTGTATTACCACAACTTACCATAAGCTCAGAATACACTAGCGCAACTTAAGTTGCGTAGGGGCATTTTGGACTTTTACTTTGGGAATGAGCAGAACCGTTTGGGTAAAGAGCAGAATTCGCTGTTGTTTGTAATCAGTTTGGTGTTTGTTCTTTTCTTTATCTAATCCTTGTACACCTTGTGCTTGGTTTAGAGATTTTAATAAATTCTTTTAGTCTTTTCTAAAAAGAAAAAATACAAAATAAAAGATGGGTAAAATAAAAAGAATATTGGTAATGGGGTAAAAATTAGAAAACTTAAGCAAATACTAAAATATTAAGGGTGTGTTTGGATTGAGGGTTTGTTTTTCTTTGTTAAATTACGGACTATATAAGATGTTTTCTTAAAATAAATTAAGTGTGATTGAAGTATTATATGATTGTTTATCATGTTAATATGTTAACTTTTTAAAAAATATTTCATAGTGTCCGTAATTTTAAAATGAAAAGTAAATCCTCCTCTCCCTTCCCCTCCTAAATCCTCTATCCAAACACATCCTAAGACTTTCATAGGCGTTGACACATGATGCTTGTGCTTGATCATTAAAATAATGTTTTGACAAAGTCATATACACAATTCTTTTACAAAATATCTTTTGCTTATTGTGCAAACAATAGCACATGAGGTTGGCGTTAATTTTCAGTCCTGCTTAAACCAAACGCATCCTAGTATAAAATCACCATGCTTATTCCCTTACACGAAATAGTTGCTTCCTCTATACTTGAAGAAAAAGTCTACTCATTGAAATTAAAGATACACAATTTGCTTTTGCATCATCATATGCATGTGTACGGAACAAGTTGAGGCTAACTCAATTCAACAATTTTCCCCATATCATGGTTTGGATTTGTGCTAATTCTATCTAATTTCTAACTAATTATAGGTATCATCATTAATGCGTTGACACATTAAAAGAGTTTAGCGTGCCAAGATGACAACATAGTTTGGTTTTTCTTGCTATTTCAATTATACTTCCACTACCAATGCCGATAAGCAAGCAAGCACACGTGGGAATTCAAGCAATAACGGAATTAACTTTTCTATCTTTTTACTTTCCTTTTCACACTACAATTATATTTCCATATGTTTGAATGAGGAAATTACAAATTTTAAAGAAAATACTCCCTCCGTCCTAAATTATAAGAAAAAAAATAAAAATCACACTTATTAAAAACACTAAAGCATAAGAATTTGTAGCATAGTTTTTTGTGTTTTCTTTGGAATAAGTTTCATGGGAAGATGTAAAAACAATTTTCATTGGCTATTGGTTATAGAAAAAATGGAAGAGTGAGAAAATTGAATGTAAATTGCATTTAATTTCATGAGAATAAACAAAAGTTTTTATTGGAAAAGATGATTTTTTTTAAAAAAAAAACAAGATTAAATAAAATAAAAGTTTGTCTTTTTTGCTTCTATTTTGGGACAAAGAAAATGATTTTTTTTTTTGCTTATATTTCGGGACGGAGGGAGTATAATTTTAGGAGATTCAAATGCTTTAATTTAATTCTCTTTATTTCAATTTATTGTTTGAATAGAATAATTAAATTATTTTGAAGATCGTAATTACGTTGAATTAGAAGAAAAAAAGAGTAATTAATTTTTTTTAGGAGTAATTAAACTTTTTAAAATTTGATTTCAATCATAGTTTATTATTGCATTATGTTTATTATAACTTCAAGGAATTTTCAAGGGGTTTTATGTTAGTCAGTTTTTTTTTTTTTTTGTGGTGGCCGGGGTTTGAACCTCGGACCTTGCATAAAATTTTATGCTAGTCAGTTTGAACTAACTTCAAAGAATAAAGTTTAAATTTCCTAAAAAATGGAACTGAGTTAAAACATTTCCAAATTCATTTGTAAAACGATTATTAGTACTATTTTTATCATAATTTCTCTGTTCGACAAAAAAGATTTGATATAAAATTATTTTTAAAATATTTGTTCAATTATTATGTAAACCTTTTTTACATAGTCGGTAAATGGTAATTAAAAGCTCCTTAAAATATGGTAATTAAAAGTTTTAAATATGTATTAATTAATATTTTATGGACATCAACATGAGTTTTTTAGCAAATAAACATGAGTTTTTTTAGCATGTTTTGTACTCACTAGCATATTTTATGGGCAATTTCAAGGTCACTTGGATTGGAAATTCAACCACGATTTAGCCATGAAGTTGTTATGGTATGATCTACCAAAAAGAAATTGCTTCGTATTTGTATAGGTAGTGCAAATCAATTCTTATGAGTTTTCCTTCAATTATACAGTTAAAGACCTGCACAACCTCATATTGTCTATACTTTCAATGTAAATTTGGTTAATTCATGTGTCCATTTGCCTAAAAACATGTCAAAAGCCGCTCATTCAATATGCTTCATGCATCAGAGATCACTCTCCGTCCTCATCTGCCTCAAACTTCACATGCACTCAAATGTCAACTTGGTTCGTCCATGAACTAATTGTACTAAAAGATGGTTTGGTTTGATACTTTTAGTAAAATCTTATACAACTTTAAGTTTTATTGACTATTTCTACAAATCAATATGAGTCAATTTATAGCATGTTTTGTCATCACTCACATATTTTTGAACTTGCCAAAATTCAACTCATTCCAAAATTGATCAATGTAAAGCACACTTAATTTTTGTACTATACGATATGGGATATCGGGAAAAAGATGCATATTGTTTGTAAAGGTAGCTCCGGTCATTGCCTTTAAGTCTTCTTTTAAATTTACATTCTCATACCTGCAGAACCTCATGACCCCTCTCATTCCAATTGGATCCGACTTCATTCATGTGTACCTTTACTTAGAAGCATATCAAGTGTCGCTTAGTAAACAAGCTTTATGCATCAGTAATTAGGGGTGTTCAAACCCAAACCAATTAATCCAAAATAAAACCACAAACCGATCCAAAAAATTGAAAACTGCAAAAAAACAAAATTGAATATTTTTGGATGCGTTAGGATGTTGTTTTATAAAAACCGTTAGGATCGGATCGGATTTCGGGTCACTTTTTTAAAACCGAACCGCAAAAGTAAATATTAATACTTATTTATTCTTTTATTAGTAGTATATATTAAATTATTATGTTGCTTGTTGGTTTTTAATCTTATATATTGCACTAATTTAATCGATATCATTATTACTTCATATGTTTAAAAAATAATTGATAATTTATATACCGTAATTTTAATTTTTTTAATATATTTTGCAACCTATTATTTCATTGTATTTTTGTAATATTAATATTAATAAAAAATATTCTTAAAAAAAAAGTAAATAAAAAATATATATTTTGTATTTTGGATATCCAAAAGCCGATCCAAATTAAACCGCATATATATCTTTGGATTGGATCTGTTCGGATTTTTTTTAATAGTCATCCAAACCGAACCGAACCACATGTAATTTTTATTTTAGATCGGATAACATTTTCCTTTAAAACCGCAACGCAAATACCCTTATCAGCAATCACTTCCCGTCCTTATCAACCTCAAGTGTTACAATAATCCCATGACTGTTCGTTTTTGTTAAATTTGATTTTGTTACTTCACGACCATTCTTCCTTTTTTTGACTTTCTTATTGTTTCCATGTTGATTTCTTTGATTCCACGAAAATGTGAATCTATTTATTTGAAAATGATGTATTGTTACCGCCACTAACTTACCGCCACTAACATATATACAAACTATATCATTTTCAAATAATTTGTTATTCTTCTACGTGTTGTTTTTTTCTGTTAAAAAGGCCAACATATATTGAAAACAACTATTCACAGTACAATATATCGAACTAAATTACTAGAGCAAAAGATCATAGAGTTAGAAGCAAAAACCCAAAAAGAAATAATTGCTTCTATTTCTTCTTTTCTATTATTTAATCTTCAATTTTTTTCCTTTACAATTTATTCACACCGACACCTCATTTACACATTTTCATACTCTTCCATTAAAAAAAAAATAAAGACTTGCTGCCACTCTAAGCAATTAAAAAAGGTATCACATAGAAATATATAACATCAAGTGCATCGGCATCAAGAAGAGAAAAAAAGTTACCAAAATGACAATCATCATGGGAAAGATATTGTTAACACTATTATTGTTATCATCAATTTTCTCAATAGCCACTTCATCAAAAAGAAGATCAAGATCTTCTAGCAACAACATAGATTGGTGGTGTAACCAAACCCCTCACCCAGAAACATGCAAATACTACATAAAACAAACCCATTACTATCACAACAAAAACATCAAACACAAATCAAAATTCCGCGAAATTCTCATTCATTTAGCCTTGGAGAGAGCCGTTGTAATGCGAAAAATGGCGCATAATTTCGGACAAAATAGTTGGGTCACCCAAAAGAAAAAATCAGTGTCACGTGATTGTTTAAAACTCTTCGACAACACAGTTTTCCATCTCAACCGTACATTTTTAGACCTCCACAAGAAAAAATCATGTTCATCGTTCGATGCACAAACATGGCTAAGCACGGCCTATACAAACATCGAAACATGTCGAAATGGAGCATTGGAATTGAACATTCCAAAATTCATTGTACCAATTATGAAAGTAAACATGACACAAATCATTAGCAATGGTTTATTCGTCAACTGGGAATTCGTTAAAAGTGATGGCCGTGTTCGGTACACCAACGATGTAACTGAAGAAGGGTTTCCAAGATGGTTTTCGGTTCGAGAGAGGAAGCTATTGGAATCTTCGAGGGCTATTAAGGCGCATATCATTGTCGCGAAAGATGGTTCGGGGCATTTTAAGAGAGTACAAGATGCTATAAATGCTGCTGGGAGGAGAAGGTTTAAGACAAGATTTGTTATACGTGTGAAGAGAGGTGTTTATAGAGAGAATATTGTGGTTGGGAAGATGAATGATAATATTATGTTGGTTGGTGATGGAAGTAGATATACAGTGATAACAAGTAATAGAAATGTTCAAGCTGGTTTTACTACCTATAGTTCTGCCACTGCAGGTAATTATATTCTTGGCTATTTTTCCTTATCATTCAACTAAATTTTTTTCTTTAGGAATATGAACTCTATAATTCTATTCATTCTTCTATATCTTTATTTGATATAATAATATCATAGTCATGCTTTTTTTTAGAGATGTCATATTCATGTTTATATGTCTGTGCATGCATCTTAAGTGTCGTATTTCAATTTTAAGAATTCTCCTCTTTGCTTATTTTTATATGTCTAACTATTATTTTTCATAACAAATTCAAATCAACACATTTTAAATAAACTTTTTGTGTACTATAGGAATTGATGGTCTTCACTTCATTGCACGTGACATTACTTTTGAAAACACGGCTGGACCACGTCGTGGTCAAGCAGTGGCGCTTCGATCAGCCTCTGACCTATCTGTTTTCTACCGTTGTGCCTTTAAAGGCTACCAAGACACCCTCATGGTTCACGCACAACGTCAATTTTACAGAGAATGTTACATCTATGGCACCGTTGACTTCATCTTTGGCAATGCAGCCGTAGTTTTCCAAAACTGCATCATTCTTGTACGAAGGCCTTTAAACGGTCAAGCAAACATGATCACGGCCCAAGGTCGAGATGACCCATTTCAAAACACCGGAATTTCAATTCACAACTCTCAGATTAGGGCCGCTCCAGATTTCAAGCCCGTTGTCGGGAAATTCAACACCTTTTTGGGCCGGCCCTGGCAAAGATACTCCAGAGTTGTGGTCATGAAATCATTCATTGATAGCTTGGTCAGTCCAATGGGGTGGTCTCCATGGGGAGGTACTAATTTTGCTCAAAGCACTCTATTTTATGGAGAGTACAAGAACTTTGGACCTGGATCATCAACAAGAAATAGAGTAAGATGGCCTGGTTATCATGTTATGAGAAGCCCAGCTCAAGCATCACCATTCACTGTTGCTACCCTCCTTGCTGGCACCACATGGTTACCAGCCACTGGTGTACCATTCACTTCTGGCCTTTAATTAATCATTGTCCTAATTAAGTTCATTGTCTACAATTGGTTGAAATTTAAGTTATTCTATTGTAGTTTGTGTGTAAAAATAACACAAGATTCTTTTGTACATTTCGAGAAAAATAATTAAATTATTATTGTTGGTGTATTCCTTCCCTTTGAAATTATGCTGAAAAAAAAATCATTTCACATTTATTAAGAAAACTTAAATATAATAATTTGAAGTATAGTTGTTCAAAAAAAAAAAAAGTATAGTTGTTGTGTTCTTTGTAGAATAATGTTTAAGGAAACACATAAAAACAATCTTTATTAGTTATCGATTATAGAAAAATGATAGAAAACTACTAGAAATCTTGCGTTTTGCTACGGAATAATGCCAGGAACATCAGCTCCTGGCAAATTTGCCAGGCGTAATGTCAGGGAAACCCCTGGCAAATTGCAATTTCAAACCATACCATAAGCCAGGAGCAAACCCCTCGCAAATTGCAGTAACCCCTCGCAAATTTTAGGCGGGAAAATTTGATTCAAATTAAAGTTAAGGGAATCTCTGCATTCTGCAGAAGATTTGACAAAAATCTGTAAAGCTGACATGCCAGGGGCTGAACCCCTGGCAAAATGCACAAACTCCTGGCAAATTGCTGACATCTTTTTGGTAGGTATGTGGCTACGCTAGGAACCTTGGAGACCGAGTCTTGTCAGGGGTAGCTCCTGGCTGGGCTCCTGGCAAATTGTAGATCTATAATTTTGTGCATATTTGAACCGTTTCATTCTTCACACTTAGAGAAATTTATTTCTCTTTCACATAACACACACCACCACCACCACTCTTCACAAACCACTCTCTTCTCCAACAACACTAATTTTTGTTACTTTGGTAAATCTCTATACCTAAAGTTTTATGCTTCTATTTTATTTTCTTATATTGACTTATAATTTTTTTATGTCATTTGCAATATCAGTGTCAAAGTTTGCCTCCTCCTGGGGTTCCTTGCTCAACTTGGTTTCTTGGATCTGTTCTTTGTGAAGCTTCAACAAGTTAGTAGTTTCTCCATTTTAAATTTTTGATAAATTTTCTTATGACTGGCTGAATGTATATATATGTTGTTGTGTATGCATGTTATAAATATGTAAAATAATAAGTTTTTAGAATGCTGTTTTAAATTAATGGCTGAAATTTTCAATTTTTTTTAGAGTTTTTATAATTTTCGAAATTTTTTAGTATATGTGAATTTTTGAATTAATGGCTGATGTTGATTTTTTGTGATGATAATTATGTATATTTTCGAATTAATGCCTGTACTAGTTTTTGTTGTAATGTATGTTGAATATATGTTTGTCTTTGTCAAGATCTATTGAATATATATAAGTTTGTTTGGATCTATTAAATATATTTTGTCTAGATCTGTTATATTAGGGTTTTTTTTTTTTAATAATAACATTAGGTTTCACTAAATTGTATATATTGTTTTTTTTAATTTAAAACCGTTTTTTTTAAGTTTAATTAGATATAAATGTTATTTATTCAAATTTTAATTTTAATGGTGTAATAATTATTTTTTAAAATTATTTTTAATTATTAAATTTTAATATTTTGATTTTTTAAACAAATAAAAAATGTTTTTTTAAAAAATTTCGTACACAATTTGCCAGGGGTTAACCCCTCGCAATGTCCCTGGCATGTGATGCTGACACAGTCTTCAAAAGCCTGCATTGACCAGAGTGTGTCATAAAAGCCTGCAATCATGCAGACATAATTTGCCAGGGGTTGTGCCAGGGCCTATGCTAGGAGCGCATTTTGCCAAGAGCTAAACCCCTGGCAGGACAATTTGCGATGAGCAGATTTGCTAGTGATTCTGCTCCTGGCAAAACCCCTGGCAAAACCCTTGGCAAACGTCCAATTGCCAAGGCTTTTAGCATTTTACCAGGGCTTCTGCCCCTGGCAAAATGCAACATTTCTTGTAGTTAAAAAAGCAAATTGAATGCAATTTGCATTTAATTTAATGAAAATAAGTAGGAGTAAAAAAATAATTGGTAAAGATGATTTTCTCGAAACAACATTATTAAATATGATAAAAGTTTATCATTTTTGCTCTTAAAAGCTAATCTCAATTCGTTGAGATAATACATAATTTATGCAAAGACCATGGTTCGAATTTCGATCGCACAATGTAATTTGTTGATGGAAATTGTGAACATACTTTGAGCTATTTTACATGATGAAACATTTGCTTTGATCTATAAAGAGCCGTATGTGCACTAAAGGCTGACATTTTTCAAGCCTAAACTTTACCAAAGGTGCAATAAAGATAAGCAGCTATTATTTTTCAAATCACGCTGTTTGTTATCTATAATATTGATTTGAGTAAATAGGCAATTACCCCTTTGAAATTGTAAGTTTCGGCAATTATCCTCTGAAATTAACAAAACTTCAATTACCCCCTTGAAATTGCACAACGTTAATCAATTTACCCCCTCCGCAAGATTCTTCTGCTAGTCAACATAACGTTTTGCAAATACCCCCCCTGAAGTTTAATACTTATGCAAAATGTCCCCTAAACTTGAAAATTTATATTTTTTTCTTCTTATCCTTGACTAAAAAGATATTAAAGGCAAACAATTAACAGTAAACTTTAATACTTTAAACTCTACAATATTACAATTAACATTTGGATCATTTATTAAAATCCAATATTTTAGATAACAAGAGACAAAACAATATACTAGTCCATAACCACTTTTTAATACTTTATTAGATATGGAAATCCAAATTAAACTCAATAATACTTCGTTTGTGAATACAATGAGCACGTGACAATCATAATGAGATGGAAAACTAATGCATGACAAACATAATGAGATGGTTTAATTAGAATAGTTTCAGATCTAGATTTTTCTTATTTACCAGATTTGAGATGGTTTAGATTGCATAGCAAGAATAAGAATATATTATAGAAAGTAGAACAATCACAACTTCCTAAGGTTGTTCTAGTATTAAATTGTAGGCTACAATTGTGATGTGGTACATTGGAAGGTGGTAGAAGAATGGGAATCCATCTTGGCAGAATTGGCTTGAATGACTGCTAAGGGTTTTCTAGTTAGGAAATATACTAGAAATCTACTTTTGTTTGGCAGATGATTTTTATGTGTTAGCTTTGTCAGCTATGTGTTGCCACTTGAAAGTCCTCTCTGAATGACAAATTAGAACTTTTAATTAAAGGATCTCTTCAACATGTGCGGGGAGAATATGCTAGCTTTCTTGATTCATATTGGTGCATCTTCTCATTTTCCAAAAGACAGCTCAATAGAGTCAAATGAAGAAATTAGCAATAGCAAAGCCATATATTTTGACATCTTGGTAATTCTTGGTTATGCCAATCATATGTAATTTATGTGCTTCATTATGTATGTCATGCATTAGTTTTCCATCTGACAGGTGTGGCTGTACTTTGCTATGCTGACTTTCATATCATTAGGCTCTAATACATGGCTAATGTTTGATCGTTTTAGGGAACACATATGGTTGTATACCATTAAAACTTAGCTAATATGCTCAAAAAGTCAATGATAATGCAGTCACTTTAAGGATAAGAAAAAAATATATAAATTTTCAAGTTCAGGGGGCATTTTGCACATAAGCGCAAAACTTCATGGGGGCATTTGCAAAACGTCAAGTTGACTAATAGAAAAATTTGACGGAGAGGGTAAATTGATTAACGTTATGCAATTTCAGGGGGTAATTGAAGTTTTGTTAATTTCAGGGGAGCAATTGACGAAACTTACAATTTCGAGGGGTAATTGTCTATTTACTCGTATTGATTCATTTCGATAGTAGAAAACAGGGCCATCATATATCTGTCAGAAAAATATTAAAAGACTCGTACATTTGCATTGGTAGTGTAAAATTGCGATAACCATATAAACAATAATTGTATTTTTTTTAAAGGTCAAAATAAAATATATATTAAACAATAAAAATAAGTCCTATCGGCACAAGGTATATCGGAAACGACTTATTAAAAAGTAGAGTTAAACACAAAGTCTGAAAGCAAATGGAAAAAAGAAAATAGGATAAATTACACTAGTTAAGCAAGGAATATGGTGGTTTTCTAAGTTAAGTCTGAAGATGAAAATAAATATAATGATTTTTATTTAATTCTTTATTTTAAGCTTTTTAAATGAAAAGTATTAAAAAAATATATTTTTTGTTGATTTGGATCAGCCACATCATGTAATTGATAGACACGTCAACAACATGCATGTTGTAATAGATAGGGTAACGTTGTAAATAGTTTTTTTTTTTTTTGACAGAACGTTGTAAATAGTTAGAAACTAAAATTAACAATTTAAAATTTAAAAAACTTAAAAATTAACTCAGTATTTTGTTCAAACTTAAAGGATTCAGAAAGATATTTGACCTAAAAAAATTGATAGACATTTTTAAAAAATTTATTGAAAAATATGAGTGACGTATTATCCTAAATATGACCCCACTAACGATAAATTAAATTGATAAATTATAGCTCCATATTTTGTAAGTTATAGTGGTCACCATCATAACTTTTTTTAAGAAAAAAATCCGTTATTAGTTACGAATTTTTCTGCAACATCGTTGAAAAACTAGCTTCTACGAAATGTGTATAGTTACTATTATAAAACAAAACAAAAAATATTAGAAACATATAAAATTTTAGATTGACAAGGTATCGTAAATTGTTTTCTAATTTATTTATTTGAATAGAAAAGCCGTCCCTTCATACATACATTTTTTTTTATATAAAGTAAAGAAAAACGTTTTCAAAAAAATTCCTCAAAGAAGCGACTTGCATTGAGCATAAACTATGGAATAAGGGAAAGGCCAAAAGAAATAAACATCGAATGGAGTCACTCTTTGTGAATGTGTGATTCTTATGATTGATCAAAAAATGAAGTGTAGCTTAAGTAGGACACTATTTAAGTAAGTGACCATTAGAAGCACAATAGCAACCTTTCCAATGCTTCCTAACTAAAATTCACCCACTTCATATTCCATACATAACTACCTCCTTCTTTTATTGCATGAACATTCATTCCGTTTTTCTAACTTGTGATCTTTAATTCTTTGTTTAGATTACTTGCTTAATTCTTAAGAAAAACTTGTATATATACACCCTTCTTTCAAGTCCAATAATACATTATCACTTTTAGATAAAAAAAATAATTCTTTAATTTCTATATTTTTATTATGGGGTTGGAGAAAAGATTTGTGATGATGGTGGTTTGTATCCTTTTGGGTATAAGTGAAAGAAGCATGGGTTGGAAGCATAATTATGGAGAAGCATTGTCAAAGAGCATATTGTTCTTTGAAGGGCAAAGGTCAGGGAAATTACCACCAACACAAAGAATGACTTGGAGGAAGGATTCTGCATTTGATGATGGATTTCAACTTTATGATGATCGATTCTTTGATAAGGTAATTAACTTTCTTTTTAATTTAATTTTGCTTCTCTTCATCTACATTTTCATATTAAATATTTGGCATTGTTTTTATATTGTATTGGGATATGATTGTGTACGTTTTGAATATATAGGAAATGTGACTGGCTTCTAGTCTAGAGAAAATTGAAGAAATTTAATAAACTCTTGACTCCCTTTTAAGAGTATTTTTATTTTATTTTTGGTTTTTTTAACATGTGTCTCTTGCACCTTTTTATTTGATTTTTTATTTTTTGGTTCAAGAAATCTAGTGGCTGGGTAGTACGGGGTTCGAACTCCACCCAATATATAATTTTCATTGTAGCTACCAACTAAATTGTGTTTACAAACTTATTTGAATATTTCCTTTAGATTGCATGATATATCATAAATAGATTCACATGCATAATAAGTGTAGATGCAAGGAAAGGAGAAAATGATGTTTGAACATCAATATGAGATATCAAATACTACAACGTATGTTTTTTAGGAGTAATTTAAAATGAGAAATATTATCTTGTCCCTTAGGATGTAAGTTAATAAATCAAATATAGAAATAGTTTATTAGAATGTGCGCATTACATTTATCTTTAACTTTTTTAATGAATTGAATGCACACAATTTTAATTTTTTTTTAGGTTTCTTAACATGTGCCATAACGCCCTAACGACACAAATTAGCATTACCCTTTTAAAAATCTATGTGTGGTGTATGAAATAAAAAGCAAATGAGAGATAAAGATAGTAGTACTAGTAGTATAAGATTTCATATGCGGTGTCTTAAATATGATATTTCAATAATACAATTAAAGAGAAAAATTATGATGACAATATATGTTGTTCTCTTTTAAAAATGAGAAGTATAGCCAAAAGGTCCAACATAGCCGGGTCATGTATTTTTTTATTTTTTTTTATGGAAGTTGAGTCATGTTTTTCTGGTTGATACAAAGGAAGTTGGGTCATGTGTTCTCTGTTGTTCAAGACTCAAGTTAAAATATGAGAAAAAAAATATTATTTTCATTGGTATTTTTATTGAAAGGTGCACAATTTCAATTATTGTTACTAAATAATGAATTATCTAGCAAAAAATGTGCCATCATATAACTAGTAACATTATAAAATTTGACAGGTGTATCAATAAGTATTTTAATAGACTGTTAACTTACAGAAGAACGTATTAAAAAATATAACATTTTATATTCAGAAACATAAAATATTGTAGTTTTTTATTTCTTAATTAGTCCTTTTAGAAAATTTGTTAGCCTGAATTAATTTTAGATATATATAATCAGTTAATCAAAATTAAAATATAAAACTATATATATGACTTAATTAAGTGACGAGTGGAACATGGAAAATTAAAATGGCTCTTTGCAGTTTCATAAGACAAGTGCTTATTTTGAGTGACAAGTGCTTATTATTTTGTTATTTTATGTTTATGTATGTTACTAGGTTGACTTGGTTGGTGGTTACTATGATGCTGGCGACAATGTGAAATTCAATTTTCCAATGGCATTTTCAACAACAATGTTAGCATGGAGTGTAATAGAGTTTGGAAAATTCATGGGACCAGAACTTAACAATGCACTAGATGCAATAGGTTGGGCCACTGATTATTTCCTTAAAGCCACAAATACCCCTGGGTTTGTTTTTGCACAAGTTGGGGACCCACATGGTGATCACAATTGTTGGGAGAGACCTGAAGATATGGACACACCTAGAACAGCATTTTTTGTTAGTGCTGAGAATCCTGGTTCTGAAGTTTCAGCTGAAATTGCAGCTGCACTTGCTGCTTCTTCTATTGCATTGAGGAAATTTAGTCGTAATATTGCTTATTCTGAAAGGCTTCTCCTTAGGGCTAAAACGGTAAATAAAAAATATATTTTCTTTTTAATTTTAAATTACATAAAGTTGTCTCAATGTTTTATAAATGCGATCAAATCGGCCGATCCAACTAGTTGAACTTGATCTCGTAACCAACCAGCTTGTGGGTTGGTTTAATCTAGTTTTTTATCTCTTGACCTGATCAAATTGGTTGATTCAACTGGTTGAACCGAGGACCAACCAGTTTGTGGGTTTGTTTAATCTCGATTTAAATTTAGTTTGGTTAAACCCGTTCAACCAAGTTTGGTTCAACTAATTCTAGTTTTTTATATGTTTTTTTTTTGTATTTTTAAAATTCATTTTTATTTGTCAACGAGTTCAACTGTGGTTGAATCAATTGAACCAAAACTTGAATTTCTTTTTGGTTCTATACATGATAATTTTTTTTTCCTTTTCTTTGGAATCAGGTTTTTGAATTTGCAGATAAATATAGAGGATCATACAATGACAGCCTTGGTCCTTATGTATGCCCATTCTATTGTAATTATGGTGGCTACCAGGTAGGTCTAGTCTTACCTCTTTGATCATTTAAGTGTTGACTTATTTTCATTCCTAAATTTTTATTGTGTTGACTTATTTTCATTCCTAAATTTTTATTTTATGTGGACACTTGTGAATTAATTCTAATACTTTCTATATCCTAAAAATATACCAGCTTAGGAGAATATCTTTGAAGACACTTGCCTCTTCCCTTTATATTCAATATTCATGCCTTGTTTACTACGCTTATAATACAGATAAAAGAGGATATTAATTACTTTAGAGCTACGCAATTATAATGAAACTGAATTAAGAGAGGAGAAATTTTATTGCTTTAACCAAAAGAAATGAAATAAGAAGCTTTAATTAAAAAACAATAGCTAGCACTACTAATAAAAATCCTCAAAGTGATTTGAAAATGAATTAGAAATATGCAAAAGAATCATTACTTAATTTAGAGAGCGATTTGGTTGTGAATTTAGAATACGCAAAAAAATAGTGCTTAATGTGACTTGTGAATATTTTTATAGGACGAATTGGTGTGGGGAGCAGCATGGTTACTCAAAGCTACTAAGCTTCCTTATTATTGGAATTACATTAAACAAAACATTCACAATGTGAAAAACTTTGGTGAATTTGGATGGGATTCAAAAGATGCTGGCATCAATGTTCTAGTTTCTAAGGTTTGATTAAACAAAACATTCATAATGTCTTTTTTTTTTTTATCTTAACATTGATTATTACTATTATGTTGTATATGCTCCCAATTTTTGTCATTGTAACACTTTTTTTTTCTTCTTTTTTTTTTTTTTTTTTTCTAATCACAAGCAGCTTCTAGTTAATAATCCAGCTGCTAAACCTTTTACCCTCAATGCTGACAAGTTTATTTGTGCTGTGCTTCCTGAATCACCCTTAGTTTCAGTCAAATATTCTAGAGGTAAATTAATTATCCACAATTAATCCAAACTATATTATACACATTTAAGCCCTAATACACAAGATTCCATTAAATTAGGTGGGCTTCTATTCAAGACTAGTGGGAGTAACATGCAGCATGCAACAGCATACTCGTTTCTATTTTTGGTTTATGCTGGATATTTGAATAAAGCAAATAAAAAGATTGATTGTGGTGGTGGAGTTTTAGCTTCATCATGGAGACTTAAAAACCTAGCAAGAAGACAGGTATATAGAATCAAAATTTTGATTATCAAATTAGATGCAATTTACTAATTAACTACTATGCATGCTTCTCATTCTTGATTTTGATGGTATGTAAGAGGAAACAAAAGCAAGGAAAAGTAAAAAAAAAAAAAGAGATAAGAAGAAAATAGAATTGGAAATAAAATTAATTTTAAGAAGTTCAATATTTTTCCTTAATCGGATTATAATAATTTAGGGTTAGGACGAGTCTATCCAATAATTGTTTCAATCAGGATTCAAACTTTAGTTTTTTCAAACGATCTGTCCTTAACTAAAATCTCCAAGCACTTAATCATTGATTGTTGGTAGCTTTAATATTAAGACATTTTTTTAAATTGTTTCTTAAGTTTAAATCTTTTAACTTTATATAAATGCAGGTAGATTACATACTAGGAAGCAACCCATTGGGTATGTCATACATGGTTGGATATGGACAAAAGTTTCCTAAAAGAATACATCATCGTGCACCATCATTGCCTTCCATAGATCAACATCCAAGCAAAATCGATTGCAAAGGAGGATCCACTTATTATGAAACCCAAAATCCAAATCCCAATTTGCTTTTAGGAGCTGTTGTTGGGGGACCAAATATCAATGATGAGTATGTTGATTCTAGGGCTGATTTTGTACACTCAGAACCTACAACATATATCAATGCACCTCTTGTGGGTGTTTTGGCTTATTTTAAATCACATCCATCCTAAAGTTAAGCTTATTTTGATTTGTGAGAAAGAAAAAAAAAGAAAAAAAAGAAAATGTAGGATACTTGTACATAATAATTTATAGGTGGCTTTACCATGGTTAAATGTCCATCCAGCCATAGAGAAAAAAAAAAAAACTTAAGAAATTCAGTGGTTGAGATGTTAGACAGACTCTACATACCTTTGTTCTTTTTAGGTATGAAAGTTATTTATGATATAGGGTTGTAGAATGTTGTAATTGCAAAATATTGCCCATAAAGATTATGGATTGTGACTTCTAGTACCAAATATTAATTGAATTATGCTCTTTACACAACTGTTTTTTCTTGTTCCCAACTGAAAAGACAAAATTACTCCTGCGTGAGTTAACTCACGCTAGTGTTAATCTCTACGTGACTTAACTCACGCTCTGTTGGTGCAAAAAACTAGAACAAGAAACTCATTTTCCCTGATTTTCTTCATTCCTTCATTCATTCATACATCCAATTCATTCAATTGCATCTATTTTTCATCATTCATTCAAGCATTCATTCACTCATAATTAAAATACACATAATAAAATCAAAAATATGAAAAATATCATAGTAATGCCAAAGCGCAAGTGTAAATATATTACATCCAAATCCGACCAAATGTCATAAAAATACTACAAATATATAAAAGTCATAAAATAAGAGCCGCCTACCACTCATGTGGACTCCTACTCCTCCTCCGCGGAGCCGACACCTCCTCCAACACGCAATATTGTTGGTGGATAGTCTCCATAACGCGGGCAACAACAAGATTTGAATACACGTCGGGAATCCCCTCCATAGCGCTATCAACTACGGCTCTGATATTTTGGGTGACCTAGAATGGGTTGGGAGGATGTATGGCCCACTTGTAACAACCCGATTTTCAAAACAAGAGTCCATTTTTTTTAAAAAAATAACTCAATGCCATGCACTAAAGGATTCAGGATCGTCTTTAATTTAAAATCAAAGTAAGTAAAACATTTTGAAAGCATTACCAACAATACAATCTGAATCAAATGTCACATTTTATAAAACAATATTAGGCAATGAACTTTTAATATCAAATCATGCACTGCGAAAGTATAAATTAGTGTTCGAGTATTCATTTCCCATGGTAGTATCATTTACAGCGGTGCCCAAACAAAAGAAGTAAAAATACATAAACATAAGACACCACAAGTAAAACATCTAAGCTGATCCTTAACTCTGAACTGGGATGACATGGTACAAGATCCCACCAATGGCATCAAGCCTGACTGCCAAACTGCTACATCTCCAAAGCCTTTGCTATTCCCGCAAAGCACACTCCCTATTTGGATATGGGGCAAAGCCCGATCCACGAATTAATGTAAAGGGTCACGATCTAATAACAACATAATTACAAAAATACTGAAGGCATAACATACTAGCATGGTAAATAACATCAACATAAACATTCCTCACACAAAATATAATGATGCACAATTAGCCTAGCAAATGCAGACTCAATACGAGTATGACACCTATCACGGGTCGTCACATGAAACTGATTCCGAAATTGAATATCGCCACATAGGCCACCACATGGGTGTTACATTCAAATGACTCTAGACTTTGAATACCACCACAAAGGCCACCACTAAGGTGTTATCACCACAAAGGCCACCATGGAGGTGTTACATTCAAATGACACTGGACTTTGAATATCACCACAAAGGCCACCACTAAGGTGTTATCACCACAAAGGCCACCATAGAGGTGTTTCATTCAAATGACTCTAGACTTTGAATATCACCACAAAGGCCACCACTAAGGTGTTATCACCACAAAGGCCACCATAGAGGTGTTACATTCAAATGACTCTGGACTTTGAATATCACCACAAAGGCCACCACTAAGGTGTTATCACCACAATGGCCACCATAGAGGTGTTTCATTCAAATGACTCCAGAATAGATCAAGCCATGCAGGCTGAATAATGCCACAAAGGCTACACCACGAAGGCATGTACACCACAAAGGCTAGAAAATGCCACACAGGCTAAACAATGACGATTACAACTTTTAACATATCAACAGACATTTCATATATTTATTCACAAATCATATGAAAACAAAGCACATCAACATATCATAATCAAGTTGATTGCAAACAAATCCCACACTGGGAAAACACATTCACTTAACATATCGTATTCACAATACACACAATAGCACATACACCATCCAAGCATTTAAGTAACTATGATGTTTAAGAAAGTGCCCCTTACCTGAGCAAAGCATTCCTTATAATGTACAGCTCTACAACTCGTAAGCATCTACCTCGGGAACGTCTCTAAACCCTCGAGCTAAGTATCCTAACAGATACAATAACTTAGGTAAATATCGGCTCTAAAGCTTCCTACCCATTCTAGGTGAAATTCAACTCACTCGGAAATATGATCAACTTCAATAATTCCAAAAACTTAAATAAAATATTTTCCAAAAGAGCCTTCGTCTCAAAACCTCTCAAAACACTTAATCACCATAAATTTGACAAAAGTAACTATGGAGAACTCTCTCTCATCAGAGACTTTTCTTTCGAAAATTTATCTACTCAAAACATTTTTAATACGATCACGAAGTATCGTTTCTTAAATTATTATTTTTTTTAAATATTTCCCCGACTGAATAATATATCACTTTTCCTTAAAATCACCCAAAATAAATATTTTCTCAAATAATTTAAGTCCTCAAGAAATCTTAAAAGATCAAAGCAATTGATAAACTGTTTTCCGTTTTGAAACATCTTTTCGAAACCACTCAAAACTAAGATAAAATGAATCTGACGAATTTTCGACAAAGTCTCCTTTGTGTTTACATCGCATACCAGAGCCTCTGGCTCAGTCAACCTAACACAAATTCACATACAAAATATTTTCACCATTCAACAGTTCAAACATAAAAAATTCGAAATCTGATAGTGTCAGCAGTCCCTTCCAGCGTCAGCTCAGACACATTATTTTCATAAAATCATAATAAATTCATCCGTCGTCGGAACTTCGCGAACCATAGGTCCATTTCGAATATCTCGACGACGCAAAGCCATTGGTCAACTCATTTTCACATTTCAACAGTGTTAAAATGACGAAAATGCCCTTGTACGGTTCAGCCCTTTCATCCGGACAACATTTTTCAAAAACTAATCGGTTGAATCAACTCATTTACTCGTCGAAAGCATAAATATCAAATAAAATTCACAGTCCAACACTTTTCCAAAAACACTAAAATTTTAAAATGATCCGATCTTAAATTTTCTTAAAGATCTATACTCAATCATCCAGAGTAGGAAAAAGAATATATGTGAGTCAATCCTAAACCTCACATAATTAACTTGCTCTTCAAGTTTCCATTCAAAATAATAGTTTTGGAATCAAAATAATTTTTCGACAAAATGTCATTTATTAACAAAGAAAACATCAGAACAAAATACAAAGTCATAAATTTAGTCGCAGCTAAATTATAGGTCTTACACCACTGCTGCTCAACAATAACCTCCTCGTAGACAGGCCTGAGAACTGTGTACTCGGGAACGGGAGCAGGGCCGATGACAAGAGGATGGGATACACGGTAGAACCATCTCATGTACCCCCATGAATGCATATGCCCCTCGCCCTCTAGGACCAGCTCACCCCTCTGCTGATTGGTAAGGACATGGACAACAAACTCCAAAAAGCACGTAGTCACCTCCGCTTGTTCAAGAGGCCAAATAGATGTAGGAGGTCTGGGAACGGTCTGAACATAGTCGTACTACCTCAGAACCCGCTCCGACAAGTGACGCACCATCATGGCTTTGCCGGCCATGATCCATCTGGAGTACAAGAATATGTCCTGAAAAGGTGTGATGTCTCGTAGTCGCTCGTATGACTTCCAGATGACATGAGCATACTCCATCGAATCAAGTCCCATCCCACACCATGACCACATGCCTAACTCATCCAAATCTTGAAGCGCAAGCAGCCACAACAGATTAACAGTTTTACTGTTCTTGCCGGCAAAAAGGGAGTAGCCAAGCAAGGGCAACAAAAACGCCTTAACACAGACGGGCCTAACAACACTCTGCTCCACCTCCTCCGCCTCTGATAAATCCTCCACCAGATGATTACACCTATTCAACAACTCCTTATAATGCCTTTTCAGGGCTGTGTAACTGACATGAGCACGGCAATGTTTATTCACCTGCTCCACCGCTTCCTCCTATGTAAAACATAACTCATTCTGCAATTGCTCTACGCCCTAGTCATGAAATAACTCATCCTCCTCAATGAGCCTTCCAGTGATGGGGATGTGTAGAAGACACGCCACATCATTTAGTGCGACGGTCATCTCCCCTACGGACAGATGGAAGTTGCTGGTCTCCTCATGCCATCTCTCAGACAAGACACAAACCAGCCCGTGATACCGAAATCATTCACCGGGTCCTAGAACCATTTATTATCTTCTACAACCAATGGTAATGTAAAGTTATCAAGCTTAAGTTTCTTCCCGTGCGAGACACCGGTAATCATATGGTCCATTTGAAACTAAAATAAAAAAAAACAATTAAATAATTAAATTGTCTAACTAAAATAAACAACATATCATTAAGATAAAAATTCAAAGATAAACATCAAATATTCTAAGATGCACATCAAATATTCTAAGTAGTTGTAAAAAAAAATCAAATATTCTAAGTAAAATAACTTAAATATTCTAAGTAAAAAAATTAAATAACTGAAATATTCTAAGTAAAAAAAATGTCACGTATTCTAACAAACACCGTTAAAAGAATAATAAGTAAAATAAACATGAAATATTCTAAGATGAACATCAAATTAGTGAAATAATCATTAAATAAAGAAAATAATAAGTAACATATCATTAAATTAAATAAAGCAATTATACTTACTACTTTATCGCCCCAAAGCTTGCATGCCACGTGTTTACCGAAGTTCGGTAAAAGCGACGACTCATAAGCCTCCCCTAGAAAGCCATCTGGTCCGGCCTCAAACTCCATACCAGGCTCCCCCTGAGTCTCAGCCTGCTGTTGAGGAGGCTGCTCATACTAAGGCTACTCATACTGAGGCTGAGGCTGATATGCCTCCTGTTGATACTCCTCATGATGATGTTGTTGATCCTGATACTGATATTGTGTCGTGTTCACCATCTGGGATGGACCCATCTGTGACGATGATCCCCCGTAGTATCAACCCTACCAAGTCTCGTGCCCCCAACTCTAACTCAACCAGCCATAGGAGGGCGTAGTGCTTGCTTTTCCTTCTGTGCACTACTAGTAGAGGACTCCCTCCCTAACCTAATTTTGTCAGGCCTCTGAGACATATCCCTTTGAGACATATCTGCACAACATTTCAAAAAGCAGAAAATCAATGAGACATTTTCATACAGACATTGTGTCATTTCTAACAATTCAACAAAAATAGTTAAATTTCGGTAGTGTCATTTCAATCCGTAAACTACCACATCGCAATCAAACTAACTATAATCAACATTAACAATCCAATTTCTAACTAATTTCATCATTAACATTGAAAAAATCAAAATAAGATTCATTGAGACATTTTATCAAACACCTAGAGTCCATCTTTCAATCAACTTAAAATCAAACAATTTCAAAACCCTAAAACTACCACATTGCACTCTAAACAACAACTAAACTACAATTTCTAACTTAATTCATCACTAACAATCCTAAAAACACATGCAAGCCAAACTTCTAAAAACCTAAAAATGTCAAATTTCTCCAAAAAAATCATAAATTTAAACAAAACAAAAAAAAGCAATGAAGTAAGATAATCAACACTTACTTGATATTGTGGGAGAAATTGACTTTAAATACGAAAGAATGAAGAAAATCACACTTTGAGGGGAAAAATCGTATTTTGAGAAGTTGGAAATATCAAGTGTTGTGTTTTTGTGTTGCTGTTATATGACTTAAGTCACGTTGCGTGAATTAAATCACACACCGTGACTTAAGTCACGCAGGAAGTATAAGGTGCGTGAGTTAACTCGTGCAGGGGTAATATTGTCTTTTCAGTTGGGAGTGAACAATTTCTGTTGGGTAAAGAGCAGAATTCATATTAATTCCGTTGTTCTATTTTTTTCTTACT
Organism: Medicago sativa; assembly: GCF_051527215.1. Taxonomy (NCBI): domain Eukaryota; kingdom Viridiplantae; phylum Streptophyta; class Magnoliopsida; order Fabales; family Fabaceae; genus Medicago; species Medicago sativa. The sequence goes on along the minus strand of NC_140752.1, from coordinate 32,802,142 downwards.
CAAATATTTATTCGGCTGTTGAACCAATCTATCTACTTTTACTGTATTATATGGGGAGGTTTTTTTTAAAAAAAAAAAAGAAAAAAAAAGAAGAAGAGTATGATATGGGGAGGTTTGCTCTTCTGCCCTTCCTAATTGCTCATAAAGATTGATATATAAAAGGAACCACCAAAAACTTTTCTCTTAAAATGTGTCGGGAGTTATCTCCCAGACCACTCAAAAAATGAGGAGAATGTCATGAATGAACAAGCGATTATTGAAGATTCAAATTGTAAGGAGATTCTTTCTGATACACACACTTTGTCATTAGGGCTTTGTTTGGACAAGAAGAGAACGTGAAATGAATGAAAGTAAAAGGAAAGATTGTTAAAGGATTGAAAGTGGGTAGAAAGTGTGTAGAAAGTGTGATGATTCTTTAGTTGTTTGGTTTGAGAGATAAAGAGAGGAAAGAAAGCCTTGACTGATTAGTAAATGACTTAACTACCCTTGTGTAAACTAATTTATTTAAAAGTAAATATAAAAATATGTTTACAATGCAATATTAAATATATATTTTTATTTTTCAACCCAAATATATGTTTCTATTTATATTTATATTGTATATATTTACTATAAAATATAATAAAAATACAATATTATATTAAATGCAAAACAAATAAAAAAAATGCTACAAATGGACAAATCACAACACCCAAAGCATGGGTGCTTTAGGCATTTCAGCACAAATAGTGCTTTCCTTGCTTAAATGAGCGGAAAGTTTTCTGGTCGTGGGTCCCACAAAAACCATGCATTCTTTCCACATTCTTTCCATTCTGACAGGGAACCAAACGACGGACGCCCGGATTCCAAGGAACTTTCCATCCTCTTTACCTTCCATCCTCTTTCTTTCCCTGGAAAGAAACAGACCCTAGAACTTTTGATGAGAATGGACCTCTGATGGAGTTGAACATCTGATCAGGTGATTCTTTGAAGTGTGTGTTCCTCTGATAAAAGAATTTGTGCCTCTGAGTGAATGCGATTTTTATTTTACTCTAATGGATGATAAGTGAAAAGGTTAAAAACTGTTTTATTGACACTTGTCCCACTTATATGCTACGATTATGAAACGTTTTCTAACGTGAGTAGTACCTGGATGGTAATAGTTACATAGAAAAAGTTAGTAGATTTTAAAGGCTATTTTTCACACGCCCTATATGTCATGATGAATGGGTTTATTCAATGTCAAATATTTTGTGGATTTAAATGACAATGTGGATTTAACCTGCCAAGAGAATCAGTGGATTTAACATTCCAATGTCAAATATTTTGTTGATTTAAACGTCTACTTCTACAACCAATGAATTTGTGGTTTTAACATCCCAAGAGAATCTGCAGCTCATTCCATTTGAACCAAAAGAATTTCGTATGACCTTTCAACAACATTAACTTTTTTTTTGTTACAAGAAACATTTGAACATCTCTGATTAAACTTCTCAAAGACTTAATTTATGCACTGGCACCTCTCAACTGTCTCTCATAATTCTCTTTGTATAGCTGAAGACATGAAGAAACATAACAACTCTCTGAAATCTTGCAAGTGCCAATACTCTGTCAAAATCAAAAGCGCATAAACACTTAAGGAATTTCTTACAAACTTTCATATCTTAGAAGTTCTTAATTCTTATAGTCAAAACTGAATTATATTGTTTACCTCTCTGATTGTATATCAAGTATAAAACTCAAACAATCTTTTATATGATTAAGTTAGATTGTAGAAGTCTCTTTCATTTGTGATTGAGTAGAGGAAGTCTCTTACTTGTGTGCTTAAGCATTTGTAATCTTTAGTGATTATAATGAAAATTCCTTGGAAGTGCAAGGAGAATAAACTACTCTCAGTTTGTAAGATGAACTAGTATGAATTGCTCTCTCTCTCTCTCTCTCTCTCTCTCTCTCTCTCTCTCTCTCTCTCTCTCTCTCTCTCTCTCTATATATATATATATATATATATATATATATATATATATCTTTGTGTTTTTTTTTCATTGCTACATTTACACTCTTCAAACTCTGAACTGAACTCTGATATGTTCACAAACACATAGAAAAAGTTTGAAAAAATCAATACAATTCAACCTCTCCTTCATGTGTTTTTATCACCTTTAGAATTTATGGCTTTAACATGTAATTTTTAAATTGCAGCAAAAGTTCAATTCATTTACATATTTGGGCCTTTCAGTTGGGACTAATCCACGGAAGTTGGAAACATAGGAACCTAGACTCTTATCTTACTTAGGGAAATAGATATATTAGTTTGGGAGGGCGCATTGTCCTTCTAAATTTGGTGCTTAATTCAATACCTAATTTCTATGCATCCTTTTTGAAAATGTCAGATAAGGTGGTGAAGTTGGTGGTGGCCTTGTGTAACACTCATACTAAACGTACCTAGGAAGTTTAGCATGTGCATTCATTTGATACTGGATACATTAAAATTTATAACAATAAATCTTCGAATGAATAATCTATATACAACAAATCACATTCGTACAAACAATAAATCTTCGAATGAATAATCTATAACCTGTGCCATCAAATCTTGCTCCAAGTGAATTTAGCTTACTCTACGCGAGTCATGACTAACCGGTCCTATAGAATTCCATTTAAATTTCAAGATCGTCAACTCCAATCACCCATATGCGTATACCTTTCTAAAACCATGTAAACTTTATGATTCAACACCATGACGAGCCTTAGCAAGTCAATCAAGCAAAACATAGATTCGAGGGGTACTCATAACTTGACAAAATCCGAGAATCTTGTTATTCCACATAACTTTCACCACTTTAACTTCTTACTTCATGTCTTCACATCCGTAACGTCCATTCCATATACCGGAACCTCTAAACTCTTGGTCTAAGCTCCTTCTTAACTCTTGACACATTAACTTCCAAAGTTACCTTAAACCGAATTGATTCCGTTAATGGTTGTCCATGCCCTTTTTCCCTTGGAAACCTTAGGATTTAATGTGCATTCGATACCTGACGTTATAAAGGGTTTTTATTGCGTCCAAAATTATGTAGACAACCCCCAATAGCTACTGCAGACCCTAGAGACGAACTGACAGTTTTTGAAAAAACTGAAAATTTCGCCCCAGGTTCGCTATCAGCGAATGCTTCTGGAGCAATTTCGCTATTAGCGAAATTTTCGCTATTGGCGAGCTCTTCAGCTCAATTTTCCAAAAAACATATTTTACATAAAAATATTATTTCTCAAGTAACCTAATGCACATCATTCATTCTGAACATCATAAAAAACAGTTCATAACTTTGCATGACAAACATTAACATCAATCAACACAATTCTCGGCACATCATAAATTAATGTCTTAATCATGATAACATTTAACATAAAACTTCTACATAAAATCTTAACTTCGACCGCTTCAAATGGCTTAACTTGTTTCTCTGCCGACTCACTCAACAACCAACGTTAGAACCTTATCCCCTTTGTGCTTCCATGTCTTTTGGCTTCATTCACATATAACTACTGAAACACTTCATCTAACTCTTAACATCGCCTTATATTCCCAGAGGATGTAAACTTCGTCTGCTTGGTTCACCGGCCACCTTCTGGCACGATTAACTCCTTACCAATACTTACTCCAAGGTCCATACTTCCCAATTCGTCTTCATCACGTACTTCGTTCCTCCTGGATCCTATTCAGCTCTCAGGCATCCGTCCTAATCGTCGAATGTTAAATTGAGTTGATCAGGCTCAACTAACAACAACAATTAGAACATTTACCCGGAACTCAATGGTCCCACTACCTTAGTTGTAACTTAATGACCCATGGCACGATCTGAATCGAACTGCTCTGATACCAAATGTAACACCCATACTAAACGTACCTAGGAAGTTTAGCATGTGCATTCATTTGATACTGGATAGATTAAAATTTACAACAATAAATCTTCGAATGAATAATCTATATACAACAAATCACGTTCGTACAAACAATAATATAATACATCTCGTCCATACATGAAGAATATGTCCTTCAAGGTCCATGTCATCCTGCCGCGGTACGAACGTGCACTTGCTGAAATACCCATTAAGCTACAAGCTTGCAAAACCATCCTGCTTATCTGAAACAAATAAGGATTGGGATGAGACATAATGTCTCAGTGAGTTCTACCTAATCCTAGGCTATAGGTAACCTCGGGTGAAACCTACGGTCACCACGTGTCTACAATACAACCTGGCGGTTGATTATACGTGTGTGGTCATGCTTTCCTAGATGGTCGTGCATACTAGATCCGTCATAGGTTCATCTTACTTGTCATAGGTTTTTACCAACATCATACGTGTCATGGCGGTTTAAGGGAGCCTAAGACCGCTATGCCAAGATTCGCTAAACGCATCGAGGCCTAAACAAAACATATTCATGACACGGTCCTAAACCAGACGATTAGGGAAACCTAAGATCGTCATCGGTATAACATTCGTCTCTTGCTCTATTGCACTACTTGTTCATGGCTAACATCATATCATAATCATACATAGTCATATTCATTCATTCATTAGGTTAGCGTTGAACAAACAATCATTAACTTGGTTCATATTACGGAGAGCCCCAGGTGGAGTAACCTTGAGTGCAATCCCATACATAACCGATGAAAACCTAGCTAAGGCACATCGGACTCCCTGAGTGACGTGCGGTCCCCCCTTACGGAGCTTATCCCGTTCTCACGACACCTACATCTTGCTTACTCAGTGACATATGGGCCCCCCTTGCGGAGTATCAGAGCACGTCGGTCCGTCCGACCAAGTAGTAGAGTCGCGTTGTGTCGTATTACAGTTTTGTACTGTATTTGAGTTGTCCTATTTGTTGTTTGTTGTGTAATCCCTAGTATGAACTGGTTAGAGTACAACCATGTTCACATTAATTGTTTTAGTAAGTCGGTGTATTTTTCTTCTGCCGAAGAAGAAAGTGGAGCAGAGTTTTGTCTACTAAGCAGCTGAAGCAGTTAGAACGCGATGGAATCTTGATGTTTTCGTTGATGGCGTCTTTGTCCATTGAGAATCGAGCAGTGATTGATAGGTTGCAAGTGGTGTGCGATTTCCCTGAAGTTTTTCCTGATGAAATTCCTGATGTGTCGCCGGAGAGGGAAGTCGAATTTACAATGGATCATATTCCAGGAACGAAGCCGGTGTCTATGATACCTTACCATATGACGGCATCTGAATTGGCTGATTTGAAGAAACAGTTAGAAGATTTGCTTGATAAGAAGTTTATAAGACCGAGTGTTTCACCTTGGGGAGCGCCGATATTGCTAGTAAAGAAGGAATATGGTAGTATGAGGCTGTGCATTGATTACCGACAGTTGAATAAAGTAACTATAAAGAATAGGTATCCAGTTCCAAGAATTGATGATTTGGTGGATCAGTTAGTGGGTGCGCGTGTGTTTATCACCAGATTAAAGTGAAAGATGAAGATATGCAGAAGACAGCTTTTAGAACCCGTTATGGACATTATGAGTATAAAGTGATCCCGTTCGGTGTCACGAATGCACCTGGTGTGTTTATGGAGTACATGAATCACATCTTTCATGCATTTTTGGATCGCTTCGTGGTTATGTTCATTGATGATATTTGATTTACTCCAAGTTTGAAGAAGAACATGCTGAGCATTTGAAGATTGTTTTGCAAGTGTTGAAGGAGAATAAGCTATATGCTAAGTTATCTAAGTGTGAATTCTGGTTGAAAGAGGTAAGTTTTCTTGGCCATGTTGTTTCTGGTAGTGGTATTGCAGTTGATCCGTCTAAAGTTGAAGTGGTATCACAATGGGAGACTCCTAAGTCAGTTACAGAGATTAGAAGCTTTTTGGGATTGGCTGGTTATTACATAAGATTTATAGAAGGATTTTCTAAGTTGGCACTTCCGTTAACGCAGTTGACTTGTAAAGGAAAAGCTTTTGTGTGGGATATTCAGTGTGAAAACAGTTTTAATGAATTGAAGAAGCGGTTGACGACGGCCCCAGTTTTGATTTTGCCGAAGTCTGATACACCTTTTGCTGTATATTGTGATGCGTCCAAGTTGGGCTTAGGTGGTGTACTTATGCAAGATGGTAAAGTGGTTGCTTATGCATCAAGACAGTTGAGAATTCATGAACGAAATTATCCTACACATGATCTTGAATTAGCTGCAGTTGTATTTGTGCTTAAGATTTGGAGACCTTACTAGTATGGTTCGAGATTTGAAGTGTTTAGTGATCACAAGAGCTTGAAGTATTTGTTTGATCAGAAGGAATTGAATATGAGGCAGCGGAGGTGGCTTGAATTGTTGAAAGATTATGACTTTAGTTTGAATTATCATCCGGGTAAAGCTAATGTTGTTGCAGATGCCTTAAGTAGGAAGACTTTACATATGTCTGATATGATGGTTAAACAGTTTGAATTGCTTGAACAGTTTAGAGATTTGAGCTTAGTTTGTGAAATGTCACCTCGGAGTGTTAAGCTGGGGATGCTGAGAATTGATAATGATTTCTTGAAAAGTATTAGAGATGCGCAGAAAGTTGATGTTAAGTTTGTGGACTTGTTGGTTGCTAGTAATCAAATTGAAGATGGTGACTTTAAGGTCGATGATCAGGGTGTGTTGAGGTTTCGAGGTAGGATTTGTATTCCAGACAATGATGAGATAAAGAAGATGATCCTTGAAGAGAGTCATAGGAGTAGCTTGAGTATTCATCCAGGAGCTACAAAGATGTATCATGACTTAAAGAAGTTGTTTTGGTGGTCTGGATTGAAACGTGATGTAGCACAATTTGTGTACTCTTGTTTGATTTGTCAGAAGTCGAAGGTGGAGCATCAGAAACCTGCTGGGTTGATGACACCGTTAGATGTACCAGAATGGAAATGGAATAGTATATCCATCGATTTTGTGACGAGTTTGCCGAATACTCCTAAAGGGAATGACGCCATTTGGGTGATTGTTGATAGATTGACGAAGTCGGCACACTTCATTCCGATTAATATTAGTTTTCCTATAGCTCAGTTGGCAGAAATTTATATTCGAGACATTGTGAAGCTGCATGGTGTTCCTTCAAGCATTGTGTCAGATAGAGATCCAAGATTTACTTCTAGATTTTGGAAGAGTTTGCAAGAGGCCTTAGGCTCTAAGTTGAGATTGAGTTCGGCTTATCATCCTCAAACAGATGGTCAGTCGGAAAGGACGATCCAGTCACTCGAAAACTTGTTGAGAGTTTATGTACTTGAACAAGGGGGAACTTGGTATAGTCATCTTCCGTTGATAGAGTTCACATATAATAACAGTTACCATTCAAGTATTGGGATGGCGCCTTTTGAGGCTTTGTATGGTAGGAGGTGCAGAACTCCGTAGTGTTGGTTGAGTCAGGAGAGAATGTTGTTTTAGGACCAGAAATTGTTCAAAAGACTACTGAGAAAGTAAAGATGATTCGAGAAAAGATGAAAGCGTCGCAGAGTCGACAAAAGAGTTATCATGATAAGCGTAGGAAAGGCCTCGAGTTTCAGGAAGGAGATCATGTATTTCTAAGAGTTACTCCCATGACCGGTGTGGGTCGCGCATTGAAGTCAAATAAGTTGACCCTGAGATTCATTGGTCCGTATCAGATATCGGAAAGAGTTGGAACGGTGGCTTACCGGGTGGGTTTACCACCGCACCTTTTGAATTTGCATGATGTGTTTCATGTGTCGCAGCTTAGGAAGTATGTTACGGAACCATCTCATGTGATCCAAAGAGATGATGTGCAAGTCTGAGACAACCTTACGGTTGAGACCTTACCAGTGAGGATTGAAGGTCGTGAAGTGAAGAAGTTAAGAGGCAAGGAGATACCCCTTGTGAAGATCGTTTGGGACGGAGCGACCGGTGAAAGCTTGACATTGGAGCTAGAGAGTAAGATGCTGGAGTCCTATCCCGAGTTGTTTGCTTGAGGTATATTTTCGAGGACGAAAATTCTTAAAGTTGGGGAGAGTTGTGACGCCCTCTTTAATTATTTAATTATTTTTGATGAGTTTTAGAATATAATCATATATTTATGTGATTTATATGAGAGTTATATGATTTATATGAGATTTATGTGATTTATGAGATTTACGTGATTCATATGATTTTACTTAATATTGTAGGTTCAATTTTCTTGTTATGTGTATTTTCTTTGTGTGCCAATTTCTACATAAAATGTTAATAATGTAATCTTTATCTATCAATTTAATAATTCTAGTTTGGCTACTTATTGTGCCAAAAGTATTGACGTTTGGTGGTGGTGAGCTTTAGCTATATATAAGTAAGTATATCCTAGTAGTTTGTTTTGTAACATAATTACAACGAATATATCATAATATAATTTCTTAGTTAAAATAATAATTATTTCTAAATAGGAAAGAAAACGAAAGAACAGTGTGCACGCATACAATTTTCTTAGTGGGCCATTCTGACCTAGAGTGAGAGTAGTCAAAAAACCCATATATCATGCCTATAAAATAATTAGGGTTGATGGTTTTAAAGGAAACAAAGAGAGAAACCGTAAGGAATACAATTGCAATCTCCTAGTGCCGTCACCGTGAGGGAGGAAGCCAACGTGGATTAAATTGTGAGGTCTTGAGGCATAACAAAACCGAACAAAAGTGTATCATAAGGAATTAGCATAGATTACAAAGTCGCTACGGACAAAAGGATGATGCGGATCTGTTAAGCTGCTTGGGTTCATCATCTCTGTTGAGTTCAATAACGTGTTTGAAAGCTTAAATCCAGGTAAGGGTGAGACTAACTTTCAATATTATTAAGGGTATAATTCTGTAGAATGAATTTAACATGAATTGGGTTGAGATTTTGTGAGAATTGGGAATTTAGGTTTATGATCGATTTTGATGATTGAACCATGAAAAGATGTTAGAATGATGCAAAACCTGTGTACAGACCTTAGATATTACCTAGGGTTATAATTAGATGCTAATTGGATGAAAGAAACATGAGGATAGATGAAAAGTTGTGATTTTTAGGTTTCTGGCCGTACTGGCATTTATCGCTCGCAACTGCGAGCAGCAACACTCACAACTGCGAGCTGTGAACCCACCGCTAGCCACTGCGAGTAACATTACTCGCAACTGCGAGCAACCCAGGCACTCGCAACTGCGAGCAACATTACTCGCCACTGCGAGCTAGACCATTGAGCTCGCCACTGCGAGTAGATCACTCGCCATTGCGAGTTAAGCTGTTAGTTGCCCAATTTGTTCCCCATGCGATCCTTTTGCACGTATAGTCATGAGCTGATCTTAGAAGTGAGAATGAGGGTTGTTTATGATGTTTTCAGAAGTTCCAGAAGTCTCTTTAGGTGACTGAAATTATTAATGATGAAGCATGAGTAATATTATGATGTATATGTTGATGTAATTCACTCCTCCAATGATGTTAATACATTCAAGCACTGTTATATGTTGTAATTTGCTGTTATTCGATGTTGTTGACCATTTAATGTCTTGAAGTTGCATGAGTCGGTCTAAGTTGTAAAGAATTAAGAAGTTGTCCATGTTTATGGAATTACAAGAGATGTCATGATGTTGTTTAAGTTGTAGGAAGATTGAGTCCATTGCATACTCATTAAAGATGGGGGCTTGAGGCCCGGCAGCTTAATGTTCAAACGACGTTGGGGGCTTGAGGCCCGGCAGCTTTATGCTCACATGTTGAGGAGCCTAATTACGCTCATTTATGTTGGGGGCTTGATGCCCCGAATGGTACTACATGCATTTGCATATCAAGAAGTTTCACAATGATTTAAGTTGTTAAGAGTTGCATTGTCAAGTTGAGTCGCGTTGTCAAGTCAAGTGTTAAGCTGAATATGTTTTCCGATTATGATTTAATGATGATATGTGATGATGACAATTGATGATGATATTTGATTATGATTGATATGATGCTAAGTATTAAATGTTGATATGTTAGTAATGATTTATGTTGTTAAATGCATTTTTGATGAATTATATGTTAATTTATTGACTGTGAAATCTCACCCTTCTGCTTGAAAATGTTGTCCTTCGTATGGGTAACTTGCAGGTAATAAAGAATAGAGGCGTTCGTGAGTGGACTCCTCACATTGTGTCTAGGTGCTCTGATACGTAACGGGATGGGACTTGCTTTACTTCTATTCCTTACGTGTCTTTCATGAACTTTTTATGAATAAGTATTGAACCAAATTAAGAGGTTTTCTGATAAGGCCTGCGTGCCAAGACTTTATTCATGTTGAACTATTTCCGCTGCGTATTTTCAGACTTTTATGATGTTGAACCTGGAAGGATAATTATTATTATCTATTTTATGACTTTCAAGTAGTATGTGACATTCCGTTTAAGATTTAAATACTCTGTTCCTTCTTTGTTACTGATGATATGCTATAATTTGTATCTTGTGATCTATGGCTAAACACTAAAACTTTCATCAATTGGTATCAGAGCCAAATAGATACGATTATGGCTATCATTCTTGTTGTTCCGTGTATCATATGATTTTCAACATAATCTCTTTATGCCATATATTTGTTTCAATCCTATGAATATAAATCGAATGAATTTTATTCTTGTTAGATCAATTTTACAGTGAAATCAAAAGGCCCGTTCCAAATTTTGATCTAGAGTTTTATTATATGTTGAACAAAGTTAATTACGAAACCTGATCAATCTTTTGCTGAAATCAATATCCTATCATGTATGAGAACTCATAGGTTTATTTTGGATTCGCACAACCCAATTATTATTATTTTTAATTGTCTTTTCTCTAGTTTGGCTTAATCGTTCTGGATTCATAAGAATCACAATTATTTTTAGATCTTATGATCTCTCGCTAATGGATTGTTAATTCGTGAAATTGAAAGAGGGCATATCTTAGTCGATCAATTTCGAATTTAACCCATACTTGATCGTTATTTTCTGAATCCTAGAGTGCTAAATTGATTCGGGTTATTTGTTGGTCGTTACGATTCGTTTATGGGCAAATCGGGCATAGAAGAGACCATCTTTTTAAAGAAAAAAGAAAATCCTAGGAACCCACGTGCGTGACAGACTCTAAGATTCCAAATTTTATTTCCTTTTTTTGAGGGACAAAGTTTATTTCCTTTAAATGCCAAATAAATGTTATTTACTATTCTTATAATTTTGGCATTTTATTTTGGAATTTTTTGACACAGGTAAATATTTTATATGTTATTATTTGGGGATAATTAAATTATATTCTCATTATTTTTTGTGTGAAACTTATATGAATATTCCTTATTCTTGATTGACATTTTTGAGAAATTTTACCCTCTCAAACTTGGGATTGATGTGTCAATGAGGAATTTTACATCCCTAATTAACTAATAAATATTATATTATTTTGGGATATAAATATAATTTATCTTGTACCGAAAATATTCGGAAGATTTGATTTATTTTATACCCTTAAAATTTGGGATTTAAATTACTTTTGAGATCTCTAAATATTTGATGTATACTAATATGATAATCTTATGTTCTTTTGAATCATGAATTCTTTAGATTTGAGTCTAAAATATAACACTTATGTAAATTTATTCTTTTTAAAGTGTTATAATTGTGAAAAATTCTTACACTCAGACTTATATTCTTGCATCAAATATTCTATTTTACATCAAATATTCTATATTAATATATATTTTGAGATTTGTTGATACCCTCAAAATTATTTGTCGTGTCAAGAATAACTTGACTATTATACTATTCTTGATTATTGGGTTTCAAAAATTTTGTCAAATCTTAAAAGGATCGTTGAGAATAATTTCTCTTCAAATCATATATTCTCAATTTTTGAGCCTAAACTATATATTTTGAAAATTCACTCTTACATTAGTAACACTAACTATTTAATCAATTGAAATGTTACTATTGTGAATTTCTAGAAGGTTCAATTTATTAATTCTAATGCCAAATATATTGAATATAATATGTTCTTTAATTCATATTGTCTTAGCATAAAGATCCAAAATTTACTAATTGATCATTTTTTGGCAACATATTTAAACTAAGACACTTGTCTTTGATTCTTGTCACAAATTGTTTTGAAGGGTCCTCATAATATTTTGTTTTCAAAATGAGTATAGTGAGTTGTATATATATGTCATTTATATTAATTGAATTTAAAATTGGCATATTTCTCTTTAATATACATTATGCTTTCTACTATACTCTCTAATCTAGACCCGTAGTTTATTACTCTAAATTTTGTGACAAATATTATTATGTGTCTTGTCGCAATTAAATATTTGGATCACAATAATATTAAACTATATATTTTATATATAGTGAATAATGCTAAAATTCTAATTATGAATTAAAATTTGTACCCCTTTTTGTTGTTTATCCGTTAACTATTATCAAAACAACTTATTAAGAATTGAGGCAATTTTTAAAATATGTATCATCCTTACATCTGAATTCTTATATAAATCATATTGATTTATTTTTTTAATTAGAGTCTAACATATGCTTATTTATAATTGTTTATTCTCTATTGTGGAAAATTTTGAGATGACTATATTATAAGATATTCTCGTTAAGTCATCAAAAGGCATTGACTCTAAGTATAAGGATGAATGTCACACTCTGCGAGGTAAGTTGTTATTTAATTATTTTATCTTCTTGTGACTTATTGCTTATTATTGCACATATGAAGAAATTTAGTTCTTCTTCTCTTTTGTTGTGCAATTATGATATCCTATAGAAATTAAATCCTTTTTCCAGAATATTCTAAACAGAACTCTTTTGTTATATACTATTTTCTTACTATAATACTCCATTTTGTATTTATGTTTTTTCTAATTTATAGTGGGAATATTGAAAAATTTTATTATAAGAGTTCTATTCTGGATATATTAGAAAACTATTTGACACACCTGTATTTCAAATAATAACTTTTGTTATTATACTACTTCATATAATAGAAATTCTATGTGCTATTTTAAAATATTGTTAAGCACATTTTTCTGTCATTTGAATATGAACGAAGATGAGTAAATTAAGTACAATTGTTTATGCATGATATTATTGTATCATATTCTCTTAAGCATAAACATTATTTATTTGTATAATTGTAATCTCACCTATCGTGAATACAATTATGCAAATTTTGTTAAACAGATTAGCATTATATTGGTAACAGTCATACCCCATCGGTGTGTTGTTATTAATATAGTTGTTATTATTCAATGTACCTAAAATGTTTATACTTATGTCAATTATAATAGAATACTCTATCAAGGTTTAAATTTTGTAAGACATAAGAATTGTACATTGTGATGATATAGTTCTTACTTATTATCCTTAAGATATCCTTGAATGGGATTAATATAAGTAAGTTACTTTGCTAAAAGACATGTAGAAAATTGTATAAATTTTGCAATCCAACATTATTACATTTTGAATTTAATTTCTACCTAAATGTGATTTTTTTATATATAAATATATTTTGGATTGCTACTATCCCTTTGTTATGTGAGTGACGGACATACCCTATCGGTGTGACGTTACTTAACATATCATTTTGTGATAGAGAAATAGTTGAATATTTTATTTAAAATATTTTCAAACTTTTTATTCAACTATCATGATTAGTTCTCTATCAAGTGGGAGAATTGTAACACCCTAATTCCCGACAGTAATTTTTTCATAATAATGATCATGGTTTTAACGAAAAAGGATGTCACACACACATTCATTCATCTTTCAAAATAATAATAATAATAATAATAATAATAATAATAATAATAATAATAATAATAGAGAATCAGATACAACAACGGAAGATACTTCATAAAAAAAATCTACAATTATAGAATATCTTGTCTTTAACATCATTTAGGAAAAATAACATAAAACATCACAGTGCTTAAAGTTCATAATTCAAGGCATTCAACGTTTAACCCAACCCCAGTGTTACAGATCAGAGCACGTATTTATTCAACTACTTAATATCACAAATAATAGCTACATGAGTATATCCTCGTCATCACCTTCTAAGCGTCCCGCAAAGCTAAAGCTCATCGTCCTGAGTATCTGTATCCCAAAGGTACAGACACCAAAATACACAAACAACAACAAAGGGGTGAGAATTCACATCTTAACATATATTGGGATACATGAATAATAAAATAGGTAATCATATCCTCATCGGTCCGTCATCACATCATCATCAATCCTTCATCATATCATCATCATTCATCATAATATTCATACAATTTATTTCATAAACATCATTGACAAATACATCTTATGCACACCTTTAACACACATATCATATTCACATCATTAACACATATCACAGTTCACCTAACATGACCTATATGCAACATACTTCATTCCTAGACCTACATGCATGCCGGTACCGGATCCTATCGTCATAATAATGTAGTTCAGAGATGTGTTACTGAAACATACATTTCGTCATTCGTCATTCGTCACTCGTCATTATGCAGTATGATATGATGCATGAAGACTCACCAAACATCATCTAGAAAGACACATAAACAACACATCATCTTTACATCATAGTCAATCGTCATTTTTCATCATTCGTCATTTTTTTGTCTTTCGTCATTTTAACAATCATCATGTCGTTTTACATCATCATTAACACCTTATCATTAATTGACACCACATGTTCGTCTAATTATATCTAACTGATTTCTCTGTTAAAAACTCATGTCATGTTTAGGACTTACATTCATCATTTGTTTCCTTTACATTCTCTGCACCCTTTACTCCTAGTAACCTACCTTATCCTTCATCATTGGTCTTTACAATTTTTACTACCCCTTCGTCTTCCCTCATACTAACTTCTGTCTATATGACTAGACTTTCTATCGTCAGTTTTTAATTTCATCATTATTATTGCCTATTACCTAAGTCTTCTTGCATCGTAGTTTGTACCTTTAAAATATAATTTAAATCATTGGACTCATTCTTTATTATAGATTTCTTCTATTATCTTTATCCCTTGTTTATGGTCTATTCCTAAAACTGTCCTCTTTTCTTATATTATCCCTTATCTTTCTTCACATTCATACTCTCTTCTATTATATTCATACCTAGACTCAACACTCTTACTACCCCTCACTTCGTTCATTCACTTCATACACAACTTCCTATCTCCGTTTACATTTCATCCTAACGATTTCATCATCGTAATCAGTTCTCTAAATTTGTCCTCGCTATTTGTATCGTTATGATCCTATATCATTAATCATAAGTAACTCGTTATTCTTCCTTACCGAGACTGGCATCTTGCACCACATCCCTCTATTTAACCTACTCCTCTCTAATCCTAGTTCACCTACACCTCGTCGTGTATTTATCTTTACCATATTACCCCGATTCCTTTCCTCTTCAATCTGACTACTTTCCTAAGTTTACACTCTTCATATAGTCTCGTATCTGCATTTATCCCAAACTATAATTTACTATCATTTTCATATTTATTAGTTTCTGAATAACCCTCTTACAACTCACTCTATTTTCCCCTTAAGTCTTTCATAAGCATCTTTTATTACGTCATTCATCATCGTCATACGACATTTATACTATCATCATACCTCATCATTTTATAACGTTAACATCTCATTCATCGGTTAACATCATATCTACATATTATAGTTTACATCTTTGTCAAATCAACATCATGTTTAGAACCCACACCCATCGTTAGTTTTATCCCTCATTTCCTACATCTTTTTGCGATAGAGACATGTCTTACTCTTCGTTCTCAGTTTTAAGATCTTTATCACTCCTTTCGTCATTCCTCATAATGTTTTTCGTCTATTATTTTAGTCTCATTAAGTTTAATATCCTATCTTCGTATATAGTTTCATCGTTGCTATCTTCTATTGACTTAAGCCACTATCAATGGTTCTTGTATAAAGGCTCACTAATACCTTGAGGTTATCGCTTCTAATTATGAATCAACAAAATTCCACATTTAGATATATAGCTAAAGGACCCCTTACTTTTACTCCATACACTAATAGCTTGCTTAAATTCGCTAATGCTCTCATAGAAGTTTTTGAGTCATTGGGAGGGTTGTGCTGAAATTTCAGGAAAAACGCAGCATGACCTAAGTGCAGTGTTTTGATTATAACTCAGGTTGTGGATGTCTTATTGAGATAAAACCAAAGCCTATTTTAAGCTAACATCCATACCTACAACTTTCATGAAGACACCTAGATTCAATTCGGAACAGAAGGTGGTGGAAAAGTTGGTTTTTCCTAAGCCTAAACATGGTCCCCGACTGTGTTGACCCATGTGTAGTATTTAGATCATAACTCAAGTTATAAACATCATTTTGAATTCATACCAAAGCCATTAGAAAGCTAACTTCCATACCTACAACTTTCATGTTTACACCGAGACCCAGTTCAAAACGGAAAATGGTGAAAAAGTTGAATTTTTCTCAGGTGGTCTGACAAAAATCGGGGGCCGATTTTCAAAATCGGGGCCCGATTTTTGCAGAACCAAAAGTGTGAAACGCTGCTCAAAATCGGGGGCCGATTTTAGCACTTCGGGGCCCGATTTTCAGTTGACAGACAACTTCAAAAATCAGTTTCAAAGTGCGTTTTTCACCCATTAATCACTTTTAAGGCACTAACTCAATTACAAAACTCTTAAATCATCATCCTAAGGTTACCCTATCATTCCAACACTAATTCTCCATTAACCTACCTATTTATCTACCCTTGTTAAGGCTATAGACTCTATTCAAAACCCTGAACTAGATTCCCCCAATTCTAACCTTTCAACATCATCATCATATACCTTCATCGTTATTTTTTTCTTTATCGAAATTCACATCATAACATCATTAACATCTAAAGAGTTCAAACAACCCCCAACATAGAATAGATACCCTAGAGTGAAAGGAATCTTCCCCTTACCTCGAATCTCCGAAGTCATAGCTTTTTGGCTCTCACCTCTTGAATTAGGGTTTTCTCCTCTGCTTCTCTCTTCTTCTCTTGTTTCTACGTTTCAGCAAAAGTGACAACTCTGATTATTAACTCTGTATTTATATTTGGGCTAACATCACACTATTATTCCTTCCATTCTATTTTCTATTATTTTTACTTCTCCCTCCCCCACTTAAATTAAAACTTCTATTCTACACCTTCCGCCTCTATAATAATTTATTTACTTTTTTCCTTCATCATAATAGTCCTCCTAACACGTCATTAATCATCATAAACCTATTTCTTCATAGCTAACATAATATTCTAGCATCATAACATCATTATAATCATAAAATCAAGAATAAATCTAATTAACTTCATTAAATCATTACATGAAATTTTTGGGGTGTTACAACTCTCCCCCACTTAAAGAATTTTCGTCCTCGAAAATTGCCTGAAGGAAATAACTCTAGATAGGACTTCTTCATGCAACTCTCTAGATCCCAAGTCATGCTTCCCCCATCTGGTCCTCCCTAGGTCACTTTCACCAATGAAATCTCCTTTCCCCGTAAGTGCTTCACTTCTAGGTCTTTGGCAAACCCTCAACAAAGTCCATAGAAATATTGTCTCACTTCTACTCTGTCATACTCATGGGTTGCATTAACTCCGATGGCTATTGATGTTACACCTTTGACTTTTTCAAGACTAAATAAGCATACAAAAATTCAGCTATATCTTTCTTCATACCTGCCGATCATGACATCTCCTTAAGAATTTGATATATCTTAATGGTTTCCGGTGCCTACTCAAACTACTTCTGTTAGCTTTCTCCAAGATACGCCGCTTAAATTACAACATATTCTTTACACAAACTTTATCAAAAAAATTTGTAATCCCATCCTCGTCTATTTTGAAATCCACTTCATTTCCTTAGTTGATTAGTGTTAAATTGTCAACTAACTCCAAAATTGTTTTATGCCTTTCTTTTATCTCTTTTAACACTTGACTCCTTAGCTTCATCATACCCAACTTCGCACTACCCGACGTCACTGCACAAACCAAACTAGCGTCTCTGAATTATTTTATTAATTCCACCTCCTTAATCATAAGTGCTAGCATGGGTAATGATTTCATACTCATGGCTCCTTCCACTACATTGGCCCTTCCCAGATGATAACCCAACTCAAAATCATAATCCTTCAATAATTCCAACCATCTATTCTGCCTCATTCTCAACCTCTTCCGGTCAAGTAGATATAGTACACTCTTATGTCACTAAACACCTAAAACATTGACCCGTACGAATATTGCCTCAGCACTTTAAATACAATTACTACAACTTCCAATTATAAATCTTACGTGGATAAATCCTTTGATGAGTCTCCTATAATACTCTGTCAAACCTATTAATATCTTATTTTTTGTAACCGTATTGGGAGCCTCCCATTTCAAACATTGCATCCACTTTAGACGGATTAACTGCTATTCCATTACAGAACTCTCATGACCCAAGAAACTTACATCTGGTAACCAAAATTCACACTTCGACATCTTAACACACCACCTCTTCTCCTTTACGGTCTGCAACACATCCGCAATGTCCTACATGCTCCAAACAACATAACTAAATATTTATCATGTCCATATCGAGTCTTGAACGTAGTCTTGGGCACATCCTCCGACTTCACTTGAATCTGATGATATCCTGATCTCAATTTATCTTACTAATCACACAAGTATCAACTAACTGATCCATCAGATCATCAGGGTAATCATGGTAAGGCACCTATTCTTACTATATCTTCATTCAACTGTCGATGATCCACATTAAGACTGAAATATGACATAAGATTTTCCACACATCATTCCTACCCCGAAATAATTCAAATTGCTCAAAACTTTATATGACTCATCCGTAAATGAACTATCTAATCTACATTCTCCAAAAATATCCGTCACACTAACATCTTACGACTACCCATCTAAAACATGTTTCCACCAAACGATTATCATCCTAACTTGCCAAACACCAATATCCTACTTTTTCCTCCTAACCTTTCAACTTATAACTAGCACCAAACTAACTCAAAAGGTTATCATCGAAACTCTTAATTCCTCACTTCAGCGACTAAACTCCCCTTCTCAACGGCACCACAAGTGAAACATCTCAGAGGAGCAGCGGTGTTCCCCCGCTTGTTTCCTGCTGAAACTCCTACTCTCCTTTATCCGTCGTAACTCCACAAAGCATCACCACCCTCTCGGTTCTTTCCCTTCCACTCCTTAGCACTCTTGTAGTGAGCAGACCTCACTCAGCTACTTTATCCTAACCTTCCTTCTATACCTATCAGCAGTTAGATACCTCATTAAAGGGATTCAAGCATTGACAGTGTTTGCACACATGCTGCCTGCAGGGAATTAACAAAATTAAATAACCTGGCCGGATGGACCAACCAGGCTCTGATACCAACTATGTAACACCCTAATTCCCGACGGTAATTTTTTCATAATAATGATCATGGTTTTAACGAAAAAGGATGTCACACACACATTCATTCATCTTTCAAAATAATAATAATAATAATAATAATAATAATAATAATAATAATAATAATAATAGAGAATCAGATACAACAACAGAAGATACTTCATAAAAAAAATCTACAATTATAGAATATCTTGTCTTTAACATCATTTAGGAAAAATAACATAAAACATCACAGTGCTTAAAGTTCATAATTCAAGGCATTCAACGTTTAACCCAACCCCAGTGTTACAAATCAGAGCACATATTTATTCAACTACTTAATATCACAAATAATAGCTACAGGAGTATATCCTCGTCATCACCTTCTAAGCGTCCCGCAAAGCTAAGGCTCATCGTCCTGAGTATCTGTATCCCAAAGGTACAGACACCAAAATACACAAACAACAACAAAGGGGTGAGAATTCACATCTTAACATATATTGGGATACATGAATAATAAAATAGGTAATCATATCCTCATCGGCCCGTCATCACATCATCATCAATCCTTCATCATATCATCATCATTCATCATAATATTCATACAATTTATTTCATAAACATCATTGACAAATACATCTTATGCACACCTTTAACACACATATCATATTCATATCATTAACACATATCACAGTTCACTTAACATGACCTATATGCAACATACTTCATTCCTAGACCTACATGCATGCCGGTACCGGATCCTATCGTCATAATAATGTAGTTCAGAGATGTGTTACTGAAACATACATTTCGTCATTCGTCATTCATCATTCGTCATTATGCAGTATGATATGATGCATGAAGACTCACCAAACATCATCTAGAAAGACACATAAACAACACATCATCTTTACATCATAGTCAATCGTCATTTTTCATCATTCGTCATTTTTTTGTCTTTCGTCATTTTAACAATCATCATGTCGTTTTACATCATCATTAACACCTTATCATTAATTAACACCACATGTTCGTCTAATTATATCTAACTGATTTCTCTATTAAAAACTCATGTCATGTTTAGGATTTACATTCATCATTTGTTTCCTTTACATTCTCTGCACCCTTTACTCCTAGTAACCTACCTTATCCTTCATCATTGGTCTTTAAAATTTTTACTACCCCTTCGTCTTCCCTCATACTAACTTCTGTCTATATGACTAGACTTATTATCGTCAGTTATTAATTTCATCATTATTATTGCCTATTACCTAAGTCTTCTTGCATCGTAGTTTGTACCTTTAAAATATAATTTAAATCATTGGACTTATTCTTTATTATAGATTTCTTCTATTATCTTTATACCTTGTTTATGGTCTATTCCTAAAACTGTCCTCTTTTCTTATATTATCCCTTATCTTTCTTCGCATTCATACTCTCTTCTATTATATTCATACCTAGACTCACCACTCTTACTACCCCTCACTTCGTTCATTCACTTCATACACAACTTCCTATCTCCGTTTACATTTCATCCTAACGATTTCATCATTGTAATCAGTTCTCTAAATTTGTCCTCGCTATTTGTATTGTTATGATCCTATATCATTAATCATAAGTAACTCGTTATTCTTCCTTACCGCGACTGACATCTTGCACCACATCCCTCTATTTAACCTACTCCTCTCTAATCCTAGTTCACCTACACCTCGTCGTGTATTTATCTTTACCATATTACCCCGATTCCTTTCCTCTTCAATCTGACTACTTTCCTAAGTTCACACTCTTCATATAGTCTCGTTTCTGCATTTATCCCAAACTATAATTTACTATCATTTTCATATTTATTAGTTTCTGAATAACCCTATTACAACTCACTCTATTTTCCCCTTAAGTCTTTCATAAGCATCTTTTATTACGTCATTCATCATCGTCATACGACATTTATACTATCATCATACCTCATCATTTTATAACGTTAACATCTCATTCATCGGTTAACATCATATCTACATATTATAGTTTACATCTTTGTCAAATCAACATTTCCTACGTCTTTTTGCGATAGAGACATGTCTTACTCTTCGTTCTCAGTTTTAAGATCTTTATCACTCCTTTCGTCATTCCTCATAATGTTTTTCGTCTATTATTTTAGTCTCATTAAGTTTAATATCCTATCTTCGTATATAGTTTCATCGTTGCTATCTTCTATTGACTTAAGCCACTATCAATGGTTCATGTATAAAGACTCACTAATACCTTGAGGTTATCGCTTCTAATTATGAATCAACAAAATTCCACATTTAGATATATAGCTAAAGGACCCCTTACTTTTACTCCATACACTAATAGCTTGCTTAAACTCGCTAATGCTCTCATAGAAGTTTTTGAGTCATTGGGAGGGTTGTGCTGAAATTTCAGGAAAAACGCAGCATGATCTAAGTGCAGTGTTTTGATTATAACTCAGGTTATGGATGCCTTATTGAGATCAAACCAAAGCCTATTTTAAGCTAACATCCATACCTACAACTTTCATGAAGACACCTAGATTCAATTCGGAACAGAAGGTGGTGGAAAAGTTGGTTTTTCCTAAGCCTAAACATGGTCCCCGACTGTGTTGACCCATGTGTAGTATTTAGATCATAACTCAAGTTATAAACATCATTTTGAAATCATACCAAAGCCATTAGAAAGCTAACTTCCATACCTACAACTTTCATGTTTACACCGAGACCCAGTTCAAAACGGAAAATGGTGAAAAAGTTGAATTTTTCTCAGGTGGTCTGACAATAAATCGGGGGCCGATTTTCAAAATCGGGGCCCGATTTTTGCAGAACCAAAAGTGTGAAACGCTGCTCAAAATCGGGGGGCCGATTTTAGCACTTCGGGGCCCGATTTTTAGTTGACAGACAACTTCAAAAATCAGTTTCAAAGTGCGTTTTTCACCCATTAATCACTTTTAAAGCACTAAACTCAATTACAAAACTCCCAAATCATCATCCTAAGGTTACCCTATCATTCCAACACTAATTCTCCATTAACCTACCTATTTATCTACCCTTGTTAAGGCTATAGACTCTATTTAAAACCCTAAACTAGATTCCCCCAATTCTAACCTTTCAACATCATCATCATATACCTTCATCGTTATGTTTTTTTTTATCGAAATTCACATCATAACATCATTAACATCTAAAGAGTTCAAACAACCCCCAACATAGAATAGATACCCTAGAGTGAAAGGAATCTCCCCCTTACCTCGAATCTCCGAAGTCATAGCTTTTTGGCTCTCTCCTCTTGAATTAGGGTTTTCTCCTCTGCTTCTCTCTTCTTCTCTTGTTTCTACGTTTCAGCAAAAGTGACAACTCTGATTATTAACTCTGTATTTATATTTGGGCTAACATCACACTATTATTCCTTCCATTCTATTTTCTATTATTTTTACTTCTCCCTCCCCCACTTAAATTAAAACTTCTATTCTACACCTTCCGCCTCTATAATAATTTATTTACTTTTTTCCTTCATCATAATAGTCCTCCTAACACGTCATTAATCATCATAAACCTATTTCTTCATAGATAACATAATATTCTAGCATCATAGCATCATTATAATCATAAAATCAAGAATAAATCTAATTAACTTCATTAAATCATTACATGAAATTTTTGGGGTGTTACAAGAATCATTGCTATGTATTGTGTAACGTGATGGACATACTCTATCGGTATGACATTACTTAACATAATCATCCTTTTGTGGGTAAGATAGTTTAACTATCATTCTCCACCAAGTGGAGAAAATATCATTCTTCAACAAGTGAGAAAAATTCTACATGTCAACTAACTATATCTCATAAACAAATATATTTATTTGTTTCATAACTTTAGATATGAAATTATTGTAGAGACTTATATAGACTTATGGAAGCTTATGACTATTTTCTTTTATATCCTCAATAATAATAAAATATAAGTCTTGTGTATTTCCGCTGCGTGTAACCTGATATTTTTTCAAATGTGTTGAAGTATAATTGTAACATTTGAGTTTTGAGTGAGTTATTAAAATTGTGAATAGAGTCTCATATCCTATTTTATAATAATAGAAACTTATCTCACTCATATGATGATAAGCCATTTATATAATCATCATACTATGTCATATAAAGGTTACTATATTTATAAAATTCTTTGGAATTTTAATTGTGAAAAAGGAGATTTTGTGTTATAAATTTCTAAAATGAAAATTTACATTCTCCTTAATTATAATTGCAGAATATGTGGTTAACTACGAAACCCAATTCTTGATGATATCTGCCATTGATAAAATATGTATTTTTGGGGTTTTATATTATCCTTGAGTTACCACTTGTGTTAATAATTCTGCTATGCTTATGTGCAAAATATGTGGTTGAGTTCATGAAACTCTGTTAGTTAAAATTATATAACCACTTATGTTAATAATTTTGCACTAGCAATTAAGTATCCCACTGTTGAATATTACATTATTATAATATTTTTATATCAGTGATCACTAATGAAAATCTCACTTACTCTTGTTTATATATATGGGATTAGTGGGAGTGTGTTCACAACATTATATATTATGAGCTCAAATGAGAAATCTCACTCTTGTTTATATATATGTGAGATCAAGAGAAATATGTACACAATATTATTCTCGTTATCGCCATATACTCTTGTGCACACTATAAAATATGGCATAGCTTATGAGACTTTAAATTTTAGTCTCATTCTATTGAGATATATATTAAAATTCTATCAATCTCAATGAGCATCATAATTGGATGCTTAAGTCAATTTTGTTGGAATATGCACAATAACTTCTTGGCATGCAAATATACATTGTGCTTCTGTTTTACCAACATTCCACATTTTTGAGGTCATAAATAGTAAGTACAATGTATAATATCAATACTCCTATCGAGTATGATATTGTGTTCTTGTGGTACTTATAATTTGAGATAATCATAGATGTTCTTTTGTTATTGACATTCTAGTGGCCACATTAATCCACATTTTTTTCTTTAAACTAAGTGTCTATGTTAATCCAATTTGGGGATTATTGAATTTCCTATTTTGCTTTTGTGGATTTTCATAGTCATATTTTTTGTAAAACTTGGATTAATTGAATGTCGTAGAACATTTATTGATTTTGACTATATGTAATTACACTCTTAATAGGCTATCCCTATAAGTAATTACTATTCGTGTACCTATGTGGATATAGGACTTCTGCAATATTGAAAACTCATTGGCAGAACCACTAACCACAGACTTATATATATGAGTATTGTAACTCATAATGATTTGATCAAGTCTATGTTATTTTGGGTTAGTGGGAGTTTGTTATAGCATTTTTTAAAATGCTTGGGCTATTCTTTAGTGACACATTCTTTTTAATTCAAACGTGTCACTATAAAATCATCATTTGTTAGAAAAATGAATCTTTGATCTGTATGATTTGTTTTCCCTATCGGATTCAATTTCTGCAGCATTAAAGCTCACTTCTCTTTTGATTTATTAGTGCTTTGACAAAATTCTTTATGACAAGTGAAATTTTGAATTCTTTTAGTAATTGAGTATTGTCATCCAAGTGGGAGACTGTTGGATTAATTATTTAATTAATCAATTATGGATTGACAATAATCAATTATTATAAGTTAATATTATATTATAAATTATGGTCTATTGTGTTAAGCACTAATTAGTTGATGAATTTGAGTGATTTTGGGCTATTGTTACTAAAACTTTCATCAGTGCGGTCCCCCCTTGCGGAGCTTATCCCGTTCTCATGACACCTACATCTTGCTTACTCAGTGACATATGGGCCCCCCTTGCGGAGCTTATCCCGTTCCCATATGAGAACCCCTTGAGATCCCAACCTAGCATGGATCACAAGAGACATGACACCTACATCATTCATTTAGTCATAGTCTTAATCATTCATGTAAGGTTAAACCTATACATGCATACTCAATTACCTCAGATCTGGGATCGATCCGATTAGCGGTAAACTACATACTTGGTCGTTCATGTTCATACTTATTCATGTGCGAAGAGATTATACTCAGCGTCTTAACTTACATAGGATTCTAGCTTAACATTGTAGTTCTCGAAAAGCTATATCGAGGCTCTACATTCATTCCCTTTCTTAGTTCATCATCTACCCGAGTAATTCGATTTAACTCTCTTATGCCATCCTTGCCATACATGTTAAGATTGCCATGATTTTCAATTCGAGAATCATTTGATGTTATGTGCATTGCTTAGATGTTGTTTTGGGGTTATAAAGTTGTAAAACGATGAAAGAAAGGCTTCGAAATGCACCACCGACCCTAAAATGAGCCAACAAGCCAAAAGCATGTTGTCAAGGACAGTCAGTTTTGCTATTAGCGAAATTTTCTTGGCAGGCTTCTGAAGAATTTCACTATTAGTGAAATATTTCGCTAATAGCGAGTTTCTTCGGGTCTGTGGTGCAAAATTTGCAATTTTTGATCCAAAACTCGTCCTAATTGATCCTGCAATGCACCAAAACATCCAGCAACATATAGAAACAATAATAAACCTATTCCATGGAAATTTTAACATGTAATCAACAAGATTTGGCAAAAGGGGCGTTAGGGTTCTAATACCCTCCATAACTTAAATTCATACATTCTAACAAGAATTTGCACATCCCAAAGGTGGAAAACTATCTAAAGAACTCACCTGAACATGTTTCTTGCAAATCCTTCAAGCTTTAAGCTCAAACCCTAGCTTTTTCTTCATCCATGATTCTTAACTTTTCCACCAAACCATGCTTTAATCCCTTCCTCCAATTGTTTCTTGCTTGCTTAGCCACTATAATCCATATTTGATCATTAATAGGAGGAGGTTTGGATGATTAGGAGAAGAGAGGGAGGCGTGGGTTAGAGAGAAGGAGGAGAGAAATTCTTCCTCTCAAACCTAGAGAGAGAAAGTGAGGTGAAAATGAATGAAAAATGGCCCTTGCGGCCTTAAATAGCCCTTGCGGCTCTTTACCAATTCGCCCTTTGCCTTAATCATGTTTAGCCTGACACTGATACATAAACCATACTTAACTGATATCGTTTGATAAATATTCTTCGTCACTGATGGCTCAACCCGTATTTGACTGATATTATATATTAATATCTTCCGTCGTACTTAACATTCTTCAACACTTAACCTTTGATACATCCGATGTGTAAAATTCTTATTGCTGAAGAGCGGGATGTTACACCTTGCAAAGAAATTTCTTTGGGGAGGAGCAACAGGGCGTAGAAAGATTTGTTCGGTCAAGTGGACAAGTGTTTGTCAACCGAGAAAAAAGGGAGGTTTGGGTGAGAGAGATTTGTGGTTCGGGAATCTTAGCCTACTTGCAAAATGGAAATGAAGATTACTTAGTGAGCAAAACATGTTGTGGAAAAGGGTACTTGAAGACAAACATGGGGTGAGCGTTGGTAGTATTGTTGATACAATTGGTGAGGGTGTCCAAGTTTTGCCTATAATTGGTGGAAAGACCTAAGGGTTTGTTTGGTAAGCTAAAGAAGTTAGCTTTTAGTTTATAATTTATAGTTTATAAATTCGTCTGACTAAAAAAGACCTATTTGGTAATGGCCTTTTCATAACAAGCTTATAAATTATTTTACGAGTTTATAGCTTATTTTTTAGACGCTATTTCAAATAGTGTTTGAGCTAATAGTTTATAATTTTTTTCCATTTATACCCTTATCATTTTAATTAAAACTCACGTTTACCCTTTATAATTTAAAACAAAAAAAGGCTAATATTGCTAAGTTCGTCATTGTGTGTTTCAATGTGCAAGACACATTCAATATTGTTTTGTGATTTCAAACCAAAAGGATAGTACGGTAGGAGAGTTGTGGAGTAGAAGAGAAGACGGGGAGGGTGGAATTGACTTGGCGTAGACAGATTTTTGCGTGGGAAACGAGTCTAAATTATATGTTGTCATTTTTTGTATTAATATTATAATGACATGCTAAATTAATACGTTCGGTTCAAAATATAACATGAGATATATTAAAAATTCTCCTAAAAAAATATATTAAAAATTGAAATGACAGAGTGACAATGATTAATTATATTTAAAACATAAAATAGTAAAAAGAAAATAGATTAGATTAAACTAATAAGTGATATATAAAAATAAAAACCAACGAATAATGTATAAATTCAATATATGATACTAATAAAAATTATTATTATTACGACACACACTAAGACCATCCACAATGGTGGGTGTTTCACCTATCTAGCACCACATTAAATAGGCACCCCATTGTGGAGTATAATACATGGGTTGCTATGGAGAAGGGTGACTATAGAAGCACCTCTCTCTCTCTCTCTCTCTCTCTCTCTCTCTCTCTCTCTCTCTCTCTCTCTCTCTCTCTCTCTCTCTCTTCATTTTTCATGGGTCCCATTTAATAAATCTTAATAAAATAAATAAATTTTGTTGAAATGTAATGATATAAAATTATTTGTGGGACCTATTTAATAATTTCTTTTAAGGTGCTGGGTTGAAGAAAATTGATGCTTATTAAGTATTACGGTAAAATGAGTGATGTGGACATATGAATTCAATTCAAGCACCCAATTTAGGGTGCTTTGTTGTGGATGGTCTAATAAAAGTAATAATTATGAATGGATCTGACCTTAGACCATATACAATGGGGAGTTCTTCCCCTATTTAGCACGAAACTAAATAAACACCTCCATTGTGCCATCAATTAATTGGGTGCCTATGGAGATGATGCTTTTATAGGCGCCCTCTCTCTCATATTACATGTGGGTCCCACATACAAAATTAATTGTAATTTTTTTCTCTAGTCAATTATTATATTATTTTAATAGTAAAAAAATAAATTAAATAATACTTACAAGTGTTACATTTAATTGATCAATTTAATTTTTTTTAATAAAATACTATTTTTTTACTACATCAAATAATTTATTCATCTTAAAGTTAAAAAAGAAATTAAGCGTATGTAATTTATTATAATTTGATTTTTTTTCAAGTTTTAATTTTTTTAAATTATTAATAAAATTAAAAAATTGCTCACATTTTTATAGTTTATAATGAAATTAATTCAATATTTCAAAGTTATATAATTATGAATGAATAGATAAATTATTGTTAAAATTTAATGATATATAGTTATTACTGAGACGCACTTAATAAATTATTTCGGGTGTTGGGTTGGAGAGATTAAGTGTTTATTATATATTAATTATGAAATAAGTGACGTGTACCGTCGAGACCTGTTGAAGCACCCAAACGAGGTGCTGCATTGTGGATGGTCTTAGCAACTCTTTCATAAGAACATCTAAAAAGACTTGGTTTGGGGCTGGAGGGTTTTTAGACAAGTATACGGTTTAACCTCAAGTGTATTCATATTACTTTTAATAAACATAAGTAGATTTTAATACACATTTATTGCAAATTTCAATACACCTTTTTCATTAATAAGTTTCCATAGTTTTTTTTACGGGCAGTTTCCATATTTCAACATATACGTTTTTTCCCAAATGTATAAAAAGATTAGTTTTACTGAATTGTTGGTGTAAAATGAGTTGAGGTCATCTCCATTTTCTAAAATATTAAATGTATTTTTAAGGAGATTGATTGTTTCAATTACATCCTCGTAAGAAGGTCTATTTTTTTCAATTAAAACGAGTTTTTATCCTCTGATTTTTTAAAAATAAATGACAATTTCCATTACTATACAAATATTCTGGACATTAAACACAATTTTCAGCAATTGATTTGTCAATGTCCTTAAAAAAACAATTTTTTTTTTGAAAATTTAGTATCCGATCCAAGGATCGACTAATCCGAGGAGATCAATCCCACCAGAGGGAATCGAACCTGAGACCTTGAGAGGAACACATTTCAAGATCTCAAACCAACCACAAGGCCAACCCAAATGGATTCCTTAAAAAAACATTTAATTTGTCTATCTTGGAAAACTTCCTTAATTGATGTTGTTCCTATAATTTTGTGTAATTTTATCCTTTTAAAAAAGAGGTGTATCCAATAAAATAAAGGGTGTGTGAAACAAGGACCTCTTAATAAGGGTCTAAAGATCAACCTTTACTATCTTTCGTAAAAAATGAATTTTATACATAAAAATGAAGAATAAAAATAATACTTTATTAAAATTTATTAAAAATATGAGGGTCCACGTTTAAATTGGATCTACATTTGGATGGACCTTGAAAAAAGTAACCTATTTATTTTAGTTTATATTTTGTGTTAATCTTTCGGTTTCTAAGGGGTACACTTTAATAATGAGGAATATGACCATGAAGTAAGTAAAGTGGCCAATAATTGTTTCCATAAAAAATCTAACATGAGTTCTACCGAATGATTCGTCATAGGCGAGTTCTTTAACTACTTTAGTTCAATCATCGATTGGTTATTTTTCTTTTTCTTTTTTGTTTTGACAAATCATTGATTAATTTTTTTTTATTTTAGGAAAAATCATTGATTAGTTAGTAATAACCTGTTAATTTCAGCAAAGTAATTTTGTCTTAAAAAAATGTCACACACATTTAGCCGCTGACACTGTTTCATCAACTCCTATATATATTGTTCAGGTGAATGCTCTCAAATAACATCTCAAAATTGAAATTGAAAAAGGAGAAACAAAGAAAATGAGAAGAAACATAATAGCAGGGTTCAAATTATCATTGTTATTAACAATGATTATGATGATTACGATGGTAAAATCAGCTTCACTTAACTATAGTGATGCATTGACAAAAAGCATTTTGTTTTTTGAAGGTCAAAGGTCTGGTAAATTGCCACCTTCTCAACGTATGACATGGAGAAAAGACTCTGCCCTTCATGATGGATCTGATATTCAAGTAAGTATATTTTCTATATGTGTACTCATATTATCATTACCAAGGTTAATATTAATAATCACTTGAATAAAAAAATATCGGCATATCAAATGATTAATGTGTTTGATAAAAGTTCTTAAGATATTAATTGTTGCAACCCACTTGAGTTGAAGTATTGACTTGAGACCTGAGAGTGTGCTCCTCCTTAAGGTCTCAAAGTCTCAAACTCTATTATCCTCGATATTAATTTGGATGGACTAATTTAGTTTCTTCAAAAAAAGTTTTCAATACGTACAACAGTGTATTTTGAAATAAAATTATGTGGTAAAGACTATCAAAGGTCTCATATATTAAGTGACATCTTGGTCTCAAGAGAAGTATTTTATTGACTTAATTATATGTTAATCAAACATTTAATTTGATAAGAGTAATGATATTTGTACGATTTTTTTGTAATAACTTTTTTGACGACTCTTTCTCATACTTTCATTGAGATTTTACTCTGTCTCCTCATCTCTATTGTTTTTGTCCTATAAGAAAAAGAAAGAAATAAAAATTGTTCCAAAAGTTATCTCAAAATTGTTGTAAAAATATCATTACTCATTTGCTATACTTAATTTGTATTCCAAACACAGATGGATTTGGTTGGTGGTTACTATGATGCTGGTGACAATGTAAAATTCAATTTCCCTATGGCATATACAACCACCATGTTGGCATGGAGTGTGGTGGAATTTGGAGATCTCATGGATCATGATTTGCAACATGCATTGGAATCAATTCGTTGGGGAACTGATTATTTCCTCAAAGCCACATCAAACCCAAATATTGTTGTAGCACAAGTTGGCAACCCTATTAGTGACCATCATTGTTGGGAAAGACCAGAAGACATGGACACTTCTAGAACAACTTATTATGTGTCCGAAAATAGGCCAGGTTCGGAGGTTTCAGCCGAGATTGCGGCCGCACTTGCGTCGTCATCCATTGCATTTAGAAAAATTGATGATCAATACTCTAATGTCCTTCTTGCTAGGGCTAAACAGGTATATATTTATTCAATAGCTTGAATTTTTCCATCAATCCATGGGAAAAAAATTAATGTCATATAATAAGAAAAAGTTATTCCTATACTCTAGACGAGCATGCATCTAATATCAACCTCTAAAAACTGGTTAAAGATGGACTTTAATATTTTTACAAATTTTTTTAAATAAAATATTGCATATCTTTCTCTTTTTTTTTGGTTATAAAATAATATTCACTATTTAATTTATTAAAAAAGATTATGGTTCATCTTTGGATGATTTTTGCAAGAGCTATGTTAAACAAACCCTTCTAGTTCTACGCATAAGAAATTTACTAAATTAATTTTGCTTATAAGAAAAGGTGAAGTATTGGAGAAAGTTTAAGTCCATGACAAGAGTTTGGAAAAAAGAACGAAATCGTTTCCCTTAGAATATAATTTCATAGAATCAATTTAAGTTCGACACCAAAATAAGATGAAGTTTGGATTATGTAATTGTTTGAAAGAAAAGAAAAAAAAATACAAATGACCAAGCTCATTTGAAAGAAAAAGAAATTGCATTGTAGCCTGCAATTCTTATCTCAACTGGTGAAAATGTTAATTCGAACGCTGTGATGAGGGTTCAATACCGACCCGTGTGTGAGTTTCAATGATTATTTATCATTTATTGTATTTAAATAAAATGCATATTGGGCAACAATTATTGTTGTCATTTATGGTATGTTATTTCCCAAAATACTTTGCTATCAATTATTATATTTCTATATTTCCTCAAGAAAAAATTATTATATCTCTGTATCGTTTTGGTTTGGTTGCTAACCTCTCTCTATATGATATTGATACTTAGGTGTTTGACTTTGCAAACAATCACCGTGGGTCTTATAATGATTCTATAGGCAGTGGAGTATGCCCCTTCTACTGTGATATAAATGGCTACATGGTATGACTTTCATGATTTTAATTCATAAAAAAAATCGTATATAAAAAATTTAATCAATGATGAAAAATAGTTTAAAAATAAATAAATATGAAATGCGTCACTAATTCAACCACAAAATGGATTTTTTTTAATGACAAATGTCATTATATTAATTTTTTAAAAGGAAAATGTTATTATGTTAATTGTTATGTTAGTATCTTTTGGTTGGAACGAATTCCAGGACGAGTTGATTTGGGGAGCAGCATGGTTGTATAAGGCAAGTAATGATGAAAATTACATGAACTTTGTGAAATCAAATATACAATCCATACAACCCTATGAATTTGGATGGGATGCCAAGCATGCTGGCATTAATGTTCTTGTTTCTCAGGTTAGTCTCATTTTTCATTATATATATCATCTCTGTTTTTTTTTTTTTAATACAAAATTATGAATTATCTCTTTTTTTTTAGCATGTTAGATTAATTTTTCTCTTTTATCTGAGTCATGACATTTCTGAAATCTAGTTTTGTTCTTCCAATTTTGGCAGTGGGAGATGAACAATTCATCAAACCAAAGTCCTTTCATTTCCAATGCAGACAACCTTATATGCTCTTTGTTGCCCAAATCACCAACCAAATCAGTCACATACTCTAAAGGTAAATACTAGTACTTCTTATTTTTAAGAGTCTTGTTAACGAGTGTCCCTGGGACACTCTTTAAGCATTCTAAATTAAGTAATTATTTTTTAAAAATATCAAAGTTATCAATTTTCAATGCACTTTATTACACAAACTTTCATAAAAAGTTACTATTTAAAGTCCTTAACCAGTGTCTCGGGGACATTAGTTAACATTTCCCTGTTTATAAAGCTATTGTTATTTGGTAAAATTACATAAATTGATAATATCTTATATAAAATAAAGTATTAGTCACAATTACATCTATATATTTACTTGAGTATTGATGGTGATTAATTAGGTGGGCTTCTATTCAAACGTGGACCAGGCAACCTACAACATGTAACAGCACTATCTTTTCTATTAATTGTTTATGGACGCAACATGCATGCTAACAACAAAATAGTATATTGTGGGAATGTAACTGCCACACCATCTAAACTCATTCATCTTGCAAAAACCCAGGTAACCAACAATGGTTGAAATCAAGCAATATTCATAGCAAGATATGTGTGCATGTTTTGAAATTTGTTTCTTAAATTCTCTATTGTTGTAGGTGGATTATATACTAGGAAACAACCCACTTGGAATGTCATATATGGTTGGATATGGACAAAAGTACCCTCAGAAGATACATCATCGTGGTTCAACTTTACCATCATTGGATGTACACCCAAAAAAGATGGGGTGTCGTGATGGAGACGAACATTTTCAATCATCAACTCCTAATGTCAATGTACTAACGGGCGCAATTGTTGGAGGACCATCTGATGATGATTCTTTTCTCGACTCACGCTTAAATATTTCTCAATCGGAGCCAACTACATATATCAATGCTCCTTTTGTTGGTGTTTTGGCTTACTTCAAAAAACATATGTAGTGAATATAATAGAACATTCACTCTGTTGGATCTAGGTTTGCTTGTTCATTTTTGAAAATAACTAATTTTCATTTTATTTCTATTTAGTATTAGTATTTGAATTTTAGCTTTTGGCAAAGTTTTGAATAAAATGTGTGTCGAGAAAATTTAAAATACTCATGTCTTTTAGAGATACGTTAGACATTCTCTTTCAAAATTATTGTGATACCATCATTAGAGATGTTCAAATTTAAACCGATGAAAGAAACACACAAATTAAAATAACTGAATGTCGTTCAAAACCGGAATTTTTTAGATGTGTTTGGGCCACTTTGAACAAGAACCAATAAGTTAGGTTTGGTTTTCGGATCACAACTCAAAAGTTAAACTGCACCTACCTAAAATCAGTAACTTACGTACGAGTCCCTTAAAGTTGCGCGGCTTAAAATTACTACTTTGTATTTTTCTTTGAATGATAAAACGGATCTCTTTGTAAACCCATGATGCTGGACATATTTACATATAAGTCTTTGGAGTGGTAGACATTGAAGAGTAGAAAATAACATGTTAAAACAATACTCATTCAAATGACTTTATATTAGGATTTAAATTCTTTGTTGGGGATTGGGGAAACATTTAAAATGATTTTTATCCACACAGAAAACGAACTCTAAGAATAAGACAAGGTTTTCTATTTATTATTTATAATAGTATAAATTCATATAAATTTCACTAAATTTATGTGAAACACATTTACATTTCAATGATAAAAACATCTATGTTGACAATGGTGTCTTAAATAATGTGTTGCTACTTGTGATAGGCCAAACCGCAAGTGCACGGTCTATCGAAGTAGTAGTAAAAGAGTGTATCGTTCCGCTAGGGAGTTGTTCAATTTAACTAACTTTAAAAGAATGATTAGAGGAGAAGAAAGTTTATAAAAGAGGAGGTTCAGTTGGTTGAAAGTAAATAACAATAATAAAAAGAAGCCTTGGGATTATTGGTTCATCGTAACGACGAATCCTTCACAAACGAACCCTTAAACTTATTGTTGGAACAAAATGTGTTTAACAATGAACCTCAAAGAGTTTTGATGATAACAAGGTATTAAAAATTGTAAATTGGACTAGCTAATATTTGTTCAAGTATACAGGACCACAGTTAAAAAGTTACATCATTAATTGGTTCTGAATGAACAAATAAAGAGCAAAAGAAAATGAAGCTTAGACGATTCTGAAGGCAATACGCTCCTGAAAGAGGAAAGCGCTCCTGAAGTCTAGCTGCTCCTGAAGATAGTAAAAGCGCTCCTGAAGAAATAGTGCTCCTGAAGAATAGTGCTCCTAAAGACAAGAGGTCCAGAAGCCACATCATCAGAAGCTGCATCATCAGAAGCTGCCTCATCAGAAGCTGCATCATCAGAAGCTGCCTCATCAGAAGTCATTTCACCAGAAGCTGAAGATCAACTGGATTTGCAAAAGATTCAAAGATTGAAGAATCTACATTGCAAAAGCTGTCTATTGGATTCGAAAACATAGCAGAAAATTAGTGGAACATTGCAACGGTCATTTCAAAGGTGTTTGAAGGCATGTGCTTGCAATTTGGACGAGAGCGTTGACATTGTACTATTGTACGAACTGTACAACCACCTTCTCCACTACTCTGTTTTGTGTCCACGCTACAAGACAAGAAAACAGCTCCAGAATACGGCTTCGCCTGCATAGATGTTCCTTAGGATAAGGAATGGATTTCAAATTGGTTCTTCATAGGACAACAACCAAATCAGGCAAAAGATCATTGGTGAAAGATCAAGCTTCAAACAACG
This sequence comes from Medicago sativa, assembly GCF_051527215.1. NCBI lineage: Eukaryota > Viridiplantae > Streptophyta > Magnoliopsida > Fabales > Fabaceae > Medicago > Medicago sativa. The sequence continues at coordinate 32,766,534 of NC_140752.1, read as the reverse complement.
ACTCTTTGGTGTGCTGGCAATTTCACAACGTCTCTTTCACACCTCTATATAAAGGAGTGAAGACCTAGAGATTTGGTAATGCTGAACGACAGATTCTCAATACTTTTACAAGTGCCAAACCTCTGCTGAAATTGTTCTGCATTCACTTAGAATTTCTGTGCCTCAAAGTCATTTCTTAGAAATTATTAAGTCCATTGAGTCTGTATCTGATTTGTATTGTAAGCACCTCTGATTGTGTATCAAGTGTTCAACCTTAAACAATTTTATGTGTAATTTTGTTTAGTTAGGAAGTCTCTTGCAGTTGTGCTTGAGCAGGAAGTCTCTTGATTGTGTTCTTGAGCAAAGGAAGTCTCTAGCTTGTGTGCTTGAGCAAAGGAAGTCTCTTGCTTGTGTGCTTGAGCAATTGTAATCAGATATTACTCTTAGTGAAATCTCCTTGGAAGTGCAAGGAGGACTGGACTACTTCCGGATTGTGGAAGGAACCAGTATAATTGCTTTGTGTCGTTCTTCTTCTCTCTCTCTCTCTGTTTTATTCCGCAGCATTTAGATTCTGATTATCACTTCAGAAGCTGTCTCACTTAGCTTATGATCAGTGTGTTCAGTTTTTAGGAGAAACGAAGAATTTTTCAAAACACAATTCAACCCCCTTCTTGTGTTTTTCTCACCTTCAATTGGTATCTAGAGCCTTGGTCTGTTGTGAAACACTTAACCGTGCAACAGTCAAAGATCTGAGAAAAACATGTCTACTCCTCCTCCTACTGGTTCTGGTGATACTAGCTATAAAAATGTCTCACATGATTATAGTGATAGTAAGAAATCCAGTGTTGGAAAGATTCCAAAATTCAATGGAGATGCTGAAGAATTCTCTTGGTGGAAGACCAACTTTTACAGTTACATCATGAGCCTAGATGAAGAATTATGGGATATTCTGGAAGATGGTGTTGGTGATTTAGTCCTTGATGAAGAAGGAGCTGCTGTGGATAGAAAGAAACATACTCCAGAACTGAGGAAACTCTACAAGAAGCATCATATTATCATAGGAGCCCTTGTCACTGCTATACCCAAAGCAGAGTACATGAAGATGAGTGACAAATCCACTGCTAAAGCTATGTTTGCTTCTCTCTGTTCAAACTATGAAGGGAGCAAGAAGGTCAAAGAAGCAAAGGCTCTCCTGCTTGTACATCAGTATGAGTTATTCAAGATGAAGGATGATGAAACTATTGAGGAGATGTACTCAAGGTTTCAAACCTTAGTTTCTGGGCTACAGATTCTAAAGAAGAGCTATGTTGCTTCTGATCATGTAAGCAAGATACTCAGAAGCTTACCTGCCAGATGGAGACCAAAGGTGACTGCCATTGAGGAAGCTAAAGATTTAAACACTTTAAGTGTCAAGGATCTTGTTAGTTCTCTCAAAGTTCATGAGTTAAGTCTTAATGAACATGAGTCTACTAAGAAGAGTAAATCAGTAGCTCTTCCATCCAAAGGCAATTCATCAAAAGCTCTCAAAGTGGTTGAATCTGAAGAGGAAGAACAGTCAAGTTCAGATTCTGAACCAGATGCTGCTGAAATGGCCATGCTCTCAAACAGACTTCAGTATCTGGCCAAGAAGAACAGAAAGTTTCTCGCCAGAAGGGGTAACTCCAGAAGCTCAAGGAAAGAAGATCAGAAGGGATGCTTCAACTGTAAGAAGCCTGGACACTTCATTGCTGAATGCCCTGATCTTCAAAGAGAAAAGTCAAAGGACAAGTCAAAGAGGTCTACATTCAAACCAAGCAAATTCAAGAAGCAGATTAAGCAGAGTTTAATGGCAACCTGGGATGATTTGGGAAGTGAATCTGGATCTGATAAAGAGGAAGCTGATGAAGATGCAAAGGTAGCTGTTGGGTTGGTAGCAATATCAACTTCAGAAGCTGGATCAGATTCAGACTCAGAAGATGAAAACGAGGTATATTCCAAAATTCCCAGAGATGAACTTGTTGAGTCACTTAAAGAACTTCTTACACATTTTGAAGTAAGAACCAATGAGTTGAAGGATTTAAAAGAAAAATATGCTGATTTGGTACAACAGCAAAAATTAACTCTATTGGATCTGAAAGCTTCTGAACAAGGACTTAGGGGCTTTGACTTCATGTGTAAAACGTATGAAGATCAGCTCAGGTTCTTATGTCAGAAGCTACAAGAAAAGTGTAATGAAAAACCTTTAAGTGTTTTATCTTGGTTTTCGGGTGTCAAACATTGATTACGTTTGAACCTTTTTAACCGGTGATATCTTATTTTTTCTTGGGAAGGGAAAAAGTAAGCAAAACCCTTGAGAATCGAGGTCCGGGAGTTGTTTTCGCTACGGGAAGGTGTTAGGCACCCATAACGACTATAGTATCCTATAGGAACCGTCTTTACTTTCTACGCGCACGCTTTATTTTTAAATGCTATTTTGAAAAGTGTGATATTAAGCCTAAAGGTTTTCTAAGTGAAGAATTGGAGGGAGAAAAATGTGTTTGGATTTTTATTTTATTTGAATTGAAGGAATTTTGATTCCTTGCCTACGTACCCGTTTAAGGGATCAAATCCACCGTAGTTCTCTTCCAAAAATGTTTTTGTTTTTGTTGGTTGATTTTAAGTTTGAAAATTGGAATTTGAAGAATGAGGAAAAGAGGCCTCAAGGGCATAAGATTGGAAAAAGGTGAGGTGGAATTAGTTATTTTGCAAAATGAAAGTCAAAGTATGATTAAAATTCATTAAAGTTTGATTAAGAAAATAAAAGGAAAATCAATGGGATTTTGATCCCAAGGTTTATTGTGAAAATGATTTTGAGTGATGTTGTTTAAGTTTTTTTTTGAAAAGATGTTTTTCTAAGTGTAAATCCTAAGCATTCATCTAAACATAGAATCCTAATCATACATCTAAACATGCATATCCTAGCCATATACCTAAAGTGATGTGTGTGCATGTGTCGGTGCTTGTGTCAGTGTACATCATTAGAGTCCATTGTCCTTTACATCATTGGCCTAGATACATTCTATGGTCTTGCAAGAATTAAAAATTGCATAAAAGGAAATTACAAAGTCCCTAATTTTTACATGCTAAATCTTGGCAAGAATTAAATTGCAAGAAAATAGAGATGAATATGAGGTGAGAGGAGCTTATGGGATGCATGAAATATGAAGTGAAATGGTTAGTGGTATGAAATGTAATATGGTAAAGATAAATCAAGCACAATACTATAGCAAGAACATGGGAATTGACACAAGACATGGCCAAAATAATGCAAGATATAACTAGAATTCAACCACAAAAATGCAAGAATCATGTGGCCTATAATTCTCATAATTCAATCTATTTTAAAGGCAGAAACTCTGGTTCTAAGATGAGAATCAAGGCAACATGACGAACTTGACATTTTTTAAGGTAAATTTAAACACATTTGCATTATTTATTCACAAACATAACTTGTAAACCCAGCAATTAAGCAAAATTCACACACATGCAGCAAAATCAAATACAAACAGTAGCAATAAACTCACAAAATTCAAGTAATATGTACCACAAACAACTATCAAGAAATTAAAATGGAATTAGGTGTTTTTTATAGGAGTTTTCACATCAATTCAAGAAATAAAGCAAGAAAATGTACTAATATTTTTTACCAAGATTTTCAGTAAACAAATTGCATAAAAACATTACAAAATTAACAAGAAACATACACGAATTTTTATAGAATTTTCTAAACAAATTTGAGCATGATCAGAGGTGTAAAAAGCCAAAACTGAGTGTAAAATAGCAAGAAACTAGCAAGGAAACGAAATTCAGCAAACACAGGCCCAAGCCCAAGGGTTTGAGTTGGATCTGGGTGATCCAATTGCTTTGTAGCCCTCAGATCAACCCAGTTCCTTCTCAAACCCTAAATTCAAGGGTTGGGAGTGCGTGGCGCATGATAGACAAGGTAAGGTGCATGGAAACACAAGATCCAGGACGTACACGTCATTGGAAAGCAGATCAAACGGTGTGAAAGGAAGAGAAGACGGTTTGGAGAGTGAACCAGACTGGTTCAGGTGAACCGGTCCGGTTCACTCCCTATAAAAGTTTGGGAGCCGGTTTTTTCCTCATTTCAAACCGTTTTTCTCTTTCTTCTTTCGTATCTCTCTCGTTCTCTCTTCTTTCCAACCTGAAACCCTAACGGCGCCATTGAACAAGAGGAAGGTGATGAACACCTTGTAAACCTTCTAGAACGACGGAAACGTCGTCTTCTCCGATGAGAACGACGGATTCCGTTCGTTCTTTTTGCATACTCTTCGAAAATCAAGGCTTAATTGGTGTTCTCACCGTTCGTCAATTCGAAACCCTAATCTGTATCATTTTTCATGTTGATTGCAAATTCGCATCTAATTTCACAAAATAAACGGTGATTCATTGCAGATCTATGTTTTAGGGTTTCGGTTTTCGAATCTTTTCAAGCTTTTTCAGTTTTTCGAATGAACAAGTCTTAGGACTTGTTGATCTATCTTGTTTCACCGTTTATTTTGGTTGTGGATCCTTCGATGATGATTTGAACACAAAAGTGAGAGGGATTCGTGTGTTTACCTGGTTTCGAATGAAAATTCGAGTGAGAAGTCGATGAAAACTTTCTCGGATTCTCCCTAAGCTTCTGGTAAGTGCCTTGACGTTGTTCGTCTTCTTCCTCTCTGATTTACTTCGAATTCGATCCCTCTTCTACTCTTCCTCAGTCTTCTTCCTGTGATCACCTTAGGGTTTGAATTGCAGGGAGAGGACAACGATTCGATGATGAAATCTTCGTTGAAGATATCTGAGAATCGAAATGATTCTTCAATCGATTGAGAAATTGAAGCTGTTTGATTCGTTTTTTGTGGAATTTGTTGTTGAACTGTGTATTTGATGATGAATTTGGTACGAATTTGTGCTGGATTGTGTATTTGATGTTGAATTTGGTACGAATTTGTGTTGGATTGTGTTGCTGGAAAACGGTTAGGGTTTGAGTTCTTGATGAATGTTCTTGAAGTTCATATGAGTTTGTGGTTTTTGATCCATTTCTCTGGGAAGTGAAAAATGGAATCTGTTTGTGTGAGTTGGCGCGTGATGAATGGTATGATCCTGACACATGTGATGAGTTGGCTGGTATTTATAGGCCAGCTTGTAACTTCTGATCCAATGAGCCCTTGACACCTGTGCTGGACTGATGACTTGGACTGAAATTTGGACATGGGCCTTTCTGCAATTTCTAAAACTAAAAGGACCAACCTGTAAATTTTAAAAAAAAGACTATTCTGCAATTGTTAAAAAAAAACTTAAAAAATAAAATTTCGAAATAAAAAAAGGACTTAAAAAAATAAAATTTGAAACTAGAAAAAGGACTTGAATGCAATTCTTGGAAATTTGAGGACTTTTAGGAAAAAAAAAAGAGAAAATTAAAAATAAAATTGGACTAAAAATTGGTAAATTTGACTAAACGTAAAGTGAAACGATTAAAATTGACAAAACAGACTAAAATGAACCAACTACTTAAATGAGGTACTTTAAAGTAACCTCTCTCTGTCGAAATTTCGTGTGAAAAGACCAAAATGCCCCTAGGGACTAAAACGACTCAGAAAGACTCAGATGCAATTTTAAAATGGATTCTTAACAGGAAATCAAAGCAAGAGCTTATACAAACAAATTAAAAGACTCAGAGACAATTTTAAGAGATTAAACAGAGCTTTAACACATGAAAAGACTAAAATGCCCCTAGGGGCTAAACTGACTCAAAATGACTTCAAATGCGATTTTTTGAAATGGATTTTGACATGAGATTGAAACAAAGACTTATTCAAACTATTTGAAAGGACTCAAACAATTTTCAAGGACTAAAATGAGTTTGAATACAGGAAATGACTAAAATACCCTTTTTCATGAATTTTGCAAGTAATATTGAAATAAAATGCAGAGAAAGATGTAATTGATCAGAGACAGTTCAAATGACTTGAAATGCAAGAAAAGAAGAATGGAGCTAGTATTTTTAGGTCCAAAATTAGGGTATAACATTAAGTAACCATGAAATTGCTCTTGAAGATTTTATTATATCTGGCATTGACAGAAGCAGAGTAGCTTCTATGATTTATAGCATTTACAAGAACAATGGCAGAGGAATTGGTTTTCCAGAAGTAAAACTTGAGAAAACCAATCTAAAATCTTGTTGTGAATGCATCAAAGAAGGTCTGAAAAACTTCTTTGTACTAGAAGGGGCTGAGTTGGAAACTGTTGTTCAATCAGAACCTGAAGCTTCTAGTTCTAAGGCTAAGATTACTTTAAAGCAAAAGAACTCTAAGTCAAAGGCTATGATCAAATCTGATTCCAAGACTTCAAAGGTTAGGATCCTGAAAAGATCAGAACCTATTCCTCAGAGTCTGGTGAAACCAAAATCTGAGGCTCTGAAGTCTAAGTTTCAGAAGAAGACAGTTACTGCTTCTGAAGTACCAAAACCTAAGGTGATGGTTAATCAGAAGCAACCCAACTCACAGCACAAGGTACAAGAAGTGAAGAGTAAAGCCTTAAGTACTAACCTTCCAGGACCCATAGGACAATGGGTACCTAAATTTAAAAATGTCAATGATGCAGGTATGTCTAAGAGCAGCTCCAAAGCAAAGATCATGGTACCTAGACAGCGGTTTCTCAAGACACATGACAGGAGACAAGTCCATGTTCCTCGGCCTAACAATGAAAGAGGGAGGAAATGTGAAGTTTGGAGACAACCAGTCAGGCAAGATCATAGGTACAGGAACTATTGGTAATTCCTCTACCTCAATTAATAATGTATGGTTGGTAGATGGTCTTGAACATAACCTTTTGAGCATTAGTCAATTTTGTGATATTGGTTATGATGTGCTTTTTGAAAAACCCAACTGTACAGTAATCAACAAGGAAGACAAATCCATTGTGTTCAAGGGAAAGAGAGTTGACAATGTCTATAAAATCAATTTTTCTGAACTGGCTGATCAGAAGGTAATTTGTCTACTATCAGTGAATGATAAGAAATGGATGTGGCACAGAAGGTTGGGACATGCTAACTGGAGGTTAATCTCTAAGCTTAGTAAGTTACAACTTGTGAAAGGGCTACCAGACATTGACTATCATTTAGATGCACTCTGTGGTGCATGTTAGAGAGGGAAAATTGTGAAATCATCTTTTAAAACCAAAGACATTGTTTCAACCTCAAGACCTTTAGAATTACTCCATATTGATTTATTTGGACCAGTGAGTACTGCATCCTTATATGGAAGTAAATATGGATTAGTCATTGTTGATGATTACAGCTGATGGACTTGGGTGAAATTCCTGAAAAGTAAGGATCATGCATATGAGGTATTCAGTAACTTCTGCACACAAATTCAAACTGAAAAAGAGTCAAAGATTTTGAAAATCAGAAGTGATCATGGTGGAGAATTTGAAAATGAGCCATTTGAAGCTTTTTGTGAAAAAACATGGAATTATCCATGAATTCTCTTCTCCTAGAACTCCACAACAAAATGGGGTTGTAGAGAGAAAGAATAGAACTTTACAAGAAATGGCCAGAACCATGATCCATGAAAACAATTTGGCTAAACATTTTTGCGCAGAAGCAGTGAATACAACATGTTATGTTCAAAACATGATCTATATTAGACCTATTTTGGAGAAAACTGCATATGAACTCTTTAAAGGAACTCACCAAGCGACTAGTCCTGCACAACGTCTATACAGCTTTTTACGATTAATCTGCATATGAACTCTTCAAAATTTTTACTTTTCTTGAATCAAACTTGGACAATTACCTACAAAACACTTAAAACAAAGGAAAACAAACAAAACAAAGCAAATAAATGCGTGGGTTGTCTCCCACGAAGCACTCTTTTAGAGTCATTAGCTTGACGGTTAGAAAAAGTCCTTAGAATGGATCAAAGAGATCATGTTGTGTAGATGACGCTATGAAACGTTCTTTCACATCATGATCTTCAAGCATGCAACAAGAGTAAAGAGCGGGGCCTTTCATAACATTTTCCAACTTAAAGCCTACCATTTTATCACTCACTTGAAAGATAATCCTACCATTTTTAACATCAACAAGAGCTCCCGCAGTGGGATTATAGGGACATCATCGTCCTCTTCAATGTCAAGGACGATCAACTAGTTTCATGGTATGTCCTCAACAAATCCAACTAGTTTCATGGTAGAACGATCAGCTAATTTCAAGACTAATTCGGTAGGTTTCAACTCTCATATCCCCATCCTTTTAAAGAGGGACAAAGGCAGCAAACTAACGCTAGCTCCTAAGTCACACAAAGCTTTGTTAATGGTTTCATTCCCAATTTCACAAGGTATGGCAAAGCTACCTGGATCTCTAAGCTTAGGGGGTGTCTTTTGGATAATTGCACTAGTTTCCTTAGCTAAAGCTATTGTCTCACTATGCTCTATAGCCCTTTTCTTTGAAAAAATTTCCTTTAAAAACTTAGCTTATAGAGGCATCCTAGAAAAAGCTTCCACAAAGGGGATCTTAATGCAAATTTTCTTAAGGATGTTGACAAATTTATTAAATTGACCCTCCAAGTTGAGCTTAGTAAGTTTTAAAGGGGAAGGAGCTTGGGTCTCATCAAGCGGTTTCACAGTTTTCTCACCTAAAAGCTTGACACTTTCTTTCTCAATGTTTTTAACCTTAGCAATAGTTTCTCCTAACTTACTACCCCCGAAAGAAATAGCATTGACATGAGCTTTAGGGTTGGCTTCGGTCTGACCAGGAAAGACTCCCGGTGTTTGAGAAAGGGTGGCCACTTGTTGGGCCACTTGGGAGATTTAGGTTTCAAGCATTTTAGAATGAGTGGCAATAGAATCAACTTTGGTAGTGAGTTTGGAAAGAGAATCGTTCAGAAATCCGGTTTGGTTTTTAAGTTCTTGAAGTTGTTTAGTTTGATTTGCAATAGAATTTTCCAACAAGATTTCCAAATTAGATTTCTGACGGTTGATTCCAAATTAGTTTTATAAAAGTTTTGGTTTTGCCTCATCCCTTGGTTGTATTGAGCATAGTTCATTTGCTCAACACCATTAATAGCACTACCTAGTTGGCAATTAACACCAGCATGACCAGTTATACCACAAATTTCACAAGAAGGAGACGTAGAAGCAGAATTGATAGCACTGACATTTAGTTTTTCAAATTTTTGGGTTAGTGCATCAAGCTTAGCAGCAAAAGGATCATAGTTAGAGACTTCGTACATACCTGCCTCCTTTTTGGAGGGTGGAGAACTAGTGATGGCTCTCTCATCGGTCCACTTTTAATGATTTTGAGCCATGTCTTCAATCAAGGCGTATGCCTCCATATAGTTCTTGTTCATTAAAGCTCCACCTGCAGCTGCATCCACAGACATCTTAGTAGTATAAGACAAGCCATTATAAAAAGTGTGGACTATGAGCCACTTCTCTAAACCATGGTGGGGACAAAGTCTAAGCATTTCTTTGAAACGCTCTCACGCATCATAAAGAGACTCCCCATCTTTTTTATTGAACCGTGTGATTTGGTCTCTTAGTTTAGCAGTTTTAGAGGGGGAAAAGAATCGGGCAAGGAATGCTTGCCTCATTTGATCCCATGAAGTAATGGAACCGACTTCAAGGGAATGGAACTAAGCGCTAGCTCTATCCCTTAACGAAAAGGGAAAGAGATGAAGTCTTACGGCCTCTTGGTTCTCCTTTAGGGTTCCACTAATTCGTAGGAAAACAGAGATGTGAAGATTGGGATCCTCAGCGGGGGATCCCGAAAACTGATTTTGCTGCACTAAGTTAAGAAGGGCAGGCTTGATTTCAAAGTTGTCATCCTCAACCGTTTGGTACACAATAATAGCTTGTGGCTCAGCCATAGACGGTGTTGCATACTCTTTGAGATTGCGATCAGCCATGGCGGTATTATTTCGTGCGTCTCTCTTTCTTCTATATAAAAACCTTTCGATCTCGGGAATGAATACCACTCAATTTCTGGTTTTTCGCATAAAAAATTGAGAACCCAAGAAGTTAATGATATCAGAAAAATAAGAAAAAAAAATAAGAAAAGAAAAATAAAAAGGAAAAGAGAAAATTCTAATCACTAAGAAAAAGTTAATTAAATTAGTTAACTCCCCGGCAACGGCGCCAAAAACTTGATAGGCCAAATCGCTAGTGCACGGTCTATCGAAGTAGTAGTAAAAGAGAGTATCATTCCGCTAGGGAGTTGTTCAATTTAACTAACTTTAAAAGAATGATTAGAGGAGAAGAAAGTTTATAAAAGAGGAGGTTCAATTGGTTGAAAGTAAATAACAATAATAAAAAGAAGCCTTGGGATTATTGGTTCATCGTAACGATGAATCCTTCACAAACGAACCCTTAAACTTATAACCTTACGTTAGTCCTAATTTCTAAAGACAAGTTTCTCTTAAGCGTATCAAAGCTTCTCTTGAAGTCAGTGAGTGTATTCCTCCAACAACCACACCTATTCTCATGGGTGATTGCCTTTGGAACCCTTGAAGATCGAAACTTATATGTCTCAAGGTTTGTTAGACTATTCTCATGTTTCGAAATCCTTGTCTAAATTCACTTGTTCGAATATCAAAGCTCCGCGTTCGCTTTATGAATTGATATTTGAGATAATGAATTAACAATTATCAAACCCTCCGCGTTCGCTTCCACAGTTTGATAATGGTTAATTCATGTTAAAGCGGTGAATTTAGATTAGAAATTAGGGTTACATAAAATTAAGGTTTAAGGTTTGGCTTGATCCAGATTACGTCATTAGACTTATCCAACAATCCCAAGACAAAGAAGTCTACTCACTCATGTTCATCGTAGACATGGGGAAGAAGAGAGAAAGCATAAAATAAATAACAAGAAAGTAAAGAAATAAAAAGGTGAACTTTATTAAGAAAACAATTGTCACTATTGAATCCCAAAATAAAGATGAATATTTGTGATGGGAGGCTACTCTATTTATAGCTTTCAATCGACTTAAAATCTAAGCAATTATAAGGGCTTTTCGGTAAAACTAAAACAGAGTAGCTTGGGCCCGAAGAAAAAGCTGCAAAAGGCATCCTGGAAGGTGGCACGGCCGTGCCACATGTTGGCACAGGCCGTGCCAAGCTTCTGACTTTGGGGGAATATATTTTGTTCCCAAATCTTTCGTATTTTCGCTCTAAATCAGCTCCAGACTCCTTTCTGTTGCTCCAAGACTCCTTCCATCCAATATTCATTCCTGAAATATAAAATATGCAATTGAAGTAAAAATATTCAAAAAGGAAATAATATTTAAATAAAATAAAATCAAATCTAAATAAAACTAAACTAAATAATACATAAACCCCACACGTAAGGATCACCGTGTGATTAGTAGGTAAGACTCAACAAGCGGAAGGATAAACCTTAATCGATTGAGATAGTATAGACCCTGCACATAATGATCACCGTTCGATCAACAGGTGCAGCTCGACAACAAATTAGGTTATCACATTCCACGAACTCATCACTTAAATAGCTCTTACGTGAATTAACTCGAATAAGTCTTAACTGTTACGTAAATCCATCAAATGAATATAGGGGATTCAAAGAATCCTAACCGCTACTAACATTGCTGCAACCAAAACAGGAAACTTGTTTTGTTGCAAACAGATAAAAATTTCAAATCTTTAAACCCTCAACTCTTTATTTTATTTTATTGTTTAAAATAAGTAACATGATTTGTTTAGACGAAATGACACTCCATGTGGATACGATACTTTACTTATCACTTTAATACTTGGTAAATGATTAGATACACTTGCCCAGTCCGACCATCATAACTCAATATTGATCGCATTAGAATTCAATTAAAGTTCAATTCATCAAATTCATATACCTTTTGTTCATTAGTTGTAGCTCGATTTATTGCTCTTAGGTTTGGTTTGAGAATCACCTCGTTTTGTATATTGTGTGAGAATTATTGATCATTGATTGTATTAAGATTTAGCTTTTGAATACCTCAATTCAACAGTAAATCTTATTGTGCTTTACTTTGTCTTAGTATCTTTGTCATAGTTATCGTTTTTTGCACAAATCCAACTGTTTTCAAACACGCTTTCGCTAAAAACTCGATAAATTTTGTATAATGCACATATTCTATCTTGCTATATAGACCAACACATGTATATGTAATTTTGTTTTTTTTTTTGACAGAATGTAATTTTGTTATTATATTAAAATTTCATCATATTGATCATATTATAGTTGCAATCTCGACGGATTAAATGAACCAAATTGTTGAAAATTATCATGGTGTTGGGATTATTGGGTGTTGTTTCTTTGTGAAAAATAATTCAAAACATGCGGCTACAAAGAAGACTTATTTTAGTTACACCCTAAAAATATCCGGTTACACCCAAATCTCTTTAAATTTGATGATAATACCGAAATTACTATGTTCATAAAAAAAATTCAAAACTCTTTTTATCTTTCATTCTAAATCTTCAAATCTTTCACAAACATGAAACATCCATGAATACAAGACCAAAGTTGATGAAAGGTTAAATTGACGTACAAAGTTTTCCATTGAAATGACAGTACTGTTTAATTTTATGCGATTAAATACTTTGCTGCATTTTTTTACTTTTATTCAATTTTATATGTGAATATGAATTCTTGTTAAGCCTCATACATGAACCAATTATAACTATGCCTATTTGATAAGTTAAGTGGTTCCGAATCACAATAACCTTCGGTTTCTTATATGAGTATGAATCAATTGACCGGCTCTCCTTAGGCATGAAACATTTTGTTTGAAATCCATATGCAATCATTGTGCGCTGCAACAATTGATTATTCTATCAAAGAGTGAGAGATGAAATGGAGGAAGAAATTAGGTTAAGGGGTGCGAGGGATAGAAAGAGAATTTAAAAAAGGGTAATAATTTAAAATTAGAAAAGGAATTAAGGGTGTGTTTTTGTCGAGTATGTTAACCGGAAGTTTATAGGGTGTAACTAGAACAAATCTAATAATAATTGTACAGTATTGGTTTCGAGTATGTTTTCGAAAACCCCATTACATGGTTTCTTTTCGTCAAGCCAAAAAAATTCATGTGCATTTAACGGATAAAATCATATATATTGTACGAAAAAATATATTTGGCACAAAGGAAGTCACTCGTAGATGATATTTTGGTTTAGATTAGAACCAATTTGGACCGCAAATATTCCATAAAGGGCTCATTGTCCCTCTACAAGGGTGTGCCCCTTGTCCTTGACTCTGAAGCCGCCTATCCAGTATCTTGGGCCTATATATTCAGCTTAAAACATTCGAATTAATCTAAACATACACGCTTCCTTGTTGTAACATAGGGTTTAAGTTATTAACAAAAGTAACTTAGGCCTCAATCATGAATTAAGAAGCCCAGAAAAGGCTATAAATACCTCATTGAGATCATTCTCAAGACATGACCTAAACATATACTAAACCCTAGTTATCAATATTGTACTCTATGAAAGTACACAATTTCTTCTCATTTATTTTATGTCTCCCTTGACATAAAATATATGGAGATGATGTGGAGATCCACAAGGATAACCACATGTTCATTTTACGTGTCACGTAATAACATATCATAACCGATAATAATAAATAAACAATTTTGCCTTGTACCAATAAAAAAACAATTTTGCCTTATATGTCATAATTTCATAAATTTATTTATCAATTTATAAAACTAAAGAATCATTATTCTCTTGATTTAAATTGATAAGTGCAACTTTAAAATCAGGGCCTTGTTGGGTGACTATCCTGGTTGCTACGGAGAAGGGATCATATTTTCTTAAAAAAAAAATACAAATATCTCTATTACTTTATTTTTGTGTAAAATGTCCAGCTAATATCCTCCAATTTGAAAATGTATACATTTATATCATGTATGCAGTTTAAAATTATAGAAATCGGGCACTTTATTTCTTTTATTAAACTCGGAGAATCTTTTTTTTTTTTTTTGTCTTAGATGAAGTGGTATGATAATTCTTGAAAACATTATCTATGTAGGTTCAAATGGTGTCAAAAGAAACATTCTTATCTTAACTCTTACATATTATAAATATATTAAAAATATGACTAAGTAAGTTTTTATTCCCTTTAAATATACCAAATTTCGGGTTTTCTCCTCATAAAAGTAAGTGGCATGTTTGAGTCTCTAGAAAAAATTCAACATAGAATTTTAGTTGGTGCTAAATTCAAATTTGTTTAATTATCTCTAAATTTTACTTGATTTTTCTCAAACATTTTGGAACATTATAAAAATAATTCCTTGAAAAATGAGCGCAAAATATGATTTATAGGTATATATTTTCATTACTTTTATTTTGAACTTTTGGAAGTTTAAAAGACTCATATTTTATTCATTTCATGTTAATATTCTAATTTTTTGTGAGAGCTTTTTATGAGGTTTTAAATAAGGCTACAAAAAGTCATTCAAAATTTGAAAGTTACAGAATAATTAAACAAATTTAAATTAACAAACACTAAAACTTCATGTTGAAAACATTTATAGGAATGTAAACATGCTACTTTTATTTACGAGGACTAAAAGAAACATTTGATATTTTCATAAGGAGAAAAATCTTATTTAACCCTTAAAAAAATATGAGTAATGATATTTTGACATATTGTTACGTTCTTTTTATGTTTTGACGGGTAAACTAAGGTATTTTCCACACGCAAGTGCAGAGACTAATCACTCAAAGTAACTAAGACCCATTTAAGAGGTTGAGCTCTCCGATTTATTTATTTTTTGCTATTTAATGGGTATGATATATTATTTGCAAGAACTTATGGCGTAAAAGTTTACATTTAGCTCTTTTCAATGATTTGTTTTAAATATATGTAAAAGAAGAAAACCTTTCAAAAAAAATGTAAAAGAAGAATAAAAATCAATCTACATAATGGAAGAAATGCTTTAATAAGATACTTTATTATAGTATCTTATTATTACTATATAGTATATATTATGTAGGGATGGTGTTGTTTGTGATTTCTTCTATAAGAAAATTAAGGTACAGATACTAACATAATACAATGCCACATTGTAGAGCTTGTTATAGAAATTGAAAGGCTAGAGAAATATAAATTAAATTTTAAAGTACAATATAAAAGTACAAATACAATTATACCCTTACAAGAACTCACAAACATTACCAACGCACTTCACATTTTTAAAGGGTGTAAAAATCTTTAGACAATCTTTGTTAGAAACGCAGGCAATTGCAGCTGCATCAATAAATAAGGAAGGATGGTTTATAAACATGATATAATAATTTGTTAAAAATGAATTATAAATTCAATATTGGTGCAAAAAATGACTTACTCTTAGTGGTTACTACAAGATACGGGAAAAGACATATGATCATAGCATAAATCAACATGTGATTTTGAGCCATATTTTTTCTCTTTGCATATAATATATAAAATTTTGTTAATCCAGTTTATAAATAAAAATTTCACGATTAGTTAACTTCAATTATTTATGTTTATCCCTTAGGATGTGCAAGAAGTCATTTATTAAATCAGAATTAATGTTAAATGTTTCTGATAAATATATTTTGTGTATCCTTTTACCTCCCTCAATCGACCAAGTAATCTTAGTAAAGATCTCACATCATTTTTTAAAAAAAATAAACGATATTCAATCATTCAAATTGACAAAGTACATCGATACAATACAAATTCAAAGTCGCAAAACCAAAAAGGATGACTATGCGAACAAACTCACAACATTCATGTTAACAACATACAAATGTAGAGTATTTATGCCTACAAATATGACTATATTCAAATCTCCAGACTCATGTTCTCATATCTGCAACGTTCACAACGCAAAAGTCATTGACTAAATCTGCACTTGGTCAATGCTAATGTTTCAACTTGAGTCAAATAAACACCACATTAAGACGGGTAATAAAAAATGCATCGCGCAAAGACGAGAAATCAAAACAAACAAAGCGGTGCAAAGATGATGAAATCACAAATTCAAAATAAGATTGAAAATGTGAAACTCACTTATTTAACTAAGAAAAAAAAACAATTCAGATTGACGTTTTTGGGTCAAAATTGATCGTAAATCACTCCTCTTTGATAGAACAAGAAGAAGAAAAGTGCCGACGGCTAGTAATTGGGAAGAGATAGAGTGTGTTATTGAGTAACGTGTACGTTTTCTCACATAATTTTTTTTGTGATGATCAAAGTTCATTATCTTTTTATTAAAATTTATTTTATATAATATATATTAGCCTTTCGTAATATATAGAGGAAAAATTAAAAGAGGAAAAACGGCAATGAATGAATAGAAAACTTAGTTGTATAAGTAACGCATAGAAGAGGTAACATTATTTTTTTTATATCACAACTAAAAAATCAAAAATTAGTGAAGGAAATTTAGAGAAGGAAAACGTGAAATCCCTCTCTACTTTCTTCACTAAATTTTGCGACCAAGGGATTTGTGAGAGATTTTATTTTTTTTGTCACTAATTTCCCTCCCTAATTTTGCTTTTCATAGTAGTGATAGAACAATATATCTATTTATAAATTGAAATCTAAAATATAGTGACTTTTATGCAATGTATTTTATAAAACTAATGTTGGGAATTTAAGTGATAGATGCTTGAATATTTAAATTTAATTAATTTATCACAATTTAGGAAATGTTTTTTTGATAAGCCAAGAGATAGGGGAGGCATCAAGGCGAGTCTGAATGACAGATACCTCCATCTTATGCAGGATACTAATAGATTAGTTTCTGCAATTGCGTCAAATCGTATCAAGTAATTTATCGTCTCCACAAGGGTTGTCTTTAAACTCAGTAGTTAGCGGAATTTATTTAAAAAGAAAATAAAAGAGAAGATTGAAAGGTGGTTGCAGAATTTTAACGGGCCCGCCTAATGTGAGATTTGGTTTGTTGATAGGGAATCCTTGAATCCCATCTTCCGTCTTTGTCGGAATTAACTCTGTTAAATTATTAGTTTATGACCTGTCTATTTGGATTTAAGAAAGTATAATAAAATCCCGTGATGAATCAGTGGAAGTTTATTTATTATCACTGCAATTTAACCAGTTACAATTGCAGCTTTCCCTTAAGATGAGTTGTAACGCCCTATTCCTATTAAAGCGATAAAACACGCGAATATAACGAATATTCAAGAAATAGACGCTACGTCTCTCATAAAATCCAAACATCTCATACATGCAAATAGAATATCTCAAGAGTCACAGCGGATATAATTAATATATCTCCAAATCAATACATATGCCATGGTCAAAATACATCATCATATAAAAATCCTCCAAGTCTTAACAATGAGTACATCTCAAAATAAAATAATCCAACAAAACTAGGACACCGACTCGACCTAATCAGAGCCCTAGACTACGACGCCAAAATGATAGCGGAGATAACTCCCACTATCCAAACATCCACCAAGAAACTCACCAAGCGACTAGTCCTGCACAATGTCTACCCATCCATACAGATAGGTAGGCGGTCGAAACCACTGAGGGTAAGCATTACATTAATCATAATCAACATATAAAAACATAGCATTCAAGGATTCATACATATCACATATACATAACCATCCCTCATAGAATACTAGCATCACATGATTAATATCCCCCATACTTGCACCTCAAGCTATCATAGCATAACAGACATATTCAATCTCTAATTAAAATATCGACACAAGCTCATCATTTATCAATAACAATCAATGAAAGGATTACGCACCTCGTTCTTCACTTAGCATACTTAACTCAACAAGTACAATTCATCATTTCAAAGTTATAAGCAAGTGATCATCATCATCAAAGAAATCACCACATCATATGTATATACATATACAATTCTCACTTCATCATTATCATTAAAATAATTATCATCAATTGATTCACCAAGTGTATAAGCACAAATAGGCAAGACATGCAATTAGAGCATAGATCATTTATTCACAACCATCAACAAAATCCACCAATGTACATATACACCAATCCACACAATCACAACATTCACCAAATTTCACCAATACACAAATTCATCAAGTCACATATTCAATTATGTCACAACTCATCAACTAATCAAATGCATGCAATGTTCTAGACTCTTCTAGATGCATGCGGTACCGAATCACCTCAAGGTCGTCACCTTCAATGCAACAAAAACATCGTATGTAAGAGTACACCTCCTTTTACAATTCACCTCAATTGGATATAAAATCCACCACCATCAGTCATGAATGCATGAACATATGACTCGACTTAATGCATATGTTCACACAAACAATAATCACCTCACCATCACCATTATTTTGCATACATGCATTCACCAACAAGATCACCATCAATATTAGCATGTATGAATTTACCACCAACAATCAACATTTAACATGTTCAACAAACAACATAACATAAACATGTTCATCATCATTCAATTAATATATATGCATCAACAACAATTCACCACCACTTGACATATATACAATCACCAACAACATCCACAATTCAATCAACATATAGTTGTCACATATATACATCATCAATCATCTCCACATAAATCAACATATAGTTGCCACATTTCCACATAATTCCTTACAATCCAAATAAAGGAACAAATACAACATATGATCACAACATCATAATCATCACTCAACAACCATTCGTACCTCATCTCATAATCATATTAATCTATTCATAAAGGGTTCATAAGCAATTGGCTCTCAAAAATCATTTTCTACCAAGTTCGTCTCCAAAAATCACAACATTGAAAATAATTGAGTCATCTAACCAAAACCAAGTAAACAAGTTCCAATGCCTCAACTAAGCATACCTCTAGGCCACATATGAGTGCAGTAGAGGATACTTTGGCGTTTCACCGGCCAAATACGACGAATTCATGAAAATCACAAAGTTTGTCTATATTATTCATTTTTATAAAAGAATCCCATTTCCAAATCAAAACAAGTTAGATCCATCACACCATAGTTTAAATACCATTAAATATCTTAATTGAACTCATAAAACTCAAGTTTGAAGTTAAGAAACATTTCATAAAGTTTGGGTTGACTTAGAAATAGTTATGCGGAATTTTCGTAAAATTTCCCTAAGACCACCTTGGAGTATTTTCCTCATAACTCACAAACCAAAAATCATGTTCAAGTCAAACCAAAGCCTCCGGAAAGCTAACAAAATTATCTACAACTTTCATGTTTACGTCAAAAGCCAAATCAAAACAGAAATGTGAGAAAAAGACGCAAGAACACAGAACAGACGTGCTGTCTGAACACTGCTTCTGAACAGTAGCAGATTTTCAACCTTCACGTTTTCGCGCATAAAAATTCAAGTTTTCGCCTATACGCTCCTGACACATAGATCTATCATAATCTACAGAAAAATTCAAGTTTCAACCATCCCAAAATCATTTCTTCCAAACCTCCCATAATCATTTTTTTTGCAAAAATGCTTAAACACCGACATTTCACACGAAAAATCCATTTTCTCCCAAACAACTCGACTAACATAATCACAATATGAAAACAGAAATTCTATCAATTCCAATTCATCCAAAAACATCAAAAACCCAGTCAACAACCTCATATATCAAAATTTCATTTGGGTCCTTCACATGAACAACTTAACACAAACTTCACCAATTTGAACAACAACAACAACAAATCTCATCATAATTCATCTTTTCAATGATACCCATTGCATCAATTCATCAACAACACATGTTAAAACAACAACAACAACATTTGAACATGAATTCATCAACAATTCAACAACCACAACTTCATTCATCATCAATTTCATACAAAAACATATCATGTTCATATCTACCCATTTTGACATACAAATTCAACAACAACAACACAATTAACATTCAATTCATGCATATAATCATGTCAACAAAATTAAGCATGAAATTCTACAACCAAATTCAAATTAAGCACTTAACCACAATTATGCAAAGAATTGGAGTAGAATTAAACTAAAGGATTATGATTAAAGCCTAACCCCCTTACCTCAATTCTTCACAATCAACACTAAGGCTTCACTTTAGCTCCAACCCTAGCTCCAATCCTTGAAGCTTGACCTCCCTCTAGCCTTCTCTAGATCTCATCTTCAAACCCTTGTCTTCTCTCTATCTCTATCTCTATCTCTTCTCAATTGAAAATGAAAAATGTTGGCAAAAACCCTATTTCCTCTACCAACTAGAGCTTATATAGGTTCCATCTAATTGGGCTCAACTCACAACATTTAAATAGGCCTAACCCATTTCTATTCTAACCAAAAATGTTACTACTCACTTAACGGTAAAATGTAATAATAACGGTCGCCTACCGGTAATATATAAATCACTACAACTCCCTAGCAACTTAGTAAAATAACCACTCTCACTAAGCACTAAAAATAATTCTCAACGCAATTACTAAATTATCCCTACTCTCAAAATGACCAAAATACCCCTAAGTCCAAAATGACTAAAATACCCTTCTAACACTGAATTCTACAATTCCCAACCAAAAATATACACAGAGGCAAATAATCACATATGAGCACATATAACACACTTAAAAGCAATTAAATAAATAATAAAATAAATCTAGCTAAAAATCGGGCTGTTACAACTCTCCCCCACTAAAAAGAATTTTCGCCCTCGAAAATTACCTGAAGGAAACAACTCTGGATACGAAACCCTCATCCTACTCTCCGATTCCCAAGTGGCACTCTCACCAGTCGGTCCAACCCAAATCACTTTAACCAAAACGATCTCTTTGCCACGCAACCGCTTCACTTCGCGATCCTCAATCCTAACTGGCCAAGTCTCAACGGTCAAATTATCTCTTACTTCCAAATCATCCACATGAATCACATGAGACACATCATACACATACTTCCACAGCTGAGACACATGAAACACATCATGAAGATTCGACAAAGACGGTGGTAACGCAATCCGATACGCTACAACCCCAACCTTCTCAACAATCTCAAACGGTCCAACAAAACGAGGAGTCAACTTCCGACACTTCAAAGCACGACCAACACCAGTTACAGGATTCACCCTCAAAAAACACATGATCGGCAACCTGAAACTCAATGTCTTTCCTCCTCTTATCATGATAACTCTTCTGCCTACTCTGAGATGCTCTCATCTTCTCTTGAATCATCTTAACCTTTTCCGTAGTCTCTTGCACAACTTCCGGTCCTAACAAAGCACTTTCACCTGACTCATACCAACACAAAGGAGTCTTACACCTACGACCATACAAAGCCTCAAACGGTGTCATTCCGATACTAGAATGAAAACTGTTGTTGTAAGTAAACTCAATCAACGGTAGACATTCGACCCAACTGACACCTTGCTCAAAAACACAAGCTCTTAACAAATCTTCCATACTCTGAATAGTTCTCTCCGTCTGACCATCAGTCTGGGGATGATAAGCAGAACTCAACCTCAACTTAGTTCCCAAAGCAACTTGCAAACTCTCCCAAAACTTAGAAGTAAACCTCGGATCCCGATCCGACACAATACTAGAAGGAATACCATGCAATCTAACAATCTGCTCAACGTAGATCTCAGCCAACTTCGCCATAGACATACCGGTCTTAATAGGAACAAAATGTGCCGACTTCGTCAACCGATCAACAATCACCCAAATCGAATCAAAACCCTCAACAGTCTTCTGCAAAGCTCCAACAAAATCCATAGAGATACTATCCCACTTTCACTCTGGCACAAACAATGGTTGCATCAAACCTGACGGTTTCTGATGTTCAATCTTAGACTTCTGACAAACCAAACAAGCATACACAAACTCTGCGATCTCTTTCTTCATTCCAGGCCACCAAAACAACCTTTTCAAATCTTGATACATCTTAGTCGCTCCTGGATGAATACTCAAACTACTCCTGTGACCTTCTTCCAAAATCCTTCTCTTAAGCTCAAGAACATCTGGTACACAAACACGATCACAAAACATCAAAACACCGTTCTCATCCAATCTGAAGTCTCCACCCTTACCTTGGTTAACCAACACCACACGATCTACAAGTTCCAAATCTTCCTTCTGACCACTCTTGATCTCTTCCAAAATATCACTTGTCAGCTTCAACATTCCCAACCTCACACCCTCCGGTGTCAACTCACTAACCAAATTCAAATCTCGAAACTGCTCAATCAACTCCAACTCTTTAACCATCAAAGAGGACATATGCAACGACTTCCTACTCAAAGCATCAACAACAACATTCGCCTTTCCAGGATGATAACTCAACTGAAAATCGAAATCCTTAAGATACTCCAACCATCTTCTCTGCCTCATATTCAACTCCTTCTGATCAAACAAATACTTCAAACACTTATGATCACTGAACACTTCAAACTTAGAACCATACTGATAATGCCTCCAAATCTTTAACACACACACAACTGCTACCAATTCCAAATCGTGAGTCGAATAATTCTTCTTATGCACCTTCAACTGCCTCGATGCATAAGCCACAACCTGACGATTCTGCATAAGCACACCACCAAGACCCATCTTAGAAGCATCACAATACACAACAAACGATTCCTTCGGATTCGGCAAAATCAACACTGGAGCTCCCCACGGGGAAACACTCGGCCTGATAAACTGCTTCTCGAGCAACTCTTCCAACTGCTTCTTCAACTCACCCAACTCTAATGCAGACATTCGATACGGCGCAATCGAAATAGGACTCGTTCCTGGTACCAAATCAATTGCAAACTCAACTTCTCTCTCCGGCGGTAACTCGGTAATGTCGTCCGGAAAAACTTCTGGAACTCTTGCACTACTGGCAAATCACCAACTCTTTTCTCACTACTTTCCTTCAAGGAAGCAAACATCATGAACACACTAGCTTCACCGTCCAAAGACTTCCTCACTTGCTCCGCGGTCAAGAACTTCCCACCTTCCTCAGCTACCGGCTTAGAAAACGTTATACTCTTGGTCAAACAATTAATGTTAACACCAAAAGTCAACATCCAATCCATACCAAAAATCACGACCATATGCTTCAACGGAAGACACACAAGATCCAACTCAAAATCAACGTGAACCTTAACACAAGCCACCAACAACTGAGCCTCCGCAACCAAAGATACCTTCCCTTGCCAGACTAACACACTAGAAGCAACCTGCTACTCCCCCACTAAAAGAACGGAACAACACAACAAGTACCGACAGTACTCCCGTACATGTCGCATACAACAGGAAATTCAACGAATACTAGTCCGGACAAGACCGACCACAGCTCTGATACCAACTTGTAACGCCCTATTCCTATTAAAGCGATAAAACACGCGAATATAACGAATATTCAAGAAATAGACGCTACGTCTCTCATAAAATCCAAACATCTCATACATGCAAATAGAATATCTCAAGAGTCACAGCGGATATAATTAATATATCTCCAAATCAATACATATGTCATGGTCAAAATACATCATCATATAAAAATCCTCCAAGTCTCAACAATGAGTACATCTCAAAATAAAATAATCCAACAAAACTAGGACACCGACTCGACCTAATCAGAGCCCTAGACTACGACGCCAAAATGATAGCGGAGATAACTCCCACTATCCAAACATCCACCAAGCAACTCACCAAGCGACTAGTCCTGCACAACGTCTACCCATCCATACAGATAGGTAGGCGATCGAAACAACTGGGGGTAAGCATTACATTAATCGTAATCAACATATAAAAACATAGCATTCAAGGATTCATACATATCACATATACATAACCATCCCTCCTAGAATACTAGCATCACATGATTAATATCCCCCATACTTGCACCTCAAGCTATCATAGCATAACAGACATATTCAATCTCTAATCAAAACATCGACACAAGCTCATCATTTATCAATAACAATCAATGAAAGGATTACTCACCTCGTTCTTCACTTAGCATACTTAACTCAACAAGTACAATTCATCATTTCAAAGTTATAAGCAAGTAATCATCATCATCAAAGAAATCACCACATCATATGTATATACATATACAATTCTCACTTCATCATTATCATTAAAATAATTATCATCAATCGATTCACCAAGTGTATAAGCAAAAATAGGCAAGACATGCAATTAGAGCATAGATCATTTATTCACAACCATCAACAAAATCCACCAATGTACATATACACCAATCCACACAATCACAACATTCACCAAATTTCACCAATACACAAATTCATCAAGTCACATATTCAATTATGTCATAACTCATCAACTAATCAAATGCATGCAATGTTCTAGAATCTTCTAGATGCATGAGGTACCGAATCACCTCAAGGTCGTCACCTTCGATGCAACAAAAACATCGTATGTAAGAGTACACCTCCCCTTACAATTCACCTCAATTGGATATAAAATCCACCACCATCAGTCATGAATGCATGAACATATGACATATATACAATCACCAACAACATCCACAATTCAATCAACATATAGTTGTCACATATATACATCAATCAACATATAGTTGCCACATTTCCACATAATTCCTTACAATCCAAATAAAGGAACAAATACAACATATGATCACAACATCATAATCATCACTCAACAACCATTCGTACCTCATCTCATAATCATATTAATCTATTCATAAAGGGTTCATAAGCAATTGGCTCTCAAAAATCATTTTCTACCAAGTTCGTCTCCAAAAATCACAACATTGAAAATAATTGAGTCATCTAACCAAAACCAAGTAAACAAGTTCCAATGCCTCAACTAAGCATACCTCTAGGCCACATATGAGTGCAGTAGAGGATACCTTGGCGTTTCACCGGCCAAATACGACGAATTCAAGAAAATCACAAAGTTTGTCTATATTATTCATTTTTATAAAAGAATCCCATTTCCAAATCAAAACAAGTTAGATCCATCACACCATAGTTTAAATACCATTAAATATCTTAATTGAACTCATAAAACTCAAGTTTGAAGTTAAGAAACATTCCATAAAGTTTGGGTTGACTTAGAAATAGTTATGCAGAATTTTCGTAAAATTTCCCTAAGACCACCTTGGAGTATTTTCCTCATAACTCACGAACCAAAAATCATTTTCAAGTCAAACCAAAGCCTCTGGAAAGCTAACAAAATTATCTACAACTTTCATGTTTACGTCAAAAGCCAAATCAAAACAGAAATGTGAGAAAAAGACGCAAGAACTTAGAACAGACGTGTTGTCTGAACAGTGCTTCTGAACAGTGGTGCTTCTGAACAGTGCTGCTGAACAGTAGCGCTTCTGAACAGTGCTCCTGAACAGTAGCACTTTTGAACAGGGCTTTTGAACAGTAGCGCTTTTGAACTGCGCTTCTGAACAGAAGCAGATTTTCAACCTTCACGTTTTCGCGCATAAAAATCAAACCGTTAATCCGTTTTCGACGCCGTTTTCGCCTATACGCTGTTTTCGACGCCGTTAATCCCAAGTCGCAACCTCTCAGACGTATATCATGGTTCCACAAGACAAACACTCGCTCCACGATTATGCATAAGAAGGTCTAACTTGAGTGTAGTATCGCATGACGACTAAAACTCGAGACAAACACTCGGTTTAGCCTCTGCACTACATCCTAGAAAATGGCCATGGATGGGTTTGGTTATCTACGGTTCATAGCGTCACAGAACAATTAGAATTAAAGTGCCTAAACGCGACAACATGCGCCGACAACATCACCCCCAAAATGCCTCAGTTATGTGGGATTGATCGCATAATCCAAAACACGAGGCGACCCTCGGAATGAATTGTCGATTATATCCCTCCTAAATCCTAAGTTCACTCAGCCCGGGTGTAGGACTTTTGATATTCTCACCCCACACGTTTGCAAGAAATTAAACATTTATTCACATAGGAAAACAAATAAAAGAAACAAGTAAAAACAAAGCGCAAGCGTGGAAAGAAAGAGTAGGCGTAACTCTCGAATCTCCCCAGTGAAGTCGCCAGCTGTTTTATCTTGGTTTTCGGGTGTCAAACATTGATTAAGTTTGAACCTTTTTAACCTTTGATATCTCATTTTTTCTTGGGAAGGGAAAAAATAAGCAAAACCCTTGAGAATCGAGGTCCGGGAGTTGTTTTCGCTACGGGAAGGTGTTAGGCACCCATAACGACTATAGTATCCTATAGGAACCGTCTTTACTTTCTACGCGCGCGCTTTATTTTTAAACGCTATTTGGAAAGTTTTTATTTAAGCCTAAGAGTTTTTGCTAAGTGAAGAATTGGAGGGAGAAGAAAGCGTTTGAATTTTTATTTTATTTGAATTGAAGGAATTTTGATTCCTTGCCTACGTACCCTTTTAAGGGATCAAATCCACCGTAGTTCTCTTCCAAAAAAGGTTTTTGTTTTTGTTGGTTGATTTTAAGTTTGAAAATTGGAATTTTAAAGAATGGAGATTGAGAGGCCTTAAAGGCATAAGATTGTGAAATTGTGAGGTTTGATTAGTGATTTTGGAAAAGAAAGTCTAAGTATGATTAGAATTCATTAAGGTTTTATTTAAGAAAAGAAAGGGAAAATCAATGGGAATTTGGATCCCAAGGTTTATTTGGAAAATGATTTGAGTGATGTTGTTCATGGTTTTTGGAAAATGATTTTTCTAAGTGTAAAGCCTAAGCATTCATCTAAACATTCAATCCTAAACATACATCTAAACATGCATATCCTAGCCATACATCTAAAGTATCTATGTGATGTGTGTGCATGTGTCGGTGCTTGTGTCGGTGTACATCATTAGAGTCCATTGTCCTTTACATCATGCCCTAATTACATTCTATGGTATTGCAAGGATTTAAAATTGCATGAAGTAAAATACAAAATTCCTAAGTCTTTACATTCTAAGTATTGCATGAATTGTAAAATGCAAGAAAATAAGGGCTAAGAATGTGAGAGGGAGGATGAAATGTTTATGAAATGAATGGAACACAATGAAATTGTTAGTAGCATAAGGTGCAATATGGTAAAAGTAAAGCAAGAGAAACACTATAACAAGAGCATAGAAATTAACACAAGATAATGCAAAATATAGCTAAAAAACTCACTTCAAAAATACAAGGATCCTATGGCCTATGATTCTCATGATTCACCACATTTTTAAAGGCATAAACTCAAATTTTAGAATGAGAATCAAGATAACATGATGAACTTGACATTTTTAAAGTGAATTTAGACATATATGCATTATTTATTCACAAACATAACTTGTAAACCAAGCAATTAAGCAAAGTTCACACACATGCAGCAAAAGCACATATAAACAGTAGTCAAAACTTCACAAAATCATATGGTAATAGATCACAAACATTTATCAAGAAATTGGGGCTAGAACCAAGCAATTTTCACAAATTTTTAATACAAAACATCACAAAATTAGCAAGAAAATCATCACATTATTTTTATCAATTTTTATCATGCAAAATCATCACACAAATATCACACAACTAACAAGGAATATACATGAAATTTCTTAGGATTTTTAAAAGATTTTTTAAATGCAAAACTTCAAAACTTTTAGCAAAATTAGTAAACAATTAGCAAGAAATACTACACACATTTTCTCTCAGATTTTAACACATAAAAACATCACAAAAATATCAAGACAATTGTCAAGAACAAATAGGAAATTTTTAGGGATTTTTTTAAAGGATTTTTACACTCAAAAATATACAAAAAATTCACAAATTGTAACAAAAATAGTAAACAAAATAACAAGAAATACTACATATATTTTCCTCAAGTTTTGACACATAAAAACATCACAAAAAGGTCAAGAAAAATATCAAACACATATAGAAAATTTTATGGAATTTTTATAAGAATTTTTGAGTGAATAGGGGTGCAGGAAGCAACACAGCAAGTGTACATAGCAAAAAATCCAACACAGATGAAGAACCCAAGCCCAAACCCAAACCTGCATGGATCCTGGATCACAAGGGAAACTATGGAGCGTTGGATTGATCCAAACGGATCAAACCCTAGATCCTGTGGCTACGAAAGAAAACCAGGTGGACCAAGAATGAACTGGACCGGTTCAGGGGCCTATAAAACCCCAAACCTACCGGTCCAATTCATTTCCTACGTTCACTTCTCTCTCTTCTCTCATCCTAGTGAGAGAAACTCTCACTTCTCTCTTCTCCTCTGGTCGTCTTCTCCGACGAACACAACGGAGGATGTGCGGTGGCTCGCCGGTGGCGCCGCCGCACCTGAACTCTTTTCTGGAAATCTTATGTCGTTGTGTTCGTCTTTGACTCCTCTTCATGATTTTGACACTCGTTTTTTGAAAAAAAGGCTTAGATTTGAACAGATCTACGCTTGAATCTTACGTTCTAGGGTTTCAAATCTTTTTCTAATCTACTTGAAACTAAACCCTAACTTGACCTATTTTCTACGCTGATGATGATTATAAACTCTAATCTTGCAAATAAACGGTGAATCGTCATGATTTTACATTTTAGCGTTTCGGTTTCAATTCTTTTTCACAACTCTTCAAGGTTTTCACTTCGATTCACCGTTTATTTGTGATTGTGAACCTTCAACGAGCTTTTGCGATGAAAACGAAGGAGTTTTTTGAGGATTACCTGAACTTTGAATTGGAGATTTGAACGAACAGATCCTTGCAAGCTTCTGGTAAGTTTTGAAAAGAAACTGAAAATAAATCAGTTCTTGATCCTCTTCTTCTTCACTGATCGAATTCTGCTTCGATCTCTTTTCTTCTCACCTCTCCGAACTGTGATCGTACAAATTCTTGGAATTTGTGCTTGAATTGCAGTTCCTATAGTTCGATGATGACGATTCAGTGATGAATCTCTGAGAACTTCGATGAATTTACTTCAATTTGGCTTAATTTTGATTCTGGTGAAGTTAGGGTTTCGTGAATGTTCTTCGTGTTCTTGGCAATTTCTGGAGTTAGTTAGGATTTTGATCCTTGAGAGAAGAGAGAGAATGGAGAAATGTGTTTGTTGAGTTGGCACTTTGTGATTGATTCTCTGTTACCGCATTGATGAGTTGGCTATTTATTAGCTGCCATATGGATTTGTTGACCTGTGAAATTGTGACACCTGGATTTGAACTTGTGAGAAATTCGGCCTTGCTGGATTTTGATGAAAGGACCTTTCTGCAACATTTAAAAATTACAAGGACTAATCTGCAATTATTGAATTTTAGAGAACTGGACTGCAATTGACCTAAAAAGGACTTTAAAACAAAAATTTGACCTAAAAAAGGACTAAAACCTAAATTAAAAAGACATTAAAAAGAAACAAAATGAAAAAGGACTAAAGTGTAAAATTGTTTTTAAAAGTTTGAAGGACTGAAATGCAAATTTTAGAAATTTTGAGGACTAAAAATGAAAAATTAAAATAAAATTGAATTTAAAATTGGTAAATGGAAAATAACGTAAAGTGGAACCAATAAAAAACACAAAATGGACTAAAACGAACCAATTACTTAAATGAGGTACTTCAAAGTAACCTCTCTCTGTCAAAATTTCATGTGAAATGACCAAAATGCCCCTGGGGACTAAAATGACTCAAAAATGTCTCAGATGCAATTTTAAAGTGGTTTTTAACAGGGGATCAAAGCAAGAGTTTATACAAACAAATTAAAAGACTCAGAGACAATTTTCCAGAGATTGAAAGAAATGTTAACATAGGAAATGACTAAAATGCCCCCTAGGGGCTAAACTGACTTAAAGTGGCTTCAAATATAATTTCTGAAATGGATTTTGACACGAGATTGAAACAAGGACTTATTCAAACCAATTGAAAGGACTCAAACAATTTTTTAAGGACTAAAATGAATTTGAATGCAGGAAATGACTAAAATACCCTTTTTCATGAATTTTGCAAATAATATTCAAATAAAATGCAAAGAAACATGCAATTGATCAGAGACCAATTCAAATGACTTGAAATACAAGAAATATATTTTTGGGTGACTTGAAATGCAAGAAAACATGGACAAATACACAGTTGAAAAGATTTGTAAAACTAAGTTGAGAGATAAAGCAGAGTGAAATGTCAGTGTAAACAATAACAAATTGGCAAATGTTCAAGAATAATAGACATATATCAAAGATGAAAGAAAATTTTGAACAAGTATTTTTAGGTCCAAAATTAGGGTATAACAGCTGCCCCTATTTAAGTTTCTTTGTCCGGAGAGTCAAGAGACGGAGTCTTTAATTTGACGGGACGAAGATACTTAAATAGTAACATTTGCACTGTTTTTGGACATAAAAATACGCTCTCAGATTTTCAAAATATGAATGCCATGCAACATTTGATTATGAATGCAAGACAAACGAACTGGAGTCTACAGAGCATGTCATATCACTGGGGATTTAGGTAGACATTGACAGGGTAGACAAACCAGGGGACAAAAGAGAGGTACAAGCTGTTCTTTGGATCGAACTCGCCACTTGACCATGGAATACAAACAAGATATGGGTACAAGCTGTTCTTTGGATCGAACTTGCTGCTTGACTGGGAATAGAGATACAAGATAGGCACAAGCTGTTCTTAGGATCGAACTTGTCACTTGACCGGAAACATGGACGTATAGGAAGATACAAGTTGTTCTTTGGATCGAACTTGTCGCTTGATTGAGGATGTAAACAGATAGGTAGGTACAAACTGTTCTTTGGATCGAACTTGTTGTTTGGACCTAGAAATATAGACAAAAGACTGATACAAGTTGTTCTTTGGATCGAACTTGCGGCTTGATCAGTATTACAACATGCAGGTTGGTGCAAACTGTTCTTTGGATCGAACTTGTCATTTGACCGATAACAAAACATAAGCAGGGTATAAACTGTTCTTTGGATCGAACTTTCCGTTTGACCGGAAACATAGGCATATAAGCAGGTGCAAGCTGTTCTTTGGATCGAACTAGCCACTTGACCGATAACAAGACATATAATCAGATACAAATGGGAAGCTTTGAAAAGATACAGATTGAGAGTAAATTGACATTGATTTGACTTGAAAATAGACATGACCATTATTGTTGGCCCAAAGGCAAATTGAGAGTGGATTGAAAGTTGATATGGAATTGAATTTGTCAGTTGAAATTGAATTGGATTGAAATTGAGATTGGATTGAAATTGGAGATTGAGTTGAATTTGAAAGTGAAGATTGAGTTGAATTGAAAGTTGAGATCGGGAATGCAACATGTATGTATGGTATAACAAGATCATTAAATGTATGAGCACATAAAATGCATGATTATGCATGTATGAATGCTTGAAATGCATGATTGGTTCTTAGTTTTGACAGAGAAATTTCACGGAGACAGACGAAACATTGGAAGATTGGGCACGTAGTGACTCGTGCTATAACATATTCACATAGAAATCCTCTCTGGAGAGACCGTCGTTGAAAGACGTACCAGGACCACGGCTGAGGGCAATAAAAACTTGTAGAGGAGGGACCTTTGGAAGGTTCTTGGATACAGGTTGCCGTTGTTAGTCATGTCAGTGCTGGGTAAACATGGGATGTTCGCATCTGTGGTCAATGCTTTTCATTCTTTCTTTTCTTTTATTTTCAATCCCATTTTTGCCTGAACCGCCCTTTCGGGTTTTCGATTCACCAGGAATACATTCTTTTCATTGCCCCATTTTTGCCTGAATTGCCTTCATAGGTTGTCAATCAGCGGGGTGCTCATTTTTGCCTAAGTCGCCCTTTCGGGTTTTCAACTTAGCGAGCTTTTCATTTGTATTTCTTTCCAAATTTCATTCTGTTTTTTCATTCTTGCCATTGACCACAGATCGTCCTGGGGAATAACCTGCTCGTAACATGTATTGAAATAGACATTGACACCCATTTATTCATGCATGTTTCATTGGAATGTACCTTATTGCTCAGGTTTGTTTTCAAAATAGACAGGAAAAGATTTTCCAATTTTCAAAAATGTTTGTTTCATACATTGACATTATCAAATAGAAAGAAAATATTTTGCATATAGCATTGAAATTAGAAAGAAGAAGTAGAGTTTCAAACAAAAGCACAGGCTCAAATTGATGTAGAAGAGTGAGGGTCAGCCAAAGGCATGACTCCACGGATTTACAAAGCTTGGAAAATGGTAATTTTATTGGTTGGTGGTACATTGAACACGATGACCGCTACATTTCATAGAAATTTTGAATTCACAAGTATAGTAGCTTCTGATGAAGACGATCATTGACAGTTGCAGATGCCTCAAAGGGGTGATGGTGGTTTGCCAGATATAGTTACTTGTCTTTTATTGTCAATCTCATTTTTGCATGAATCGCCCTTTCAGGTTTTCGGTTCATCGAGACGCTCATTCTTGCCTGAGTTGCGTAGAATCTCAGCGAGCTTTTTCATATTCGTTTTTTTGTCCCTAATTTTTGCCTGGATCGCCCTTTCGGGTTTTCGATCCACCGGGAAGCGCATTTTTGCCTAGGCCGCCCTTTCGGGTTTTCGACCTACCACGCTGTTCTTTTCTTTTTAGACAAAGTATTTCTTGACTATATCGGCATTGACAGGATTCGGAAGTTTAACACCATCCATGTGTGTAAGAATTAAAGCACCACCGGAGAAAGCCTTCTTGACAACATAAGGACCTTCATAGTTAGGTGTCCACTTGCCCCTTGGGTCGGGTTGCTGGCTTATTCTTCTTTTCAATATAAGTTCGCCTTCCTTGAATTCACGAGGTCAGACTTTCTTGTCAAAAGCATTCTTCATTCGCACTTGATACAACTGTCCATGAGCCATAGCATCCATACGTTTCTCTTCAATCAAATTCAACTGATCATACCGACTTTGACACCATTCAGCCTCAGTTAATTTTGCTTCTATGATCACTCGAAGAGACAGAATCTCCACTTCCAGAGGGAGAACTGCTTCCATACCATATACCAGAGAGAAAGGAGTTTCCCCGGTTGAACTGCGCACTGTAGTACGGTAACCATGCAAGGCAAACGGTAGCATCTCATGCCAGTCTTTGTAAGTAGTGACCATCTTCTGAACAATCTTCTTGATATTCTTGTTAGCGGCCTCAACTGTACCATTCATCTGAGGTCTATAAGGAGAAGAGTTGTGATGTTCAATTTTAAATTCTTCACATAAAGCCTGCATCATGTTATTGTTCAGATTGGAACCATTGTCAGTGATGATCTTGTTGGGAACACCATATCGACAGATGATGTTATTCTTGAGAAACTTTACTACTACTTGCTTGGTGACGTTTGCATAGGAAGCAGCTTCAACCCACTTGGTGAAGTAATCAATTGCCACTAGAATGAAACGATGTCCGTTGGAAGCCTTTGGTTCAATTCTCCCGATCATGTCAATGCCCCACATAGAGAAAGGCCATGGGGAAGATATAACATTGAGAGCGTGTGGAGGCACATGGATCTTGTCAGCATAAATTTGACATTTGTGGCATCTCTTAGCATGTTTGTGGCAGTCACGCTCCATAGTTATCCAGTAATAGCCGGCTCTTAACAGTTTTCTTGACATGGTATGACCCGTAGCATGGGTCCCAAAGGTGCCGTCATGTACATCATGCATCAATTTCTCAGCTTCCTGTTTGTCAACACATCTCAATAAGACCATGTCAAAATTCCTCTTGTATAGGATTTCTCCGTCCAGAAGGAATTTGCTAGTCCATCGTCTCAAGGTCTTTTTATCCCTGTTGGAAGCACCAGGTGGATATTCATGATTCTGCAAGAACTGTTTGATATTATGATACCAAGGTTTTCCATTATTCACATCTTCATCAGCTTGATCTGGCATATTTTCAATAGTAAACACATGAGCGGGTCTATCAAGACGTTGTACTTTGATTACGAGCACGTCATTCCAATGGTTCACACGAAACATGGAAGACAAAGTAGCAAGAGCGTCAGCCATCTGGTTTTCATCCCGAGGGATATGGTGCAGCTCAACCTTGGCAAAGTACGTCAGCAGACGTCTTGCATAGTCATGGTAAGGGATCAGCTTCTCATGATGAGTCTCCCATTCACCCTTTATCTGATTAATAACAAGCGCCGAATCTCCATAGATGTCAAGGTGATTAATTCTCATATCAATGGCTTCTTCAACGCCCAAGATGCATGCTTCATATTCATCTATGTTGTTCGTGCATTCAAAGGTTATTCGAGCGGTGAAAGGAATGTGATGCCCTTGCGGAGTTACAATAATGGCCCCAATCCCTTTACCATAAGCATTGACAGCACCATCAAACACCAATCCCCATTTGCTATTGGGATCTGGCCCTTCGCTGATCAGTGGCTCTTCACAGTCTTTTGCTTTCAGATACGTAATCTCTTCATCAGGGAAATCAAACTTAATCGGCTGGTAATCATCAAGAGGTTGACAAGCAAGATGTTCAGCAAGGATGCTTCCTTTGATTGCTTTCTGAGCTTTGTACACAATATCATATTCAGACAACAACATTTTCCAACGTGCAATCTTTCCAGTAACAGCAGGCTTCTCAAAGATGTACTTGACTGGATCCATTCGGGATATCAACCAAGTTGTATGATTCACCATATAATGACGCAGGCGTTTGGCAGCCCAAGCTAAAGCACAACAAGTCTTTTCAAGCATTGTATACCGAGTCTCACAGTCAATGAACTTCTTGCTCAGATAGTAGATAGCATGTTCTTTCTTTCCAGTCTCGTCTTGTTGACCGAGAACACAACCCACGGAATCATCTAACACTGACAGATACATAATCAAGGGCCTTCCTTCCACTGGCGGGACAAGGATAGGTGGTTCCAACAGGTATTCTTTAATGCTATCAAAAGCTTCCTGGCATTCATCATTCCATACAATAGGCTGATTCTTTCTGAGCAATTTGAAAATTAGTCCACAGGTAGTAGTCATGTGAGATATGAATCTTGAAATATAATTCAGGCGTCTGAGGAAACCTCTGACTTGCTTTTCAGTTTGAGGGGCCGGCATCTCCCTGATGGCTCGGACTTTGTCAGGATCAACTTCAATGCCTCTTTGGTTGACAATGAAGCCTAGCAACTTTCCAGATCTTACACCAAATGTACATTTGTTAGGATTCAACCGCAGCTTGTATTTTCTTAGTCTTTCAAACATCTTTTTCAAATACACAACATGCTGCTCTTCATCACTTGACTTCACAATCAAGTCATCAACATATACTTCAATCTCATTGTGAATCATATCATGAAACAGAGTTGTCATACCTCTTTGATAGGTAGCACCAGCATTTATTAAGCCAAACGGCATCACTTTATAACAGAACGTTCCCCTCGGAGTGATGAAGGACATCTTTTCTCTATCTTCAGGAGACATTCGTATCTGGTTATAGCCAGAGAAACCATCCATAAAAGAGAACACTTTAGACTAAGCAGTACTGTCAACAAGCACATCAATATGAGGCAATGGGAAGTTGTCTTTTGGACTGGCTTTGTTCAGATCTCTGTAATCAACACACATTCGAACTTTCCCATCTTTCTTTGGTACTGGTACAATGTTGGCAATCCACTCAGGATATTCAGCTGTCATGAGGAAACCTGCATCAATTTGCTTTTGTACTTCAGCCTTGATCTTAAGAGCCATGTCTGGACGAGACCTTCTCAATTTTTGTTTAACAGGAGGACATTCAGGTCTTGTCGGTATCCGATGTTCCACAATCTTGGGATCTAGACCCGGCATATCTTCATAGGACCATGCAAAGACATCTGGATAATCATGGAGAAGCTGAGTAATCTTCTTTTTCACCTCTGGCTCAAGTGCAGCACCAATCTTGATCTCTCGCTTGTTCTCTTCAGTACCCAGGTTGACAAACTCAATCTCTTCCTGGTGAGGCTGAATGGCTCTGTCGCGTCATTTTTCGGACGGTCAAAGGCCATTATGATTGGCGTTCGACCCGCTTTTTATTTCACGACTGAACATTTAATTCTTTTCAAAAGAAAGTGGAAAAAGGTTCAAATACCACATTTTTAGGGATTAAGGGTTCGGGGGTTGGTTATATTTAGGGAAGGTGTTAAGCACCCTAAATATTCGTAGTACTCTACGAGAACCTCTTGATTTTATTTAACTTTTGTGCTATAAACTTGCTTGCTTAAAAAATGGAATTTGCAATGATAAAAGAAAATAAAGACCTAATTTATCTACATTTTTTTTTATTGATTTGGAAGGACGCATGTTCGTTGCCTACGTACCCGTGAGGGATCAAAACCTCGTAGTTCGGGGTAGAAATTGACGTTTGATTTGTTTTGTGTTTTTTAATAGCTTTTGAAAAAGGTTTTAAAATGAAAAGCCAAAATGGCGAATGAGTATTTGTTTGTGTTTTTTAATATTAAAGAAAAATAGACTCGAAGTAGAATTAAATTGATTAAAGTTTGATTAAGAAAACAAAATAAAATGACGATCGCTTGATTGAAAAATCAAGGTTTGCTATGAAAATATTTTTGTGATTTTTGATTATTTGAATGTTTTTGTTATTTTGAATAATGATATAGAAATTATATAAGCAGAATGAGAAAAATAATGTTAAGCTGAAATATAATAGTAACAGTTGATTTAGGACTAGAGCATTCTGGAGAATGATTATATAAGCAGAAATATAATATTAACAGTTGATTTTAGGACCAGAGCATTCTGGAGAATGATTATATAAGCAGAAATATAATATTAACAGTTGATTTTAGGACCAGAGCACTCTGGATTGATTTAATTAACAAGGACCAGATTATTCTGGAGAATAATATAATATTAATAGTTAATTTAGGACCAGAGCACTCTGGATTGAGGTGTGTATTTAATGACAAAATTTAAATATGCATATGATAATAGTGGACAATAGAATGTGATGTAAAAATAAAATAAAAATGCATGAGAATTAAAATAAAAATGCTAAAGAAATTAAAATGCATGAAAGAAATAAAAACATGAGATGCAGGGGAGTGTGAGCAGTATAATGGGGGGTGCGGAGAACAAAAAGAAATTGAATTAGGACTAAACTTATGCAAGAGTGTGGGCTTAGCAGGAAACAGTGTGGGCCTTTCGATCAAGATCAAGTGGCCTTGATCTGATCCTGAGGAAAGGCCCCAAGGGGCGCTGGATCAATCAAAGGTACAGAAGGTGGGGGTGCGAGCTTACAACGGTGGTCTCGCACACATGTGATTGGATAGCTATATAAATAGTTGTTTTCATTCAGAACTCATTCATTTGAGTTTTTCCTTCTCTCTCCATCTTTCTTCTCTCTCGTCTCTCTCTTTATTCCTATTTCCCTTCTTCTTTTTCTTTGGTTCCGATGGGAACAGAGGGAGGTCGTAGGAAGTCCAGCGCGGTGGCCGGCGAGTTATCGCGGCGGCGCCACCGCGCCGGAGTTAAAACTCCCTTTTTTTAAGATTTTTTTTACTAAAATATTACCCTCCTCCTTCTCCTTCGGATTTTTAACTCAAATTTTTAAAATGAGACTCGATTCGGTATAGATCTAGAGTTTAAAAAAAACTACCTTTTGATTTGAACCGCGTCTGTAACGATTTAGTTCACGGTGATGATGATGGGTTTGTTTCGGTGTTTGTTGATGAAGGATTTGTTTGCTGCGGTCTTGAATTGGGTGTGTAGCAGCGTGTGTGTGTGTGTGAGTAACAGCGTGTGTATGTGTATAACAGTGCGGGTGTGTTGTGATGTTTGATTTGTTTGAGTTTGTGAGAGGTTTGAATTTTTTGTGTTATTGTGTGGTACAGGGGTGAAAATCGGTTCTGTCCAGTGTTGTTGTGTGGATTTTCTGGCTTTTGAAATTGGGAATTCTTGTGCGTGTTACTGATGTTGCAGGTTGTGAAAATTGTTGTTTATGTGAAATTGGATGTGTTCTTGGTTATTTGTTTTTTTTTTTTGCAGGTTTGGATTGATGGAAAATTGGTGAGATTGTTTGTTACTGGTTGTTTGGATCGAACTTAAACTCCCTTTTGCTGTGTGATACTCGCTTGTATTTATAGAGAAGGTTGAGACATTGTGTCTCTGAAGGGGGCAACAGAACTGCATTGGTTTGGTTCAAAGGGAACATGAAAGGCTGTCTTGAGTTGGCTTGATATTTTCGGACACATTTTTGGACCTTTGATATAAAATAATAATAATAATAATAATAATAATAATAATAATAATAATAATAATAATAATAATAATAATAATAATAATAATAATAATAATAAATAAATAAATAAATAAAAACTAAAAGTAATAATAAATAAAAATTGAGAGAAGAGGGCCTGACTCGGAACCAAATATGAGGTATTTTAAAATACCTCTCTGCCAAAATTTTCGCTGAAAAGTCAAAGATTAGTCGGGTTTAAAAGACATGTGTCGGTGTATGAATGCATGATTTTTTTTTTTGGTCAAAATTTGGGGTATAACAGATTCCCCTATATAAGTTTCTTCTTTACGTGATTTAAAAAGATGATATTTTTAAATCAACGGGTCGAAGAGACTTAAATACTAAGTACACCAATTTTGACCAGTTGTGATGCTGAGAATGCAATGCTGATGAATATAATGATATGAATGCATGTGATGCAATTATGAATGCAACGAGCGACAAGCATATGCCGACTGAGGGACAAACTGATAATTATCACTGGGGAGAGAGGATCGTCTAACATCATTACTGTGGTGAAGACGAACATATTGTCAGCTACTCGCATGAGCAACGACCACATACAGAAAGAAAATATTGTCAGTTACCCGCATGTGTAACGACCACTTACAGAAAGAAAAAGTCGTCAGTTACCCGCATGTGTAACGACCACTTACAGAAACAAATTGCCGTCAGTTACCCGCAATGAGTAACGACCACTTACAGAAAGAAAATGCTATCGGTTACCCGCATGTGTAACGACCACTTTACTAAAACAGATTGTCGTCAGTTACCCGCATGAGTAACGACCACTTACAGAAAGAAAATGATATCGGTTACCCGCATGAGTAACGACCCTCTACAGAAAGAAAATGTCGTCGGTTACCCGCATGTGTAACGACCACTTTACGGAAACAAATTGCCTTCAGTTACCCGCATGAGTAACGACTACTTACAGAAAGAAAATGCTATCGGTTACCCGCATGTGTAACGACCACGTTCAGAAACAAAATGCTGTCAGTTACCCGCATGAGTAATGATTGCGTTCAGAAACAAAATGCTGTCAGTTACCCGCGTGAGTAACGACTACGTACAGAAAGAAAATGCTATCGGTTACCCGCATGTGTAACGACCATAGAAAGAAAATTTCGTCAGTTACCCGCATGTGTAACGATTACTACAAAAAGAAAATAACGTCTATTACCCGCATGTGTAACGACCACTTTACTGAAACAAATTACCGTCAGTTACCCGCATGAGTAACGACCACTTTGGGATGATTTAATGGGTCCTGCCACTTGACTTGAATCAGACACATTGGGATGACATTTTTATGTATTAGAGTAAGACATAGACAAATAATGGAACTAAGTATGAATGATATTTTATGCGTGCTATGTATGCATGAATGATATTTTATGTATGCCATGTATGCATGAATGAATGTATGCGTATGAGACTCATATGACAGTATAGCGGTAAGACTGTTGAGACAAGATTGGGTAGGTCCGACGAAAGCAGCCCGACGTTATGTTACAAGCATTCAACAATCTTCATAGGAGAATAACATCACTTGGGGATGAATCAAACACCGTTGGGGTACAACCCTTCAAACAACACTGGCAGAAGTCGCCACTTAATCAAATCAGCAAAGAGTGCATTCCTCTATTTGGCCCACATAAAATGATGCCTCTGTTTTTGTTTTTTTCATTTTTTCATTTTTGTATTGTTTTTTTTTTTTGGAATCCCTAATTTTTGCCTGGATCGCCCTTTCGGGTTTTCGATCCACCGGGACGCTCATTTTTTGCCTAAGCCGCCTTTTCAGGTTTTCGACTTAGCGAGCTCTTCTTTTTTTTTTACAGAGGTCATCTCACAACTTTTGGTCATGCTTACCTCGCAGAGTTTAATTGTCCTTGAGACGGATGCTGATGAATGTTTCACCTACTCATCAGTTCAAAGAAAATGTACTTGTTGTTTATGTTTTTCAAAAGACATGAAAAAATTTTAAATATATATTTTTTTTGCTTTAAGTATAATCATCAAAAATAGAAGAAAATTTTGCGAACAGAATAGATGAGAATTTCAAATAAATGGGCACAAGCTCAAATTAGATGTAATGGAATGGTAGCCTGCCAAAAGGCGTGACTCCACAAATTTTAAAAGTTTGGAAAATGGTAATTATAAAGGGAAAGGTACATTGAACACAATAAATGCTATTCTCCCTGACAACTTTGAATTCCACTGTTCCGAGTCATTGATTTGTAGATGCTTCAAATTGGAGGTCTTTTGATAGTTGGATGCCCCAAGTGGATTGTGCTTAACTGATGCAGTTGCTTTGTCATGATCCTTAACTATTGCATAGATCGCCCTTGCAGGTTTCAACCTATCAGGATAAACATTTTTTTTATATGTCTCTAACTTTTGCATAGACCGCCCTTTCAGGTTTTCAGTCCATCGAGACGCTATTTTTTGCCTAAGCCGCCTTTTCAGGTTTGCGACTCATCGAGCTTTCATTTTTTCTTTTGACAAAGTATTTCTTGACTGCATCGATACTCATAGGACGTGCAAGTTTGCTACCATTCATTGTGAATTGGCATCCATTTGCCCCCGGAATCGAGTAATACATTTTTGAGCACAAAGCCACTTTCTTGACATTCGCGGGGACAAACCTTCTTTGTCGCATACTTTCTTTATCCTTTTGATATAACTGTCCGTGACATACGACGGTAACACTTTTAAATCTTTTATTGGAACTTCCGTTGACGGGATTTTGACTTCCATGAGAACACTGCCTTTATGTTGTATGCTGAGGGATGGAGGGGGATTGCCCCTGTTGAAGTGTGTACTGAAGTACAATACCCATGTAAGGCCAATTGTAGCATTTTGTGCCAGTTCTTGTGCATGAAATTCCTCTTCAGGACAATCTTTCTTGATATTTGCAGCTTCGATGGCCAAGATGCCCCAGTAGGCAGTATATCTTATTGGAAACTTCTTCATCATCCTTCTCTTCAGCCTCGAATA
The DNA here is from genome assembly GCF_051527215.1 of Medicago sativa. Classification (NCBI taxonomy): domain Eukaryota; kingdom Viridiplantae; phylum Streptophyta; class Magnoliopsida; order Fabales; family Fabaceae; genus Medicago; species Medicago sativa. The sequence continues at coordinate 32,725,359 of NC_140752.1, read as the reverse complement.
CAAAGAACTCAAAGTCGATAGAGAGTATCAGGTTAAAGTGTTCAACGGGTTTATTAATGCATGATTTGATTATTGATATATATGATTATGCAGATATGCGGAAGTGACTTAAAGGAAAATAATTTTTTTTGTTTTTTTGTATTACCATTTTTCCAGAAAAAGCATAAAATAAAAGCAAAGTCGGAATCAAAGCGCCTTTTTATTAATGATGAAAAATACATGAAGCAAAAAGCCCTACACGAGTTCACTTAAGTCTCGGGCGGGACGAAAGGAATTTTTCCTAAGAAAAACATAAAACAATAAGCAAACATATTTCTTGAACAATTGAGTAGTGTAAGGAAATATCGATTACGATCCGACTGCGGCTGGCCAATCCATGTGTTACAAACACTAGATATTATGATTTGGTAGCGGATTGACTTGCACATTTGGACCTAAGTCTGTGAAAGATAAATCCTTGCTTTGGATTAACTTCTGAACCTCCTCCTTAAGACAAATGCAATGTTCAACGTCGTGCCCCGGTGCCCCTTGATGGAATTCACAGGTGCGGTCGGCACGGTACCAGTGAGGTAAAGGATTTTGCACTCGAGGGGGTGCCTTGAGTTGCACCAAATTTCTTGCGAGTAGCGAGGGTAACAAATCCTTATACAACACAGGTATAGGAGGGAACTGGTTTCTAGGAGGGCGAGGCTGTTGTTGAGCTTGAGGATGAAGCTGATGTTGAGGTGGTGGATAATGATATGGTTGTTGGTGGAATTGTTGAGGGTTATGTGGTTGATAATTTGGTTGGTACAGTGGCGGATAATATTGTGGAGGTCCCTGAGGCCTTGGCGGCCTTTGGGGTGCGATGTTGGCAACATAGGAATAGTTTGAGTGCACAGGCTGATATCCGCTGTAAGCCACCATGCCCACTTCCTGAGTGTTCTTCTTCGAATATCCATTTCCAAATTTCCTATTACCACTGGATGAACCACCTGGTGAGTCACCCGACAAACCACTCGACGAACCACTCGATGAACCACTTTCTTTAGCCATATGTCCCTTCCGGGCCCAATCTTCAATGCGCACCCCCATGTCTACCATGTCAGTAAACTTTTGCGAAGCACAAGCAAGCATCTTCTCTGAGTAGAAAGGGCTCAGAGTTTCATAGAACAAATCAGAAATTTCCTTCTCATCCAGAGATGGGCGGATCTGAGCAGACTTCTGGATAAACCGCTGGGCATATTCTTTGAAGGATTCTTTATGCCCCTGGGTCATAGATTGCAACTCCTTCCTATTCGGTGCCAAATATGAATTGTACTTGTACTGCTGGATGAAAGCATTTGCCAGTTCCTCAAAAGAAGCAACACTTTTCAGATTCATGTACCACGTATGTGCAGGGCTAGCCAAACTGTCCTGAAAACAGTAGATAAGAATAGGCTCATCTTTCTTATGAGCTGTCATCTTCCTTACGTACATGGTTAAGTGCATTTGAGGGAACGTTTCTCCCGTGTACTTCTCGAAAGTCGGTGTCTTGAACTTATGTGGTATCACCACATCTGGGACCAGACAGAGGTCATGCACATTCTGATGGAACACCTCTTTACCACGAACGTTCCTCAACTCTTTCTGTACTGCTTCCAATTTCTCTTCCAGGTTGCCCATTCGATCATCACCAAGTACACTACCCGAATGATAAATCTGTCCTTCTTCCTGCTGAGCTGCATGGACGGTAGGCCCTGCCTGTGTTACGGTAGCCTGAGGAAATTGTTGACCGTAAGGAAAGGGGATTTCATTTTCCCTGGGACGAAGACCTTCGTTAGGCATACGTGGCATACCCCATGGATAACCATTTGGCATGTCATACAGAGGGTTAAAAGTAAATCTTTCAGGACTCGGAGGATGGAAACCCTCATTGTACATGTTACCTGATGAGCAGCCCACCTCAAGAGATTGCGAAATACCAGTAGATGCCGCAACAGTCGCAATTGGCTGTGAAATACCCTCAACCGTAGCGGAATAGACCCCATTAGGAGTTGGCTCGGAGGCTACTACTTGTTCCCTTTCAGCCATTATAACGTCCATCATGATTGACAGCTTCTCCAACTCAAGCTTTAGACGATCAACTTCCCCTCTAAGCTCAACATTTCTTGTTCTGTGGATGACGTCTTTCTTCTGATGTAAGCTCGAGTGCGATGAATGCGAGTAGGTCTATTCTGAGTATGCCGGGCCACTTTGTTTGATATGAGTTGAGGTTTTACAGAAAAGAAAATGGTGTGAGACTTTGAATTTGAAACTAATGAAATGCACATGATGTATGAAATGCTTATGCAAAAAGATGTACAATTTTTGTTATCGAAGGATTTGTCAAGGAGAATTGTAAACATCGCAGATTGTTTTCATTTGAAGGTTTGTAAAGATATTGCAAACGGTTCTATTTTCAAAAGGTAAGATTGAAACCAAGGACGAAGTTCTTTAACAAGAGCAAAAGCTTAGTTAAGATTTTTAAAGTTTGTATTTCTTGGTGTTCATCTTTACAAGGTGGAATATCTCTGATGTTTACAAAAATTTATCTAAATCATTCGATGTTTTGATGAGAAAAGTTTTTATGCATGTATGCATGTATGCATGTTTATGCTACACAAATAGTGAAAACATGGTGAGGTTTAAGTCCATATGTTGGAGCCAAGGATAACAACGCCATTTGGTAAGGACTATGGTTTAATTTGCACTTGTACCAAAGGTTCTACCAAGTTCCCAGAGTTGTCAACCACTTCCGAATGTCATCGGGTTGCGGAAATACTTCCGGTCCAACAACGTTCGTAAGAAAGTCTCGTCCGAGTGTAGTATCGCGTATCGACTAAACCAAGATTGACTCATGATTAGCCACCGCACTACGTCCTAAAAGGCCAAGAGGGGTTAAAGGTGACTAAAGGTTCTCAACTTTTAGCGGTCACTTGAAAATAACATGCCAAACACGAATACTCATGCCAACATAGTATGTTTCCAAGATCCCTGAGTTGAGTGGGGTTATCACATGTGCTATAACCAAAACTCACTCTTGGCAAAGCACTATGATTATACCACCGTCCTATCTTAATTTTCCCTCAAGCTCGGGTATAGAGCTTATCTCACCACTCACGTTTAAGAAATGAGAGAGAAGAAGGGAGAACAAATATACACGAATTTCCATCTTTTATTTTAAAAAAAAAATTTTTTAGCAAGTTTACAGGACAAATTTTAAATAATGCCAAGTTAGGCTCAACCCTCTTACTTTTGTATTCCCCAGTGAAGTCGCCATTTCTGTCGCGTCATTTTTCGGACGGTCAAAGGCCATTATGATTGGCGTTCGACCCGCTTTTTATTTCACGACTGAACATTTAATTCTTTTCAAAAGAAAGTGGAAAAAGGTTCAAATACCACATTTTTAGGGATTAAGGGTTCGGGGGTTGGTTATATTTAGGGAAGGTGTTAAGCACCCTAAATATTCGTAGTACTCTACGAGAACCTCTTGATTTTATTTAACTTTTGTGCTATAAACTTGCTTGCTTAAAAAATGGAATTTGCAATGATAAAAGAAAATAAAGACCTAATTTATCTACATTTTTTTTATTGATTTGGAAGGACGCATGTCCGTTGCCTACGTACCCGTGAGGGATCAAAACCTCGTAGTTCGGGGTAGAAATTGACGTTTGATTTGTTTTGTGTTTTTTAATAGCTTTTAAAAAAGGTTTTAAAATGAAAAGCCAAAATGGCGAATGAGTATTTGTTTGTGTTTTTTAATATTAAAGAAAAATAGACTCGAAGTAGAATTAAATTGATTAAAGTTTGATTAAGAAAAAAAAATAAAATGACGATCGCTTGATTGAAAAATCAAGGTTTGCTATGAAAATATTTTTGTGATTTTTGATTATTTGAATGTTTTTGTTATTTTGAATAATGATATAGAAATTATATAAGCAGAATGAGAAAAATAATGTTAAGCTGAAATATAATAGTAACAGTTGATTTAGGACCAGAGCATTCTGGAGAATGATTATATAAGCAGAAATATAATATTAACAGTTGATTTTAGGACCAGAGCATTCTGGAGAATGATTATATAAGCAGAAATATAATATTAACAGTTGATTTTAGGACTAGAGCACTCTGGATTGATTTAATTAACAAGGACCAGATTATTCTGGAGAATAATATAATATTAATAGTTAATTTAGGACCAGAGCACTCTGGATTGAGGTGTGTATTTAATGACAAAATTTAAATATGCATATGATAATAGTGGACAATAGAATGTGATGTAAAAATAAAATAAAAATGCATGAGAATTAAAATAAAAATGCTAAAGAAATTAAAATGCATGAAAGAAATAAAAACATGAGATGCAGGGGAGTGTGAGCAGTATAATGGGGGGTGCGGAGAACAAAAAGAAACTGAATTAGGACTAAACTTATGAAAGAGCGTGGGCTTAGCAGGAAACAGTGTGGGCCTTTCGATCAAGATCAAGTGGCCTTGATCTGATCCTGAGGAAAGGCCCCAAGGGGCGCTGGATCAATCAAAGGTACAGAAGGTGGGGGTGCGTGCTTACAACGGTGGTCTCGCACACATATGATTGGATAGCTATATAAATAGTTGTTTTCATTCAGAACTCATTCATTTGAGTTTTTCCTTCTCTCTCCATCTTTCTTCTCTCTCGTCTCTCTCTTTATTCCTATTTCCCTTCTTCTTTTTCTTTGGTTCCGATGGGAACAGAGGGAGGTCGGAGGAAGTCCGGCGCGGTGGCCGGCGAGTTATCGCGGCGGCGCCACCGCGCCGGAGTTAAAACTCCCTTTTTTTTAGATTTTTTTTACTAAAATATTACCCTCCTCCTTCTCCTTCGGATTTTTAACTCAAATTTTTAAAATGAGACTCGATTCGGTATAGATCTAGTGTTTAAAAAAACTACCTTTTGATTTGAACCGCGTCTATAACGATTTGGTTCACGGTGATGATGATGGGTTTGTTTCGGTGTTTGTTGATGAAGGATTTGTTTGCTGCGGTCTTGAATTGGGTGTGTAGCAGCGTGTGTGTGTGTGTGAGAGTAACAGCGTGTGTATGTGTATAACAGTGCGGGTGTGTTGTGATGTTTGATTTGTTTGAGTTTGTGAGAGGTTGGAATTTTTTGTGTTATTGTGTGGTACAGGGGTGAAAATCGGTTCTGTCTAGTGTTGTTGTGTGGATTTTCTGGCTTTTGAAATTGGGAATTCTTGTGCGTGTTACTGATGTTGCAGGTTGTGAAAATTGTTGTTTATGTGAAATTGGATGTGTTCTTGGTTATTTGTTTTTTTTTTTTGCAGGTTTGGATTGATGGAAAATTGGTGGGATTGTTTGTTACTGGTTGTTTGGATCGAAATTAAACTCCCTTTTGCTGTGTGATACTCGCTTGTATTTATAGAGAAGGTTGAGACATTGTGTCTCTGAAGGGGGCAACAGAACTGCATTGGTTTGGTTCAAAGGGAACATGAAAGGCTGTCTTGAGTTGGCTTGATATTTTCGGACACATTTTTGGACCTTTGATATAAAATAATAATAATAATAATAATAATAATAATAATAATAATAATAATAATAATAATAATAATAATAATAATAATAAATAAATAAATAAAAACTAAAAGTAATAATAAATAAAAATTGAGAGAAGAGGGCCCGACTCGGAACCAAATATGAGGTATTTTAAAATACCTCTCTGCCAAAATTTTCGCTGAAAAGTCAAAGATTAGCCGGGTTTAAAAGACATGTGTCGGTGTATGAATGCATGATTTTTTTTTTTGGTCAAAATTTGGGGTATGACAGGCTCTTCTTTCTTGCTCAAGCAGTCGAGTGATCTCATACGGTATCTCTTCATCATCCTCCTCATCTTCAGCTTCATATACAGGTAATCCAAAATTTAGAGGAACCATAGGGTCACTGTGTTCAACGGGTTTATCATGGTTCAATCTGCATAATATGATTGGAATGATTTTTAGAAAAAAAAATTTCATGCAGATTTTTGAAATTAATAAGAAAATACAGATGTTTTGGTTTTTTCTGGCATTACCATTATTTCCAAGAAAAAGGCATTAAAAAGTAAAAAACAAAGAGTCGCGGAAAAGACGACAACTTTTATTGATAACGGCAATGCCGAAACAAACATGCCCTTACAATGATATCACTTTCGCCTTGGGCAGAGCGAGAGGATTGTTATTTTGAAAACAAAGAAAAAACATGAGCAACAAGACACATTACATGGAAGCATGCATGACTAAAGGAACATCAATGGCCTCCCAATTTCTCACAGTGCCTCCTGGTACAACAAATGTAGGCACATAACCACTTTCAGCAGCATCTTCAGCAATAGCATTGATAAACCCAGCACTGTAGAAAGTTCCTGTTGAAATACCCGAGGTCGGGGAGAACCCAAGGCCTTCTTTGCGCTTGTTTTCCAAAATCTATATCACTTTGCCCCAGCCAGCAGCTTGCCCTTCTTGAACAGCTTTGTAGGCGTCTTTCAATGAAGCCATACTGGCACTAGCTCTCCGGGGTTCTGCACCTTCAACAGTCAAGCCTTAAAATGACGTCCCTTCAGCGGACCCATTCCTCACAAACTTGAGTTTCTGATGTAGAGTAGAAGTTACTGCCCCAGCGTCGTGAATCCACGGCCTTTCGAGAAGACAACTGTAAGAAGCATTGATATCCATGACCTAGAAAGTAATCTGGAATGTCTCAGGACCAATGGTAATCGGTAGATCTACCTCCCCAAGAACATCTTTGCGAGATCCGTCAAAAGCCTTAACCAAATAGCTACTTCCCCTTAGGGAGAGTCCATGATGACTCAACTGTCTCAGTGTAGACTCAGGCATTACATTCAAGGATGATCCAGTGTCCACCAGCACATTGGATATCATGTCAGACTTACAGTGCACCGAGATATGCAAAGCTAAGTTGTGGTGTTTCCCCGCTTCGGGGAGCTCATCATCACCAAACCCCAAGTTATTGCAAGCAGTAATGTTACCCGCTATTCCATCAAACTGATCCACAGAGACTTCATGATCAACATAAGCCTATTCAAGTACCTTCATTAACACTTTCCTGTGAGCTTCTGAGATCAAGAGCAGAGACAAGATGGATATTTTTGACGGAGTTTGCAGCAACTGGTCCACAATCTTATAATCGCGCTTTTTAATAAGCCTCAGAATTTCGTCCAGATTAGACTCTTCAATAGATTGGCCTGATGGGCCGGTGTTCTTGTCAACAGGAGGAGCAACTGGTGGAGTTATCGTAGCAACTGGTGTAACCATCTTCTTTTGGAACAAGGGTGGACGGACTTTCCCGCTTCTTAGAGCTGTAATTTCTCCGGCAACATTATCAACCGTATCTGGGGATACCAGAGGCACTTCCACTCCATTCTCAATCATGGTTGCATCGTACTTGTAAGGGATTGCTTTTGTAGAGGCATAAGATACCGGACCAGGTAACCTGATCACCAAAGGTTCAACATTCTTTGTCTGAGATGCAATTTCAACCGGAGAATCATGAAACACTAGCACAATCACGCGAACATCACTGGCAATCAAGTGCTTGTCATCCATCAGGCTCTGTATATCATCTTGCACCACACCACAACCCATAGGATTTTGAAGACATTCTGAACAAGAAGCATGGTTGTGATTGAACAAAGAAGCCTGGCAAAGTTTGACATGTAGTGGCACCAAAGGAGTAGCAACATTACGGACATCCAACATGGGAGCCTCTCTAGGAACAGGAACTCTTTCAAAAGCCTCGATCATGTTAACTGCGGCATGATTTGGAAGTGGGTTGTCAAGAACATGAGGAACACTATTTTCAAAAGTCAACCGTCTTCTGTCTATCAGGTCCTTTACAATATACTTCAGAGCATAGCAACCTTCAACATCGTGGCCTTGAGCGCCCTGATGGAATTCACATGTGAGATCCTGTCGGAACCTGGGAGGCAATGGTGTAGGCGGAGGCTTGCCTGGTCTGGTGACGCAGTGGCCTTTAGCAAGTAGGGTTGGGAGCAGATCAACATACCGCATTGGTATTGGTGGAAAATAAGTCTTGGGTCGAGGACACTGTTGTTGCTGCTGTTGCTGTTGAGCAGGAGGCTGCTGTTGTACTTGTTGAGCAATGGCATTAACGGGCACTGGTGGTTGGCCCGGTGGCATAGGATATTGTTGGTAGAATGGCGGGCAGTAAGGATGTTGATAGTACTGCATGTATTGGTAGGGCAGGGGTGACTGAGCAGCAGCTGTAGACTGGTTACCAGATACCATTCCTACTTCGGAATCTTTCTTCTTATGGTGGCCATTACCATACTTCTTAGGTGCACTGGCTGAAGATTCCCCCTTTTCAAGAACAATGATACCCTCTCTAACAGCCTCCTCTAGACGAGTTCCCATAGTAACCGTATCAGAGAAATTATTCGGAGCAGAGACTATCATTCTTTCAACATATTCCTTCTTCAAAGTCTTCAGGAACGTCTGTGTTAATTCTTCCTCATCAAGCCGAGGAGAAACACGGGCAGCTGCCCCTCTCCATCTCTGAGCATATTCACAAGGTCTCACCTGACTTTTGAGACAAAGACTTAAGAGAATCTCTATTTGGCTTCAAGCGGGTGTTAAACTCATAGTGATTTTCAAAGGCAGCAGCAAGTTCTTCAAAAGTATGGATATTGTCCTTGCTTAAACCAGTGTACCAGTCTACCGCATCTTCCATCAAACTATCCTGGAAGCAGTGGATCATCAGTGCATCATTATCTGCGTAGTTGGCCATCTTTCGGACGTACCGAATGACACGGCTATGTGGACAAGAAGTTCCATTGTATTTGTCAAAATCTGGCACTTTGAACTTCTTAGGAACCTCAAATCGGGATACCAAGCATAGATCACGAGCCTTAGCAGAAACAGCGTTCCCACGGCTAGCCTTGACCTCACGGAGTTCTCCAGCTAACTCCCTTAACTGTTTTCTCATAGCCTCCATCATAGGGTCTTGTCCACGTGGAGTGTCAACATCGATTACCTGTTGCACAGTGTGTACAATAGGGTCGGTAACAACAGTGGTCACCTGAGGCATAGAAGTGGGTGTAGTAGTAAAAGTTGTCACAGGAATCTGTCCTTGGTTGCCAATACCAGAAATACCGGCCGCAGTATTAGGAGCATAGAAAGCTGGGAGTCCATAAGGGTGTCCATTGGGCATAACAAACCGAGCATCAGACATCACAGTAGATAGTGGGATAGATGGAATTACTTCAGTAGAAACTGGGACAGATGTGGCTGGTTGTTCTTGTGCAGCCATCATGGTAGACATGGCGTCATGAGCCTTAGCCAAGTCTTCTTTCATAGCAGCCAATTCGGCACGGAGCTGAGCATTTTCTTCTTCAAAGTTAGCCATGTTTCTTCTCTTGTACAATCTTTTTTGATGGACTCTATCTGGTTGGTAAACCTTGCGAGCACGAGCCACTTTTCAGACTGTGGCGGAAAAAACCAGGAGGCAATGAGCACGAGAGAAGTCTTTTGTGACCAATGAATGCACATGATGCATGAGATGTGTTAATGCATATGCAAAAAGACCCTCTCTTTTTTTCTTTTTTTTTTGTGTTATCGAAGGGTTTTAGACAAACTAGAAATTTGTAAACATTACTAAACAACTGAAACATCAAAACCAGACAAAACAATCAAACATCACAAAGTCTTACAAGATAATTCCCTTTGAAATACTAAGCCAAGGGATAGACTTTGAACTGTAAAACATCAATAACAACTGAAAATAACAACAGGAAACAGAAATCCTCAAGCGTAGGAAGTGGAAGCATCATCCTCAGTCTCAGACCCAGACTCATAGCTGCAGTATCGTGCATAGAAGTTACGGGCACCCCTGGCCCTCTTGGAGTCCGTCATAAGCAACTTATCCTTTTCTTCAATTTCCTTCTGAGCTTTAGCCAGCTCTTTCTTCAATGTCAGAACCTCATGAGTCTTCTGTTCATCTTTTCCATCCAAAGTCATGATCAAGTTCTCAGCCTCATAGTATCTAGTCTTCCACTGATGCTTCTCCCGACTCTCCATAGCTAGATGCTCCTGATACATCTCCTGAGTAGGTGGAAGTAGAGGCAACGGCATGGTTGGAATAGATGCAGACACATATCTCATAGCGGGGTAAGGCATACCAATCTTCTCAGCTTGGTTTATCACCCACTGCGTATAGGCCTCATGAGCAATACCGGACCTTACACCCATATGCTTCACCTCTTTCTTTCGAAGCTTAGACCAAGCTTCCATGAAATCTTCTCTTATTCCCGTGGGAGCATTGGAGTAATGGAAGAAGTAAGGAGATGTAGCAAGATTGATGGGCTTATCTTTCATCGGGAAACCAAATTGTCGCAAGGCGAGCTCCGGGTTGTAGTTGATTCCACCCCGGGTACCAAGAAGAGGTACATTAAGAAACTTCCCACCACCGAAGATGATTTCCTTGACTCTAGAAGCTGGAGTGAGCCAAACCACTTCATTAGGAGTGAGAGCCATGATCCTCTGTGAAATAGTCCAAATCTCTGGATTATCATGGAAAGACTTCAGAAGGTGTGAAATAAACCACCTATAGAGGAGAGGCACACAACAAAGAATGTATCCACGAACCTTGCCGGATCGATCGTGAATAGCATGGTATGTGTCAGCTAGCAAAGTAGGAACCGGATTCTTGGAGTGGAAGATCATAATAGCATTCATGTCCACGAAGTCATCAAGATTTGGAAAGAGAATAAGCCCATAGATGAGTAGTGCAAGAATAGCTTCAAGAGTGTCTTGACAAGTGGTCTTGAGGTTGGCTTTCTCAAGTAGATACATCGAAGTGAACCCTCGGATATGAGCCTTAGTGACAAGATTCTTGGAGACATCGGTGGTCTTGAGATAGATATCTTTAGCAATAACCAAGGGAGTAGGAGGATTCTCAAGTCCCGCAAAAGGTGTCCCTTTGGCTATGGGTAAGCCGGTCAAGGAAGAATAAGCCTCTAGGGTAGGCATCAACTGAAAGTCGGGAAAAGTAAAGCACCGATACTCCTGATCATAGAATTGCACTAGAGTGTGCACAAGCTTCTCATCCACATTAGTCTGGAGAAGAGTAAGTAAAGCCCCGTAACGATGTCGGAAACCAGTCGGATCCTCGATCTTGAATGCCAGATCTCTCAAACTAGCCAAATCCACTTCCTTGAACTTGTAGGACTTAGTCTTCCCCATTCCTACAATGTTTACAAATTCAATTTGTCTAAGCCCTTCGATAAAATGCATGGAAAAAGTTTATGCATGTATGCATGAATGCATGATTATGTTCAAGTACGGAGAAAACATGGTGGGTTGAAATTCAAAGTCAAGGAGTCACGGGTGGACACGGTGTCCGGTGAAACTAGGGCTTTGGATAATAGTAACCGGGTTCTAAAAAGTTCCCAAGTCGCAACCTCTCAGACGTATATCATGGTGCCACGAGACAAACACTCGCTCCACGATTATGCGTAAGAAGGTCTAACTTGAGTGTAGTATCGCATGACGACTAAAACTCGAGACAAACACTTGGTTTAGCCTCCGCACTACATCCTAGAAAATGGCCATGGACGGGTTCAGTTATCTACGGTTCATAGCGTCATAGAACAATTAGAATTAAAGTGCCTAAACGCGACAACACGCGCCGACAACATCACCCCTAAAATGCCTCAGGTATGTGGGATTGATCGCATAATCCAAAACACGAGGCGACCCTCGGAATGAATTGTCGATTATATCCCTCCTAAATCCTAAGTTCACTCAGCCCGGGTGTAGGACTTTTGATATTCTCACCCCACACGTTTGCAAGAAATTAAACATTTATTCACATAGGAAAACAAATAAAAGAAACAAGTAAAAACAAAGCGCAAGCGTGGAAATAAAGAGTAGGCGTAACTCTTGAATCTCCCCAGTGAAGTCGCCAGCTGTTTTATCTTGGTTTTCGGGTGTCAAACATTGATTAAGTTTGAACCTTTTTAACCTTTGATATCTCATTTTTTCTTGGGAAGGGAAAAAATAAGCAAAACCCTTGAGAATCGAGGTCCGGGAGTTGTTTTCGCTACGGGAAGGTGTTAGGCACCCATAACGACTATAGTATCCTATAGGAACCGTCTTTACTTTCTACGCGCGAGCTTTATTTTTAAATGCTATTTGGAAAGTGTTTATTTAAGCCTAAGAGTTTTTGCTAAGTGAAGAATTGGAGGGAGAAGAAAGCGTTTGAATTTTTATTTTATTTGAATTGAAGGAATTTTGATTCCTTGCCTACGTACCCTTTTAAAGGATCAAATCCACCGTAGTTCTCTTCCAAAAAAGGTTTTTGTTTTTGTTGGTTGATTTTAAGTTTGAAAATTAGAATTTTGAAGAATGGAGATTGAGAGGCCTTAAAGGCATAAGATTGTGAAATTGTGAGGTTTGATTAGTGATTTTGGAAAAGAAAGTCTAAGTATGATTAGAATTCATTAAGGTTTTATTTAAGAAAAGAAAGGGAAAATCAATGGGAATTTGGATCCCAAGGTTTATTTGGAAAATGATTTGAGTGATGTTGTTCATGGTTTTTGGAAAATGATTTTTCTAAGTGTAAAGCCTAAGCATTCATCTAAACATTCAATCCTAAACATACATCTAAACATGCATATCCTAGCCATACATCTAAAGTATCTATGTGATGTGTGTGCATGTGTCGGTGCTTGTGTCGGTGTACATCATTAGAGTCCATTGTCCTTTACATCATGCCCTAATTACATTCTATGGTCTTGCAAGGATTTAAAATTGCATGAAGTAAAATACAAAATTCCTAAGTCTTTACATTCTAAGTATTGCATGAATTGTAAAATGCAAGAAAATAAGGGCTAAGAATGTGAGAGGGAGGATGAAATGTTTATGAAATGAATGGAACACAATGAAATTGTTAGTAGCATAAGGTGCAATATGGTAAAAGTAAAGCAAGAGAAACACTATAACAAGAGCATAGAAATTAACACAAGATAATGCAAAATATAGCTAAAAAACTCACTTCAAAAATACAAGGATCCTATGGCCTATGATTCTCATGATTCACCACATTTTTAAAGGCATAAACTCAAATTTTAGAATGAGAATCAAGACAACATGATGAACTTGACATTTTTAAAGTGAATTTAGACATATATGCATTATTTATTCACAAACATAACTTGTAAACCAAGCAATTAAGCAAAGTTCACACACATGCAGCAAAAGCACATATAAACAGTAGTCAAAACTTCACAAAATCATATGGTAATAGATCACAAACATTTATCAAGAAATTGGGGCTAGAACCAAGCAATTTTCACAAGTTTTTAATACAAAACATCACAAAATTAGCAAGAAAATCATCACATTATTTTTATCAATTTTTATCATGCAAAATCATCACACAAATATCACACAACTAACAAGGAATATACATGAAATTTCTTAGGATTTTTAAAAGATTTTTTAAATGCAAAACTTCAAAACTTTTAGCAAAATTAGTAAACAATTAGCAAGAAATACTACACACATTTTCTCTCAGATTTTAACACATAACAACATCACAAAAATATCAAGACAATTGTCAAGAACAAATAGGAAATTTTTAGGGATTTTTTTAAAGGATTTTTACACTCAAAAATATACAAAAAATTCACAAATTTTAACAAAAATAGTAAACAAAATAACAAGAAATACTACATATATTTTCCTCAAGTTTTGACACATAAAAACATCACAAAAAGGTCAAGAAAAATATCAAACACATATAGAAAATTTTATGGAATTTTTATAAGAATTTTTGAGTGAATAGGGGTGCAGGATGCAACACAGCAGGTGTACATAGCAAAAAATCCAACACAGACGAAGGACCCAAGCCCAAACCCAAACCTGCATGGATCCTGGATCACAAGGGAAACTATGGAGCGTTGGATTGATCCAAACGGATCAAACCCTAGATCCTGTGGCTACGAAAGAAAACCAGGTGGACCAAGAATGAACCGGACCGGTTCAGGGGCCTATAAAACCCCAAACCTACCGGTCCAATTCATTTCCTACGTTCACTTCTCTCTCTTCTCTCATCCTAGTGAGAGAAACTCTCACTTCTCTCTTCTCCTCTGGTCGTCTTCTCCGACGAACACAACGGAGGAGGTGCGGTGGCTCGCCGGTGGCACCGCCGCACCTGAACTCTTTTCTGGAAATCTTATGTCGTTGTGTTCGTCTTTGACTCCTCTTCATGATTTTGACACTCGTTTTTTGAAACAAGGCTTAGATTTGAACAGATCTACTCTTGAATCTTACGTTCTAGGGTTTCAAATCTTTTTCTAATCTTCTTGAAACTAAACCCTAGCTTGACCTATTTTCTACGCTGATGATGATTATAAACTCTAATCTTGCAAATAAACGGTGAATCTTCATGATTTTACATTTTAGCGTTTCGGTTTCAATTCTTTTTCACAACTCTTCAAGGTTTTCACTTCGATTCACCGTTTATTTGTGATTGTGAACCTTCGACGAGCTTTTGCGATGAAAACGAAGGAGTTTTTTGAGGATTACCTGAACTTTGAATTGGAGATTTGAACGAACAGATCCTTGCAAGCTTCTGGTAAGTTTTGAAAAGAAACTGAAAATAAATCAGTTCTTGATCCTCTTCTTCTTCACTGATCGAATTCTGCTTCGATCTCTTTTCTTCTCACCTCTCCGAACTGTGATCGTACAAATTCTTGGAATTTGTGCTTGAATTGCAGTTCCTATAGTTCGATGATGACGATTCAGTGATGAATCTCTGAGAACTTCGATGAATTTACTTCAATTTGGCTTAATTTTGATTCTGGTGAAGTTAGGGTTTCGTGAATGTTCTTCGTGTTCTTGGCAATTTCTGGAGTTAGTTAGGATTTTGATCCTTGAGAGGAGAGAATGGAGAAAAGTGTTTGTTGAGTTGGCACTTTGTGATTGATTCTCTGTTACCGCATTGATGAGTTTGCTATTTATAAGCTGCCATATGGATTTGTTGACCTGTGAAATTGTGACACCTGGATTTGAACTTGTGAGAAATTCGGCCTTGCTGGATTTTGATGAAAGGACCTTTCTGCAACATTTAAAATTACAAGGACTAATCTGCAATTATTGAATTTTAGAGAACTGGACTGCAATTGACCTAAAAAGGACTTTAAAACAAAAATTTGACCCAAAAAAGGACTAAAACCTAAATTAAAAAGACTTCAAAAAGAAACAAAATGAAAAAGGACTAAAGTGTAAAACTGTTTTTAAAAGTTTGAAGGACTGAAATGCAAATTTTAGAAATTTTGAGGACTAAAAATGAAAAATTAAAATAAAATTGAATTTAAAATTGGTAAATGGAAAATAACGTAAAGTGGAACCAATAAAAAACACAAAATGGACTAAAACGAACCAATTACTTAAATGAGGTACTTCAAAGTAACCTCTCTTTGTCAAAATTTCATGTGAAATGACCAAAATGCCCCTGGGGACTAAAATGACTCAAAAATGTCTCAGATGCAATTTTAAAGTGGTTTTTAACAGGGGATCAAAGCAAGAGTTTATACAAACAAATTAAAAGACTCAGAGACAATTTTCCAAAGATTGAAAGAAATTTTAACATAAGAAATGACTAAAATGCCCCCTAGGGGCTAAACTGACTCAAAGTGGCTTCAAATATAATTTCTGAAATGGATTTTGACACGAGATTGAAACAAGGACTTATTCAAACCAATTGAAAGGACTCAAACAATTTTTTAAGGACTAAAATGAGTTTGAATGCAGGAAATGACTAAAATACCCTTTTCATGAATTTTGCAAATAATATTGAAATAAAATACAAAGAAACATGCAATTGATCAGAGACCAATTCAAATGACTTGAAATACAAGAAAGATATTTTTGGGTGACTTGAAATGCAAGAATACATGGACAAATACACAGTTGAAAAGATTTGTAAAACTAAGTTGAGAGATAAAGCAGAGTGAAATGTCAGTGTAAACAATAACAAATTGGCAAATGTTCAAGAATAATAGACATATATCAAAGATGAAAGAAAATTTTGAACAAGTATTTTTAGGTCCAAAATTAGGGTATAACAATCACAATATGAAAACAGAAATTCTATCAATTCCAATTCATCCAAAAACATCAAAAACTCAGTCAACAACATCATATATCAAAATTTCATTTGGGTCCTTCACATGAACAACTTAACACAAACTTCACCAATTTGAACAACAACAACAACAAATCTCATCATAATTCATCTTTTCAATGATACCCATTACATCAATTCATCAACAACACATGTTAAAACAACAACAAGAACATTTGAACATGAATTCATCAACAATTCAACAACCACAACTTCATTCATCATCAATTTCATACAAAAACATATCATGTTCATATCTACCCATTTTGACATACAAATTCAACAACAACAACACAATTAACATTCAATTCATGCATATAATCATGTCAACAAAATTAAGCATGAAATTCTACAACCAAATTCAAATTAAGCACTTAACCACAATTATGCAAAGAATTGGAGTAGAATTAAACTAAAGGATTATGATTAAAGCCTAACCCCCTTATCTCAATTCTTCACAATCAACACTAAGGCTTCACTTTAGCTCCAACCCTAGCTCCAATCCTTGAAGCTTGACCTCCCTCTAGCCTTCTCTAGATCTCCTCTT
This sequence comes from Medicago sativa, assembly GCF_051527215.1. Taxonomy (NCBI): domain Eukaryota; kingdom Viridiplantae; phylum Streptophyta; class Magnoliopsida; order Fabales; family Fabaceae; genus Medicago; species Medicago sativa. The sequence goes on along the minus strand of NC_140752.1, from coordinate 32,708,621 downwards.
CAAACCATTGTCTTCTCTCTATCTCTATCTCTATCTCTTCTCAATTGAAAATGAAAAATGTTGGCCAAAACCCTATTTCCTCTACCAACTAGAGCTTATATAGGTTCCATCTAATTGGGCTCAACTCACAACATCTAAATGGGCCTAACCCATTTCTATTCTAACCAAAAATGTTACTACTCACTTAACGGTAAAATGTAATAATAACGGTCACCTACCGGTAATAAATAAATCACTACAACTCCCTAGCAACTTAGTAAAATAACCACTCTCACTAAGCACTAAAAATAATTCTAAACGCAATTACTAAATTATCCCTACTCTCAAAATGACCAAAATACCCCAAGTCCAAAATGACTAAAATACCCTTCTAACACCGAATTCTACAATTCCCAACCAAAAAAACACACAGAGGCAAATAATCACATATGAGTACATATAACACACTTAAAAGCAATTAAATAAATAATAAAATAAATCTAGCTAAAAATCGGGTTGTTACATGAGTTATACCCCTAAATTCATACTTAGATTCGATTAAAATAATTGAATTTAGATACTAAGCAATTCGCTACTATCTATAGATAAAGTATAGAAAGAAACTTATACAAATTAAATTAGAGTCTAGATCATAAACTAAATTGGGATTGAATTGTGTGAGTCTTTTATGTGATTTCTTCTGCTATGTGTTAACAACAAATCTGGACAGAATATGATGTTGCAGATTTTGACTCAGAGTTTGAATGCTGCAGAAATAAATAACACGTAGATTAAAGAGTCAGAGAGAGAAGAAAGACACAATACAATTTGTACTGGTTCCTCCTATAAAGCAGGAGTAGTTTAGTCCCCTTACACCTCCAAGGGATTTAACTATAATCAATCTTGATTACAATTTGCTCAAGGACACACCAAGAGACTTATCAACACTCAAGCACACAACAAGAGACTTCTATGCTCTAGGAACCTACCTAAAGATTTATTATGCTCAAGCACTCATGCAAGAGACTTCCATTGCTTAAGCACAACTGCTTAAGACTTTACCCTGCTCAATCACAACTGACTGAGACTTCCTAGGTGCTCAAGGTTTCACCAAGAGACTTGTATGCTCAAGCACGCATGCAAGAGACTTTCTAAAATATTTTCCCCAACTGCAAACAAGTTAATTTGATCTTCAACTCTTTCTAACTGGTGAGTGTAAAAGGAACAAATGAACAGACTCACTTCTTAGGATTTCTAATATATAAACTTTAAAAATAATGATAAGTGTTTTGCCCTATTTAACTTGACAGTGAAAAATAGCAGTCTTGTTACTTCTTCTTCAGGTCATCAACTCCTTTTATAGGCAGTGATTTGAGAGACGTTGGAGAAGAGTGCCAACGCAAATAGAGTCGTTGAGAAGCTTCAATCATGAACGTTAGCCCTTTACCTGATATGGATAATCCCGTTGGAAAGTACTTAGAATCTCCTTTGTTGAAATGGGAATTATTTGTTGCTTTCTTCGTTCCTGATGTCCTTTCCACTTAGACAAAAGAAGACAAAGTAACTGCTCTTCCAGATGCAGTGATAGAGACAGCTTACAGAATAAGACAAAAGCTTACAAGGATTATGGGTCCCTCAGAATGACGTAGCCTAGTCAGCTTCTATGTTTTGATGTCCTTCATAGAATTTGTGAATGTCACTCCCCAGTTTCTGTGAGACTCCCATCTTCAAGGATTTTGACTTCTAATCTACACTAGGATCCCACTTCTGCCACCCCATAAAGCCTAACTAGGGCTTTGATAATATTGTTGGTTCATAAGGGGAGCTAGGGGGACCACCAATATCAAAGCCAAAACAACCATATAAGTGACAGAGATGCCACACTCTTACCCAAAACCTTAAGGCGTATAGGTTTATGGGTCCTCTCACATATAAAGTGTTCAACCTACACATTTCTAGCCGATATGTTACAATATTCTCTCTCAAGTGTGATTCCATCGATTCGTTGTGCTCTTCCTCAAGTGGAAGCTTTTTACTTGCTTGTAAAGTCGTTGATGCTTTCTCCGCAACGGAACTGGCACAAGGTGCTGGTCGTCGTACCCTTCGTTGAGCCAAGCTCTGATACCATTATTAGAAAATAACAGAGTTCAAGAAGAAAAATAAGCACAATCATAACACAAGAATATAACGTAAAAACTCTAAAATCGGAGGAAAAACCACGACCGTTTCTAAACGGATAACCAGAAAATTATTACTATGTGATATTTTTTAAACACATAAACTTCTCTCACTCTCACCATAATGCATCAGTACAAACCACACTCTCACAAAACAAATATTTAAACTAAGTAAGATATAAGCTTAAAGTGCTACTGAATGGTGCATTTAAAAATAAAGAACCCAGGTTCAATATATAGTCTTGGTCTTCCCCTTACTTCACCACAATAAGTGATACGAGACTTCTCTAATAACTAATATTTTTAACCTCATTCTTTATATAAGAAACTCGAATATCAAACTCAATAGGACTAGGTTAGCCAACCAGGTTGTTGGTGAACAAGTATAAAAACGTACTCTCTCTCTCTCTCTCTCTCTCTCTCTCTCTCTCTCTCTCTCTCTCTCTCTCTCTCACATACACACATTTTGTGTTTGTGTGTTTATGTTTTATTTTTATTTGTTTTAGATCGGTTTCTTCATGGTTTAACATTACTTTAATGCACTCGTTATAAGGAAGTTAAATATTTTGATAAAGAAGCTGAAAAATTTACTTTTAAATCAAAGAAACATTTTGATAATAAATTTCTAAGCAATAATAGTTGACTAAAAAAATATTTTTAAAAACTAGAAATACAATTAAAACCCCTTCTTGTGTTTCCATCATCTTTACTTATGGTCTTAGTTATCTTACTCTTTATATGGGTTTGCTTTGGTTCTTCACGAGGTATTAGCCTCTCCTTATATCAAGTTTTATTTTAACTTTTAACAATAACAATAATAATAATAATAATAATAATAATAATAATAATAATAATAATAATAATAATAATAATAATAATAATAATAATAATAATAATAATAATACTTCAATCATATATTTTGCAACAAAATAAAGTGATTATTAAATCAATAATTACATTGATAGATTTGTAAATTATAGTTCAAAACAATATACATTCTCTAATCACTATTATAATAACTATTTTTTAAGTTTATTGAATAATTAATGTATTTGATTAATATTATAGATCAGATATATCGGTTATTCAGTAAACCTAATAAGTGAAGCCTACTACGGTTGTTACTCTGACGATTTCTACTCGCAGCTTTGCACAAACGCTCCTCAACAAAGTCAATGTTCCTTTGTCACATCTCCCAAAACCTTGCTTGAAAGGTAGCTCTCTTTCAATCAAAATTTCAGAAAAAGTTTATCAACCTGGTCTTGCTAATTGTGACAACTATCTTCATGGAAGATTGGTGTTGTCTCGTGGTGATAAACCCTTACCATTTAAAGAGTTGCGCGAGAAACTCTTGCATTTATGGAATCCCATCGATCAGTGGAAGATGATTCCCCTGGGTCGAGGATTTTTTGAATTTCGCTTCTCTTGTGCAGAAGATTTGAGAAGTGTCTGGTCAAATGGTACTTGGAACTTGAAACCGGGATTGTTACGTCTTTCTCGTTGGTCTCCAGATTTTCATTCTTCTACTCAAAAACAAACTCATAGTCAGGTATGTTGAGGCAAAATCCCTAAATTATTTTAAAGATAATAAACCTTTATGATTAAAGATTTAATGGACTTTGATTAATTCCTTGGTATTTAACTTTTGCTCTTGATTGTTTTTACTTAGACAAGATCAAAGCTAAATCATACCAAGATACAAGATGTCAAATAACATTGGCATTCATGAACTAACTTTGAGTTCAAAAAGTTAGTTCAGATTGTTGCTCAGTGAGTTGATCAGAATGTTTGAGCAGGGTTCAGAAGGTTGTCTGTACACAAGCCCAGAATCTCAAGAACATTGTCAAGAACGTGCAAGCTACAAAGTGGCATAAATAAATGTCCAAGAAAGTACATTTACATGCATCAATCAAGCAATAAAGACATTTACATAAATAAGATTATGAACATTGAAGTACTAGGAATATTCCAATGAGAATATTATCCTAGATATTGCATTCACTGCACTTCAGATGTGTTTTCACTATTAGGATTGATTACAACAAATACAAGTCTTACAAATAATTCTAAGTGAAACAATTAGAACATTCTGATGGCCAGGCCCGGCCCTTGGGGGTGCAAACAGCTCAATGGAGCTGGGCCTCCCCAAGTTATGGGCCACAAAATAAAATTAGAGCCCAGTAATTAAGTAATAAATACATGCAGTGTGACCTATAAATCAGTTCTACTGCTGTGGCCTAGCGGTACAAATGCATGTTGGCAATCCGTAGGTCTTGGGTTCAACACTCATCTGGCAATCCCTAGGTCTTGGGTTCAACACTCATCACCCATGATCACCCATGATTTATGTTTTTCTTTTACTTTTTGTTTCTTTAATTAATATTTTTAATATGAGAGGGCTTTGATTTATACATTATTTATATAAATCATGGGTGATGAAATTTACTTTTTGTTTCTTTAATTAATATTTTTAATATGAGAGGGCTTTGATTTATACATTATTTATTATGGATTTGAGGTTCATCTATCTTCTCTTTGGTTTAGTCAAATTCTCATTAACATATTGAATTATATATTTACAAATGAAAACGTAATATAATTTTTTTTCTTCTTATTTTATTAGAACACTTCTTGTAATTTTTGGCTCATACTTATTGTATAAGATAGTTAAACTCTAACAACAAATATTATAATTTTTTTATTTGAAAGAACAAACATTATAAACCTTTTCTTTTTGGCTTTGTACAAACTAAGAAAAAATATAACCTAGAAGATTGATAAAAATATTCACTTAAATTGTATTTTTATATTATTGATTAGAATATTGATCTTTTATGTGTTAGTTACAATAAAAACTTTTTTTGATCTTTACGGATCTTATTTTCAATTTAAATAAATAATTACTATTTTAAAAAAATTAAATTTTTATTTTATTAAGGCCTTTTTTTACATGAGAGCCGAGCCTCCGATTATATAGGGACGGCCCTGCTGATGGTCAGAATGTTCAGCTCTGCACATGCTTCATACTGTGAACAATACAGTAGGTGAACAGTTAAAAAAAACAAAGCAAAAGTGAAGATCTTGTCCTAAACAACCAGAGATGGAAACATATGAGATTTGTTACTGTACAATATCTAGGCAAATCTCATAGAAGCATGAGCCAGAAGCTGCAGATCCACTACTCTCTCTCCTGCACATAATCCAATGCAGATCTGGAACAACTTTATCCATGTAACATTCTGATGTTTGTGCAAAAAACACAACACATGAATAAAGCCCAAAAAGGTAAATGGAACGCATTAGATAAACCCAAAAACTCATCATATACTCATATATGATGAACCCATATGAAGATCATGATGAACATCAACATTCTGATGAAGATCACAACAACATTTTGATGTTCATCCTAGAAAACACAACATTCTGATGGTCAAAATGTTCACCCAGATTTTTAAGTAAAAGTTAGTGGGGCCCATGACACATGACACAAGACCATTGGTAACCCTCCAACGGCTACAATAGTCCAAAAACTCTATAAATAGAGATCAAAGACTCAACATTACTTGCACCATTGCAAAGCATACAAGAAAACAACAAAGATTGTTTGAAGCTTTAGCATTTGAAATTGATCATCACAAAAATTCCAAGAAGTCTTTCTAAGTGTAAATCAATTATCTTTCTCTTATCTTTTCAATGATAAATTCCTCCCTCCCTCCATTCTTCTTCTCTTGTCTGATTTTAATCATTTAAACACTGCTCAAATTGTAAATAGAGTCTCATCTAGCTTTAGGGGTACTAAAGTATTAGTTTGAGCAAAAGTTGTAAAAGTCTAAGTGGGCAACTTATCAAGAAGGTGCAAGCCTGCTGAGGCTTAGAGAATACAGGTGTTGTAACTGTTCAGGTGAACAAAGATTGTAAGGTGCGGATTTGAGAGGTTATCGCAAGCATCATAGTGGAAACTCACAAGATTGTGAGGAGTGGACTAGCCCACATTGGATGAACCACTATAACTCTTTGTGTGTTCTTTCTCTTCCCTTTACTCTTTTAAATTTAGTATACACTACACACACACACACAACACAGTTACTTGATTAAAATAGTTTCTGCAAAAATCTGTGCGAGAACATCAGAACGTTCTGAAGCAGTTTCATTTACTTAACTTTTCCAAGTAAACCACTTGAGAATTATTTTAAGTTGCAGGTTAATTTTAAAGGGTCACAATTCAAACTCCCCCTTCCATGTGACTATTTTATTTACTTCAAGGTATGGCTGCGTTTTCATTATATCCCGCTGGAGTATTGGCAACCTATAACTTTATTTGAGATTGTTGGTGTAACGCCCTATTTTATTATTTATTTATTTGATTGAGTTTATAGTCTTTTTATAATTTAATTGATTTATTTGATGAGTTATATTTTTGTTGTGTATTGATATTTATTAGTAGCCCCTATTTTATTATTCAGTGGAGAAATATATTTAGTGGAAGAATATATTTAGTGGAGAAATATAATTATTTAGAATAATGTGGCTTTGGGGCAGAATTGGAATTAAGAGAAAATAAATAGGTTAAGGTTTATATAAAAAGGGGAGCTAGAGTTAGAAAATTATATTACGTGCAAAACTGTTTTGGAGAAAGAAGAAAAACCTAGAGAAAGAGGATAAACCTAGAGAAGAGAAGAGTCAGAGAAGAGAAGTCTGTAGAATCCTTGCAATCAATCAATCTAAGGTAAGGGTGGGACTAGCTTCTCTAATAATGAGTTCATAATTCTGAAATAGGGTTTAACATGTTTGTTGTTGTTTTATTTTGATGATTAGAGAAGTTAGGGTTTTGAAAAGAAGTTAGGGTTTTGAAAAGAAGTTAAGGTTTTGAAAAGAAGTCAGGGTTTTGAATTGCAAATTAATTGATAAAATTCGTGCTCCAGTTGTAGTGATATGTTTGAGTATGTTAATTTGTTGATAAATGAATTGTTGATGATGAAATTGCATGCTCTTGGTATATATATTTGGATACTTCATGAATTATGCTCAAATGATGATTTATGTTATGTTGTTGTTGATTTATGGTTAGATTCATGATTATGAGTTGTGGTTGTTGATGATTGTTGTTGGTAATGTCATATCATGATTTGAGTATGAATTATGTTGAGTTGTTGTTGTTGATTGTGATGATTTTGAATGAATGTGAAGTTTGAGTAATATAGGATGTTTCTTTTCTGACTTTTTCGTCTCTGCCTCGAATTTTGAAATGAAAACTGATATTGATCAGTGCGGAATTGGTCTTAGGTGTAAACACAGAAGTTGTAGGTATGGATGTTAGCTTTCTAATGCCATTGGTCTGACGTCAAAAAGATTTATAGAACTTGAGTTATGGTCCAATTACTGCACGTAGGTCACAATGAATTTTTATGGACTTCTGCACAACTTTTTCGAATTTAAAATGAAAACTGGTATTGATCGGTACAGAATTGGTCTTTGGTGTAACCATCAAAGTTTTAGATAATTTTGTTAGCTTTTCAGTGGCTTTCGTTTGACGTGAATATGATTTTTAGTTTTTGAGTTATGATGAAAATACTCTAAGGAGGTCTTAGCGAAATTGTACGGTGACAGCATTCTCTGTTTCATGTTTTTGCGTCTGTTTCATATGTTTATGTTCTGAATTAGTCTTTGGTATAAACATGAAAGTTGTTGATATTTGTGATATCTTTCCAGTAGCTTTGGTTTGACATGAAAATATGTTGTGGATAATTTATTATGTTTTTACAAAGATACATAGTGAATTATTGTTGATGTTTAAATACGATGTTATATGATGTTGTTTATGATTGATGAATATGATGTTTTATGATGTTGTTCATGATTGATGAAGTATTATATGAAGGTATATGTTATTTAATATGATGATATAAGATGTTGTCTATAATTGATAAATTATGATATTATCATGAGAAGATGTTGTTGTTGTCGTTGTCGCTGTTGTCGTCAATGTCATTAAGTTGTAAGTTGTTGTTGATGTCGTTGAAGTTGTTGATTTGTTGTTGAGTCCATGCATACTCATATAAAGTTGGGGGCTTGATGCCCTGGAATGCTTAGTCATTCACACGATGTTGGGGGCTTGATGCCCTGGAGCCTACGCTCAATAAGTTGGGGGCTTGATGCACTGATTGGTAACACATGCATATAAGTTGTCAGGTTGATGAAGTTGTTGTTGCATATGTTGTTGATATTAAGTTGTCAAGTTGATGAAGTTGTCGTTGCATAAGTCGTCGATGTTGTTGTCGTGTTGTCAAGTTGCCATTATATTTAATGAGTTGATTAATGAGTAATTATGCGGAGCATTTATGTTGTATAATTGTTGTTTAACATTGTTAAAATTGTTGTTATTTATGTCGTTAAATTCTGTTGAAGAATTATATGCTTATTATTATTGAATGTGAAATCTCACCCCTTCTGTTTGAATATTGCCTCTACGTGGGTAACGTGCAAATAACCAGGATTAGCTGTTGTTGTGAGTTGACTCCCTCACGCGTCGTCTTAGGGTTGCTCTGATACGTAACGGGATGAGGATCTTTGCATTGCTTCATTTTGTTACGTGTCTTTATGATTTATGTTGATGGACCATTTGAAATGGAATGTTTAATAAGTTTTTATGCTATTGAGGCCTTTAGTGCCAAGTACTTGTTTAATGTTTAAGAATTTTTCCGCTGCGACATATTTGAAGTTATTGACAGAACTTGTTTTAAATAAAGAGCAGATTTTGACTCTAGTCATATTTGATTTATCTTGAAGAAAGAAATGTGACATCCTGTTTTAAGTTGAATACTCTGATTATTATTATGTATTATTTTACATGTTGGGAAAACGGGGTGTTACAGTTGGGACTGTTGGTACTTCTATAACGATTGATGAGAACACTAGCAACCATGCATTTGGTCATTATGTGTGGGTGCTAGTTGATGTTGATTTGGCTGGCTTTCATCCCGACACCTTGTTGGTTGAAAGAGAACATTTTTCTTTTGACATTGAGATTGAGTATGAACGACCACCATACTTTTGTTTCACTTGCAATTCTATTGGCCATTCTTCCGATCATTGTAAAAAGCATATTGTTAATTAAGTTGTTGTTGAAAAGGTTACCACCAAAATTGACCCTACAAAAAAATTCAAACATAATTTTGTTTCTAAAATGGCTGTGGATCAAGGTTGTAGCAAACCAGTGACGTTTGGAGATCCCCTTATTTATGAGATAATAAGGTCTAGAGAGAAAACATCTAGTGTGTTTGTGGGAGATGTTATTCTTGCGAAATAGCTACTTTCTAGCACTTCTGTTGAAACTATTCCCGTGCATCCAATAAAAGTAGAAGATGATCTTACCACGAATATGGCTTTGAAACAAAGAGAGGATCAACAATTTAACAAATATCCTGATTTGCCCATTGTTGGTCCATGGAGTGACACTTTCACTAATTTGGACAACAATCAAGATTCCCCATCTTGGGGGTGGTTCACTTCCTTCTACTGTGACTATTTCTAAAGAGATTTTAAATCCAAACATTGCTCATGACTTGGAGATTTTGCAACAACATCTTTGGAAAGGATATGATTCTAGAAATACAAGGCATCAGGTTTACACTGATGAGGAAGAGAGAGAGGTGGCGATCAGATATTTAAAGAACCGTTCTGCTGCCACGTAAGAGCCCTTCACTGAGGTGGTGTCTAGGGCCACGAAAGAGAAGAAGCTGAAGGGTTTTCAGGTTCATAATACTCGATTCAAAGGCAGGTTACTGGATTTGATTCTTGGTCTTTCTTTGGGTTCTTCTCGTTTTTTTTTTTTTGCTTTTTCTTTTCCCTTTTGTTTGTTTTACTTTTTTTGTCTTGTTATTTTCTAGGTTTGTCTTTTGTCTCGCGTTTATTTCGTTTGAGAAGATTTTGGTCTAGCCTCCCTTCTCTTGTGTTCTTGTTTCCTATATATATATATATATATATATATATATATATATATATATATATATATATATATATATATATATATATAGAACATATACTATGAGAATGACATTCTTATATGAGAATGGTGAGAATGAATAAGAGCCATGAGATTAAAAAGCATTGGTTGAGATTAAAACATTACTAAATGAGTCATTTATCATTGATATCATTATATAATTATGTTGTGTCATTAGTATTCCTTTTTTGAACATTCCTGAAATATAATTCTGAATCCTCATTAATCAAACTTCATAGAACATTTGCTTTTTTTTTTAAAAAAAAAGGCTTCTTAGAACATATCTTTTTTATAAAAAAAAAAAAAAAAAACTTAGAACAGTGAAATGACTATCAAGCTTCTTCCTCATGGATCAAACTGGATCACGACAAAATAGAATAAAAAAATGGTTACAAAAGACAACAATTTAGAAGGAAAAAAAAATTTGAAATCAAAGAAAGGGATGGATGTGTATTTCTATGGTGTGATAAGAACCGAATTCTAAAGGAAACCAATGAAGTATTGATATCTTGAAGTATTAATAGGGTGTTGTAGTTGGTTCACCATCTGTGCACCCGATTTGTCTAAAAAAAATGGACCTAAAAAATGAATTTTTGTTTATAAATAATAAATGAATGCACCATGTGTGACGCAGACTTAAACCCTCAATTTCTCTCTTTAGAAGTATTCATTAATTTTAAAGTAAAACCCCCTAAATGATTGAAAAAAGATGTTCAATATGATAAGTTTTTTTTCCTTATATAGCATAAAGTCATCTCGGTTTTCTATTTCTCCTTTTTTTAAGACATTGATTTGTCAACATTTGTTAAACGACACATCAATTGATTTTTTATTTTATTTTAGGGGGACACAATAATTGAATTGTCAATAGATCGTATTTTGGGAAACTTATTATGGGCATCAGAAAAATGAGGGATAACTAAATGTTTGTTTAGCTTTACTAAGAGGGCCAATTGTATTTGGATGAAATCTGTTCCAGAATCCATTAAACCCACTTGTATCAATGATTTGCTGTTAATATATGCGGTCTTTTATTAAAAAAAAATTAATTGAATTGTCAATCTTTGTTAAAAAAAACAATTGTTTTTATTTTGAAAAAAAAAAACAATTGATTGTCAATCCTGTAAAAGTTCCACATTGATGTTCTTTCTTATGATTTGTGTATAATTAATAATTATTTTCCTTTTGTAAAAAGTAAACCTTTCACCTTCAGTCAAAAAAAAAAAAACTTCAGCAAAATAATATCGTCTTAAAAGACAATCAAGCACATTTAACACTAATACTGTTTTGATTGTGTTTGTTTAAGCTTTTACAAAATTAATTTTGTTTCTCTTCAAAAAGAAAAATTGTTTTGTCAGTAAAAAATATCTGTTTTTTAGCAAAAAAAATAATAATTTTGTTTTAAAAAATATATAGATTTTACTAGAGATTTAAAAAACTGTCCTCGTGAGCTTAGCTCAGTTGGTTGGGACAATACATAAAATATGCAAGGTTCGGGGTTCAAACCCCGACCACTACCAAAAAAAAAAAAAAGAGATTTAAAAAACAAAATTGAAATTAATTCTTCCCTAAAAAAAAAAAAATTGAAATTAATTCTGTTTACTATCATATTTTTATAAAAAAATTTAAATCTCCGGCAATTAGGTTACTTAGTTTTGAAAGAAAAAAACTTATTGGAAAAGGTGTTATGAATAGCTATTTATTCTATGTTTAAAACTATTTTTTTTTAACAATGAGTATTTGAAAAACCTGAAACTAACACTATTAAAATAACAAAAAAAATCTTTTTTTTCTTTAAAAACAAAATTGAAATTAATTCTTCCCTAAAAAAAAAAATTGAAATTAATTCTGTTTACTATCATATTTTTATTTTAAAAATTTAAATCTCCGGCAATTAGGTTACTTAGTTTTGAAAGAAATTTTTTTTTTGGAAAAGGTGTTTTTTTTTTTTTTGATAAACCAGGAGAAAGGCGAGCATCAAGAGTCCTCGTCGACATCCCAACTAGGTTGGCACCCCGAGAGACCTCCATCCTATACCGCCTAACTCAAAATATTATTAAAAAAGGGGGAAAATACAAAAGGAGGGGGGACCAAACCAAAACCCTCCAAGGAAAAAAATATATACAATCAACAGAAGAAAAAAAAAACAGCCAAACTACAAAAACCAACTAGGGGAATCTATAATTTGGTAAGCCACATCTATCTCGAAAGAAGTCATATTTGAGATCCGCAGGAAGTGCATCTAACCAAATCTCTCCTACCATGGAATGTCCCATATTAGCTAGCTTGTCAGCACAACAGTTCCCTTCACGGAATATGTGAGATGAAATAACCTGAATCCCCAACTGTTTAGCGTTGTGCCATCTGTTACGTAACTTAATCGGCACCAAAAGAGCATTCGAAAAAATCAAAATAGCACTAGATGAGTCACTTTCAACCCATATGTGCCTCCATCCCTTGCTGACCGCAAATTCAATGGCAATAATAATGGCAAGGACCTCCGCATAAAACACAGACTGAGAACCAATGTTGCAGGAGAAAGCACCACGGAAAGTACCTAGACTGTCCCTAAACAGCCCCCCACAGGCGGCATTCTCACCAATGACAGAACCATCTGTGTTTACTTTAAGCCATGGTGCTGTAGGTGCTTTCCACAAAACCAAAATAATGTCTTTGACTTGACGACAATTAGGAGAAACCGCAAAAGAGTCAAGAAAAGCTAGATCGGAAGGAATACACTTACCTTTGGAAAAATTTCCAGTCATTGCAATAAAGGAGTGTATACGAATTTTGGCGGAATGCAACGACGGTGTCGAATAAGAAAATCGCAAGGAATTTCTAACCCACCAAATAACCTGAAGCGTATGTAAAATAGCCGCCAAAAAAATATCCGAAACCTGAGAAGAGCATGTGGCCGGCCTGCAAGAGAGAAGAGAATCTACCGAGGAACAATCAATAACCCGGTGAAGCATGTTTCCTATCCAGTTCCAAAGCTGCATTGAAAAGGAACAACGGAGAAAAAGGTGCTCGGATGACTCTTCCGCATTCATACAAAGATTACAAATGGATACCATGTAGCAGCCCCGACTTCGAAGATTCTCATCCGTAGGCATCTTACCATGATGGAGTCTCCAATAAATACAAGAGTGCGAAGGCGGTATTGCTGAACTCCAAATAGATTCCGCCCAAGGCAGCAAAGAGGCCCTTGGACGAAGAAAAGACAATGCATATTTCGAACTCAGTTTGCCATCAGCAGCATTTGGCCAAACCAAAACGTCATGTAGTTGCCCTCTAGGCAGCACCAAACCATTCACTCGCTCCTGCACATCCCCAAGAAGAAAAACCGATTGCGGCAGCACCAACTTTCCATCTACAATTGCTTCCGAAACCATCCCTTTAAGATGTCGATGTAGATTATTATCAATGTTTATCAAATCTACAAGCGGCTCCCCTAGCCAATTATCCGTCCAGAAGTTAATATTCTCCCCCGTTCCTATAATCCAAAAAGAATTTGCCAAGACTGTGCCAATGTGCACCTTGATGCCCGACCATACCGACGATTTAAAATAACGTAAATTAGGCTTACCATTAGAGAAGTAACGCCTCTTGAAAAGTATGGACCATTGAGAATTGCCGTCCAATAAGTCCCACGACAACTTAAAAATTAGCGCTTCATTTATCAATCTCGTAGGCTTGAGATTCAGCCCACCTTCCTCCCAAGAACGACACATCACACTCCACGAAACAGTGCAGATTTTTTTAGTAAGCACATCGCCGCTCCAAATAAAATTCTTTAACCAAGTGTCCAGCAAACGCAGCAAGCGTGAAGGCCAAAGATAAACATGGAAGGAGTAAACCAGCATCCCATGTATTATTGATTTAACAAGCTGCACCCTGCCCATAATTGAGAGAATATTGCCTTTCCAAGTAGCTAATTTGTTCTTAATTTTGTCAGTAATCATTCGGAAATGAGCCACCTTTGGTTTTCCTTGAAATATAGGACACCCTAGATAAAGAAAAGGAACAGCCCCTGCATTGAAACCCAATAGACCAGCAATCATATTTTTACGAGATACAGACATGTTACCCGTGAAAAAACGGCTTTTAGCATTGTTCACCATCTGACCCGACACCTCTGAATATTTGCGAAAAATATGAAGAATTTCTCGGACATTACTCTTTAACCCTGTGCAAAAAATCATAATGTCATCGGCATAAAGAACATGAGTTGGAAGATTAGTACCACGGCAGTATGACATAGGAATGAGGCGACCCCTTGCTGTAGAAACCGAGAGAGCTCTGCTAAGCACCTCCTCGGCTAAACAAAAAAGAAGAGGTGATAGGGGATCTCCTTGACGAACTCCACGAGAACAACTGAAAAACCCAACTGCTTTCCCATTGATCAAAATGGACAGACGAGCTGATTGTAAAATTTCAAGAATCCAATTCACAAAAATAGGAGAGAAGCCGAAATTATTCAACACCATTACCAGGAAATTCCAATCTAACGTATCAAATGCCTTTGAGATGTCAACTTTGAGATCAATATTACCACCGTATTGTTTCCTATCAAGGGCATTTATTGCTTCTGAAGCCAGGATGATGCACTCTGAAATATTTCTATCCCGCACAAATCCCCTTTGTTCAACAGATATAATCCTCGAAGTAATAACAGATAACCTATCCGCCACAATCTTCGTAACTATTTTAAAATGAAAATTTGCGAGAGCTATAGGTCTATAATCTCCCATAGACTTAGCCCCTGGACATTTCGGAATTAACACAATCATATTAGAGTTAATATTTGCTGGAATCAATCCATTCCGGAAGAAATCTTCAACCGAGTTCACCACATCATCTCCTATCACATCCCAAAAGGTTTGATAGAAATGCCCACCAAAACCATCTGGACCCGGAGCTCCATCACCATTTAGGGAAAAAACTGCATCTTTAATCTCTTTTCTCAAGGGAAGCCGCCCCAACATAACATTGTCAGCATCCGTCACCAAAGTAGGAATCACCTCATCCACCAGAGTATTTTGAACACAATTATTGTCCATGCTGAAGATTGCCTGAAAATAAGAAAGAGCATGCAATTCTATCTCCGCGGAATCAGTAATAACATTGTTACCATCCTGCAAAAAAGAAATGGTCTTTGTAGCTTCGCGAATTTTAGCGACCCTATGAAAATAAGCCGTATTGCGGTCACCATTAACAAAGTTTTGATCACGGGCCTTCTCTTTCCATAATTGCTCCTGTAAATTTAAAGCCTTTGTCAATAAAAGTTGCGCCTCCAAGTCTTGCATATATAGCTGATCTGAAAACCCTTCGGAATCAATTAAGTGTTGAATTCTATTCACTTCATCCACAGCAAGATGCACTTGTCTATCCACATCACCAAAAACCGTACGGTTCCAAACTCTAAAAGCATTTTTAACATTTCTAAGCTTAGCTTGAAACCGCGACATGCCCTGCCCTCTAACACCTTTGGACCAAGACTCCATCACTAAATTTCGACAATCATCATGAGCAGCCCACATTTTAAAGAACTTGAAAGGTGTTGCATGCTTAACCATGGAGAACACAACCGAGACCAACAATGGGTTGTGGTCAGACTGATGTCTAACCAAAGCTGTACAAGTAGAATTCCGCCAAAAGTTTAACCAATCATCATTACAAACAGCCCTATCGAGCCGAAGAGCCACATTATCATCACCAAATCTGCCGTTTGTCCAAGTGAAAAAAGAACCTAATGTTGGAAGATGATGGAGAATATTTGCATTTGACCAATTTAAGAAATCTTCACAAGAAAGATTAGGAGGAGGACGCCTTCCCCTTTTCTCATGAGCTCCTAAAACCGCATTGAAATCACCAACAAACATCCACGGTCCTTGGAAACACCCTTGAAGATGTGTGAGGTCTGCCCAAAGTTGCCTTCGCTTCAAATAATAGGTACTTGCATAAACCGCAGCAATAAAAATAGTTGACTGATAACAAGATATCTCCAAAGCAATGCACTGATCAGACACAAATATTACTGTTGCTAATAAATCATTTCCCCACAGAGCCCATAGATTAGGCAACAAGGGGCCCCTGTTATTAATACAATATTTTGAAACACCTATAGTCGGCCAATACCAAGAAGGAATGCGATCAAAATTGACCATTGGCTCCGCAATAAAAATAACCACAGGTTTATGAGACAAAAATAAATTTTTTAAAGCAATCTGAGTATCATTGTTACCGATACCTCTAGCATTCCAATAGAGAAAATTCATTGGGAAGGCGGTTTTCTATCTCCCCGTGCACGGGGTTTGGATGGCTGCTGATTGAGGACTTGCTTAACCTTAACCTTCTGTTTCTGATTTCTAGTGAGAACCTGCATGCTACCCTCCGAAGCTTCAGCTGCTGAACGAGCATCATACTCACGAACTCTCTCCCACAAATCTAACCCATGTTGTATATTTTTACTGGGATGAACTTCCTGCCTTTGTAGAACTACCACATGCTGATCATGTGTTACGCTGCTGCCCCCAACTGCAACACTAGAAGTTGTTTCGGTTGGCAAAGGTTGAATTTGAGAAATAGGAACCTCAACTGTACCTTCCAAAGACCCATTAAAATTCTCAATAGTGACATCAATAACACGGGCTGAATTTTCTTGGTCTTCCTGTATATCATCCAACTCTTCATGCATGTCGTCATGCGTATCCGTGAATGGTCTTGGAGCATTATCACGAGCACCCTTGGGACTCTCCTCCAGCTCCCGTGGGCTCACATGATCATGTTCCACACCATCCTGAAGTGTTTCAGACTTATCTTCTATCACGGGGTTCTCCAACACCGCCCGTGATGTCTGATGTGTCTGATCCACCCCGTTAGGTCGTACGTCCTCACGCCCAGGAGGGGATGAATATGCTCCACGCTCATTAGAAACCTTAGGACTCTCCCCCAGCTCCATAGGTCTCTCATGATTGTGTTGCACACTATCCAGAAGCGTATTGGAAGCATTAGTTACAACGGGGTTCTCCAACTCCTCCCGCTGCGTCTGATGCGACCTCCCCGCTTCTACAGATTGCACGTCAACGTGCGCTTCAAGGGAAACAGGCTCAAGCACTGGCATAGTATGTGACACCTCCCGAGGAGTTATTAAATCAAACACATTGTGTAAAGGGATGCTGAAGTTATTCGATCTATCAAATTGAGATGTGGCCACCAAAGATGAGCTAACCGGGTCCAAAAATGAAGTAGACAATGGAGCCGGTGATGCCAGTGAAACTGAAACCGATGATGTGGGTATAGGGGCAGTAGTTGCGGTGTCCGGAACTCTAAGAATGGTAGTAACAGTCGAAACAACCGGAACCGGAACCCATGTGCTAGTGTTACCAGAAGAAGGACCCACATCATTTTTGCTTCCTTTTTGCCGAATAGGATGTTTAGGATCTGAGTCGGCAACGACAATCTGTTTCCCACGATCATTCTTGTCTTTCGGTGGTTGCGGATGCAACCAACGACATGATGAAATATTGTGCCCAATAGAGTGACAGTGTTGACAAAATAAAGGCATTCTCTCATATTGCACTTCCACTTTGAAAGCGAAGTCCTCTCTTTCGACTAGGATTTCATCATACAATTTCTTTGAAAGGTCAATGTCGACAAGAATTCTAGCATAGTGCCCAAAAGTACGGTTTCTAGTAGGTCCATCAATATCTATTGGAGTCCCAACCGCACTCGCAATTTCCTTCAACGTTCGCTCCCGCCAATATTCCTGTGGCAGCTCCACTAAACGGATCCAAAGTGATACATGTGTTTGCTTTTGTGTCTGATACTTGAAATCTTTAGTCCACTGTGATAACCTTAGCAAACCCGGCATAAGATTAACGGTGCCTACTGCCCAAATCTTCCTATAATCCTCCGCCGAATTAAAGATAAAATCATAATACCCCTTACCAAGAGGCACCATCTTCCAACTGGCCATTGTTGTCCATAACTTACTAATCTTGCTGCTGAGATCACGGGCTGAATACGGCTTCTCCCCTTTGTTAAGAGTTAAACGAGCCCTTAATGCATATTTGCAATCTTCCACACCCTTACGGTACTCCTCTTGATTAATTTTTATGCTCAAAGTGTCGCCTTTAATGCATGGTGAGGGGTAGGGGCTGTCATCAGAGGCTGAAGCACCCGCGAGTGCTGCTGCAAAAGACATAGGTGCAGCTGAGTTCGAGATCACAGGTGCTGCAGATTGCACCGTTTTGGAAAGTGATGGTGCGGCATCAGACACACACGGCCATTGGCACGTGTATGCCATCCGTTATCCGTTAACAGAAAACCAGAGCGATTTTAATAAAGAAGCACACGTGAATCAACCTTTGCAATGCACAAGTGCATTAGCGCGGTTGTGCGACTTCAATTTGAAAAATCAAGCTCCGACAGATACGGAAATTGAAACTGTGAGCTGAGGGCTATCAAAAGAAAAAACGGCAATGTAATTACTGGTCACAACCGCGGTTCCAGCCAAAGCAAAAGGAGGAAACGAAACAGAGGGCGAAATCAGAGATGTCTCTAATCATGGGAATCACGTGAACCAACCTTCGCAACCCCCTAGGGCCAAAAGGTGTTATGAATAGCTATTTATTCTATGTTTAAAACTATTTTTTTTAACAGTGAGTATTTGAAAAACCTGAAACTAACACTATTAAAATAACAAAAAATTCTTTTTTTTTCCTTTTGAGAGAATAAACAAAAGTTACTTTGGTTAAAAAAAAATTAAAAATATATATTTTTTAAAAATCTCAAACAAACGGAATTAAAATGATCAAATTTCACATACCACTAGTAAATGCTTCATTCTTTTTAACTCTATATATTCTTACGGTGAATGCTCGAATAATAACATACCTCAAAATATTAATTCATTCCTTCAAAAAAAACATACCTCAAAATTGAAATTGAAAAAGAAAATATTAATTGAATTTTTTTGTCAAAAAAATTGATTTTTTGAAGGAATAATATTAATTGATTTTTTCCTAATTTGCATAATATTTTCCTTTTGTAAAAAGTAAAAGTAAACTATTAACACGCTAAAAAGGAAATAAAATGGATAAAATACTTGATATGATAAAATTTCAGATATCAATAGTAAATGATTAAAAAGGAATTAACACGTTAAAAACTTCTATATCAGCAAAGGAATTTCATCTTAAATAAAATCACAGACATTTAGCCACTGGCACTTTTTTATAAAATAATAATAATAATAATAATAATAATAATAATAATAATAATAATAACTCTTAAGAATCTTAAAAAAAAAAAAAACTCTTAAGAAAGGAAATAAAGTGTGCAAAAGAATTCATAGCTATATACACTGTTCAGAGATCCCACCTATATATACTGTTCAGGTGAAGCTCTCAAATAACATATCTCAAAAAGGAGAAACAAAGAAAATGAGAGGAAACATAATAGCATGGTCCAAATTATCATTGTTATTAACAATGATGATGATGGTTATGATAGTAAAATCCGTTTCACTAATTAACTATAGTGATGCATTGACAAAAAGTATTTTGTTTTTTGAAGGTCAAAGGTCTGGTAAATTGCCACCTTCTCAACGTATGACATGGAGAAAAGACTCTGCCCTTCATGACGGACGTGATATTCTTGTAAGTAAATAGTATTTTTATTTTTTGTGTTAACCGTGTGGGTTTTTAGGAAAAGAAGTTTGATCTAAGTAAAGTCTGATAAAAAAATTATTTGTTCTTAGTGGAACTCATATCCTCTATTTTTTATGCCAAATATTAATGTTGCTTTACTTAACTATGATTGAATTCCGGATTATCAACTTAGGTTTATCGAATTCTCACAATAATTTTCACATCAAAATATAATACTAATTTTTTTAGGTGTATCTTTCACTCTATTTGATTACGCATTAAAATCTTAAGGAGTTATTGATCTGAACCGTCATATAAATTTTTTGATGGGTCACGCTTTAATTCTCTATATTTATTCCTTGATTTAATATGTTAATCAAATATTTGATTTGCAATCTTGATTTGTATTCCAAAACCCAGATGAATATGGTTGGTGGTTACTATGATGCTGGTGACAATGTAAAATTCAATTTCCCTATGGCATATACAACCACCATGTTGGCTTGGAGTGTGGTTGAATTTGGAGATCTTATGGATCATGATTTACAACATGCATTGGAATCAATTCGTTGGGGAACTGATTATTTCCTCAAAGCCACAAAAAGACCAAATATTATTGTAGCACAAGTTGGCGATCCCATTAGTGACCATGATTGTTGGGAAAGGCCAGAAGACATGGACACTTCTAGGACAACCTATTATTTGTCCGCGACGAGACCTGGTTCGGAGGTTTCAGCCGAGATTGCGGCTGCGCTTGCGGCGTCATCCATTGCATTCAGAAACATTGATCGTGGATATTCTAGGATTCTTCTTGCTAGGGCTAAACGGGTATATACATTTATTTAATTATGTCTTATAATTAAAAAAATATATTAATTCCTATACTTTAGGCCAAAGAAAGTTACTTTCTCAAATTGGTGAAAGTGTATATTTGGTAGCAATTTATTTCCATTGCTGATATTTTATTTCTCAAATTGCAACTAATTATTATATCTCTATGTTAATCTTTTAGGTATTTGACTTTGCAAATTATCACCGTGGGTCTTACAATAATGCCATAGGTTCTGGAGCATGCCCCTTCTATTGTGACATTAATGGATACATAGTATGACTTTCATGATCTTAATGCATACTCCCTCCGTTCCAAAATGTATGCAAAAAAAATTGGTCAACTTAAGTTGGATGTATTTGATATAAATTTTGAACCAAATACATTATCTTTTGTTGACTCATTTTGGTTTATATTTTAGGACGGAGAGAGTACAAAAATATGAAATTCGTCACTAATTCAATTACATAATTAAAGACGAATTTTATTCCTTTTGTCTCTAATTATTTTTATGTTTTTTTGCTTGTATCGTAATTATTATATTTTTTTTTGGTTGCAACGAAATCCAGGACGAGTTGATTTGGGGTGCAGCATGGTTGTACAAAGCAAGTAATAACCAATATTACATGAACTTTGTAAAATCAAATATACAATACATACAATCCAATGAATTTGGATGGGATTCCAAGCATGCTGGCATTAATGTGCTTGTTTCTCATGTTAGTCTTATTTTTCATTATCTCTCTTTTTTTGACAAAATTATTCATCAGTATCTTTGTTATAGCATGTTATGTCTTATCTCTTTTATTTTATTGATTTTTTCGATAATTAATAGGATTTTTTGGTCAAATAGCATGGTTCATAGTTCAATATTCCTACCAACTGAGTTATGCTCACGAGAATAATACATAGTATTATGTTTAAAAGGATTATTTTTTTGACAAAAAAAAAATTATTAACAAGTATGAGTCTCCAACAAATATATTACACACTTGAGAATATTATGTTTACACCAAAAGATATATTTTGACTTGCACTAAAGTTCATGTAAACTCTAATTGAACTAAAACATTATTTTCACAAGAATTTATATTTATTAATTTATTTGTTCATTTATTTTTTGCACCAATTGATACAAGTAAGAAACAATTAATTGTTAGCTTATAAGTCATAAGTTCTCTAAATTTGGCAGTGGGTGATGAACGATCCATCAAACCAGAGTCCTTTCATTTTCAACGCAGACAACCTTATATGCTCTTTGTTGCCCAATTCACCAACCAAATCAGTCACATACTCCAAAGGTAACATTATACTATAGTTATAATAACTATTGTAAAATTATATGGTCAAATTACATTTTTTTTTTAAGGATGGTCAAATTACATAAATTGATCAAAAAATACATTCATATCTTAAAGTGGGTGATGATTATTATTAGGTGGGCTTCTATTCAAAACTGGACCAAGTAACCTACAACATGTAACAGCATTGTCTTTTCTGTTAGTTGTTTATGGACACTACATGGAAGCTAACAAAAAAATAGTAAACTGTGGGAATGTAGCTGCCAAACCATGCGATCTCATTAATCTTGCTAAATCACAGGTAATTAATTATTATTGAAATAAAAGTACTATTTGGATCATCTTGTTGGAACACATAATACATTTTTTTAATAGATTTCTAAAATTCTATATATTGTTGAAGGTGGACTATGTACTAGGAAACAATCCACTAGGAATGTCATACATGGTTGGGTATGGACAAAAGTACCCTCAGAAGATACATCATCGTGGTTCAACTTTACCATCATTGGATGTACACCCAAAACATATGGGGTGTCGTGATGGAGACAAATATTTTCAATCATCAACACCTAATCTTAATGTGTTAATAGGTGCAATTGTTGGAGGACCGGCAAATGATGATTCTTTTCAAGACTCACGCTATAATGTTTCTCAATCGGAGCCAACTACATATATCAACGCTCCTTTTGTTGGTGTTTTAGCTTACTTCAAAAAATATTAGTAGTTTTTTTTTAGCCAAATACAATTTGTGATCCTTCAAATTCAACATTTGTGACATATTGACAATTTAGATTTTTTAGTTCTATATTGATCATTTATGTTTTTAACGGTTTACATTGTTACCATTTTGATGTAACTCTGTTAAAATAAATATAATGTTCATATGGTGGTTTTGATGCCGATTTGGCATATCCAAATTAACAAATTTGTAATGAATACTATAAGCAAGTTGAACTCCATATAACAATTGAGTTATTGGATCATACTATTAACTCATACATACTATTGTGTTTGTTCCCTAAGTCATTGGTGCTTGTTTTTCAAGTCGTTGTATTTCTCTGTAAATAGAGCTCACATGTAATCTAATTGGTCATCACAAGAGAATAATAGAATATTTATCTCTCTTATCTTTTCCTCTCTTTCTCTCTATTATTGCTCATATTTTTTTATTTTCATAACACGTTATCAGCACAAGCTTACCAACTGAGGTATGCAATTCTTAATCTATTTTATGAAAATAAGTTTTAATTTTTTGTATCAATGATTATAGGCTATACTGTAAAATTCCATCAATTGAAATTGGTGCATTACAAGTTTTGTTTTGTATGATTATAAAATCATATGAACCTTGTATCTGGATGTTCGATGTTGTTTGAGTTCTGTGACCGACATTTGTATGGTGAAGCATCGATACTTTGATCATCTATGTTATCATAAACATGTTGATCGATTTTGTATGATATAGATATGTTATTGTGTAAATCATATTCAATTAGTGTTTATTTATTATGAATTCTTGAAGAATTCGACAGTCATGCATCCTTGAAGGATTGCATAAAGGGTTGATCTTATATTATAAAGATAGTTTTTGTAGAACTTAAAAAAAAAAATTCTCAACTTTATTCTCTATGAATTCTAGAAGAATTCAAAATTTTCAATTTTTTTTTAAAATATGTTGGATAGTTCCTAAAGAACTTAAAAATTCAAAATTTATTCTCCATAAATTCCAGAAGAATTCAATAGTGATGCATCCTTGAAGGATTACACAAATAATTAATTCGATTGTGTATAGCTCTTGAAGAATTTAAAATCGACTAGTATTATTGGTTTAATCCTTACTGGAAGATTAAATCAGCCAGTATTAATTGGTTGAATTTCTTGTTTTACGTTACTAACATATTTCTCTGTCAGCTATTTGCCAGTAGTTACTGACGGAAAAATCCCTCAGTAATGCTTCATCAGATGATCACTGTTATACCCTAATTTTGGACCTAAAAATACAAGCTCAATTCTTCTTTTCTTGCATTTCAAGCCATTTGATATGTCTCTGATCAAGTGCATCTTCCTCTGCATCTTATTTCAATATTACTTGCAAAATTCATGGAAAAGGGTATTTTAGTCATTTCCTGTATCCAAACTCATTTTAGTTCTTTAAAAATTGCTTGAGTCTTTTCAATTGGTTTGAATAAGTCTTTATTTCAATTCTATGTCAAAATCCATTTCAAAAATTGCATTTGAGGTCACTTTGAGTCAGTTTAGCCCCTAGGGGCATTTTAGTCTTTTCATGTGTTAAAACTCTGTTTAAATTCTAAAAATTGTCTCTGAGTCTTTTCAATTGGTTTGAATGAACTCTTGCTTCAATTCCCTGTTAAAAATCCATTTTAAAATTGCATCTGAGTCATTTTGAGTCGTTTTAGTCCCCAGGGGCAATTTGGTCATTTCACACGAAATTTCGACAGAGAGAGGTTACTTTAAAGTACCTCATTTAAGTAGTTGGTTCATTTTAGTCCGTTTTGTCATTTTTAATCGTCTCACTTTACGTTATTTTCAATTTACGTTTTTTAAACCAATTTTAGTTATTTTTTTTTTATTATTAAGTCCTCAAAGTCTTCAAATTTACATTTTAGTCCTTAAGTCAAACTTTTTGTTTTTTAGTCTTCTTTAAGTCAATTGTAGAACAGTCCTATTTTTTTGTCCAGTTTATTTTTTAGTTTTTTTTATTATTTTGCAGATAGGTCCTTGTAATTTTTAATTTTGCAGATTGGTCCCTAAGTCCAGAAATCAGTCCAAGGTAAAGTCCAGAACACGTGCCAGCTCACTAGTGGTCCAGAAGGCCATGTGTCAGCCTATAAAAGGCTCAATCATTACAGTCCCATTCACAACGCAACAACTCAGCAAAAATCAGTGCCAAATCATCACAAACACAATTTCACTTCCCTTTTCCAGAAAAACGAATCAAAAGCCCAAATTCTTATGAACTTCATCAAGAACACATGAAATTGAAACCCTAACCGTTTTCCAGATTCGCAAAAACCAACACAAATCAACGAATCCTCCATCAAATACACAAAATCAATACAAGATTCCAGAAGATCGAAGCCAAAATGTGTTCAATTTAACAAAATCAGTTCGAATTTAGCAAGAGTTCTCAGAGATTACTTGTGTAATCATCATCATCGAACGTACTTCCTCGCAATTCAAGTGTGAACTCGTCAAATTACGACGAATTCAACACGATCACAAGGAAAGTGTTGAAAAGAAGGAAGAAGAGAGGTTGATTTCGAAGAGCACCAGAGAAGAAGAGGAAGAACAACAACGAAGTACTTACCAGAAGCTTAAAGAAGATACGAGAAGGTTTTCTTCGTCTTCTCACTCAAATCTCCATTCAAATCCAGGTAAACACACGAATCCTTCTCGTTTTCTTGTTTTAAATCATCATCGAAGGTTCGTAGTTAGAAATAAACGGTGAAACAAAGTAGGTTAACGAATTCAAGAACGTGTTCTTTCGAAAAAGATTGAAAAAGATTCAAAACCGA
Source organism: Medicago sativa (assembly GCF_051527215.1). Lineage (NCBI taxonomy): Eukaryota > Viridiplantae > Streptophyta > Magnoliopsida > Fabales > Fabaceae > Medicago > Medicago sativa. The sequence goes on along the minus strand of NC_140752.1, from coordinate 32,683,138 downwards.
AACATCAAGTGTAGATCTACAGAATTTCACCGTTTATTTCTCAAATCTAAGTTCATATTCAAGATCAGCATGAAAAATAGAGTGGTTTAGGGTTTGGATCCATGTAGATCGGAGAAGTTTAGGGTTCCGTCACCGGAATCTTCGCCGGCGGTGGTCAAGTCCGCCGGAGAAGACGAAGGAAACCTAGAGAGAAGGGAGAGAAGTGTAAGGCTTAGAGAGAGAAACAAATGTTGGAAATGAGGTGAACCGGTCTGCAAGCCTTTATGTAAGTGACTGATCCGGTCTGGTTCAGTCCTGGTCCACTGGTCTTGCGCCCTGGCCGTCAGATTTAGGGTTTGATCCAATTGGATCAATCCAACGGCCTTCTTTGATGCCTGGTGGATCCAGGATCCACTTTCCCTTGGGTCTGGGTTTGGGCTTAGGTTTCCTGCGTGGTGTCTTTGTTTTTTGCTATTTTTGTCACTGTTTCTTGCTGTTTGCACCCCTATATGTTCAAAAATTCTCATAAAAATTCCATAAAATTTTCCATATGTTTTGATATTTTTCTTAACCATTTTGTGATATTTTTATGTATTAAAACCTGTGGAAAATATGTGTGGTATTTTCTTGTTAATTCTTTACTATTTTTTTTAATTTTGTGAAGTTTTATATGTTTTTGTGTCTAAAAATTCTAAAAATTTTCATACACATTTCTTGATAGTTTTGTGGTATTTTTGTGATGGTTTTTGCATATTAAAACTTGGAAATAATAATGAAATGATTTTCTTGCTATTTTGTGATATTTTGTATTAAAAATTTGTGAAAATTTGCTTGATTCTGGTTCCAATTTCTTGATAAATGTTTGTGACCTATATCATATGATTTTGTGAAGTTTTAGCTACTGTTTGTATGTGTTTCTTGCTGCATGTGAATATGTGTAATTAGTTTCTTGTTTTACAAGTCATGTAAATGTGAGTATGTGAAAATAAAGTGCTAAGTGTACCTAAAAATATGTCATGATCCTTGACTTGAATATGCCCTATAATTCTCACACTCATAATACAATGAAGTCTTTGAAAATTGCTTATGATAGGAGAATTATAGGTCATGTACTTATTGAGAGGTTATGATGAATTTTTACTACATTTTGACACTTTATTCTTGTCATTTTTACTATTCTTTGTTTAGTATTTCCTTGCCTATCTTTCTATCATTTTATGCCTTATTTTCACTAACCACTCTACTTCATGTTTCATACATCATGAGCATTTCATCCTCCATCTCACATTCTCATCCTTTTATTTCTTGCACTTTAAAATTCATGCAAAAATTAGAATGTAACACTTAGGAATTTTTTGTACCTTACTTTTATGCAATTTAAATTCTTGCAAGACCATAGAATGTATCTAGGCCAATGATGTAAAGGACCATGGACTCTAATGATGTACACCGACACAAGCACCGACACATGCACACACATCACATAGATATTTCTTAGATGTATGGCTAGGATATGCATGTTTAGATGTATGTTTAGGATTGAATGTTTAGATGAATGCTTAGGATTTACACTTAGAAAAAATCATTTTTTCAAATAAATATGAACAATATCAATCAGATCATTTTCTAAATAAACTTTGGGATCAAAATCCCATTGCATTTTCCCTTTATTTTCTTAATCAAATTTCAATGAAAATTAATCATACTTGACTTCTTTCCAAAATCACTAATCAAACCCCACTTTTTCTTAAAATCTCATGCCTTTAAGGCCTCTCAATCTCATTCTTCAAACTTCAATTTTCAAACTTAAAATCAATCAACAAAAACAAAAACATTTTTTGGAAGAGAACTACGGTGGATTTGATCCCTTAAACGGGTACGTAGGCAAGGAATCAAAATTCCTTCAATTCAAATAAAATAAAAATTCAAACACTTTCTTCTCCCTCCAATTCTTCACTTAGAAAACTCTTAGGTTTAAATAAACACTTTCAAAATGGCATTTAAAAATAAAGCGCGCGCGTAGAAAGTAAAGACGGTTCCTATAGGATACTATAGTCGTTATGGGTGCCTAACACCTTCCCGTAGCGAAAACAACTCCCGGACCTTGATTCTCAAGGGTTTCGCTTATTTTTTCCCTTCCCAAGAAAAAATGAGATATCACCGGTTAAAAAGGTTCAAACGTAATCAATGTTTGACACCCGAAAACCAAGATAAAACAGCTGGCGACTTCACTGGGGAGATTCGAGAGTTACGCCTAGTCTTTATTTCCACGCTTGCGCTTTGTTTTTACTTGTTTCTTTTACTTGTTTTCTTATGTGAATAAATGTTTGAATTCTTGCAAACGTGTGGGGTGAGAATATCAAAAGTCCTACACCCGGGCTGAGTGAACTTAGGATTTAGGAGGGATATAATCGACAATTCATTCCGAGGGTTGCCTCGTGTATTGGATTATGCGATCAATCCCACATAGCTGAGGCATTTTGGGGGTGATGTTGTCGGCGCGTGTTGTCGCGTTTAGGCACTTTACTTCTAATTGTGCTATGACGCTATGAACCGTAGATAACCAAACCCATCCATGGCCATTTTCTAGGATGTAGTGCGGAGGCTAAACCGAGTGTTGTCTCGAATTTTAGTCGTCACGCGACACTACACTCAAGTTAGACTTTCTTACGGATAATCATGGAGCGAGTGTTTGTCTCGTGACACCATGATATACGTCGGAGAGGTTGCAACTTGGGAACTTTTTAGAACCCGGTTACTATTATCCAAAGCCCTAGTTTCACCGGACACCGTGTCCACCCATGACTCCTTGACTTTGAATTTCAACCCACCATGTTTTCTCCGTACTTGAACATAATCATGCATACATGCATACACGCATAAACTTTTTCCATGCATTTATCGAAGGGCTTAGACAAATCAAATTTGTAAATATTGTAGGAATGGGAAGGACTAAGTCATACAAGTTCATGAAGGTTGATTTGGCTAGTTTGAGAGATTTTGCACTCAAGATCAAGGATCCGACTGGTTTCCGACATCGTTACGGGGCCTTACTTACTATTCTCCAGACTAATGTGGACGAGAAGCTTGTGCACACTCTAGTGCAATTCTATGATCGGGACTATCGATGCTTCACTTTTCCTGACTTTCAGTTAGTACCCACACTCGAGGCTTATTCTTGCTTGATGGATCTATCTATTGCTAAGGGGGTACCCTTCGCGGGACTTGAGAATCCTCCTACTCCACTGGTTATTGCTAAAGATCTCTATCTCAAGACCACCGATGTCTCTAAGAATCTTGTCACTAAGGCTCATATCCGAGGGTTCACTTCTAAGTATCTACTTGAGAAAGCCAACCTCAAAACCACTTGTCAAGACACTCTTGAGGCTATTGTTGCACTTCTCATCTATGGGCTTATTCTCTTTCCAAATCTTGATGACTTCGTGGACATGAATGCTATCATGATCTTCCACTCCAAGAATCCGGTTTCTACTTTGCTAGCTGACACATACCATGCTATTCACGATCGATCCGGCAAGGGTCGTGGATACATTCTTTGTTGTGTGCCTCTTCTCTATAGGTGGTTTATTTCGCACCTTCCGAAGTCTTTCCACGACAATCCAGAGAATTGGTCTATTTCACAGAGAATCATGGCTCTCACTCCTAATGAAGTGGTTTGGCTCACTCTAGCTTCTAGAGTCAAGGAAATCATCTTTGGTGGTGGGAAGTTTCTTAATGTACCTCTTCTTGGTACCCGGGGTGGAATCAACTACAACCCGGAGCTCGCTTTGCGACAATTTGGTTTCCCGATGAAAGAAAACCCATCAATCTTGCTACATCTCCCTACTTCTTCCATTACTCCAATGCACCCACAGGAATAAGAGAGGATTTCATGGAAGCTTGGTCTAAACTTCGGAAGAAAGAGGTGAAGCATATGGGTGTAAGGTCCGGTGTTGCTCATGAGGCCTATACACAGTAGGTGATAAACCTAGCTGAGGAGATTGGCATGCCTTAGCCCTCCATGAGGTATGTGTCTGCATCTATTCCAACCATGCCTTTGCCTCTACTCCCACCTACTCAGGTGAAGTATCAGGAGCATCTAGCTATGGAGAGTCGGGAGAAGCATCAGTGGAGGACTAGATACTATGAGGCTGAGAACCTGATTATGACTTTGGATGGAAAAGATGAACAGAAGACTCATGAGGTGATGACACTGAAGAAAGAGTTGGCTAAAGCTAGGAAAGAAATTGAAGAAAAGGATAAGTTGCTTATGAGAGACTCCAAGAGAGCTAGGGGTGCCCGTAACTTCTATGCCCGATACTGCAGCTGTGAGTCTGAGTCTGAGGATGATGCTTCCGCTTCCTACGCTTGAGGATTTCTGTTTCCTGTTGTCATTTCCAGTTGTTTATGTTGTTTTACATTTCAAAGTCTATCCCTTGGCTTAGTATTTCAAAGGGAATTATCTTGTAAAACTCTATGATGTTTGTTTGTTTTGTCTGGTTTTGATGCTTCAATTGTTTAGTAATGTTTACAAATTTCTAATTTGTCTAAAACCCTTCTATGACACAAAAAAGAGTCTTTTTGCATATACATTAACACATCTCATGCATCATATGCATTCATTGGTCACAAAAGACTTCTCTCGTGCTCATTGCCTCCTCGTTTTTTCCGCCGTAGTCTGAAAAGTGGCTCGTGCTTGTAAGGTTTACCAACCAGATAGAGTTCATCAAACAAGATTTTACAAGAGAAGAATCATGACTAACTTTGAAGAAGAAAATGCTCAGCTCCATGCCGAATTGGCTGCTATGAAAGAAGACTTGGCTAAGGCTCATGACGCTATGTCCACTATGATGGCTGCACAAGAACAACCAGCCACATCTGTCCCAGCTTCTACTGAAGTGATTCCATCTATTCCACTGTCTACTGTGATGTCTGAAGCTCGGTTTGTTATGCCCAATGGACGCCCTTATGGACTCTCAGCTTTCTATGCTCCTAATACTGCGGCTGGTATCTCTGGTTTTGCTGGTCAAGGACAGATTCCTATGACGACCTTTGCTGGTACAAGTACCTCTATGCCTCAAGTGACTACTGTTGTTACTGATCCTGTTGTACACACTGTGCAACAGGTAATTGATGTTGATACTCCGCGTGGACAAGACCCTGTAATGGAGGCTATGAGACAACAGTTAAGAGAGTTAGCTGGAAAACTCCGTGAGGTCAAGGCTAGCCGTGGGAACGACGTTTCTGCTAAGGCTCGTGATCTATGCCTGGTGTCCCGATTTGAGGTTCCTAAGAAATTTAAAGTGCCAGATTTTGACAAATACAATGGAACTTCTTGTCCACACAGCCATGTCATTCGGTACGTCCGAAAGATGGCCAACTACGCAGATAATGATGCGTTGATGATCCACTGCTTCCAGGATAGCTTGATGGAAGATGCGGCAGACTGGTATACGGGTTTAAGCAAAGACAATATTCATACTTTTGAGGAACTTGCTGCTGCTTTTGAAAGTCATTATCAGTTCAATACCCGCTTGAAGCCGAATAGGGACTCTCTTAAGTCCTTGTCTCAGAAGTCAGATGAAACCTTCCGTGAATATGCTCAGAGGTAGAGGGGGGCAGCTGCCCGTGTTTCTCCTCGACTCGATGAAGAATAGCTGACGCAGACATTCCTGAAGACTCTGAAGAAGGAATATAAGGAAAGGATGATAGTCTCTGCTCCGAACAATTTCTCCGACATGGTTACTATGGGAACTCGTCTAGAGGAGGCTGTCAGAGAGGGTATCATTGTTCTTGAGAAGGGTGAATCTTCAGCCAGTGCACCAAAGAAGTATGGTAATGGCCACCACAAGAGGAAGGAATCCGAAGTAGGGATGGTATCCGGTAACCAATCTTCAGCTACTATCGCTCCTATTAATGCTGCTCAGTTACCCCTGCCCTACCAGTATATGCAGTACTCTCAACATCCTTTCTTCCCGCCATTCTACCAGCAATATCCTCTACCACCGGGTCAACCACCAGTGCCCGTTAATGCCATTGCTCAACAAGTACAACAACAGCCTCCTGCTCAACAGCAACAGTAGCAACAACAGGGTCCTCGACCCAAGACTTATTTTCCACCAATACCAATGCGGTACGCTGAGCTGCTCCCAACATTACTTGCTAAGGGCCACTGTGTCACCAGACCGGGCAAGCCTCCGCCTACACCATTACCTCCCCGGTTCCGACAGGATCTCACATGTGAATTTCATCAGGGCGCTCAAGGCCACGATGTTGAGGGTTGCTATGCTCTGAAGTATATTGTAAAAGACTTGATGGACAGAGGATGGTTGACTTTTGAAAATAGTGTTCCTCATGTTCTTGACAACCCACTTCCAAATCATGCCGTAGTCAACATGATCGAGGCTTTCGAAAAAGTTCCTGTTCCTAGAGGGGCTCCCATGTTGAATGTCCGTAATGTTGCTACTCCCTTGGTGCCACTACATGTCAAACTTTGCCAGCTTCTTTGTTCAATCACAATCACGCTTCTTGTTCAGAATGTCTTCAAAATCCTATGGGTTGTCGTGTGGTGCAAGATGATATACAGAGCCGGATGGATGACAAGCACTTGATTGCCAGTGATGTTTGCGTGATTGTGCCAGTGTTTCATGATTCTCCTGCTAAAAGTGCATCTCAGACCAGGAATGTTGAACCCCTAGTGATCAGGTTACCTGGCCCAGTATCTTATGCCTCTACAAAGGCAATCCCTTACAAGTATGATGCAACCATGATAGAGAATGGGGTGGAAGTTCCTCTGGTATCTCCAGCTACGGTTGATAATGTTGCCGGAGAAATTACAGCTCTGAGAAGTGGAAAGGTCCGTCCACCCTTGTTCTAGAAGAAGATGGTTACACCTGTCGCTACAATAGCTCCTCCAGTTGCTCCTCCTGTTGACAAGAATGCTGGCCCATCAGGCCAATCTATTGAAGAGTCTAATCTGGATGAAATTCTGAGGCTTATTAAAAAGAGCGATTATAAGATTGTAGACCAACTGCTGCAAACTCCGTCAAAGATATCCATCTTGTCTCTACTCTTGAGCTCAGAAGCTCACAGGAAAGTGTTAATGAAAGTACTGGAACAGGCCTATGTTGATCATGAAGTCTCTGTGGATCAGTTCGACGGAATAGTGGGTAACATTACTGCTTGCAATAACTTGGGGTTTGGTGACGACGAGCTCCCCGAAGCCGGAAAATACCACAACTTGGCTCTGCATATCTCAGTGCGCTATAAGTCTGACATGATATCCAATGTGTTGGTGGATAGTGGATCATCCTTGAATGTAATGCCTGAGTCTACACTGAGACAATTGAGTCATCATGGGATTTCTCTAAGGGGAAGCAGCTATTTGGTTAAGGCTTTCGACGGATCTCGCAAAGATGTTCTTGGGGAAGTAGACTTGCCAATTACCATTGGTCCTGAGACATTTCAGATTACTTTCCAGGTCATGGACATCAATGCTTCTTACAGTTGTCTCCTCGGAAGACCATGGATTCACGACGCTGGGGCAGTAACTTCTACTCTGCACCAGAAACTCAAGTTTGTGAGGAATGGTAAGTTTGTCATTGTACATGGTGAAGAAGCGTATCTGGTTAGCCAAGTGTCATCTTTCTCTTGTGTTGAAGCAGGGTCCGCTGAAGGGACGTCATTTCAAGGCTTGACTGTTGAAGGTACAGAACCCCGGAGAGCTGGTGCTAGTATGGCTTCATTGAAAGACGCCCAGAAAGCTGTTCAAGAAGGGCAAGCTGCAGGCTGGGGCAAAGTGATACAGATTTTGGAAAACAAGCGTAAAGAGGGCCTTGGATTCTCCTCGACCTCAGGCGTTTCAACAGGAACTTTCTACAGTGCTGGGTTTATTAATGTTATTACTGAAGATGCTGCTGAAAGTAGTCATGTGCCTACATTTGTTGTACCAGGAGGCACTGTGAGAAATTGGGAGGCCATTGATGTTCCTTTAGTCGTGCATGCTTCCATGTAATGTGTCTTGTTGCTCATGTTTTTCTTTGTTTTCAAAATAACAATCCTTTCGCTCTGCCCAAGGCGAAAGTGATATCATTGTAAGGGCACGTTTGTTTCGGCATTACCGTTATCAATAAAAGTTGCCGTCTTTCTCACGACTCTTTGTTTTTATACTTTTTAGTGCCTTTTTCTTGGAAATAATGGCAATGCCAGAAAAAACCAAAACATCTGTATTTTCTTATTAATTTCAAAAATCTACATGAAAAACATTTTTCTAAAATCATCCCAATCATATTATGTAAATTGAACCATAATAAACCCGTTGAACACAGTGACCCTATGGTTCCTCCAAATTTTGAATTCCCTGTATATGAGGCTGAAGATGAGGAGGATGATGAAGAGATACCGTATGAGATCACTCGACTACTTGATCAAGAAAGAAGAGCCATTCAGCCTCACCAGGAAGAGATTGAGCTTATCAACCTGGGTACTGAAGAGAACAAGCGAGAGATCAAGATCGGTGCTGCACTCGAGCCAGAAGTGAAAAAGAAGATTACTCAGCTTCTCCAAGATTATCCAGATGTCTTTGCATGGTCCTATAAAGATATGCCGGGTCTGGATCCCAAGATTGTGGAACATCAGATACCGACAAGACCTGAATATCCTCCTGTCAGACAGAAGTTGAGAAGGTCTCGTCCAGACATGGCTCTTAAGATCAAGGCTGAAGTGCAAAAGCAAATTCATGCGGGCTTCCTCATGACAACTGAATATCCTGAGTGGATTGCCAACATTGTACCAGTGCCAAAGAAAGATGGGAAAGTTCGAATGTGTGTTGATTACAGAGATCTGAATAAAGCCAGTCCGAAAGATAACTTCCCATTGCCTCATATTGATGTGCTTGTCGACAGTACTGCTCCGTCTAAAGTGTTCTCCTTTATGGATGGTTTCTCTGGCTATAACCAGATACGGATGTCACCTGAAGATAGAGAAAAGACGTCCTTCATCACTCCCTGGGGAACATTCTGTTACAAAGTGATGCCGTTTGGCTTGATAAATGCTGGTGCTACCTATCAAAGAGGTATGACGACTCTGTTTCATGATATGATTCACAAAGAGATTGAAGTATATGTTGATGATATGATTGTGAAATCAAGTGATGAAGAGCAGCATGTTGTGTATTTGAAAAAGATGTTTGAAAGATTAAGAAAGTACAAGCTGCGGTTGAATCCTAACAAGTGCACATTTGGTGTAAGATCTGGAAAATTGCTAGGCTTCATTGTCAGTCAAAGAGGCATTGAAGTTGATCCTGACAAAGTCCGAGCCATCAGAGAGATGCCAGCCCCTCAAACTGAAAAGCAAGTCAGAGGTTTCCTCGGACGTCTAAATTATATTTCAAGATTCATATCTCACATGACTACTACCTGCGGACCAATTTTCAAATTGCTCAGAAAGAATCAGCCTGTTGTATGGAATGACGAATGCCAGGAAGCTTTTGATAGCATTAAAGAATACCCGTTAGAACCACCTATCCTTGTCCCACCGGTGGAAGGAAGGCCTTTGATTATGTGTCTGTCAGTTTTAGATGATTCTGTGGGTTGTGTTCTCGGTCAACAAGACGAGACTGGAAAGAAAGAGCATGCTATCTACTATATGAGCAAGAAGTTCACTGACTGTGAGACTCGGTATACAATTCTTGAGAAGACTTGTTGTGCTTTAGCTTGGGCTGCCAAACGCCTGCGTCATTATATGGTGAATCATACAACTTGGTTGATATCCCGAATGGATCCAATCAAGTACATCTTTGAGAAGCCTGCTGTTACTGGAAAGATTGCACGTTGGCAAATGTTGTTGTCTGAATATGATATTGTGTACAAAGCTCAGAAAGCAATCAAAGGAAGCATCCTTGCTGAGCATCTTGCTTGTCAACCTCTTGATGATTACCAGCCGATTAAGTTTGATTTCCCTGGTGAAGAGATTATGTATCTGAAAGCAAAAGACTGTGAGGAACCACTGATCAATGAAGGGCCGGATCCCAATAGCAAATGGGGATTGGTGTTTGATGGTGCTGTTAACGCTTATGGTAAAGGAATCGGGGCCATCATTGTAACTCCGCAGGGGCACCACATTCCTTTCACTGCTCGAATAACCTTTGAATGCACAAACAACATAGCTGAATATGAAGCATGCATCTTGGGCATTGAAGAAGCCCTTGATATGAGAATTAAACACCTTGACATATATGGAGATTCCGCACTTGTTATTAATCAGATAAAAGGTGAATGGGAGACTCATCATGAGAAGCTGATCCCTTACCGTGACTATGCAAGACGTCTGTTGACATACTTTACCAAGGTTGAGCTGCACCACATCCCTCGGGATGAAAACCAGATGGCTGACGCTCTTGCTACTTTGGCTTCTATGTTTCATGTCAATCACTGGAATGATGTGCCCGTGATCAAAGTGCAGCGTCTTGATATACCCGCTCATGTGTTTACTATTGAAAATATGCCAGATCAAGCTGATAAAGATGCGAATAATGGAAAACCTTGGTATTATAATATCAAACAGTTCTTGCAGAGTCATGAATATCCACCTGGTGCTTCCAACAGGGATAAAAATACCTTGAGAAAATGGGCTAGCAGATTCCTTCTGGACGGAGGAATCCTATACAAGAGGAATTATGACATGGTCTTATTAAGATGTGTTGACAAACAAGAAGCTGAAAAATTGATGCATGATGTACATGATGGTACTTTTGGGACCCATGCTTCGGGCCACACCATGTCAAGGAAACTGTTAAGAGCCGGCTATTACTGGATAACCATGGAGCGTGACTGCCACAGACATGCCAAGAAATGCCACAAATGTCAAATCTATGCTGATAAAATCCATGTGCCTCCTCATGCTCTCAATGTTATCTCTTCCCCATGGCCTTTCTCTATGTGGGGAATTGACATGATCGGGAGAATTGAACCAAAAGCTTCCAACGGACATCGTTTCATTCTAGTGGCAATTGACTATTTCACCAAGTGGGTTGAAGCTGCTTCCTATGCAAATGTGACCAAGCAAGTGGTTGTAAAGTTTATCAAGAATAATATCATATGTCGATACGGTGTTCCCAACAAGATCATCACTGACAATGGTTCCAATCTGAACAACAGCATGATGCAAGCTTTATGTGAAGAATTCAAAATTGAACATCACAACTCTTCTCCTTATAGACCTCAGATGAATGGTGCAGTTGAGGCCGCTAACAAGAACATCAAGAAGATTGTTCAGAAGATGGTCACTACTTACAAAGACTGGCATGAGATGCTACCGTTTGCCTTGCATGGTTACCGTACTACAGTACGCAGTTCAACCGGGGCAACTCCTTTCTCTTTGGTATATGGCATGGAAGCAGTTCTCCCTCTGGAAATGGAGATTCCATTTCTTCAAGTAATCATGGAAGCAAAACTAACTGAGTCTGAATGGTGTCAAAGTCGGTATGATCAGTTGAATTTGATTGAAGAGAAACGTATGGATGCTATGGCTCATGGACAGTTGTATCAAGTGCGAATGAAAAATGCTTTTGACAAGAAAGTCCGACCTCGATAATTCAAGGAAGGCGAACTTGTATTGAAAAGGAGGATAAGTCAGCAACCCGACCCAAGGGGGCAAGTGGACACCTAACTATGAAGGTCCTTATGTTGTCAAGAAGGCTTTCTCTGGTGGTGCTTTGATTCATACACGCATGGATGATGTTGAACTTCCGAATCCTGTCAATGCCGATATAGTCAAGAAATACTTTGTCTAAAAAGAAAAGAACAACGTGGTAGGTCGAAAACCCGAAAGGGCGGCCTAGGCAAAAATGCGCTTCCCGGTGGATCGAAAACCCGAAAGGGCGATCCAGGCAAAAGTTAGGGACAAAAAAAAATGAATATGAAAGAGGTCGCTGAGATTGTACGCAACTCAGGCAAGAATGAGCGCCTCGATGAGCCGAAAACCCGAAAGGGCGGTTCATGCAAAAATGAGGTTGCCATAAAAGACAAGTAACTATATTTGGCAAACCACCGTCACCCCTTGGGGCATCTGCAACTGTCAATGATCGTCTTCATCAGAAGCTTCTGTACTTGTGAATTCAAAATTTCTATGAAATGTAGCGGTCATCGTGTTCAATGTACCACCAACCAATAAAATTACCATTTTCCAAGCTTTGTAAATCCGTGGGGTTACGCCTTTGGCTGACCTTCACTCTTCTACATCAATTTGAGCCTGTGCTTTGTTTGAAATTCTATTTTTCTTTCTATCTTCAATGCTATATACAAAATATTTTCTTTCCATTTTGATAATATCAATGTCTGAAACAAACATTTTTGAAAATTGAAAAAAATCTTTTTCGTCTATTTCGAAAACAAACCTGAGCAATAAGGTGCATTCCAGTGAAACATGCATGAATAAATGTATATCAATGTCCATTTCAATACATGTTACAAGAAGGTTATTCCCCAGGATGATCTGTGGTCAATGGCAAGAATGAAAAAACAGAATGAAAGTTTGAAAAATGCAAATGAAAAAAGAAGAATGAAAGAATGAAAAGCATTGACCACAGATGCGAACGTCCAATGTTTACCCAGCACTGACACGCCTAACAACGGCGACCTGTATCCAAGAATCTTCCGAGGTCCCTCTTCTGTAAGTTTCTATTACCCTCAACCATGGTTTTGATACGTCTCTCAACGACGATCTCTTCAAAGAGGATTTCTATGTGAATATGTTATAGTACGAGCCACTACGTGCCCAATCTTCCAATATTTTGTCTATCTCTGTCAAACTTCTCTGTCAAACTACGAACCAATCATGCATTTCAAGCATTCATACATGCATAATCATGCATTTTATGTGCTCATACATTTAATAATCTTGTTATACCATACATACATGTTGCATTTCCAATCTTCACTGTCAAATTCAATCCAATCTCCAATTTCAATCCAATCTCAATTTCAATTCAATTCAATTTCAACTGTCAAACTCAATTCAATCTCAACTTTTAATCCAATCTCAATTTCAATTCAATTCAATTTCAACTGTCAAACTCAATTCAATCTCAACTTTCAATCCAATCTCAATGTCAATTTAACTCAATTCAATTCCAATCTCCAATTCAATTCAATTTCAACTCTTAATTCAATCTCTATGTCTATGTCTCTGATTAATCTCAATTTTCAATCTCAAACTTTCAATTCAATGTCTTTGTCAATGTTAATCCACTCTCAATTTGCTCTTGGGCCAACAATAATGGTCATGTCTATTTTCAAGTCAAGTCAATATCAACTTACTCTCAATTTGTATCTTTCTAAATCCAACTTCCAATTTGTATCTTGTTATCAGTCAAGTGGCTAGTTCGATCCAAAGAACAGCTTGTACCTGCTTATATGCCTACATTTCCGGACAAACGGCAAGTTCAATCCAAAGAACAGTTTGTACCTTGCTCATGTTTTGTTATCGGTCAAACGACAAGTTCGATCCAAAGAACAGTTTGCACCAACCTGCATGTTGTGATAACTGATCAAGCCGCGAGTTCGATCCAAAGAGCAACTTGTATCAGTCTTTTGTCTATATTTCTAGGTCAAACAGCAAGTTCGATCCAAAGAACAGTTTGTACCTGCCTATCTGTTTGTATCTTCAATCAAGCGACAAGTTCGATCCAAAGAACAGCTTGTATCTTCCTATATGTCTATGTTTCCGGTCAAGTGTCAAGTTCGATCCAAAGAACAGCTTGTACCTGTCTTGTATTTCTATTCCCAGTCAAGCAGCAAGTTCGATCCAAAGAACAGCTTGTACCCATCTCTTGCTTGCCTCCAGGTCAAGTGGCTAGTTCGATCCAAAGAATAGCTTGTACCTTTCTTTTGTCCCCGGGTTTGTCTACCCTGTCAATGTCTACCTAAATCCCCAGTGATATGACATGCTCTGTAGACTCCAGTTCGTTTGTCTTGCATTCATAATCAAAACGTTTCATGACATTCATATTTTGAAAATCTGAGAGCGTATTTTTATGTCCAAAAACAGTGCAAATGTTAATATTTAAGTATCTTCGTCCCGTCAAATCAAAGGCTTCGTCTCTTGACCCTCCGGACAAAGAAACTTAAATAGGGGCAGCTGTTATACCCTAATTTTGGACCTAAAAATACTAGCTCAATTCTTCTTTTCTTGCATTTCAAGCCATTTGATATGTCTCTGATCAAGTGCATCTTCCTCTGCATCTTATTTCAATATTACTTGCAAAATTCATGGAAAAAGGGTATTTTAGTCATTTCCAGTATCCAAACTCATTTTAGTCCTTTAAAAATTGCTTGAGTCTTTTCAATTGGTTTGAATAAGTCTTTATTTCAATTCCATGTCAAAATCCATTTCAAAAATTGCATTTGAAGTCACTTTGAGTCAGTTTAGCCCCTAGGGGCATTTTAGTCTTTTCATGTGTTAAAACTCTGTTTAAATTCTAAAAATTGTCTCTGAGTCTTTTCAATTGGTTTGAATGAACTCTTGCTTCAATTCCCTGTTAAAAATCCATTTTAAAATTGCATCTGAGTCATTTTGAGTCGTTTTAGTCCCCATGGGCATTTTGGTCATTTCACACGAAATTTCGACAGAGAGAGGTTACTTTAAAGTACCTCATTTAAGTAGTTGGTTCATTTTAGTCCGTTTTGTCATTTTTAATCGTCTCACTTTACGTTATTTTCAATTTATGTTTTTTAAACCAATTTTAGTTTTTTTTTTTTATTATTAAGTCCTCAAAGTCTTCAAATTTACATTTTAGTCCTTAAGTCAAACTTTTTGTTTTTTAGTCTTCTTTAAGTCAATTGTAGAACAGTCCTATTTTTTGTCCAGTTTATTTTTTAGTTTTTTTTATTATTTTGCAGATAGGTCCTTGTAATTTTTAATTTTGCAGATTGGTCCCTAAGTCCAGAAATCAGTCCAAGGTAAAGTCCAGAACACGTGCCAGCTCACTATTGGTCCAGAAGGCCATGTGTCAGCCTATAAAAGGCTCAATCATTACAGTCCCATTCACAACGCAACAACTCAGCAAAAATCAGTACCAAATCATCACAAACACAATTTCACTTCCCTTTTCCAGAAAAACGAATCAAAAGCCCAAATTCTTATGAACTTCATCAAGAACACATGAAACTGAAACCCTAACCGTTTTCCAGATTCGCAAAAACCAACACAAATCAACGAATCCTCCATCAAATACACAAAATCAATACAAGATTCCAGAAGATCGAAGCCAGAATGTGTTCAATTTAACAAAATCAGTTCGAATTTAGCAAGAGTTCTCAGAGATTACTTGTGTAATCATCATCATCGAATGTACTTCCTCGCAATTCAAGTGTGAACTCGTCAAATTACGACGAATTCAACACGATCACAAGGAAAGTGTTGAAAAGAAGGAAGAAGAGAGGTTGATTTCGAAGAGCACCATAGAAGAAGAGGAAGAACAACAACGAAGTACTTACCAGAAGCTTAAAGAAGATACGAGAAGGTTTTCTTCGTCTTCTCACTCAAATCTCCATTCAAATCCAGGTAAACACACGAATCCTTCTCGTTTTCTTGTTTTAAATCATCATCGAAGGTTCGTAGTTAGAAATAAACGGTGAAACAAAGTAGGTTAACGAATTCAAGAACGTGTTCTTTCGAAAAAGATTGAAAAAGATTCAAAACCGAAACATCAAGTGTAGATCTACAGAATTTCACCGTTTATTTCTCAAATCTAAGTTCATATTCAAGATCAGCATGAAAAATAGAGTGGTTTAGGGTTTGGATCCATGTAGATCGGAGAAGTTTAGGGTTCCGTCACCGGAATCTTCGCCGGCGGTGGTCAAGTCCGCCGGAGAAGACGAAGGAAACCTAGAGAGAAGGGAGAGAAGTGTAAGGCTTAGAGAGAGAAACAAATGTTGGAAATGAGGTGAACCGGTCTGCAAGCCTTTATGTAAGTGACTGAACCGGTCTGGTTCAGTCCTGGTCCACTGGTCTTGCGCCCTAGCCGTCAGATTTAGGGTTTGATCCAATTGGATCAATCCAACGGCCTTCTTTGATGCCTGGTGGATCCAGGATCCACTTTCCCTTGGGTCTGGGTTTGGGCTTAGGTTTCCTGCGTGGTGTCTTTGTTTTTTGCTATTTTTGTCACTGTTTCTTGCTGTTTGCACCCCTATATGTTCAAAAATTCTCATAAAAATTCCATAAAATTTTCCATATGTTTTGATATTTTTCTTAACCATTTTGTGATATTTTTATGTATTAAAACCTGTGGAAAATATGTGTGGTATTTTCTTGTTAATTCTTTACTATTTTTTTAATTTTGTGAAGTTTTATATGTTTTTGTGTCTAAAAATTCTTTAAAAATTCTAAAAATTTTCATACACATTTCTTGATAGTTTTGTGGTATTTTTGTGATGGTTTTTGCATATTAAAACTTGGAAATAATAATGAGATGATTTTCTTGCTATTTTGTGATATTTTGTATTAAAAATTTGTGAAAATTTGCTTGATTCTGGTTCCAATTTCTTGATAAATGTTTGTGACCTATATCATATGATTTTGTGAAGTTTTAGCTACTGTTTGTATGTGTTTCTTGCTGCATGTGAATATGTGTAATTAGTTTCTTGTTTTACAAGTCATGTAAATGTGAGTATGTGAAAATAAAGTGCTAAGTGTACCTAAAAATATGTCATGATCCTTGACTTGAATATGCCCTATAATTCTCACACTCATAATACAATGAAGTCTTTGAAAATTGCTTATGATAGGAGAATTATAGGTCATGTACTTATTGAGAGGTTATGGTGAATTTTTACTACATTTTGACACTTTATTCTTGTCATTTTTACTATTCTTTGTTTAGTATTTCCTTGCCTATCTTTCTATCATTTTATGCCTTATTTTCACTAACCACTCTACTTCATGTTTCATACATCATGAGCATTTCATCCTCCATCTCACATTCTCATCCTTTTATTTCTTGCACTTTAAAATTCATGCAAAAATTAGAATGTAACACTTAGGAATTTTTTGTACTTTACTTTTATGAAATTTAAATTCTTGCAAGACCATAGAATGTATCTAGGCCAATGATGTAAAGGACTATGGACTCTAATGATGTACACCGACACAAGCACCGACACATGCACACACATCACATAGATATTTCTTAGATGTATGGCTAGGATATGCATGTTTAGATGTATGTTTAGGATTGAATGTTTAGATGAATGCTTAGGATTTACACTTAGAAAAAATCATTTTTTCAAATAAATATGAACAATATCACTCAGATCATTTTCTAAATAAACTTTGGGATCAAAATCCCATTGCATTTTCCCTTTATTTTCTTAATCAAATTTCAATGAAAATTAATCATACTTGACTTCTTTCCAAAATCACTAATCAAACCCCACTTTTTCTTAAAATCTCATGCCTTTAAGGCCTCTCAATCTCATTCTTCAAACTTCAATTTTCAAACTTAAAATCAATCAACAAAAACAAAAACATTTTTTGGAAGAGAACTACGGTGGATTTGATCCCTTAAACGGGTACGTAGGCAAGGAATCAAAATTCCTTCAATTCAAATAAAATAAAAATTCAAACACTTTCTTCTCCCTCCAATTCTTCACTTAGAAAACTCTTAGGTTTAAATAAACACTTTCAAAATAGCATTTAAAAATAAAGCGTGCGCGTAGAAAGTAAAGACGGTTCCTATAGGATACTATAGTCGTTATGGGTGCCTAACACCTTCCCGTAGCGAAAACAACTCCCGGACCTCGATTCAAGGGTTTTGCTTATTTTTTCCCTTCCCAAGAAAAAATGAGATATCACCGGTTAAAAAGGTTCAAACGTAATCAATGTTTGACACCCGAAAACCAAGATAAAACAATCACCCACTCCATTACTGAGGGAAAGTTTCGCCAGTAACATTACTGAGGGATGTGTTTCATTACTGAGTGATTAATTCCGCCAATAATAACCAAAATTCTTGTAGTGTTTGTAAACTAATTAAAATTAAAATAACCTCAGTCACCATAGTCATAAGCTTTCTCAAAATCGACTTTAAACAATAATAATTCCTTTTCAAGCTTGCGAGCCTCATCAACTGTTTCATTAGCAACAAGAATCTTGTCAAGGATCTACGTACCTTTCACAAAAGTTGACCGAGCTCCAGAAATCACACTACTAATAACCTGACGAAGTATATTAACTAATAATTTAACCAAAACCTTATATAAAAATTCAACTGGAGAGATTGGTCAAAAATCATTCATCTTATGAGGAATATCAACCTTAGGAAATCAGAACAATGAAATTGCAATTTATACCTTTTGTCAACTTGCTATTACAATGGAACTCTGATACAAAGCTCATAATATTATCCCTCGTGCTTTATTTTTTTTTTTTTTTTGAATAAAAGATGCTTATAGCATTTCAATAATAATCAAGTGTTCAATACAACAGGGTACATAAGAACAAGTGGTGGGACTAGCTAATAATGTGGCAACCCCAGCAAGCGTGTGAGCTACCTCATTCATTTGTCACTGATTAAACTCGAAATTTGAGTTTGTGAACTTCAAGTTGAAAAGACTTCTACAAGGGGAAATAATGAGCCTAAATTTAGAAATATCCGGACGGGGATTATTGAAAGCATCCACTATAGTTTTTGAGTCCAAGGCAAAATCTACATTATCAAATCTCATATCACTTAGCCATTCCAAAGAATAGAATAGACCCATAGCTTCCCCTATATGAACAATATGCATAACCGGCAACTAAATAACCTTAGCAATCACAATAAATCCCCATTCATCATAGACACACATGCCAAAACCTGTGATATTTAATTCATTCGAAAAAGTGGCATCGATATTGCACTTAAATCTTCCTCGACGCAGACGCTGCCATGAAGGAGGAAACATAGAATTGGCAAAGAAAATACAGAATCGACATCACAATTAGAATGAGAACAGGCAAGTTGTAATTTCTCCCAAAGCCCGAACATAAGCCAACACCTATAAAAGCAAAAGAGCAATCAAAGAAAACACGATGAAGATCTTCGGGAGATATGTCGCATATAACACAGTTTAGAGTACACTGAACTCATTTATCTTAGGCTTAATTGCATGTTTGGTCCCTTATGTTTATTTTAGTTTTCAAGTTGGTCCCTTATGTTTATTTTAGTTTTCAAGTCGGTCCAAAACATAAGGGACCAACTTGAAAACTAAAATAAACATAAGGGACCAACTTGAAAACTAAAATAAACATAAGGGACCAACTTGAAAACTAAAATAAACATAAGGGACTAACTTGAAACTTTCAAAACGTAAGGGACCAACTTGAAAACTAAAATAAAAGTATGGGACCAACTTGAAACTTTCAAAACATAAGGGACGAACTTGAAAACTAAAATAAACATAAGGGACCAAACATGCAATTAACCCTTTATCTTATAAATGGACACATGTAGGAAGACATCCTCAACACCTATGCCAAACTAAGTTTTTAACCTTCGGAGCTAGTTTTAACTGCCAAATCCCTAACCAATACCCATCTCTCTGGAGGTGAGAAATATAAATCAAATCCTCCACATAAAGCTGATACACACTTTTGACAAAATATAGTCCATTCCTCTCCACCTTCCAAATTAGAGCATCTTCAGTCACTTCCTCAATTAAGGGAGTTTGTAAAATGGATGCAGCCGAGGCTGCATGGAACACTTGATGAATGACTTCTGCATTCCAGATCTTAGAATGCAGATACATTAAGCTATTTACCCCAAAATTTCTCAATAGATACGAATTTGGAATGTTGGTGTCAAGTTTAGCTCTGTTAGCCAACCAAGGTTCATTAATAATAAAGATGGAGTAACCTGACCCAATATACCACCGAGACCCTCCTCTAACAATAAAATGAGCTTTCAAAATACTTTGCCACATGTAGCTTGAGTTATGACCTAGAGAAGATGACAGAAAGTTATTATTAAGAAAATAGTGCGCCTTAAAAATACAGAAAACAAGAGTATGAGGCTCAGTCATAAACTTCCAGGCCTGTTTACCAAGCATTGCAAAATTAAAAGCAGTAAGGCCTTTGAATCACATGCCTCCATTGGTCTTGTGCATCGATAGCTTCTCCCAGAACAACCAGTGAATGCCGCAATTATTTGAACCAAAGTGTCCCCACCAATATGAATGCATCATTTTCTCTATAGTAGAAATAATATTCGGAGGCAACATAAATTAATTCATAACATAAGACGAGATGGTTTTGTCATTCATTCACACATTCTCACAAATAGAGGGGCTAGAGATATTTTGTGAGAGAAGTGAAGAATAGAAGAGAAAAGGAAAACCAAATTGAAGAATAGTGAAGAGAAAGCTAGGAATCAAAGAGTAGAGTGAATATTTTCTTAGCTTTTGAAGATTTGAGGTAAGAGGGATAGATTTGTTCTACTAAATACGCTATAATCTACGTTTTCACTTATGGGTCATAATTGATTTGAATGAATTATGATTTTTATGATTTTAGATGTTAATTTTTGTGCTCATAATTGAATGATGATTTTGGGTATGTAAAATTTGTGGTAAACTTGTTGTTGATGCTTAATTTTCATTGTTGATATGGGTCATAATTGATTTGGATGAATTATGATTTTTATGATTTTAGATGTTAATTTTTGTGCTCATAATTGAATGATGATTTTGGGTATGTAAAATTTGTGGTAAACTTGTTGTTGATGCTTAATTTTCATTGTTGATATAAGTTGAAATGAATACTTTGAGAATTTGGCTTAAAATGATGTTGTTGTTGTTTATTATTGATGAAATTATGATTATATGCTATGAATGTTGTTGAGTATATGTTGGCGATGATAATTCATACATTGGGTGATGATAAATGTGTTGTTGTGATTAAGTTGTTATGTTTTCTTGACTTATGTGAAAATGGGTTAAAAGTGGAGAAGTATGATTTTGATGAATTTGAATGGATTAATGAAGTTATTGTGTTGAGTTAGAGTGATTAGAATTTCTGTTTTGAATTGTTAAGTTGGAGTGTGGAATCGTTTGGGAGAAAATCGGAATTTTGTATAAAAAGTCGTTTTAAGCACTTTTGTGAAATAAGTCATTTTAAGGTGAGATGAAGTAAGTTGGTTTGGGTTGTACAACTATGTTTTTGAGTTTGTATCAACGGTCTAAGTATTTGGGAAGCGTTTGGTGAAAACGGGATCAAAAACGGATTGAAAATCGGAATTTTACCCACGAAAACGCGAAAAACGTAAATTAGAAAAATTGCACCAACCGTTTTTTTCACGTGTTTGGGTGGCACGGCCGTGTGCCCTGTTAGGAAAAATAATATGTTGTATTTAAATGGTAAAAGAGACAAATAATTTAAGACAAATAAAATTCCTCAAAAAAAAAAGACAAATAAAATTATAAAAGACTAGCGTTTACCCGTCTATCTACTAAACGTGTATAAATTATGAATAGTAGTTTTTATGAAATTTTGATTAAAATAAATTTGATAAGTATCAATTATAAAGAGTAGTTTTTATAAAATTTCAATTAAAATTATAAGTATATATAATAGATATTTTGCACTTTAATATTTTAACAAACAAAACTTTTGTAAGCAGGTAACAAATTAAACTTAATCTCTAAAAAAACAAATTAAACTAATTTTTTCAATTAAAACAAATATAATATAAATTCTTATTTTTTAACACACTAATAAAATAATATTGTTATTGAAGGTAGGGAGCAGTATCAAACTGTCGAAATGTCGTCGATATGTTTTGAGCGCTAAAATAATTTCTTCCCACTACATTGTACTAAAGCTTCCGATTTGAAAATTGAAAACAAAGAAAAATTAAAAATGCAGCAAAGAAAATCAGCGTTGGGAAGACCTTCAGGAACCGATGGTTCTGATTATTCATATCGTATGGTTGTTGATTCAAGTCAGTATTTCCATTCTCTCTTAAATGTTAATTTTATATTAAATCAACTTAATTGTGCTTAATTCGTTTTGATGTTTTGTTAATTAGGGTATCAACTTGTTGCAAAGGGGAAGAAACGTCTTTCTGTGTTATTTATCATTGAGGTACCATTGATTTTCTTTTTTAGTTTTTTTATTTTATTTTTTATTTTTTTTATATGTGTTGGATGCATGGTAAGACTAGACATTTAGCACTTAAGCATAGTAAAGATGGTGGAAACTCGGGTTAGGTGGTTTGGGCGCGTAGAGAGAAGATCTGTAGATTATGTAGTTAGGAGAATAGATCAGTTCGACGGTAGTCAAATTACTAGAGGCAGAGGAAGACCTAAAAAAACTATGAGAGAAACTAAAGTTTCGGCAGAGTTGGTGGAATTTTCCGGCTGTTGGACAGTGTATGTCTCTAGTAGTCAATCCCGGCTCGATCCCAGAGGAAAACCGCGACGGAGAAGATCCCGGCGCGATCACGGCCAATCCTTGACTTTAGTTAGTATTTAGAATTGGATGTAATGTTTTGATTAAGACTTGTGAATGTTTGAGTGTTTTGATCATGGCCATTCCGTGCATGTGGTTTTCTGGTTTTTACTTGTCTAGTATGGGCTAAGCCTAAGGCTTAGAATGTGTTTTGTTTTTCTGTTGTAGCTTCGGCTTTGATCCTTCTTTCGATCGTTCTATGATTGTAATTTATCATTCTAAGATTCCTGTTGTGGACAACGGGGTTCTTAGAATGTGTTTTTTTTTTCTTCTTATGTAACTTCGGCTTTGTACCTTGTTTCGATCGTTCTATCCTTGTAGTTTTCCATTTCAATAATGTTTTGTGATCAGTAATTGGGGGTTTTTAATAAATTTTTGCTGATTTCAGAAAAAAGGGAAACTATTAAGAAAGATCTAGAGATTAATGAGTTGGATTGAAATATGGTATTTTATAGAACATTATGACGTCGTTTAATATAGCTAACACACTGATTAGTAGGATAGTGCTTGGTTTTTGGTGGTGTTGTTATTCCTTTTTTAATTATGGGGCTTCAATGTTAATAAGCAATAGAAACTATGTTATGTGTTTCTCTTCTGTTTTCGTTTAGGATTTATCGATGTAGAATTTTAGACATGTTTTTGGTGTAAATGGTAAAGTAAATACCCAAATTGATTACGGGAAAAAAAACATAGCGGCCTATTTGGTCACTAGGAAATGAAAAATATAAGTTCAGTCCTTAAGAATCTTAAATTTGGGCCAAATCTGTCCCTAATAAAGATCAAAATTTCCCTAAATATTATCTTTAAAAGGTCTAATTTGATCTATAGTTGCAATTTTAAACACCAAATTGACATTTTGAACTTTTCAGGACCAAATAGGTCTATGTATAGTTTGCCTCAGACTTGGCTGGGAATTTACTCATCTTAGTATAAGCCTGTTTCAGAGGCATAGAGACAATTGGAATGCCGTGAAATCGAGAAAAAATCGGAGACATGTTTTTATGCAGAAAAGATTTCTTGCTGAAATTACTGAACATAATTGTTTTTATTTTGACAGATACTGAACATAACTGTTCTATATTGGTTAATTATGCTCCTTCCCTTGTAAGAATACTGAACATAACTGTTCTATTTTGGTTAATTATGCTCCTTCCCTTGTAAGAAATGTGTTAAAAACAAGTTATTAGTTGGCCGTATTTTTGGTCCAATATTACAACAACTCTACAATACATATTTATTATCCTGCATTGGAAGTTTAGCATATTTGCAAAGACGAGATAGTACTAATTGGATTAACTTGAATGTTTGATGTTAGTTATATTCAATGAAGAATGTTTATGAATTATTATTATAAAAATTCAATATGGTTAAACTGTTTTGTTCTGCTCCTCAAGTTGCCAGCCGGGAGTAGTTGTATATTGTAATATTCTTAGCTTTCTAAATGTCGTAGTCTATTTGTTTGTTTCATGTTCATAGCCATGCCATAATCTTATTTTATCTTTTAGAATTTTTTGTGACAAAGAATGAATCTGTATATTGTACCCTGCAGGCTTTGTTTCTGTTAGTAGGAGTGATATTTGCATTTTTACCAGGAATGAAAGAGGATACGCCAAATATAGTTGCCATTTCTTCTGTTATTGCTAGTGTTGTTTTGTTGATCTTTGCCGATATAGGTTGCTACACCTTGAACTTTATTATTTTATTGAGTTTTTTATATGAACCTTTAAGTTGAGCTATCTGTGTCAATTGTGTGAAAGGTAGAAGACGAAGCCGGTCGAGTTTATTGAGATTATATGCCATTCTATCTTCCCTAGCATTGCTTCTATTCGCTGCTACTCTTGCTAACCAGTATTCCCTGCTGAAGGTAAATATGTCAATAATTCATTGAAGTTTTATAAGAAAATGCTTCCTTTTATAGGATATTTGATGAATAATAGAACTGTTTTATGTTTTTCTCTGTATACTCCTTTTTTTTATGCCTTCTACTCTCTAAAGTGTACCTTGCATTTCAAACAACCCAAATCCCACAACGACACATGCAATCATATATAGGACTGTGCAAACCAACTTAAAACCTGAACCGAACCAAACTGCACTAAAATTAACTGAACCATTTATGTGAGTTACAAACCGAACCTATGTTTCAAAAACAGTTGCTAACCTGACCGACACAAATAACTGTAGTTAAACTGCCTTAACCAAACTGCATAACACTCAACTATTTTCAAGTTTCAGCAGTTCATTTTCAAATCTCAATCACATTACTAATCAGATTTCTCATTTTCAAGAATCCTATATTGTACGAACTTTATATAGTTCACAATCATCTTCAAGAATCCTAAACTGTGTGAACCCTCGTCAAGTTTGAAACCTAAATCAAGATCTAAGATCCGCCTCCATTTACAATGTTCTACCAAGTCACAAACTTATTTTTGCAACCGCACCACAATTCCGTTTGGGAACTCGTTGCTGCAACCACACCATTTAAAAATTTCAGATCCCGCTTTCGAGTTTCTGCAATTAACTGATACTCCGTTTCTTCATTTATGCGTCTTCGCTGAACTCATTTCTGCATTTTTCGTTTTTTTGTTGCACTTGTTTCTGCATCTTCATTTCTTCGTTGAAATAATTTCTGCATCTTTGTTTCTTAGTTGAACTCGTGTTTACATTTCTTTGGTTTTTCAAATTGCATTACTTTCCATCACCATGTGCTGCATTAGATTTGCCATTTTCTTTTGTAAACACTGTAACAGCTCCCAGAAACTAGATTTTCCTTGTTATTTTTTTGTAAAGCTGAACAGTTGTTTCAGTTCAGAAAGGTTGCAAAGATGCAACAGTTCAGTTTGGAAAAACAGAATCTGGTGCACCTAATCATACACAGTTCGGTTCAGGACGAATTATAAATGGTTCAGTTCGGTATTATTGAACCTTTTTGACAGTTAGGTTAGGTTTTGTGAAGAAAACTAAACCATGAACAGGCCTAATCTAATCATATTACAGACGAGTATATCAGTACACTGAATGATGTGCATCTGCAGTAGCATATGCTTGTATAGAGATTAGGGTATGAAAATGTTATAGTTTGATCACAGGTTTAGACATGTTCCCAACAATACACTATACTGAGTGTTCAATGGCCACTACTGGAAGTTTGTAGTTGAGCGGCTTTCTGTGGCAGCTGTAGTGTCCACAATCGAGGCCCAAATTGCAGCCATTTGCGGTCGCGACGGCTGCTAAATGCTTGTAATAAACCTTGTTTTAATAGCCATTTTTCCGGATCTGAATGTTGTTGTTCAATCACCTTGAGTCTTATATGTGTTATCCCACTATAGTGCTTTTTAGGGCAGCAGCCACGTGCTGCTTTCCGAGGCTGATAACTTTATGTCTTCATTGTATATGCATATTAATTTCAAATGCATTTGCTACATAAGTTTTTTGTTGATAGTTCACTTTTTGTATATGGAAATTCTTCTGTAGGTTATCCAGTATTTTAGAAATCGGGGAACAAGCAGTTTTGATGTTGATTTTCCTAGTCTTCAAACTGGTAAAGATTTCTTTCAAATTCTAAATATTTTGTTCATGTACAAATCGGTGTCGCAACATTTCTCTTATAACTTGACTTTACGCCGTACAGGTTTGTTGGTATATATACTCACTTTTTCGCTGTTCAAGATTAGTACCATCAAAGCAGTTGTATTCCTTCTTTTTAACATGACGCCTCCCAAGAAAGCCTCTTAGCATCATGGTCATGATTTCCTTCCCCGTTGATCTGTATGAATATATCTTCTTTGAGTGATTGAGGGAATCTCACTTAAGCTCATGTAGATTTTATCCTGCAAATCGTTTCAAAGACATTTGCTTTTTTCATGCAAATTTTTGTTTTTGTATTTGAGTTATCATACAAACGAATCCTCTTGAGCTCCCTATTGAACTGGTAATGATATTTATTATGTTTGGACGGTGAGTTTCGGAGGGGATGATTTATTTTCTCTTTTAAATTACAGACACTAAGAGTAAAAGAATTAGTTTTTTTTTTTTTTTGTTCAATAGTGCAACATTTCATTAGCTTTTTTTGAACACAACAGTGCAACATTTCATTCATAATGGCCAAAAGCTTCGTCCTGATTGGTCGTTCCAGATAAATGTTGCCCAGATTCAAGGATCCAAAGAAGGGTATAGGTTTTCTTAATGCAAACTCTTAGATAAATTCTTACATATATGAGTTGCTTTTGACTTTTCAATCGATCGATCTAAAATATTTAGACACCAAACATAGACATCTACCAAGTTAGGTTGAACTTGTTTGCATATAATTGAAAAGTCGAATCATATAATTGAATAGTAAGTCGTTTCTAAAAAAATGTTTGAGATTTTGATTTTTTTTTTTCTTTCTTAAAATGGACAAAGATTGGTTTACAATAAATTATAATTTTTTCGATTTGGTAAATCATTATATTTGTGTCCACCATCCCTCCAAATAATCAGCGAAACATAAACTCATTCAATCTATCATATTCATTGCAATAGATTGAATTTAGTCTGTCCAATTGATTTCATGGAGTGTGGTGATAAAATTGATCTCGCATTCGATTATCACCTTCAACACAGATTAATAAATTAACAATTAACAGTTGATATTTAAATAAATATCAAATAATTATGTTTACGTTGTAAATATATGTTAACTTACT
Organism: Medicago sativa; assembly: GCF_051527215.1. Taxonomy (NCBI): domain Eukaryota; kingdom Viridiplantae; phylum Streptophyta; class Magnoliopsida; order Fabales; family Fabaceae; genus Medicago; species Medicago sativa. Next base: position 32,655,986 of record NC_140752.1, on the reverse strand, counting down.
CTTTAAGTTACTTAGATAGGATATGATATAGAACAATCCTTTTGTAGTTAAGTGTATAATCTCCTATGTAATAGACCTTTCCTAATACAATTTAGACAAACGGTTTCGTCGTATATCTCTCTTTTCTCGCTTACTCAACATGGTATCCAGAGCCTTTTGGGAGAAAACCTTAAATCGTGTTTACTCGATGGACTCACTGTCATCCAGTGAGAATTCTTTTCACCAAACTGTGTTTCAACTCCGGTTTGTCCCTCCTTCACTACCATGACACTTTCTGACATCTAAATTCATCTGAAACCACCACTGCCATCGTCGTTCATTATGGCGACCTTTTTGAAAACCTACTAAACCATCTAAACTGGAATCCTTAGTATGTCATGTCATTGAAATCTCCACGCAGATAACTTTCCACGCGACGACTCTTTGTATGGCGTAAATCCCCACGTGCGCTCTGCACGTGAGTGCGCATTCGGCCGCTTTTTGTCTTGAAGGAGTCAAAATTCTTTCTTGGTTACAAATTCGGTCTCATTTTCAGTTATGATCCACGAAAACACCTGCTCATTTCAAACAGCTTGTAACATGTGAGCTCATTTGGTTGAAGCAGCTACTCAGCGAACTTCACTTTAAAGAAGCACGACCAATGTCATTTATATGTGATAGTCAAGGCACGTTGCATATTGCCTCAAATCTAGTTGGCAAATGTTTTTACAAAATCCATCACAAGCTTTGCCAATTCAAATGATCAGTTGAAAATGTTTTTACAAAATTCGTGCAAGGTCCTAGAAGAAGTTATATATATTGCTTGCCATTATAAAAAAAAAAAAGTTATATATCTGCAAACTTGACACATTTGACTTGTATGCTACGACTTGAGGAGTGTTGATATTCATTGATATTTAAATAAATAGTAAATAATTATATTTAATGCTACGACTTGAGGAGTGTTGATATTCATTGATATTTAAATAAATAGTAAATAATTATATTTACATTGTAAATATAATCTAGCTTACTCTATAAGTTACTTCTCATAGAATATAATCTAAAATATTCCTTATGTAATTAAGTTGATAAATCTCCTTGGTTCAGTTTTTTTTTTTTTTGATAAATCTCCTATATGATAGACATTCTGTAGTGCGATTCAAATACACAATTTTATCATATCTCTCTTTACTCTCATACTCAACATTGACTGTTTTAAAAAAATCATTATATTTCTATATATGAAATAAAACAAAATTCAATGAGGGTGATTTAATCGACAACAGGCAGACCAACAATAACTTTTTTTAATTTTTTTTATTCTATCAATTGTAAACAAAATTTTATTCAAATATTTGACTTCTAGTAGGCATTCACAATCACGTAGTTAGCAGCTGAATGCTCATTTATTTTTGTATAGATTTGACTGCCTTCTAAATCAAACTCGTGTTTTTTCATGAAGAATAGTTTTTTGTTTTCGTGATGGCTATAAACTTAACTCATTTATCAATAATAAAAGTATTAATGTAAGTACCATCGAAGGACGGCTTTAGTGAAAATAAAATTTAACTTGTTTCATCAATAATAAACATCTCTAGGTGGGATTTTCAACCTACCACATTTCATCAATAATAAAAGTACTAATACAATTGTGTATATCGGCGAAAATGAAAAAACTAGCTAGAGATGTTTGCTAACACATAAGAAACTTTATTGATTTGTCTTCTAATAAAATCAATACAAGAGTCACGTACCAAATCTCCGATATCATGTTCTTCCTAATTAGCAATTGGCAATTGGCTCACCAGTCCAAAATATATAGGCTAAACTGCACTTTTCGACCCCTAAGTTTTAAAAAGTTGCGATTTTGGCCCTCTATTAAAAAAAAGACAATTTTGGCCCCTTTCGTCCCAAAATTGCTAAGAAGACGTCACGTGTCCCAAAAAAGGGGTCATAATCACAACTTTTTGAGAAGATAAGGGATCAAAAGATCATATTTCCCTTATGTTAGGGGTCAAAAGAGCATATTTACCTAAATATATGGGGTCACTTTTGTCATTTCTTTTTATAGGGGGCCAAAATCATAACTTTTTAAAACTTAAGGGATGAAAAGTGCACGTTAGCCAAATATCTATAGTCTGCGGAAGAATATTTTCTAAAAAATCAGAATGTGTAACTGCAACTTGGGAGTTGTCCTAGTTGCATAATACGTAGAATATGTAGATGATTTGAACTGGGATATGCTAGTAGGACCTAACTAATTAACTGATTCGAACAAAAACAATTGGCCCATAACGTATCTTACTCTGTTCACGTTGTGCAAATGTTTGTTTTTTCTTAAATATTAAATAGAGCTTCGAATTGATGACATTAAAAATGTGATGTTTCCCCATCATATAGAAAGGAAATGAAACTCATATACCCCACGTCAATTACAACTTTTTTTTTGGTTACAAAGCTAAAGGGAAAAGAAAAAGAAACAAACAGCAAAAAGAAAAAAGACTAAGCTCTAGGGAACATAGTTCCCATGGCGTCTAATCTGATCAGCGGAAGGAGATCATACGGAGGAGATGTATGTCTCACAAACTCTTCGTTCGAATTTGCTCCGAGCTTTGCCATGAAGTCAGCGCATTGGTTTCCCTCTCTAAGACAATGATGGATTGAGAAGTTTCTTGAGGAGAGTATGTCCTTAATATCTTGGATTAAAACAGCATAAGCATGAAATTGAGAATGACTATTATTAAGCAGCTGCACAGATAGCAGAGAATCCGAGTAGCAGGCCAGAACATCAATTCCCTTGTCAATTGCCATAAGCAGACCTCTGTGAATTGCTGTAAGTTCAGCGAACAAGATGTCCGTAGTTGTTGCAATAGATCCTGAGAAGCCTTCTAGGAAAAAACCTGCTGAGTTGCGCATGACTCCTCCATAGCCAGTTCGAATAGGGGCACCCAAGCAGCTTCCATCTACATTCAGCACCACACAACTGAAGTTATTAATATTCCAGCGAACCATTCTTTCTGATTGATGGCCAGGCGCAGCATGAAATGCGGTTTCAATATCAGCAACCGTATTGTGGATACTTAAAATGATCCGAGGAAGAGAGCAAGAATCATTACTAAGACACATTGCATTACGGTGTCTCCACGTCCACCAAAGACCAGCAAGGAAGAGGGAAGAAAGAGCTCCGGTAGCATGATTTTTGATCCAAATATGAGCAGTACCTTCATTGTAAAAATCATTGTCTATGAATCCGAGCTGCAGCCAAATTTGAGAGGAAAATCGACAGTCTCTAAGGCAATGCAGAATGTTTTCTTCGTCATCACCACATCTTGAGCAGGTGGCGCAGGGAGCCATTTGACGGTGGTGGAGAAGAGTTAAAGTAGGGATCGCATTATGACAAGCGAGCCAAATCAACAACTTGAATTTTTCGGGTATCTTAAGCTTCCAAAGCCAAGACCAAGTGAAAGAAGATTGCTGATTGTTGTCGGGATCCAAGTTGCGAAGGAGCCAAGAGTAACCACTCTTAGTCGTGTAGACCCCATGTGTGTGGTGGCTCCATATGAAGGTGTCTTCAACTCTGTCATTGAACCTGAAGGAGGTGTTGTTTATAAAGTCTTCAATTGTCGATGGCAGATTGGTGTAGAGAGCTTGAGAGTGATGTCCGTTGTGAGTGAAGACATCTCTAACGGTAAGGTGAACATCATGAATGTCGATAATGGGGACCAAAGAACCAATCAATCCATGAGGACTCCAATTTTGAAACCAAAAGGAGGAGGAGCCTGAGCCAGCACGCCATTGATAACCATTACAAAGAATATTTTTTGCTTTAATGATGGAAGACCATGAAGGAGAGCTGCTATTAGTTCTGGTGGCATGAAGGATGTTAGGCCCTTTTACGTACTTGTTAGAGAGAATGTTGACCCACAATTTGTTTGTTGATTGAACCATATCCCAAACAAGTTTTCCAAGTAGACAAGTGTTTGCATCTCTAGCCTTTCTAATGCCTAAGCCGCCGAGATGTTTCGGGGTAGTTACTTTCTTCCAGTTAACCAAGTGAATTCCTTTATTGTTAGTGCCTTTCCAAAGGAAATTCCTGGTTGTCTGATCAATACTGTCACAAATACTCTCAGGAAGCCAATTAATCTGCATGTAATAAGTAGGTATGGAGGATAACACAGATGTTGCAAGAGTTAATCTACCTGCCTTATTTAAGAGCCTATTCTTCCAAGACGCCAAGCGAGCTTGCATTTTTTCAATGATGAAGTTGAAGTCGTTCTTCTTAGGGCGGCCATGAAGCATCGGGAATCCCAAATACTTTCCAAGGGAAGTGGTGCTTTGAATTCCGGAAATAGCAGTGAGGGTGGTGATTTTGCCATGAGGAGTGCCTGAAGAATAAAAAGCTCTTGATTTTGAAATGTTGATTTTCAACCCCGATGCTCGACTGAATCTATCAAACAAATCATGGATAAAATGGAACTGAGAGCTCTTCGCCTTAGCAAAGAGAAGGACATCATCTGCAAAGAGGAGGTGAGATAGTTGGGGCCCCGTAGGAGTGATTTGAATGGGATCCCATCTTCCTTGGCTAACTGCTGAGTTGATGGCCGCAGAGAGTTTTTCCATGCAAAGGATGAAGAGGTAAGGCGACAACGGATCACCTTGTCGAAGACCATGAGAAGGCTTGAAAGGCGGCAACTTGTTCCCATTCCAAAGAATAGAGTAGCTTGATGAAGATACACAGTGCATAATGAGCTTGATGGTGATGTCTGGAAAACCAAAATCATGAAGACAGTTGCTAAGGAATTCCCAGTTGACGTTGTCGAATGCTTTCTCCAAATCAAGCTTGAAGGCTACATAACCCTTCTTCCTTTTAGATCTCTTCATGAAATGGATGATTTCCTGCAAAACAATAGAGTTATCTGCAGTGCCCCTACCAGGCAGAAAACTGCTTTGATAGGGGCCAATAATGTTAGTAAGAATAGGCCGAAGCCGGTGAACAAGAACCTTTGTTATAATTTTGTATATAATGTTACAGAGACTGATGGGCCTGAAGTCTTTGTAAGTAGTGGGGGGTCGATTTTTGGAATAAGTGCAATGAGAGTGTTAGAAATCTCCGGATCAAAGTAACCAGTTTGGAAAGCTGTTTGGACCATGTGAAAAATATCGTCACCAACAATATGCCAATACTGTTTGAAGAAGATGCAATGGAAGCCATCTGGGCCAGGGGCTTTGTAAGGTTTCATAGAGTTGAGGGCTGCATACACTTCCTTTTTAGTGATAGGGGAGGTTAGAGAAGTTTTCCCTTCTTCATCTATGGAGAGGTGGTTACCTTCAGTGTAGGATCGGTCATGGTTGGGTTGGTTTCCGTTGAAAAAATTCTTGAAATAATTTTGAGCTTCTTGTTGGAGAGTGTCGCTGTCAGAGGACCAAGTACCACAGGAGAGCTGAAGTCTATGAATCCGATTTCTTTTTCTTCTAATTATAGTTTGAGCATGGAAGAAAGCGGTATTTTTATCTCCAAGCTTCACCCACTTTTCTCTTGATTTTTGATACCAAAGCATTTCTTCTTGGAAGAGAATATGATTGTATTCTTTTTGAAGCTCTTTTTCAAGGAGGGAGTGCCGGGTTGAATCAACTCTTTCAAGATAATTTTGGATGCCTTTGAGTCGGTTTTCAATATGTTTCTTTCTTTGGAAGATGTTACCAAAAACTTCTTTGTTGAAAATGGTAGAATTTTCTTTGACAATGTTTAAAGCCGAAGAGATGCTTTGATTGGGGATTTGCCAAGAATTTTTTACCAACTTCTCATAATCAGTGTGGTCGATCCAAGCTGCTTCAAAGCGAAAAGGTCGCTGCCCTCTGACTAAGGGGAGGCCCCCAAAACGAAGGAGAAGAGGATTATGATCCGAATGAAGCCTACAAAGAACCTCTACAAAGGCTTCAGGGAAGTTGATGCGCCAATCAACATTAGCCAGCCCTCTATCAAGCTTTTTAGAGAGAATGCGGATGCCATTGTTATTTTTATGCCAAGTAAACCGACCGCCTGTGGTAGTGAGGTCAATAAGGTTGCAAGTAGTCATAAAATGAGAGAAGGATGCTGCTCTGCTATGATGGAACACGCCACCTCTTTGGTCACTTGGGAGGAGAGTTTCGTTGAAGTCACCTATGAGCATCCAAGGTGCGTCAATGTTATGGCTGATGTTTACAAGATAAGACCATAGGCTGGGGCGCTGGGTAGGGTTGGGGCTTGCATAGATGCAAGTGCAGATGGTGGAGGCACTGCCACGGCTAATAGTGAAGGTTATGGAGTGATGGTTGGAGTCAATGATGGTGGTAATAATGTTTGTTGCAGAATGTTTCAGGATCCAAATTCCTCCAGAATGGCCATTGGCTTCAATGATGTGAACGGGGGTATAACCATTGTTGTTCCAGAAAGAGGACAGTTTATGATATGGGACATGAGTTTCATAAATTGCCATGATAGATGGATTGTGTTTTCTCATCAATTCTTTAAGATGTCTTCTAGCTTTGTTATTGTAAGCCCCTCTAATGTTCCAAGAGAGGATGTTAATGTCTAGGAGAGCTTCCATAACAAAGTAGTCAGATAGGAACAAATGGAGGTGACTGTTACGTAACCATATCCTCTTCAGTGGCATCATAGTCATCCAGGTTTTGTGGAACAGTATTGACTTCACGCACATCATCAGTGGTATCGCTTGTTTCAGTTTTACTGGAATTGTTGGTTTCATGGCCCGTTTGTTTTGGGGGGGTAGGATGCATGATACTGGAGTTGTGATTGGTGTCGAGTGGTGGGAAACTAGTATCAAGGGTAACATGTTTTTGAGGGCTGTTTTTAGTGTTTTGGCTATTGGGCAATTTTTGAATGGTTTTTGCCACATAGGCGGGCTTGGCAGCAGTCTTTTGGATGGGGGGCGACAACATTAAAGTTTGGTCAAAGGAGTAATCAAATGCGGGTTCATCATGTGTGAAGTCATCATGTCGGCGGCGTTTAGTTTCCTTAGGGATTTGAGAGGCGCGTGGCTGGGTAGAAGAATAAGGGTGGGAATGATTTGGTGTTATGATTTGGGTGTTATGATTTGGTGGGCCAGCTTTATTTCTATGTGACAGACTATTAAGGACATTGAATTTGTTTCCCTTTGAGGTAACGGTTTTTTGTGGAAGTAGTATGGGATTTTTTGGTGGTTTCTTTTTTCTAGTGACAAGTAACCAATCCCCATGCAGCTCATTATTTTCTCCATCAATATCAATTATTTTGTCATCATTAACTATTGATTCCTTAGACAAAACAATAACTGCATTACCGTTTTGATTCTCCGGAATTGAATGCACATCGTTGGTGACTGGCTGATGCTTCTGAAGGCGGTCTCCTTGGTGGACGGCGGTGGTTTGTTGACGTGTTGGCTGAGTAGTGGTTGTTTGAACCGGAGTGGTTGGGCAGTTCCTCCCCAAATGGCCGTAACATCCGCAGTTGGTGCAAATTAGGTGGAGACCCTCGTACTGGACTTTGTACCAATGACCGTTGACCCAAATTTTTCCTACAACCGGCACAGTGAGATCAATTTCAACACAAACTCTAGCGAATTTGCCTCGTTCAATTTTCAGGGTGTTTGTGTCAACTTTGATGGGTCTTCCTAGAGCAGAAGCCATAGCTAGAAGAAAGCTCTCGTCGTAGTACACTAAATTCAAACCTGGAAATCTGACCCAAACAATTGTTTTGTCCACTTTTGCATTGGGGGATGCAAATTCCGGCGACCAGTGAGTGACTGCGAGGCAGTGATCAAATATTAACCATGGGCCTCCAGTGATGACTTTTTCTTTGTCTGCAGCTTGATCGAATTTCACCATATAGAAACCGTTGTCATTATCCATGATTTCAAAGCCGCCTTGTGGTCTCCATGTTTTTTGAAGCCTTTCTTTCATTGTATGGTAACCGAGATTTTTCCCCAACAACTTGACAACAATGGCGTCCTTCCATGGTGTGCATAACTCCTGGAATACAGATGGTTCCAGATATACCTTGGGTAGGAGTCGGTTTCCATTCTCGTGTTCAATGCGTACAAGCTTCTTTTCAATCATGTCCTCTTTTTCACGGATTATTGGTTCTTGAGATGGTCCTAAAAGTTTATCTCGAAAGGAGATCTTTGGTGGAGTCTTTGGGGGTGGAGTCTTTTGTGGATCGGGTGGTTTTTCGGTGGCTTGAAAGTTTTGGTCACTTTGAGCGGAGAAGACGAACTCAGAGCTCATTGCACTCATCCTAAATCGATATAATCACACTTTAATTAAACCTTCCACGTCAATTACAACTTGAGAGATGATTTTAACATCGTATATATCCACAAAAAATAATATCTGCTTTAATTCTCTAATATTTTTTGGTTTTGAAAGTGTTTTATTTTATCAAGCAGCCCAGTGGCGAAGGTAACAATATTTTTATGAGGTGGCCACATATAAAGAAAAATAAAATATTATTTAAAAATTAATAGTAAATTTAACAAATAAGCATAAAAAAAATCGTAATAACTACTACGTATATAAAATGTACTTCATAAATACACTTAAAGCAACAAGAATGACTTATAAATAGTAAATAAAAGATTATAATTTACTAATTATTTATTTTTTTAATTATAAAAACAAAGCGTTAATAAAAAGTCTATTTTTACAACAATAAAGCGTTATTAAAATTGTCGTTAAATCTCTTAGGGCCAATGGAGATAAAAAAAATCTTGGGAGGATGTTGTCATATTTTCATTGTCAATCAAGGAAGTTCACCTTCCGGTTCCTAAAAGACAAGATCAGATAATCCAGAGTTTGAAAAGTAAATCAAATCAGACAAAAAATTATTTCACCCAAAATCAAACTTGGAGTAGCCAAATATATATTATTAGGGGTAGCTTAATATAAAAATATACCTACTTATTCAATAATTTTTTTTCTCTTTAGCTACCCCTTTGTTATGGAAGGAATCGCCCCTAAAGCAGCCTAACAGTTAAAAATTCACGATAAATAAATGAGATGTCTGTGGTTCAAACCTCAACTCATACATATATAATGCAACATCTCTACCTATTGAACTAAATTCACAGAGGATAAAAGTATTTTGATTAGGCAAAAAAGGTAAAAGGAGATTTTTATAAAAAAGTTGAAAAAAAGTATTAATAAAGATGACACTGATGACGAACTTTTATTTATTTTTTAGTCAGGTAGCCTAGTGGCTAGAATTCATCTTTTTCAAGATGAATAAGTGGGGTGTCCAGAGTTCGAACCCCAACCCCTGCATATAACAATGCATGTCCCTACAAACTGAACTATGTCCCTACACTGATGACGAACTTAAGCCCTCTATGTAATATATATGTATGAATTCATGTGAAGTTTTAACTTCGTATTACAAAGTCAAATTATTACAAAATCAAATTATTATTCTTGAACTAACGTCTCCTAAACAAGTAAGATAAAGAAAATAAGATAAAGAGAGTGCGTTCAATAAATACATTCACACAAAATCAAACAAGTATCATTCAAAATGATTAGATCAAGATCAACTATCTCAAGTTTGTATTTTGAACTAATTTACCGAAAACAGAGTGTTCCGGACTGGGGCAAAGCCCGATCCAGCTCCGTTCGAGTATAACCCGAGTCAACTAAGCAGACGATATCATATGATGGACATCCCTAAAACTCACCAAATTACGATGGGGGCCGTGGGTTACACACGAGGGTCGGGGGTTGACCACGCCTACGCAGGCCTAAAACTCACCAAATTATGGTGCGGGCAGTGGGTTACACACGAGGGTCGGAGGTTGACCACGCCTACACAGGCCGAAGGTAGCTCCCAGGGCCGATGGTTACCCACGTCCGTACCAACATGTACGATTGTCGGGATAAAGTTTGCCAGATTTCATTAAAAAATCTTCGTCTCTTTAATAAATATTCCTTAACGATTTTTTAATGAAATTGATAGATAACTCGAAATATTTAATAGGACAGTGCAACGAATATTTCTTTCGGGAGGTGGGTTGAAAAGAAATTTGATTAATTGGGTAATCTGGGAAAATAATGTGTTTATAAAAAGAAGAAGAGGTCTCGGAGTTAAAATTTGTAGTTCTTTAATGTATAATGGTTATGGACATTCATTACGGAGAAAGACACAATCTGGTTTGGTTTGATAAATTATAGATAAAACACTGTTTTTTAGAAAATTGCTTCATCCGGATGGTGCGTATTCGAGAAGGTTAGACTCATTATGTTTGCAAATTTTGCAGGCATTTTGGAAAGGTGCGACGTGGAACTAAACTGGTTTGCAAATTCGGTTTGTCATATGGAGGGAGATGGTAAAAATACTTTATTTTGGAGAGACCTATGGTTTGGGGACCAGACGTTTTGCGACCAGTTTCCTGTTCTACTAAATTTGGCAGTAGATAAAGACATAACAATTTTGTCGATAACGGCTTAAACTGAAGGTTTGCACAATTGGTATTGGAATGTAGATGGTTGGAGCATTGAGTTAGTCGATATTATTTGTTGTTTAATTCGTTTGCAAAGGCAAGAAGGGTAGGAAAGTGTTTAATTTAATTTGACTTGCAACGACTTAGTGTATTTAGTTGAAAAATAATGACATTCTTTTTAACGAAAAAATCGCCAATGTTATGGACGTGGTCATCCGCATCAAGCAGATGTCACTTCCTTGTAAGACGGGTAGAAACAAGAATATTGTTTTTTCAAATTAGTGGACAAACTTAGTTCCTTGTTTACAATGCATTTAACCTAATGTTTTGTCTCCGAAGTGATTGACATCGTCGAAGATAAAATCGAAAGGATGTTGTTTTTCGATGTCTCATTGAAGGATAATTTTGTCTCTTTGTTTTATGTATCACCGATGCAAAATTATCCATTGAGTATCAAACTTTGCTGCAGGAGAGGAACATTTTCAAAACAGAGGCTCAATTGAATGTTTGGTCCCTTGTGTTTATTTTAGGTTTTAAGTCGATCTCTTATGTTTTAAAAGTTTAAAGTTGGTCACTTATGTTTAACAAGTTTAAGTTATCTAAAACGTTACTCACTGTGAAACAACTTAGTCTCTACCACCATGTAATATTGAGTATGATAAAACAAAAAAAATAAAAATATTTTAGAATTTGATTTTGTAAATAAGTTAAATTCCAACACTCATATCTCGAAACGACCAAGTGACGGAAGAGATTAACTTATTCTAATATGACTAACATTTTGGACTAACTTATAATTTTTAAAATACAGATAATCAACTTAAAATTTCTAAAAATAAAGGAACTATTTAAAACTTAAAATAAATATAAGAGACCATAAGCAATTTTTTTAAGGGTTATGCTAACTAGTGTCCTAAGGGCACTAGTTAAGGATTCAAAAAAGGAAATAATTGCTAAATTCTATGTAAAAAAAAGTTAATTTTCGGTATTTCAATAAGTCAAATACACAATTTCCAAAATAAAGTTTCTATTTTTAGTTTCTTAACAAATACCCCAAGAACACTTAGCATTTCTCTTTTTAAAAGTTATATTCGAAACTTGAAGGTGTACTAGTCGGCAGTAGCGACCATACGTAGAATCTGTAGATTATGAGAACTTGGATATACTAGTAGGACCTAACTAAATAACTAATTTAAACAAAATAATTGGACCATAACGTGTGTAACTCTGTTCACGTTGTGCAAATGTTTTGTTTCTTTCTCAACTGAACCTTCGAATTGATAGCATTAATTAAAAAATTGTGATGTTTCCCAATCATCATCTAGAAAGGAAATGAAACTCTTGTTCCCCACGTCAATTACAACTTGAGAGATGATTTTAACATCGTATATATCCGCAAAAAAATAATATCTTCTGCAATTCTTCTTTCAAAAAAAATAAAAAATCTTCTGCAATTCTCTAATATTTCTAGTTAATTTTAAATGTATGTAAATGTAAACTAGGTAATTAAGATAGGAGGAGTGTCACTACCAAAAAAAGTTAATTGGAACACTACCAAAAAAAAAAAAGATAGGAGGAGTGCTCTTATCCAAAAAAAAAGTTAGAAACATTATCTTTTTAACACTCTTTGATGAGGTAGAACTCATCCTACCGTATAAGCAGTGACAAAGCTAACAAAAAGTTTATGCAGGGGTCATCTATGAAAAAATATTTAAAGCCAACATATTAAAACGTCAACCCTCAGAAGGGTGGGGGGGGGGGGGGGGGGGGGGGGGGGGGATGTCAACCCTTAGAGGGGGCTCTGACGCGGCCAAAAAGCGTCAGACGTCGCCACTCCATCAACAAGTTATTCCCAAAAAAGAAATGAAATTTCGAATCATATCATTTGTTGAAATAAGAACATGACGCTAAGCCCAAAAAGGGCTCCACGCACAAACTTCTTAACAAGACTCTCTTCAGAAAGATCATAAAGCAAGTACCAGAAAAACAAAGTTGATCAAATAAACGACCAAGCAACAACTACGACATTTCTGCAAACAATTTTTGAAATGGATACATATATAAACCAAAGCGCCAAAAGGCGATCAGAAGACAGCTAAGCGCAAAAAGCACCGCAGAAAAGAGGAAAAAGCATATCAAACCAAACACGAGTTATCTACCAAGTTAAATAAGAAGTACTACGAGAGGATCCAAGAACTCGCCCGATTAAATTACATCAAACAAAACATAGAGTTACAACAAGAAACAGAAAAGCTTTACTCTTCACCCACCAACTTGCCATCCTAAATGATCTTAAAAAGAATCCAACTCACCCTCAGGATCTATAAACAATCCGACCAAAATACATGCAAGAAGAAACATCACCCTATCTCTATGAAAAATCCTTCAAGGAATTCGCCTACCAAAGCACAATAAAAGCTCGACAATGGATGTGTAAATTGAAGACGTCTCCCGTACTCCAGTATCCAAACCAACATCATAATTAATCACTTCGCTTTGTCCCAAGACTCGTGCTTGGGGGGCTGTGGACTGTCAATATATTGCTAAGGGCCTGAAAGCCCTCTAGAAAGGCTTAGGTGCCCTCCAGAGGGGCTCCTGAGGCCTAGGCATGCCCTTCCAAAGGCGCCGCCTTAGCCAGCTTATAAAAGCATCTAGAACCAAGTAAAAAGACCTAAAGCCAAGCTTGCTTGGGGCTTAAGCCATGCTAAAACAAGCCCACAAAGAGCTATAAATACCACTCTTTAGATCATTCTCAAGGCAGCTCATAAACAGTCTAAACCCTAGATTATGTTATTGTACTCCTGCAAGTACATATCCCATGCGTTAGATCTCATAAAAAGTACTTGACAAAATAACAAAAAACAGAACTACATATACACGACAGAAGGCAAAACAACACATGAACAACTTGTATGGTATTGAACAATTTTTATCTTATACGATGATTGAGACAAAAGACTATTTTAGTATTTTAGATAACTTGTACTTAAGACAAATAGTTGGGTTGTGGTTTAGTAAAGGGCAATAATTTAAGTTTTTGTCTTGTCTGTGCCCTTCAGTTTACCATGTCTCTGAAACAACTTTACAATCAAATAAAGTTATTATGTCATGTCGGTTATTTTTTAACATATCATACGCACAATAATATTACAATCGCATCTTCATTTTATTTATAGTAAAAGTTTCATGTATGATGTTTCCTCTCAAGATTTGTTCACTTTGAGTTCTCACATATCTTTGAGGTTCAATTTGGAGTTCTGACTCGCGACATTTAACTAATTAATATTACCATACTGCACATTTTTCTTCATCCACCCAAGTCCAAAGTGAGATATAAGACACAGTTAGACAAACAGTTTAATTAAAGTTTTCATATATAAGCTATGTCTATGATAAAAAGTAAAATATATTTAAATTAATTGCATATAATTTATGCAAAGTCTTCATAAGCTATCGTGAACAAATTATGAACATAAGCTAAACCAGCTTATAGATATTACACTTGATTTTAGCCAAAAAGTAAACTTATAAACATGTAATAAGTTATTTTAGTACGATTTGACAAACAATCTCATAATCAATCATAGGATTAGATAATTTCAAATAAGTCTATCTATTCAACCGCCACAGTCTATTTTAAGATGTCAAGTTTATAATATAATATTTTACACTTGCAAATTTCTCAATCCATCGCCCACTATGTGGGGACTAAGTTCAAATCGTAGAATTTCAAACGTGATGGCAAAAAATACTACTCCAAAAGAAGAATCATACTCAACTTGGACAAAGATTTATTGCACCTAATTGGGCTTGTTGGTCCTACTCACATAAATGTCACTCATTTTTGTTCGAATTGAGACGAACTAGAAACCCCACTGGTCCCAGTTTTTGGATCAAGATTAATTAGTTCATGCATATAGTACGTGTAAAATCACATGCTTTTACCGAATGGTACCTTGGTCCTAAAAAAATTCGAATTTTTTTAGTTTGGATCACATTTTGAGACCCTTCTCTAAAATATCTTTATAGTGGCGTAATTATCTACATACCACAAAAAAATAATTAAAAAACCCAAAAGATTAGATTTTTTGAGTCCTATATATAGTGTACCTTCCTTCCCATATTCCTCAACCACCCCAATTGAGATATAGAGTAAGATTAGAATAAAAAAAATGGAGGCTTTTTCTTCAAAATTCCTTCTAATAATTTTTGCCTTTAGTTTCATTACACACTCTATCCAAGCAATTGAAAGACCATACCAACAATCAAACACATTATTCATTAAAAATTCTTGCAGCTCCACAACTTATCCAAGACTATGCTACACCTCCCTAGTGAAGCATGCCGATTCCATCCAAACAAATCGCGTGCTCTTAACATGTACAGCCCTAAACGTGACTCTTGCATCAGCGAAATCAACCTCGGCTACGATAGCAACTCTCTCGAAAAGCCATGGGCTGAAGCCAAGAGAGGCTGCAGCTATGAAGGATTGTGTTGAAGTGCTGAGTGACTCCGTTGATGAACTACGAAGGTCTATCGGTGAAATGAGTCGCCTTAGGACTTCAAATTTCGAGTTAACAATGAGTGATGTACAAACTTGGGTCAGTGCCGCTTTGACGGATGAGAGTACTTGTACCGACGGATTCGATGAGATTAATGCCCCGGGTAACGTTCAGACAATTGTGAGAGGGAAAATTGTGCAAGTAGCTCAATTGACTAGCAATGCTTTGGCTTTGATAAATAAACTTGCTACATCACATAGTTAAAGTAGTTCAAATAAGGTATTGTTTTGGTAGGTTTATAATTCCAGCATTATTAATGTAATTGGTGTTGCATTCTCAAGTTGTGTAGAATCAAGTTGGTGTGGTTAAACCTAAGTGTGTAAAAGATTGTAAATGTGTGGTAATTAGTTGTTTAGATTTATGCCAACACAAGTGAGTGAATTTGGCATGTGTATTGTAAATTAGTGGTTGAGATTTATACGAATATTCAAAACTCTTGCTCATCAACTTTTGCAATCCAAATTCCAAACCGTTTCTGCGACCGTGCGTTCACTTTTCTTATTGTTCTTTTTTTTTTTTGGTAGAATGATAAAGAAAAAGAAAAAAAGAGGAAAAAAACCCTAAGAACAGGGCTCAGCCTAGGGCATCAAGCCTCAAGACCGACTTCAACTCCGAAGGGGGAGCATGCCAAAAAGTCACACCTAATCTTAAAGAGCACCTGAGCTTGGCCAAGAAATCTGCGCTATGATTGCCCTCTCGAAGCACTTGTTGGAAAGAAATGTCACGAATATGCTCCTTTAGCCCAAAAATCTTCACCAACAAATAGGCGTATACATGCATATGAGAGTGATCTGGATCTTGAAGAAGACGAAGGACTTCTAAAGAATATGTTTCACAAATAACTCGTTGAGTAGAGTTGTTGATTGCCAACATCAAACCATGGTAAACCCCAAATAGCTCAACAAAAAGCACATCCCCTTGCCCCTCATTAGAAGAGAATCCAGCTATCCAATTTCGCTTGTTATCACGAAGTAAACCTCCATAACCAATGTCACCAGAAGAACCACAACTTCCATCAATATTCAACTTAACACATCCATCTAGAGGTGGTGTCCATTTAACCATGTGACGATTAATGTGGTGCTCAGAGGAGTGAATATTAACAGAAGTTAGGTCGGTACGCATAATGTCTATAAAATGAATGACATTTTGGGTTTTCCGTTGCTTGTTGCCAATAATATGATTATTCCTGAAGCACCAGATCCACCAAATAGTTATTGCAAAAATGTTACCAAAAGCTCCTTTAGACATAGTTTGTAACCATGTTTTACAGGATGTGAAGCTGAAGAAATATGGATGATTAATTAACACTAGGTAGTGTTTGGCCTAGCTTATTTTAGACTTTTCTTCTCCTTAAGAGAAGAAGCCGGGCCAAACAGTTTTCATTAGAAGCCCTTAATATAAAAAGTAGCTTAAAGAATGCAAAGAAAAACATGCAGAAAAGCGCTTCCTAACAAGCTGTTGAAAGGAACTTTTGGCAAACATATGCGAGCTTTTTGTAGCAGACCACTATTCGATTCCCGCAGGCTGATGATCTTACATTTCAGCAATATATATATATATATATATATATATATATATATTTGACAAACATTTCAGCAATATATATCACTGACCTTTTTCTTTCGTCACATGCATATTAATTTTTCTTCTTGTTTTTTTTAGAGTATATTAATTTTTCGTTTTGTGTCACGTGCATATTATTTTTTCTTTGTTTTACTGGACACATGCATATTAATCGTTCGGATAGTTTATAGTTCTTTTTTTACTTAAATAGTTTGAAATTTAAATGATAAAACCTGGACATTATGAATTGTAGAACAAAACTTCAGGCATCAATAGTAAAATAATTCTTCTAAAAAATAAAAGTAGAACAATTATTTTTACCCTCAAAATAATAATTAGCACAACTACACATCCGTAAAAAATTACCACTAAAAGTTAATATATTTTTTAAAAAGCTATGTTTCAAATTTAAAATTAGTCATCGAAAAAAATGTTTTAATTTTAAAATATTTCCCTCTTTAATAATTATGTATTATAAGACCAAGTTTTTAAAACATTTATTTACCAAATATTTTTCACTTTTAAAGTTAGCTTCTAGCAACAACAAAATTAATTTACCAAACAACTTTAGCTTTAAGTCTAAAGCACTTATTTTTAACTTTAAACGTAAAGTAGCTTCTATGCTTGAAAAAAGTTGGGCCAAACGAAGCCTAAGTATTAGTCGCCAAACTTCCTTCGATGGAGCACATTCCCTAAGGCAGTGAAACACATCTTCATCGTATGTTCCACATCGCTGGCAGACCGGGGAAGTTGCGTTGCAGTGATGTCAAAGCTTGTTAGTTGGGATTGCATTGTGCATGCAAAGCCACGTGAAATGTTGCACCTTGGCCAGAATTGCCAATTTCCATATCCAATCCCAACTTTCATTATCATTCAACTCTCTATAACGTGATAAAAGCCAACTATATGTTGTAGAACAAGAATACCTTCCTGTTTGAGAAGCTCCCCAAACCCATCTATCCTGAATATCATCATTAAAGGCCAAAGGAGGGGGGAATTGATCAATAGTCGTGCTGAGTTCATTTGGAACTATCGTCATCAGTTTATTCCAATCCAATGATCCAATAAAACTAACATCCTTAAGTTGTAATTGAGTATTCGAAATGATGACAAAATCAACCAAGTGACAAAGCCCTCCTAGCCCCGTCCAGTTATCATACCAGAATGAGGAGGATCCGTCACCAATGCGGAATTGAAAGCCTTGTCTCAAGGCTTCCAACGCCTTTAATATACTTCTCCAAATTAGAGAAATGTTTCCTTTAGCTTTAATGTTCCAAATGTCGCCACCTTTTATGTACTTGTGAGATAAAACCCTCACCCAAAGTTTTTGAGGATCATAAAGAAGGTTCTAAACTAACTTCCCAGGCAGAGCAATATTAGATAATCTAGCTTCCCTAATAGCGAGGCCTCCAAATTTCCAAGGGGATGTAACAATAGAACACTTAACTCTGTTCCATTTCCTATTACAACCCGTGCCACCCCAAATAAAGCTCTTTGTGACTCTATCGATCTTATCACAAATATTTGAAGGTAAATAATGCATCTGCATAGTATATATATGCATTGCCGTAGTAACTGACTTAGCTAGGCAAACCCGCCCCGCTTTATTAAGGAGATTACCTTTCCAAGTTGAGAGTCTTCTATGCATCTTCTCTAAAATATAATCATATGTATCTTTGATAGCCCGACCTTGTATCAAAGGAAAACCCAAGTAGTGCCCCAAATTGGCTACAAAATGGATAGATGATATTTCTTTAATACTTCGTTTAACACTCTCATGTACTCTCTTAGAACACATAGCCTTAGACTTTAGGACACTTACTTTCATACCAGAAGCAATAAAAAACTCATTTAAGGTGTCCATTACCACTTTAGTTTGATCTGGAGTGGCCTCACAAAAGAGAAAAACATCATCAGCAAAAAGAAGATGAGATAAACCTGGACCTTTATGAAATAAATGTACCGGATGCCAAATCCCTTGTTGGACCTTGCTTTGAATGCTTAATGCTAATTTCTCCATGCAAAAAACAAATAAATATGTAGATAGTGGATCACCTTGTCGAAGACCCCTTGATGGCTTGAAATTGTCTGTTTTTGCATCATTCCACAAGATAGAAAGGTTTGTGGCTTTCACACAATTCATAATCAAAGAGACAAAGTGTGTGGGAAAATTGAATTCCTTCAATGTAAGTTCAAGAAACTTCCAATCCAGTCTATCATAGGCCTTTTCTAAGTCAATTTTAAAAGCCAACATACCTTTTTTGGAACGGGACGTATGCATATGATGGACCACTTCCTGAGCTAAGATCACATTATCAGTTGTACCTCTCCCGGGAATGAAGCTACTTTGAAAGGGACAAATCAAATCATCAAGGAAAGGGCAAATACGGTTAACAAGGACCTTGGTGATGACTTTGAAAATTACATTACAAAGACTAATAGGTCGAAAGATCTTAAGCCTTGTAGGATTGTTCTCTTTTGGAATAAGAACTAGTAATGTCTCTGCAATTTTATCATCAATATATCCACTACTAAAAGATTTCATCACATACTTCCAAACATCTTCCCCTACTACATCCCAGAAGTGCTTAAAGAAGAGAGGTTGGAATCCATCAGGTCCAGGGGCTTTAAAAGATTGCATTGAAAATACAGCATTGCGGACCTCAACATTAGTCACTTGCTTGATATGAGAGTTCCTCCCTTGAGAGTTAAGGGATGGCAGAAGCTCTACCTTCAGGCTATCAGTGTAAACTTCAGCATCATTCTGAAAAAGTTTACTATAAAAATCGATAGCTACATCCCAAAGTTGCATCACATCAGTGCACCAAGTTCCATCGTCCAAATGTAATCCTTGAATTTTATTTCGCTTTCTACGGATAATAGTTTGTGTATGAAAAAACTTGTTTTTCCTATCTCCAAATTTTACCCACTTCTCTCTGGACTTTGGTACCAAAAGAGTTCCTCCTGTTTGAGAACTTCATGGTACATTCTTTGGAGTTTATCCTCTTCCATATTGAGATGAATAGAATCCACTCTCTCAATCATCTTCTGCACATGCCGAAGTTGTTTCTCAATATCTTTCTTTCTCTTGAATATGTTTCCAAACACCTCTTTGTTGAAAGTTAAAAAGTCGTCTCGAACCCTATTAAGAGTAGCAGTAATATATGGTTCCCCATTCTTCCACGCATTATTAACTATAGTAGGATAATCATTGTGGGTAAGCCAACAAGCTTGGAAGCGAAAGGGATGGGAGGGCCTCTCTGGTATTGAACCTTGATCTCGTAACAAAATCGTCCTATGGTCAGAATAGTTGCGAAGCAAGTTTTCGACCTAAGCCTCTAGGAACAAGGTCCTCCAAGTAGAATCACCAAAAGCTCGATCCAAACGCTTAGCGATCTTTAGAACTCCCGACTCTTTTCTATACCTAGTATACAAGCTTCTTGTAGCTCCAAGGTCAATAAGACGACATTTTTCAATGACCTCAGAGAATTTATCAGCGGAATTCATAGAAAAAAACATCACCTTTAACTTCAGAGGGCAAAACAATCTCATTAAAGTCTCCCATAAGAAGCCAAGGACCATCTATATGTGTCAGGAGACTAGCCAAATAATTCCATAGTTGTTGACGACCACAAAGATAAGGGCAAGCATAAACGGCTGAAAAATACCAAAGTCTACCTCTGTGGGTTATAGACACTGTGACAGCTTGGTAATAAATATCCACAACATTAATAACATAAGGACAATCATGCGATTTTAACAACCAAACACCCCCAGCTTGACCTTGGGCTTCAGAAATTGCGCATTTCTCATAGCCAAGAGAATTCCAAAAATTCACAACTCAACCAAACTGACAATGTGTTTCCAAAATAGCAACTAATAACGGACGATAGCGACGAATAAGAACACGTGTTTGACGTTTCCCTTCCCTATTGATAGCACCCCTAATATTCCATGTAAGGATAGATAAATCTAGGAATTCAATCATAGCTAACATTATAGGAATTAAGGGAAAGTATGATAATTGCACTACTTTGTTTCCATAGTGCTAGAGATACCTATTAATGCCATATTCTGGGGACTTCTCTTATCATCTATCGATTTGATTTCATGTTGGTCCCCGATGTTGGATGGGCCATCTTCTTCAAGGATATCAAGATCATTTGGTTTTTGATGCTTATGATGATCATCAGGAGGGACATATTTAATATTGGCCAAATTTTCTTCTTGGTGTGTGGAGGGAATGGCTTGGTGGGAAAGGTTAAGGGGGTGATAATTGTGAGGCGAGGGATTACCAAACCTGGGTGAAGAAATGGTGGACATGATTTTGTTTTGAGCTTGTTTAAATGTAGCAGGTGTTCTATTATCATTGCGTAAATTAGCGTTAGGAGTGTTTCCAAGGATTGCAATTGGTTGGGGCATACGAAGTTTTTCAAGGCTTAATACTTGTTGTTGAGGCTTCATGACTTGATCATCATGGACTTGTGTTGGGTTCTACGACATTTTAGGTCGGCCGAGCTTTTGTTGGGTTGTTCCACTTCATGAGCATGTGGTCTAGGAGGCAATGGGTGAGGGGTGTGTTTTTTATCTTTCTGTGTTTGGGTCAAATTTGAGAGGGTCTCAAATCGGTTAGACTATGAAATAGTATTCTTAATACCATTAAAAACTTTCTTTTTTCTCCTGGTGACAGTTAACCACTCTCCATGCAAATTATCTTCCTCATTATGAGGAATATTAGAGGGGGGATCCATTACCTGATTTTTCGAGACATTGCGTGTCTGCATGTGGTTTTGAGCATGATTGGAAGAGTCAAACTTTGAAACAGAGCTAGCTTGTGGAGTGCCACCACCATTAGACATCGTCACTTCATTTTTCTTCTCGGTGCAGTCGCGGTGAACATGGCCATAACATCCACATGTTGTGCAGATGATGTGTAGACCTTCATATTGCACCTTGTACCAATGACCGTTGAGCCAAATTTTACCAACAACCGGAAGAGTGAGATCAACCTCCACACACACGTGCAAACCTTCCACGCTCCATCTTCAAAGTATTATTATCCACTTTTATGGGACGACCAATGGCAGAGGCCAAGGCAAACAAAAAGCTCTCATCGTAGTAAATCGGATTGAGACCAGGAAATCGAATCCAAAAGATTGTGGGTTTTACTTTTGCTTCCGATGAGGCGAATTCTGGTGACCAATGAGAAATCATCCAAGGACCATCAGAAATAACTTTCTCTCTATCTGCGACTCGATCAAATTTAACCATGGAGAATCCATTATCATTATCCATGACTTCGAATCCACCTTGTAGTTTCCAAACTTTCTTCAGACGATCCTTCAATGTGTTGTATCCTAGAGTTTTTCCCAAAATTTTAATCACTAAGACATCTTTCCATGGAGTGCACATATCTTCAAAAACCTTAGTTACAAGAAAAACTTTTGGTAAAAGTCGATTTCCATGTTCATGTTCTATTCGAACTAATTTTTTAGCAATCATATCTTCCTTTTCTCGGATTTGTGAATTCTGATCGGAACCTATAAGCTTGTCACGGAAGGACGTCGTTGATGTTGATGGCTTAGAAATATCCGGAGGTTTTTTTACATGTTGTTGACCGTCGCCTTATGCAGAGAAAACGAAGTCAGAACTCATCGGTGTTGCTGTAGTTTTTCCTTCAAAGACTAGGTTGTCTTCGGTTGATCCAAATCAATACCAATTGATTGATTAAAACCACTCACCTAATATTAATGTAACCGCACAAACACAGTGGATTCAATAGATGTATCTAACTTTTTCCTATGAGAGCATTAAATTCTCAATTCAATTGGAATTCCTGTAGCAATTGGAATTCAATAGATGCAAAGTGAAGATGAATCGCAAACGGTGCCGTATGCAAACTAGCATAGCAGTCGCAAATCGCAATCGCTGAACAAGAGAAGGTTAATACTTTTCTTTTACTTTTTTTATTCTTCTAATAGGTATAAACCACGATCAATATTTTTTATGAAATTTTTACTTTTTTTTTTATTCTTCTAATAGGTATAAACCACGATCAATATTTTTTATGAAATTTCTACTTTTTTTTTTAACAATTGAAATTTTTAGTACTTAAATATAAATTACCTTTTTTTTTTGAATAAAAATATAAATTACCTATATATAATGAAAGTGTAAAATATTTATTATCTATACATATAGTTTTAATCAAAATTAAAATAATTTTAATTAAAATTTTATAAAAAGTATTGTTCGTAATTTATACATATTAACGTAATAAAAAGAGCAGACAGACGAACACGAAGTACTCATCTGAACGCTAATATATAATAAATTAAATTGAAATTTAATATGACACCCGTCAAAATTTGGAATCTATGTATTGGGTCATGTTAAATCTTCTAATCATATACTAGGATTCACCATATCAAGTTTATACCTTGCAAAATTTAATATTAGTAAGAGTCATTTTCAATATATTTTAGCAACTTTCAAGTTTTAGATATATGCATAATACTAACTTGATAGATCATAATGGACCGCTAAATATGAGTTTTTTTAGAGTTTTGATCTTTCTATAAAAGTGAAGTTTTTGATGATTGCAATAAAATTGTAATTTGGCGAGTTCTCTGTTTAACTCGCACTAGATTTGGGCAAGATATGTTTGTTCAAGATCATAAAAGATGAGATGTTAATTGACGAAAAATAGTATTTCCCTAGCTACTCCTCCTTTAAAAAGGTGGAAAACTGGATGAAGAAAGTAAAGATGAACTTGAAGTGGATGAAGGTTGATCTATTCTATTCTTTGTCTCTTAGCTTAATTTTGATGTACTCTTTTAACGAACGGTCGTTTTGAAGAACTTTTGCACTTGTTCTTTGCTGTAATTTGATTAATATTGTGTACTACTCATATATGAATGAAAATTATCAGTGAAACTTTAATGTTAAATTTTCTTTCTTCTTACTTTGTTTTATCTATGTTGAATTTAATTCCTTCATAATCATAATCGAAACAAAAAGGGTGACAACTTCATAATTAATATGAGATAATGTGCACTTACGTTGTTTTGGAGATTCTTGCATAAAGAATGCCATTTTAAGCTCTTATTTTCTTTCAAGACTATGAAGAGATTGTGAAGATAACCATGAAGAAATGTGAAGACCACTGCGAAGAAATGTGACCCCTTTCTTATTCTCTTTTTGGAAATTCTTGAACAAAGGCACCGTGTGAAGTTTCCTTAATTTGTCGATCCAATAGGGGAGTTCAATATAATTCTGAATAAGTAAACATGGAACACACAAAATATTAAAATGTAGTGAAATACATAAAACAATTTAAATAAGTATTCTGATATTTGTTGGCGAGAACCATAATATTTTACTTTGATATTTCTCCGTGGAGCTTAAATGACCTGTGTAGTCATGCTCAAATTCCACACAAAGGAATTATTTCTTCAACTTTCTAAAGCTAAGTCGTATATAAATCAAGACCCTGAAACATAACTTCCAAAAATTAACCAAAGTTAGAAGTCAAAAATAATGATATACAACCGACGTAAACAATTATCTTGCTGCTGCATGAGACATGGTATTAAAAGCAATATTCATCCACATAATTATATTATGAATGGTTTTATATTTGACATGCATTCCAATACACCAAACCTGGAAGAATGTTTGTAGTTCCTTTGAGAAGAAACACATATTTGCTTTATTCAAATTCAAATACAAAAACAAACATTAAGAAGGCTTTAATTGAGTTCAAGAGCAATAAAAAAGGAGAATTAATCAATTGCTACAATTTAAATGCAACATTTTACTTTAAGATGTCATTGAAAAATTGGGGTCACTATTGATGCATGTTGAGAACAAAATTAAATATAAATAAAATCAAAGAATCAATGAAAACTATAGAACACTGTAAATGGCGGAACCTATGTCGTATTCTTGACATTATGGAGACTGTTTTATAGATTGTGTGATCAATTTTCTTCTACAATTTATTTTCTATCAGATACCAAATGGAAATTTTTTAAAAATTTTACTAGTCAGGTCATAGCCATATGCATACTCTAAACATCATATGGCCAATCTTATAAGTTGAATCAATTATCAAAAGAAAAAAAAAAGTTAAATGGAACTAAAATGAAAGTTTCAATCAGGTATTAGGATAGAGAAAGTAACAATTAAAATAGTCTTGCAGTAGCCAATAAGATATATGCATAGTGCATACATATGCAATTCGTAGGCCACAACTCTTGTAAAAGACATATACGGTGAGAATTTGACGTTCATTACTTTTGTGTCTCTCAACAATCTTTTTGCTTTCACTTCGAATAAATAGTTGATTCTTTTCACTTTTCTTGTTTGTTCTTCTTGTACACAATTCGACCTTATCTTTCAATCTGTGGTAGGATCCATAGAAGAAAAAAAAAACGAAACCGGTGAACATTAACCTACCTCAGTCAGATTTACGTACAAAAATTGACAAAACAAAAAAGAATCAACAAATGAAAGGAATCAAGAACCAGTTGTATCACTCTTCTATATACACTTCTTCATCTCTTCTCTCTTTTCAAATTCATCCGGTCAAGGTTGATCTCCTTCCAATATTTATTTTCTATAGAAAACATGATTCCTCCAATATACCTACAAAAACATATAGATTCAATCTACCATAAATAGTATGATCTGGGTAAATTCTCCTTTCTCTTCGCGCTGTCTTGTTTCGTTGACAGTATACTCATTCTTTATTAGCTTCCTGGAACTGGTAGAATACCCGCCTGTCCCTCTGATTGCAAGGCCAATTCCTTATTGTTTGTCTTACTTTCTTTTCCCTTTATAAATAGCATGTTGAAATTAGAGGTGTTCAAAACCAAACCAAACCAATAGAAAAACCGCATTTGGTTCGGATGTATTTGGATCAATTTTTTACTCAACCGCATGGTTTGGTTCGGTTTGCGGTTTTGATTTTACCAACCGAACCAAACCAAACTGCAATATAAGAAAAACACTAATTAAATATATATCACTTGGACCAATACTCGTAGAAACCCAATAGAAACTTTAATAAAATGACATATTTCTTCTCTTGTTAAGTTTCTTCTTTGCTTTTTCTTTCAAAAATGTATTTATCTACTACTTGACCTTTTAGAGAAAGATACAAATTATAGTCTTTTGGATTTCTTACAAAATAGGATTACTTTTTGTCCACGTTTAAATTTGGTCTACGTAGTTGGAAACATTGTTGGATGAAAATAAAATTGTAATGTTGGATGAAATTTAAAATGTTGGTGAAAATATCTTGTGTTTTAGCTTTTTAATTTGATTTTAATGTTGGAAACAAAACAAAAATTATTTTATAAAAAAATCGCACCAACCGATCCATTCCAAACCGCATTGGTTGGTTTGGTTTGGTTCGGATTTGATTTTAAAAGTCAACCAAACCAAACCGCATACTTATTTAATCTTGTGGTTCGGACAAAACCGAACCAAACCGCACCGCGAACACCCCTAGTTGAAATAACCAACTCCAATATCAAAGTATAACTCAATTTCTCTCGTGAAAAATTGACTTTCATAAGGCATTGAACAAAAATTTGCACGCCCAAAACAAAGAAGAAAAATGCCGAATAATTTCTTAAATACGACTCAAGAGTTTAACATGCAAAGATCTTATAATAACTACCTTATTATTATTGAGGCGTGAACATTCCATGATAATTGCCTCAACCACATCAGAAAATAAGTTCTATCAACTGAGTTCTAAGAGGGTCATCAGACCATTCTAAATACAAATGTTTAAGGGATAAATACTCCCAAGAGCAGGACTAGACACAAGTGTCTTAAAAACCAATAAATTTAAATAAGATCAGAAATTTAAATAAAATCTTCATCCATAATTGCAAGCTTAAGTTGCTCCGGCGTCATAGCTTCCATGTGGGACACAACATAGTCAAGAAATTCAGTATAACTCGCCTGATAAACATCAATATCAAACAAAGAAATTCAATATTTTAGCAACACTCTCTTTTCTCCACCATAAAATTACATGAAAAAATGCTTTGTCAAAAAGTGATGATGATATTAATAATAATAATGAATTTAATACCACAAAAAAAAATACCACAAAAAACTTAAAGAAAAATAAAAAGGACATGTTTCGAGGAATCTGGTTAGAATAGCTATGTTAACTATTAATTTGTTACATGTTTTGAGGATCATCACTTAATTTCTACACACAGAAAAGAAAATAATCATATGCAGAGTGATACATTCAATAAAATTGATAAAAAAAAATAAAAATACCATCACATGAATCAATTGAGTTTGTAAAGAGGATCAACAACATTAACTGGTTAACTGCCAATATTGACTTCCGTAATTAAACATATTTTTTGATACAATTGTGGATGTAGAATTCGGTAATTGGCAACTGCAAAACATAAATAATCCAAACGCAATGGAGCTATTTGGATTCAAACATCTACCACAAAAACTACCAATACATAAAGGTTTTGAATAACAACAAATATGGCTAATGCAGCTTCACTTTTGATCATTATTATTTGCAATATCAATGATTTTCATGCAATAGCCACAATTAGTGTGAGATTTAAAAGTTGGTCATACATACATGAAAATTATTGATATTGTGGCTCACATATGATGGAGGTATTTTATCAAAACTTATGTCCAATAGAAAGTGAAATACATATACATAAACAAAAACAGACAAAAAACAATTTTGAATTTTGATTTCAAACAAATTTAAGCATTGTAAAATTTTTGCCGATGACAAAATTGATATCGAGAGATCAAAATGAAATATATTTTACCTAAGGAGTGGCTTGAGTAGCCATGGAATGCGATGCATAGCCTTGCTCAGCACTAGAACTAGCCCCAGCCCCCTTAAGTTGCTGAGTTCCTTCATTCGCCTTGTCATCGAAGTCGTCATCAGCATAATCACCTTCATCGACATCAGAAAAGGCTCCAAATTCAGAGTCCAGATCCATCCCTCTAGGGCAGTCAAAAACGCGGCAAACAACAAAAGGAGCCTGCATAATTATTTATATTTAAAAAAAGTTTGTCGTTACCAATACATAAATTAATCATCGATGAAATAATGAACATATGGAAACTTAGTTTTCCCAAATGACATACCTGAGGGTTGTTAACCTGAGTGTACTCGTACATAGTCCAGCTAGTTTTGATCGCGTTCTGAGGGGAATTTCCTATATAGAACATAAAAAGAGACTTCTTTCCCACAACCACGTTATCAACTCCACAAATGTCTCGAACAACTCCCTTACGCATCCAAAACCCAATCTTACAATGCCTCCTCTGCTCATCAACTTTGGCTGTGAAGCAGTAAAATTCCCTTGGGTGACGGAAGAAAAATGATGGACTAAGAGGCAATTCTAATGGATCATACTGGTATAAGTTCAGCTCCTTAATCAGGTCAGAACCATTGAAATTCTGAACCTCTTCATTGTTTTTGTTGGCAAGGTAGTAGCTAACAAGGAGCTCATCTGAAGGGGCGAAGCCAACACCAGGTGGAAGGAATTCCATTCCAGCTGAAAGGAAAGAGAAAACTGGAGAGGTTTTAGGTTTAAGGGTTTTTGAGAGAATAGTGCAAATGGTGAAAAATGAGAGAGCGTGGCTCTGTTTTTATAATTGAAAATCTGCAAGAAAGGAAATCTTGTCCCATAAGCTTCATATGAGGGACATGGCGTTTTCTAATTCGCCATGATGACAAATTTTTCATTTCGCGGGTTTTTTTTAATCCAATTTAGGATAAACCATCATGCGCCATACGGTTGCACAACTTGCTGTAAAATCCCCTTTGACCAAATCCTTTTTGGGATTAAAATTCATTTTTTTGGTATAATTGTTTTACCCGTATCCTTTTTGGTATTATTTTTTTACACATTCCTTTATGGGATAAATTTTTTTTTTTTTGGTATAATTGTTTTACCCATATCCTTTTTGTGATATTTTCTATTTTCTTACACATTCTATTTTGAGGATAAATTATTATTTTTTGGTATAATTCTTTTACTCGTATCCTTTTTGGGATATTTTTTTGACACATTCCTTTTTGGAATAAAAAAAAAAATCATCTTTTTGTTTTTGGTATAATTGTTTTACCCTAACCTTTTTGGGATATTTTCTTTTTTTTTTACACCTTCCTTTTCGGGATAAAAATTCATCTTTTTTTGGTATAAGTTACTTTTGAAATAAGGATAAAAATTCATTTCGCCTAAAAAAGTTCATCTTTAACATTAGATATATCATTATTGTGATTTTAATTCATGATTCAGAACATCTTGTAGTTAGAATAGGTAAAATGCACATTAGTCTAACAACATCTTTTCTGAGTTTAATAATATGGAGTTGTTCATCTTAATGGAGTTGATTGTTCTCAAGAATTTTCTTTTTAGTGATTCTTTTAGGTGCAAATTAAGTGAAATTTTATATCATAGAAGTTAGTAAATAAATTAGTGATTATCTTACTCTTGAATAGAATTCTTTCAGTATGACTTAGTTCACGAATTGAACTGTGTATTTGAGATATACGGGGAAACTTTATCCTTAACTATCAAACACACTTTTTTTTAAAGAACTATCAAACTCACCGAAGGACCTAATGATAATTTGAATTTTCTAACCAAATTGTAAATTATAAAAATATATAGTTCCAAAATTCAAATAAATACTTTTTTTTAAGCTCATTTATTGGTTGCATACGTCATTTTCCTTAATAGCTAGTATTAGTTTCCAAGTTTTTACTTATTAGCTATTAATAAGGAAAATACTGTCAGCAATATCATTATGCTTAAAAAATTGTTTAATTGAACTTTAGAACTACGTAATTTTATAATTTACAATTAGGTTAGAAATTTCAAATAAATTATCATTAAGTCCTTAAATGTTTTTGATCATTAAGGATAAGGTTTCACGGTATTATCTTGAATACACAATTCAGTTCGTGAACTAAGTCATACAAAAAGAATTATATTCAAGAGTAAGGTAACTAATTTTTTTTTTTTTTTTTTTTTACAAAAGGTAGCCAGTAATTTATTTACTAATGACTAGGATATAAAATTTCATTTAATAATTAGCATCCAAATGAATCCCTAAAATGAAAATTCATGTGATCAACCAACTCCGTAATGATCAACAACTTCATATTATTGAACTCCAAAAGGATGTGGTTGGACTAATGTGCAATTTTAATTATTTTAACTACAAAAAGATCTAAACCATGAATTAAAATAATAATATAACTAACGCTAAATATGAATTTTTAGGGGGGATGAATTTTAATCCTTATTTCAAAAGTAACCATTACACAAAAAAAATGAATTTCTATCACCAAAAAGGGATGTGTAAGAAAAAAAGAAATATCCCAAAACGGGTATTGGTAGAAAAGTTATACCAAAAAAAAAAGAATTTTTATGCCCAAAAAGGAATGTGTCAAAAAAAGAAAATATCATAAAATGGGAGCTGGTAAACAATTATAAATTCATACCAAAAAATGAATTTTTATCCCCAAAAAGAAATGTGTCAGAAAAAGAAAATATCCCAAAATGGGTATTAGTAAAACAATTATATAAAAAAAAAAGAATTTTTATCCCCAAAAAGAAATGTGTCGAAAAAAAATCTTAAAATGGATACTAGTAAAACAATTATACCAAAAAAAAAAAATTGTATCGCCAAAAGAAATGTGTCAGAAAAAGAAAATATCCCAAAATGGGTATTAGTAAAACAATTATATAAAAAAAAAAGAATTTTTATCCCCAAAAAGAAATGTGTCGAAAAAAAATCTTAAAATGGATACTAGTAAACCAATTATACCAACAAAAAAAAAATTGTATCGCCAAAAGTAATGTGTTAAAACAAAATCCCATAAAGGATACTATTAAAGAGCAAACAAAAATTTCATTATATATATATATATATATATATATATATATATATATATATATATATATATATATATATATATATATATATATATATATATATATATATATATAGAGGGGGGATATTTTGACTCCAAGAGTAAGTGTAATAACTTACTCCAAATCTTGACCTTTAATTTCAATTTTGATTAATGGCTTAGATTAATTGATATGGTATGCTTTAATTCCATTTTCTATTGTAGTCAACACTTATCACCACAAAATAACAAAACAATAAATGTCATTTAATTGATTGATTTTTTTTGTTCTTCTCCCATTGTTTTTTTTTTCACGTTAAAAGAATTTTTGAGGGTTAATGGTAAAATAAACATCAAAGTTTTTTATTTGACCACAATTTTTTTTCTTCTCCCTTTGTTTTTTTTACTTTTCATGACAGATTAGTACAAAAATGTGTGTTTACAAAAAATATAAAAAAAGATCAGGATTATAATAAAGAAACCAAATAAAATATGTGGTATAAAAAATAGTAACGGTAGAAGAATAAATATACAATTCTTTAATTTTACAATTGTATTCTTTAAAAAAAATATATATGTGCAATTTTTTTAGCGTAAAAAAAATAAAGGGATAAGAAAAAAAATTTGTGGTCAAATAAAAAACTTTGATGTTTAGTTTACCATTAACCCTCAAAAATTCTTTTAACGTGAAAACAAAAAAAAAAGCAATGGGAGAAGAAAAAAAATCAATCAATTAAATGACATTTATTGTTTTTTTATTTTGTAGTGATAAGTGTTGACTACAATAGAAATTGAAATTAAAGCCTACCATATCAATTAATCTAAGCCATTAATCAAAATTGCAATTAAAGGTCAAGATTTGGAGTAAGTTATTACACTTACTCTTGGAGTCAAAATATCCCCCCTCATATATATATATATATATATATATATATATATATATATATATATATATATATATATATATATACACATATATATAATCAAAAGGCTCGTAACTAATTCATATTTCTTTTTTTTTTTTTTTTGGTCTTAGATGAAGTGGTAATCCACTGAAAATAAACCCGCACACAACTGTGAGGTCCCGGGTTCGAACCCGGGTCATGACGTCCGGCCTTGCAATTTCGGCATTTGCCAGTTGAGCTAGGACTTCTAGACAACTAATTCATATTTCTATTTTGTGGATATCCATTTTCTCAACCGCAGAATAGAATTTTGCTCAATCATTGAAAAATGTGAACTCATGACTCATGATACTCCTTATTCTCTTTTCTTGAATTCTTTTTTTACTATCTGTCAAACACACAATAATAATAATATTTTTGTTTGCATCTTCATCCCTCTTGGCTTATTCCTCTATCGATCATAGCTGATTAAGCCAGTTTATGTCAGATTTATGAAAACGATTGCAATTGAATTGCAGTGAATTTAGGATTCTTGGCGTATTTTGGATGGGATTTATTTAATTTATTTGTATGATTTTAGGTGTGACAATTGTGTTTGATCTGATCACAATTTTGAATCGTAATTTAGTGGAATAAATCATAATTGTCCCTTACTATTTCAATGCTCAAATTTGAACCCTTAAAAAATATTGAAATGGAGAAGAAGTTGTGAATTTGATTTGGGAAAAGAGAACCGATGGCAAAGAGGAGGAAAATCTGAGCATTATATAATATTAATAACAATAATTAAAATGAGAAAGATAAAGATTGGTGAAACTTGAAAGGGCGAGCAAGAATTCGATAAAATGATGACCACGTGAGATTTAATTAAGTAAATATGAGCCTTTTGATTAAATAAAATTGATGGTTAAGATTTGGTGTCAACCAATCCGTTGACACTTGGTGTCAACGGATCCTAACTCTATATATATATATATATATATATATATATATATATATATATATATATATATATATATATATATATATGGGGAGGGATATATTGACTCCAAGAGTAAGTCTAAAGACTTACTCCAAATCTAGACCCTTCTTCATCTTAATAATAATTAATGGCTATAATTGATTCTTAATAATCCCTATAGTATGTTCTTTTCACATCTTCTTCCTGATTCCGACGGCAAATAACATGGAGAGATCGATTCTGATAGAAACATGTGTGCCTTTAATATAAAAGAATCAGTACCGTTCCACTATTTTATCACTGCTACAAATCATTATATACAAGAAATTGGTAATTTGCAATTAACGGCTTTCAAACAGTTTTTTTTTCCTTCATAAATTGGTGTAGGCTTCCTTAGATGTTTGGTTCTCATATGGAATTGGTTTCAATGCACCGATTGTTTTCCACACCACCACATGACAGTGATGAATGGTGCAATTGCATCAATACATGAATGATCAAAATAAAACCTAAAAAAGAATTAATATCTCCATTTGAGAAGAACAAAATGATATTGAAAATTAAAATTCTAAAATTTGAAATTTTAAAATCAATGGCGTCGGTATCTAAAAAATATATATCAATAGACTCATTAGGCAAAGGTGTGTGTGCCATTGCCACGTAACTCAAAGAGGTTGAAAAGGGAAGGGATGAATTAACTTTAATTGCACCGATGTTATGTAATGCTCCTGATTTAACCACACCTAGGAATTATTAGTAATTAATTTTAGCCATTAATTATTATTCAGATGAAGGGTTAAGATTTGGAGTAACTCATTTGAGTTACTCTTGGAGTCAATATATCCCTCCTATATATATATATATATATACACATATATATAACTTACGACGTTTTTTTTTTTCCTTTTTTGAACAACCAGTCTTATTTAAAAACCAGATTGTCCTCGTGAGCTTAGCTCAACTGGCAAGGACAATGCATTAGATATGCAAGGTCCGAGGTTCAAATCCCAGCTATGCAAGGTCCGAGGTTCAAATCTCGGCCACCACAAAAAAAAAAATCAGATTCCTGCTCAAGACGAACAAAGACCGATGATCTGAGAATACAAACTAAAGTCGTTGTATATAGGCGGAAGACACCATAAAAGACACCCATAATCAATTTCAATTTTATTTACGGCGCTTTCTTTAAATACCAGTTTCAAATTTTTATTTTGGTTTAACAAAATAGAAAATTACAAATTATTGTTAATTACGGTGACACTAATAATCAATTTATAAACATTTACTCAAAAAAATAATCAATTTATAAATATAACATATAAAATTTGAACTTTATAAAGTTCTTATCATTGGTCGGGCTAAGTGATGTTAACCTATCACTTAAGTGAGGGTAATAAGGTGTTGAAACTAATATATTATATAATTTTTTTGACAGAACTAACATATTATATGATGTGGACTACAAATAATTAAATACTTATATTTAAAGATGAATAATAATAAAGTTCTTATCATTGAGCTAACCACTCTTGAAAATATTTTTACTTTCCTTGTAACTATTGGCGTTTAGATGGACAACGGTGCTGATAATTTTGCCAAGATGTCATCCCACACTCCCATGTATACACACAGATTCATCCACTTTTCTAATGGTATATCATCCAACCACTTATTTAGCCAAACCTTAAAATTTTTACCGTCACCTATTCTCATCAACCAACCATACCTTATAACTTGATCAAATTTGTCTCCTCATCGTCATTGACAATATTATACTCCATAGCCAGCGGCGGATCTTCTCGGGAGCGGAAGGGAGCCGCGGCTCCCCCCAATTTTTTATTTTCTTTTATATATATACTCCTACTGCAGTGCTCACCCTGCGATTGTGAGCATCTTCTCCCTCACGGCACCCCACAGCTTTACTTCCTAAACCGTCCACACCAATTCCTTCCGCCGCCGATATCAAATTTCCGATCGCCGCAGATTCCAGTTTCAATTCCTTTCCGTCCTTAAGCTCTCGTGGCTTCTCTCTTTCAGTTATCCGACGATGGTAACTGATACGATAACGAAAGAGAGAAGCCACGAGAGCTTAAGGACGGAAAGGAATTGAAACTGGAATCTGCGGCGATCGGAAATTTGATATCGGCGGCGGAAGGAATTGGTGTGGACGGTTTAGGAAGTAAAGCTGTGGGGTGCCGTGAGGGAGAAGATGCTCACAATCGCAGGGTGAGCACTGCAGTAGGAGTATATATATAAAAGAAAATAAAAAATTGGGGGGAGCCGCGGCTCCCTTCCGCTCCCGAGAAGATCCGCCGCTGTAGATTTCTACACAACTTGCTAAAACACGACAAAAACCGGACACTATGGTAATGACATTAACAATTCAAGGAGCGAGATGTGCAATATGATTATAATGTGTAAGTGTGGTCAATAAAAGTGACAGAAGGCAGCCGAAGGTACGGAAGAAGGTAAGACGGAACAACCAACAAGTTAAATAACTCCGTTGGTGGTGCAAGTTGAGCTACCAAGGAAGGAAGGCAAGAATAAGAAGCAAATGCAAGAAGGAAGATGAAAACGAAAGTAAAGATCCAATTGAAAAGGAAAATAAGGAAGAAGCTTTCATCGAAGAGGTAAGTGAAGAGGAAAACCCCATTTGCTCCTTGATGCGGTCCAATCAAACAATCATTATATCAAATTGGGGACACAAAAGAGGTCTGGACACATGATTCTTCATTTGTAGTCTTTAACTATGCGTGGCTGCAATGCCTATGTTGGATTTTTTAAATTCATTACCCGAAGTTTGAAGCTTGGGTCATGGAAGAATGATGTAGGGATTTCAACTCGGATGTTGCACCGTGTTTGGATTTTTTGCACCGGTTACTGGCTATTCTCACTCATGTCATTTCTTTGTAACGAAGAATGATATTTTTACAACCAATTTTAAACATCTTTTATGCCAATCTTTTTTCCTCTCTTCTAATTGGACAATGAGAGAATAAGAGGAAGAGAGAAAGAAAAAGAGGAAGAGAGAAAATAAGAGTACAATGAGAGTATGAGAGAGAGATTTGTTTCAACAGTTGTTAAAAAAATGGTTGTTCAAATATCATTTCTCCTTTGTAATTGATGCTTTGATTGTTCCTTGTCACTTTTTGATGTTTGACTATGTTATAATCTAGAGTAATTTTATGCTCACAATCAATGTTTTGTCTTTCTCCTCCTGACTTTATGGATTTAACATCCTTACTACCGAGGGGAACCTTTTCTTTCTATAAATTGGGACTCTCCTCGGATATTCTCTACATCCCCCTTTGTTGAGTCTAATGTAGCTGGGGATAATTGATGTAGTGACTGTTAGCCTATATTTTTAAAGAGCTATCAATAAATGCAGTCAAAATGAGTTGACCTTGTAATCGAAGAAATGAAGATTGTTCTCTTATTCTTATCGAAGTTGGACTTGCTGGAGATGCTCGAAGTATGTGTTTCGGTTCGACAGGCGAAAGTTATCGAAGGGCAGTTTTTGTTTCGGATAAGGGCAAGCAACGGATACTTCCAAAGACACATTCGAAATTCAAATCGAATGGATAAGTATTGTTAGTTTACTGCAGTTATAGGTTTAAATTCGAATCTAGGTAGTTATTTCTATTTGTATAAATAGTAGTTTTTCCCAAGGGAAAAAGGTCACAATCCAATCATACAAAAACTTACACTCAAATTATCCATATGGAAGCGAGAAACGAGTCACAAGTTGCAATGTAAGAATGTGTACCAATTTACATTCAATCAATGCAATTTAAGTTTATTTTCTTAAATGTCTTTACATTTTACTTGTTTCTTTTGAGCAATTCATTTTACTTTTACTTAACCATTTCGATTGGGTTCAACTGGGTTGGATTCGATTGCTTTATTTACTTCTTTTTATTTGGTTCTTCAAGAACAAGAAAAAATTTCTGGAAAATAACAAACACAAATGTGTCCTTAAGATTTACTGGTTGATCTTACAAGTAAATAATTTTAAACCAGCGGTTGTTTACTAAAAATTAGTGTAAACAGGTGCTAATATGAATGTCGGGAGAGATGTTGATGACTCTATGATTAATAATCTTTTGTATGCTTATCAAATTGTATCGGCAGGTCCTAATGATCGTCTTTTTCGAGAAAAATTATTCTGTTAAGTTGGAATTGTTGAGGTTTAGGTAGCCTGATTGCAGTTACTAATCTTAAGTACCTGGTCCGGTTCTATAATCCGGCTATCCTCGTTTTAAGCGAAACACTAGTCTATCAAAATAAAATAGAGGAATTTAGTTATATTCTTGGCTTTGATTTTTGTTTTTGTTTTATTGAACATATTGGTAGGAGCGGTGGTTTAGATCTTTATTGGAATTCTTCTATTAATTACCAAATTGTTGATTACTCTTAAAATCACATCACTACTGAAATTATTGATAATCAAAAAGGTGCATGACACTTGACAGGTTATTACAAATATCCCAACGGCGGTCGTAGACACACCTCATAGTATTTCCTTCGTAATTTATCGTCAAGCTACCCGTTTCAATTGGTTAATAAATAGTTTTCGTCAATTTATTATTGATTTTGGTTTATTTGATGTTCTTGTGGAAAGATACATGTTTACTTGGTTTAAAAGCTTGGGTACTTCGAGAGAGATTGAAGAGCGTTTGGATACAGCTTTAGCTAATAATGCTTGGTTCGAGTTTTTCCCTCGTTCTATTCTTGAGAATCTTGCTGCCCCAGTTCAGATCATTATTCCTTCTTTGAAGGACGAGGAATAGGAAATAAGTAAACTACATTCTTTCTTTGGAGGACGAGAAAGGTAACAAAGTTACTAACAATTCTGATATGTGTGTAGTATCTAGGAATTTTTTCATGGGCTTATTTTAGAAAAAATAGAGTAACATGGTTGTTGTTCTACATGTGATTCCGCATTTTATCATAGTAGAGGTCAATGCCTAGTTAACGACACCGTTCGAGAAGGAAGAATAACGTGAGATCATGTTTTCCATGCATCCTGATAAATGCTCTGGCCTAGAAGGGTACAACCTGGTATTTTACCAACATTTCTGGAACATTTGTAGTGATAACATTGTTAAAGACTGTTGCGCTTCGTTGGACACAGGCCGGTTTCCTGCTTCTCTTAACTCTACAAATGTCGCACTCATTCCAAAAGGTAACTCCCAAACCACTATGAAGACTGGAGACTCATTGCTTTGTGTAAAGTATACCCTTTGGTAACTCCCAAACCAAAATCAGAATTTTTTTACAGCCAAAACGTTCATGTGAACCTAAAAATTCGATTAACAACATTTTGGGTGTTCAGGTTGTTATAAGTACTAGGAAATATTTATGATTACCTTCTATGATTGGTAGAGACTGTAATGTTGTTTTCTCCTACATTAATGTCCATGTTTGGAAGAAGATTAATTCATGGAGTAGCAAATGCCTCTCTAAGGCCGGCCGAAAGGTTATGATTAAGTATGTCTTGCAGGTCATTATATTGTACGTTAAAAATGTTTTTCTGCTACATACATCTCTCATCTTGACCATTGAAAAAAATGATGAATTTCTTTAGGTGGTGACATGGTGGAGCGAATAATAAGGGAATCCACTAGATGTCGTGGGAGAAGCTACTTGTGCACAAGGTTGATAGAGGTATGAGTTTCCAAGACTTAATTGCTTTTTATTTGGCAATGTTAGGTAAATAAGGGTGGAAGTTTTTAACGGGACCTAACCGACTTGTGTCCCGTATTTTCAAAGCTAGGTATTTTCCTAATCTTAGCTACATGACTAAAACCTTGGGTCATAACTTAAGTTAAGTGTGGCATCGTATTTTGAAGGAAAGGTTCCTAGTTTGATATGGGCGCAATAATGTATTGGATCAGGGACCTCTATTCCCATTCTTAATGAACCTAGGTAGGAAACGAACACCGGATTGAGAATTCCACCGCAGGGGCTCATTATGAAAGCGGATTCTCAATGAGTAGCCACATAAACCAATGTTTAAAGACTTGGAATCAAGATGTTATAAATCAAATGTTTGGTCAGGATATTGCAATGACCATTTTGCGCATTCCTTTAATTGAGCAAGTTGAGGACGAAAAGCTGATATGAAAGGCCGAGAAAAATTGTGTGTATTCAATGAAGAGTGCTTACCGTTTGTGTGTCGAGATTTAGTGGATACTTCCCATCTTTGTCGAACCTGTGTATTGGTAAGGCATTTGGAGCTTGAAAGTTCCACAAAAAATAAAAAAAACTTAATTTGACGCATGTGTATAGGTTGCCTACTTACCCGTGTCAGACTCCAAGATAAAGGGGTGCAGTGGCCACTACCGTGTGTAACTTATGACGCGATTGAAGACTTTAACCATTTTTTTTATTGTTCTTTTGATGTGCAGGTTTGGCATTGGAATGGCCCTTGGGATATGATTCAGCGTACGATTTCCCACACAAGCACAACACCTGACACCATATTTCATCTTTTACATGAGTTGTCGAGCGAAAATTCCCAAAGCTTTGCTTCCACTCTTTAGAGCCTTTGGAAACACAGTAACCTTAAGCTTTGGCAAGAAACATCATAACACAATTGCTCATACAATTGACCGTGTTGCTCATTTATGGGAAGACATGAAACTAGCGAATGCACATGTTGCAACAACTCGACATTAACGCACAGATCGACAACTTGATAGCAGTGTTGCTCAAACAAATATACCTTTATGGCCGGTTCACACGGCTGATCAAGATGATGCTGACTCTAGATTCAATTTGGTGACAAGGCAATTTCGATGGCTGCCACCATGGTGTGGTCGTGTTAAATGAAATGTTGATGCATCTTTCTCTGATCAACTAAACAGAATAGGTATATGTATTTGTATTTGTGACGAGGAAGGAAATTTTGTGTTGGCAAAAACTATTCCCATATCACAGAAATGTCCTTCAACAACGTGGATTTCACATCCGATTCCAAAGTTACTATAAATGTTTTTCATCAAGCTCGGGTTGATGTTACAGAGATACGTCAAATTATATCCGCGTGTCGACATTTGATTGTCATACCCTAATTTTGGACCTAAAAATACTAACTCAATTCTTCTTTTCTTGTATTTCAAGTCATTTGAACTGTCTCTGATCAATTGCATCTTCCTCTGCATTTTATTTCAATGGTATTTGCAAAATTCACATAGAAGGGTATTTTAGTCATTTCTTGTGTTAAAATTTCTTTCAATCTTTTAAAAATTTGTTTGAGTCCTTTCAAATAGTTTGAATAAGTCCTCATTTCAATTCTGTGTCAAAGTCCATTTTAAAATTGCATTTGAAGTCATTTTGAGTCAGTTTAGCCCCTAGGGGCATTTTAGTCTTTTCATGTGTTAAAACCCTGTTTTAATTTTAAAAATTTGTCTCTGAGTCTTTCAATTGGTTTAAATAGACTTTTGCTTCAATTCTCTGTTAAAAAATCCATTTTAAAATTTGCATCTGAGTCATTTTTAGTCGTTTTAGCCCCAGGGGCATTTTGGTCATTTCACACAAAATTTCGGCAGAGAGAGGTTACTTTAAAGTACCTCATTTAAGCCATTGGTTCGTTTTAGTCCGTTTTGTCAATTTTAACCGTTTCGCTTTACGTTTGTTCCAAATTACGTCTTTTAATTCAATTTTATTATTTTTTTATTCTTTTTCCTAAAGTTTCCAAAAATTGCATTCAAGTCCTTTTAGTCCTTAATAATTTTCTTTTTTTAGGCCTTTTAATTTCGCATTTTGCATAATGGTCCTTTTTTGTTTCAAAATTTTTTAAGCCTTTTATTAAAATTGCAGTTCAGTCCTCTTTTCTATTTTGCAGTTTTGTCCCTTTAGTTTTTTGGTTTGCAGAACAGTCCTTCAAATTTCCCAAAATTGCAAAAGAGGCCCTTAAGTCTCAAACTCAGCAAGGCCGAATACCTCAAGTCCAGTCCAGGTGTCAATATTCCATTGGAGCTTCAGGACACATGTCAGATGTATAAAAAGCCCCAATCATTACCATTCCAGTCACAATACAACAACTCAGCAAAATCATCACAAACACAAAAATAGATTCTCTCTCATCTCATCAAGAATCAAAATCCTAACCGTTTCCAAAAATACCAAGAACACGAAGAACATTCAAAACCCTAATTCTCCAGAATCACAAATTGAGCAAAATTGAAGCAATTTCTTCACCGTTCTCAGTGACTCAAAGACGAGCCTTCATCATCGAACAGTATTCCTCTGCAATTCAAGCACAAATCCTCCACCAGAGGTGGGAATTCGTACGATCGCAGAGTTTGAGAGAGAAGAAGGAGGAACAGAGAAGATTCGAATCAGAGAAGAAGAAGAGAAAGTTCACTGGTCCAATTCGCAACAACAAATCACTTACCAGAAGTTCAGAGAAGAGTCACGAAGGTTTCGTCCGTCTTCTCACTCGAATCTCCAGGTAAATCCCCAGAACCTTCTCATTTTCGCATAAAATTATCATCGAAGGCTCGAATTTGGAAATAAACGGTAAATCAAAGAGAAAACTTCGAAAAGATTCAAAAAAATTCGAAACGAAACCCTAAAAATGTAGATCCTCAGAGATTCACCGTTTATTTCACGAAACAGAGTTCAAATCCATAATCAGTACAAAAAAATAGGTTAGATTAGGGTTTAGTCTCAAGAAAATTAGGAAAAAGTTTGAAACCCTAGAAACCGTAAAGTATGAGTTCCGATCTACATAGATCTAGACTTCGTTCATGTTTTCTGATGCTTGATTCATGTTCAGAACAAAAAACAAACGGTGAAAAGCTGTAGATCGAAGAGTTTTGGTGTGTTTGAGTGTTAGTTAGGTTTCCGGTACCGGAATCTTCACCGGCGGCGGTGAAACCCGCCGGAGAAGATGACCAGAAGTCTAGAGAGAAGGGAGAGAACTTGCAACGTAGAGAGAGAAAGGGAAGTGGAAAATGGATTAGACCGATCACCAAGCCTTTATATAAGCCTTTGGACCGGCCTGGTTCAACTGGTTCACTTCCTAGACCGTTGGATCTAGGGTTGATCCATCTGGATCAATCCAACGGTCCTTGAAATCTCCTGAAGATCCAGGATCCATACAGGATTGGGTTGGGCTTATGTTTTTCGTTTGTTGTGGATTTCTCGCTAGATACACCCCTGGAACTTGATTTTTACACCTCCTGCGTGTCAAAATTTTGTGTAAAAATTCCAAATAAATTTCCATGAGTTTTTGGTATTTTCTTTAGTGGTTTTATGATATTTTTGCATGATAAAAATTTGACAAAAAATAGGTGTATTAATTCTTGTTACTTGTTTGCTTTTCTTGTTAATTTTTTTTGTGAAATCTTGCTACATTTTGACCATGTTACCTTGTTATGTGATGTTGATCCTTGATATGTGATTTTATGATGTGTTTACCTCTGGATATATGTTTGTGTTTTACAGCTTTGTGTGTCCAATTATGAGTTTCTTGTCTTGCAAGTAATGAGAGATTTCTTGTGAAAATAAAGTGTAAAATATGCTTAAAGTGTGCTATAAAGCTTGGCATGACATTTCTTCATAATTCTTGTGTTAGAACTGAACTAAAATACTTTGTAAAGTGGTCATGATATGAGGATTATAGGTCATGTGTTTGCCTTGTTATTATGGTGAATTTTTAGGCATATTTTACTACTTGTTTTGCTAAGTTTTGCCACTTTGTTAGTACCACCTTACTTACCTATATCTCTATCTCTCTATGCCTTATATTACTAACAATTTCCTCTATTGTATTTCATACATCATGAGCATTTCATCTTCCATCTCACATCCTCATCCTTTTATTTTTCTACACTTTAAAGTTCATGCCAAAATTAGAATGTAATACTTAGGATTTTTTGTACTTTACTTTCATGCCATTTTAAATTCTTGCAAGACCATAGAATGTATCTAGGCCAATGATGTAATAAGGACAATGGACTCTAATGATGTACACCGACACAAGCACTGACACATGCACACACCTCACTTTAGGTATATGGCTAGAATATGCATGTTTAGATGTATGTTTAGGATTGTATGTTTAGATGAATGTTTAGGCTTTACACTTAGAAAAATCATTTTCCAAAAAATATGAACAACATCACTCAAACATTTTTCTTAATAAACCTTGGGATCAAAATCCCATTGAATTTTCCTTTTCTTTTCTTAAACAAAATCTTAAAGAATTTTAATCATACTTAGACCTTTTTGCAATTGACTAATTCCACCTCACTCTTTTCATAATCTCATGCCCTTGAGGCCTCTCTCTCATTCTTCAAAATTCCATTTTCAAACTTAAAATCAACCAACAAAAAACAAAAATATTTTTGGAAGCGAACTACGGTGGATTTGATCCCTTAAAAGGGTACGTAGGCAAGGAAACAAAATTCCTTCAATTCAAATAAAATAAAAATTCAAAATATCTTCTTCTCCCTCCAATTCTTCACTTAGAATACTCCTAGGTTTAAATAAACATCTTCAAATAGCATTTAAAAATAAAGCGCGCGCGTAGAAATTAAAGACGGTTCCTATAGGATACTATAGTCGTTATGGGTGCCTAACACCTTCCCGTAGCGAAAACAACTCCCGGACCTCGATTCTCAAGGGTTTTGCTTACTTTTTTCCTTCCCAAGAAAAAGTAAGATATCACCGGTTTAAAAGGTTCAAACTTAATCAATGTTTGACACCCGAAAAACCAAGATAAAACATTGATCCTTTCACAATTTACAAACTCAAAGGTCGAGTTCTATTGACGACAAACAAATGAGGTAAATCACATTATGGTGGAGTTGCCACA
Organism: Medicago sativa; assembly: GCF_051527215.1. Lineage (NCBI taxonomy): Eukaryota > Viridiplantae > Streptophyta > Magnoliopsida > Fabales > Fabaceae > Medicago > Medicago sativa. The sequence goes on along the minus strand of NC_140752.1, from coordinate 32,612,771 downwards.
TCATTAGCTAGTTCCTCTATTTATTATAATGTACCTCGTTATATTAAACAACTTATTATTAAAGGTTAAATAAGTTTTGATCCCTATAAATATGTCAACTTTTCATTTTAGTCCCGCTAAAATTTTCATTCAACTTTTATTATCAATGTAATGATAAATATTTTTCCTTAAAAAAAAAATCTAATGATTTAGTTCTCTCTAATTTGCATTAATGATTGAAGGTCCATTCCCTATGTAACTACAGTGGAGATTCTCTTACCATATGAATTGTTCTAACAATCTTCTACCATCTAATACGATTGAAATGTTCTAACAATCTTCTACCATCTAATACGATTCTAGTCTCTATAGTCTCAAAATCTGCTGAATAAGAGAAAGAAGAAAGGGGACATGATGCAAGACAAGTGGGACAAGGAGATGGTACAATGTGATGAGACAGAAAGGGGACATGAAACAATTACACAAAGTATCCATTTTTTATCGGCAGGTCCTGGCAAGCAGGCCTGCCGGGAGCAATGAGTTTCATGAGCTGGAATTGCCGGGGCCTGGGCAACCCGAGCGCAGTTCCGACACTTCGAGATTTGACCCGCAAGTACCGAGTAGATGTTATTTTCCTTTGTGAAACTTTGGTTCATGCGAACAGGATAGAAGAAATTCGAGTTAGCTTGGGATTTGATGCATCTTTTGCTGTTGATAAAATTGGGCGAAGTGGAGGTCTAGCAATGTTATGGAAGCACCCCTTTGACTGCAACCTTATCAATTATTCGCAAAATTTTATTAACATGGAAGTGACTCATCCGCATTTTCCAAAATGGAGATTTACTGGATTTTATGGTTTTCCGGAGAATGAACGAAGACGGGAGTCATGGGATTTGCTGCGCACACTATCACAAGATAATACATTACCATGGTGTGTGATGGGAGATTTCAATGACTTGCTATCCAATGAAGATAAACGAAGTACAGTTGATCATCCGCCTTGGAGGATAAGAGGATTTAGGGAGGCAGTTCAAGACAGCAGACTCATTGATCTTCATTTGACAGGGTACGCGTATACATGGGTGAAGGGTCGAGGAGGTCAAGATAGGAAGGAAGAGAGATTGGACAGGGCGATGGCAACACAGACATGGTGTGATATTTTCCCCCATAATCATCTCCATAATGTTATATCACATCGCTCCGACCATTTTCCAATATTACTCAAGTTGCATGAGTTATTACGTAGGAGGGGAATGAAGGAGTTCAAGTTTGGCTTATGGAGGATGAACTTGAGAATATAGTTGCTGGTGGGTGGGAGAGAAATCCAGATGGGGGGTTGCTATCACGGCTGAAGGTATGCACAGAAGAAATGAATGAATGGGGGCGCAAGCTTCGGTATAAATACAGAGATGCGATAGAAGAATGTCGAGAAGAGATGGAGAGATTTCGAGGGAGTGTACAACATTCTCACGTGGTAAGATATGAGGAAGCTCGAAACAAAATGGGAACTTTATTGGCCCAAGAAGAGGCTTTCTGGAAGCAACGATCGAAGGTTCAGTGGCTCAAGGAGGGTGACACAAATTCGCGGTTTTTTCATGCTATGGCAACTTCCAAAAAAAGACGAAATAATATCACGGCCTTGCAGACAGATGAATGGGAAACTGTCACAGCACAGCAGGATATTTGCGGTTTAGCAAATAACTATTTCGTGAACCTGTTCACTAATGAAGCTAACCAGTCAAGCACAACACTTGAATACATCAACTTGAGAGTGAACGAAGATGACAACAGTATGCTCCTAGCGCAGTTTCACATTTCAGAATTTAAGAAGGTTGTTTTCTCTATGCATTCAGATAAATCCCCCGGGCCAGATGGTTTGAATCCGGCTTTTTATAAGAGATTTTGGCATTTGTGTGGTGTAGAAATTTTTAATGCGGCAACAGCTTGGCTGAACAGTGGTGAGTTCCCATCTCAGGTGACCGATACAAACATTGTGCTTATACCAAAAAAAGACAATCCGGAAACCATGAGAGTCCCTCGGCCCATTTCGTTATGCAATGTTATTTACAAGGTTGTTTCGAAAGTGCTGGCTAATAGACTCAAGCCTATACTACAAAAGTGCATTTCACAAGAACAGTCAGCTTTTGTAGAAAATCGATCAATAATTGATAATGTAATGGCTGCTCATGAGATTATCCATCATATGAAGTGTAAGAGAAAAGGCAAGGTAGGGGAAGTTGCTTTGAAAATTGACATCAGTAAAGCTTATGATAGAGTTGAGTGGGAGTATGTGAGGAAAGTTATGCAAAGAATGGGGTTTCATGATAGATGGGTGAATTGGATGACTATGTGTATGAAAAGTGTTAACTATCAAGTGCTTGTTAATGGAGAGAGTGGGACCAATTAATCCAAAAAGAGGTCTTAGACAGGGTGACCCACTGTCACCGTATATGTTCATATTATGTGCAGAGGGTTTATCTGCTTTGTTGAAAAGAGCAGAAGCACGAGGAGATATTCACGGTGTCAAAGTGTGTCGAGGAGCACTGCTTCTTGTAACACCCTATTTCTAATAAGCGGTAAAACGCGCGAATATACAAACATATTCTAGAAATAGATGCTACGTCTTCGAATAAACCACAATACATACATGCATAAAGATCATGTCACATCACATAGCAGCGGAACATATATATATATATATATATATATATATATATATATATATATATATAATACATAAACAACTCCCAATCTCAATATAATAAAAATATATCCTCCATATCTCAAGTACAACAATATCTCAACTCCAAAATACATAGTCAATAAAGCAACATGCAAGAACTATCCTAGATCAGAGCCCTAATCTAGACACTTGCAAATAAAGAGGAACTCCACTCCTCGGCATCATCAAGCAAACAAACTAAGCATCCTGCACTCCATCTACCCGTCCATACAGAAAGGTAGGTGATAAACCACTGAGGGTTAGCATTACATCATCATAATCCATATAAGATTAATAAGAACTTTGAAAATGAAAGATATAATCAAGGATAAAGAATGACAATTGATACATAGTTCCTCAATATTCACAACATATAAGCAATCCAAGATCATTCAATATCATTATATCAAGTTCATATCCACAAGTGTATCATACACATATCACAACCTCACCTTGTCAATCAACAATTAACAATTCGATCCGCAAGTACAATTAGCAATAATCAACCATCAAACACATCTTAATGCAATTCAATCCACCAACAGTTTATGCAATGTCTCTAGACTCATCTAGATGCATGTGGTACCAAAACACCTCAAGGTCGTCACCTTCGATGCAACAAAAACATCGTAATCACCTCTATTGGATATAAAATCCACCACCATCAGTCATGTATGCATGAACATATGACTCAACTACAAATGCATATGTTCACACAAACAATAATCACCTCACCATCACCAATACTTGTATATATGCAATCATTAACAATTTACCACCACGTATCATATATACAATCACCAACAATATCAAAAAAAATCCCACAACATGTAGTTGTCACATAAATACACCACCAATCATCTTCATATAACATGTAATAACTTTCCATAAAAGATTCACAATCAAATGATTCTCAAAAGTCATCTTTAGTCAAGTTCGTCTCTCAAAATCACAACATTAAATTAATTGGACATTTGAGTCAAAACCAAGTAAACAAGCTCAATTGCCTATGCTTGTATTCTCACAATTCACATATGTGTGCAGTAGAGGTTACATAAGCATTTCATCGGCCAAATGCAACGAAATCATAGGATTTATCAAGTTCATCTTGAAGGTGAGAAAAACACAAGAAGGGGGTTGAATTGTGTTTTAGAAAAATTCTTCGTTTCTCCTAAAAACTGAACACACTGATCAGAAGCTAAGCGAGACAGCTTCTGAAGTGATAATCAGAATCTAAATGCAGCAGAATAAAACAGAGAGAGAGAAGAAGAACGACACAAAGCAATTATACTGGTTCCTTCCACAATCCGGAAGTAGTCCAGTCCCCCTTGCACTTCCAAGGAGATTTCACTAAGAGTAATATCTGATTACAATTGCTCAAGCACACAAGCAAGAGACTTCCTTTGCTCAAGCACACAAGCTAGAGACTTCCTTTGCTCAAGAACACAATCAAGAGACTTCCTGCTCAAGCACAATTGCAAGAGACTTCCTAACTAAACAAAATTACACAGAAAATTGTTTAAGGTTGAACACTTGATATACAATCAGAGGTGCTCACAATACAAATCAGATACAGACTCAATGGACTTAAGAATTTCTAAGATATGACTTTAAGACACATAAATTCTAAGTGAATGCAGAACAATTTCAGCAGAGGTTTGGCACTTGTAAAAATGTTGTGAGTCTTTCGTTCAGCGTTCTTGCATTACCAAAACTCTAAGTCTTCACTCCTTTATATAGAGGTGTGAAAGAGACGTTGTGAAATTGCCAGCGCACCAAAGAGTCGTTGTTGAAGCTTGATCTTTCACCAATGATATTTTGCCTGATTTGGTTGTTGTCCTATGAAGAACCAATTTGAAATCCATTCCTTATCCAAAGGAACATCTATGCAGGCGAAGCTGTATTCTGGAGCTGTTTTCTTGTCTTGTAGCGTGGACACAAAACAGAGTAGTGGAGAACGTGGTTGTACAATTCGTACAAAGTACAATGTCAACGCTTTCGTCCAAATTGCAAGCACATGCCTTCAAACACCTTTGAAATGACCGTTGCAATGTTCCACTAATTTTCTGTTGTGTTTTCGAATCCAATAGACAGCTTTTGCAATGTAGATTCTTCAATCTTTGAATCTTTTGCAAATCTAGTTGATCTTCAGCTTCTGGTGAAATGACTTCTGATGAGGCAGCTTCTGATGATGCAGCTTCTGATAATGTGGCTTCTGGACCTCTTGTCTTCAGGAGCACTATTCTTCAAGAGCGCTATTTCTTCAGGAGCAGCTTGACTTCAGGAGCGCTTTTACTTTCAGGAGCGTATTGCCTTCAGAATCACCTAAGCTTCATTTTCTTTTGCTCTTTATTTGCTCATTCAGAACCAATTAATGATGTAACTTTTTAACTGTGGTCCTGTACACTTGAACAAATATTAGCTAGTCCAATTTACAATTTTTAATACCTTGTTATCATCAAAACTCTTTAAGGTTCATTGTTAAACATATTTTGTTCCAACAATCTCCCCCTTTTTGATGATGACAAACAATAGTATTTAAAATTGATCAATTGTTGTTAATCTAATTAACAAGTTGACCTTGGGGTTCTGAGGTTTGTAAGCTCTAACTCCCCCTGAGTCTGATAGTCTTTAAGGTGAGGTTTGTAAGCTCCCCCTAAGTTCTATCCAGGTGAAATAATTGACTTATAGATAAGAAGAATGGTTCAATTAATTGTTATTTGAAATTTGATACTCCCCCTTTTTGATACACCGATAAAAAGAGATAGAAATTTTCAAAATTTTCAAACATTAATTAATGGGGCTCAGAGCCTTTAAATACTATCACATATACTCCCCCTTTTGTCATTAGCAAAAAGACATAAACAAAAAGAAGAGATGAGAAAAACATAAGATTAAAGGTTCAGAGCATAATTCAAATCATTTTAAAGCACATTGACCATCTTCAAAGATTAAATAAACAGACATAGCAAATAATAACATACAAGGTATAAACAGTTAAAGATTTTCAGAAGCAGGAAAAATTCAGAAGCATCTAATATCAGAAGCGAAAGAAATCAGAAGCGAAAGAAATCAGAAGCCTAAAAAGACAGAAAAATAAGCTAAAAGTGTGCAACTATGGGTTTGGCTTATTTCTCTAAAATCTTCTTCAGAAGCTCTTGAACATCAGCATACTTCTTGTCCATATCTTTTCTGTAGTTGTCTTCTCTAATCTTGGCTTCTTGCATGTTAGCTTCCAACTTTGATATCTTCAGCTTCTGCTCTATTAGCTCTGTTTCCAACCTCTCATTTTCTTCTTTGAGCACCTTGTTCTCCTGAGCTAGAGCCAGGTTAGGCGCATCAAACTTCTCTAGGATCTCAGAAGGAATACTCAGATGCAGCTCCTTAGGCAGGAATTCATCAGGTGCTCTGCCTCTGATACTGAGTGGATTCTTCACCCAAGTACCAAGAATTTCAACATCTCCAGTATTCTCTTCTATGCCATTCAACCAATCTTCCAGCTTCTGCTTGGCTTGCTCTTGAGCCTCAATACAGGAATCATGCAGCGCTGAAATTAGGTTGACGACCCTTTCCTTGATCCTTCTCCATTGCTTCTGATAGCTTATTGTATGACCCAGGTCATTTCTACTTGCTATCAGTCTGAGAACTTCAGAAGAAATATCTTCCCACACATCCTTTAGAACTTGAGAATCCAGGTATATGGTGGGAGGTGAAGGTTGTTTAGAGGGTTTTGGAGGGGCTAAGGGAATAATTGGTAGGTTTGGTGATGATTGGTCATTTGTAGTTACGGATTGGCTGGTTGATGGTTGGTCAGGAGTGGGGTCAACTACCATATCAGAGGCATGATCATTTTGATCATCCTCAGAGGTTAGCTCAGGAACAATGTGTTCAGGAGCGGCAGTTTCAGGTTCAGGTTCAGGAGTGGGTTTAGTAACTGGTTGTTCAGGAACAGAATGTTCAGGAACGGTCTTTTGAGGAGTTGGTTGTTCAAGAACAGATAGTTCAGGAACAATTGGGGGTGATGAAGTTGTAGGGGGTGAAGGGGCTTTTTCTGGTGAAGGTTTTTGTTGAGGGGGGTCTTCTGAAACAACTTTATCAGAAGCAGCTGCTTCTGGAGTTGTCTCAGAGGCTTTTTCTGAGGTTGTCTCAACATTTTCTGGTATAATCATGTTGAGGGGTTGAATGTTAAGAGGTTGAGGGTTAAGGCGAAAGATATTATTGATGACTCTATCTCTCTGCACAGCCAATTCAGTCAACTTCTCATTGATTATATGACCAACTGGTTCATAAGTGTTTGACTGAGATGGCTTTGTGTTGGTATTGGTTGATGTTGACTGGCGTTTTACTGGTTTTCTAACAAGTTGAGCTATGGGTATATCATCATCAGAATCTGAAGATGATGATGAGGATTTTGAAGAAGGTGAAGGAGAGTCACTGGATATCTCATGTACTACAGGTTCTGAGTGTGTGAAAATATTACCTGTAGTAGAGGGTTCTGAGCAATCATCTTTAGCAGTGTCAGGAATTTTAAGAAGTTATGATGCTTCTGTTATTACCCTCTCTTGAAGCTCAGAAGGCAATCTCCATAGCTTTTCCAATAGCTTCTAACACATTAGTAGCAGCTTCAGTCTTCTTAGAAACATGAGGAAAGTTCTTGGTCCTCCTTACTGCTTGCTTCATTTTCTTCTTTGGTATTGCAGGTTGATCAAGAGTAATGCCAACATCCATGATCATCCTGGAATCCATGTCTTCAATAGCTTCTTCAATTGATGGTACTGATGATCCACCAATCTTGAGCTTGTCAGAAGCAACTCTTGCCTTCTTAACAGTCCTTTCAACCTCCAGATATTCTTCTGCAGTTATTTTCCTTTTAGTCCTTCTGCCTTTTGCTAGAGGCACTGCACAACCAAACATTTCTTCAGGTACTTCATCCAACCTGATGATCTTGTTGGTTGCCTCATAGTGTTCCTTGATGTACCTCATCTGCACTTCAATAGGGTCCTGTTTGCAGATGGGTGGAAAATCTCTCATAAGATCAGATACAACAAGAGATTCACTTACATCAGTTTTAAGCTTGGTGACCTTGGTGATTAGCTTCATATTCTTGAGAGTTTGAGCATTTATGAATGCTCCAGTCTTTGTATCCAGCAGCTGATCTGTGTAGCCTTGAGTTCTGTTTAAACAATCCAAGACACCTCCTTGATAGAAAATCTCTGATAAGAGTCTTCCATAAGGAACCAAGGGTTTATCCAGTAGCTGACTCTGTTTTAGACACTCTATGAGGTACTTGAACATATATTTGGGCACGTTCACTTTTTCCTTCTTGATGAAGTGCTGGAGAAGGACCTTCTGAGCTAAATTTGGTTTCACACTGTCACCACATGGAAACAGGTTCTCATTCTGAATCTTCAGAAGCATCTTAGTTTCCATGCTCAATTCAGCATATTTCTTCTCCTTCTCAGAATTGTATATCACCAAGTTGGCTTGCTTTTTCCAAATGCGTTTTTCAGCAGCACCTGAAAGATCAATTCCAGAGTAATATCCAGAAGCTTCAGCCTTAAGAATAGACTCTATGTGCCATTGTGCAATTCTCACTAGAATACCGCAGATGCTTGATCTGATTTCATCTTCAACAAACGGCGCAAGACCCATTTCTTCTCTTGATTTTCCTTCCAGTTCTGGATAGAGCAGAACCATATGACTTTCTTCAGCTATGGATGCAGCTTTGTTATAAATTTTTGCTCTAACCCAGAAGTGCCTGACCAATGCTTCATATGTTGGTCCATTCAACATTTTGAAGTAATGCATGAGTCCTTGCTCTTCATAGAAATTCCTGATCCAACACTTATGAAAAGTCAGAGAATTGAAATCCACTGGATTCTCTATCTGAACTTGTAGTTCCCATTCTTCCTATTTCATGCTTCTTCCTTTGTAGTCATATTCAGGGACCATCCGTGAAGTAGATACTGAAACTTCTTGTTGCGAGCTTGATGATGCCATTTGATGATGATTGAAGAAGATTTAGAGAATTTAGGGTTCTAAGGTTTTTGCGCTTACTTCGCAAGAGGTTTGAGAGCAAAATGTGTTTGATGTGAGTGAGTAGTGTGTGAATTGACAAAGTGTTAAAAGTAAAACGTTTGCAATTCAAAAGATACAAACAAACATAACATTAATGACAAAATTGGGGGCGCGTGAAAAGTACTTTCAAAGCTATTAAATCATCATTGCCCTTTTAGTTATACACCAACACATACAGGCCACGTAAGAAGTTCACAGAGTAACTACCAAGTTAGTGGGCCAGAAGTTACTTTTAAAAAGTAACTCCCAACGTTTCCACTAATTCAACTATTCGAAAGCAATAAATCCAGCTTTTGGACTTCAGATTCTGACGTCATCATCAGAAGCGAGTTTTCCTCAGAACCTCAATAAAGAGCTTCTGATGGACTACTGCTTCTGAACTAACTTCAGAACCTAAAATCCTATTCAGGAGCAAGCAAACATTTAATCAGACACGTAATGCATGTTCAAATTTTTCTTTATAAAATCAAATCTTTCAACAGTTAAAGGCTTAGTAAATATATCAGCCCATTGATTTTCAGTATCAATGAATTGTATATCTAAAATTCCTTTTTGAACATAATCTCTGATAAAATGGTGTTTGATTTCAATGTGCTTAGCTCTTGAATGCAAAATTGGATTTTTAGACAAACAAATAGCAGCAGTATTATCACAATAAATGGGAATACTGTTAGCAGTTATCTGATAGTCTTCCAACTGATGTTTCATCCAAAGTAGTTGTGTACAACAACTTGCAGCTGAAATGTATTCTGCTTCTGCTGTAGACATAGCAATAGTTGTTTGTCTTTTGCTAGCCCAGGATATAAGATTATCACCCAGAAATTGACAATTGCCACTGGTTGACTTTCTTTCAATCCTATCACCAGCATAATCAGCATCACAGAATCCAATTAGCTTATAATCTAAGGATTTCCTATAAAGGAGTCCAAGATTAGTTGTTCCTTTCAAATACCTGAAGATTCTCTTGACAGCAGTCATATGAGATTCTCTAGGATCTGATTGGAATCTTGCACACAAGCATACACTTAATAAAATATCTGGCCTAGATGCAGTGAGGTATAACAAAGAACCAATCATACCTCTATACAGCTTCTGATCTACTTTAGCTCCTTCATCTTCTTTGCTTAAGGTGCACGTAGGGTGCATTGGAGTGTTCATCACTTTACAATCTTCAAGTTTGAACTTCTTCAGAAGCTCCTTTGAGTACTTTGATTGATGAACATAGACTCCATCTTTGCATTGATTGATTTGAATGCCAAGGAAGAACTTCAGCTCTCCCATCATGCTCATTTCAAATTCATCCTGCATTAACTCAGAAAATTCCTTGCAAAGAGATGCATTAGTAGAACCAAATATTATATCATCAACATATATTTGCACAACAAGAATATCTTTCCCAAGGGTCCTTCTGAAGAGTGTAGTATCAACCTGTCCTCTTTTAAAATCATTCTTGATTAAGAAATTACTTAGTCTATCATACCAAGCTCTGGGAGCTTGTTTCAAGCCATATAGTGATTTCTTCAGTTTAAAAACTTGGTCAGGATATTTAATATCCTCAAATCCAGGAGGTTGCTTGACATACACTTCTTCTTCTATGACACCATTTAGAAATGCACTCTTGACATCCATTTGATATAATATTATGCCATGATTAACTGCATAGGAAAGAAGTAACCTGATTGCTTCCAATCTTGCAACTGGAGCAAACGTTTCAGTGTAATCAATGCCTTCTTGTTGACTATACCCTTGTGCAACAAGCCTGGCTTTGTTTCTTGTTACTTCACCTTGCTCATTCAACTTGTTTCTGAATACCCATTTTGTTCCAATAATGTTCTTGTGCTGAGGTTTGGGTACCAGATCCCACACATCATTTCTTTGAAATTGATTCAACTCTTCTTGCATAGCTAGGATCCATCCATCATCTGAAAGTGCTTCATCAACTGTTGTAGGTTCAATCATTGAGATTAGTCCGATCATTGACTCCACTTGTCTGAAATGTGATCTTGTTCTTCTTGGACTATCTTTGTTTCCAATGATTAGCTCCTCAGGATGTGAAGACTTGTGTTTGAATGTGTTTCTGGGAGGATCTGCTTGATGTGAGCCATCTTGTGCTTCATCAGAAGCAGCTTCATCTTGCGCTTCTGATGTGGGTTCAGCTTCTGGACTATCTTCAGACTCAGCTATCTGATCAGGTTCTGGAGTAGCTTCAGGAACCTGTATCTCTGCAAAACTTTCACCTTGCTTTGAAGTTTTATCTTCAAGCTCCTTGTCATCAAATTTAACGTGCATAGATTCTTCAACACAGAGTGTTTCTGAATTATACACTCTGTATGCCTTTGACCTTTCAGAGTAACCTAAAAAGATTCCTCTTTGGGCCTTGGCATCAAATTTCTTTAGGTAGAGCTTGTTGTTCAGAATGTAACATGTACATCCAAATTGATGAAAGTAAGAGATATTGGGTTTTCTTCCTTTAAAGAGTTCATATGCTGTTTTCTCCAAAATAGGTCTAATATAGATCCTGTTTTGAACATAGCATGCTGTATTCACTGCTTCTGCCCAAAAATGTTTTGGTAAATTGTTTTCATGAATCATGGATCTGGCCATTTCTTGTAAAGTTCTATTCTTTCTCTCTACAACCCCATTTTGTTGTGGTGTTCTAGGAGAAGAGAATTCGTGGAAAATTCCATGTTTTTCACAAAAAGTTTCAAATGGCTCATTTTCAAATTCTCCACCATGATCACTTCTGACTTTCAAAATTTTTGATTCTTTTTCAGATTGAATTTGAGTGCAGAAGCTACTGAATACATCACACGCAACATCTTTACTCTTTATGAATTTCACCCAAGTCCATCTGTTGTAATCATCAACAATGACTAATCCATATTTACTTCCATATAAGGATGCAGTACTCACTGGTCCAAATAAATCAATATGGAGTAATTCTAAAGGTCTTGAGGTTGAAACAATGTCTTTGGTTTTAAAAGATGATTTCATAATTTTCCCTCTCTGACATGCACCACAGAGTGCATCTGAATGATAGTCAATGTCTGGTAGCCCTTTCACAAGTTGTAACTTACTAAGCTTAGAGATTAACCTCCAGTTAGCATGTCCCAACCTTCTGTGCCACATCCATTTCTTATCATTCACTGATAGTAGGCAAATCACCTTCTGATCAGCCAGTTCAGAAAAATTTATTTTATAGACATTGTCAACTCTCTTTCCCTTGAGCACAATGGATTTGTCTTCCTTGTTGATTACTGTACAGTTGGGTTTTTCAAAAAGCACATCATAACCATTATCACAAAATTGACTAATGCTCAAAAGGTTATGTTCAAGACCATCTACCAACCATACATTATTAATTGAGGTAGAGGAGTTACCAATAGTTCCTGTACCTATGATCTTGCCTGTCTGGTTTCCTCCAAACTTCACATTTCCTCCCTCTTTCATTGTTAGGCTGAGGAACATGGACTTGTCTCCTGTCATGTGTCTTGAGCAACCGCTGTCTAGGTACCATGATCTTTGCTTTGGCACTGCTCTTAGACATACCTGCATCATTGACATTTTTAGATTTAGGTACCCATTGTCCTATGGGTCCTGGAAGGTTAGTACTTAAGGCTTTACTCTTCACTTCTTGTACCTTGTGCTGTGAGTTGGGTTGCTTCTGATTAACCATCACCTTAGGTTTTGGTACTTCAGAAGCAGTAACTGACTTCTTCTGAAATTTAGACTTCAGAACCCCAGATTTTGGTTTCACCAGACTCTGAGGAATAGGTTCTGATCTTTTCAGGATCCTAACCTTTGAAATCTTGGAATCAGATTTGATCATAGCCTTTGACTTAGAGTTTTTTGGCGTTGAAGTAATCTTAGCCTTAGAACTAGAAGCTTCAGGTTCTGATTGAACAACAGTTTCCAACTCAGCCCCTTCTGGTACAAAGAATGTTTTCAGACCTTCCTTGATGCATTCACAACAAGACTTTAGATTGGTTTTCTCAAGTTTCACTTCTGGAAAACCAATTCCTCTGCCATTGTTCTTGTAAATACTATAAATCATAGAAGCTACTCTGCTTCTGTCAATGCCAGATATAATAAAATCTTCAAGAGCAATTTCATGATTACTTAAAGGTTTTTCATTACACTTTTCTTGTAGCTTCTGACATAAGAACCTGAGCTGATCTTCATATGTTTTACACATGAAGTCAAAGCCCCTAAGTCCTTGTTCAGAAGCTTTCAGATCCAATAGAGTTGATTTTTGCTGTTGTACCAAATCAGCATATTTTTCTTTTAAATCCTTCAACTCATTGGTTCTTACTTCAAAATGTGTAAGAAGTTCTTTAAGTGACTCAACAAGTTCATCTCTGGGAATTTTGGAATATACCTCGTTTTCATCTTCTGAGTCTGAATCTGATCCAGCTTCTGAAGTTGCTGTTGCTACCAACCCAACAGCTACCTTTGCATCTTCATCAGCTTCCTCTTTATCAGATCCAGATTCACTACCCAAATCATCCCAGGTTGCCATTAAACTCTGCTTAATCTGCTTCTTGAATTTGCTTGGTTTGAATGTAGACCTCTTTGACTTGTCCTTTGACTTTTCTCTTTGAAGATCAGGGCATTCAGCAATGAAGTGTCCCGGCTTCTTACAGTTGAAGCATCCCTTCTGATCTTCTTTCCTTGAGCTTCTGGAGTTACCCCTTTTGGCGAGAAACTTTCTGTTCTTCTTGGCCAGATATTGAAGTCTGTTTGAGAGCATGGCCATTTCAGCAGTATCTGGTTCAGAATCTGAACTTGACTGTTCTTCCTCTTCAGATTCAACCACTTTGAGAGCTTTTGATGACTTGCCTTTGGATGGAAGAGCTATTGATTTACTCTTCTTAGTAGACTCATGTTCATTAAGACTTAACTCATGAACTTTGAGAGAACTAACAAGATCTTCGACACTTAAAGTGTTTAAATCTTTAGCTTCCTCAATGGCAGTCACTTTTGGTCTCCATCTGGCAGGTAAGCTTCTGAGTATCTTGCTTACATGATCAGAAGCAACATAGCTCTTCTTTAGAATCTGTAGCCCAGAAACTAAGGTTTGAAACCTTGAGTACATCTCCTCAATAGTTTCATCATCCTTCATCTTGAATAACTCATACTGATGTACCAACAGGAGAGCCTTTGCTTCTTTGACCTTCTTGCTCCCTTCATAATTTGAACAGAGAGAAGCAAACATAGCTTTAGCAGTGGATTTGTCACTCATCTTCATGTACTCGGCTTTGGGTATGGCAGTGACAAGAGCTCCTCTGATAATATGATGCTTCTTGTAGAGTTTCCTCAGTTCTGGAGTATGTTTCTTTCTATCCACAGCAGCTCCTTCTTCATCAAGGACTAAATCACTAACACCATCTTCCAGAATATCCCATAATTCTTCATCTAGGCTCATGATGTAACTGTAAAAGTTGGTCTTCCACCAAGAGAACTCTTCAGCATCTCCATTGAACTTTGGAACTTTTCCAACACTGGTTTTCTTACTATCACTATAATCATGTGAGACATTTTTATAGCTAGTATCACCAGAACCAGTAGGAGGAGGAATAGACATGTTTTTCTCAGATCTTTGACTGTTGCACGGTTAAGTGTTACACAACAGACCAAGGCTCTAGATACCAATTGAAGGTGAGAAAAACACAAGAAGGGGGGTTGAATTGTGTTTTAGAAAAATTCTTCGTTTCTTCTAAAAACTGAACACACTGATCAGAAGCTAAGCGAGACAGCTTCTGAAGTGATAATCAGAATCTAAATGCAGCGGAATAAAACAGAGAGAGAGAAGAAGAACGACACAAAGCAATTATACTGGTTCCTTCCACAATCCGGAAGTAGTCCAGTCCCCCTTGCACTTCCAAGGAGATTTCACTAAGAGTAATATCTGATTACAATTGCTCAAGCACACAAGCAAGAGACTTCCTTTGCTCAAGCACACAAGCTAGAGACTTCCTTTGCTCAAGAACACAATCAAGAGACTTCCTGCTCAAGCACAATTGCAAGAGACTTCCTAACTAAACAAAATTACACAGAAAATTGTTTAAGGTTAAACACTTGATATACAATCAGAGGTGCTCACAATACAAATCAGATACAGACTCAATGGACTTAAGAATTTCTAAGATATGACTTTAAGACACAGAAATTCTAAGTGAATGCAGAACAATTTCAGCAGAGGTTTGGCACTTGTAAAAATGTTGTGAGTCTTTCGTTCAGCGTTCTTGCATTACCAAAACTCTAAGTCTTCACTCCTTTATATAGAGGTGTGAAAGAGACGTTGTGAAATTGCCAGCGCACCAAAGAGTCGTTGTTGAAGCTTGATCTTTCACCAATGATATTTTGCCTGATTTGGTTGTTGTCCTATGAAGAACCAATTTGAAATCCATTCCTTATCCAAAGGAACATCTATGCAGGCGAAGCTATATTCTGGAGTTGTTTTCTTGTCTTGTAGCGTGGACACAAAACAGAGTAGTGGAGAACGTGGTTGTACAATTCGTACAAAGTACAATGTCAACGCTTTCGTCCAAATTGCAAGCACATGCCTTCAAACACCTTTGAAATGACCGTTGCAATGTTCCACTAATTTTCTGCTGTGTTTTCGAATCCAATAGACAGCTTTTGCAATGTAGATTCTTCAATCTTTGAAT
This sequence comes from Medicago sativa, assembly GCF_051527215.1. Lineage (NCBI taxonomy): Eukaryota > Viridiplantae > Streptophyta > Magnoliopsida > Fabales > Fabaceae > Medicago > Medicago sativa. Next base: position 32,597,321 of record NC_140752.1, on the reverse strand, counting down.
CTTTTGCAAATCTAGTTGATCTTCAGCTTCTGGTGAAATGACTTCTGATGAGGCAGCTTCTGATGATGCAGCTTCTGATAATGTGGCTTCTGGACCTCTTGTCTTCAGGAGCACTATTCTTCAGGAGCGCTATTTCTTCAGGAGCAGCTTGACTTCAGGAGCGCTTTTACTTTCAGGAGCGTATTGCCTTCAGAATCACCTAAGCTTCATTTTCTTTTGCTCTTTATTTGCTCATTCAGAACCAATTAATGATGTAACTTTTTAACTGTGGTCCTGTACACTTGAACAAATATTAGCTAGTCCAATTTACAATTTTTAATACCTTGTTATCATCAAAACTCTTTAAGGTTCATTGTTAAACATATTTTGTTCCAACACATCTCTTAGTTAATTCATTTCAATATCAAGCAACATAAGAACTCAATAGACCCCTTTAAACAAAGTTATTTCCTTCATAAAAACACCCCTAGATAGTTAGGATAAGGCCCCTACACTTTGGAACAAGTTTGGAAGCAATTGAATTGAAGAAAAATGCATTTTTAAAGTTTCTGGTCAGGCAAAATCGTAGTACGATTTTTCTCCATCGTAGTACGATTTTTCCAGTGCAAAAACACTCCAAAAACTGGTCAAAAATCGTAGTACGATGGCCAAAATCGTAGTACGATGGCCACCTGACAGACAGCATCAGATTTTCCAATTTTCACGTTTTCGCGCGCAAAATCCAAACCGTTAACCCGTTTTCGATGCCGTTTTCGCCTACATTCTCCTAACACATAGCTCTATCATAATGTACAGAAAAATTCAAGTTTCAACCACCCCAAAATCATTTTCCGAAACCTCACATCACACTCATTTTCAAAACGGTTAACACTCGAATTTTCACACGAAATTCCTGTTTTCTCCCAAACGACTCGACTAACAAAATCACGACATGAAAACAGAAATTCTACCAAGTTCAATTCATCCAACAACATCAAAAACTCAGCCAACAATTTCATATATCAAAATTTCATTTCGGTCCTTCACATGAACAACTTAGCACAACTTTACAAATTTGAACAACAACAACAAATCTCATCATAATTCACCAATTCATGATACCCAATGTATCCATTCACCAACAACATGTTCCAAATCAATAACAACAACTAATGATCACAAATTCATGCACAATTCAAAATCACAACATCAATTCTCATCAATCTTGCTCAAGAACACAAAACACCAACAACTACGCATTTGAACATGTTAATTCACATACTAACATGCAATTATCACATAAATCATGTTCTCAAACATAACAACAACAATTATGCATGAATTTTACAACAATTAGGTTCAATTCATCAATTTAACAAAAATGGGTAAAGAAAAAAAAAGATGAATTATGGTTGAAACCTAACCCTCTTACCTCTAGCACCAAGAATCTCTAACACAAGCTTCAATTTAGCTCCTAGATGATGAATCCCTCTTGCCTCTAACCCTTGTTCTTGTTCTTCCCTCTAGCCTCTATCTCTTCTCTTCTTAAATGAAAATTGAAATGAAAATGTTTGTAACCCTATCTCTTCACTAACATTAGTTTATATAGGCTCACTTAATGGGCTTATCTCACAAACCTTAATGGGCCTAACCCATTTCTAATTCAACCTCAAAAATGTTACTACTCACTTACCGGTAAAATATAACACTAACGGTCACTTAACGGTAAATAAAATAATTACTACACCCTCTAGTAACTTGGTAAAATAATAACTCTCACTAAATACTAAAAATAACTTTCGGCAAAAATTACAAAATTACCCCTGCCCTCAAAATGACCAAAATACCCCTGAGTCCAAAATGACTAAAATACTCTTCTAACACCGAATTCTACGATTTCCGACCAAAAATACACACAGAGGCAGATAATCACATAAGAGCACATATAACAAACACAAATAAATAATAAAATAAATCTAGCGAAAAATCAGGCTGTTACACTTCTCACACATCTTTTATTTGCTGATGATTGTTTCTTGTTTTGCAGGGCAAATATTAGAGAAATTACAAAAATTAAGGAAATATTGCAGACATACGAAGCAGCATCAGGCCAAGCAATAAATTTTCAAAAATCAGAGATTCTATTTAGCAAAAATACACCAGAGGAGGATAAGGAGGAAATAAAAAATGTGTTCCAGGTCACTGCTACAATGGGAAGTGGAAAGTATTTGGGGATGCCTTCAATGATTGGTAGAAATAAAAAGGCGATGTTTGGCTACTTACGAGATAGAGTTTGGGGGAAAATACAACAATGGTCCGGAAAGCATTTATCAAAAGCAGGGCGAGAAGTTCTAATCAAGTCAGTGGCACAAGCAATTCCAACATATTGTATGAGCACATTCTTACTGCCAACAATGTTATTGGAAGAGATTCAGAGGATGATTAACTCATTTTGGTGGGGATCCAATGGAAGGCAAGGTAGAGGCATTAATTGGCTGAAGTGGGACAAATTGACAATGAGGAAAGAGTACGGATGTATGGGCTTTAGGCATTTCTTTGGCTTTAATTTGGCTATGCTAGGGAAGCAAGGTTGGAAGCTTTTAACCAACCAAGATACTATTGTTGCTCGTATTTACAAAGCTAGATATTTTCCAAACAATGATTTTCTGGGGGCTCGTCTAGGCCATAACCCAAGTTATATTTGGCGTAGTATCTTTGCTTCACAGGTAATAGTTAGAGGAGGTCAGAGGTGGCGAATAGGGAATGGCAGGAAGATTAAGGTTTGGGCAGATCCTTGGTTGAGGGAGGAAGGCAACTCATATATCTCAACTGAACAGGTGCAGGGAATGGAAAATATTAGGGTGGCAGATTTGATGGATTCGGTAGGCACAGGTTGGAATTGGGATTTGATTGGAGACATCTTCAATGAAAGGGATAAAAATGCAGTCGCTAAATTAGCACTCATTAATAGGGAGGGAGAGGACAAGCTCATATGGAAATTTGATCGACAAGGAAATTATACAGTTAAATCCGCATATAGGTATGCGATGGAGACTCTTGTTGATAACGAGGAATATCGAGTAGGTGGAGAGTGGTTAAAGATGTGGAAATTGCAGGTCCCGCATAGGATAAAAGTGTTTCTTTGGAGGGCTTTGAGAGGTGTTCTTCCCACGCGAATGAGATTACAAGATAGAGGGGTTCCGTGTACGGATAGCTGCCCTTTTTGCGAAACAAACTATGAGAATGATTGGCATATTTTTATAGGATGTGAAGAGGCGAAGAATGTGTGGAGGACGGCTGGAATGTGGGAACTGATACAAAATGTTGTTGCTGTAGCTGACAGTTTTGCAGAATGTATTTTCTCATTATTATGCAGGTTATCGGTTCACCAATGTAATGACATGGCTATGATGCTTTGGTGCTTATGGCGACGCCGAAATGATAAAGTGTGGAATGGAGAGTTGAGGCCGATTCACACAGCTGTTCAGCTTGCAAAGGAGTTTCTCAATCAGTGGCAGGTGGCCAGAAGGAAATCAGCAGCGCAGGAACAACAACCAGAACAGCATACAATATGATGGCAGCCACCAGAACTGAACTTTGTCAAGTGCAATGTCGATGCCGCTTTGTTTGAGGAGCAAAGGAGTTTTGGTATAGGTATGTGTATCCGTAATAATAGTGGACAGTTTATAAAAGCAGCCACAACATGGCATGAAGGCAGCCCCCCCGCACAAGAAGCAGAAGCAGTTGGCTTACGTGATGCTATAGTATGGCTAGGAAGTTTGGGACTATCACATGTGCACATAGAACTAGATTGTAAACTAGTGGTTGACAGCGTAAGTGATAGGACTAAAAATCAAGCCGAATTTGGCAATATCATTACTGCTTGTAGGATCCTATTACAACAATTCCCAAACTTTAAGATAAGTTTTGTTAGGAGACAAGCGAATTCGGTCGCCCATTGCTTAGCAAGGGAGGCAAAATTGTATGCTCGTCACCACGTTTTCGATTTGATTCCATCTTGTATTGCTATTATTTTGAGTAATGAAATAATATGAGTCTTTGATTGTCAAAAAAAGAGAAAGAAGAACCGGCCAAGTGGGATGTGTCCTAACTAACTAACTGATTTGAACAAAATAATTGGCCCATATCGTGTCCTACTTTGTTCACGTTGTGCAAATGCTTGTTTCTTTATCAAATAGTGCTTCGAATTGATGGCATGAATCAAAAAAATTGATGTTTCCCCATCACGTAGAAAAGGAAATGAACCATACCCCACGTCAATTACAACTTTTTTTTTTTTTTTTTTGAAGAAACGTCAATTACAACTTGATAGATGATTTTAGCCTCATATAAATCCGAAAAAATAAATATCTTCAATAATTCTCTAATCTCCCTTCACTAAATAGGCCCCATGGTCTTTAGGGTATCGATTCCATCGCCACCATCATGTGGGGACTGTATCCAAATAGTAGAATTACAAATTTGGTGGCAAATACTACTTCAAGAAAAGAATCATACTCAACTTAGACAAGGGTAGCGTTTATTTTAGTTTTAAAAAAAAATTGTGTTTAAAGAATCTAATGATTTTATTAGAGAATTTTTATAAAAAAATCTTAAGTTATTTTTGTTTGTCTACTATCAATAAAAAAATCATTTTTTTTAAATAAAATGAGTCACCTCCTTGTTTTTGAAAGAAAATAGATTTTTAGAAAAGCTAATCTTAATAGCTTTTCATTTTATGGTCAAAATATATTTTTTTTTTATAAAATGATTTTTCTAAAAATCCTAAACAGATACTTAGAAATTAAAAAAGTGATTTTTTTATAAAAAAAAGTAAATTTTTTTTTTAAAAAAAACTGAAACAAACGTGGCCAAGATATCTTTCACTCAATAGGCTTGAGGCCCTACTCACATAAATGTCACTCTTTTCTGTTTAAATTGAAAGGAAAGATAAACACCAACTAGCTACTCCTAATTATTGACACAAGCTTCATTATTAGTTCATAGTATGTGTATAATTGAAATTCACGTCCTACCTTGGTCCTCATAAAAACCGAATTTTTTAGTTTGGAACAAATTCTGAGATCCTTTTTCTAAAATATCTTCCTATATACTACCTTCATCCCTAATTATAAGATCTTTTTGAGAGTTTTTTTGTCCCTTTTTATAAGATCCCTTTGTTATTTCCAAGTACATTAACTATTTCTTTACATACATGTCTCTATTTATCATACATCTTTTTCTTCAATCAACAATAAATAACATGTTGAAAACATGAATTAACTCTCTCTCTTAAAGGATAAAATTGTAAAAACAATAGCAATTACAAACAACTTTAATGCAAATATCCACTTTCTTAATTTTCATGATTTTAACAAAAGGGTCTTATATATAGGAACGGAGGTAGTATAATAGAGTGTGTAGGGCCAATTAAAATTCCACAAGCCACAAAAAAAAAAAAATCATAAGATTTGTTTTTTGTGCTCTCAACAAAAAATAAATAAATTTGAGTCCTATATATAGGTCACCTCCCTTCCCATTTTTCCTCAACCACCCAAGTCCCAATTGAGTTATAGAGATTAGATTAAGATTAAAAAAATGGAGGCCTTTTCTTCAAGGATCGTTCTAACAATTTTTGCCTTTAGTTTCGTAACACACTCTATCCAAGCAAATGAAAGACCATACCAACAATCCAACTTATTATTCATTAGAAATTCTTGTAGTTCCACAACTTACCCAAGACTATGCTACACATCCCTAGTGAAGCATGCCAATTTCATACAAACAAATCGCATGCTTTTAACAGGAACGGCCCTCAACGTGACTCTTGCATCGGCAAAATCAACCTCGGCTTTGATGTCAACTCTCTCAAAAGGTCAGGGGATGAACCCAAGAGAGGCTGCAGCTATGAAGGATTGCGTCGAGGTGCTAAGTGATTCCGTCGATGAACTCCGAAGGTCTATCGATGAAATGGGCCGTCTTAGTACATCAAATTTTGAACTAACAATGAGTGATGTACAAACTTGGGTTAGTGCTGCTTTGACGGATCAAAACACTTGTACCGACGGATTTCAAGAGATTAGTGCTACGGAGAATGTTAAGACAGTGGTGAGAGGGAGCATTGTGCAAGTTGCTCAATTGACTAGCAATGCTTTAGCATTGATAAATAAACTTTCCACTTCACAAGGTTAAAATAGCTCAAATAAGGTATTGTTTTGGTAGATTCATAATTTCAGCATTATTAATGTAATTGGTGTTGTATTCTCAAGTTATGTAACAACAAGTTGGTTGGTGTGGTTACACTTAAGTGTGTAAAAGATTGTAAATGTGTAGCAATTAGTTGTTGAGATTTATGCCAATACAAGTGAGTGAATTTTGCATTTATGTTGTTTTATATATGAATTAGGTTTTGTAGTTGATTGCAGTTGTGGAATGCCAATAAAGTAGTTGTGATGTAAGTAATATTTTGAAGTTCAGCATACCTTTTGTTGAAGAAATTTATTTTCTTGCTGTAGTAATTGTTGCCTAATGGATATGTGAGGATTCTGAAATGTGGAAAGGTTAAGTGAAATTATAATGTAAAGGAGAAAAAAAACTCATATTTGAAGCGAAAAGAGTTTATATAGTTAACTGTTAAATAAAACCATACACCACGCTAAATTAAGAAACTAAAGATTTTTTTTGGTAGTGGCCGGGGTTCGAACCTCAGACCTTACAAATATTATGCATTATCCATACCAACTGAGTACACACTAAATCAATCTAAGTATGGAAATGCTTATAAAAAGAAAGTCAAATGCTTATAAAAAGAAAGTCAAACAAATTCCAACCGCGGTCAGCCAGATGGTTGAATCTTTCATTGACATCAGTCATTTGTCGTTCTCTCTAATATTGCATGAGGTGTGTCTCCCTTTGATGAGGTTTAATGTTAGTGATGACTTATTGGGTTTGGCGGAGAATTTTTTTCATTGTAGTTTGAGGTCCTTCCGTTCAGACGTATAAACCTCATAGATTTACTTTCTAGGAAGATGAGTTCTTAAGGGAATAGATTTCTCAACCGGTAACATTGTCCTCTTTAATTCGGTTCTCAATTCAATTAATACATGACTTTTACATCTCCTTTATGAAATTGTCAATCAAGGTTTGAAAGTTGTGTGTGTGTGTGTGTGGGGGGGGGGGATGGGGATTGACTGTGTTTAGTAGGGAAGGCAAGTCGGGTGAGAGATCATCATCTAGTAAACCTCGCCCTTCCTAGAAAATGGAGGAGGAGGAGTATTCAAGCAGTGATGATTATTTTGACTGATATGCTAACAACGATGTATGCCTATGTATCCTCCTCTCCACCTCTTGGGGTCATCCTGGTGGTCTTTGGGTGGCTTCTCATTGGCGGAAATATGTTTTCTTATTTGGTTTTACTTTGGATTCCACTTTGGATTTTGTTTTCAAGAGGATGGAAAGGAAAGTTGATAAAGCTCTTTTGACCTCACTCTTAATTCATAAAAAAAAAAATCTTTCTTGTATAATCACTAGGGTTGGGGGCGTGTTGTTGGGGATTGACTGTGTTTAGTAGGGAAGGCAGGTCGGGGTGAGAGATCATCATCTAGTAAACCTCGCCCTTCCTAGAAAATGGAGGAGGAGGAGTATTCAAGCAGTGATGATTATTTTGACTGATATGCTAACAACGATGTATGCCTATGTATCCTCCTCTCCACCTCTTGGGGTCATCCTGGTGGTCTTTGGGTGGCTTCTCATTGGCGGAAATATGTTTTCTTATTTGGTTTTACTTTGGATTCCACTTTGGATTTTGTTTTCAAGAGGATGGAAAGGAAAGTTGATAAAGCTCTTTTGACCTCACTCTTAATTCATAAAAAAAAAAAAAAATCTTTCTTGTATAATCACTAGGGTTGGGGGCGTGTTGTTGGGGATGGGGCATCGACGGTTGTTTAAGTCTTAGGGCAACATAATTATAGGGTTGGGGAGATTGGGCACTAGGATGATAACGAGTGGGTATTGGATCTTAGTGAAGGAGGTCGCTGTGTGTTTGAGAAGTGGAGAACCTCTAGGGTCTTCTTAATGCTTAAACTCATATAGGCTCCCATGATAGGGAAAATGCTTTGTTGAGGAAGCATGATTAGGCGGGGGTTTTCTCGGTGAAGTCGGTGTACTTGATCCTGTTGAGGCAAAATCCCTAATTAATTTTAAAGATAATAAACCAATATGATTAAAAGAATTAATGGACTTTGATTAATTCCTTGGTATTTAACTTGTGCTCTTGAGTGTTTTACTAAGATAGGAACAAGGTTTAAATCATACCAAGAATCAAGAAATCAAAGGACATTTGAATTCATGATCTAACACTGAGGTCAGAAAGTTAGATCAGAATGTTGCTCGAAGATCAGAATGTTCAAGCAGAGATCAGAAGGTTGTTCTTATACAAGCCAAGAATCTCAGGAACATTGATCAAGGTCATGCAAGGCACATGTGACATGGATATATGTCCAGGAAAGTACATTTGCATGGATCAATCAAGCAATAAAGGCATATACAAGGATTATGTCAAAAAGGATATTCAATGTTCATTTAAGACTATGAACATTGATGTACTAGGAATATTCCACAAGGGAATATCATCCTAGATGTTAATTTCACTGCTCTTCATTGTTGTTTCACTATTAGGATTTGATTATATCAAATGGTAGTCTTACAAATCATCCTAAGTGAAACAAATGGAACATTCTGATGGTCAGAATGTTCAGCTCTGCACATGCTTACTTTATGAACAGTACAGTAGGTGAAAAGCAAAAAGGAAAAGCAAAGCAAATCTGTCTTGCACAATCAGAGACAGACACACATGGGAGTTGGTACAGTACAAGGACCACACAATCCCTCAAAGCATGGGCATGAAGATGCAGAATCCCATTATATCTCTCCTGCACCAGTCCCTAGGCAGATCTGGGAAAGTAACATTCTGATGTATGTGGAAAAGCCCATACTTTGGTTATTGCCCAGAAATTCATATGAAAAGCATATGAAACGCCCAGAAATTCATGTGTTCATTCATACATGATGAACCCAGATGAAGATCATGATGAACCCAGATGAAGATCATCATGAACGCAACAACATTCTGATGTTCATCAGTGATCAAAATGTTTGCCCAGAATTTTAAGTAAAAGCTTATGGGACCCAGGACACATGGCATAACACCATTGGACACCCTACAACGGCTATATGAGCCCAAAGACTCTATAAATACAGATCAAGGGCTCAACATTACTTGCACCATTGCAAAGCATACAAGAAAACAACTTGAATTTGTTTGAAGCTCTTGCAATTAAATTGATCATCACTGAAGGCTCTTTTTACCTTCTTTGTAGTGTAAATCAATTCTCTCTGTTATCTCTTTTATAGATAACTTCTTCTTCCTCCTCTTCTGTTTGATTCACAAACATTCAACCTCCATACAAATTGTAACAAAGTCTCATCTAGCTTTAGGGGTACTAAAGTGTTAGTTTGAGCAAGGGTTGTAAAAGTCTAAGTGGTTAACTTAGCAAGAAGGTGCAAGCCTGCTAAGGCTTAGAGAATACAGAGTTGTAATTATTCAGGTGAACAAAGATTGTAAGGTGCAGGACTTGAGAGGTTATCTCAAGCATCATAGTGGAAACTCTCACAAGATTGTCAGGAGTGGACTAGCCCACATTGGGTGAACCACTATAACTCTCTGTGTGTTCTTTCTCTCTTCCCTATACTTTTTAATTACAGTATACACAACACACACTTGCACACTTAACTTATTAAAACAACTTTTGTGTATGAACTTCAGAACGTTCTGAAGTCAGAAAGTTAACTTAACTATTCCAAGTAAACTACTTGATAATCACTTTTAAGTTTCAGGATAATTTTTAAAGGGTCACAATTCAAACCCCCCCTTCCTGTGACTATTTTATCTACTTCAGATCCTTATTATAAGGATGAGGGCCAACACGGTAATGCCATCTGCATGAGAGAATTCTTTGGCTAGGTGTGGAAGTCTTAGGTTGCTTCTAAGTCGTTGGTTTTCTCTCGGGAACTTCTTAACAATAGGGGATCGAATAGGGAGAATCTTCTTAGACGCAGGTCAGTGGTTCATGGGGGCACTCGTTGTGTCTTATGTGGTAACGCGACGGAGTCAGTGAAGCACTTGTTTATTTCATGTAGCTAGTGCCAATCTTTCAATGTGGTACAATATAGTTAGGTGTCAAATTTAGTAGTTTTTGCCCTATCATGGTCGTGTTTTCTTATTTGACATCAGCGGCGAAGCTACCCATTATTTTACGAGGTGGCCAAATCTAAAAAAATAAAATAAATATATATTATGTGCTATTTTGAAAAATTTTATTGTTAACAAAGCTCTCTCCGTAGTTGTTTATGGGATCGAAAGTTTCAAAATAAGACATAAAACATCTATCAAACAAGTAAAAAAGTGTCATATGTGTCTTAAAACTAAAAAAACTACTCCTTCCGTTTCAAAATGAGTGTCACTTTAGTCAAAAAAATTGTATCAAAGTGAATGTCACTTTACATTTCCAATACAACTTTAATTTTTTTCTTCCAACTTTACCTCAATAAATACTCCAACTTTTCTCTCACAATTTTCAATGCAACTTTAAATTTATAATTTTCTTATAAAGTAAATGCAGTTTAGTAAAAGTGTTATGTTTAATGATTATTTCATTTCATTTCTTAATCTGTGTGTCAAAACCTTAAACAACACTCATTGTGTGTGATTAAATAAAGTGTCCAAATCCTTGTATCCACCCAGGAATTATTATGCACAACATGGCTTTGTAAAAGGATATTGTAATATTATCTATAAGTTTATTTTTCATGATTAAATCTTTAAGTCACATCATATTTCATCTAATTTAATGGTGATATTTATTAATTCAATGATATAAACTACTCCCTCCGTCCCATTTTAAATGACTTAATTTGAAAACGTGTACTATTAATATAAGATGCTTTGACTCTATTTTTCTACTAAAATATAAAGACAAAATATAACATATAAGATGTTGTTGGATTCGTCTCAATAACTATTTTCAACATATCAAATTTTCATAATTTTTTCTAATAGATTACCCTTAAAGATAGGGAAATGTTAACTTGTGTCCTTGAGGCATAAGTTAAGAAGGCAAATGTAGAAAGTTTTTCGTGGAACTTGTGCATTCAATGTCTTAAAAGTTGCAAAAGTTATACTTTTAATGTAAAATTTATTTTTAATTTCCATTTTAAGCTCCTTAACTTGTGCCCTTAGGGCACAAGTTAACATGACCCTTAAAGATATTTAAGTTCAAAAGTATGTATTGGCATACGTGATAGAGTCAACTAGGTGACTTTTTTTTTTTACATAAGTCAACTAGGTCACTTAATATGGAACGGAGGGAGTAACTTGTATATGATGTAAAACATGTTTACTTGTGCACCATAGAATTAGTGGGACAACTTATCAATGTTTTCATAACCATTCCAATGGTCCCATTTAGAATGTACAAATGCAATACTTGTGCACACAACACAAGTTGTGCATTTACCTGCAGCAGCAGGTTTTGGTGGGGTCAGGTGACCTGCTAAAAATAAATAATTAATAAAAAAAACATATTATATTAGGAAATATTGGTTTTATTGTTTTTTCTGTATACACCCCCAAAACTTGAACATTGAGAGTAGTAATTTCACACCAACACATCAGCAAATTAGTTTCTCACATTTGTTATTTGTTTTTTTTACGGTTCCTTCTTGATTCTCTTGTCCTTCATCTTGTTCTTCATTTCTTCATAGTATCCATCATTTCTTCAACCTACCCATTAACATAAAATTTTCACTCACCATCAACCAACCTACCCATCAACAATATTGTTCAATATCAGTTCATTTTTCCATTGAAGTTTGGAGATTGGATATATGTTTGGTTTGTAGATCTGGATTCATTGAAGGTGTTGGTAGAATTCTGAAATCTTTAAACTTGAAGGTATGTATAAGCTTGGTAGATATGATGAAGTATGTTTGTTGTATACTAGTACTAGTTTTTATACCAGAAATGCATTTTGAACAAGATGGTCACCATTGAAGTTGTTGTTCTTGTGTGTTCTTCATTTTCGAATTGTAGATTTACTTTTATGCAGTAATGCACGGTCGTGCGGATTAAACACACGGTCGTGTGTAAACTTACTGGAAACTAGTAGGATCTGTACTGAAGCAAACACACGACCGTGTAGATTTGTGGCACGGTCGTGTGTGAGTTAATGTCATTGAATAAGTTTTTTTTTTCTTCTACTACTATACCCAACCTAGTTTTCCTGCCGTTGGCTATAAAAGTGATTGTGTCTAATTCAATTTATGTATGCATTAGGAACATCAAAATGGATATGAGTGAAATTCTTGAAATTTTTCAAGTTTCAAATGTGAGCAACATAACGGGGGAAGGCAACGTAGGTGTGGAAGGTTCAGAGGTATGTTCAAGTGATTACATTGTTGTCTAAAATATTATAGAAGTTGCATATATTAGCGAAAACCGTACGGTAATTACGCTTGTAGGTTTTGCAATTACAGAGCTATTTAGCATGTTATATTCTACAGGACTTGGACAGTGGCTCTTCTTCGGAAAGTGTCGTGCGTTCCTCGGATGATGATATGGAAGACACGTACAATTCGACGTATGGGTGCAGTTTTGATGATGAATTTGCGGTTGATTGCATGACTGACCTTGAGAAAATTAATTTCAAGGAATTAAGTTATGATGACTTTATGATGTACCATTTTTCGGATCGTCTAGTTGCATTCAAGTTTTACAATAGGTACGGTTGTGTGCACGGATTTGCCGGTAGAAGATCCCGTGTTGTTAAGAACAAGCATGGCGATGCTATTCAACAAACCTTTGTTTGTCATAGGGAAGGTTTCCGGGATGCAAGGAATGACAATAATCCGTCTAGAAAAAGAGAGCAGAAGCCAGCTAGTAGGTGTGGGTGTATGGCAAGAATTCAAGTTCACGTTGACTACGGTAGTGAAAGGTGGTACATAAAAATGTTTGACGATGTTCATAATCACTCATTTTTGGATAATAAGTATGAGGGGATGCTACCTGCACATAGAAAGATGAGTGATTATGACAAATACCAAATGAAAGCAATGAGGAAAGCTGGCATTCCTACGTCACGTATCTATGGTTTTTTTGCTTCACAAGCTGGTGGATTCAGACATCTAGGATATTCAAGAAGGACCATGTACAATGAGCAATTCAAGGATAGGGAGACGAAGAGTTCTGATGCAGAGGAAGCAATTGAATTTCTGAAGGGGTTGTCTAGTATGGACGATATGATGTACTGGAAGCACACTGTTAAGGAAGATGGATCACTTCAACATTTATTTTGGTGCGATGGTGTTAGCCGAATGGACTACACCGTGTTTGGAGATGTTTTGGCTTTTGATGCTACTTATAAAAAAATTAAATATAACACACCGTTGGTTATTTTTTCTGGAGTAAATCATCACAATCAAAGTGTAATATTCGGCAGTGCAATTGTTAGTGATGAAACCGAGGAAACTTACGTGTGGCTCTTGCAACAATTTCTTGAGGCAATGGACGGAAAGGCACCTGTGTCGGTTATAACTGACGGAGATTTATCCATGAGAAATGCTATTAGAACAGTATTTCCAAATGCTCATCATCGTTTGTGTGCCTGGCACTTGGCAAGAAATGCTGCAAGCAATATCAAAAATCCACAATTTGTCCCGAAGTTCAAACGATGTATGTTCGGTGATATTGATATCGAAGAGTTTGAAAGTAGGTGGGAGAATTTGGTCGGTGAATTTGGGTTAGAAAATAACAAGTGGATTCATGAGCTGTATGAGAAGCGGAATCAATGGTCAACTGCCCACATTCGGGGTACATTCTATGCTGGGTTTAGAACAACCTCAAGATGTGAAGGTCTTCATTCTGAATTTGGAAAATATGTTAGTGTGTTGTCAAATCTGGTGGATTTTTTAAATCATTTTATCCGGTGGCTTAATTATGTGAGATACAGAGAAATAGAGGCGGATTATGCATCTTCCTTTGGTCAAATCGTTTTGCAAACTCAACTTAAATGTTTAGAGAAGTCAGCTGCAAAAATCTACACAAGGTCAGTTTTCAAGATTTTTAGGCCTGTATTGGAGAGAGCTTGTCGTTGTAAGATCGAAGAAACTGTGTGCAATGGTTCGATTTATAATTATAATGTTTTCAAATACCCGAGACATGACATTCATTGGACAGTTTCATATTGTCAAGAACAATTAAAATTTGAATGCTCATGCAAGAGATTGGAGACATTTGGTATTCCTTGTGAACATGTCGTAGGTATTTTAGTGCATATGAACATAAGAAAATTGCCGGAAACTGTTGTGATGGAACGATGGACCAAAAGTGCTAAAGATGCAATCAATGCACAAAATGCCAATAGTTCAAGTCACCGGGATCCTGCTTTTGTAACTACGTATGTTATGTTTGTGGAGCGTTGCAAGAGGATGGCAAACGCCGTGTTAAAGTGTGGCAATCCAGATTATATACACAAAACCATTGAAATGGTTGAAAAACACACTGAGACATTGGAATCATTCAACATGGGTCAAGTTGATGAGGTGTTTGGTGTGGGTCCAGCGACGGGGAGAAGTTTAGGTAATCCGCAGCGGCGTAGGAAAAGAGGCGGAGCAGCAGCCGATTCTTCAACTCAAAATGCAAATGCGAACAAAAAACGGAACACGCCTAAATGTGGAGTATGTGGAGGAAAGGGTCACAACCGCGTGTCATGTCGGTTCCGTCACGGAGCAACTATAGACTCAGAAACTGATCATGAACAGGAATTTTATGATGACAATGACGATCGGAACATTCCTATGGTATGTATGAAGTTGTTATTGTATTATCTTAGAAATGTCCATATTCTTATCAAAGTTTTAAACTAATTAAATATTTTTTGACAATGTAGGAGGACTTGAATTAAGTGTGATAAGTGATGGAGGAGATTGAACTTTGAAGAATGTTGTTAAAGTGGAGATGTTCGTGGATCGAAGAATTTGGTTGTTTTATGTAGTTTGTTAAAACCGTGTTTGTAGGTTTGTGTGTGCCGAGACTTCAGGTTTAGAATTTGTATTAAATTTAAAGTTATGCGTTGTGTGTTTTGTTGTTTGAGTTCCCTGAAACTCAAAAGTAGTTATCTTGAAGTTATGAATATTCTGTATGTGGCTTGGTATGTACTGAGACCAAAACTTAACAATTTGAATTAACTGTTTGTTTTACGATTACTTCGATGTCAATATTATGTCGATGTTTTTAAGCATTATAAATCTACAAATATGAAACATCATCTTATAATAATTAAGCAGTACCAGAATTTGCATAACAAAATCGGGAAAATGTGCGGAAAAAATTGAAAAAGGTGCATAAAAAGAAAGTAAAAAAGGGTTTTTTTTTTAATATGGGAACCCACACGACCGTGTGTGCAGTTGGCACGGTCGTGCATACACTCACTAGTTGTTTCATTAATTTTGTAATGGCAGGTGCGCACGACCGCGCACACATTTGACACGATCGTATGTGACAGTCTGATAGTATGTAGTGTGCCTGCATTAAACACACGACCGTGTGTGAATTTGGCACGGTCGTGTGTGACAATCTGGTATTTGAGCATGTCTATATTGAACTTTTTTTGGACTAACAAGTGCACATATCCATCCAATTGAACCAACCATGATTAAAATTAAATATTTAGACAACATACGAGAGTATCCATCATGGATGTGTACGAGGTAAATAAGTTAAGAGCTAAATAAATTACAACAAATTACAACAACATGATAATTTTTCAAAGAAGTTCAGAGCTAAATAAGGTACAATAGGTGCAAGTCGATTATTGTGGACCGGCTGGAGGATATCGCATTTGTGATGCAAGCATTTGTCTGATGAGTGTAACCTCCTCATAAGTCCTGTCAACCTTATCCTCCATCCTTCGACGCCAATCATCATCATTTTCCCTTCCTTCCATAGGTTGTTGCCCCTCACCCATTTCTTCATCTTGTGCAGGCTGCCCTGGAGGTACCTGTTGATCTACATCATTATAAAGCCAGTTTGCAAGATTTGTTGTGTCAGTTCTCAATGGATCCGGCAACAAAATTGAATCTTCGTCGGATACCAACAATCTAAAATTCCTGCCTTCACCATCTATGTCCCTAACCATATGTATAGTTTTACAAAAATCAATATCAATGGTGTATTTCCCCTCAATGCCAATTTCATCAGTTGCCAATTTCGCTCCCAACTTCCAACCGATGAAACTAATCAATCCCCCCGCCATCATCTTACCTTTGGATTGAGCCGCCACATATGCCAAATGGTTAAGAAGGTAGTAGCCAGTGTTTACAGCACGGTTGTTAACCATAGCCCATAGAATGAATAGCTCATCAGCCCTCACTGTTGCCGTTTCTGGCCTACCGAATATGGTGCAGGCCATAACTCTATGTAAATAGCGGAAAACAGGGTTTTGGATCATACTAGCCTTGGCAGTTCTAGATTCAAAATGGCCCCGCCCAGTTATTTGTGACCAAAACTCGTGTTGGTCATAATTTTGAGGCCTATTAACGCGGTTACGAGAGACATGAATGAGCCCCGCGCTTGCGAAACCCATTTTGTCACAAAATTGAGAAAGTGACATGTTGTACTCTACGTTACCGAAGCTAAATGAAACGGTGGAATTTTCTCTATCCGGAACAAAACAAATGGTACTCATAAATTCAAGTGTAGATGTTACAAAGGTGTAATGCGGTTCTCCTACAAAATCAGTCCAACCTATGTTATTAAGGAGTGTCATAACATTGGATTTTATCCCGAATGCCTCTAAAGCACGTGGATCGGGATACCTATTCACACAGATTTCTCTGTTGGAAAGCATGTTGTACCTTTCCCTTTCAGATTCGGAGGTCAGAATAATTCCTCTCTCATTACGTATACCCTTTTTCTTGGTGCCGTAAGAAGTGCCACCAACATCAACTCCCTTTCCCTTTCCCTTAGAAGCCATTTTTCAACACTTTTGTTCCTGTCGCAAAGTAAAAAACCAGTTATAAATCAATCTTAAAGAGAAACCACTACCACATTACCACTACCACATTTAGTAACAACAATCAAAAGGGTCCTTATATTTTGATTAGGGTTAGGGTTATGATTAAATTTATATAGAAACACAAACACAAGATTCATAACCAAATACAACCACCAAATAGTAGTATTTAACCAAATGCATGTATAAAATCAAATCATTTTCTTTTGTGAGTAAAAGAATAAATTCCAATTATATTGCCCAAACTTTCAAATACACCCATATCATTCAATAGTTAAATAAATATATAAATAATGAGAATTGAGAATCATGTTGGCAATACATCCAGAAGTGGCATCATCTACTTCTATTGGCACATGACTACATAATATGAAATAGTTGTCATTTTAAAAAGTTGAAAAAAAATCAATCTATATCAAACTTCATACATGGTAACATCAACCATTAGCTCAATACATGAAAGTTTATTTCTTTTTTTTAAATATATATCATTTCATAAAAATACTAAAAAGTTAAAGAAAAAAATCATCAAGAAACATGAAACTTCATACATGACATCATCAAACAAACTCTCAAAACTTGAAAAATTATTTCAACTTCATCAATATACTAAAAAGTTGAAAAAAAATCAATCTATATCAAACTCCATACATGGTAACATCAACCAAAAACTCAAGACATGAAAGTTTATTCCTTTTTTTCAAATATCTACCACTTCATAAAAAAAAACTAAATAGGATGAATGAAAAACTATTGTAGAGAGGGTATCATCAAGAAACATGAAACTTCATGAATGCACAAAAGATTAAACCTAAAGAGGGTAACTCACTTCAATGCAGAAGGAGGTTCAGGTTGTTGAGGGTTGACATCAGGATTACTTTCTTCCATTGTAGAGAGGTTCAAGTTTTTGAGTTTTTTGAGTTTCTTGACGGCAGGCAATGTGTTGGGTAGTAATCTCTTTGCTACTCAAAAAGTAGATGTTATGGAAAATCACCTTTCCCCTAGGTACTAGGTTGACATTCATTTATTTTATTATTCTAAAACATTGAAAATCACCTTTCCCCTAGGGCCCCACGTTTTTTTTTTCTGAACCACTTTTACTACCAACTACTTAAATAATTTCCAAATATTTTTTAAATAGTCTTAGTTTAAATATTATTTTTTTCCCTATAAATACATACATACCCTCACACATTGCTCACACACTAAACTTATTCAGTTTTCATTTTCAACATGTCACCACCGCCGCCTATTGCAATACGTTGCACTGTCAAATTTGAGCATATTTCTAAACAGTATGACTCTTGGTACTTCCCACCGATCGATACGCTATCGGAACTAACTGGCTATTTCAACGAGTATTTCACTAGATATATGGAACCTACCCGTAAGGTGAAGAAAATCTCTGTCATAACACCATACTACTCGTTGGAAACTGTCCATAATGACTGGAAATTAAGTTATCATTTTGATAGTCTTGAAAGCGACTCTGATGTTCAAGACATGTTTCGATGGAGGACAAACGGAGGAGACCCGTTGTACTTGTATGTTACAAGTCAGATATCCGACTAGTAGCTTTTATCGATTCTTGTCATCTATCTTAATGTTTCGTATTTTTAATTAATGTTAGCAATTGTAATTTTAACTTCATGTAATCGTCCGTTTAATGTTATATTACTCTATTTTCAATTTATCGTGTTTTGAAAAAATATGTCATGTGTTCATGAATTCAAATAAATATATTATGCTCGAAAATTTATATAAATCTTCAAAACTAAAAAAAAAACTAAGATAAGGAATTAAATAAATTACAAATAAATAACTAAAAAACAACTAATATAGGAAATCCAAATAATAAGATTTAGTTTTCATACCATTTGTTCAAGTTGATGACAAACTCCTATTATTCAAAATCCATGCTTCCTTTTATTGATCATATCCAATAGCTTCAGCAACCCTTGAACCCAAATCATGATAAGAACATTAATTTTTTTAAAAAATAAATGAATTGACAAGAAATTATGTTATGCAAATTCTATTTTTCAGACTTACATTAGGCAAAATTGTGAGATTGTGCTTGTATATATAATGTTACAAAAAATTATTGGTGTGTAACATAAATGAGTAATTAATATGTAACCAACAAATTCTGATAAATATTAATTATTGTGTTCTTATCCAAAAAATCTGTCAAATTTAATGTTATAAATTTAATGTTATAAGAAAAGCAAAAAAAAAAAAAAAACAGCTTTTCCTTTGCCCAACTATACAGCACTATCTCCTTTTACAGATTTTTGAACAGCTTTTAACTCAATTTCTGATAAAAAAATGTACCTCCAAAACTCAATTTCTGTCATATTTGCCCAAAATACCAACCAAAAGTACATTTGATTCCCTAAATCTGAGACACATCACAGCTACCTACTATGTTGCTGTCAAAGTATCACATGCAAGGCTATTATCCAGCAGATATAACACTTCCTCCTGTACTTATAAATGTTTGACCACTAGAAATTTTGTTCCATTCCCTCTACAATTTTGATTTTGAAATCCTAAAAAATTTTAAGCTGTTGAAATTTTTGACCCTTCCCTCCCACTTCCATTTTAAATTTTCACAAGTTCAAATAACCAAATCAAACAATAACCAGTGGAAAAATCAAATATATGTAATTAATTTCATAACCAAAATATTTCATTAATTCCATAATTAATTTACAATTACCAGTCTACAAATACTAAACTAATAATTAGCAAATCACTTAATTAACTCACAGCCTAAAAGAAATTCTAAATAAAATTCAAGATAGTGACCTGAACATCACACACGACCGTGCATCCTATAGACACGACCGCGTACATCTGCACTGGACGCAAGCATTTTTTGTTCTAGCAGAACGCACGATCGTGTAACAATTTCACACGACCGTGTGAAACTTCACTGGTGTCATCCCTATCTTCTTCTTATTTCCATTGCACGACCGTGTGAATATGGTGCACGACCGTGCCAATGCTCAATTCTTTAAGAAACCTAGCCAAACAACCATGACCATCATCATAACCACAACCCATTTCACCTTGCACAATGAGCTTTTTGACCTTCCTAGCTCTCCCTTCAGCAAAGATACCTCATCGTATCGACTTTTTTTCTTCTGAAACCATCTCCTCCATGACCATCTTCTTAAAATTATAAATTTCCACTTCCACATGT
This sequence comes from Medicago sativa, assembly GCF_051527215.1. NCBI lineage: Eukaryota > Viridiplantae > Streptophyta > Magnoliopsida > Fabales > Fabaceae > Medicago > Medicago sativa. The sequence goes on along the minus strand of NC_140752.1, from coordinate 32,577,008 downwards.
TTTTTCACTTCAACCACATCTTCTTTGTTTCCTTCCTGGACCAACTGCACTTGAGCTTCTATCATTTTTTTCAACTTTGATATCTCCATCTCAGATTCATTCTTCACAGTCTCGATCTCTTCCTCCATTACTTTTTTCATCTCAGCCAACTTACCTTCAAGCTCTTTCTTCATAGCATCAAATTTCAAAGCTTGATCAACTAGTGCACCATCTAATTCATCATCAAAATCCATCATGTTAATGTCCAACTGCTGTGTAGTTTCTGTTTCACATCCAATGGGTTCACACCATTGCCAATATCCACATCTTTTTTCTGGCTCCTCGTGCTTGCAACGGTAAAACAACCGATTAGGATTCTCCACAATCATTGCGACCTTAATCGCAGCTACATTGTGACAGAAGCAATACTTCTTAGCATATCTGATCCAACCTCCTTTTTTGCTTGATGAGGCCTTTGATACATTCATGGTTCACTGATAAAATCACATTATCACTTATCAGCATAACAAACCAACTCAATTTCAACTTATAGGTTTCAAAACAACTTAAATTAATTACAAAACCCCATGACCAAATTTTAGGTTTCAAAACAACTTAAATTAATTACCAACTCAAAAAATAATTCAATTTCACAAATTATAAAACAACACAATTTCAAATAAATAATTCAATTTCAAAAAAATAATTAAATTAAAGAACTTCATGACCAAACCCCATGTTCATTACAAAACAACACAATATTCAAAATCCCAATTCAAAATCCAAATTACAAAACAAGAACATACAAATTGAAGAAGAAGATAGAAACGGTGAAGAAGAAGATCGAAGAGTTTGAAAATCCCAATTACAAAACCAAATTCAAAATCGAAATTATAAGTAAATCCTAAAGGAATTGAAGATAGAAACGGTGATGAAACAAGATAAATGAAACATACCGATGTGAAGCAAAAGTTTGGATGAAGAGAAGAAAATTGTGAAGCTCGCGTGGAAGATTTATGGAAGATGGTAGCTCAAAAACGTAACTGAAATGGAAGGATTGAGAGATCTACAATTCTTATATCAACCACTAATGACAACCCTTCTCATCTGTTTGGATTGGAAAGTCATTAGGAATGGAAAGAAATTTCTCTAAAAGAGTGAAAAAAAATCATTAAATACTTGTTTGGTAGTACCTAAAGTTAGATGGAAATAAGATTTATATGGTATGTTTTTTTACAAAAATTGTTTGGTTGAATAGAAATTGGATAGAAGTAATTATATTTATATACTAAAAATATTAATATTCTAACTAATCAAACCCTTTTATCGACTAAACAACCTTAAAACTACAACCCTAATGACGACTATAAACCTAATGACAACATTCTTCGAACTAAACTAATACAAAAATCTTATCACGACTGATCAAATTCACAACTCTTGCCCTAACTGAAAGAATCTTGGGGTCAAAGCACTTGAATGGACGTTCCCTGAGTAATCAAACCCTTTTATCGACTAAACAACCTTAAAACTACAACCCTAATGACGACTATAAACCTAATGACAACATTCTTCGAACTAAACTAATACAAAAATCTCATCACGACTGATCAAATTCACAACTCTTGCCCTAACTGAAAGAATCTTGGGGTCAAAGCACTTGAATGGACGTTCCCTGAGTAATCAAACCCTTTTATCGACTAAACAACCTTAAAACTACAACCCTAATGACGACTATAAACCTAATGACAACATTCTTCGAACTAAACTAATACAAAAATCTTATCACGACTGATCAAATTCACAACTCTTGCCCTAACTGAAAGAATCTTGGGGTCAAAGCACTTGAATGCACGTTCCCTGAGTAATCAAACCCTTTTATCGACTAAACAACCTTAAAACTACAACCCTAATGACGACTATAAACCTAATGACAACATTCTTCGAACAAAACTAATACAAAAATCTTATCACGACTGATCAAATTCACAACTCTTGCCCTAACTGAAAGAATCTTGGGGTCAAAGCACTTGAATGGACGTTCCCTGAGTAATCAAACCCTTTTATCGACTAAACAACCTTAAAACTACAACCCTAATGACGACTATAAACCTAATGACAACATTCTTCGAACTAAACTAATACAAAAATCTCATCACTACTGATCAAATTCACAACTCTTGCCCTAACTGAAAGAATCTTGGGGTCAAAGCACTTGAATGGACGTTCCCTGAGTAATCAAACCCTTTTATCGACTAAACAACCTTAAAACTACAACCCTAATGACGACTATAAACCTAATGACAACATTCTTCGAACTAAACTAATACAAAAATCTCATCACGACTGATCAAACTCACAACTCTTGCCCCAACTGAAAGAATCTTGTGGTCAAAGCACTTGAATGGACGTTCCCTGACTAATCAAACTCTTTTATCGACTAAACAACCTTAAAACCACAACCCTAGTGACAACATTCTTCAACCTAACCTAATACAAATATTCCCCTTTCGAATGATCAAACTCACAACTTTTGCCCTAACTAAAAGAATCTTAAGTACTTGAATGAACATTCACTTATTATTCAAACTCTTTGTTGACTGATTAAACCCACAACTCTCACCCCAATGACAAGATTCTTTGACCTAACCTACTTCAAAGATTTCAAAACTACTGATCAAACTCACACCTCCTACCCTAACTGAAAGAATTTTTGAGTCAAAGTACTTCGATGAACGTTAACTGACTAATCAAACTCATGTTATCGACTAACCAAACTTACAACTCTAACCCTAATGGCAACTATAACCCTATTGACAACATTCTTGGACCTAAACTTATACAAAGGTTTCATCACGAATGATCAAACTCACAACTCTTACCCTAACCGAAAGAATCTTGGAGCCAAAGTACTTGGATGAGCGTTCGCTGACTAATAGTCTTCGACCTAAACTGCTCTAATAGTTAGATCAAGAGGTCACAACGACTATTCAAACCCACAACTCTTACCCTAACAACAAGAATCTTATACGGAAAGTACTTGGATAAATGTTGATTGATTAATCAAGATATTCATTACGTGGTTTGTGTTTAATTAATTTTATCGTTATTGTTATAAAACTAATTTATAAATTCAATATACATAACAAATTACAACTATTTTTTAAACACATTGAAATGAAAATAACACAATAATACATTAGTTAAATAAACTCAAGAATAAAAAATGCAAAAGCAAATTCTTAAAAATACAAAAACTCAAACTTGCTAATGAATAAATGTTTTGCGTATTTTAATGTCCATTTGCCTTTACCCATTCAACAATAAAATACGCAAAACATTAAAAATACGCAAAACAATAAATGGACATTAAAATACGCAAAACATTTATTCATTAGCAAGTTTGAGTTTTTGCATTTTTTAATGGACAAATGCAATACTTGTGAGATTTTGTTTTGCAGCTTTTTTAGATTTTGTTAATTAAGTGTTTTCATTTAAAATGTTGTTTTAAACATGCTTCTAGCTGTGCTGAATTCTTAAAAACGTTTTGTTAATTAAGTGTATTATATTTTCATTTAAAATATATTAAGTGTTTTCATTTAAAAACATTTTCTTAAAAACTGAATTACTAGATGTGTGGGGTGTAGAAAACGTTTTTCCTATGGGCCTCATTTGCAATAATAGCCCAATACAAACATTTGGGCAGGTGGGACCCGCGTTTTCAAAAAAAAGGAATTAAAGTATTCCATTATATTCTGCAGGTGGGACCGCGTGGGACCCGCGTGTAATGGCTTCAGCAGGTCACAAGTTGCTTTCTCTCTCCAGATCTCAACCGTTGGAATATAATACTAATATATCAATGGCTCACAATGGCTGTCAGGCACCCATGCACAAGTTGTGTTTTGTGCACAAAAACATGAATTTGTGCATTCTAAACTGGGCCCATTCCAATTGGTCAAACTAATTAGACCGTGAGTAGAAAATTCATAACTGTTTTTAGGAAACTTTACCCTATACCCCTACATCTATACCTTCACCCCTTCAAATTATTGAAAATTCCAATCTTACTCTTTTTATTATCTAACTCTTCACACCTTAATTTTCACCTTCAGTTTCAATTTTTTTCAGTATTCACCCCTACATGATATTTCTTCACGGAATACTCTAAATGACATTTCTGGTTCACATTGATTGTGAGAAAAACTCATGTTTACTTTAATTAAAATTAAAAAATTGAAAAACCCTTGAAACTGTTTCTGGTGTGTGAACAACGCTCAAACAGCACATTTCCAGAATTGCAAGATGTTAACAACATAAAAAGAAATAAAATGAAACGTGATTTTAAAATGGCAAGCAAGGGTATTGGTACTTGTTTGTGTTCTTTTGAATTCTTTGAATTGGATTATAGCTACTAATTTTTTATATGTAGGCAATGCTTTTCAATTCTCATTAAAAAGAATCAACAGATGCCAATTACAGATCTAGAAGCTAACATCTTAAAAATCGGAAAACAGATCGACACTCAATTTGAGATGGCAACAATAAATCTAAACCGAAAAACCCAGCCAACGATTCATAAACATCACAGAGATCTCAAAACCAACCCAAATTTGAGATTTCTAAGCAACAGATCGAAACCGGAATACACACTACGAGGTTTACGAAGGAACAAAGATTACTCGGAAGGAAGGCCACGAGTTTTTGAGAGAAAAAAATGAGTAAACTGATGCTTCTATGTTAATTTTTTTTGAAGAAGGATGCTTCTATGTTAATATATGAGGGTATAATAGGAAGTTTGCGTAAAATGTAGGGTGAAAGTATAAATGTAGGGGTATGGGGTATAACTTCGCTGTTTTTATCCTAAATAAAACCGGCAAAAACCCTCCAAACTACAGAACTAAAAAGATTGTTGTTGACACTTTAGGTTTGGCTGAAAAACACAAGTAAAAGACGAAAATGCCCGTCGGCAATTAACTGTCGCCGGTTAAAAATTGATCGATAGTTAACTGCCGATGGGATTATATTGGTAAATTACTGGTGTTTTTCGGTCAAACACTATGTGTGAACATCATTCTTCCAAAACTAACGGTGGTCATAAAAAACAATCCGGTCCAGTTCTAATATTACCTCTTACTTTAGATAATTGAGAAGACTATTGTGAGCGATGTGGGACATTTCTTGTAACATTTTTGTCACGCAACCTCTCCACAACACCTCAACTTCAATTCACTTCTCATTTAATTCAATTCAATGTTATTATCTTTTGAAACCACGTTTGTTTTATATTTTTTCTATCTCTCAAAACTATTGTGGTTTAGACAATATGTCTTTGTTTACTCAAAGCTAAACAATCCATGCACATGGTGTCTTGGTGGGAACTATGGTGGGTAAAGTTGGATAATTAGTTGCAAGTTTGGTGTATATCAAGGAGGGGATAATGTTGATAAACGTGGGAACGTTGAAAATCTATTGGAATACACAAGTCTTTTGGGATATGTATGTAGGGGATGGTAAAAGTAGGTAGATTACTAATCTTGTTTCTGCTACTCTATTGGTTTTTATTGGCCGATGTTGGCAGTGGTATAAAGTATACCTTGTTGTAAAGACTCAAATGATCGAATTTTAGAATTTTATTTATTTATTATCTGATAACCTCGGTTCAACCTATTAAATTATGACCTCAAGGTTTAAAATAGATAAGAATATATAAACAAATTGACTCTTTTTTCAAGAGAAAACTTTTTTAGTTATTAGAAGAAAAAAACACATTGACACGTAATAATAACCAAACTAAGGTGTTGTGGAAATCGTGGGCCCCTTCTAACGTGATTGTTTCTCAGGGCAACTTCTTTGAAGAAAGGTTTCCATTAAGGATAACCTTCTTAGATGTAGGGTGTTCAGGCATGGGGATTCTTGTTGTGTTTTCTATGGTAATCTAATTGCGTCCGCGGACCACATATTTATGTCTTGTGGCATCGTCCTTTCTCTGCGCTGTAGTTGGTTGGTTGGGTTGACAATTGGTACCTCGCCAGCATCTTGATTGCTAACTCCGACAACGCTTGCTCCTTCTGTGAGTAGAAAGTTAATCTCATCATACGCTAGATCTGATAGAGTCTTTATGAGGGGTGCATGTGTTTGATTCCTTGTTCGGTTTGGGTGGTGTGTCTTCCAATCCTCAGTTATCCCTTTGTTTTGGTTCCTCTTCTTGTTACCCTACGGTGGGGCATTTTTTGTTTGGAGTCTAGTTTTGGAGTTGTCTAGCTTACATTTTGGGGTACATAAGTATAATGTGATGTGTGAATTCTTACGTAGATTTCAAATACCGGAGTTTAATGCAAATAGTTGATGCACATGGTGTAAGTATTGTACGAGTTCAATTTCTCCCAATAAAAAAATATGCATGTAGGTCTCAAAACTCTATTTCATCGATAGATGTTATAATTAGATGATACGATTAGGAGTTTATGGTTTGTGCTAGAACCTTAAGATCCCAACTTTCATAAGCGCATTAACCGGCTCATTGGATTTGAGTTAACTTGTTGCGATAGATAATAGCCCGACACTGGCTACCTTTCTGAACACTTTTGGAAATACGCATTCCCTTACAGTATATAAATCTTTTTTAAGAAAAAAGTATGTCAAAACTATTCATTCCTTAAAGTCTATGTAAAATTCATCAATTTAATCACTAACATCTTAATACTATTTCTAAAGAAAAAACAGCTCAATATTATAGACTAAATTAGAGAGATGCTTAGAAACTAAATTAACGATTTATTCTAACCATTTTTTTTTTGTTTTGTATTTCAACACATTCCAATCAAGAATTTTTTTTTTCTACCCCTATCACTAAAAAAAATGATATATCTGCCTCTAGTTGAAAATTATTGTTGTAAATGCCCTTGTTCTTCATAGCACTTGGCGAGCATGTCATTTTTTCAACCATCCTCTGCAAGCTTGCAGGCTTTCTCTGTACAACTCTGTGTGTTCCTAATTTAAGTTGGCGAGCATGAATTATTTAAGGTTTTTTCTTGTTCTTTCTTTGAAATGGCGAGCATGTTAATTTTTTTTTTTCATGTTCCATGTCTGAATTGGCGAGCATGGGTGATGTATTTAATTTGGCGAGCATTAAGCTTTTTTCCATGGTTGTTAATTCAGATGGCCAGCATGCTGTTCCATATATAAATAAAGAGCAGTATGTTTAATATATAATGATGGCAAGAAAAAATATTCAAAAAATATGTTCAATGTGTTCCATATATAATGATGGCGAGCATTAAGCTTTTTTACATGGTTGTTAATCCAGTGATGTTTAATATGTTCAAAGGACTAGCAAGAAAAAATACTCAAAAAAACAATGATGGCATGCTCGCCATTTCAGACATGGAACATGGAAAAAAAAATTAACATGCTCGCCATTTCAAAGAAAGAACATGAAAAAACCTTAAATAATTCATGCTCGCCAACTTAAATTAGGAACACACAGAGTTGTACAGAGAAAGCCTGCAAGCTTGCAGAGGATGGTTGAAAAAATGACATGCTCGCCAAGTGCTGTGTAGAACAAGGGCATTTACAACAACAATTTTCAACCAGAGGCAGATATATCATTTTTTTTTTGATAGGGGCAGAAAAAAAAATTCTCCAATCAAAGTCAATCATTAGATCATGTGCAATCTCTATTTTTTCCCCCATTAAATATTTGATTTTATAGTATATCCAACGCGATCTAGATTCTTGTTATTACGTGTACTTTGACAATACTACGAAATCAACATGTGCCACGTGCAATCCCTTCTTGTACGGTATAGAGTTGCTTGTGTACAAAATCAACTTATCATACCAAGTTATCAAATTTGCCACATTTAATTTGAGTATAAAAGCCCCCACATGCATTTGTATTGAACCAATTGAAAGAAGAAGAAAAAAATATGGCATTGCAATTGCATAATCTCTTCATAATAATTTTTACCCTTCTATTCCTCTCAACTCTTATTCAATCTACATCATGTGCATCAAACTCCACCACAAAGTCCACTTCAACAACCTACAAAAAGTTCTTAAAGACTCAATGCAATTCAACCACATACCCAAATGATTGCTACAAGTCACTTTCTCCATACACATCAAAAATCCAAACAAACCAAATGACACTCACCAAAATCTCTATATATCTAGCTCTAAAATCAGCAAGAAGTGCATCAACCACATTGAAGAAACTAAGTTCCAAGAAGCTAACACATGATGAAACATTGGTCATTGCCGATTGCAGAGAAAACATCGATGACACAGTGGATCTACTCGAGCAATCGTCTGACGGGCTCGTGCATTTGAATGGGACTACTACTAATGATGATAAGTTTAAATGGGATACCATAAAGACATGGATGAGTGCTGCTATAACTGATGAGGGAACATGTACGGATGAGTTGGATGAAATGGAAGTGAGATCTTCAATAAAGAAGATGGTCGACACAAGTGTTGGTAAAGTTACTTCCTTGACAAGCAATGCTTTGGCTTTTGTTAATAGGCTTGCCTATTAATCATGGTTTTAAATGTGTTCAACGGGCATTGTGGCCGTAATATAAAAGATTTTGAAGTCTCTGCAATGGCATCGTAATTGTGAGCATATGGCTGCATTTTGTGCAATATAAAGATTTGCAGCATTACTTCTATCAAGGAAACCATTATGTTGTATGATATATGTTTTGTTTTTAAAACAGTCAAAATTGATTATTAGTAATTGTTCCATATATACGACAATTGGGCGTGTAATTTTTCATTTTATTTTTAGATAGTTTATACTTTATACTAGTGTTGCCAAGGTTGTTTCATACCAAGGTTAATGTAAAATTGTGACGTTTACAATGTGATACTTATTCCTATTTTGTTGAGTAAATTACAACGTTCTCTCTTGATAGATGTTTAAATTACATTGCGTACATACCCTCTCATTTTATGTTAAAATATATATTTCTCTTCTGATCTTTTGTACAATACATATAAGAGAAAATAACAATTTCCTCCCCCAAAATGATTGAATTGCATAACACTCTCCTCGTATAACTCTATCATCTTGTGTTAAAATCAACACTCCCCTCTTTTATAAATATTTTCTTTGTTTTTAATGACTAGAAGTGAAACTAACATATACAAACTACATATAAAAGGATTACTTGTGGTCCATTTAAATATGATAAAAATTCTAATGCGTGTTTTTCTTTCTGTATCTTTTAATCATGATATCATTAACATTTAGTTTTAAAACCTATTATAAAATATGAAGCAATACAAAATAAAAATCTTGAACAAATCACTATTGCCACTAAAAAATGTCTATTTAAAACTGAATTTTATATTCTAAAATCTTAAAATTAATAATAAAATGTTCAAAGTTAATTATCATTGACAATGAAAGTTATGAAGAATAATTTTTTTCTTAGGCTCGTAGTTAATTGATATCATAAGTATATTTTCCAACTCAAAATCTATAGACTATTTTGGTTGATGCTAACAATTTTCTTGGTATTCAAGTGTGAATGGAAATCTAATATACACTGAATATGCTAAATGTTGAATATATAAGAGACATGGTCATTTTATCAATATCTTGAGGTGTTATGTGGAGAAAGTGACTTGTAGCAATGATTTGGGTATGTGGTTGAATGATCACTCCCCAAATTACTTGGTGATCCATGATCAATTATTTACTTGTTGCTTCCAATGCTTCTCATGGACTCCCCAACAGTTGGTATCAAATCCCTATTCAGTTTGATGGGAGGCGAAAGTGATATCCTAGTGTTTGGATAAAGTCTAGCGATGTGGGATACTCGCACTTGAGAGAGATATTGTTGGTATTCAAGCACCAATGGTAGTTTCAAATCGATTATGATTGGATTAAATTGTGAGATATACGGCGAAGATAACTTGTGTTACCAATGTCTTTGAATTTTGAATAGAGACGTGGTATCTCAATCTCTTGATGGTCTTGAATCTATTTTGTGAAGAAGAGGTGATGAATCAATTAGTTTGTTGGTTGCTTCCAATTCTTTCCCTGGACTCACCAACATATTTTAAGGACCAATTTAGATATTGACTCTACTATTATACTTGTCCCTGGGTGCATCAACGACTTATGGTGCTGGAAGAATCAATTTATGAGCTGGTGTTAGTCCATTGTTTTTGTTCTACGTTTAAGCTTGTATTAAATAATTCCTTGATTTCAACAGTAACAGAAATTGTCAGAATTTTATATTTTTTAGCCTTTGAGTTTGAGGGATATTAATTGTATTAATTAATCAACAGCTACATGAGAAGAGTTTTCTTATAAAAATAGCTATCTTAGCTAGCTAAGTGAAGATAATCATGTTAAAATAATACTATAATATTTTCTTTAATTTGATCAAGCAAGTTAGGTGTTGCTCCTGTACATCAAAGAATCTTTATTGCAACTGTAATCATCACATTTTATGGTACAATCTGGAATTCAAATGAACCATGCATCAAGCACATGTGGTGATTCATTATTCAAGAAACACACGTATTATACATGTGGTGTTAAGTCTTTGCATGTTTAGTTATCTAATAAATCCACCTTCTATTAATTCCCACACAACCAAAAAAAAAAAAAAAAAAAAATCTATCAATTAGCATCATTCTAACTCTCCAAATCTTCTAATCTTCCTGCATTTTCATATACCTTCATAAGTACAATATTGTGTTAATTGTCTGGCTCTAATACATAAAGCTTGCTTCTTTTTTAAAAAAGAATCAACAGTAAGGAGGACATCAAGGAGAAGCTGGACATGCCGAGAGTTCGGTTCCTTTCAAGTTTTTTTCTTTTTTTCTTTTGATGTTATTTTATTAATACACTTTTAAATCCAACAAATAATTACCCCTTCTTTAAGTACTAAACACATATTTAAGATACTAAAGGCAAAATTCCTCCATATATATTTTTTTATACGCAAATGTAAATCGAATTCAAAATTACAAATTCAAAAGAATCCAAATCCTTTCACTAGAACCAACATATTGTTGGTATTAACTCAACAATGCTAGCTTGTGTATCAAACATTTACATTCATCTACTGTTATTCCTGTCAAGAGATACGATTCGATAGCATTATAAAACTCAAACCGTTCCAACCAGACAACTTAAAATTCTTTGGTGGATGAGTTTTACGGCAATTTCCAGAGCAAATCAGCCAGGAATTTGGATCTTGTAGTTAACTAGGAAATAGAGTTCCCACAAAATCCAAACTTCACCCAAATTTACAATGCTCTCACAAACAACCTATTCACACAGCTTTCATGCAGCCCTTTGCTGCATAGAGTGATACAAGTGATTAGAGGTTTTAAATAATAAAATACAATATTAATACACAGAGATGGAAGCCAAGGTGGTCGTAATTTAGAATTACAAGTTATCAACTACCCAAAAAAATAGTGTTTTGGAATTTTCTTTTCTTCCCCGCAGAAGCAAATAAAGGCATGCTTAATAAAACACACGTTGATGGATGTATGGATTTGTGCAGATAATAAAACACTTTAGAAGGTTAGTAGTCTTAACCTTAATAACTTGTAATACTAATGAACAAGGGTGGAATTTAGTATGGGAAAGTGGAGTTTTTTCCCACCATGGGAAAGTTATTTTTGACCATTAGATTAAGTAAGGAACATATTTTTATCATAGACATTCAACACAAGATTTTTTTCACTCTCCTCCATCTCTCTCCCACCACTTCACTTGCAGCAATCTCACCCTTATTTGTTTTACCACAGTCTTCACCCTCATTCAACCTTCGTGAGTAGTGACTGTCAACACTAAATATTATTTGTTTTACACTATCTTTAACCACCCTTATTCACCTCTGCTTATGTGATTATTTTCCACCATGGCACCACACCAAATAATTCAGATTAACAAACTCAATTTCTGACCCAAATGAGTTGAGTGTGCATCATATCACACATACAGCAGAGGCAATACAACTTCATTGTTTTGGATTGAGAATTTCATTTAGAACTAGAAACACGCAAGTAATATAGTTTAGATTTTGTTTGCTGTTCAATTTATAAAACATTTTTTGAGTACCTGGTACCGTACTGAACAAAGAGGTAGTGGGTATGAGTATTGCCATGATTTGTATTGTAAATTTGTTAAACACTTGAATCTTTTTAAGTTTAAAAACCATCGTATAAGTGACCATAAGATTCCAGATCTGAAAACTCCATTGTTGTATTAATTTTTTTGCAACTTGCAAGCAAAAGAAATCTATAAATTCCTGCTATCTCACTAAATGAGCTTCCAATGACGGTTCAACCGGAAACGAATTTCAAATTTAAAAGAAATGAAGAAGAAAAAAATTACAACAAATTCAGCAACTGAACCAATGACGGGTGGTGGAAAATAATCATGGTGGTGTGTGGTGGTGGTCAAATAGTTGCTGAATTTGAGATTTAGCTGTGGTGGTGTGGGGACATGAAAGAGAGGAGGAAGATTATGTAAAACAAATAATCTTGTAACCGAAAAAAAAAACAAATAATCTAGTGCTGAAAGAGTAGAATAAGAATGTGTTTCTCATCTAATCTAATGAACATAATCAACTTTCCCATGGTGGGAAAAAACTCCACTTTCCCACACTAAATTCCACCATGAACAAGGCCTGTCCTAAGTCCTTACATTTTAGGTGGGAGAGACAAAAAGATCACTGCCCTCATTATAAAACAATTAATTGTGTACGTGGCAGCAAGCATCTTGAGCATTTGTAACAAACATTATACTATAATAGAAGAGTAATGATATTTTGACATCCATTTAATGACAACTTTGTTGACAACCTTGGTTTTCTCACTTCTTATTGGTCAAAAACAATGGAGAGAGAAAAAGGAAGAGAGAGGATAACAACATCATGTGAGTATGAGAGAGAAAGTTGTCCAAAAGTTGTCAAAAAGTGGTTGTCAAAATATCATTTCTCATAATAGAATGTATACCTCACATGCCGCAAAAACTGGCCGAACTTGCTCAAATATTTCATCCTCCGTTCCCACAGCATTGATCTGCGGAGATTAGTTTGTCATATAATTAATTTGTATTTTACCAGAAAGAAATGTACAATCATGTGACAAGCTGATTTTTTTTAAACAAGAAAAATCCATCACATAACTATCACAATTTAACACCCAACCTGAAATCGAGAAAACTGAGAAAGAGACTAGTTTTGCCATCTGATTCAAACGGGTGTCAAATCATCCCACGATAGAAAACAATTAAAGACAAATTTCAGTTCGGTAACATCTATATCAACGGGTTCAGAACCCAGTGAATGATATTCCACTGAATCTGACTGTGACCAACCAGTGACCACTCTTAATCACATCATTATATAAACCACAACAAACATACATCTAAATCCCAAGTCAAATCATAATTTAAGCCAAACGCACAAAAGGCTATCTTGTGAATTTTCCCAACCGTTAGAAATTAAACTGAATATTGAAGCAGCAAAGCAACACACACCTTAAAGGATAGTTAATAAAATATCTATAACCAAAAGGTTGAGAAAAGGCAGTTTTTCTATGCAAGTCAAGGTTATATAAATCTTTATAATGTCAAGACTGTTGAATTCAAATAAAAACTGGAACTAAACAATTACCCTATGAAGTCTCCCTCTTCTTGCATAATGATCAATCACAGGAAGATTTAATGCCTCAAATACTTTAAGACGTTTCTTGATTGTATCTATATTGTCATCAATTCGACCCTGCGTAAAATGAGCAGCATATATCAAACAGAAGTTTCTATCAGTTGCTGAAATACGTCATCAAGAATTTGATAATAACCTGATTACGGCTCAGCACCCGTTTCACCATCTCTTCTTCAGGGCAATCAAAGAAAAGAACAAAATTTGGTTCTGTTCCAGTCTGCATAATAAAGAGTGATTATGTGGTAGAATAGAAGAAATTATTCAAACACATTATCTGTTTAATACGTAAAAATAGTGCATTTGTGAAGGCATAATAAACAATAAAGAGGATGTGGAAAATTTGTAGTCAATTCAAAGCATACAAAATCAGAGCTGGCACAAAAATAACCCTATACTATAACAACTCTAACATTAGAAAGAAGAGGCGAAAGAGGAGAGAACATTACTTTCTATAACCCAAATTTAAGGGATAACAAGTTAAGAAAATCAAACTTACAATATGTTCAAAAGCTATGCGGTTCTCCTCACTTCTAGGGAAACCATCAATAAGAAACTTACGATTGTCACCATATTGCATCTCTCTTAGAATCAATCTGACAGTCACCGCTGATGGAACGATTCTTCCTTCTCTTATTGTTTCCAGAATCATCGCACTGTTTTGATGTTTTCATTGTTAAACCCTCAAATATGCACCGAGGAAACATATAAAAAAAATTAGGATATGACAAAATTACCCATATTCACTGTCAGAAACCATTTCCTTCCTCAAAAGATCACCAGCACTCAGATGCTTAAATCCAAATGTTTCAACAATTCTTGCACATTGTGTACCTTTTCCACTACCAGGGCCCCCTGAGAGCATGAGAACAGTATTTGATTATCAGTATGACTTATTTAAAGCCAACCAAAAACAATAGTGAATAGAATCATTAAAAACTTGCAGCGCTCTGTTTCTAAGATGAAAAATAAAAATATCTGAAGTATGTGACAAGAGTTTGTATTCCTTAATTCATTTTAGTCGGTTTTATTTCAAGATTCAAGATAAGTTAAGCTTAGCCATTGTATCGTTAGCTTTTAGTCATGCCCATTTGTGTAATAATATCCTGATAGATAATGAGAACAAATGAACAATCAGTTGAGTGATTAGTTTGAACCATTTCAAATAACTTTTACATTTCTTTACACGACTTCTATTAGACTCAAGAGTTCAAACACAGGATTAGAAAATTACGCCTACTAATTGTTCTAGGATAAACCAGAATTGTAGTTCTTGTTACAATAACATGCCAACACAGAGTTTCCACCTAACAAGGAGTTTTGTACTTCAAATACTGCATAAACAGCCACTTAACTGCCATAACCACTAACAGAATAACTAGATTAAATGCAAAAATAACCTAATTAGGCCTTGCTAGACCGTGACTGTGTCTTGTTTCTACTTTCATAAGTGATCTATCAACTTTTGCTTACTCTGGATTATCAACAAGTATAGTCAATAATCTAATTAACCTAGATGGCTCAGCTCCAGCATTAACAATCATTTCTGTTGTCAATAGCGGCCGAACGTGGCGCGATCGCGGCGCGGAGTGGCCAAAAACAGCAAAATGCGACGTAGCGCTCCAACGCGGAGCGTTTGGAGAAAGCGGCTGAAGCGGGCGCGATTGCGGGTATAAAGCGGGCGCTTTTCACTTAAACCCATTTATTGGGTCATTTTTGTAATTTTCAAACCCTAACTATTACTCTTCTCCATCAGAACCATATAGACAGCCGCAAACACAACTTCTTCATCATACAAACAAAAAAAATCCATCTCCTCTTCTCATCTCATCATCTCTCGATCGCAGAACCCATCTCTCCTCTTCTCATCTCATCATCTTTTAATCGCAGAACCCATATTTGTTCTCCTCTCTTCATCTCTTGATTTCAGAATTTGTTAATTTGTTAGTTGTTAATTTGTTAATTGGGAGGATGAACTTGTTAATTGTTAATGTTTTTCACTTTTGTTACTTTAAGCTTTAGAGGCTTAAAGTGTTGGTTAACTTGAATTTTATTAGTATTTTTTGCAAGTACGTTTTATGTTTTGCTTAAGACTTGTAACTTTTATTTCAAATTAGGAATACTTTATGAATTTTGAGTAATGTTTAAGGTATTTTAGTATTTTTTTCAACAATATAGTATTTTAATATTAAATATATTAGTGTCCGCGTCACCGAAATAGCGCCAGCTACGCGCCCGCACCCCGCGCCGCATCAATTTTTGGGGTGGCCGCCCGCCGCATTTCCGCTTTGACAACAGAGTCATTGACTATACTTCCAAAAATCCTTTATTTTAAACATAGTAACATACCAACAATCAACATGCATTAGCTAAACTTATATATTTTGTTGCGGTCAATCTTTTAAGTTACAAGAAAAGGACCTTATCGACCACAGTGGCGTACCTACCAATTCTAATAATAAATATGAAGACATTACATCCATAAATAATGCAAATTGCAAACATAGAAACACAGGCTATGCAAGTAGAGAACAGCATGAAACTCACTTTGAGCCATTCACAAAATTGCAGTCTATTTAGATTGAAAAAATTGTTTTGTATTGCCATTTCTTATTTTCATTTTAATTATAAAAATGCTACTTTGGATTTCACTGCAATTCAGCCAATACTTTAAACAATAAATGCATCTTTATTTACCTAAAACAAAAGTTATAACCGAATCCATATGTTTGGGAGAAACCACGTCCTTTTCCTGCATCAAAGGGAACAAAGAAAGACAGGAGATGACTAAAGTATCATACTCGAGACAATACTATTTGAAAGACACACTCTTCGGTTATATGACAGTAAATCATTGACACTCGCAAACTGCAATAAGAAGTTATTTCAGTGCTAACCAATTTAATATTTTAATATTTCCACAAACTCATGATTGTATTATAACAAAAACTAAAGAGTGAATGATGATATTAAAACAAAAAGTTTATCTAACCAATTAGAAAGGAACAAATAAACGTTACTAAGATGAATTCATACAAGTAACTGATTTTAGCACAGTGATAATGATATAAACATGCAGTTGAAGAGAAATAGCATCAAGCCTAAAGTATAAGGTATAAAAAAGTATAAAACCTCAATTTAGTCCTTCAAGTATCACTCTCTCTCCTACTTAGTCACTAAAGTATATGAAAATCTGTTTCATTAGTATCTGCTGTTATATATTGAAAAGATGCTAGAGACTAACAAGACAAATTTTTATATACTAACTTCAAGGGCTATTGGGATGGATTTCGAGGTTGTTATGTTACAACTTTTTTATTAGAAAAAGAACTTTTTAAAACCTTAATCATTTTTAAGTGTATATTTGGATTCACTTTAGAGGAGTGAAAATTGATTTTAGATGTATATAGAATTGATTTTGTTACGTCTGGATGTTCTCAAATAGAATTGATTTAACTTGAACCTAGAATTTGTAACTTTTGGTTTCTATAATTAACGTTTGCCTTGGATTTTTATTCAATTCACTTTCACATGAATGTATCCAAAGCTAAGCCACTTTACATTCAAATCACTTGTAGTCCAATCCTTTACGAAATCAATTCATTTAAAATCAGCTTTTGTCACTGCTTTTTAAAAGATGAGAATCCAGACAAAAATCAGAAAACTACTCCTTTCATCCACTACAAGGACTATTTGAAGAAGAAGAAAAAACTACCTATAAATCTTTCAAATTAGTATATGCATTTATTAATTTCTTTCCAAACATAGTTTAATTAATACTAATCATTTGTCTAGGAAGATAGAATGTCAGTATCAAGTATCTGATACATCTATTCACAAAGAGAATAGTTACTCCTCTGGTCTCAAATATAAGCAAAAATTCTTTTTTTCAGGTTCATTGAATAACCAATGTATCCGATTGACCAGATACATCAATTATTCAATGAAACTGATAATATATACATGATACAGACCTTAATTACACTACCAACTTTTCTTAACATACGGTAAAATTTTGTGAAAAGGACAGAAGGGGTGGTACATGTCAAATGGTAAAAGGTTGAAGTGACAGTTGATACAGCTAATGTGTGAGTTTCGTCGTCAACCTCTCAGAACCCAGAAATAAAGTTGAACAAATTACTTAAAATAGAATATAAGCAACTTTGCCTAAAATCATTTTCCATAGATGCTTTTCTAAAAAAAAATGATTCTCTTCAGAATAAACAAATACAGAATTATATCTACTTTTCACAAAAATCTGCAAAAAAATAATCTTTAAATCAATAAAAAAAAATTACGATCGTGGAAGTGTAATATAGTACCTGAAAGTGTAAAGGCGATCCAGAGATAAATCTATGGCAATGATAAGCGTTGTTGAGTTTAGAAACTTCCTAGAATCAGAAACGAATCAAATTCAAAATCTGAATCGAAGTGAAAGAGAATGAGAATTAGAATTGATAGTGTTAGTTACCTGTGTGATGTGAAAAAGGGAAAGTGATGATTTGAATGAAGAGGTTGCGCGTTTCCACATTTTCTGTTTCTTGAATTGATTTTGTGGGGTTATTGGAACTGATTTCAGTTTCTTACGGTGGGGTTACCTTGCGTGAGTGGAGATTTTCTCATACATGTATCGTGCTAGGAAATGGGCACCTACACATGCATATATCATGAGGAAATTGACACCTCAATTGTTTTAATATTAATTTAAGATATGTGTTATTTGAACAACCATACAAATTTTGAAACAATTAGTATAAATTTAGGAACAAATGTAGATATTGACACGGAAACTAAAGTAATAGAGAAGAAAAGTAAAAACATAATGTGAGTATGACATAGATTGGACCAACACTCATCACGCATTTTAGTGCATTGGATCTCCCTCCGGAAGGCACACTCAAACTCAATATTGATGGTAGCTTTCTAGAAGATTTTGGTTGGTTAGGTGTTGTTCGCAACCATGTCGGAGATTGGATAGCTGGTTTTTCTCACTATGAAGCTGGAGGCAATGCGTTATTAACTGAGTTACGTGCTATCCAAATAAGTCTTGATTTTTGTAGTAAAAAAGGTTATGTCAATATTATTTATGAGGGTGATTGTTTGAAATCAGTTGACATGATTATTGCTGGTCGTGATCATACCTTGCATAATTATGCTACTGACATTCTTCATATTAAAGATGCTCTACATGAAAATGGAAATAAAATACAACATTGATGCATGTTCTTAGGGAACAAAATATGTGTGCATATTTTATGGCTAAGGAAGGATCACATGCAAGGTGCACTGCTCAGTGGAATTGCTCTCCGCCTGACATGAAATCTCTCATCCTGAGAGATAAGCTTGGAACTTAATTTATTTTCTCGCTCTTTTTTCTTTTCTTTTTTCCTCGTTACATTGTAACACTATAAAAATAAAAATAAAAGTTGTCACAAAAATTGTACAAATATCATTTCTATTAATTTAATTTATTGGAAGTGCAAAATTAGGTTTACACCATCGTCCAATAAGGCAACTGTATTTGGTAAAAAAAAAAATGGATAATTGAAAAGTTAGTTTTATAACTAAGAGCATCCACATTGGTAGGGCCTTTACCATTTAAGACTCGGTACCTAATAGGTACCCCCAATTTGAAGGAAAAAAAAATTGGGGGTCTCTTAAGACTCAGGGTCTAACTGAAGACCCCCAATTTTAAGTGGGCCCCACACTACTTTTCAATAAAATAATCATTATTTGAATTGCTTTTGTTGCTTTTCATTAATAAATAGTTATTGGTGGGACTCATTTAGACTTTTTGATAGAGGATCTCCATTGGAATAGTTGAGTACCTATTAGGTACTATTATTAAAAAATAATAAAAAAGTAATGTGTCCATGTGGGACCTGTTTAAGACCTCAAATGTAAGGGTCTCCATTGTGGATGCTCTAATGGGTTTAGAGAGGATAATTTAAAAGCTACATTACTAAAGATCACTTAAATGTTTTTCGTAAATCATTGCTACTAAAAAAATGCGATTTTTTGCTCTTTTAAGGTTAAGTTTTCATTTCTTCTCCATTGGGTCACCGTCTTGCGGGGCTCCGATCCTATCCCTTCTAAGTGTTTGTGCTTATCTTAGATAAACCTAGATGTTTCCAACCATGCCTATATATGCAGACCCCAACGGATAGTTTTTTCATTCTCATCAAAACATAATCGTGTTTGCTTTCTTTTCCACGATCCTACTTCTTTAATAACCTTTCTATTCCTGCTTGCATTTTCATCAACGGATATGTTAATACATGGTTCAAATACGAGAAGTTAGGTGTGTTTTTTTTTATATGTGTGGAGTTTTGGGCCATACAGATAAATGGTGTGCATAACTGTATGAAATGAAGGAAGATGAAGGTTCAAGAGGATGGGGAGAGATGTTGCATCCTCTTTCTAGGCGTATGGGAACAGTTGCGACAAATATGTGATTCCAGGACCATATTAATTCAATGAGACCAAGGGAAATGACATTGAATGATGTTGGACAGAATACTGCAAGTAACGTAAATTCTATTACTAGGTCCTCCTCAGTTGTTTCGTTGGACGAATGTATCACTGTTGTTGAACAAGAAATCAATGATATCAAGTCACGTATTTGCACTGCTTGATGAACGAAATTGGCAAGTGCACCAAATCATAACACGTAATAAAGTAGTTAGTTTATCGTTTTGCATAGGGATTGTCGTTCAACTTAGAAAGAGATTAAGGACACCTTATAGATTTTCTAAAAAGTTATCCTTAGATGACGAGGCTGCTAGGGCACTTGCAATACATGCTCTTTAATTGAGAAGTTTACATGTGTCAGGATCTGCAACCTGCAAATATATTGGATTAGTTTTGAACCATATGTTGACACTTTCTTCAGTTGCTTTTGAGGTATCAACACGGGGCCACCACTTGACAAAAGCTTGTTTTTGTAGCATTGGTAAAACGTTTGGTTTGAGCTTTGCCCATATTTGTATTGCCATGAAAATATCCATGTTAAAGAGAATTTGGCAAAGAAGTTTAGTTTAATTGGAAGATTGTCAAGATCTTTCTTGAACCTTTAATTAAAAACTTGAAATCCTTCTTGGACTTCGGAAGGAAATATTTGATGAATTAGTCCAAAGTAGTCCTGCCAAGGAACCAATTTTGTCGGCTTTATTTTGTTTCCAGAAGATATGTGTCCAAGCTCGGATATAATCCCAATAATTGTAGCTGATGGGATCAAAGGCCTGAGAATTTATTTTTGGTTTTGTTTGAATTTTGCCCAAACGATGCATGCGTGAGAATTTAGATAGTTGAGTGTGTAATGTTTGATGCATCTTTAGCATCTTTATAATGTTTGATGGAAATTGAGCCTGAATCTACCAGGATAAATTCATTAAAATGTTGTGTTTTGGTAAAGGCTAAAGGTTGGTGAAGGAATCCTGGTGGAAAAATCTTTAAATAGACCTTGTTTGGGTTTTTTATCCCAAAATTCAGGTTCCATTTGGATAACGGGTAGGAACTTGGACTTTGGAGTATACTGAAACTGGGTAGTTTGGTTGTTATTGAATTGTGTTTGGCTAGTTCCTTCTTGATTTGATTAGTTTGGGTTTTGGATTGACCTGCAAGGTTTTATTTTTTAGGTTTTTGACGATGAGGTCTACGGACACTTGTTCCTCTTCTTCATCAGCAACATCTGCCTAAGTCTTGTTGAGGAGACTAACTAAACCTTGTTCTTGGAAGGCTAAAAGAGTTTGGATTGGGATAACATAGTCTGCTCTAGTTTATTTTGATGTTCCAATGGATATTTTTTCAAAGGGGATTTGATTTTGGGCAGATGACCCGATTGAGGGATTTTGGGTTAATGCCCCAATAGATTGGTTTTGGATGGATGATCCCGATTGTCTTGTTTGTCTTGTTGTTAGTTCTGTTAGGACTAAATTTGTTGAAGTCATACCTCCTTGAAAGGAGGTGGATCTAGCCGCTTTTGGCATCCTACTTTTTACCCTATAAGTTTTCGCGAGTGAGATAGTTAAGGAGATCATTATCTGAGCCTTTGAGATATTCAATTTCCAAATAAAAAAATACTTAAAATTTCTTAGCATCTGGCCAAAATTTTAACTTCCTTTTGTAAAATATCTTTTGTTGACTTACAACTAAAAACTTTTGGTTAAGTAAATCAGATTGAAATTTTGAAATAGATAAAACTATAGCTAAAACTTCTTTTTTAAATGTGGAATATTTTTGTTGTGCAGGATTCTAATGCTTCGAAGTATAAGAATTTTTTTTCTTTACCAGAGATTTTTTGTTTAAGAATGCCACCATATCTAATATCACAAGCATAAGTTTCAACAGTTTTAAAGGCATGTGGAATAGGATGATAAAGGCAAGGAAGATCTTTAACTTCGGCTTTTATAATTTTGACAACATTTGTATGGACGTCAGTTCAAGGAGGAGGATCTTTTTTAAGCTTATCATGGAGAGGTTTGATAATATTACTTAGTTGGGGAAAAAAGTCAGAAACATAATTTAGGCATTCTAAAAATCGTTGGAATTGTGTTTTGTCAATGATTTAATTAGGTAATTTATCAGCAAACTCAATTGCTCGATGAATGGGAACAATGGTTCCCTGTGAATGTTATGACCAAGAAATCTAACCTTTTTTTCTAAAGAGATTGATTTTTGTTTTAGAAATAACATGACCATTTCTTTTGATTGTGGATCTGAAAGTATTAATATGCTTTAAATGTTAGTCCAGAGATTTGGAGAAGACTAACACATCATCAATATATACTATTGTAAATTTTGAAAATGGATTAAAAATGTCATTCATTATTCTCTGGAATTCCGAAGGAGCATTTTTTAGCCGAAAAGGCATAACAGTCCATTCATATTGTCCAAAAGGAAAACAATAAAAACTGTTTTGTAGCGGTCTTCTTCTTTGATTTGGATTTGCCAAAATCCAGATTTCGTATCAAATACAGAGAAAATGTTTGCATCATTTATACGATTGAGGAGATCTTTCTTGTTAGGAATAGGGTAACGAATCCAACTTAAGGCTTGGTTAAAAAGTTTATAATTAATAACTAAACGAGGAACTCCTCTTTCAATTTTAGCTTGTTTATTAGTGTAAAAGGTTGAACAGGACCTAGGATTCTTGCTTTTCCTAATAAATCCTTTTACTAAGAGATCTTTGATTTCTTTTTGACAAATTTGAAGATGTTCTTCATTCGTTTGAATAGGTCTAGCTTTTACTAGTATAAGTTTTCTTGAAAATCTTTATCATAAGGAAGGTCCACAATAATGTACCAGAACTAGGCCTTAAAGGTAAAACACTGAAATGGTTCTCAACAAAACAATAGAAAAACCAAAAAAAACCAAAAACGCAACCTAAGAAACATAAACAAGGCACTAAAGATGATTAAGCCACCGATTGTAATGGTCTAATCAAAACACGGGTATTCCGCTTTTAACCACAAAAACGATTGAAGCTTAGGGGGATGTATTGGATTAGGATTTTAAGAGATTTTAAAAGACTTTTTAATTATGAAAAAATCTTGTGGTATTCAATCAAGACTCTTTGCAAATTAAAAAAAGTCTTGTGGTATTCAATCAAGATTCTTTGTTATTTTAAAAAAGTCTTGAGGTATTCAATCAAGACTTTTCATCACTTAAAAAAAGTCTCATGGTATTCAAAATCATTCAAATTTCAAAGGATTGTTTAATAAATTAGATTTTGATGGATTTTGTGAGATTGTCTAGTGAAATTTTAACAAAAAAAAGTCTTTCATGAAGACATAAGATTTCTTGGGATTGTTTTTCTTTAAAAGTTTTTACTATCTCTTTCTTATCCCTTTCTTCCTTCTCTCTTCTCCCTTCCCTCTCTCCTCTCTTTTCTCCCTCCTCTCTCTCTCTCTCTCTCTCTCTCTCTCTCTCTCCCCCCCCTTCTCTTTTGTCTCTCTCTCTCTCTCTCTCTCTCTCTCTCTTCTCCCTTCTCTCTCTCTCTCTCTCTCTCTCTCTCTCTCTCTCTCTCTCTCTCTCTCTCTCTCTTCTTCCTCTATTTTCTCCCTTCTCTCCTTCCTCTCTTCCCCCTCTCTCTATCTCTCACAAAAATAAAATAAAAAATAAGAGCATGTATTCAAAATATTATGATAGAGAGTGTGTTGTAATCATTTCTTTTCAATGAGTCCTTTATTCATAAAATCTTTTGAAATCTTATAAATCCATAAAATCCTTTAAAATCTTATGATGTAAATCCATTGAAATCCAAATTGAAAATCCTGATTGTCTTTTAAAATCATGAAAGTCATTAAAATCCTACAAAATCTTTTAAAATCTTTGAGACTTTTTTAAGCAAAAATTGTCCTTCAAAATCCTAATCCAATACACCCCCCTTAATTTTAGCACATAAGATTTGCATGTTTCTCTTTGTGCTGAAAAAATCGCTTGTTTCTTATTAGGAAAAATTACTCCAGAGGTCATTATTTTATTTATTTGTAACACTTGGTCCTTTATTTTTATTTTTCCATTTCAGTCATTTATCTTTTAAAAGGTGCACATATTAATCCTTTTGTTCAATTTTCTATTAAAAAAACACGATGATTTGGACTGCCACATATAATTCTTAATTTTTTTTAAAAACAAATATTTAATAATAATTATTTCAATGTTTTTATCAATACATATAATTAAGTATTTAATTACAATTTTTATTTCACCGTATTCATTAGTGCATAAAAATTAGTTTTCAAACTTTCAAAAAAAGAAAAATTCAAATAATTTAATTTTACACATACATATTTGAAGGGACATATATAACTTCGGAATCACCAAAAGACTAGGTAAAATATTTGATTGGACCAATACTAATTTGCGGGCACAAGATTTAAGACTCATTCGTTCACGCAAACACGTAGTAATAATAGCAATAAATAAAATTAAAATTACATCTCAACTTTTTCTTGCAATCCAATTTATTTATTCTCTAAAAACTTAAAATTAGTTCTAAAATATTTATACGATGTATCCTTAAAAAAAAATTGATGTATATGGTCCAATAATTTTTTTTTTTTAGGAAATATATGGTCCAATCCGATAATTTAATTCGAAAAAAAAAATGGTCCAATAGTTTTTTTTTTTGACAAAAACAAAATGATATTCATTTATTCAAATCGAGAGATTACATAATTCAACATCGCTAAAAACGTAAAGGATGAATCTGCGAACAAACTCACAGCATCCAAGTTAATAGCATATAACGGTATAATGCCTACAAAAATATATGATAAAATTAAAGTGACCGGAATATCCATGACCTCCGGATCTGCAACGTTGCGCCCAAATCTTTGATTGAATAATTGATCTTTCAAAATGAATCAAATGAACACTGCAAGAAGACGGGAAATCAAACAGCACCGCACAAGACGACGAACAACAAACCACCACACTTAGATGATGAAATCACAAAGAAAAAATCTAGATCTATGTGAAAACCACTTGTTTAGACTGAAATAGAGAAAAAAAAGATGAAGAAGGGGTGATTTCAGGTCAAAAATTGACTCAAAACCACCCCTCATTGAAGAAACACAAGAAGAGAAAACCTTGAGAGAAAAAACTATGGTCCAATAGTTAAATAGAGGAATAAACAATACACTTGTTTCGCGGGAAGGACGATTAACAAACTATCTTCTCCTTCCTTCCTTCCATAACTGAAAATCAAATCCCGCTTTTCTCTCTCTCTTCCATTTCTCGATTCAAACCTTCTCTCTCTTTCTCTCTCTTCCCTTTCATCTCTCACAATGCTATGAAGAATCCCAATCCATGTCTTCCAACCCTCCCCCACCGGAAAATGATCCACCACCAGCGACATCGTCGCCGGTATCCGCTAAATCCAGAACTCTTCAGAAATTCCCTCCCATTGTAAACCGCCGCACCGCGACATTATCATCGAATAATGAAGACGACGAATGCGAAGAAGAGAATAACAAGAACAAGAATCATGATAATGAGGAGGAAGAAGAAGATGAAGAAGACGTTCTTGTACCTGAACGTGAATTCGAACGTCCTGAATGTTCTTATTCTTCATCCATTTTGCAAGCTTCGTCGTTAGGTCTTAATCAAATTCGAACGCGATTCTCTTCGCCTCTTCGTCATTCTTCTTCTGCTGGTGCTCCTTCTTTCCCTACAAAAGATGTTGTCAACAATGTCGCTAAATTTAGATCTAGAGTTTCATATCCAAAAGACCTAGGTATATATACACATTCTTTCTCTTCCTCTCTTGTTTGTGGTTTTAAATTGCAATTGCGGTTATGCTAGCTGCAAGGTTTTATATTCCAAACAAAATGTTGCAGTTGCAATCTATGAATCTGTGACACACGACACTGACACGTCGACACGAGTAAATATTTGAAAAAAGAATTAATTAAACATAATCACATGTGTCAGTGTCGTGTCTGTGTCATGTCAGGTGTCAGGTAAAGATTGCAATGTCATTTCATATGCCTCAAATCATTTATGTTGGGGCTGTAATTGAGGTTGTGGAATTCAATTTAAAACCATGTTCTAGTTTTAGATTCTATAATAACATGAACCAAAAAATGATTTTAGATTTTATTGTTAAATCTATCTCAGATGTATCTTTAATTTAATTTAATTTTGGAATGAATTGGTCGGTGAATTATTTCATTGTTGTGCTTCATTAGGGGAAAACGTTCATTGGAATCAATCCAAATCGTTGAAAGCTCGTTCACAACTCCTCATACTGGAGGTGATATGTTATACTTTTGTTTTTATATATAATATTCCGTAAATATTACGTGTCAATGTCTGACACAGACACATATGATTACATTCAATTGTGCCATATTTTCTAATTGTTATTTGCAACGTGACATGTCATGTCTAATTGTTATTGTTGACGACATGTCGTGTCTAATTGTTATTGTTACCGATGAGTTGTGTTTGGTGTTCGAGAAGTGTGTGTCTGATACCAAAACGACACCAACACATGTGATTACATTCAATTATGACATATTTTCTATTTGTTATTGTTGTCGACGTGTCTGGTGTACGTGTACGCCAATACTTCATAAATCTTTATTCAATTTCAGTGTGTACGTGTGTTTAGTTTAGTAATTTTTTGTGTGTGTGTTCAATAGTTGGAGAAATGTAGGTAGCTCAGGTTCATGGCGTGTGTTTTTGTACAGGGAAATCATGCAGCTTATGCCAAAGATTTTCAATCCCCACGTTATCAGGAAATTCTTCGGCTTACAAGTGGTAAGAAAAAGAAAAACCGGCCTGATATTAAAAGCTTTTCCCATGAACTTAACTCCAAAGGAGTTAGGCCTTTTCCAGTCTGGAAACATCGTGCCTTTGGGCAGGTACTCTTTTTGTTTCAATTTCTTTATCATCAATTTGAAACATAAACAACTTAATTAAGCGCTTACAGCATAACTAAGCGCTTATCATGTATGCGCTTATGTATACGCTATTGCGCACCAGGCAAATTCAATATTATGAATTCCGGGTTCGTTCTGCGGCTTTGTAATCAAACATTTTTTTTTAAGCTATAAGCTGTTTTCATAACCTATCTTGGAGAGCTTATGGAAATTAGCTAAACATGGCTTATTGAAATGTCATAAGCATTCTCAAAAAGTCTCAGAAGTACATATGTGTCATTAGATAAGCTCAAATAAATTTGTTAAACTACCTTCTATGGTTTTTCATTGAAATGAATTGTTACAGGAAATCATGGTGGAGATTAGAGCTAAGTTTGAAAAACTAAAGGAAGAAGTTGATTCTGATTTGGGTGGTTTTGCTGGTGATTTGGTGGGTTCTCTTGAAAAAATACCTGGGTCTCATCCTGAATGGAAAGAGGGGTTGGAAGATTTGTTGGTTGTTGCTCGACAATGTGCAAAGATGACAGCGGCTGAGTTTTGGATCAAATGTGAAACTATTGTTCAAAAACTAGATGATAAACGTCAAGAAATACCGGTGGGGATCCTCAAGCAAGCACATACGCGACTGTTGTTTATTCTCTCTAGGTGCACTCGTCTAGTGCAATTCCAGAAGGAAACTGTTAAAGAACAAGATCACATTCTTGGTCTTCACCAACTCAGCGATCTTGGAGTATATTCCGAGCAAATTATGAAGGCTGAAGAGAATTGCAGTGTTCCACCTAGTGACCATGAGATGGCTGAGAAGCTGTTAAAAAAGTCACATGGGAAAGAGCAAGACAAACCGATAACAAAACAAAGTCAAGCTGATCAACATGCAAGTGTTGTGATTGATAATGTGGAAGTTACTACAGCTAAAAGTACTGATTCGACTCCTGGCAGCAGCTATAAGATGGCTTCTTGGAGAAAGCTTCCATCTGCTGCGGAGAAAAATCGCGTAGGTCAAGATGCAGTAAAAGATGAAAATGCTGAAAACTGGGATACTTTGTCATGTCACCCTGATCAACATTCACAGCCGCCATCTAGAACGCGGAGGCCTTCTTGGGGATATTGGGGAGATCAGCAAAATCTATTACATGATGATTCAATGATCTGCAGGATTTGTGAGGTTGAAATACCAATATTACATGTGGAGGAGCATTCTCGAATATGTACAATTGCTGATAAATGTGATTTGAAAGGCTTAACTGTAAATGAACGGCTTGAAAGAGTTGCCGAAACAATTGAAATGTTACTTGATTCCTTGACACCAACATCAAGTTTGCATGAAGAGTTCAATGAGTTATCTCTAGAAAGAAATAACATGTCATCTAGATGCTCTGAAGATATGCTTGACCTTGCTCCTGAACATGACAATACTTTTGTTGCGGATGATCTAAGCCTTTCGCGGGAAATATCATGCGAGGCTCATAGCTTAAAACCTGAT
Organism: Medicago sativa; assembly: GCF_051527215.1. Classification (NCBI taxonomy): domain Eukaryota; kingdom Viridiplantae; phylum Streptophyta; class Magnoliopsida; order Fabales; family Fabaceae; genus Medicago; species Medicago sativa. The sequence goes on along the minus strand of NC_140752.1, from coordinate 32,548,452 downwards.
CATGGTGCAAAGGTATCTTCTCCTGAAAGCTTGACACCGCGATCACCGTTGATTACACCCAGAACAAGTCAGATAGAAATGTTACTAAGTGTAAGTGGAAGAAGACCAATATCTGAACTTGAGAGTTATGACCAGGTATACACTTCCATATGGTTATTCTTCATATTAAATCATTATACACACAAAATAATACACTAAATGAATCATCTATCATTAACTTGTATATATCATAATCCATGAGATTCATCTCTGAAATTTTTCTCTGATTTATTTTTCTGAATTTGAGACATTCTACTATACTAGGGATACACTCTTTTGAATACTCACTTGAACACATTCTTTGTGATTGGTCTTTTTTATAAAAAATTCGAGATGGTATTGATAATTAGACCGTCAAATGACAGATAAACAAGCTAGTTGAAATTGCCCGTGCTGTTGCAAATGCGAACAGCTGTGACGAAAGTGCTTTCCAGTATATCGTTGATTGCGTGGAAGACCTGAGATGTGTAATTCAGAATAGAAAAGAGGATGCACTTATTGTGGATACTTTCGGTCGACGAATAGAGAAACTTTTGCAGTAAGCTTTCGTCACTTTTTCATCTGGTTTCAGGACAACCGTTTATTTTGGTGATTTTTAGGATCGATAAGATTTTTCCAGATATTTTCTAAAACAACTAATGTCAATATTAGACATGGGACCAGCCCAAGGGTCAAGAGACCCAAGTTAGGGCTTTAGGCCTCAATTTCGGGATAAAAAAATAGCCTCAAAAAAGTTTAATATAGTTATAAATATATAATATGGCTAACTAATTATAGATGTGTTCCCATTTTTTTTGAGATTTTTTTCTTTTACTGCTATCGTAATAATGCTTAAAATCATACCTTGAAATCTTCTGCACCTTGTAGAGAGAAATATTTAACTCTTTGTGGGCAAATACAAGATGAAAGGGGAGAATCATCAAATAGCCTGGCTGATGAAGAGAGTTCAGTGGACGATGATACAATCCGTAGCCTTCGTGCTAGCCCAATTAATGGTTTTTCTAAGGACAGAACCTCTATTGAAGATTTTGAAATAATAAAACCAATAAGCAGAGGTGCGTTTGGACGAGTTTTTCTTGCCCAAAAAAGATCAACTGGTGATTTATTTGCTATTAAGGTAAGCTTCCTTAAACCGAAATGAATCAAATAATTACTTTGCAGAAACAAAGCTAGATAGATGATTTTGCGAACTATGTTATTTAACAGTGCGTACAAAAAGCATGTATCCATTCCTGAAGTTGTAAAATAAAACTAGTATTATTCAGTCCAGCAATGGTTATAGCTTATAGAAACCATTAGAATAGAAAGTCTGTCAAATTAACTAACTGAATAATTAGAAAAAGTTTAAACTATTCTTTGATATTTTTGTAGGTTCTGAAAAAGGCAGATATGATTCGTAAAAATGCAGTTGAAGGTATTTTGGCTGAGCGAGACATTCTTATATCAGTTCGAAACCCTTTTGTGGTAAGCAGGCCATACCATGTCATTCATTACTTCATTTTTGAAGTTGATGTCCGTTGTTAACAAATCTAATTTTCATGTATCTGTGACAAACAGGTCCGATTTTACTATTCTTTCACATGTAAAGAAAATCTGTATTTGGTTATGGAGTACTTAAATGGTGGAGATCTCTATTCTATGTTGAGAAACTTAGGTTGCTTAGATGAAGATATGGCTCGTGTATATATTGCAGAAGTTGTAAGCATATTGGCTTTTGTAATTTGTTGGTTCAATTTTTTTTTTTTTTTGTTTATCGTAATGTTTTCATTTTTTGTTGCTCCACAGGTTCTTGCGTTGGAGTATTTGCATTCGCGAAGTATAGTTCACAGAGACTTAAAGCCAGATAACTTACTGATCGGACAAGATGGTCATATTAAGGTTAGTATCATGGATTCGATTCTTTTACATACTTGTCCCTTCCTCGTCACTTTTTGTAAATGTTTAATCCTTGATATTACAGTTGACAGACTTTGGACTCTCAAAAGTTGGTCTCATCAACAGCACGGAGGATTTATCAGCACCCTCATCTTTCACTAATGGTTTTTTAGTCGATGATGAACCAAAACCTCGACATGTTTCAAAAAGGGAGGCGCGTCAACAACAATCAATAGTTGGCACTCCAGATTATTTGGCACCCGAAATACTTTTGGGCATGGGACATGGTCTGTAGTACATCTTATCAAAAACAAATAACTAAATTTAGTTTTCCGTTCTAATTTCTGTTCATTTTCAATACATTCTTATATACGTTTGCACTTCTGTAGGTACAACTGCAGATTGGTGGTCCGTGGGTGTCATACTTTACGAGCTTCTTGTGGGTATTCCACCTTTTAATGCAGATCATCCACAGGTAGGTGAATTTTTAGCCTTTATGTTTCTTCTCTATTTCGTTTCCTTTACTCTTTTTTTACTGTTGACGGTAAACAAATTCGTTCAAATGCGAAATCAATGTTTATTACAAACTATTAGGGACAATCCCAATCCAAGTTGCAGAGTCGATTCTAACGGTTAATGTTCGTATATTCAAGTGTGAGTGAGAATCTCACATTGGATGATAAAGTGGATGTTCAGCCACAGGCTCCACACACATCGTGTTTTCCAATAGTCCAAAACTTTTTTGCGGCTTTTTTTGAAATGTCTCTAGCGAAGACTTATGTTTAACAACATCCTACACGGAAAAGAGTCTACAGAGGCACCAAGAAGTAAGAACAACATATTTATGTTTTAAATCTAATCATGGTGGTTTGGCCTAGAGGTTCTCAAACTTGCAAAAACTTGTGTTCCTTTCAAAATAGTTCCTCTGACAAGAGTTGGTAGCTCAGGTTTGGGTCTCATTGCTAGAGGAGACAACATGACGCGTGCCCGTGAAGGGAGGAAAATCTCTTGCGAAGGATAGGGAAACCCCATTAGATGATAGAGGTGCAACATAGGGGTTCTTGGATGTGGTTCAAAGTCCAGATCAGTGACAGTGGACTTGACCTGAACATAGGAAAAATTATTTTCCTATGGTGACTAATAGTACTCAACATAGGAAAATAATTTAAATTAATATAATTGACTATGTTATGTCTTCTAAGTAAAATAAGATGCTAAATAATATGAAAAATAACGACAAATTTTCCACCTTTTTACCAATTCAACTGGTTCTCCACTGGTCAAACTGGCAGATCCAGTTTACAAAAACAATCTGCTACCTTTGTTTGGGGCACTATTGATACTTGATATATATCCGCTTTTTGCATTTTTATGTAGTTCTCTTTACATGGTTTATATTTGTTTAGAGTTTTAGTTTCGTTTGTTTAGAGTTTTAATTTCATTACTAGTACCTATGGATTTGTTGGATCTTAAAGAGGTTAAGAATTTTATTTTGAAATTCTGGAAGAATATCACATCTAAATACTATTGCTCATTGTTTTTTTGCTTGCAGCAAATTTTTGATAACATAATTAACAGAGACATACAATGGCCAAAGTATCCTGAGGAGATCAGCTTTGAAGCATACGATTTGATGAATAAGTAAGCATTATCAAAGTAGATATGTATTTTATGGATGTTTAAAAGAGATTACTTTGTAACTGCAAAATTAATATGAACATTCTATTTGTATTTACCTCAGTAATTTTAACTCTAGGCATCAAAGTCCTGGAAAAAATTGATAACGTAAATCCAGAGGGTTTGCTCAATATGTTTTCATAGGACTATAGGAGAGTATGCTGATGCTGCTCGTATTTTTTGTGCATGAATATAATAGAATCTGGTATATATCTGAAGCATTTTTTTCAAAGGGCTTTGTTCCATCCAGTATCTTTTTTTAATATTGCATCCAGTATCTTGTTGAACATTTGTCCTCTACCTGTAAAAGAAGTCACTGTAAAGATGTGGTTAGCAGTGGCTTACGATTTAACACTATTTGTTAGAACAAGCTAGACAAATTTGAGAAAACATGCTTTTGTTAAATTGTATAAGAAACTTCTTTAAGTGTTTTGCATTCCTATGATAGAACATGCTTTTGAGAAAACATGCTTTTGTTAAATTGTATAGAAACTTCTTCAATTTAGAAGTGGCTTACAATCCTCTTTTCACTTGATACATTATGTTTCCTGTCATGTTGACTATAGCTGACAGTGAAGTTCTCTTTCAGATTACTGATCGAAAACCCAGTCCAAAGATTAGGTGTAACAGGAGCTACAGAAGTGAGTTATTCAGTGCCTTTTAAAACGGAGTACTCACAAATTACGGTATTACATATACACAAAATCAAATAATATATTATTTTGTGCAGGTTAAACGCCATGCTTTCTTCAAGGATATTAATTGGGACACGCTAGCAAGGCAGAAGGTCATCATTTTAATTTTATTTGAGCTTGATATGTTTGTGTCATATCTCTTGATTTCTCACACTTGGGATCTAACCAATTTCCTGCAGGCTATGTTCATACCATCGGCTGAAGCTCATGATACAAGTTATTTCATGAGCCGCTACATTTGGAATGTAGAGGATGATGAACATTGTGCTGGAGGTAGTGATTTTTATGACCATTCTGAAACATCCAGCAGTGGTTCAGGAAGTGATTCATTAGATGAAGATGTAAGAATACTTTTTAATTTGATTTGCTTAATATTAAGTATATGATAATGTGTTTCAATTTGTCTGAACATAAGCTTCAAACCTATATTTTACAAATGAAAAATTACTTATGAAAGAATCAGTTGGCTTGTAACTTGTATTGTACGTAACTTGTAAGCCACAAGTGACAAGCCTATTCATATCATTGTTTTTTTTCTCATTTGAAATTAGTTTTTTAGCATAGTCTGAAGAAAAAAAATATTCACCTTATGCATTTTTTTCTAGGTCATCTTTTACCATGATTTTTCTGACTATATCTGGTTAAGCAGGGCGATGAATGCGCTAGTTTAACAGAATTCAGCAATTCAGCTCTTGGCGTGCAGTACTCGTTTAGTAACTTCTCGTTTAAGGTAATACCTATCATGCTTGATCTCATATTTTGTAAATATAGTTAGTCACATTAGGCCAAGATTATTGTATTTTGATGTATCAAGTATCAACAACCATCTAGCAGTAGTTGGTCACTTATACAATATACTACAACAGGTCCATCGCGTTTTTATTTTATTTCTGTGGTATGTACACATTGGCGTTTATATATAATAATGTCAGTTTAACAAATTAAGAAATTTATTTTTATTATTGATTCTTTGAGAACCTTTCACATATTGATGATACTGTGATATACTAATTCACTAAAACTATAGAATGTATTGTAGAATTGGAAGTTATCCTAAGTTTATATAGTTACTTACAGAACCATTCACATGGATTGACAAAAAATATTTTACTACCTTTTTGCTTACAGAATATAACTCAGCTAGCGTCTATCAATATGATGCATATCTCCAAAGAATCACCGGACGACTCCAACCCATCTGTGTCATGATATAGCAGAAGAGGTTTGTAAATTTATCCAAGCAATGAGGTTCAATTAGGTGAACTTTGAGAAAACAGAATGAACATTTTTAGTACTAAAACCAACGCTACATCCACGCAATTACTATAATATAGTATTGATATCATCTTAGCAGTAATGCGACGTGCCTCTGTAATTCAATTTTGTTTTCTGCTGCTTTTTGTTATAGGATTCAATAGAGTGAAAAAGACAGTATGATGTCTTCACCCTTTGCTGATATTAGTCTTTGTAAAAAATGTTTAATGTTCTAGATTGAATTATTTCTTGTTCATGTACATACACACATATATTGCAGTAGAACAACGAATAGATGAAAGTGCATTATTGTTATTCTTGGTTTTGTTTCACGTGCATTTTTATATATACTACAGCCTAATTAATTAATATTGTGAAACAGAAACTTTCAACCATCCAAATCAAGATGTGCTAAAGATAACTTTATTTCAAGTATTTTGCCAGTTCAACACACTTGGGTTGGCCTGGTGGTATTGACTTGGGACCTAGGAGTGTGCTATTTTGCCAGTTCAATCCAACAATATTAAATGAAACTGTTTACAATATATCATACATCTCTACATGATTTACTATTTCCCTTTAGGTTTTATCAGCAACTAAATTCGACGAATGCAACAAAACCGAATTTACAAAACCGAATTTACAAATATTAATCAAAATCATATATCATTTGTTTATGTTTGGAAAAATAGTTCAATCAAGTGCTTGCTTATTCAACAAGTGTTTAAAAAATGAGATAAGTATTTTCCTTAAGTTTAATAAGCTAAACGTAATTTGGATAATTCATCATACTTGAACTTCTAAGATGCTTTAGACAAAAAATTTGATGCAATACTTGATCAACAAAAAATTGGATGCAATACTAAATGACAAATAATAATTGGAATTATTAATCATCTTTCATTCGACTTGGCAACTGATGGGGACTGTGTTAAACTTTATAGGGATTTTTAGTTTTTATTGTTTTGTTTTATTTTTTGAAGGGATTGTTTTGTTTTATTGTTGGGGGCTTAGGACCCGTTTACTCTTAGAAAACTAAAGAATGAAATACTATGTCATCTTCAACTAAGAGTTATTTACTTAACAAAGCCTTCAACTTGTTTAGGACCTCATTGGAGGAAGAAAATAGTTGGTAGCTATTAGTTATTAACAATTATATAAGCATTCATTCTCTTTAGTAATTAGCTGGTTCCATGATTAAAATATGAAAGAAATTACATAAAAGTTGGTCTCATTATCTCAAGTTTATGTGATTATTTATATTTTGAATTTCTTGTAAAATGCATGTTATGTTAAAATACATATAAGTAGATCTATTTTAAAAAAAAAAAATTTAAAAAAAGATCTATTTAAATATTTATTAATGAAATATGCCCATAACATCTATTTAACGACACTTTTTAATTTTGTTCGGTGGTGTCTTGGATTCGAACTCACACTTTGTATATATTACGCATTATCTTATCAACTGAGTTAAATTTACGAGGATGACTCTTTAATTTTTTTTTATGGCGGTCGGGATTTGAACTCGGACCTTGCATATATTATATATCGTCTCTACCAACTATTTTTTTTTTTGTGGTGACCAGAGTTTGAACCTTAAACCTTGTATATATTATACATCGTCCCTACCAACTGAGCTAACCTCGTGAGAACCCTACCAACTAATTTTTTTTTGTGCTGGTCAAAGTTCGAACCTCAGTTCATGCATATTATGCATTGTCCATACCAACTGAGTCACGAGGACTTCCTACCAACTAATTTAGTATAGGGGAATTAGTCACTTTAGTCCTTGAATGCAGATAAATTGCAAAATAGTCCCTGAATATAGACTCTGTTAGTCAATTTAGTCCCTGAATGCAGACTCCGTTCGTCAATTTAGTCTCTGAATGTAGACTTCATTAGTCACTTTAGTCCCTGAAATTGATCAACAAAGTCTACATTCAGAGACTGTTTTGCAATTTCTCTGCATTCAAGGACTAAAATGACTACTCATTTAAAGTTATTAATTCCCCTTTAGTATAATTGCGGATGCTCCATTGTTACGAGACAAGAATAAATAAAATAAAATAAAATTTTTACGTAAAAACAAAGAAAAATAGGAAGGTGAGTATTGTTATCATCATCAGAAAAAAGAAACCATGTGGTGAAACTAAGCTCCAACTCCAACAAAACAAAAATGGCGCTACAAACACAATTCGTAACTTCCTTCCCCACCAAACTACATCACTCATTCTCTCCTATCTTCACAATCAAGTCCGAAAAACCTTCTGAACCGTCCGATTCAGTTCCCAACAAAACTGGTGTGGGTTTTGGTCCGTCGAATGGCAACAACACTAAACGGAAACAGAAAGGGCAAAGAGAAAGAGCTTCCATAATTCGGCGTAATCCAGTTGAAAAACCCGCTTTCGTTTCGGAACAATTGCAACAACAACAACAAGTTCAAGAAGAGAGTGCTGTTGAAAAAGGTTTTATTGTTGCTTGGCTTGGTTTTGGTTCGGTTATTCTTGTTGAGGGTATTGCTCTTGCTGCTTCAGGTCAGGTTCCTTCTTTTTATTTTTAATAATCCTAATTTTGAAAACTCATTAAGTTTATTTAATTTTGTGGCATTGAAAAAAATTATGTTGCAGTTAGAGTAAATTAAGGGTCTGTTTGGATTGGCTTATTTGAGCTAATCTTGTAAGACGGTTTGGCAAAAAATAGCGCATTCGACAGATGAGCCTATAGCGCATGACCGATAAGCTAGCTTATAACCGATAACGGATAAAAGCTAGCTGATGAGACCTATAGGAGGAGCATACTCCAAGGTCCCAAGCCAGCACTACCAGTCCACCTGGCTAACCCAAGTGGGTTTAGTTTTGTTTGGTAAAATTTGTTGTTTAACTTACTTATAAATACGAAATGACTCAAAAATGATATAGTTAATTAATATTTTTATTTTATTTTCAATTAAGGTTATAGGAGGGGAATTAAGATAAATAATGATAGGGTATAAACTTTAAGCTATTAGCTACTTGAAGTAGTTTATCAAAAATGGCAATAAGCTTGTGAGAAAGTGACGGTTACTAAACAAGTCTTTTCTAGTCAAATGAGCTTATAAGATAGTAAGACATAACTATAAGTTCAAAAACAGGTCTTACCAAAAAGACCCATAAGAAAACAGCTTATTAGATGTTCATAAGTTGTTTTCAGCGTATTTCCATAAGCTTATAATAATAAGTGTTTATCATAGTAATAATAAGTGTTTATCATAGTATGATAAGAGATTATGCTATAAGCGGCAAATACACGAACTAACAATTATTTAAAAGAAAAGCTTAGATATAATATCCCTAAAAGAAAGAGAAGTACGAATTTGCAATCAACATGGTGTGACATGGTTGACTTGAGAGATAACCAGGTCTCTTAAGCATGTGGTTTGGGATTTGATTAGCAGTGTGTATGGAAGTATATATGTTAGAATAGGTCAGCCTCTTTTATGGATTTCCGTACCTCGAGAGAAACTAGTCTCTGATTTTCTGGTTGGAGGATAACTTGGGCAACAGAGAAAAATAAAGCCTTTAAATTTAGAGTAAAGATCGTAACCTATGATGCACAAACATGACACGAGTATTAGACGTATAAGATATGATGCACATATTTGACACTGCAATACGTCACTTCTTAAAGAGTTTAGGATATGATAAGTTTAGCATACCTATGTAAAAAATGACAAAATATCACAAATGTTCTATTGAAGTTTAGAGATGGTTATTGAAAATAGTGTTGAAAGTTTGAATATGGCTGAAGAATTGGTGAAATGTTGATATAATCACATAAATTGCAACGAATATATTAGTGACAAAATAACCCAAGTCCGGCCTACACAGCCAAACCCAACCTCCAAGGCCCACAGTCCCTGTTGGCCCAAATTGGTAATAGAAAGGACCCGGATAATCTGGTAAATTCTGTAATCTGATAAGCTTTGTAATCTGAGATGAAACATCTTAGACTATCAAACATAAAAAATTATTGTAATGTGATAAGCTCTGTTCACTTGTATTTGAATGCTATGTTTTGGGTTAGGCCCCCTTTTCAGAGCATTAACACAACCAGGGATTAGAATTTAGGATCTAAATGGGAAAAGTAGGGATGTAGATTGCATTTGTTGAAATTAATGATTGAGGTTTTACACTCGACAAAACTTATGTATATGTGTGTGACATGTGAAGAACCATGAAGAAGAAGAAGAGTTAGACGTGTCTAGAGCCTATTGACAACATATCGAGAGTGTGTAAGGATTTATTTTTATTCTCTCTGGAAAAATGTCTTTGATACTGCACTGACGCATAATGACTGAGTATTAGAGACTATCAATTACAATATGGGAGGAAAAATAAAGTATCGGTGCATCATATAATACTTGAGAAAAGATACGCCTGAAAATGAAAGTATCAATGTGTACTAAAAATTTCTAGTATTGTCAAATTTAATACTATTTATTATTCAAGGACATTTCAGAATGATTATTCTGATGTTCATTTAAAAAATTTGAGGACCAAATTATTGTTTTTCATTTCTCAGACAACAAAAATGTATCTGCTGTTTTTTCAAGATCGTTTTAGTATTTAAACCTTTATTCTAAAGAACGAGTTACTTGTGAGTTTGACTATGACCCAAACCTAAGATGGTCTCCAAGCTATTGTATCTTAATCAGTTAGTTGACTTAGGTTCAAGCCTAGAACCTAAGAATTAGTGTCATTTTACATCGATACTGTGGTTAATACTTTGGTGTGTTATTGCAGGCTTTTTTCCAGAAGAGTGGGACAATTTCCTTGTTAAATATCTCTATCCATCCTTTACCCCTACAGTATTATTGTTTCTTGCTGGAGCAGTAGCATTTGGAGTGGTGAAATATAAGCAGAATGAGAAACTCACGGAGCGAAAATAGTGTTTTTGATGTGATAATGTTAGAAATCTCTAATGTCCGGAAAAAGTACTATGAGTGATGATGATTGCAATCCTATTCTGGCTTCAATTTGCCAGAATCGAAGATGACAGGTGACAAGAATGAAGATTGATCAATTTATGTTGGATCCTAAGCAGCAACCCCATATTGCATCATATGGCCAAGTAACTAAGGTTTATGAAAGGAATTCAATCCCATTTGTAATTAACTGGATTACTTCTTTTTATTAAATTATGTACTAGGCTCTCATCTAATACTCTACACATAAAAATATATTATATAACTATTTCTGCCAATTGAAACTTCCTTGCAAGAATTCAGGTTCCAATTTTTGTTTTAGCAGGAATGTAGCCAACTATTAATGATGGCGCGTGGTAACTTAGAACTGTGTTACTGGATGCAAAAGTTTTGGATGGAAAAGGTTTTACAGTGACCGAGGTGGCTAGTGCTTAAGGTGGCCAACCCGGCTTTGAGAAGCTTGAGGCGTCCAATTATGCTTAAGTTTATTTTTATAGCTTATAGCTTAATCGAAATCAGTTGACTTTATTTTACCCTATAAAATAGCTTATTCATAAACACTTATATGATAAGTGTTTGTGCTATAAATGCTTAATTAAGTTGCTTATCCAAACATAGTTTAAGTGTACGTTTGGGTACACGTTTAACGCTGATTTCTCGCGTCCCATCACAATTTTGATGTATCCCTCGAACGATTCAAACAACTTTAGGTGAGGCTGAGACAAGGAAACCCATTTTTTTACGGAATTTAATTTCCACCAAAGGTTGAAAAAGGTGAAAGAAAATTGTAACAGATGGAAGCACTCCTAGGAACGGGCACAACTTCTGAAGACCGATGTTGGGGGTGAAATTGCTCTGAGGGGTTGTAGTCGAGATTGAGGTTTTATAGAGGGATTGTCCACAGAGAGCAATCATGACTGTTCACTTAATTCATCTTCTTCCAAAGTTAAGAGATCTACAAAGTGAGCTTCTTCTTCTACTTCAATAATGCATGTGTATCGCCAAACTATTTATTAGCCCGAGGATGTGCTAACCGATTAACATGAAAGGGACATATCTTTTGTTTGATAAAGAGTTGTGATGGGCGGTTGAAGACATTGTGGTTGGTAGAGGTCCTTTATTTGGGGACCTTCACTTGAGGGTGGCTTTTGTACCTATTAAGGTTGAGGGTTGTGTTTGTACTCGACAGTAGATGCTTCCTTGTATGGTTTAGTGGCTTCCAGATAGAGCTGTAAAAACAGGTCGGGCCGGCTTCCAGATAGAGCTGTAAAAACAGGTCAGGCCTGCCGGCCCGGCCAGCAAAAGCCCGAAAAAATGTAGGGCTTGGACATAGAAATTTGGGCCCGTTTAAAACCGGGTCTTTTATCACGAGCCCGTTGCGGGCTAGCCCGACCGGGCCGAGGGTAGCCCGTTTATTTTATGTGGGGAAGAAGATGAACCTTAAGGTTACGTTAGTGATAATGTTTAGTCAATTTTATTATTGTTTCTAAATATAAATGACAAAATTGACATTTGGAGTGTTGAGTGTTTAGAATACAGTGACACGATCAAATCTAGTTTATTCTAACCTGTTGTTTTCCTACCTAATTTATTTTTGTTCTAAAATACATCATCTTATATATTGGATTCCGAGACATGTCTTACAGATAAACTTTCCTATTTTTCGTTTCTTCTAAGACACTGCTGAAGCTTGGCCGTGTATGTAACATTGGATGCTTGGAATGTTTTGACACTTCATATTCTAAGTACTGCCTGAATAAATAGATGACTTATCACTTCCTTGGTTACTTAGAATAACATGATCAGTATAAAGAGAAATTGTGTGTAATCACTTGGCTACAAATTCAGAACGGGACTGTAAGAAAGGTAGATTCAGAATATAAGATGGAAAATAAATTCATAGAAATGTTTATACCTTCTATATAGAGAAATGCTAAATGTCGCGAAATGAAATTCATGAGAAAGTCACGAATTATGCTAATGAGAAAGTCATGAGATTGGTAATATTGGTAATTTGGGAAGTTTAGTATCAATTGGTCTTTTTGAGTGTAATTTTTTAATTAAAAGCTTTAAGTAACCGGGCTGGCCCGTAGTCCGTAAAGGGGCGGGCTTGGACAAATTTTTTTGAGCCTGATTATCTTCCAGACCTTTTTAGCCCGGCCCACCAAAGCCCGAGCCCGTCATGGGCTGGCCCGATGCGGGCCAGGTAGCCCATTTTGACGGCTCTACTTCCAAAGCCTAATCTTAAGTGTTACAATATCATATATTGAGAGATAGCTGGATATAGGTATGGGTCTGATTTTGACAATGGTTTGGATGGTATTGTTATACCCTAATTTTGGACCTAAAAATACTAGCTCAATTCTTCTTTTCTTGCATTTCAATTCATTTGAATTTGTCTCTGATTAATTGCATTTTTCTCTGCATATTATTTCAATGTTATTTGCAAAATTCATGAAAAAGGGCATTTTAGTCATTTCCTATATTAAAATTTCTTTCAATCTTTGAAAAATTGTTTGAATCTTTTCAACTGGTTTGAATAAGTCCTTATTTCAATTCTATGTCAAAATCCATTTCAAGAATTACGTTTAAAGTCATTTTGAGTCAGTTTAGCCCCTAGGGGCATTTTAGTCTTTTCATATGTTAAAACTCTGTTTAATTTCCAAAAAAATTGTCTCTGAGTCTTTTAATTTCGCTTGTATAAACTCTTGCTTTAATTCCATGTCAATTTTAAAATTGCATCTGAATCATTTTAAGTCGTTTTAATCCCTAGGGGGCATTTTGGTCATTTCACATAAAATTTCTGATTCATTTTAATCCGTTTTGTTGTTTTTAATCGTCTCGCTTTACGTTAATTTTCAATTTACTTTTTTTAATTCAATTTTAGTTTTAATTTTCATTTTGGTCCTTGTACTTTTGTTATTTGCATTTTTATCCTTTTTCAAGTTTGTTAGAGTCAAAGTCAAAGTTAGTTAAGGTCCAAGTGCCACATGGCATCACATCATTGGGCAAGCATCCTACTTGACATTCTATAAATAGGTCAAAGTCATGGTCAAGGTTCATACACACTAATCATTTTTTTTCTTTCACCAATTATTTTCCATCATTTCCACAAAAATACACAAAAAATAACAAAAAACCAATTTCTCTTTTTCCTTCTCTCTCCCCTAACCGTAACCACCATCTTCAATCACCATAACAACTTTTCTCCACCACTCAACCACCCTAACCAACCTAAACCACCACTTCAACCACCACAAACCACCACCTCTAACCTCCATAACCACCACAAAACCTCCAATCACTAATTCTTTCACAACCAATTCCTCACACACAAGTTCAATTTCGTTCATTACCATGTAATCAGATCGAAATCAACACAACTAGTGAAGTTCCAGCAAAGAAGAAACGTGAAAGAAAGAACGTGAAAGAAGAAACGTGAAAGAAAGAACGTGAAAGAAGGAACGAGCAGCAATCGAAGGTGAAAGAAAGAGAATCGCCGGATTCAAGAACAGAGGAAGAAGAAGCTTCGTTCGTGCAGATTCGAACGAATCCAGTTTGTGTTCGACAAAGGTATCTCCATCTCTCTTCTGTGTTTGTTTCTTCCGGTGATTCATAAACGTTCAGTCCTACCTTTAAATCCTTCTTTATCCGTCGAAATCAAGTCTGGATTCAGAAAGGATGTGAAAATCAATTTCTAAACAACCTAATTTTTTCTGAAAACAATTAAGTGCTCGAACTCCGGCGCGGTGGTGACGTTTCCGGCCACCACACCGAAGAGATGAGCTTGCCGGACTGTTTTTTTGCTTCAACGAGGAAGAAGATGTAGGTCGATTAGAGCTGGTGAGCGAAGGAAGAAGAAGGCGTTTTACGCCTCTGTTCCAACGTGTTCCTTTTTAACAATTCTTGATTCCATTTCATCCCATGCGTGCTCACCTATGCTATTACCGTGTGCCTTCGCGTGTTTTGAGCGTTGGATCTCGGATCTGATCCAATTGGATCGATCTGACGATCCCTGTGTCTCCCAGTAACCTGTTTCTGCATCTTGACTTGGGCTTGGGCTTTTGTGTGTTGTCAATTTCGTTTTTTGTGAATTTTCCTACTATTTGTATATTGCAAACTGATTTTTACACCCCTGTCTCATTAAAACTTTCAAAAAATCTCTAAAAATGTGCAAATTATTTTCTTGATGTTTTTTGATGAATCTTGATGTATTTATACGTTAAGTGTTGGTCAAAAAATGAGGAAATAATTTGTTCTTTTGTTAATTCAATTCTTTTCTATTTCTTGAAAAATCTTGTTAAAAAACTTCCAAAAATTCGTGAACTCTCTTGCAATTATTTTTGATACTTGAAACTTGTTTCTTATGATATTTTGGCATGATAAAAAATTGATAAAAATATATGTGGAATTTTCTTGTGATTTTGTGTTACTTTTTGCTAATTTTTTGTGAGATTTTTGCATGATCTTGATCCTAATTCTTGGCACATGCTATTGATTTGCGATATGTGAATTTGTGATGAGCTTATATCTGCATTTAATGTGTTTCTACTGAATGTTAATGTGTTGTGGATAGTTACTTGTTTTACAAGCCATGTAAATAATTGTTTGTGGAAATAAAGTGTGAAATGTGCTTAAAATGTGTCATAATTCTTGGTTTAATATTGTCTTATAATTTTCATGTCATGGCTGAAATAAAACTCTTTGAAGATTGTCATGGCATGAAAATTATAGGCCTTATGTTTGCGTGAATTTTATGACAAAGTTTAGGCGCATTTTACCACTTTTGTGTGCTAAGATTTTGTTACTTTTTGTCAAGTTTCATTACTTTCCTATGCTATTTTACTTGCATCTATTTCAATCCTTATTATTCCTTGTGCCACTAACCATTTTGTTTCATGTTTCATTCATCCATAAGCACAACTCATCTCACCTCATATTCTAGTTTTATTTCCTTGCCATTTAAATTTCATGCAAAGACTTAGAATGTAAAAACTTAGGATTCTTTTTGTACTTTACCTTTATGCCTTTAAAATTCTTGCAAGACCATAGAATGTATTTAGGCCAATGATGTAAAGGACAATGGACTCTAATGATGTACACCGACACAAGCACCGACACATGCACACACATCACCTAGATACTTTAGATGTATGGTTAGGATATGCATGTTTGGATGTATGTTTAGGATTGAATGTCTAGATGAATGCTTAGGATTTACACTTAGAAAAACCTCTTTTCCAAAAAAATATGAACAATATCACTCAAATCTTTTTTTCATAATAAACCTTGGGATCCAAAATCCCATTGTATTCTCTTTTCTTTTCTTAAATCAAATTTTAATGAATTTTAATCATACTTTGACTTTGATTTTTCAAAATAACTAATCAAACCTCACAATTTCACAATCTTATGCCCTTGAGGCCTCTCCCCCTCATTCTTAAAAATTCCAATTTTCAAACTTAAAATCAACCAACAAAAACAAAAGCATTTTTTGGAAGAGAACTACGGTGGATTTGATCCCTTAAACGGGTACGTAGGCAAGGAATCAAAATTCCTTCAATTCAAATAAAATAAAAATCCAAATACATTCTTCTCCCTCCAATTCTTCACTTAGAATACTCTTAGGCTTAATATCATCTTTCAAAATAGCATTTAAAAATAAAGCGCGCGCGTAGAAAGTAAAGACGGTTCCTATAGGATACTATAGTCGTTATGGGTGCCTAACACCTTCCCGTAGCGAAAACAACTCCCGGACCTCGATTCTCAAAGGTTTTGCTTACTTTTTCCCTTCCCAAGAAAAAATAAGATATCACCGGTTAAAAAGGTTCAAACGTAATCAATGTTTGACACCCGAAAACCAAGATAAAACATGTATTCGTGGTACAATTCTGACTTTTGACATTAACAATTTTACTACCAAGGACGTTGTCCCCCTAAAGCCCAATATGTTTTGGAAATATCCTCTTTTAGTTAAAGTGTGCAGAACATGGAAGTAAAGTTTGACATGACAATACGACGTAGAGTAGTTTTTGGATGTTTGCAAGCAACATATGCTCTTGATTTTCTTCTATCTATCCATATTGATAGGTTAGGCCATCATATGTCATTAGTAGAGTATCGTACTATCATTAGGTATCGCCTCATGATTCTTTTATTTCTTATTGATGAGTTTAGCCATATTTGTCGTAAGGCGTGTCTGGAGATCTTCGGGGAGCATGTAATTCATTGTAGGGATGACTTTGTTAGGGATGTCATTTTTAATATATCAAGGAAGGTGGAGATATCTGTGAAAAAAAGGGTATGTGAACTTCTTGACTAACCTATAGGAAGGAAGATCAACACTTATGCTAATAGATGTTCTTGTGTACAGGTGGGTGGGAGGGAAACATGCATGTCTGACACGTGGTCGACAACCTAGAGATAGGAACACATTGGTAGAAATGAAAAGACATCGAATTTTGACTGTTAGATCAGTCAGTTAGGCGTCATACGATCACGCCTACCCATGGCATAAGGAGCCCGCCTATAACAGTTTAAGAAAGCCAAAACTCATATAGATAAAGCACTTCGCCTCGTACCGAGCCTTATGCTTGGGGCTTGTGGACCAGGAAACCCCTATCAGAAGACTTAGTGCCTTCCACAAAGTACATCTACAAGGAGACATTCCCACAATAAAGGACGCACGCAAAGCCATACCTCCTATCAAGACTAAAACACTTCGCCTCGTACCAAGCCTCGTGCTTTGGGGGCTTGTGGACCGCGAAAACTCGAATAAAGGACAGTGCCCTTCATAAAGGCTCGAATGGACCTAAGCGCCCTTCTTAAGGGACGAAACAAGCTAAGGCGACGACTTTATAGGCATCACCAATAAGCATATTCTAGAAGAGGCTAGAATCCTCGATAATCATCCTTATCTCCTTAACTAAACGCCTAAAATAGAGGGCTTATCCTACTCTCTATTGACTATAAATACCCACTTTGTGCTCATTCTCAAGGCATCTCATAAACAGTTTAAATCCTAGATACGATTATTATCCTCGTGCAAGCACACAAGAAAAAGCCATTTTTCAGTCAGCACGGTCGTGCTCCCACTTCTAGTGGTCGTACCAGCATAGGCAGCACCTACACGCACGACCGTGCGCCCCACTGGCATGGTCATACGCCCCCTTAGGCAGCAGAATCTCAACAGTTTTAATGCTGAAAACTCTTGGAATTTGCCCATTATTGCTTTGTAATTCAAGTTTAATGCCTTGTCTAAGGTTCTAGGCTATAAGTAGGTCCTTTATCAGACTTGTAACACATCTTGATATACTTGTGAACTTACTCTATATTGAAATCAAGTTTTACATTGTTCTTATTTTTCTACACTTTATTTTTCTTGTCATTTACTACCTCCGTCCTTAATTATAGGGCCCTTTTGAAAAAATAACGGGAATTAAGATAGTGGATATTTGTATTAAATATGTTTGTAATTACTATTGTTTTTACAATTTTATCCTTTAAGAGAGAGATTGGTTTATGTTTTCAACATGTTATTATTGTTGATTGAAGAAAAAGATGTATAATAAATAGGGGCATGTATGTAAAGAAATGATTAATGTAGTTGGAAATAGCAAAGGGGTCTTATAAAAAGGGACAAAAAAAATTCTCAAAAGGGTCTTATAATTAGAGACGGAGGTAGTACAATTTCTGCACTTTATACTCCCTTCGTCCCAATTTAAGTGAGCTTTTTGCTCATTTCACACTTATTAAGAAAAATGTAGTAGTGAAGGATAGAGAAAAATGATTTTAAGTGCTCTTGTCAAGTATTGATGCATTTACCATTATTATAAATGCTAAGTAAAATATGTCGATAACTTTTAACGATCGTTGAAGGACCGAACCCAAAACAGAAACACACAAACCAACACAGATCCAACCAAACAACGCAGCAACGACAACGTGGGCAGATTCAAAGGCCGCGGCCGCGGCGCTGACAACCAATAACCCCTTAAGGGGGAGTGATGGTGAAGCCTTCATATAGATAGGGTCGAAGGAAGAAGAAATTATTTAATAAGTACTCCTATAAGAAAAGGGAATGTAGTGAGTTAGGACCATTATTGTTTTCTTTTCGGGACATATATATGGACCACTCAATCTTAAGTTGGTTTTAATAGCAGCTGGGTTAGATGTCTGAAATGCTCAAATCCATTAAATGTTGCGTGTATCAATTCATCAGAATTCTGTGAAGTTTTAGATGAATTGAACCAACCTCTCATCCCATATTCTAGTTATTGCATTTCTTCTTCACGCAAAGACATTTGCAATAACTATATCTTCATGTCTCTTACTTTAGGTCAGTAATAATATTTGCAATAACTCTCTATCTTCATGTTTCTAGAGTTGGGTCGGTGATGATATTTGCAATAACATATACATGTCCCACATTCTTTTAACCTCACCGGTAACATCTACCATTTCATAATGATATTCAATAGAAGAATGAAATCCTAGTGTAGCTTATGCTTTAGATGTTTAAGCGTTTACAATCAAATATGTGTGATTTTAAAATTAATATGGTTAGAATCAAATGGTTTTAATAATTCGATGATTATGACTGATTAATAATGTAAACAATCTTTACACCGACTTTGTATTATAGTTTTAAAAACAGGATCGGTCATTGACTCGGCAAGGTTATTGGGTCAAACGTTAAACCACTGGATCATTAGTTGAACTGCATAACTTGATCAGATTAAATGAAATGACTTAATTGTATAACTTGGTCTTTATAATAACAAATTTTTATCGATATTAAACCAGATTGAATCAAAAGATTCGATTTGTATCCATAACTTTTTTTTGTGGTGTCTGGGATTCGAACCCCGGACCTTTTGCATATATTATATGCACTGTCTTTACCATTTGAGTTAAGCTCACGAGAACATTTGTATCCATAACTATAAATATATAAATAAATATGTTAATATATCATGAAAAATATTGTATAAGTGATTTTGTTTTTACAAAATATGCTATAAGTGATTAAAATGTTTTAATTCTTATGAAAAAAATTCCTCAATTTAAAAATAAAAAAATTTAGATCATCAATATTATATTGGAGTAAGTTTATCTTTGTTTTCTTTTTTATTAAAAAAAAAAAAAAAGGAACTCAACAAAAGCTTGCCATAGCCTAGAGATAGATTAGCATCATATTTTGTCAAAAGTGCCTGGTCCGATTCCTTTGCCAGCCATATTTTTATTTTGTACACATTTTTAGTTTCTAACACAAAAACAAAAAAAAAAAAAAAAAATGTCCTACTTACCGAACCGGTTTTTTGTACCGGTTTGATGATGTGGCATCCGACCTAATACCATGGGCGATCCAATAGTTGGCTCAGACCGGTAATAGGTCTGGTTCACGGTTGAACCTGCCGGGTCGAGCTGGTTTTTAAAACTATGCTTTAAAAAGTAAAAGAAGAAGAAGATACTAGTACAAAACAAACACTTATTGACACTGGGATTTTAAGTGGACAACTATCCACCTGACTTAAAAACCTATGTGGAGGCTATTGACACAGGGATTTTAATTGGGCAGCTATCCACCTGACTTAAAAAATACTTAATGAATGATTTTATAACTTGAATTTGTTTATCGTTTGATATGAAATTTGATCTACTGATATTTTATATTAGTGGCCATGTATGAAATTTTAGATTAATTTGTTAAATTATGTATTATAATCATATATACGATGGTAATAGCTAATAAAAAAAATTAAGCGAGTTATTAAGTGGGATCACAACATAGACTTAAAAACTGTGAATTTTTTTTAATTCTTTTTGAGCATTTTTAAGTGGGGTGACCTAATTTAATAAACATATTTTAAGCGCGGTGACCTGAATTAATAAAACAGATTTTAAGTAGGGTGACCTGACTTAATAAAACGTTTTTAAGTAGAACGAATCGTCCAACTTAAAATCAAAATAGTTACTAAGTCGACCACCTATAAGTGGGATCCCCAACCGACTTAAAAATTGTTTTCTATACTAGTGAGAAGAACATGTTCTCGTCAGTTTTTTATTCAATATATCTAAAAAAATATTATTTTATTTATAAATATGATCGGAGGGAATATATTGCTTGTGATTCAGAGCAACAATAAAACATTGTATGTGGTTTGGCTATTCTAGCTGCTCCAAAGGTTCGATCAAGTTCCATGCCTTGGCCAATAGTGGCAGACCTAGAAAAAAGTGTTTCGGTGGACCACAAAAATCAGCTATAAGACCATTTACAATGGTATAAACTCTCAACATCCACTTTTTTAATTCCCAACACTCCACATCATTTTCTCTCTTTTCCACCTAATAATTCAACACTCATTCAACTTTTACCCTCTCCAATGGTTTTTCATTCAACACTCTACCCCACCACTTTTTATTTCATATTCTTATTTAATTTTATATTTTTGTTTTTATGATTACATAAAATTAAAATTATCGATTAAAATTAAATTAAAATAATAAACACTTAACAATTTATTTTTATTTTCTTAACTTAAAATGCAATACAATAAACTAAACATGTGACACACAAATAACTTAAAATGCAAGACAACAAACTAAGCACACAACACACAAGTAACTTAATTAGTACGATACAAATCATCTTCAATCATGAAACATTCCAAACTTTTCCCATATGTGCTTCACTTGATCTACTTGCAATTCGTGATGAACATTTGGATCACGCAACTCGGATCTAGCATGCACATGATTTGCAAAAGCGGGTAACACTTCGATCGAGTATGGTTGCAGTGTACTAGATCCACTTTCCTCAGACTGCTCAAAATTGGTCCAACGTTGAGAATATGAATCTCGTTCATCCTCAACAATCATATTATGTAATATGATGCACGACCTCATGATGATACCCAAATCGACCATGTCCCGCAAGCGAGCTGGTTCACTGATGATTTTAAATCGAGCTTGAAGCACTCCAAATGCATGTTCGATGTCCTTCCGACATCCCTCCTGAAATTTTGCAAATAACTTATCAGGTTCACTTTGAGGAAGTCTAATCGATTTGGCGAAAGTTGGATAAGAAGGGTAGATACCATCAGCTAGATAGTATGCCATATTATAGGGATGTTGATTCACAAAGAAAATCACACTTGAAGCCTTTCCCTGTTCCACATCATCAAACACTAATGACCGGTCTAGAACGTTTATATCGTTCAACGTTCCCAGACATCCAAAAAAGGCATGTCAGATCCATAGATCATGAGATGCAACTGCTTCAAGAATAATTGTGGTGGTTCCCTTATCCCCCTTAGTAAATTAACCTTCCCATGCTTTAGGACAATTTTTCCACTCCCAGTGCATGCAGTCAATAATCCTGATCATCCCTGGGAGTTGAATCCTCTGGATTTGGAGTGACTTCATTAGCAACTGCCATGCCACCAAGAGTTATTTGTGTTGAAAATCCGGGAAATTCATGTGCACCAACACTCGGAAAATTTTCATTCCCCATTGGCATATAACCATTAAACGGAGGTGTTTGAGATGGATATCTCATCATAGATCCATAATATGGATAAAGTTTGGAACAGAGGATGACTGGTTGAAATTTGGTGCAAAACCAAAATTAGATATGTTTTGAAGACGGTGGTTAGAAAATTGATTTGGATTTTGATAATTGTTGGGATTTTGGTAGCTAAATGGGTAATTAGAAAAATTATGGGTGTTGAAATGATTATTATTGGGATCTATTTCACTAAAAACAAGATTAAAACTTCAAAAGAAAAGCTAACAGAAAGATAATAATATTAAGATAGTGGAAAATTTTGTTTTTTTTCTTTGTCCAAATCAAATGAACCAAGTCTCTATTTATAGACAAAAAAATCATGAATTTTGGTAAAAAAAATTAATTTGCAATGAAATAATTGAGTTCAAATTATTAAAATGAGTAAAATCCATACAGCCAATCAGATCCTGGCACGTGTTAATCCCTATCCATTCAACACTCTCTATCTGCGTCCTTTCTGTCCCTCACGCGCGCCTGTCGGCGCGTGCATCTCACTTGTGCTGCAAGCCAGTGAAAAAGCGCCACGTGGCGGCTATGGACCCCATTTTTTCAGAATTCAACACAGTTGAATACATTCAACTCCTCTCTCCTCCACATCATTTTTCCCCAACTTCAACACTCCATTGCAACATCACCAAGGGTTGAACCTTGCTTTCAACACCATCATTCGTCACCATTGCACTTGGTCTAAGATATAAACACAAATTTTAAGTTGTAATAAGTGTATGTTAAAAAAATGTTGTAATAAACGTTAAACACCGTCACTTTATTAAAAGCTTATCGATTAAAAAATACGAGTTATAAAATTTAATATGGCGCAGTTATAAGATTCAGATTAGCTAAACTTATATGTAGCCACAATATACTTTTTTTTAGGCAAAATAAACTCACAGCATTTCATGTACAAAAAGAAAAAATATATAGTACTTGACACTGAAACAAAATTGAAATGGTCAAGACAAATCGAGCATGTAAGTGTGTTTGGATGGGGGAATGTTTTGAGGGAATGTGATGTTACGAGGGAATTCAAATATTTTGAGGTGAATTCGATTGTTTGGATGGGGGAATGTAATGTAATGTTGATGAAATATAATGTTATGAGGGAATTCAAATACTTTGAAGTAAATTGCCTAGAATTTTAAATTCTTTAAAATTTCCAAATTACCTCATCCAAACACATTAAAGAATATGAATCCATAATTCGAATGTTGAATTAACTTACCTGCACAATAATGAGTTAAAAACAGAACATCGGTTCTAAAATAAAAGATAAACAAACTCGACAAAAAAAATCTCGACAAAATGATCTACAAAACACTTTTTTTAAGTATTCTAAATTAAAAATTTCAAAATACATTAAATATACACAACTTTAATAAAAATCTGTTATTTAAAGTTCATAAAAAAAATTTAGAGGCATTCTTAACATTTTCCCTATTACTACTATACATGAAGAGAAAGTCTTTCGTGGACAAGATCCTACATGAGTGTGAATAGACATGAATATCAAACATCAAGATCAGGCGCCGCTACCACCACTTTTCCAATTGCCAATGCTGTTTTGTGCTGATGATAAATCTCAATGATTACGTTCTTTAAAAAAGAAATCTCAATGATTATGTATTAAAATAATTTGATATAACTAAAACTTTCTTTTGACTGGACTAAAATTAAGTGAAGAAAATTAGACAATCTTTCACTGAAAAACAAGAAAAAATAAAATGAGAAAATCTTTGATTATCTAATATGCATAACTAGAGTAGTAGAAGTGATCAAGTGGTTTAGTGATCCTTTGGACAAGCATTATAAGACTTTAAGGGATAAAATAATCTTGTTTTCTAATGCATAACTAGATGGAAAATGCTAACTAGATAGGGCCTTAGTTAACAAATCCTGTATGCAGTTGTTTTCTAATGCTAAATTGGAAAATCTTGTTGCTCCCTCCTCCGATCATTTTCCTTTTTTGTTGGATAGAACAACGGTGGAATGGCCACATAGAATTAAAAGATGAATGAGGTGGTTCACAATAGTTAGCTAGGCATAGACATGACAACAAAACCCGCCCCTGCTAGACCCGGCCGTCCCGCTCCTGAATTTAACAGGGAAAAGTCGATTTAGCTGGGTGCGGGTGCGGTGGAAATCTGAATTTTTAGTACGGGGGCGGGGGATGCTTACACCCGCCCCACACCCGCCCCGGTCCCGCACCCGCTTTTTGAAATTTATTTTATTAAATTTTATAATCTTATTTCCATAAGCACCAACCTATTTTAATATATTATTAATCTTTAGAAACATATTTATTATAATTATTTTGCTCTTTTGAAAAAAATTTATTAGATCTTTAAATATTAATATATTATTGTTTTTTGTTGCTATGAAAAAAATGAAAAAATATGCATTTTTTAAAATATTTTATAAAAAATAGTTTTTGCGGGTGGAGGTGGGGCGGGGTTGGGTGTTCAATTTTTACCCCCTATATGATTTGGGGACGAGAACGGGGGCGGGTGCATGGAAGCGGAGGCGGGGACGGGGATGCTTAAACCCGTCCCCGATCCGTCCCATTGCCATGTCTAGCTAGGCAATGTAGGTAATAATAACCGGTCAACGACTCCATTCCATATAGAGGAATTTAAAGAAACAATGTTCTCTATGTAGCCTGACAAGTGTTCCGAACCTGATGGTTTTAATCTTGTGTTCTACCAAGACTGTTCATAGAGAGGATATTTATAATATATGTTGTCAGTGGCTGAGCGAAGGGCAATTTCCAGCGTCTTTGAACTCTACAAATATAGCTTTGATTCCAAAAGGTATTGAACAAAAAACTATGAAAGACTGGAGGCCCATCACGTTGTGTGTTCTCTATAAGTTATTGACGAAAGTCCTTGTGAATCGATTGAAGAGGATCCTGCATAAATGCATTGCTGATACCCAATCGGCTTTTTTGCCTGGTAGATCCATCCTAGATAATGCACTAATAGCTATTGAGTTGGTCCATTATATGAAGATAAAGAAGAGAGGTAATGAGAAAAGTATCGCATTTAAGCTAGATATTTGTAAAGCGTATGATAGGATAGATTGATCTTATCTTAAACAAACTCTCATGTTGAAAAATGTCACACTTAAGCTAGATATTTGGGTAGAAAAATATTTGGATAGACAGATATTTCACTTAAGCTAGACACGGTTTAATTAAAATATATAAGTGAAATAGTATAGAAAAATTGTCTCACTTATTTTGGATAGAGGAAGTACTCCTCCGGTCCTAAATATAAGAGAAAAATATTTTGTTAGGTTTATTAAATTATTAATGTATCTGGACTATAATATAAATTAAATACAATATTTATTTAATGACCAGAAAAAATAATCTTCTCTTATATTTAAGATCAGAGTGAGTATTATTTATCTAATTTGAAATGTGTACGCTTTTAAGAAAAATAATTACTTTGCTGAAAAATGATTTTTCTTATAAACTAGAAATTCATTTTTTTTATGATTTTTTTTATGGTGGCCGGGGTTTGAACCCCGACATTGCATATATTATGCATTGTCCTTATTAACTGAGCTAAGCTCACGAGGACTATAAATTCATTTATAAAAAAAAAAAATTGAAGGACATAAATCTAACTCAGTTGAGAAGATAAGAAAAATAAAAATAATATTTTTTTTCATATTAAATAAAGATATCATTCCTATAATTACTTATAAATTTGTTTAATATTAAATAAAGGTTAAAATTGAAATATTATTAAATTTTATTAATTATCTGTCCACTAAGTATTGCAACTATTTTAATAAATAAAAATGACAGTGAAAAATAATAAATATGTTATTTATATTTTAAAATAACATGTAATATAAGAAGAAGAAAAAACTGAAATTAACGGTTGTTGTACCAGTTGTAGCATATACGGTTATTGTGTCCTCGTGAGCTTAACTCAGTCGGTAGGGACAATGCATAATATATGCTAGGTCCGGGATTCAAACCCCGGCCACCACAAAAAAGATATTGTTATTGTTATAATTGTTGGAAAAAGTCTTTGGTCCATCCATTAAACTTTAGAAACTTGTTGTTCTCATTTCAGCCTTTGCTATGGAACACTAAGAAATTACATATGTATTCTCATCGGCAGTTAACTGTCATCGAATTTACACTACAAAAATGAAACTTCGGTAGTTAACTGCCGCAGAACAAGAAATTTAGACAGTTAACTGCCGTCGGGTAAGTTTTTAGCAAACTTAAAAGTGAGAACAACAATTGTCTAAATTTTAAGGGATTTCATAACCGGAAAAGAAAACTAAGGGATTTTATTGTTGTAATTTGTCAATAAAAGAACTTTCTAATTAGGGTTAAATATTTTTTTGGTCCCTATAAAATTGCGATCTTTTAAGTTTAGTCCTTACTTAATTTTAATAGCTTTTTTAATCCCTACAAAAAAAAAATTTACTTATAATTTTAGTCCCTGCTAAAATAAATTTTGTTTAATTATATTTAAACTCTTAAATTTTTTAACGATTCTTTTTATACAAGTTTAGAACACTATGAAAGGTTCATTTACTAAAATCTATAATTTTTTAACATGAAATAAATTAAATATGAATTTTTTAAAACGACAAAAGTTTAAGATATAAGTAACAAAAATATGGACGTAGAAATCAAATTTTTGCGATATTTTTTTCGGATGACCTTTTAATAACGTTCTTAATACGCCTGTAAAAAATTGTTGAAAAACTTAAGAGTTTAAGCATAAATTAAACAAAATTGGATTGAGTAAGGACTAATATTGAGTGCAGAAATTTTTTTGTAGGGACTAAAAATGCTATTAAAATTAAGTAATGACTAAACTTACAAGGTCACAATTTTGTAGGGACCAAAAACATAATTAACCCTTCTAATTATTACATTAAAATAATTTGAGAACTTACAAAATCTAAAAGAAGCATATGCTCTAAATCAGTTGGAATTCTTACCTCACAATGGGAACATAAAATCTCCCTAATTTAAGGGTTACTCGTGTATTCTTTGATTTTTATTCAGGCTTTGTCCTACTGTCAGACACTCTTTCACCTACTAGACTATTACTCTATTATACTCTTATTCTATTCGTATACCCTTTCTTTCTTCATGTTGTTTTCAGCTTGAGACCAATCACCATAGTGAAATCCAGCTGTGCTTCCGGAAATTGCGTTACTTGATGACCAAACAAACAATGGTGTCTCATAATTTGTTGAATTTTGCTCACTCTTTTGAGTCAACCTGGATATTTAATGCATTGATATCCTGCTCAGTCGCATCCCTTTTTTCTTAGACTAATCAACTCAAAAGTAAACTAGTTATGTTTGTATTTTTTTTTTTTAAGACAAATAGTTAAAAGGTCATATTAATCAACTCAAAAGTAAACTCTAATTAGATATGAGTTGATTTCTCAAAGTATATTGGAATTCAAGGAACACTTATCAAATTATGATTGTTATCTAGTGTTTTAAGAGCATTAGATAAAGAATCTAGTGTTTTAAGAGCATTAGTTTTCAAGGCAAACACTTTTTAATATAGTAAACGGAGCACATCAAAATTTTCAAGAACATGTATATAGGGAAAAGCATTTGCGATCCTTGAGTATGCTGCAAAATGCAAAGGCAAATCCTCAACCCATGGATCGAGATCATGGTGTAAAAACAAAGAGTAATCGGTTCCTCTTTTCGTTTTCTGGTTGGGTTTCTAAGGAGCAAATGGGTGCTTTTTTAGTGCCACTTTTAAGAAAAAAAAGACTACGAAAGCATTTTCAAGATTTTAAAAAAACACAGTAAAAAGGAGTACTACACTACCATCATACTAAACATCGGACTCCACTTTGGTACCATTAATGGCACCAATGGCATCATATCATTGCATCTCCACAACACACACACACACACATCACACACACATCCCCACACACATCCACACACATCAACGGTCAGGATTGGTTCTATGGCACCAATGGCACCATTGCTATGGCACTGAAGTATTTTCCCTAAACATCACTTCACAAATCCCAATAAATTTCTTGTCAAAAAAAAATCCCAATAAATTTAAAATTTTGAAAAAGAAGTAAAGTAAGGACCCGACAGTGGGACCCCAACTCACGCCTCATATTTGTTTGGATTTATTCTGGCTTCTCAAGATTTTAACTAGTTAAAATACCTAATCTGCTATTATAACTTGGATGTCTTATATTCTCGGGGAGACTTAGTCCATTATAATGAAACAGACAAATTTAGTTACTTATTTGGTTTTGATAATTGCTTAGTCGTTAGTAGTAATGGTCGAAGTGGTGGTCTAACACTATTTTAGCGTCATTATTTTCACTATACAATATTAAATTATTCTGCTAGTTATATAAATGTTTAAGTCAATGATCCTAGTCGAAGAAAATGGCAATTTACAGGTTCTTATGGTTTTTCCAAAAGGAGGTGGAAGATGTGCCTCTTGGGATTGTTTGAGAAGTTTATCGAATGCTACATTGTTACCATGGTGCATCCTAGCTGATTTCAATGATATCTTGGATGACCGTGAGAAACGAGAGGGCTTTGATCGTGCTAGGTGGTTACTTAATGGTTTTAGACAAGTTGTTTCAGATGCAGGTATAGTTGATGTCTTTAAGGAAGGATACCTCTTCACTTAATTTAAAAGTTTGGGTACTCCGAGAGCAGTCGAAGAAAGGTTGGATTGTGCTCTTGCTAATGAAGTATGACTCTGTTTATACCCTAATACTAAGGTGGAGAATTTAGTAGCTCATGCTTCTGATCACTGTCTGATTCTCCTTAACAAGGAACCTGTCAATCGTGTTTGGGTGCCCAAAAGATCTTTTAATTTCGAGAATGTGTGGTGTGTAAAACCATGAATTCATGATGTTTTTTCTGACAGTTGGATTTCTAGTGCAGATATGCCGACCGCTAAGAAGTTAGAGCATTGCGAATCTGAACTTAGCTCGTGGAAGAGATTGATGACTGTCGAAGAGAATTAACCTAATGTTGTAATCAAGGTTTAACAGCTGACCTAAATCATCTTACAATTTTGAGGAAAAGGATGACCTAATTGATGATACAAGAGGATAAATATTGGCGGCAGAGCGCAAAAATTCATTTGTACAGCGATGGCGACCTTAATATGAAGTTTTTCCACGTGTCTGCTACATCTTGCAAAAAGGGAAACTGAATTCTATCCTTAGAAAATGATGTTGGAGACCGAGTTTTTGATGAGCAAGGAATGTGTCAAATTGCAAAAGGTTATTTCGAAGAATTGTTTCTTGAAAACCATAGCAGTTGTGCACCAGTCATTGAGGTAATCGAGAAAGTTGTGTACGAAGAGGATAATGATTTTCTAACTGCTCCGTCTCAGGTACAACAATTTAAGGATGCCATGTTTTCTATGCATCCGGATAAATGTCTAGGCCTAGATGGTTTTAATCTTGTTTTTTCCAGCATTTTTTGTTTATTTTGTAGTCTTAATATATATCACCAGTGATGTTCTTGGCTCAACGATAATCAATATCCTCCATCACTTAATTCCACAAAAATTGCCTTGATTCCTAAAAGTATCGATCAGAAAACAATGAAGGATTAAACACCTATAGCATTGTATAACGTTCTGTATAAATTACTTGTCAAAGCCCTTACTAATATGCTTAAGGTTATCATCCATAAATGTATTTATGATAATCAGTGGCACTCAATTTTTGATAATGCTATGATTGTTGTTGAAGCAGTCCAACATATGAAAATTAGCAAGCACAAAAGAGATAAGAATGTTACACTTAAGCTTGACATTAGTAAGGCTTATGACCATATTGATTGGATGTATCTTAAGGAAGTTATGTTAAAAATGGGTTTTACTAATCAATGGGTTAGGTGGATTTTGATGTGTGTCGAAATTGTTGACTACTCTGTGATTGTCAACAATGAGATGGTGGTGCCTATTATTCCAGGAAGGGGTCTAAGGGATGGTTGTCCTCTTTTACCTTATTTATTTATCTTGTGTTCATAAGGCCTCTCACCTTTGTTTGCTAATTATTGCTTCTTTTTTTTTTTAGGGAAGACGAACGAGAAGCGCAAGTGGTAAAACACATTCTTGAAACTTATGAGGCAGCTTCTGCTCAAGCCATTAGTCTCCATAAGTCTAAAGTCTTTCACAACAACAATGTGCCAACCCCCTTTGAAGGAAACCATCACGACAATTTTAAGTGTACGAGCTGTCATGGGAACCGGCAAATATCTTGGCATACCGTCGAGGGTTGCCCAAAGCAAAGAAGCTACCTTTAGTTTTATAAAAGATCGTATATGGCATAAAATTAATTCGTGGATTATCAAGTATCTATTCAAATCCGGAAGAGAGGTAACAATCAAATTGGCACTTTAGTCTATCCTATCATATGTTATGAGTATCTTTCTTCTTCCAAATAAATTAATTGATGATATAGAAAAAATGATCAATGCTTTTTGGTGGGGGCATGGTTGATCTACATGAAAAAGAATTCACTGGTTATGTTGGAAAAGGCTCTCTGTTTACAAAAAATTTTCAAATATAAAGTCTTGAATGATTCTAAGTATCATAGCTTGAAGCCTAAGGTTCTGAAGTAGGAAAAGTTCTTCAGAACTAACCCCAACGAACCGATGAATATATGGGTATCTAAGTCTGAAATTTTCTATGCTTCATATATGATTTATGGAGGATCAAGGCTTAAGTCATGGTACCAAAACAATGTCTGGCCACGACACATGACAGAAGAAAAGCATATATTCTAAACCCTAACACTAAAAGAGGGAGGAACTGTTGGATTTGGAGGAAACTAGAAAGGCAAGATAATCTGTATGGGTACTATTGGTAATTATTTTATCTCAATTAATAATGGCTAGTTGGTAGGTGGACTGAAACATAACCTACTTAGCATAAGTAAATTTTGTGATAATGGTTATGAAGTGGTGTTTGATAAGATTAACTGCATTGTCATCAAAGACTCTGACAAATCCATAGTGTTCACTGGAAAGAGGAAAAACAATGTTTATAAGATCAAATTCTTTGATTTGGCTGATTAGAAGGTAGTTTGTCTTCTATCAGTGAGTGATTAAAAATGACTTTGGCAGAGATTAATCTAGGACAAGCTAGTTGGAGATTAATCTCTAAACTTAACAAGTTAAAACTTGTTAAAGGTTTGCCAGAGTTAAAATATCACTCAAATACTCTCTGTGGAGCAAGCCAAAAGGGTAAGATTGCTGAAAATTCCTTTAAACACAAAGAACGTTGTATCTACCTGCAGACCTCTGGAACTTCTTTGCATTAATCTATTTGGATCAGTTAGTGTAACACTCTAAACCCGAAAGCAATAAACATGCAAATAAATAATATATTTTCAAAAGAGTTTATATGTCACTTCATCATTTATCTCAAAAACATGCATAATCTATTTTTCATAAAACTCGCAGTGGAAAATCAACAACATAAATATTTCCAGCAACACACATAAATCTCAACAGTCATGTATCACATCTCATAAATACATCTCCAGGATACAACCAAATCTTAACAAAAATAACAATAAATCTCAAAGGTATCAAAATAAAGACTCAAGATCGACACTCCTAAATAAGAGCCTATCTAGACTCCAAGTGGAAACATAAACGAGGTAGCATCCATGCTAGTCCTTAAGCACTCACAGGTAAGCAAAATAACTCAAGCATGTAAATCACCTATGCCATTCAAATAAATGACGTGGTGGTCAACCAAACGACCAATGGGGGTTAGATATTATTCACATAATAACATATGATAAAATAATTAGCATTCAAGGTTGTCAATTACCACATATTCATATACATACTCATCATCCTAGAATACTAACATCATGTGAATATTATCATAAACAATTATCACATCATTTGTAATTAACGACATCAACTTAAGTAAACATATTCATCATCATTTCAACATCAAGAGGTCATCATGTCATCAACAATTCAATTCATTGTATTTATACTTTGTCATGTATAAGAATCAAATCATATCTTAACATAACAAAACTCATCAACATATATCACCATTTCAATTAGGCACATTAGCATAGATTTTATTATCTCATTTCATCTCATCAAGTAACATAACATCACCTTTTACATTTTCAAATATACATGTTCATACAACATTTCCATAAATCCTCACATAATCATTTCAATTAATCACAATCATCATTCAAGAGTATAGACAAGTAATTCAACATCATCAAAAATTCACCAAGTCAAATACATATGATTCACACTTCATTACCATCACCAAAATAATTATCATCAAATAAAATCATCAAGTGTACAAGCATCCCCAATTAACAAACATCATCATGTACACATCTCCATACATTTCACACAATCACATAATTCACCAAGTCACCACATTTACATAATTCACCAAGTCATATCATCAAGTAATTCACCAAATCACATCATTAAATAATTCACCAATCACATCATCAAGAATAAGGCATTTCATAAAGACTCGGATGCATGCAATGTTCTGGACACATCTCTACATGCATGTGGTACCAATTTTGGATATCGGAGGTAATATTACTGAATAATCCACCCATCTTCGTGATTATTTTGATACAACCAGATTTATTGTTTCTGATGCATTCCCTCATCTTTGATTTTCCCATCTTTGTGATTACAATACTCAATGAATGGGTGGACTTCAAGTAAAGACTCGACAATGCATAACTCAAAACTCATCATCATTATATAATTTACACCACATAATATATATCTCATATTCGTGATTCTCGTCATTAACACATCATTTGCATCATCAAGTAATTACAATCCATATATCACAAATCATCATCAACTAATAATCTCCATGTATTCATCATCGAAAAATAAATTCCACATATTCATCACCAAAGAATAAACTACACATATTCATCACCAAATAAACAACTCCACATATTCATCACCAAATAAGGAAGCAATATCACTTTAAAAGGCATACATTGTAAAATAGAGGAATAATCACTCACATAATGATAATCCACATATTAAACACCCATCAAATATGATTCATTCTTAATTCACCATATTATCATGAATATAAAATCATTTGCAAGTTATCAAATCATTTTTCAACATTTTGACAAAGTTCGTCTATTTTCACAAAAATCATCTTTTTCCAAATAATTCACCGGAACAAGGCATTCATGCTCAAACACATCAACAAAGCATTTTCATATATCACATAACATCACAGTAGTTCATACTTATCAACATCATAGCTCAATTCTGGTTATTTCCAAAAATTCACAAAGTTCGTCTCATTTTCTTCATTTTTCAAAACAAATTTATTTTCAAAGCAAAACCAAGTCATATGCTCAAAAACACCTTACATGATTGTTCTAAGTTCATTTTTACAGAAAACAAGTCATAATCTCACCATTTTGTTCAAGAAAAACGAGTTTCGAAAAAATTTCAAGTTTATGTCATTTTCAAGTCAAGTTCGTCTTAAATCTATGAAATCAATTTAATTCAATTCAAATATTGTTCCAGTAGCTTAAAAGGTTAAAACAAGGCTTAATTGCATGTTTGGTCCCTTATGTTTATTTTAGTTTTCAAGTTGGTCCCTTACGTTTTGAAAGTTTCAAGTTGGTCCCTTACGTTTTAAAAGTTTTCAAGTTGGTCCCATACGTTTTGAAAGTTTCAAGTTGGTCCCTTATGTTTATTTTAGTTTTCAAGTTGGTCCCTTATGTTTATTTTAGTTTTCAAGTTGGTCCAAAACATAAGGGACCAACTTGAAAACTAAAATAAACATAAGGGACCAACTTGAAAACTAAAATAAACATACGGGACTAACTTGAAACTTTCAAAACGTAAGGGACCAACTTGAAAACTAAAATAAACGTATGGGACCAACTTGAAACTTTCAAAACATATGGGACCAACTTGAAAACTAAAATAAACATAAGGGACCAAACATGCAATTAAGCCTTAAAACAACAACAAAACACACCCTAAGGAACACATAGGGATGTCCGGAAACACCCTAGAAGGTCGGAAAATGCAAAACATCAAGTGTTGTTGTTCAGCACTTCTCTCCATGGAACAAAATCTGCTCGCCGTGGCGAGATCTCACCGGGGTACAGAAGCCCAGAACTGGGTTTTTCCCACTCGGGAACTCACACCAAAAACACACCAAAATCCCAATTTTGATCTCATTTGTCCCAAAATCGTTACACAAACTTTGTCAATAGTTAACATATATCAAGGAATAGTCAAAACACTTTTAATCATGAGTTCATATCATCATTTCACCATAAAATCAAAATCAAACTTAATTTTCACCAAAAACTCATATTTTCACAATTTCATCCAAACTTCACAAACAATACCAACAATTCAAACTATTGTGAATTCGTTGAAAAATCACACCAATAAAATACTTGATGTGTGGAGCAAAATAATCAAGCAACCAAAACAAACGTGGTGACTGTTATAAACACAAGCAAAAGATAGAACAACAAAGGAGAGAAAAAGAGAGAACACATGAAAATTTGTTTTCCCAGTTCGGTCTAATACTGACCTAGTCTGGGGGAGAGAGCAGCTCTCCGTTCCACTATAATGATGAGTAACTTTACAAAGAGATGTTAAAAAGGTTACAAGAATTAGTCTTCAAACATAATTCTACCCAAAGTCCCAATCTCTTCCTGTGACCAAGAGACTCAATCCTAATAGTGTTTCTCCAAGGTGAATCAATCCCAACCCTAGCGTTTGTTGCCAAGAGCAAACTCTACAAACCCTAGTTTTTGTGTTGGCTTCTAAACCCTTGTTTTCAGCTCTCTACTCTCTCTAATTCATCTGATACAAGGTTTATATTTATAGAGAAATATAACTCATAAATTTGGAACAGATATCACGTTGAAGATATGTTTCTTTTTTTTTCTCCTTTAATGAAAGAATGTTTGCATCAAATATCCCTTCATACGGTACAAAAATATATTTATTGTCCATAAATATATTTGAAACAAATATTTTATATTTTTATCAACAATATTTTTCATCCATCAAATTTTGAGTCAATTTCAACAATTCTCCACCTTGACTCTAAATTAGTGATGATGTCAATTTAACCATTAATCACTTTGCTGCTCTCTCCATGCTTCATTTTCCCTTTCTTCCAACTACACCATGTAGCTCCACAATTTCCACCCAACCTCTTCAACCATCGGAATGCCTTTCGCCTTCTTGAAGATCATCCTTGCATCCAATTACATTAGGAATTTTAGGTAGTTCCACAAGTATACACCATAACCTCTTCAACCACGGAATGTCTCCCGCTTCCTTAAATATCTCCTTACATCCAATCACCTTTGGTCTTTTCCAATAATCTCACAAGTCATGCCATACACTTTTCAAACCCCGAAATGCCTTTCGTCCTCTTGAAGAATTTCCTTGATCACAATTAGAGTCTAGCACCCAAGGTCTCCATAGTTGTACCATTTCAGTGTCATCAACTCCACCTCAAGTTGAGTTTTCTCTACCTCAACTAGCAAGTGCGTAAATCGCACTATGTCTTTCACCTTGATACTCCACCTCAAAGGTTGATCACAAGTATTCTTACCACCGCCTCTTCAGACTGACCATGAGTATTCTTACCACCGTCTCTCCAGACTGATGTTGAGTGTTCAACGTTTCTCCAGACGAACACCGCTCTACAAGGCATCATTCCCAATGTTAGAAACATCACCTTCTTCATCCTCCCAACAAGACACCACCAAAGCACCCGCATTCTCATAACCCTCAAAGACAATTTGTGCGGAGTTACCATTATTCTCCGGACAATCCTTCTTGAAGTGACCCATCTTGTTACAGTAAAGAACTTAAACTTTGACTTGTTACCACTCTTTCCCCGGTTACCTCTACCTCCACCATTCCCTCTTGAAACACTTAGGCCTTCACTGTTTTCATTAGCTCTCAAGTCCTTGGACTTGGTCAACCCCTTGGTTCTCAAAGCCGCGTGAACTTCTTCCAAGGTAACAGTGCCTTCTTTTCCATAGAGCATGGTATCTTTGAAAGATTCAAAAGAACTCGGTAGAGAACACAACAAGAGTATATCTTTATCTTCATCCTCAAGATGCACCTCAATATTCTCCAAGTCATCAAGGATTTTGTTGAACTCTGTAAGTTGCTCCATGATGGAGCATTGACTCTACCATCTTGAATGAGTAGAGTTGTTGCTTTAGGAATTGCTGATGAGCCAAAGACTTTGTCATATACAAAGACTCCAACTTTGACCACATCGATGTCGCGGTTGGTTCCTTTGCTACATCTCTCAAATCTTTATCCCCGAGGCACAAGACAATGGCACTCATAACCTTGTCCACCATCTCGGTCTTCTCCGCTTGTGACTAGAGCTGTCAAAACGGGCGGCCCGTTTAGGGCCGGCCCTAACGGGCTTCGGGCTTTATCAGGCCGGGCCAAAAGGCCGGTTAGAAAACGGGTTTGAAATATACTACCGAGCCCGGCCCTATACGGGCCGCGGGCTAAACAGGTCGGCCCGTATTAAAAATTACATTTCTTTTTTAAAAAAGAAACTACTATAAAATACTCCTATAATTTTTTTTTATAAATAATATTTTTAATATTTTTAAATAATGCCTAGCACAAAAATAAATATATACATTTTCGTACAATCGTAATAAACTAAAACGGCGAGGAAAACAATTTTAAATAAATTAGATACGTTATGGTTATAGATATTTATATATTCGATCTTTAAAATTATAAATAACGAAATAAGTAAATATAATTTTATATTACATTAATATTTGTGTTAATTCATTGAATTTTCACTTTTATTTTTTACTTTGATAATCAACTAAGTAAAGTAATATTTGAAAAATATATATAATTTATAGGATATTTTTTGTTATGCGGGCTACCCGCGACCTGTTCGGGCTAGCCCTAATGGGCACTGGGCTTTTTAGGGCCGGTCTAAAAAGCCCTATTAAAATTCGGGCTCAATATTTAAGGCCCAAGCCCTATAATTAATTGGGCTAAATGGCCCATACGGCCCGGCCCGTTTTGACAGCTCTACTAGTGACATTGTGACCGGTAATGCACCTTCACCCTTCAAAACTTGTGCACACTTTTGTTGTATCAAAACCGCTTCCATCTTGACCATCTATAACCCAAAATCGTTACTTCTGGTGAACTTCTCGATATCCCACTTCGAATCCATAGTGCATGATTATCGATTTGATCCTTGCCCCACGGTGGGGCCAATTGTTGTGAATTCGTCGAAAAATCACACCAACAAACGTGGTGACAATTATAAACACAAGCAAAATATAGAACAACAAAGTAGAAATAAAGAGAGAAGACACAAAAATTTGTTTACCCAGTTCGGTCCAATATTGATCTAGTCCGGGGGAGAGAGCAGTTCTCTGTTCCACTATAATGATGAGTAACTTTACAAAGAGATATAAAAAAGGTTACAAAAATTAGTCTTCAAACATAATTCTACCCAAAGTCTCAATCTCTTCCCGTGATCAAGAGACTCAATCCCAGTAGTGTTTCTCCAAGGTGAATGAATCCCAACCCTAGTGTTTGTTGTCAAGAGCAAATTCTACAAACACTAGTTTTTGTGTTGGCTTCTAAACCGTTGTTTTCAGCTCTCTACTCTCTCTAATTCATCTGATACAAGATTTATATTTATAGAGAAGTATAACTCATAAATTTGGAACAGATATCTCGCTCAGGATACATTTCTTTTTTTCTCCTTCAATGAAAGAATATTTGCATCAAATATTCCCTTTCAAAATATATTTGCTTCAAATCTTCCTTCATACGGTACAAAAATATATTTATTTTCCATAAATATATTTTCGATACAAAACATATTTGAAACAAATATTTTATATTTTTAGCAACAATATTCCTCATCCATCAAATTTTGAGTCAATTTCAATACAAACCCCAACAACATACAAATATATACAATCATATATCAAGTGATTTGAAACATGTTTGGACAATAATCATCACAAAATTTAAGGTTTTCACACAATTAAGCAAAAATCATCAAAACAACTTATTTCAAACCCCAAGCATGAACTTGAACATATACACACTTCATTTATACAAATTTCAACATACTCATAATCAGGGATGGGAATAGGCTAGGCCGAGCCAGGCTTTGCAAGGCCCAAGTCTGGCCTGTTAAATTTTTTGAAGGCCTAAGCCTGGCCTGCAGCCTGTCATAGGCTTACTTTTTAGGCTTGAGCCTGACCTTATGAAAGCCTGATACGGCCTGCTAGCCTGTTTAAAAGCCTATTTCATATGAACATCTTTAAATAAGAAATTAGATTGAATTCTCTTTTGATAATCAACATGAGTTTCTGGGAAATTTGACTATATATTGTATCATATTTCAATTTTAGTTTATAATAACGCATTTAAATATGCAAAAGATTAATGTATACTAATAAGATTAAATTATTGGAAAGTTAACAAATTTTTATTTTAATTCAAATTTTATTTTAATTCATATTTACTTAAATAGGTCGGCCTAATAGGCCTAAGAGGCTTTTTGAATGGCATGTGGCCTGGCCTTTTAAGCTAAATAGGCTTCTAAAAAAGTCTAGGCCTTCTCTACTTAAGAAAAAAGTCTGCCCTAGTCTGGTCTGTCGTAGGCTAGGTCGTAGGCCCCTGTAGGCCGGCCTGGCCTATTCCCATCCCTACTAATAATTACACATCAAATAGGAGCACAAATTTCACCATATAAAATCATCAATTCACAAAATCAATTATGACTCATAAGCTAAAACTAAATTATAAGTGATTATATGAATCAACCCAACCCCCCTTACCTCTTCTCTTCACAATCCTAAGCAAATCTCCACTTCCCCTTTGATCCTAGCTTGATCTCCTCTTGAATCTCCCTTTGGGTCTCCTCTTGTTCTTATCTCTAGCTCTCTCTCTATCTCTCTACTTTCTCTCTCTAGCCACACTATATTTGTGAAATGTGAGAATGAATGAGTGTAACCCTAATTTCCTCTCATGAGTTATCTATTTATACCACAAAAATGGGTTAGGGTAACTCTATTCTTATTGGGCCTCAAAACTCTTGCCATTTATTTCAAAAAAGTTACCACACACTTAACTCATTAAAACATCTCATTCTTTTACCACTTTAAAATAATTACCTCAACTCACTGGTAACTTAGTAAAAGTAACTACTCTCACTAAAATGCTAAACATAACCTTCTTATGGACTTGGGTCAAGTTCCTTTGAACTAAAGATGTGACATATGATGTGTTTAATAAATTCTGCACTCAAGTACAAAATGAAAAGGAATTAAAGATTATGAAAATTAGAAGTGATCATGGCAGAGAATTTGAAATGAGCCATTTGAAAAATTTTGTGAAAAAACATGGAATATTTCATGAATTATCTTCTCCTAGAACTCCACAACAAAATGGAGTTGTAGAAAGAAATAATAGATCTTTACAAGAAATGGCTAGAACCATGATTCATGAAATTGATATGGCTAAGTACTATTGGGCTGAAGTTATAAACACGACATGTTATGTTCAGAATAGAATTTATATCATACCTATACTGAAAATGACACCATATGAACTCTTCAAAGGAAGAAGACCAAGCATATCTTGCTTTCACTAGTTTGGATGTACATGTTATATCTTGAACAATAAAGTTTATATAAAAAGATTTGATGTAAAAGCTCAGAATGGTATCTTCTTAAGATACTTTGAACGCTCAAAGGCATACATAGTGTATAACTCTGAAACTAACACAGTGGAAGAATCAATCACGACGAATCTCATGACAAAGAGCCTAACAATAAAATGTCAGAGTTAGTTGAAATCTTTGTAGAAATTCAGATAATTGAAGATGCTTCAACTCCTAAACAAGCTCAGGACCTATTTGTGCCTCTAATTGTCCAGAAGCTGATGCAACCTCTGAAGCACATTCAAGTGTGCAAGACCATGGACTAAAATTCAATGTATTAAATCATGTTTTGGTACAGAAAGAACATATACAAGAGCATTTGGAATTTGAGTAGAAGTTGAAATTCTAGAAAAGAATCTGAAGGATACTAGGCTCTGAAGGATCAAAATTTGAAGAAGTGTAACTTCTTAAGGACCAGACTCTGAAGACCTAGACTCTAAAGAAGTGTAGTTTCTAAAGGATTCAGACTCTGGAAGCCACATCAACATTAAAAAACTCTGACTAGTTTTTCCATCTTCTCAAAAGATCATTATCAGATGCAGATAATACAGTGTGTCCTCTTGTGACCACGTGCAGCAATAGACAAAGAACTTCAAGGACAATTGGAATGAAACGAATAATACTTTTTGAAGCAAAATAATTTCAAATGTCTTTTCAACAACATTAATCAAATCAAGAAACATTCCAACGTTTATGATCAAGATTCTCAAGGACTCAAAATAATGCGCTGGCACCTCTCAAACGTCTCTCCGATTTCCCTATATATAAGAAGCTGAAGACTTGAAGAAAAATAAGACTCTGCATATTTTGAAAAGTGCTCTTACTTTGTCAAAATTAAAGTGTATTTACACTTATAATTTCTTACAAACTTTGTATCTTAGAAATTCCTAAGTTTTAAGAGTCGATTCTATTTTGTAGTGCTTACACTTTTGATTTTATATAAAGTGTAAATCTCACACAATCTTTTATTTGATTAAGTTAGATTGTAAAAGTCTCTTGCTTGTGTGCTTGCGAAAATGTAATCTTTAGTGATTATAGTGAAAATCTCTTGGAAGTTCAAGGAGGCTAGACTACACTCGGTTTATGAGCGGAACTAGTATAAATTGCTCTCTCTCAACATAATTCAACCTCACCATCTTGTGTTTTTCTCACCTTCAATTGGTAGCAGGGCACGGTATGTGCTCAGCCACTTAACTGTGTCACTGAGAAGATCATGGGATAAACCTTTAATCATGTTTGGTGATCACACTCCTGTGAGTTCTTGTACTGGTGGTACTGGTATTGCTGCAGCCATACAAATTGATTACAACACCAACACTTCTACCTCTTTGAAGAACAACTATCAGACCCCCATCATTCAATGGAGATGCTTCTTAGTTCTTATGGTGGAAAAGGAAGATGTATAGTCACATATTAGAAGTTGATGATGAGTTATGAGACATCATTGAAGATGATGTTACTTTTCCTGTTGATTATGAAGGACTAACGGTGGATTGACAGAGTTTGACTGGGGCTCAGAGAAGATCTATAGAAAACATAGTGTACATGATATTATGGTGGAGGATTTGTTTCATCTATGGTATTTTTACTTTTCTATTTTGCTTTCTCTAATATAATTTATTTTTGTTAAAAAAATAGTTATGGAGTTTGAAATTTTAATTTTTATCTTAATTGATGTTCTATTATAAATACAAATGTCATTTATGTGTCACTTACATATGATATTAAAGTCAATTTTAATTTTTCATAAACTCATACGAGTCTACAAGTCGAGTATATAAACCCTTTTTAAGTCTATATAAACTCACGAATGGGCATGGCAATGGGGCGGGTGGGGACGGGTTTTACATTCTCCGTCCCCATACCTAATTCTCATATACTTATACTTACTCGTTACCCTACCCATACCCAACGGGGATGAGAAATTGAATCTCATCCCCGTCCCCGACGGGTTCGGGTATCTCCGCCCCATCTCCGTCCCTGCATTGAATAATTTTTTTTAAATAAAAAAAGAAGTTTTTTTGCAACTCCTAGAAAAATGTTGTAATGCATTATCCAACAATATGTTCACTTTAACATTTGTTAGACCGATTGATTTAGTTGGTCCTTTAAATATCAATGTTAGTTTTTATAACAGAGCAATTATCAAACAAAATAATATGGTATATCAACATAAAGTAATTTTCTGCATTCGGGACGGGTTTGTGTATGGGTTCGGGGTGGGTACCTATATACCCGTTACCCGTCCCATACCCATGTTTTGAAATCGATGACAACCCAAACCTATACTCAGACCCGGTCAAAACGAGGAAAACCCGTCAAATTGAATTTGGTTCGGACGGATAACCACAAATATGAGTTTTGTTGTCATGCCTACTCACGAATATGACAACCTTGCTTGATTCCCTTACTAGATTTACAAGGACAAAAATAGTGAAATAGGCAATTGCGAGGGAGCAACATCAACACCTACAAAAGTATGTCCTTGTTCATCACATTCAATCATATCTAGCAACTAGCATCCCTATTCAATAGTACAATTCATTTCCACCGTTCTGATTCCATTAAAAATAAAATTAAACTCTACCTAAACCCATCTAATTTGATTTTGTTATTATTGTCATCACCTACCCACTTGAATTCCTTTTCTGGGTATAATCATAATCGTACACACACACGCAGCATTTGTAATCATTTTAATGAAAATGATTAGAGAAATGTTTTTTTAAATAAATTTCGACATATATGTACAGTGTATATTTATACGATTTCTGAGTTTTAAATTGTTAAGTGTTTGTTGTCTCATCTCATAATCGATGCACACACTCAATGATATAAAGTATTGAGAAATGATATATAAAATTGGTTGCCTAAAGTCCAAATAACACAATCCAAATAACGCAATATGCCACTAATTTTGGCAAAAACAACACTTCAAGGCTTCAATATACTACCTCCGTCCCGGTATAATTGACTTACTTTGGTTTTTCACACAGATTAAGAAAAGTGTATAAATAAAGGGAAAAGTGGAATATATTGTATTGGGAATGATAAAAGTAGTATTATTTAGTGTTATA
This sequence comes from Medicago sativa, assembly GCF_051527215.1. Classification (NCBI taxonomy): domain Eukaryota; kingdom Viridiplantae; phylum Streptophyta; class Magnoliopsida; order Fabales; family Fabaceae; genus Medicago; species Medicago sativa. Next base: position 32,505,530 of record NC_140752.1, on the reverse strand, counting down.
TTGTATTGGGAATGATGAAAGTTGTATTGAAAATTGAAATGAGTCAGTTATTTTGGGACACTTTGTTTTAGAAAATGGGTCAGTTATTCTGGGACGGAGGGAGTAATCACAATGTCATTGTCATTTCATCAACCTAATTGTGATTTGAAACATATGTATAATGTAAAATTAATTTTGGTTAAAAATAAATGTGTTTGTTATCTCAATAGGTTTGTAAGAACTACAACAAACCACTCAAGTTTTGGTTATTAAACATGATACCAAACATTTAAAATAATTTATATTTAAATACCTTCATTGAAAATTGAATTGAAGAGGCAAAAACGTTAAATTAGTTTGAAATTAAAATCAATTATACTATGCCAAAATTAATTCCTTACCCGTTGAATCAATTTTACATTATCCAAAAGTTAAATCAAACATAAATTTAATAAAAATGATTTATGCTTCAAGACTTCTATGTAAACATAAATTAAACAATTTGTTGAAGATTAAATTCAATTAAAAGACAAAAAATGATCAAATGACATCCAAATTCCCCCTAAAAAAATATCCAAATGTCTACATTAGTTAAAGAAATGAAAAAGAAAAATTTTATATTAAAAAACATCATTTTTTACATTTTTAAGACTTTGACTGCACATTTCTTACAAATGACTTTGACTACACAAATTTCAAAATATTTATACTTTATTTGTTTCCGTTAATTAGTGTCCAAAAACACTTAGAAAATATCAATTAATGTGACTAAAATAATTTTTATTTAATTTTGTTAATTTCATGCAAATGTGCTTAAATAATATTTATTTTATCCTCGTGAGTTTAACTCAGTTGATAGGAACAATGCATAAAACATGTCAGGTTCGACATTCGAACCCCGACCAAAAAAAAATTATTTAAGGTTGTGTTTATGAAAGATTTTCCCCACACTCTAATTTCTAAGAAAGAGCACTATTAGGCACCGATGTTTATTAAGCTAGGCATCCCTATCGGGGGATGATGGTCATAGAGCCACTTTGGAACTACCTTTCAAACGCACGTCTTCCAAGCATGGAATTGTTACTTCAATATTTCCACAACCAGATAGCATCAAATTAATTTTAAATGCAAAATCAATTTTATATTTTTAGAATTCCAAAATTGAAATAAATCATAGAAGATGCATACCCCTTTACCATACAATGCAACAAAAATGGGTGTTTTATAATTATATACTTTCATATATCATATGCAATCAAAATTACATTATTTGCACAATGATAAACCTTAGCAACCGTAACAAAAAAAAATTACAAAACCCCAACAGTACCACCCCCACCACAAACCCACAAAAACAACCCCAAAACACAAGTTACTAAAAGAGTGATACCAAAAATAATATAAAAATATCTCATCGTACGTACATACATACATTGATGAGAATATCAATGATCAAGAGCATTAGGACCAGTACAATAATTCAAAACATGACTCCAAAGCCACTGAACCAAAAACTTCCTTCTAATCCCATTCATATTATACGTGGCACCATCATGGTCATCCAAAACCTGTCCCGTATAAGATCCACCCCCACCAGTTCCATAAATACCCTCACACAAATCAGCTATTTCCACTGGAAAACTTGGATCTCCACCAGCATACCAAGCATTAGCCAAAGGATTACTTGCCAGCTCAGCAAGTTCATGTCCTATCACACTTATCATACCATCAACTCCAACATCATTATTAGGTGATTTAAAAGGTTTCACATTAGGCATAAACTGTGGAACAGCGTAGGGATAAGCACACTGTCCCGCACAGAATTTCTCACTATTACCAACCCAAGCATAAGGTAAGGTGTAACCAACAAGTGAAGGAAATGTAAAATAATGAAACCCACATGCTGACGTGCAGAAATCTTGAACGTACACGTCATCAGAAGTTAACAAGAGATATAAACCACTTCTAGGGTTTATAGGTAATGGTTTTGTTTTAGCTCTAATAGCACTTTTAATAACGGATTGAATAGATAAACGAGTTAGGGTTTTACCATGTGAATAAAACCGGTCGTTTTTTTCTTGACCTAGATGAACCGTGTTTGAGATATTAGACCCGGTTTGATCAGTGTAAAGCATAACGGTTTTCCACCAACCGGAAACTGAAGGATGAGGTGTGTTTTTGGCTGAGATTGAGTTTATAAACTCACGTATAATTTTCTTTTGGTTTTTTTGCCAATTACCGTACCAAATTGTATGAACGGTTATGATGTTTGTTAAAACAGGTCCCATGTGGTACCTTAGTTTTACAAACTCAGATGAACCTTCGTATTTCTTGGAAGCTCCGAAGGCGTAATCTGTTATGTTTTTTGTAGGGTTTTGTGGCCAGGGACGGTAGCAGGTTACTGGATCCACCGTGAGAAGGGAGAGGAGGAGGATGGTGAGGGGGAAAGCCACCGTGTACGGTGGTGGTTGGGTGGGTGAGGTTTTCAACATTTTTGGGAAAGAGTGAGTGATGAGAGAGAGTGAGAGTAGATGAGCTTAGAGTTAGAGCTAAGTGTAAAAATAAAATGTGAAGTTTCATAGAGTGAGGGTTTTTTATACACACCGAAAGAAAAAGGTTTTCATTTTTTATTATATTTGGGGAGAATTTTGTTAAAGGAATAGTGTGAAACTATTTGGGTTTAACCCGCATGGTTTTTGGAGAAAAAGTTTTCCATTTTCATTATTATTACACCCTCTGTCCTGTTATAAATGATCATTTTGTTGATTTCACATATATTAACAAAATGTGTACAATTGAAGAAAAAAATAATAATAATTTTGAGTGTCTTGTTAAGAATCGGTGAATTCTTGTTTCTTAGAAATAAAATATTGAATTGAGAGTGATGAAAGTAATATTGATTAAATTTTTAATTGAAAAAAGTAATTAATATTGTATTGAAAAATGAAATGGATCAATTTTTTAGAACGCTATTTTTTTACAAATGACTCATATACTGGTCGTACGAAGTACAAAATTTGAGCAAATAATAGTGTGTAATTTATTTTGTTCACGGATATTATTATTTTTCATTTTCACGAAGATTACTTTCTATTTAAGATGTTCTAATACTTCAGTTACGAGTTAAATACTTTTTATACTTTCTACATTTTTAAAATGAATATCGTTTAAGGTTTTTGCACACATAATAAGAAATGTATTAATTAAAAGAAAAAGATGTGTTATTTTACCAAATTATCATAATCAAATATTGGTTTGTTTTTCATTAAAGAAAAAATAATATTAATTGAAGTGTATAATTGAAAAGAAAAAGTTATTATTACATTAAAAACTGGAAGTGACATTCATTTTTAAACAATTTTTTTCTAAAACGACACATTTTAAATGGAAAGTGTAGTCCATAACTAAAATTTGTGATTAAAAAAATATACTCCCCTACATCTTAATAGAGATGAGGTGATTGTACGTCCCCTACATTTTATTTATTGGGCATAATACTTCCCTACATTTTAATGAAGTACTTTTTTTTCAAAAATAAAATAATGTACTTCCCCTACATTTTAATGATGCGTGTTGGCCTCGTTGGGCTTCTGTTTTCCAGATCGGCGATGGCTAACTGGTTTTGACGGCGAAGCTCAGTCATGGCTGCTCCGATGCCGGCAGCTGCAGATTTAACGATTAATCCTCCTTCTCGCAACTTCCGGATCGTTCGTGTTGTATGGATCGTTGTGGTTTGTGGTTGTGTCGGTGGATGTGGTTTTGCCGGTGGATGGGTTGCTTTTCAGATCCAGTTTCTCTGTTTTGCTTGTTATGGTGGAAGAATCCCTCCGAGGTTTTTGCGTGTTTTGTTTTTTGCGGGATCGCCGTTTGTGTTTCAGTTTTGGTGGTCTCGGTGTGGGTCGGTTGTTCCGGTTGAGTCGTTGGTGGTGTTTATGGGAGGCTGCCTTTCGTCGCCGTCTTCGTGTTGTTTGCTGTTTGGGCCTTCGTGAATATGGTATGTGTTTTCTTAGATCTTGTTCAGTAGAGGCTGGGGTGGTTGCAGATCTGGACTCTTTTTGCAGTGGTAGTTTCAAAAACCCGAAAGGGTCTGTTCGTTTAACCCGTAAGGGTCCGGTTCGATTAACCCGTAAGGGTGGTTACTGACGTATTGAACTCATCCCTCGATCTGAGTTTTTACGCGTTGTTTGTTCGAAAGAGCATTTATGCCTGCTGTTGATTCAGGGGGTTGTTGGCACTTGGTTTGGTTCCGTGTTGACGGCCAATCCATTCGCCTATCTCAAAACTCTAACTGTTCTATGCGGATGTCCACTTTTCACACTTTTTTTGTAATCTGGTTTCGCGCCCCTACGCGGGTTCGCTAGGTTGCGTCAGTGATTAGTGTATTTTTTGTTAGGATAGATTAGAGTTGTACCACTTGGACATATTTATCACGATGTATCCCCGTTTAGGTTAATCCTGGGTCAGGTCCAATGCCCTCCCAGTCTTTGTATCTGTTTGTTTTTATTTATTATATTCTCTATTTGGCTTAAAAAAAAAAAAATGATGCGTGTTGGCTAAATTACCGGAGAGTTAAAAAAAGTAAAAATGTTACTATGGCATTGGCATTATTGAAAAAGAAGAAACAGAGAAAAAAATAAAAATAAAAAACTGTTTTAATTTTTGGAGACATTGATTTGCGGGTAATGGAGGACAGTTAGATTCTTAAAGTGAAGGATGGTGTGGGGCCCTAGGAAGTGAGGGTATCATTTACATTGATGATGGTGGTTGTCGTCATATGATTTGGAATTTCTAGTACTCTAGGGCGGGAAAAAAAAACGAAGGATAGGGGTATCTTTGGAGTTTTCAATTATTAGACTACTCTAACTTCCCTTTTTAATCAAGAAGTTTAAAGAGGAAACTAGACTCTTGACCCGTGCTATCGCACGGGTCCTACCGAGCAGAAGTTAAACAAATAAGTCGCTACATTATTAACATATAGTAACAAATAGAAGTGATATGATAAAATTTAAACATATTCACTTGTACAACAATGATAACATATAAAACAATAAGGTAGTCTAATCATTGATTGAGTTAAACTTTAATCATCATACATTACGAAATACTTTATGATAAACAACATTTGAGATCGCAGTGGTATTGTTGCCATTTTCATCAGTTATTAGCGGTAATCAAAGGCAGCTGATTGGTTGAAGGATGTTCATGAAAGGCCATGTTTAATGCATTTGAGGTGTAGTGGGTGGTTAGCAGTTTAGAACCAAAATTAATGTTGGCTTAGGAGGAAAATTTTGGAGTATTTAGGGCTAATTGCAAGCATGGCAAGTTAAGTTTTTATAATAAAGGAAAGGATTAGTTGAATGAAATTCAACATAATCATATTTAAGTGCTTTACTTTAAAAAACTTAAACAACTTAGTATCAGTTTTTTTAATTGCAAGCAAAAACTATTCTTATTAATTATGATCAAATTGAAGTTAGAAATAAAATCAATTTAATATTTCTTATCAATAAACTAATTTCACTTACAGAACTCATCTTTTGGATGTTTGGTGGTAGAAGCTTTGGTGCTATAATGACAGTTTATGAACCCAAAGAGCTGCACACACAAAATCCTTATGCAGTCTTAACAATCATTCATTGTTGTGGTATTGTAGAATGTGCATCTTTCTTAATTTTTCCACAAAATCCTTATTGTCTTCTATAGATACTCACACCACAGTCATTTACATATGAATATATAATTCTAATACTATATTACTACACCACTGTCATTTACATCTGTATATACAATGTCACAATAGAAAAAAACACATTAAGCTGCACTTGAGATTAACTCCACCTTGAGTTCTATAGCAGCAATGTCACTTTCATCTTGTTCTACAATAGAAAAAGAATATTGATGAATTGAAAATAGGAAAAGAGAATAAGGATAAAAAATGACCTATAAAAAATGAATAAAAATGACTTAAAAGAAAGATGCTCTGAAAAAATAAAACCATATTTCCTTTTGTCATAATTAAGTTAAACCATAGTTTGATTTAAAGACAATAAACCCATAGGATACCGATAGTGTGAGTATCTATAGAAGAGCCTGCAATGTTAACAAATTGAAGGGTGTGCTGCAATTACTTAATAACTGTCATATGATCCTACATTCAATAGTGGCAGCGCATGGCTCCCTAGGAAATCAAACTAACAAAATCAACTTGTTAGTATTTTTGTTCTGTATTCAATGTAGCATTGATCAAGTATTTTTTTTTAACGATAAAAATTGGCCTGCAGATGGTTAAGTCTGTTTTCAATTACGGATTGCGCATTGTTAAGTCTATTTGCAACACAACTTATGATTGTCAATTACTTGCTGCTCATTAGGTATGATTTGTATCTTGGTTTTTAAGGCATGCATCAAAATATGTTGTGTTTTCATCACAGTTGATCGCTTATCCATATAAATTTAAGCAACAGCAGTGACATGAGAGTGATGGATCGTATTCAGATATCATTAATGTTTTAGATAACCAACCCAATTGAAATTTAAGAGCTAAAAAAAACAAATTATAACGAAACATAAGCACGAGCATCATAATTGACCATCTTAAGTCTTGCAACAAAATCACTTAGAGTTTTGCAACAATATCATGGTAAAGTGAAGCCAATAAGAACCTACCTTTTAAGCCAAGCAAATGAGATGCAACCTCTTGATCGTTGCTTGCGATGATGAATTCTGCAGGATTCTTGAGTCTACTGCAAAGCCACCATTGGTTAGTTAGCAGCTAGATTATTAGAGGATTGCCAAATTGCCTAACTTCTTCTCAAATCCACATGTCTAAAAGGTAACATGCATATCATATATACCGATTGGTGTGTCAGTGTGATGATCCAAATGAATTTTAATGAAGAAACAAATCATGAACAAAACAACATGAGAATTTGAAGAATCTCTAGTCACATGGAAGAAAGGAATGTGATTACCATCACCAAACCGTGTTTCAGTGTTTCATCATCATCAACATTTTCAAATGTACCCGTGATCTTGAAGTCTTAATTTTACCAACATACATTATCCTCTTATAAGAACTCGAAATTTGAGCACTCACTGCAGCCAAAACACACAAATCACAATATAAGCCAAATTATAGGTGAAAGTTCACAAAAGCATTATATCAAATAGGTGGGGGAGGCAAAAGTAAGTGGAAAAACTGATTCACAAAGCCTACCATATAAGAAATTGATCCATATTCACTGAAACTGTCACCTTCCCCTGTTCCGCATCTGTCTCGGTTGTAATTTGTAAATACCTATGTCATTCATTAATCAACACAATTCACATTCAGTTTTAGTTTCATATATAAAATTAAGGTATGATTTTGTTTAACTTTGGATAATAACAATTGAAATCATAGTATATGTATTTTTAATTTAAAGAATGTAAATAAACCATATTAACATGTGCATACCGTCAACTTTTCCGCAAGATTTTATTGACTTTATGTTTGCATCCATCACATGTTCACCTTAAGCATTCTGCATAGATAATAAAAATAAGATTAAGTTTAATTTCATTGTTCAAAAGATAAAAAATAAACTGAAATGGGACAAAAGCAATATACATAACACAAAAGCAAAAATAAAAGAGTACTGCATCTTCGAAAAATTCTTCTTTCCTCTTGTTTTATATACCAAGAGGAATTAAGTTTGTAACTTGTCATAAATGAAGATCTGGGCAATAGAAAAAAAGAGTGATTTTAAATATGAGCAGAAGAGAATAAATGAGAAAAATATCAGTGGATAAATAAAATCAAACTCAAAATCAATTTTTTCATAAACTATCGAAAAGATAATGATTATTCCTTAGAATCTAAAAATCAAAATCAAAAACGAAATTTTCCTTCAAAAAAAATCAAAAACGAAATTTGAAAGATAGATCACAGTAAATCAAAAACGAAATTTGAACGATAGATCATAGTCAATCAAAAACGAAATTTGAACAATAAATCATAGTAATGTGAATCAATCAAAGGAAAGAGCAGAGGAATTGAGATATTGCGATCATTTTCAAAGTCACATTTTCAACATATCATTGATTCAACTTTCAAAAATATGTCATATAACTTAAGCCAGAGCAAAATCATAAAGAATGCATTTACAAATAATAAATTGAAATGAATCCTTAACAACCCAGAGTTGTTTCTTCAAAAAATTCAAAACTTTGACAAAATCAAATAAAAACTTAAACTAAGAAAAGAAATTAGTGTCTTACATAGTGTCAAGGTCAAAAGCCTTTTTTCTCTGATTCTACCTGCACCTGCACAACAACCAGGAAGAACAAAAACCAAAAATAAAATACAAAATACCCTAAAATTAGAAATGGTGAAAGGAAGAAGAAATCAAACCTATGACAATTACCATAAGAGAAAGTAGTGACTGACAGACGCCATCAAAGAGGCATTCAGTTTCGCTTGAAACGAATCATACACAAAAAAAAATGGAGAAGTTACAGGATGAGAGGCAATTGTGACAAAGAGGAGATGTGGGAAAGGTGTGCCTGATTTCGTTGATGTAGAGTGAGAGAAGAAGGGATTCATGGGGGGAGAGAGAGAGAGAGAGAGGAGAGAGAGAGAGAGAGAGAGAGAGAGAGAGAGAGAGAGAGAGAGAGAGAATCTGGGGAATGAATGCAGTGATGTTCAGTTTCCCGAGAGGTGAAGAATTTGAATCAAAAAGGTACATGAAAGGTCATGGAAACAACGGCTGGGATTTAATGGGTGGTTGGCAGATTAGCTTTGCATTTAATACCTGATTAGGAGGGAAAAATGGGAGAGATTAGGGCTAAGCTGCCAGCACATCAAGTTAGGCGTTTATAATAAAGGATATTATCTTGAAAACGATGTATTCAACACATTCAAAGTTTAAAAAATAATTTTATCTACATAAAATTTGAAAATTATTTTTATTTTTTGAATCCTTAACTAATGCCCTAAGGGTACTGGTTAACAAGACCCTTTAATTATTTCTCATTTAATATGTTTTGTATCTAAGTTTTATTTTTTTTACAAAGTATTTTTATTTTTTTTACGTTAACCTTTCCATTTTTAGTGATAATTTAGTCGAGAATTGTTTCATCTAGAAATTGAACTCCTGCTTTTCAAACGATTCGTTTTCAATGAAGTTAATTTATCACTGGAGTTCAACCGTTTGGTTTAAGTATTTAAGTAGGCAAAATTACACAATTAGTCTCTTAACTTAATTTTAAATAACAATTTCGTCCTTTATCTTTTTTTGTCACGATTTACTCCTTTATGTTATAAAATGACAATATCTTATCATTTTTTATTAGATTTTTTCAATGAAATTTGATTTTCTAGACTTGTATGATGAAGATTTGTGTTTGTCTATGAGTTTGATGAATGTTTTTTTTTTTTGGAGTTTTTGATTATTTTTTTCATAAAAATGGATAACTATGTTGTTAGTATTTTATAACATAAAGGACTAAATCTTGACAAAAAAAAGATAAAGGACGAAAGTATTACCTAAAATTAAGTTAAGTGACTAATTGTGTAATTTTGTCATTTAAGTACTTATAAGTTTTTTAGTAAAAACATTTAAGTTGTTATGTGCCACTTAAAGTTTAGCTTTGTAACGTTGATATACTCTTATGTTAGATAATGAGTTTCTTAAAAGAAAAAGTTGAGATATTAGGTCTGAATATTTTTATGAACAGATGTAAAATGATTATTAATATTGTTTAAATATTTTTACTAACCCTTGACATTTTTTATAAAAAGGATTAATTCATCTTTAATATAAAAATGTCAAAAACTACTTCAAATTTTTATTTTTGTGAATAATTAATTTGATCAGTACAAAAATTATGAAGGATAAAAATGAATCTACCAATTCCCGGTAGTTCATTTGGTTGTAATTAAAGCCACATCTCAACCAAGTAGTCAGCACAAAATTATGAATGATAAAAATGAATATGCCAATTTCCAAGAGTTCATTTGGTTGGAAGGTCACATCTCAACCAAGTGATGCTTTGGTTTAATACTTGGCACCTGGAAGTAGAACAAGAAAAAAAAATATAATCTTCACTTTAATTTTTAGTAAATATGCACGCTCAAAATATTGGTGAATGTTGTATGGCTATCAAGACATACGATTGATATAGTTTTGTGAAATTATAAGGTTGGCTCGTCAAGCCGATCCTCTTCGTAAAAAAAATAAATGAAAGATTTATTTTAGGGGAATATATATTTTAAGGAAATAACAATATAGAATAATCATATTAAATTCATTATAACAAAAACAAAAAGTGTTTATAAAAAGGGACTAGAGAGTACACCCTCCGGTCACAAATATAAGCAAAAATCCATGTTTTAGATTCATTCAATAAATGATGTATGTAGTCTTTATTGTAGACAACATACATCATTTATTGAATGTATCTAAAACATGAACTTTTGCTTATATTTGTGACCGGAGGGTGTATATCCTTACATGCTGTTTTTTTCTTCTAGTTTGAAATTGAAGAAAGTAAAAAGGAGAGGGAGGGGACCGCACTGTTATTTACGTGGTCCGACCCAAACAACCTATTGGCTGTTGCTATGTTGGATGCTCGATGCACCCATCCACGTCTTCAACCCCCTTCGATAACTCTACCATGTCCTTTTTTCTAACACTTTCTTTTCTTTTTGTTAATCAACTTTACGAATTCTGCTCTTTACCCAATACATTTTACTCGCGTCCAATTGAAATATCGAAAATACAACTGCATGAGTTAACAGACGTAGGTGTTAAAATTTGCGCAACTTAACTCACGTTGTGCAACTTAACTCACACTGCAATTAATACTTGCGTGAGTTAATTCACGCTGGAATTAACACTTTTGTGATACGCTGGGGTATTTTTGGAAGTTCAGTTGGGAGCGAGCAATAACTGTTGGGTAAAGAGCAGAAACCCAACTTTACTCGACTATTTTCCCATCTACTAATACTAGTTCCTAGTTTGTATTTAAAAATGAATAAATAAAGTTTAGAGTTAATAGGTCTTTACCCCCTGTAATATAGATCATTTCCGGTTTTACACCCTGTAAATTTTTTTTAATTTACCCCTGTAAAAAAAATTGTTTTGATTTACCCCCTAATAGGCTAAATAAAAACGAAAATTTCTTAAATAAAAAATAAAATTGGTTTTTGTTTGGCCTATTAAGGGGATAAATCAAAAAAAAAAAATTACAGGGGGTGAATCAAAAAAAAATATACAAAGAAAAAAATGAAAATGATCTATATTACATGAAGTTAAAGATCTATTTACCTTAAAGTTTATATGTGTAAATGTGTGCTTTTAAATAATGTGAGATTTTTGGATGTGCTCTTCAAAGACTATGATGAGTATTTTAATAAAAAATGAGAGGGAAGAGGAGCAATACCCCAACATTAATAGACTTTTATTTTTCTATCTTTTGCTTTTAATATCTACATTCATTCAACTTAAAGAAACTCCTACCCTTTAAAGACAAACACACTGAAGGTAGGTACACTGTTTTTTCTTGGTGTACTCGCAAACATGTCTATTTGTTTATGATTTCAATTTCATTAATAGTTGCTTTGGTCAAAAAAGATTTTAGTATATTCAAATGATCTTGAGTACAATTGAGATTTCCCTAAATAACAAATGGTAAATAATTAAATTGTGTATTGTCTTTTAATCCTAAGATAGGGTAGTGTTGCACTGTATTAAGACAACAAAATCACTAAGATTTGTTTAACAGTTTGACAGTTTTAGAAAAGTTAATCCTAATATGGAAAATACATAGGAAAATTGGAAAAAAAATTCACAATTTTTGAAAGATCGTTTTTTTAGACAATAATAAATTAATGGATTTTTTCCCTTCAAATAGCCTACTTTGAAAAAACATTTCTCAAACTACTCTACTTAAAAAAATTATAACAAATGGTCATACTTTTTGTCAAGCTTGTTGGGCCTTGTTGATTCTGTAAAACCATCCACAAGATAGCACCCCACATTGGATGCTTAAGTGGGTCATCTATGTCCACATCATCAATTTTACGGTAATACTTAATAAACACCAATTTTTTCCAACCCATCACTTCAAAAGAAATTATTAAATAGACCCCACAAATAATTCTATACCATTACATTTTTAACAAAATTTATTCATTTTACTAAGATTTATTAAATGTGACCCATGAAAAATGAATAGAGAGAGAGGGTGCTTCTATAGCCACCCTCCTCTATAAGCATCCATATGTTATACTCCACAATGGGGTGTCTATTTAATGTGGTGCTAAATAGGTGAAGCAGACACCATTGTGGATGGTCTAACACCCTAAATCTGACATATAATATTTAAATAAAAGTACAATAATTAATCAAATACTTCAAGGTGTTACTATTCGTCAATTCAATCCATACATAGTTCATCATGTAAATAACACATCACGACGTAAAATAAATCTCAACATCATCGAGTCAAATATCATATATCGAGATACATCATCAAAATAAACACAAGGGTTCCATCAATAATCCCAAATTGTCCTTGTTAAAGCGTCACTAGACAAGACTCAAAAAGAAAGCGGTAAAAGACGAGTAGGCTCCAAAGTCATCCTCAAAAAACTCACAGCAACTAAGCGTCCTCAACTTGCAAGTTTACCTTCAACAGGTGTAGGTTGCAACCACAATTAAGAGGGTTATAAATATTCAAGACAAGGATAATACAAACGCATGTATAGCTCCATGATAAACAACAACATTATATAACTATATTCCTCGTAAGCATACAATATTCACATGTATTCTCATCTAATTATTTAAATAGATACAACACATCTCAAATCATCATTTCAATAGTATTAAAAAGAAAATCATCATCATTAAAGAAATCACCAAATTGACTGCAAATCATTCACACATAGACACCATCATCAAATCACACATTTTCCACATAGTCATACATAGACAAATTAAACATCTTCCATATAGACTCGCATTTGTGAATTCAATGTTCCCGACTCGACTCTATATGCATGTGGTTCCGTTTTTGGATATCAGAGGTATGTTACTGATTTATCCCACCATCGTCATATCATCGTTTTTCACCATCATTAAATCAGGCTGACCATGAATGCATGAACATCTCATTTTGACTCAATAATCACATATCAACAACATCATTTTATCAACATTGTAATATCACCAACATCATATCAATCACCATATCAACATCGTCATATCATCATATAATCACCCATCTTTTTATTCATCAACATATTCTAAGCAACTTCATTCACATCATTAAATTCATCACAATATTAGAAACTACACTTAAAGTACCAAGTTATACTCCTATCATTCAAGTTTAATTGTTTGAGACATAGTCATACACCTTGGATACCTTAAAAGTCATAAAAATGAGGTTTTGCAATGCATGGCAATACGCACGGTCGTGCGCTAAAGAGGCACGATGGTGCGTTTTTGAAAACGCACCTGGGAAAAATTACAGGAGCTTACGCACGGCCCGTACAGTTGAGATGCATGGTCATGTGTTTTGCACAGACCTGGGGAAAAATTAATTTTTCTAAGTTTTTGATACGGAAACACCTCTTTCGACTCCATTTTTCGATCCAACTCTCACCAAACTCGACCCTAAACTTCATACCAATGTTATCTAATCGATTATGCATCAATTTCCTCTTAATCAACTTAATTCTACTAATTTTTACCATCAAATATCATGATTCTCATTTGTTCTAAGATGTATCATTTCATTCCAAATAAAACTATAAAAACATTCACCAAATATAACTATAAAAACATCAAGATAACAATAATGTAACAACTTTCATAATTTCACCAATTTTAACATAGCACTCAAGTACACAACTACAACACAATCCAAACATGGAATTAACATGACAACATCATGGATTCACAAATAACCATATACCCATAATCACAACAACATACTAGATCATAATTTCAACATCAGTTCATCATCAATTTATCATAAAAGCCTGAAAATAACAAGTATCACACAAAACCCTTTTTCTACCCAATTGCTCATAAAATCCTAATGGTGAATATAATTTCCCCCTTACTTCTTAATCTTCAAAACTATGCTCCTACAAGCTTGGGTTTCCCTCTCCTCTTGATTCTCCGAGCTCTCTTATTCTTTCTCTCTAGAAACTCTTTTCTTCATCTCTTGCCTCTTTTCTCTATTGTTGCCTCTTTTTTCTAATGTTTACATATGATTTTCTAACCCTAATTCATAAAGACTACAACTTATTTATATCCACTTGTTTTGGGCTTGGTTCACACAACACTGAATGAACTTAGTTTCTATTCATCCTTCACAAATAAAACACTACACAATTACTTCACTTACACCTCCTTTTTACTCATACACCCCCATTATCTTAATTCCTCGTAATCTCTTATTTCCCATAACTTCTAAAAAATATCATTCATTTCTTAATTGTCCAAAATACCCTTTACTCCAAAATTTCTAATAAAAATCAACTAACCCATCAAATCAACCCCATTAAATAAAAGTAACAAACAAATAGTTTTTTTTGGTTACAACAAACAATAGTTTATAAATAATACTAATAATAAAAATTGGGATTTTACAACTCTCCCCCACTTATATGTTACTTTTTTCCGCTTAAATTAGAAATGTTTTAGTTTTAGGGTTTTTTTAAATTTGGATTTTTTTTGGCAAGAAATGGTACAATGTTTACATGTAAATGACTTATGTTGATTAAATGTTTAGATGTTTGCATTTTTATGTTGTAGTTTTTAGTTTTAGGGTTTATGTATAATTTGCACTCTAAGTGTTTGATGAAATGTTTGAATGACTTTTTTTATTAATTGTTATTAATTTCTTATGGTGTGGATCTGAAGCAATGACCAATTCTCGAGTAGATCCGAACACAACGTTGGTTGAAGTTTGCTTCAGCGGTGGAAAGCCCAACATGTTTTTCAGGGTTTGGATCGATGTCACATTAAAAGATCTGAAGGATCAACTACATGAAATCATCCAACGTCTCAACCACAGAGACATAAGGAGGGTGGAAGATGTAACACCATAATTTCCCATGATTATTATTAACTAATAAAAATATAATTAATAAAGAAGATGTTACAAAACTCGACATTTAATCATACAATAACATCAATATTTCTTTTTGAAATTACCACAATGGAAAAACAATTCATTGATCCCAAATAATAAAACCATTCTTGTTTTCAGCAATCATAAATAGAAAATAATAATGGTTCCAAGATCCAACTCAAATGCAAATAAAGACATAATCGTCATCCCCAACCCTAGTGTTACAAGAATTAGAGCTTGTAGCAACTACATTTTATTCAGCTAATAAATAAAGAACTGAATGGAAGGCATCTCCCGTCTCAACCTTCTAAAACATCTCACGACTACTCTTTGTCAACCCGAGTGTCTGTATTCAAAGTACAGCCACCACAAATAGAAAACAACACAACAAATAAAGGGGTGAGAAATCCTATCATAACATAATAATAGGGAAAAACATACTCATTAAATCAATATCAAAAGAAATATAATCTCCACCATCTCGTCACTCTCAATAGTTATTATGCATAATCTCGTCATTTCACATATCACAACAACACATCATATTCACACTCAAAAATCAAGTACAAACATCGTCACCATCACACACACACATACACGCGCGCGCACACACACACACACACACACACACACACATATATATATATATATATACACACACACACACACATACTCTCCTAATGACATATATGAACGTGGTACCACACCTACTATCCATTTTGCCAGAGTTATGTTACTGGACTTTTCTCATCATAGTTTGCCAGAGGTATGTTATTGGACTTCTCTCCCAATCAATGAACGACATCATGCTCTAGACTCTAAATGAATACGTAAAATTAAATTCGACAAGTAATACAGGCATACACATAGTCACATAATCCACATATTAAATGCAAGAATCCCCCTAAATGCACGACTCTAATGCAAGCACACAAACCATCATCACCCCATCATCATCATTGATAAACATCATCACTCTCATCATCATAATAATATAGACATCATCATTCTCATCATTATTATAATATAACATTTATTTACACACACACACACACACACACACACACACACATATATATATATATATATAATATTAATCGCCAACATTCTTTGTCACAGTTATAAGATTCCTCATCTTTACTCTCTAACAACGATTTATATCACCACTTTATCTCTTCATTAATCCAACCCATACACATAGTCACATAATCCACATATTAAATGCAAGAATCCCCCTAAATGCACGACTCTAATGCAAGCACACAAACCATCATCACCCCATCATCATCATTGATAAACATCATCACTCTCATCATCATAATAATATAGACATCATCATTCTCATCATTATTATAATATAACATTTATTTACACACACACACACACACACACACACACACACATATATATATATATATATAATATTAATCGCCAACATTCTTTGTCACAGTTATAAGATTCCTCATCTTTACTCTCTAACAACGATTTATATCACCACTTTATCTCTTCATTAATCCAACCCTTACGCGTGACTCATTTCTACGTCAACATCCATCCATTTTATTTTGTTATTCATCTTACGAACATACTTTATTATCTCCTCTATTCTAGGCTCTCTATATACTTTATTTATGATATCATACCCTATTCCTCGTTCTTAGTCTCAAGATGTATTCTTATTCATTATCATTACTGATGAGTCAATAATTAGTGATTTTAATATAATATTTAAGTTTATTTTATTTAGATTTTATTTGTTTTTATTTGTTCTTGTTTCCTTTTTAGGACTATTTTACTTCAATTGCAAGTTATTTAATTTCAGGAACAAATATTCTAAAGATTGAGTCTTGGAGCAAAAGAAAGGAGAATTGGAGCTGATTCGTGCCAAAAATATGAAGATCTTATACAAAAATATCTTGTGCAAAGAATTTGAAGATCCTTCACCAAAATATAAAGTTGGCGCGCCCCATATTGTCTTTTTGCTGCTTTTGATTCTTCAACAAGCTGCCTATTTTAGTATTTCTGACCTAGAGCCCATGGTTTCTTGTGCAACACTTTAGTGATTTAATTCTTGGGGCTCAAGTCAATGTTAGACTATAAATAGAGCAGCCATCTAGCTTGTATAATCATCTTTTGTTCTTGGAAATAATAAGTGACAATGTTTCTTTGAATAAAAGTTCACCCTTTATTTTATCTTCTTCTTCTTCTTCTTCTTCTTCTTCTTCTTCTTCTTCTTCTTCTTCTTCTTCTCTTCTTCTTCTTCTTCTTCTTCTTCTTCTTCTTCTTCTTCTTCTTCTTCTCTTCTTCTTCTTCTTCTTCTTCTTCTTCTTCTTCTTCTTCTTCTTCTTCTTCTTCTTCTTCTTCTTCTTCTTCTTCTTCTTCTTCTTCTTCTTCTTCTTCTTCTTCTTCTTCTTCTTCTTCTTCTTCTTCTTCTTCTTCTTCTTCTTCTTCTTCTTCTTCTTCTTCTTCTTCTTCTTCTTCTTCTTCTTCTTCTTCTTCTTCTTCTTCTTCTTCTTCTTCTTCTTCTTCTTCTTCTTCTTCTTCTTCTTCTTCTTCTTCTTCTTCTTCTTCTTCTTCTTCTTCTTCTTCTTCTTCTTCTTCTTCTTCTTCTTCTTCTTCTTCTTCTTCTTCTTCTTCTTCTTCTTCTTCTTCTTCTTCTTCTTCTTCTTCTTCTTCTTCTTCTTCTTCTTCTTCTTCTTCTTCTTCTTCTTCTTCTTCTTCTTCTTCTTCTTCTTCTTCTTCTTCTTCTTCTTCTTCTTCTTCTTCTTCTTCTTCTTCTTCTTCTTCTTCTTCTTCTTCTTCTTCTTCTTCTTTCTTCTTCTTCTTCTTCTTCTTCTTCTTCTTCTTCTTCTTCTTCTTCTTCTTCTTCTTCTTCTTCTTCTTCTTCTTCTTCTTCTTCTTCTTCTTCTTCTTCTTCTTCTTCTTCTTCTTCTTCTTCTTCTTCTTCTTCTTCTTCTTCTTCTTCTTCTTCTTCTTCCTTCTTCTTCTTCTTCTTCTTCTTCTTCTTCTTCTTCTTCTTCTTCTTCTTCTTCTTCTTCTTCTTCTTCTTCTTCTTCTTCTTCTTCTTCTTCTTCTTCTTCTTCTTCTTCTTCTTCTTCTTCTTCTTCTTCTTCTTCTCTTCTTCTTCTTCTTCTTCTTCTTCTTCTTCTTCTTCTTCTTCTTCTTCTTCTTCTTCTTCTTCTTCTTCTTCTTCTTCTTCTTCTTCTTCTTCTTCTTCTTCTTCTTCTTCTTCTTCTTCTTCTTCTTCTTCTTCTTCTTCTTCTTCTTCTTCTTCTTCTTCTTCTTCTTCTTCTTCTCTTCTCTTCTTCTTCTTCTTCTTCTTCTTCTTCTTCTTCTTCTTCTTCTTCTTCTTCTTCTTCTTCTTCTTCTTCTTCTTCTTCTTCTTCTTCTTCTTCTTCTTCTTCTTCTTCTTCTTCTTCTTCTTCTCCTCCTCTTCTATGTCTACAATGAACGTGAGTGAGTAGACTCTTCTTGTCTTGGGATTGTTGGAGGATAAGTCTAATGACATAATCCTAATCAAACAAGCCTTGAATCCTAATTTTATATAAATCTACTTTCTAATCTAATTCACACCGTTGTTATAATGAATTAACAAGTATCAAACTCATAAAGCGGCAGAGGAGGGTTAGTACTTGTTAATTCATCATCACAAATATTAAGCGATGGATCGAAAGATGAAGTTTTAGTATTGGAACAAGTGAAATTAGACAAGGATTGCGAAACATGAGAATAGTCTAGCAAACCTTGAGACAAATAAAGTTTCGTTCTTCAAGGATTCCAATAGCAATCAACCATGAGAATAGGCGTGGTTGCTAGAGGAACACATTCACTGAGACCGAAAGGAGATTTGATAGGCTTAAGAGAAACTTGTCTTTAGAAAGTGGATCCAATATAAAGTTCTGGTTTAGGGTTTGTTTTGTGAAGGATTTGTCATCTAGATGAACCCATAATCCCAAGGCGCTTTTATTTTTATTATTTTCTTTTAATTAAAAATCCAAACTTTATAACTCAAAACTCTTTTCTGATCATTGTTGAAAGTTAATTGAATTCATAACTCCCTGTCGGAACGATACTCTTATTACTACTTCGGTAAACCGTACACTTGCAGATTTATCTCATCAATTATAACGTTTCCTCTCTATACAACTAGGTTTCTCCCCACCATCGTCATTAACTCCCTCGTACTTATTCTTTCCATTCAAGCGACTTTATATCTTATTACCTTGTTCTCACATTCGTTGTCATCTATACATCGACCATTCTCCTAACCTTAACTTCATTCTAATTTTAAAGTTATTATCTCATCTTATCGTTACTTTAGACTTCAACAAATTTCCTCAAAGACTTTATTATATTTTAAGGTTTTATTCTCTTGATACCGGTCGCTATTATTATCGTCAAACATTATAGCTGTTACCTCTTATCCTCTTTCCTGTTCATCTTACTCTCTTCTAATCGATTTCCGCCTTATTCATCGCTATCATCATTCCTATTATCTTTCATTACTTAATATACAACCCCTTATCTTCCCCTACAATTCGTCTTAACAACTCTCTCATCGTTCACGATCATCTGAATTAGCCTTCTATATTTTTTATTCATTTATACACCTTATACGTTACTGTCTAACGTTCATCTTTTCTTTAAGTACCATTACTCTTTTACTCTTCAACTTAACAATAATTCTAAACTCATCATTGGTTTAGGAAGATCATGTTTAACTTCATCAACTACATGAATAGCACCTACTTCATATACCCTCTTATCATTGTCTTTTTTCACTTCTTTATCTCTTTCATATTTTATACTCTCTTAATCGACTTACCAAATTAGACCTTTTAAATATCTCAAGGGCTTACTCTTGTCATTACTACTCCTCCGTGAACTACCTATCTATATGTCCTATACTTCTCCTTCTACTACTTAAGTTACTTCACCGTTTTAGACTCATCTCTAATTAGAAGGACCTATATTTACATTAGTCATCTGTATTAAACGTTGCCCGTGCTCCCTCCTATATATTTGTATTTTACTCTCTATTTCCAGGCCATCTTTAACATGATTCTGTTCTCATAAGTTACTATCTTTGGTTCATATTTAGACTAGCTATTATCTTAAGGCAACCACTTCTATTTATGCTCAAACACACTCCGTCATCTAAATATGTAGTTTTGGGATCCTTACTTTTACTTTACACACTAATGAATTTCTGAAACTCACTATTAAGGTTGGCAATGAACCGAACCAACTCGAAACAAAGTTCGAGACTCGACCCGACAATTGATTCGTTGAACTTGGTTCATGAACCAAATAATCCGAACTTGAGCTAAAAATTAAGTTCGTTAATCTAATGAGTTGAACTTGAACTATATATAGTTCGACTCGTTTGATTCATGAGTTGACTCGGTTATATATAATACTTAAAAAATATATACTAAAGAGTGTGAATATGAATATATAGTCTAAATTATCAACTAAATTTAAAGGTGATTACACAATACTAAGTTAATTAAGAGATTTGGAAGTGGAACAACACTTAACCCTAATATTATCTATGCTGATTTAAAGGAACTACAACTACTAATTTAATTAACAATTTAACAATTATTAAAAAAAACAATCTAACAATTATAAAATAAAAAATAACCAAGTCTAGCTCGTACCAATAATCAATCTATCTATAATAATAATTGGATAAAATTGAGTGATTTGCATGTTGATACTTGATATACCAGCAACACGTAACTGCTCTACATATTAGTTTTGTTTAAGCTTGAAGGAAATTGTCCCACATCGGTTGTTTTAGAAAATAGAGTAGATGATTTCATCTATAAAACTAGCGGCTTATACTGGAGAAAATCACGCTTGGTTAGAGGATGAATCACATCTTAGTTACTCAGTGTATCATTCTCATTTAGTTTGATCATTTAGTTTGATTATTAATATTATATGGAAAATGTTAACCAGTGCCCCCGGGGCATTGATTAAGCAGTTAAAAGATATATTATATGGAAAATGTTAACCAGTGCCCCCGGGGCATTGATTAAGCAGTTAAAAGATATAAGATTTTATTAAAAAGTAATGTAATAATTAGTTAGTCAAAAGTAACAGTTTATGTTTCCAAGAGAATTTTTCTACTTTTGGATTCCTTAACCGGTGCCTCGGGGGCACTTGTTAACAATACCCATATTATATTAATTAAACACCAGCCAAGGAGTAAAAAAGTTAAGACTTTATATTAATTAAACACATTAATTAAACACCAGCCAAGGAGTAAAAAAGTTAAGACTTTATATTAATTAAACACCAGCCAAGGAGTAAAAAAGTTAAGACTTTTTTTTTGTTGTAAAAAAGTTAAAACTTTTAATTTTTTAATTATGTGAGTCAAGCTAACGAGTCGAACCGAGTTGTTCGTGAGCTTTAATCGAGTTGAGTTCGAGCTTAAAAAAATGTTCGTCTCAAACTCGAGTCGAGTTTCGAGCCGAACAAAATCTTATCGAGCTGAACTGAGTTCGATTCAGTTCGACTCATTTCTAGCCCTACTCACTATTGCTTTTAATGATGTTGAAGAGCCCACTAGAAGGATTGTGTTGAAATTTCATTACTAACGCAACATGTCCCAGGTGTGGCGTTTAAATCATAGATTAAGTTCTAGAGGTGTTATTCAAACCAAGGGGATATAAAAACTAACATTCATATCTGCAACTTTCATAAAGACACCTAATTCCATTTCAGAATAGAAAGTGGTCAAAAAAGTGGATTTCCTATGCCTGGATAGGGTGCACGACCGTTCCCCCTCTAAAACACACAAAACATGCTTTAGGGCCGTGAGATGCGCACGGGTCGTGCTCCCAAGTGGCACGACCATGCACCTATGTCAGGTTACAAAAATCGCAGATTTTATGCGATTTCGCCTTTACGGGACCTTTCCGAACTCCATTTTCGACCCTAAACTCGCCAAACTCGACCCTAATCTTCACTCTATGATTACCCTAACACTCAAACACTAATTCTTCGTCATTCTACCGGATTATCCACTCTTTTTAAGATTAAAGACTCAATTCAAAAACCTAAACTAGTTACCCTCATTTCTGATCCTTAACACATCAACCTCCTCAACAATCTCATCATCATCAAGATAACACTCCTAATCTAACCTCTTTACAACCCCAAAATTAAATAATAAACCCTAGAGATGAAGAGATTCTCCCCCTTACCTCGAATCCGTGGAAACCTTCGGTTTGGCTCGATGTTGCTGCACTAGGGTTCCACTTCTCTCATTCTGCTTCTCTTCTCTCTTTTCTCTGATCAGCAAAACTGATCTCTAATCCAATATTTTTATTTATACTTGGGCTCACTATTCAATATGATTGTCCTCATTTCACACGCCCTACTATTTTACTTCTCCCCTCCCCCACTTATTTAAATCTTACTTTCTACATCTCCGACTCTTTATTTATCTTGTTTGGACTCCTCTCTTCGTTTCATTTAATTTCTCAAACCACTTCTCACCCAACTACATTATCTTATTCTATTTTCAACAACAACTCATCATATATAAGCAAAATAACACCAATCATAATATTAATTAAACTTCACCTACTAACTTCAATTAATAAATTAAAATATAAATTAGGGGTGTTATAGAAGACAATTGGTATGAACGTTCATCGTTCGACTCAATCGGGAGATTGACGTTCAGCCGGATGATGCTCACGAACGACGACCATGTGAGGAGTATGTTCTCTATATTTGACCAACACAACATGTTCTCGACGATCGAGATGGATGCTTTGTTGCTGACATCGCCTAAAGATATTCTCAAGAGTTTGATTCGGCCTAATGAAGATGTTTAGGTAGTATTATTATGTTGTGTCATTATTTTGTTGGATTTTAGCTTAATTTTTGTTAGTTTGCTGAAGATGTTGGCATTAAAATATCTTCTACTTAGCGTAAAGGTTTGGTAGTCTCTTTGAAAACTCAAAAGAATGAAGATAACACATTTTGTATTCTACCGACTCAACTATATAGGTTTTCACATCAAATTCCTTCGTATAAGATGTGTGTGATGAACGAGAATGCATTTCTAAGATGTTTTGTGCTTGATCATACTTATCTGACAATTGAAACTTGTCAGTTGGCAGAGCAGTAGGATTAAATTCAAAAGAATATATTTGAATGTATTCTTGTTGGTTGCTATCTATCTTATATGAGGGAATTCGATGTGATAACCTATATAGTTGATTCGGTAGAATACATGTGATTTATTCTCTTCATTCTTTTGAGTTTTCAAAAAGACTACCAAATTTTTATACTAAGTATAAGACACTTTAATGCCAACATTTTCGACAAACTTTCAATAATATAATTTAAATCAAACATCATAATGATACTACATATATAGTGAGAATGTAATTTAATGTAACACAACGTTTCAATTATTGCCCGATTTGAATGGAGATGAAATTAAAACTAAATTTTTGATTGTATTCTATGTTTAGATTTAGTGTATTAGTGAATGAAATGTTCTTTCTAAAACATCATCTATGCTTTTAGAAAAACAACATCTATGTCAAAAATTGATGGTTTGTTAGTTTACCTAAAATCAACACAAGTTAAGTCACGTTGTTGGTACTAAACGTAAGTTAACTCACGTTGAGGTTATTTTAGGTAGTTCGAGGTGGGAATGAACAAAATTTTATGGAAGAAGAGAAGTTTTCCCCACTCTATTACATTCTCACGCGGCCTTTTTTTTTTTTACAAAAATACCCATGAGGTTTCAGATTATATAATCCGAACACATTTTGGATGTGTTCGAATTTCGGCAGAATCAGAATCTCTCCCATTTCAGCAGTTGCGAATTTCGCTTTTAAAAACAACAAAAAACAAAGTGAAAAATGATAAAACATGTCAAATAAAAATAGAAAAATATCACAAAAAAATCTAATAAACAAATAAAACTAGTACAAATTTTTTCGAATTTTTTCTGAGAATATGAAAAATAAAAAAAATTAAAAATAGGTCTAAACTATGGAATATTGGATTTTGAGGGCGGAGTCCTCAAAGAAGTCCTTTCTAGGGGAGTCAAGAGAAAAATACCTTGATTTTTTTTCTTATTTTATGGGAAAGTTTAGGTGCAATATGATCAAGTAGCCTGAAAATCGGATTTTCGACTTAGAATAGTTAACAATGACCTAAACAGACGGGTGAAAGTTATGAAGATTAATATGATCCTTAAACCGGCTATCCATGTTACATACAAGCTCAAAATTTATGTTGATGCAGTTCGGATTATTTCCCTAGAATAATGGTGTATAGGGGAGTTCAGATTATATAATCTGAAGAAAAAAAAGGAAAGCGTCCTATTTTTTTGGGTGTTATGATTATAAAATCCGAATTGGTAAAAAGCTAATTTTTCCACCCAAAACAAAGGTAAAACTCAATTCAGGTTATAAAATTCAAAAATCACATGGACATTTTTGTAAAAAAAATAGGACACGC
Source organism: Medicago sativa (assembly GCF_051527215.1). Classification (NCBI taxonomy): domain Eukaryota; kingdom Viridiplantae; phylum Streptophyta; class Magnoliopsida; order Fabales; family Fabaceae; genus Medicago; species Medicago sativa. Next base: position 32,480,918 of record NC_140752.1, on the reverse strand, counting down.
GAGAGAAATTAGTAAGGTGAGAAAAGTAAATAGTCTTGTATGGAAGTGCAGTTGTTGGCCCATTTAATTGTTGGCCATAGTTCTTGATTTGCGGTGTATCAGTATATGGTTGGATAATACTTGTTTGAGTATTACTTTTCCCACCCTATGGCCTTCTCGCGCGCCCTGCAAAAATTCCAAATATACCCCTGGTCTGGATTATATAATCCGGACAAGATTGCTAGTGATTTCCGGAAAACGTACTCTGGACCAGATGTTATGTGCTTTTTTGTGTCTTTCTTTGATGTCAAGGGTATCTGTTGACCGTTATATGAACCCCACACAAGCTGCAATGCAATTGTAGGGTTCATAGGAACGGTCAACAATGACCATGACACCACAAACACTCCTACAAAACTTAAAAAATTTGAAGAGAATGGAAGAAAAGAGGTGAAGTGAAGAATGAAGGTATTTGTTGAAGATGGAAGCCTATTTATAGCCTAAAACAAGTCCTAGGTCATTAATATAGTCAATGAAAACGTGTTAGTGGTTGTAACCTTCCAAACCCACATTAATGGCTCTCTTTCAAAAGTGCTGAATCATTCCGGATTATTCATTCCGGAATGTCCTTAGCCCTACAAAGAAGTGCCAACTTTTCCCTCGTTCACCATAATCGCATTAATCCGAAAAATATAACCCGGAAACCAAAGGTGAATTCCGGATTGTATTTTCCGGACCGCGTCAATGTCATGGCCGGTGGTCTGCACCACACGTTTTTGACAGTGGTCAAGTCAAAAAAACGTGTTTTACCACGTTTTTTGACTGCATTTATGGCTTCCCAACCATTTTTCACCCACCCCTCCCTATAAATACCCTTCCAAACACCACCATTTCTCACACCATCCCTCTCCTCCTCTTCTTCCTTCTACAACCATGGTTTTCCATCGTTGGCCTTTCATAGATAAGGGTCTCGTTGAAAACTTTCAGGGTTTGTATGAACGGTCAATGAGGATGGAACCGCGCTGCAACGAATGGCGGTTCGTCTGAGGGTCATGTGGGTGAGTGTGGTTCTTAGCTTCGCCTGTCTGAGCGTAAGTCTGAGCACCCCCACCTCCCTCAGGGGCATTGGTTTCTTCTTCCCGCCCTCCTCTTCCCCCCTCCTCCGGTTTTCCTCCAATAGCCAAGCTACTGCTATGTCCTATCACATAGCAGTGGTTAGGCTCTTAGGAGATTAGAATTAGGCTCTTAGGAGATTAGAAATAGATTTAGGATCTTATGTAATAAGCTTAAAAAGCTTGAAAATTATTATAATGTATTGTTCATATATTAATAAAATGGGTTGTTTTTATGTTTGTGTCTTTTTATTTCTGTTTTTTATTTTATTCGGATTTTATTTTACGAATTGTAGAGCTTAAAATTGCAAAAGTTCTGCTAAAATACTATTCCGGATTTGAAAATCCGGAAACATCTGAAGAATACTAACAATACGTTCCGGAATACGTAATCCGGACCAGGGGTAAAATTGGAAAAAAATAGGACAAGCGAGGAAAGACATAGGGTGGGAAAAGTAATACTCTCCTTGTTTTCATGAATTATTAACACAACAAGCATAGTCTTAAAATGAGTTTCATTTCGATCTGGAAACGTATTTAATCTCACGTCTATTATGATTTTAGTGAGTATAATTAATTTTTTGGCCTCTCTATTAGTTAAAAATTTTAGTGACTATTATAATTTGGTCTCTTTGAAGATTTATTAAAAAATAAAATAAGATGAAAATAGTTAAATTTTGTTATATTTAAGACTTGCACTATAAAAAACTTTTTTTTGTTGAAGGGATTATAGATAACATTTTATCCATTGATATTTCATGTAGGAGTATTACATTGGTGCAGCCCAAAATCCAAATACACAATATAATTGAAAAAAACTTAATTTTTATAACAAAAGAAGTTAAAATTTCATCAATAATAGTTGGAGATTAAAATTATGAAATGGAATTTAAGTAAAGGAAAAGAGGTTGGCATTGGCAAGGAATATTTTTTACTTTAGGACATACAGATACAGATAACATAACATAACATAACGTCAAAAATAAAATTACTCAAGTTGGTATCTAGACGTATCCCGATACAGATATGGCTGCAACAATGTGGGTATGTTGGAGGAAAGAGTTAGTACACTTCACATCATGGCTGCAAATTTGTTTACTTGATCAGTAACAATATTTGGATTTGTTCCAACATCAAATTGAATAGGAGTCTCTCTTTAAAGAAAGAGTGCTTATAATACATGTACGTAGTTTGTCTTTTGCTTTGTTTTTAATGCAGGAATCAAAAGTTCAAACAAAACAAATATAAAAATAGTATTCTGGGAGGTGGTTCAATAAAGTTTTTACAATTTTATAAATTTTATTTGTTAACATAAATTTTTTTCTTTCTTTCTTAGCCGGTGTCCTTTGAGCAAATAGCTTTGTTGAATAGTGATGTTGAATACTTTTTTTTTATTATATATATATATATATATATATATATATATATATATATATATATATATGGGTTTTGCTAGAAGCCACTCATTAAGGTGTCTTTTAGCAACCCACACCTCAAGGTGTGATTTCCACTTTTTAGTTATAACTTTGCTAAAAGACACCTTCATAAAAATTAGTTGGTGCCTTTTAAACTAAAAGCAAACTAACGGGCCAAGATACAAGTGTCGAAATATGGGTACAATCATTGCCAACCAATTCGACATCCTAATAACAAAAACTAATTCTTGGCCCTAAAATGAAAACCTAGTTGACTAGCCCGAGAAGCAGAAATGAACTAGACACCAAAGAGTCTCGGTGTCGAATCAGCAGAGAAGACATATGTTCGTCATAAAATAGTCTTCTTCAGAACCAGGAGGGGGCGAAAAGGTATCAGTCTTTCTTCCATCCCCTTTGCAGGTTTTATACGAAGAACACAAAAACCTGTATGTTAAACTAGGGTGAAGATGCCTTAGTTGGCAGAAGCAATCAGTGCTCATGATTGCCTTTCTACAGTTGATAAGTTGTCGGCGCTCAAAGAGGTCTTTGAAGACAGGGAAAACTTCATTTGGTGAAAATCCACCTCTGGCGAGGGCCCTCACCATCATCAAGATATAATTAGCCCCGTCGGAGCCGTGGACGACTGCTTCATGCAAAATCCCTTCGATATCCTCCAATTCAGGCTCCCTTTGTTGAAACTTTCGAGATGCGGATGCCACGCTACATGTTGCATGACCACTGCGAGAGATTTGTTGTAGGAAGGCTTGTTTTTTTGCGCAAGGTTGGCGGTCAGAAAATATGATAGACAATTTCTTGACAAGACCTTAAGTACTTCTTTGTTCTTGGCAAGTCTCCGGAGACGAACGGAAGTTGCTCTGAGTCTAAAAAAGTTCTTAGCACTAGAGGAAGCAACCTTTTTAAGAATGACAAGTAGAGAGTCGTCTGGGAGCCTCTCCATTTTTGAAGATTTAATCTCTTTAACAATGGAAAATTGGAGAGATGGAAGAATGGATGGGCAAATGAAATGGGAAAAAGAAATTTATAAGCAATGAAGTTGTAGAACAGCTGATGGGACAAATGTCTGACCTTCCTCATCTAGTAATGCCCGCATGTCTTAAATGAGAGATTAACTTCTTGAGATTAGTAGGAAGTTAAAAGTTCAGAGAAAACTGATCGACAAGAAAGAGGCGCCCTAATGATGAAGAGAGTGGGAAACGTGCGAAAGTGAAGATGAGAAGACATCGAGGGAGACATGGCGTTTCAGGGCAAATGGAAAGTCTCCATTAAATTTTCAATTGCAGAAGTGGTGGCCCAAAAGATCTCAAAATCGCAGGGAGAAAGAAAACCTGAAATGACTACTCTTGAAAGTCATAATTTTAGCGATGTCATGCTTTGGAATACTTAGAGTTTTCTCAAAAATGACAATTCTCTCCTTTGAATATATTCAGTCGAAAATGACATTTTTTGGGGGCAATTTATTGGTATTTTCACCATCCTCATTTAATGTGGTCAACATTAGTTGACTTTTACTCTTGCAGGAATCAAAGTCTTTTCCTCAGTTAAAGGAGTTTCGACGAGATGTTGGACTTAACATGAAAAAGTCTTGAAGCCTGATAGGGCCAAACCGCAAGTGCACGGCCAATCGAAGTAATAGTAGTAAGTAGAGTTATCGTTCCGCTAGGGAGTTGGTCAATCCAATTAGCTTTTAGAAATTGATTAGAAGAGAAAGAAATAAGAAGTTGGAGAGTGCAGTTTTTGAAGGTAAATAACAATAATATTAAAAAGCCTTGGGATCATTGGTTCATCATAATAACGAATCTTTTCACAAGCAAGCCTTAAACTTATAATTAAACGTTAATCCTAATTACTAAGGACAAGTCTCTCTTTAGCATATCACAGCTCCTCTCGAAGTCAGTGAGTGTATCCCTCCAACAACCACACCTATTCTCATGGGTGATTGCCTTTGGGACCCTTGAAGATCGAAACTTTATGTGTCCCAAGGTTTGCTAGACTATTCTCATGTTTCGCAAACCTTGTCTAAATTCACTTGTTCGGATATCAAAGCTCCGCGTTCGCTTTATGAATTGATATCTGTGATGATGAATTAACCATTATCAAACCCTCCGCGTTCGCTTCCACAGTTTGATAATAATTAATTCATGTTAAAACGGTGAATTTAGATTAGGAATTAGGGTAACAATTAATTAGGGTTTAAGACTTGGCTTGATCCGGATTACGTCATTAGACTTATCCAACGATCCCAAGACAAAGAAGTCTACTCACTCATGTTCATCGTAGACATGGGGGAAGAAGAGAGAAAATAACAGTAAAGTAAATTGCAAAGAAAGTAAAAGGAAAATAAAGACTTTTATTAAAATAGCAATTGAAATAAACAAAGTAAAGGTGTCTTGTTTATGGTGGAGAGCTACTCTATTTATAGCTTTACATCTGACTTAGAAACTAAGCAACTAAAGGGATAAAACGGTAAAGCTGCAACAGGGTAACTTGGGCCTGAAGAAAAGCAGCAAAAGAGCATCCTGGGGACGGGCACGGCCGTGCCACATATTGGCACGGGCCGTGCCAAGCTTCTGAGTTTGGGGGAACATATTTTTGTCCCGTATCTTCGTATTCTTGCGCTGTATTTGCTCCAGTCCTCTTTCTTTCACTTCAAGGCACCTTCCACCATATATTTATTCCTAAAATAAAACAAAAGACAATTTGAAGTAAAATATTCTAATATAAAATAAAATGCAATAAAACTAAATCAAATCTAAAATAAAACTAAACTAAATAAGGCAATAAATATGACTATCTATGACTCATCAAAGCCTTAAAGTTCGACAAGATACGAGTCAAGAATCAAAACCGTCGAAGTCAAGCAACTACCTTTAGATCGGGAAGATTTGAATTTCAAAAGAGAAGCGGTTTCCTCAAAGGAGAACGTGGGAGACAAGCGGTTGTTTACATGGAAGGAGTGCTGATTGTGGGATTAGTTTATTTCCAAGTTATTTCCTATGTATAAATAGTAGTTTTCCATAGGGAAAACAGGTCGCAAATCACCTATACAAAATTCTAAAACACTCGAAGTACCGGTGCGAGAGAAAAGAGTCATAAAGAATGTATGTAAAGGATTAAGTATACCAAAAACACTCGTAAACAACTGTATAATGACGAATGATGAATGGTGGATGTAAGTTTAGTAACACAACTCTGACTTACATCATTGTGATGATATGGTACCGGCATTCATGTAGGTCTAAGAATTAAGTATGTTACATATATGTCATGATTAGGTGAACTGTAATATGTGCTAATGATATGAATTGGTGTAAATATCAAAGGTGTGTGCATTCTGATGTATGTGTTTTATGACTATATAAGGTGAATGGTGTAATTTTTTTTTATGAAGAATGACTGATGATGATATGATGATATAATTTGTTGCTCATGTATCCAATATAATGTTATGATGTGAATTATAACCTCTTTGCGGTTGTTTGTATATTTTTGGCGTATGTACTCTTGGGGCATAAATACACATGAATAGGAGATTTAGCTATGCAAGATGCTTAGAAGGTGGCGACGCGAATATACCTCCGTAGCTATTTATCTACATCATCAAGTAATCGAATAAATTCCTGCCCTGATCTGTAACACTAGGGTTGAGGTTAAACGTTGAATGTCGTTATTTTATATCGTTACAGTACCATGATTTCTTATGTTATTTTTCATTAATGTTGATGAAGAATTTGATATTTTTTAATTATGAAGTTTTATCGAAGTATTTTCCGTTGTTGAATACGATGCACTATTTATTTATTATATGCAAGATGAATGATGATGTGTAACATCCTTTTTATTTTAATATATAGTTATCATTAAATAAAAATACCGTTGGGATTTAGGGTGTTACAAGTCTTATTTGTTCCATGATTTTTTTGGACCAGGTGTGTTGGTCTATATGCGCTAGAGGGAAGGTGAATAACGTTTTTGAAAATTCAAAAGAGTTTAGCGAAAGCGTGATTAGAAAAAAGTATGACTTTTTCAGATTCATGCACAATAAGGATAATAAAAATCAAGATAATGAATTAAACACTGAGATTCACTATTGAATTGAGATGTTCAAAAATAAAATCTTAATAGGCACAATTAAATTTCAATATTCAACAACACAATTCACAAAACTAGACAAGCTAAAACCAAAACTTATTGCAATAAAACAAACAAACACTAAGGACCACAATGTATATGAATTAATGATTTGAAACCTAATTGACGTTCAATTGTGATGAAATTGAATAATTTGAAAAGAATCTTAATTCAATGAATTAAAATTAGTTTAAGTCTTAAAAGGATCACAATTAAATCAACCAGCTACAAACATTAAAATTCATACACAACATAGGAAGCAAAATTAAATAGGAAAGGGAAGAGAAGAACGCCAAAATTTTTATAGTAGTTCCCCCTTTTGTCCTCGTGTCGAGGTAAGTCTACTCTTCTTAATAGAATATGTCTCTATCTAGGACAAAGTATTCCCTCAATTACCCTAATCTTCAATCCTAAGCAACCATAACCCCCAATCTTCAAGTAACCCTTGAAATTGGTGTTTCTCCAAGTCTTCGAAACTCAAACTCCCATACAATCTTTAAGAAAGCTCGATTCGCTAGGATAGGAGAACTTTGCCTATGAATGACAACTTGTAGAAACTCTTTAATGTCTAAATGAATATTTTTGGGTCATCACTTGTATTATAACACTTTAAAGAGAGAAACAAATAGTAGATGCCGTGATCAATGACATATAAGGCCTAGGGAGCTTAGGATTAAAGCTTAATCATGCTTCTCCAACATCAATCTACCTTTTTTTGTTAGTTAATGTCTCCATGGGTAACTAAACTCTCTTTTGTGTTGGGAATATATGTAAATATTAAGGATTTTATGTAGTACTTTTAATTTGGATGATTGTAGAAGATTTATGCATTCAATGTAATATTTGGTTTAAATATATTCTCAATGATTTTACCGACTAGCACTCTACAAATGAACTTTTGATTTTGTATGATCGAGGAATCACCTTATTATCTAACGGATCTTGTTAACGCCATGTATAGGTGCTAATACTCTAGAAATAATGATTATGTCTATAATCATGTATTATTATCTGTTCATATTTCATTGAAATAATCGACTAATTTATGGTTGAGCATCAGAAGTCAGTTTGTTCAATGGATCTCACGTTGTCAACAAAGAGAAAAGGCATATGCTAAGGGATAGGATAAAATTATACAATTGATTAAGGGGAACCAATAAGTGAAAAGCTATCCAAATCTATCCAAACACAATTCTCCCTAACTTGCTGTATTTTACTTACGATCCTGCTTCAAAAACAACTTTTACAAACTTAATTTAGAATTCTTGTGAATTTGAGGAAAATCAAAACTGAGCATGGTCTCTGTTGTTTGATATAAGTTATTTTTTTTGTAAAACAAACATAATACTTACTGTTGTACTAGGATATGTAACACCCTCTTAATTAAGAATCAACTCCCTGATTCCGCAAATATGCCACTTTTAATCAAGACGTCAAGGATCTTCGAAACCTTGATTGGGTTGCTTCCATTGCCCACACCCTTTGTGAAGGAAATCGTTAAGCTGACTTCCTAGCTAAGTTTGGTGCTTCCTCTAATTTGTACTTCTTTGTTCACACATATCCTCATTTAGGCTGATCAGGCCTCGTCCATGCAGATTTGTGGGAACTTGGTGCTGTAGATTATACTCTTTTCTTTGTAACAAAAAAACAATAATTAAATGAAATTTTAAAGTCATTGTCGTGTCAGTTGATATTCCTTGTTGATATGGAGTACATATCATATTCATTTCGTAGAATATACGATGATATCTAGATTACTATTGTTTTATGTATAAATATTTAATTTTTTTGACAAAAAAATTAAATATTTATACATAAAACAATAATATAAATATTTAATTAATATCTCCCATTTTAAAAATGCATGCATTTATTGTCAAAAAAAAATGCATGCGTTTATATTCTTCATACACTATGATAATATATTAACAAGGCTCTTCATTCATTTTAATAAATGTAAAGAATCCTAACTCATCAATATGATAATTCTTCGAAATATTATAGAGTATTGTTTAAATGATAACAAATATACATTCTTGTTTTAACTTTTATAAATTATAAATATAGTAAAAATTTAAATTGCATACATCATATTGCAACGTTATTTAATGAGCATAGTAAATTATTTGTAGGAACTTCTGGCATAAAAGTCTAAGTTTAATCCTTTTTAATATTTTACTAAATACATACTAAATATAGAAGTATAATAATTAAGGAATTTACATAATCGTATATTGCATTTATTTACTAAATTAGTTTTTTTTGTTACATTTACTAAAGTAGTTTAATATAATTCTGTTATGATGTTGTTTTAATGATATTATTTAAGAGAAAAGAAAGGTAAGAATACTTGTGAATAATATCATAATACACTTTTGAGGTTGTCATGAAAATTAAAAGGCCATACACACATAAATCAAGTTTTAAAGTAAAATGTAAAAGTTCTTACATTATTATGTAAAAATCAAACTTTATGCTTAGAGTTGACATAGTTATTGTTACACATAATAGTTACAAACATCACCAATTTTTCCTGAGGAGACAACAATAATTTGAAATGCACTTCAAAACACGAGGTATAGGCACCTTTGGACAATCATCATCAGAAACACATCGAAGGACAACTGGAAGGTCATATAAGAAAAATGAATGTTACTTCAAGGTGATATAATATTGTTTATAAGATATATTAGAAAATTTAGAACTTGTGTGAAAATTGACAAACCCATATTTGCTTCAACAAGAAATATAAAAAAAGAGAAGACCAAAGCATAAACAAACATGAGAATGTGAACCATATTTTTCTTCAGTTGTATGTAATAAATAAATTTTCTTCAATGCTTTATAAAGAAATTTTCATGCTTTGTTAACTCTAGTTAAATAGTTTTTAGCATTTAGAGGAGGGTTGGGTAAGTCAAGTGGTTTGAGCTAAAGGATAAGAAGTTGGAGGCCCTTGGTTCAAACCCATACAAATGAGAAAAACTAATCTACCCATTAATTACTAACATTTTCCATTCGATAAAAATATTTTTAGCATTTAGAATTTGCAACACTCAATTCATATAATTGAAATCAATATTTTTTTACAGCGAAATCAATGTTAAATGTTTTTAATAAATATGTCGTGTATAAGTCCTTGTGAACATAGATCAGTTGGCAAGGACATTGCATTATTGCATTATATATGTAGAGGTTGATGTTCGAACCCCATACTTCCCACTTGTTTACCTTAAAAGGGTGAAATTCTAGCCACTAGGTGACTTGACTAAAAATTGTCATGTTTAACACCTTATCTCACTAGATTTATCAATTAATATTAATAAAGGTTTCAGATAAAACTCTTGATTATCATCTAAGTTCAATATTCTTTTATTAAACTTCATTACATTTATTTATTTATCTTTTAACCTTTCGTAATACATATGGGTTAAGTCCTAAATGAAAAACAACAATATGAATATTGAAGAAAATTAGTTTTATAAATAAAACTTTGAAAAAGGGACAACATATTTAGTTATAAATTAAAAGTATTGTATGATGATAATTTTTTTTGGAAATACAAAATTATATCAAAGTTTTTGTTAATAAAAAAATATGGAATATATTAAACAACAGAGATCCACACTGGCATAAGAAGTGCTAGGCAAGGACTCATGAAAATTACATGAGTTACAGACAACCAACAAGGGGCCAAAGCCACTACTAGATAAATACAAAAGACTTAGTTATGAATCATGGTAAAACACTAAATGGGTTGGGTCCCCTAGTGATAAAAACCAAATGCTAAATTACTAATACTTGCTTGTAACCTCATGATAGAAGAGAGTTTCACACTATACACATGCTATTGTAATGATTGATATTTATGTCAAATGCTAAATTACTAATACTTGCTTGTAACCTCATGATAGAAGAGAGTTTCACGCTATCCACTAGCTGCTATAATGATTGATATTTATGTTAGAATGTAATGTTATTCCTATCCTTCCAAATAGTTCAAAATGTAGATAACTAGATCACATAAAGAGCAACACATTAATTTTTTATCATCGCCCACTAAGTAAGTAAAATGGTGGAAATGATAAAAAAAAAACTAGTAAGCATTCAACCGCTTGTATACCAAGCCACTTATGAATATGCTTCCAAATGCTCTCATAGAAAGCACAACCCACAAAAAGATGATCTACACATTCAGATTGACCATAACCACTCACACACTGACCTGATGTACACAAAATGATTCCATAATGTATCATATTATCTTTTGCAGGAAGCTGATTTAGTTATAATCGTCATGCCAATAACGAAAACTTCAAAGGTGCCTCTTTTTTTCACACTGTGTGATAGTATTGTGATATCTCATCTTGCAACACATAAAAGAACGAATGATAATCCACTCGAACTGCTGGAACAAAATTGGATTTGTACAATGCCTCTAAAGTTTTGATGATAAAAAAGTATTGAAGAACAATTGAATATGGTAATATTGTTTAAGTGTGCAGGACTATAGATTAAAATTTATCAAGGTCTGAACATATATAAGAGCATCAGAAGCACAACAGAAGCTAAAGACTTTATAGAAGATTTGAAGAAAGGTCAATCAGAAGTCAACAATGTGATTAGAAGTGAAGAATTCTTCCAGAAGCTACTGAAGACCAAACTCTGAGTCACCCACACTCTAAGTCATCTAGACTATGAGGTATCCAGACTCTAAGGACATATAAGCCACGTTAGCTTTGTCTTCTTCTGATAAGGGTCTCTTTCAGGATCTGATCTAGTACAATTTGTCTTCTTCTGAATCACGTGCTAAGTCAATTTCAAGGACAAAAGGAATGAAACATATAATTCTATTTGAAGAAAAGGATTTCAAATGTCTTTTCAAACGACATGAACCATATCAGGCAACATTCCAACATCTTGATTTGATAGCTTCTCAAGGACTCTTAATACGGTGGCACTCTCAAACATCTGTTATACCCTAATTTTGGACCTAAAAATACTTGTTCAAAATTTTCTTTCATCTTTGATATATATCTATTATTCTTGAAGAATTGCCAATTTGCTATTGTTTACATTGACATTTTACTCTGCTTTATCTCTCGATTTAGCTTTGCAAATCTTTTCAACTGTGTATTTGTCCATGTTTTCTTGCATTTCAAGTCATCCAAAACATCTTTCTTGCATTTCAAGCCATTTGAATTGGCCTCTGATCAATTGCATATTTCTCTGCATTTTATTTCAATGTTATTTGCAAAATTCATGAAAAAGTGTATTTTAGTCATTTCCTGCATTCAAATTCATTTTAGTCCTTGAAAATTGTTTGTGTCTTTTCATTTGATTTGTATAAGTCCTTGTTTCACTCTCATGATAAAATCCATTTCAAAAATTACATCTGGAGTTATTTTGAGTCAGTTTAGCCCCTAGGGGCATTTTAGTCATTTCCTGTGTTGGAACTCTGTTTAATCTCTAAAAATTGTCTCTGAGTCTTTTAATTTGCTTGTATAAACTCTTGCTTTAATTCCCTGTTAAAAAACCATTTTAAAAATTGCATTTGAGTCATTTTGAGTCATTTTAGCCCCCAGGGGCATTTCGGTCATTTCACGCAAAATTTTGACAGAGAGAGGTTACTTTGAAGTACCTCATTTAAGTAGCTGGTTCATTTTAGTCCGTTTTGTTATTTTTAATCGTTTCACTTTACGTTATTTTCCGTTTACCAGTTTTAATTCAATTTTATTTTTAATTTTTATTTTTTAGTCCTAAAGTTTCTAAAAATTGCATTTTTTAGTCCAGTTTGTTAAAATTGCAGTCCAGTCCTTGTATTTTTCCTTTTTTGCAGAAAAGTCCCAAAAGTCAAAGCAGTTAGAGATCAGTCAAAGTTTGTTACACTTGTAGTCTACATGGCACTTTCTCATTGGTTCAGAATCACTGCATGGCACCTATAAAAATAGGCCAACTCATCATTTACACTATTCATTCTGCCACATCACACAAAAACACATTTTCAGTTTTCTCTCTCTTCTCTTTTGGATCAAACACCCAAAATTCATCAACAATCCTCATGAACATCATGAACATCTCATGAATGTTCATCCACAAAAAAGTTCCAATCATTCTTCTCAAGAACACTAACCACAAAAATCATCATCAATCAACACCATTATCACCCATACATAACAAATTCGTCACTGTTCATCGCCGATTTGGTCATTTTCGGACTCATCTCTCTCTACAAACACAAGGCCGATTTCGGCCATTGCAAGGAAAGGAAGGAAGCTCGCGGCAATCACAAGGAGGAGGAGAAAAACTCGCGGCCGGAGCCTAATCGGAGAGGAAAGAAAACTTGCGAACCGGATTCGACTTGAGGTAAAGATATAGAAGTTTTATTTAATCTTTTTTTGTTACTTTCTCTTTCAAAAATTTTCAAACTTCAAACTTAGATCTACGCTTCACCGTTGATTTTCTTGAAAAACTAAGCCCGGATTTGTGATTAGAACGAAAAAGGATTGTTAAAAAACTAAAAAGATTTTGAATCGGGCGAAAAAAAATTTCCGACGCGGTGGTGCCGCCACCTCGCGGTGGTCGGCCACCGCGCCGGACTGGTGAAGGTCGATCGGAGAAGAAGGCTGCACTTGCAGACCTTCTCTCACTAGAAGTTTGTAGAGAGAAGAAGAAGAGGGGATTATGGGAGCTTTGAACCGAAAATGGCTTTTGTAGGTGTAAACGAACCGGTTTGGTTCGCTTGAACCGGACCGGTTCACTTTGATTCCTTCTCCTTGTTCCTCAACCGTTAGATCTAGATGGATCAATCCAACGCTCCTAATGCGTTTGGATAGTCCAGGATCCATCAAGACCTTGGGCTTGGGCCTATTTCTTGCAGATCCTGTGATTCCTCTTATTTTCTTGCTATTTTACACTTTGTTTTAGCTTTTTACACCTCTGATCATGCTCTAAATTACTTAAAATTTTTTATAACTTTTTGTACATGTTTCTTGTTATTCTTGTGATGTTTCTATGCATTTCGTTTACTGAAAATTTTGTTAAAAAATATTATCACATTTTCTTGCATTATTTCTTGATGTCATGTGAAAAAACCTATGAAAAATTGCTCAATTTCATTCTATGTTTTTGATGATTGTTTGGTATACATGTTATATGATTCTATGAATTTTTAGCTACTGTTTGTATATAATTTCGATGCTTGTGTGTGAACCTTGGTTAATTACTTGGTTTGCAAGTTACATTTGTGAATAAATAATGCAAATATGCCTAAGTTTACTTTGGAAATGTCAAGTTCATCATGTTGCCTTAATTCTCATTTTAAGACCTGATTCTAAACCTTTGGAAAAATGTATTAGAGTGTGAGAATTTCAGGCAATATGATTCTTGCATTTTGTGAGTAAATTTTAGTTATATTTTTGCACTTTTGGCTTTATTTTGTGAAGTTTTCTATGCTTTTGTCTTGATATTTTACTTGCTTTATTTTCTTTGATATTACCCTATGCTACTAACATTTTCTTGTTTCACGTTTCATACATCATAAGCATATTCTCCATCACACTTTCTCATCTCATTTCTTTACTTTTCTTTTGCTTTTAATTCATTTGTGTGGGATTAAGTTCCCACAAGGAAGTAGTGTGTATGTAGGGAAATGATGTAATATGAACAATGGACTCTAAATATGTACACCGACACTCACACCGACACTAGCACACACCTCACATGGTTACTTTAGATGTATGCTTTGGTTATGCATGTTTAGATGTATGTTTAGGATTGCATGTTTAGATGAATGCTTAGGATTTACATTTAGAAAAATCAATTTTCCAAAAAACTTGAACAACATCACTTGAAAACCTTTTCCAAAAAATATAGGAGTCAAAACTCCTTTGCATTTTCTCTTTATTTTCTTAATCGAATTTCAATGAAAATTAATCATACTTGACTTTTTTTTTTCCAAAATCACTAATCAAACCCCACTTTTTCCTAAATCTCAATGCTCATGAAGCCTCTCAATCTCCATTCTTCAAAATTCCAATTTTCAAACTTAAAATCAACCAACGAAAACAAAAACATATTTGGAAGAGAACTACGGTGGATTTGATCCCTTGAAAGGGTACGTAGGCAAGGAAACAATATTCCTTCAATTCAAATAAAATAAAAAATTCAAGCATCTTCTTCTCCCTCCAATTCTTCACTTAGTAAACTCTTAGATGTAAATGTCATTTTTCAAATAGCATTTATAGATAAAGCGCGCGCGTAGAAAGTAAGGACGGTTCCTATAGGTTACTATAGTCGTTATGGGTGCCTAACACCTTCCCGTAGCGAAAACAACTCCCGGACGTCGATTCTCAAGGGTTTTGCTTATTTTTTCCCTTCCAAAGAAAAAATAAGATATCAAAGGTTAAAAAGGTTTAAACGTAATCAATGTTTGACACCCGAAAACCAAGATAAAACAACGTCTCTCAAATCCTTCTCTATATAAGGAGCTAAAGACTGGAATAACATAATAAGACTCTTCGATTATAACTTGTGCCCTTACTCTATCAAATTCAAAAGCATAAAAACACTTAAGAATTTTTTTACCAAGTTCACATCTTAGAAATTCTAAAGTCTTAAGAGTCTTACTTTATTTTGTAATTGTTTACACCTCTGATTGTATATCAAGTGTAAAAACAAAAAATCTTTCATTTGATTAAGTTTGATTATAAGAAGTCTCTTTCAGTTGTGGTTGAGCATCAGAAGTCTCTTGCTTGTATGCTTGAGCATTTGGATGTCTCTTGCTTGTGTGTTTGAGTAGATGTAATCTTTACTGATTATAGTGAAAATACCTTGAAAGTTGAAATTTTGGCACATAGTAAAGATGTTATACACGATCTCAGGACAAGCGAGATGTCAAGAATGATGTCAAAACATCGTGCCAACACAGATAACAAACAACAACTCTAACAATAAAGGCAGAAAGTAAAAACACAAGTAGTTTGTTAACCCAGTTCGGTGCAACATCACCTACGTATGGGGGCTACCAAGTCAGCAAGGAAATTCACTATAATAGTATTATTTTGAAGCGGACATAAAAATTATCTCTAGTCTACTAGATTAGCACCTAATCACTGCCCGTGCAATTTCTATATAAGACTCTCCTAGATATGAGATCCCCCTCTCACTTCCTCTCAAGCACAGTCCCAGTGATTGACTCAACAGTAACAACAGTAATGGAGACACACTCCTAGATAGAGAATCAACTCTTGCTTACAAGCTTCTAAGTGATTCAGAGTTTACAACTGAACTACAATCCAGCTATATGCATCAACGTGATACAAGAGTGACTCACAAATAACATGGACAAACTAAAACCCTAAAAAACACTTTTGTGAATGACGATTTCAATGGTGAATTAGTTCTTGAGTCTTCCTTTATATAGCCTGAATGCAGAATGGACTTGATGCATAACTCGGGCCATACAACCAACTGAACCACACAGTTTTGAGCATAGAATTCTAAAGTAGATAAAACGTTTCCTTAAATGTTACAGTATTATTCTTAAGAAACCTGTTAAATAATAACCGCATATCTCTGCTTCTAGAAACCACACGCTTCTTTGTCAACTCTCTACGTGAATCAAATATTCAGAATCCCCCTTTGGAAATTTTTGGCTAAAACGACCTTTGCAACACAAATCTTCATAACCAAAGAACTTCCATAGATAAAAAGCATGAGCAAGAGATCATACAATCATACCTTCTTTCACTTTAACATAAGAACTCATCACTAAAGAAGATAACAGGAAAATTTCAGCATTACTTTTAAAAAGACAACTTTAAAAATATTGCATAATGGACATGTTGAGACATCATCTAGAACATTAGAGGCATACACATCAGAATTGGATAGAACCCAACCTTACAGAAAGAACGAACAGGAGAAATAAACTCCAGAGAGAGAAATAAACTCTCATATAAAAACATTAACCCAGGGAGAAATAAACGCCTACATAAAATACTTCAGAGAAAAATAAATTCTCACAGCAGGATGTTAGAACATCTGGTATGACATCAGTACATCAGAACACACCCACCCACATGCATTCAATCAACAAGAACATACAAGCATCATCTTAAACATGGTATCATCAAGGTAGTAAATAGATAAAGCTCCCCCTCAATGGTAGATCAGTAAGAAAAATTACTCCCCTCAGGCAATACTTCTTTAATAAACATGCATAATGAAAATCTACCATAACATATGAGCTACTCCCGCTCAGAAAATGCAAATAAGAACATATCAGAACATGTCAGAACATTATTCAGAACATCATTTCATCACACATACTACACACTACTTCCCCTTTTAGCCATAAATTATGAAATAATACCATGTAAAGAAGCATAAATGAACTAACTGAAGCATTATAACATAAGTATCAGAACAAATAGTGTAGATATTACAGACCAAGAACATACAGTGCATACAAATCCAGGGCATAACCCACAAATGAAAAAATAATACATGATGAAAAAATGAAAACTAAAAGAGTCAAGTCTCATCTTCTGATTCATCATGATCATCATCATTGCCATTTCCAACCACATCCTCATCTTCATTGCCTGCGGCATCCTCATTTACCTCAGCCAAGTCTACATCTTCCTTCTGATTTGTCAGAGCCATAATCAGCCTGTCCACACTTATCTTCCACTCAGTACTAGACTTGATAGTTTCCTCCAAGGACATGGACACAAATTTAAGTTCCCCAATTATACCTTCCTTGGAAGTTGATCTAGCAGCCTCCTTCCCAGATGTCACGACAATGTCTGAGACATGTGTCCCTGCAAACAACTTAAAATACATAGAAAGAGGAGATTCCCTCTTGCTTGCTACATTAGTGCTAACCAAAATACTAGGATACTGACTAAGAATGATACCAAAAATAAAAGAAGGAAATGCTATAGGCATCTTTCCAGCAAAAGAGTTGGCATGCTTCACAGTTTGTTCAAACACATAAGCACCAAAATCAATTTGTCTTAGTTCCAACCACATAAATGAATTTATCTAGACCAGTAGAAATGGTATAGGTATGATTTGTGGGCACCAAATTTGCAGCTTCAACCCTATGGAGTAAGGCATATTTCACACTAAGTTTACTAGAGGGCAGTTTCCCTTTGACAGGCCAATGCTTCACATGTTATGCTGTGATTTCCTTGCAGATCTGATTGTCTGTCACTTCTAACTCGACAAAAGCTTCTTTATTCCTACCCAGAAACCTGTTGATCAATTCAGGGGAGAACGCTACACATTTACCACGCACATATACCTTAATGAACTCCTTGCTCATAGGAGTGTCACAGTCCTTTGGAATGTTGACAATGAACTCCTTAACCAGCTTCTCATAACATTCTCCAAATCACTAACAGTCTTCCTTAAACCAGCATCATCAATAAGGTGCACCACTTATTTGTATTCAATGGCATCCTTTCCGAATTCCCTTTCCAAAGCTAATCTCCTCTGACATGCATACTTCCATTTCTCAACATTGGACACATGATGAAAAGACACATTATCTATAGGCGTCTTAGGAACATTAATAAGGACTTTCTTTCCTCCAGCAGTTCTTTTCATACCAGGTGGCATGATATCCTGGACATCTTGCTCGATATCATAGCCAGAGTAACTTATGGGGACTTCTGTCCTTTTACGAGACCATTTCTTGGTTGCAAGAACAGTTACCTTGCTCCGACCTTTTGCAGGAACCCACAACACCACTCTTCTTGGTAGCCATTGAGGGTTGGATTTCAGTGAGAATAACCTTTCCTTTCCTATTCTTCAATCTTTTTGCTATTCCTGGAGCCAATCTCCTTCCTATAGGTTCATCATTAGAATCCATATACTCCACATTCACACTACCATCAACTTGATCTTTATTAACACCAAAAGACTCTTCATCCTTGCCTTCTTCATCATCAGAAACATAAACATTCTTCTCTTTATCAGTACCATTATCAGACACAGCCTTATCATCATCCTTTTCAGATTCATTTTTCTCAATGTCAATCATGTTTTGATACTCACTATCTGAGCCACTATTTTCAGACAGATATTTTACACCTTCCTTATTAGAAACATTTTGCGCTTCACAATCATCAGTAACCACCTTTTGTTGGGAGTTTTCACTTTTGGAGGCTGATTAAGATTCAGACTCTTTGTGCGGGTTATCTTGGGTGGTTTCAACATGAGCATCATATTTAGCCAATGATGTCATGACATCCGGTACAACATTAGAAAGGATTAAAGTTTCCTTGAGAGACTCATCAATGGGAACATCAACAGTCTTAGGCACATCAGACACATGATTAGTCACTACATTCTCAGAGGATGAACCATTAACACCAGCATCAACACGGTTATCAACAATATTAGTCTGACTTGTTGTTTCAGCAGATCTAGGGTTATCTAGACACGGGGTGACAACAATAATTTTTTCAGATGTTGGAACAACATTATCAGACTCAAGAGTGTTTTTAGTAGAAGTACTAGCATTTCATTTGACATCAGGTATACTCAAGGGATTAACATAAAAACTAGTAATAGAATGAGGTTTCTTGACACGAGCAGGTGAAACAACATTATTAGGTTTTCTAGTAGGCAACTCAACAGACACAGAGTGATGAGAGGGTTCACTTACATGGGAAGGCCTAGCCTTTTTTGCATCAGTTGTATTGGTATTATTCTTGGTGGGCACACGACCTGGAATAACCGTAATAGGAACATCTTCAGTCACAACTTGTGATGAACCGACTTTTACCTTAGACCAGGTAGCACGTGTCATAGAAGGAGTTGGGAAGTTTGGTCAGATGCTTGTGATATCTTGGTTTCTTGATCCTTCAAAAAAATCATCTTGATGGAAAACAAAATTTTTGAAGTACGAGGGAGTGGAAGCGTTTGGTAGATGGGAGCGGTGTAGGTCAGTTCTCTGAGTCTAGAGAGAGATTGAGAGCGAATAGTGTAGATTAAAGTAAACTGATGGCGTGTTGGTGGGAAGTTATGGGAAGTTTCTGATGATTGCTTTAAAACAGCGTGCACCACTAAATGGAGGGAAGAGAAAATGTACGATGCACGCTTAAATTATAATTGCTACAATTTAAATAAGTAAATTCCCAAAATAACCCTTGACTTCTCAATTAGCCTTGCGTTCAAAACCTTAAAAGGTATGTCTCCAAATTTCTTGTTTGCGATCACATGCTCATAAGTGACAATCTTCTAATGATTATGGATGTCAAAGTGTTTGTTCCTGCTGATTTGAAGGATATTTTCAGAGATGATGACAGCTTTCATATTTTTCCAGTATAAAGTCACAAAATCCTGCTTTACATTATGTTATAAAGATATTTGCTTCATACAATTTAATTGAGTACAAATACTTCCTTCTGCAATGAACTCAACCTCAATAGAATACATGAACTCACTATTTTGCTTTTTGTTGACCAAAGAGATAGAACTATTTTCAATACTGAACCATTCAATAGATGTTAACATTGTTCAGATACATGACCAGTGTTCTCCACTTGTCTCACATGTATACCAGCAATGTCAAGTTCAGACTGCACATGTTCTGAAATTTTATCCGACTTGTCATCAACATATTTTTTAGCAACCATGAACTTCTCTTCAACAGCCTCTGTTTTGTCAACAATCATAACCTTGTTTCTGATATCAGCACCTTCTTCATTAGATATGTTCATGTAAATCCATAATACATTTACATCTTTAGGTCCAAGGCCCAAATTTCTCATCCTATTTGTCATGAACTGTCCAGGTTCCTCATGAGAAGCATTGATCCTTGGCTTATGAATCATGACATTTTTCTTATGATCCCTAAGATCTTTGCATCAACATTTCTTCTTTGAATTCTTTGATAAATATCTCTGGAAAGGTTTATCTCATCAAAACATGAGTAACTATCAACAACTACATGAGTGTCTTTTTTTTTTCCACCAGTACTCTCATCTTGAGCACCACTAATTAGATCCAGAAGACGTTCACGAATTTTTGAAATGGTATGATGTTGCAGCTTTCGTTCTAACATCTTGGTTTGCTTTCCAAGTTGCAATTCTTCACAAACTTTACTTTCTTATTTAGGCTTCCACAATTAGCAGTCATCTTTTGACCTTTCTCCTTTGATAATGACATTATTTTTTCTCATTAGTAACCAAACATTCTGACTTGGTAAATATGACTTTTATTCCTTGGTCACCCAACTGACTAATGCTGATTAGATTATCAATGAGCCCTTTCACATACAAAACACTATCAAGTTCGAGAGCCCTGTACAAGCCAACTTTCCAACTCCCTTGATTTCATCTTTAGCTCCATCTCCAAAAGTGACAAAACTGGTCGAATAAGGCCTAATGTCCACCAAGTACTTTTTTATACCAGTCACGTTCCTAGAACATCCACTATCAAAGTACCAATTCTTTGAAGCTCAAAGGGTTGTGTGAACTATATGAAAAGTGTTGCTAAATTTAGGTTTCCATTCTTTGATTACCAAATGATTAGGCTTAGGCTATAAATGACGTTTAAGATAACCATACAGTTCAAAACAATAGGGCTTAATGTGACCATTCCTACCACAGTAATGACACTTCCAAGGTACAAACTTGGCTTTCTTTTGCAAATAGACATGTTGTTTAGACATGTTGTTAGACATTATGAACTCAGTTTTACTTTATGGAAAAACAAACATATTTTTAGAAGATTCACCTTGTTTTTTCACAAATTGAGAATTAAATCCTACTACTGTAAAGTTTTTAAAACCTTTTTCAACTAGAAGGATTTCATCCGGCATGTCAGAACCATTATTTAGCATCCTAACAGATTTGGTCATGTTATCTAGTTTATGTGTCAAGAACCTTACCTCATTTTGTAAATCAGATACAGTTGATAGAAGTTTTTCATTCTCATCCTCTAGCTTAACAATAATTTTCTTTTGTTTCTCTCTTTCAAGACAAACTTCTTCATAGGAATAAAACAGTTCATCATAGGTAATATCATCACCATAAGAGTCTTCATCTGAATCACACCTTCCAGTAAGCACTGTGACATGATATACACTTTCATCGTTTGGTTCTTCTTCAGAATCATCTTCATCAGACCAGGAAACAACATAGATTTTTTGTTATTTCTTGAGATGAGTAGGACACTCAGATCCGAGGTGATCAAAACCATCACACCCATTGCATTGAAGACCTTTTTCTTGATTTGGTTGTTCTTCAGCCTTAGCATTTCTCTAAGAATCACTGTTTTTGCTGATGTCAGATGAGATGTTCTTAATAATGGCAGTTACTTTCATATCAAACTTCCCGGGAAGAGACCTAAGACTTTTTCTTACTAGCTTTTCTTCAGTCATCTTTTCCCCCAAAGCACCTGAAGCATTTGCAATATCAAGGATATTCATGTGAAAGTATTGAATGGATTCATCATCTTTCATAGGTTTTCAAATTAAGTGGTGAGCAACTGCAATTTTGACATCTTAACCATATATGTACCTTCATGTGTAGTTATCAAGATGTCCCAAGCATCCTCGGCCACGGTACTGTTATTCATCAATCTGAACATATTTTTGTCAACTCCATTAAACAAGCCATTCAAGGCTTTCGAGTTTCCAAGTGCAAGTTCATCTTCCTCCTTTTACCATTCCTCTTCAGGTTTCAACTCAGTTGTATCCTTGCCATCCTTATCCTTAACCAGAGGATGATCCCAAACTTTTAGAACGGCTTCCCAAGTCCTACTGTCAATAGACTTAAGGAATACCATCATGCACACTTTCCAGTAGTCATAGTTGGACCCATCCAGAACAGGTGGTATGTTAGCTTGTCCGCCTTCCTTTTCCATCGTACAAGAAAATATTTTCCCTGGAGCTCACCCAGAAACAGAATAGGGTGCCTGCTCTGATTCCAATTAAAATTCTGGCACACAGTAAATATATTATACACAATGTCAGGACAAGTGAGATGTCAAGACATCGTGACAACACATATAACAAACAAAAACTCTAATAATAAAGCAGGAAGTAAAAACACAAGTAGTTTGTTAACCCAGTTCGGTGCAACGTCACCTACGTGTGGGGGCTACCAAGCCAGGAAGGAAATTCACTATAATAGTATTAGTTTGAAGCGTACATAAAAACTATCTCCAGTCTACTAGCTTTGCACCTAATAACTACCCGTGCAATTTCTATCAAAGACACTCCTAGATATGAGATCCCCCTCTCACTTCATCTCAACCACAATCCCAACGATTGACTCAGTAGTAACAAAAATAATGGAGACACACTCTTAGAGAGAAAATCAACTCTTGCTTACAACCTTTTGAGTGATTCAGAGTTTACAACTCAATTACAGTCATACTCTATGCATCAACATGATACAAGGGTGGCTCGTAAATAACAAGGATAGACTAAAACCCTAAAGGACACTTTTGTGAATGACGGCTTCAGTGGTGAATTAGGTCTTGAGTCTTCCTTTATATAGCCTGAATGTAGAATGGACTTGATGCATAACTCGGGCAAACATCCAGCTGAACCACATGGTTTTCAGCACAGAATCATGAAGCAGATAAAATGTTTCCTTAAATGTTACAACATTATTATTAAGAAACACGCTAAATAATAACCACCTATCTCTGCTTCTAGAAACCACACGCTTTTTGGTCAACTCTCCTTGTGAATGAAATCTTCAGATAATCTTCAGGGATCTCACGTTTAAAATGTAATCTCCAAGAAAGCGGAACAAGGCAGGCTATATTGTTGTGCCAACATGTCAAGACGTCTTGTTCGACATCTTGCTAGATCTCTGGTTTTAACAAAATGCGGCCAACTCAAGTCTATAAACCTAACAGGAGTGCAAGTGGACTGGACCACTCCTGGTTTGTAGAATGAACTAGTATAATTGCTTTGTGTCTCACGTTCTCTCTTCCTCTCTTTGTGTTTAATTTAATCCCCTGCACTCAAAACATGAGCCAAACTCTGAATTCATTCAGACTCATCAGTGAAATACTTAGAAAGAGTTTAAAAAAGCCAACAAAATTCAACCCACCATCTTGTGTTTTTCTCACCTTCAGTTGGTATCAGAGAACGGACTATGCTCAGCCAAATAACCATGTCACAGAAAATATCCTAAGAGAAAAACATATCTTCTGATTGTAGTAGTAGTTCTGGTACAGGTGGTAATGGTATTGCAGTTCAGTACGATTACAACAACAATAATTCTTCCTCTGAGAAGAACAATTACTCTGTTACACCTCCATCCTTTAATGGAAATTAAACTCAATTCTCATAGTGGAAAGCAAGATGTACAATCACATCATAAGAGTTGATGATGATTTGTGGGACATCATTAAAGATGGTGTTAATTTTTCTATTGATACATAAGGAATGGTAGTGGATAGAAAGAGTTTGATTGAAGCTCAAAGAAAACTCTAAAGGAAGCATCACATATACTTAGTAAGGAAAACAACAAGTAAAGAATGCTATGGTAACCAATTGATTCGTTAGTATGAGCTTTTTAGAATGAAGGAGGATGAAGATATTTAAACCATGTATTCAAGGTTTCAAACTCTTGTATCCGGCCTTTAGGGTCTGAATAAAAGCTATAGTGTTCCTGACCATGTCAAAAAGATTATTAGAAGTCTTCCTACCAGGTTCAGACCAAAGGATATAGCCATTCATGAAGCAAAGAATTTGAACACGCTAAGCCTGAAGAATCTGATAAGTTATCTCAAAAGTCATGAGATTGAGCTTATTGGAGAGGAACCTGCTAAGAAGTCAAAATCTATTGCTCTGAAATCTAAGGGAAAATATGCTAAAGCTCTTCAAACTGTTGAATAAAAAGAAGAGACTCCTAATGGAGGATCTGATCATGATTCATATATTAAAGAGATAACATATTTGACCAAAAGATTTCAGTACCTGACCAAGAAAATGAGGTTTCCAGGTAAAAGCAGTGGATCAAAAGGATCAGGCTACAAGAACAAGAAAGATGATCAGAAAGGAAGCTTCAACCACAGGAGACTTGGTCACTTTATAGCTAATTATCTAGAGTTACAGAAGGATGTTGGAACAAAATGTGTTTAACACTACCCTTTGGAGTTTTGATGATAACAAGGTATTAAAAATTGTCAATTGGATATGCTAATATTTGTTCAAGTGTACAGGACGATAGACAAAAATTTTGTGTCTACTTAAAGCTTAGGTACTGGAAGAACAAATGAGAGCAATGGAATCAACAAGAAGGAAGCTTTATGCATCTGAATTCAAGTGCTCTTGAAGTCAAGTACTCCTGAAATGATGACGTCATCATCAGAAGCAAGGTCATCAGAAGCACCTCATCAGAAGCAATATCACCAGAAGCTGAAGTTCATCAGAAGATGAGAGACTTAAAGCTTCAAAGGCTGTTCAAAGGATTTAATCACGCCTAGCATTGCAGAAGACCAGAAGAGTGAAGCAACGACTATTTTGAAAGGATTTGAAGGCATTGGATGCTTGTTCTTTAAAGAGCGTTGACAAAGTACAATTGTACGAGGTGTACAACTACTACCTCCACTACTCTGTTTTTGTCTCTGCTACAGGACAAGAAAAACAGCTATGCCTGCAACGATGTTCCTTTAGATTTGGAATGGATTTGAAATTGATCATTCACATGACAATAACCATATCAGGCAAAAGATCATTTTTAGTGAACACTCCTTGGAGGTGCAGGGGGACAGGACTACTTCCGGTTTGTGGAAGGAATCTGTATAATTGCTTTGTATCTTTCTTCTCTCTCTCTCTCTCTCTCTCTCTCTCTCTCTCTCTCTCTCTCTCTGTTTTATCCGCTGCATTTAGATCCTGAACTTTACTTCAGAAGTGGAATTCTATCTGCTTCTGATCAGTAGTTTCAACTTAGGAGAAAACGAAGAAAAAGCAAACACAATTCAACCCCCTTCTTGTGTTTTTCTCACCTTTAAAGGACAAGTCAAAGAAAGAAAGCTCTACAAAAAGTCTTATGGCAACATGGGATGAGCTTGACAAAAAGTCAAAATCTGACAAAGATGATGAAGAAGCTAATCAGGCTTTGATGAGGTATTTTCTAAACTGACTCATGAAGAGCTTGTGGATGATGTCAAAGAACTTGTAAGTCGTTATTTAGACAAATCAAAAACTTTAAAAAAACAATTCAAAAAAGGTTTGATTTGTTGAGAGGAATCCAAGTTTATGGAATATCAAACTAGACATCTCTTGATAAATAATGAAAATATTTCAATGAGAAATGATATTTTGGAAAAAGGTTAGCTTTCATATATTCAGAAGAAAGATGATAGACCTCTAAACAAATATGGTAATGCTTTTGAGGAGTTTATCATTGATGGCATTGGCAAAAGCAAGCTAGCTTCAATGATTTATCGTGTCAACAGAAACAAGGGAGAAGGAATTTGTTTATCAGAATAAGAACCTCTTAAGAGGATGCAGACTCCATAGAAATCAAAGAGTGTATAATTATGAAACTAATACAGTTGAAGAATCAATACATATCAAATTTGATGACCAAGGTCTGACAATAAAATGTCAGAGTTAGTTGAAAGCTTTGCAGAGATACAGATCACTGAAGATGCTACAAAACTTGAACAACCCTCAGAACCCGTTGTTGCCTTTGATGGTTCAGAAGTTGGAGTTACCTCAGAAGCTCACCCAGATATATTTGATGTTGACTGATAGTTTTCTAAAGTGGTTACCTTAGAAATTTATTTGAATTGTTGATATTAAAATTATAGTATTAAAAAAAGTAAGTAGATAGAATTATTTTAAGAAAAATAAGTAATAAAATATAATTAAGTATCATTGTATTACGTGTGCCTTTAAACAAAATCTTTCTTACTTTATAAGCTTGTTAGGTCAAGCTATAATGTTGCCCTCCTAGGCTAAGAAGTAAGGTGTGTGGTGCAAGCTTAGA
Source organism: Medicago sativa (assembly GCF_051527215.1). Lineage (NCBI taxonomy): Eukaryota > Viridiplantae > Streptophyta > Magnoliopsida > Fabales > Fabaceae > Medicago > Medicago sativa. Next base: position 32,454,287 of record NC_140752.1, on the reverse strand, counting down.
CCACCTTAATTAATGTTTTTTCAAATTCAAATTCAAATTTCCCTCCCAAATCCTCAATTAATTATTTTCGAGACCTACAACTCAACTCATAATTATGATTTGTTATTTCCAAAGACTCATTTGCTATTCCAATTCAAAGTGCAGCCAACCCACTTGCCCAACATTTAATTCCATGACTTTTTTCCTAGAAAAGGTCACAAGGCTCAATGCACTCGCCCAGTCACATATATGTGTTTGGGCTTTCCTTTTGAAAAGTGGAGACAACAATTTTGATCTGAAATACGCCGGAAGCCACCTCCTGAGTTAAGTCTTGCTCACTGTTGATTAGGTTATGCTAGCCAAATTGTAAATCCTGAGGACTCATTCTGATGTGTGCCGTGCAGCTATAACTTTCTCGATAAAATCTGTGAAATTTCAATCAGATTTCGGTGAAATCGTAAGTAACGATGTGTGAGGAGTGGAGGATAATGGTTGGGATGGAATGTCTTGCATCAATTTTAGGTGCACTCCCTCTCACTATCTTCCTCTAATTTCTATCAATTTGTTAGGGCTTAGAAATCTCTACCACCATTTTACCTTTGCAAAACATTTTCTCTTTCTATTGGGTCAGATTTCTCTTACTCGGTGGTTCAATCAAATTTAATTCTACATATGAGTGTTCCTTTGGAGAAAATGCAACTATTTAACAAAAAATCAAAATTGAACAATTGGGGTTACCAAGTATTGGAGTTTTTTTTTTTTAATTTCAGTTGTTATTTATTTAACCTTCTCATGCAAGAAAGTTGTTAATTTTATGTTTGTAGAAGAAAACTATGAACTTTTCAACTCAAAATCGTTGGTTTTACTTTTCATTTGTGAAATTTCGAACAAAACCATTTGCTAGATTGGTTGTTTTATTAAGTTTTGTTTTGAAAAGTCTCGAGCTTTATTTAAAATATTTGAAGAACTAAATGGGGTTGTGAATTTCTGTTTTATAGAATTATAGAATTTCTATTACAAGATGACACCTTATTTGTGTGTTTGCTCACGTTGTTTTGCTTTGTATTTTACTTTGTTTTTGTTATTTATGGTGGTTGTTTTGGTTTTGTTCTAATAATGGAAACCATGAAACATGAGTTTTAGAATCAAGTGTTGTTTGACGGGAAGATATCTCTATAGTTGAAGACGGCTTACTTGATACGACTGTGTTTGTTGCCATGTTATATGACTTTGGATAAAAATGGTTTTTTTAAATAATTTTCTTCTTACTTTATTCAACCTTCTTAATGGTTACAAGTAAGCAAAAAAAGGTCTAAAATTAGGAGAAGGGTTCAACAAGAGGTTAAGAAGCATAAATGTTGAGAAAAAACTATAACCAACAATGAAGAGCTTATGTTTATACGTCACCACTCATAGTAATGTGTTCTTTGATCCTTAAACCGCCATCTTTCTCCTTGAATGTGTTAGGCGCTGTCATTATAGCCCCTATTTGTATAAAAATTGCAAACTGGTCATGTTGTCATGGTGCTTAAATTAGCAAAGATCAAAGAAACAAAAGCTATCAAATTGTTATGTCTTGTATCCAATTTTCTTTGTAGTTGTCAATTGGCTAAGATCAAGGAAACAAAGGATAACTGAGGCTTTCTTTTAATTTATTACTTTTGTTAAATTTGACAGGTCTCTTTTTGTATTTATGAACTTTACGTTTTGGTTTTTTTCTTATTTTAGGGATGGTGGTTTGGCTAGCTTCAGGTCCGAAGCATATTTTTTTCTTATTGGGTTGTTGCATTCTGTTTGTAAATGGTTTCTTTGTTGAAACTCATTTGGATCATCTCAAGGACTGACTTATAAGTATGTATGTATGCTACTTTCTAGACATGATAATTTGAGCAGTAGTTAGGTAATTTGTCAACCCATTTAAGTCCAACCTGCCATGCTTTACATTTATAAGTCATTTTAGTTTTATTTTACTTTTTACATAAATTGATAATGTTGACAGGCTAATTGATTGAAGGAGAGAAGTTTACAAAGATGGAAATGCAAATGGGGGATAAAAATTTGTTACTTTATGACTTTATCAACCAAATATTCTACTTTTAATTTTTATTTATTCTTTAAACTTAATCTGAAGATACTAATACCTAATCTAGATCTAAGAAATAAGTGATATTTAGTAATGTTCTATTGTTAGTGTAGTTTTTTAATGTCAAAGGTTAAGTATGGCATCCGATTATTTTTTGTTTTGTTTTTGCATTTGTACTTATCAATTGACCTCTTTGGATAGCTTGCATAGGGTCATTCACCTATTGTTTTACTTGATCACAACTTGACATCATTGTGAGGTATAAATAAAATAGTCAAACATGTTCCAAATTTGTTTAGTAAGCATGATAAAGAAAAAAATTATGAGGAAGTGCAAATTGAATGAACACAAGTAGCTAACATGTTTCGAAATTGAAGGTTCCAATTAATAGGTTTTTTCAATGTTTTTTCTATAGCTTTGTCGAATAATGTATTAGCCTTTGTTATCATAACTTCAAAATATATGCTAATGCAATCTCTGTTTTGGATTTTCATATTCAGAGGTTTGTGTGTAACTATTCAGAGCTGGTTGAAGGTAATTCTCTGTATAATTCTGAGAGAGTTCGAGATAATTTTCTCCATAATTCGGAGTTGGATTTTGGCATGTAGACTGTTGTTGCGCAGCAGAGGTGTTTCATATTGTAGTTTGCTATATATCAGTGTCTCTTCAAAAAAAAAAAGGTAAACAAAGTTATGAGTAATAGTAGTTTGATAGTCATAATGATAGGTGTGAGTTTTGGTTTCATTTTTGTAATTATTTTGGACCTCTGTGTGTCTGCAAGTAGTGTACACCTTTGTAATATCAATTCATTGGCTATGCTCATTGGCATTTTGTATATCTTTAATTTTTTATTTTATTTTTATTTTATAAGGGTCCTTGCCTTGTGATTTGGTGCATCATATTTTGGGCCATAAAATATCTCCTTAGATGAAAAGTTTTTAAATAGACTATGATTTGTTTTTGGAATTTGTTATCATATGGATCATGAGGGATTTTGGAATCATGCATAATTGATCTTTAATCCATTGTTAATAATAAGAGGAATGTTAGGAACACTCTCTTTCCAACACTCATTTTCTTATTGGAAGAAACCATTGTATGGCTCACCACTTTAAGTGGAACCCATTTCCAAAAAATGAGACCCACCATGATTTAAACCAATAAAAAAAATGAGTGGTGGAGAGGGTGTTGTAAAAAGAGTGATGCTAGCACCACTCTAATAATAACAACTGCGCCACTATAAAAGTAATGCTTCTCAAATATTCATACTAGATCTTTTACAATTTTGCATCTAACATCAGACTACATTCTCTTTGTTTCATATGTCAAACACAAGCAACTTTAAGTCCTATATATTTTCTTGAACGAAAAAGCTTTTTAAACCCACAATCTCACTAAAGCCATGATACAAGGGCATGAACTAAAGTTCTTTCCATTGAAATCTCTCAGTAGTTACTTTTTTTTTCATACTTATTTTTTGTTAGTGATGCAAACTATCATAGTATGTTTTTGTTTAGGTTAAAACTTCTATTTGAATCTTCTAACTAGAAAGTTTTGAATACTTGTAAATTTGATATTTTGTTTATATATGTAGAAGTATGTATTGGAAGCCCAACATAAATGTTAGTACATGAAAATGATCTACATCCACATTATATCTATTGCCAAAATTCCAGTTTTAAGAAACTGTATTTGTTTTATTTCAAATATATGATTCAATGCTTTTGATATTTGGTATGATTGTTATTCTGAATTAAATTGGATTAGTAATCCATCTTTCTAATGATGATTTATTTGCCTTCAATTTTGGTATGCTTTGAAAATACTCTTTTTTCTTTAGATTTACATTTAGTTAGTACTCCATGATATATTTGATATTTGGTATTACTATCGTTTGTTTCTGAATTCACTTGGATTAGTTTTTTTGGTGATACCTGCAGAGGGATCTTACCATTAGATTTCATGCATAATTACCAAAAAGTTAGTCTACATAATGTTGTTGTAGATTAGTTGACACGAATCCGCAAGCGTATGGTTCTTATCGAGTAGTAAAAAGATAATTGTCCACAGGGAGTTAAAAGTAATTACCGATATTGTTTCTAGTGTTGATTAGCTGAAAAGATTAGAGTTTAAAAGTTCAATAGTTTCTTGGTTTAAAGTTCAGATTATACGAGCGTTTAGGGATTATTGGTTTGTCGTAATAACAAATCACTAAAAATCCAAGCCTATGTTTTTATCTTATGTTAAATTCATTTTCTAAACACAAGAATCTGTTAGGTATTTTATGTTTCCTTTCTCAATAAATGAATGTATCTCAATAACAACCAAGCATATTCTCATTTAATTATTATTGAGACCCTAATTTAAGTAAGATTCTTATAGCTTCAGTTTTTCACAAAACTATTCATTTGGGGTGTTCCCATCAAGTTTTGTAACGTCTTGTCTAATTTCAAAGTCAAAGGTTTAAGAAAGAAAAAAAATGGAATTTAACAAAATTTGTTGAAATGATACAATCAACGAGATTGCTAGAGAGGAAACATAAATCTATAATCTTAACATAGCGAGCTTCCCTGTTCCAAACGCAGCATCCTGTAGAAAGGGTTCTTTGCGCTAGATCCAGAACCTCCATGGCCCCTTCGAGATCTGGTTTTCCGTCGCTTTGTGGTGGATAATTCAAAAGCTGCTTTGTGGTGGGTCTTTCTTTTCTTCTTTCCCGTCGTTTTTTTGTGAAATTATCCGAAAGCTGCTATCAGAAGACTTCTTTGCAGACCTTGATTGCGCGTTACTGTTGTTTATGTGGATTGTGCAGGGATTTACTTTGGGACATCGTCCTGTAGGAGGGTTTATTTGCGCTAGATCCAACTCTTCAATGGCTGTTTTAATTTGGGGATTTATGTCGGTTTGTGGATTATAATTTGAAAGTTGCTCGAAGAAGACTTCTTTGTATGGATTTCTCGCGCGTTCCCGATGTTAATACGGATTTTGCAGAGATTGTAGTTGGATTTGTCAGATAATGGGTCCGGTACTTGAAAAATTTCCGGCAGTACTTTAATTCGGGTCCATAATTTCTCTGTGGTGGGGTTGGTTTTTCCTTTCATTTTATATGGGTTTTGTCTTCTTTTGTTGATTGCAGTTTTGTTTTGTTGTTGGTGGTGCCTGATTGCCGTTTTGTCATGATATTGTTCTGTGTGGTGCTGATGCTATATTTAATGGTTGTGTGCATTCATTTTTCTTTCACAATCAAATTCGTTTCCAGAATTTTGTTTTGGCAGTGAGTTTTGCTATTGCAATGGAGATATGTTGGCTGACATTGTTCATGGGATGGACTCGTGGAGAATTAAGGATAGGGTAAGTTTAACGTCAACTTCTCCATTATTTTTTTATTGCTGTCTTTTTGTTTATTCTAATTTTTGTGTTCTTGCTGGTTTGTTCTTGCTATTCTTTTATTCGTTTGAAGCATCTACCACATCAATTCTTGGTAAATTTCTATCTTCCCTATGTTTCTTTTTTATAATCAGCTTTTGTGTATAATATTACCATTCTCTGCAGATTTTGTGAGGTAAAATTATTTGTTCCCTTTGCAAGTTTATATGTCAAGCTGTTAAAATTTTGTGATTTGTTATCCCAATGTCAGTTTTAGTTGTTAAACTACTTGATTTTGAGGGGTGGGTACTTTAGTAGGGCTAGAATCAATAGTAGGGATAAACTGCATTGTAGGTGTTTGAGAAAATGTCCATGAGAAAAATATTTGCCTTTTGTTTGTTATACTGTTCTCTCTCTCATGGAAAGATGATAATTTTTTCTCATTAATTTCATCAAGTTTATATTGGAGAGACACCAAATGTCTATATAATAGAGCCACTTTGCAGTGCTTGAAGGTGAATTTTTTAACTCTTCTACATATCTTAAAGACATTAACAGTTTTCAAACTAATTTGTGATGAAGGCATGTTTCATTTTAAAAGAAGAGCTCAACAAGTAAAGGTTAGATCAATATTTCTTATGCACTAATTTTGACAGATCATGTGTTCCCTGCACATACTCAAGGAGTCTATTTGACGCATCAATGGCTATGTGTATGATTTTAGCATTATATATCAATCAATATCAATCTCTTAACAAGCTGCGAATAAAATACACTCTTTAGATTTGCAAGCCTTTTATATTAGAATTATGTGATTACTACAAACCTTTAAGAACTTAGACTTACGGCACCACCCTATCCATCACTGAGAAGGAAATAACAGAGAAAGTGACGGAGCTGTGGCGGGGAAAGAAATTGGTGTTCATTTTCATCACTGTGATTGATTTCTTGCTCTTATTGTTCATCTATTTTTTTTTTCTTTCTAAAATTGATAGGTTTCCCTTCTAACTTCTTCCACCTGCAGTCTTGGTTGAATCATCTATTTCATGCTTCTTTGAATGCTTTATGATATGGGCATGAGCTCATTATGAGGTCTATCTCCATCCCTTGGACTATATCTTTCTAGAACATATATATTGTAACCGGTCATTGAATATGAAGAGCATTTTTGGTGTGGGATTTGACATGGACTATACTCTGGCACAATACAAGCCTGAAGGCACAATTAAAAAGCTGGTATACGATTTGGAATATTCTATCAAGGTTTGGCCTATCTGTCTTGCAACACTTTCACCATGTTTCTCCTTTTTCTTGCAGTAATTATGATGGGGTTGGTTGTGTGACATGATATGCATGTTTTGTTATTGATTTACTCCCTAACTTTTGGAGATTTCACATTGCTCTGATTGGTTCCTTTTTATACGTGTTTTGTCAACTTTGATCATGGAACCAACGACTATAAGCTTTTATTATTGATGTTCGATTTATTTGTACTGGGTGTATGTGATAGATGTAGAAAGCATACAAGGAAGTGGTGAAAAGCATGATTTTAGAGAACACACAAAAAGTTAATTGATCTTACGCTTGATGTTATTTGTAAGAGTTTTTTTCTACAATTTATTAAGTATTGAGCACTAGAGAGATATTATGAAGATATTGTGAATAAGAATGAGTGTACTCATGACCAAAAAGACTGGTTTATGCATACATCTAGCATAGGTGATTTGAGTAGTCTAAAAAAGTTTAGCATCAAGGAGGGACATAAACATTTGATAAATAAGAAAGGTAGGAAGAATTTTATTTGTTAATAAGAATGAGTAATCTCTTGGTTGCTAGAGTTTGGCAAAAGGTGTTCTCTTGGTTTGGTGTTCACATGATTACTCCCCCAAATTTGGCTATTCCGTTTGAGTATTTGAAAGGGTGTGCGTTGAATAAGATTGAGTATTTGAGCCGCTTAAAGGTGTCCCCTGTGTATGTTTTATGAATGGAGTTGGTACCATGGAGATTGTTTTCTCAGATGATGGTTATTTTCTTCTGTTGTATGTTGTTGCTGGTTTCGGTTGTTTCTGGTTTCAGTTTTGCGGGTCTGGCTGGAACTTTTTCGGGTGGTGATGGCTTTGGTTTTGAGCAAATTGGGTGGGATGTTCAAGCCCTTGATGGTGTTTTGATTGGTGCTGTTGTTTTGGGAATTATGTTTGGGGCTTTTTAGTTTTTTTTGTGTAGCCTGTGTTTGTTGTCTTGGTTCTGTTCACTTGTGTCAACTGTATCTTTGTATTTTTTTCTCTCCCTTCCTGTTTGCCTTGACTGTGTGGTAATAAATTTTGCCGATTCAAAAGTAAATAAAACAAGTTCATGTTGAGCAGTTAATGTAAAATGAGAACATTGTGTAGATTTTGAACAGTTAATGTAAAATCAGAACATTGTGGTAGACATATATACTTGTCATTGCCTTCTTATGGTAATGCATATTCAACTATGGTGTGGTAATGTATATTAAAATACTGTCAACATTGTTATTGACATTGTCGTCTTAGTTTTGTTACCAACATTGTCTTTTCTCTTCGTTTTTTGGTCTAAAACATAGATATTTAGTATAGTACTTGAAAAATAATACCATTATATAGCAGTGTTGTTTCACTATTGAATCAAAAGCTGTTATAAATAGCAGAGAAATTAATAATCAATCTCAGCTATACCGTGTGTCTCTTCTTCATTACATAGTCTAATTATTATAGTTAATTAATTTGATACATGCCATTATTCGTTGATTGAGTCATGAACACAATCTCTAAATTGTGATCACTAACTTTGTATGTGTAGACTCAAATGTGGAGAAACCTTTCAAGAAATTTTGTGATGACAAATGTAAGTGTTGTCCTTATGCTTAAAAGGTGGCTGCTATCTTAAAAAATATAATTTCCTTTTTCCTTTCTAGATGACAACTTTACCTTTACTATTATGGTATGGATTTACCTACTATGCTATCATGTATATTACCATTTATCTATTATCTATTAAAGTGTCCTGAAACCTCTTATTTTACTGTCAAATTTGATCATGGAATCAATGACTATATGCTTTTAGTGCTGTCGGTTGATTTATGCTATGTGAAATTTAGTTATTTTATTCATCTCTTCATGTCATTTTGCTGATGAGATGTGGGTTATTTGGTGTCTTTTTTGTGCAGGCTTTGTGTGATAGATGTCGAAAGCATACAATGAAGTGGTGGAAAGCATGGTTTGAGAGAACACAAGTTAAATCTGTTTTATAAAAAGTTAATTGATCTTATTTATGCTTGATGTTTTAATTTTTTTTTTTTTTATTTGTAAGGTTATTTTTTGCAATTTATTGAGTATTGAGCACTAGAGAGATATTATGAAGATATTGTTAAAAAGAATACGAGTGTACTCATGTTCAGCAGTTAATGTAAAATGAGAACATCTTGGTAATGTATATTAAAATATTTTTTTATTTGTCTTATATTCTCTGTAACAATTTATCTTAGCAGAGTTTTTACAAATTTGTGATGAATGTACCATTGAAATTGAACTTTTGTTAATGGGAGATTTGGTAATATACTGCTCATGGTATTTGGGAAGGCATCTTATTGAATAAATATGTATTGGCATTTAGTTATTATATATTGTTGAAGTCTTATGTAGTTTATAACCTCACAAGTGAACAAAGGGTAGTCAAATGGCTTGCTTCAATTGTCAAACTGGGCCAAAGATATATCTTAGTACGTTTAGTGGCAATTCGAGTCAAGCGTTGTCCAATTGTCTAATTTCGTATGTGTTCGAGTTTAGCGATGTCCAATTGTCTGACTGACGTGTGTTATGCTTTATGTTTATTTGTGGGTGTGGTTTAATGTTTAATATGTTCGATGATTTAGTTGTACTTTAAGTGTTGCCTTGGTCGTTCGTGTTGTACAATGGACTCTGATCCACTATGTGATTTGGTTTGTTTGTTTTATTGATGTATTGATTTGCATTTTGTGTGATTCGTATGGTTGCGTGATAACTTGCTTTTTATTAGTCGGTTGATTAGCTAATTCAACCCGTGCGAACGCACGGGTGTCACACACTAGTACAGAACAAGAAGAAACATGTGCACAATAACACTTCAATATAATCATTAGAATCGGTGCAGTGATGAACTAATAAAATAAAATAAAATAGGTTTCTATGAGCATAGTTCAGTTGGTAGGGACATGCAGAACACCTTACTTAAGGTGAATTCTAGCCACTATGTTACTTGACAAAATAAATAAATAAATAAAATAGGGGTAAAGGAGTAATGATGGAATTAAGTGGTTTCATTCTCTTGCATACCTCCCAAATAATTTATATTTGTGTCATTTAAAATATAAGAATTTTAATTATATTTGTTATAATTTTGTCATCGTTAAAAAATATAAGTATAATTTGTTATAATATGAAACTATAAAATATCTATTATGTATAACTATAATTTTAATCAAAATCAAAATAATATAATCAAAGTTACAGAAATACTTTTTTTTTTGTAATTTATGTGCATTAACACAATAAAAAGAGCGTATGATGAGTCATAGATAGTATTATTTATTGCCTTATTTAGTTTAGTTTTATTTTAGATTTGATTTTATTTTATTGCATTTTATTTTAGTTTAGAATATTTTACTTCAAATTGTCTTTTATTTTATTTTAGGAATAAATATATGGTGGAAGGTGCCTTGGAGCAAAAGAAAGAGGACTGGAGCAAATACAGCGCAAGAATACGAAGATACGGGACAAAAATAAGTTCCCCCAAACTCAGAAGCTTGGCACGGCCCGTGCCAACATGTGGCACGGCCGTGCCCGTCCCCAGGATACTCTTTTGCTGCTTTTCTTCAAGCCCAAGTTACCCTGTTGCAGCTTTACCGTTTTATCCTTCTAGTTGCTTAGTTTCTAAGTCAGATGTAAAGCTATAAATAGAGTAGCTCTCCACCATAAACAATCATGCTTTACTTTGTTTATTTCAATTGCTATTTTAATAAAAGTCTTTATTTTCCCTTTTACTTTCTTTGCAATTTATTTTACCGTATTTCTCTCTTCTTCCTCCATGTCTACGATGAACATGAGTGAGTAGACTTCTTAGTCTTAGGATTATTGGGGAGTCTAATGACTCAATCCTAAACAAAACATGTCTAAACCCTAATTTCTATGTAACCCTAATTTCTAATCTAGATTCACCGTCTTAACGTGGATTAACAATTATCAAACTGTGGAAGCGAAAGCGGAGGGTTTGATAATCGTTAATCCATCATCCCAAACATCAATTCATAAAGCGAGAGCGGAGTCTTGATGTTGGAACAAGTGAATCTAGACAATAATTGCAAAACAGTGAAATAGTCTTTGCAATTATTGAGACAAAGAGTAGTTTCAATCCTCTATGCATCTTCTAGTAATCATGTCAGCGAAATAGGCTTGGTTGCTAGAAGTAAACTCTCACCGGACTTTCATCGGAAAGGTGAGGGGCTAAGGGAAACCGGTCTTTAGAAATTAGTGTGTAAATCATGAAATTAGATGTTTAGGTTTTGTCTAGTGAAGGATTAGTTATTAAGATGAACCAATGATCCTAAGACCCTTTATTATTATTGTTTTTACCTACAGCAATCAAACTCTTTCTTATCAACTTTCTCTCCTCTAATCATTCATTAAAAGTTAATTAAGTTGAACAACTCCCTAGCGGAACGATAACTCTACTTACTACTATTACTTCGATAGGCCGTGCGCTTGCGGTTTGGCCCTATCAAGTTTTTGGCGCCGCTGCCGGGGAGTTAACTAATTTAATTAGCTTTTTCTTAGTGGTTAGAATTCTCTCTTCTTCTCTTTCTTTTTCTGTTTTTATTTTTATTTTTCTTCATCATTAACTTCTTGGAAAGCATAAAAATAATACCAACATGGCTGAAAGACGTGCTCTTAAGGAATACGTGACTCCTTCAATGGAAGAGCCATACGCTATTATTGTGTATCCAACGGTTGAAGATGAAGATTTTGAAATTAAGCCTGCCCAACTTAAGATGGTGCAGCAAAATTATTTTTCGGGATCCCCCGATGAGGATCCCAATCTCCATATCTCAACCTTTTGGCGGCTCACCGTAACATATAAGAAAAACCAAGAAACCTTGAGACTACATCTCTTCCCTTTTTCTCTAAAGGACAAGGCTCTCAATTGGTTCCATTCCCTAAGAGTTGGTTCCATCACTTCATGGGACCAATTGAAGCGTGAATTTCTCATCCGTTTCCTCCCCCCATCAAAAATCGGCCAACTAAGGGCAAAGCTTTTTCAATTTACTCAAAAAGAAGGGGAATCTCTTCATGATTCATGGGGACGTTTTAAGGACATGCTTAAACTTTGCCCCCTCAATGAACTAGAAGAATGGTTGATCATCCACACTTTTTACAATGGTTTATCTCATGCTACTAAAACCTTTGTTGATACAGCTGCAGGTGGTGCTCTAATGAACAAAAACTTCGAAACAGCCTATGCATTGATTGAAGACATGGCTCGAAATCTCTTTCTATGGACTGATGAAGAACTCGCTACAAAGTCTTCACCCTCCAAAAAGAGGGCAGGTATGTACGAAGTCTCTAACTATGACCACCTTGCTTCTAGGATTGATGCACTAACCCACAAATTTGAAAAACTTAATGTTAGTGACACTACTCTTACATCCCCTTGTAAAACATGTAGTGAATGCAAACTAGGTAGTGTTGAGAAAATAAACTTTATTCAAAACAACCAAGGGGTAAGTTTTGACCAAAGCCCTAATGAAAATCCCTTGGTTCAAGGAACAACACCACCAAGTTATGCTAATGACCAAAAGGTTATTCAAAAGTCTAATCTTGAACTTCTAATGGAAAATTATCTTCTTAACCAAACCAAGCAGCTCAAAGAGCTTGCAAATCAAACTAGACTTTTGAATGACTCTTTTGTTTCACTTACATCAAAAGTAGACTCTATCTTCTCTCACAATAAGGTCTTAGAAGCTCAGCTCTCTCTAGTTGTTCAATTTTGCCAACCTAGAATGAACGCCGTTACAATTAGGAGTGGTAAACAATTAGAAGACCCCTTAAGAGTCAAGCCTAGTGAGGAAGAGACTAGTGAACCGCAAGGTGAGATGGCTAAAGAAGAGAGTGAGAAACTACAAAATGAGGAAGTTACACCACCTCCTTTTAAACCAAAGATTCCTTTCCCTCAAAGATTTGCCAAGTCTAAGCTTGATGAGCAATTTAAAAAGTTCATTGAAATGATGAACAAAATCTACATTGATGTTCCCTTCACCGATGTCCTAACTCAAATGCCCACCTATGCTAAATTTTTAAAAGAAATTCTTTCAAAAAAGAGAAAGATTGAGGAAAGTGAAACGGTGAACCTTACGGAGGAATGTAGTGCCATCATCCAAAATAAGTTGCCACCCAAGCTTAAGGATCCAGGAAGTTTCTCAATACCTTGTGTCATAGGGTCTGAAGTAGTAAAGAGAGCAATGTGTGACTTAGGAGCCAGTGTCAGTTTGATGCCTTTATCTCTTTACGAGAGATTGGGATTGGGAGAGCTTAAGTCAACTAGGATGACCCTACAATTAGCAGACCGTTCCCTTAAGTATCCAGCTGGAATCATAGAGGATGTCCCTGTCAAGGTAGGAGAAATCTACGTCCCTACGGACTTTGTTGTGATGGAAATAGAGGAGGATAACCAAGTACCCATACTTTTGGGAAGGCCCTTCCTTGCTACCGCAGGGGCTATAATTGATGTTAAACATGGGAAATTGGAATTTAATGTTGGTGGAGATACTGTTGAATTTGAACTTGCTAAACTTATGAAAAATCCCTCCATTAAAGATTCTTGTTGCATGTTAGATATAATTGACCGTTGTGTGAAAGAATGCTCCTTAGCATCAACTACACATGATGGTTTGGAAGTATGCTTGGTTAGTGATGCAGGTACAAAGCTAGAAGGAGATGCCAAAGCCTACGAGGAGCTATTGAATGAAAACCCTCCCATGGAAGGTTTGGGCATGGAAGAATTAATGAAAGAAGAAGCAGCCCCTCTACCAAAAGAGGCGCCAAAGGTGGAACTCAAACCACTCCCACCAAGCTTGAGGTATGAATTCTTGGGCCCTAACTCAACCTACCCTGTTATTGTGAATGCAAGCTTGAATGAGGTAGAAACTGAAAAATTGCTTTATGTTCTCAAGAAATACCCTAAAGCCATATGATACACCATTGATGACATTAAAGGAATAAATCCCTCATTGTGTACACATAGGATATTGCTTGAAGAGGACTATAAGCCCTCCGTTGAACACCAAAGAAGACTAAATCCTAACATGAAAGAAGTTGTGAAAAAAGAAGTCTTAAAGCTCCTAGATGCAGGTGTCATCTATCCAATTTCTGATTCTAAATGGGTTAGCCCGGTTCAAGTAGTACCTAAAAAGGGTGGTCTCACAGTCATTAAGAATGATAAAAATGAATCCATTGCAACTAGAACCGTCACCGGTTGGAGGATGTGCATTGACTATAGGAAGCTTAACAAAGCAACCCATAAAGATCACTTCCCACTCCCCTTTATAGACCAAATGTTAGAAAGGTTAGCTAAGCATTCACACTTTTGTTACTTAGATGGCTATTCTGGATTTTTCCAAATACCTATTCACCCTGATGACCAAGAGAAAACCACTTTCACATGTCCCTTTGGTACCTTTGCCTATAGGAGAATGCCCTTTGGTCTTTGCAATGCGCCCGCTACCTTTCAAAGATGCATGATGTCTATTTTTTCTGATTTTCTTGAAAATATAATGGAAGTTTTTATGGATGATTTTTCTGTGCATGGATCTAGTTTTGATAATTGTTTGACTAACCTGGAAAAGGTTTTGGAAAGATGTGAACAGGTGAACTTAGTGTTGAATTGGGAAAAATGTCACTTCATGGTAAGAGAAGGAATTGTCCTAGGACACTTAGTCTCTGAACGAGGTATAGAGGTAGATAAAGCAAAAATTGAAATTATTGAGAAAATGTCTCCTCCTACCTCGGTCAAAGAAGTTAGAAGCTTCCTAGGACATGCGGGATTCTACCGCCGTTTCATTAAAGATTTTTCTTCAATCACTAAGCCACTAACAAGCTTGCTCCTTAAGGATGCAAATTTTGTGTTTGATGATGCATGTCTAAAAGCATTTTGCAGGTTAAAAGAAGCCCTGGTCACTGCACCAATCATACAACCACCAGATTGGAATTTACCTTTTGAAATAATGTGTGATGCAAGTGACTATGCAGTTGGGGCTGTGTTAGGGCAAAGAAAAGACAAGAAGATGCACGCCATTTATTATGCAAGTAAGACCCTTGATGAGGCACAGGTAAATTACGCTACAACTGAGAAGGAACTATTAGCAGTAGTCTATGCTATTGACAAATTCAGGTCATACTTGGTAGGATCAAAAATCATTATTTACACAGATCACTCGGCCATAAAATATTTGTTAAACAAGAAAGATGCCAAACCAAGATTGATCCGATGGATTTTGCTCCTCCAAGAATTTGACATTAAAATAAAGGATAAAAAAGGCACTGAAAATGTTGTAGCTGATCACCTGTCCCGCCTTAGGGAACCCAATGAGGATGAGTTGCCTTTGGATGATTCCTTCCCGGATGACCAACTCTTCTTATTGGCACAAGCTAACACACCTTGGTATGCAGATTTTGTTAATTTTCTTGCAGCAGGAGTACTACCACCTAACTTGAACTACCAGCAAAAGAAAAAATTCTTCCATGATCTCAAGCACTATTATTGGGATGAGCCTTACCTCTTCAAAAGAGGCTCGGATGGAGTTTTTAGAAGATGCATCCCTGAAAGCGAGGTAAGTAGTATTCTTCACCATTGTCACTCCTCCTCCTATGGTGGCCACGCCAGTAGTCAAAAAACTTCTTTTAAAATACTTCAATCTGGTTTCTGGTGGCCATCACTTTTTAAGGATGTGCATCTCTTTGTTTCTAAATGTGACAATTGTCAACGCACCGGTAATATTACAAAAAGGAATGAAATGCCCTTAAACAACATCCTTGAAGTTGAAATTTTCGATGTATGGGGTATTGATTTCATGGGGCCATTTCCTTCCTCTTTTGGTAATCAATACATATTGGTGGCTGTTGACTATGTGTCCAAATGGGTTGAGGCCATTGCTTCCCCCACCAATGATGCACATGTAGTTATAAAATTGTTCAAAAAGGTTATCTTTCCAAGGTTTGGGGTGCCAAGGGTTGTCATAAGCGATGGAGGGTCTCACTTCATTTCTAAACACTTTGAAAAACTTTTACAAAAATATGGAGTGAAACATAAAGTTGCAACACCCTATCACCCGCAAACTAGTGGACAAGTTGAGGTCTCAAATAGACAAATAAAGGCCATTCTTGAAAAGACAGTTTCTATCTCTAGGAAAGATTGGTCAAGTAAGTTTGATGACGCTCTTTGGGCCTATAGAACAGCTTACAAAACTCCCATTGGAATGACTCCTTTTAAGCTAATTTATGGGAAATCTTGTCACCTCCCAGTTGAACTTGAGCACAAAGCTTATTGGGCAATTAGGAACCTTAACTTGGACCCAAAACTAGCCGGTCAAAAAAGGAAACTTCAACTAAGTGAGCTAGAAGAACTTAGGTTAGATGCCTATGAAAATGCCCGCATTTACAAAGAAAGAACAAAAAAATGGCATGATAAACATATCCTTAAAAAGGACTTCAAAGTTGGTGACCTTGTACTACTCTTTAATTCTAGGATGAAGCTCTTTCCAGGAAAACTAAGGTCTAGGTGGTCGGGTCCGTTTCAAGTCCGCAAGGTCTATCCCTATGGGGCTGTTGAAATCTTTTCTGAAAAAACCGGACCATTCAAAGTTAACGGACAAAGGCTAAAGGTTTACAACATAGGGGAAGGAACTGAAGTAGTGGCTGCTTGGAGACTTATTGACCCGCCTTAAAGTTGTTTTTCTTTTTGTCAAGCTAATGACGGTAAAAGAGCGCTTCGTGGGAGGCAACCCACGCTTTTAACTGCTTTTGTTTTGTTTTTCTTTGTTCTAAGTTGTTTTGTAGGTAATTGTCCAAGTATGATTCGACAAGAATTCAAGAAATTGAAATTTTTTGAAGCCTCCTTACCAGAAGGTTGGCACGGCCCGTGCTAATATTGGCACGGCCGTGCCATGTTTTTCAAGCAAAATGAGGGGCAAGAAAACAGAATGTTGGCACGGCCCGTGCTGAGGTTGGCACGGCCGTGCCAGCTTGCAGATCCCAAAATTCATCAATTTTTGCTGTTTATAGCACACTGTGAGCTTTCTGCACCCCTTTCTTCCATTCTATTTCTTCTTCTTCTTTTTAATTTCTTTTTCTTTTGAATCATTGAGGACAATGCTTCCCCTAAGTGTGGGGGGGGCCTAATAAAGTGTCTAGAGTCGTAGTGTTCCCAAACTCCCTTGAACTTTATTCTTTTGTTTTGTTTTTATAGCAAGAGGCATAACTAAGTAGCTTGTTTTTAATGTAAATATGGCATGAAAATTTTTGTTTTGTCTCTTCCTTAGGTTGCTTCTTGTACATGAAAATAGTTTCTTGTGTTTCTTATGTTCTTGCTATACCCATGTCTTGTTTTAATGTGAAAATTCTCCAATGAGAAAAGCACCCGGTTGCAATCCTTGAGTAAATGTATAAATAGGTATTTTAAGGAGCACGTTCTATCTTTAGTGTTAACTTAGACCCTTTAAAGTCTTAAGAGTAAAAGTAGTATAAGTTTGTGTGGGAAAATTAATCAAATTGATTCTTAATTGTTATATTCTCCTTAATTTGTTAATGTTAAATGGGGCAGGAGAATGGCACCAACATGTGGGGGAAAGGACAATTACATCCTAACTTCCTAATTGTGGTGGTGACTCCTTAATTTGAACTTAAAGTGAAACAAATTCATCAATGCTAGGGGGAAAGGACAATTACATCCAAAAAGACTTCCTACGCGGAGATGAAACAAATAATAATTTTGCAGCACTGCTTAGGGTGATTTTGAATCTAGGGGGAAAGGACAATTACATCCGAGAAGACTTCCTACGAGGATAGATAGCCCCTAAGCATCTGCAGCCCCTTGTGCTTAATTGTTAAATTAATTCAATCTTAACTTTAATTCCCATCACTCTTATACGAAATGAAGAAAGGACTTTTCTCGGTTACTTTAGCACTAAGGATAGAATCTATTCCTCATAATATCTGTCTTATACAGGAGCAAGAAAAGGGTTGGACTGCACACACACACTCACTTGAGACTTGATGTTGGGTAGAATAGGTTCATGAGAAGTGTTTGAAGTTGTAATTAGTGTACTTGAAGCAAAGCCTTTCTTTTGAGACACATTGTTCTTAATATTGCCATAATCAATCTTTTGTTGCTACTATGTTTGTTGCCTTTTGCTTGAGGACAAGCAAAGATTCAAGTGTGGGGGAGTTTGATGAGTCATAGATAGTATTATTTATTGCCTTATTTAGTTTAGTTTTATTTTAGATTTGATTTTATTTTATTGCATTTTATTTTAGTTTAGAATATTTTACTTCAAATTGTCTTTTATTTTATTTTAGGAATAAATATATGGTGGAAGGTGCCTTGGAGCAAAAGAAAGAGGACTGGAGCAAATACAGCGCAAGAATACGAAGATACGGGACAAAAATAAGTTCCCCCAAACTCAGAAGCTTGGCACGGCCCGTGCCAACATGTGGCACGGCCGTGCCCGTCCCCAGGATACTCTTTTGCTGCTTTTCTTCAAGCCCAAGTTACCCTGTTGCAGCTTTACCGTTTTATCCTTCTAGTTGCTTAGTTTCTAAGTCAGATGTAAAGCTATAAATAGAGTAGCTCTCCACCATAAACAATCATGCTTTACTTTGTTTATTTCAATTGCTATTTTAATAAAAGTCTTTATTTTCCCTTTTACTTTCTTTGCAATTTATTTTACCGTATTTCTCTCTTCTTCCTCCATGTCTACGATGAACATGAGTGAGTAGACTTCTTAGTCTTAGGATTATTGGGGAGTCTAATGACTCAATCCTAAACAAAACATGTCTAAACCCTAATTTCTATGTAACCCTAATTTCTAATCTAGATTCACCGTCTTAACGTGGATTAACAATTATCAAACTGTGGAAGCGAAAGCGGAGGGTTTGATAATCGTTAATCCATCATCCCAAACATCAATTCATAAAGCGAGAGCGGAGTCTTGATGTTGGAACAAGTGAATCTAGACAATAATTGCAAAACAGTGAAATAGTCTTTGCAATTATTGAGACAAAGAGTAGTTTCAATCCTCTATGCATCTTCTAGTAATCATGTCAGCGAAATAGGCTTGGTTGCTAGAAGTAAACTCTCACCGGACTTTCATCGGAAAGGTGAGGGGCTAAGGGAAACCGGTCTTTAGAAATTAGTGTGTAAATCATGAAATTAGATGTTTAGGTTTTGTCTAGTGAAGGATTAGTTATTAAGATGAACCAATGATCCTAAGGCCCTTTATTATTATTGTTTTTACCTACAGCAATCAAACTCTTTCTTATCAACTTTCTCTCCTCTAATCATTCATTAAAAGTTAATTAAGTTGAACAACTCCCTAGCGGAACGATAACTCTACTTACTACTATTACTTCGATAGGCCGTGCGCTTGCGGTTTGGCCCTATCAGCGTACATACGAAATGATCGTCTGAACGCTAGAGAAAATAAAGATGGTGGTATAGGATGGAATGAATTCCATGTTTCATGCCATCCCATTCAATTATTAAAAATCCCAACAATGAAACATAATATCATACCACTTCATCCCACTACATTCTATTACATCTATCAATCCAAACATAATTTTAAAAGGCAATTATAATTAGAAAGAGTAAGTACATACATTCAATGATATGTTGTTACATCAATCAATAAATATGACAATTAATATGAAAATACATTATTATATATATGCGTAAAATACTTGTAGATTGTTTTTACAAAAATAAATGATATTCTTTCAAATTGATCGAGTATATCGATACAATGCAAATTCGCCAAAAACAAAAAGGATGAATCTGCAAACAAACTCACAACATCCATATTAATAGCATAAAACGACAAAGTACAAATGCCTACACATATGACTATATTCAAGTCTTCAGAATACTCATGTCTCTAGATCTGCAACGTGGACGATGCCAAAGTCATTGATTGGATATGCATTGGATTGAAGCTGATCTAACAATTTGAACCGAATAAATATCTAAACGAAACAAGGAAGACAAACAACGCCGCACAAAGACGACGAACAAACCAACGTCACACTAAGACGACGAAATCACAAAATAGATGTGAAAATCACTTATTTCAATAAAAGAGAAAGAAAGAAAAACGAGTTATAGGATGATTTTGGGTCGAAAATTGACCCTAAATCACTCCTCTTTGGTGGACGAAGAAGATAAAATTAGGGTTTTGGTGACAGCTCCAAAAGAGAGAAAGGGAAGAGGGTTAGAAAATCTTTAGTTGAAATTTTAAAATAATTGTAGATTTAAAGTGTATATTAATTAAAATCTTATTATAAGCGCAAGAAAAAACTTATACTATCTCTCTCTTCTCTTTCTCTCTTGTGAGCCGTCGTCAAAACTATAGTTTCTTTTCCTTCATCCTTTCCTTCATCCATCAAAGAGGGGTGATTTAGGGTCAATTATTGACCCAAAATCGTCGCTCTAACTCGTTTTTCTCTTTCCTTTTTATTGAAATAAGTGATTTTCACATCTATTTCATTTTTTCTTTCGTGATTTCCTCTTAGTACAACGTTGTTTTGTTCCTCGTCTTTGTGTGGGGTTAATGTCTTTCTTGTTTTATTCAGGTATTTGTTCGGTTTGGATTGTCATATCAGCTTAGATCCAGTGCAGATCCAATCCATGACTTTGGTGTCGTCAACATTGCAGATCCGAAGATTGGATATTCCAAAGACTTGAATATAGTCATATGTGTAGGCTTTTGTACTTTGCCATTTTATGCTATTAACATGGATGTTGTGAGTTTGTTCGCAGATTCATCCTTTTTGTTTTTAACGAATTTACATTATATCGATGTGCTCTATCAATTTGAATGAATGAATATCATTTATTTTTTTAAAAAAAAAAAAAACGCAAGAAAAACGATATTATTATATAGTTGTTTGAACCTCCAAATGCTCCAACGGCTATAATTAAATTACAACAAGTGCCCCACCACCGCCTGGTTAATAATGAAATTGACCGTTGACGGAAAAGATAAAAAGCATTCTTCAGCTACAAAAGATAATCGATTATCACTGTCATCTCATTCTCACTCATTCTAACTGAGATTTTATTTTTGTTGTTATGTTGGAAAATTGATAAGAAGCGTCTTAGAATCTTTGTGCGGTTAAGAGTCTTGTTTCCTCTTTGTCATTGTTCATTCTATATATTGAATTATATGTTTGTGAGATTGTTTAGAAAAACTTATAAAGACACAACAATTTTCGCACGCTTTTTTCGATTTATTTTTACAAGTTTCTAAATATAGTTTATGGAAAAAATTCATTTGGGTTGATCTAATAGTGTTGGTTCGAGTCTGAAGTGTGTTTCTCCTTAAGACCTAGGTTCGATTCTCATGTGTTGATTTCGGTAGATTAATTTAGCTTCCTTCAAAGAAAAATACTTTTAACAATAGCCTATAGCATATAAAAAACTAATAACTTTATTTTATCTTTTTTCTATAAAAATAGCTTTTGTAAGGTTATGCATAAGTGTTTATTATGATAAGCGTTTGTGCTATAAGATATAAATAAGTTGTTCATCCAAATAGACCCTTAATGTAAATTGTAATTTTATGTCATTGTTTTCTATTCTATGCAGGGGCGGATCTACATGTAGTTGAGGGTATGCACCTGCACACCCTGAACTTTCAACATTTACATGCATAATGCTATATATTTTACACTTTGCATACCCTGAAAATTTCTCTTTGCACCCGTGATCCACTCTTTTCTCACAAATAAGTAAGAAACTGAAGAAAAGAAAAAGAAGTGAAGAAGAGGTGCAGCAGGCTAGAGAAAGAAGAGTGCATAATTAGTTTTAGTTTGAGATCAGTAATGTGGAACCAGAGAAGAAGATGTAGTGCGGCAGCATATTCCTTGCAACAAATAATTAGGGTTATGTACTGTGTTATGCTATTACGGGATTGGGCCTTCCAAATGTTATTTTTGTCTAATGACACTAAGATGGAAATTGCTTTTTAGCATCATCTAATTGCTCTATTTTGGTTTAACCATATTTAAAAAAAATTCTTCAACGGTAGTTAATTGTTGTTGAAAATATTTTTATTATTTCGGGTTGTTTGAGAGCGAATCATGGGTGCCTAAAAAACAATTTTCCAATAAGAGTTGTATTACATGAGCATGTTTTTGGTTCCAAAATAATGCTTTTGGATAGTTTGGAACAATGGAAAAATTAAAATTTGGTAAAATATTTTATCAGCAAAATAAAAAAGTATCTTAGAGGTTGAATTTTTCGAAGTTAAATTTTTTGCACCCCCTGGCCCAGGGTCCTGGATACGCCACTGATTCTATGTATATTATTTCTCCTCAAACTTCTAAACATTTGTGTAGTTAATTATATATTTCATACTTCTAGTTCTGACTGAAATTTTTGAATGATAGATCATATATCTGATTACAAGGTTCGATATAGCTTCATAGCTCTGTTTGGTCTTGCATTACATTTGGATTTTGAATTTCATTTGTCAAAGAAATCTGTTATGTCCCTGTATCGTATGTGTGATGTGATTTTCAAAATATTGTCTTTTCTTTTCATCACATCTTTCTTTCTATTCTGAAATTAATTAAATTTTGTTTAAATAATGAAAATCCTTTTCCTGTTTTTATGTCTATCCAAGATTCAAATTTTCATGTTTAAATATTAAAAAGTTTCTTTCATATTCCTTTCTTTAATATTTGATCTAATTTAAGCTTAATTTGCAGATTGTATTGTTTTCTAATTTTGGTTTTTGTTTTGACATTTCAGAAACAGGCCTGTCTGGTCCCTAAAGCAAATTTTGTAGAAAACTTTCAAAGAAACAGACCTGGTTTTAGGTATTAATATTAACAGTAACAGTTTGAGAAAATTTGATGATTTAAGCAGGTTGGTTTATAAGAAAATAATGTCCTATACTGGTGCCCGATCCTCCATTATTTTAATATACCTTTATCTAACCATTCAATGATATGTAATTGTTTCAGACATCAGTCTGGGCCTCCGTCCACAAACAACCTAACAAACGTAGTAATCTTCAATTTTAAAGCCCTTATTAGCGGCTTCCAGAGATGATGTCACAAATCATGGAGATGGTTGCCCAACTTCTTCCCCTATATAAGCGTGATCCAAAGGTATATTCATTTATCACTTTTTTGCACAAATTCACCTCTTATATTACTGGCTTAAGCGTTGGAGTGATAAAGTGAGTCCATTTATCCTCCACACCGAAAGTTTGCTCTCCACTGCGTATGAATCTCTTCTTTTAGAGAACAAACAACCTAAGGAAAATGTTAACTTGTGCCCTTAAGGCACAAGATAAGGATCTTAAAATAGAATGAAACAATAAATATTGTATTGAAAATATAAATTGATGACATGCTGTCATTACGTAATTTTTAGGACTTATTGTGACATTTTGTTAGAGTTCTCATGCAATTTTCACTATTCCGGGGTACAAAAAGATGAAAAACTGAAGTTCTGCCAGACCAAATCGCGCCACGCCAAAATGGAGCCTTGCCGCGATTTTGGAACAAAAAAATACACACTTCCTGTAAAGAGGAAATCGCGGCACGCCTATATACATGGCGCGGCGCGATTTTGCTAGGTCAGACCCATAAATCTCTATAAATACTGCACTCAGCCAGAAGAAAAAGGGTTACGATTTTGGAGAGCAAAGTGCGATTTTGAGACATCGGAGACGGCTAGAAGGGCGATTTCTTCAACCTTTTACCAATTCATGTATGTTTTAATTATTTCATTGATTATGCTATTTGTAAACTCGATTATGAGTAGCTAAATCTCTTAGAGATTAGATCCGAGATGAATCTTTGTAACCCTAATTGACACATGTTGCTGTGAAACTCTATTTTGTTTATGAATTCAATTCTAGTTTATTCAATTCAATCGTTCTTTATGCTTTTTATATCTTGATCACATATAACTTGATTTTGTGAGAATGAATGACCACTAACCATGGCTTTCAACTTAGACCTAATTGAATTGTTCTAATAAACAGGGTTAGTCTAGGAATAGATAATCGTTTGTTAGTGATAACAGGTTAACGTTCGGTAAAACCTTCAAGAATTATTAGACCACCTAAGGAATTAGGGGTTGTAGTTTAAGAAGAGGGTCCTAACTCAAGGGATTGATTAGGGCTATTTTGTTAATCATCGTAAATTAGAAAAGGATTCATAACAAATAGGTGCAGTAGACCAATTAGGGGAACTTAGAGGATTCGACGGATCTGATCTCATCTTTCTCTCATATTTTCTTAATCAAATCTTCTCTTTTATTTGATTTCATAAAATCAAACCAAATCTTCTGCCTAGTGGAAAACTAAAAATAAACTTTACACATCCTAATTATATAACGAAATTGAATTATTGAAGTTAAAAACAGTCCTCGTGGGATCGATATTTTTACTACTTCGATAGTATTTGGTGCACTTGCCAAACGTCTATCAAGTTTTTGGCGTCGTTGTCGGGGACTGTTGAATTATTTCAACAAGGCAATTACGTTATAATTTAGGGTTTTTGCAATTTAATTTTCTGTTTTTAATTTTTATTTTTCTGCTTTCATATTCACTTGATTACTTTGCGTTGTGCAGTGCTACTAAGGTATTTTGCTGTTTATGCGAGGTAAACAGAGCTCAGACGACTTAGAGTACGATCCGGAAATTGAAAGGACTGCTAGAGCACTTCGGAAAGCTGTCCGGTCGCAAAGGTTAGCTCAGTCTGTTCCACCGGGTGTTCGAGAACAAATACCGGAGCCACTCTCAACTGAATCTGAAACGATCTCTTCTCCTAAATCTGCAACTATGGAAGGAGAAGAAGTTGTACCACCGAGACCTAAGCTAGGAGACTACGGGTTAGCCACTCATCGCGGTCAACTGACCCATACTTTTCAACCAGCTAACCCCGTAGCTTTCGACATCAAGACAACTGTCCTCAACGGTTTGAGGGACAAGAAATTCGATGGGACTGAAGCTATGAGTCCTCATGAACACTTGAGCCGCTTTGCTGAAACCTGCGAGTTTTGTGTGCAACCAGCCACCGTGACGGAAGCACAAAAGAAACTAAGGCTATTTCCTTTCACCTTGACGGGAAGAGCAAAAGATTGGTTGCTAACAATACCAAACGGGACTGTCCAAACATGGGAAGAATTAGAGCTGAAGTTCTTGGAGAAATATTTCCCTATGTCTAAGTATTGGGACAAGAAGATGGAGATCTCTAACTTCAAGCAAGGAGAAGGTGAATCATTGTATGATGCTTGGGAGCGATTCAATTTGCTTCTTAAGAGGTGCCCTAATCATGAGTTCACCGAGAAACAATACCTCTAAATCTTCACTGAGGGGGTAACACCAAACACTAGAATGTTCTTAGATGCTTCCGCGGGAGGTAGTCTCAAGAGCAAAACTGATCATGAAGTCCAAGCTTTAATTGAGAACATGGCTGGAAATGAGTATCGGGCTGAAGCTAAGAAGAAAGAAAGAGGAGTGTTTGGGGTGAGTGAACAAACTGCTATCCTTGCTAACCAAGCAGCTATGAACAAACAAATCGAAGCTCTAACTAAGGAGTTTCAAGGCTTCACTTTGGCTCATAAGCAACAACAAGTGGCTGCAATCAAATGTGACCTATGTGGTGAAGAACATCCCAATGGTGAATGTGTACCAGAAGGTTCTAATAAAGAAGCTATCTTCATGGGAGGTTATCAAAGGCAGAATCAATACTACAATTCAGGCATCAATAAGCATCCAAATCTAAGCTACTCAAATAACAATGCTTTGAACTCTCAGATGCTCACTCCTCCTCAACAACAACAACGGAAGCCATCATCTCTTGAGGAAACTATGATGAACTTCATGAAGATGACTCAAGGCAACTTTGAAGAGATGAAGAAGAGTCAAGAAGCTGAAAGAAAGAACAATGAAGCTTCTAGGAAGATGCTTGAAACTCAACTGGGGCAATTAGCTAAGCAATTGGCTGAACAAAACAAAGGCGGATTCTCAGGTAACACTAAAGACAACCCTAAGAATGAGTCTTGTAATGCTATTGAATTAAGAAGCAAAAAGGTTTTGACACCTTTAGTTCCAAAAGCTCCAAAGAAGGTTGGTGATGTAGTTGAGGTGGAGGAGAATGATGTAGTTGAAAAAAATGATGAGGGTGTAGTTGAAAAAGAAAATGATCATGGAGAAGTTGAAAACGAAAGGAAGAAAAATATAGAGGGAGAAAAAAGTGAGAAGTTAATTGATGAAGATTCAATCTTGAGGAAGACGAAGAGTCAAATATTGAAGGATGGAGACAAACCACAGGTAGTTTTCAACATTTTTGAGGCAATGAAGCAACAAGATGAGAACCACAAGTGTTACCGGATTAACGTTGTTGAAGAAACAGTCGAAGAGAACTCCCTTGAATTTCAACCTATTCAACCTATGGAAGGAGAAATTGTTAAACCTTTTAAAAGTAAGGAGGTGATTGAAGATGTTGGGGTGACAGAATGTGTTAAGCAACTTGAAGCAAGCACAGAACTTATGCAACAACAATCATCAGGAGACATCCTTGACAACAAGTATGGGGGATTGGGAACTTGGAACAATATGCCTAAGACTACTTTTACTAATCCTTGTGGTGTATTTGCTTATAAGAAGATCCCCTTTGGAATACGTAATGGACCGGCTACTTTTCAATGTTGTATGCTTTCAATTCTCTCTGACACGATAGAAAGAGTTAGGAGGTACTATGACAAAGGGGTGGTAAGAAACAAGCCTTTTGATGAAGCCGTGGATTTAAGGAAGTCTAGTGCACAAGGAACTTTCATGGGTAAGGAACAAAGCTGAAACGGTACCGTAAAGGAGGACTCCCAAACAATGAAGAGGGAGAGACATCCACTGATCCTTACGTTTATCTTGGTTTTCGGGTGTCAAACATTGATTACGTTTGAACCTTTTAAACCGGTGATATCTTATTTTTTCTTGGAAAGGGAAAAAGTAAGCAAAACCCTTGAGAATCGAGGTCCGGGAGTTGTTTTCGCTACGGGAAGGTGTTAGGCACCCATAACGACTATAGTATCCTATAGGAACCGTCTTTAACTTCTATACGCGCGCTTTATTTTTAAATGCTATTTTGAAAGAAAATATTAAGCCTAAGAGTTTCTAAGTGAAGAATTGGAGGGAGAAGGATGTTTTTGGATTTTTATTTTAGTTGAATTGAAGGAATTTTGTTCCTTGCCTACGTACCCGATTAAGGGATCAAATCCACCGTAGTTCTCTTCCAAAAAATGTTTTTGTTTTTGTTGGTTGATTTTAAGTTTGAAAAAAAAGCTTGAAGAATAGAAAGAGGCCTCAAGGGCACGAGATTGGAAAATAGTGAGGTTGTATTAGTGAATTGCAAAATATGGTCAAAGTAGGATTAGAGTTCATTGAATTTTTGATTAAGAAAACAAAAGGAAAATTCAATGGGATGTTGGATCCCAAGGTTTATTTGGAAAAGATTTGAGTGAAGTTGTTCACATTTGTTTGGAAAATTGGTTTTTTCTAAGTATAAGTCCTAGGCATTCATCTAAACATACAATCCTAAACATACATCTAAACATGCATATTCTAGCTATATAGTGATGTGTGTGCATGTGTCGGTGCTTGTGTCGGTGTACATCATTAGAGTCCATTGTCCTTTACATCATACCCTAGATACATTCTATGGCCTCTTTGCCAAGAAATTAAAATGACATGAAGTAAAATATTACAAAAAAAACTCCTAAGTATTTACATCCTAATTTTTGTATGGAATTGAAACTTAAAGTGTAAGATATAAGATGGATATGGAATGACATGAGAATGCTTAGGGGAGATATGAGACATGAAACAAGAAAATGTTAGTAGCATAGGGTGAAATAATGCAAGCAAAATGTCATGATAAAAGCATGGAAAAAAGGAACTAAACAAGTGTAAAACTAAGCCAAAACTTACTTATAAGAATGCAAGAATCATGCAACCTATAATTCTTGTATTCCAATGGAAATTTTTAAGATTTGGAATCAGATTTTAATACAAGAATTAAAGGCACATGATGATCTCTCATTCACAAAGTAAACCTTGGTATTTCTTGCATTTATTCATACACAAAAGTAACTTGTAAAGCAAGTAAACAAATACAAACCACACATACGCAACAAAACAGAGATAAACTCATCACAAACTCACATGTCACAATTCAATATCATGCATCAAGATTAAAAAACAAGATCATGTAATTTTTCACAAGAGTCAAAACAACACACCACAAAAATAAGCAAGAAAGATATCACATTATTTTTTACCAGTTTTTATTACGTAAAAACAACACAAAATTATCACAAGTGTGTCAAGACATATCCACAAATTTTTTAGAGAATTTTCTAAAGATTTAAAACCTGCCAGAGGTGTGATTAGCAAACAATAGTATGAAAATAGCAAGAGAGTACATAAAACACAGAAAATTAACGGGCTTAAGGCCCAAACCCAAACACAAGTGGATCCTGGATCACAAGGAAGCCTGTGGAACGTAGGATTGATCCAGGAACACTAAACCTAGATCTAACGGTGGAGATTCCAGGCCCAGGGGTGAACCAGACTGGTTCAGGTGAACCGGTCTGGTTCACGTCCTTATAAAAACACATAGACCGGTCCACCATTCATTCCACTCTTCTCACTCTCTCTAACCTAAACGCTCTCCCTTCTCTCTAGACCTCTGGTCGTCTTCTCCGGCGGATTTCACCGCCGCCGGCGAAGATTCCGTTGCCGGAAACCTAACCGTCACTTAAACTCACCTAAACTCAAAGATCTAAAGCTTCTCACCGTTTGTTTTTTGTTCTAAACATGAATCAAACGTCAGAGATCACAAAGAAACCCTAGATCTATGTAGATCGGACCAAACGTTTCGGATCTTTGTATTTTTTTGAAGAAAAGTCATTCGAAACGTTCGATTTTGTTATCTCTTACAGGAATGAGTTTGAAATGCTTCGATCTTGCTACTTTTGAGGGAAATTATTCGAAACGTTTTGATCTGGATATTTTTTTGAAGAACACTGTTTAAGATGTTTCAATCCAGATGTTTTTCGAAGAAAAGAGTTCGAAACGTTTTAAACCTGATATTTTTTGATGAAATTACTTCGAAGCATTCCAAATCACACTGATTCTTTACGATCTACATGGATCCTAACGCGAAAGTGTTCGTAATCAAAAGAATACAAGATTATGAGGACAGAGGTGAGTTTAACGGTTTACCTGCTAGAATTTTGGAGGTTCGAACGAAAGAATGGCGAAAAGATGATCTGGTATCTTCTTCTTGCCTCTGGTGAGCTCCTGAATTCGAACTTCGAAAATAAATCGAAGCTCTCTTCGTCTTCTCACTCTTCGTACTCTCTGATTCTTTGATTTCTCTTCTTCTCTTCCTCAAACTCTGTGATCACACCGTTTATCCTCTTGATAATTCGATGTTGGAATTGCAGAGTTCTCAATTCGATGATGATGATTCCTTCGAATCTCTGAGAATTGTGAAGCAAAATCACCTCAATCTTGAATTGTTTTCGTTGAATTTGAGCTTTTTGTGATGAAATTGGTACGGTTCTGTGAAAAATTGAGCTTGAATTGAGTTAGGGTTCAATGGAGAAGATGAAGATTCATCTTCATCCTTGAAGAATTTCGTTTCTGGATTCTGTTAGAGGAGAGAGAAAATGTGAAAGCTGTTTGTGATGAGTTGTTGAAATCTGAGTGGCATGGCAATGATTGGAGCCTTTTATAGGCTGCCAAGTGTATTCCTGGACCAATAAAATGCTGACATGTGGACTTAAGCTTAGGTGGCTTCGGCCTTGCTGTGTTTTGGACTTCAGGGACCTTTGTGCAATTCTGAAAAATTGAGGGACTAACCTGCAAAATTGTTAAGAAATCTGGACTAAAATGTAATTTGACCAAAAGATTTAAAAAGTTTGACTTTTAAAAAAAAAACGAATAAAGAAAAAGGACCTTAAAGAAAATAAGGTGACTTGGGGGACTGAAATGCAATTTTGGACACTTTGGACTTAAAAAAAAACTAAAAAATAAAATTGAAAATAAAAAATGATAATTTGACTGAACGTAAAGTGAAACGTCTAAAATTTGACAAAACGGACTAAAACGAACCAATGGCCTAAATGAGGTACTTTAAAGTACCTCTCTGCCGAAATTTCGTGTGAAATGACTAAAATGCCCCTGGGGCTGAAAATGACTCAGATGCAATTGAAAAATGGACTCTTAACTGAAATTGAATCAAAGACTCATATAAGCAAAATTAATAGACTCAGAGGCAATTTTGAGGGTTTAAACAGAGTTTTAACACTTGAAATGACTAAAATGCCCCTAGGGGCAAAACTGACTCAAAAAATGACTTCAAATGCAATTTTTTTAAAATGGATTTTGACATAGAATGAAACAGAGACTTATTCACACTACTTGAAAGGACTCAAACAAAATTTTGAAAGACTGAGAGAAATTTGACATAGGAAATGACTAAAATACCCTTGCATGTGAATTTTGCAAATAACATCGAAATAAAATGCGGAGAAAGATGCCATTGATCAAAGACAGTTCAAATGACTTAAAATGCAAGAAAAGAAGAATTGAGTTAGTATTTTTAGGTCCAAAATTAGGGTATAACAGCTGCCCCTATTTAAGTTTCTTTGTCCGGAGAGTCAAGAGACGAAGTCTTAGAGTTGACGGGACGAAGATACTTAAATATTAACATTTGTACTGCTTTTGGACATAAAAATACGCTCTCAGGGTTTCAAAAATATGAATGTTACGCAATACTTTGATTATGAATGCAAGACAAACAACTGGGGTCTATGGAACCTGTCATGTCACTGGGGACTCCGGTGGACATTGATAGGGTAGACAAACCAGGGGGTAGGAAAAAGGGTACAAGTTGTTCTTTGGGTCGAACTAGCCACTTGACCAAGGAATACAAAACAAGAGATGGGTGCAAGCTGTTCTTGGGATTGAACTTGGCACTTGACTGGAAACATAGACATATAGGCAGATACGAGCTGTTCTTTGGATCGAACTTGACACTTGGTTGCAAATACAGACAGATAGACAGACACAAACTGTTCTTTTGGATTGAACTGGCTGTTTGGCCGGAGACATAGACAAAAGGATTGATACAAGCTGTTTCTTTGGATCGAACTTGCTTGTTGGATTATCACCACATCATGTGGGAGAGTACAGACTGTTCTCTTAGAACGAACTTGTCGTTTGACCGATAACAAAGCATAAGCTGGATACAAACTGTTCTTCAGATTGAACTTGTCGTCTGACTGATAACAAAGCATGAGCTGGGTACAAACTGTTCTTCAAATCAAACTTGTCGTTTGTCCGGAAGCATAGGTATACAAGTAGGTACAAGTGGTTCTTTTTGGATTGAACCTTGCACTTGACCAGTAACAAGATACAATTTGAAAGTCTGGTTTAACAAGATACCAATTGAGGGTAAATTGTCATTGACTTAATTCAAAAATAGACATGACCATTTTTGTTGGCCCAAAAGCAAATTGAGAGAGAATTGACATTGGTTTGAATTGAAAGTTGACATTGAAAGTTGACATTGAAAGTTGAGATTGAACAGAGACATAGACATAGACATAGACATTGGATTGAGAGTTGCAATTGAAAGAGACATTGGAAATTGGAATTGGATTGAGACATAGATATTGACATTGGATTGGAGAGTTGCAATTGACATTGAAATTGGATTGAAATTGGATTGAAAGTTGACATTGACATTAACATTAACATTGGAGATTGACATTTGACATTGACATTTGACATTGACATTTGACATTGACATTGGAAATTGACATTGACATTGACATTGGAGATTGTCATTGGAGATTGTCATTGAAATTGGAATTGAAATTGGAGATTGGAAATTGCTTCGAATTTTGACATTTTGACATTGAAATTGGAAATTGCTTCGAATCTGACAGTTTGACATTGAATTGGATTTGACAGTTGGAATTGAAATTGGAATTGAGTTTGACATTTGTAATTGAAATTGAAATTGGTATTGAATTTGACAGTTGACAGTTGGATATGCAACATGTATGTATGGTGTAGCAAGATTATTGGATGTATGAGCATATAAAATGCATGATTATGCATGTGTGAATGCTCGAAATGCATGATTGGTTGGCAATTTGGCAGAAAAACTTCATAAAGGTAGACAAGACATTGGAAGATTGGGCACGTAGTGGCTCGTGCTGCAACATATTCATAGGGGAAAAACCTCTCTGGAGAGACCGTCGTTGAGAGACGTATCGAAACCATGGCTGAGGGCAATAAAACTTGTAAAGGAGGGATCCTTGGAAAGTTCTTGGATACAGGTCGCCATTGCTAGGCGTGTCAGTGCTGGGTGAACATTGGATGTTCGCATCTGTGGTCAATGCTTTTCAATTATTTCATTCTTTCATTTTCATTTTCAAACCCCATTTTTGCCTGAACCGCCCTTTCGGGTTTTCGATTCACCGGGGAGTAAAAATTCTTTTTATTGCCCCATTTTTGCCTGAATTGCCTTCATAGGTTGTCAATCAGCGGGGTGCTCATTTTTGCCTAAGCCGCCCTTTCGGGTTTTCAACTTAGCGAGCTTTTTATTTTCATTTTTCAATTTTTCATTTTCATTCTGTTTTTTCATTCTTGCCATTGACCACAGATCATCCTGGGGGGTAACCTGCTTGTAACATGTATTGGAATAGACATTGATATTCATTTATTCATGCATGTTTCATTGAAATGTACCCTGTTGCTCAGGTTTGCTTTCAAAATAGACAGGAAAAGATTTTTCAATTTTCAAAAAATGTTTGTTTCAGTTATTGACATTATCAAATAGAAAGAAAATATTCTGTATAAAGCATTGAAAGTAGAAAGAAAATAGAGTTTCAAACAGTAGAAAGGCTCAAATTGATGTAGAAGAGTGAGGGTCAGCCAAAGGCATGACTTCACGGATTTACAAAGCTTAGAAAATGGTAATTTTATTGGTTGGTGATACATTGAACACGATGACCGCTACATTTCATAGAAATTTTGAATTCACAAATACAGAAGCCTCTGATGAAGACGATCATTGACAGTTGCAGATGCCCCAAGGGGTGATGGTGATTTGCCAGATATAGTTACTTGTCTTTATTGTCAACCTCATTTTTGCATGAACCGCCCTTTCGGGTTTTCGGCTCATCGAGGCGCTCATTCTTGCCTGAGTTGCGCACAACTTCAGCGAGCTTTTTCATATTCATCATTTTTTTTTGTCCCTAACTTTTGCCTGGATCGCCCTTTCGGGTTTTCGATCCACCGGGAAGCGCATTTTTGCCTAGGCCGCCCTTTCGGGTTTTCGACCTACCACGCTGTTCTTTTCTTTCTAGACAAAGTATTTCTTGACTATATCGGCATTAACAGGATTTGGAAGCTCAACTCCATCCATGTGTGTAAGAATCAAAGCACCACCAGAGAAAGCCTTCTTGACAACATAAGGACCTTCATAGTTAGGTGTCCACTTGCCCCTTGGGTCGGGTTGCTGACTTATTCTCCTTTTCAATACAAGTTCGCCTTCCTTGAATTCTCGAGGTCGGACTTTCTTGTCAAAGGCATTCTTCATTCGCACTTGATACAACTGTCCATGAGTCATAGCATCCATACGTTTCTCTTCAATCAGATTCAATTGATCATACCGACTTTGACACCATTCAGCCTCAGTTAATTTTGCTTCCATGATCACTCGAAGAGATGGAATCTCCACTTCCAGAGGGAGAACTGCTTCCATGCCATACACCAGAGAGAAAGGGGTTGCCCCGGTTGAACTGCGCACTGTAGTACAGTAACCATGCAAGGCAAACGGTAGCATTTCATGCCAGTCTTTGTAAGTGGTGACCATCTTCTGAACAATCTTCTTGATGTTCTTGTTAGCGGCCTCAACTGCACCATTCATCTGAGGTCTATAAGGAGAAGAGTTGTGATGTTCAATTTTGAATTCTTCACATAAAGCTTGCATCATGCTATTGTTCAGATTGGAACCATTGTCAGTGATGATCTTGTTGGGAACACCATATCGACAGATGATGTTATTCTTGATAAACTTGACAACCACTTGCTTGGTCACATTTGCATAGGAGGCAGCTTCAACCCACTTGGTGAAATAGTCAATTGCCACTAGGATGAAACGATGTCCATTAGAAGCTTTTGGTTCAATTCTTCCGATTATGTCAATGCCCCACATAGAGAAGGGCCATGGGAAGATATAACATTGAGAGCGTGTGGAGGCACGTGAATCTTGTCAGCATAAATTTGACATTTGTGGCACCTCTTAGTATGTTTGTGGCAGTCACGCTCCATGGTTATCCAGTAATAGCCGGCTCTTAACAGTTTTCTTGACATGGCGTGACCCGAAGCATGGGTCCCAAAGGTACCATCATGTACATCATGCATCAATTTCTCAGCTTCTTGTTTGTCAACACATCTCAGCAAGACCATGTCATAGTTCCTCTTGTATAGGATTTCTCCGTCCAGAAGGAATTTGCTAGCCCATCTTCTCAAAGTCTTTTTATCCCTGTTGGAAGCACCAGGTGGATATTCACGATTCTGCAAGAATTGCTTGATGTTGTAATACCAAGGCTTTTTATCATTCACGTCTCTATCAGCTTGATCTGGCATATTTTCAATAGTAAACACATGAGCGGGTCTATCAAGACGTTGCACTTTGATTACGGGCACATCATTCCAGTGATTGACACGAAACATGGAAGACAGAGTAGCAAGAGCGTCAGCCATTTGATTTTCATCCCGAGGGATATGATGCAGCTCAACCTTTGTAAAGTATGTCAATAGACGTCTTGCATAGTCACGGTAAGGGATCAGCTTCTCATGATGAGTCTCCCATTCACCCTTTATCTGGTTAATAACAAGTGCAGAATCTCCATAGATGTCAAGGTGCTTAATTCTCAGATCAAGGGCTTCTTCAATGCCCAAGATGCATGCTTCATATTCAGCTATGTTGTTCGTGCATTCAAAAGTTATTCGAGCAGTGAAAGGAATGTGGTGCCCCTGCGGAGTCACAATGATGGCTCCAATTCCTTTACCGTAAGCATTAACAGCACCATCAAACACCAATCCCCACTTGCTATTGGGATCTGGCCCTTCATTGATCAGTGGTTCTTCACAGTCTTTCGCTTTCAAGTACATAATCTCTTCATCAGGGAAATCAAACTTAATTGGCTGGTAATCATCAAGAGGTTGGCAAGCAAGATGCTCAGCAAGGACACTTCCTTTGATTGCTTTCTGAGCTTTGTATACAATGTCATATTCGGACAACAACATCTGCCAACGTGCGATCCTTCCAGTAACAGCAGGCTTTTCAAAGATGTACTTGATTGGATCCATTCGGGATATCAACCAAGTTGTATGATTCACCATATAATGACGCAGGCGTTTGGCAGCCCAGGCTAAAGCACAACAAGTCTTTTCAAGCATCGTATACCGAGTCTCGCAGTCGGTGAACTTCTTGCTCAGATAGTAGATAGCATGCTCTTTCTTACCAGTCTCATCTTGTTGACCGAGAACACAGCCCACTGAATCGTCTAACACTGACAGATACATAATCAAAGGCCTCCCTTCCACTGGCGGGACAAGGATAGGTGGTTCCAACAGGTATTCTTTAATGCTATCAAAAGCTTCCTGACATTCATCATTCCATACAACAGGCTGATTCTTTCTGAGCA
Organism: Medicago sativa; assembly: GCF_051527215.1. Classification (NCBI taxonomy): domain Eukaryota; kingdom Viridiplantae; phylum Streptophyta; class Magnoliopsida; order Fabales; family Fabaceae; genus Medicago; species Medicago sativa. The sequence continues at coordinate 32,418,787 of NC_140752.1, read as the reverse complement.
ATTTGAAAATTGGACCGCAAGTAGTAGTCATGTGAGATATGAATCTTGAAATGTAATTCAGACGTCCGAGGAAACCTCTGACTTGCTTTTCAGTTTGAGGGGCCGGCATTTCTCTGATGGCTCGGACTTTGTCAGGATCAACTTCAATGCCTCTCTGGCTGACAATGAAGCCTAGCAATTTCCCAGATCGTACACCGAATGTGCACTTGTTAGGATTCAAACGCAGCTTGTACTTTCTCAATCTTTCAAACATCTTTTTCAAATACACAACATGCTGCTCTTCATCACTTGACTTCACAATCATGTCATCAACATATACTTCAATCTCTTTGTGAATCATATCATGAAACAGAGTGGTCATACCCCTTTGATAGGTAGCACCAGCATTTATCAAACCAAACGGCATTACTTTGTAACAGAACGTTCCCCATGGAGTGATGAAGGACGTCTTTTCTCTATCTTCAGGTGACATTCGTATCTGGTTATAGCCAGAGAAACCATCCATGAAGGAGAATACTTTGGATTGAGCAGTACTGTCAACAAGCACATCAATATGAGGCAATGGGAAGTTATCTTTTGGACTGGCTTTGTTCAGATCTCTGTAATCAACACACATTCGAACTTTCCCATCTTTCTTTGGTACTGGTACGATGTTGGCAATCCACTCAGGGTATTCAGCTGTCATGAGGAAACCCGCATCAATTTGCTTTTGTACTTCAGCCTTGATCTTAAGAGCCATGTCTGGACGAGACCTTCTCAATTTCTGTTTGACAGGAGGGTATTCAGGTCTTGTCGGTATCCGATGTTCCACAATCTGGGGATCTAGACCCGGCATATCTTCATAAGACCATGCAAAGACATCTGGATAGTCGTGAAGAAGCTGAATAATCTTCCTCTTCACTTCTGGCTCAAGTGCAGCACCAATCTTGATCTCTCGCTTGTTTTCTTCAGTACCCAGGTTGATAAGCTCAATCTCTTCCTGGTGAGGCTGAATGGCTCTTCTTTCTTGCTCAAGCAGTCGAGTGATCTCATACGGTATCTCTTCATAATCATCATCCTCATCTTCAGCTTCATATACAGGGAATTCAAAATTTGGAGGAACCATAGGGTCACTGTGTTCAACGGGTTTATTATGGTTCAATCTGCATAATATGATTGGGATGATTTTAGAAAAAGTTTTTCATGCAGATTTTTGAAATTAATAAGAAAATACAGATGTTTTGGTTTTTTCTGGCATTACCATTATTTCCAAGAAAAAGGCACTAAAAAAAGTAAAAAACAAAGAGTCGTGAGAAAGACGACCACTTTTTATTGATTAACGGCAATGCCGAAACAAACACGCCCTTACAAAGATATCACTTTCGCCTTGGGCAGAGCGAAAGGATTGTTATTTTGAAAACAAGAAACATGAGCAACAAAACACATTACATGGAAGCATGCATGACTAAAGGAACATCAATGGCTTCCCAATTTCTCACAGTGCCTCCCGGTATAACAAATGCAGGCACGTGACCACCTTCAGCAGCATCTTCAGTAATAGCATTGATGAACCCAGCACTGTAGAAAGTTCCCTTTGAAACAGCAGATGTCGGGGAGAATCCAAGGCCCTCTTTACGCTTGTTTTCCAGAATCTGAATCACTTTGCCCCAGCCAGCAGCTTGCCCTGCTTGAACAGCCTTCTGGGCGTCCTTGAGTGAAGCCATGCTAGCACCAGCCCTTCGGGGCTCTGCACTCTCAACAGTCAATCCTTGAAACGACGTCCCTTCAGCGGACCCTGCTTCAACACAAGAGAACGATGATACCTGGCTAACTAGATATGCTTCCTCACCATGCACAGTGACAATCTTACCATTCCTCATGAACTTGAGCTTCTGATGCAAAGTGGAAGTTACCGCTCCAGCGTCGTGGATCCACGGTCTTCCGAGGAGACAGCTGTAAGAGGCATTGATATCCATGACTTGGAAAGTTATTTGAAATGTCTCGGGACCAACGGTGATTGGCAGGTCCACTTCCCCGAGAACATCCTTGCGGGATCCATCAAAAGCTTTAACCAGATATCTGCTACCCCTCAGGGAAATTCCATGATGACTCAATTGCCTTAGCGTGGATTCGGGCATTACATTCAGAGATGATCCAGTGTCTACCAATACTTTGGATATCAGGTCAGATCCACAATGTACTGAGATATGCAGAGCCAAGTTGTGGCGTTTCCCTGCTTCGGGGAGCTCATCGTCACCGAACCCCAAGTTGTTGCAGGCAGTAGTATTACTCACTATCCCATCAAACTGATCCACAGAGACCTCGTGGTCAACATAAGCTTGCTCGAGTATCTTCATTAACACTTTCCTATGAGCCTCAGAGCTCATGAGCAGAGACAGGATGGATATCTTTGAAGGAGTCTGTAGCAGCTGGTCAACAATCTTATAGTCACTTTTCTTGATAAGTCTCAGGATTTCGTCCAGATTGGACTCTTCAATAGATTGGCCTGCTGGGCCGGTGTTCTTGTCAACAGGGGGAGCAACTGGTGGAGTTACCGTGGCAATAGGTGTCACCACCTTCTTTTGAAACAAGGGTGGACGGACTTTTCCACTTCTCAGAGTTGTAACTTCACTAGCAACATTATCAACTGTAGCTGGGGATACGAGAGGCACCTCCACTCCGTTCTCAATCATGGTTGCATTGTATTTGTAGGGAATTGCCTTGGTAGAGGTATAAGATACCGGACCAGGTAGCCTGATCACCAAAGGCTCAACATTCTTTACCTGAGATACACTTTCAACAGGAGAGTCATGGAACACTGGCACAATCACACATACATCACTGGCAATCAAGTACTTGTCATCCATCAGGCTCTGGATATCATTTTGCACAACACAACAGCCCATAGGATTCTGCAGACATTCTGAACAAGAATCATGATCATGTTTGAACAGAGAAGCCTGGCAAAGTTTGACATGTAATGGCACCAAAGGCGTAACGATATTGCGGACATCCAACATGGGATCCTCTTGAGGAACGGGAACCCCTTCAAAAGCCTCAATCATATTAACAGCAGCATGGTTCGGAAGTGGATTGTCAAGGACATGAGGAACACTGTTCTCAAAAGTCAACCGTCCCTTTTCTATCAGATCTTTCACAATATATTTCAGAGCAAAGCAACCTTCGACATCATGGCCTTGAGCACCCTGATGGAATTCACATGTTAGGTCCTGACGGAACCTGGGAGGCAATGGATTAGGCGGAGGCTTGCCTGGTCTAGTGACACAGTGTCCCTTAGCCAATAGAGTTGGGAGCAGCTCACCATACCGCATTGGTATTGGTGGAAAGGAAGGTTTGGGTCGGGGACCCTGTTGTTGCTGCTGTTGAGCAGGAGGCTGTTGTTGCACTTGCTGGGCGATGGCATTGACGGGCACTGGTGGTTGGCCCGGTGGCAGAGGATATTGCTGGTAGAATGGCGGGAAGAAAGGATGCTGAGAGTACTGCATGTAATGATAAGGCATAGGTAATTGTGTGGCAGCTGCAGATGGGTTACCAGACACCATCCCTACATCAGATTCTTTTCTCTTGTGGTGACCATTGCCATACTTCTTTGGCGCACTGTTTGATGATTCACCTTTCTCGAGGACAATAATACCATCTCGGACAGCCTCTTCTAGACGGGTTCCCATTGTAACCATATCAGAGAAGTTGTTAGGAGCAGAGACTATCATTCTCTCCTTATATTCCTTCTTCAGAGTCTTCAGGAATGTCTGTGTTAACTCTTCCTCATCAAGTCGAGGAGAAACACGGGCAGCTGCCCCTCTCCACCTCTGAGCATATTCTCGGAAGGTTTCATCTGATTTCTGAGATAGGGCTTTAAGAGAGTCCCTATTTGGTTTCAGACGGGTGTTGAACTCATATTGACCTTCAAAGGCAGCAGCGAGTTCCTCAAAGGTATGAATGTTATCTTTGCTCAGACTAGTGTACCAATCTGCTGCATCATCTGTCAAGCTACTCTGAAAGCAGTGGATCATCAGTGCATCATTGTCGGCGTAGTTAGCCATCTTTCGGACATACCGGATAACATGGTTATGTGGGCAAGAAGTCCCATTGTACTTGTCAAATTCTGGCTCTTTGAATTTCTTTGGAACCTCAAATCGGGATACCAAGCATAGATCACGAGCTTTAGCAGGAGCACTATTGTTTCCCCGGCTAGCCTTGACCTCACGGAGTTCTCCAGCCAACTCCCTCAACTGTCTCTTCATAGCTTCCATTGCGGGATCTTGTCCACGCGGAGTGTCAATATCAATCACCTGTTGCACAGTGTGTACAATAGGATCGGTAACAACAGTAGTTACTTGAGGCATAGCAGTAGACACAGGAATCTGTCCTTGACCAGCAAAACCAGAGACACCAGCAGCAGTATTAGGAGAGTAGTAAGCTGAGAGGCCATAAGGACGGCCGTTGGGCATAACAAAACGAGCATCAGTAGCCACAGTAGATAGTGGGATAGAGGGAATCACCTCAGCAGTGACTGGAATAGAAGTGGCTGGCTGTTCTTGTGAAGCCATCATAGCGGACATAGCGTCATGAGCCTTGGCCAAGTCTTCTTTCATAGCAGCCAATTCGGCACGGAGCTGAGCATTTTCTTCTTCAAAGTTAGCCATCATCCTTCTCTTGTGAAATCTTGTCTGATGAATTCTATCTGGTTGGTAGACTTTGCGAACACGAGCCACTTTTCAGACTGCGGCGGACAAAACCAGGAGGCAATGAGCACGAGAGAAGTTTTTTGTGGTCAATGAATGCATATGATGCATGAAATGTGTTAATGTATATGCAAAAAAGACTCTTTTTAGGTTATCGAAGGGTTTTAGACAAATTATAAACTCGTAAACATTACTAAACAACAATTAACATAAGCGGGAAACAAACAAACAAGACAATTTCAACATAAACAAATGGAAATAACAACAGGAAATGGAAGTCCTCAAGCATAGGAAGTGGAAGCATCATCCTCAGACTCAGACTCATAGTCGCAGTATCGTGCGTAGAAGTCACGGGCACCCCTAGCTCTCTTGGAGTCCCTCATAAGCAATCTATCTTTCTCCTCAATCTCTCTTTTAGCCTTAGCTAGCTCTTTCTTCAGTGTCAAGACCTCATGAGTCTGCTGCTCATCTTTTCCATCCAAAGTCATGATCAAGTTCTCAGCCTCATAGTATCTAGCTCTCCACTGATGCTTCTCCCGACTCTCCATAGCTAGATGCTCCTGATACATCTCCTGGGTAGGTGGGAGTAGAGGCAAAGGCATGGTAGGAATAGATGCAGACACATATCTCATAGAAGGGTAAGGCATACCAATCTCCTCAGCTTGGTTTATCACCCACTGTGTATAGGCCTCATGAGCAATACCGGACCTTACACCCATATGTTTCACCTCTTTCTTCCGAAGCTTAGTCCAAGCTTGCATGAAATCTTCTCTAATTCCGGTGGGAGCATTGGAGTAGTGAAAGAAGTAAGGAGCTGTAGCAAGATTGATGGGCTTATCTTTCATCGGAAAACCAAATTGTCGCAAAGCAAGCTCCGGGTTATAGTTGATTCCACCTCGGGTACCAAGAAGAGGTACATTAAGAAACTTTCCACCACCAAAGATAATTTCCTTGACCCTAGAAGCCGGAGTGAGCCAAACTACTTCATTAGGAGTGAGAGCCATAATTCTCTGTGAAATAGACCAATTCTCCGGATTGTCATGGAAAGACTCCGGAAGGTGCGAAATAAACCACCTATAGAGGAGAGGCACACAACAAAGAATGTATCCACGACCTTTGTCGGAACGATCGTGGATAGCATGGTATGTGTCAGCTAGCAAAGTAGGAACCGGATTCTTGGAGTGGAAGATCATAATAGCATTCATGTCCACGAAGCCGTCAAGATTCGGAAAGAGAATAAGCCCATAGATGAGAAGTGCAAGAATAGCCTCGAGAGTGTCCTGACAGGTGGTATTGAGGTTGGCTTTCCCAAGAAGATACTCTGAAGTGAACCCTCGGATGCGTGCCTTAGTGACAAGATTCTTGGAGACATCGGTGGTCTTGAGATAGAGATCTTTAGCAATAACCAATGGAGGAGGAGGATTTTCAGGTCCTGAGAAAGGTATCCCCTTAGAAATAGATAAACCTATCAAGGAAGAATAAGCCTCTACAGTAGGCACCAACTGAAAGTCTGGGAAAGTGAAGCACCGATACCCCGGATCATAGAATTGCACCAGAGTGTGCACCAGCTTCTCATCCACATTAGTCTGGAGAATAGAAAGCAAAGCCCCGTAACGACGTCGGAAACCAGTCGGATCCTCAATCTTGAGTGCCAAATCTCTCAAACTAGCCAAATCCACTTCCTTGAACTTGTAGGACTTAGTCATCTTCATCCCTACAATGTTTACAAATTCAACTTGTCTAAGCCCTTCGATAACAATGCATGGAAAAAGTTTATGCATGTATGCATGTATGCATGAATGCATGATTATGTTCAAGTTCGGAGAAAACATGGTGGGTTTAAGTTCAAAGTCGAGGAGTCATGGGTGGACACGGTGTCCGGTGAAACTAGGGCTTTAGGATAATAGTAACCGGGTTCTAAAAAGGTTCCCAAGTTGCAACCTCTCCGACGTATATCATGGTGTCACGAGACAACACTCGCTCCATGATTATACGTGGAAGGTCTAACTTGAGTGTAGTATCGCGTGACGACTAAAACTCGAGACAACACTCGGTTTAGCCTCCGCACTACATCCTAGAAAATGGCCATGGATGGGTTTGGTTATCTACGGTTCATAGCGTCATAGAACAATTAGAAGTAAAGTGCCTAAACGCGACAACACGCGCCGACAACGTCACCTCCAAAATGCCTTAGCTATGTGGGATTGATCGCATAATTCAAAACACGAGGCAACCCCCGGAATGAATTGTCGATTATATCCCTCCTAAATCCTAAGTTCACTCAGCCCGGGTGCAGGACTTTTGATATTCTCACCCCACACGTTTGCAAGAAATTAAACATTTATTCACATAGGAAAGCAAGTAAAAGAAGCAAGTAAAAGCGAAGCGCAAGCGTGGAAATAAAGACTAGGCGTAACTCTCGAATCTCCCCAGTGAAGTCGCCAGCTGTTTTATCTTGGTTTTCGGGTGTCAAACATTGATTACGTTTGAACCTTTTAAACCGGTGATATCTTATTTTTTCTTGGAAAGGGAAAAAGTAAGCAAAACCCTTGAGAATCGAGGTCCGGGAGTTGTTTTCGCTACGGGAAGGTGTTAGGCACCCATAACGACTATAGTATCCTATAGGAACCGTCTTTAACTTCTACGCGCGCGCTTTATTTTTAAATGCTATTTTGAAAGAAAATATTAAGCCTAAGAGTTTCTAAGTGAAGAATTGGAGGGAGAAGGATGTTTTTGGATTTTTATTTTAGTTGAATTGAAGGAATTTTGTTCCTTGCCTACGTACCCGATTAAGGGATCAAATCCACCGTAGTTCTCTTCCAAAAAATGTTTTTGTTTTTGTTGGTTGATTTTAAGTTTGAAAAAAAAGCTTGAAGAATAGAAAGAGGCCTCAAGGGCACGAGATTGGAAAATAGTGAGGTTGTATTAGTGAATTGCAAAATATGGTCAAAGTAGGATTAGAGTTCATTGAATTTTTGATTAAGAAAACAAAAGGAAAATTCAATGGGATGTTGGATCCCAAGGTTTATTTGGAAAAGATTTGAGTGAAGTTGTTCACATTTGTTTGGAAAATTGGTTTTTTCTAAGTATAAGTCCTAGGCATTCATCTAAACATACAATCCTAAACATACATCTAAACATGCATATTCTAGCTATATAGTGATGTGTGTGCATGTGTCGGTGCTTGTGTCGGTGTACATCATTAGAGTCCATTGTCCTTTACATCATACCCTAGATACATTCTATGGCCTCTTTGCCAAGAAATTAAAATGACATGAAGTAAAATATTACAAAAAAAACTCCTAAGTATTTACATCCTAATTTTTGTATGGAATTGAAACTTAAAGTGTAAGATATAAGATGGATATGGAATGACATGAGAATGCTTAGGGGAGATATGAGACATGAAACAAGAAAATGTTAGTAGCATAGGGTGAAATAATGCAAGCAAAATGTCATGATAAAAGCATGGAAAAAAGGAACTAAACAAGTGTAAAACTAAGCCAAAACTTACTTATAAGAATGCAATAATCATGCAACCTATAATTCTTGTATTCCAATGGAAATTTTTAAGATTTGGAATCAGATTTTAATACAAGAATTAAAGGCACATGATGATCTCTCATTCACAAAGTAAACCTTGGTATTTCTTGCATTTATTCATACACAAAAGTAACTTGTAAAGCAAGTAAACAAATACAAACCACACATACGCAACAAAACAGAGATAAACTCATCACAAACTCACATGTCACAATTCAATATCATGCATCAAGATTAAAAAACAAGATCATGTAATTTTTCACAAGAGTCAAAACAACACACCACAAAAATAAGCAAGAAAGATATCACATTATTTTTTACCAGTTTTTATTACGTAAAAACAACACAAAATTATCACAAGTGTGTCAAGACATATCCACAAATTTTTTAGAGAATTTTCTAAAGATTTAAAACCTGCCAGAGGTGTGATTAGCAAACAATAGTATGAAAATAGCAAGAGAGTACATAAAACACAGAAAATTAACGGGCTTAAGGCCCAAACCCAAACACAAGTGGATCCTGGATCACAAGGAAGCCTGTGGAACGTAGGATTGATCCAGGAACACTAAACCTAGATCTAACGGTGGAGATTCCAGGCCCAGGGGTGAACCAGACTGGTTCAGGTGAACCGGTCTGGTTCACGTCCTTATAAAAACACATAGACCGGTCCACCATTCATTCCACTCTTCTCACTCTCTCTCTAACCTAAACGCTCTCCCTTCTCTCTAGACCTCTGGTCGTCTTCTCCGGCGGATTTCACCGCCGCCGGCGAAGATTCCGTTGCCGGAAACCTAACCGTCACTTAAACTCACCTAAACTCAAAGATCTAAAGCTTCTCACCGTTCGTTTTTTGTTCTAAACATGAATCAAACGTCAGAGATCACAAAGAAACCCTAGATCTATGTAGATCGGACCAAACGTTTCGGATCTTTGTATTTTTTTGAAGAAAAGTCATTCGAAACGTTCGATTTTGTTATCTCTTACAGGAATGAGTTTGAAATGCTTCGATCTTGCTACTTTTGAGGGAAATTATTCGAAACGTTTTGATCTGGATATTTTTTTGAAGAACACTGTTTAAGATGTTTCAATCCAGATGTTTTTCGAAGAAAAGAGTTCGAAACGTTTTAAACCTGATATTTTTTGATGAAATTACTTCGAAGCATTCCAAATCACACTGATTCTTTACGATCTACATGGATCCTAACGCGAAAGTGTTCGTAATCAAAAGAATACAAGATTATGAGGACAGAGGTGAGTTTAACGGTTTACCTGCTAGAATTTTGGAGGTTCGAACGAAAGAATGGCGAAAAGATGATCTGGTATCTTCTTCTTGCCTCTGGTGAGCTCCTGAATTCGAACTTCGAAAATAAATCGAAGCTCTCTTCGTCTTCTCACTCTTCGTACTCTCTGATTCTTTGATTTCTCTTCTTCTCTTCCTCAAACTCTGTGATCACACCGTTTATCCTCTTGATAATTCGATGTTGGAATTGCAGAGTTCTCAATTCGATGATGATGATTCCTTCGAATCTCTGAGAATTGTGAAGCAAAATCACCTCAATCTTGAATTGTTTTCGTTGAATTTGAGCTTTTTGTGATGAAATTGGTACGGTTCTGTGAAAAATTGAGCTTGAATTGAGTTAGGGTTCAATGGAGAAGATGAAGATTCATCTTCATCCTTGAAGAATTTCGTTTCTGGATTCTGTTAGAGGAGAGAGAAAATGTGAAAGCTGTTTGTGATGAGTTGTTGAAATCTGAGTGGCATGGCAATGATTGGAGCCTTTTATAGGCTGCCAAGTGTATTCCTGGACCAATAAAATGCTGACATGTGGACTTAAGCTTAGGTGGCTTCGGCCTTGCTGTGTTTTGGACTTCAGGGACCTTTGTGCAATTCTGAAAAATTGAGGGACTAACCTGCAAAATTGTTAAGAAATCTGGACTAAAATGTAATTTGACCAAAAGATTTAAAAAGTTTGACTTTTAAAAAAAAAACGAATAAAGAAAAAGGACCTTAAAGAAAATAAGGTGACTTGGGGGACTGAAATGCAATTTTGGACACTTTGGACTTAAAAAAAAAACTAAAAAATAAAATTGAAAATAAAAAATGATAATTTGACTGAACGTAAAGTGAAACGTCTAAAATTTGACAAAACGGACTAAAACGAACCAATGGCCTAAATGAGGTACTTTAAAGTACCTCTCTGCCGAAATTTCGTGTGAAATGACTAAAATGCCCCTGGGGCTGAAAATGACTCAGATGCAATTGAAAAATGGACTCTTAACAGAAATTGAATCAAAGACTCATATAAGCAAAATTAATAGACTCAGAGGCAATTTTGAGGGTTTAAACAGAGTTTTAACACTTGAAATGACTAAAATGCCCCTAGGGGCAAAACTGACTCAAAAAATGACTTCAAATGCAATTTTTTTAAAATGGATTTTGACATAGAATGAAACAGAGACTTATTCACACTACTTGAAAGGACTCAAACAAAATTTTGAAAGACTGAGAGAAATTTGACATAGGAAATGACTAAAATACCCTTGCATGTGAATTTTGCAAATAACATCGAAATAAAATGCGGAGAAAGATGCCATTGATCAAAGACAGTTCAAATGACTTAAAATGCAAGAAAAGAAGAATTGAGTTAGTATTTTTAGGTCCAAAATTAGGGTATAACAAACCCACCATTTCCCAACCGTTGCAAAACTAGCCGTTACAAAACAAAATCGCGCCGCGCCTTGCATTTTGGCGTGCCGCGATTTTCACCAAACAGGCCTATAAAACCAGCCTTTTTCACCATCCTTCCCATCCCCATTTTCCTACCGTTACTCTGTCAAAAATTTCCCTACAAACCTAACCACAAAATTCCTTAATTATCATCATCTTAATCACTTCCTAAACATCTTCAAACCGCAAATTCATCATCCATTCATCAACCTAAACCTCCACAATTCACCAATTTTCCAAAACTCCACAAATTTCCCATTCACCATCTTCCTTTCACTCACAAATGGCCTCCAACCAAAGAAACGCCCGCTCAAAGAAAGCCACCAACCCCAAACCATCCACAAGCAAATCCAAACGCCCTCGTACCGCATCCGAACCACCCAAAAACGCCATCCATTTCATCAATGACCAAGCCCAAGAGTTTCATCAATCTATGAAGAGTTTCGAGGTCATAGGGGAGAGGAAGTTTGATTTCACAAAGCTTGTGAAATATCCTTTCTTTGAGTCTGAATTACAAAGGAGGGGGTGGACGAGGTTGAATGAGATGATCGACGAAGCAAACAACAAAACGGTGATCGTCGAATTCTTTGCAAATGCAAGGGTGTCTGATACACCCTTTCAATCTTTTGTGCGAGGCAAATACATTGATTTCAGCCCGAATGCTCTCAATGCATGGCTGAATGTTCAAGCACCGGAGGAGTGTTGGGTTGAAAAATTGAGGAGGGAGAGATTTGCCATTACGGAGGATACTTTTGATGAAATCATTACAACTATGTGTAGGCCTGGGTCAACTTGGAAAAAGTCCCGTATGCTTACCTATGCGGAGATGTTGCTGGTACCCAAGGCGTGGGTGTCCTATTTGGTCCAGAATCTTGAGAGTGCATCTTGCACTTCTGAAATTCCTCTCAAGAGGGTGCTTGCTGCCTACGCCATCATCAAGGAGCACCCTATAGATATTGGCCGCCTCTTGGCCAATAGTCTTCATGATCTAGCAACCGGAAACACCACACAATTGGGGCATGGAAGTCTAATTAATTGGTTGTGTGAGCAAGAGCTTGTGCCGGCTTATGATAGTGATCTCAACACCAGCAATATGAAGCCAATCACGGACTCGGTAATGGATGGATTTGTGAAGAAATATGAAGGCTATATGAAGGAGAGAGAGAGGGAGGCAGCAAGGCAACAACAAATGGAGCAAGGAGGGAGTAGTAGCCAAGGGGGTTATGCTCCTCTTCACCCAAAGCTTGAGGAATTCATGCATGTGCAAGCTAATTGGATGAATGAGACTTCGGACCAGCTGTGGGTGAACCGTCCTAGGTTCTCAGCTGCGTTTGCTGCGGAGGCTCAATTGCATATGGGTCCGATTAGTGGGTCTTATGAGAGGTTTGGAGGCTCCCGTGAGCGCATGGAGCAATATTTTACACATCAAGAAGAGTATGGTCTGCGCATGAGGAGGGAAATCACTGATGATTTCAATGCCACCGAGCAAGATCAAGGGGATGGCATCTTTGAAGGATTGAGGACACCGGGGGCTGGACACTCGGATGATGATGTGAACATGGGCTGATCTACTGATGGATTAGCATTTTCTGCTTTGTATTTTATTTTCAGTCATTTTTCTTTTGATGTATTTTCTTTATTTTCTTTTTAATGTCAAAGTCCATTGAACTTATTTCCCTATTGTAATTGCTTCTGCACTTGTTTATTATTAATGAATTTGTTTTGTTTCATGTGACCTATTCCAGTTTAGTAATAGTTGTTTGATGAAACAGTATTCCAAAAGTTCTAAAGGAGGGGTGACTTGATTCAAAGGCGAAGTGTACGGCGTTGCTAGGTAGTCACATACTCCCAGAAATCTCAGCCATAAGGTTCATTGCCAAATTTGTTTTTCAATTTACTTATATTTAGATTAGTTTTCCATGCAACTACATTTCTAGAACTTGCATTGTTTCTCTATTATTGATTGGTCTTTGTCAATTACACACTGAGGCAAAAGTGCTTGGTCCTGTGAGCCTTTTTGAAGCCTACCCTGTTTTAATTTGTTGAATTTATCCTTTCTTAACCAATTGTGAGCCGGTAGGATTAGAACTTTTTGTTCGGTGACAAACTACATTACAAGCCTAGAGACTTTTAGGACTTGTCCCTTAATGTATTTTCTGAGTTAAGGCATTGTAGAATGTTGCTAAAGATTAAGTTTGGGGTTGCTATTGGAATTTGCAACCAACTAAGTTTGGGGTGGGGGTACTAGAGAATAAGAGAACAAAAATGAAAGAAATATGAAATTGTCATGCAAAATACACACAAAAATGGTGTATCAAAAAAAAAGAAATTGAATGATGAAAAAGGGACAAAACATTGAAAATCCGAGTAACTTCAAACTCGATTGTCCCTAAATGTTAAAAATGTTCTCTAGTACCTTTGCATTGATTGTATTTCCACAAGGTGAATGATTGAAGGATTGAATTTTGTGCTTTAACTTCCGTAGGAATGCCTAACTCAAATTTTGGGTAGCCTACTTATCCAAATATATCCCACCTTTCACCTAAGCCCCATTATAACCCTAAAGACCTCAAAAGTGTGTAATGATATGGACTTTGATTGATGTTTAGAAACTTTTCAAGCGTATGGTAATATGTAGACCTGCATGTCGACTGGTAGAACCCTATCTCATATTGATGCGTGGAGTTGTGAACTGGTGGATGCGAACAAGTCAAACTAGCTCATCTTTAGCTAGAAGGAGAATGAACTTTTGGGTACTATCGTTTTGTCAGGTAACTGTTATTTTACTGTCGTTTGTCATTGTTGCAAGCAAATTCCTTGAGGACAAGGAATGGTTTAAGTTTGGGGTTGTGATGACATGCTGTCATTACGTAATTTTTAGGACTTATTGTGACATTTTGTTAGAGTTCTCATGCAATTTTCACTATTCCGGGGTACAAAAAGATGAAAAACTGAAGTTCTGCCAGACCAAATCGCGCCACGCCAAAATGGAGCCTTGCCGCGATTTTGGAACAAAAAAATACACACTTCCTGTAAAGAGGAAATCGCGGCACGCCTATATACATGGCGCGGCGCGATTTTGCTAGGTCAGGCCCATAAATCTCTATAAATACTGCACTCAGCCAGAAGAAAAAGGGTTACGATTTTGGAGAGCAAAGTGCGATTTTGAGACATCGGAGACGGCTAGAAGGGCGATTTCTTCAACCTTTTATCAATTCATGTATGTTTTAATTATTTCATTGATTATGCTATTTGTAAACTCGATTATGAGTAGCTAAATCTCTTAGAGATTAGATCCGAGATGAATCTTTGTAATCCTAATTGACACATGTTGCTGTGAAACTCTATTTTGTTTATGAATTCAATTCTAGTTTATTCAATTCAATCGTTCTTTATGCTTTTTATATCTTGATCACATATAACTTGATTTCGTGAGAATGAATGACCACTGACCATGGCTTTCAACTTAGACCTAATTGAATTGTTCTAATAAACAGGGTTAGTCTAGGAATAGATAATCGTTTGTTAGTGATAACAGGTTAACGTTCGGTAAAACCTTCAAGAATTATTAGACCACCTAAGGAATTAGGGGCTGTAGTTTAAGAAGAGGGTCCTAACTCAAGGGATTGATTAGGGCTATTTTGTTAATCATCGTAAATTAGAAAAGGATTCATAACAAATAGGTGCAGTAGACCAATTAGGGGAACTTAGAGGATTCGACGGATCTGATCTCATCTTTCTCTCATATTTTCTTAATCAAATCTTCTCTTTTATTTGATTTCATAAAATCAAACCAAATCTTCTGCCTAGTGGCAAACTAAAAATAAACTTTACACATCCTAATTATATAACGAAATTGAATTATTGAAGTTAAAAACAGTCCTCGTGGGATCGATATTTTTACTACTTCGATAGTATTTGGTGCACTTACCAAACGTCTATCATAAACTTTTATGATTTTAAGGTTATGAACGTACAATTTTCAAGATTAAATTTTCTTTATTTAGTTTCTTATCTTGTGCCCTTAGGGCACAAGTTAACAAGACCCATATTTTTATATCAATTTATATTTAGTAAAATGCATTAATTATTTTTTTTCAAGAGCGCTTTGAAAATGAAAAATACACCATTAAGTTATGGATGAATTCCAAGAAGTATTAACATAAAACGAAACAAAGCTTTACCATAAATTAGAATTTTTGTTGGTGAAGAAAAATAATGACCCATATTTTTATATCAATTTATATTTAGTAAAATGCATTAATTATTTTTTTTCAAGAGCACTTTGAAAATGAAAAATACACCATTAAGTTATGGATGAATTCCAAGAAGTATTAACATAAAACGAAACAAAGCTTTACCATAAATTAGAATTTTTGTTGGTGAAGAAAAATAATGAATAAACAGCCAAAGAAAAAGTCATCAATAACGATAAAAAAAAAAAAATCAGATATTTGAATACTTCTTTGATGAAATTTGTTAACCATTAAGATGATATAAGTAACTACTTTAATTATATAATACTACAAATATATAGGGACTCATATATCCATTGATGTACCAATATTACAAAAAACTATTAATGGATCCATCCCTTTAACGTAGAGATTTTCCTTGACGTCTTAATAATGTTAGCCGA
Organism: Medicago sativa; assembly: GCF_051527215.1. NCBI lineage: Eukaryota > Viridiplantae > Streptophyta > Magnoliopsida > Fabales > Fabaceae > Medicago > Medicago sativa. The sequence goes on along the minus strand of NC_140752.1, from coordinate 32,403,192 downwards.
GCAGAGCTACGCCTTCAAGAGCTAAGCGAGTATAAGTATAGACCCGACCCTTAGGTAAATTTATGTGATATGAAAATGCATAGTAAAAAAGAGCATGCAGAAATACAAAACAATAATGAGAAATACCATAGTGAATAATATGATCTACGTGAAATCAAACTCAGCTCGATCACCACCGAACAACAAGGTTTGAAATATTAAAACACATAAGAAGCATAGTTTGGCCCGAAAATGAGCTAACACAATGGCCAAAGAGGCCTTACAAGGAAATAGAGTAACATAGCTAACACACTGACCAAAGCAGCCTTACAGGGAAACGAAACAACATAAATCCAATTACAAGACGATAAACGGTCCACCAGCCCTCCAAAGACTCCCAACAACGACGCCACTAGTCTGGATGGATCCCACTAAGATCAGTGTCTGGAAACTTGTTTTGGGTCAAGATCTACGTGAAAGCCATTGTCATACTCAGTGACACCATTACTCGTCAACTCAGAAATCTTCTCCAGCAGCTAGTCGTGCTCTTCCTGGAAGGCGGCTAGAGTGGACTGGAACTCAAACTTAGCCTTTTACATACTTTGGAGCTTTTGAGCAGAGATGTTCAAGTCTGACTCAGCTTTCTCCAACTTATCTTTAACATGGGTATGCAAACCTTCTAATTCCTTGCATCGTTTTCCAAGTCAGATGACTTTATCCTTTACTCTGACCACGACAAAGTTTCTCGGTGGAGTCGGCTAGAGCACTTTTCTAGAGGGAGTAAGATCTCATAGCTTCCAGAGACTGATTAATACCAATCTCTTTCGTCTTTACTTTTTCTTCTAGAGATGTGACCTGCTTCAAAATGTCATCGAAGGGATATTCAACATCCCACATTGAGGGGTATGCATTGAGGCCTCTGGCTCAACATGTTCTCAACACCTTCACCGAGAGGGGCCAAGACCTTAGCAGTATTTGGACGACGTTTTTTTGGAGCCCGTGTTTGAAGATGGAGCATCCCGGCGAGGGGTTGAAGATTTAATGAGCTCATACTGCCTAGGGGTGGAGTGAGCGACCCCCTGCACCATAGTTTGTTGCTCCCTAGTAGCACGATGCTCCTCAGCAGTGATTGGAGCCATCCCAGATGATCCTGCAAAGCAAAAAAAATAGAGAATGTAAAAGCGTTAGCAAAATCATGGGTTTAATTAATGAACAGACGCAAACAAGTCTTATATAAAAAAAAAGGGAAGGGTGGGGGAAGAATATTACTCAACAAAGAAGTGAGTTCCTCGCGGCTGCGCTCATTTTCAAGCACTTCAAATGCCTTGACAAGCGTAGCCTGGCCCAATAACAAGATCAAGTTGTTGTCTTCATCAGATTTTGGTAAGGTACAGAGTCTAATTTTAGAACAAGGATTCTTCGTCCAGTAGAAGGTAAATGGAGGACTTCCGGACTCGTCATGAAACAATCAGGGCGAGTTGGGGCAAGGACGAACATGTAAGAATCTATCTTTGAAATTATGTTTTTCTTTCCAAGAGGCAATATAAGGTCTGACAAGGTTGTGACGAGAAAAGTTACTCATGTACAACCAAAAGCTACTTTCCTTGGCTACAAAAAAGCTAAAATTTACGTAGGTTGACGGAGAAAAACGAATTCCACCACAAATAACCTCAAAAGAGCGAAGGAAAGCCCGCAAGCCTGGATGAAGTTGTGTAGGAGCTATATTAAGGACTCGAAGGATCTCACATTGAAAATCAGTATAGGGCAGCCGAACTCCCAATTTTGTGAAGAAACATTCATATACATAGGTAAAATAATTTGTCCTTTTGTTAAGTGGAGAATCACAAACAAACTCTCCTTCCTCGTAAGGGGCGATGTCGAAGAAACCTCGCCTGGAGGGGTTCGTCAGATACGGGAAAAGCTTAAAAGCATTGTTGTAATCGACATAAACGGAGGGTTGACGAACTTCCTCAGCCACCCAATTAGGTTCACTTTGTTCCTAGGTGGCTGAGGAGCACGTGTCGAAGAGGTCAGAGGAGCTAGATGCGTATTGACAACTGCAAGAGACTTCCCTTGCTTAAGAACACTGCTTAAGACTTCCCTTTTCTCAATCCCCACTGATTGAGACTCCTAAGTGCTCAAGGTTTCACAAAGAGACTTATATTTAAAACATGCAGGCGAGAGACTTTCTAAAGTGTTTGCCCCAACTGCAAACAAATTAATTTGTTCTTACATTTTTTCTAACCATTAAGTGTAAACTAAACAAATGAACAGACTCCCCATGATTTCTAAGATTTGACTTGAAATAAATCCTAAGTGTTTTTGCGATATTAAATTTGGCAGAGTAATGTCACAGTTGAATAGCAGAGTCTTGTTGCTTCTTCTTCAGGTCTTCAACTCCTTTTAAAACTGTTGATTTCGCTGCAATCAGTGTCTTTTGGGTTGTCCTTACGAAAGACAAAGATCAAGTTTTTACACTCTTGGCCAATGTGTACTACACTCTTAACATGTCATAAGAGGCGAGGTGGCAATATTATATGTTGTTTCCCTTTACTCTATTGTTGGTTCACATCTCACACGTGCAAGGACAAATCACAAATGAACAAGATGGATGGGTATGAATGGTCTCAAATTTTGGCATCCTTTACCGAAAATGTAACCCGTTGGTATCAAAGGAAGCTCGACATCATAGAAATTGTCATCAACTGTGGGGAATTCCCAAATATGCCACTCATAGGGTCCAAAGCATGCATAAGCTACAATCCAATTTTGGCTTTAAGACAGTTGGGACGTCCTATGTGGGGGATGCCCAAAGAGAAATCCTTGGAATGTCTAGTGTTACATGACATGGGTGCCAATGACCCTGTGATGTTACAACTGATTATCTGAGCTTGAGGAAAAGTTAACAAGAAGGGAAGTGATTGGAAACGCAAGGTTGGCACCAACAAATAGACTTACCAACAGTGGGTTGAAGAAAGAGTCCAAGAGGTGAAACTACCATTCATTGTTAAAGCCCTTATTCCGATATCAATAGAGGAAGCAGATGAGCTCAAAGCAACCATTTCACAGCTCAACAAGGAAAAAGAATAGTTGCAAGCTATTCTACTCAAATCTACTCGAGAAAACTACGAGCTGAAATGGGAAGAAGTCTAAAAGGACAAAATCATTGAGAGTAGCAACAAAAGGCTAAGGCTTAAGGAGGACGAAAGACACAAGGTGCAAGGATGTTTTGGAGGAGCAAATTCTCAGCTTAAGCATAAGAACCAAGAGTGAGATGAACTCTTAGACAAAGCCCAAAAGTTGAGAGAGCTATGGAAAAGAAAGATCTTAGGTTGAGGGAAATAAGCAAAAACAAGAGCTCGAAGATGTAAAACAACAGCTCAATAGCATGGCAAATAAGTGTGAGGGATATGTGTTAAGTGAGAGGCTACAAAAGAATGCAGTGGAAAGAGAACTTGTGAGGAATCAACTTAAGTTGAAAAAGGAACAAGAGAATTTGGAAGAATTCAAGACCGTCAAGGAGAAGCTTATGAAGACCTCAAAAGAGAAAATGGAGGATGGGAGCATCGCTATATGAACTTGGTTAACTTAGTTGAAAGCGAAACTCTTTTCCGAGTACTCCGTGTAGAGGGGTGTACATTGGAAGAGTATGTTCTCAAGACTAGAAAAGTTGGCCAATGATGACATTGAAACTAATAGATATTTGACAAGTGTACCAAATTCAATCGAAGTAATAAATAAATTTGTATCCACGAGGATTGTATTTAACTTCTACTTAGCAATTTCATCATTAACAAGGATGTGTAAAATTTATATATTGTTGCCCTAGGCAGTTGAGTTGTTTTGTAACATAAGCTGATTAAAAGTAAATAAAGATTGGTTTTAGAAAATTGAGAGAAGTATGGTTAATTCCTTCGAATCCTTTGAAGCCCTCCTATGGTAATTTGCACTCCTAATTCATTCAGTGATTATTTAGTTTCACGACATATTAACATGATAATTCTCCCCGCAAGTAACAACCCCTTAATCTCTTAAGTGAATTCGAAACCGTTGGAGGTATTAAAAGAACGTTAATCCCTGAGTCATAACCTAATAATGATCTATCTCTAGCTTGATTACTTAGGTTAAACCTATTAACTAATTCAGAGTTAAAAGCCAGGGTTAGTGGTCATTCAATCTCCATGATCAATTTGAATATTCATGAAAGCTAGGGCTAGTAGTCAATGATAAACATACAAAAAGCATTAAACACAAGATAATATGAATAAAGACTAAACTTTCATTGAAATTCAAAGGAGTTCAACAAATTAGGGTTCCCATAGGGTTACATCAGATTCATCTCAGGATTAACCAAAAAAGAATTAGTTACTCATAGCTAAAGTATAAGCTAATTAACATAAGAAGCAGGATTCATACATGTAATGGATGATTGACAAATAGTTTTGATGGTTGCCCACCAAATCTCCAAAGTCTCTGCTCCAAAATATGTTTTAGGTCTCAAAATTCGTGAACCCTTAATTTAGAAACGCACTTTTCTATATATAGGCTGCTCAAAATTGGCCCCCGATGCTATAAAATTGGCCACCGAGCTCGTTAAAATGCGTCTTGGAGATCGCCAAATTGGCACCCGATTTCGACCAATCGGGGCCCGATTTTTCCAGTGGCTTCACACATTCCTGTGGCTTGAAAATCGGTGCCTAAACTCACCAAATCGGGGCCCGATTTGGACTCTTGTAGGCAACCTAAATTCTTCTTTATTGAGTGCTCTCAGCTTCAAAATCTTGATGAATTACCCTAAGAATTACCTGAAAAGTGTCTACAAAACTAGTAATGACAGAGTGTCATCACAACCCCAAACTTGCATCGTTACTTGTCCTCAAGGAACCAACTTAAAATGAAAAATAACAGAAAAGTAACACTTACCCCGCCAATGATCATGTCAAATGTTCATCTCCCTTATTAGCAAATGATGAGCTAACATGCTTGGTAACACATCCATTCCACAACTTCTCGCAACAATTTTGAATATAACATGGTTCACTCAGTCGACATGTAGAACTACTATATTACCAAAACTTGAAAAATTTCTTAGCATCAATCAAAGTCAATATTATGTACACACTTTTAAGGACTTTTCAAGTTATAACGGGGCTTAGGTTAGGGGTGGGATCATTTGGAAAGTAGGTTTAAGAAAAACAACGGAGTTAGACATCATTCTACGGATCTAAACTACAGCACGCACCACAGCACCATATCACAATTAAACACGGGGACTAGAGAGAACTATTAATAACTTGAACAACTGATCACTTGTCTTGAAGCATTCTTTTTTTTCTTTTTTCTTTTTTTGGAGCTGCAAATTTGACAATTCAGCTTAATTTTATCATGCTTATTCTCTTTTTTTTTTTTAGCACAAAGTGATCTTTTTCTTTCTCTAGTACCCCTACCCCAAACTTAGAATGTTGCTAGTTCCAAAAGCAACCCCAAACTTGAACTTTTCACATATAACACACATAAACATGCCTAACTCCAACAATTTTGGGTACATTCCTAAAGTCGCTAGGCTTGTAATGTGGTTAGTCATCGAAACAAGGGGTCTAAATCCTAGTGGCTCATCTTGGTTTAAATAAAGGATAATTCAATATAAACAAAGGTGGGCTACAAAGGCTCAAGGTACAAGCAATTTGCCTTAGTGTGTACGATATATGACCAATCAATTACAAAGAAAAATCGCAAATCTCAGAAATAGCACCTACATGGAAACACTCATATTTGTAAAAATTGAAAAATAAATTTAGGCCATAACCTTACAAGCTGAGGTTTCTGGAAGTTGTGGCTACCTAAGCATCTTTCCTGCCGTACACTTCCCTTATAGAATCATACAAGCACTACCTCCTTTGAACTTTTGACAGATTGTTGATGAAGTCTTTGTTACTGAACTGGTAAATTTTAAGAAAAGTAAATTCATTAATAATAAACAAGTTCAGATGCATTACAAAATAGGGGACTCATCAAATCACAAACCAGTCACTTCTCAAGTTGACTCCATACAAAAGTTCATACCAAAGAAAATAACAGAAACAAATAACATAAGCAAAAACTAAAAGCGATAAAATAGTAAATGTTTGGGCTAGACAAGGTGCCCAAATCACTGCTGTGCTCCTGACGATCCTCCTGGTTCTGAAGGTGGAAACGGATAGTATATAGGTTGTGTGTCTGCATCAGAATGCCTCTCAGCTTGAATCCTATAGTACTCCGCCCTAATTCACTCCTCTGCTCTAGCTCCCCTCTGCCTCTCCTCTGCAAAGTAGTTCTCCATCTCAAGTGGGCTAGCAAACCTTTCAAAAGCATTAGTCCTTGCAACAGAACTCTTACGGTAAAGCTCAGCTGCCTTATAGAAAGGTTGAGGAAAAGCTGGTGGTGGCATCCGATCTCTAGAAGAAATGTCCTGGGCCCAGTTTTCCATGGCATATGTGTACTTCGTGAAATAGGGTGGAAGACCCTGCTGTTGCACCTGTGGTGGAGGCATCTATGTCTTCCACCCTATTTCAAGGAGTACACATATGCCATGGCAAACTGGGCCCAAGACATTTCTTCTAGAGATCGGATGCCACCACCAGCTTTCCCTCAACCTTTCTATGAGGCAGTTGAGCTTTACCGTCACAATTCTGTTGCAAGGACTAATGCTTTTGAAAGGTTTGCTAGCCCACTTGAGATGGAGAACTACTTTGCAGAGGAGAGGCAGAGGGGAGCTAGAGCAGAGGAGCGAATTAGGGCGGAGTACTATAGGATTCAAACTGAGAGGCATCCTGATGCAGACACACAGGCTATGTACTATCCGTTTCCACCTACAGGACCAGGAGGGTCGTCAGGAGCACAACAGTGATTTGCGGACATTGCCTAGCCCAGACATTTACTATTTTTATCGCTTTCAGTTTTTGCTTCTGTTATTTGTTTCTATTATTTTCTATGGTATGAACTTTTGTATGGAGTTAACTTGAGAAGTGTCTGGTTAGTGATTTGATGAGTCCCCTATTTTGTAATGCATCTGAACTTGTTTATTATTAATGAATTTACTTTTCTTGAAATTTACCAGTTCAGTAACAAAGACTTCATCAACGATCTGTCAAAAGTTCAAAGGAGGTAGTGCTTGTATGATTCTATAAGGGAAGTGTACGGCATGAAAGATGCTTAGGTAGCCACAACTTCCAGAAACCTCAGCTTGTAAGGTTATGGCCTAAATTTATTTTTCAATTTTTACAAATATGAGTGTTTCCATGTAGGTGCTATTTCTAAGATTTGCGATTTTTCTTTGTAACTGATTGGTCATATATTGTATACACTAAGGCAAATTGCATGTACCTTGAGCCTTTGTAGCCCACCTTTGTTTATATTGAATTATCCTTTGTTTAAACCAAGTTGAGCCACTAGGATTTAGACCCCTTGTTTCGGTGACTAAGCACATTACAAGCCTGGAGACTTTAGGAATGTACCCAAAATTGTTGGAGTTAGGCATATTTTTGTGTGTTATATGTGAAAAGTTCAAGTTTGGGGTTGCTTTTGGAACTAGCAACATCCTAGTTTGGGGTAGGGGTACTAGAGAAAGAAAAATATCACTTTGTGATAAAATTCCACCGGGAGATGGCAGGCTTTACCATAAACTAACTAATAGGGTGACAACCCTAAATGCGTCTTAAACGCGGTTCTATAAGCCCACAGAGCATCATCCAACTTCCTAGACCAATCCTTCCTAGAGGAAGCAACATTTTTTTCAAGAATATGTTTCAACTGCCTATTAGACACCTATACTTGCCCACTAGTTTGAGGGTGATAGGGAGTAGCCACCTTATGCTTCACATTGTATTTAACAAGCACATTTTCTAAATATTTATTGCAGAAGTGCTTCCCCCCATCACTGATCAAAACTCTAGGGGTTCCAAAACCTAGGAAATATATTTTTCTTTAGGAAATTCACCACAGTGTGTGAGTCATTAGCAACACAAGCAATCGCTTCGACGCATTTGGTGACAAAATCGACACAAACAAGGATATACAAGTTAATGTAAGAGGAGGGAAAAGGTCCCATGAAATCGATGCCCCAACAAACAAAAGGTTCAATTTCTAAAATACTATTTAGGGGCATCTCAACTGCCTATTAGACACCTCTACTTTCCCACCAGTTTGAGGGTGATAGGGAGTAGCCACCTTATGCTTCACATTGTATTTAACAAGCACATTTTCTAAATATTTATTGCAGAAGTGCTTCCCCCATCACTGATCAAAACTCTAGGGGTTCCAAACCTAGGAAAGATATTTTTCTTTAGGAAATTCACCACAATGTGTGAGTCATTAGCAACACAAGCAATCGCTTCGACGCATTTGGTGACAAAATCGACACAGACAAGGATATACAAGTTTGAGTAAGAGGAGGGAAAAGGTCCCATGAAATCGATGCCCCAACAATCAAAAGGTTCAATTTCTAAAATACCATTTAGAGGCATCTCATTCCTCTTTGAGATATTACGTGTTCTCTGACACTTGTCACAGTGTCGGACAAATTCATGGCAGTCTTTGAAGAGTGTGGGCCACCAGAACCCACTCTGTAAAATTTTAGCTGCTGTTCTTTCACCACTATGGTGGCCTCCATAAGCTGAGTTATGGCAGTGCCACATTATGCTCTTTGCTTCCCCATCTGCAACACAACGTCTTATTAATCTGTTAGTGCCTACCTTAAACAAATACGGATCATCCCACAAGTAGTGGTTTGCATCCTTGAAGAATTTTTTCTTCTCCTGCCAGCTCAAATCATCAGGAATTAAGTTCCCGGCCTTAAAGTTAGCCATGTCAGCAAACCATGGTCTTTCTTGCACACTGAACAGTTGTTCATCCGGGAACTCAGCCACTATGGCGTTTTCTTTTTCAGTAACCTCTCTGTTCTCCAGCCGAGAGAGGTGGTCAGCTACCACATTTTCAACTCCGTTCTTGTCCACCTGGATGCTTTCCCACTTATTTTGTGTCCCAAAACTATTCCTTCAGTTACCATAAAATGGTATTTTTCCCAATTTAAAATTAGATTAGTTTCGGTACACCTTTTTAGGGCAGCATCAAGGTGTGACAAGCATTGATCATACGACTTACCAAAGACAGAGAAATCATCCATAAATACCTCAATGCTCTTCTCTAACATTTTAGAGAAGATGGAGAGCATGCACCTTTGGAAGGTCGCCGACGCATTACACAGCCCAAATGGCATCCTCCTAAATGCAAACACCCCAAATGGACAAGTAAAAGCAGTCTTCTCTTGGTCTTCGAGAGCCACATCAATCTGATTGTACCCAAAATACCCATCTAAGAAACAATAGAAGGCCTGTCCATCCAACCTCTCCAACATTTGGTCCATAAAAGGTAGCGGGAAATGATCCTTCCTTGTGGCTTGATTTAACCTTCCGTAGTCTATGCACATTCTCCACCTAGTAACCGTCCTAGTCGGGATCAACTCATTCTTGTCATTAGCAACCATTGTCATACCTCCCTTCTTATGGACAACATGTACCGGACTCACCCATGAGCTATCTGAAATGGAGTAAATCATGCCAGCATCTAAAAGTTTCAGCACCTCTTTCTTGACCACTTCTTTCATAGTTGGGTTGAGTATGCGTTGTGGTTGAACCACCGATTTAAATTCAGCATCCAGGTGTATTTTGTGCATGCAATAGGCTGGGCTTATACCTTTAAGATCATAAATGTGCCAACCCAAAGCGCCTTGATTCTCCCTCAACACCCTCATTAATTTTTCTTCTTCAAGAGGTGTCAAAGTACTATTGATGATAACTGGTTTCGAGGTATCCTTGCTTAGAAAAACATACTTCAAATGAGAAGGTAGCTCTTTTAATTCAGGAACTTTAGCAAGGTCTCCTCCCTCTTTTTCATCTCTGGTCACCGCCTTTTCTTGCTGTGGGAGCAAACTCTCAAACTTTGTGTATAATAATTCTTGTTTACTGGCTGCAAGTTGTTAGACACACTCTTCTACCTCTTCACTGTTTTATCTTGGTTTTCGGGTGTCAAACATTGATTACGTTTGAACCTTTTTAACCTTTGATATCTCATTTTTTCTTGGGAAGGGAAAAATAAGCAAAACCCTTGAGAATCGAGGTTCGGGAGTTGTTTTCGCTACGGGAAGGTGTTAGGCACCCATAACGACTATAGTAACCTATAGGAACCGTCTTTACTTTCTACGCGCGTGCTTTATTTTTTAAATGCTATTTGAAAAATGATATTTACACCTAAGATTTACTAAGTCAAGAATTGGAGGGAGGAGAAAGTGTTTGAATTTTTATTTTATTTGAATTGAAGGAATTTTGTTTCATTGCCTACGTACCCTTTTAAGGGATCAAATCCACCGTAGTTCTCTTCCAAAAAATGTTTTTGTTTTTTGTTGGTTGGTTTTAAGTTTGAAAATTGGAATTTTGAAGAATGGAGATTGAGAGGCCTTAAAGGCATGAGATTTAAGAAAAAGTGGGATTTGATTAGTGATTTTGGAAAAAAGTCAAGTATGATTAATTTTCATTGAAATTTGATTAAGAAAATAAAGAGAAAATGCAAAGGAGTTTTGACTCCTATATTTTTGGAAAAGGTTTTCAAGTGATGTTGTTCAAGTTTTTTGGAAAATTGATTTTTCTAAGTGTAAATCCTAAGCATTCATCTAAACATGCAATCCTAAACATACATCTAAACATGCATAACCTAAGCATACATCTAAAGTAACCATGTGAGGTGTGTGCTAGAGTCGGTGTGAGTGGTGTACATATTTAGAGTCCATTGTCCTTTACATCATGCCCTAGTTTACATTCTATGGTCTTGCAAGAAATTAAAATTGCATAAAAGTAAAGTACAAAAAATCCTAAGTATTACATTCTAATTTTTGCATGTATTTTACAGTGTGAGAAAGATAGAATATAAGATGGAGAGTGAGATGCCTTATGGAATGCATGAAACATGAAATGAAAAAGTTAGTAGCACATGATAATATCAAGAAAATAAAGCAAGTAAAATATCAAGACAAAAGCATAGAAAACTTCACAAAATAAAGCCAAAAAGTGCAAAAATATAACTAAAATTTACTCACAAAATGCAAGAATCCTATTGCCTAAAATTCTCACATTCTAATACATGTTTCAAAGGCTTAGAATCAGGTCTTAAAATGAGAATTAAGGCAACATGATGAACTTGACATTTACAAAGTAAATTTAGGCATATTTGCACTATTTATTCACAAATGTAACTTGCAAACCAAGCAATTGAGTAAAATTCACACATATGCAGCTAAAGCACATACAAACAGTAGCTAAAACTTCACAAAATCACATGGTATAGGTCACAAACATTTTTCAAGAAATTGGAATTAGAATCAAGCAATTTTCACTAGCTTTTTAACATAAAACTCAAGAATTAAGACAAAAAAATGTATCAATATTTTTATAAAGTTTTTCAGTTCAAAATCAACAAAAAAATCATCACAAAAATATCAAGAGGTCTCTATAATTTTTTAGAGAATTTTATAAATCATTTTAGGCATTTTTTGGATTTTAAGTAAAAATAAAGGTGTAAACAGCATTGAACAGTGGTGTATTTAGCAGATAATACAGCAAAAAACTCAAAAAAAAAGCAGGTCCAAGGCCCAAAACGCGCAAGAACTTATAGCCACATGATCAAGATTCAGATCTACGGTCAGAAATGCAAGAGAAACAAACCAGAGGTGAACCAGACTGGTTCACGTGAACCGGTCCGGTTCACCCCCCTATATAATCACAAGACCGGTTCAAAGCTTCATAACATCCTTCTCTTTCTCTCTCTAACATGCAGAGAAGAGAGAGAAGCTCTCTTCTTCTCCGATGAAATCTGGTCTGGCAAGCTTAACAACTCCATGACTTTCGAATTTTTTACAGTTTTTTGGAATCCTTTTTCATGAATTTTATAGATCCAGACTTGATTTCGAAGGAAGAAGAAGGATTGGCTATGGATCTATGCGTTTATACTTACGGCTTTTGAAAAAAAACGAAAAGGAAGAAGATGAGTTACCTCTTCTTCGTTCAGTTTGGAGATGCTATGAACGGTTGTTGTTGTTGTTCGTTCTTTCACCTTCGTTCTTTCTCTTTCGTTCTTCTGGACGATCTTGATGCGAAACTGAATTTGTGAGATGTTTGTTGCGTGATTCATAGCTTCAAGCTCCTTTCGCTGTCGATTTCCACTTTGATGTTCGATTCGAAACCCTAGGGTTTTGATTTGGCTCGAATTGGGATTTGATTGGATTTTGTTGAACACTTTGATTCGGTTTTGATGATTTTGGTTCAATCTTTATGAGCTTTGTTTCTGTGTGAGTTCAGTTTGATCTTATGCTAGCTTTCTTGATCGAATTTGATTCGGTTTTGAGAGATTGTGTTGTTATTTGGTTGAATCTGTGATGAATTGTGACGAGTTTGGTTTGGATTGTGATGATTCTGGTGAATTGGTGTTGATTCTGGAAAATTGGGGATGAATCACGGTTGAATGTTCTTGATGAACTTCAACGTGTTCATCACTTTTCTGGGTTTTTGATCTGTTTTGGTGGAGAGAGAAAAATGTGAAGGTGTTTGTGGTGATTTGGCAAAAAATGAGTGGTGAATCTGACTTTGACTGGTGACTGGGCTTTTATAGTTGAGGTGTATGATGACTGGACCAGTAACAAGCTGCCACGTGGACTGGACTTGTAACAAACTTTTGGACCAATCTGCAATTAACCAAAAGATAAGGACTATTCTGCAATTAACTAAGAATAAAGGACTAAAATGCAAAAATAGCAAAAGGACTAAAAATGTAATTAAAATAAAATTGGTAAAAAATGTAATTTGAAAACAACGTAAAGTGAAACGATTAAAAATGACAAAACGGACTAAAACGAACCAATTACTTAAATGAGGTACTTTAAAGTAACCTCTCTCTGCCAAAATTTCGTGTGAAATGACCAAAATGCCCCTGGGGACCAAAACGACTCAAAAATGACTCAGATGCAATTTTAAAATGGATTTTATCAAGGAATTAAAGCAAGAGTTTATTCAGACAAATTGAAAAGACTCAGAGACAATTTTAAGAGTTTAAACAGAGCCTTAACACTGGAAATGACTAAAATGCCCCTAGGGGCTAAACTGACTCAAAGACTTCAACTGTGATTTTTTGAAATGGATTTTGACATAGAATTGAAACAAGGACTTATTCAAACCAATTGAAAGGACTCAAACAATTTTTAAGGACTAAAATGAGTTTGAATGCAGGAAATGACTAAAATACCCTTTTCATGAATTTTGCAAATAACATTCAAATAAGACACAGAGAAGGATGCAATTGATCAGAAAAATTTTTGAATGACTTGAAATGCAAGAAAAGAAGAATTGAGCTAGTATTTTTAGGTCCAAAATTAGGGTGTAACATTCACCCATGTCTTTGTCACTAGTTTCAATAGAATTCACAGTCACCCTTTCTAAGGTTGGAGCTGGAGACTCTTTATTAGTAGTTTCTTCAACAATATGATCAACCACATCAACTCGGTAACATTGTGGATTTTCGCTTCTATGCTTCATGGCTTCGAAAATATTAAACACCACTTGTTCATCTTGAAAACGAAGCATCAATTCTCCCATCTCCACATCAATAAGTGCTCTACCGGTTGCTAGAAAAGGTCTTCCCAACAATAAGGGAAGTTCTTCATCCTCCTCCATATCAAGAATCACAAAATCAGCTGGAAAAAGTAAATCATTAACCTTTACTGATGCTTGAGTAGGACAAGGCTAAGATGGACCACTTTCAGTAAGGTTCTCCAATTGCAGAGGTGTATAGCCTTGAGGAAGACCAAATGGAGGCCTAACAACAACTATTGCAGAGGTTGGCTATGGCTCAGGGGTTACATTCTCCACCGCTCGAGGCTACGAGTTTTGTTATCTGTTTGCAAGTTCTTGGATAGTATCCATCAGTCGATCCAACTTTGTGTTCAGCTGGTTGATGTCTTATCTCATGACTTCTTGGTTTTGCTCAATCTCTTCTACCCTTCGCGCGTTGTTTCGAGTGTAATGTGAATTCTAGGTAATAAGAAGGTGAATGAGTTTTGGGTATGAAAACGAATATATGCATGTTATGGACGACGTTAATGCAAATACATGAAAAAGTTTTTTCTTTCTTTATTTTTATGATTAGTTTTATGGAATTGCAAGGCTTTTGATGTTGCCACAAGTATCTACCAATTGTAAAGGCATTGAAATAAAGAGAAACATAAGTAACTGAAAAGCAATAAGGATTTTTCATTAATAATCAAAGAGACATACAAACATGCAGGTTACAAACTTTTTAGATTGCCTCAATCTTCTCCCCAAAGTCTCTTATCATAGTCTTATCGAATTCAACAAAAGCAATGATATCGGAAGGAGTGTTCAATTTCGTAGGGATGGTTTCAATCTCATCATTGGCCAACTTTTCTAGTCTTTAGAACATACTCTTCCAATGCACACCCTCATCACGGTGTACTCAGAAAAGAATTCCTCTTTCAACCAAGTTTATATAGCGATGCTCCCACCCTTCATTTTCTCTTTTGAGGTCTTCACTAGCTTCTCCTAGACGGTCACTAAACTTCTTGAATTCTTCCAAATTAACTTATTCCTTTTTCAACTCAAGTTGACTACTCGCATGTGCTCTTTCCACTGCTTCCTTTTGTAACTTCTCACTCAACACATATCCCTCATACTCATTCACCATGATATTGAGTTGTTGTTTTGCATCTTTGAGTCCTTCTTTTAGCTTATTTCCCTCAACCTGAGATCTTTTCCATAGCTCTCTCAACTCTTGAGCTCTATCTAAGCGTTCATCTCGCTCTTGGTTCTTAAACTTAAGCTGAGAATTTGCTCCTCCCAACCATCCTTGCACCTTGCATATGTCGTCCTCCTCAAGCCTTAGCCTTTTGTTGCTACTCTCAATGAGTTTGTCCTCTCAGAATCCTTCCCATTTCAGCTCGCTGTTTTCTTGAATAGCTTTGAGTAGAATAGCTTGCAACTCTTCTTTTTCTTTGTTGAGTTATGCCATGGTTGCTTTGAGATCATCTGCTTCCTCTATTGATATAGTAATGTGCTCATGGGACCTGGGTGGAATAGGGGCTTTGACAATGAATGGTAGTTTCACCTCTTGGACTCTTTCTTTGACCCACTTCGATAAGTCTCTTTGCTGGTGCCAACCTTGCGTTTCCAATCACTTCTCTTCAGGGTCATTGGCACCCATGTCATGTAACACTAGACATTCGATTTTTCTTCGGTCTTCTCCCACTTAGGACTTCCCAACTGTCTTAGAGCCAAAATTAAATTGTAGTTTATTTATGCTTTGGACCCTATGAGTGGCACATTTGGGAATTTCCCCACACCTGATGATGATTTCTTTAATGTCGAGCTTCCTTGGACCCTATGAGTGGCACATTTGGGCCCCACTTTTCTTTTTTGTCTTTTTGCTTTTTTATTTTATTTTGAAGGGGATTGGGCTTTGGGCTTTTTTCAGAGCTGTTGATGTAATTTGCTCACTCCTTTTCAGATTTGAACCCCCTCTATGACTTTATTTTATTTGTTTTTTTTTCTCAAATAAGTGCTTATTTAAGCTCGAGTCAAATTCCATGCACTCTAAGAGTGTTCTTTTCATAGTACTTTATTTAAATTATTGTTTCTTTTTAGAACCCTTTATTTAAATGTTTTGTTTTGTTTTCATAAGTTTCTTTTTATTTTAATAAGTGTTTATTTGAACAAGTGTTTATTTAAGCATTTGAGTCAAATTTTTGCACTACCAAAGGTGATCTTTTCAGATCTTCTTTTCTTTTATGTTGGCTTATTTTTATAATTCATTTTCAATTTATTCTTTTGCTTTTTAGCATATGTAAATAAGTGATTATTTGAACAATAGCTTATTTAAGCATATTGAGTCAAATCTTTGCACTAACAAAGATGTTGTTCTTAGAGCGCCTATTTTTTTTTTCTCTTAAGATGTTTATTTAATTATTTTTATTTTTTGCTCATTTACTTATTCATTTGCTCCATTATTGTTTTGTTTTATTTGTTCATTTATTTATTTATTTTAAGTCTTGCATACATATTTATTTACTTGTGTATTTACCGCATTCTCATTCATTCATTTTCATATCCATATTGCATTCTCTCATCTTCTACCCCTTCACTTTTCTTTTCATTTTTGGACTATCTGGCGAAACATAATTTTTTTTTATAATAAACATTGTCAAAAAGGGTCGATCTGACGTATGTCTTTTTGCACCTGGTAATTCCTATCCCTGACGTATGTTTAGTGATCTTGGGTTATCCTCACTATTAATTCAATTTTTTTAATAATAAACATAGTGAAAAAGGGTCAATCTGACGTATGTCTTTCTGCACCCGGATAATTCTTATCTCTGAGGTATGTCTTGTGATCTTGGGTTATCCTCACTATTAATTCAAGATATTTTATAATAAATATAGTGAAAAAAGGTCGATCTGACGTATGTCTTTTTGCACCCGGATAATTCCTATCCTTGACGTATGTCTCGTGATCTTGGGTTATCCTCACTATTTAACTTAAGTTTTTTTCATAATAAATATAGTGAAAAAGGGTCGATCTAACGTATTTCTTTTTGCACCCAAATAATTACTATCCATGACGTATGTCTCGTGATCTTGGGTTATCCTCACTATTTAATTTAAGATATTTTAATAATAAATATAGTGAAAAATGGTCGATCTGACGTATGTCTTTTTGCACCTGGATAATTCATATCCCTGACGTATGTCTCGTGATCTTGGATTTATCCTCACTATTAACTAAAGATTTTTTCATAATAAAAAGAATGAAAAAGGGTCGATCTGACGTATGTCTTTTTGTACCCGGATAGTTCCTATCCCTAACGTATGTATCGTGATCTTGGGATTGTCCTCATTCTAAAAACCTTAAAATCAATCCAACACACTTAAATTTATTTTTTAAGAAAAATGTATAATATTTTATCCATTCCTCCGACACATGCAAAGCTTAAGCCTCCTAATGCGAGCACACAACCTTTTGTTGTATCGGTGGGACGCAACATAAACATTATTCATTAATAACTTGTTTTCTCTAACCGAATACTGTTTTATCCATTCCTCTGATACATACACGTGCTTAAGCCTCCTGATGCGAGCATTCAAGCACTGTTGTATCAGCGGAATGTGATATAAGCATTACTCGCTAAAAATAACCAACCCGCAAATCTTTTTTACGAAGACCTACGTAGCTTTGAGTTTCTCATTGCACACATGAATACGTAGGAGCGGGATCGCAACATCTCGTCAAGCACCCCAAATTAAAAATCTTTTTCTTATTATAATAATGTAGAAATAAGAAACCAACACATAGGCAGATAACCTAAACCTGTGAGAGTAAGCGAACCTTCCCTTTAAATGGTTCCTATTGAGTACAATGGATGCGAGGGGTGCTAACACCTTCCTCTCGCATAACCAACTTCTGAACCCATTTCATGGTTCACAGACCACATTCACCCAAGGTTTTATCGATATTTTCCTTTCCCTCTCTTGGGATAAATAAAGTTCAGTGGCGACTCTGTTATCATTATGAGTGTTTACACTCGTGGCCAATTCTTTATTTTTCGTGCCACAGAAGGGATGCCAAGAAATGAGACCATTAATACCCTTTGTCCACCTGTGATTGGTCCTTGCACATGTGAGATGTGAACCAACAACAGTGTAAAGGGAAACAATAGATAATATTTCCACCACACCTCTTGTGACGCATGTCAAGAATGTAGAGTGTAGTACACATTGGCCAAGAGTATGGGAACTGGATCTTTGTCTATCGTAAGGACATCCCAAAAGACACTGATTGCGGCAAAATCAACAAAGTTTTTGGTTGATGGGAACATTACCAAACCACAAACAAGGAGGGTGAGCATGTTGTTGAAAGACTTCATATCTCGGGACGCGGCAAACTCAAGAGCCTTTTTCTCTAGATAACTTCAGAGAAAACCTAGAGCGTTCCCTCTAGTCTTCACATTGCTAGCAAATCCGGACACTTCAATGTTTAGAGTTTCAGCCAATTTTTCAACTTTTCAAGGATGGAAATTTCCATATATGGACCCTTTCCTTTTGGAGGAATACCCACAATCCTTTCGAACTCTTCAAGTGTGTGTGCTAGTTGGAAGTCTTGGAATAGGAAACATCTCATTAAGGGGTCATGGAATTGTGCTAATGTTGTGATAGAGTTATCCTAGACATTAGTGAACAAGTGATCAAGGATGTCACCATACTTGAAGACAAAAGCACCCTTTGGAATTGTTGTTAACTCGGCACTCAAATCTCTAAGACTTTCCAAATTTGGGAGCTCGACTTTCAATGACAGAGTTCTTTTTTTCTCGGAGCCCATGTTCAATTTGTTATAAACTTGCAACACAATTTTATCCTTTGCAATTCCTTGAAACAAACTTGTATATTAAGAAAATGATTTTACGCATGTGGATGCAATGCGTGTATGCTTTGTGTGGATATGGATAATTGGGAAACAAAACTTAAAGGGAAGGCTCCCTATGAGGCCTTAGTTCTATGTTCTTTCTATATCAGAGTTCTCACCAAGGACACCTAGAATCATTGAGGCATCTCGAAATTTTGCCATAATAACAGGTTAACCATTATACGACAACCTTTCACGAGCGTGTCTCTTCTAGGCGAGGTTTGTACCAAAATGACATATCCACCTCGAAATCCAATACAAACACCAAAATTTGAAGAGGTTCTAAGAAGAAGGTGTTTAGAGTTAGGGGTCCAATTCAGAATTTCGCCATAATAATGGGCTAGCCATTTATATGGACGACCTTTCAACGAAGAGGACCATCTCTAATTGGGGTCTTCATATTAACTAAATGAGATGTTTATCTCGAAAGCCAACATTACACAAACCATCATCCTAAACCTAGGTTTTTCAAGCTCGGGTGTAGAGTTCCACTCAAAAGTGTTTTGAACGGCACAACCTCAATACAATAGCACAATAATATAAAGGCAAAAAATAAATAAAGCGGAAATTAAATAAAGCAAATAAGACAGCAAAGGAACTAACACTAAAAGCTAAACTAACTAACTAGGTTTGATTTCTCTAAATCTCCCCAGTGAAGTCGCAATCTGAAGCAGCGGGAAAAATGCGCAGGCGGAAAGTGCTTGCTAAACAGTAAAGCCGTCAAAGTTTTATCTTTGAAAAGGGGAATGTCGATAAACCCCTTCGAGTTCGGGAATCAGTTATGTGAAGGGGATGTATTAGCACTCCTTGCATCCGTTGTATCCAACGAGAACCGTTAATTAGTTTAGCGCTTAATTAGGTGTTACTTTTATGTTTGTTTCCTTATTATTCTGAAAATTAAATAAATTATGATTGACATCACCCCAAACTTATGAAAATAATTTTTCTTTGTTTCAAATTGGTTTTTTCTTTCCCTACTGTAAAAATTATTATAATTGAAGTTAAAATCATTTAGAAAAAAAAAAAATCAGCCACCGAAAACATTATTACGACGAGTCGCGTACTAGGTTTCTCTCTTTAAAACTTTGTTAAAACTATTCACATTGTGCAATCAAACTAGCATTACATTCCAAGGATGAAACAACTATTAAACTATTCAAAACTGTTAAACTATTATTTATTTCATTCCAAGTTTTATTTTTGAAAAGGGGAATGTCGATAAACCCCTTCGAGAACGAGAACAAGGTCATTGGTATCAAATTTTGGGTTCGGGAGTCGGTTACGTGAGAGGGTGGTATTAGCACTCCTCGCATCTGTTGTATCCAACGGGAACCGTTAATTAATTTAGCGCTTAATTAGGTGTTAGTTTTATGTTTGTTTCCTTATTATTATGAAAATTAAATAAATTATTATTGATATTACCCCAAACTTATGAAAATAATTTTTCTTTGTTTAGAATTGGTTTTGTCTCTTCGTACTGTGAAAATTATTATAATTGAAGTTAAAATCATTTAAAATAAATCAGCCACCGAAAACATTATTACGATGAGTCGCGTACTAGGTTTCTCTCTTTAAAACTTTGTTAAACTATTCAAAATTATGCAATAAAACTATCATTACATTCCAAGGACGAAACAACTCCGTTACAAACTATATCAAACTCATACTGCATCGTAGGATTCCTTCTAAAAATACACCTTAGAAGATACTACTAAGACCACTTTAATATGTTATACCAATACTACTCAAACTTCCGAAGGGATAAAATTTATTGAAGGGACACAAAAGATGGTGAATAGGTGGCTCAGGAGTGCATTGACTGGAAGAGGGAGAAGAGAGAAAACTTGGAAATGCGTTGAGTTTTGTTGTGATTTGGACAAGGACATGAACACTCCTTTTATAGTGTCAGAAACCACACTTGTGAGAAAATGGATGGCTCAAATCACATGATCGTTAGGAAACGAACGACCTGGTCATTCGACAATTAAAGCAAACACAAGAATGTGCTGGAATGTGGAGGGTGCATGCAAAGCGTCATTGTGATGAGTTTTGGTTTCTTGAAACAAAAATACATCTCTTATAGTTTAGAAGTCATACCTCAACTGACAAATACCGAAATTGTAAGGTCGGACGTTGTGGCCCGGGTTCAAACCCAGGACCTCACAGTTATGTGTGAGTTTAATTTTAGTGGATTACCACTTCATCTAAAACCAAAAAAAATAAAAAATAAATACATCTATTATATAGCCCAATCAGACGACATTGTGTGTGTGTGTGTTGTGATTATATTAATTGCATGCACACCCCAAGTATCATACATCTATTATATATACACTGGTATTGTGTGAAATCTCTCCTACAATGGAATTTCTAGCATTTTTAAATTCACACACTAGTATACACTCATATGTTCCAACCAAATCAAAATCACACTAAATCAATTTGTAAACATCAATTCTACCAAAACTAAAGCAAATGGAACTCCTATATTGAGAACTAAACAAAAAAGGAAAATACTAATCACTATTCTGCGACAAGCAAGGTACATAAGGTGAAGTAGAAGAAGCTTCTCCATGAGCATTTTTGCAAGAAGCTTTTGTAATTGTTCCAGAAATTGAGGTTATGTTAACTGCATTCATGAAGATATCAGTGCAACCTGAATTCTTGTTGCAATTCAATTTAATTGATGTTTTGCTATTAGAAGTTCCAATAACATCGCGATAAGTTACACCACTTATTTGTACTTCTGATTTCTGGATAATCATATTCCAAAAATAAATCATCCAAAAATAATAATATTATGTATGGTATGACTATATAAGTCTGAATTTCAAAAAAAAAAAAAAAAAAAAAAAAAAAAAAAGGACTATACAAGTCTAACCTGCATATTGTTTGCTTTGTCAATCACTAAATCTCTATAGTTCTGATCAATAATTATAGGATTTTTTGTCTCTGTAAGTATGATTTGTTCAAATGAGATATTTCTTGCATACCCAGATCCACCCTGTACAAATGGAAAATAGAAATAATTCTTGAACTAATTATGAAAATGTGTCAACAGACACACATTTGTTAACTTATTTTGATACTTGATTTGAAAACCTGCATTTACGAAATAACAATGGCATATGTGCAAATTTTAATTTATTTAATTTTAATTTATTTAAATAATTTTTTAGCCCCAACAAATATATCTAATTCCAACTTTATGTTATGTATGTTTGTAAAAAAAAAAAAAAGTTAATGTCATGTTCAATTGGTTAGTTCTACATAAGTTTCAAAAGAAAAAATAGTTATTCTTTGTAAATAAAATATTATAAAAATAAAAAAAATATTTAAAATGAATTGAAAAGCCACAAAAAATAGTAGTTAGTGTTATTTTAATTTATTCTTAGCTTTCTTTCATAATAAACTGAAGAAAAAAATGGTTTAAGCGTTTTAAAAAAAAATTAATCAAACATGAATGTAAAACCACTGGACCATATAAGCTCCCTTTAATGTGAACCAACTGTAGTAAAAAGAATAACAATGAACAAAATTAAAATTATTTTTTCTTTCAAAAATCGCACAATTTTTTTATGTAGGACTATAAACATATTGAAGGAAATCAAATTTAGTCGGTTGAAATTTGTACCGGCCATGTCTTTATTCTCATTCCATTTTCTGTTCTAATGAAAGTGCAATTTTTAACATATACTTGTTCCACTATTTCATAAGCTCCATTTTCTCCAAGGCTTCCTACACTAAACACAAACACAAGAAAGGAAAATGAGGGTATATTTTTATGTCATTATAGAATTAATCAGTGGAGTAGAATTTTAGTGTTAGTATTACTTTTACCTTATACCATGACCTGGTCCACAAGTTACTCCTGTAATGTTAATATTTGATGTACCATTGTTCATTGCTATGCAATCGTCTCCTATATATTAAAAAAAAAAAAAACTTTCAAATAATATATTGTGTAACAAATTTAAAAAATGTGTAGAATAAATAATTTATTTTCCTCATATTTCAAGAGTTTTTGAGAAAAACAAAATAATCACTTCTACATGACTGTATTCGTTTGTTGCTTCTTTTATTTTAAAATGAGAATATGAGTTTGATTTATGTGTAGAACAATTTTTGCTCAGACTTTACCTGTCTTTCGACCAAACTTCAGATTATTTTCATTCCCTTGAAAATCGAAGAGTTCACACCAAAAAGAGAAGTTTTTTTTTATAATGATCTCTAAAATTGAGTATCTAACAAAAATCTTTCAAAAATTCGGTATTCGGTTCAAGAACGACTAATATGGAAAATCAATCTCACCGCCAACTTGTGGAGCCCATCTAAATATTATTTGTATCTAAATCTCTTACCCGTTGCAATAGTCGAGTCCTGAATTAAAACGTAGCTTGAGTGACCAATATCAATTCCATCTGTGTTTGGGCTCTCTTGAGGTGCAGTGATATTGATCTTGAATATATTTACATGATCCGAATAATCTATAGATATGTGATTTCTTGCACTATTGAGATGGTGAGTCCCATTTAGTTGGAGGTTGCTACAGTTATCAATGTGTAGGGCCTGTACATTGCATAAAAAAAGAAAAAGACAACACCATTATTTTATCACAAATATTACATCAACTAGGGACAAATCTATGGAATGTAAATTGGGGGCTGCTGCCCCAACTTTGTTTTATTTTATTATGTTATTTATTTATTTTTCTTGGTACAATTTTAATTCTGTTATTTATTGGATGTGTTACTTTTTATCCCCACCTAAAATAATGTTTTGTCTCCTATAAATAAAGACTAAGACTATGAAAGTAGTTTCTCTCCTATGATGTTTTGTCTCCTATTAATGAAGATTAGAGTTTTATTTTTTATATTATTTTTTAGAGGATAAATTTTTTATATTGTTGTAAATATAAGAAATTCTACAAAGCTTTTGAAATACGAAGATAAATAGAGAACAAATTATAATTCTAAGATATTAACGTACGTACTTTTCATTTTTGAGTTTTACAATGTGTAATTTTTGTTATCTTATCTCTAATTTTTATTTAATAATATTGATGTCATTGTCTTATCACTAATATAATGAGATATTTTTGTATAAAAGTTATATAATGTGATTTTGCACTCTTTATTCCAATTTTCTGAGTCCATTACTATGTAATTGTTGATATTATTTATTCCAATTTTCTGAATGGTGTAATACTTTTGTTTCAATTATATCACTCATTTAAATTATTGTATTTACAATTTTATCCTTTATATAACAGTATTTAAATCTTTAATCAAGAAAATCAGTTAAACCTCATTGCAATTGAAAAAATCTCACTATAATAGGAACAACATCTAACATTATAGAAAGGTTATTAAAAAAAACATTATAGAAAGGTTATTTTGATCATATTTGCTAAAATTATTTGATTGTGATATATGCGAACGAAATTATAAACAGGTGTCATAACCTAGTTATATATTTAAATGCGATTAAAAAGCGGACAGACGAACATGATACTAGCTACTTATCTTTCCGATAGCAATAATAATAATAAAGAATCTATGTTTCCTTTGTCAAAAAAAAAAATCTATAATTCCCTTATATTTTCCGTTAGTAATTTTTTTTCTCATTATATTACAAAGATATATATATATATATGGTTTATCAAAAATAATTTTATATATATGATATAAATATCTTACAGTTGGTCGTGGACAGTTTGTCACCTGAAAATAAATAAATCAATAAATAAGTAAACAAGCAAGCAAATAAAGGGTATTAGATGCAAAATATTTTTACAATTAATCTCAATTATAACCAATTTTCTATATTTTCCAAAAAAAAAAAAAAGATAAATTTTTATATACATGAAGGGTCTAAATTCTAATTGAATAAATAAAATGGAAGGAAAAAAATAAAACATACACTACAATTTGTTTTCCACCAAGCAGAACCCTGGCCGTCGATTTGTCCACCTCCATCGATGATTATGCCATGAATGTCATAAAAACCAATCCACTTGGTATAGTCTTCATCCTTCCATGCGTCACTGCTACTTGGCGCAACAATTTTTCCTTCGAGCTTTTGATTAATCGAATCATGAGTTATATAGATTTTATATTAGAATATCGTTTCAAAAAAATATAAGTATAAGAATAGAATATAGACCCAATTTCAACAAAGTGAAAAAGTTTAAATGGTAAATGAGTTCCACCAAAAAAGATCATTGTGAACATAGTTTTGATGAACATTAAAAGGTAAAGGAACAATAAAGATTGATCTTGTATTATTACACATTAAATCAATGAACCTCACTAGGGCGGTTTACACTATAGCAGCCGTTTTAAGCCACTAAACTTTTTTATTTATTTAATTAGAAGTACTATTTTTTTCCCTCGTAGTATAAAAATTTAAACACTAAATTTGCTACAAATAAATTCAGTATAAAATTTAATCAGCAATGTGAATAAATTTAATATTGTGAAAACTAGTTAGAGTTTTTTTGACCAAGAAAACTAGTTAGAGTTAAAGCCCTTCAATTTGTTGTTGTTGCTGCTGCTACAAATTTTGCAATAAGCCTATGAATTTGTTGGGTTAATCCTAACCTTATCTATTATATTACTTTCGGTGTAAAGTACTTTTAAACTGACTTACAATATTTGGCATTTATTTTTAAAATGCTATTATAAAAGTTGGTTAATGTACCAATTATGTTTGTTTTTTCATATTCTTTCCAAAAAAAAAAAAAATGTTTGTGTTTTCATATGTTAGTGTAAAACAATAGTGCATCGTTTTTTTCATAAGTTCCCACCACAAAAAATAATATATATATGAGGTATGTTAAACATGAAATGTAGATATATCTTTAAGGGGAATTAACTATAGTGCATCTCTCCCCTAAAAAACTATAGTGCATCTTTATTAAACTCTTATGTTAAACAAACAAAAGTGTAAATCCAAAATGAAAGTTTTTATTTTCGAAATGGTGATAATTTATCCTGCATACAAGAAAATAAAATTGTTCAAAGAATATAATTTAATAGGGAAATGAACATTTTTTTTTATAAAGATTACCTGAAAATGAACCGGAGAGAAACTGCAGGGGCCTCTAAATTTGAGAGGGTTCAACAAGAAAGTTTTTTCAGATGGAACCAAAAGTGTTGGAGTATCACTGTCTCTCTTGCAAATATCACTCCAAGCTTTTAGAAAAGCCTTTGTAATTGAAAATAAAAAACCCCACAAATTTAATTAAATATATAACAATAATAAAAATATACTAATGTTTCCCAGTAAAAACATAAATATAACAAGAAGAAAATTTTGATATATAGTGGACGTAATATAAAATGAATAATGTGAATTTTTCAACCGAAAAGTAAAATTCCTTAAATCTAAACAAAAATGAAACTAATCAGAGATATTAATTTAAATGTAATTTACCTGAGAATCATCTGTGAAGCCATCTCCAACAGCACCGTAATCCATTACATTGAAAATGTTGGTGTTTTGAGTAGTTTCTGGACATGGTATGTTACATGAACAACATGAAACAATAAAGGATAATATGAAGAATGTGACAAAAAGAAGTTGCATGTCAACTTTGGAGAACGTGAAAAAGAATTTTTCTTTAAGTGTGATGTGATTGTTTATCATCCTAGTGAAGTTGACTTTGTACCATAGTGGCAGATATATATACACACGACTAGATGAGAGAAATTTTATTACAAAATTAATGGGATGGGTTTCTTTTGTTTTTACGGTGGAATGAGTTTCTTTTGTTGTACCAAATTAATGATATTGATTGATGATATTAAAAGCTTAAGCAAATTCAAGAAGTAAGACATCGCAAGACAAAAAAGACAAATTAGAGTTGACAATGGTAGCGATTATTCCGTAGATATCATTGAGTTATTAGTCTTTGTCTTTTTTTAAAAGCTTTTCTTTACTTATGTTAAGTAGTTTAAAATAGTCTTTCGAAGAAAAGAAAAAAGAATTTCAAAATAGTAAATAGTAAATATGGCAAGTCACGTCACCAGTTAACGTTCCATGCCATCACCGTTAACGACCCAACTTAACAGAGGAACTCAATTGGTCGACATTTGTAAAATTCAGGTCTATTGACTATTTTGAAGAATTTGAGGATGAAATTGATCCGTGCATACAAGTTCAAGGACTAACTAATGCACCAACTAATTAAAACATGTCTATTTTATAATAAATATATAACTTGTTAATAAATAATTGTTATTTATAAAAAAAATGTTATTTTTAGTTGTTTTAACATATGCAGTGTTAGACAAACCCTTGCATAAAAAGAGAAAAATCTGTTCCAATTTGAAACAAACTAATCTCCTTCAAATTTCGACAATGTGAGGATAGTCCTTAAATTCTAGATCAATTGGAATTGGCAAATCTTATCTCTTTTGAATGTTGATGAATTTTTGAAACACGACTAAGCACAGTTGAAAGTTTACGTAAATTTAATTGTGTAAAATAAAAAACAACAAAAATAAAAGAAGTGTTTGAATAAGAAAATTTTA
The DNA here is from genome assembly GCF_051527215.1 of Medicago sativa. NCBI lineage: Eukaryota > Viridiplantae > Streptophyta > Magnoliopsida > Fabales > Fabaceae > Medicago > Medicago sativa. The sequence goes on along the minus strand of NC_140752.1, from coordinate 32,376,130 downwards.
TTTTAAAGATTCCAATAGAAAAAGAAAGATTTTTCACTTTTCAGTCTTATTATTTCAAACCTACTTTCGAATCCCTATTCTTAAGATTTAGGACCATAACAAATTATCCCTAATGTTGAAATTCAAGCAAATTATGCCAAATATTTGAGTATTGAAACTGAGTTATATGTCATGATTCAATTATACTAAGCATGGTTTTTAAGTAGCTAACCTTATGTATCGATGTTAGAAAACCTCAATATAACCTCAATATATAATAATATATATAAACTTTCTACAAGAGTCTAGCTATAAGCATAAAAAAAAAAAAAATGTGAGAGATATAAATATAAACCTTAAAAAAAGCATACAAATTAAGTTTCCATGATTATTTCTCTCATTACTTGACAACAATAAAATCAGTTCTTTTTTAATTTCTGGAGTCTTGTAAGAATGTTATACTCCCTCTGGTCCTATTTATAAGAAAAAGTTGACTTTTTAGATACATTGAATAACTTATGTATCTAGTCAAGAATCTAAACCAAATACATAATTTATTCAATGTATCTAAAAAGTCATTTGTTTCTTATAAATAGGACCGGAGGGAGTACTTAGCATAAAATGAAATTCAATCGTCAATTTTTGAAAAAGAATTTAATAAAGACATACTCCATAATGTAACATCTAAATTATGAGATGAATTCATTAGTAACTGACCCACATGATGGAGTTTCAATAATGGAACTGCACTAGTTTCAATTGGATACGTTGTTATCAAAAATAGGAATCACAAGACACATTGCAACGTAACGTTACACTCATTTCTCACACCCTAATTTTTTATTGGTTGATCCAAACGTTTATGTAGTTAAAAATACATCTCTAAACGGTTATGAAATAGGACGTTTAGTCCACGAGAGTTACATTTATCTAAAGATATTTTTTTTCCATTTTCTTTAACCAATGATTTACCAATCGTTGCTTAACAAGGCCATATTTTTAGTAGGGAACTTGTTAGGTGTACATTCAAATTTCCATTTATGTAGGAAAAAGAGTTGTATAAACAATTCAATGCAATGAAGTTCCTATCAGACCATCATATTCTTAACTTCCCGTCTAAGTTTCTGTTTGGATATTTGGAGGAGAGAAGAGGGGAGGATTTTGGAGGGAGGGTTGAAGAAAAAATTCTAAACTTTTAACAAGAAATATATTTTAAAATTAATTTAGATGTTTAACATGTTTAATAGTACATTTTAGAAATCTCATTTGCAAAAGTTTTTTACTCTTTAAAACAAAAACAAAAAATTTAATTAACTCTAAAATATTTATACATCAAATCACACAAATTACTTCTGTATGGTCATTTCATTTTCTTCATCTTCATTAGGTAAATTATCAAAAATTTATAATCTCTAAATTATATTAAGGGTAAAGATGGTCTCGCCCAACTATAGCACCGTTTATTCACCGTTAACAGGTAAAAGAAAATGACTGAAAACTACTTCCCTATTTTCACTCGCAAGGCTAACTCTCCCATTTATTATATAAAAAAGGATCGCTCCTCCACCGTCTGAGTTTACAATCAAATGACACTACCAAAAAAAGTTTACAATCAAATGAAATAAATAAAATATTCATTATTTATTTTATTTTTTTTAAGAAGACAAACTAACCCATCAAAATTGATACGGACAATATCAAATATAAGACTGAAAATCAAGTATAAGGAGTATGCTTGATGATCACAAACTTACACCACCGGACCAATCCTGGGTTAAAATAGAGTACTTGATAAATAATTTGAGGGATACTGGGTAACGTTTTAAGCTAAACTAAAGAACATAGACTTTGGCACGATTTGGTTGCAAAATAGACACAGTTTATTATTCAAAGAGACTCACCATGTGTAATGAAATTCACAAATGGAAAATAGATTTTGAGGGATGCCTTGGAAGGCAATGCTTATATTTTGAATATATAAGTTTTAAAAATATATTGGAAGAACCTCCAAAACTTTGGATGAAAAGATAGGTAGAATCATATAAAATATATCTCAATTCTTTCAAAAAACTCACCATTAGCAATGAAATTCACAATAGACACAATACAATAGAACACATCTCAGCCACCTAATAGAAACCATATTTATTCAATAAGGATGAGTATGGAAATTAGATTTTAAGGGGTCCTTTCAAAGGCAAAGTTTACATTTGAGATTTTTAAAAAAAATCGAAGTTTGATAAAAGAATCATAAACATTTCAATCACTTAATTCACTTATAACAGTATTTTATAGTTTTTATTAATTTAATAAAGTAAAATAAACACTTCCCACAGAAACACTTCACAGAACCTAAAAATCACCTAAGTACTAAAACTACCGATAACATTATACCCTGTTATGCTGTAAATTGAAAAGGAAGTGAGAGCATTTTCCCTAATTTACAGTAAAACTTTACTTGCTAAACAAGTTTAGGATAGCTAAACAAGTATCATCTATGCCATCATCAGATTTCTAAGGAATAAAAATTGTGGTACTATTTTTCAACAAAAGCTTAAAATACTTGATATGAAGGATTCTAGAACAACTTTAGTAAACATTTCTCATGGTGGTATTCAACCATAAAATAAAAGATAATCGAGTCTATCACCTACCATAATTAGACTTCAAAATTTTCAACAGCAACACATTTCTAGCCAGGAGGTTAAATTACAAATAAAACAAGAATGCATTAACAAAACATTTTTTTGATAATCAAGCATCTGCAATGGTAACCTCAACTTCGACACCGGGTTCAATTGTGATCGATGTAATCTGCTTGACAACATCAGGTGAACTGTAGAGGTCAATGACTCTCTTGTGCACACGAAGCTCAAATCTGTCCCATGTGTTTGTACCTTAACCATGAAACAGATTGTCAATACAAGGTATAACGAAATTCAATCAAATAAACAATGTGATTGACAGTCATGTCATGAAAAATAGTTGCGGGCATTTGGGAAATTTTATAATCTTTATTTTATATCGTAAAATACCCGAATTAGTTCATGGAGCTGATTATCATTCCATTGTTAAAAATAAAAGCAGATTATTGTTCAAAATGAAACAATATTAAGAACTGCATCTAGAAAGGGAGTGTTTCAAATGGCTAATTTAGAATAATATTATGTCATGGAAGTATTTGAAAGATCTTAATAATATGACAGATGCTATGCTATTAGCTTCATTAAACAAACTCTCTAATATAGTGCATTGAAATACCCAATACCCTCTTCCCAAATTCTACTTTAGAGTGCAAATAAATGTTATACGAACACAAATAGTACACAAATAGCTTATGTAATTTAAGCAATTCTGAAATAAAATTTGGCATAATAAACATTTTTCAAATAAACACTAGGGGTCTGTTTGGATTGGCTTATATTTGAGCTTAAGCATAACAGCTTATGCAAATAAATAAGCTTTTATTTATTATTCATAAGTTTGTCAAGGAAGTTTATGAAAAAAACAGCTTATCAAGATACAATATTTGTTAGCAAGAACTAATGAATTAACATAAAATCTTGTTTATTTGCATAAGCTATTTTTCTTAAGCTAAAAAATAAGAAAATCAAAACGGACACTTAATCATCCAAGACATCAAATGATATTGCACTTCCAATCAATGCAATTTCTATGTAACACAGACACTTCTAATCAGAGGGGTGTGCCTGAGTGTCTGAAACGACATATGTCAGTGTCCGGCTCAAACATTACACTAACACAGGGGACTATCTTCAATTGTCACTCACACAATTATCAGTGTCGACGAGTACGTATTTTTGTTTGTGCTTCATATGGAAATTTTACTACCCTAGTACATCTCTAGAACCACCCGAAAGCAACCACAGTATCTCACCTCACTAAGTCAAAAATACAACCCAACTTGAAACATGTAACTATCTAAGATGGACAGACACAAGGCAATAATTATAACATAAACACTAGTTGTACTCATCAGCAAACTTATAATTTTCAAAACAAAACAAAAAATCACCAATGATACATGTCAATTAATCATCAATTTTCATAAAGGAATGACTCAGAAGGTCAAATATCCTTGTAATTTTTTATATTTTGCATTTAGGTAATCAACACATTGGTAACCGTTGGATCTTAACCCAACAGTCACCGATGTACTGACCACTATGATCGTAACAGAATTCACTGTAATCACATGTTAGTGTGTTGTCAGACACACGTGTCGAGCACAGGACACACATTCAATCAGAAGTATCGGTTCTAACACATGAAATCGAGGTATCTCGACTACAAGCAATCTAAAATACTTATAGCATCTAACTTCAATATTATTATTTAAATTACGAAACAACATTTCTGATTAAATTAAAAAACCAAGCAATTAAAAAGCACATACAAAACCAAATGAAATAAAAATTACCTTCTCCACAAGGGGTTTTCCTAGTGGTAATGTGAAGCACTTTTGTAGGCATCCTCACTGGTCCCTTCACCCTAAGATGCTTATCCTTAGCACCACGAACCAAGTCACTACAAACTACCATAACAAAACAAAACAAAAAACAGCTCAAAAAACAAAACCATCAAATAAAAAAAGCTTATAAAAAAAGTTGAAAAATGAACATACCCTTTTCGAGATTCTGAACATGTTTTGAAGAGAGAGTGATCCTAATCTTATGGATCTGTTCCTGAGATTCTTCCAAACCAGGCTTAGTTGGTTTCATTGCAGCATATGCCATTTTTTTCTTCCCCTGAAAATTCAACACTGATTGAATCAGAATCAATGAAACAATCTAGAAGAATCTGGAATGATGAGAAAGTAGGAAAACCTTTGAGATTTTCTTCTTCTTCTCTGCTGCTTGGGGATGATGAAGTGCTTTCACGGCGATTTGGTTTTTGTGGGATTTTCTGGTTTATGTTCTCTTTGTTAGGGTTTTGAGTTGGGCTAAATTATGGGCCGGGTTATATAAAAGTTCACTTGTAATCTAATTTCTTTTCTATAACTTATTTTACTTTTTACACCAACTAGATCGTCGCATGGGTCGTATTGACAATAATATATAAGAATAAAGTATATAAGATAAAGGCTAAAATATGGTTTTGGTCCCTGCAAATATGCCTCGTTTTGATTTTAGTCCCTGTAAAAAAAATTTGTTGTTTTTGGTCCCTGCAAAATATTTTGGGACTATTTTCAAAAACAAAATATTTTGCAGGGACCTTTTTAGAAATCAAAAGATTTGGCAGGACTATTTTTCTCATAAATGGGTTCAGTCATCATGTGCAACGTGTGTAAATCATCACTAAAGTGAGGCCAGGGACCAAAACCAAAATGAGGCATATTTGCAGGGACCAAAAACAACAAAAAAAAAATTACAGAGACTAAAACCAATATGAGGCATATTTGCAGGGACCAAAATCATATTTTAGCCTAAGATAAAATAGTTGATGTTAAATGTATAATTCAATTAAAATCATATTTTAGCCTAAGATAAAATAGTTGATGTTAAATGTATAATTCGATTAAATTAAGTACATCATTTGAAATATAAATTATGAAATACGACCCGTCATGTCTATTAATAACCAAGAAAAAACTTAATAGACTTAGAATATTTAACACAATAGAATTAAACTCGTGTTGTTGACTTGAATCATTAAAGTGTTAATTTCAGTGGGTTAGTTTAACTTCTTCAATAAAAAACTTCAATTGAGTTTCATTTTGAGTACATAGCAAGAAGAGTAAATGGTTAAAAAATTAATTTAAAGCAATCAAAAACTAATTATAAAATGACACCTTTGTAAATAACACATTCATACTTTTAGAAAAAATGAATTCCTTTGGTATTATAATTTATCAAATGAATAAAAAAATATTCACATTTTAAGCGATCGATGAGAATTAAATCTCATCGTGTACAATAATCGAAATTAAATGTTTTATATCAAGACTAAAAATGGCAGTAACATTTGTACTTTTTATGTATATGAGAAGGAACATTTTAGAATAAACCATGTAGAAAAACGATAAAATAAGAGGAACTCAAATATGTTTGTACTTTTTATGTATATGAGAAGGAACATTTTATCTACAACAACCCTATCTATCCAAATAAACTTATGGAAATCTAACACAATAAATAGGACTTACCATAAACTTGGCATATATATACTAACTTGAAAAAAATATAAGACAATGCATAATATATGCAAAGTACAGGTTCGAATCCCGGATACCACAAAAAAAAAAAAACAGCCAAACTTCGTTAATAATGAACAGATATAACGCACAAATGGTACACTATATGCATATACAGAACAACCACATCACATCAAAAAATTGTACACTTAAAAACCAAATAAAAACAGAACAAAAACCATAGAAAAACTACCCCAAAACAACCACTGAGAATAGCTGCACATAATACCCTCTTTTTAATGAAATTTAGAAACAACTTATTAAATTGGATGCTTGAATCTCTTTTTAGCAATTGTTCCATTCATTGGTTTTACGTACTCCAAAAAGGCTTTTTTGATACCTCGCTACACTGTCAAAAGAAGAAAAGTAAATCACCATCAAATGTATTTTTGAGCCAGAGAAGAGAGAAATGAACAAACCTTCACACATTCCCATGTCTTCAGCAATCCGCCACTATCACGACTGCTAAGTCAAGAAAAGTGACATGCTGAAATCAAGCGAAGTAGAGAATTTTATCCCCGGTTCAGACACCATGTGAGCGGCAAAAGGGCAAACACCTAATTCATGTAAGAAAATAAGATATAAAGAATCAATTAAAAGAAAAACAGATCTACACACAACAATATAAATATTTTTGACGTAAACCATAAATGAAAAAACTAATTCCATGTAATGAAACTGTAGTCAAACAAAATTAATGAAACTCAAGATTATCAGACTAGGGTTAATCTGTTTAGGTCATGCCTTGAGAATGCTCTCAAGATTAGTATTTATAGATGTGAATGGGCCTGTATAATCCGCTAACTTAGGCGTTAAGTTACTTGGAATTGGATAAGCATTGAGGTTTCCAGCTGCTTCTAGAACGTAATATATGCGGTGCCTTGTGTAGAAACCGCATCTGGCTAGTTCGGTCTTTGGGAAGGGCGCTTATGGCTTCTTAGGTCCTTATACGGGGCGCTATGTCCTTTATCCGGGTTTTCACGGTCCAATGGGAGTATCTGACTATTCAGACTCACCTTGATGCCTTACCTATATAGACTCACCTTGATGCCTTACCTATATATTGGCTTATGAAAAAAATACGTTTAATTTCGGTTTCTCTCTTAAGAAAAACACAATGAGTAAAATTTTATTGCTCATGTATCTAGTCATCTTTCCAACCGTTGAATAAATTTACCAATTGTTTTTGAAAACACATTTGTCACACCTTTCCTTTTCTTTTCTTATTACAGCTTCTATTCTCTCCTTCAAGTTATGTTTCTTTCCCTAGAAAAACATAGGGTCTGTTTGATTTGAAAAGGGAAAAAACAAGGTATTGGTAAGGATAAAAGAATCTATTTCAAAGTTTGATTTAAAATGTGACTACGAATTTACGTAAAAAATGGTTAAATAAAGTTTTTAGTGTTAAAATACAGTGAATTTCATTTTTGGCCTTCATAAAAAAAGATAGGTTTTGGTCCCTAAAATAAACTTCAACACGTAGTTTTAGTATTTTTTATTTAATTATGCATAAAATTTTAAATTTTTTAACTTTTTTTTACAGATATGTTAAGAACCTTACAAGAAACTCTTGTATTAAACAAACTATAATTTTTTAAGATGAAATGATTAAATATGAATTTTTAAACGCTAAAATTTCAAGATAAAACTAATAAAAATTTGGACCTAAAAATCCATTTTTGAGTTAATGTTTTACAGAGAAACTTCTTGTAATGTTTTAAACTAGTATGTAAAAAACATCATTCAAAATTTTAAAAATTTAAGCATAGTTGACAAATTTTAATTTAACAGGAACAAAAACTAGGAGTTAAATTTTCTTATAAATACCAAAATATGTCATTTTTTTATGAGTAAAAACAAAATTAACGATATTTATAGAGATAAAGATCAGAAAATATATTTAAACCCTTAAAAAAATGGTGAGAACGGGACAAAATCCAAAAACTTTGCTTCTCACCAAACTATGGTCCAATAAACGTCCATGTATGATTTTATTTTTTATTTTTTAATGAAGAGAAATTTTAGCATTTCATTAATAAGAATGTGTTCAATACAACATGGTAATTCAACCAAGATCATAAAACTAGCTGATAAAGTGTCATCTTTGCTAAGCCATGAACAACCTCATTTGCTTGTCTATTGTCGAATTATAAATTAACAAAAATATCATAAATTAAGATATTCCTATCTCTATTTTATGTCTTCTCTCTCATCTTTTTCTTTCTGTTTCTTTTATTAATATTAATATTAATATTCATAAATTTTAATATATATTATCATAAATGGTATTATTATAAATTTTATATTATTAGTAGTATTTTCCAAGAAATATTATAAATAATTGTACGATAAGTCAAATGTTTTTCTTAAACTATTTTATTCCAGTATTTAGTCTTTATAAAAAAAAATAAAATAAAAAAGTCAACATAGTAGTGTATACTCATTTTATTTCATTTTTATATAAAGGCTCACACCTCTCACTAATTTCTTTAAGGAATTAGTCATTTTGATATTAGAGTGGTGTTTAGGAAAGAGAGAATGGAGAGAAAGAATAACCAAAAGGTTACTCCCAATGGGCTCCACCCATTTTCTTCATCTGGAATTTTTAGCTCTATGTTTGCTTATCAATCACCCATGGTACGTAATACTCTAACACTTAATTTTTATTCAACCCCTTTTTTAATTTTTGTTGTTCATTTCTCTTATAAAAAAAATTCATCTCCAAGAATAAAATTGAAAAAATAAATAAGAGTATAATGATTGAATTAATTGGAATGAATGGTGTAAAAGGATATATTGAACATGAAGTTCTTGTGTTGTTTTGACTAAAAACATATTATTATTGATTGATGCAACTTTGATTTTTTTGATTGTTTAATTTAGGTGTTAGGGAGAGAATCAGTTCGTGGCAAAGGCAAAGGCAAAACTGTCAATAACACATTGGACCCCATCAATGGATCTCAAGGTAATATACAATCTTAGATTATCGTTTTATGAAAGTCCATATATCATGTATGTATGTGTATGTTTTGGTAAATGTTTTAATAGTTTGTATTGGTCTCTATATTTCTATTGGAATCGAGGATGAATCAAGAAATCTATTGAATAGAGGAATGAAACATAATTACAATAATCTTTTTACAAAATAAAATTACTACAGTTAATTTTTGAAAAATAGCTCTGTATACTAGTATATATCAAGGATTTATGATTTTGAAATGATATTTTTTTTCCAATTATACCCTTCATTTATATATATAATATTTTTTACATATTACCCTTCATTTATGTTGTTCTAATTACAATTTTATCTTTTAAATAATACTTTTTAAACCTTTAATTAAAAAATGAGTTAAATCCAATTATAATAGTTATCTTGTCGTAAATGAGATCCGTGGGTGATCGCATTGAATGACCTTTAGTGTAAGAGTAAGCATACTCCTTTTTAACCGTAAAATTTATTTATAATCAAGTCTCTGCACAAGACGAACAGAGACCGGAAAAACAGTAAAACAACAAGCAAATGGCACAACATATAGACGGAAGAACAAAACAAAAACCAAATCATATAAACCCCAACAAAGAAACCAACACCAAAAACCAATACAAAAAACTAATTACCAACACCAAAAACAACACATAATCTCCACAAAATAGTTAACATCAAACTTGAACCAAATATTAACCTCCATCGTGAATGACAACCGAAAAATAAGATCCAAACACCTATCACCCACTACTCTCACTAAAACCCCTCTAAGAAACCAACAAAAAAACCCTTATTACATTACCTCACAATCTCTTCCATAGCTGAGCCCAGATGAACAACTGAAAAGCTCTTATTCCAACATTAATTCATCTTCCACCACAAAAACAACCTTCGGTTTGCCGAAGAATACCCCAAACAAGCCAAGAACTTGACATTAGAAACTGACCCCCAATCAGCCCACCAGACTCCATACACAAATCTCTATGACACCCCCTCAAAACTCTCATCCCATCGAAGAATACATGAAACCAACCCAAGAGCTTGAAACTAGACAATAATTCTCAATCTCGAATCAAAAGTTATAGGTCCACAAGAATCCACATAACAAAACCCTCAACTAGTCGGCAATTAAAGCAGTAGCGCAAACATCATGAGCTCGAAATATGCCCAGCTCGAAGATAACCCAAAATCAACCATAGACCAATCGAAAAAAACACCAAAATAGCAAGAGCTAGCGATAGTTGAGATGGACTCAAATTAGGGATCACTACGAACAGATAGCGGAATAAATACAAAACAACTCTAAAAACATAAACAACCCACAAGCTCGTTAAAAACACCAACCTTTCAACTCACAACCCACCATCACCAAAAAACTCCTTATGACACCGATGCCAACCTAATACCCTATCTTGAAGTAGGAATGCATAGAACTTGGTCAAATCCCTCACAAAGCAATAAACATAACCACCACCAAAATCCATCACCAGCCACCACGAGCATCACCATGAAAACCAACACTAACACCACCACAAAAACCACCACGAGCACCACCATAAAAGACCCATTATCAGAACCACCATGAAGCACCATAACCCAACACAACCGAGGATCTATTGAAACTGAAACAGATCACATGTGAACATAGATCTAGTATCAACAATTGTGACATATCCATCACCACCATGATGACCGATCCATCACCATAGACGATGCGAGCAAACACAACCTCGCCAAGAGAGAAAACAAATCTGTTATCAACAACAACATAACAGTATAAAAACTCATGACACCGGTGTTGAACGACTAGACAAACAAAGCCGCAACACTTATTGTGACCCCACTAGAGGTCGAACGACCCCCAAAAACTGTCGTGCATAACCATCGATAAATACGGAGGTAGCTAGTGTGTAGGGCTCAAGCCGCTCCTCGTACCACCATATAAGATGTCTTTATATTAAGAAGATGTATTGGATTTTTGGGTGGCAGCGACGAGTTTTCTGTAGAGAGAGGGCAGAGAAAAGAGACGCTAAGAGTAAGCGTACTTGAAGATCTATTAGCACTAACCTTCTTCTCAGGGAAAATATGGGGATGGTGTACCTCCACAAACTCCAACGATCGTCATTAAACAATGTGGGTGATAAGGTATTTCAGGTGAGAGTAAGCGTACCTGAGTCAATGCCCTTGAGTTAGTCTTATTGTGTAGGTTTAGGTTTTCAGTCCTTGAACCTTTGTTGGAACAAAATGTGTTTAACAATGAACCTTAAAGAGTTTTGATGATAACAAGGTATTAAAAATTGTAAATTGGACTAGCTAATATTTGTTCAAGTGTACAGGACCATAATTAAAAAGGTACATCATCATTGGTTCTGAATGAGCAAATATAGAGCAAAGGAAACAACATAATTGAAGCTTGGACGCTCCTGAAGGCAACGTGCTCCTGAAGTTAAGTCGCTTCTGAAGTAAGAATAGTGCTCCTGAAGACAAGAGGTCCAGAAGTCATATCATCAGAAGCTGCATCATCAGAAGCTGCAGAAGTCATATCATCAGAAGCTGCATCATCAGAAGTTGCCTCATCAGAAGCTATTTCACCAGAAGCTGAATATCAACTGGATTTGCAAAGATTCAAGAATTGAAGAATTATCACTGCAAAAGTTGTCTATTGGATTCGAAAATGCTACAAAGGATTAGTGGAATTTTGCAACGGTCATTTCAAAGGTGTTTGAAGGCATGTGCTTGCAATTTGGACGAAAGCGTTGACATTTGTACGAATTGTACAACCACGTTCTCCACTACTCTGTTTTGTGTCCACGCTACAAGACAAGAAAACAGCTCCAGAATACGGCTTCGCCTGCATAGATGTTCCTTTGGATAAGGAATGGATTTCAAATTAGTTCTTCATAGGACAACAACCAAATCAGGCAAAAGATCAAAGGTGAAAGATCAAGCTTCAACAACGACTCTTTGGGTGCTGGCAATTTCACAACGTCTCTTTCACACCTCTATATAAAGGAGTGAAGGTCTAGAGATTTTGGTAATGCTGAACAACAGACTCTCAATACTTTTACAAGTGCCAAATCTCTGCTGAAATTGTTCTGCCTTCACTTAGAATTTCTGTGTCTCAAAGTCATATCTTAGAAATTCTTAAGTCCATTGAGTCTGTATCTGATTTGTATTGTGAGCACCTCTGATTGTATATCAAGTGTTCAACCTTAAACAATTTTCTGTGTAATTTTGTTTAGTTAGGAAGTCTCTTGCAGTTGTGCTTGAGCAGGAAGTCTCTAGCTTGTGTGCTTGAGCAAAGGAAGTCTCTTGCTTGTGTGCTTGAGCAATTGTAATCAGATATTACTCTTAGTGAAATCTCCTTGGAAGTGCAAGGGGGACTGGACTACTTCCGGTTTGTGGAAGGAACCAGTATAATTGCTTTGTGTCGTTCTTCTTCTCTATCTCTGTTTTATTCCGCTGCATTTAGATTCTGATTATCACTTCAGAAGCTGTCTCACTTAGCTTCTGATCAGTGTGTTCAGTTTTTAGGAGAAACGAAGAATTTTTCAAAACACAATTCAACCCCCCCTTCTTGTGTTTTTTCTCACCTTCAACCTTTACCTAGACAATTGTCCTCATGAGACCACTGCAAGCATATTATGAGGAGATGACAATGGATCCGAACAAGATGGACCATATTTCCTTCAGGGGTCATTTTTCCAGTGCGGTTCTGAGTGAGGTGCATGTCATAGTTCTTATGACACTTGTAAAAGGGATATCCAAAACCTATCAAGGGGTTGACCTTGGTCCATACCAGAGTAAAGTGTAACAATTCCACTACAATATGAACAATATAAGTTCAAAGTTGATTTGATTGTAGTATATTTCAAAAACATTATAGTTAAATATGATAAAATAAGCAAAAAAAAAAAAAAAAAGAGACAAACACACTTGTGACCACCTTGACACTAGTGAGCAAGTCTTACTTAGACACTAATACAAATGAAAAATGTTTAGGCACACTCATGAATGTAGAAAAATAAATGAGAAAGAATTTAGTCACATCATTCAATTACTTTCTCAGCCATGGGGTGGCCTCACCTCCAAAATAGTATTTTAGTGAAGTATCCGTTGTACTATATTTGTTTACTAAATATTTTGTTCTCATTTAAAACAAGAAATTACTTATTTTTTATGAGTACAAGTAAAACATGCGCTCATTTGAAGAAATATTTAATAGATTTAGATATATAATACCTTTTTTATTTCAATTTGTTTTCTATATATACAGATGGCATTTCAAAGATTCATGAAAATGAATCTCATACCAAAAAAGTTAAGATTACTGGTTCCATCTTCCAAGATCAGATAATTGGACCATGTAACCTCAGTTCATCCATATATTATGGTGGCCAAGACATATTGTATCCTGCTCAGAGTACACAGAATGCACGATTAACCTCATTGGTGAGTGGACAGTAATATATACAATTTTTTTATTTTTCTAAATTTTTTTACTGAAAATCTTAGACTTTTTTATTTTTATTTTTTTATCTTATAGCAAAAGTATGATTGGGAAAACGATGATTCAGGAGCTGCTTCAAGAGGAGATTGGTGGAAAGGTATGTTATGACGATGCTTGATAAATATATTTGTTCTCTAAAATTTTGCATATGGCTAGAACTAGAGTGGCCTAACATTCTCATTATTTTGTTGTTAATATTCCATCACCAACAGGGGGTCTTTATTATTAAAATCACAATTGCCAACAATTGTCATATGCTTCACAAGGTATTTAGGTTATTTTTAAACTCATAGTAAAATAGTAATTTAAATTGTGTTTGATTCTGTGGTCGTAGAATTTATTTTGAATTAGTTGAGTTAGGTTATATAAATATAATTTTTATGAATTCTGTTAAGTTTTTTAGATCAAATTTATTTTAAGTCTGTAATTAAAAAAAGTTTAACATTTGCATAAAAAATACAACAATTTAGAATTAATTCAAGGTCAACGTAAGAGGAGATTCACTATAAGTGAGAAGGTATATATGTGCATGGTGCAAGTTTCCAGTACACTGCTGTCTAATGTTTAAGCTTGTTATGATTCTCAAACACATATGGTAGTAGTTCAGGCTTATGAGGGGAGAAGGACTTGTAATTACTACCATTGGAGATATATAAGAAGTATATCTATTTAATTGGTCATTGTATAGGTAGGGTTTGACAAGTCTATGTGTGTTAAGAGTTAGAAATGGTACCAAAGTGACTTGTTTGTGTCTCTATGCTTGATATGTGATGTGTGCAAATTTCCTATCTGAACTGTGTCTTCTTTTGTGCTATGAACATTATACTATTTCATTGTCATAATCTAAGCATGCATTGCTTTCCTATGTTTATATTTTTTCCATTTTTGTCCTATATTATTGTTATAAATTATGTAACATGATTACTCATCCACTCATTAATTGTGTTTGGCGCAGACATTTCACATGATTTAGGTGATGCTTGAGGAAGTTTGCATCTTGCTTGTCTGGAGTTTATGTTTGGTTGATTGGCAATGTGTACTTTCTTTCAGGGAAACAAGGATTTATCTTTTATGTTTTGGTACCTACTTTGTGGAGTCATTTTCAAATGTTGTGGGACTATTCCTTTGTTTGAGGAAATTGATCCTAAAACCTTTATTTAATCTGTTTCATTCTTATTACTATGTTTTGTATGTTAAGAAAGGTGATATCCTAAGCTTACCCGCTTAAGATACGATAGTCATTCGTCTTTCTTTACTTTCTTTTAGAAAATGATTTTTAAGTCCATGTCTTTTAGTAGGGTATTCTAAATTAATTCCAAAATACTTTCAAAAAGAGACTAAGATAGGACTTGAGGTTTACGGTGTCATACCTACAAAATATACATAGACACCCAACTTAGATATTACATACATAATTTTGAAACATGCTACACAACCATGATTCTGAATTCAAAATTTGGATTTTAAAGCTTACCAAGACCGCATCACTGATTTTAAAATATTTTATTCCATATTTTTTTTCATCCTTTATCTTGAAAATAAATAAAAAATTTAGAATATAATTATTTTGAAGAAAAAGAACATAATTGAATTGATATTGATACATATGCTTAAGCGTTAAATATGTTTTTGGTCCCTAGAAATATACCAACTTTTCGTTTTAGTCCCTCTAAAATTTTCAATCATTACTTTTGGTTCCTCCTTCAAAGTAAACTCATATGTAGAATTCATATTTTTGAATAAAATTTTGCAGAAAAATGTATAATATTATAAGGATCTCTCTCAAAAAAATTTAGAATTTTTTACTAAAACATAAATTAAATATGAATTTTTATATTTTTTGCGGTAAAAAATTCATATTTAATTTATGTTATGTTAAAAAAATCTATTTTTTTTTGGAGTGATTTTTACAATATTCTATACATTTATGCACAATTTCATCAAAAATATTAGAGCATCTGATTGTTAAGCCTAGTATTAGTTTGTTTTATATCTAAGCTTAGTATAAGCCAGCTATACACAGCTGGCATCTCTCATTCATTGTAACTGGCAAGTGTGAGTAGAGTCTTACACTTGACCTGCTATAGAAGGTTCCCTCAATCCATCTATAAAAGATGGAATGTAACAGAAATATTCATTCAATGAAAATTCCGATTCAAGTTCAAAAGTTAGTTGGATCTATTAGATATTTCTCTCTCTACTTTACCAGAATCTATGTGGTATCAAACTGATCTGAGATCCATGGTGACTTCTCCGGTACCTACTCTGCCACCATCGCCACCGCCGGAAACCGGTGAGCAAAGCATTCCGATCGGTGCGCAAGCAACTTCGATCATCACCAATGTTATTCCTCTGTAATCCTTCGTTGAAGATGAAGCTTTGGTTCGCTCCAACTTCGTCTTCTCACAGAAGATTTCCAAGAAACTCAACGAGAAGAATTTTCTCATCTGGCGCCAGCAGGTAGAACCTTAAGTGAATGCGCATAATCAGGATGATTTTCTTGCTTCGCCGGTGATTTCACCGCGTTTTCTCACTCCTCATGACCGCGCCACCGGAACACTCAATCCAGAGTTCCGTCAATGGTGGCTCAAAGACCAGATGTTGTTATTCTGGCTCCAGTCTACGCTTTCTAGTGAAATTTTGGCGTGTTGTTGGTAGTTCTCATGCGTATGACCTTTGGAACAGACTTATCACCTATTTCCACAAGCATATGCGTGCTAAGGCGCGTCAACTTCGTGTTGAATTGCATTCTACCTTAATTGATAACCGTACTGTTAAGGAATAGTTGCTTCGTATTCGCAACCTTACAGATAATCTTGCTTCAATTGGTGATCCCATTCCTATTAACCAGCATCTGGATGTCATTTTGGAAGGTTTACGACAGGAATTTGGTCCAGTCATCTCTATTGTTGAAAGTAAATTTGAAACCATTGACATAGATGAGGTTGAGTCATTGCTTATTGCTCATGAAACTCACCTTGACAAGTTTAAGAAGAAAACTCATGATGATGCTGCTTCTCTTAACCTAACACATGCTTCTGCCTCCAATACTCAATCTCAGCCTCAACCTGATGCTTCTATGCTTTCACCCTCTGTTCAAAACACCTCTGGCCCTGATTTCTCCAATTTTTCTTCTCAGTTTGCATCCTCACGTGGTAGAGAAGGCCGTGGTGGTAGAGGACGTGGTAGAAGAGGTCGTTTTGCAAATGTTCAATGCCAAGTTCAGCTTTAAATTTAGACATCTTGCTATCTCATGCTGGCACAAGTTTAATCAGCAGTTTTAGGCACCTATTCCTCCCAATTTTCAAGGCTCAATGCCTGCTGCTAGTGATCCCTATCATGCTTACAACTCTGGCATGTCACCCTATGGACCTAATCACTCTGGATATGGTGTCTCACCTCCTAGTTATGGTGCTAATATGGCCTACAATCCTTTTCAGCAATGGCAGAGACCACCAGCTCAACAACAACAGAGACCACCTACTTTTCAGTATGGATTACCAAGTTCTATGATCACCGATGCTCCATCAACTAGTGGATCATCTAATGCCTCTACTACATGGTTTCCTGATTCTGGAGCTTCCTTCCATGTGACTGGTGATGCAAAACCCTTATCTTTTGATGGACCTGAGCAAATTTTCATTGGGAATGGCCAAGGTTTGGATATACATTCATCTGGTTCTATTTGGTTTTTCTCACCTATTAAACCACAAACCACACTGACACTTAATCATCTTTTACATGTTCCTACAATAACCAAAAATCTAATTAGTGTCAGTCAATTTTCTAGAGATAATTCTGTCTTCTTTGAGTTTCATGCTGATCATTGTGTTGTCAAATCTCATGCCACTAAAGAGGTTGTCTTGCATGGCAAAGTTGATTCTGGTGGTCTCTATACTTTTCCCAGTGTTTCCCTCCAATCTGCTAAGTCTTCATTGTCTTTACCTTTTTCCAATAATGCATCTGTTTGCACTATAAATACTAGTTCTAGCACTTGTATCCTCTTTTACTTCACAATACTTGTGGCACTTAAGGTTAGGACATCCTAACACTCACACACTTAAGCGTGGTTTACAACATTGTAATATACCCATTATTAATAAAGAAAAAGATGTTTCCAATTTTTGTACTGCTTGTTGCATGGGTAAGGCTCATAGGTTACACTCACCATCTTCTAAAACTACATATAATCATCCTCTGCAACTTGTTTTTAGTGACCTATGAGGTCCTTCTCCCACGGTTTCCTCTCTAGGATACAAATATTATATCACTTTTGTTGATGCTTTTTCTGGATATACTTTTTTTTACCTCTTAAAAACAAAAAATGACGCGTTCCTTATTTTTAAACAATTCAAAGCTATGGTTGAACTCCAATTAGGTTTTCCTCTTAAGGCTTTACAAACTGATTTGGGAGGAGATTTTAGACCCTTTACACAGTACCTCACCAGTTTAGGAATCACTCATAGACTCATTTGTCCTCACACTCATCATCAAAATGGTGTTGTGGAAAGAAAACACAGGCACATAGTTTATCTTAGTCTCACTCTTCTCACTCAGGCTTCTTTACCTTTGACCTATTGGGACCATGCTTTTCTTACTTTTGCTTATCTTATTAACAGACTTCCTACCTCATCCCTTCAATTTAAAATCCCTCATCAGATCTTATTTCATCAACAACCTGATTACAACTTCCTAAAAGTCTTTGGTTGTGCTTGTTTCCCATTACTAAGACCTTATAATGCTCATAAGCTTGACTTTAGATCTCATGAGTGTATTTTTCTGGGCTACTATTCCTCTCACAAAGGTTACAAGTGCTTGTCTCCTAGTGGCCGTATTTTTATATTTAAGGATGTTCTTTTCAATGAGTCAAGGTTCCCTTATGTTATTTTGTTCACTACTGCTCCCTATGACCCTCTAACTCTTATCAATGATGTTTCCTTATCCTTACTACCCTTAGGCACTAGTACTATCAGTACACCTACATCAACTTTACCTACCTCACCCACTCCTACTATACTGTCTCCTGCATCTGCAATTTCTTCTTCTGCAGAGTTATCTCAGTCACATACTATCTCTCAATCTACCTCTGAGTCATTCTTTAGTTCCTCTTCCACCATTGTCCCTCCTGTCACACCCTATGCAAACTAGATCCAAATAAGGCATTGTTCTTCCTTGTCTCAATCCCACTCTTTTACTTATGCACACTGAACCTAAGACTGTAAAACAGGCTCTGTCAGAACCCCAATGGAATGCTGCTATGAAGGAAGAATTTAATGCCCTTTAGAATAATCAAACTTGGTCACTTGTGCCCCTTCCACCCAACAGAAAAGCTATTGGTTGTAAATGGGTGTTTAGGGTGAAAGAAAATTCTGATGGTATTATCAATAAGTACAAGGCACACTTAATTGCAAAAGGTTTTCATCAACTTCAAGGTTTTGACTTTAATAAAACTTTCTCTCCTATTGTGAAGCCTGTAACTATCAGAATTATTCTTACTCTTGGTATCTATTACAAGTGGCCACTTCAACAAATGGATGTTAATAATTCCTTCTTAAATGGCATCCTTGAGGAATAAGTATACATGCAACAACCTCAAGGCTTTGAAAGCAGTGACACACAATTAATTTGCAAGCTTCATAAGGCTCTCTATGGCCTCAAGCAAGCTCCTAGACAGTGGTTTGACCGGTTAACAACTGCTCTAATTCAGTTTGGGTTTAAGGCTAGTAAGTTTGATCCCTCATTATTCGCCTATGCTAAACAGAAACAAGTGGTTTATCTTCTTGTGTATGTTGATGATATTATCATCATAGGTAGCTCTTCTGATCTTGTTAATGCTTTGGTTCATAAACTTGATTCAGTTTTTAGCCTAAAAATCTTGGCTCCCTAAACTACTTTCTTGGAATTGAGGTCAAACATCTTGATGATAATTCGTTACTTCTCACTCAAAGTAAATACATTAAGGATCTGCTTTCAAAAACTAACATGCTTGAATGTAATCCCATAAATACACCTATGATGTCCAGCTGCAAACTATCTAGACAGGGTTCAAATGCCTTTCATGACAACTCATTGTACAAATCAGTTGTTGGTTCACTGCAGTATGCAACCATTACCAGACCAGAGATTGCATACTCAGTCAACAAAATTTGTCAATTCATGTCTCAGCCCCTTCAATCTCACTAGGTTGTTGCTAAAAGGATCCTCAGATATCTCAAAGGGACTATCAATTTTGGACTGAAGCTGTCCCCTGCCCCTATTCATCAGCCTCTCCCTCTTCATGTCTTTTGTGATGCTGACTGGGCAAGAGACCCTGGTGACAGAAGATCAACTTCTGGTGCTGCCATATTTTTTGGCCCAAATCTCATCTCCTGGTGGTCAAGCAACTGCTGATGTTCTTTGGGTCCAGACTTTACTTCAAGATCTCACAGTTCAATTTTCTTTTCCTACTATATTTTGTGACAACCCATCAGCGGTTTTGCTTGCACACAATCCCATTCTCAACATCAGAACCAAACATATGGAGATAGATATTTTCTTTGTAAGGGAGAAGGTTTTAGCTAAGCAACTCTCTGTGGTTCACATTCCTGGAACTGATCAATGGGCAAATGTTCTTACCAAGCCTCTCTCTGCTGCTAAGTTTCTTTTCATGCGTTCCAAACTCAATGTTGGGGAAACCCCACATTGAGCTTCAGGGGGGGGTGTATTAGAGTATATGATTGTTAAGCGTAGTATTAGTTTGTTTTATATCATCTCTCGTTCATTGTAACTGGCAAGTGTAAGTAGAGTCTTACACTTGACCTGCTATAGTAGGTTCCCTCAATCCATATATAAAAGATGGAATGTAACAGAAATATTCATTCAATGAAAATTCGGATTCAAGATCTAAAGTTAGTTAGATCTATTAGATATTTCTCTCTCTACTCTACCAGAGTTTATAAAAAAATACAAAAATTTACCAAAAAATAGGGACCAAAAGTAGTGATTGAAAATTTTATAGGGACGAAAAGTTGAAGGAAAAATTTAGAGGAACTAAAACGAAAAGTTGACATATTTATAGGGACGAAAAACATAGTTAACCCTATTTTTTACCATCTTTATTTAATTTTAGTTAGATTTCATACTATAAATGTTCAACATTTGATTTTAGATTATGATATTCAATTCTATAATGGATAATGAAGGAACTATACAATAGTTAGACTATTATGGACAATCAGTTGCTTTTTCCGAGCTAAATAATAAAATCAACATATGAATCAACAATTATTCTAATATTTTATTTTATTTTTTACAAAGTTCTAATATTTTGTTTATTGGTAATTATGTTAGGCTAATGCATCATATTCTAAAAGTATTATTATATATATGAAATATATGTACTACCATACACTTTCGAGTACTTCACACTTTGAAATTATTTACATTAAGGAAGAAACTCTCTTTAGTGGTTTATCTTCTACTGTATATTTTGGCTATGATCTAGCTTTCACTGTCCAGCCCAAATTCTTGTTATAGCAGTAGAAATCTAACATAAAAAAAACTAACTGAACATCCACCAATTAGGCACTAAACAAGCTATCTTCACATCTAACATAAAAAGCCTATGGCAGTAACAAAAAAATCAATACTCCCTAAACCAAAATCACACTGTACAAGAACAAACCAATCACCAGGCCATATAGCAGCGACTTACCTTAACAGTAGCAAGTGATTATATGAAAATGAAACAGCTCCATAGAAAAGAGGAGATAGGGGAAAACTCGGTCAATAGAGGGGAATAGGAGGAAAACAAGTTTGCACTAGGTACCCAAAGCTCCAAGGATCAATTTGGGAATATTGCATGTTGGTTTGCTTGAGATTTGGGTGAGAAAATGGAGATTGAGGGTGGAAGGGGGTAAGAGCCGTGAGGGAAATTTAGAGAGAAGGGAGAACAAATTTTCCATTTTGAACCCTAGAGAGAGAAACCCCATAAATTTTTGAAGATTTTGGCCCAAAAAATCACTTATATACCCCCTTTGAATGAAAGTACTAAAATGCCCTTCTTCTTAAACGTGTTTATACCGACACTGATACTTAACTCGTATTTAGCTGACATCACGTAATAAACATTTTCCATCATACTTACTTTCCATAACATTAATCCTCTGGCACGTTCAATTGTTAATATTCCATTAGCTGACGAGTGGGATATTACATCTTTAATCTAGCTTGAGCACATAACATCAAGGAATTCAAATACTCATTTCCCCCAATTCGTTTATGACACTTAATGCAAAGTTGAATTTTTCACCCATGCATTTTTTACACTTAATGCGTTGTTGATTGGCTTTCCATAACATCAAGGAATTCAAATACTCATTCCTCCCAACACGTTTGTGACACTTAATGCAAAGTTACTTAATGCGATGTTGATTGGCTTTCCATAACATCAAGGAATTCAAATACTCATTTTTCCCCCAGGCGTTTATGACACTTAATGCACTCTTGATTGGATTTTCACCTTTCCTCATTACATTCAAGTTTGTTATACTTTACCATGCGCATGTTGCTTTACCAATGCTAAATGATTATTATGAGATAGGTATTTGAATGTGTATATATATGCTTGATTCAGTTTGCTTGGATCTCATCCTTTCAAGTCCCATCGCATTCACAAAAGCATGGCCAACAATGACATACAAGCTTTGCTGTCTTATCATGCTTTGACAGGTTTAGGGTTTGCCTTTTTTTTTTTATACTTGTTGTAATATAAATCATGTTATCATAATACTGACATTTTTATTGGTGTTTTGTTGCCAGCCTCTTTGAGCCCAAATTCCACAATCGAACTTGAGAGGGTTGTCAATGATCTCCGTACTAAGTACAGGACGTATGTCGTTGAGCTTGAGAGGCTTGTTAGATCAACCTTTCCATTCACATTCATCTATTAACATGTTGTTTTGTATTTTTTGATTATTAGGGAATGGTTGTTTTTCCAAGAATGTTTGGTCATGACTTCAGAGACCAAATTGGACATTACGCAAGTCTGGTGGATTCTAACTACAATGAGTTTGAGGTGTTGGTCGAGAGAAACAATGGCAACATTTACTTGACTAAGGGTTGGCATGCCCTAAAATACTTCTACGGTGTTTGTCTCGGATCCTGGGTGACTATGGTGTTTGATGGTATGGGAATGTTTGCTATCCATTTGAATGATAGGTTTCAAAGGAAGATATCAACTCCTACGTTTACCCTACGAATGATTTTTTAGCTTCAAAAACAAGTTGTTCCTTTCCATATCTTTGATGTCTTGCCATCCCCTTTTGTCCATGATCATATTATCTTTACTAATCTTACCATTCTTATAACCAAAAACAACAACGAACAAAAGAAAAAGGAGAAGACGATAAAAAAAACATGTCGTTGCACCACCACCACCTAATTATTGGTCATGTCCTCTTTCTATCCTTTAACTTCACTTTCTTTCCTCCATTCTCTTAACTTTTTCCAAAACATTTTATTAAAGATGATTGGGTTTCTGGGTTGAAGATGATAGGGTGTCTTCAAAAAATCAAAAACTCAATTTGGTTGAAACTCTAAATCCCATAAATGTATCTTTACCCTTTAGTTGTATGATTTAAAAATTAAATAATTAAATTGAAGTTTTTAATAATATAAATTAATGACAAATACCTCTTTTGATCCTTTAAGTTTGACTTTTGTACTGAGTTAGTCCTTGAAGTTTTTTAAGTTTCAAAACGATCCTTTAAGTCATAAAAACGTTTACAACATTACTCTTTTTCATCCAACATTGTCAAACGGTGATTATAGCCGTTAAATTATGATGTGGCACGTCCACATCAGCAACAAGTTATTTATTAATTAGTTTTTATTGATGTAGGAAGAGTGGCAGCGCGTATTGAAGACAAAGTGACATGTGAGAAAGGTCCAAAGGGAATAATGCAGATTTGACATCCGGTGTTCGATTGACTATTAATATATCTTTATCGGGAAGGGAATCAGTCAACGAGTAGAACACCTTGCTTTGAATGGCGTAGTGGTTGGCTTGAGATCTTGGAGTTTGCTCCTCTCAAGGTCTCAGGTTCGATTCCCCCTAGTATCAACTTCGATGGGTGTCCATATAGAGCAAACTTAAATGGGGAAAACACAAGTGGGCAGTGGGATTGGTCCCCTCAGATTAGTCATTTCTTAGATCAGATACCAAGTTTTAAAATAAATATATACCTATTCGAAAAGGGAATCAGCCCATGAGTAGAACACCTTGTTTTGCCATGATGTATGGGTATGCTAAATATTCTAGATAAATTTAGTATGAATGTTACAATTTTTGTATCAGGGCAGGTCTATTCAGACCATGCCTTGGGTCATTAAAATACAATCCAAATAGATGGACCTTTTGGATCCAGGATATTATTCTAAATGTTATATCTGGTTAAGACTGGTCAACTTTACTTGTATATGACAGTTAGGAGAAGATGTCTGGGAGACGAAGAGGACCAGAAAGGCCTCAAGTTAATTACACGGATGATGAAGGTAGGGATCCTAATGCTAACCTATGGGCTAAAATTGATGCAGCAACCGGTAATGCAGTAGTAGTATCAAGAGCAACAAGCCCAAAACGCTCAACAACATTAGCAGGTGATGTAGCAATAGATTCACCAGCAAGCTCAGTCTCAGTAGCAATGGGTTAATGCGATGCAACAAGGTCGAGGTTTCCATCAGCAGTCTCCCCCACCACCAATTATTGGTAACCCATCTTTTTAGAAGTATAATTGGAATCATCCTCCCGAGTTCAATGGAGAGGGTGACCCGCAAGAAGCTAAGAGACGGTTGAAGCAAATGGAGAAAATCTTTCGATTAGCTGAATGTTAAGATGAGGATAAAGTGATTTATGCAACTAATCAATTCAGAGGTGCAACATAAGATTGGTGGGAAACTGCTCAACGTAGAATGTTAGCTAATGATGTGGAGATTAACTGGGCCAATTTCAAATAAGTAATGTTGGAAAAGTATCTCTCACAATCTTTCAAGGTTAGGAAGGAGCAAGAATTCCTAGAGTCAAGGCATGGAAATATGTCGGTTACCAAATTCACCAAGAAGTTTGAAGAGTTGTCACATTACTACTCTCACAACGAGTAAGGGGGTAATGAAACTTGGAAGATTAATCAGTATATACATGCCTTAAAGGGAGAAATCGATATCGTCGTGAGTCAACAAAGGTTCACTAACTTTCATGATATTGTGCACAATAGTTTGGAAGCAGAAAGAGGATATGCAAAGACGGCCAAAGAGAAAGCTATTTATAGAAAAACTACGTGTTGAAAAGTATTTAACAGGAACTAAAACTATGTGTTGAAATTTTTTATTAAGACCAAGAGATGTCATTTTTCTATGATAGTAAAAACAAAATTGACTATATTTATAGAAACATAGATCAAAAAACATATTTAAACACTTAAAAAATTGGTGAGAACGGGACAAAGTCCTAAAATTTATTTCCTCACCAAACTATGGTCTAATAACCGACCAAGTACAATTTTTTTTTTGAAATTTTAGCATTTCATTAATAAGAATGTGTTCAAAATATCATGGTAACTCAACCAACATCTGAAAACTAGCTTACAATGTGGCCATATTTACTAAATTATAAGCAACCTCATTTCCTTATCCATGTACGGATTGTAAATTAACAAAAATATCCTAAATTAAAATATTCCTCTCTTTCTCTATTTTATGTCATATCTCTTATCTTTTTCTTTCCATCTCTTTTATTAATATTAATATTCAGAAATTTTAATATATATTATCATAAATGGTATTATAATGTTTTACAAAGAAACTTTTTGTAATGTTTTAAACTAGTATGTAAAAAACCCCATTCAAAATTTTAAAAGTTTAAGCATAGTTAACAAATATTAATTTAACATGAACTAAAACTATGTGTTGAAATTTTTTATTAAGACCATAATATGTCACTTTTTTATGAAAGTAAAAACAAAGTTGATGATATTTATAGAGATAAAATAAAAAACATATTTAAATCCTTAAAAAATGGTTAGAACAGGACTCGTAAAATTTTGTTCCTCACCAAACTATGGTCCAATAATCGACCATATACGATTTTATTTTTTTAAAGAAGAGAAATTTTAGCATTTCAATAATAAGAATGTGTTCAATATAACATGGTAATTCAACCAAGATCTGGAATCTAGCTGACAACCTCATTTACGAAATGTAAATTAACAAAAATATCCTAAATTAAAATATCCCTCTCTCTATTTTATGTCTTCTCTCTCATCTTTTTCTTTCGGTCTCTTTTATTAATATTATTTTTAATAAATTTTAATATATATTATCATAAATGGTATTATAATAAATTTTATATTTTTTATATTATTTCCCATTAAATACCATAAATAATTGTACAATAAGTCAAAGGATTTTCTTAAACTATTTTGTCCAGTATATAGTCTTTTATAAAATAAATAAAAAATAAAAAATTCCCAATTATGTTTACTAATTTTATTTAATTTTTATATAAAGGCTCTCACCTCTTCCTAATTTCTTTAAGGAATTAGTCATTTTGATATTAGAGTGGTGTTTAGGAAAAAAGAGAGAATGGAGAGGAAGAATAACCAAAAGGTTACTCCCAATGGGCTCCACCCATTTTCTTCATCTGGAATTTTTAGCTCTATGTTTGCTTATCAATCACCTATGGTAATGCTCTAATCCTTAGTTTTTATTCAACCCCTTTTTTATTTTTGTTGTTCATTTCTCTTATAAAAAAAATTCATCTCAAATACTCCCTCCGTTTCAAAATGAGTGTCGTTTTAGGTGTTTACACACATATTAAGAAATGCAATGATTAAGAGAAAGAGAATGATTATTTTACCAAATTATCCTTATTAACTATTGGTTAGTTTTAAAAGTAATACTTTGGAAGTAGTGTACAGAGTATTAATTGGAGGGTACAATTGAAAAGAAAAAGTTATTATTGCATTGGAAACTGAAAGCGACACTCATTTTGAAACAAATTTTTTTGGCTAAAGCGACACTCATTTTGAAACGGAGGGAGTAATAAAATTGAAAAATAAATAAGAGTATAATGATTGAATTAATTTGAATGAATGGTGTAAAAGGATATATTGAACATGAAGTTCTTGTGTTGTTTTGACAAAATAACATATTATTATTGATGCAACTTTGATTTATTTTATTTTTTTAATTTAGGTGTTAGGGAGAGAATCAGTTCGTGGCAAAGGCAAAGGCAAAACTGTCAATAACTCATTGGAGTTTATCACTGGATCTCAAGGTAATATACAATCTTAGATTATTGTTTTATGGAAATCCATATATCATGTATGTGTAAGTTTTGGTAGATGTTTTAATAGTTTTTGAATCATGTAATAATTATAATATTTTTTATCATCGCTTTTTTCTTCTAATTTTTTAATTTGTGGCCTTAGCATAACCCTTCTAATAACTATGTTTTGCTGGAGTTGCTTTTGGCTTTCTTTCAACTATTATTTTTATGAGTTTTTGTATTGGTCTCTATATTTCCATTGGAATCGAGGATGAATCAAGAAATCAATTGAATAGAGGAATGAAACATAATTAAAATAATCTTTTTATAAAAATAAAATTATTAATTTTTTTTATTAAAAATAGCTATCTATTCTTGTATATATCGAGGATACATGATTTTGAAATGACTTTTTATTTTCCAATTATACATTTCATCTATATAATTTTTTTTACAGAAATCCCTTCATTTATATTGGTCTAATTACAATTTTATCTTTTGAATAATACTTTTTAAATTTTATATAATCAAATCCAGTTATAATAGTGATCCTGTCATACATGAGATAC
The DNA here is from genome assembly GCF_051527215.1 of Medicago sativa. Lineage (NCBI taxonomy): Eukaryota > Viridiplantae > Streptophyta > Magnoliopsida > Fabales > Fabaceae > Medicago > Medicago sativa. The sequence goes on along the minus strand of NC_140752.1, from coordinate 32,348,566 downwards.
TTGCGTGATGGTACTGAATGACCGTTAGGGTAAGAGTAAGCTTACTTTTTTTAACACAAAAATTTATTAATAACTAAGTCTTTACACACGAATATAGATTGGCAAAACAGTAAAACAACAAGCAAATGGCTCCGCATGTAGACAGAACAACAACAAAAAACCAATAAAGAAACCAACACCAAAAGCTAATACAAAAAACTAATCACCAACACAAAAGTCAACACATAATCTCCACACAACAGTATACACCAAACTTGAGCCAAATCTTCAACCTCCATCACAAATGACAACCTAAAAACGAGATCCAAACACCTATTACCCACTACTCTCACCAAAACCCGTCCAATAAACCAACAAACCTACAATACCCTTATTACATCACCGCACATTCTCTTCCATAGCTAAGCCCAAATAAACACCCGAAAGACACTTATTCCAACACTAATTCATATTCCACCACCAATTCATATTCCACCACCAAAACAACCTTCGGTCATCCGAAGAATACCCCGAACACGTCAACAACTTAACTGTTAGGTTTGTAGACATGTGTTGGCCACATTTTGTTAAAACAAAGAGTTCTAGCAAGATGTCGGACAAGATGTCTTGACATGTTGGTATGACCTCACAGTGTGCCTTGTTCTGCTTTCTTGGAGATTAATCTAAAACGTGAAGATTCCTGAATATTCTCTGATGATTTGTTTCACGTGAATAATTGACCAAAAAGTGTGTCTCTAGAAGCGGATATTGGCGATTTGTACTTAGCGTGTTCCTTAAGAATGTTGTTGCAACATTTAAGGAAACATCTGATCAGCTTCACATTATTTATGCTAAAATTTCGTGATTCAGCTGGATGTCTGGCCCGATTTATGCATCAAGACCATTCTGCAATCAGGAGATAAAGGAAGACTCAAGGCCTAATTTGTTACTGAAGCCGCAATTTACAAAAGAGTCAATTAGGGTTTTAGTCTGTCCTTTGTTATATTTAAGCCACTCAGATATCTGTTTGATATTATAGTTGGACTTTGTAGTTGAGTTGTAAACTCTGAATCACTCAAAGCTTGTAAGCACGAGTTGATTCATCTGTTAGGGAGAGTGTCTCCATTATTGTTGTTACTTTTAAGACGATCACAAGGATTGTGATTAAGAGGAAGTGAGTAGAGGATCTCATATCTAGGAGGAGTCTTTGATAGAAATTGCATGGGTAGTGATTAAATGAGAAGCTAGTAGACTGAGAGTTTTTATGTATGCTTTGAATTGATACTGCTATAGTGAAATTCCTTCCTGACTTGGTATCCCTCAGACATAGGTGAAGTTGCACTAAACTGGGTTAGCAATCGAATTGTGCCATTTTAATTACTTCCTGCATCTTTTATTTCGTTTGTTAATTGTTATATGTGTTATCACAACGTCTTGACATCTTTCGTGACATTGCACTTGTCTCGACATCGTGCATAACATCTTTAGTGCGTGCCAGAATTTCATTAACAATAGAAACTGACTCCCAATCTCGAAGCAAAATTGATTGGCACACTAGACTCCATAAACAAATCCCTATAGTAGCCCCTCAAAACTCTCAGCCCATAAGAGAATACACCAAACCAACCCAAGAGCTTGAAACAAGACAATAATTCTCGATCTTGAATCAACAACCACACAACAAAAAGACGAAAATTCAGGCCATCAGTGTTGAACGACCAGAGAAACAAAGTCGCAACACATATTACGACCCCACTAGAGGTCGAACCACCGCCAAAAGCTGTCGTGCAGGACCATCGACAAATATGGAGGTAGGTTGTGCAGAGGGCTCAAGCTTCTCGTCCCACCACCGTAAACGAAGTCTACATCTTAAAAAGATGTATTGGATTTTGAGTGGCAGTGGCGAGTTTTGTGTAGAGAGAGAACAGAGAAAAGAGACACTAAGAGTAAGCGTACTTGAAGATCCAAAAACACCAACCTTCTCAGGGAAAATATGGTGATGGTGTACCTGCACACACTCCAATGGTCAAGTCAGTAAACAACGTGGATGATAAGGTATATAAGATGAGAGTAAGCATACTTGAGCCAATTCCCTTGATTTAGTCTTATTGTGTAGATTTAGGGTTTCAGTCCTTGAACCTTTACCTGGACAACTGTCTTCATTGGACCATTATAAGCAAATTATGAGGAGATGACAATGGATCCGAACAGGATGGTCCATATTGCCTTCAAAGGGTCATTATTCCAGTGCGGTTTCGAGTGAGGTCCATATCATGGTTCTTATGTCCCTGTAGAAGGGATATCCAAAACTTATCAAGGGGTTGGCCTTGGCCAAACAAGAATAAAGAGTAACAATTCCACAACAACAATATGAACAATATAAGTTAAAAACTAATAGATGATATATATATATATATATATATATATATATATATATATATATATATATATATATTTGTGTGTGTGTGTTATATTCCATGATAAATAAGAAATGTGAACTCACCAAAAATTTGGATATTCACCAAAAAATAAGTAATGTGCGCATGAAAGGAAGGCTCCTTAGCCATGGGTGTTACTTCCAAATAAGTATTTTATTGAAGTATCCATGATACTATATTTTTTTACTAGATATTTTGTTCTATTTTAAAACAATAAATTACTTCAAATATATAATAGTATAATACCTTTTCGATTTTAATTTGTTTTCCTTATAAATACAGATGACATTTCAAAGATCCATGAAAATCAATCTTATACCAAAAAAGTTAAGATTACTAGTTCCATCTTCCAAGATCAGATAATTGGACCATGTAACCTCAGCTCATCTATATATTATGGTGGCCAAGACATATTGTATCCTGCTCAGTGCACACAGAATGCACGATTAACCTCATTGGTGAGTGGCCAGTAATATATACAATTTCTTATTTTTCTAATTTTTTTACTTTATATCCCATCCCAACAAATTGTATCAACTACATAATTAAATCTTAGACTTTTTTTACTATATTTCCCAACAAATTCTATCAAATATATAATTTAACAAATTGTATATTTCATTTTATTTTTATAATTAAAATTATTTTCTGGTAGAAAATTCCTAACATGTAATTTTTTTATCTTATAGACAAAGTATGATTGGGAAAACGATGATTCAGGAGCTGCTTCAAGAGGAGATTGGTGGAAAGGTATCTTATAACAATGCTTGATAAATATATTTGTTCACAATTTTTTTGCATATGCTGGAACTAGAGTGGCCTAACATTCTCATATATTTGTTAATTTTCCATCACCAACAGGGAGTCTTTATTATTAAAAGCTCAACTACCAACAATTATCATATGCTTCACAAGGTATTTAGGTTATTTTTAATCTCATAGTAAAAGAGTATTTTTAAATTGTGTTTGAGAATTGATTTTGAATTAGTTGAGTTTAGTTATATAAATATAATTTTTATGAATTTTGTTTATGTTATGCTATGCTGATTTTTCATACAATGATGTGTACTTTTGTGAAGAGATTCACTACAAGTAAGAAGGGTATATATGTGCATGGTGCACTGTAGTCTAATGTTTAAGCTTATCATGATTCTCAAACACACATGGTAGTAGTTTATGACCATTGGTAAATAAGAAGTATATCTATTTAATTGTGTTTATGCGCTTGCGATGTTGCAGACATATCACAGGATCTAGGTGATGCTTGAGGAAGTTTGCATCTTGCTTGTTTGGAGTTAATGTTTGGTTGATTGGCAATGTGTACTTTCTTTCCTTTGGAATATTATGTATACCTTGCTCTATTTATGTTACATCAGGGAACATCTTTTATTTTGTGTAGTCATTTTGAGATGTTGTGGGACTTATTCATGTGTTTGAGGAAATTGATCCTAAAAGCATTATTTAAACTGTTTCATTCTTGTTACTATGTTTTGTGTGATTTGTACTTGAAGAAAGGTGATATCCTAAGCCTGTGTGCTTAAGATATGATAGCCATTCGTCTTTCTTTACTTTATTTTAGAAGATTATTTTTAAGTTCATGTCTTTCACGAAGGCATTCTAAATAAATTCAAAAATGTTTTCAAAAAGAGACTAAAATAGGACTTAAGGTTTGCAGTGTCATACTTACAAAATATACATAGTCACTCAACTAGGCATAGTCTATATCCTCCTATATATAAAAGTTAATGTCCATTGAATTTACCAATTTGCCCCTAGGAGGGGCATTTTGGTAATTCAATAATTGGAGGGTTTTTTTTAGGGTTGGCCTATGAATTTCCATTTATGCCCCTAATCAATTTTTTTAATTATTTTCTAATTTTTATATTTATAATAACTTTTAATTATTTTTCAATTTTTATATTTTTAACTATTTTTCAATTTTTTCTCCCAAATTCAGTTGCTTCTACATTGCCGTTGTGGGAGATTAAGGTATCGTTTGACCCGACTTTTTTCAAACTTCTCTACATTTTTAAGGAGAAGTTAGGCCGAATACAATATCAATTAAGTACTTACTAAAAAAAGTACTTTTTTTTGAACGCATAAAATTGAATGGAATGAGCTTTGACCAGAAGCTGTTGAATGTTACTTTAAAAAACTACTTCTCGACAATTTATTTCACAAGCACCTCTTTTCAACCCACGCTGGGAACCTTTTCTTTATTTTTTAATATTATATTTCAATATGTTTTTTTCTTCCATTTAACTTTATTTTTTTTAATCGTTCCATTAATTTTTTAAGGAGATTTCATTTAATTTTATTACCTTTTTTTCAAAGGAATTTTATTATCTTTTTTTCACTTATATATTTAATTTCAATATCGTTTAATCATCACAATCTCACAAATATTTTTATTCACGCTGTCATTTAATGATCCCAAATATTTTTATCTCCTTTCTTCATCCTCGCGATTAAATACACACATTAATGTTTAGAGTAATATTTTATGCAGGGGTGGCAAAAATACCCATGGCCACGGGTACCCGTGGGTAAAATACATCACGGGTATGGAGCGGGTAGCTAAACGGGTATCCACGGGTATAAAAACGGGTATTTGACTACCCATTATTATATGGACACAGACACGGATTGGGTTGTATCCATACCCCTGGGTACCCATATCCGATAATAAATTAAGTAAATTACTAATATATCTTTATATATCATATCTTATTACTTAAAGTTGGTACCTTATTGAAGAAAATTTTACCGCCCACCTAAAAATCCTCAATAATAACCTATTTTTATTTTAATTTTTTTTAATTCATCTCATTAAGTTCACCGTTTCCACTTCATTCACATCATAAAACATATAGATTATATAAGAATCATGAATTTTCTATGAATTATGTATGATTTATGAAATTTTGAGTGGATTATGTATGGATGTTTAAAAGTTGAAGTTTTTTGGTAATTAAAAAAAGTTATTATTTGTACAAAAAAAATAAATTCAAAACTCCATGGGTACCCATAGATAACTCAATACCCACGGGTACCCGTATAGTGGGTACCCACGAGGATACGGGGCGGGCACGGGTATCATATTTATCCAACTGGGCGGGGACAGGTATCATATTATCCGTACCCATGGGTATCCATTGACATCCCTAGCCTTTGCTGTAGATCATGTGAAAAGATTTATATACGTTATTGAAGCTAAAACACAAAATGATATAAATGAGGTAGAGAGGCTTTCAGCTATCTGTCTGATGAAAAAGTTTGTTCACCTGAAAGAACTGGATACTAAATTGCAGTTAATATCTGTCTTTGCTGTAGATCATGTGAAAGGATTTATATATGTTGAAGCTTATCTGAAAACCTATCGGTTTATATGTTTATGCGTTTTTGGGTCTCTGTTTGTGACAATCGTAAAATCTTGAAACAAAAGCAGTAACTGTAATTAAGCTATTTTGGAAAATCTGCTGATATCTGAGATTCAAAAATATCTTTTTCAAGTTAGATTAAATTTAAAATTGTATGCATGTTGACTATGGAACTTTGTTACGATTTAAAATACTATATAAAAAGATTTTAAAGCATTTGGATTAGAGTTAGTGATAAATTTATGTTAAAGATGGTCATGGATATCATTTGCTTCATCGCTAACTAACTATGTTTCTGTTTGTGTTATTTTTGTTTGCTATTCAATCATGATTTTCTTATTTCTTTTTCAAACCAGTAAGATTATTGGTAATTTCTTTAGGTGAATATACTTGCTAATTTAATACCGCTATAGCTGTTGTTTTCTGTTTATGGTTTTTGACTCAAATAAGTGCTTATATCTAGGTTTGCTTGATTTTCTGGTTTTGTTGTATATACAGAGTATAAAGCCAATTGTTGGAGTTAAATTCTGCATTATAAGAATTATGAATGTTACATCTAAGATGTTAAAAACTGATATAGTTTCTTAATCGTTAAATTACAGTTTAGTTCAACTATTGTTCAAATCCAACTTAACTTAACCATTTTTTACGTCAATGTAGGCTAGAGTCTGTATTCAACAACACTACTACAATCAACACCGCAAAGAAATCAACTTCAACTCTCCTGGATTGCTTCTTTCTGATGAAGGAATTAACTATGTCACACACTTTGGCAAGGATGACATAGGGGTGTACATGGGTAATGGAATCAAAATTGCCAAAGAGTTTGGATTTTTGGTTCCAACCAAGATTAGGCTCGACTACGAGGGCATCAAAAACATGTATAAGCCGACACAACTAGGACCAATTTACATTCCAACTGTTTTCCCCGCACGAGTTAAACAAGAACCCATTGAGATCATTTCAGACGATGACACTGACACTGAACAAACAAATGGTGAGGATGAAGCAAGAACTAATAATCAAATTCAGCCAAATGCAGGTCCTGTCAACAATTTGCAAAGAACTAATTCGGTGCATTATCATCACTTTGAGAAGGATGTGACAGCAGCTTTAGCCTCCATTGAAAAACAACAAGCCTTGGTACGTCAAAAACCATTCTTAATAAATCTAGCATCATCTACTATTGTAAAATAAATATTTCAATCTATTAAAAATAACAAATAACACATAGAATAAGACTATGCAAACTTACCACATATCCTCTGTTACATTAAATTCAGAAGGTGTTATAATTGTAATATATTAATGTCTCATAACATCAACCTTAAAGAAATAGTTTCTATTCAAGCAATCTATGTGCCTTTACAGTTCCATTTTTGATTTCATATAGCATTCTCCAAATCAAATATCCAAAAAAGTCTTGAAAAGAAAGTATCTAAGGATGACTTTAGAAGATTTGGAAACACACAAGACATATAATTGCAAGGTTAGGACTGCTGGCAGAGGGAATGCTGAGAAAAATTTAGGTGGTGAATGTTTTAACTTCGTCGTAGACCGCGACTTACAAGAGGGTGATATGTTGATCTTTGATTTGGAGGATCCACCAACCAAAATGTATGTCAGACACATCAGCGGTCAATAAACAACAAAAGGTACTGATTACTTTTGAAAGAAACATGTTTCTTTGGTGTTAGGATTGCAAATCTATTTGCTTATACATTATTCTGTCCTCTCTTTATTGCAACATGAATCTCTCTCTGCTTATGCTAAAAATGATTTGCATCTCACTGGGAGCTGCACTTCTGCAAATGTGTTAACAATGTACAATTTGTATAATATTTCGATGACTATGTGTTGAAACGATGGTTTGGATATAATAATTCAACCCTTTTTTGGTAATCAAACTTAAATAGGTTTTTGACTATATCGCAACATCTATATTTTGATTGCAGTACACTATATGTGCAATAACAATGGTTGCTATGTTAGTTGTTATGTTAGTTCATTTCCATATTTGAGAAGGACAACAGTGTTCTATGATTTCAACAATACTCCTTAGAATCAGTTCACTTTTAACCGTTAACAAATGCGATTGCCAACAAAATTATCCGAAAAAAAAACAATCCACCCCGTGCGAAGCACGGATTGACAGCTAGTATGTAATGTAAGACAACTTTATAAATACTGTGTCACTTTTTATAATTTTTTTCCTTCAACTTACAAGGTATTTTAAAAAAAAAGTACTCCTAACTAAATGAAGAGAATTACAAGACTAACCATTTTTCCTCTCTAGTCAAAGGACAAATTTGTAAAGAAATGTATATTGTTGACAAATTTATGTTATTTTATTGGGTCATGCTACCCTCTGTCTGACACCGGTTAAAGAAGCAAAAAAAGAACTTATAAATTGAAAATGTCACCTTTTAGATTTTTAATGATTTAATTGTACAAGTTCCAAGACAAATATTATATTTGATTCCTATTTTGTTTTATTCTTACACATTGGAGGTAGTACTGTGTTTTGTCAAACAATTTAATTATTAAGTTTAATAACAATGACGATATTAATTGTAACATTGAATGAAAGTAATGAAAAGTTTTGATACTCCATCTATTTCAAAACCATTGTAGTATTAGATTATTTCACAAAGATTAAGAAAAAAATATAATAAAATAAAGATAATTGTGAATCACTTATTTTTGGAATGTGACTTCTTTAGATTCTTGTGCGGCATTGGTTCTATATTTTTTTAGTGAGCCCTTTAAATTTGTTTGATCAAAGTCTTTACTTTAGTGCATTAGGAGGATTTATAAAATCATTACAACATCATATGCATGTAGCGTGGCTAGCTTGCGTGTGAGTAATTTGAAAAGAAATCAATAAGCATTGTTTTAAGCAAAATGAGGAGTCAAATGCTCAACTCTTATATAGAGTTAAATTATTATCATTATGGTGGTTGAAAGTTAAGAATCCTTGTTTAACTTTTGATTTTCATATTTGGTGGCTTAATCGTTTAATGGTTGCGGGATAACCCACTTAATGGTGGCTTAATCTTTGTTCTCAATGTTTTCCCTTCTTGTGCTAGGGGGAGCCTTTTATGTGGTATATAAATTTCATTTTGCCTTGTTAAAAAATAAAATAAAATAAAAATAATTGTGATTTTACCAGTTTTGTTAAACAAGACAATAAAACTAGTATGTTAATTAACTCAATTGGATTTGTCTGGTGATGATGGTTTGTTCACTCAATTATTTTTTAGAGGAGCACACTCTATAATTACAAGCCAACACCACTAGACAAATCCAGTTGAGTTAATTAACACATTTTATTCATAACGTGTTTTTTTTACATATCTATATTATATAGAGAGAAAGTAGACTATTGACTATTGTGTTCTGACTTTTTTCATTCCAAATATATTCTTAAGCAAATCTGACTATAAAAATATTATTTTGCTGGTGTCATTCAAAAAGATAAGAATTTATATTATATTTGTTATACTTTTTTAAAAGGTATTATATTTGTTATATTGTTGGTATCATTGAAAAAGATAAATATAGTTTGTTACAATATGAAAGTGCAAAATATCTATTGTCTATATATAACTATAATTTCAATTAATATCAAATTAATTTTAATCAAAATTTCATAAAAATTGTATTGTTCGTGATTTATACACATTAGCGCAATAAGAAAAACAAACAGACACTCACAGAGTGTCCGTCTAAATGTCAATATTCGTAATGGTTATATCATGCAATTTAATCAAAATATATAATGTGTCAACTCATTTACTAGAGTTTGACTTCATAACATTAAGAGATACAAAAGAATTTGACCAATATATATATATATATATATATATATATATTTATATATATATACACACACACACACAAAAACACACACACACACACTCTCCGGTCACTATTATAAGCAAAAATCAACATTTTAAATTCATTCAATTAATGATGTATATGGTATTTATTATAGACCACATACATCATTTAATGAATGAATCTAAAATGTTGATTTTTGCTTATAATAGTGACCGGATGGTGTATATAATTTAATATTATTTTGACTAGATATATAATTTAATACTTGGTCAAAATAAATAAATATAATTTAATGTTATTTCTTAAATGAGTGACATCTTTTCTGCACTTTCTTCCAGTTCTATTGGTCCTTCTTATATGGTAATAGTTCCAAGGTTTTCAAGCCAACCTCTATATAAAGTGAAGTTTTATACTATGTTTCTCACACAATCTCATCTCATCTCATTTCATTACATACATACAAATATATCTAACATGAAAACACTCATGAAACCTTTCGTTGCAACTCTTTTTGTCATTTTGGTCTTGTGTGATGTGTCTTTGGCAAGAACAGAGAAGAGCGAGAACGAGAAGATTACTTACATAGTACATGTTGCCAAATCCATAATGCCAACAAGCTTCAATCACCATTCAATCTGGTACAAATCAATTCTTAAGTCGGTGTCCAATTCAGCCAAAATGTTATACACCTATGATAATGTAATTAATGGGTTCTCGACAAGTCTGACGCTCGAAGAACTTCAGTTACTAAAGAGCCAAACTGGGATTCTAAAGGTGACACCAGATCAACAGTACAAGCTCCATACAACTCGTACACCAAGATTCCTTGGGCTTGATAAAATTGCTAGTATGTTCCCCACAACAAATAACAGCACTGACGTAGTTGTGGGACTCCTTGATACAGGTGTTTGGCCTGAAAGTAAGAGCTTTGATGATACAGGATATGGGCCGATCCCAAGCAGTTGGAAAGGAAAGTGTGAAACAGGTACCAATTTCACAACCTCAAATTGTAATAAGAAATTGATTGGTGCCAGATTCTATTCAAAGGGCATCGAGGCATCTACGGGATCAATTGATGAAACCCACCAGTCTAGATCCCCTCGAGATGATGTCGGACATGGAACCCACACAGCGAGTATAGCTGCAGGATCTCCAGTGAGCAACGCAAATCTTTTTGGCTACGCTAATGGGACTGCGCGTGGAATGGCCGCTGGTGCTAGAGTTGCTGTATATAAGGTTTGTTGGATAGTATTTTGTAGCATTTCTGATATACTAGCTGCAATGGACCAGGCCATTGCCGACAATGTAAATGTTCTTTCATTGTCACTTGGAGGTAGATCAATTGATTACTTTGAGGACAACCTCGCAATTGGAGCATTTGCAGCAATGGAGCATGGGATTTTAGTTTCATGTTCTGCAGGAAACTCTGGTCCTCGTCCTATGAGTGTTACCAATGTAGCACCTTGGATTACAACTGTCGGAGCTGGGACCCTCGATCGAGATTTCCCTGCATACATTAGTCTTGGAAATGGAAAAAAATATCCAGGCGTGTCCCTTTCTAAAGGCAATTCTTTGCCCGATACTCCTATGCCATTCATATATGCAGGAAATGCAAGCATCAATAACCTAGGTACTGGTACATGCATTTCGGGTAGCTTGGATCCAAAAAAAGTTTCAGGAAAGATTGTGTTATGTGATGGTGGAGGGAGTTCTAGGACAGGAAAAGGAAACACGGTAAAGTCTGCTGGTGGTTTGGGAATGGTGTTAGCCAACGTTGAGAGCGATGGAGAAGAACTCGTGGCAGATGCCCATATTTTGCCTGCAACTGCCGTGGGATTCAAAGATGGTGAAGCTATCAAGAAATACTTATTTTCTGATCCAAAACCAACTGGCACAATTTTGTTTCAGGGAACAAAGCTCGGGGTTAAGCCGTCACCTATTGTTGCAAAATTCAGCTCACGAGGCCCCAATTTATTAACACCGCAAATATTGAAGCCTGATTTTATTGCTCCAGGTGTTAATATCTTGGCATCATATACAAGGAATTCGAGCCCCACAGGTTTGGATTCAGATCCTAGGCGTGTAGATTTCAACATTATGTCAGGAACATCCATGTCATGCCCTCATGTAAGTGGATTAGCGGCTTTGATTAAGTCAATTCATCCAGAATGGAGCCCAGCTGCCATTCGATCTGCTTTGATGACAAGATCTTATACGGCTTACAAGAACAATCAGGCATTATTGGACGGTGCTAGCAATAAGCCAGCAACTCCGTTTGATTTTGGTGCAGGACATGTCGACCCTGTTTCTGCGTTAAATCCTGGACTTGTCTATGATTTGACAGTGGATGATTATTTGAGCTTCCTATGTGCATTGAACTACTCTTCTAATGAAATTGAAATGGTGGCAAGGAGAAAGTACACATGTGACCCAAATAAACAATATAGTGTAGCAAATCTTAACTACCCTTCCTTTGCGGTGGTTTTTGAGGGTGAGCATGCTGTAGAGGAGATCAAACACACACGAACTCTAACCAATGTGGGTACAGAAGGAACATACAAGGTATCTATTAAGTCAGATGCTCCAGCCATCAAGATATCAGTTGAACCAGAAATGTTAAGTTTTAAGAAAAATGAGAAAAAGTTGTACACAGTTACATTTTCTTCATCAGGTTCAAAACCAAATAGCTCTCACAGTTTTGGAAGTTTGGAATGGTCTAACGGAAAAACTATTGTAAGAAGTCCTATTGCGTTTAGTTGGAAATTATAATGAAATCTCCAATAATGTTTTAGTGTTATGATTATACAATAAATGTAATAAAATATATGTTTTTATATATTTCGAGTTTAATGAATGATGTTTGGTAAAATGTTTGACTTTAAATTTGTCATGCATGAATATGCATTTTAATACTTTGACTACTTCAAATTTTTTGTTGTTTTATCTACCAATCAAATTATTTGTCAATATCAATAAACATTACAACAAAATAATAAGTTTGAGTATCCTTCCCTTTTATAAAAAAAAGGTTTAAGTATCCTTTTTAATTTTTTTAAACTTACAAATTCTAGCGATTTAAAATCCCAATATCAAATTTCAAATCCTCTTATTTTGGGTCTAAAATAAGAAAATTGGGATTCAAATTTAGGTTGGGATCAAAATTAGTTAAAAAAAAGAAATATAATATAAATATATTAAAATTTGCTCTAAATGAGAGATGTTAAAATTACGTAACATTGCTATTATTTGTAAATTTGGGAATGAAAGTTGCGTGCGTCGAACGGGTTGAATAATGTATTTTTCAAAAATTTGGCTGTGAAGGAGAAATGTGCAAATTACGGTAAATTGATGTCCTTCATAAATGAAAATCAATGCCGCATAAACCAAAATTATTCTGTAATGAAGAAAGCTCGTCATTCTTTTTTCTTTCAAAATGCAATTGTGGACTGTTTCAAAATGCAATTGAGAAAGAAAAACAATAACGGCAACTTAAACAAATAGAAGTAAACAACATCAACTAACATCAAGGACAATACATGTCTTAAGGAGAGATTTAGTCGTCGTTATGAAAATCTTCATTATGAAATTGGTGTATTTAGAGAAATATAAAAAAAATAGGCTATTGATCTTCATCTGTTGAAATGTCAATCCCCAATAATGACAGCTCTTCGCGCATTAAATCGACATTCTTGAAATGTACACCCTTTATCCCAACTTCAGCTGCTGCCTCCACATTTTTTGGCCTATGAAGACAATAACTATATAAATCACAAATACACTTTAACATAAACTACTTCAACTTCAACTGTTTGGTCATTAGCAAATCCAAATAAATTGAACTTTGCTTCTATTTTTTAATAGGCAAATGTTAGTGGATGGTTTGTTAGGGGTAGGGAGAATTTATTAGCAGAGATCGAACCCTAAACCTCCTTAATACTCCTTCAGTATTGCATACAAATCTGTGTATTGTATTGTTGATAAATTATAAGTGATATCATGGCTTGATTTTCATAAATAATCTGATGTATAGAAATATTAGAAACCTGTCATCTATGAAAATACAATATGTTGGATCAACTTCAAGATGCCTCACAACTTCCTCATAGAATTCAGTATCTACAAACAATATATAAGGTTTGGGTGACATAATAGTTTGAGTGTATGTTTTGACCCTCAAATGATAAGTTTTTTTGGTCCATTAGAATATAGATAATATTATAATCCAACAAAAAGATGATCGACACAAAGGTGCAGAGAGAAAGGTTATGTATTATACCAAGTGCACACGAACAAAACGCCTAAGATAAATATTTTGATAGCTTTAACTTGTCCTCGATCAACTGGTACCTACAATTTCAATAAAAAACATTCAATAGAATGTCATGAAAAGCAAAACAAAAATCACAATAGAGAATCCATTGTCTTACCATATAGGATAGTTAGTAAAAGCATGCATCTCAAAGTTATTTTTCTTTAAGGTAAGAAGCAATTGTTCAACACCTTCTATGTATGAATACCCATGTCTCATACAAGTTTTAAGGCCTGTTAAAGAAAAAGAAGAACACATGCTACAATCTGAATTCCTGACGTTAAAGATCATATGTATGTATGAATATAACTTAAAAACACTACATAATAAACTCATCAATGTGATGCTACCATTTAACCTGTCCTAATATGCAATAAGTATGTTCTTGATATCTGATAATAAGTATGGCACACCTGAGCAATTACCTTATGCATTTCTGATTTTGACTTCTTCGCATTTTCCTTAGCTGCCTCATTGTCTCTTGAGGTCATAGCTGCACCTCGTCCTTTGTTATTCTTGAGCTTCTTTTCCATAGCGTTTAATTGTGCTTCTTTCTTCTTGACCTCTCCTAATTGAGATATATGTTTCTTCATATTTTCTTTGTCCACTTGTTCTTCTGCAAACTGTGTTTTATTTCACAGTGCTGGATCTCAAGCATTTGAATTTTCTTTGAAAATGCAGCATCCTTTTCATCCTTATGCCTTTGTGCTTCCTTAAGTTCTTTGGTTTTCGCGTCTAGCTCTTGCGACATCTGTTCCATAGGTTTTTCTCTTGTACTAATTTGTTTCAAGAGCTCTTCCACTTTCAATTCATGCTGATCTGATATAAGCCTGAGCTCTTGATTTTATTTCTGGAGCATTTCTTCCATAAGCCTGTTGTGGTTTCGCAATTCATCAGCTTCTTCGATTGCTTTCGTTATCATCTTCTCATTCTCTTCAACTTTGCATGACATTTCCACAGAAAGCAATTTATATTCCTCCTGAAGCCGCTCAGATGCGATAGAATTATTGTGTCTCGTCTTTCTCAGGGACTCTTCTGCTTGAATGGCCCGTTCTTCCTGCTCGGTTTTTTCACTTTGCATAGCCTGGAGTTCATTCATCTTCAAATTTATCTGCCTGTATTCTCAGTTCTTCCTCCAAAGGCTTAACTTGAATTTCAAGTTCCTTGATGGAGACCAAAGACGATGAAAATTCGTCTTCCTGCATCTCTATCTTTTCTTCTAGTCTTCTCAGTTGCGATTCAAGTTGTTGTATTGTAACCAAAGAAGCCGAGTGTTCATTTTGTAACATGATGTGTTGCGCTTCATCATGCTTTAATCTCAGAGAGATATCCACATTTTCATTCTTAAGAAGATCATCCTTGACACGCTCTCGAAAGGCCATAGGAACTTGTCTTCCAGTTGATTCATCTGCAACAACACAATAAGCTGCAAATCCAAAAAGTTAGACATTTCTTCTATATGCCGCCACTGAACTAAAGCAGCAGCATCAACAAAAGCAATATCCATTGATGAAATTATAATTTAAAAAAGCAAACTCTAAAAACATAAATGCCAAATATTCTAGTTATCACCTTCAGAGTAGTTACTCCTCTACCAATCAAACATAACCATTATACCTTTCTACATATAGCCGAATGATTTGTCATCACCATCAGGGGAAGAAATGCATACCTTCAGGGAACATAAATGTAAATGGACCTTCAATAGAACCTTATGATGTTGGTGGATAGAGATGTTCAACTCTTGATTTAAAATTTTCATTATAACATGGATCCAAAAGTGGAAACTTCATAGAAAAACAAAAATTAAAAAACTTCAGTTTTAGAAAAAAATATATATATCGAGCTAAACTCAAACTAAACATAACATTTACATTGATAAAGTATAAACATTTTATTAAAAACTGCAATGTCTTTGACATAGAGGGATAATATGCAGGTCAAGCTTCTTCTTTTGGACAATCACAATATGTTATGTAAGAATTTCACTATTGGAAGCACAGATTGAAATTAAAGGAACATGGGAGTAAATGACATGCCTCAATGAAGGTTCTGCTGCAAAAATTCGGATGCAAGCTAAAAGATATAGTTGCAGCGCAGCAGCTTGAGAGTAAGATATTTACAGCAGACGAAAACAAAGTTTCATTTTTTGGAAAGGAACGAAGGTGCAACTGCAAGTGTTTGACGCTTGGTGGAGGGGATGAAACTTGATAGACCACAGGGTCCAATGCATCCTACATAATTCAGGTAAATACACACAAATACAATACGTAAATATTCAGAATGAATGAACGAATCAAGTAGTTAATTCATACTCACCATAGTTAATTGAAAGATGAATAGAGATAGTGATGTCAATAAGTCCAAAAATTAATTCAGATCACTTATCATTTTAAAAATTAATTCAGATCACTTATTCATAACAGAAAGATGTGGTAGTATCGGTTCGGTGTGCTTGTGTTTCATTTCAAAAATCAATTTGTCATTCTATAATGATTTCTGAGTTTACTATAGTATCTATACATGACGAACTCAATTATTTTTCATTGTAAGTAACAATGATTCCCAGAAAAATAAATTATTTTCAATTTTCAAAATAATGATTTTCACATATGGCACATTAGCTATTTAACATCTCTCAGCTTGCAAAAACACATATTCATCTGTTCTGTCATTCACTTTATCTTTCATGAGTTGTTCAAGTAGGTAGCCATGAGCTCCATTCATGCTTCGCACGGGTTGAATAACGTATCTTGTATAAAATTTGTTCAAAAGAAAAAATGAGCAAGTTAAGGAATATTGGACAAACATTAGAAATATTTATCAAAGCCTTACCAAGTCTTAATTCATGAAAAGAGCATATATTTTGTTCATGAGATCATGAAAACAACATAATAATTAAGATTAAACTAATAGGAACTAATGAAAGAACCAATGATGTGCAAATTTCGATTACATATTAATTATAAAAGCGAGCGCTACTGTCAGAGTTACCAAAAAGGGATTAACACAAATATTCACATCACACAAAATGAATCAAAGAAACAACATTCTTAAGTTAAGATAGTTTGGGATCAGAGTTAAGGGTAAGTTCAAAGTATTACACATTCAAGTACCATACATGTTAGAGTATAGGAGTTCATGAAGAACAAAATGAGTAGCAGTAAAGTAGGAGAATAAAAGTATCTCTAAATTGACAATGATGAAATGAATACCCATTACCATATTGGTAAACTCTTTCATTCAAACAAAGAAAAACAAAAAGAAAAATTAAGACCCTCAAAATATATACTCTTAGACATGTATCGATAAATTTAGCAAATACACCGTTAAATTATCAAATTTGTCTAATACATTAAGGCCACATTTTCTTCTTTCCTTTTATTTCTCAAGGTGAAAAGTGAGATTAGCTGAAAGGAGATATGACTACTACCTTCTGGATAAGCGAAGAACTCCAAGCTTGATTTGTAATTTTTCAAGAACTCTGATCTTCTAGGAGAAAATGCACCTGGTTTTTACTTCTGAATAGCAAAGAGAACCTCTCTAAGGATTGAAATGGCCAAGAAGTCAAAGACGTGTAAACCTGAATTTTTTGCACCAAATACCAAACTTTAGATATGTAAATATAATGGTTTGATATGTAAGCATGATATATGTTCACATGACTATAAATGACCTAGCTGACAGTACATGTATGTGAAAGGTGGTTTAATAAGTTATAACTTTTAAAGACCAAAAATGACTAAGGATTTCCTCGGCAAGTACTAACATGGTCCAAGAAACCAATGCAATATGACAGATTAAGTCTCATATGGATCCTAAACCTAAAGTGGTAAGAAAAATTTAGATAAGGTACCAGTTGAAGAAATATCCAATAAAAATTTGTAGTCTTTATAAATGCGCTTCAAGAGACATTACCAAATCCACAGTAATCAAGTATCATAAACCATTTATCAAGTTTTTCATGGCTTTCCTTTCTATCAGCTCCTGAACGTAATTTGCTGAATTTTTACGTTTTTCTAAACGTAATGCAAGACCGCAGCCCGACCACTGAATGGAAGATTTTGCAGTTTGAGGAAACAGAAAAAATTAAAGTTTCTCACAATTAAATTCACTTAATCATATTTGACATCTTTGTCAAGAAAAGTATAAATCTCACATTATTTGAACAGATTCGGAAACAATTTACCTTAATCACACATCCTTCCCCGATAACACTATCAGTGATATTCAGCATCAAGCATCTTCGACGGAGGCAAATATCTCGGTTGAGTGTAAATTGGAGATGATCGATCATAGTAAAAGATGGTTCTTTTGCAGAATTTTTAGCCAAAGTCCATGACATTATATTGATGACACATTTTTGGATTAAACTTCTAGAAAAACATAGCATATTAGGCTCTGTATTACCAGGTTTATTTTGGAACTAAAAGCTATTTTAAAATTGAAACCCAGCTACTTGTTTAAGAATAATTTCATGTTATTGTACCAAACATATGAAGGTGAGAAAAACACAAGAAGGGGGGTTGAATTGTGTTTTGAAAAATTCTTCGTTTCTCTAAAAACTGAACACACTGATCAGTAGCTAGGTGAAACAGCTTCTGAAGTGATAATCAGAATCTGAACGCAGTGGAATAAAACAGAGAGAGAGAAGAAGAAAGACAAAAAGCAATTATACTAGTTCCTTCCACAATCCGGAAGTAGTCCAGTCCCCCTTGCACTTCCAAGGAGATTTCACTAGAATGTAATATCTGATTACAATTGCTCAAGAACACCTGCAAGAGACTTCCTTTGCTCAAGCACACTTTGCAAGAGTCTTCCTATGCTCAAGAACACAATCAAGAGACTTTTATGCTCAAGCACAACTGCAAGAGACTTCTAGCTAAACAAAATTACACAGAAAATTGTTTAAGGTTGAACACTTGATATACAATCAGAGGTGCTCACAATACAAATCAGATACATACTCAATAACTTAAGAATTTCTAAGATGAAACTTTGACACACAGAAATTCTAAGTGAATGCAGAACAATTTCAGCAGAGGTTTGGCACTTGTAAAAATGTTGAGAGTCTTTCGTTCAGCATTGCCAAATCTCTAAGTCTTCACTCCTTTATATAGAGGTGTGAAAGAGACGTTGTGAAATTTCCAGCACATCAAAGAGTCGTTGTTGAAGCTTGATCTTTCACCAATAATCTTTTGCCTGATTTGGTTATTGTCCTATGAAGAACAAATTTGAAATCCATTCCTTATCCAAAGGAACATCTTTGCAGGCGAAGCCGTATTCTGGAGCTGTTTTCTTGTCTTGCAGCGTGGACACAAAAATAGAGTAGTGGAGAAGGTGGTTGTACAGTTCGTACAAAGGTACAATGTCAACGCTTTCGTCCAAAATTTCAAGCACATGCCTTCAAACACCTTTGAAATGACCGTTGCAAAATTCCACTAATCTTTTGCTGTCCTTTGATGAATTTCGATCCATGAAACAACTCTTGAATCCTTGAATTTTTCAAATTCAGTTGATCTTCAGCTTCTGGTGAAATGGCTTCTGATGAGGCAGCTTCTGATAATGTAGCTTCTGATGATGACTTGGCGCTTCTGGACCTCTTGTCTTCAGGAGCACTAATCTTCAGGAGCAGCTTGACTTCAGGAGCGCTTTTTCTCTTCAGGAGCATATTGCCTTCAGGAGCGTCTAAGCTTCAATTTTGTTGATTCCTTTTGCTCTTTATTTGCTCATTCAGAACCTCTTAATGATGTAACTTTTTAATTATGGTCCTGTACACTTGAACAAATATTAGCGAGTCCTTACAATTTTTAATACCTTGTTATCATCAAAACTCTTTAAGGTTCATTGTTAAACACATTTTGTTCCAACAACATAGACATATTTTTCAAGCATCCAAGGAGTAAGTTTTCGTTAATTAACGGCTACCAAAATGTTTGTTCACCAAACAACTCTAACTTGCACAAAGATGGTGAATCAGTCCAAAAGATATTGACATAGATGAACAATATTTGCAGCATCATTTGAAATATAAAGACACAGCTAGGCTTTAGATAACTATTTATTCATTCTTTTGATGCAAGCAACGTATTGAACATGGTGTTTTGCACACAAGGATGCAATGAATGATAAAAAAAAAAATTTCTCTTTCAAATATGTCTTTAGTTCATGTAAATATATCACCCTTCTGGATTTAGCCTAAAAAAAAAAATACATCTAAGTTTAATTAATAAACATAGTATAACTTTCCAATGGATCTAATGTTGTAGGTGTGAAACAAAATCTCTAGATTTACACTATCCAATTGTTGACAGTTGAGCTATCCTTGCAAACAATTTGTCTCACACTTGCTTGTTTCTTGCTTTTCAATCATAATAGTATGAAATTCGATATGTCTTCTTCATTCGAAAAATTCAAGAACAAAACTTAGTGTGGCAGCATAGTGAGAATATATTCCCTCAATTTTGGACGGCAAAGAGGTCTTTCTTTTGGATTTGGTAGTGTAACGTGTTTGAGCTCTCCAATCGTAAGCTCAACAATTTTCGCTGTAACAAATATATTAAGAAAAACTTATCAGATATTCAAAGTAGTCTACTAAGCTAAGATGCAAAAACAGGGTAACAAAAGTAAATATATAAATATCAAGCACACCTGTAAGAAATCCTATGACAGGTATAGGTTCCAAAACTTCCTCCGTGCTTTCGAGTTTTCGCCTGAAAAATTAGGCAGGCTTTCAGTACTATTTCTTTTCCTACTTAGAAGTCACATATTGCAAAATGTGAAGTTTACAAAAAGTGAAAGGAAGCATAAAAGATGTGAGAGCAGAATCTGAAATATTTTTCCTATGAGTATATTAATTACTTTCAGTGAAAAATCCAACGTATAAATAAGGTGCTGCGGCCTATGGCAGATGTGTGGTGGATATAGCAGGCATTGCAGATGCAGCCTATGGAAGAGATGGCACACAATCCGCAATGTCATAATGCTATGGCGTTACATGGCAACAATTCAACAACACTGAAACTTAAAAAACCACAGCCATAATCTCTGAAATTATCACCAGAGCAAACCAAAACAATTCATTTCACACAGTGTTGTTAAATAGCGGTTGTGATGGCGTAATAGCCGTAATAACATAGCAGAATTTGAACAAATCCCTATTATTTTGTGATAGGTTATTTAGTAGAAAGTGATGTCAAGTAGGGGCTAAAGTGGCACATTAGCTGTGTAGCATAGCAGAAAGTAATTCGACGCCTGAAACTGTCTATAATAAAAACTCAGCCTTATCTTTCATAATAAAAACCAGCCTTGCTTATGTGCTATAATTTGTTGAAAAAAAACCTACACGCCATGGCCGCGATTTACACCTACTGATTGTATATATGTTATTATGAAAGATTGAGACAATAAACTACCTCATTATCAACATAAATCCGAAGTTTATATAATTGGTAAGGGAAAGAATCTTGCTCCAAAAAAAGTCTTGTCCAAGAACTTTGTTTAACCAAGATTGATTCATCAGGATGTATAATGACTTGTGAAGCCTTATATAGCTCTAAAACAACACTAACATCCTGAAGAATATATTTAGAGAAGTTAGAAACACTACAACCTCAAAATAAGCTCAACTGTATAAAAGTTTATACTAAAACTTATCAACTCAACAATATATAGCAGACAACTTAAGCATTCTTACCTATTATATATTTAGAGAAGTTAGAACCGCCAAAAGTATCCTCTATGAGCTGTACATAATCCAAAGAGTATCAAAATTATTGTTTCACCTGTAAAATGTAGAAAGGAGGAAATTAGTTGCACTGCAGAAGGTAGGGAAAACATAGAAAAGATCTTCCCCAATCAAAACTGAATAAACCTTTGAAGAATATCATATATAATGAAAGACAATCAATGATAAGATTTTGTTTCAAAGCAAATTTTAAGTCACACCTATTTTTTCTTCCAATTGAAGTATTCACAGCTACATGGCAGAGGAATTATAATAAGAATGATAGACCAAGAATGAAGTATGTAAACATACGGTTGAGCATATATTATAATTCAGCTTACCATTTGTGATATCGGCTAAACGATTTCTTGTATTTGCATTGTTGTATTTATGCCTTTGATCAACTGATGTGCTCGATACTTTAGTGCGTTTACTTGACTTAATCTTGAAAGTCAAATTTGTCAAACACAAACATCAAACACATAACAACCGATGCAAGAATAAGTCCCGGCTTAAATGAACGTAATCAAATGTTAATATGAAGGATCTTGCATAAGGCTTTAAGTTCTGCATAGAACTCTTTGTATTTGTTAGACTTCATTTTCTTCACAGCAAGCTCCTAAAAGATGAAATAGCTATATTATTATACATTTAGAAAAAGTAGATTTTAGCATGAAGAAAAAAGTTCTTAATATAACACTTACTGTAAATATAATCACTGATCTTCAACAATATCAGCCCATTTCTTATTATCCATATTAAAGTACTGATCTTTAACCATTTACTTCATAACTCTTAACCCATAACCTCATGTAATTTTATATTTTATGATCGTAGCTTTTTGGATATCATTATTATGTTATCATATCATTTTTTGGTTTATTACTGATCCTGATTGGATATTGTATTCTTTCTTGAGCATATTTGAAATTTCTTTGTGAAAATCCTCTATGATCTTCAGCTGTATGTGCATATATCCAAAGTGTACTAACTTTATAATATGGAATGACTGTTTGATGGAATCTAAGCTGTCATGTGAATTTTTTTCCCAGGGTTATCTCAAATTATAATAACAATCAATTTGTTTTTTTGTGAATATTTAATGGCTAGGAGATCTGCATAGAGTATTATTGCTGTCTGTATAATGGGCCCGTAGTCTGATGTTAGATTATCTTTCTTGGCCTCTCCGTGGTGTTATGTTGTTAGTTTGATTATAGATTAAAGATCATGAATTAATCTCTCTTTCTTTCTCCGATTGTCTATGCTTTGTTATTTTGTTTGTAACCCTTTCCCCATCTCACATAAATAAGGAAGAATAAATTTTGGCCAAGAACCTATTCATTGTATGGTTTTGGTTGAACCATTATTGGTTTCCAAAAGAGAATTTGATTCCATTATTTGCAGATTTTGACAGAGATAATCTGAGGCTGAATATGTATAAACTACAATGTTTGAATTGAAATATTACTGTGAAACTAAATTCTACTTCAATGAATCTCAGTTGTTTTTCCATTGATTGCATGTAATTAATGTTATCATCACAGTTTAGATTGTAATTTTTCTCCCTCTCTATTCATATCTTTTAGTGTTTTTCCTAATACACAATTGAATACACAATTTGTTAAAAACCGTTTTTGTTCAATAAGCATAAATTTTCCATCATGCCAAAGAAAGGGGAAAAGGAATTATCTACTAACTATTTATAAAAATTTTGCAGGGTTGTTTTACAATTTTGCAAATAACACTTTATCGACCAAGAAAAGGCTATCTTTGAGAAAGTAAAACCTTCGATGTTTGTTTATATAAAATTCAAAATTTGATTGTAGGAATTTTGGATGATGCCATTTGGTTTCTCTACATGAGAGAAGAAGTGGTTTCTCTACATTTGAGAAAGTAAAACCTTCAATGTTTGTTTATATAAAACCTTCGATGATGCCATTTGGATGATGCCATTTGATAGTCATGGTTTTGTCTTTTGAGTTATTGTGGCGTTTTTGGAAGGAATTTTTTTTTTAAGGGAAACTAATGGCATTGTGTT
Organism: Medicago sativa; assembly: GCF_051527215.1. NCBI lineage: Eukaryota > Viridiplantae > Streptophyta > Magnoliopsida > Fabales > Fabaceae > Medicago > Medicago sativa. Next base: position 32,324,853 of record NC_140752.1, on the reverse strand, counting down.
TTGAGTTTTGCTACCATGATACTCCTAACTCCTATTGTTCCTTTTGTTCCTATGTTCGTATGATGCAATATCCAAATCAATAACATTTGTTTCTTATATCTAAGCGACCTCATACGGAATTTAATATCGTTTGATGATCAGAACCTCAAAAATATTTTGCGTTAGGGAAATATTTGTAGACCGTAGAATATATCACAATATTTTGTGCTTTGTATGAAGTATCAAAATTATTTTTCTTTGTCAGACACATCCGCTGACAGTAAACAACGAAAGGTAGTGGTTACTTTTGGGATCAAAGATAATGAGGCCGTTTTGGAAATTTAACTTTGTAATCCATCAAACACAACTACTTTTTGGTTTCGTTTATGGTAGACCTATCTAGGATTTGATATGTTATGGATCATGATTTTTTATATATATATGCATGTAATATCTATATTTGGAATCAGTTTATTTTAAGCGTTAACAAATATAGCATCATTAAAAGAGTCACCTATATGTAACAGAGTCAATTAATATATATATATATGATGAAAGTTTACTATTCATCTTTAGAAAATTGATATATCAGGTTGATTTCATGGCAGAAAAATTGGAGAAAGCATGCCGTGATCATGATAAAGATGTCGAGGTGCTCAAAAAAATGGATGTTCGAGTAGTTCCAGAAAAGGAAGTTCCTGTGGCTCATTCCACAACTAAGGTAAATACAATACAACTCAATACATTTTCTTTGATTTCATTTAAGGAGGTCACTTTGAAGTTCATCAGTGCTTTTCATTTTTTGGTCCTTTTAAGCTATATAAAATCAAAGAGATGACCATTTTTTATACCTTAAATGTGAATCGTGTGGCTGCAAAAATTGTCGGTGTTTATTTCTAGACAAAGTTTGTTTCAGTGTTGTTTGATTATATTCTGCAGCTTTGTTTCATATTTCTTTTAAATCTGAAACATATGTGTGCATATGATAAGTGATAATGCTTTCATTTTAATTGATTATTTATAACTCTTTCGTTTAATTTTTTTTTGAGGAAGTTCTATTTATTTTTATTAATCATAAAATTTACACTCACAACCTCACAAATATTAATCACCTTTTAGCATGTCCCTAACAAGATGTCAAGAAAAATTACGAAAGGAAAGCGCAACAAAAGCACACTCAAAAAGGCCAAACCTAGCTCTGTTAAGGTGATTCTGGATGTCCCTCACTTTGAGAAGGATGTGGTTCAATGACTACGGAAGATAAATTGCAAATGATGGTATATATTCTTTACTATAAAATAAGTTATAAGTTATCCTACCTTCATTTTATAGATGATATGTAACTAATATTCCAATCCTTTCCCTACTTAGCATTTCCCAAATGAGGTGTCAAGAACGGTTCTCATAGGAAAGCGCAAGACTATGATCCTGATTGATGACCAAACACAGCGGAAGTATAACTGCCGCCTTATTACCGTTGAGAGAGCAAGTTACGAAAAGTACTTGGGTGGCCAGTGGTTCAATCTCAACAGAGATCGTGTGCTGAAGGTTGGTGATAAGCTGGTCTTTGATCTTGAAAAGCCACCTAGGAACATGCACGTGCAAGTTCTACCGAAGTAGATCTTCCTTGCTCAACTTCCGCCACTTTGCCGTATCACTTTAATCCTAATCCTTAACTATCTTGACCTAGGGATGCCATTTCTTTTGTTTCATTTTGATTGATGTAAATGTTGGCAAAATTCCCTTTTTGGTTAGTCTTTTTTTGGTAAATCTTCACTTATTATGTAATGGTAATCTGCACATTATTGGTTCCTTCATTAGTTCCAATTAGAAACATGTTAATTATAATGTTGTTTTCCTAATAAGGATATGATCTTTTAATACATCAAAGCTTTGTAATAAAGGGTAGCAATTTCGTAGAAATATGCAGTTATTATCCGTAATTTGCTCATTTCTTCCTTAGAGCGAAATTTTTCAAAAATACGTTATTCAACCCGTGCGAAACACGGGTTTGTAACTAGTATTTATGTAAAATTAGTAGTTAATGTTTGAATTTTTGTGGTTAATGAAATAGTTAAGATGGTCAGAGAAAATTTGCAAATCAATTATATTATACGTGCTTTGCTGACATGTCTTCCTCTGATGAGTTAATTGGAATAAATGTTTACGATGTTTCTTTAACTTGGTCTACTCCGAATCATGGCCAAATATTTTAAAACTTGGGATAAATGTTTACAATTTTTTTTAAAGGTTTATGGTATCTAATAACTCAAATAGAATATAATCTCGGCAAGTTGTTGCATTTGCATATACTTTATAGAACATGGGTATCAATAGGAGTGTGTATTCCTACATACTTTAACCTGGTCTCATATATATTGAAATTTATGTTTATGATTATTTGATGGGCTATACTAACATCCATGTACGGATATAATAACAATCAATGACCTTTTACTCTATTCCATCAATTATATCTCCTATTACAACTGTATAACTGAGTCTACCAATTTATTTGTTAATGGCCCCTAACCCAATCTCTTCTATAATAACCATGCAAATTATAAAACTCAACTAAAACCCAATCTCTGTTACAATCTCTTCTCACCAATTGAAGAGGAAATAAAACAAAGAATTAACCTTCAATGGTGAAGCAAAATTGATTGAGAGGTAATAGAGAGAACGTCACAACGACGGCAACGAAAAGCATTTTAGAGTAGATCAGACCAACGGCGATGGCAACAACAATGGGGATCATGGAGGTAGGAGCGACGACAATGGGGTTGGGAAGAAATTGAACATGGGTGGGAGCTGGGGCGAAGCTATGGCTGTCGCATAGGGTAGCTTTGGCTATCCCAAAAATTATTTTTCTATTTGAATAATTTAGCATATGGTAATTAGCTACCCCAATAATATATATTTAGCTACCCCAAATGAGTTGTTATAATAATCTTTTTTTGGTAGTGGATGTTATAATAATCTTTAAATGTATTAGATTTTCCAAAAAAAAAAAAAATTAAATTTATTAGTCATTTTTGTCTTTAAATATGTCTTTAGTTAATTCATTTAGTCATGAAATAAGAGGATTTGAAAGAAAAATGATAGGTTGACATTCTTTAATTGTACACACCTTTTAATCTCCACACACATTGTGACAAGTGTCCTCACCTTTTAACCCTTTAAGTATAAGGAAAATTTGTGTTATGGAAATTGAGAAAATCTTGTGTGGACTAAGACCAAGAATTTTGGTTTGGTCACACACAAAGAGAGAAGAGAGATAAGAGAGAAGAGAGAGAAAGAGAAAATCTTGTGTGTGTGACCAAACCAAAATTCTTGGTCTTGGTCCACACAAGTGTTTCTCTATGGAAATGTGTACAAGGGTGGTATGCCACTTAAGGGTGTCAATATACCACCACTCTTTTCAAACATAGTATACAACCATGATTTTGACTTCAAAATTAGGATTTTAAAGCTTACAACGACCGCATCACTGGTTTTAAAATATGGAAAATGTTAACTAGTGCCTCCGGGGCACTAGTTAAGGAAACTAAATATAGTATAAAGACCTTAAAATATGTATTCCATATTTTTTTCTCAATCTTTTATCTTGAAAATAAATAAAAAATTTAGAATATAAATATTTTTTAGAAAAAGAACATAATTGAATGGATATTTGCACATATGTTACGCATATTTTTTACCATCTTTATTTAATTTTAGTTAGATTTCGTACTATACATGTTCAACATTTGTTTTAAGAGTATGATATTCAATTCTTTAATTGATAATGCATAGGGGTGGAAACAGGTCAGACCGTCCGACAGGGGCCTACAGCCTAGCCTATTTAAAGTCTAGCTCGTTATATTAACAAGGTCAAGTTTAAGCTTTTTATAAGGTCTATTTAATTAAACAGGTCAGACTAAGGCTTACAAAAAAGCCTATTAAGCCCATCAGGCCTATTACGCTTTTCATATCTAATATATCTTCCATTATTGATATTTTTGAAGTTTTTTTTTTCATAAACACAAGCCTTCATATGATTGGTTATTTAGTAGCTGATATATTGGTGTGATTAGACTTTCGAAAGAATTCATTATTTAGTAGCAAACATATTTGTGTGTTTTAGGCCTTAATAAGTTTTGGCCTATTTAGGAGTAGACTTGTGCTGCCTGACCTTAGCATAAAATAGGCTTTTAAATAAGCTTTCAAGCTTCACCAGACCTTTCAAATGGCCAGGTCAGGCCCCGAAAATGAGCCTATAACGGGTAATAGGTCAGACTCAGGCCTATAATTTTTGAAGTAGGTCTGGCTTAGGCCTTACAAAGCCCGGCCCGGCCCAGCCCATTTCCACCACTAAATTAATGCAGGAACATAACACGATACTCTAGCTATATAGGTAATTTAGTTATACGAAAGAACTATACAATAGTTAGACTATTATGAATAATTAGTAGCTTTTTTCGATCCAAATAATAAAATCAATATATGAATCGACAATCATACTAATATTTTGTTTTAATACATCATATACTAAAAGTGTGTGTGTGTGTATATATATATATATATATATATATATACACACACACACTACCATATACTTTTGAGTACTTCACTTCGAAGTTATTTACATTATATTCTGGCTATGATTACTTATAAAAATGCTTGCGTTATATAGTCTCATTATATTATTGGTATGGTGTGGTTCTCAATGGTTGGTTAGCTTGTTTTGCACAGGTTGATTCAACGGTGACTTATTTGGATTGCATAGCCAGAAATGGCTTTTTAAACTTTCTGTACTTTGTCACAGTTAATAGTTCGTTTAGGGGCTTTGTTATCGTGTTGACGGTCGCGCTCACTACCATCCTCAAAGGTTCGAGTTCGTAGGACTCGTCTCTGGTTAATGTTGGTGCTTGTTCGTGCTTGTCTAGGTTGTGCTTGTATGATCGCTTTCTGTGGCCAGAAATGGTTGATTAAATTATTGTTGATCATTGCAGTAAACGGTTGGTGCGCGTGGATTCGCTAATTACCGTGCTGGCGGTAGAATCCACTCCACTCTCAATCACCTATCGGTGGCTCGTTTCATTCGCCAAATTTTAGACCCGCTTGGTATTAATCGTTTGTTAGATTTGTTTAGGGTTGGATCCACTTTGTGGATTTTTTAATTTTTATTTTTTTGCCCGTTGGGTTGTCAACTGGGTCTGGTTTCATGTCCCCCCCAGTTTTTATGTAATTTTTTTTCCTTTTTTTAATAATATATATGAGCAATTGACCACTACAAGAAAAAGTGCAATTAGCCAGGAAACTATGCCTGGAGCAACAACTCCTGGCAAATTTGCCAGGAGCAATGCCAGGGATGCCCCTGGGAAAATGACGTGGGACCTGATTCTCATGAAACAGGGGTTTACTCCTCACAAACTGAAATAACCCCTGGCAAAATGTAAAGTGGGAAAATTGAAATTTAAATGGAGACAAGAGCACATGGAAGTGGCAGTAAGTTGCAGGGGATTTGTTTACTTTTCACTCTCTTATTTACTAGTTCATTTTTATTTTTCCATTGAAGCAACCACACACCACACGTTTATCTCTCCCACAATCCAATTACACACTTCTCTCTAACTTCTCTCTAACCTAATTTTTCTCCTCCTCTCATCCAGACTCATACGATTTCACACCACCATAGTCCATTGGAGTCTCTTTTTCCCTATGACTGCAACTCGCGATTCCATGTTTCATCTTCTCCTCTCTCCTTCAACTTGCGATCTGCAACTCAGCTATTCTCTATGTGATTCCGTGTATCATCTTGTCCAATCTTTCTTCAACTCACGAGTCTCTACACACAGTAAGGTAATGGACCTTAATTTTAGGGTTTTCTGAAATTTTCAATTTGAATCTTAGGATTTAGGGTTCAATTAGTTAATTAGTTAGTGTGAGATATTGTGATTTAGGGTTCAATTAGTTAATTAGTTAATGTGAGATATTGTGGTTTAGGGTTCAATTAGTTTTGTTCTGGGTTCAATTTCAGCTTTGTTTATTTGAAGTTATTCATTTGATTTTTGTGAACCGATAAAAGTGATGAAACTTACTGATGTTCAATTCGTTTTTTTTCCTGCTTCAATTTGATCTGTTTGCTGCTTCAATTTGATTTTTGCTGCTATTCAATTTGTTCTGTACAATCTTCCTATTTGTGTTTTGTACACACTAACAAATTCACTAGATCCCCTCTTAATTATATACCCCTAATTTTGCTTGTTTTTAGTCCATAGTTTGGACTTGTAATGCTGTATTTTGTTCCTTTTCTTGTGTTTTATTATATGTTGGATGATTGATATGTTGAGCATTGTTGTTGAGCACTCACATGTCTTGATTTAGATATAAACCATGATCATCCTTATTCATTGGATCATGGTTTTAAATTGTGCTTGAGGTTACACTTCAAACTTTTATATTGCCGAAAAATGCAACTGATAAAATTGAAATCGAGGTTTCAATGTTGTTGCGGAGATCTCAAAAAAATTTATATTTCGGCCGCAATTGAAGCTGCATACGGACCACAATTTACAACCGTACATTAGAAAGTGATGGACTACTTTTTTAGCGTTGTATATTAAATTTAAATTAAACTTATCACTCAGTGTTAAAAAAGCCTTGTATGTTATCACTTGTCACTCCCACCAGTGAGGCAGCCTGTTTATCCCTAATAAGCTCTAAATATATAATACTATATCCTTGTATGTAGTTGTATCACTGATCATCAATTTTAATATATTTTTTTTCTTGAGTTCTACTTTTAACTCTCAATCTCTTTAAATGATTTCCTCTTATTTCACCTCTCTTTGTTTCTTACCTCAACTGCTTTTACTTACATTTGTTCATTACATTTCTTTACTTACCATCATCCATATACACTATCTTATTGATTCAATTACATCAAGTAGCAGGATTTCAATTTGGTGGCATGATTATAAAGTTAATTGACACTGCTCACCCAGCTTGCACTAATCTGTTCTCTAATTCGTGGTCTGTAGGTTGGTAATGGTGAGACTGCGTTGTTTTGGTATCATATATGGGCTGGGAATTCTATTTTGCAGGACGGGTTTCCAAGACTTTACTCTATTAAGGAGAATAAGCGAGGATGTGTCCGAAACTAGGGAGCGTCTAGGCTACATGTAGATTTGGCACTGGAACAGGAGGCGGCTGTTGTTCGTATGAGAAGGATCAGCTCCTTGAATTATTGCAGGGACAGTATTGTAGGCTGGAATGACAGATAATTTGGCATGGATATGTTATTCTTCCGCAGGGTTCTCCTTTAAACCGGGTGTAAGCTGCTGCGAAAATCTGTTTCACAAGAATCGGTCTCAGCTGAGTTGGTTAAAGCTTTCAATTTTTTTACGAGATGCTCGGTTCCGTTGAAATTTTGGTCTTCGCCTGGCGCGTGCTGCAGGACAGAATTGCGACTAAGGATGCTTTAAAAAGCGAGGGTATTAATTATACCTGACAGTTGAGGGTCCCTTTGTGTGCTCAATTTGAGGTAGAATAAAATTACAATCACTTACTATTTGAAGGTAGAATAAAATTACAATCACTTGCTATTTTCTTGTCCATTTGCATATAGTGTGTGCAGACTGATATATGGTTCTACTTTAAGAAATTGTTTAATAATACTGTGGTGTAAACTGATGTATCATGAAGTTAATCTGTATGGTATAATTTCCTATCTAAAATGAATTGGTCATATGATATCATAATCATTTTGGTAAGCAAACACATTTTTTGATGATGCTCTTGTTGTTTATGGTAGGGAGTGGGTGGCATTGTTGAATTGGCGCCTAGTTACTTGCCTGCTGCCTATGACAGTGTTAAAAAAGCTGGAGGTCTTTGTATTGCTGATGAGGTTCAGTCCGGATTTGCTCGCACTGGTAGCCATTTTTGGGGATTTGAATCCCATGGTGTTCAACCTAACATAGTAACAATGGCAAAGGTAACAACAATTCAAGCACAATTGTGGTTGTGAGTGTATAGGGATGGAATTGTGTTTTCTTGGTGTTTAAAGAAATGTGTATAGGGATGGAATTATGTTATGATTGCAGTTAAGATTGGGAGGTATGGGTATGGGTATCGTGTGATATTTGATCCTGATACCAAGCAAAGATCTCTGCTTTTCCAGGTTTTTTTAATCTTCTTTGAAGTTTGAAGTGGATTTTGTTATTCAGATACATGCAAATATACAAATAAATGTGTCTTGAGGTATATGCTAAATTATTATATGTATAATTGATCATGATTATGTTATACTAGTTTGTCTTTTATGAATGTTCAAGTCTATGATAGTATGCTCTACCATGTTTTACTTTCTTTGATATGTTATGCTGATGTATGTTTTCCTAGGGGAGTACATTTTTTCAGTACTATCGAGATTTAGGATACGACACCACTGATTAATAATATTTGCAGTTCTAATTTTTTTTTTGAGTTTTACTTGAACTCAACATTAAATTTTCACCCCTTTCTCCACACTTTTCATGCTATACTTTTGCTTGCAATTTTCACCTAATGGGTTAAAATTGATTCTTTGGATGCACAAATTATTTTCTAAAACATAGCATTCTGTTGCACAAATCTCTCTCTAAAACATAGCATTTGGCCAAATGTTTAATTATTTTTCAAAAAAAAAAAATTAAAACGTTTTTTAAAATTATTTTAATTATTAAATTTTAATATTTTATTTTTTAAACAAATAAAAAACATTTTTTTTAAAAAAAAATCGTACACAATTTGCCAGGGGTTAACCCCTCGCAATGTCCCTGACATGTTTTGAAGATGACTGATGTGATGTCTGCAAAAGCCTGCATTGACCAGAATGTGTCATAGAAGCCTGCAATCATGCAGACACAATTTGCCAGGGGTTGTGCCAGGGCCTATGCCAGGAGCGCATTTTGCCAGGAGCTAAACCCCTGGCAGGACAATTTGCGATGAGCAGATTTGCTGGTGATTCTGCTCCTGGCAAAACCCCTGGCAAACGTCCAATTGCCAAGGCTTTTAGCATTTTAACAGGGCTTCTGCCCCTGGCAAAATGCAACATTTCTTGTAGTGGACAATAGATTAGAGTAGGGTACCAACTTAGTTGCTAATATAGTCTCATGTGCTAAATCAAAAGTGTTCACCTTGTAGGATGGTGGATTTCTGTTCTCGATTGTTGTCTTTCTCTTCTTTGTAATCCTTTTGAGGGAGGGCATGTTTGACATCATCTTATAATTTTCTGCCAAATTTATTTCTTATAGTTTTTACAAATAAGCTAGATGCATTTTCATTCCATCGTTATACATACACTAGACCTGCTCATAACGAGAATTCTGGACACCACTTAAGTTGGTGCTAAAGTATGTGAAATTTGCGCTGATGAGAAAATATTAAAACACCAACCACATAACAATATTTTTTTTTATAAAGTGATGTCACTATTTAGGACACATCATATCATAAATATATTGAAGAAAAAAGTGAGTTACACAGAAAAAGGAGGGGGACCAAACCTAATCCTCACAAGAGATTAAGAAAATCTATAATATGGAAGACCTGACATATTCTTGTCTAAATCTTCCTCACTATAAACGGGGTGTGGATGACCACCATATAAAATAAGAATAGATAACCCTAAGTTAGCTAGTTTGTCTGCATAGTAATTTTTCTCTCTATAAATATGAGACAACAAAAAATTCATTGATTGCAATAGAGTTAGACAATTACAACCACACTACAAAATAATAACATTCGCAATAAAAAAAACAAAAACAATGAGAACACAATGTTTGATCATGAAATTCGGACAACTATGCCTACCTCTTCGGAACGACTTCAGCTCCTTTTATTATTGAAAGCTTAGTGAGGTACGAAGAGATACATTCTTGGAAGAAATTTGGACTGCATTATTACTTTTAAGGCTACACTATTGAAGAATGTTGAGATGAAATGATCACGTGAGGGATAACCTAGATCTTTAGTGTTGAGTGTAATTTTTTATTTGTCTAATTGAGTATAAATTAGCTTGAGTTTATTTTTATTAAAATTCAAATTTTGTAAGAAGCTTAATATCTTTAAAAAAATCCAAATAATGAAACATATATAAGAATTTATCTGCAATAATGTCTCAACTCAATCTTTGATTCTACAATTCACTTGTGATTTCCACTTTAGGTAAGCTAAGGTTTCATTGGCGTGGTGTTTTGGAGTGCAAGAAAGGGGTTGCACCACATTCCTTCTTATGGAAAGAAGATAAGAACAACGGGGAAAATCAAGAAGGTAAAAGAGAGAAAAAAAACAATACACTTATTATTCCTCTTTCTAAAAAAAGACCTTCAATATATTAGAGGTAAAATAGAAAATTAGAACGACCAAAAAAGGAAAATATAGAGGGGATAAATGTGAAGGGTACAAAGGTTCAAAAATTGAGAGAAGATTCATGACTCTTATATTGAACATATAGAACAGGAACATCATCAATGAACAACATAAACAATCTTAGTCCTTCAGTATCAACTTTAGTCCTTCCCTAAACACCATCACTATACCTCAGTATATCTTTACTAATCTTACCATTCTTACAACCAAAATCAACAACAACAACGAACAAAAGAAAATGGAGAAGACGAATGTCGTTGTACCACCACCACCTAATTAATTATTGGTCATGTACTCTCTGTATCCTTTAACTTCACCTGCTTTCCTCCATTCTCTTAGTTTTGTCCAAAACCTTTTATGGAAGATGATAGGGTTTCTGGGTTGAAGATGATAGGGTTTCTTTCAAAAATCAAAAACTCAATTTGGTTGAAACACAAATCCCATAAATGTATAACTTTACCCTTTAGTTGTATGATTTAAAAATTAAATAATTAAATAGAAGTTTTGAATAATATAAATAATACAAATTAAGGGCAAACACTTCTTTTAGTCCTTTAAGTTTGACTTTTGTACCAAGTTAGTCCATGAAGTTTTTAAGTTTTAAATCGATCCTTTAAGTCATAAACGTTAGCAACATTACTCTTTTTCATCCAACATTGTCAAACGGTGATGATATAGCCATTAAATGATGATGTGGCACGTCCACAACATAAAAAAGTTATTTATTAATTATTTTTTATTGATGTAGGAAGACTGGTTGAGCATATTGAAGATGAAGTGGCGCGTAAGAAGGGTCCAATGGGTGCAGATTTGATATTTGGTGTCCGATTGACTACTAATATGCCTTTTCGGAAAGGGAATCAGCCCACGAGTAGAATGCTTTGCATTGCCATGATGTATGGGCATTTTAAGCCATTTGATTTCATCTGAAGGCCCAAAACCGGATTTTATTATTTCAATCCAATTTTATTATTTTCTTGTTTTTGATTTTCAGTTCATTAGGGTTTTCCTTAGTATTTAAAGACTCCAGTTGTAGATAGAGACAAAGTTTATTCATTCGATAAAATTACAGAGAACTTTTCTCAATTTTCTAGTGAACTCCGAAAAACCAATTAACAGGTTTGTTGCTTGCAACTTATCTGATTACTGTTCTAGATTTAGTGCTTGCTAAACTTTTCTTCCTTCTCCGTCATTTATCAAAAAAAATTCACTGTCTGTCTCCATTCTACATAAAAATCATCATCACCTTCAAACTCACCACAAGATTCAAATATTCATTTTTTTTATTCATCTTTATCAATTTAAGTGAATCTCTCTAATTAATTAATTAATTTAACATAAGACTAAAGGACAATTTTGTCAAGTGTAACAAATCGTTTACAAGTAATAAAGTGATAAGTAAGATCGTCTCCACATGGATTGTCGTTTCGACTTGGCAACTAGTGTTACTTATTAGATGCAGAAAATAAAAACAATTAAATTAAATAAAGCGAGTACATTATTGGGGGGGGGGGGGGGGGGGGGGGGGGGTTGCAAGTTTGATTTGATTGCGCAAAGCAGTTGTGAGTTAGTGACCTGGTTTAAATGCAGAATGTTAGCTGCAATTAGGAATCCTTTATATTCTCTTGTTGGATTTAAGAGACAAATCTGTATTCAGTTATATGACTAGGGCTTTATTTAAGTTATGAGTTTGTGGGGCAGTATGTCCCTCTAGTTGTAAAGTTTTACCTGCTAATCACTATAAGGTTATATGCAATGTTAGGTATACGTATGGAATATTATAATGGAGTCTTAGTCTTACTCTCTCGGAGGTAATTGAAAAATAAAATAATTAGGATTCCTAAATTGTCATCTAAATGCTCCAACTTCGTCTATGAATCATAGAAGTTCATAACATATTCTCTATTATCTTAGTAGTTCTACAAACGGAAAACCCTATCTCATCTACCCTACCAAGGAGGAAAAGAATAAAATTAATATGCAACGTTCGAAAAATAGTGTTTGTTCTGTTTCTATGTTCATTCATAAGACCTAAGTATGTCACAATCCCTAGTTCAGTGAAAGCATTAAGACTTTTGCATAAGAAAATTAAATAGAAGTTATAACATAACTAAATAAAAGAATTGAATTAACAATGTCCAATAATAAAAAAGAGCTTCATCTTAGAATCGTACCTAATTAGGGTTTAGTTACCCATGGTAACTAAAGATAAAATTACAAAAGAATAAAACATACCCTAGAGACTAAGGATGAGAAGAGAGACTCCTTCCTTGAATCTCCTAGTACTTTCCTTTCTTTTGAACTGCTTCATTATGAATGAATATTTGTGAATGAGTGGAGTTCTATTTATAGGCTGATTTCCGAGTGGATTTGGGCTGAAAATTGGGCTTTTCCCTGAAACCCACAGAGAAAAACAACAAACATGTATTTAGCTTATGGGTCATTTTTTTTATTGATTTGTGAAAATTGATGATTATATGTGTAATTTTCGTGCTTGAAATTAAGTGGTGAATTTAGGTATATGAAAGTTGTTGAAAACTTGTTGTTGATGCATAAATTTCATTGTTGATATATGTTAAGTTGTTCACTTTGAGAATTTAGCTTAAATTGGTGAAAATGATGTTGTTGTTGATTAATGTTGAATTCATGATTTATGTGCTATAAATGTTTTTGGGTATATGTTGTGTTGAGAATCAATAAATGTGATGGTGATACATGTGATGTTTGGTTAAGTTGTTGTGTTTTGGTGAATTTTTTAAAAATGGGTCAAAGAGGAGAAATTTGATTTTGATGATTTTGAATGGATTAATGAAGTTGTTGGGTTGAGTTAGATTGATTAGAAATTCCGTTTTGAATCAAAGGTTTTGGGTGTGGAATTGTTTTGGTGAAAATCGGGTTTTTGAGCAAAAAGTTGTTTTAAGCACTTTTAAGAAATAAGTTGTTTTGAGTGAATTGAATTAAGTTATTTTTTGTTAGAAAACTGTTTTTTTGGTGAGTATTAATGGTTTAGGTAATTGGGACAAGTTTGGCCAAAACGGGATCGAAAAGGGTTTTGAAAACGGAGTTTTACGCGCAAAAACGTAAATTTCAAAAATGATGTGCTGATAGGGTGGCACGGCCGTGCGACTCAGTGGCATGGTCGTGTGTGGACCTTCTGTCAGAACCTCAATTTTTACGTTTTTGAGCCTTTTTCACTCTTTTCTGTTTTGAACTGACTTTTGGTATAAACATAAAAATTGTAGATAAAGAAGTTAGCTTCCTAATGGCTTTGGTTTGACTTCATTATGAATTTTAGAAATTGAGTTATGATGAACAAACTACCGGTAGGTCATGATGCATTTTTATGAAAATTCAGCATAACTATGTTTAAGTGAACCCAAAAGTTATGGTTTAGTCCCAAACCCCGAAACTTGATTAATAGGAGTTTAATTATGACGTGTACTAGTAATTAACCTATAATATGATGAAGGTAGACATGACCTATGTGTAATCTTTAAAACTAGACGAACTTAAGTATTTTCGTGAAACATGAAAATGGCTTAGAATGAAATAGAGTTTTTACCAAGTGAATTGATGTTGCTATGCTTGTACTACTGTGGTTATAAACATAGAGATAGCATGAAGATATGCACGTTCTTATGATTGATTTGGTGAAATATTTGGAAATAGACGATTTTTGTGAAAATAGACAAACTTTGACGAAATGAGGAATTATGATTTGATAACTTGCCAAGGACTTTGTAATCTTGATAATATGATGAAATGAGAATGAACCAATGATAATTGGGTGTATAACATGTTGTTTGTTGTGTTGTGGATGATTGTTAGTCTATTGTGCAATTTGTGCTTATGAAGTGTTATTGCTTCTTTGTTGTGATGGTTGGATGATGATTATGATGATGATTTGATGACTCTTTTTGGTGATGATGACTTGTTGTATGTATGGATGTAAATACTTGATAATGCAAATGGTGGGTTTTGGTGAAGACATTATATGATGGTGTGAATTATATAATATAGTGTTGTGAATTTCGCATTGTCGAGTCTTTGCTTCTAAGTCCATGCATTCATAGTCATGTTGAGTCTTTGGCGAAGAACGAAATCCGTAAGGTTTTATGTCAGTTGGTGAAGAACGAATCCGTAAGGGTTTCGTTAGTGGATCACTCGGTAAGATTACCTCCGAAATCCAAAATTGGTACCACATGCATGCAGAGATGTGTCTAGAACATTACATGCATATGAGTCTATGTGAAATGTCTTATACATGATGATGTGAATTTGTGATGAGATGTGTACATGATTATGTTTGTTATTTGGTGATACTTGTACACTTGTGATGATGGTGATAACATTTTGGTGATTTTACTTGATGATGGTTTATTTTGGTGATGGTGATAAAGTGTGAATCATATATACTTGACTTGGTGATTCCTTTGATGATGATGATTTCCTGGCCTATACTTTTGAAATGATGAATTGTATTTGTTTGAGTTAATTAGGTAAGAGTACATATGACTTATATGATTGATGTGAATTAGATGAATTATATGCATTATGTGAAATATGCGCTTTATGTGAAATAAGTCGAGTTGAATATAAGATTATATTTTCTAAATGATGAGGTCGGTGTAATTTGATGATTATGAGGTAAGAAACTCTTGTATTGATTGATGTTGTTAATATGAGAATGATGTGATGATGCATTGATGATAATATGATTTGTATTGAATTGAAAATAATATTCACATGATGGTAGTATTTTAGGAATGATGAGTATGTACATGTGTATTACTTGAATTATAATGACTGAAAAATATGGTGAGAATAACGTAATATCACCTGTCATTAAAGACCAATTTAACATTTCAAGGATTGAAGAACCCATCTCCTTCTTCATATCACCATCTTCTTAAAATTCGGTTATCTTCCTTCACATTCTTAAAAACCCAAAACACACACACCTTACTCTCTTCCTTCACATTCTAAAACCCCAATTTCCAGAACATTACAATCAAACCCAAAACACAAATAACTGCAACAAATGACCATTAAAAGAATGTGATGAAGATGCACCCAACACCCCCATGTTTTTAATCAAAACCCAAACATTAAGGGTTTATTTCCATAAGGATGAAGATCTCACATGTCAACACTACAACAAAAAAAATGCTCATTGTTAATCACCACCCCAACATCAACCTCATCACGGTTTCACGAATCCTTATAAGGCCTCAAAGAACAACATTGTATTTGCGTATTCCGACGAGAAAGAGATAGAGAAAGGTTGCCGAAGGAAGAAACATAGAAATGTATAAGGAAGTTGGTGTGGAAGGGAGAAGATATTGTAATTAAGAGTGTTGAGAGATTGCCCGCATCTCTAAATCAAATTTATTACATAGATAAACATTCGTAACAGAGAGAGAGAGAGAGAGAGAGAGAGAAATATTGAAAAGGGGAAACAATTTGGGTACTAAGTTATTCATTTTCATCATCCTCGAAATGGAAATACTTTAAATTCACGCTCTAATTTTAATTACTATATTATCTCCCAAATTCACATCACTTATCACGTCATGGTGGGAGTGTTGTATGTTACCTATTTAGGCATTGTTGATGAGATTTTATTTTCATTCATGTTTTTAATTATATAATGGTGTGACAGGAAAATGGTACATATATCATTCATCTCCATGTTTTATGTATTTACTGGTTTTATCAATGTTAAAGGTGATATTAGTTGATTGTATTAGGTAATTCATTCCACTTATCAAATCTACTTACAGGTGCAAACCATGAATTGACATATCACACAACAGTGTTCCACATAAATGTGGATTCCACCTTGTTGAAAGTTACACTTAAATTTGAATTTTTATCTCATTTGGAAATTATAGTTAATAATTTTCACATTCGTGGAATGAGAAATTTATAACTCATCTTTGTTGCATTTAAAAAATAGTTTCAATTACGTCTTGTACTTTTATCTATACAACATATGTGTGGTTATCATAAAATTTTACAGAACTTTGTTAATTTCAAATTTTCCAAGTTCTTAAGTTAATCACGTATCTTCCATCAATAGTTAGGCTTGAAAGGATGGACTAGAGGGTCAAAGCTAGAGTTGTTAGGTTGTAGAGTATTAAGTGTTCTTTGGTACACGAAAAAGTTAGAGATGGAATTTCTTGATCAAGATGTGAGTTAGGATTATTTATTATTGTTGTTTTATATTGTTGGTCATGTTTGTTCTAAGTAGTGAAATGTACTTAGAGGGATTGCAAATGCACTGTGTTATTTGAAATTGTTTACATGGTTTTGCAGGGTAATAAGATCAAAGTTACGGTTTGACCACATTTTGTAGATCGTTTCTACAATGTTTTTGAAGAGAATTGTGTGTATATGATCTCCCATTTTCAAGTGTTTTCAAATGTAGGTGCTACAATGGTTACTTCTATTTAACACAGGATAAAATTTATTTTTAGCACAAATATTTTTCTAGATAATAGTTATATTATCCAAAAGTTCAATTTATTTTTGCTCCCATACACAAAGATAATGGAACATTGACGTGGATGCAGTTATTTTATTCGTGGGTGTTTTTTGTTTGTTACTTTCTTTCATTTAAAGAAAAAATTTGTTAAAATTTCAAAGATTTCAAAATACATAAACATACAATATAATACAACAAATTACAAATGTCATAGGTGAAGTAACCATTAATTCTCTTGTAATGTCCCACTCGTCAGTTATGGGAATTTTATCAGTTGGATGTGTCGGAGGAGGAATGGTCATGGAATTCAATTATGACGGGGGATGTTTATGCAATGTTAGTAGTTTACACGCGGATTCAGTCAGCAAAATCAAGTTGGATACGATTAAGACGAAGGGTATTTCGGTAATTGCACACGAGGGGTATATAAGTGAAACTTGTCCTAAACATTTCATTATTCTTGATACTTTTTCTCTGTAAGCTCACAAACTTAGATTTTTCTCTCCCTTTCTCTCTAGACTTGTGACCCCCCTCCCTCTCTTCACTCAATCTTCTCAAAGTTCTATTCCTAGCAAGATTGTGGCTAAAGGATGGAGTATTCATGCTGCTTACAACTAGGAAGGACTTAGGATAGCTCTTCAACTAGGATTTTCTCTTATGTGGAGATTGCATGAGCTAGGGTTTGGTTGTAGCAATGTGGATAGATGGAGCTTAATCTTGTATTGGAATCAGAATCTATCATGTGAGTTCTTAGATAGCTTTCCTTACCTTTGGGTTTGTATGAATCTTATGTGAGAAATCTTTATTATGTTTATGTCATGAATTAGGTTTAGAGAAACCCCTTTGTACCATAAATCATCAAGAGCATGTTAATATCGCCATGCATTTTATCTTTGACGGTTTTTATGTATTCTAGATGTATTGTGTAGATTAAGAGACTTTAAATTGAGGATTTTAGCCCAAAAACACGATTTTGCAGGTCTGGTACTGATGAACTTCGCTTGAAGCGAGCCCAGCTCGCTTAAGCGTGCAAAACGTTGAGACTATTGGATTGCTCGCTTGAAGAGTCGCTTAAGCGTGGGTGCAAGCGTGCGCTCGCTTGGAGCTCGCTTAAGCGAGCCTTGACAACACAACATGTATTAAACTTGTCCTATGATCCAGTAGTGTCGTCCGTTTCTTGTAGTTTTTCTAATTTTAAAACCCTCAAACTTCAAGTATCGAATGTACATTACATCTTATGATTTATTAAAAGGAAATGCATGGTGAAACATTAACAATTCAACGACAAATTGCACTTGAGATTTATGACATGACTTATGTACGGGTAGAAGTTAACTCTAAGAACGGGAAAACCATAGAGACTCGACATAGATCGTCGAGAACAAGTATGTTATCATGTAGCCTAAGTACATTAGGTCTAGGCCAAGAATGAAAGAGCCTAAACATGTAATGATTCATCGCCATACGAGTAGGTTACGGACTCGTGGTAATCATTCAAGTAAGATTAAGTATAAGTCCTTTATGTATGAACAAGACTAATAATTATGAACATGTCGTATTTTTCTGTTATCCATGCCAGGGGTATACAATAGGTTCATGTTAGGGGGACGGGATATGCTCCGCAAGGTAGGCCCGCACTGCATCAAGAGGAGTACCGTTGTTAGCCTCAGATAGGAATTTCACCGGTTATGTCATGTGGTTATATTCCGGGGTTACTCCACTTGGGATTAATCCGTAAAACAAACCAAGATAATATTGTATGTCACACACTAACTCTCTAACATAATGAATATTTATGGACCATGATTTGATACGATTATGATTATGCTTGGATATGTATAGGTATATGCTTCTGCAGCAAGTTATGATAACTCATTGTCGACGATATTAGTTTTCCCCGATCGTCCAATCAGAATATGCTATGTACATGATATGTTAATTCATGATAGTGACGATTTCGGACATAGTGGTATTAGTTCCCTTGACCGCCATGGTATGCAGAGCATTTAGCAAGACTTGTAGGTTGTGGCATGTAGAGACTTATGGCGATCTTAATTATGCACGATCGTCTAGATAATTAAGTTCCACACACGTATAATCAACTGACTGGTTGTGTTGTAGACACGTGGTGACCCTAGGTTTCTCCCGAGGTTACCTATAGCCTAGGATTAGGTAGAACTCACTGAGACATTATGTCTTATCCCAATCCTTATTTGTTTCAGATTAGCAGGTTGGTTTAGCAGGATGTAGCAGACATGTGGCCGAATGGATAATCAGCAAGTGCTCGTTTGTATCGGTTGCAGGATGTTCTAACGGTTTCAAGTGTATAAGACTATGTATCGGATAGATAATGTTATATTATTAGTCGTACGAACGTGTATTGTTGTATCCATTTATTCATTCGAAGACTTATGGGGTAAATTTTAATGTATCCAGTCCTAAAGATAATGCACATGCTAAACATTCTAGATACGTTTAATATGGGTGTTACATCTCTCCTCTTCTGTCATTTACATTATTGATGCTTATAATATTCACTCTCTCACATAAACTTCTCTATCTCTCCTCTCTCTGCGTCTTTTTCACCTCTCTTTCTCTCTCC
This sequence comes from Medicago sativa, assembly GCF_051527215.1. Classification (NCBI taxonomy): domain Eukaryota; kingdom Viridiplantae; phylum Streptophyta; class Magnoliopsida; order Fabales; family Fabaceae; genus Medicago; species Medicago sativa. The sequence continues at coordinate 32,305,390 of NC_140752.1, read as the reverse complement.
AGTTTTTTCCTTTTTAGTTCTTTGGTCACTAGTTTTATCTCTTCTCTCCCTTTTGCCAAAGAGACTTTGACCCAAGAACATGCTAGTAAGTACGTTTCTCTGCTTATTTTTTTCATTGCTTTTCTTTTCATAACTATGAACCAAATTCATTTCAACTTCAAATATTTTTTTACAGTTTTGATTTTTCGTTTCATTCATAAAGGATTCAATTCTATGTTATTGTTTATATTTATTTGATTCTATTTAAATTTGGTCTTGTTCCTTTTACAGTCCGCATTAGTCACTGTTAATACCAACTTCATGTAAAAATCTAATTTTACTGTTAACATCCAATTTTACTGGTTTTATCAATGTTAAAGGTGATATTAGTTGATTGTATTAGGTAATTCATTCCACTTATCAAATCTACTTACAAGTGCAAACCATGAATTAACATATCACACAACAGTGTTCCACATAAATGTGGATTCCACCTTGTTGAAAGTTACACTTAAATTTGAATTTTTAACTCATTTGAAAATTATAGTTAATAATTTTCACATTCGTGCAATGAGAAATTTATAACTCATCTTTGTAGCATTTAAAAAATAGTTTCAATTACGTCTTGTACTTTTATCTATACAACATATGTGTGGTTATCATAGAATTTTACAGAACTTTGTTAATTTCAAATTTTCCAAGTTCTTAAGTTAATCACGTATCTTCCATCAACAGTTAGGCTTGAAAGGATGGACTAGAGGGTCAAAGCTAGAGTTGTTAGGTTGTAGAGTATTAAGTGTTCTTTGGTACACGAAAAAGTTAGAGATGGAATTTCTTGATCAAGATATGAGTTAGGATTATTTATTATTGTTGTTTTATACTGTTGGTCATGTTTGTTCTAAGTAGTGAAATGTACTTAGAGGGATTGCAAATGCACTGTGTTATTTGAAATTGTTTACATGGTTTTGCAGGGTAATAAGATCAAAGTTACGGTTTGACCACATTTTGTAGATCGTTTCAACAATGTTTTTGAAGAGAATTGTGTGTATATGATCTCCCATTTTCAAGTGTTTTCAAATGTAGGTGCTACAATGGTTACTTCTATTTAACACAGGATAAAATTTATTTTTAGCACAAATTTTTTTCTAAATAATAGTTATATTATCCAAAAGTTCGATTTATTTTTGCTCCCATACACAAAGATAATGGAACATTGACGTGGATGGAGTTATTTTATTCATGAATTTTTTCTGTTTGATACTTTATTTCATTTTACACTTTGATGTTTAACACACATTTTTAATGTGTTTAAAATGTATTTTGTAGATATAATCGGACTTTCAACTACTCTGCATCTGCATTATTATCATGTCATTGATGTTGCTGACAACCTGGCCACTCTTTAGGATGGAGCTGACAGATACAAGGTATACTATCTTCGTGTGACTTCTCTATTCATTGGTTTTGTAAGTGCAAATGAATTGCTTTTCCTTTTGGTTAGTTTACATTATAGGGGAAAGATTGAAGATGCACCGTATGAAAAGTATATTTGTGAGTTCAAATCTTTGTTGAATGATTGCAGTTTTCGTCTTCTTATGATTGTTATGTAATTCGAAAAAATTTATAGGGATGAATGTGATACAATTAAATGCTTAATGAGTGAATTTTTACATGTTATGCATGCTTCAACACACGCATTAACAACACACTTTATTTCTGTTGGTTTGTCATGTTCTATTGTTATGAATAACATCAAGGATATTACAAGAATTATGCTTAATCCTACCACTGTTATTTATTGTTCTTTTTAAAAGTTCTAGATAGTTTGATGACAACCATTTTCTATGGATAGGTTGGTGTTTTCGAGGAAAAGCTCTATCCTTGACTGTGTTCAGATTTCATCAACTATGAATTTACCCGAGAGCTCTCTGTTCAACCGTATTGTCCCTAGAAAAACAATATCAAATATGCTTCATACTCTCGAGGAATGTTTGTTTGTGGTTCATTCTATGGTTGTTGAGTGTTTTCAAGTTGATAAATATTGGTAAGCTTTGTGTGACTATGGAAGATTAATGAATCTGAAAAATGATTTACACATTTGTGGCCATTGTATTTGTGTAACACCCTACTTCTAATAAGCGGTAAAACGCGCGAATATACAAATATATTCTAGAAATAGATGCTACGTCATCAAAACAAAAGCAACATACATGTCTAAATTGTCAAGTTTCATAAACATAGCAGCGGAACATATATAAAACCATATGAATAACATCTCCAAAATCTCATGACAATAAATACATCTCTCAGATACAATCAATATCTCAACTCCAAACTACATAATCAAAACAAAATCCAACATGCAAGTACTACCCTAGATCAGAGCCCTAATCTAAACACTTGCACATAAAAAGGAGGAACTCTGCTCCTCGGCAGCATCAAGCACACAATCTAAGCACCCTGCACTCCATCTACCCGTCCATACGGAAAGGTAGGTGGTAAACCACTGAGGGTTAGCATTACATCATCATAATTCATATAAGATTTAATCAAGAACATTGAAAATGAAAGATATATTCAAGAACGACGAATAACAAATCATACATATACTCACAAGTATTCATAACATCTATATCATTCAATATCATCATTCCAAGTTCGTACCAACAAGTGTATCATACACGTATCACAATTTCAACCATCCCTCCTAGAACACTAGCATCACATGATTATTATCCCCCCATCTCTTACATTTCAAGCTATCACATTATTAACAAGGCATAGTAAGTATATCCAATCTCTAAACAAATCATCGACATAAGTTCATCAATTATCAATCAATGAAGGATTACTCACCTTATTCTTCACTTAGCATACTTAACTCAACAAGTACAATTCATCATTTCAAAGTTATAAGCAAGCAATCATCATTATCAAAGAAATCATCACATCTTATGTATATACATATACAATTCTCACCTCATCATTATTATCAAATTAATTATCATCAAATAGATTCACCAAGTGTATAAGCACAACAAGTAAGACATGCAATTAGAGTATGATTCAATTACTCACAAGCATCAATAAAATTCACCAATGTACATATACACCAATCCACATAATCACAACATTCACCAAATTTCACCATTACACAAATTCATCAAGTCACATATTCAATTATGACACGACTCATCAATTAATCAAATGCATGCAATGTTCTAGACTCTTCTAGATGCATGTGGTACCAGATCACCTCAAGGTCGTCACCTTCGATGCAACAAAAACATCGTAATCACCTCAATTGGATATAAAATCCACCACCATCAGTCATGAATCCATGAACATATGACTCAACTCAATGCATATGTTCACACAAACAATAATCACCTCACCATCACCATCATTTTTCATACATGCGTTCACCAACAAGATCACCATCAATATTAGCATGTATGAATTCACCACCAACAATCAACATTTAACATGTTCAACAAATAACATAACATAAACATGTTCATCACCATTCAATTAGTATATATGCATCGACAACAATTCACCACCACTTGACATATATACAATCACCACAACATCCACAATTCAATAAACATATAGTTGTCACATATATACATCATTAATCATCTCCACATAAATCAACATATAGTTGCCACATTTCCACATAATTCCTTACAATCCGAATAAAGGAACAAATACAACATATGATCACAAACATCATATTCATCACTCAACAACCATTCATACATCATCTCATAATCATATTAATCTATTCATAAAGGGTTCATAAGCAATTAGCTCTCAAAACCATTTTCTACCAAGTTCGTCTCCAAAAATCACAACATTGAAAATAATTGAGCATTTAAGTCAAAACCATGTAAACAAGCTCAATTGCCTATGCCATGTATTCTCACGAGTCACATATGCGTGCAGTAGAGGTTACTTAAGCATTTCATCGGCCACATATGAAGAATTCCCAAAAATCACGAAGTTCGTCTCACTTTTGCCACTTTTCCAAAATTCTAAGTTTTCAAGGTAGAACTAGTGATTAATCCATGGAACCAATTGTAATCATCATTAAAAATCATATAAACATTATTCAAGTATAATCCTACTTGGTTTCCTTGAAAAGAATCAAGTTCCGGAAAGTCCGTGTTCTTGACCATTTTCAAGTTTCTATCTCAATCTTCAAAATCAATCCAATTCGATTCAAATGTTACTCCAGTAGGATTATAAATGCAAACAGTGTTTATAGAAGTGAAAAGAAGTTTTAGAAAATGCTCGGATAGGTCCCAAGGTTCACAAATGAAAAGTAAAAAATGGCTGAACTAGGAGCTGCACGCTTAAGCGTCCTCTGCACGCTTAAGCGTCCAACTTCCAGTAGCTTCTGGAAGTTGCTCGCTTGGAGCACGCTTTCTGCACGTTGGTGAGCACGCTTAAGCGTCCCCTGCACGCTTAAGCGTCCTACCCAGAATTTCAAAAATCCAGTTTCGGGTTCCAACCCATTTTCATCCCAAAATCCAATTTTCAAATCCCCAATTCATAAAAGCAAGTTCCAGAAAGTGTTTATGGGTTCTAATAGTTATAATGCATCTAAACAAACATGAATCATGCATTAGAAACAACAAAATGGCTCATTTCATCAAAATCATGAAATTTTCTCAAAACACCAACACAACCACAAATCTCTTCACAAATCCATAAACAACGATTCCAGTTACACCAATTCAATTCCAACAGTTCAACAATCATCAACAACAACTAATGAACACAAATTCATGCACAATTCAACACCACAACCTCATTTCTCATCAAATTTGCTCAACAACACAAAGTACCCACAAATATACATTTCAACATGTTAATTCATATACTAACATACAATTATCATATAAATCATGTTCTCAAACATAACAACAACAATCATGCACGAATTTACAACAATTAGATTCAATTCATCAATTTCACAAAATGGGTAAAAAGAAAAAGTTATGAAATTATGAGTGAAGTCTAACCCTCTTACCTCTAGCACCAAGAGTCTCTAACCCAAGCTTCAATTTAGCTCCTAGATGATGAATTCCTCTTCTAGCTCTAGCCTCCAACCCCTTTCTCTTGTTCTTCCTCTTCAACCCTTATCTTCTCTTTATCTCTATCTCTTCTCAAATGAAAAATGTTGGTGGAAACCTATTTTCTCTACTAACAAGAGTATATATAAGTCCTATTTAATTGGGCTTAACTCACAACACCTTAATGGACCTAACCCATTTCTATTCTAACCCACAAAATGTTACTACTCACATAATGGTAAAATGTAACACTAACGGTCAACTACCGGTAATTAAATAATTACTACAACTCCCTAGCACTTAGTAAAATAACAACTCTCACTAAGCACTAAAAATAATTCTCAACCAAATTACAAAATTACCCCCACTCATAAAATGACCAAAATGCCCCTAAGTCCAAAATGACTAAAATACCCTTCTAACACCGAATTCTACAATTCCCAACCAAAAATACACACAGAGGTAAATAATCACATAAAAGCACATATAACACACTTAAATAAATAATAAAATAAATCTAGCGAAAATCGGGCTGTTACAATTTGCACCACCTTTAACCTTTCCCACAAGTAAATCCCTTTATTTATTTATGAATATGTTGTTATTTTGTTCGTAATTTTATTGTTGTTATTGATTTGATCAAATTCACATACAAATTTTTTTATATGTCTCGATACTAATTATTAACTTACGTGCAGGTTAATGATTGTCCTTGATGACAGGAAAACCACTTTTAGGCTCTAGATGTTTGATTTCCTACCTGATGGAATTAATTCTCTTGGTTACATCACACATGTATGTTATCTATTGTATTTTTTGCTTAGACGAGTAATTTTGATAATGCACGTGTCTTTGGTGGTTTGTTGCTGGTTATTAGTACACATTGTTTTATTGTCAGAATACTTTTCTTCTTAGAAGGGAATGAATTTTTGCTTGAGTGATACTGGAATGAAAATTTTAAAGGAAAAAGTATTCTCTTTATTGTAAAAAAATTGCTTCAAATTCAACAATTGTTTGGAGATCTAATTGAGGTTATGCGTTTAACCAATGAAGGTTTGTTATATATCATCTGATTTCTTATGGATTATTTTCCTTCTTAGATGTTTGAAATTTGTTCTAACTATTAATAATTTGACGAAATGTTTCTAGCATATCTTCAAACATATTTTTCACCAGTATCACACCTTCATGTGCTATCAAGAGATTGTTTTCGAAGGTGTCCCCTGTTCATAAGCATTGAAACGTGGAACATGAGTTGAATTCACCATCTAGTTTTTATCCGTCTTTGGCAAGTCTTTTAAGTTCCACTGATGATCTCTTGGGTTTAAAACATGACATTTTATCCCAGCATTATGGATCTAATGTTGAAGTTTTTGCTTCTAAATTCAAAGAATGGAAAAATTCTAGGGTTTTGTGTCCTATGATGAAAATTAAGAATGTAATATGATATTTCCTAGTTCTTTTATGAGTGTTTCTTTTATAGGAAGTTGTTGTAAATGTTGTCATACTTAACCATTACTTCTTTGTTTTGTGGGATTTAATTTAGTTCCACCAGGGTATTGCTATCGTTGTTGGAATTTCATGAGTGATGGTGGGATTGATGTTTATGATAATATGTATATTTGTATCCTACAAGTGTTTAATATAATGTAAGATATAGTGTGCTATTTTCTAATGTATTATTTATTAGATAATTTCGTCAGTTAATATTACTCATAGGCTTAGACATTTTGCATTATTCGCTTATTGTGATTAAAACACACCCCTCAAAGATTAGATAGTATAATTTTATTTTTAATGTTTTGCTTGTAGGTTATCCATAAAACCTTATCCTAATTCCATTTTTATACTAACTTTTTCTCATAATAAGTCTTCGTTTGAATTTAGTTAAATCTTTACCAGCTTCACATTAATATTGTTCTCCTCTTATATCTACCGCATATTTTTATCAAAAAAAATGGAGATATACTTTCTAAATATTTTTCTTACAAGGAGTTGATATCTACTTTTTCGTGTTGATATCTACTTTCTAAGGGAATTGAATTGTGCTTGAATGGAATTAAAAGCAAAGAAATGTGTTCTTGGTAAAAAAAAGAAAAGGAAGGAAAGAGTAAACTTCTGAAAATTGCCATGTAATTGAGGCGTTGAAAAGAAGCAGAGAAAACAGGACCCTGGACTTTTATTTTTGGACTCTTTGGACATTGTCTAATAAAATAAAATGGTAAACTAAAATAAAAATAAAATAACAAAATAATAAAAGAATAAGAAATAAAAATAAAGATAAAAGATGGAAATAAAGTAAAATAAAAAAGATTAAAAATAAAAAGACTAACAATAATAAAATAAAATTGTGGGCTCGGAAACCAAACAAAATGAGGTATTTTAAAATACCTCTCTGCCGAAATTTTCTCTGAAAAATCAAGGAATATTTAGGGTCAAAGACACGTGACAGTGAGACCTTAGGTCAAAAATTGGGGTATTACAATCCCCCTTACCTATAGATTTGAAAATCTTATCTATGGCTGCACTTTAACTCCCCCAAGTCTCTAGCCTCTTCCTCTCTTCAAGATTTTCTTCTCTCTAACCCTTTTCTCTATTCTTCTCCTCTTGTGATCTACTCTCTCTCTCTACCTCTCAAAATACTTTGTGAAGTGAATGAATGAAAGAGAAGACCTAATTTTCTCACAAGAGTTATGTTTATGTAGTCATCTCTCAATTGGGTTTGGTTTCTAATTGTCATGATGGGTTTAACATTCTTACCAACTAATTCCTCAAAAGTTACTGCTCACTTAAACTGTTAAAACACCGAATAATTATCATCTCTAAATAATTACCCCAACACACTAGTAACTTAGTAAAATAATCATTCACCTCAAAATACTTAAATAATCCCAATTCTAAGTTTACTAAAACACCCTTGCTTAATAAATGTTAAAATGCCCCTTAGCCTAAAAATGACTAAAATACCCTTCTAGGCCAAAAATCCACTAATCCTGAATTAAATACACACAAGGACAATTAATCACACATAAACACATATGATAAATAATAAAAATAATTCTAACGAAAAACAGGTTGTTATATATAGGGATATTCACATGAGATGTTAAATAAACTTCAAACATAAGTCATTCATTAAACATAAAGATCAAAGTCATACATCATCCAAAATAACTAGATCTATGATATAAATCAACAAAATATTAAGGTTGGGCTTACATCAACATAATAAGCCTTATATCATGCTACAAAGAATAAAATATCATTTGATCCAAACACACTGTACTTTGGTTGAGAACTTAAGAAACAAACCATATATTCTAAGTTTTAAAACAATGCAAAATAGTTGAAAATTATAAATAAAATTGGGAGTGATTTGAAAATTATAAAAAAAATTGGGAGTGATTAGTTGTGTTTCTCAATCATGTCATATTTGATGTTGTATGATCCAAAGTTAGAGCTATTCATAATTCGGCTCATATTGTTCTTGAAATGTTAATCTCGTCCATTATATTGCTCAACATTAGTCATTCTCAAGATGTTATCTTCAATTTTCAGGTAACACATGACTACTTGCAATGGTTTTGTGAATTTTAAAAAATTTGATACATTTATACCTAATGTCATGTAAAATTCTTACCACCAAACCTTGCAGAATGTTGGACACATTTCAATTCTATTGTATCAATATCTAACATCAATGAATTAATGTTACAGAAATATAAAACTAGTTATTAAAAACTATGATATCATTTATTTCTTTGGTATATGCGTTATTGTACATTTAGTTCACTCTTAACACTTGTATAAGTAGCATATATTGTAAATCCCTTCAACAATTCATTCAATTAAATGTAAATAATTATGCTCTCTAATTTGATAAATCTAAACATAGTAAAAGTTTTCATACCCTATGGTGGTAAATGAAAGTTTGGAATGGCTTGTGAATTGCATTTGATTTTGTGCCTCTTGTCCATATGTACAAAAATATTGTTATTGATCAAAACATATACAAATTCCTACTAAATGAAGTAAGTTATGAGGGAAGGTGAGGTTTAGTATGGGAAAGGGAAGTTCTTTCCCATCATGGGAAAGTTTAACCTGGACCGTAGATTTAATAGTTTTTAATTTAGATGGCTGAGATCTTTTACTTGATAATTGTTGTAACTTTTTGATGGTTATTGTGTAAAAAAAAACTGACCCCACCAATTCATTATAATTCATCATCTCAAACCCAGTAAATCCAGCTTCCTCCTCTTCATCTTATTCTCCATTCACAAAACAAACCATACAAATCTAAAACTCAAAATGATGAAGAAGAAAATAATTCTGAATCAAGAACAAAAACAGTGAAGAAGTTTGGTAAAGAAGCTAATTTAAAGATCCAAAATATTGAACCCAAATCTGTATATATTGAAACCCAACTTCAATTTGTATTTAAGAATGTTAAAAATCGTCCACCATTAAAATTTCTGATTCAACAATTTTCTGCATGCTGAAAAAAATTAAGCAATGTCCTGTTGAGAAACATCAACACTCATTAAGAAATAACAAAGGTACCCATAAGCATTTTTCTATTTTTCTCCCTTTTGATTTTACTATTCTTTTTGTATCAGAATCAATTTGTGTCAAAAAAATCAGAATCCCAATTTTACTGTGCCTCAAACAACAACTGTCAGATCCAAATTCTGATGAGTGAAATATGGTGGAGGAAGAAGCAGAGAAGAGGAGATAAGAATGATGCAAACATTGAACCGTTAAATATTTCGCTTTCATTCGAACCGTTTTCTTTTAATTTTTTGTTTCAATAGTGTGCAATTGGATTGGGATTATGGCAACAAGAGGAGTAATTTGTTCTCTGAGAAATGCAATTGGATTGGGATTATTGGCATTTTAACGTTTTAATTAATTATTATTTTTTATTATTACAACAGGTCATGACTGTCAGCTGTAGGTAAAATGCAAAGTTTCCCATGGTGGGAAACAAGTTGCCTTACCCAGGCTAAACGTCACCGTGAGGGAAATCTATGTTTTGTTGAGCTTGTTGAATATTTTGTATATCTTGCGCACATAAACAACATTTTAATGTAGGTGTATCATGCATTTGTATTGTAGTACAAATGGTCATATATTATTGAAACATGAATGATAAAACCAATTGTAATAGACACAAACACTACTCATATTATTATCATTAATCTCTTCTTCATTTCAATAGGGTTTTGCGCTTCGTGTATTACAAAATTATTTCATCGCATGTGAGACTAGTTTATATAAACGTAAATAGATGAGATTCAACAAATTACTAAATGAACTACTTAGTTAGGGACACATGCAACTTAATCAATTAGGTAGTTTAACCACACTAACACTAATCAAAGTGCTTACCATGGACCTTCACCTCAGAACAAGGGCCACAAATGTCCAAATTTCCTTGCCAAAACATGTGTCCTAAAACAATACTCCCTTCGTCCCAAATTATAAGCAAAAAAAACTCATATTTTTTGTCCCAACTTATAAACAAAAAAAACAAATTTTTATCATATTTAATTATGTTATTTCAAAAAATCATCTTTTTCAAAGAAAAATTAAATGTAAACTGCATTCAATTTGCCCTCCCTTTCATTATCTCTATAATCAACAACCACTGAAAATTGTTTTTACATCTTTCTATAAAACTGATATCAAGGATAACACAAGAAACTATGTTACAAACTACTATGTTTTAGTTTTCTTAGTAAGTATGAAATTATTTTTTTTGCTTATAATATAGGACGGAGGGAGTAACTCCTAATCTTGACTCATACACCTATGCTGCAACTTGACCTTAACTGCTTCATTTGATATCTCAAACACTAATGTTCACACAACTCTACACCTCAACAAGACACTCCCACCTCACATATAACTCAACCAAATGTTAATCCCTCTCACAATCAACCTAGTCCAAATAATGTCCTTACACTTCAAACTACAGTACCTCAAATGCATAATTTTTCACCTCCACATCTAATTGCTTGCGAAGAAATTACTACTTCCACAAACCTCCAGCCCAAACTTACAAATAATACTCATGTGGAAACAACTCGCATGCAATAAGTACTATAGACCATTTCAGTTATAGCAAGCAAAAACAACATTATTACCGCGTGTGGAAATAAAAACTATTTGATATAGAGTTTTAATTGAAATTTCATACCAAATCAATGATTTTATGGATGAAGTTTAATCGAAAGCATGAGTAAAATAGACAAACCAACATGCAATTATTAAATGATTAAACCTTTTTGAAACTTCACCTATTGAAAAAGACAATCAAGTAGGAGGGAAAACAATAATTGGGAAATTTGTGGATGAGTTTTAGTAGTCGAAATATAGGTTCTGGGATGGACACATTTTCTCTTAATCAAACGTTATTTTACTCATTTAAATAATAGTCACTTAACGATTTTACTCAATTAATTAATAATTAATAGTATATTGAAAATCAGAATAAAAGAAAAACACTTAAAAAACGGTTGAAAACCCACAAAATAGATTAATCCCGATCATTAATGATGTTAGTATATTATGGCTGAAATTACGTATTTATATATTTATCCATCATTTGGAAGACTGATTCATATTAGAATTTGTCATATGTTTTTTTATTGCACAAGCAAATTGGATTAAGTTTTGGCTCTATCATGAACTCTCTATATTCGATTGAGGTATCTTTTGATATATTGAAAAACTATGAGAAAGCTTTGGAAAGACCTACTGTTGATGAGTCTAAGAAAGCTTTGGAAAGAAGTCACAAGAAATTTATGAAATAAGCAAATTAGATTTGTTAAAACATTTTTATGGTGATGACTTTTCTTCATGGATTATTTGATTGAATTTTGGGTTCTAAGTAACCGGTTGATATTGTTTTTGGAATTCTGCTCTTTATCCAACATAAATTGCTCGCTTCCAACTGAAAAGACAAAATTACCCTGCGTGAGTTAACTCATGCGGGTGTTATCCCTCACGTAAGTTAACTCACGTTAGTTCAAAAAAGAAGTTTTAACTTTATGTGTTAACATGAAGGTTTTGTTAGGTACTTGTGTTACAATAAACCACACATGACGCATCACATGATGAAAGCAAGCAAGATGTTACAGTAATTCTTCTTCCAACTTTAGAAACTAATATAATCAATTAATAACTCACGTTGCTTTTTTTTTTTTTTTGTCATTTCTGCAGTGCTGAATTCAATTCAAAGTCATATGGTGCTGCTTTTTGTCAATTCAAAGTCATGTGGATCATTGGATCCCACTTTTGTCATAAATAAATAATTTAATATGGATCCCACTTTGGTAGTCATGTGGATCATTGGATCCCACTTTTGTCATAATAATTAATATGGGTCCCACTTTGGTTGAAATAATGTTAGTTGGTGATTGAAACGCGAGAAAGAAACCAGTGCGAGTTAACTCACGCTGCGTGAGTTAAGTCACACAAAATTAACACTAGCGTGACTTACGACTTAACTCATGCAGATGGATTTTGGTCTTTTCAGTTGGGAATGAGCAAAAACTGTTGGGTAAAGAGCAGAATACTTGTTTTTGAAGCATTGAAAAGCTAAAGAAACTCTGTTGGTCGCATCTCAACTACATTATATACAAAAGTAAGTTAAGAACTCATGTTCAACCATTGAAGTAAAAACTAGGCTAAAATATGGTTTTAGTCCATGCAAATATGTCTCGTTTTGGTTTTACTCCCTGTAAAAGAAATGTAGTTTTTGGTCCCTGCAAAATATATTGTTTTTGAAAAAATCCCTGGAAGGACTATTTTCAAAAACAATATTTTGCATGGACCTTTTTAAAAATCAAAATATTTTGCAGGGTCTATTTTTCTACAAAATTGGATCAGTCATCATGTGTCACGTGTGCAAATCATCACAAAAGTGGGGACAAGGACCAAAACCATTACGAGACATATTTGCAGGGACCAAAAACTACAAAAAAATAAAATTACAGGGACTAAAACCAAAACGAAGCATATTTGCAGGGATCAAAACCATATTTTAGCCTAAAAACTAATGGTCATTCTCACGAGAATTACAAAGTTCAATAGATTTTGCCATTAGAGAAGCTCTTGCAAGCTTAAGAAAACTTTGCAAGTGCAATAATCAATTTAAAATTTTCCAATTGTTGCCACAACTTTCAGGAATGTGAAGCATGTAGCAAATAACAATTCACCTTTTCTAAAACATGTCAATTTCATCTTGCAACTTACAAATAAAAAAGATAAATCCTTGGTAGTATCTTTCACATGGGTTCATCCCATACCTCCATTCTCTACAATCAAAAGAACTTGAAAATCGAAAGATTCAGCTGCTTTCTTCTACTTATACTAAAAAAATAGAGAATGGTTAAACTTAACTACCATGAATCTAGTCGATGTTCAAATAGTTTCCATGTACAAATCCGAAAGTTACAAACAGAGAGCTAATATTAATTTTAGACAACACCAGAATACTCTTCTGAGATAAATGCATTCACTCAATGATGATGGGTATTATCTCCATCATGCTCAGTCTCTTCTGCATCCTCGAATCGTTCATCATTGATTTCAAGCTGCAATCAATTAAACCAAAAACTAGATAAGCGAGCATAACGGAAAAAGGTTATACAAACAGGTAAATCACAGTTTTCCCGTTGATTTAGAGATGATCATATAAAGGGTGGAAAGTTACAGATCCAACATAAGCAAATGTGAAGCAATCTAAATTCAAGACATCAATTCAAAACTGACAATATATATGACAAGAATATTGCATACTGGTTCTACAAGCATCAACAATTTACAAGGAAATATGCTTCAACCATTAAGATATTGTTTTGGCGTTCTTCTCATTTTCAGTAAATCTATATTTCTTCAACATGGCAGGTTGTTTACAGCACCATCTTTCCCTTCGTATATTTTTTTCTGCTAATTAATTAATTCATAATAATATTCTAGTTTAGGATTTTAGATATCATAGATGCATCACTTGCTAATCATAGAACGTGAAAAAATTTAAAAGAATAAATATATTAATTAAATAGACTTGCACACTATCCTTGTGTACCATTAGAAGACATTCAAATCATCGTAAAGTTTATCTTATCAATAAAGGATTATACTAATTGAACTAGACCCTCTCCATTCTCCAACACACTATACTCAAGCACAAACAAGTAAAATAGGAGACTTGTGAAGAGCTTATTTGGGATTACAATATAATTACTTGTGTAAGTATTTGTCTTTATATGAGTGTTTGAAAGAGCTCATGAAATTTGATTATGATATGGTCACAAGTAGTTTTATGCTTCCTAAAATATACTGTAGAAACAGTGTATACAAAGCATATGTGAAGTTCAGTTTATACAAAGCATATGTGAAGTTTTCCCCAAAATAAATTGTCGAAACAATTGATACAAAGCATATGTGAAGTTTTCCCCTCACTCTGAGTGTAAAAACAGATTTTAGATAAGCAGTTTTACGATAAACACTCGCTAAATAAAAAACTTAATTCTGTTGTTTACATTTATACAATAAAACCTACTAAATGAGCGGTTAATCATGTTTACCCAAAATGCCCCTTAAAACCCACAGTGAATACCTAATGACCCATGCCAATCAGCATAGATGGATGGATTCATGGAAAAACATGTTTTGCCAAATTCAATGGGATCAACGAATCAAGAAAAATGAAAAAAAAATAATTATAAAAGTAATACTAAAAAAACGAAAAAGAGCACAGCAAATAACTAAATAAGTAAAAGTCATAAAAGTAGGAAAAACACAGTTTACCCATTTATTTAGAGAAATGATCATATAAAGGGTGAAAAGTTGCAGATCCAACATAAACAAATGTAAAGTAAATTCAAGGCATGAATTCAAAAGGCACAATATATGTGGTAAGAATACTGCATACTGGCTTTACAAGTATCACGAATAAGTGGATCAACAAATCACAAAGGGAAATACTAAATGGTCATGATAAAATATATGCTTCAGCCATTAAGATATTATTTGGGTGTTCTAATCATTTTCAGTAAATCATGTTGATCATGTTGATTTTTGGTAGCAAATCAATGATCTACATATTGACTTATTAGCAAAAAATGTCACCCAATTATGCGGGAGTAACTCCATTTAAAGAAAGAAAATAATATATTTAAGGGAAATGCTAACAAGTGCCCTTACTAACAAGTGCCCTAAGGGCACTTGTTAAGAAGACCAAATAAAAGAAGAAATTTTGTCTTGGAAATGGTGCATTCAATGCATGGAAACTTTAAAAAGTAACTTTTTCTGCTTTAAATTTATCAATTATTTCTATTTTTGCATCCTTAACAAGTGCCCTAAGGGCACTTGTTAGCAAGACCCTATATTTAAAACTTCGGGCTTATGAATTTGTGATTGTGACTATTATCTTAAACGTTATACATATAACCCTTTGGCCTAGCCTATCCCTATGGCTATGTCCCCATACCTTGGAATACATATTTCCGGTTCAAAAGTTTTAACATTCAAAGAAAATGATTAAACTGGAAAAGTTCAAAAGGACTTCACTGGGTTAACAGATCAAGACAAATGTAATAAAATCATGAAAGTGAAAACTAACAAAATAAGAGCATGCAAAAACTAGTTTAGACGAATAAATCAGGCAAACACATAGGGAATGAAGACATATCATAAACTTCAAAAAGGATAGGAAGCACGTCAAGTCAAAGCATCAGACTACCCAGATATATTCGGGTTCGTTGCAGTCAAAGAATGTTGCATTTATTGCATTCAGCAAAGGGCCATTAAAAAAATATTAGAATTCTCACATTTCAACCTCAACGAATCAGATTCAAAACACAAAGTTGGAAATTGAGTCATCCAATCTTTCATTTAACAGCTCTTATTTACTATAGGCAACGAATGCATTAAATTTGGGGGGGTCAGTAAATCGATACTGGATGTATAACTAAGAGTTAGAGCATCGTACCTCAAGGATGTTACGAGCAAGGTCATTATGTCCATTTGAATGACCAAGAGTATTGGTAGGGTTATGAGATAAATAACCTTCATCCTCTGAAAAAAAGGATATATTTTAACAATACTATACTGACAAAAAAACAGACCATTAAAAGAAACAATCCAACAAATGATTAGGATATAAGATTAAAGCCTTGTTACACTTGCCTGCTTCTTCATCTTCCATCTGATCAGCACTGAAAATCCAATTATGTTCTTCTTCTGGCTCCTCTAAAATAACAAAATCAACTTAAGTAACTCACAAAGACAGGAAAAAACAGAGAGCGTATTGTTATGAGAAAACACAAATAACACTAACCATTGTTTGGATCTGGATTAAGCTCTGCACACTCACAGAATACTTGAAACAGAGAATCCACTGGAAAACAAGAAAATATATTGTCAGAAGCAATTAGCAAACAGCATGTCACCTAATTACTACGTGTACAACAAAAGCTTTCTGTTTTACTCTGTTGGATTTCTGAGTAGTTAGTGGTTTCCTTGTTAGTCGCTGTTAAGTGTTTTTATATAAAGGCAAGAAATATTATGTTTATAATTAAACCAAAGCAGGTACAAGCAGTGTTGTCAAAAATCGACCATGGCAGTGCCATGGCGGATATCGGTGGCAAGATTTGGGCTCTCCGCTATGGTCAATTTCAGCCAATATGGCGCGATTTTCCACCATAATCCAATAAGACGGTGCCATGTGGTGGCTGGTATGGCGGGATTTTGGCTCTTTGCCATCGACAACACTGGGTACAAGTAGTACAACCCCCAGTTCAACAATACAACTCAGAATGAATAGGATATTGAACATCATAAAACAGCAACAATGCACACTGTTTAAAGCACCCAAAACTGAGGGGTAGACCTCACAAAACTGAATCATGTAACCATCATAGTTCAGAATCAGCCCAATAGACCACACCATCCCCGCCATAGATGATGTTAGTTACTTACGTATAAATAATTCTTGTATCCTCTCATTTCAGTATTATTTTAATATAAATCCATGCTCCAATGGAGCTTATCACACACCAACAGACACACACATACTATTTTCCTATCAATCCTGATACCTAACATAATGTACATAATTGTTGGAAGAAGAAAACGAATATCATACACTGAGTTGGATCAGATGGAATTAGCCTCATCTCTCTGACATTTGATAAATCAAGAACATGATTGGATTCTGAATCTGAGTCATCGGAATTGAGATCCTCATCTGCCTCCGTTTCAATCTAAACCAAGTAATAAGAATGAGAAAATTGGTAGAGAAAGAGTAAATGCTAAATTAACAGTTTGATGTCGACAACAAACACATACATCTATTTGATTTCTAAAATAATCCTTAAAATGTCAAATGTAGGTCAGATTGGTATTTTTAGGATAATAATATAATAAGTTCCTTGGAGATTTTTTGGGTACAGTACCATATAGCAAAATTTAAATTCACTTCAAAATAATTAAATATAAACAATGACAAGGCACAAAATGATTGGATGTTGGGCACCATACCCAACAAAACTTCAGGGTGCCAAAGTGTTCAACAAGAACAACAACCAAGCCTTATCCTACGATTTGGGGTCGGCTACATGGATCAAATTACGCCATAATGTTCTATCAT
Organism: Medicago sativa; assembly: GCF_051527215.1. NCBI lineage: Eukaryota > Viridiplantae > Streptophyta > Magnoliopsida > Fabales > Fabaceae > Medicago > Medicago sativa. The sequence continues at coordinate 32,287,669 of NC_140752.1, read as the reverse complement.
AAACCATATTTCATAAAATATTCACCTAATACTATTTTTCAACATTTTAATTTATGACTAATTATTTTATTAGGAAACCAAGGAAAATAAGGTTTCTGGAATCTAATTTTAGGATCAATAAACACGGAAATTAAGGAGGGGTTCTCAACAAAACTAGGATTTATAAACCCAGAGCTTGTTTTAGACAAGATTGACACTATTGGCAATCATAAAGCGCAAAGTACCATCACCACCATTAGGTTTGTATCAATAACATTATTAAGAATCACAAATTAAATTGAAATATCTGTTTGAAAAATAATTAAGAAAAATTATTAAAAGGAAAAAAAAAAAAGAAGAATGAAGCCTCAGTCTAGTATTGTGCATCAGGCACCATATAAGAACGGTTTTTCTTTCAGACGGCACTTGCTATAACAAGTAATCATCATTCACTTCAGTTAGTCTTTATGATCAGATATTTGAAAAGAAAAAAAAAATGAAAAGAACAAGAAAAGTACAATTTTCATTTTGCAGTATGCAATGAAAAATATTTAAGCAGAAAATTTACTAAAGAAAAAAGGATGAAGCCTCAGTCCGGTATTGTGCATCAGGCACCGTATAAAAACGGTTTTTCTTTCAGACGGCACTTGCTATAACAAGTAATCATCATTGGCTTCAGTTAATCTATATAATCAGATATTTGAAAAGTTGAAAAAAAATGAAAAGAACAAGAAGAAAGGTACAATTTTCATTTTGCAGTATGTAATGAAAAATATTTAAGCAGAAAGTTTATTAAAAAAGAATGAATCCTCAGTCTGGTATTGTGCATCAGGCACCGTATAAAAACGGTTATTCTTTCAGACGGCACTTGCTATAACAAGTAGTCATCATTGGCTTCAGTTAGTCTATATGATCAGATATTTGAAAAGAAAAATGAAAAGAATAAGAACAAGAAGAAAGGGACAATTTTCATTTTTTCAGTATGTAAGGGAAAGACAATGACCATGTTTTTTTCAGTATGTAGGTATATCGATACTAATTTTAGTAGGAAACTGCTGAAATTAAGGTTTATAGATCATAATTTTGTTGAGAACCTCTATAGTAGGAAACCACAAAAATTAGGGTTTCTTGCACCTCAGTGGCTCGACACTGCATAGTAACCCACAAGCTTTGATACTTTCGATCAGCTATGGGACTAATTCTTAGGCGCGCATCAAAACCCATCGCCCCTCTCAAAGTATGTTTTGCTGAGATCAAAGAAGGGTCAACTCCACACCACAAAGACTGCTTATACAACTGAACCAAATCCATTGGGTATTTTAATTTAACCCACATTTCATATTTTAAAGTAACAAATCGATCATTTTCATTTTCTCAAACACAACAAGCATCCATATTTTCCGTTGAGATCAATTTGAGTATTTACTCTAAAAATAGAGGGGGAAAACATGGTTAGCTTATAAGCTATGAAGCACTGACACAGCCACTCGACACTGGTAATAATTTGAGAAAATGAATTAATTGAATCTAATCACAGTGCGCATGTTAGTGTCCCACAACACACTGTTCTTAACCCACATTTCATATTTTGAAGTAACAAATCGATAATTTACCTTTTCTCAAACACAAAACAGGTCTCTATATTGCTAAATTGTATTAAGACTAAAAATAGATGAAAAAAGCTTGGCTATAAGATCGACACGGACAGAACATGATTTAACTGAATCTAATCACATGCGTCAGTGTTGTGCCAGACGCTTGACACTGGACCAGGGTCATCTCCACACCACAAATTCAACACTGCTTAACCAACAGAATGTCTGAACCACACTCATTGGGCATTTTAGACTAAATTAACCTACATTAAACATTTTTAAGTAACACAATTTGATAATTTTCATTTTCTCAAACACAAAACACATCTCCATGTTTTTAGTCGATATCAATCTTTATCTAATATACATTTACGCTAAAAATATATGATAAAAGCATAGTTATTAATATTTTTTTGACAGGAGATAAAAGCTTAGTAATAAGCTAGACAGAACACACCAACACCGACACATCGACACCAGTCAAATTTGAGAAAATGAATTAACTGAGTCTAATCACTTGTGTCAATATCGTTCCAGACACACTGTTAATCAGAAGTTATAAACCAACTGAACCACGCTCATTGGGTATTTTTAAAACTAATTTAACCCACATTTCATATTATAAGTAACAAGTTGATAATTTTTTCTAAGTATATTCACTCTAAAAATAGATGATAAAAGCATACTTATAAGCCACACATAACACAACAACAATGACACAGGTAACAATTTGAGAAAAACAAATTTAAGTGAATCTAATCACATGTGTCAATGTCATGTTGTCATACAATGGACCAACAACACTAACACATCGACATCAGTAATAATTTGAGAAAATGAATTAAACAGAATCTAATCACTCGTGTAAGTGTCATGTTAACATACACTGGGCCAACAACACTATCACATCGACATCGGTAATAATATTAGAAAATTAGTTAACTGAATCTAATTACATGTCTGTACCATGTCAGACACTTATGGAACACTAGACCAGCAACACTGACACATCACATTGGTAATAATTTGAGAAAATCACTTGTGCCGCTGGATACTGGACCATCAACAGTGACACATCGACATCGGTAATAAGTTGAAAAATTAACTAAATCTAATCACATGTGTCAGTGTCAGACATCGGACACACCTTCAATCAGAAGTTATATAAGTAAGTACCTGAGTATAGAGACAAGGAACAGAGTAAGCCTCAGGATCTCTAGAAACAGCATGAAGAGAAACAGACAAGAAATCAACAGCGTATCCTTTAGATTTATCCACATCACTAACCCATATCACTTGCCTGTAAAAAATACAAACAACAACATAGTTAACAGAAAAAATAATTGTGATTATTATGAGTGATTATGAATCATAATTATACTTACTTGGTAGTGATGTAAAGTGTGCCAGGGGATTCGCGAGGAAGATTAGCGAGGGCTATGTCGACACCAGATAGGACACGTTTCAATTCTTCGCCGTTTTCTGTGTCGATTACTGGCTCGCCGCTTATTGCTCTTAACCCTAATGCCATTTTTTCAGTTTGTTTGCTCTCTTTGGTCCGAAATTTGCGACTCTTTGTTGTGTTGGTTTGTAGTCAGGGTTTTTTAGGGGTTTTATTTTGGTATTTCAAATCCTTCAAAAAAAAAAATTGATATTTTAAAAGGAAAAAAATATGAAATTTCTTGTCAAAAATTAATTCCGCTGTTCAAAAATTAAGTCCTCATGAGCTTAGCTCAGTTGGTAGGAACAACACATGGTAATATGCAAGATCCGGGTTCAAACCACGGCCACAAAAAAAAAAAAATCGAGATTACCCCTTTTGTTAAAAACATGAACACCGAGATAATGTTTTCGGATATAATATTTTGAGTTAAATGTTTTTTTTTTTTTTGAAAATGTGATGTTAATTTGACTTGTGGGGTATCACTTACTTAATTAAATTTGAATATGATGATCCAAGCCATTGTAATAAAATATTCTGTTAGTTTTTTTTATGACATTTTCTTAATTTTTTATATTAAATATAAGTTTTTAAATGTCGTTCGCTTACATTCAATTTTTTTATCCAACCTCTATCAGTGAGATGAGTGAGTTAGGAAACTCATTGAATCAAACTACAAAAAAATCTCTAAAGCTTGCTCTCTCTCTCTCTATAAACTTCTTCAGATTAAACATTTTTTCTAAGAACATTTGTAGGATTAGAGATCTAGATTGATGAAGTGCTATGTTGAAACAAAATAAGTTTAAACAATGCCTCTTGAGTTTTGATGATAACAAGGTATTAAAAGTTCAATTGGATATGCTAATATTTTTTCAAGTGTGTAGGACTATAGACTAAAAATTATATGTCTCAATCAAGTATTGGTTCTGGAAGAACAATTTAGAGCAAATAAATTTTCAAGAGAAGTCAAGTTGCAAGTCAGAGTCTGAAGTTTATCCAGAAGCTGAATGTGTCAGAGTCTGAAGATCACCTAGAAGAAGAACCTCAGACCCTGAAGTTAGTTTTTATGGTTATTTGAAGACACAAATATGCATAAGGACTTAGAAGACTAGAGCAACGATAGTTATGAAGAATTAGAATGTCTTTGGATGTTATTCTCAGAAAAAGGACAGTGAAGGACATATAGTACAATTGTACAACCACTGCCTCCACTATCCAACATTTCCATGTGCACAGTACAAGCTACAATTGTTTCTCTACTGGATTAGAACGGTTAATTCCTTATCAAGGTTTTCAAATTATTCCTTTCTAAAACATTAACCAAATCAAGCAACAAATCAATGATTATTGATCAAGCTTCTCTAACGACTCTTTGATGTGTTGACACTCTTCAACGTCTCTTTGCAACCTCTATATAAAGGATCGAATACTTGAAGTGTTGGTGTAAGCCCTAGAGGCCAATAGTTTATGTTAAACTTATATTATGTATCATGACTTTTATTATTAAATAATATATGGCACTCTTTATTGTATTTGTTGTAATGTTAATAAAGTCCCTAGAATAGGTAGTTCGTATAATGGCATATTAAATGTGACTTAATCATGAGATTACATTATCTTAAAGAATGATATTTTTAAATGTATCCGTAGTCAAGCTTTAATATGAATTGGGATAATAATAAAGCGTCGAAACTATTATGTATGTAAACTGATGACCACATCTCATGGGTCATAGATCTGAGATATTAAGTCTATACATAGGCATAAATATTAGAAGTAATATTTATACTGGATTGACCCACCGTGAGAATACTACATAGTATGTTATGAAAATGTCATAAGATATTCTCACAGTGATAATAGTGTATATCACTCTTAGACCTGAAACCACTATATATCATCCCTAGATGTGGACTCAAGTGCTTTATTGCCATTCTAACGTTGTCTGTAAAAGGATAACCATAACGTTGGCTAATGGGTACTTGATGAATCATGTCGAGGGACATGAGTGTCCTAGATGAGTTTTGTCCCTCCTCATAACAGGAGATATATCTTTAGACCTCTTGATGAAATATGACTGTAAAGTTTCATGGCCATGCCGAACTAAGTCAATATGATATATTGGACGTATTCATTATTCAATATATTTCGGGATCAAGAAATATAAATATTGATCTATACAAGGGTGACAATATCTATGCCTTGTGATCAATATAGATATGAGAACAAAGGAGTAATTGTACACATGCATATTATCATGGAAAAGGTTTCGTCAGATCACTTGACATTCTTGTCACTTAGGTAACAATGATGTGTTGCTAGATACCACTTATTGTTTATAATATTAAATCTAATATTTAATATTATTGCCAACGTGACTAGAACCTATGGGGTCACACACAAAGAACGATCAAAAGAGAAATATAAGTAAGACTTATATGATGGATGCGTTTAGCAAATAACGCTAATTAGTTAGCAAAAGACTAAACTCGTTATTGGGCTTACGGAAGCCCAATGGTGACTTCTGACTTGCAGAGCACACTAGGAGTTCTATAAATATAACACTCGTGCGGAAGTCTTGGTTACACGTTTTAAAAACCCTAATTCTCCCAAACCTCTGATTGCTGCTGGGCTAGCACCTGGAATTGGAGGAGCATCATTTGTGTGGACTAGTAGAGGAGCATCACTTGTGTTGGACATTTCTTCGATTTCTCTAAAACTCAGAACACTTAAGTTCAGAAGCTTGAAGAACAGCTTCTGAATTGGGTGATCAGGAGCGTATGCAGCGGAATAAAAACAGAGAGAAAGGAAAGAAGAAATACACAAGCAATTATACAGGTTCCTTCCACAAACCGGAAGTAGTCCTGTCCCCCCTTGCACTTCCAAGGAGATTTCACTATAATGTAATATCTGATTACAAATGCTCACTGCTAAAACTAGCAAGAGACTTCAAATGCTCAAGCACACAAGCAAGAGACTTCCTATGCTCAAGAACACAATCAAGAGACTTCTATGCTCAAGCACAACTGCAAGACTTCTAACCAAACAAAATTACAAAGAAAAATGTTTGAGATTGAACACTTGATATACAATCAGTGGTGTTCACAATACAAATCAGATAAGACTCTTAAGACTTAAGAATTTCTAAGATATGAACTTGAGATACATAAATTTTAAGTGAACTTTGAATGCAGAACAATTTCAGCAGAGTTTTGGCACTTGTAAAATGTTGAGTCTTGTGTTCAGCATTACCAAACTCTAAGTCTTCACTCCTTTATATAGAGGAGTGAAAGAGACGTTGTGAAATTGCCAGCACATCAAAAAGAGTCGTTATTGAAGCTTGATCTTTCACCAATGATCCTTTGCCTGATTTAGTTATTGTCCTACGAAGGATCAATTTCAAATCAATTCCAGTTGAGAGGGAACATTTCTGCAGGCTTGGTTGTATATTCAGAGCTGTTATTTTGTCTTGTAGCAGAGACACAAAACAGAGTAGTGGAGAAGGTGGTTGTACAGTTCGTACAAAGTACAATGTCAATGCTCTTGTTCCTTTTGCAAGCAAATGCCTTCAAATATTTTTGAAATGACCGTTGCAAAGTTCCACTAGTCTTCTGCCATCTTTAGAAGAGTTTCAAACCATGAAACAACTCTTGAATCCTTGAATTCTGCAAATTCAGTTGATCTTCAGCTTCTGGTGAAAATAGCTTCTGATAAGGCATCTTCTGATGAGGCAGCTTCTGATGACGTGGCACTTCAGGACCTCTAGTCTTCAGGAGCACTAGTCTTCAGGAGCTTCTAGTCTTCAGGAGCACTTTGCCTTCAGGAGCTTCTAAGCTTCAATCTTGTTGATTCCTTTGCTCTTTATTTACTCATTCAGAACCTTTGTATGATATAAATTTTTTGTATATGGTCCTGTACACTTGAACAAATATTAGCAATTCCAATTGTCAAATTTTAATACTTTGTTATCATCAAAACTCTAAAGGTTTATTGTTAAACACATTTTGTTCCAACAATCTCCCCCTTTTTGATGATGACAAACAATAGTATTTAAAACTTGATCAATTATTGTTAATCTAATTAACAAGTTGACTTTAGGGTTCTGAGGTTTGTAAGATCTAACTCCCCTAGAGTCTGATAGTCTTTAAGGTGAGGTTTGTAAGCTCCCCCTAAGTTCTATCCAAGTTAATTAAATTCATTTAGCGCGCAATAATATTTCAAATGAAAAGTAGATTATAGATGAGAAGAATGGTTCAATTAATTTTATTTGAAATTTGATACTCCTTCTTCCGTTTAGAGCTTATACCTTTCAGGTAAGAATGATAGAAGTTTTTCAAAATAATTTTCAAATATCATTAATAATGGGGCTCAAAGCCTTTAAATACTATCACATATACTCCCCCTTTTGTCATTAGCAAAAAGAAAATAAACAAAAAGAAGAGATGAGAAAAACTTAGAGTAAAAAGGTTCAGAGCAATATAATCAGAGCAAATTAACCATTTTCAAAGTAAAAACAAATGTTCAAGGTTAATCAGAGCATATATCTTAAGAACAATATGTAAAACATGAGATGATATACAATATTAATTAGAAGCAAAAAGAAGTTCAGAGTATAGATAATTTTCAGAAGCATAAAAAATAGCAACATAATTAATAAAGAAAACTGAACAACTAAGGTGTGCATCTAAGGGTTGGGTTGTTGAGGTTGTTGGATTAACGCCATCAAACGAGTAATGTCCTCAGATTGCTTCTTCAGGAGCTCAGTCTGCTGCTTAACAGTTTCTTCAAGAGCTAACTGTCTCTGAAGTAGAGAATCTTCCCTAGCCTTAGACTCTTCCTGCTGTTTTGCTATCTTCTACTTCAGCATCTTGAATACCTTTTCTTCTCTTGATACATACTCTGATTCTGAATAGAAAGGTTCATTTGCTAGATACAGAATTGGGCCTCTAGCTTGCTCAGCTAAATGCATATTCTCCAAGTGGCGTCTCACTGCAGCAGCTTGGATTCTAAGACATTTGTCACTCACAACATCTAGCAGTTCAGAAGCTTTGCTCTTCAGAGATGTCCAACGATCCTCATAGTCAATGGATAGAGTTGGAACGTTTCTTTGTTGCATTAGAGCTTTCACTTCTGTGCTGATCTTTGATAACTCAGATTCAATGTATTCAGATTTCAGAATGTTTAAGGGTGGTTGTTCAAGGATCTGAATATCAGATGAAGATGAGGGTTGGTCAGAAACACTAAGTTTTTGGTGTTGAATAGGTTCAGAATCTGGGACAGACGCAGAAGGTTCAGACTCTGTCACTGGAACAGATTCTGGAATGGTCTTTTGTTGAGTAGGTTGTGGTATTTGTGATGTTGGTGATTGATGATGGGGGCTTTCTGAAGCAACTTCAACAGAAGCCACTTCAGAGGCTTTTTGTAGATTAACACCAGGAAGTTCACCTTTATAATGACTTTCAAGATTATCTAATACTGTGGTGTCTTCAGTAGGAATTGATGATGAAGGTTCGACAGGATTGTCAGGAATGATCATGTTGAGAGGCTGAATGATTTGTGGTTTATCACGATGGTTTGGGGGTAGTTTGCTATACTTAAGCTCTAAGATTTTTCCTACTCTTACCTCAATAGGTTCGTTAGGTGATACAGGTTTAGTAGGCTTTTTCTGTAGCTTGGATGATGATGACTGGCCTTTTGGAGTAGTTTTAAGAAGGGTATTTAAGGTCATGTCATCACTATCAGTGGATGACGATGAAGGTGAGATGGTGATTAAGGGTTCTGAAATCTGAGTTACCTTGACTGAGCTGTCAGCTTCTGAGGTAGACTCTGGAGCAGCAGCTTTTGGAACAGATCCTGAAGCACCAGGTTCTGATGTTCATTGAATCTCTTCCAGACCCATCTGAGCTTCCTCCACAGCATCTTCTGCAGCTTCACCAGCAATTGCCTTAACTTCAGCAATCTTTTTCAAGAAGAATTCATCACGGTTTTCTTGCCCAATAGCCTTGAGCTTTTCATCCCTCTCCTGAATGTATTGTGCAGCCTTTTCCTTCCTTTATGCTATCAACTTGTCAGCATGTTCTTTGGCCATTCTTGCCATAGCAGGAGTCACTACAAACATAGGACTGACAATCTGTTCAGGAACTTGCTTCCTTTTTCTAGGCTTTTGCTCTTCTGCCTCCATTTCTTCAAGAGCTAAATTCACCTTCTCCTTGGTGATTGAGGTATCTCCTTTACCTCTTCTTATCTTCTGAGTAGAAACAGAAGCACTGTCGTAGTTAGTTACTTCAGACTTGGCAACCCTTTGTTTCTTGGCCTTAGCACCAGCAGCTTCAGACTCAGTATTGCTCATGGTCCTTTTTCCCTTGATTCCTTCAGGAGCATCAGGAACATTTTCATTCTGAATGTTGGCACTTGATTCTCTGGCATGTGCAGCTACATATCCAGCCAAGACTTCAGGATTATTCTCCTTTGAGATGGAAGGAAAATCCATTATCAGTTCTGATTCAGCTGTGGATATTTCCATACCCTTTTCGTTGAGAGAAACTTTAGAGATAATCCCCATATAAGCCAGAGTCCTGCTATTGATAATCTTCCCAGCAGTAGTAACCTTAAAGTAATTGTCAAAAGCATGCTTGAATCTTCTCAGAATATCCAGCATTTTGCCTTGATGGAAGATTTCAGACATCATCCTTCCACATGGTACTTGCTTTCTTTGCTTGTTGATTCCTTCTTTGATAGCCCAGCACAGATGATGCATGAGGTATCTTGAAAGATTTATCTTCTGAAAAGAAGCCAAGAAATACAGTACTAGTTTGTGGTCCAGATTTGGTTGGTCAGACCCTCCTCCTCTCTGAAAGAAGCAGTCAGTGATAAACTTCACGAGTATTCTGGGATTATCTTCCATGTCCACATACTTAGCATCTGGGTTTCCTTTCAGCAGCAAATTCGTGAAGCTTTCTAACAAGATATCCTTCTTGCTGACTTTCCACTGAAATCTGCCTTCAGGATCTACTCTGCATGCTCTTGCAATAACTTCTTCTGTGATGGTTATAGGAATACCCATCATTGCGGATCTGATTTCTAAACCTTTGAACGGTTCAAGACCCATTTGTTCTCTAGTCTTCCCTTTCAGACTTGAATTACTTGACACATCTTGTCTTTCTTCCAACTTAGCAGCTCTCAGATTGTAGACTTCAACCCTTAACCAGAAATCCTTGACCAGATTTTCATATGTTGGTCCATTCAACATACAAAAGGATCAATTTCAAATCAAAAAGAGTCGTTGTTGAAGCTTGATCTTTCACCAATGATCCTTTGCCTGATTTAGTTATTGTCCTACGAAGGATCAATTTCAAATCCATTCCAGTTGAGAGGGAACATTTCTGCAGGCTTGGTTGTATATTCAGAGCTGTTATTTTGTCTTGTAGCAGAGACACAAAACAGAGTAGTGGAGAAGGTGGTTGTACAGTTCGTACAAAGTACAATGTCAACGCTCTTGTTCCTTTTGCAAGCAAATGCCTTCAAATATTTTTGAAATGACCGTTGCAAAGTTCCACTAGTCTTCTGCCATCTTTAGAAGAGTTTCAAACCATGAAATAACTCTTGAATCCTTGAATTTTGCAAATTCAGTTGATCTTCAGCTTCTGGTGAAAATAGCTTCTGATAAGGCATCTTCTGATGAGGCAGCTTCTGATGATGTGGCACTTCAGGACCTCTAGTCTTCAGGAGCACTAGTCTTCAGGAGCTTCTAGTCTTCAGGAGCACTTTGCCTTCAAGAGCTTCTAAGCTTCAATCTTGTTGATTCCTTTGCTATTTATTTTTTGTATGATATAAATTTTTTTGTCTATGGTCCTATACACTTGAACAAATATTAGCAATTCCAATTGTCAATTTTTAATACCTTGTTATCATTAAAACTCTAAAGGTTTATTGTTAAACACATTTTGTTCCAACAAACATGTCTTCTAGTGGTGATGGACCTACTGTTTCTGAAGATTCCAGAAATGTATCATATGACTATGGTAATGACGACAAGTCATCTGGTTCTTACAAGCCACTTATGTTCAATGGTGATCCTGAAACATTTTCTTGGTGGAAAAGTAAAATCTACACTCACATCGTTGGTATAGATGAAGAATTGTGGGATATCCTTGAAGATGATGTTGATCTTACATTGGATGAAGAAGGTGTAGATTTTGATAGAAAGAAACACACTGCTGCTCAGAAAAAGCTTTATAAGAAACATCATAAAATCAGAGGAATTATTGTTGTTGTTTTACCTCACAAAGAATACTTGAAGTTGGGTGACAAATCTACTGCTAAATCTATGTTCAAGTCTTTGTGCTTCTAACTATGAAGGCAACGAGAAGGTCAAAGAAGCCAAAGCTAATATTTTTGTTCAACAGTATGAGATGTTCAAGATGAAAGAGGATGAAAACATTGAGGCTATGTACTCAAGGTTTCAGACTCTGAAGAAAAACTATGTAACTTCTGATCATGTGAACAAGATTCTAAGGAGCTTTCCTGCTAACTGGAGATCTAAGGTGACAACTATTGAGGAACCAAGAGATCTAAACACATTCAGTCTTAAAGATCTTATAAGTTATCTTAAATGTCATGAGTTAGGACTCAATGAAGATGAACTTGTGAAGAAATCCAAATCTATAGCACTGAAGTCAAAGGGAATGTCTTCAAAATCTCTCAAAGCTGATGAATTTGAAGATGAGTCTCCTACTAGAGGTTCTGAAGAAGATCCAGAAGTCGAGGAGATGACTATGCTTTCAAAGAGACTTCAGTATTTGGCTAAAAGAAACAAGTAGTTCTTAAATAAAAGGAGTGTCTACAAAGGATCAAATTCAAAGGAAAAAGATCATAAACAATGATTCAACTGCAAGAAACATGGTCACTTCATTGTTGATTGTCCAGATTTGTAAAAGAACAAGTCAAAGGAGAAGTCAAAGAAAACAAACTTCAAATCTAGTAACTTCAGAAACAAGATCAAGAAGAGTATGATGGCTACTTGGGATAATTTTGACAAAGAATTGGAATCTGAGAAGGAAGTTGAATAAGAAGCTAATCTAGCTTTGGTAGCTACAACAACTTTTGATGCAGAATCTGGAATAGATTCTGAAAATGAAGATGAGGTATAATATAAACTTACTAGATCTGAACTTATTAATTCTGTTAAAGAACTTATCAGTCATTACCAAACCAAATCCAAAGAGTTAAAAAATATGAAAGAAAGATATGTTAAGTTACTTAGAGAACATGAGAGAACTCATTTGGATATGGAAAACATAGAAAGTGAAAACAGATATTTTAAGCAAATGATTGATAAGATATTTTAAGAAACTATTAAGTGAGCAAGATATTCCACTACAAAAGTTTATTGTGACTAGCATTGAAAGAAGCAAAGTTGCTTGTATGATTTATAATGTCAGAAGGAACAAAGAAGAATGAAATGGTTTTACTGAAGAATTTGGTAAACCCAAAACCACAACTACACCTTGTTTTGACTGCATTAAGAAATGTTTAAAACCTTATTTTGTGCCAGAAGCTGACAAAACTAAAGTTCTGAACCAGTCAAAACCTGAAGCTTCTGAATCTAAGACTCTGAACAAGTCAAAAGTTCCTAAGTCTAAGGTTTTGAATAACTCTGGACCTGTTAGCCTGTAAATTCAACAGGTTCATTTAATATAGTCAACATTTGTTTGACCTTTTATTTTGCAGGAATCGAAGGCTTTCTCATTTTAAGGTTGAAGATTTAGACAAAATAGAAATCTAATGAGTGATTTGAAGTTCGATGGAACAAAGTCGAAGAGAGCTCGCGTCGAAGTCATGCAGTGAAGGCGGGAAAGCACGATTTCCTGCTTGGAAGCGGTTTCCTTAGTGGAAATGTGGGGCAAGCAGTTGTCCAAGCCAAAAAATGAGTCGCAAATCATATACAAAATTCTACAACACTCAAACTACCGGCGACAAGGGAAACCAGTTATACAGAATGTATGTAAACTGACCACCTTTTTTTAATGCTTTGCATTTACCTTTTCCTTTAAGTTTACGTGCTTAAAGCCCTTTGTCTTTTCGTTTTTACTTTACGTTGCTTTTGCTTGCAATATCAAACCTGTTGAGAGACAATGCCTTTTCTTTACTAACCCGTCCTGCTCTCTAAGTAACCTGAGTGCATCTCGTGGCTCTTTTTTCAAACCCTTTTTTTCGATCAAAACATTTGCACAACATGCTCCTGAGATCTCTAGTTCGGTCTCGCTTGTAATATTCAGAACTAGCCCGTAGTTTGCCGAAAACACATGCAAACAAATTGGCACACCCAGTGGGACCCTGTTTGTGCAATTGATTTTCAAAAACTTTTTCATAAAAAACTGTTTTAAAAAAACTTTTTCAAAACCCATCTCCTTAGTGAGATCCGTTTTTAGAATTTTGTTACTATTTCGGGGTAACTTTATTGCTAAAAACAACAAATTGTTTGTGTATGCATTTGAGAGGTGGTAAATCTATGGCTCGTGCCAGTTTATCCTCTTCACAATCATCTTCACAAGCACAATCCTTACAAGCGACCTCTCCTTTGGGAGATTTAGGGTCCGTTTGGTTCGGGGGTTTTGATGGGGAGGGGAGGGAAGGGGAGGGAATATTTTAACTTTGTTGTGTTTGGTTCAATTTTTAGATGGGGAGGGGAGGGAGAGGAAGGGGAGCAAAATCCCTTATAAGTTCATTTATTGCTCCCCCTCAAATTGGAGTTTTTTTGGAGGGGAGGGGAGGGAAAGATAAATGAGTTAATGCAATTTTAATTATATTGACATAATTATCCTCATATTCATTTTTAAATGACAAAATCGTCCTTATTAAAAATTTAAGTGTTTTCAATATATTGCTTATTACCCTTTTTTCTTAACATGCCTATATCATCCTTTTCTTCTTCTTTTTTTTTTTTTTAAGTAGAACCACATATTCTTTTCTTTTAATATTTTTTTTACGAGAATTTTTTTTTGTACTAACGTTGTTCTCATTTTATTATTTAATATTTTTTAATTGTATTATATATTAAAACATTATCAACAAATTTTGTGCGGGATTATTTATAAATATATTTTATAAATCAGTTCTAACAATAACTTTTTTATAAATATTTTTATACTTTCGTAGATTATTTTATAAATATATTTTATAAATCAGTGCTCTAATATTTATGAATACCCAATATCTTGTCAGAAGTTTTGTGTATGATTATTTATGGCGTTTATAGTTACTAAGTTTTCATGTTTAATTTTTTATGAAGTGAATAATTTAAAAATCGTCATACTATTTTAATATTAGAGGGATAAGAAAGTAATTTAGTTTTAAAATCCCTCCCCTCCCTTTGTGAACCAAACATATATTTGATTAAAATCCCTCCCCTCCCCTTCCCTCCCATCATTTGAACCAAACATATATTTAATTGAAATATCTCCCCTTCCCTTCCTTCCCTTTCCCCCTCCCTTTCGTTGAACCAAACGGACCCTTAAGCGTGTCGACCCCTGTGGGGGCAACTATGGCTATGCCAGTTTCGACGAAAATGAGTTTAACCACTCCCTCAAACGTTTCTACGTCTGTTCCGATGACACGACCAGAAATGGGAACCGTTATACCCCTATTCACTGCTGGTGTTCCTTCGACTACCAGTACTCAAAGTTCTCCTTTAGTCAGGCCTAGGTTTGATGATCGAAATACAAGTATGCAAAACCTTTCTAGGGAACAACCGTATGGTATGCCAACTTCAATGATGGAAAATGTACATAATAGTGCGTCTGCATTTGCAGACCAAGAAAATCCGTTCATAAGGCACAACGTACATAGTCCCTCAAGTTCTAGCATTTTTGGTTGGAATACGCTGCCAGTGTTGACAGTAGATTCGATGAATTTGTTAAGACAATAAATGGATGAGAGTAACGCGTTTATCAACCGGTTTATCAACCAGTTACAAAAATACAAAATAAACAATCGTTGTAGTTGATCGAACCAATGGTTCAAAGGCCACAACATGTGCCTCAACCCCAACCGGTCAAACCAATAATTCAGGGTCAACCTGAAGTGATATTGGTGGATAGAAACAATATTGCCGATGAGGTTGTTAGGAATGTCCAACAACAAAACATAGGAGTGCATAACAACATAGCCAATTTGGTCGAAAATATAATGGCTCAAAATGGTTTGAATATTAGCCTACACAGGCCAAACTTTGTTTCTCCTTTGTCGGAATTGGTATTACAATCTGAACTTCCTAGGGGTTATAAAATTCCTAAGTTCACCAAATTTGCAGGGGATACCAGTGAGTCCACTGTCGAACATATCACAAGATATTTGATGGAGGTAGGAGATCTAGAAAATGATGAGCATTTGAGGTTGAAATATTTTCCAAATTCTCTAACAAAGAATGCTTTTACATGGTTCACTACTCTTGCACCTCATTCGATCCAAAGTTGGACTGAATTAGAAAGGTTATTCCATGAACAATTTTACATGGGCCAATCTAAGATAAGTCTAAAAGAATTGGCAAGTGTTAAGAGGAATTCCACTGAATCTATTAATGACTATCTCAATAGATTCAAATTATTAAAGGCAAGATGTTTCACTCAAGTGCCTGAACATGAGTTGGTCGAAATGGCTGCTAGTGGCCTAGATTATTCCATCAGGAAGAAATTAGACACTCAACACTTGAGAGATATGGCCCAGTTGGCCGATAGAGTTCGACATGTCGAAAGACTAAAGGCTGAAAAAGCCAGAACTCAGAAACATTACAAAAGATAGAAGATTGCTTATAACGGATCGGATGAAGGTAATCAAGAATTCGACATAGCTTTTGGCGATGTCGAAACAAAGGAGGTTGACATTGCTGGATAAAAACCAGGGCCCCTTATACATGTAAATCATTAAGGCCCTCTGACGGGAACAATCCTATCGAACCAAGCAATGAAAGATATGTTCCAAAAACATACACCTTCGACGTAACCAAATGTGACGAGATCTATGATCTTTTAGTTGTTGACGATCAAATAGTAGTACCAAAAGATTTGAAAATCCCGCCACTAGAGCAACGTCAAAAAATAAGTTTTTGTAAATACCATAATTTTTTGGGACATAACACCTCACGATGTTCCCTTTTTAGGGATTTGGTTCAAAAGGGTCTCGATGAAGGTAGATTGAAGTTTGGAAACAAGCCAAAGCCTCAAATGCAAGTAGACTTTGATCCTTTGAAGGATGCGAGCATGATGTACACTAACATTGCAGGTTGCAATATGGTTGAAGCAATCATTGATGCTGTCGAAGACTTATCGGTCGAAGCGGAGGTGGGAACAGAAGCTTATGTTGTAGAATGTCGAATGGTGGACATCAATAAAAATGCAGAAAACATCAAAGAGACTGCTCCATATCCACAGTTCGACGAGAAAAGGCGCAGATGGGTAACGATGCCATTTGGAGTGAAGAACGGTGGAGCAATGTACCAAAAGGTAAAAAAAATCATCAGATTGGAGAAAAATGATTAGAACAAGACTATGGTTTACTTGACCGAAATAAAATCAAGAAAGCCCTAGCGGTTAGGTGATGACAAGAGATGGTTAAGAGACCATTAGAACGAAGATACTATCAAAACGCTTATTGTGAGTTTTAAATAACGATGGTTAAAGTAACCATAAGGTTGATTATATCTTTGAAAAGGAATTGAGATAGTTCCTGAGGAAAAACTAAAATGGCAAACGTTGGAATTTGTTGCCATGAAGGTGAAAATTTCTAAATACAAAACAAAAAGAACGATTTTAGAATCAAATTGGATGATTCTCATCCATGCCCTTTTAGCTTTGTCAAACGACAAAAAATTGTGGGGGCAAGAGGTTTATTTGGAAATTTTTTGCCATTTTGCACAAAATAAAAGGCACCTATCGAAAGATGTAAAGTCTGTTGTGTGAAAATAAAAGTAGCACAAAAAAACATAAGAATTAAATTCGGCGAGAAAATATTGTCGAAATGCTGAAATGCTTTTGCCTGTTGTTGAGCTGAAATTGAAATCAAGCTAGATTCGCTAATTTCATCTTCCCACAAAGGGATGCTAACTTCTAAATTTTCTAGCTCAGATCTCTCCTTTTAGGCTTGGATATCTAGAGAAAAGGCCTCAGTCCTCATGGACTTGCCTTGACTGAGCTCCCTTTGTCGAAGGAGATCCTGTTTGTTGGCATCAATGGTAATCTCTCTTTTCTTCTTGAGATCACAAGCGAGGGTATCTAGCAAAGGACCAAACCCAAGCAAGAAACGAAGTAGCTCTTTGTTACTTGCAGTTTCTGAAGAATTGTTGAGAGTTTCAATCAAACCTTTGACTTCAAAATAGGAACCATCATCTTGTCGAAGATATTGGACAAGGTCCACATTCAGTATTTTCGCCTTGAATTGTTGAAGGATTTGGTCATGAGAAACGGTCAGAAGATCGTTACTTGCAAAAGGAGGAGTACATTGATTTGAAGTCAGGATAGAACTTTTGTTTTCAAAAACCAACCCTAAAGCGGCCATCGAATCCCTTCTCCTGAGGTTCATAAATGCTTCTTTATCTACAGGAACTAAGAGATGGGTAAAATGAGTGGTTTTGATGTTAGATCCTGGAGAAAAGTTACCGCCATCCTCAATTTCATCGTCAAGAGAAGACTTCTCTACTTCAGTTCCTTGGGAGGCTGATCCATCGAAGGGAGTTAATTTCCTTCGACCATAATGGTGTCATGGCTTGGATCTTTGTCAAACCAATCAACATCCTTCATGGGGGAAAGTTTATCCCCTTCACCTTGGTTCAGATGAATTTTGTCATCTTCAGCTTCATCAGTATCTTCGTTAGCGTTGCTAACACTGAAAGCAGTTTTAGGTGAAATTGAGATTTGAGGTGCAGGGGCAAGTTTTCAGTGACTTGCTGACATAACTCTATCCTTGGATGAATTTCCTCTTGCCCCTTGGGGGCAACATCTGTCTTTGGTTCGAACTCATCACTTGCTTGTACCAAACTATATATCAATCTCTACCTCTTCAACAACAGGGTTCAAAGAAGAAGAAAGATGATAAGTTTTTGGTGTAGGTCCAGCATGTTCTCCAGCAGTAGATGCAGTGTCCTATGAGATTGAATCAAAATGCAAGTTAATGGAGAACATTGTATATTCAAATTCGAAAATGAGGAAGGTACCTTATCACCGTCAGGGCAAGGGTTAGCACTTTCCGGTCCTTTGACAGGAACATTTTTGGTAGGTTCAGTATCAGAAACTTTCTTGTTGGAATCAAAAGAGGCACCCGCAGCGGATTTGCCTTTGTCAGATTTTGGGATCCATTGGGTTTTGGATTTGGACGACCATTTTGGTCTTCTTACTGGTGGCTTCAGACGTGGCCTCGATAGCTCTCTTTCGAATCTAGAAATACAAAAGCAAATCCGTTTAGAGTTTCAGTGAGCTGCATTCCGACAGGTAAAATACAAAACTTACTTGTCTTGTCTGAATTTTAGAAGCTGAGCCCGTGTCTTCTGTTGATACACTGCTTTGAGCTTTTAGTCGAGGTGAAGCTGTAAAACCAATGATACAAATATTACAACAATAAGTCTGTTTGGAGAAAATATTTGCATTCAAACATTTTTGATGCATCATCTGTTAAACAATCAATATCCAGGCGTTCGATGCGAACTTGGTGAATTCCATAGTGTAATATTTTTGGATAGTTGTGTAAACCGAATTTAGTCCAGGTCACCTGTTGATTTTTTGGTTTTAAAGAGTTCTGGATGACATCGTAGCCAAAATAGAACCAAGAAGGATAACCTGTCTCGAAAGACAAAGTAAAGTCTGTACTGGGAAGTATGGGGAATCTTATACAATGAAATGCCAAAGCCATTTTATATTTGATTTGTATATCCCCCACACGAAAAGGAAATTTTATGTTTTGAAGTTTTTCAAGCATTTTCTGTCTCAAAACCAGTGCAGCCTCCTTTACTGTTCTTTCGACGTTTAACAGATTGTACACAACTTTAAAAAATTTATGGAAAGCCTGTATCTCTTTGATATGCATACCTTTGGGTTTCTTCGACTTGCTATGCAAAGAAGGAAAAGCATTGGTCCACTTGGCACGAAACGTCGATTCATCGAGGAGGTGAGCAAAATAATACGAATGCCACCACAAAGAGAAACTTTCAGTACACTCATGAGAGATCTGGAAGGAAATAGGCTCAATTGTTGGGGCTAGGCCATTACAAACGCTAAGGTGTTGCTGGTACGGAGCTTCCGACATTTTGTGGATGTTTTTTCATAAATGGTCTCACAAAATGTGGCAATGGCCGCCGGTTTAAATTGGCTTAATCCAAATTGACGTGCTACCAAATGAGGGTAATAGCCAATCAATCTGAAATCATTTTTGCCAGTGGTGATTCTCACAGGGAGAAAAGTGGGGGTCAAGTAAGCTTTCCACACTTCGACATTGTTCGTAAGGTGTTTGTTTTCCTTCGTTGAAAATTCCCTTTGAAACCACTTAGGACCTAGCTTACGACCAACAAAAGGAGCCATAGTTGGTTCGAAGATGTCACATCTGGAAAAGACATCATAATATTCCAAGAAGTCTTCGACGGCGGACTGACCAATAGTCTTCTTGGTGAGGTGAGCAAGTCGAAATCCTTCAAACTTTCGATTGTTAACTTCTTCATCATGGACTTGTGGAATGTGGAAATTTAGCTTTGATTCAAAGGTAGCAACAAGCCACAATTGAAAGAACCACCAACGAACAGCTAGATTCAGGGTTTTGCCTTCAGTTAAATCTTTCATAGTTTCGCACCCGACCCCAATGGAATTGTACAAAGTTCCCAGGAGTAGCCTCCCTAGGTTAAATGAATGACCTTCATGAAGTTGAGTGGCCAAGGTAACGTATTGCTTAGCTATTTGAAGTGAGCGGGTGCAAAAGACATAGTGGTTGAGCCAAAAGGCGAGAAAGGCAATGTGTTATTCGTCAGAAACTTTAGTGGTGTTTTTGTCGAAGTATTTGTTTATGAATGCCTCATAAGCAACTACGTCCAACTTGAAGTGTGTCTTGTTCTCTCGATCAGGATCATAAGACTCACTGATTGGGGGCAGTCCAGTAATGGTAGCCACGTCGAACAGGGTATGTGACAATGGACCACACTTGAGTTGCATGGTGTTGGTGGAACTTTCCCAGAAGTGCATCGTAGCCAAAATGAGGTTTTAATCATAATTTAATCCGGTTCTGGAAATTTGGATTAGATTGTAAATGCCTAAAGTTCTCCAGAATGAGGCTTTCTTCGATTCTACTTTCTTTAACCAATTCAGAAAGGCATGGGCATGGAGAGCTGAAGGAGAAGATCTAAAGACTCGGTGAGCAATGTAAGACATATTGGGAATATCCTCCGAAAAAACTAAGGGTTTTCGACCCTCACAGCCAGGAAAATTTTCCTCAAGTTTTGGAGTTTTCAGTTTATGATCTTGGTAAGGCCCTAGGAAAGCGTAAACGGTACCAGAAACAGAATATAGAATCAATACCTGGGATTGCCAGATTTTTGCTTTCTCTGCATCTAGGCCAGGTTCTGGAGCGTAAGCTTGATTGTTCTTCAGTGTAAGAGTTTCAACGATGGCAACAAGAGGAATTTCTTTGCCTTTAGCGGATCCAGCTGCTTGATTGCTAGCAAAAGCCATCTTTTTTGAATTCAAAAGTTTTCTTGAAAGGGCGACAGGAGGTTCAGAAAAGGGGAAAATGGTGATAAACAAATTACTGTTGCTAAAGAAAAGGGGCAATTGAAACGGGTTGTAACGAGTGGAAACACAATGAATTTTGGCTCTTGAGTCGTCTAGATGTCGCCACGTGTGTATCGCGATGGATATGATCAATGGATGACAGTTGGTATTTGTTTTACCATGGTGTCCCACTAACTTTTCAACTGCAAGAGGTGGCCATCTAAAGCAACGAAATGGTGTCGACCACTGGGAAGAAAGTACTGATGGAACATGTGAAATACTTTCAAAAATGCCAATGTTCTCCTCGTCTGAGTCATATCGTCGAAATTGGCATTTTTGGGGGGCATTTTGTTAGCCTGTAAATTCAAAAGGCTCATTTAATATGGTCAACATTTGTTTAACCTTTTACTTTGCATGAATTGAAGGCTTTCACATTTTAAGGTTGAAGATTTCAACAAAATAGCAAGCTAACGCGTGATTTGAAGTTCGATGGATCAAAGTCGAAAAGAGCTCGGGTCGAAGTCAAGCAGTGAAGGCGGGAAAGCATGATTTCAAGCTTGGAAGCGGTTTCCTTAGTGGAAACATGGGGCAAGCAGTTGTCCAAGATGGCGGAAGTGCTGATCATGGGGTTAGTGGTTCGCCAGTTAGGTTTTTAGTATAAAAAAGTGTTTCCAAGCCAGAAAATGGATCGCAAATCATATACAGAATTCTACAACACCCAAACTATCGACGTCTAGGGAAATGAGTTATACAGAATGTATGTAAACTGATTTGTAAACCACCTTTATTTTAATGCATTGCATTTACCTTTTCCTTTAAGTTTACGTGCTTAAAGCCCTTTATCTTTTCGTTTTTACTTTACGTTGCTTTTGCTTGCAATATCAAACCTGTCAAGAGACAGTGCCTTTTCTTTACAAACCCGTCATGCTCTCTAAGTAACCTGAGTGCATCTCGTGGCTCTTTTTTTAAATTTTCCGATCAAAACCTTGGCATAACATGCTCCTGAGATCTCTAGTTTGGTCTCGCTTGTAATAATTAGAACTAGCCTGTAGTTTGCCGAAAACACAAGCAAACATGACCTAAGACTTCAAAGATTCAGATTTTGAAGAGATCGGAACCAATGACTTTTAAGTCCCAGGTTCTGATGAAAACAAAATCTATAATCTTGAAAGCTAAGGTTCATATGAGGTCAACTTTTGAAGCAGTGTGGGATTCAAGACAAAAATGTTTTTAAACTAGAGTCTTGAATGAACCTAAGCCTCATAACTTTAGGCACTAGGCACAAACGAAGTCTAAACCTTTTAGAACTAACCAAAAATGACCCATAAAGATATGGGTAGGTAAGTCTGAATTGTCCATGTTGCAAATATGCTTAAGAGGAAAGGAAAATCATAGATCATGGTACCTGGACAATGGTTGCTCGCGTCACATGGCAGGAAAAAAGTCTATGTTCCTAACCATGAATGAGGGAGGAACTATGTGATTTGGAGGAAACCAGACATGCAAGATTATTGGTATGGGAACTATTGGTAACTCTTCTATCTCTATTAATAATGTTTAGTTTGTTAATGGACTAAGACATAACCTATTTAACATAAGTCAATTTTGTGATAGTGGTTATGAAATGATGTTTGATAAGAACAATTGCTTAGTAATCAACAAAACTCATAAATCCATAGTGTTCAACGGTAAAAGGAAGAACAATGTTTTTTTAAAATCAATTTTTCAGAACTGACTGATCGTAAGATATTTTGTCTTCTGTCAGTGAGCGATAAGAATTGGCTGTGGCACAGAAGTTTGGGACATGCTAACTGGAGATTAATCTCTAAACTTAGTAAGTTACAACTGGTCAGAGGCTTACCAGACATTGACTATTACTCAGATGCACTTTGTGGTGCATGTGAGAAAGGAAAAATTATGAAACCATCTTTTAAATCTAAAGACATTGTTTTTACTTCCAGACCCTTAAAACTACTTCATATTGATCTAATTAGACCAGTGAGTACAACATCAATCAGTGGGGAGAAGTATGGATTATTCATTGTTGATGATTACAACAGATGGACTTGGGTCAAATTCCTTAGAACTATGTTTAGTAACTTCTGCATACAAGTACAGTCTGAAAAGGAAATGAAAATTTTGAAAGTTAGAAGTGATCATGGTGGAGAATTTGAAAATGATCCATTTGAAGCTTTTTGTGAAAAACATGGAATTATTCATAATTTATCTTCTCCTAGAACTCCATAACAAAATGGGATTGTAGAGAGAAAGAACATATCTTTACAAAAAAAAAAAGGCCAGAACCATGATTCATGATACTAATATTGGTAGGTACTTTTGGCCAGAAGCTGTAAACACAACATTTTATGTTTGGAACATAATCTATATTAGACCAATTCTAAACAAAACAACATATGAACTTTTAAAAGGAAGAAAACCAAGTATTTCTTACTTTCATGAGTTTGGATGTACATGTTACATCTTGAACAATAAAGTCTATCTAAGGAAATTCGATGTCAATGCTCAGAAGGGAATCTTTCTAGGTTACTCTAAAAGATCCAACACAGACAAAGTGTATCATTCTGAAACATAATGTGTTGAAGAATTAATGCACCTCAAATTTAATGACAAAGAGCATGACAATGAAATGCCAGAGCTAGTCTAAAGTTTTGCATATATTCAGTTATCAGATGAAGCTTCAGAACTTGCTCAGACTTCAGAGTCTAAAGTCAATCCTGAAGGTTCGGAAGCTGATCCAACTCCAGAAGTTCATCAAGATGAAGAAGCTTATGAAGAAACTCATTATGGTTCTCAATAAGCAACTCAATCCAAAAGCACCTTCCAATACAAGTCTTTACATTCAGAAGATCTTATCATTGGAAACAAAGACAATCCAAGGTAGACAAGATCATCTTTGTGACTGCTATAACGATTGAACCAACTTTTGTTGATGAAGCACTTTCTGGTGATGGGTGGATAATTGCAATGCAAGAAAAACTCAATCAATTTCAAAGAAATGATGTTTGGGATCTGGATGCTAAACCACCTCAGAAGAACATTATTGGAACAAAATGGTTGTTCAAAACAAGCTCAATGAACTTGGAGAAGTTATAAGAAACAAAGCAAGACTTGTAGCTCAAGGTTACAATCAACAAGATGATATTGATTACACTGATACATTTACTCCAGTTGCAAGACTAGAAGCAATCAAGTTACTTCTATCCTGTGCAGTTAATCATGGCATAATCTTATATCAGATGGATGTTAAGAGTACCCGTCTAAATGGTGTAATTTCTGAAGAAGTGTATGTCAAACAACCTCCAGATTTTGAAGATTTAAAACATCCTAATTATGTTTTTAAACTTAAGAAATCACTCTATGGTCTGAAACAAGCTCCCAGAGCTTGGTATGAAAGACTGGGCAATTTCTTGCTTGAAAATGATTTTAAAAGAGGTCAAGTTGACACTACATTATTTAGAATAACACTTAAGAAAGATTTCTTAATTGTTCAGATCTATGTTGATGATATTATATTTAGTTCTACTAATGCATATCTTTGCAAGGAATTTTCTAAGTTAATGCATGATGAATTTAAAATGAGCATGATGGAGGAATTGAAGTTCTTCCTTGGAATTCAAATCAAACAATGCAAATATGGAGTATATGTTCATCAATCTAAGTATACAAAGGAGCTTCTGAATAAGTTCAATCTTGAAGAATGCAAAGTGATGACTACTCCAATGTATCCAACCTGCACCTTAAGCAAAGAACATACTGGTACAAAGGTAGATCAGAAGTTATATAGAGGTATGTTAGCTTAACTGTTATACCTATCTGCTTCTAGACCAGATATTTGAAGGTGAGAAAAACACAAGAAGGGGGGTTGAATTATGTTAGCTTTTTCTTCGTTTTCTCCTAAGCTGAAACACACTGGCCAGAAGCAAATAGAGACTGCTTCTGAAGTGAAGTTCAGGACTAACTTGCAGCGGATAAAAACAGAGAGATAGAAAGAAGAAAGACACAAAGCAATTATACAGGCTCCTTCCACAAACCGGAAGTAGTCATGTCCCCCTTGCACTTCCAAGGAGAGTTCATTATAATGTAATATCTGATTACAACTAATCACTGCTACAACTAGCAAGAGACTTCAAATGCTCAAGCACAACTGCAAGAGACTTCATATGCTCCTGAACACAATCAATAGACTTCTATTGCTCAAGCACAACTGCAAGAGACTTCTAATCAAACAGAATTACAAAGAAAAATGTTTTGAGGTTGAACACTTGATATACAATCAGTGGTAAATCAGATACAGACTCTTAAAACTCTAGAATTTCTAAGATTTGAACTTTGAAACAGAAATTCTAAGTGAACGTTTAATGCAAAACAATTTCAGCAGAGTTTTGACACTTGTAAATTGTTGTTGAGTCTTATATCAATCTCTAAGTCTTCACTCCTTTATATAGAGGTGTGAAAGAGACGTTGTGAAATTGCCAGCACATCAAAAAGAGTCTTTTGAAGCTTTGATTAATCACCAATGATCTTTTGCCTGATATGGTAGTTGTCCTATGAAGGATCAATTTCAAATCCATTCCCATTGTGAAGGAACATTGTTGCAGGCAGAGCTGTTTTTCTTGTCCTGTAGCAGAGACAAAACAGAGTAGTGGAGGTAGTGGTTGTACACTTCGTACAATTGTACTTTGTTAACGCTTTTTGAAGATAAGCATACAATGCCTTTAAATCCATTCAAAATGACCGTTGCTTCACATTTCTAGTCTTCTGCAATGCTTAGACGAGTTAAAATCCATTGAACAACCCTTGAAGCTTTAAGTCTTGTATCACCTGATGAACTTCAGCTTCTGGTGATGAACTTTCTTCTGATGAGATGCTTCTGATGAACTTGCTTCTGATGACGTCATCACTTCAGGAGCACTTTGTCTTCATGAGCACTTTTGACTTCAGGAGCACTTCTCTTCATACGCTTTAAGCTTCTTTGTTGTTGATTTCTTAGCTCTCTTTTGTTCATCCAGAACAAATATTAGCTTATCCAATTGACAATTTTTAATACCTTGTTATCATTAAAACTCTCAAAGGTTCATTGTTAAACACATTTTGTTCCAACAATATTTTATTTAGAGTATGCTTGTGTGCAAGATTCTAATCAGATGCTAGAGAATCTCATTTAACTATTGTTAAGAGAATCTTCAGATATTTGAAAGGAACAACTAATCTTGGACTTCTTTATAAGAAATCCATAGATTATAAGTTGGTTAGATTCTGTGATGCTGACTATGTTGGTGATAGGATTGAAAGAAAATAAACCAGTGGAAACTGTAACAACCCGTTTTTTGTTAGGATTGTTTTATTTATTTATTATATGTGTTTAATTGCTTGTTTGTGCGTTTGACTTGAGATGAGTGGATTTTTAAACGAGAAGGGTATTTTAGTCATTTTTAGGACTAAGGGTATTTTGGTCATTTGATGAGTAAGGTTAATTTAGTAATTTTAGAATGAGGAGTATTTTAATGTTTTTAGTGCGAATAGTTATTTTTACTAAGTTAGTAGTAACTTGTGCTAATTATTTTGAGATGGTAATTAAAGAGATGTTTTAAAAGTTAAGTGTGTAGTAACTTTTTAATTAAGTGGTAAGAGTCATTAGGCTCATTATGAATTGAAGTAACCTAGCCCATTGGGCTGGAGTATATAAGGATAACTTATGAGGAGAATTAGGGTTAGACTCATTTCACACATTCAAACAAAGTGGCTAGAGGGAAATAGAGAGAATTGAGAGAGAAGTGGAGATAGAAGAGAAAGGAAGAGAACAGAAGTGAAGTAAAAAGAAGAGGAAAGCTAGGATTCAAGAGGGGAGTGAAGATCTTAGTGAATTGTCTAAGCTTAAGAGGAATCAAGGTAAGGATATAGGTTTGTTCTTCCTAATAATCTTTAATCATGTTTTTAGTCTATGGGTCATAATTTGTTCTGTTTGATTAGTGAAAATTACGTGTAATTTTCTTGCTTTGAATCGAGTAGTGAATTTGGTTATATGAAAGTTGTTGAAAACTTGTTGTTCATTCATAAATTTAATTGTTGATGCATGCTAAGTTGTTTACTTTGAGAATTTAGCTTAAATTGGTGAAAATGATGATGTTGATGATGATTAATGATGAATTCATGATTTATGTGTTATAAATGTTGATGGGTATATGTTTGTGTTGAGAATCCATGAATTTGAACGTGATAAATGTGATGTTTGGTCAAGTTATTGTGTTTTGGTGACTTTAGTGAAAATGGGTCAAAAGAGGAGAGCTTTGATTTTGATGATTTTGGATGGACTCATTGAGATATTATGTTAATTTGGATTAATTAGAATTTCTGTTTTGAACTGTTATGTTTTGAGTGAGGAATCGTTTGGGTGTAAATCTGGTTTTTGAGCTAAAAGCCGTTTTAAGCACTTTTGAGAAATAAGTCATTTTGGATGAATTGAAATAAGTTGTTTTGGGTTAGAAAACTATGTCTTGGGGTGAGTATTTACTGTTTAAGTGTTTGGGATGAATTCAGTGAAAACGGAATCGAAAACGGATCGAAAATTGGATTTTTCTTGCACGCGAAAAACATGAAAACGTGATGTTTTGCTGATAGAGCAAAATGCACGGTCTGCTTTCAGGAAGTGCAGAGACCATGTGTTACTTCCTGGACCGTGCATTTTTCCCAGGAAAAACGTGCACGTTCATGCGAGTGTTGTATTGTCCGGAACGACGATTTTTAGTACTTTTAAGGTTCCAAATGCAACCCTAGGATTCCCAAATACCTAAACCTATTTGATTAGAATGTAATTGAGCTTAAATGATTGGTTTACCATAGAATTGTTTTGAAAAATAAATTAATTTTGAAACATGAAGAAAATGAGACGAACTCTGAGAATTTTGAGAAAACGAATGGTCTTTGTGAAACGAAGATGCTATTCAAATTATTGGTAAGATTTATTTCAAGTTTAAAAAGATCTATATTTTGAAGTTCTAATCTCTATTGTTAATGCCTTATATGAACTTGGAAGTTTAAATTTCCATGTAGCTTAATATATCACATCATCATGACAAGTAGAAATTTAATGTCATAACTCAATAAAATATTTTGCCTTCAGTAACCAAAAAAAAAAAAAAATTTTGCCTTCTTAGAACCTTACAATTATCCTCAAACTATAATAACATATGTAATGTTGTCTAGGTTTCCAAGATAATAAGTCAAGATCGAATTATCAAACTTGACACTGATGTCACAATATCAGTGCCTAGGACTCAAGTTAAACATAAACAATAATCAAACAAACTTTAAATAAAAACTATAATAAGGTGAGGTAATAAATATCCACTTTATTCTCATACACAAACATCTTGATATCACTCCTTAGTCTTGTTGAGGATAACCTGCATATAATAATAGAAAAGAAACATGTAGAAAATAAGGGTTGATGTTTTATAATAGAAAAAGATATATTCGAATCTAATATATAAAGAAATAAGATATAAGCAGGTAATGGATATAGAACCCGCATCGTTAGCTTGGAAGGCTAAGGGTTATAGTCAACGTTCATTAATGAACGTTTCTAATTAAAAACCAAATGTGAAATTTTTGTTTCATTGAGCTCCTTTATAGAGTAATTTAAGAGATAGATGGAATACAGTAAAAAAAAACAATTAACATCTATGTCATCCTTTCGGTATGAATACATATATCTAAATAAACATAAAGTGGTAAAGTAGTAATGAATAGAAACAAACACACGAATATACGTTTATGACTACAAATTATTTGAGGCATACACATATTTTACAAGATACATATATCAAATAAACCATTCCTATTTCCTACACATCTACTACATATGCATGCCGTAGACTTAACTTGTATTTAATAAATTAGAATATGGTGACAAGGGAGGTAAAAGAAGAACACCACTCCTCAGGGTGAACTTTAGCATATCACACTCTTACTAGTATTAGAATGATAGGTGATTAGTCAGAGTTTATCAACTATAAATATGCCCTAAAATTAAGGAATCATAAAGAGTCACTAGGGTTTCCACACCAAAGAGTAATCTCCCTATAAATTGGGTTGACAAACCCCATGGAGTCTTCACAATCTAATTCATTTAATACTTTCACCCACGTGTTAAAAAAAACTATAAATACGATGCATTTTTCACAAAGTAACATAGAAAATTATCATTTTTTTATTCTCATGTCAAAAATGTTAACATCTGTTCCTCCATTAACAATGTAGGTAGGTCATAAATATATTATCATCACATCACCGTCATTGCCTCTCTTGAGCTATGTGGCTTCTCTCAATACTATTCATCACAAAAATATACGTAGCACACAAATCCTCAAGAACAACCTTGTAATTAATTTCAAAGAAGGATTCACTCTTGTAATAACAACATAAATTTTAATCCTCATTAAATATAAATTACCCATTCTATTTATATTTTTCATTATGGTTTTATGGTTCCGTTTGTTAATCAGAATTTTCAATTACAAGACAACTTTTTTGGAGCTTTTATAACCTATTGTTTGAGTTTGATAAGTTTGTTCAACCTCATTACCTCTTATTTTGGGATGGATTTATATCATTAGTTTGTCCATAGTTCGTTATGCTATTCTTTTTAAACTCATGCTTATAATGTTTCACTGCAACCATTGGTAATGATGAATTAACATAACTATATTAAAAATTCTAGGAAAAAATGTATGTATTGGAACTTTTTTTTATATATAAGTCTTTGGTAATTAGATATAATTTAATTTTCCCAAGATTCAATCTAACTTTGTTTATGCGTCTCTTGCAAATTTCATATTGTGTAGACGTGTTTGGTGGGGTTTTCGACTTGTGTATATAATTAATTTCAACAAACAAATATGGTGTTGTTTCCTTATTGTACATGTTGTTGCATACTTGAGTACGTGCTAGAGTTATCAGAGCATTTATTCCACTCTTTCAATATTCTCAAGTGGATGAAAGATTTAGTACATATTTGGGATGAATATGGTAAAATAGATTTTCAATTAATATATATATAGGGTGAACCAAGATCTACCAGGGATTAAAAAGATAATGGTAGCTACGATTGATTTTTTTTTATTCTTAAGAGTATTATCTAAAGAGATATATTTTGTCATTATATTGTCTATAGTATAAGTGTGCTATTTTAATTGCTATTTAAAGATGAGTATTTAAGATGGGTGATTAATTCGGTGACATGCCTCCGAATTATAATTTAAAGACGACTTATTTAAAGATGAAGGATCAATCGACAACATAACTCTGACATCCAAAACATGGTACCACATGCATATAGAGTCGAACTAGAACATAACTACATATGAGTCTATGTGAGAGTCGTGATTTGATTATGTGAATATATGTGAAGATGTGTGCATAACTATGTGTTTCATGTGATATTTGGTGATGGTGATGAAGTGTGAATGATATATGTTTCATTTGGCAATAAAGTGATAATGCGAATACTTGTTAGATCATGTGTTGATGATTTGAGAATTATTATGTTTGTTGATTTAATAAGAATGAATGTAATGGTATTATTTTAAGAAATGAATATGTATATCCATATGTGATGTTTTAATTCCTAAATACTATGCCTAAGTTCATATCTTCTTTATGTTGAATGTATATCTTACCCTCCAGTGGCTGTTTGGTCGCCTACATCCTAGTTGTGCAGACGTGCAGGTTGAGGACGCTTGATTGGCGTGAGTACCCGAGGATGGCTTGATGCCTATCCTCCTTTTCATGCTTTTGCTTTTATAGTCTTAGTGGCAGTGTTCTGATTAGGGTGTCTGAGAATCTATTTATATTTACTTTGGATTGTTTTGTTTTGAGGAACCCTCGAGTTCACCTATATTGAATTATTATGAGATTTATGAGTTATGACTTTGTGAGGTTATATGATTCATTTCCACTGCGACTGTATTATGATTATGATGAGTTATGACTATTTTGGATTAATGATGAAGTAACACCTTGAACCTTTGTGATTATCTGTTGATTTATTATTAAATATTCCAAGTGGGGTTTGAGGGTGTTACATAATGCGATTAAAGAAATTGCAAGGGCTATGATTTACACGAAGAATTAATTAAGACAAATTATAACAATAACAATATTATAATGAACAAATAATTAAAAGGCTTAGATCCAAAAGAGAAATATGTTCTACCTTCATGGGTATGGCACTCACAATAACCGTTATTGCACCACAAAAGATGTTGATTAGCACCAGGAAATTTTTTCTGGCAATCGACGTCAGTATCACACTCTTCTGTAATGTAAAGTAAAGATAAAAAACAAAAATTACTAAATATGAGAGAAATGTTTTGTCTAAGATAAAAAAATGAGAATGAGCTTACTTTCAGCATAAATTACAAGAAGATACACAAAAACAAAAAGGATCGCATTGTAAACAAACTTGAGAATTTTAGCCATTTTTTTTAGCTTTGCCTCTAACAAATGTTGAATTGTGTGATCACTTTATATAGTAAAAAACCTCATCCAATGTTTACATCAAGTAAATAGTTTTTAATAATTCTTCCGTTGCACAAAATTCCTCACTAAATATATTTATTAATAAATGTAACTAAATTAAATTTATGTATCATGTTTGTCCCTTTAACCTATCTAATAGATATTTTATAAAAATGTTGCTTGTAATTATAGTTAAAACCTATTCACCAATATTCAATTATTTTTTATTACTTATCTAGCATTTCATAATATATGTATGTATGTGTATATGTGTGTGTGTGTGTGTGTGTATATATATATATATATATATATATATATATATATATATATATATATATATATATATATATATATATAAGAGAGAGGGGTAGGATATATAGACTTACTCCAAATCACAGCCCTCTTTTCTCTTTTAATCTAATGGTCCTAATTAACTACAATTCATTCTACGGTGAATACTATTTTCCTCACTCATTCCCTAGCCGTCACCATCACCGAGAGCCAATTCCTACGATCTGTTTCTTCTCTGCTTCCTATGCTTCTTTTCTTTTTTTAACAAGGCTTCCTATGCTTTTCTATATTGTTATTTTTGCTTCAAATTCAATTTCCCCATAACAGAATTCGGAGTGGTAGATTTGTGCTTCCACAACCAGTGTTACATTTTACATATATTTCATCAATCAATTTTTGGATTTTGGATTTTAAGTGGTTTAATCTAAAGATTCAAACTTTGATATAATTTTACAAAGAGTTTCATTTCAATGAAATTCTTGCTGTCTTTTACTCTGATTTCAATAATTTTGCTCTTAATTTTAGTTATCATATTCTAATCGATGTACTGAGATTATTTTCATCTGATAAAAAATTGAAATCAATGAATTAGATGTATTCTATGTGAATTGTGATCTGGTCTCAAAGGAAGGATGACACTGGCAGGCGACGAATGAGGGAGAGGGAAACCTCACGAGATATTAATTTGTGATTGATCAAGACCGTTAAATTAAAATTGAATGGAGGGCTGTGATTTGGAGTAAGTCTAAAGACTTACTCTTGGAGTCAATATATCTCTCCTTATATATATATATATATATATATATATATATATATATATATATATATATATATATATATATATATATATATATATATACTAGATCCCCTACCCGTGCTGACGCACGGGCATTTATAGTGTGGATTAAAATATAGTAGAATATAACATATAATATATGTACATGTTGGTAAATAGTTCCAAGCCAGTCTTATATAGTAACAACTAAAATTAAGCATAATATGAAAATACAATTAATGAAAATGTTAGATAAAGAGTGAGTTACAAAATAAGTTCAATGATTCTCATACTTTATGTATCTCAATTCATCATAAATCAATCTGTTGCGGCCATCACTATTTATAGACACATCAGTTCTTGGCATAGAGGGATAATGTTCCTTCATATCCTTCCCATGATACTGTATTAACATTTCAATTTCTGCAAGGGTATAGCTCTTTATTTGATCTTTGTCTAGCTGCAGATCTGTATGGCAAACCAAATTGTTTGATAATCAAATCACATGAAAGGTTATTTGAAAGGTGAATTAGAATATGATGCGAAGAATATTTGGAATAAATTGTGATCTTTATAAACAACTGTGTGTATGAGAAAAACAACTGAAATATTTGAATGAACATCATATAATAATTTTTTTTTGTACGTGTACAATGATGTGCAGATAAAAATCTAGTACTTAATTCAAGGTAAACGAATGGCTATGATCAAACATACAATCTTATTATGTCAGCGTATTATTTGTAATAAAAAGCAGCAAAAATAGAGTTACCATTAAAAGCCATTCTCAAAATAAATAAGTTAGATACAAAGCAATAACACAAAGCACGTATATCACAAAACAGATACGTGGAACTCGCAAGATGCGCCTTTGGCGATACAAAATATCATCGCTTAAGTTCTGCAATGTTTAAACCATACTACCTCTGGCTGCGCAAACTGATTTGAAACCAGCAACGTAACAAACAACTTTCTCATAAAATCAGCGGTTCCCCAAAACGATGCTTGGTTTTGGCTCCTTTAGTGTGGATGCATCAAATCCATCAACAGACAGGTCATCCAATGATTCCACAATAGCAGCATCTCTCTTCCCCAAAGGTTTGCTAGTCGGGGTCACAATTTAATCAACTGTAGTGACATCGTCCTTATCAGTGGAATCAGCTCCATGGATTTTTTTTCCTAAAACAAAAAAATGGTGCATTCCTTTAGATGGTTGCTACTACTAAATTCTTTAACAAATCAAAATAATGTGATCTAATTTGATATAAATATATACCGCTGAATTTTGATCAGCCAGCTCACAAACAACCATCTTTCCCAATGCCTTGCTTGTTGGAGTCACAACAGAATCAACCACAGTAATTTCGTCCTTGTTACTTGAATCAACTCCTTCAACATTTTCCTATAAGAGAAAAAAGGGTGCACTTTATTAGTCTATTGATTCATATATAAGCAAATCATTTATAGATGAAAGAAATGTAAATGAATTGGAAATGAAAAATACCACATCATTTTCATCAGCCAACTCACAA
Organism: Medicago sativa; assembly: GCF_051527215.1. Lineage (NCBI taxonomy): Eukaryota > Viridiplantae > Streptophyta > Magnoliopsida > Fabales > Fabaceae > Medicago > Medicago sativa. Next base: position 32,253,779 of record NC_140752.1, on the reverse strand, counting down.
ACAGTCTCGACGTATGCAACATCTTCCTCATCATTAGCAAGCTATATATGTAAGTAAGAAAAAAATATAGCTCAGACCATATAGAATTGGTTGACAGACAGTTCAAAAGAAAATAAAGTTTGTTGAACTTTATACTTATCCCATGTAGTGATATAAACCGCTCAATGATACTGTCATCCATGGTCATTTTTTTTACTATATAGCTGCACCTATTACGAAAGAGGTTGGCATCGCTCACTTCAACTTTGAACAACATTCGCTTGTCAACAAACATTTTGAGCTCAGTAGGACATTGAGCAGAAGTGTTTGTCTACACAAAATATAACATATTGTTAAGTAAAAATTATAGTTTGAGAAAAATTATACAGCTATTTTGAAGTGTTGAGTTTCATGAATCTAACCTCACTTATGGCATCAAGGAAGGATTGTGACCATCTTCCCACATCTTGAGACACAACACGATCAAACTTGACAAATGTTGTCGACCCTGTGTTGTCTATCACTTCAACATGAAGTTTATACCTTAAACGACAAATGACTTTGGATTAAAACCTCCACTTCAATCCATAAAACTCGATTAATGATCAGATAATTCATATTTAGATTCAATCTCAATATTCAGATAATTTATATTTAAATTCGTTTTTAATTAAATATAGCAAGGTTCACCTCGGACGAATCAATCAAACTCTCAATGGTCATCCTCTGAGTTTGAAGTAAATCATCAGCCAATGATACTCCAGTTGGACCAGTCATCTGACTAACAACTTTTGTGGGCTAAACATTTGCACCATTCATCCTGCCATATTTCATGGCATTAATAATCTAATCAATACTTCATCTTATAACAGTGAAGATATCGAGACTAACTACACATTTAAAACACATATGTCATACCTCTCTATGTAATCAGACACTTCAGGTATGTTAGGATTCACCATCATTTTCGTGCCATAAAATGCATTAGAAATACCTATGACACTTGAAATTTAATAACGAATTTCTAGAATTCATTAGACTATAATGCTAGGTATTACTTTACAACATTATCTTAAAGCTTTACACTCGTTAAAAATGATTATCTAACCCTATCACCAATTAAAAGTAGACATAGTACCCAACAAATTAGGCTTACCGTAATACTTCTTAAGCTTGCATAGCTGGAATATAACAACCATAGGAAGCGATGAGTCATGCGTATCCAAGCAATGCTGCATTGTCACAGCATAATCAGCCCACATGGTACAATGAATTCTATTTCCCCTACACACCCCATAAACATAATTACCAACGTGATTAAAATTCATAATAAACTGAATATCATTTCATCATCACTTTCAGTCAACTTACTCTAAATCTACCAAATTTGCATCCAAGACCTTGTTACTCTTGCCATCCTTCACAGTTTCTTTGATAATGTCTTTCTCAACCACATGATCATTAACATCTGAAGTTTCAAAATATTTATAACACAAATATATGAGTTTTCTAAAAGGGCATCAAAGTTAAAACCATTGAATGCTATACAAAAAATTTACCCAGCAAATGATCCTCCTTGTGAGTAGCCAAGATATCCAAGAAAGGAACAAACTTGAAAATTCGTTTTGGGATTTCAGTAGCATTGACCTTAAAAACATTTGTTCCTCCCATGAAGTTAAACTTATACTTAGGAGCAGTTGTTTTGAACGTAGGGTCATTCTGAGCAACCATAAATTTCTCCAAACATAAGTCGAACCCTCTTCTATTTGATCCTTGAAGATTGGCAGGAGGTTTTTTCCTGGTAGTTGCATGAATCATACCACACTACTCAATCAAAAAAAAAAAAAGACATCAGTTTGACAAATATGAAGTAATCTACAAAACTGAATTTAAAAAATATATTTACCTGCTCATTGGCTCAATATTGATTACCATACTTCTAATCATCATTTTGAATGTTACTGACCCATACTATCATTATCACAAATAAATTAAAAATTATAATTTCTTTGTATGACATGATCTCAATTATGATGAAGATAGCAAATCAACCTAATAGAATGATTAACAAAAAAAAAAGTTGAATATAATGATTTACCTGGAGAGAAAAATCCAATGTTTCGAGTGACAGATTTGAATTGGAATTTTCTTCTCACTCTCAGATTAAAACAGGTATTAAGATTTGAATTTCGACTATCATGAAACAATAAATAAACAAACAAAACAGAAAATTGAGAGAAACCCAATTGAAATTAAAGAAACTAACCTATGTGCTGAGAATAAAAATCGTAACTTTGATATAAGAGCAATGAAAAAATAGTATTTGGGAGAGAAAGAAGGGTTGCGACGTTACCAGGGAAGAGAACGCTTTGAGTTCCTCCAAGGCTTCTTCCTTCTTCTTCGCCTCCGGCCCTCCGCTTCTATCTCCACCTCCGCCATGTTCAGAAGATCGGAAAGCTTCTCCGATTTCACATTCAGTTTCGAGGTTTGATTCGGTTGCCATTTATCGAAGGATGAAGCTGATGAAGAGAAGTCTTCAGTATCTTCGTTGAATGTGCTACGGCAGCGGTGATTGTAACGTGATCGCCGCAACTGACGGTGTGGAAGAAGATACGACGAAGGGAGACAATGGGGAGAGAGTTTCAGGTACGATAGTGGATGAATATTGGAAAGAGAGAGTTTATTGGAAAGTGGAAGAGAAGATTGGTGTGAGTTTATTGGATTAGAAAGTGTGTATGTTACCAATGCAATTGTGTTTTAAAATTGAAAGACAGTGTTTATTGGGAACGTATGGATTGTGTGGAGATTAGCATAGATTCATATAATGGTCAGAATGAATTGGAGCCAAAAAGATTAGGATTAGGGTTGGCACATTTTTTTAACATTGTTATTAGTATTAGAAATAAGTAATATATATATATATATAGAGAGAGAGAGAGAGAGAGAGAGAGAGAGAGAGAGAGAGAGTGAAACTGACATTATATTATGCTAGTATAAGTGAAACTGAACTCATATATCAAAAGTAAGGTATCATATTTAAATCTTGTGGTTAAATAAAATGTGTTTATAAGGAGACCTTCTTAAAGGTCGGTGATAAGATTTATTGTTTAGATTAGTTTTCAGTAGCCAATAATTACTTTGAAACTTTAATTTATGAAGAAAAAGGAAAGAAACATCATAAAAGATACTTAATAGCATAGTTTTAAAAACCGGACCGGTCATCGACTCAGCGAAGTCATTGGGTCATTGGGTTAATGGTCGAACCACTGAGTCACTGGTTGAACCGCATAACTGAATCGGATTAAACCGGATAACTCGGTTGTATGACTCGGACTCTATAAAAAATATTTATTTGTATTAAATCAGATTGAACCGGATGAATCTATCTCTTTTATAAAAATACTTATGAAACCTATAAAAGGTCAAAAATCATTAACAAATATACGTGTAGCTTTTATTAAAAATATTAGCGTTAATATGTATAATTTTTTAAAGAAAATCCTCCATTGATTAATTTTTTTTTTGGTGGCGGCCGGGATTCGAACCCCGGACCTTGTATATATTATGCATTGTCCTTACCAACTGAGCTAAGCTCCATTGATTAATTAAACAATGAATAAAAGAACCCTACAAATATTTATCTTAATTTCCGTAAAAAAATATTTATGATAAATATTTATGTTACAACAACATTTTTTTATTTTTTTTAAATAAGTTACACCAACATTTTTATAAGGCGGTAGTGTTTTTTTTACTAGCAAAAATTTAATTTAATATAATATTAATACTAATGATGGTTTATAAAGTTCAAGCCCATATCTTATGTCATTCACAGCCCAACTGTTTTCTGTAATATGAGTCACACACGAAGGGCAATAGTGTTATTTTGTCCTTATAACTATCTAGGGTTTTAAAGAAGGTGCAAAAACAAGAATATGATAAGCCGCCGCTCAAAGTTCAGTCTTTCTCCTTTATCCTGTGTTGCGACATAATTCTGTTAAAAATGGATCTTCTGCTTTCAAATACTTATTCATACGTCTCTCTCTCTCTCTCTCTCTCTCTCTCTCTCTCTCTCTCTCTCTCTCTCTCTCTCTCTCTCTCTCTCATTTTGCAATAATTAACTTAGGCTGACGGTGAAGGGACGAAAGACGGTAGGTCCGATGGTGGTGGTAAGAGCATTGACCCGGCCGGTTCTGAAAAACCGGCGAGTCACCAGTTTTGGCCGAGTCAAGCCGGTTCTCACCGGTTTGATTGCATAACCGATCCAATAACCTTACCGGACCGGCTACCCTTCCGGTTCCCGGTCTGACCGGTCCGACCGGCCGGTCCGGTCCGGTTTTTAAAACTATGCTTAATAGTTCGGAATGGTGACATAATTTGTAGGAATAATACCCTAGTGTAGTGAGATGATAATATATTTTATTATTAATTTAAAGTATTGATAATTCTTATTGATATGTCTATTTTTAAGGTTTTTTTATTTATGTTAGTTTTCTTTGGTCATTAGTTAATTTCAGGAGTTATTTGAAATATTTTATTGATTTTTAATTCATGAATATATTAATATGTTCATGCTTTCATTTCTTTGATGAACCTCACATTTTTCGTAGTTCGTTTTTCATTGGTTTAACAAGCAACATAGTCTCTATAGGGTATTTTAATCAAATTTTAACATCAAAGGACTTAGAAAGAAATAGAATAAACACTTGACAAACTATGAAATAAGATTTATACCTTAGAAAGGAGAGTAGGATTTTTCTTTTAATTTTCATCATGTGTAATACTGTTATCTCTAATGTTTTTGGAACTTGCTATCTATATGACACACTAGTCATGCGAATCCGACAAATGTTGATGTGACCTCTATAATACATCACGTTTGTCTAAAATCACAACCTTCTTTTAACAACATAGTTTTTTTTAGCGTTCAAAGACTTTTGTTCATGCATTCGTCTTCCTAACAACTGCATTTCCTTTACCAACGTAATTATTATCATAAACTTCCATCTCCAAACCTTGAATTTTCCCTCTATTCCTTGTAATTCTTTCAGAATCCTCATCAGAAACTTCCCTCTGAAAGTGAATCACACTTCAACATCGTCGTTGAAGCCTTCAACTACGACAAGCTTCCCTACTATCGGTGTTGTAACACCACTCGCCAACATATTCTGGTCGTGTCTTCACCTTCCACAAATCTCCACCCCATTAGAAAATCACTATTCTATGGCTCCTGTAACTTCCTTCGACGCCGACAAAATTGTGGTATCGCATTGTATCGACATGCAGCTTTGAGGCTAGAACAGTGACAAAATTATTTGTAGAAATAAAACTCCTTGTGAAATGATAATATATTTTTGTATTAATATAAAGTACTGATATAATTCTTCATCATATGCAATATTGTATTGTTTTTTTTTATTATTCCTGCAAAGGAATTTCAAATGTCTAATCTATGAAACTATCCATATCAGGAAAAGGGCCAACAATCTTGATTTGAAGTTTCTCAACGACTCTTAATGCGCTGACATTTGTTCTCTAGTGTTTCTCAAATCCTTGCCTATATAAGGAGTTGAAGACTTTAAGAATAATAACAAGACTCTGCTATTTTTACTATGTCATTACTCTACAAAAATCAAATAGCGCAAAAGCACTTAAAAATTTCTTATCAAACTTTGTATCATAAAAATTCTAAAGTATTTATAGTCTATTCTGTTTTGTTCAGTTTACGCCTCTAATTGTTTATCAAGTGTAAGATCACATCTTGTTTATTTATAAACATTTAGAAGTCTCTTGACTGTGTGCTTGAGAACTGGAATTCTCTTTCAGTTGTGATTGAGCATTGGAAGTCTCTTGCAAGTATACTTGAGCATTTGGAAGTCTCTTAGGAGTGTCCTTGAACATTTGTAATCTAGTGAGATTATAGTGAAATCCCTTGGAAGTCCAAGGGGATTTGACTACTCTTGTTTTGTGGGAGAAACCAATATAAATAGATCTCTCTCTCTCTCACTCTCTTATCTTCGTGTTTGATGTTTCTGCTGCATACAGACTCCGAGTAAGACCCTGAACCTGTAATAACCTGCTTTTCGCTAGGATTATTTTATTTTTTATTATATCTGTTTATATGTGTTTAATTTCTTGTTTGTGTATTTGACTTGCGATTAGTGAATTTCTAGCCTAGAAGGGTATTTAAGTCATTTTTAAGACAAAGGGAATTTTAGTAATTTTACTAGCAAGGGAAATTAAGTAATTTTAGAAAGAAGGGTATTTTTTGTGTTTTAGTGGGAATAGTTATTTTTACTAAGTTAGTAGTAACTTGTGGTAATTATGAGATGTTTTAGAGAGTTAAGTGTGTACGTAGTAACTTTTCATTATTGAGTAAGAGTCTTTATGCCCAATATAAATAGTTTTAACCTAATCCCAATTGAGTGGTGACTATATATAGATAACTCATGAGAGAAACTAAGTTAGGACTCATTCATTTTTCACAAAACACAAAGAGAGGCTAGAGAAATAGAGAGAGGGTTAGAGAGAAGAACAAAGAGGAGGTGACCAAAAGGGAGATTCAAAGAGGATTCAAGCTAGGAGCAATGAGGAGTGGAGATTAACTTAATTTTGTGAAGACAAGAGGTAAGGGGGTTATGTTTGGGTGTATAATCAATTATGGTTAAGTTCTTAGCTTATGGGTCATAATTGCTTTTATGAATTACGATTTTCATAATTTTGACTGTTGATTTTTGTGCTCCTAGTTAAGTGATGATTTTCAATATGTGAAATTTGTTGTGGGTACTTAAATTTCATTGTTGAACTATGTAGAAATGATTATTTTGAAGTTTTGGCTTAAAATGTTGAAAATGATGATGTTGTTTTTACTTGATGTTGAATTCATGATGAATATATCATAATTGTTTTGGGTATATGTTGTTGATGAGAATTTGTAATATCCCGCTTGTCAGTATCGGTATATTACCAGTCAAATGTGCAAGAGGACGAAGTTCATGGAAAGTAAGGATTATGAAATGTTTATTACGTGATGTCAGTTTATTATGAGTTGTGTATCAGTGTCGTATTAAACACGCTTAAGGCAAGGGTATAATGGTATTTGCACGAAAGCGGATATTTATATGGTTTTGGCACCAAAATATCTCATTTCCCATTTTTCCTTCTCTCTCTAGGTTTTTGGTAAAGAGTTCTCCTCTCCCTCTCTCTCTAGGATCGCCCCTCTCCCTCCATTATAATCATCCAAACTTCCTTCAAATCATGATCAAGTATGGATTATGGTAGCTTTGCAAGCAAGAAACAAGTGAAAGAATGGATTTAAGCATGGTTTGGTTGGAAAGCTTTGGATCATGGATGAAGCATGAGCTATGGTTTGAGCTTGAAGCTTGAGGAAATTGCAAGGAACGTGTTTAGGTGAGTTCTACAGTTAGTTTACCACCTTTGGGTTGTGTAATTTCAAGTTAGAAAGTAGAGATTTATGTTAATGAGGGGTTTAGAACCCTAATGCCCTTTTGGAAAATCCTTGTTGATTATGTGTTAGATTGCCATGAAATAAGTTTATTTATTCCTCTATAAGTTGCTGGATGTTTATGGAGCATTGCGGGATCGAATTTGACGAGTTTTGGGTCAAAATTGCAAAATCAGCACCACAGACCCGAAGAAACACGCTATTAGCGAAATATTTTGCTAATAGCGAAATTCTTCAGACAGAACACGCTCCAAGGTCGCTAATAGAGAAACCCTCTGGACCAGCCAGCATGATTTTGGCATGTTGGCTCTTTGTGGGGTTGGTGGTGCATTCCGAAGCTTTTCTTTCATCGTTTTATAACTTTATAACCCCAAAACAACATCTAGGTAATGCACATAACATCAAACGATTCTTGAAATGAAAATCATGGCAAATTTTAGCATGAACATCAAGGAAGATTAAGGGAGTTTAAGCCAATTTATTCGGGTAGAGACGAACTAAGAAAGGGAATGAAAGTAGAGCCTTGACATAGCTTGTCAAGAACTAGAATAGTTAGTAAAGAAATAGAATGCTATGCATTAGTATATGCTTGATAAGACACGGAGAGTTATAGAGTATTATCTTCGCATAGGAGCTAAAGTGCCATACGAATATGGCAAGACGTGAATTGATTAGATATCTATTCACAAAGTAAGTTAAGCAAGCATATAGTTTACCTCTAGAGGGATCGCTTAAGGATCTGAGGTAAAAGAGATAGTATGAATAAGTTTAACCATCATACATGCGTAAGACTAAGAGTTTTTAAGATGAAAGTGTCATGTCTCTTGATATCCACACTAGGTTGGATACAAGGGGTTCTCCAAGGGGAACAGTTAAGCCGTAAGGGAGCCGCATGTCACTAAGTAGTTAAAGTTAAGGTGCCGTGTCTTTTGTATTCCTTCCAAGGTTGGATATAAAAGGTTCTCCAAGGGGAACGAGGTAAGCCGTAAGGGACCCGCACGTCACTAAGGGAGTCCGGTGCGCTCTTGCTAAGCATTTGACCGGTAGTAAGGGATTAACTTTCGGGGTTACACCACCCGGGACTAATCCATAAAATGAACTCATATAATGTTTATTTGTTAAATGCTAACATAATCAATGAATTTGACTATGCATATTTATTAGACATTTATATGTTATGCCATAGAGCCTTGACGTAGATCGTCAAGAATTAGTAAGATAGTAAGAATCACTTTTGTGATAAGATAAGATATGTTGTTAGATACAACGTATTTAAGCAAGTAGAAGCAAGTAAAGAAAGATGTGCCGAAGACGATCTTAGGTTTCCCCCTAATCGTCCGGTTTAGAATCGTGTCATGATTATAGCATGCTTAGGCCTTGATACGTAGAGCGTATTCTTGGCATTTGCGGTTTTAGTTTCCCCTTGACCGCCTTGACACGTATAAGAAGAGAAGCCTATAACAAGTTAAGGATATTATGACGGCCCTAGTATGCACGACCGTCTATGTAGGCAAGTCCCCACACACGTATAATCAACCGGCAGGTTGTATTGTAGACACGTGGTGACCGTAGGTTTCCCCGGAGGTTACCCATAGGCTAGGATTAGGTAGAACTCACTGAGACATTATGTCTCATCCCAATCCTTAATTGTTTCAGATATCAGGAGGGATTAGCAAGCTAGTAGCCGAATGGATGTTGCGGTAAGTGTTCGTTCGTACCCGCTTCAGGATGATACGGATATGCAAGGATGCATTTATTATTTCTAGAAAAGTTAAATTATAATCTTATTGTACGAACGCACTTTGTTGTATAAGATATTCTTCGTAGTTTAATTTATGTTGTAAATTTTAATGTATCCAGTACTAAAGTTAACTCACATGCTAAACTTTCTAGATACGTTTAGTATGGGTGTTACATTTGGTATCAGAGCAGGTCGATTCAGATCGTGCTTTGAGTCATTAAATTACAACTAAAGTAGTGGGACCATTGGGTTCCGGGTAAATGTTCTAGTTGTTGTTGTTAGTTGAGCCTGATCAACTCAATTTAGCATTTGACGATTAGAACGGATGTCTGAGAGCTGAATAGGACCCAGGAGGAACGAAGTATGCGATGAAGATGCACTGGAAAGTGTGAACTCAGGAGTAAGAACTCGGATGAGTATTAGAAAGAAGTTGATCGTGCCAGTAGTTGGCCGGTGAACTAAGTAAGTACAAGTATGAACCCTCCGGGAATGTAAGGAAATGTTAAGAAGGGACGTTCCGACAGCGTTGGTTAAGTTGTCAATGCTACTTCGTATACCCATAAGAGAAGAATATGAAGTATCTTAGTAGGATCTGAAGTTTCAGTGAGAGTCGTAGTTGGAACGGGTTTGATGTATAGAACAGAATGATATTCTGGAACACAAGTGCAAGTCTACCAGATAGGAAGAAGTCGACATAGGTTGACGGAATTAGTAGACCCTCTAGAATGGTGTTATGTGATTGAAGTTAAAGACTTGTATGTTCAGAGTGGACAAGGTTCTGGTGTTCGAAAAGTTGCATTAAGCGGCAACGTAATGAGGTAAGATATTCGTAGTGGGAGAAGTTAAGGAATTAAGTGAAAGTTTTATGTTATCAGGACTAAGGCATTAATTTCTGACGTGCCAAGGATTGTATCGAATTAAGTTGATGCTTTCCATGCATATGATGTAAAACGTTTTTATGATGTTCAGAATGACTGATGTGCATTGGGTTACTTGAGAAATTAGAATTTTCATGCAAAAGATGTTTTCTAGAAAACTCAGCTGAGGAAACTCGCCAATAGCGAAATTTTCGCTATGAGCGAAATTACTCCAGAGGATTTCGCTGATAGCGAATCTGGGGCGAAATTTCAGTTTTTTTCGAAAACTGTCAATTCGTCTCAAGGGTCCGTAGTGGCTATTGGGGGAATTGTCTTTACAATCCTTTATGCAATAAACACCCTTTATTATATCAAGTAACTGATGCATTCTAAGGTTTCTAAAGGGAAAAAGCATAGGCAACCAGTAACGAAATCGATTCGGTTTAAGGTAACTTCGGAAGTTAATGTGACAAGAGTTAAGAATGAACTTAGATCAAGAGTTTAGAGGTTCCGACATCTAGAATGGACGTCACAGATGTGAAGTTTTGAAGAAAGAAGTTAAAGTGGTGAAGACTTATCTGAAATCATAAGATTCTTGGATTTTGCGAAGTTATGAGTACCCCTCGAACCTATGTTTTGCTTGATTGACTTGCTAAGGCTCGTTATGGGATTAAATCATAAATTTTACATGAGTTTAGAAAGATATACGCGTATGGGTGATTGAAGTTGACATTTTTGAAATTCAAAAGAAATTTTGTAGGTACCAGTCTGTTACGACTCGCGTAGAGTGGGCTAAACTCACTAGAACCAAGATTTGATGGCACATATGTGTTATCAACACGTTCTGTGATTTTAGAGTAACGACTGGGCCTAGATTCAGTATGTTTTTATGAATAGTGGAAAACCATCAACGTCAATGACCCGTATGCTAATTTATGAAGTTTTCTTTAAAAGAAAAATTAACGAGCAAGCATTGGTATGACTAAGCAAAACATAGTATGAGAGAAAGCGAGGATAGAATGTTAGATGCATAAGGAAGGTATGTTCGAGTGCAAGATGTGTTTACCATGGGAAGTCGTAAGAACGATTCATGGAAATAGAATGTATGTAGTAACAAAGATGTATACCATGAGTTAAGATTTCTCGAGAACAAGTGTAAGTATGGCATTGATATGTCAAGAGGTGAGTCTACCCTGAGATTTAAATCTTACAAGCAAAGGGTAGAGCAAGGTTGCAAAGTTTATTGCAACAAAGGAAGTCTTGAGAAGAGTTCTAGAAGATAGTAATGTAATGATAGAAGAGTGTGAAGTTCACTCGTCTCAACGGATTAGAGTATTGGTTAGAGCCAACTGGTGGGAATTAGAGTAGCGCAACGGAAGTTAATCGGTAAAGTGGTTGACAGTAACCATGGAATTTGGTAGTAAGAATCTTCGTGAAGAATGTTCGGTGTAGTAATACGGTGCTAGTGAGAAGTATTATGAGACGAGCGAGGAGTTCTCGATATGATAAGTAAGTATTCATGCTCATACAGTCAGTGATGATTACGGTAAAAGTAAAAAGGATGTATCTTCACTTAAGAAAGACAAGAAAGATTAGAGTTACGACAAATGAAGGAATCAGGTTGCCTCTTTGGTGATGTCAAATGCGTATAAGAGCTCTTGGTTAGTCAGGAAGAGTATGTACTATAATAAGGGAATATGGTTCATGAGATTTACACGATGAAGTGCATACCCTCCTATACCAAACTTGTTAAGTGATAACGATACTTGATAGAGTAATTTCAAACTATGATTTTATAACTTTTAAAGTTGAGATTTGTATTAAGGAACTTGAGAACGAAATTGTTTTAAAAGTGTAATATTGTACATTGTTGAAACTGAGGAAGCACACCGTAAGCGAGTAAGCTCACTTATGACGTGCAGACTTCAGGTCCAACTTGTTATAGGCAAGTTTGGGGCGAGATATAAAACCTTTTTCAAAATATAGAGACTCATCCTATTGTTCTGCAGTACCATTGCAGACTCGGTTTTAAAATGGTTTTGTTCTAGATATGTATCTACTCGTTCCAAGAACCTATGTACCAATGTTTAGAAATTTCTTAAAGCAAAATGCTAGAAAAAGTATCATTATTAGAAAGTTTAATGAAGGAACGACAAAGTCCGTGAGATATCTATATCATACGGGATGCACAGATTGTACCTAGAGTGTTTAATGCAAGTTCAGATGGACATAATAGAAAGTTTTAAGAGCAAGTGAACCACAAAACTGGTTAATAGGTTGTCAGGTGAATTGGTGTAATTGATTTCGCTCCTTCGAGTCAAGTTATGTGAGTTACCCATGATTTTGGGTGCAAGAAGATTGAGAAGAGATATAAAGGTTTCTTAAGAATTTGAAGAGTTAAGAGATGTGTAAAGTCATCAAGATAAGTAACATAAGTAAGAGGCGTAAGTCGCAAGGTGCGATAAGAAAGGTTATGTATGCATGATAAGATGTATGCGTGATAAGTTGTTTTAGATGCAAGCGAGCACTGCAGGGCAAACCTGGATTCCAGCTAGACCCCAATTTAAAGGCAAATCCTGAGTGTTAGAGTCAATGAAAGGTTACTTATATGAATGGTTCATGCTAAGTGGATAAGTTATAGATCCAAGACAACCAATTCACCTGTAGCAGAGGTGTGTTTTTTTTTAAAACATGATGTTCTAAGATAGTTCTAAGATTATAAGAAGGAGAGTAAGACTGAAGAGGCTATATTCGAATTTATGCGGATTAAGAAAGAGGATGAGTTACATGTATCGATGAGGAAAGTATGCTTCAAACTCTTCAGACTGAGTTTAATTAGATTTTGTTTAACTGAAACCAAAGAAGGCAGGTTTTAGTCCCAGTGATTGGTAGGTGATCTCTAAATTTCGAGGACAAAATTTCTTTAAGGGGGTAGAATGTAATATCCCGCTTGTCAGTATCGGTATATTACCAGTCAAACGTGCAAGATGACGAAGTTCATGGAAAGTAAGGATTATGAAATGTTTATTACGTGATGTCAGTTTATTACGAGTTGTGTATCAGTGTCGTATTAAACACGCTTAAGGCAAAGGTATAATGGTATTTGCACGAAAGCAGATATTTATATGGTTTTGGCACCAAAATATCTCATTTCCCATTTTCCTTTTCTCTCTAGGTTTTTGGTAAAGAGTTCTCCTCTCCATCTCTCTCTGGGATCACCCCTCTCCTTCCATTATAATCATCCAAACTTCCTTCAAATCATGATCAAGTATGGATTATGGTAGCTTTGCAAGCAAGAAACAAGTGGAAGAATGGATTTAAGCATGGTTTGGTTGGAAAGCTTTGGATCATGGATGAAGCATGAGCTAGGGTTTGAGCTTGAAGCTTGAGGAAATTGCAAGGAGCATGTTTAGCTGAGTTCTATGGTTAGTTTACCACCTTTGAGTTGTGTAATTTCAAGTTAGAAAGTAGAGATTTATGTTAATGAGGGGTTTAGAACCCTAATGCCCTTTTGGCAAATCCTTGTTGATTATGTGTTAGATTGCCATGAAATAAGTTTATTTATGCCCCTATAAGTTTCTGGATGTTTATGGACCATTGCGGGGTCGAATTTGACGAGTTTTGGGTCAAAATTGCAAAATCAGCACCACAGACTCGAAGAAACTCGCTATTAGTGAAATATTTCACTAATAGCGAAATTCTTTAGACATAACACGCTCCAGGGTCGTTAATAGAGAAACCATCTGGACCAGCCAGCATGCTTTTGGCTTGTTGGCTCTTTGTGGGGTCGGTGGTGCATTCTGAGGCTTTTCTTTCATCGTTTTATAACTTTATAACCCTAAAACAACATCTAGGAAATGCACATAACATCAAAAGTTTCTTGAAATGAAAATCATGGCAAATCTTAGCATGAACATCAAGGAAGATTAAGGGAGATTAAGCCGATTTATTCGGGTAGAGACGAACTAAGAAAGGGAATGAAAGTAGAGCCTTGACATAGCTTGTCAAGAACTGGAATAGTTAGTAAAGAAATAGAATGCTATGCATTAGTATATGCTTGATAAGACACGGAGAGATATAGAGTATTATCTTCAAATAGGAGCTAAAGTTCCATACGAGTATGGCAAGACGTGAATTGATTAGATGTCTATTCACAAAGTAAGTTAAGCAAGCATATAGTTTACCTCTAGAGGGATCGCTTAAGGATCCGAGGTAAAAGAGATAGTATGAATAAGTTTAACCATCATACATGCATAAGACTAAGACTTTTTAAGATGAAAGTGTCATGTCTCTTGATATCCACACTAGGTTGGATACAAGGGGTTCTCCAAAGGGAACAGTTAAGCCGTAAGGGAGCAGCATGTCACTACGTAGTCAAAGTTATGGTGACGTATCTTTTGTATTCCTTCCAAGGTTGGATATAAAAGGTTCTCCAAGGGGAACGAGGTAAGCGGTAAGGGACCCGCACGTCACTAAGGGAGTCAGGTGCGCTCTTGCTAAGCATTTCACTGGTTGTAAGGGATTAACTTCCGGGGTTACTCCACCCGGGACTAATCCATAAAATGAACTCAGATAATGTTTGTTTGTTAAACGCTAACATAATCAATGAATTTGACTATGCATATTTATTAGACATTTATATGTTATGCCATAGAGCCTTGACGTAGATCGTCAAGAACTAGTAAGATAGTAAGAATCACTTTTGTGATAAGATAAGATATGTTGTTAGATACAACGTATTTAAGCAAGTAGAAGCAAGTAAAGAAAGATGTGTCGAAGACGATCTTAGGTTTCCCCCTAATCGTCCGGTTTAGAATCGTGTCATGATTATAGCATGCTTAGGCTTTAATACGTAGAGCGTATTCTTGGCATTTGCGGTTTTAGTTTCCCCTTGACCGCCTTGACACGTATAAAAAGAGAAGCCTATTTCAAGTTAAGGATATTATGACGGCCCTAGTATGCACGACCGTCTAAGTAGGCAAGTCCCCACACACGTATAATCAACCGACAGGTTGTATTGTAGACACGTGGTGACCGTAGGTTTCCCCCGAGGTTACCCATAGCCTAGGATTAGGTAGAACTCACTGAGACATTATGTCTCATCCCAAATCCTTATTTGTTTCAGATATTAGGAGGGATTAGCAAGCTAGTAGCCGAATGGATGTTGCAGCAAGTGTTCGTTCGTAACCGCTTCAGGATGATACAGATATGCAAGGATGCATTTATTATTTCTAGAAAAGTTAAGTTGTAATCTTATTGTACGAACACACTTTGTTGTATAAGATATTCATTGAAGTTTAATTTATGTTGTAAATTTTAATGTATCCAGTACTAAAGTTAACTCACATGCTAAACTTTATAGATACGTTTAGTATGGGTGTTACAGAATTCATGAATTTGAAGATGATAAATGTGAAATTTGAATAAGTTAAGTTTTTTTTTTTACTTTTTCATTTTTGTACAGAATTTAAAATAAAAACTGGCATTGTTCATTGAGAAATTTGCTTTAGGTGTAAACACGAAAGTTGTAGCTACAGATATTAGTTTTCTTTGGGATTTGGTTTGACCCAATTACCATTTCTAGACTTTGAGTTATGGTCAAATTACTACACGTAGTTCAAGGTGAATTTTTATGAAATTTCAGCACAACTTTCTCAAAATTAATATTGGGTTTGCGGAATTTATTAGAGTGAATAAATGAGTATGTATCTATGGAGTTGTGATATTAAATGATATGATGATGTTGGTTGTGAAGTTTGGCGTAAGTTGTGCAGTTTTGTGATTTGTGTGAAAAACAAATAATAATCATGATACTTGGTGAATGATGAATTGAAACCTATGTTTTAACTGATGAAGTTGTTGTTGTAAATATGAATGTGTTGATGGTTTGAGAAATGTTTTTGGGTGCAACTGAAACAAAATAAAAGGGTTTTTAAGCTAAAAGTCGTTTTAAGTGATTATGTGAAATAAGCTATGTTTTGGTTATTGAACTTGAGATGTTGAGTTGAAAATGATATGCTAATTTGTTGTTTTGATTAAAAAAATTGCTGGAACATGATTTGTTTGGACTTATAATGGTTTTGTTAAAATGGAGACGAACATGATTTTGAAATAATCGGATAATGATTTTTCTTAAGAGCAATGATGATGTTATGACTTGTCTACTGTGATAATGGACGTAGATGAAGGACTATAAGAGTATGAAACTTGGTTTTTGGTAAAAAGGTGAAAATAGACGAAACTTGGAATTTTCATAGACGAACTTTGGTGAAATATTGAATTACGACTATTTAGTATGCAAATGACTTATATTCATGATAATATGATTGATTATGATTGAATTGATGTTTAATATGCATGAGATATGTTGAGGGATCACTCGGTAAAATTATCTTCGATATCCAACAACCATGAAGATAGGGGATCACTCAGTAATATTACCTTCGATTTCCAAATACTTACTAGTACCACATGCATGTAGAGTCGTGTCTAGAGCATTGCATGCATATGAATTATGTGATGATGTGATTTAGTGAATAATGTGATTATTTGTGGAGATGTGTACATGATGATGTTTGTCATTTGGTGATTGCTTGTACACTTCGTGAATTGATTGGAAGATGATTATTTTGGTGATGGTAATGAAGTGTATATCATATGTGTTTGAATTGGTGAAATCTTTAATGATGATGAATTCCTTGCTTATACACTCGAAATGATGATTGTGATTAGTTGAATTAATTATATGAGAGTGTATGGAATTATTGTCCGTTAGTGACGAATATGTGTATTTGAATATGTGAAAGGTGATGATATGTTATTCGACAAGGTGAAATGAAATAATGGATTATGTATTACTATGCTAAATTGAAATTGTAAGATTATTGATGAGTTTAGTTATGTTAAGACATGATTGATGCTTATACATGACAAAGTATGAATACTATGAATTTAGTTGTTGATGATGTGATGACCCCTTGATGTGGAATTTGTGAATGGTTCTATTATGATTGAGTTGAAGATAATATTCACACGATGTTAGTATTCTAGGATGATGAGTACGTTTATGCATAAGTGAGATATGAAATACTTTAATATTATTCATTTGATTATAATTAACTATGCAATCGGTATCTAACCACCGGTGGTCGTTTGGTTGACAACAACATCATTTCTTTTTGTTGTGAATTCGATGAAAAAATCACACCAATAACAAACTTGATGTGTGGAGCAAGGGATAGTCAAACAACCAAAACAAAGTGTATGGAAGTTATAATCACAAACAAAAGTAGAAAACAGTGAGAGAAAGAAAGAGAGAACACAAAAGAATTTGTTGACCTAGTTCGGTCCAAATTGACCTAGTCTGGAGGAGAGAGCAGCCCTCCGTTTAACTATAATGATGAGTAACTTTACAAAAGAGATATCAATGGGTTACAAGAATAAGTCTTCCGCCTTGTAGACGGATGATTTTCGAGTGTCAATCCATTAATTGGTTTTGAACCTTCAGTCTTTGGACTTCTCGGTTTTTTTCGTGGGAAGGGAAAAAATGAGTTAAAACCCTTTTCGAAACTTTGGATCCGGGGGTTGGTTTCGATAGAGGAAGGTGTTAAGCACCCCTAACGACCACGGTATTCCGTGGGAACCTCTTTCCTAAATTTATCTTGTGCTAAATCATTTTTATTTATTGGAAAATTCTTGCTTAAAAACTAAGTGAAAGAATGGAGGGAGAAGAAGTATGTTTTTGTTGTTTTTATTTGATTTGGAAGGATTAAAATCCTTTGCCTAATTATCTGTAAACGGAATCTAAATCAAGTAGTTCTTTCTTTCTAAAAAATATTTTTGGTGGGTTATGTTGATTTTAACAATTTTAAAAAAGGATTTTAAGAAGGGATGAGAGGCCTCAAGGCAAGAAGAAATACGATGAAGTTGGTTAATTTTAATTGCAAGAAATCCAAGTCTAATGTGGATGTTAAATTGCTTAAACATTTGATTAAGAAAATAAAGGGAAAACACTTGGGTTACGGACCAAAGTTTATTAAGAAAGTACTTTGAAGTTTGACTTACTTGACTTTTTTGAGATAAAAATATTTTTCTAAACTAACGGTGAACTAGCGAAACGATGCGAAAAATAAAACGAGCGTAAAGCGATAAATAAAGTGGTGTAGTGTCGGTGCTTGTGTCGGTATGTGCAATTACTACATTATTACATACCCTCCTAGATACATTCTATGGCAAGAAATAAAATGCTCAAAAATAAATTACATCAATACCTAAATACACACTAATATTATGAAATTTAAACCAAATAAAATACCGAAGTACTAATAACAAAATAAGAATACCAAATGCAACAAAATAAACATGTATGTTAAATAGAGCATGTTTAAATCAAATATGCATGCAATGATTTTTTTTGGGGAAAGAAATGTGTTAGATCCAAAGAATGTTGCTGCCGCTTTTGGGATGTGTTATTGTGGAATTCAGTGCAGCCCCCCTCCAATGACTGGAATAGTACTATATATAGTGACCAATTAGGTTAAAATGAAAATTTGCTGGACCAAAGTGCCCCTGACTTGGGCAGCAAGAACCTTGATGACAAAATGACTAAAAGGACCAATTAACTAAAAAGAGAATTAAAATAAATAAATGAAACACTAAAACTAAATAATAAAATAAATAATAAACTAAATGAAAAAAAAAATAACAACTAAATAAGATAAAAACTACAAACTTAAAATACGATTGAAAAAGTAACTGCTTAAAATGCGACTAGAACAGTTCTAACTAACTAACAAATTACAAAAATATGATAAAATATTTAACTGCTTGAAAAAGCGAAAAAAAATGTTTTAATGAGCTAAAATACGAATAGAAATGTTCAACTGTCTAAAAATACGAATAAAAACAATTTGACCGATTTAAAAAGCGAAAAAACTTTAACTGGTCAAAATTTGGGGTATGACAGATGCCCCTATTTAAGTTTCTTCGTCACGGGGATTTAAAAGATGAAATTTTTAAATCAACGGGTCGAAGAGACTTAAATATTAAGTACACCAATTTTGACCAGTTGAAATACTAAGGATGCAATGCTGCAAAATATAATGATATGAATGCTTTGTGATGCAAGTATGAATGTAAAGACGACGAAAATAAACTAACTGGGGAACAAACTGATAGATATCACTGGGGAGGAAAGACTGTCCATTACCTTTAAATTGGTAAAGACGACATTACAAGAAAGATAACCACATGTCTATTACCCTTAGAACTGGTAAAGACGACATCACAAGAAAGAAAAATACATGTCTATTACCTTTAGAAATAGTAAAGACAACATTACAAGAAATAAGACTTGTCTATTACCATTAGAAGTAGTAAAGACGAACATGTTAAAACCAGACACTCAAGATAAAGTTTGAACAGTCATTGGGGAAGTTTGGAAAGACATTGGTAAAAGGTTTTTTGACACAAGTATTTGCGGGCTATTAACCTGATTCAATAGTATTTGCAGGGTATTAACCTGATTCAAAGGCATTTGGCAGGATATCATCCCGAATTCAAAGAATTTTGCAAGCTATTCGATTGACACCAAGGCAACAGAAGATGTTTGCAAGCTACTCGCTTGACACAGAGGTAACAAAAGAAGTTTTCATGCTATTTGCTTGACATACAGGTAACAAAGATGGTTGCAAGCTATACGCTTGACACACAGGCTACAAAATAAGTTTGCAAGCTATTCGCTTCACACACTGGCAACAAAAAATGTTTGCAAGTTATTCGCTTGACGCAAGGGAACAAAAGATGGTTGCAAGCTATTCGCTTGACATAAGGGAACAAAAGATGGTTGCAAGCTATTCGCTTGACACAAAGGTAACAAATTATGTTTGCAAGCTATTCGCTTGACGCATAGATGACAAAAGAAGTTTGCAAGCTATTCGCTTGACACACAATGAGTGAAGACCGAACTGAAGGATACGACCAAACAAGACTCTGGGTGACATCTCTGGTCAGACATATTGGGGATGACACTTTTGTGAGATACAATTGAAATAAGACACAAGGTGGTCAATGCAATCATGTATAAATGATATTTGTATGCATGCAATATATGCATGAATGTTTATATGCATGAATATGTATATGAATGAATGTATGAATATATGAAAGCACAACTTGTGAGACTCTTTATAACAAGTGAAACTGACAAGACTGGGCAAGTAAGATGGAGGTGGACCGACATCGCAGTACAAACACTTGGCAATCTTCTTTGGGGATAACATTACTAGAGATGAGTCGAACACTATCGGGTTAAAGCCCACTGACGGGGTAAATCCCTTAAAACAAGCCACTGATGGGGTAAAGCCCTATAATCAAACCACTGATGGGGTAAAGCTCAATAATCAAACCACTGATGAGGTAAAGCCTAATAATCAAACCACCGATGGGTAAGACCCAATATTCAAACCACTTGAAGGGGTAAAGCCCAATAATCAAACCACTTGAAGACACAACTCATCAATCAACAATTTGGCAGAAGTCGCAGGAGTCGCCATCAATTAAACCACAAGCCAAAGTCACCATTTCTCGGGATAAGACCCATCAATCAAACTAACGGCCAAAGTCGCCATTTCTTGGAATAAAACCCATCAATCAAACCACATGCAAAACTCGCCTTTAATCAAACCACAAGCAGAAGTCGCCATTAATCAATCCACAGGCGAAAAAACGCCATTTGTAAACCAGCACAAAGTGCATTATTCCATTTGACCCACTTGAATTGTGATGCCTCTGTCTTTGTTTTTCATTCTTTATTATATTTTTTGTATATTTTTTTTTTGAATCCCTAACTTTTGCCTGGACTGCCCTTTCGGGTTTTCAGTCCACCGGGAAAATATTCTTTTTTGTATGCCCCTAATTTTTGCTTGCATCGCCCTTTCAGGTTTTCAATCCACCGGGACGTTCATTTTTGCCTAAGCCGCCCTTTCGAGTTTTCGACTTAGCGAGCTTTTTCTTTTTCTTTTTGTATTGTTTTTTTTTTTTTTTTGTTTTTGACAGAGGCCATCTCACAGCACTTGGTCATACCTATCTTGCAGAGTTTAACTGTCTTTGGGATGAATGTTGATGTATGCTTCTCTTACTCATAAGTTCAAAGAAGATGTACCTGTTGTTTATGCTTTTCAAAAGACATTAAAAAAGTTTTTTTTAAAAAAAATCTTGCTTTAAGTATTCACATAAAAAATAGAAGATAATTTTGCAAACAGAATAAATGAGAATTTCAAATAAATGGGCACAGGCCCAAATTAGATGTAATGGAGTAGTAGCCTGCCAAAGGCGTGGATCCACGGATTTTAAAAAGTTTGGAAAATGGTAATTATATGGGAAAGGTACATTGTACACAATAACTGCTATGCTCCCTAACAACTTTGAATTCCACTGTTCCGAGTCTTTAATCTGTAGGTGCTTCATATCGGAGGTCTCTTGACAGCTAAGATGGCCCAGGTGAATCATATCTGTTTTGATGCAGTTGATTTGCCATAAACCATAAGTCTTTTGACGGCTGAAATGCCCCAAGTGAGTCATGTCCGACCAGATGCAGTTACTTTGTCACAATCCTTAAGTTTTGCATAGATCGCCCTTGTCGGTTTCAACCTATCAGGATAACCATTCATTTTTTTTATGTCTCTAACTTTTGCATGGACTGCCCTTTCGGGTTTTCAGTCCATCGAGACGCTCTTTTTTTGCCTAAGCCACTTTTCAAGTTTGCGACTTATCGAGCTTTTCATTTTAACAAAGTATTTCTTGACTGCATCAGTATTCATAGGACATACAATTTCATCACTATCCTTTGTAATTAGGCATTCATTGCCCCTAGAATCAGGTAACATATTTTTGAGCACAAAGCCACTTTCTTGACATTCACGGGGACGAGCCTTCTTTGGCGAATACTTGATATAACTGTCCATGGCACACGGCAATAACACTTTTAAATTCAATCAAACTTGTCTTCCATCGGAACTCCCGTTGACATGACTTTTACTTCCATGTGAGGTACTGCCTTTATATTGTATGCTGAGGGATGGTGGGGGGGCTGCCCCTGCTAAAGTGTGCACTTGAAGTACAATATCCCTGGAAGGAAGATGGAAGCATCTCGTGCTAGTCTTTGTACATGAAAATCCTCTTTTGGACAATCTTTCTTGATATTTGCAGCTTCGACGGCCATGATGCCCCAGTAGGCGAGAAATCGGATGTAACACCCCGTTTTCCCAACATAAAAATTTCAAATAACTAATAATCAGAGTTTTCATCATAAAACGGAATGTCACATTTCATAAAAAACATAAATGAATAAATAATAATTTATCCTTCAAAATTCAATCAACAAAGTACTTAATATCTTGCAGCGGAATCATTCAACATCTAAAAATAGTCTTTGGCACAAAAGGTCTCATCATATATGTCTCATAATAGTCTAAAACATCTCATTAGTTCAAATCTAGTAACTTAATCATAAATCTCGTAAAACAATACATAAGGAATAGAAAACAATAGCAAAGTCCACATCTCGTTACGTATGAAAGCACCTAAGACACACTTGTGAGGAGTCCACTCACGACCACGCCTAATCTTGATTACCTGCAAGTTACCCATACGAAGAGCAACATTTTCAAGCAGAAGGGGTGAGATTCACAAAACAATAATATTAAGCATATAATTCAACAACTATATCTAACATCTTAAACTTCATTAACTAGTATCATTACTCTCTCTACATTAGTCATAAACATCATCACATGTCATCAATAATATCACAAACATCATCACATATCATCGACATAATAATCATGAACATCTTCATATATCATCAAACATTAGTCATAAGGATCATCATATATCATCATAATAATAATCATAAACATCACATATCATCTTAATCATAAACATAAACATCATATATCATCTTAATCATAACATCATTTATCATCATACATCATAACCTCATATATCATCGTATATCATAACATCATATATCATCTTAATCATAACATCATATATCATCTTAATCATAATTCATCATTAGATACTTCATCAAACATCACAACTTAACGACTTGACTCGACTATGCAACTCTTTCGTCTTAAATCATCTTGACTCGACTATGCAACTCTTTCATCTTAAATCATCTTGACTCGACTATGCAACTCTTTCATCTTAAAACGTCTTGACAATGCAAATGCATGTGGTACCATTCTAGGGCATAAGCCCTCATCGTCGTTGAGCATAAATATACTCCTAGGGAATAAGCCCTCATCGTCGTTGAGCAAAAGCTCCTGGGGCATGAGCCCTCGTCGACGTTGAGCAAAAGCTCCAGGGCATGAGCCCTTATCTTTAAATGGGTATGCATGGACTCAACATCTTACGTCTTAGAAACTTCGTGAACATCTTACAACTCTTTGACTTAGACCGACATTTACATCTTAAATAAGATCAACAACAACATATGCAGCACTTATAAGTCACATCATATCAGCATCATAACATAACAATATCAAATGATAACAATAGCATCTTAAGCATCACATCAACATAAGCATCATAAATAACACATATAGTGCATATATAACAATTGCACATCACTAATATTCTTAGTCATCTTAATCAAGGTTCAACAGCAACATGAACAGCATATATACTGTTCATATATAACATAATAAATTATCCACAACATATTTTCATGCCAAACCAAATCTACTGGAAAGATATCACAATTATCAACAACTTTCATGTTTATAGCAAAGACTAATTCAGAACAGAAACATGTGAAACAGACGCAAAGTCATGAAACAGAGAATGCTATCACTGTGCAATTTTGCTAAGACCTCCTTTGAGTATTTTTATCATAACTCAAAAACTAAAAATCATATTCACGTGAAACCAAAACCACTAGAAAGCTAACAAAATTATCTAAAACTTTCATGTTTACACCAAAGGCCAATTCTGTACCGATCAATACCTGTTTTTATTTTAAATTTGAAAAAGTTGTGCAGAAGTCCATAAAAATTCACTGTGACCTACGTGCAGTAATTTGACCATAACTAAAGTTCTATAAATCATTTTGACGTAAGACCAATGGCATTAGAAAGCTAACATCCATACCTACAACTTTCGTGTGTATATCTAAACCCAGTTCGGAACTTAAACTTGTCAAACTGAGACAATAAAAACGTGTTTTGCACACTGACAGCAAAATCGCTGTTCAGCTGCGATTTTGCCTTGGGGAAATCTTTTCGACTTCGTTTTCGATCCAATACTCTCCAAACTTGACTCTAATCATTACCCTATGATTACCCTATCATTAGAACACTAATTATTCATCAACCTACTGTATGCAAATTCAAAGGGTTCTCAAATCTATTAACAACCTATTACAATTCTTAAACCCTAATTCTTAAACACACCGACATCTCATCTAATTCCATGGTTCTAACCTCAAAACTACATCCAATAATCATCCTATGGATTATCTAAGGTCTGTACATAGTTTCTACATCAATATAGCAACTTTTCATCGGTTAATCCTCAATTCTTCACTTAAAACCCTAATTCCTCAATCCTCACAAACTCTTCCTACAACTCATTAAATCTATTCATTAGAATCATACACATAATAGTATTGAATGCTAATCTCACCCTTACCTTAACAATCGATGCAGCCTCTTCTCTCTTCTCTTTGTCTTCTCTTCTCTTCTCTCCTTGTTCTTCTCTTTTCCAAAAAGCGGTTTAACGTAAAAACTCTTTCTAACCTAAGCTTCCTTATTTATAATATTAAATACTCTTCCTAAATCTGTTTAGGCCCAACAACTCTTTCTTCTTTCTATTCTAACCCCCAAATCTACTTATTCTAATAATTCTCATATTTTAATAAATAATAGAATAAAACCACTTAATAAAATACCAACACCTCACATATTTAAAATAAATCACATAAATAGACTCTAACTTAATAAAAATAATTAAATATCAAAGTGGGCGTTACATCGGACACAGGGAACTCAAAGTCGAGTGGGAATACAGGGTTAAAGTGTTCAACGGGTTTATTAATGCATGATTTGATTATTGATATAAACATTATAATTATGCAGATATGTGGAAATGATTTAAAGAAAAAAGAATTTTTTTGGTTTTTTGTATTACCATTTTTTCCAGAAAAAGCACAAAATAAAAACAAAGTCGGGATAAAAGCGACTTTTTATTTAATGATGAAAATACATGAAGCAAAAAGCCCTAAATAAGTTCACTTCCGTCTCGGTTGGGACGAAATGATTTTTTTTTTGAAAAACATAAAGTAACAAACAAACATATTAATTAAACAGATGAGTAGCAGAAATAAACATCAACAAAGACCCAATTGCAACTAAACATTCCGTGTATCAACATCAGGTTCCAAAATCCGATAGCGGATTAACTTGCACATTTGAATTCAAACTCTTCAAAAGGTATGAGGTTTTTTTGGACCAACTTCTGTACTATCTTCTGAAATGCAAAACATTGTTCAATATCGTGACCTGCTGCCCCTTGATGGAAGGCACGAGAGAGATCAGCTCTATACCCTGCTGGCAATATTGTCGGTACTGAAAGAGGTGCCTTGGTGTGGATCAAATTCCTTTCAAGCAACCTTGGGAACAAATCTGCATACTTCATAGAAATGGGATCAATTTGAGTTCTTGGAGCCTGTTGTCGAGGTTGTTGTTGATATTGCTGAAACTGGGGTTGATAACCCGAACTTTGAACAACATTTGTGACAGGCATAACAACGGTGACAGGGTGATAAGCCAGATACTGTTGTTGAGGCTGACTCTCCTCCACACTCATTTCTTGGTTTTCCTCCTCTGAACCATCAGTGGGAACAATTTCTTTGATCAAATGTCCTTTTCGGACCCATTCTTCAACACGCATGCTCGCGGTCATCATATCCGCGAAATTGCCAGATGCACTTGCAAGCATATGCTCAAAATAGAACAGATCTAGAGTTTCCAGGAAAATGTTGGTCAACTCTTTCTCATTTAGAGGTGGACTGACTTGAGCGGCAAAATCTCTCCACCATTGGGCATATCCTTTGAAAGATTCATTATCATTCTGGGTCATAGCCCGCAGTTCATCTCTGTCTGGGGCCAAGTGCAAGTTGTAGTTGTATCGTAAGATGAAAGCCTTGCCCAAATCTTTGAAAGTTTTGACATCAGCAAGGCTTATGCCCGTGTACCACTTCAAAGCGGCACCAGTCAGGCTATCTTGAAAGCAGTAGATGAGAAGCTTATCATTGTTGACTTGAGGGGACATCTTTCTGGCGTACATTGTCAAATGGTCCTTAGGGCAATTATTCCCCTTGTACTTTTCAAAATCAGGGACCTTGAATTTGGGTGGTATCACGACATTTGGTACCAAGCAGAGATCATAAGCACTTTCCCCGAACAGTTCTTCACCACGGAGAGCTTTCAATTCCAACTGCATTCTATCAAACTTTTCTCTCAGTTCTTCTACCTGGTTGTATGCAACCACATTTCCTGAGTGATAGATGGGTTCACAGTCCTGCTGAGTAGTATGGATCAAAGGAGCTGAGTAGGTTATAGCAGCTTCAGGGATCAAAGTGCCCGATTGAGGGATAAGCGTTTACACCAAAGGAGCCTGAATCTTAGAGACATCGGGACGGAATACTTCACTTGAACTTAAAGGTGTACTCCAGAGATAACCTTCCAACATAGCATGTTGAGGAGTACTAGCAAACACTGTTGAAATCGGAGTAGTGGAAGCAACTGTCTGAGCTTGAGTGCTGCCAATAGGAATAGAGGATGGCTGACTCTGTGCAATCGTCATCAAAGACACTAAGTTCCTCAAAATCTCATTTTCGGCCCGGAGGGTTATCACCTCCTCACGGAGCTTGTGGTTCTCTTGTTCAAGATGATCCATTCTGATTTGCTCGAGTGTTGTAGATGCGAGTAGACTGATTAATTGATGACCTTTTGTATAAAGAACCAAAGTGTGAGACACGAACTAGAAACTATGAATGCAAAATGATGCATGATATGTTTATGCAAAAAATGTACTATATTTTTTTGTTATCGAAGGATTTATCAAGGTGAATTGTAAACATTGCAGATGAACATGGTTTCATTTGAAGATTTGTAAAGATATTGCAATCGGTTCCCTTTTCAAGAAGTAAGAATGAAACCAAGGACAAAGTTCTTTAACAAAAGCAAAAGCTTAGTTAGGATTTTTTTTGAAATTGTATTGCATGGTGTTCATTCTTACAAGGTCCATTCCTTTGATGTTTACAAAAACTTGGCTAAGTCCTTCAATATTTGATGGAGAAAAGTATTTATGAATGGATGCATGTATGCATGATTATGCATGGAAAACATGATGAGGTTTAAGTTCCACAAAGTTGGAGTTTAGGGATAACAACGCCATTTGGTAAGGACTATGGCTTTGAATTACACTTGTAACAAGGGTTCTACCAAGTTCCCAGAGTTTTCAACCACTTACAAATTTTATCGGGTTACGGAATTACTTCCGTTCCAATATCATTCGTAAGAAAGTCTCGTCTGAGTGTAGTATCGCGTATCGACTAAACCAAGATTAACTCAAGATTAGCCATCGCACTACGTCCTAAAAGACCAAGAGGGGTTAAAGGTAACTAAATGTCCTCAACTTTTAGCGGTCACTTAAAAATAACATGCCAAACACGAATACTCATGTCAACATAGTATATCTCCAAGATCCCTCAGTTGAGTGGGGTTATCACATGTGCCACAAAAAAAATTCACTCTTGGCAAGACACTATGATTATACCACCGTCCTATCCTAATGTTTCTCTCAAGTCTGGGTAATGGACTTGTCTCACCACTCACGTAACCAGGTAAAAATATTTACAAAGTATAAACAAATAATAAAGCACAAAAATAAAGGAAGTAAGGTGGGTTTAACCCGCTTAGGATTTAAGTCCCTAGTGAAGTCGCCATTTTGTAGACTGATGATTTTCGGGGGTCAATCCATTAATTGGTTTTGAACCTTCAATCTTTGGACTTCTCGATTTTTTTCGTGGGAAGGGAAAAAAAGAGTTAAAACCCTATTCTAGACTTTGGATCCGAGGGTTGGTTTCGATAGAGGAAGGTGTTAAGCACCCCTAACGACCACGGTATTCCGTGGGAACCTCTTTCCTAAATTTATCTTGTGCTAAATTATTTTTATTTATTGGAAAATTCTTGCTTATAAACTAAGTGAAAGAATGGAGGGAGAAGAAGTATGTTTTTGTTGTTTTTATTTGATTTGGAATGATTAAAATCCTTTGCCTACTTATCCGTAAACGGAATCAAAATCAAGTAGTTCCTTCTTTCTAAAAAATATTTTTGGTGGGTTATGTTGATTTTAACAATTTTAAAAAAGATTTTAAGAAGGGATGAGAGGCCTCAAGGCAAGAAGAAATACGATGAAGTTGGTTAATTTTAATTGCAAGAAATCCATGTCTAATGTGGATGTTAAATTGCTTAAACATTTGATTAAGAAAATAAAGGGAAAACACTTGGGTTACGGACCAAGGTTTATTAAGAAAGTACGTTGAAGTTTGACTTGCTTGACTTTTTTGAGATAAAAATATTTTTCTAAACTAACGGTGAACTAGCGCAA
The DNA here is from genome assembly GCF_051527215.1 of Medicago sativa. Lineage (NCBI taxonomy): Eukaryota > Viridiplantae > Streptophyta > Magnoliopsida > Fabales > Fabaceae > Medicago > Medicago sativa. The sequence goes on along the minus strand of NC_140752.1, from coordinate 32,225,059 downwards.
CGATGCGAAAAATAAAACGAGCGTAAAGCGATAAATAAAGTGGTGTAGTGTCGGTGCTTGTGTCGGTGTGTGCAATTACTACATTATTACATACCCTCCTAGATACATTCTATGGCAAGAAATAAAATGCTCAAAAATAAATTACATCAATACCTAAATACACACTAATATTATGAAATTTAAACCGAATAAAATACCGAAGTACTAATAACAAAATAAGAATACCAAATGCAACAAAATAAACATGTACACCCTCCGGTCACTAATATAAGCAAAAGTTTGATTTTTAGATTGATTCATTAAATGACGTATGTAGTCTTTATTATAGACTACATACGTCATTTAATGAATGAATCTAAAAATTAAACTTTTGCTTATATTAGTGACCGGAGGGTGTATATTAAATAGAGCAAGTTTAAATCAAATATGCATGCAATGATTTTTTTGGGGAAAGAAATGTGTTAGATCCAAAGAATTTTGCTGCCGCTTTTGGGATGTGTTATTGTGGAATTCAGTGCAGCCCCCCTCCAATGATTGGAACAATATTATATATAGTGACCAATTAGGTTAAAATGAAAATTTGCTGGACCAAAGTGCCCCTGACTTGGGCAGCAAGAACCTTGAGGACAAAATGACTAAAAGGACCAATTAACTAAAAAGAGAATTAAAATAAATAAATTAAACACTAAAACTAAATAATAAAATAAATAATAAACTAAATGAAAAAAAAATAACAACTAAATAAGATAAAAACTACAAACTTAAAATACGATTAAAAAAGTAACTGCTTAAAATGCAACTAGAATAGTTCTAACTAACTAACAAATTAGAAAAATATGATAAAATATTTAACTGCTTGAAAAAGCAAATAAAAAATGTTTTAGCGAGCTAAAATACAAATAGAAATGTTCAACTGACTAAAAATACGAATAAAAACAATTTGACCGATATAAAAAGCGGAAAAACTTTAACTGGTCAAAATTTGGGGTATGACACGCCTAATTCTACCCAAAGCCCCAATATCTTCCCGTAACCAAGAGACTCAATCCTAATAGTATTTCCCAAGGTGAATCAACCCTCAAACCCTAGTGTTTGTTACCAAGAGACAAACTCTATACAAACCCTAGTTTTGTTATTGCCTTTCTAAACCCTTGTTGCAACCCCCTCTATCTCAAGGTTTACTCTGATACAAAGCCTATATTTATAGTAAAAGAATCCCTCATAAATTGCAACAAAATCAGGCCCATAAAATATGTTTTATTTTTATGATTCTGCGCAAAATCGTACTCCAATTTTGCCAGATCGTGCTCCGATTTTTCTAAATTAAAGTGCCAATTCTGCTCCAAAATCGTGCTCCAATTTCTCAAATCGTACTCTGATTTTGACAGCTTCAGCAAACTTCAATTTCTCCAATTTTGAGTTACTTTCACAACACTTTTAATGATGTAGGTGATTTGCAAGATTGAGGTGGTTTATTTCTTTTGATGCTTTAGGACTAGCATGGATGCTTCCTCGTTTATGTTTTCGTTTAGAGTCTAGTTAGGCTCTGATGTAGGAGGGTCGGTCTTGAGACCTTTTTTATCTTGATACCATTGATGGCTTAAGTCAGATATATGATAAGGATAATTGTATCTTGGTGATGTGTTAATGTGGAGTGACACATGGCATGTTGAGTATTATTCTATGTTGTCGAGAATTTTTATGTTGTTGATTTTCTGCTGCGAGCATTTTGAAAAAAATAGACTATGCATGTTTTGAGAAATATGTAGATGTAGCTTCTAAAATCTCTTGATAAATGATTTTTCTGTGTGATTATTGCTTTCGGGGTTTAGAGTGTTACAAAGTGGTATCAAAGCCATGTGAGTCTAGTCCAGACCAAAACTGGGTGATTATTCCTATTGTATGTTAATGGTATAGTGATACCTTCGGTACTTGTTTTGTTGTTTTAGGTGGGCTTGAGCGAAGTGGGGGAGAAGCAAGATGCTTCAAGTGTTGTAGAGAAGGTCATGTAGAGGTATCTTTGGATGTAGAAGCTCAGTTGGTTGTGGTTTGTGTTAAATGTCCTATTAATTTTGGTAAAGTGGATTTTGAATTAGATTTGGTTTGTTTGCCTTTGTTTCATATGGATGTGATTTTCGATATGGATTTGATGTTGTCTTTGGGAGTTAACATTAATTGTTTAACCAAAAGCATGACATTCTCTACATGTGGATCAGGTAGGAGAGAAGTTCTTGACCGCGGAGCAAGTAAATAAGTCTTTGGATGGTGACGCTTATGTGTTCATGTTGTTTGCCTCGTTGAAGGAAGGTGTTGAGATGGGAGTTGGCGATTTTCCGGTAGTGCGAGTTTCCAAAAGTTTTCCTAGATGACATTACCGACTTACCACAGGAGAGAGAGGTGGATTTTGCGATTGATTTGGTACTAGGAACAAGTCTTATTTCGAAGGCACCTTATCGGATGTCTGCATCAGAATTGGGTAGCTGAAGAAGCAATTAGAAGAGTTGTTGGAAAAGAAGTTTATTAGGCCGAGTGTTTCTCCGTGGGGAGTACCAGTGTTGTTGGTTAAAAAGAAGGACGACAATATGAGATTGTGTGTGGATTATCGTTAGTTGAATAAGGTGACGATTAAGAATCGGTATCCTCTACCGAGGATTGATGACTTGATGGATCAGTTGGTTGGTGCAGAAGTGTTTAGTAAGATTGATTAAGACCCGGATATCACTAGATACGAGTGAAGGCGGAAGATATTTACATGACTGCATTCCGAACGATATATGGCCACTATGAATATTCTGTGATGTCATTTGGTGTGACTAATGCGTCGGGTGTCTTGATTGAATATATGAACATAATCTTCCATCTTTATTTGGATCACTTTGTGGTAGTGTTTATAAACAATAACTTGGTGTATTCAAAGTTAGGGGAGGAGTATGTTGAGCATCTGATGATTGTGTTGCACACTTTAAAAGAGAAGAAGTTGTATGCTAAGTTGTTGAAGTGTGAGTTTTGGTTGTGTGAAGTGACTTTCCTTGGTCATGTTATTTTGAAAGGTGAAATAGTGGTGGATCCGTCGAAGGTTGATGCAGTGTTGCAATGGGAGACTCCGAAGTCAGTTTTTGAGATCATAAGTTCTCTTGGTTTGGCGGGTTATTACTGGAGGTTTATTGATGGATTCTCTAAGTTGGCTTTACCGTTGAAGCAATTGACTTGGAAAGGACAAGCGTTTGTTTAGGATGCTAAATGTGAGGAAAGATTTCAAGAGTTGAAGAAGAGGTTGACTTCAACTCCAGTGTTGATTTTTCCGAAACCTAAGGAATATCTGGTGGTGTATTGTGATGATACTAAGATGGGTTTGGGAGGTGTGTTGATGCAGAATCGTCAGGGTGTGACTTTTGCGTCGAGGCATTTGAAAGTTCATGAGAAGAATTATCCGACTCATGATTTCGAATTGGCAGCAGTTGTGTTTGTGTTGAAGATTTGGAGCCACTATTTGTATGGATCGAAGATTGAAGTGTTCAATGATAACAAGAGTTTGAAGTACCTGTTTAACCAGAAGGAGTTGAATGTGAGGCAGAGAAAATGGTTGGAATTTCTTAACGATTATGATTTTCAGTTAAATTATAATCCAGGAAAGGCAAATGTGGTGGAGGATGCCTTGAGTAGAAAGTCATTGCATATGTCTGCTTTGATGGTGAAAGATTTGGAGTTGATCGAGCAATTTCAGGATTTGAGTTTGGTAAGAGAGTTGAATCCAAGTGGTGTGAAGTTAGGAATGTTGAAGTTGACAAGTAACATTTTGGAGGAAATCAAGGAAGGTCAGAAGGTGCATTTGGAACATGTGGATCATTTGGTGTTGGTTAATCAAGGTAAAGGATTGGACTTCATATTGGATGAGAATGGTGTTTTGATGTTTCATGATTGAGTTTGTGTACCAGATGTACCTAAGCTTAAGAAACGGATTTTGGAGGAAGGTCGATAGGAGTAGTCTGCGTTATCATGCAGGAGTGACGAAGATGTATCAGGATTTGAAAAGGTTGTTTTGGTGTCTAGGAATGAAGAAGGATATAGCTGAGTTTGTGTATGCTTGTTTGATTCTTCAGAAGTCTAAGATTGAACATCAGAAGTCGTCGGGTTGATGCAACCGTTGTTTCTATCGGAGTGGAAGTGGGATAGTATATCTATGGATTTTGTTGGAGCGTTGCCTAAGACTGTGAAGGGAAGTGATTCTATTTAGGTGATTGTTGATCGGTTGACGAAGTCGGCAGATTTTATTCCTATCAAGACTGGTATGTCTGCTGCGAAGTTGGTAGAGATCTACATTGACCAAGTAGTTAGATTGCATGGTATTCCATCTAGCATTGTGTCAGATAGAGATCCGAGGTTTACCTCTAAGTTTAGGGAGAGTTTGCAATAAGCTTTGGGAACTAAGTTGAGGTTGAGTTTTGCTTATCATCCTCAGACTGATGGTTAGACCGAGAGGACTATTCAATCTTTGGAAGATATGTTGAGAGCTTGTGTTTTGGAACAAGGTGTAAGTTGGGCTGAATGTTTCTGTTGATTGAGTTTACTTACAACACCAGTTTTCATTCAAGTATTGGTATGACACCGTTTGAGGCTTTGTATGGGAGGAGGTGTAAGACCCTGTTGTGTTGGTACGAGTCGGGAGAAAGTGCTTTGTTAGGATCGGAAGTTGTGCAAGATACTACGGAAAAGGTTAAGATGATTCATGGAAAGATGAAAGCGTCTCAAAGTAGGCATAAGATTTATCATGATAAAAGGAGGAAGGATATTGAGTTTCAAGTTGGAGATCATTTGTTTTTTAGAGTGAATCTTGTAACCGGTGTTGGACATGCTTTGAAGTGCAAGAAGTTGACACCGTGTTTTGTTGGACCGTTTGAGATTATCGAGAAGGTTGGAGCTGTGGCGTATCGGATTATGTTACCGCCATCGTTGTTGAATCTTCATAATGTGTTTCATATGTCTCAGTTGAGGAAGTATGTGTATTATCCACCGCATGTGATTCACGTGGATGATTTGGAAGTAAGGGATAACTTGACCATTGAGACTTGGCCGATGAGGATTGAAGATCGGGAAGTTAAACACTTAAGAGGAAAATGATTGTTTTGGTGAAAGTGATTTGGTTTGGACTAACCGGTAAGAGCGCTACATGGGGATCGGTAAGTCGTATGAAGGAATCGTATCCAGAGTTGTTTTCTTCAGGTTATTTTCTAGGGCGAAAATTCTGTAAGTGGGGGAGAGTTATAACAACCCGTTTTTTGCTAGGATTATTTTATTTATTTATTATATGTTTTTATATGTGTTTAATTGCTTGTTTGTGTATTTGACTTGGGATTAGTAAATTTCTTATATTTTAGTCAATGGCCCTTATAACTCTTACAATATTTTAATTCTTAAGAATTGAAATACCTAAGCACTAATCTAAGTCAAGATCGCAAAATGGCAAGGGAATGTCCACCATCGAAGACACTAGTATTGTTGGAACACTAGTTAAAGTCTAGTGAAAAAAAATTGGAAAGAAAGAAAACACTATGAGAAACTAGTGTGTGGGTATGTGACTTAAAAATGTCCCACATTGGAGAGTCACCCCAACTAGTAAGTGTTTATATAAGGGTGGGGTGACCTCCAAGGGTGTGCCCTTGGGGTACCCATTTTTGTGAACGGGTGAACGCTTACAAAATACATATATCACACGCGCGACGACGACGCCGCCGTCCGTCCGACCGGCCGGGCCGGGCTTGGGTCATGGGTCGTGGGTCGTGGGTTGGAAAATTGATATATATTTTTTTGTCACTTGAAAATGTTAAATTAATTAATTAATTTTTCATTATACGAAAGCGTTCGCGTAACAAATTAATGTGTTACATTTCGACCCGATCCAAACCACCAGAAACTTCCGGATATTTCCAATTAAAGAAAACGCGTTTGCATTGCTTAAGGATTAAGCAAACTTAATCCCCAAGTCACGCGTAAAACGCGTTTGCTTAAGGATTAAGCAAACTTAATCCCCAAGTAATTCTCGCGAACTCTGCCTATAAAAGGAGAGCTCCCCCCACTCATTCTTCACACCAAAATCTCACAGTTGATGCTTCCTGTGCGATTTTCTCTCTTCTCCCTTCGATTTTAAATCGTTCTTCTTCTTCTACTCCTTTCTGTCCCATCGGTTTCGAATAGAGCGGCTACGTACCGTATCGAGTGGCTTCGATCATACGATTGAACCATACTTTGAGGTGTAATTCTCGAGCGACTATATACTGTGCAGTATATACTCGTAACAGTGATCTGGGCTGTTTTATCCTGGAGACGGCGTGGTTGATAGTCTACCTTGCACAAACTAGGGTAGTGCCGCGAAACGTCTTAAAGAAAGCGACCTGGTCGTGACTCACCCAGTAATTTCGTTCGGTATAATTTTTAAATCGAAAAACAACAATTTTAAGACGTTTCGTAAACCATGAATACCAACAACGAAATTACTGTATTTGGAACAACTGTCGATTTCAACAAACCGTTTAAGTTTCACGGTAGTAACTTCAAGCGTTGGCAAACAAAGATGATGTTTTTTCTAACTACGAAAAAGGTTGCCCACGTCTTGAAGGATAACATACCTGTGATACCATCGATGTCGGTTCCTATGGAAACGACTAGTAACGGTAAGACAACAGTGGCTACAGATGCTTCTATATTTGCAGCAAATGCTGAGTTGGAAAGGCTTACTGCCGAACATGCTGAAAAGGTGAAACAGGCTGAAAAGGATAGACTCCTCTGGCAGGAAGAGGATTACCTGTGCAAGAATTACATATTGAACTGTCTTGCGGATCATCTATATGATCTGCATCTGATTCATAAGACAGCTAAGGATGTTTGAGATGCTCTTCAGAATAAATATAACACTGAAGAGGCTGGCTCAAAGAAATTTGCTGTGAGCCGGTACCTAAACTATAAGATGAACGACGAGAAATCTGTCGAAGAACAATCTCAGGAGCTTCAGAATATAGCTCATGAGATTTTTGTTGAAGGAATTCAATTACCTGAGCAGTTTCAGATTGCTGTGATAATTGATAAACTGCCCCCTGCTTGGAAGGACTTCAAGAATGCCCTTAGGCATAAGACTAAGGAGTTTTCTCTTGAAAGTCTGATTACTCGACTTCGTATTGAAGAAGAGGCAAGAAAACAAGAACTGAATGAAGAGGTGTTTGCTGTCTCGAACAGCAACACTAAAAAGAAATCTGTGGGTGCTGTTCTGAAGCCTGCTGGCAAACAATTTAAGAATCAGAACCGTCCTGCAAATAAGAATTCCAATCGGAATAAGAATGGGAACCCACAAAAGGTCCCAAGAGCTCAACCATCAAAGAATGACCCTGCTCAACCGTTTAATTGCTACAATTGCGGACAACCAGGTCATATGGCACGAAAGTGTAGAAACCCATCCACTCGACCGGCTCAAGCTCAGGCTCACTTGACAACAAATGAGGAGCAGCCGTATACTGCAATGATAACTGAAATCAACATGGTGGGTGGATCTGATGGTTGGTGGATAGACACTGGTGCATCTCGCCATGTCTGTTATGAACGTGCTATGTTTAAGACATACACTGCTGCTGAAGATCAGAAGGTGCTGTTGGGAGATTCTCACACCACTGAAGTTGCTGGAACCGGAGATGTGGAGCTGAAATTCACCTCTGGGAAGACTCTCATATTGAAGGATGTGCTGCACACTCCTAGAATTAGGAAGAATTTAGTTTCTGGTTTTTTACTGAATAAGGCTGGTTTTGAACAAATCATAGCATGTGATATGTACTCTATTACTAAGGATATGGTTTTTGTTGGGAAAGGGTATGCTACTGATGGTATGTTTAAGTTGAATCTTATGAATAAAATTTCTCCTTCTGCTTATATGTTGTGTGATTTTAATATTTGGCATGCACGACTCTGTCACGTTAATAAACGAATCATTTCTAATATGAGCAATCTCGGTTTAATTCCTAAGTTATCTTTGAATGAATTTGAAAAATGTCAATTTTGTAGTCAAGCAAAAATAACAAAAGGATCTCATAAATCTGTAATAAGAGAAACCGAACCATTTGAATTAGTACATTCTGATATATGCGAACTTGATGGTAACTTGACTAGAAACGGGCAAAGATACTTTATAACTTTTATCGATGATTGCTCTGATTACACTTATGTGTATTTAATGAAAAACAAAAGTGATGCGCTTGATATGTTTAAAAATTTTGTCAAAGAAATTGAAACTCAATTCAATAAAAGAATCAAGCGCTATCGTAGTGACAGAGGCACTGAATATTTATCACACACATCCAATGAGTATTATAAAGAGCACAGAATCATTCATGAAACAACTGCACCTTACTCTCCTGAGATGAACGGTAAAGCGGAAAGAAAAAATAGAACCTTTACCGAATTAGTAGTTGCCATCATGCTTAATTCTGGTGCAGCGCCTCATTGGTGGGGGGAAATTTTATTAACTGTTAGCTACGTGCTAAATAGAGTACCTAAAACTAAGAACAAAATTTCTCCTTATGAAATTTTGAAGAAAAGACAACCTAATTTGTCTTACATTCGAACATGGGGCTGTTTAGCCTATGTAAGGATTCCTAATCCCAAGAGAGTCAAACTTGCAAGTAGAGCCTATGAATGTGTATTCATTGGGTATGCCTTGAACAGTAAAGCATATAGGTTTTATGACCTAAAGGCTAAGGTGATCATAGAATCAAATGACGCCGATTTCTATGAAACGAAATTTCCCTTTCTATCAAGAGATAGTGGGGGTAATAGTGGGGGCGCAAACATGAACACTACACCTGATCACAATCCAGTAATCAGAAATAGTGATGAAAACATCATAACTGATGTTACAGAACTTCGAAGAAGTAAGAGAGCAAGAACTGCTAAAGAGTATGGACCTGAATATGTGGTCAATACATTAGAAGAGGATCCATCAAATCTCAAAGAAGCCTTGTCTTCCTTGGATGCAGACTTATGGCAAGAAGCAATAAATGATGAAATGGATTCTCTACAGTCTAACGATACTTGGCACTTGACTGAACTGCCTCCAGGCTGCAAACCAATAGGTTGTAAATGGATTTTGAAAAAGAAACTGAAACCTGATGGAACTGTTGACAAATACAAGGCACGCCTTGTAGCCAAAGGTTTCAGACAAAGAGAAAATATAGATTTTTTCGATACCTACTCACCAGTTACTCGAATCACATCCATAAGGGTACTAATTTCCTTGGCTGCTGTTTATAACTTGATAGTACACCAAATGGATGTGAAAACTGCTTTTTTGAATGGTGAGTTGGAAGAAGAAATCTATATGGAACAACCTGAAGGTTTTGTAGTCCATGGACAGGAAAGCAAAGTATGTAAGTTAGACAAATCTCTGTATGGTCTAAAACAAGCCCCTAAGCAATGGCATGAAAAGTTTGACAACTTAATGATTTCGAATGAGTTCAAAGTGAATGAAAGTGACAAATGTATCTACTACAAGTATGATAAAAACATTTGCACTATCATATGTCTATATGTAGACGATCTACTCATATTTGGGTCAAACATTCCTGCCATAAATTCTGTGAAATCACTGTTGAGTAACAACTTTGATATGAAGGACCTAGGAGAAGCTGATGTAATTCTTGGCATCAAGATTACTAGATCAGATAAAGGAATTTCCTTGGATCAGTCTCATTATGTTGAGAAGATATTAAGGAAATACAACTACATTGATTGTAAACCTGCAAGCACACCTTATGATCCAAGTGTAAAACTTTTTAAGAACACTGGAGATGGTGTTAGACAAACTGAATATGCGAGCATCATTGGCAGTCTCAGATATGCCACTGATTGTACTAGACCCGACATTGCCTATGTCGTGGGACTCTTATGCAGATTTACAAGTAGGCCAAGCAAGGAGCATTGGCATGCTATTGAGAGAGTCATGCGATACCTGAAAGGGACTATGACATTAGGACTGCATTATCAAAAATATCCTGCTGTACTTGAAGGGTACAGTGATGCAGATTGGAACACCTTGTCGGATGATTCCAAAGCGACCAGCGGCTATATATTTAGCATAGCTGGAGGAGCTGTTTCTTGGAAGTCTAAGAAGCAGACCATTCTAGCTCAGTCCACAATGGAATCTGAGATGATAGCACTAGCTACTGCTAGTGAAGAAGCAAGTTGGCTAAGATCCTTGCTAGCTGAAATCCCTTTATGGGAGAAACCGTTACCAGCTGTGTTAATTCATTGTGATAGTACCGCGGCTATTGCAAAGATTAAGAATCGTTATTACAATGGTAAGAGACGACAGATAAGGCGAAAACACAGCACGATTAGAGAGTGTATCTCTAATGGAGCGGTTAGAGTTGATTTTGTACGTACGAATGAAAACTTAGCTGATCCTTTGACGAAAGGACTTAATAGAGAGAAAGTCCGAGAAACATCCAGTAGGATGGGACTAATGTCTATAGCCCACTAAATGATGGCAACCCGACCTATATGACTGGAGATCCCAAGATTTAGGTTCAATGGGTAAAAACAAGTCATGAAGTGGTAGAACATGCTATGAGAGAAAGAATATAGAAAGCATGATCCTGCAGCGAAAGAAGGATGAGTTAATGGTAACTCTTAATGAGATCTATACTCTAATTGAGTGGGGTACACAGCTACAGGAGTACCCTTGATAGACTCACCTATACGAATGTGGAACTTAGGCCGGTCCTATGGAATTTTGAGGCAGAATTTCTAGAGCATTCGTTAAAACCGGGATACACGTGCAGGGCCTTAAAACGCACGGACTTTTAGAATACACCTATGAAAAGGTTTGTGTGTGGATTCTATGTCTGAGATAGAGTTCAATGCTGTAAGCAACTCTTGTTAAATCAGAATACCTTCCACTATGCAAAGGTTCAAGTTGTTAACAACACCTTTGTATATTAGCAAATCTTATGGAAACGTTTTACGTTATTTCTCGAAACCATTTTGAAGTCAAGTGGGGGATTGTTGGAACACTAGTTAAAGTCTAGTGAAAAAAAATTGGAAAGAAAGAAAACACTATGAGAAACTAGTGTGTGGGTATGTGACTTAAAAATGTCCCACATTGGAGAGTCACCCCAACTAGTAAGTGTTTATATAAGGGTGGGGTGACCTCCAAGGGTGTGCCCTTGGGGTACCCATTTTTGTGAACGGGTGAACGCTTACAAAATACATATATCACACGCGCGACGATGACGCCGCCGTCCGTCCGACCGGCCGGGCTTGGGCTTGGGTCTTGGGTCGTGGGTTAATTGATATATATTTTTTTGTCACTTGAAAATGTTAAATTAATTAATTAATTTTTCATTATACGAAAGCGTTCGCGTAACAAATTAATGTGTTACATTTCGACCCGATCCAAACCAGTATCCAGAAACTTCCGGATATTTCCAATTAAAGAAAACGCGTTTGCATTGCTTAAGGATTAAGCAAACTTAATCCCCAAGTAATTCTCGCGAACTCTGCCTATAAAAGGAGAGCTCCCCCCACTCATTCTTCACACCAAAATCTCACAGTTGATGCTTCCTGTGCGATTTTCTCTCTTCTCCCTTCGATTTTAAATCGTTCTTCTTCTTCTACTCCTTTCTGTCCCATCGGTTTCGAATAGAGCGGCTACGTACCGTATCGAGTGGCTTCGATCATACGATTGAACCATACTTTGAGGTGTAATTCTCGAGCGACTATATACTGTGCAGTATATACTCGTAACAGTGATCTGGGCTGTTTTATCCTGGAGACGGCGTGGTTGATAGTCTACCTTGCACAAACTAGGGTAGTGCCGCGAAACGTCTTAAAGAAAGCGACCTGGTCGTGACTCACCCAGTAATTTCGTTCGGTATAATTTTTAAATCGAAAAACAACAAGTATCAAATTAAATAAATCACACTTCGAGTCACCCATTTTTTTAAAGCTAATTAAGGATCAAAATCTTATTTAGCATAAACAAAACAATCTAACTAGCATGGTTTCTACCAACATATAGGCTCTTTCTAAAGTGTCAACTTCAAAAATCAGCCTTTTCTTATATATTATATTTAACTTGCGAGAATATGTACCTTAAATGATTCAATACTATTAGCATAAAATAAGCTCTATCAAGTAGTACAATCAGTCCAACTCTTATACTTGCTAAAACTTTCCTTCAGGCTCTATAAAGCTAACACGTTGAAAATCCTTCACAAAAATTGCAGATTCTAACCTTTTAGGTAAATAAAAAATTATGTAATAAAATTTCTAATGTTCTCTGACTATCTACATACTGTAATCCTTATTACAACACATTACACAAGTTCTAATAAGTGGAACTAAGCCATTTGAAGTTAACTATTCTATTATTCAAACACTCCTACACAAATCACTAATAAGGGCATGAGTCGTTCAAAATAAATATTCACATAGCAATCAAACAACAAATCATTTGTAGTGACATAACACTAAAGTAGTAACCGAACATTCACATAATGAGCATAAAAATAACATCAAATAAATATGGAAGATATGACTAACACACCAATGACAATACGCCCACTCGGTCCGATTGGACGGACCTGCTCTGTTACCACTAATGTGACATCCTAAATCCCAAAAATAATTATTACTATTATTCATTCGAAAACAAAGTTTGATTCACAACATAAAATGTCAAATAAAAACTTTTCTATTGATATAAGAATTCTTCCACAAGATTTAGAATACCACATTGACTCATAACAAACATAATTTACATTTCACTTCCTTGAAAATCATAATACTTTTCTTTCACATCATAGAAAGTGATTTTCTTGTACAACACTAAATAAGTTAACATATCCCTTTCCTAATGTCACTATTAGAGTGGAGTTTTTCCCTAAATTAACTGACGACACAAGACAAGTCTTCCTGGAAGGCATGTACTTGACTCCAAGACTCATAACTTATAGAACTGCGATTTTGCAACAGCAGGGCCAAGTGAGAAAACACAAACAACGAAGGGGTGAGTTTCGAGAACACGTAGTAGTATAATATAAATGAGAAGACCACGTAAACAGTTAAGTCAAAACCGTATCACATCATCAACATAATATTCAAAAACCTTGAAGAATATACTACATCACCTCAATCCACGTTAGTAAAAAAATATCATTACAACATAAGAACCAAAATCTTCACTAACACAATGTCACAATTCAATTCCGAAATAGTCGCAACTCAAAAAATGGTAAAAATAGTCACAAATGACATTCAAGACAATCAAGAACATAATCTCACGAGATAATCAACATCATTCACAACACTCACTAATTCAAACATAAACAATTATGCATCATCCACAACATGCACCATGTTCAACCATCATCATTTATATGCAAATGCACTTCATTCAAAAGAAAAGTGGTTTCCTCAAAGGAGAACGTGGGAGACAAGCGGTTGTCTACATGGAAGGAGTGCTGATCGTGGGATTAATTTCTTTCCAATTATTTTCTATGTATATATAGTAGTTTTCCATAGGAAAAACATGTCGCCAATCGCCTATACAGAATTCTGAAACACTCCAAGTACCACCGCGAGAGAAAAGAGTCATAAAGAATGTATGTAAAGGATTTGTCGAACCATTTTTATTTTTAATGCACTTGAATTTGCACATTATCTTTTCTTTAAGTTTCTGCAATTTAAACTTAATGCATTAAAACCTGTCAAAAGATGCCACACGGTCTCGTCCCGTTCGTTAAGCAACCTACGAACTCGATGAACGCACAACAACAAAATGCACAACATGTCCTAGGATCTCCGGTTTGGTCCTTCTTGTTATAATCAAAACAGTCGATATCTGTTTGCCAAAAACACTGACAAACATTTACCGAACATACATACATCCTAATTAACATGATTTGTATGTCAGAGTTGTGTTACTAAACATGCATACATCATTTGTCATTCAGCATGGTCCTATGATGCATGGGGGAAGACTCTCTAAATACCACATATTAGCACATTATCGATAACTCATAAATACAAAAAAAAACAAAAAAATCATGTATCAGACTCATCATTTACGTTGCCATTAATCAACATTATACAACATCATCATTTCGTCATTAATTAGCATCATAATTAACATTCAATTCACCACATATCGTCACCATAATCAAAATATTAATTCAACAATATCATTAATTACCACACATTCAGCATAGTATAAATCAAGCAACACCTTAATAAAGTTTATAATTCCTCTTTTAACCTCACACTTCTAAATTTGCATATTAATTTAATTATTCTCTCAAAGGGCTACAACTGTCGCGGTGAGCATCAGGTCCTGCCATTAGGTAGGGGCATTTTCGTCACTTCATCTCAAAACTTGTTTAGTCAATGAGCCACATCAGATGTTTAGTGACGTAGCAGTGATTAAATGGGTTTAGAGACTAAATTTTAAGTGATTAAATTTGGGTTAATATGTGTTTATCCCCCTGTAATACAGGCCATTTCCGGTTTTACCCCCTGTAAAATATTTTTTTTGGATTTCGTCCTCGTAATTTGAAGATTTTTGGTTTTGGACCTTCATGAGTTTTGACAGTACAAAATCAAAGATATGGCAGGGGGTAAACCGAAATTTGCTCAAATGAACAGGGGGGGTAAACCAAATTTTTTTCAAATTACAAGAGGGGTAAACCTAAATTTGCTCAAATTGCAGGGGGTGAAATATTCAATGAAGGTCTAAAACCAAAATATTTTCAAATTTCAAGGATGAAATTAAAAAAAAAAATATTTTACAGGGGGGAAAACCGGAAATGACCTATATTACAGGGGGGTAAACACATATTAACCCATTAAATTTTGCAGTGTCGAATTAAAATAATTAAGGAATGCAGGGACCAATCTTCAGATGAACCCTATTTGTAGGGGGTTAAAAGTGTAAATAAGCTTACATATTATTGTTGGAACAAAATGTGTTTAACAATACCACTTTGTGTTTTGATGATAACAAGGTATTAAAAATGTCAATTGGATATGCCAATATTTGTTCAAGTGTGCAGGACGATAGACAAAAAGTTGTATGTTTTTAAGCCAAGTATAGGTTCTGGAAGAACAAATGAGAGCAATGGAATTTACAAAAAGGAAGCTTGTGTTGCAAGATAGAGTCTGAAGAAGAGAGCGTTTGAAGACCATCAGAAGCTATCTACCAGAAGCTGACATCAGCAGAGTCTGAAGAACCATCAGAAACTGGAGTTCATCAGAGTCTGAAGACTGGAAACTGAAGTCAGTTAAAAGTTATTATTCTGAATACATATGATTGCAGAAGGAATGGAAGCCTGGAGCAACGATGATTTAAGAGAAATTAGAAGGCATTGGATGCTTATCCACTGAAGAGCGCAGAAAAGGACATAGTACAATTGTACAGCCACTACCTCCACTACTCCACTCCTCATGTCTGTAGTAGTACAAGATTACCGCTTTGACTGCGCTGACTACTCTCTACTCTTCGAATGAATTTAAAATTGTTTCTTCATAGGACAATAACCAAATCAAGAAACAGATCATTGGTGATTATCAAGCTTCGCAACGACTCTTTTTGATGTGCTGGCAATCCTCAATGTATCTTTCACACCTCTATATAAAGGAATGAAAACTTGAAGATTGAGAGAGACTAACAACAATTTTACAAGTGCCAAAACTCTACTGAAATTGTTTCATATCAAAGTTCACTTAGAATTTCTTAACAACTTTCATATCTTAGAAATTTTAGAGTCTTAAGAGTTTGTATCTGATTTGTATTGTGAACTCCACTGATTGTATATCAAGTGTTCAACCTCAAACATATTTTCTATGTAATTGTGTTTGTTTAGAAGTCTCTTGCTTTTGTGCTTGAGCATATGAAGTCTCTTGCGTTTGTGCTTGAGCATAGGAAACCTCTTGCTTTTATGCTTGAGTAGTTTGAAGTCTCTTGCTTTTGTGCTTGAGCAATTGTAATCAGATATTGATTTTAGTGAACTCTCCTTGGAAGTGCAAGGGGGACATGACTACTTCCGGATTGTGGAAGGAACCTGTATAATTGCTTTGTGTCTTTCTCTTCTCTATATCTCTTTACTTTATCCGCTGCATAAGACTCTAAACCTTGTTCAAGACTTTGAACTCTATCAGACTCTGAACACTGGACTTAGTTTTAAAAAGAAGGAAAAGCTAACATTGGACTCTGAAAAAATATATACATAATTATATTTAACCTAATATCTTTTCATGTTCTTTTAATTTTCGAATTCAACGAAGAATCACAAGTTTTAATTTAAAACCCCTTAATTCTTTTATTTCCTCCGAAAAATCTCTTGATCCGTCTTATTCTAATTTCTGGTTATGAATATTTATTTTACTAAGATATGAATCATAAGAATTCATCACCTCTCATAGACAATTTTTAAATGGAACAATACTTTAAAATTTATTGATCCAATTTTGCCGAATTTATTAGTCAAAACTCACTAACAATTATCCATGATGATTTGTATGTGAAATAGGAAAAGTGGTGCATTATAAGTTTGACTCACAACATTGTAAGCCATTGGATCGGTTATATTTAATGGTTAAGATTTGGTGTAAGTTTGTTAACACCTGGTGTCAACGGATCCTAACTCTATATGTCATTAAATATAAATTACTCATTCTATTTATATTTTTCATTCTGGTTTTATGGTTCCATTTGTCAATCAGAATTTTGAATTACAAGACAACTTTTTTGGAGCTTTTATAACCTATTGTTTGAGTTTGATAAGTTTCTTCAAATTGATTACCTCTTATTTTGGGATGGATATATATCATTGGGTTGTCCATAATTCATTATGTTATTCTTTTTAGACTCATGCTTATAATGTTTCACTGCAACCATTGGTAATGATGAACTAACATAACTATATTAAAATTTCTATGAAACAAATGTATGTATAGTGTAACACCCTCAACCCCAAAATGTATTTTCTAAAATAAAATACAAACAATAATAAATCATACAAGGGTGTCACACATTCTCATTATTCAAAAATGCTTCAAATTAATTACGAACAGTGCAGCGGATTTTAATTCAGAATATTGTCACGTTGTCATTAATAAAATAAACTAAATTCAAATATGAATTTCAAAACACAGTATGAAAAATAAAAATAAACTCCAATCCCTAGTGTTACAGAATTAGAGCTTTGACCAATGAATAAATAATAGACTCCAAGAAGTGAAAAGAAAATGACGAGAAAGACTCCTCGTCATCTCCCAACTCACAACTTCTACAGTTCTTCGTCCTGAATATCTATACCACAAGGGCGTAGGCGTCCAATCTGCAATCGGGTGAGAATATATTTAAAATAAGAAATGCATAAAAATAATGAATAGATTTAGAGAATAAAAACACATAACATCATCAATTATATATTCATAAATAATTCATTCACATCGTTAGATAATTACATTTTCACATCATCAGAGAATCAACTTCACATCGTTAAATAATCACAAATGAGCATTCATCACTTAAAACAAAAATCAATTAATCAAATAAGAAACTAGAAAATTCATCGGTGAGACATAAATACGAAAGCAATGCTCCTAGACTCGACCATATATGTATGTGGTACCAGTTTTGGATGTCCGGGTTATGTTACTGAGTTATCCCCCATCTTTAAATCATATCTTCAAATGTGACTGACGATCGGCAAGTAATAACATCAACAATACACATCATTTAATGACTTGACAATACACATCTTTAAATAACACATCATCAAATAACTCATAATTAGATAACACATCGTCAAATAACACATCAATTAAACATCATTAAATAACACATCATAAAAAAATTCAAAAATTACACCTCATTAAATAATTCATCAAATTCACTACATCTTTAAATATTTTGGATATCAGAGGTACATTACTGATTTATATCCACTACATCTTTAAATACACACACACACACACACACACACACACACACTCATATACATATACTACATCTTCAAATATGCTTGACAATGAATGCATGAATGCCACATCAATATTTATTAATACAAATCATTACATAAACTCATCTTTAAATATATCACAATCTTTAAATAAACTCATCTTTATATATCACACATCGTTAAATATTACACATCATTATATACACAACAATTACACATCATCAAATATTTCACAAATTACACTTAGTCAAATAATTCATCAATTACATTTTGTTAAATAACTCGTCAACTACTCATCTTTAAATAACACATCCCTTCCCATCATTTAGTGTTTCACTAATTCCATTCACCTTCTAAAACATATTATTTTAGACACATCAATTTTCAACACTTATCCTTAACTAACATTGGAAACTAGTTCGACATTATTAGCTTTTGATTTGTTACCTTTTAAAATAAAACAAGGTTTTTTTTTTGAAGAAAATAAAACAAGGTTTGTTACCTTTGGCCAACAACATTACTCTAAAAATTCTGTTACAGAGCAGATGGGTTCACGGAGTTACTAAGGCATATAGGTAAATGTTAAAATTATGAAATTTAAAATGAAGAAACTACTATATGTTATCTTTCAAATGCAACTGATCCCACTAGAAAAGGAGTTTCGTATCTTAAGATATCAATTTTCAAAGCTGACTAACTCAGAGAAATTTATAAAATGGAACTGTCATCTTCATAATATCACAAAATATCATACACGTAATAATAAACTACAAGATTTTCCATTAATATAATATTATATCTTATCTTTCAAACCCATCTGGATTCACTCAAAAATATGTTTCCTAGCTCAAGTTATACCCAATTTAATACGACTACATCATATTCTTCTTATGAAGAAAATTACTTTAATTTCTCTCTTTCAATTTTATATTCCTAGAAAACATTATAGCAAAAATTTAATCATGAAAACAACATGAAAACATTACATACAGCAGCAAACATCAACATATAATCACAATATCATAATAAGGAAACAGGTATTTAATAATAAATCATAAAAAGGATTAAGAAAAACATTGAAGGTCAAGGACTCCTCACTACCCACGTGAATATACAATCCTTGTATTAAATAAAACTCATTCCTTACCTCAAATATCTCCAAATTGATGAATTTCTATGGTTGAATCTCTCTCTAAGCTTCTCTCTATGACTCTTTTGCTTCTTTTCTGCGAAACCCTAGTTTTCTTTTGTTATCTAAATCATTTTCTTTGTAATCCTAATTCTCTAATTGTCTCTTTATTTATAGAGGCAATTTAGGTTTTAGTTGTTATGAAACTCTATCCCATGTCTTTTACTATTCTCTTTATAACTACACAACTTTGCTGTTCACACCTCCCTCATTACCTATAACTCAATAACTGTGAATATTTTTAATTAATAATATCAAACAAGATAATTTATTAAACCTCCATCCTTATACATGTAGTGTTGTTGTTGTTATTTTTATTATTATTATTATTATTATTATTATTATTATTATTATTATTATTATTATTATTATTATTATTATTATTATTAAGACACCAAGATAATTATTTATAAAAAAATAATTAAATAAGATGAGAGTTAGAAATATTTAAAATAAAATATGCATGCAATACTTATTAATTCACACAATGTCACAATAAGCAACATACATTTACAAATATGATCACTTAAAATAATAACTAAAAATTTATACCATGATCATATATTTAGATATATAGAAAATATATTACGGAAAATTTAGGGTGTGCCATATAGAAACAATTTTTTTATATATAAGTCTTTGGTACTTAGATATAGTTTCATTTTCCCAAGATTACATCTAACTTTGTTTATGTGTTTCTTGCAAATTACGGATTGTGAAGACGTGTTTGGTGGGGTTTTTGCCTTGTGCATGTAATTAATCTCAACAAACAAATATGGTGTTGTTTCCTTTGTACATGTTGTGGCATACTTGAGTATGTGCTAGAGTTATCACAACATTTATTCCGATTTTTAAATATTCTCAAGTGGATGAAAGGTTTAGTACATATTTGGGACGAATATGGTAAAACAGTTTTTCAATTAATATATATAGGGTTAACCGAGATCTAGCAAGGATAAAAGAGATAATTGTATCTAATATTAATTTTTTGATTCTTAAGAGTATTATCTAAAGAGATATATTTTATCATTATATTGTCAATATTATGAGTGTGCTATTTCAATTGTTTGCATACATTTGAGAGGGTAAGAGCATTAGGATCATCTTTTTTATTTAATATTTTATTTATGTAAGATATGTCATAGATGATATATTTTTCATTTGTAATAACATAGTTATGTACTCAGTATGTTTGAAGCATTTATATATTCATGATGCCTATTATATGTAAACTTAAGGATGTTTTAATAGTGTAAAGTTTTTGTGTGAAAATTGATTATTATTATCATGAGGATTACAAGTAAGATAAATATAAAATATTATTAGGGAAACTATGATTATGATGAAAATAGATTACAAGTACGGCAATCGACTAAGGTTATGGATATGAAGAAAAATAGAAACATGACTTTGTCATGCAAACATAAATGTTTAGTTATTGATTTTTATGGATCAAGTTTCCATGACTTACATAGATTATTTATGAAGAATTTCATAAGATTTCATTAATGTTATACCACTATCGTGTGTATGGGTGCACAAGGTGTATTATTGGTCCCATCTTTTAGAAAGGATATTATCATTATTGTGCACATGGATAGATGCCACTATAGTGGTCTATTCTAGCCCAAATTATGGACTATAATAAACTTAAAGCGTTTAGACTCCATTAGAAGTAACAGGGTGCTTTCACATTGTTAACGAGAGCATTTTTGACATCATAATTTACCAATTTAATTGTCAACACTTAGTTTGGCATGCATTAAATACATAGAAATGTTCTGAAAGAAAATTTAAAACGATTGGGTCGAGAATGTGTGGTGTTTATTTGTGTGTTGTACTTATTTTCATCCCATTATTTTGATGCTTCTAGAGTCTTAGTCCCTATTTAAAATGATTCCCCTTTCAATTTATTATATATCCCACTAAAAAAAAATTAAAATGGTTCTAATGCGATTAAAGAAATTGCAAGGTCGAAGAATTACATGAAAAATTAATTAAGACAAATTATAATAGTAACAATATTACAATGAAAAAAATAAAAGGCTTAGATCTAATAGAGAAATATGTTTTACCTTAGTGGGTACGACACTCACAATAACCGTTATTGCACCACAAAAGATGTTGATTAGAGCCAGAAAATTTTTTCTGGCAATCGGCATCAGTATCACACTCTCCTGTAATGTAAAATAGAGATAAAAATTATTACTAAATATGAGAGAAATTTTTTGTATAAGATAAAAAAAAAGAGAATGAGCTTACTTTCAGCATAAATTACAAGAAGATACAAAGAAACGAAAATGATCGCATTATAAACAAACTGAAGAATTTCAGCCATTGTTTTTTTAACTTTGCCTCTTACAAATGCTGAATTGTCTGATCACTTTATATGCTAAAAAATCTCATCCAATGTTTGCATCAAGTAAATAGTTTTTAACATTTCTTACGTTTCACAAAATTCCTCACTAAATAGAATTAATATTAAATGTAACTAAATTAATTTATGAATAATGTTTGTCCCTTTAACCTATATAATAGATATTACCTAAAAATGTTGCTTGTAATTATAGTTAAGACCTATTCACCAATATTAAATTATTTTTTTTATTACTTATCTAGCATTTCATAATATATATATATATATATATATATATATATATATATATATATATATATATATATATGGGTTTGCTAGGATACACCAACTAGGGGGAGACAGAGGGGAGATGAGAGAGAGAAAGGGAACCGACATTATACTATGTTGGTATCAGTGAAACTGAATTCATATATCAAAAACAATGTATCATATTTGAATCTCGTGGTTAAATAAAATGTGTTTATAAGGGAAGACCTTATTAAACGTCGGTGATAAGATTTACTGGTTTATGTTAGTTTTCAATAGCCAATAATTACTCTGCACCTTTAATTTATGAAGAAAAAGGAAATAAAAATCATAAAAGATAATTATTAATCTGGAATGGTGACACAATTATTTATAGAAATAATACCCTAGTGAGATGGTAAATATTTTAATATTAATTTAAAGCATTGATAATTTTTCATTATATGTATATTTTTAAGGTTTTTTTATTTATGTTAGTTTTCTTTGGTCATTAGTTAATTTCAGGAGTTATTTGAAATATTTTATTGATTTTAAATTCATGAACTTAATAATATGTTCCTGCTTTCATTTCTTTGATGAACCACACATTTTTAGTAGTTTGTTTTTCATTGGTTTAATGCAGGGTTGAGATTATTGACGAGCAACATTGCCTCTTTAGGGTATTTTTAATCACATCTTTTATAAATAACTTATGTTGAGCTTAGCTTGCTGTCTAGTGGGACAACACACAATATAAACAAGTAGATTTTACCTTAGAACATTGAATCAAATTTTGCATTTTGATGGAATAGCTCACGTTGGGACGAATTTTTGTTATTGATAATATTTTAGTGTTTTTAAACTTTCTTTGAAGGTTTTAACATCAAAGGACTTTGAGAGAAATATAATAAACACTTGGCTAACTATGAAACAAGATTTATACCTTAGGAATGAGAGTCTGATATTTTTTTAATTTTTCATCACGTGTAGTATTGTTATCTCTAATGTTTTTGGAAAATGCTATGTGTGTGACACGTTAATTGTGCAAATCCAATGAATGGTGATGTGGCTTCTATAATACATCACGATTGTCTAAAATCACAACCTTCTTCTAGCAAAGCAATTTTTTTTTTTTTTTAGTGTTCAAAGACTTTTGTTCATACAATTGTCTTTCTAACAACTGCATTTTTTTCACAATCCTTGAAATATTCCCTCCATTCACTGTAACTCTTTCACAATCCTCTTTAGAAACTTCCCTCTCAAAGTGCATCATGTAACACCCCAATTTCAATTATAATTTATTGGCGTTATTATTATATAATATTTGCGATATTAGTATTATTTGGGAATTATCTGTTTGGTGTTTTTTTAAAAAAATTGTTGGATTGTGTGTATTGAGCATATTATAGTTGAGTTAATTAATTATTGAACAATAGGAAGTTATGAAAGGGAGGTTTAAGTTAATAAATTGAGTAGTTTTTTATCTAAATAAATAGACAGATGTGTAAATAATAGAGCTGAGTAGTTACAATAGAGTTAATAACCAAACACGGGGGGGTTTAGAGTAAACCTGACAAAAGTTATGAGAAAAACCAAGCCAAGTTAGTTAATATAAATTGAAGAAAGTCATGAGAAATTAGGTTACAAAGTAAAAAGTCATAATTGTGAGAAGAGCTAGGTTTGAGAAGAGGAGAAACAAGGAGAGGAGATTAAAGAGGAACCCAACCGTTGAATTGCTAATTTTTACTGATTAATAAGGTAAGGGGGAGTTTCTATTCATCTAAGGGTTGTATGACATATGGGTAATGAAGGGTTTTATCCTTTCCATTGTTCTAAATGGTTTTCTTTATTGAATTGATGTATCTTTGGTGGATTAATATTAAATTTGTGTTCAATATTGTTGCTGTGATTTTGGGTGTGTATTTATCTCTGAATACATGATGTTGTTGTGCTAAATTCATGCTTTAATTGAGGTTATGTTCTGCTTTGAGTTTTATATGTTAAAGTGCGCAAAAATCATGAAATTTTATGTATGTTTAATGATTCGATTTGTTATAAGTGCCAAATTAAAGTATAATAAAGATGGGTATTGTTTATCTATCGTTTTGGGTTACAAAGAAATAAAAAAACTGGGATTTTGGGTGATTTGTGAAACCGAGATCAAAAACCGTGTTTCTGGGTTTTCTGCAGTCGTGGCTTGCTAAGCAAGCTCAAAGCGAGCCTGTCAGCTAACATTACACGTTGTTTTGTATGTTTTGGTCCGTGGGGGCTGTGTTCCGGCGTTTCAGCCTTTCAGGGCTTCTTTTGACGCCAAATTACTTATGTTTTGAGGTTTTAATAAGAGGCATTGAGTGATGGTGTTGAATTAATTATATTAAGTCATTCTGAGAGTAAAATTGGATGGTTAGGAAGCTTTTCGAATGAATTTAATTTAATATAGTTAATTAGTATTGCAATATGAGTAACCTTTGAATAGTTTGTGATCATAAAACTTTAATGAATGTTAAATATGAACAAAGTTTTTCAAGAATGAAAGTTTTAGAAATCAAGTGATATTGAAAATATTAATCGAGATAATGAAAGTAGTTGTCTTAAGTTGCTTTGATTCTCAACTGAATTTATAGAAACTAAAAAGATGTTTATGAAGCAATACTATTTTTTTTCTTCAAAAAGAGTTACCAATGAATAGAAACATATTTGAAATGACACATATTCATAAAAATGAGAATGAAGAGCATTTAAACCAAATATGACCATTGGCAAATAAATTATAAAAAATCCGTTAGAACATTAATTGAAAAAATGGCCGCTAACAAACTAATTTAAATTAGAACTGAGGCAATGCATAACAGTTCTAGAAAAACATAAACTAACAATCAATCCGTAATACTTTTCGTGAAGGAAAAGTATTGAGGCATATACGTATGTGTACGAGTCTAGAATAATTATTATGTTATAAAGAAAAGATTTTCACTATAGGAATTGTATGGTAGATTAACAGGTTCTTACCACGCTTACCACACCAACCATGGAATCGAACATATAAGTTTATTTTGTATTTTATGTTACCGAGTTTATATTAGCTATATTGGGTGATGCGTTTTGAAGTAGTTGATGACAATGACAATCTGAAAAGTATAAGATGAAGTAGTTGATGACAATGACAATCTGAAAAGTATAAGATTGAAAGTCAGGATCTCAATGTAAATAACATTGGAGTTCTGAATCAAAGTTGGAGGCTTATAAATAGGGAGTTAAAATTTTCATGAAGTTTAAGATATCACATCACGATGACAAGTAGAAATTTAATGTAATAACTCAAGATAAAATATATTTCTTTCTTAAAGCCTTACAATTATTCTCATAATAAAATAAAATATGTAATATTTTCTCAAGATCCAATATAATATAAGTCTAGACCGAATTATTAAACTTGACATTAATGTCATAATATGAGTGCCTAGAACCCAATTTAAACATAAACAATTATCCAGCAAATTTTAACGAAAAACATATATAGGTGAGAGAATAATTATCCGCTTTATTCTCGTACACAAACACCTTGATACTACTCCTCAGTCTTGTCATCAGGATAACCTGCATATAATGATAAAAAAGAAACACGTAGAAAATAGGAGGTGAGATTCTATAATAGAAAAAGATATATTCAAATAGAATATATAGAGAAGTAGGATATAAGAGGGTAGCGGGAATCAAACCCGCATCGTTAGCTTGGAAGTCTAAGAGTTATTGTCGACATTCAATCATGAACATCTCTAAATCAAAACCGAACGTGAAACTTTTGTTTCATTCAGATCCTATACATAATAATTTAAGAGATAAATGGAATACATGAAAAAAATGATACGTAACATCTATCTCAACCTTTCGGTATGAAAACATATGTTATACGAAACTTAAAGTGGTACAAATAGTAATGCATAGAAATAAACACATGAATATACGTATATGATTGCAAACAATTTGAGGCATACAAGTAATTGTACAATAGATACATAAATAAAATGAATCATTCCTACATGTCTACTACATATGAATGCGATACACATAACTCGTACTTAAGAAAGTAGAATATGGTGACAAGTGAAGTAAAAGATGAACACCACCCCCGAGGGTGAACATTAGCACATCACACTCTCACTAGTATTATAATGCACATCACACTCTCACTAGTATTATAATGTTAGACGACTAGTCATAGTTTTTCAACTATATAAATAGGCCCTAAAAGCAAGGAATCATAAAGAATCATTAGGGTTTCCCTATCAAAGAGTAATCTCCCCTTGAATCGGGCTGACAAACAAAATAGGGCCTTCAACATCTAATTTATTTAATACTTTCACCCACATGTTAAAACACACTCAATATGATGCATTTGTCACAAAATAACAAAAAAAAATCATTTTTTTTATTCTCATCTCAAAAATTATAATATAAGTTTT
Organism: Medicago sativa; assembly: GCF_051527215.1. Lineage (NCBI taxonomy): Eukaryota > Viridiplantae > Streptophyta > Magnoliopsida > Fabales > Fabaceae > Medicago > Medicago sativa. Next base: position 32,198,806 of record NC_140752.1, on the reverse strand, counting down.
TCCATTTACAACGTGAGTACATCATAAATAAATTATCATCCAAGCATGAATATTGCCTCTCTTGAGCTACATGGTTTATCTCAATACTATTCAACACAAAATTATACGCCACACACAAATCCTCAAGAGCCACCTTGTAATTAATTTAAGGCTTAAATATGATTTTCGTCCCTGTAATATAGGCGTGTTTTGATTTTCGTCCCTGTAAAAAAAAAGTTTGAATTACGTCCCTGTAAAAAAAATTTTGTTTGAAAATGGTCCCTGGCCCCACTGTTCAGCTGACTTGGCATGGTTTTGGCCACGTGGCAGTTGCTGACTGTGCAACTTTTGCCACGTGGCGTGCCACATAATATTAAATTTTTAAAAAATATTTTAAAAATTCTGAAAATTGTTTTTAAAATTAAAAAATATGAAAATAAATTTAAAAATCATAAAAAAATTCCGAAACAAATCTGAAAATTATAAAAAACATTCCGAAAAATCTGAAAAAAAATTTAAAAATCATAAAAAATTTATGAAAAAAACTGAAAATTATAAAAAATTTCCAAAAAATCTGAAAATAAATTTAAAAATATTAAAATAATTTTCTGAATTTATTTTTTTGTATAAATTTCAATATAAAATTAATTTTTTTGAATATTATATATTCTAAAATTTCTGAAAAAATATTTTTTTTAAAATTAGAATTTTCATAAAAGAATAAGAAATTAGATTTTTTTATTAAATTATAATTTATTTTCAGAAAATATAATTGCCATTGTTTTTCAAAAAAAATTTAATATAATTTTCAAATTAAAAAATCTATTTTTCAAATTTTTTTTATGATTTTTTATTTTGTTTTCAGATTTTTTTGGAAATTTTTTATAATTTTCTGATTTTTTCGGAAATTTTTTATGATTTTTAAATTTATTTTCAGATTTTTCAGAATTTTTTTATAATTTTCAGATTTTTTTCGGATTATTTTTATGATTTTTAAATTTATTTTCAGATTTTTTAAATTTAAATAAATAATTTTCAGAATTTTATTTTTATTTTTTATTTTTTAATTATGTGGACCGCCACGTCTGCACCACGTGGCAGAAGTTGCACAGTCAGCAACTGCCACGTGGCGAATACCATGCCAAGTCAGCTGAACAGTGGGGTCAGGGACCATTTTCAAACAAATTTTTTTTTACAAGGACGTAATTCAAACTTTTTTTTTGACAGGGATAAAAATCAAAACACGCCTATATTACAGGGACGAAAATCATATTTAAGCCTTAATTTAAAAGAGGGATACATTCTTATACAAACATCATAAATTATAATCCACATTAAAATATAAATTAGCCATTCTATTTATATTTTTTGTTTATGGTTTTAAGGCTTTGTTTGTCAATATGAATTTTCAATGACATGACAACTTTCTTGTAGCTCCTATAACCTATTGTCTAAGTTTGATAATTTTCTTCAACCTAATGACCTCTTATTTTGGGATGGATTTATATCTTTGGGTTGTCCATAATTCGTTCTGATTTTGTTTTTAGACTCATTCTTATATTGTTTCACTACATAACAATATTAACAATTATTGGAAACAACAATACATATAGATTATATATATATCTGTGTGTGTGTGTCTTTGGTACTTATATTAAGTTTCAACTTCACAAGATTCAATTTTCCTTCATTCTGTGGTTTTTTCAAAATTGCGGATCGTGTAGACGTATTTGGTGGGATGTTTGACTGGTGAGTGTAATTAATCTCTTCAAACAAATTCGATGTTGTTTACTGGTTGTAAATGTTGTGGTGTGTTGGAGTTATTATAGCATTCATTATGTTTTATTATATTCTTAAGTGGAGGAAAGATTCAGTACACATCCGAACGAATATGGTAAAACAGTTTTTCAACTATTATATAGGGTAATCCCAGATCTACCAGGGATTAAATAAATAGTGGTAGCTACGGTTCATTTTTTGACTCTTAAGAGTATATTTTAAGATATATACTTCGTCATTATATTATCTATAATATAAGTGTGTTATTTTAAATGTTTTTGAGTGTAAGAGCATGAGGATCGTCTTTGATATTAGATATTTGATTTATGCAATATATGTCATAGATCTTATATTTTTGATTTATAAAAACATAGTTATTTACTTGGTAAGTCTATTATGTCCCAAGTTATGGACTTTGATTAACTTATAACAGTTAAACTCTATGAGAAGTAACATGACGCTTTCACATTGTTAACAAGAGCAATTGTGGCATCATATTTTACCAATTTCATTGTCAACAATTACTTTAGAATGCATCAAATACCTAGGAATGATATGAAATTAAATTTAAGGGTTAATTATGTTTCTAGTCCTTATAAAATAGCGACCTTGTAAGTTTAGTCCCTACTTAATTTTAATAGCATTTTTAGTCTCTAATTTTGTTTTTCTGCACTGAGTATTAGTCCCTACTCAATTCAAATTTGTTTAATTTATGCTTAAACTCTTAAATTTTTGAACAATTTTTTGCAGACATGTTTAGAACATTACTAAAAGTTCGTCCGCAAAAAATTATCGCAAAATTTGATTTCTACATCCAGATTTTATTACTTTTTATCTTTAACTTTTGTCGTTTTAAAAAATTCATATTTAATTCATTTTATGTCAGAAAATTCTAAATTTTAGTAAACGAACCTTTCATAGTGTTCTAATCTTGTCTCAAAAAAATCGTTCAAAAATTTAAGAGTTTAAGGATAATTAATCAAACTTTGTTTTAGCAGGGACTAAAATTATAAGTAAATTTTTTTTTATAGGGACTAAAAATGCTATTAAAATTAAGTAGGGACTAAACTTACAAGGTCGCTATTTTATAGGGACTAGAAACATAATTAACCCTAAATTTAATGATGATTTGGTAAGGGATGTGTGGTGGCTTATTTGTGTGTTGTACTTACTTCCATCCCCTAATTTCGAAATTTATAGTCTTAGTCCCTATTTAAAACGATTCCCTTTATAGGGCTTATTTGTGTGTTGTACTCTATTTTCAATTTAATATATATACCAAGAAAAAATATATTTAAAATGGTTCTAATGCGATTAAAGAAATTGCAAGGTTGAAGAAGCACATGAAAGATTGAGACAAATTATAACAGTAATAATATTATAATGAGCAAATAAAATAAAAGGCTTAGACCTAATAGAGAAATATGTTTACCTTATTTGGGATAGCTCACACAATTTCCATTATCGCACCACAGATGATGTGCATTAACACCAGGAAATTTTTTTTGGCATTCAATGTCAGTATCACACTCTCCTGTAATGTAAAATAAGGATAGAGAAGTATTAATAAATATGAGTAAAATATTTTGGCTATGATAAAAAAGAAATGAGAATGAACTTACTGTCACCATAAATTACAAGAAGATACAATGAAACAAAAAGGATAGCATTATAAACACACTTGAGCATTTCAGCCATTCTTTTTTAAGTTTGTATATAACAAATGTTGAATTGTTTGATCACTTTATATAGTAAAAAACCTCATCCAATGTTTACATCAAGTAAATAGTTTTTAACAATTCTTCCGTTGCACAAAATTCCTCAATTAAATTTATGTATCATGTTTGTCCCTTTAACCCATAGAACAGATCATAAATAAGAATGTTGCTTGTAATTATAGTTAAAACCTATTTACCAATATTCAATTTTGATTATTACTTACCAATAGTATAGAATGGTAATACAATTATTTATAAGAATAATACTCCATTGAGAGGATTATATATTTTAATATTATTTTAAAGTATTGATAATTCTTCATGATATTTATATTTTTACAATTTTTTCTTTAATTTTGTTAGTTTTCTTTGGTCATTAGTTAATTTTAGGAGTTATTTGATATATTTTATTTCTTTTTTATTGATGAATTTAATAATATGTTTACGCTTTCATTTCTTTGATGAACCATACTGTAACACCCATATTTGAAAATATCTAGAATATTCAAAAGAGTGCCAAAAGTGATATTGGATACATTAATTTATACAATAACGGAAGGTCGATAAGTCTTGAGTCTAAATACACCAACATTCCAAAGTTCTTATGTTACATATTTACACCAAACTTTTGTCATAACAAAGTTCAAATACAAAATATATGACAACAAGACTCATAATGTAACATATGCATCCTTAATCCACACCATGAGAGCTCCAATAAGACACGATCACTCCAAGACCTTTTCTTTACCTTTACCTCGTGAAACCTGTGAACCTGAACAAATAAGGAGTTGGATGAGACATAATGCCTCAGCGACTTCTTCCTAGCCCTAGGATAGTGATAACCTTGGGGAAAAGCCTATGGTTACCACGTGTCTAAAATACAACCTGCCGGTTGATTATACGTGTGTGGACATTCTTGTCTAGACGGAAGGGCACACTAGAATCCATCTTAGATTCTTCATAACATGTTATAGGCTTTACTAATATCATATGGGTCATGGCGGTCAAGGAATCCTAGTACTGCTTTGCTAAGATACGTTAAACGCACCGAAGCCTACTCTTAGAATTCATGACACAAACCTATACCGAACGAATAGGGAAACCTAAGTTCGTCTTCGGCATAACATCCATTTCATGTTCTATTCCACTACTTACTCATGTCTAACATAATCATAATCATGCATGGTCATATTCATTAAATCATTATGTTAGCGTGAATCAAACAAACATTATCTTGGTTCGTTTTACGGAGAGCCTCGGGTGGAGTAACCCCGAGAACTATTCCATACATGACCGATGTACTTACATCGGACTCCCTCAGTGTCGTGCGGGTCCCTTACGGCTTGAATCGTTCCCCTTAGATCGGGAACCTCCTGTATCCCCCTAACGTGGATAACAAGAGACACGAGCACCTACATCTTATAATAGTTTTGTTCTTATGCATACATGAATGGTTACATATAAACTTGCTTGCTTACCACGGGTCCGTGACCTACCCAATTACCGGTAAAGTACTTACATGCTTGGGCTATTCATACATGGTTTATCATACTAGTTCTCGACTTTCTATGTCGAGGCTCTATGTTTTCTCCCATTCTTAGAGTTATTCCTACCCTCATCAAAGATCTTATCATAACATCTCGTATATCATTCATCATTGAAGTTGTTAATGTTGTTCATGCATTTCATTCTTAATATCCTGAGATATAATGTGCAATGACTACTTGATATTGAGGGGTTTTCTATAGTTATAATCAACTGCAAGCAAAAGCCTCGTCGAAATAACTGCATCACAGAAAGTTTTATGAAAAGGTACTGTGCTGTGAAAATCATAGTACGATATAGAGCATCGTAGTACGATTTCCTGTACATCGTAGTACGATATAAAGCATCGTATTACGATCTGTGAGCAGTTTTTTGTGGCATTTTGCCTCGGAAAATATCGTAGTACGATTTCTCTCATCGTGCTACGATTTTCATTCACCAGACCAGCAAAAATTCGTGTCTTTTGACCTCTAATCCTCAAAACCAAGTTTCCAAAGCATAAAACACTCAAAACATATAGAAAATAGCTTAGAATGATTACATGGCAACAAACAACATAATTTCAATGAATTATAGAAAAAGTGGGTACTAAACCCTAAGTTCATGATTTCTAACTTAACATTTTCATCATCTATCATAACACACACAACCCATAGGTAGAAGGATCTATCTAAAGAACTCACCTCAAGAGAGTTTGAAGTTGTTTCCAAGCCTCCACACAACAAAAACCCTAACAAGAAAACTAGTTGGTGAAGTTGTTCAAGTTCCTATGTTTCTTCCACCAAAAGCTTCATACCTTACTTAATTTCTTGCTTGAAAGAGAAAGATCAAAGAAGAAGATGGATTCAAGAAGGGAGGGGGACTGATTTCTAGAGATGGAAGAGAGCAAGAGGATTTGTTGGTAACCTAGAGAGAGAAGCTTGAATGAAAAATGAATATTTTGGGCCTAAATCCTTTATATAGTCCTTAAGCTCAAATGACTATTATGCCCTTTTTCCTTAAACGTGCGTATTGTATCGTTTTCAGATATTACGTTAAGTCCTAATACGCGGGATGTTACATTCTACCCCCTTAAAAAAATTTCGTCCTCGAAATTTAAAGTATACCTGAAAATAAATGTGGATACTGGTTCAACATTTCTGATTCAAGTTCCCAAGTAGCTTCTCCGTCTGGCGACCCCTGCCAAACCACTTTCACTATAGGAATCTCTTTGTTCCTAAGAGATTTGGCATCACGGTAAACTATCCTTTCTGGTTCCGGCTGAAACGTCAAATCTGACCTTAATTCAATAGAGTCTAGTTCAATTGGTTGAAAAGGATCCGAAATGTACTTCTTCAATTGAGACACATGAAACACATCATGTAAGCCCGACATAGCTGGAGGTAAGGCTAACTGGTAAGCTACTGGTCTGACACGTTTGAGTATCATAAACGGTCCTACATATCTAGGACACAACTTCTTGGTTCTAAAAACACCTCTCAAACCCAGTTTAGGCGTAACTTTCAGGAACACATGATCACCTTCTTCAAACTCCAAAGGTCTTCGTCTATTGTCTGCATAACTTTTCTGACGACTCTGGGCTATTCTCATATTCTCTTGTATTGACTTAATCTTCAAGGTCGTTTCTTGAATAATCTCTGGTCCAACGATGCTCTTGTCTCCAACCTCGGCCCAACACAAAGGGGTTCTACATTTCCTACCATACAATGCTTCATACGGTGCCATCCCAATACCTGAGTGATAGCTATTGTTGTAGGAGAATTCTATCAAAGGTAAGTGATGGTTCCAGCTTCCACCATCTTCCAAAACACAAGCACGTAACATGTCTTCTAGGGTCTGGATAGTCCTCTCTGACTGTCCATCCGTCTGCGGATGATGCGACGTGCTCAACTTCAAACGAGTTCCTAAGGCCCTTTGAAAAGCCTTCCAAAAGTGTGAAGTAAAGATAGGATCTCTGTCTGACACAATGCTCACCGGAACTCCATGTAACTTGACAATTTCTGAAATAAACAATTCAGCATACTGCAATGCTTTGTAGGTAGATTTAACTGGTAAGAAATGAGCGGACTTAGTTAATCTATCTACAATCACCCATATCGAGTCATGACCTTTCTGAGTACGAGGCAATCCTCCTGTAAAGTCCATAGTAATGTGTTCCCATTTCCACTGAGGAATCTCTAATGATTGTAGCATACCAGCTGGTCTCTGTTGTTCTACTTTGACTTGCTGACAAACAATACACCTCGCTACAAATTCAGTAATGTCCGTTTTCATGCCAGGCCACCAGTACTCCTTCTTTAAATCTTGATACATCTTGGTAGCGCCAGGGTGAATTGAAAAACTACTCGTGTGCTTCATCCAAAATCAATCTTCTAAGCTCTTGATCATTTGGAACACATAACCTTCCTTCAAATAACATTGCTCCATCCGAAGCCATAGAGAATTCTGGGTGAACACTCCTTTTCTGAAGTTCTGAGTCAACAATCTGAGCCTGTATAATTCTTGACCGTAAATCGCATGAAACTTCCAATCTGTGCAACCAAATACCATCATCATCTTTTGTAACTTCAAGGTTAAGGCCTCGAACCTTCTCATATATGTTAGAAGTATGTATCGACACTTCGGCTTGAGCTAAGGCTTTACGACTCAAAGCATCCGCCACAACGTTGGCCTTTCCTGGATGATATTTCAAATCAAAGTCGAAGTCTTTCAGATACTCCATCCAACGTCGTTGCCTCATATTCAAATCCCTTTGATCAAACAAGTACTTTAGACTCTTGTGATCACTGAACAATTCAAAGTGTGCTCCATACAAATGATGCCTCCATATCTTCAAAACGAAAATTATGGCTGCCAACTCTAGGTCATGAGTATGATAGTTTTCTTCATGCGTTTTGAGTTGCCTAGATGCATAAGCTATCACATTATTTTCTTGCATAAGTACACCACCAAGTCCCTTAGACGATGCATCACAAATACAACATATTTCTTCTCCGGGTCAGGTATGGTTAAGACTGGGGCTTGAGTTAACTTCTTCTTCAAAGTTCTAAAACTCTTCTCACATTCTTCATCCCACACAAAAGGCACCTCTTTTCTCAGGAGTCGGGTTAAAGGTAAAGCAATCTGGGAAAACTTCATTATGAACCGTCGGTAGTACCCGGCTAATCCCAAAAAGCTACGAACTTCCGAAACATGCTTCGGTCTTGTCCAATTTTGAACCGCTTCTACTTTTGACTGATCAACTGCCTCACCTCCTTGAGAAATTACATGACCAAGGAATTTGACCTCTGACAACCAAAACTCACACTTGCTAAACTTTGCATATAACTGTTTTTCCCGAAGGATATCCAAGACTATCCTCAAATGTTGAGCATGATCTTGCGGATTCTTAGAATAAACCAATATGTCATCAATGAAAATAATAACAAATTGATCTAAATAGGGCTGAAAAATCCAATTCATGTAATCCATAAAAACTGCTGGAGCATTGGATACACCAAAAGGCATTACCAAAAATTCATAGTGCCCGTAACGCGTTCTGAAAGCCGTTTTGGACACATCTGAGGATTTGATACGAATCTGATGGTATCCTGACCTGAGATCAATTTTAGAGAACACAGATGCTCCCTTAAGTTGATCCAGTAAATCATCAATTCTTGGCAAAGGGTACTTATTCTTGATGGTCACCTTATTCAATTGACGATAATCAATACATAGTCGCATGCTGCCATCTTTCTTTTTAACTAATAAAACTGGTGCACCCCATGGAGACACACTAGGCCTGATGAAATGCTTCTGAATAAGTTCCTCCAATTGAGTCTTCAATTCTTTAAGTTCTAAGGGAGACATTCTGTAAGGTGCTACTGATACTGGTTCGGCTCCCGGAATCAAATCAATCGAAAACTCAATTTCTCTTTCCGGTGGCAAGTTAGTGATATCAGCGGGGAAAACATCCAGATACTCACTTACTATAGGAATATCATTTGGACTTAAATCTGACTCTAAAGTCACGGTGAGCATAACATAAAAACCCTTATCCTAAGCACAAATAAATTGAGCCATCTGATACGTGTGCTTAATCAATTCTGACAAGGCTACTCCTTCCACCGTATTACTAGTTGGCATGTAAATACTCTTTTCTGCACACCCTATATACACATGATTAGCTGACAACCAGTCCATACCTAATATGACATCAAGTTGCGTCATCGGGAGACATACTAAATCTATATAGTACGTCTTGCTAGATACAGTGATGGGACAATTTTCACAAACATAATTCGCTACAATACTCCCGTTAGTGGCCGTAGTTACTTTCATAGAGGGATTTAATAACGAAACAGACAACTGAAGATCTTCAACACATTGAAATGAAATGAAAGAACATGATGCACCACAATCAAATAAAACATTAATAGGATTCTAACCAAGAAAGCACGTACCACCAATCAAGTCTTCATTTGCCTGTGCCTTCTTACCATCAAAAGAATACACTCTACCTTTACTCATTGTAGTACTGACACCCTTGCCCTTATTTTCTCTGGTTGGACAATCCGCCACATAGTGCCCTGACTGACCGCATGCAAAACAATTACCAGAACCTACTCTGCATTCTCCCTGATGAGCCTTACCACACTTCCTGCAAGTTAGATAAGTTCTAGGTGGTCCTATGTACTTCCCTCTAGTTGGAGATCCCTTAGGCTTCAGCTTATCGTGATAGCTGTCGGAAAAATTACCTCCCCTCATTCCTCATGGCTTAGAACCTTCCCTAACTGCCCTATCAAAACCTCTTTCGGCTTCCAAACTGTTATGCACCATCTCATCAAAATTTGTCAACCTCTGTTGGCTGACCACGGCGTAGATATCTCCCCTCAAAGCATGCCTATACTGATTAACTTTCCACATCTCATTAGCCGCATACTCATTATGAGTGGAGTAGTGAGATAGTTCCTCGAACTTCTTGGTGAACTCCGTTACCGACATCTGACCCTGCCTCAAGTGGAGAAATTCTTGTTCTTTCCTGACCTTGAACGACAAGGGAAGATACTTTTCTTTCATTACTCGCTTAAAATTCTCCCAGTTCACTGCTATTTCATTCGTCACCATTCTACGTTGAGCAGTTTCCCACCAATCCTGTGCTGCACCTCGGAATTGATTAGTTGCAAAAACCACCTTTTCTTCCTCGGTACAGTTGGCCATAAGAAAAATCTTTTCCATATGCTTGATCCACCTCTTAGCTTCAGGTGGCTCACCACTACCATCAAACTCTGGGGGATGGTTTCGATTGTATTCTCGGAAGGCTGGGTTTCCCACAACTGGAGGCGGTGGATGTGGATTATGCACTCCCAGACCTTGCTCTATAGCTGCAGCCCACTGTTGTTGGGTTTGAGCATTCTGCTGGATCTGCTGCTGCATCATTTGCATCATCTGTTGATTCTGTTGCATCAGTTGTGCCCACATCTGAGCATCAGGGTTAACATTCTCCTCCATATTCTGATTAACTCTTGGCCGGCCTCGTCCCCTTTGTGCTCCAGACATTATCGCTCTCACTGTCATATTTAAGTCAAAGTGATCAGTTTCAACCAAATATAACAATGAGGACAATTATCCTAGGCTCAAAAAGAACAACTACTTAAATTGTATTATTAATGACCCAAGGCACGATCTGAATCGACCTGCTCTGATACCAATTGTAACACCCATATTTGAAAATATCTAGAATATTCAAAAGAGTGCCAAAAGTGATATTGGATACATTAATTTATACAATAACGGAAGGTCGATAAGTCTTGAGTCTAAATACACCAACATTCCAAAGTTCTTATGTTACATATTTACACCAAACTTTTGTCATAACAAAGTTCAAATACAAAATATATGACAACAAGAATCATAATGTAACATATGCATCCTTAATCCACACCATGAGAGCTCCAATAAGACACGATCACTCCAAGACCTTTTCTTTACCTTTACCTCGTGAAACCTGTGAACCTGAACAAATAAGGAGTTGGATGAGACATAATGCCTCAGTGAGTTCTTCCTAGCCCTAGGCTAGTGATAACCTTGGGGAAAAGCCTATGGTTACCACGTGTCTAAAATACAACCTGCCGGTTGATTATACGTGTGTGGACATTCTTGTCTAGACGGAAGGGCACACTAGAATCCGTCTTAGATTCTTCATAACATGTTATAGGCTTTACTAATATCATATGGGTCATGGCGGTCAAGGGATCCTAGTACCGCTTTGCTAAGATACGTTAAACGCACCGAAGCCTACTCTTAGAATTCATGACACAAACCTATACCGAACGAATAGGGAAACCTAAGTTCGTCTTCGGCATAACATCCATTTCATGTTCTATTCCACTACTTACTCATGTCTAACATAATCATAATCATGCATGGTCATATTCATTAAATCATTATGTTAGCGTGAATCAAACAAACATTATCTTGGTTCGTTTTACGGAGAGCCCTGGGTGGAGTAACCCCGAGAACTATCCCATACATGACCGATGTACGTACATTGGACTCCCTCAGTGTTGTGCGGGTCCCTTACGGCTTGAATCGTTCCCCTTAGATCGGGAACCTCCCGTATCCCCCTAACGTGGATAACAAGAGACACGAGCACCTACATCTTATAATAGTTTTGTTCTTATGCATACATGAATGGTTACATATAAACTTGCTTGCTTACCACGGGTCCATGACCTACCCAATTACTGGTAAAGTACTTACATGCTTGTGCTATTCATACATGGTTTATCATACTAGTTCTCGACTTTCTATGTCGAGGCTCTATGTTTTCTCCCATTCTTAGAGTTATTCCTACCCTCATCAAAGATCTTATCATAACATCTCGTATATCATTCATCATTGAAGTTGTTAATGTTGTTCATGCATTTCATTCTTAATATCCTGAGATATAATGTGCAATGACTACTTGATATTGAGGGGTTTTCTATAGTTATAATCAACTGCAAGCAAAAGCCTCGTCGAAATAACTGCATCACAGAAAGTTTTATGAAAAGGTAATGTGCTGTGAAAATCATAGTACGATATAAAGCATCGTAGTACGATTTCCTGTACATCGTAGTACGATATAAAGCATCGTAGTACGATCTGTGAGCAGTTTTTTGTGGCATTTTGCCTCGGGAAATATCGTAGTACGATTTCTCTCATCGTGCTATGATTTTCATTCACCAGACCTGCAAAAATTCGTGTCTTTTGATCTCTAATCCTCAAAACCAAGTTTCCAAAGCATACAAAACACCCAAAACATATAGAAAACAGCTTTGAATGATTACATGGCAACAAACAACATAATTTCAATGAATTATAGCAAAAGGGGGTACTAAACCCTAAGTTCATGATTTCTAACTTAACATTTTCATCATTTATCATAACACACACAACCCATAGGTAGAAGGATCTATCTAAAGAACTCACCTCAAGAGAGTTTGAAGTTGTTTCCAAGCCTCCACACAACAAAAACCCTAACAAGAAAACTAGTTGGTGAAGTTGTTCAAGTTCCTATGTTTCTTCCACCAAAAGCTTCATACCATACTTAATTGCTTGCTTGAAAGAGAAAGATCAAAGAAGAAGATGGATTCAAGAAGGGAGGGGGACCGATTTCTAGAGATGGAAGAGAGAAAGAAGATTTGTTGGTAACCTAGAGAGAGAAGCTTGAATGAAAAATGAATATTTTGGGCCTAAATCCTTTATATAGTCCTTAAGCTCAAATGACTATTATGCCCTTTTTCCTTAAACGTGCGTATTGTATCGTTTTCAGATATTACGTTAAGTCCTAATACGCGGGATGTTACACATACATTTTTGTAGCTTGTTTTTCATTGGTTTAACGTAGAGTTGAGATTGTTGACAAAGCCATATATCCACTATGGGGGTATTTTAATCACATATTATGTAAAAGGAAGTTATGTTGAGCTTAGCTTGCAGTTTAATATGAACAAGTAGATTTTACCTTACAAAATTCAATTAAATTTTTCATTGTGATGGAACAACTCACGATGCGACGAATTTATGTTTTAGACAATATTTTAGTGTTTTTATACTTTTTTTAAGGGTTTTAACGTCAAAGGACTTAAAGAAAACTAACATAAACACTTGGAAAACTATGAAATGAGATTTAAAGCTTAGGAAGGAGAATTAAATATATCTTTCATTTTTTCATCATGTGTAATATCTTTATCTCTAATATTTTTATCTCAGTTCCTATGAATAGATAAACCCTTTTGGTTAAGATAAAAATACACATTTTTTGGACTTATTTTTAATTAATTCTCGTATTATTTATGACATTGATATTTTTGTGTTTTTCACATTTTGTTTGTATTTGTGATGTTTGTTCTTTACTTAATTTTGAATTGTTTTTTAGGGTTAATTGAATATTAAAATATAGTTAGTAATAAATTATACAAGTTTTTAACAATCTTTTGGTTGCGAGCAATTTTTTTTTTTATGAATCGATATTTTTCCTTTTGTAACATGACTTATTCATTCATTTCTTTATGAATTATGCTCTTCTTCCAACAAGTTTCGCTTCCACCCAACCAAACTGACCAAAATTCCCCTGCGATTATTAACTAACGCTGCGTGAGTTAACTCACGCAGAGTGTTAACACATGCGTGAGTTAACTCACGCTTTTCTGATATATCAGTACAACATTAAATGATGTACTGATATGCATTTAATGCAAAGTGTGTCATTAATAACCTGTAATCTTTACACGCTCATAATTGAAGTGAATCACGCCAGTTTAACAACAAAATCACAGAATCGCACGTAAACGATCAAAATTACACAAAATCATCGTTTTTCTCACGATCGCATAATCACACATAACGATCCAAACGGTCCAAATTTCACAAATTCGTCGGTAATGACCCGCAATCACATAATCACAATTAACGATCCGTAAGCGATCCAAATTACATGAATTTGTACTTAAATTCCCAAAATCACATAACGGTCCAAATAACCAAAATTCATCGTTTTTCTCAAAATCACATAATCACATATAAACGATCTAAATTACATAAATCTGTCGGTATTGACGCGTAATCACTTAACCGCATATAATGACACATAAACGATCCAAATTACATCAATTTGTCCTTAAATTCTCAAAATCACAAAATCTCACATAAACGATCCAAATTACACATAAACACAAATTCATTAAAATTCAACAATACAGACACAAATTCAAACAAATTACGATATTACACATTAATAAATATTATACTTCATTGGATCGGACGAAAAGATGTAAAAGGCTATTTTCAACCATCACGCGAAACATGTAATCAACGTCGCTATCATCTTTGAGTAGTTGTGGAAAATACACGGTCTTCCAACGGTCCTCTTCCTTATCCTCCCCCAAGTCCACGCCTGGAACTTGTACTACTACATAACATGTTCTGTGATTTGAACCAATATGGATAAAGAAGTCGTCAAGTTTTGCCTTCACCTCGTCCAACTTGTCGGTGGGGTTTACGACGAAGCCCTCTTTTTCACATCTACATAACGAACTTCAAGTTTAACTGGATCTTGTGCATCTTCAGACATGTTTCACTTCACAAAAATATAATGAAAAACAAATATGAGAGAAATGAGATAAAATAAATAGTTGAATTATTAGTGACAAAGTAATGCAAGAAATAATTGGTGTGACATAACCGGCCACCAAAAAAATTCACTTCATATAATATATATAATATTAGTTAAATATTAGCCACAAATATCCGAATTACATAACCGGCCACCCAAAATTACGTCGGGGGTGTAATACCACCAAAAACTACGACGAACACAGACAAACCAAAAAGTGTCATAACCTATAACCTATCTAAGAAGTCTAGTGACATTCCTAAATTTTCGTCTTCTTCCATGTCTTCCATGACTTCAAATTCTTGTTCATTTTTTTGCGGAGTGGGAGTATTATCACAAATAATTGGATTGTGCTCATTTGTTGGCTTCTTTGGCGGCTTCGGCTCCTTGGACATGAGTTCATTGAATGTGTCTTGTCTATCCAAAAATTCAAAATGCCATTACTCCGCCTCACCAATCTTGTTGTTCATCCACTCCATACAACTCGGTGGTAACAGACAACCTTCTTTCAAAATAACATGAAGATAGTGGTTGGAAATTAAGCAAAGACACATGATGTTGGAATGTGGCTTAAGTGGTGGAGCACTTCGGATTGGGAAATATGTCTCACATACACCACCCATTTCGGGCAAAGTCAATAGAACAACGACTCTATTGTAGCAAGTAGCAATAATGTGACTCATATCCGGAGTGGTCATCCACTTATCCACCAGCGCAATACCACTTCTACTTGTTGGAGGGTGTAAACCATTCAAGATTTTGTTATAACGCTCCTCCGTGTCATATATCGGCATGTAGTCACTTATGATTTCTCAACTCATGAATAAGTGCTTGACGAACCAATACATGATCTTCCTCATCCATCCCCAAGTGCCTAGCTATGACCCGGAAACCACAATTACCATTCCCTCTAACATTCACAATGTCTTCAATGTAAGGTCTCATAAGATTTGGAATTTGTGAAATGTATGGGATATTCCGAAACAGTTTTGAAGTAGAGGATGAAGCTTGTGAGCGGGAGTAAGTGCCAAGGCGTGCATCTTTCTACTTTGGAAGTGACCTCTTGGTTTTTGAAGGTTGACTATCCGGATTTTGAGAATCAATAGTTTCCCACCTAGAGGGGATTCGACCCGTTGATGACACTTTGAGTGTACTCCTCTTCCTTTTATGTGCTCCCTTGGTTACCGCCTTTTTTTAAGGTGGACACAAACTTGTGGTTTCCGGAAATGCTATTTGGCGCATCATCTCTTTGATGTAGAGTTTCATATTGTAAGGGATTGTCTTGAGACGTTCTTAAATGCCATTCCACTCTTCCATCATGGAAAAATCATCATCAATCTCTTGTCCTTGTACACTTAACCTTTTCCAATGAGGGTATATATCATCCAAGACTGTTTTATCTTGGTTTTCGGGTGTCAAACATTGATTACGTTTGAACCTTTTAAACCGGTGATATCTTATTTTTTCTTGGGAAGGGAAAAAGTAAGCAAAACCCTTGAGAATCGAGGTCCGGGAGTTGTTTTCGCTACGGGAAGGTGTTAGGCACCCATAACGACTATAGTATCCTATAGGAACCGTCTTTAATTTCTACGCGCGCGCTTTATTTTTAAATGCTATTTTGAAAGATGATTTTAAACCTAAGAATATTCTAAGTGAAGAATTGGAGGGAGAAGAATGTGTTTGAATTTTTATTTTAGTTGAATTGAAGGAATTTTGTTCCTTGCCTACGTACCCGTTTAAGGGATCAAATCCACCGTAGTTCTCTCTCAAAAATGTTTTTGTTTTTGTTGGTTGATTTTAAGTTCGAAAATAGGATTTTGAAGAATGGAGATTGAGAGGCCTTGAAGGCATGAGAATTTAATAAAAGAGTGGGGTTTGATTAGTCATTTTGCAAAAACAAGTCAAAGTATGATTAAAGTTTATTGAAATTTGATTAAGAAAATGAAAAGGAAAATCAATGGGGTTTTGACCCCAAGGTTTATTGTAAAAAGATTTGAGTGAAGTTTGTTCATATTTTTTGGAAAATGATTTTTCTAAGTATAAAGCCTAGACATTCATCTAAACATGCAATCCTAAACATACATCTAAACATGCATATTCTAGCTATATACCTAAAGTGGTGTGTGTGCATGTGTCGGTGCTTGTGTCGGTGTACATTATTAGAGTCCATTGTCCTTTACATCATACCCTAGATACATTCTATGGCCTCTTTGCCAAGAAAATTAAAAGTGCATAAAGGAAAATATTACAAAACTCCTAAATGTTTACATTCTAACTTTGGTACAAATTAAATTGCAAGAAAGAAATAGAGATGAATATGGGATGAAATGGAGATGCTTATGAAATGATGAAACATGAAATGAAAGGAGTTAGTAGCACATGACAATATCAAAGGAAATAAAGCAAGAGAAACACTAGAACATAAAGGATAGAAAATGAGTGCAAACATGGCTAAAATTTGTTCATAGAATGCAAGAACCATATGACCTATAATTCTCACATTCCCATGCATTTTTTAAAGGTTTAGAATCAAGTCTTGGAATGGGAATTAAGGCAACATGGTTTACTTGGCATTTTAAAACAAAACTTTAGGCATATTTGCATTATTACACAACTAACTTGTAAGCTAAGTAATCAATCAAGATTCATACTCATGCATCAATAACAAGCACAAACAGTGGCTAAACTTCTATGGAATCAAGTGGCATAGGTCACCAAAATTCATCAAGCAATTTGGATTGAAATCAAGCAAAGTTTCACTCATTTTTAGCACAAAATATGACAAAAATAGCAAGAAAATTAACACCTTATTTTTTAACCAATTTTAACATGTGAAAATTATCACAAAATGCTACAAAACTATCAAGAAACCTATATGAATTTTTAAGAATTTTTTTTAAAGTTTTTTGGGCTAAAAATTACAAGAAAATTGCTAGTTTTAACAAAAAAATAAGAAAAAAATGCTTCAAGTGCTTTTCTCAAGTTTTAGCACAAAAAAAGTCACCAAAATGTCAAGAAAAATATTAAGAACACATTAGAAAAATTTTAGGATTTTTTATAAACAAATTTGGGCAGACAAGGGTGCAAATACTAAAAGGCAGTGTTCATATAGCACAAAACAAGCAGGGGCGAAATCCAGTAAAGAAAAGAGACCTAGGCCCAAAGCCTTGATGGGTTCTGGATCGCAGAGAGACACAGGAGCCATAGGATTGATCCAGGGATCCAAACCCTAGATCAAACGGTGGAGAAGAAAAATGGAACCGGTTTGGAGATGAACCAGCCTGGTTCAGATGAACCGGCTTGGTTCACCCCCCCTATATAAACATGTTTATACCGGTTTGATCATTCTTCTCATTCGTTTCTCTCTCTAAGTTTCCTTAGAGAGATAAGCTCCTTCTTCTCTCTACATCTTCATCTTCAAACTCACGTTTCCTGGAAAGAACGAAGAACAACGATGAAGATTCCGGCGGTGGTTAGGTTTCCGGTGACGGAACCACCGCGTCGGAATCTTATTTCTGACTATTTTTGAAAACCTTTTACATCAATGTGTTCGTTCTTCCTTCCTGAGTTCGAAAACCTAAACCGTTTTTCCTAAAGATCACTAGATCAGTGTAGATCTATACTTGAAATTAGGGTTTCGAACTGTTTCAAAATTTTTTTAACAACTTTCGAAAGAGGCTTTCACGTTCTTGTTCGATCTACACTGATCAATGAAGAAACATCACTTGCACAATTGAAAACTGAGAAATAACGGTGAGTTTGGGGTTTACCTCTTTGGATTCTGGAGATTCGAACAAAGATCCACGCAAATCTTTTGGTAAGTTGTTGAATCCGAAAATAAATCGGCGTTCTTCCTTCTCTTCTTCACAGGTTTGATTCTAGTTCTTCGATCCTCTTCTTCTCTCTCTTGATGTTTTCTTTGCGATCGCGTTGAATTCGTCAGTTGTGGATGGATTCACGCTTGAATTGCAATGAATCAACGTTCAATGATGAGGATTCTCTCAGAGAACCACTGAGAACTTCAAACAATTCGTAGAAACTCTGTTGAATTGGACATGCTTTTTGCTTCGATTCTCTGGCAATTTGTGTTGATTCTAGTGTTTTTTGATGAGAAAATCAATGGAAGATTGATGCGGTGGTGAATCTGAGAGCTTGTGGTGGTGAAATTCTGTTATGGTGGTGGCAGAATTCTGTTACGGTGGTGATGGAATTCTGTTACGGTGGTGATAGGGCTTTGGAGAAGAGAGAGAAGGTTGTTAGGACCTTCTCTGTGATGATGTGTCGTTTTTTTGGAATGGTGATCATTCTGACTTTGACTTGAGTTGGCAGGGCTTTATAGGTGCCATGTGTGCCACTGGACGAATAGGAAACTGCCACCTGGACTTGGACTAAGGTTCGAAGAAAATGACTGGATTTGGACTTGGGCCTTTTTGCAATTTTGGAAAACCTGAAGGACTGTTCTGCAAACGAAGGAAACTAAAGGGACAAAACTGAAAAAATGGAAAAGAGGACTTAATTGCAATTAAAAACTTAAAAAGACAATTGAAATAAAAAGGACTATTATGCAAAAAATGTGAAATTAAAGGTCTAAAAAGAAAATTAAAAGGGACTTGAATGAAATTTTGGACACTTTGGACTTAGAAAAAAAAATACTAAAAATAAAATTGGAATAAAAAATGGTAACTTGACTAAACGTAAAGTGAAACGTCTAAAATTTGACAAAACGGACTAAAATGAACCAATGGCCTAAATGAGGTACTTTAAAGTACCTCTCTGCCGAAATTTCGTGTGAAATGACCAAAACGCCCCTAGGGCTAAAACAACTGTAAATGACTCAGATACGAATTTTAAAATGGATTTTTAACAAGGAATTGAAGCAAAGACTTATTCAAGAAAAATTAACAGACTCAGAGACAATTTTTAAGATTTAAACAGGGTTTTAACACATGAAAAGACTAAAATGCCCCTAGGGGCAAAACTGACCCAAAATGACTTCAAATGCAATTTTTGGAAAGGGTTTTGACATAGAATGAAACAGAGACTTATTCAAACTACTTGAAAGGACTCAAACAAAATTTTAAAGATTGGAAGAGATTTTGACATAAGAAATGACTAAAATGCCCTTTTTCCCTGAATTTTGCAAATAAAATTGAAATAAAATGCAGAGACAGATGTAATTGATCAGAGACAGTTCAAATGGCTTGAAATGCAAGAAAAGAGGAAACAAGTATTTTTAGGTCCAAAATTAGGGTATAACAGCTGCCCCTATTTAAGTTTCTTTGTCCGGAGAGTCAAGAGACGAAGTCTTAGAGTTGACGGGACGAAGATACTTAAATATTAGCATTTGCACTGCTTTTGGACATAAAAATACGCTTTCAGATTTTTAAGAATGTGAATGCCATGCAATACTTTGATTATGAATGCAAAACAAACAACTGGAGTCTATGGAACATGTCATGTCACTGGGGATTCAGGTGGACATTGACAGGGTAGACAAACCAGGGAGTAGGAAACAGGGTACAAGTTGTTCTTTGGGTCGAACTAGCCACTTGACCAGGGAATACAAAACAAAAGATAGGTGCAAGCTGTTCTTGGGATTGAACTTGGCACTTGACCGGAAACATAGACATATAGGCAGATACAAGTTGTTCTTTGGATCGAACTTGACACTTGGTTGAAGATACAAACAGATAGGCAGACACAAACTGTTCTTTTGGATTGAACTGGCTGTTTGGCTGGAGACATAGACAAAAGGGTTGCTACAAGCTGTTTCTTTGGATCGAACTTGCTTGTTGGATTATCACCACGTCATGTGGGAAGGTGCAGACTGTTCTCTTAGATCGAACTTGTCGTTTGACCGACAACAAAGCATAAGCTGGGTACAAACTGTTCTTCAGATTGAACTTGCCGTCTGACTGGTAACAAAGCATGAGCTGGGTATAAACTGTTCTTTTTAGATCGAACTTGTCGTCTGACTGGTAACAAAGCATGAGCTGGGTACAAACTGTTCTTTTTAGATCGAACTTGTCGTTTGTCCGGAAGCATAGGTATATAAGCAGGTACAAGTGGTTCTTTTTTTGGATCGAACCTGGCACTTGACCAGTAACATGATACAAATTGAAAGTCTGGTTTAACAAGATACCAATTGAGGGTAAATTGTCATTGACTTGATTTGAAAATAGACATGACCATTTTTGTTGGCCCAAAAACAAATTGAGAGTGAATTGACATTGATTTGGAATTGAATTGGAAGTTGACGTTGGCAGAGACATAGACATAGACATTGGATTGAGAGTTGAAATTGAAAAAGACATTGGAAATTGGAATTGGATTGAGACATAGACATTGACATTGGATTGGAGAGTTGCAATTGACATTGAAATTGGATTGAAATTGGATTGAAAAATCGACATTGGCATTGGATATTGACATTGACATTGAAATTGGAGATTGACATTGACATTGACATTGACATTGGATATTGACATTGACATTGAGATTGGATATTGACATTGGAGATTGTCATTGAAATTGGAATTGACATTGGAGATTGGAAATTGCTTCGAATTGACATTGAATTGGAATTGGAATTGAGATTGCTTCGAATTTGACAGTTGACATGGTTTGGAATTGAGATTGGAAAGTTGAGATTGCATCGAATTTGACAGTTGAAATTGGATTGAATTTGACATTGGAATTGAAATAGAGATTGAAATTGAGCTTGACAGTTGCAATTTGGATTGAATTGAAATTGGGTTTTGAGTTGGATTGAAATTTGAAGTTGGAAATGCAGCATGTATGTATGGTATAGCAAGATTACTGGATGTATGAGCACATAAAATGCATGATTATGCATGTATGAATGCTTGAAATGCATGATTGGTTTGTAATTTGACGAAGGAGTTTCACAACGGCAGACGAAACATTGGAAGATTGGGCACGTAGTGGCTCGTGCTGCAACATATTCACAGGGGAAAACCTCTTTGGAGATACCGTCATTGAGACGTATCAAAACCATGGCTGAGGGCAATAAAACTTGTAAAGGAGGGACCCTTGGAAGGTTCTTGGATACAGGTCGCCGTTGCTAGGCGTGTCAGTGCTGGGTAAACTTTGGATGTTCGCATCTGTGGTCAATGCTTTTATATCCTTTTCATTCTTTTCATTTTTCAATCCCACTTTTGCCTGAACCGCCCTTTCGGGTTTTCGATTCACCGGGGAATAAATTCTTTTTATTGCCCCATTTTTGCCTGAATTGCCTTCATAGGTTGTCAATCAGCGGGGTGCTCATTTTTGCCTAAGCCGCCCTTTCGGGTTTTCAACTTAGCGAGCTTTTTATTTTCATTTTTCATCATTTTTTTTTACTTTCATTCTGTTTTTTCATTCTTGCCATTGACCACAGATCATCCTGGGGAGTAACCTGCTTGTAACATGTATTGAAATAGACATTGACATTCATTTATTCATGCATGTTTCATTGAAATGTACCATGTTGCTCAGGTTTGCTTTCAAAATAGACAGAAAGAGATTTTTCAATTTTCAAAAATGTTTGCTTCAGACATTGACGTCATCAAAATAGAAAGAAAATACTTGTATATAGCATTGAAAGTAGGAAGAAAAATAGAGTTTCAAACAATAGAAAGGCTCAAATTGATGTAGAAGAGTGAAAGTCAGCCAAGGACATGACTCCACGGATTTACAAAGCTTGGAAAATGGTAATTTTATTGATTGGTGATACATTGAACACGATGACCGCTACATTTCATAGAAATTTTGAATTCACAAGTACAGGAGCTTCTGACGAAGACGACCATTGACAGTTGCAGATGCCCCAAGGGGTGATGGTGATTTGCCAGATATATTTACTTGCCTTTTATTGTCAACCTCATTTTTGCATGAACCGCCCTTTCGGGTTTTCGGCTCATCGAGGCGCTCATTCTTGCCTGAGTTGCATACAATCTCAGCGAGCTCTTTCATATTCATTATTTTTGTCCCTAACTTTTGCCTGGATCGCCCTTTCGGGTTTTCGATCCACCGGGAAGCGCATTTTTGCCTAGGCCGCCCTTTCGGGTTTTCGACCTACCACGCTGTTCTTTTCTTTTTAGACAAAGTATTTCTTGACTATATCGGCATTAACAGGATTTGGAAGCTCAACAC
This sequence comes from Medicago sativa, assembly GCF_051527215.1. Lineage (NCBI taxonomy): Eukaryota > Viridiplantae > Streptophyta > Magnoliopsida > Fabales > Fabaceae > Medicago > Medicago sativa. The sequence goes on along the minus strand of NC_140752.1, from coordinate 32,175,991 downwards.
CATCCATGTGTGTAAGGATCAAAGCACCACCAGAGAAAGCCTTCTTGACAACATAAGGACCTTCATAGTTAGGTGTCCACTTGCCCCTTGGGTCGGGTTGCTGACTTATCCTCCTTTTCAATACAAGTTCGCCTTCCTTGAATTCTCGAGGTCGGACTTTCTTGTCAAAAGCATTCTTCATTCGCACTTGATGCAACTGTCCATAAGCCAAAGCATTCATACGTTTCTCTTCAATCAGATTCAATTGGTCATACCGACTTTGACACCATTCAGCCTCAGTTAATTTTGCTTCCATGATTACTCGAAGAGATGGAATCTCCACTTCCAGAGGGAGAACTGCTTCCATACCATACACCAAAGAGAAAGGAGTTGCCCCGGTTGAACTGCGCACTGTAGTACGGTAACCTTGCAAGGCAAACGGTAGCATTTCATGCCAGTCTTTGTAAGTAGTGACCATCTTCTGAACAATCTTTTTGATGTTCTTGTTAGCGGCCTCAACTGCACCATTCATCTGAGGTCTATAAGGAGAAGAGTTGTGATGTTCAATTTTGAATTCTTCACATAAAGCTTGCATCATGCTATTGTTCAGATTGGAGCCATTGTCAGTGATGATTTTATTGGGAACACCGTATCGACAGATGATGTTATTCTTGATAAACTTCACAACCACTTGCTTGGTCACATTTGCATAGGAGGCAGCTTCAACCCACTTGGTGAAGTAGTCAATTGCCACTAGAATGAAACGATGTCCATTGGAAGCCTTTGGTTCAATTCTTCCTATCATGTCAATGCCCCACATAGAGAAAGGCCACGGGGAAGAGATAACATTGAGGGCATGTGGAGGCACATGAATCTTGTCAGCATAAATTTGACATTTGTGGCATCTTTTAGCATGTTTGTGGCAGTCACGCTCCATAGTTATCCAGTAATAGCCGGCTCTTAACAGTTTTCTTGACATGGTGTGACCCGAAGCATGGGTCCCAAAAGTGCCGTCATGTACATCATGCATCAATTTCTCAGCTTCTTGTTTGTCAACACATCTCAGCAGAACCATATCATAGTTCCTCTTGTATAGGATTTCTCCGTCCAGAAGGAATCTGCTAGCCCATCTTCTTAAAGTCTTTTTATCCCTGTTGGAAGCACCAGGTGGATATTCATGATTCTGCAAGAATTGTTTGATGTTGTAATACCAAGGCTTTTTATCATTCACATCTTCATCAGCTTGATCTGGCATATTTTCAATAGTAAACACATGAGCGGGTCTATCAAGGCACTGTACTTTGATTACAGGCACATCATTCCAGTGATTGACACGAAACATGGAAGACAAGGTAGCAAGAGCATCAGCCATCTGATTTTCATCCCGAGGGACATGGTGCAACTCAACCTTGGTAAAGTATGTCAACAGACGTCTTGCATAGTCACGGTAAGGGATCAGCTTCTCATGATGAGTCTCCCATTCACCCTTTATCTGATTAATGACAAGTGCAGAATCTCCATAGATATCAAGGTGCTTAATTCTCAGATCAAGGGCTTCTTCAATGCCCAAGATGCATGCTTCATACTCAGCTATGTTGTTTGTGCATTCAAAAGTTATTCGAGCGGTGAAAGGAATGTGATGCCCTTGCGGAGTTACAATGATGGCCCCAATTCCTTTACCATAAGCATTAACAGCACCATCAAACACCAATCCCCATTTGCTATTGGGATCCGGCCCTTCATTGATCAGTGGTTCTTCACAGTCTTTTGCTTTCAGATACATAATCTCTTCATCAGGGAAATCAAACTTAATCGGCTGGTAGTCATCAAGAGGCTGACAAGCAAGATGCTCAGTAAGGATGCTTCCTTTGATTGCTTTCTGAGCTTTGTACACAATATCATATTCAGACAACAACATTTGCCAACGTGCAATCTTTCCAGTAACAGCAGGTTTTTCAAAGATGTACTTGATCGGATCCATTCGGGATATCAACCAAGTTGTATGATTCACCATGTAATGACGCAGGCGTCTGGCAGCCCAAGCTAGAGCACAACATGTCTTTTCAAGCATTGTATACCGAGTCTCACAGTCGGTGAATTTCTTGCTCAGATAGTAGATAGCATGCTCTTTCTTACCAGTCTCATCTTGTTGTCCGAGAACACAACCCACAGAATCATCTAACACTGACAGATACATAATCAAAGGCCTTCCTTCCACTGGTGGGACAAGGATAGGTGGCTCTAACAGGTATTCTTTAATGCTATCAAAAGCTTCCTGACATTCATCATTCCATACAACAGGCCGATTCTTTCTGAGCAATTTGAAAATTGGTCCACAGGTGGTAGTCATGTGAGATATGAATCTTGAAATATAGTTCAGACGTCCGAGGAAACCTCTGACTTGCTTCTCAGTTTGAGGGGCCGGCATTTCTCTGATGGCTCGGACTTTGTCGGGATCAACTTCAATGCCTCTTTGACTGACAATGAAGCCTAGCAACTTTCCAGATCGTACACCAAATGTGCACTTGTTAGGATTCAACCGCAGCTTGTACTTTCTCAATCTTTCAAACATCTTTTTCAGATACACCACATGCTGCTCTTCATCACTTGACTTCACAATCATATCATCAACATATACTTCAATCTCTTTGTGAATAATATCATGAAACAGGGTTGTCATACCTCTTTGATAGGTAGCACCAGCATTTATCAAGCCAAACGACATCACTTTATAACAGAACGTTCCCCACGGAGTGATGAAGGACGTCTTTTCTCTATCTTCAGGAGACATTCGTATCTGATTATAACCAGAGAAACCATCCATAAAGGAGAACACTTTGGATTGAGCAGTACTGTCAACAAGCACATCAATATGAGGCAATGGGAAGTTATCTTTTGGACTAGCTTTGTTCAGGTCTCTGTAATCAACACACATTCGAACTTTCCCATCTTTCTTTGGTACTGGTACGATGTTGGCAATCCACTCAGGGTATTCAGCTGTCATGAGGAAACCCGCATCAATTTGCTTTTGCACCTCAGCCTTGATCTTAAGAGCCATGTCTGGACGAGACCTTCTCAATTTCTGTTTGACGGGAGGACATTCAGGTCTTGTCGGTATCCGATGTTCCACAATCTTGGGATCTAGACCCGGCATATCTTCATAAGACCATGCAAAGACATCTGGATAATCATGGAGAAGCTGAGTGATCTTCTTTTTCACTTTTGGCTCAAGTGCTGCACCAATCTTGATCTCTCGCTTGTTCTCTTCAGTACCCAGGTTGATAAGCTCAATTTCTTCCTGGTGAGGCTGAATGGTTCTTCTTTCTTGCTCAAGCAGTCGAGTGATCTCATACGGTATCTCTTCATCATCATCCTCATCTTCAGCTTCATATACAAGGAATTCAAAATTTGGAGGAACCATAGGGTCATTGTGTTCAACGGGTTTATTGTGGTTCAATCTGCATAATATGATTGGGATGATTTTTAGAAAAATGTGTTTTTTTTTCATGCAGATTTTTGAAATTAATAAGAAAATACAGATGTTTTGGTTTTTTCTGGCATTACCATTATTTCCAAGAAAAAGGCACTAAAAATTAAAAAACAAAGAGTCGTGAGAAAGACGACAACTTTTATTGATAACGGCAATGCCGAAACAAACACGCCCTTACAATGATATCACTTCCGCCTTGGGCAGAGCGAAAGGATTGTTATTTTGAAAACAAAGAAAACATGAGCAACAAGACACATTACATGGAAGCATGCATGACTAAAGGAACATCAATGGCTTCCCAATTTCTCACGGTGCCTCCTGGTATAACAAATGTAGGCACGTGGCCTCTTTCATCAGCATCTTCAGTAATAGCATTAATAAACCCATCACTGTAGAAAGTTCTTGTTGAAACACCAGAGGTTGGGGAGAATCCAAGGCCCTCTTTACGCTTGTTTTCCAAGATCTGAATCACTTTGCCCCAGCCAGCAGCTTGCCCTTCTTGAACAGCTTTCTGGGCATCTTTCAATGAGGCCATGCTAGCACTAGCTCTCCGGGGTTCTGCACCTTCAACAGTCAAGCCTTGAAACGACGTCCCTTCAGCGGACCCTGCTTCAACACAAGAGAAAGATGATACTTGGCTAACTAGATAGGCTTCTTCACCATGTACAGTGACGATCTTACCGTTCCTCATGAACTTGAGCTTTTGATGCAAAGTAGAAGTTACTGCCCCAGCGTCGTGAATCCACGGTCTTCCGAGGAGACAGCTGTAAGAAGCATTGATGTCCATGACCTGGAAGGTGATCTGGAATGTCTCAGGACCAATGGTAATTGGCAAGTCTACTTCTCCGAGAACATCTTTGTGGGATCCATCGAAAGCCTTAACCAGATAGCTGCTACCCCTCAGAGAGATTCCATGATGACTTAATTGCCTTAGTGTAGACTCAGGCATTACATTCAAGGATGATCCAGTGTCCACCAACACATTGGATATCATGTCAGACCTGCAGTGTACCGAGATATGCAGGGCCAGGTTGTGGTGTTTCCCTGCTTCGGGGAGTTCATCGTCACCAAACCCCAAGTTGTTGCAAGCAGTGATGTTACCCACTATTCCATCAAACTGATCCACAGAGACTTCATGATCGACATAGGCCTGCTCAAGTACTTTCATCAACACTTTCCTGTGAGCCTCTGAGCTCATGAGTAGAGACAGGATGGATATCTTTGACGGAGTTTGCAGCAGCTGGTCAACGATCTTATAATCACTCTTTTTGATAAGCCTCAGAATCTCATCCAGATTAGACTCTTTAATGGGCTGGCCCGAGGGGCTGGCATTCTCTTCCTCAAGGTTAGCCATGTTTCTTCTCCTGTACAATCTTGTTTGATGAATTCTAGCCGGTTGGTAAACCTTACGAGCACGAGCCACCTTTCAGACTGCGGCGGAAAAACCAGGAGACAATGAGCACGGGAAGCCATTTGTGACCGATGAATGATGCATATGATGCATGATATGCAAATGCAAAAAGACTCTTTTTTTGTCAGAAGACTTGTCAAAGTGGTTGTGAACATCACGGAGAAACACGGTTTTATTTGAAGATCTTGAGCAAAACTAGAAGTTTAGTTGAGATGGTATCACTTGGTGTTCACATCCGTGATGTTCAAAAGATGACTTGTCTAAGTCCTCCGATAAATGCATGGAAAAAAGTTTATGCATGTATGCATGTATGCATGATTATGTTCAAGTTCGGAGAAAACATGGTGGGTTGAAGTTCAAAGTCGAGGAGTCATGGGTGGACACGGTGTCCGGTGAATCTAGGGCTTTAGGATAATAGTAACCGGGTTCTAAAAAAGGTTCCCAAGTTGCAACCTCTCCGACGTATATCACGGTGTCACGAGACAACACTCGCTCCATGATTATCCGTGGAAGGTCTAACTTGAGTGTAGTATCGCGTGACGACTAAAACTCGAGACAACACTCGGTTTAGCCTCCGCACTACATCCTAGAAAATGGCCATGGATGGGTTTGGTTATCTACGGTTCATAGCGTCATAGAACAATTAGAAGTAAAGTGCCTAAACGCGACAACACGCGCCGACAACATCACCCCTAAAATGCCTTAGCTATGTGGGATTGATCGCATAATCCAAAACACGAGGCAACCCCCGGAATGAATTGTCGATTATATCCCTCCTAAATTCTAAGTTCACTCAGCCCGGGTGCAGGACTTTTGATATTCTCACCCCACACGTTTGCGAGAAATTAAACATTTATTCACATAGGAAAGCAAGTAAAAGAACAAGTAAAAAGAGCGCAAGCGTGGAAATAAAGACTAGGCGTAACTCTCGAATCTCCCCAGTGAAGTCGCCAGCTGTTTTATCTTGGTTTTCGGGTGTCAAACATTGATTACGTTTGAACCTTTTAAACCAGTGATATCTTATTTTTTCTTGGGAAGGGAAAAAGTAAGCAAAACCCTTGAGAATCGAGGTCCGGGAGTTGTTTTCGCTACGGGAAGGTGTTAGGCACCCATAACGACTATAGTATCCTATAGGAACCGTCTTTAATTTCTACGCGCGCGCTTTATTTTTAAATGCTATTTTGAAAGATGATGTTAAACCTAAGAATATTCTAAGTGAAGAATTGGAGGGAGAAGAATGTGTTTGAATTTTTATTTTAGTTGAATTGAAGGAATTTTGTTCCTTGCCTACGTACCCGTTTAAGGGATCAAATCCACCGTAGTTCTCTCTCAAAAATGTTTTTGTTTTTGTTGGTTGATTTTAAGTTCGAAAATAGGATTTTGAAGAATGGAGATTGAGAGGCCTTGAAGGCATGAGAATTTAATAAAAGAGTGGGGTTTGATTAGTCATTTTGCAAAAACAAGTCAAAGTATGATTAAAGTTTATTGAAATTTGATTAAGAAAATGAAAAGGAAAATCAATGGGGTTTTGACCCCAAGGTTTATTGTAAAAAGATTTGAGTGAAGTTTGTTCATATTTTTTGGAAAATGATTTTTCTAAGTATAAAGCCTAGACATTCATCTAAACATGCAATCCTAAACATACATCTAAACATGCATATTCTAGCTATATACCTAAAGTGGTGTGTGTGCATGTGTCGGTGCTTGTGTCGGTGTACATTATTAGAGTCCATTGTCCTTTACATCATACCCTAGATACATTCTATGGCCTCTTTGCCAAGAAAATTAAAAGTGCATAAAGGAAAATATTACAAAACTCCTAAATGTTTACATTCTAACTTTGGTACAAATTAAATTGCAAGAAAGAAATAGAGATGAATATGGGATGAAATGGAGATGCTTATGAAATGATGAAACATGAAATGAAAGGAGTTAGTAGCACATGACAATATCAAAGGAAATAAAGCAAGAGAAACACTAGAACATAAAGGATAGAAAATGAGTGCAAACATGGCTAAAATTTGTTCATAGAATGCAAGAACCATATGACCTATAATTCTCACATTCCCATGCATTTTTTAAAGGTTTAGAATCAAGTCTTGGAATGGGAATTAAGGCAACATGGTTTACTTGGCATTTTAAAACAAAACTTTAGGCATATTTGCATTATTACACAACTAACTTGTAAGCTAAGTAATCAATCAAGATTCATACTCATGCAGCAATAACAAGCACAAACAGTGGCTAAACTTCTATGGAATCAAGTGGCATAGGTCACCAAAATTCATCAAGCAATTTGGATTGAAATCAAGCAAAGTTTCACTCATTTTTAGCACAAAATATGACAAAAATAGCAAGAAAATTAACACCTTATTTTTTAACCAATTTTAACATGTGAAAATTATCACAAAATGCTACAAAACTATCAAGAAACCTATATGAATTTTTAAGAATTTTTTTTAAAGTTTTTTGGGCTAAAAATTACAAGAAAATTGCTAGTTTTAACAAAAAAAATAAGAAAAAAATGCTTCAAGTGCTTTTCTCAAGTTTTAGCACAAAAAAAGTCACCAAAATGTAATGAAAAATATTAAGAACACATTAGAAAAATTTTAGGATTTTTTATAAACAAATTTGGGCAGACAGGGGTGCAAATACTAAAAGGCAGTGTTCATATAGCACAAAACAAGCAGGGGCGAAATCCAGTAAAGAAAAGAGACCTAGGCCCAAAGCCTTGATGGGTTCTGGATCGCAGAGAGACACAGGAGCCATAGGATTGATCCAGGGATCCAAACCCTAGATCAAACGGTGGAGAAGAAAAATGGAACCGGTTTGGAGATGAACCAGCCTGGTTCAGATGAACCGGCTTGGTTCACCCCCCCTATATAAACATGTTTATACCGGTTTGATCATTCTTCTCATTCGTTTCTCTCTCTAAGTTTCCTTAGAGAGAGAAGCTCCTTCTTCTCTCTACATCTTCATCTTCAAACTCACGTTTCCTGGAAAGAACGAAGAACAACGATGAAGATTCCGGCGGTGGTTAGGTTTCCGGTGACGGAACCACCGCGTCGGAATCTTATTTCTGACTATTTTTGAAAACCTTTTACATCAATGTGTTCGTTCTTCCTTCCTGAGTTCGAAAACCTAAACCGTTTTTCCTAAAGATCACTAGATCAGTGTAGATCTATACTTGAAATTAGGGTTTCGAACTGTTTCAAAAATTTTTTAACAACTTTCGAAAGAGGCTTTCACGTTCTTGTTCGATCTACACTGATCAATGAAGAAACATCACTTGCACAATTGAAAACTGAGAAATAACGGTGAGTTTGGGGTTTACCTCTTTGGATTCTGGAGATTCGAACAAAGATCCACGCAAATCTTTTGGTAAGTTGTTGAATCCGAAAATAAATCGGCGTTCTTCCTTCTCTTCTTCACAGGTTTGATTCTAGTTCTTCGATCCTCTTCTTCTCTCTCTTGATGTTTTCTTTGCGATCGCGTTGAATTCGTCAGTTGTGGATGGATTCACGCTTGAATTGCAATGAATCAACGTTCAATGATGAGGATTCTCTCAGAGAACCACTGAGAACTTCAAACAATTCGTAGAAACTCTGTTGAATTGGACATGCTTTTTGCTTCGATTCTCTGGCAATTTGTGTTGATTCTAGTGTTTTTTGATGAGAAAATCAATGGAAGATTGATGCGGTGGTGAATCTGAGAGCTTGTGGTGGTGAAATTCTGTTATGGTGGTGGCAGAATTCTGTTACGGTGGTGATGGAATTCTGTTACGGTGGTGATAGGGCTTTGGAGAAGAGAGAGAAGGTTGTTAGGACCTTCTCTGTGATGATGTGTCGTTTTTTTGGAATGGTGATCATTCTGACTTTGACTTGAGTTGGCAGGGCTTTATAGGTGCCATGTGTGCCATTGGACGAATAGGAAACTGCCACCTGGACTTGGACTAAGGTTCGAAGAAAATGACTGGATTTGGACTTGGGCCTTTTTGCAATTTTGGAAAACCTGAAGGACTGTTCTGCAAACGAAGGAAACTAAAGGGACAAAACTGAAAAAATGGAAAAGAGGACTTAATTGCAATTAAAAACTTAAAAAGACAATTGAAATAAAAAGGACTATTATGCAAAAAATGTGAAATTAAAGGTCTAAAAAGAAAATTAAAAGGGACTTGAATGAAATTTTGGACACTTTGGACTTAGAAAAAAAAATACTAAAAATAAAATTGGAATAAAAAATGGTAACTTGACTAAACGTAAAGTGAAACGTCTAAAATTTGACAAAACGGACTAAAATGAACCAATGGCCTAAATGAGGTACTTTAAAGTACCTCTCTGCCGAAATTTCGTGTGAAATGACCAAAACGCCCCTAGGGCTAAAACAACTGTAAATGACTCAGATACGAATTTTAAAATGGATTTTTAACAAGGAATTGAAGCAAAGACTTATTCAAGCAAAATTAACAGACTCAGAGACAATTTTTAAGATTTAAACAGGGTTTTAACACATGAAAAGACTAAAATGCCCCTAGGGGCAAAACTGACCCAAAATGACTTCAAATGCAATTTTTGGAAAGGGTTTTGACATAGAATGAAACAGAGACTTATTCAAACTACTTGAAAGGACTCAAACAAAATTTTAAAGATTGGAAGAGATTTTGACATAAGAAATGACTAAAATGCCCTTTTTCCCTGAATTTTGCAAATAAAATTGAAATAAAATGCAGAGACAGATGTAATTGATCAGAGACAGTTCAAATGGCTTGAAATGCAAGAAAAGAGGAAACAAGTATTTTTAGGTCCAAAATTAGGGTATAACAAAGACAAGAGGCAATTTTTACTTACTTTTCATGGCAATAATACACGCTCAAGGTAAACTGTACGACATCTTTTGCACACAACCACAATCTTCCTTACCAAAGCCGAATGTCTTGGAGCATTTCAATTCATCATAGATAAATTTCAATGCGCGTCTAGATACATAACCCTCCAACTCTCTCATCATATTGATTTTTTTGTATTTGTGTTCTAAGACAGTTTTGTTCCTCCCAAAACTTCCTTGTATCTCACCAAATTGCACGGCCAACATCTTGTGTATTTCATCCCAACATGATGCCAAATCACCCACGCTACTCCTCAAATATCTTTTCAACACTCCATCAGCCAATTCAACAATGTTGGTGGTTCTACACCCTAGATGCAAGACTTTGAATTCCGAAAATGGCATGCATACCTCTTTGAATTTCAACAAATTATGTGCATATGATTCCTCCGTAAGAGATTCGACCAACTCTCTCCAAGCGCACACGAATTTCTCAACAACATCTCTATTCTTCTCCTTGTCCTTCTTCAATTGTTTCTTGTCAACTTTTGCATCCTTAGGAGGCTTTGGTTTAAATTTACGATCCGTGATGCACTTAGCCCTTACATTCTTCCCAATGTGAAAAAAACAAAGCATGGTGTATGTTTTAGGGAAAACTGTGCCAACGGCATTCATCAAAGCACCCTCCCTGTCGGCGACAATCACCTTAGGCATGTTGTCTTTTGAGGACAAAAGACCTTTCACCATCGTAAGTGCCCAAGTAAAGTTCTCTTCTAGTTCAAAGTGAAGAAAGGCGAAACCAACGGAATACGTCATTTTTGTAGAGGTGCAACCAACTATCTCAAACAACGGCATTCAGTAGTTGTTGGTTTAGTAAGTGCAGTCCATGACCAAAACAGACGGAAAAGTGTTGAACAATTTAATTGATACCGGATGAGCAAAAAATATGTCTTCAAGAGTGGTTTCCTCACTATTGCATCTTGTTTAATAGACGTATTGATGCTCCACTAACTTCGAGATCAAGTATTGCAACTCCATCATGTTACCTCTTAGCCCCTTGCGCCATCTTGTTCGCACGTTGTACACTTGCTTGATAGTTGTCACACTTTCTTTTTTATTTTGCTTCAAATTGGTGAGAATATTCCGAGGCACCGCCAAGCTCTTTGTCATGTCGATAACTTTTTTCTTCTCCTCTGCACTAAGTCTACCCTCAAGAAGGTGTCTGGATAACTTTTACTCCAAGTCATGGTTGTGCATTCCACAAAGCATTGCAAGCCACCAATCATTTGTATCCTTATCAAAGAAACCTTTCAACCTAAACGGACAATTACATTTCCTTGAGCCGATGCCTTCAAGGTTCTGTTTCTTCCTCGTCTTAGGTGGCTTGTATATCCCACTGATGACACTAGGTCACACCTTACTTTTAGAGCATTTTTTATTGTAATTCCAATGGAGTTCAGGTGTTGTTGGCACAAGATAAAGGCTACAAAGAGCAGAATTCATACTTGAAGGAAGCCTGAAATCGTACTCCGATTTCAGAGCATCGTAGCCCGATTTCATGACCTGATGGGAAGCTGCAGCTACGTAAAAAATCGGGCTCCGATTCTTTATTATCGGGCTCCGATTTGAAGGAGCGTGTGACATTAATTTGACTTTTAATGAAAAATCGGGCTCCGATTTTACACATCGGGCTCCGATTTTGGCGAACCCAGAACTGAAATTATAAAAGCCAAGTTGTTTTATGTGGAAGGGGTTCGCAATTTTAGAGAAGAAATCGTACTTTTGGAGCGGGATAACTGAGAAAACGGTGGAATACCACCAAAACTCATAGCCGGTCATCAATTTTCATGTAATGATTTCTCTTTTGTATTTGGTTATTTATATTTTGATCATGAGTAGCTAGATCCATTTTGATTAGGTCAATAGATGATTCTGCACTAGCTTGCACCAATTGTAACCTGAAACTCTTATCGTTTTATGAATATTAATCTAGTTTATTCAGTATATCGTGTGCCTAATGCTTTTATGATATTGACACTATATAATTGATCTTAAGGTTTACTTGACTACTGACAATAGCTTGTAACTCAGACATAGTTATGCTGTTCAATCTAACGGATAATCTAGGGATAGAGAATTGTTAGGTTGTGATAATTGGATTAACGGAATTCATAGCCTTTGATGATTATAGGTTCACCTAAGGAATTAGGGAATTATGATTAGATAAGCGGACTTAGGATCAAGGGATTGACCTAAGTTACTTTGTTAGTTCGTCGTTGACTTTGTAATATTCATAAGCATAAGAATCAGGTTGCTCGTAAGTGAAATGCAGATGAATCGAATGACCTAATCATCTCTCTAAATTGTTTTTAAACCAAAGTTACTTTCTTTGTTGTTTCGAATTATCATTGCAATCAAACCAACTGCCTAGGGCAAAACCCCGATTTACACATCTTAACAATTACATTCTTGTTTAGTAGAAATCATAACAGTCCCTGTGGATACGAATTATTTTATTACTTCGATATAAGTTAGTACACTTGCTAAATTTTCTATCAAGTTTTTGGCGCCGTTGTCGGGGACTGTTGATTAATTTCAACGAGGCAACAACGTTAATTGTTAAGATTTCTGTCATTTAAATTTTGTCTGTATTTTTTTTTTTAAAAAAAGAAAAGCTATTTTTGTTGTGGTGCAGTGCTACTAAGGTATTCTTTTGCTGTGTATGCGAGGTAGAATTCCACCTGAGGACTTGCAGTTCAATCCGGAGATCGAAAAGACCGCAAGAGCTAATCGAAAAGCAGTTCGGTTGGCTAAATTAGCTGAGAGTACAAGCCAAGGTTCTTCATCAACAGAAAGTCAGGACGTTGAATCTGAACCTGAAGTCATAATCATGGGAGAACCACCACCACAAAGACCTATGATGGGGGACTATGGATTGGATGCCAACCGTGGCCATCTAACTCATGTCTTTCAACCAGCCAATCCAGTAGCTTTTGACATCAAGAGTTCTGTCCAACAAAACATTAAGGAAAACCAATATGATGGGCGCGATGATAGAAGCCCTCATGAGCACCTTAGCCATTTCCATGAGACTTGTCAGTTTTGTGTGCCCCCTGCTAATGTCACCGAGAGCCAAAAGAAGCTGAGACTCTTCCCTTTTACTCTAACCGATAGAGCCAAAGACTGGTTACTGTCCATACCTAGTGGAACCATTCAAACTTGGGATGAACTCGAGCTTAAATTCCTTAAGAGATTTTTCCCGATGTCAAAATATTGGGAGAAGAAACATGAGATCACCAACTTTAAACAAGGGGAGGGTGAGACCATGTATGATGCTTGGGAGCGTTTTAACCTTTTGCTTAAGAGATGTCCTTCGCATGGCCTAGATGAAAAGTCTTATCTCCAAGTCTTTACCGAAGGGTTAAATGCCAACCATAGAATGTTTTTAGATGCTTCAGCCGGTGGAAGTATGAGAACCAAAACTGATCATGAAGTTTGGGACCTGATAGAGAACATGACCCAAAATGAGCATCGAGCTGAGGCTGAGAAAAAAAAAGAGAGGAATGTTTGAGGTGAGTGATAATACTGCCATTTTGGCTAACCAAGCAGCCATGACCAAGCACCTTGAAACTTTGACCAAACAGGTTCAAGCCATAACAATGGGGCAAACACAACAGGCCCAAGTTCAGCAAGTGCAACAGAGGTGCGATTTTTGCCAAGGGGATCATCCAAATGGTGAGTGTACCTTAGAGGGATCTAGTGAGGAAGCCAACTACATGGGCAATTACCAGAAAAATAATCCCTACTCTAACACTTACAATCCTGGATATGCCAAACATCCTAATTTGAGTTACTCCAGCACAAATACCCTTAACCCTCTTCTTCCTAACCCTCAACGCCAACAACCGCAGCAACAACAAAAGCCACCAGCAGCTTGGGAAGAGGCCATGACCAAATTTATGCAAATGACTCAATCCAATTTGGAAGAGATGAAGGCAAGCCAGGAAGCCGAAAGGAAAAACAATGAGGCAGCCCGGAAAATGTTTGAAACACAAATTGGGCAAATGGCGAAACAAATGGCTGAACATACAAAAGGGGGATTCTCAGGCAACACTCAAGACAATTCGAAAAGCAATGAGAGCTGCAAGGCCATTGAGTTGAGAAGTAAGAAGGTGTTGACACCTTTACCCCCAAAGGTGATTAAAAAGAATGAAACAGTTGAGGTAGAGGAGGATGAACAAGAAATAGTTGAAAATGATAAACGCGTAGTTGAAAATGAACATGAAGAGAAAAATTCAGAGGGAGAAAAAAATAAAGAGGGAGAAAAAAGTGAGAAGTTGATTGATGAGGAGTCTATGTTGAGGAAGACGAAGAGCCAGCTCCTTGAGGAGGGTGAGAAGAAACAAGTTGTCCCTTCTTATGTGAAATTGCCTTATCCGCATCTATGAAAGAAGAAAGAGAAGGAAGCAGGCCAATTCAAAAAGTTTATGGAGCTATTTTCTCAGTTACAAGTGAACATTCCTTTTAGTGAGGCCATTGAACAGATGCCGTTGTATGCAAAGTTTATGAAGGACTTGCTAACCGGAAGAAGGAAACCTAGAGATGGTGAAAATATCGCCTTGTCAGAAAATTGCAGTGCCATCCTTCAGAAGAAGCTACCTCCTAAATTGAAAGACCCAGGCGCTTTCACCATCCATTGCACTATTGGGAAGGTGAATGTCGGAAGAGCATTATGTGATTTGGGGGCTAGCATTAATCTGATGCCGCTCTCTATGATGAAAAAGTTAGGATGCGGGGAGCCTAAACCAATAAAGATGACTCTCACACTAGCTGATCGTTCTATTTCTCATCCTTATGGAGTGTTGGAAGATGTATTGGTAAAGGTAAATGAGCTGATGTTTCCTGCTGATTTTGTTATTCTAGACATGGAAGAAGATGAGGAGACACCTTTGTTGTTGGGAAGACCTTTTTTAGCAACGGGAAGAGCCTTGATTGATGTTGAAATGGGTGAGTTGATACTACGGTTTCAAAATGAACAAGTTGTATTTAATATCTTTGAGGCCATGAAGCATAGGAATGATCATCCTCAGTGTTATAGGGTTGATATGATTGATAGCCTAGTTGATGAAACAAATCAAGAAGAAACTCCTGTGCAACCGTTAGAAAGAGTGATGGCAAATTCGATTGAAGTTGATGAGAAGAGCACTAATGATGAGATTGATGAGTGTGTGCAGCAGTTGAAGGCATTGAAAGCTGAATCTTCAAGCAGAAAATTTGAAGTGCTAGAAGCAAAAAGTGAAGAGAAACAAGCTGCACCAGAATTGAAAGAACTTCCATCCCATTTGAAGTATGTGTTTTTAAGTGAAGATGCCAGCCATCCAGCTATTATAAGTAGCACCTTGTCCTCTCTTGAAGAAGAAAAACTGATGAGAGTTCTTAAAGAAAACAAGGCAGCTCTTGGGTGGCATATATCAGATTTAAAAGGAATCAGTCCAGCCTATTGTATGCATAAAATACATTTGGAGGCTGAATATAAACCGGTGGTCCAACCCCAAAGGCGCCTTAACCCCACAATGAAAGAGGTGGTCAAGAAAGAAGTCCTTAAGTTGTTGGATGCAGGCATGATTTACCCAATTTCAGATAGTGCATGGGTGAGTCCTGTACATGTGGTACCCAAGAAAGGAGGGATGACCGTGGTGGCAAACGAAAAGAATGAGTTGATTTCCACTCGGACGGTGACAGGTTGGAGGATGTGCATCGACTACCGAAGGCTAAATCAGGCTACTAGGAAGGACCATTTTTCGTTACCTTTCATGGACCAGATGTTGGAGAGGTTGGCTGGACAGGCCTTCTATTGTTTCTTGGATGGATATTCGGGGTACAACCAGATTGCGGTGTCTTCGGAAGATCAGGTGAAGACAGCGTTCACATGCCCGTTTGGTGTGTTCGCCTATCGAAGAATGCCCTTTGGATTGTGCAATGCACCAGCCACTTTCCAAAGGTGTATGCTGGCCATCTTTGCAGACTTGCTGGAGAAGAACATAGAGGTATTTATGGATGACTTTTCTGTTTTCGGTAAGTCCTTTGATGATTGTTTACATCACTTGGATGTTGTTCTTAAGAGATGCATTGAAACTAACCTTGTTTTAAACTGGGAAAAATGTCACTTTATGGTGACTGAAGGTATAGTTTTGGGCCATAAAATCTCTGGGAAAGGCATCCAAGTTGATCAAGCTAAAATTGAGGTTATAGAGAAACTTCCTCCTCCCATCAATGTGAAGGGGGTGAGGAGTTTCTTGGGGCATGCTGGTTTTTATAGGCGATTTATAAAAGATTTTTCAAAAATTGCTAAGCCCCTCTGTAACCTCCTTGTTAAAGAAAATGATTTTGTTTTTGATGCTGAATGTTTAGAATCGTTTTCTATAATTAAGAAGAAGTTGGTCACTGCGCCGGTAATCATTGCACCAAATTGGGATCTCCCATTTGAACTAATGTGTGATGCAAGCGATTACGCGGTTGGAGCAGTGCTTGGCCAACGCCATGAGAAATTTTTCCATGCCATTTATTATGCAAGCAAGGTTTTAAACGAAAACCAGGTTAACTATGCAACTACTGAAAAAGAGTTGCTTGCTATAATATTTGCTCTGGAAAAATTTCGATCATATCTAATTGGATCCAAAGTGGTTATTTTCACAGATCATGCAGCACTAAAGTTTTTGCTTACAAAGGGGGACTCTAAACCCCGATTGCTGAGATGGATACTCTTATTACAAGAGTTTGATGTGGAAATCCGAGATAAGAAGGGAGTAGAGAATGTGGTGGCTGATCACCTCTCCCGGTTGGAGAATGAGGAGGTTACTAAGAAGGAAAAGGCCATTGAGGCCGAATTTCCCGATGAGAAACTATTTGTGGTAGCTGAAAGACCATGGTTTGCAGACATGGCAAATTTCAAAGCAGGGAATTTGATTCCCGAAGATTTCACATATCAGCAGAAGAAGAAATTCTTCAAGGAAGCTAATTTTTATGTGTGGGATGACCCATACTTATTTAGAACTAACGCTGATGGTTTGTTGCGTAGATGTGTTGCAGGTGACGAAGTGAAAAGTATCATGTGGCACTGCCATAGCTCAGCTTATGGAGGCCACCACAGCGGTGAACGGACCGCAGCTAAGATCTTACAGAGTGGTTTCTGGTGGCCTACCTTGTTTAAGGATTGCCACGATTTTGTCAAACAATGCGATAAGTGTCAGAGAACAGGTAACATCTCTAGGAGGAATGAGATGCCCCTTAAGGGAATCCTTGAGATCGAACCATTTGATTGTTGGGGCATCGATTTCATGGGTCCATTCCCATCCTCCTACTCTAATCTCTATATCCTTGTCTGTGTGGATTATGTGACCAAATGGGTGGAAGCAATTTCTTGCATGGCTAATGATGCCCATACTGTAGTGAACTTTTTAAAGAAAAATATCTTTCCTAGGTTTGGAACCCCTAGAGTCTTGATCAGTGATGGGGGGAAGCACTTTTGCAATAAGTACTTGGAAAGTGTTCTTTCAAAATATAATGTTAAGCACAAAGTTGCTACTCCCTATCATCCTCAGACTAGTGGGCAGGTTGAAGTGTCAAATAGACAGTTGAAACAAATTCTAGAGAAGACAGTAGCATCATCTAGAAAAGATTGGTCAAAGAAACTTGATGATGCATTGTGGGCTTATAGAACTGCCTTTAAGACTCCTATTGGTTTTTCACCATATCAATTAGTTTACGGAAAGTCCTGTCACCTACCAGTTGAGTTAGAGCATAAAGCCTATTGGGCTATCAAGTTTTTAAATTTTGATCAAACTCTAGCTGGTAAGGAAAGACTCCTTAAACTAAATGAATTGGAGGAAATGAGGCTGCGAGCGTATGAAAATGCGCTAATTTACAAGGAAAGAACAAAGAAATATCATGACCGCAACCTTGTCAATAGGGAGTTTTATGCTGGGCAACCAGTTTTATTATTCAATTCGCGGTTGAAGTTGTTTCCAGGTAAATTGAAGTCCAAATGGTCGGGACCGTTCATAGTAAAAGAGGTGTCACAACATGGAGCTGTAGAGGTGATGACACCTGATGGTGAGAGGAGCTTTAAGGTAAATGGGCAAAGGTTAAAACCCTATCATGGAGGTGACATGCCCAAAGAAAGAGTGGGCCTGGTACTATCCGACCGTTAAAAGGTCGTCAGAAGTCAAGCTAATGACGGAAAACGAGCGCTGAGTGGGAGGCAACCCACTGTTTTTTTGTTCAGGTAATTTTACGTTTTCTTATGTGTTGAAAAAAAAAAAGTGTGGATGCAAAAGAGAAATCGTAGTCCGATTTTTAAATATCGGGCTACGATTTGCTGTCTCAATTAGAACTTTGCTCTCGTAAAAAATCGGAGTCCGATATCCCTAAATCGGACTACGATTTTTCTTACACAAAAAAAAAGGGGTTTCGGACTACGATTGTGATTCATCGTACTCCGATTTTTCGAAACTGAAAACAATTTTGAATCATAAAAAATCGGAGTACGATTTTAGGGGATCGTGCTACGATTTTGGAATATTCTGGCATCATGTTACCGTTACAAACGCTCATCGTACTCCGATTGTAACCATCGGACTACGATTCTGTTGGCCTATATAAACCTGTTTCACTCTCAGAACCGTACAAACTCATCACTCTAGCGAAGCTCTGCCCAATTTTCATCTTGAAACCGCCATTCATCACCTTCCACACAAATAACCACCCTAACTTCACTTTTCCACCACAAATTCTTCACCCAAACACTTTAAATCATCATAAACATTCTCTAATCCATACCTAACCCTCAAAGTCACAAAATTTCTATTACCCATTTCATCGAACACCTTCCCTTCACACCCATTCTTCACCAACCCCACCCAAATGGCTCGAACATCCAATAACACCGAAGTACAACCACGCAAACGCACCCACAATCAAACCAAAGCTTCATCATCTAACCCTCCACCACCCAACCAACCAGCGGACCAACCACCACCAACTCAACCACCACCATACAAGCGGTTCAAGTCAGACGAGGCCGAGGAAAGGTACAAGGTTATCCAGACGTTAGATTTTACTGGTGAGAGAGCATTTGATCTCACGAAACTCACGGGGTACATCACATTTGATAGAACGTTGAGAGAGAAAGGCTGGGAAGGGCTGAATGCGATGGTGAGCAAGACAAGTAATAAGTCTATTGCTATGGAGTTCTTTGCGAATGCTATTTGTGAGAAAGCAGGGAGTTATGTATCAACGGTTCGGGGAAAGAGGATTGATTTTAGTCCCCACGAGATCAATCGTGTTTTGGGGCTACCTGTACCAGCCATCTGTGATGTTGAAAGGAGAAGGATATCCGGAAATTGGCCTCGTGGTCAAGAGGAGTGGGATGAGTTACTAACAGGGCTGATGAAAGAAGGAAAGGGTTGGATAAGAAAACACCCGACGAACAACCCTCAGAGGCTTGATACTGCTGATTTACTCCCAATTCCGAGAGCATGGGCATCGTTCATTCTATCAACTATTGTGAGTACCTCCGCTGCAGCTGAGATGATACTAGCTCGTGCCTTTATTCTATTGGTGTTATTCTCTGAGCAGGAACAGATGGATGTAGGGAAGCTGATAGCCTACAACATTCATGACATGGTCCATAAAAACACGGCTTTGGGTCATTCTTGCCTGATCAACCTGTTATGCGAGAAGGCTGGTGTGTTAGCAGAACCGGGAGATGTAATTCTCAAGTCTCAAGTGCCTATCACCGAGTCTACAATGGCAAGGTAGGAGAAGAAAGTCACAAGAGTTCACCATCAGCAACACCAAGCACCACCGGAGGTGCCCCACCAGCAGCATCAAGCACCACCAGAAGCTGAATACCCTCCTATGCATCCGGCATTGGCTGAATACATCTATACCTTGGCAAATTGGATGGAGGAAGCATCCTCACAGCTTTACATTGAGCCGCCGCGTTTCTCAGAACAGTTCGCTGCGATGCAAATTCAGTACAAGAGGAAGCCGGGTCATTCTTACGAGAGGTTTGGTTCTCGAGCAAACATGCAGAATTATTTTCGGGTGACTAGAGAGAGAGCTCAGCAAAGGGAGAAAGACATTGAGGAGGATTACAACTATGGTGAAGACATGGACATTGAGATTGACTTAGCAGATGTTCCTTCGCAGTCAGACTTTTTCCCTCAGGATGGACAGCCGGGGCAACATGATGAGTGATGCTCACTTGTCGTTTCAGTAGTGTAGTTTTTTCTGATTATTTTTGATTTAGTACTCTGTATAATAAAAACTCATGTGTGATTGCTGCTAGTGTCTTGATGTTTAGTTTCCCCATGTTTTTTTTTTGTAATTGCATCGGCATTTGTTATTGATGAATTTTCTTTGATTTTGAAGTTTACCAGTTTTGTAGCATGAGGTTCCTCAATGGTTTGTCAAAAGTTCAAAGGAGGTAGAGCTTGCACAAGGATACAACGGTGAAGTGTACGGCAGTGTAAATGGTCACAACTTCCATAAACCTAAACTTGTAAGTTCACAGACCAAATTTTTATTTGTCAATTTCCACAAATATGAGTGTTCCATGCTGTGCTATTTCTAGGATTTGCAAATTTTCTTTATGTCGATTGGTTGCATCTCATAACACACTAAGGCAAAGTGCTTGTACCTTGAGCCTTTGAAGCCTACCCTTTGCATTGAATATTTCCATTTTAAGCCAACTTTGAGCCAATAGGTTAGACCACGTTGTTTCGGTGACAAACCATGTTACATGCCTAGAGCCTTAGGATATTAAACCCGATTCTTGTTGGAGTTATGCATTGTGTTGTATTGGCAATAATCTAAGTTTGGGGTTGCTCTTGGGATAGCAACTTTCTAAGTTTGGGGTAGGGGGTTTAGAGAACAGAATTTTATACTCTTTTGGAAGATCACTATGTCTCTAAAAAAAAAAAAATATGAATGAAAATCAAGTTGAAGTACAGAAAAAATCAACTTACAAAAAAAATATTATATAATAAATAGAGACTTTGTAATTATAAGTGATCTAAGAGCTTCATGGTGTTCTCTAAATTCCCAAATGTTTATGTGGTTCCAATTTGTGGGTTGTTTTCTTTC
Organism: Medicago sativa; assembly: GCF_051527215.1. Taxonomy (NCBI): domain Eukaryota; kingdom Viridiplantae; phylum Streptophyta; class Magnoliopsida; order Fabales; family Fabaceae; genus Medicago; species Medicago sativa. The sequence continues at coordinate 32,155,139 of NC_140752.1, read as the reverse complement.
AAGAAGTAGCATAACTCCAAAGTTTTAAATTTTAACCTACTTCCCAAATTATCCTACCTTGTTTAACCCTGGCCCCGTTACACCTTGAAAGTCCTTAAAAGTGTGAAATGTGATGCAACTTTGATTGATGTTTAGAAGGTTTTCAAATTTTGGCAATATAGTATTGGCATGTCGACTGTGTGCATCCTGTATTCAAATTGTTGCGTGAAGTTGTGGGATGATGATTGACAAGCATGTTAGCCCTCTAATTGCTAACAAGAAGATGAACTTTTGACACTGCCATTGGTGAGGTAAATGCTATGTTACTGTTAAATTTCATTTTTAAAGTTTATTCCTTGAGGACAAGTAATGATGCAAGTTTGGGGTTGTGATGACACTAGGTCACACCTTACTTTTAGAGCATTTTTTATTGTAATTCCAATGGAGTTCAGGTGTTGTTGGCACAAGATAAAGGCTACAAAGAGCAGAATTCATACTTGAAGGAAGCCTGAAATCGTACTCCGATTTCAGAGCATCGTAGCCCGATTTCATGACCTGATGGGAAGCTGCAGCTACGTAAAAAATCGGGCTCCGATTCTTTATTATCGGGCTCCGATTTGAAGGAGCGTGTGACATTAATTTGACTTTTAATGAAAAATCGGGCTCCGATTTTACACATCGGGCTCCGATTTTGGCGAACCCAGAACTGAAATTATAAAAGCCAAGTTGTTTTATGTGGAAGGGGTTCGCAATTTTAGAGAAGAAATCGTACTTTTGGAGCGGGATAACTGAGAAAACGGTGGAATACCACCAAAACTCATAGCCGGTCATCAATTTTCATGTAATGATTTCTCTTTTGTATTTGGTTATTTATATTTTGATCATGAGTAGCTAGATCCATTTTGATTAGGTCAATAGATGATTCTGCACTAGCTTGCACCAATTGTAACCTGAAACTCTTATCGTTTTATGAATATTAATCTAGTTTATTCAGTATATCGTGTGCCTAATGCTTTTATGATATTGACACTATATAATTGATCTTAAGGTTTACTTGACTACTGACAATAGCTTGTAACTCAGACATAGTTATGCTGTTCAATCTAACGGATAATCTAGGGATAGAGAATTGTTAGGTTGTGATAATTGGATTAACGGAATTCATAGCCTTTGATGATTATAGGTTCACCTAAGGAATTAGGGAATTATGATTAGATAAGCGGACTTAGGATCAAGGGATTGACCTAAGTTACTTTGTTAGTTCGTCGTTGACTTTGTAATATTCATAAGCATAAGAATCAGGTTGCTCGTAAGTGAAATGCAGATGAATCGAATGACCTAATCATCTCTCTAAATTGTTTTTAAACCAAAGTTACTTTCTTTGTTGTTTCGAATTATCATTGCAATCAAACCAACTGCCTAGGGCAAAACCCCGATTTACACGTCTTAACAATTACATTCTTGTTTAGTAGAAATCATAACAGTCCCTGTGGATACGAATTATTTTATTACTTCGATATAAGTTAGTACACTTGCTAAATTTTCTATCACCCACTCCTTTCACATTGCATCGTCAAGTACGACCTTTTTAAAACGGATTTATCTATACAAACAGTAAATTCCCCTTGTCGACGAACCCAACCAAGTAACTCTTCTCGCTCTCTCCATCTTGCATTTGTTGTAAAAAATGAGGTAGTGTCACAAACTTTGCAAACAACACCGATAGGTACTGGTTTAGGATCTTCATTTTTACCAATGCGAGCTTGAAATGAAATCTTTAAACGGTTTCACATTAACGGTTGGTTTGACATCGTCGGAACCTACGCCGGAAGCTTCAATTTTGGCCGGTTTCGGTTCAACGTCATCACCCGCCACATTGTCAACCATCTCACTATATATCTATTGAATAAAAAAATAACAAAGGAGAAATAAATAAATTACTTGTGGAACAAGCTAACCAAGAACAAAAGTGGCGCAAAAGTCAAAAAATTGGACTGCACAGTAGCGTGACTTAAGCCACGCATCCATTTAACTCTGGCGTGACTTAAGTCATGCAGCCGTTAACACTTGCACAAGTTAATTTGCATGCCAAGCTCTACTGCCTACGAAAAAACAGACGAACCAAGCACAAAAACCAACAAAATAAGATGAGTTTCGATGATACAATACTTGATGTTTGATGCTTGATGAACGTAGAAACTTGCTTCCTGACGATTTTCAATGATTTGGGATGAGGATTTTGACCTAACAATTCGCAGTTTTTGGGTTTTAGAAGGTGGAGGGAAAGAAAATGGTGCTTGGAGTATGGACTGATGGGTTTTGTACATAAACAGTAACCCTACGTGACTTAACTCACACAACGTGAGTTAAGTATGAAGGTGAGAAAAACACAAGAAGGGGGGTTGAATTGTGTTTTGAAAAATTCTTCGTTTCTCCTAAATACTGAACACACTGATAAGAAGCTAAGTGAGACAGCTTCTGAAGTGATAATCAGAATCTAAATGCAGCGGAATAAAACAGAGAGAGAGAGAAGAAGAATGACACAAAGCAATTATACTGGTTCCTTCCACAATCCGGAAGTAGTCCAGTCCCCCTTGCACTTCCAAGGAGATTTCACTAAGAGTAATATCTGATTACAATTGCTCAAGCACACAAGCAAGAGACTTCCTTTGCTCAAGCACACAAGCTAGAGACTTCCTTTGCTCAAGAAAACAATCAAGAGACTTCCTGCTCAAGCACAACTGCAAGAGACTTCCTAACTAAACAAAATTACACAGAAAATTGTTTAAGGTTGAACACTTGATATACAATCAGAGGTGCTCACAATACAAATTAGATACAGACTCAATGGACTTAAGAATTTCTAAGAAATGACTTTGAGACACAGAAATTCTAAGTGAATGCAGAACAATTTCAGCAGAGGTTTGGCACTTGTAAAAATATTGAGAGTCTGTCGTTCAGCATTTCCAAATCTCTAGGTCTTCACTCCTTTATATAGAGGTGTGAAAGAGACGTTGTGAAATTGCCAGCACACCAAAGAGTCGTTGTTGAAGCTTGATCTTTCACCTTTGATCTTTTGCCTGATTTGGTTGTTGTCCTATGAAAAACTAATTTGAAATCCATTCCTTATCCAAAGGAACATCTATGCAGGCGAAGCCATATTCTGGAGCTGTTTTCTTGTCTTGTAGCGTGGACACAAAACAGAGTAGTGGAGAACGTGGTTGTACAATTCGTACAAATGTCAACACTTTTGTCCAAATTTGCAAGCACATGCCTTCAAACACCTTTGAAATGACCGTTGCAAAATTCCACTAATCCTTTGTTGTGTTTTCGAATCCAATAGACAGCTTTTGCAGTGATAATTATTCAATTCTTGAATCTTTGAAAATCCAGTTGATATTCAGCTTCTGGTGAAATGGCTTCTGATGAGGCAGCTTCTGCAGCTTCTGATGATATGACTTCTGGACCTCTTGTCTTCAGGAGCACTATTCTTACTTCAGAAGCGACTTAACTTTAGGAGCGCTTTTTCTCTTCAGTAGCAAGTTGCCTTCAGGAGCGTCCAAGCTTCAAATTTTGTTGTTTCCTTTGCTCTTTATTTGCTCATTCAGAACCAATGATGATGTAACTTTTTAATTATGGTCCTGTACACTTGAACAAATATTAGCTAGTCCAATTTACAATTTTTAATACCTTGTTATCATCAAAACTCTTTAAGGTTCATTGTTAAACACATTTTGTTCCAACAATCTCCCCCTTTTTGATGATGACAAACAAAAGTATTTAAAAATTGATCAATTGTTGTTAATCTAATTAACAAGTTGACTTTGGGGTTCTGAGGTTTGTAAGCTCATAATCTGAGGTTTGTAAGCTCAAACTCCCCCTGAGTCTGATAGTCTTTAAGGTGAGGTTTGTAAGCTCCCCCTAAGTTCTATCCAGGTTAATTAAATTCATTTTTCGCACAATATAATTATCAGAGCTTAAAAAATTGAATCATTGAAAGAATTAACTTATAGATAAGAAGAATGGTTCAATTAATTTTACTTGAATTTTGATACTCCTTCTTTCGTTCATAGCTTATACCAATAAGGTAAAAAAAATGATAGAAGTTTTTCAAAAAATTTCAAATACCATTAATGGGGCTCAGAGCCTTTAAATACTTGTCACATATACTCCCCCTTTTGTCATTATCAAAAAAAAATTGAAATAAAAGTAAATAAGCATAAGAGACAAAAAGATGTGAGAAAAACTCAAACATGAAGAGAGTATAATAAATAACTAAACTATCCAGTCAATCAGAATCAGAATCAGTTAAGCATTCAGAACCATTAAGCATTCAGAAGCAATAATCATTAAAGCAAGACAGTTTCAGAAGCAGATACTAAGAACTTAAAACAAACAAATAACAAACAAAGAAAACACTAAGGTGTGCAACTAAGGATTGGTTTGTTGTTGTTTCTTCTTCTTCTCCATTTCTTCAATTTTCTTCTGCAACTGTTCATCAAGAAATTGTTGCCTCTGGAGAAGAGCCTGTTCCCTTTCTCTAGCCTCTTGCTGCTGCTTTGCCATCTGTTGCCTTAGAAGCTTAAACATCCTTGCGTCTCTGGTCAAGTAGTCCATTTCTGAGAAGAATGGCTTGTTTGCCAGGAGCAGTGTAGGACTTCTGACTCTGAGACTTTTCTTCAGATGCTCCATTAACTTTCTGACAGAAGCGTCCTTGCTTCTGATGCACTTAGCCTTTATATCTTCAATAAACTTAGCAGCTCGATTCTGAAGTGATACCCAGAAGTCTTCATATGCGTTGGTGAGATCAATTGTCCTCCTTTGATCCACCAGATTATGCATTTGAGAGAGAATAGTGAGTAGCTCAGCATTAATATATCCAGATTCCAGGGTGTTTGGGGGTGGTTGTTCAAGAATTTCAAGATCAGAATCACTAAGTTCAAGGTCTTGAACAGGGCTAGAAACTGGAATGGTTAAGTGTTGAGTTGGGTTTGAGATTGATGGCTGGTCAGAAGCAATGTGTGCGGTAGAGGTTAAGTCTTGGACATTGACTTGAGAGTTGTCAATATCCATGGGAGTTGGTTCTGGGGAGTGTTCAGGTGAATGTTGAAAGTCAGTTTCAGTTTCAGTTGGTGATTGTTGTGGTGAAGTTGTTGTTTGATTGTTGAGTTGGGGGTCAATGGTCACTATTGGTGATTGTGGGGGTGTTGTGGGTTTATGTGGTTCAGGTGTTTGTTGATGGAGGCTTTCTGAAACAACATTTTCAGAAGCAGCTGCTTCTGGAGTTGTCTCAGAGGCTTTTTCTGAGTTTGACTCAACATTTTCTGGTAAAATCATGTTGAGAGGTGAAATATTGAGAGGTTGAGGGTTAAGGCGAAAGATAGTATCAATGACTCTTTCTCTCTGCTCAGCCATTTCAGCCAGCTTCTCATTGATTATATGACCAACTGGTTCATAAGTAGTTGACTGAGAGGGCTTTTTGTTGGTTTTGGATGATGTTGACTGGCTTTTGACTGGTTTTTGAAAAAGTTGGGCTAAGGGTATATCATCATCAGAATCATCAGAATCCGATGATGATGAAGATGCGGAATCTGATGATATATTAATTACCTTTTCTGGTTCAGGATCAGAATCCTCTTTAGTAGACTCATTGGTCATCAGCATCAGTTGCTTGGCTTCTGAAACTACATACTCTTGTAGCTCAGCAGCAATTTCCAAGACTTTTTCAGCTTCTGCCTTCTTCCCTTGTAAGTCCTTTAACTCCAAATCAGAAGCAGCTTGAGCTGTCATGGTGACATGAGGAAAATCCTTGGTCCTCCTCAAGGCTGGCTTCCTTTTCCTCTTTGGTATAGCTGGTTGTACAGGAGTAATACCAGAACTTAGGACTACACAAGAGTTGATGTCTTCAGCTACCTCTTCAATTGATGGCATTGCAGAACCACCAATCTTAAGCTTGTCAGAAGCAGGTCTTGCCTTCTTAGCAGATTCTTCAACCTTCAGATACTCTTCTTTGGTCATTTTCCTCTTAGCTCTTCTGCCTTTTGCCAGAGGCACAATACCACCATACATTTCCTCAGGTACCTCATCCAACCTGATGACCTCTTTGGTTGCCTAATAGTGTTCCTTGATGTACCTCATTTGTACTTCAATAGGATCCTGTTTGCAGATGGGTGGAAAATCCCTTATAAGATCAGACAAGACATGAGATACACTTAGATCAGTTCTAAGTTTGGTAACCTTGTTGATCAGCTTCATATTATTGAGAGTTTGAGCATTTATGAATGCTGCAGTCTTTGTATCCAACATCTGATCTGTGTAGCCTTGAGCTCTGCTTAAACTGTCCAAGACACCTCCTTGATAGAATATCTCTGATAAGAGTCTTCCATAAGGAACCTAGGGCCTTGGTTTATCCTGCAGCTGACTCTGTTTCAGCCACTCTACCAAGTACTTGAACATGTATTTGGGCACGTTTAACTTTTCCTTCTTGATGAAGTGCTGGAGAAAGACCTTCTGAGCCAAATTTGGTTTCTCATTATCACCACATGGAAACAAATCCTCATTCTGAATCTTCAGAATCATCTTAGTTTCCATGTTTAATTCAGCATATTTCTTCTCCTTCTCAGAATTGTATATAACCAAGTTAGCTCTTTCTTTCCAAATGCGTTTTTCAGCAGCACTTGAAAGATCAATTCCAGAGTAATATCCAGACGCTTCAACCTTAAGAACAGCTTCTATCTGCCATTGAGTAATTCTTACTAGAATACCGCAGATACTTGATCTGATTTCATCTTCAACAAACAGCGCAAGACCCATTTCTTCTCTTGTCTTCCCTTCTAATTCAGGATACATCAACACCATTTGACTTTCCTCAGCTAGGGATGCCGCTCTGTTGTAAAATTTTGCTCTTACCCAGAAGTGTCTAACCAGAGCTTCATATGTTGGACCATTCAACATTTTGAAGTAATGCATGAGTCCTTGCTCTTCATAGTAGCTTCTGATCCAACACTTATGAAAAGCTAGAGAATGAAAATCCACTGGATTCTCTATCTGAACTTGTAAATCCCATTCTTCCAATTTCATGCTTCTTCCTCTGTAGTCATATTCAGGGACCATCAGTGTAGTAGATACTGAACCTTCTCGTTGCGAACTTGATGATGCCATTTGATGATGATTGAAGAAGATTTGAAAAAGATGAAGATTTTAGGGTTCTAGGGTTGAGAGAATGCGCTTACTTCGCAAGAGGTTTGAAAGCAAATATGTTTGTTGTGAGTGAGTAGTGTGTGAATTGACAAAGTGTTAAAAGTAAAACGATTGCAATTCAAAAGAGACAAACAAACATAACATTAATGACAAAATTGGGGGCGCGTGAAAAGTACTTTCAAAGCTATTAAATCATCATTGCCCTTTTAGTTATACACCAACACATACAGGCCACGTCAGAAGTTCATAGAGTAACTACCAAGTTAGTGGGCCAGAAGTTACTTTAAAAAGTAACTCCCAACGTTTCCACTAATTCAACTATTCAGAAGCAAAAAATCCAGCTTCTGGACTTCAGATGCTGACGTCATCATCAGAAGCGAGTTTTCCTCAGAACCTCAATAAAGAGTTTCTGATGGACTACTGCTTCTGAACTAACTTCAGAACCTAAAATCCTATTCAGGAGCAAGCAAGCATTTAATCAGATACAAAGTGCATGTTCAAATTTTTCTTTATAAAATCAAATCTTTCAACAGTTAAAGGCTTAGTAAATATATCAGCCCATTGATTTTCAGTATCAATGAATTGTATATCTAAAATTCCTTTTTGAACATAATCTCTGATAAAATGGTGTTTGATTTCAATGTGCTTAGCTCTTGAATGCAAAATTGGATTTTTAGACAAACAAATAGCAGCAGTATTATCACAATAAATGGGAATACTGTTGGCAGTTATCTGATAGTCTTCCAACTGATGTTTCATCCAAAGTAGTTGTGTACAACAACTTGCAGCTGAAATGTATTCTGCTTTTGCTGTAGACATAGCAATAGTTGTTTGTCTTTTGCTAGCCCAGGATATAAGATTATCACCCAGAAATTGACAATTGCCACTGGTTGACTTTCTTTCAATCCTATCACCAACATAATCAGCATCACAGAATCCAATTAGCTTATAATCTAAGGATTTCTTATAAAGGAGTCCAAGATTAGTTGTTCCTTTCAAATACCTGAAGATTCTCTTGACAGAAGTCATATGAGATTCTCTAGGATCTGATTGGAATCTTGCACACAAGCATACACTGAATAAAATATCTGGCCTAGATGCAGTGAGGTATAACAAAGAACCAATCATACCTCTATACAGCTTCTGGTCAACTTTAGCTCCTTCATCTTCTTTGCTTAAGGTGTACGTAGGGTGCATTGGAGTGTTCATCACTTTACAATCTTCAAGCTTGAACTTCTTCAGAAGCTCCTTTGTATACTTAGATTGATGAACATAGACTCCATCTTTGCATTGATTAATTTGAATGCCCAGGAAGAACTTCAGCTCTCCCATCATGCTCATTTCAAATTCATCCTGCATTAACTCAGAAAATTCCTTGCAAAGAGATGCATTAGTAGAACCAAATATTATATCATCAACATATATTTGCACAACAAGAATATCTTTCCCAAGGGTCCTTCTGAAGAGTGTTGTATCAACCTGTCCTCTTTTAAAATCATTCTTGATTAAGAAATTACTTAGTCTATCATACCAAGCTCTGGGAGCTTGTTTCAAGCCATATAGTGATTTCTTCAGTTTAAAAACATGGTCAGGATATTTAATATCCTCAAATCCAGGAGGTTGCTTGACATACACTTCTTCTTCTATGACACCATTGAGAAATGCACTCTTGACATCCATTTGATATAATATTATGTCATGATTAACTGCATAGGAAAGAAGTAACCTGATTGCTTCCAATCTTGCAACTGGAGCAAACGTTTCAGTGTAATCAATGCCTTCTTGTTGACTATACCCTTGTGCAACAAGTCTGGCTTTGTTTCTTGTTACTTCTCCTTGCTCATTCAACTTGTTTCTGAATACCCATTTTGTTCCAATAATGTTCTTGTGCTGAGGTTTGGGTACCAGATCCCACACATCATTTCTTTGAAATTGATTCAACTCATCTTGCATAGCTAAGATCCATCCATCATCTGAAAGTGCTTCTTCAACTTTTGTAGGTTCAATCATTGAGATCAGTCCAATCATTGATTCTTCTTGTCTGAAGTATGATCTTGTTCTTCTTGGACTATCTTTGTTTCCAATGATTAGCTCCTCAGGATGTGAAGACTTGTGTTTGAATGTGTTTCTGGGAGGATCTTCTTGATGTGAGCCATCTTGTGCTTCATCAGACGCAGCGTCATCTTGCGCTTCTGATGTGGGTTCAGCTTCTGGACTTTCTTCAGATTCAGCTATCTGATCAGGTTCTGGAGTAACTTCAGGAACTTGTATCTCTGCAAAACTTTCACCTTGCTTTGAAGTTTTATCTTCAAGCTCTTTGTCATCAAATCTAACGTGCATAGATTCTTCAACACAGAGTGTCTCTGAATTATACACTCTGTATGCCTTTGACCTTTCAGAGTAACCTAAGAAGATTCCTCTTTGGGCCTTGGCATCAAATTTCTTTAGGTAGAGCTTGTTGTTCAGAATGTAACATGTACATCCAAATTGATGAAAGTAAGAGATATTGGGTTTTCTTCCTTTAAAGAGTTCATATGCTGTTTTCTCCAAAATAGGTCTAATATAGATCCTGTTTTGAACATAACATGCTGTATTCACTGCTTCTGCCCAAAAATGTTTAGCCAAATTGTTTTCATGGATCATGGTTCTGGCCATTTCTTGTAAAGTTCTATTCTTTCTCTCTACAACCCCATTTTGTTGTGGAGTTCTAGGAGAAGAGAATTCATGGATGATTCCATGTTTTTCACAAAAAGCTTCAAATGGCTCATTTTCAAATTCTCCACCATGATCACTTCTGATTTTCAAAATCTTTGACTCTTTTTCAGTTTGAATTTGTGTGCAGAAGTTACTGAATACCTCATATGCATGATCCTTACTTTTCAGGAATTTCACCCAAGTCCATCTGCTGTAATCATCAACAATGACTAATCCATATTTACTTCCATATAAGGATGCAGTACTCACTGGTCCAAATAAATCAATATGGAGTAATTCTAAAGGTCTTGAGGTTGAAACAATGTCTTTGGTTTTAAAAGATGATTTCACAATTTTCCCTCTCTGACATGCACCACAGAGTGCATCTGAATGATAGTCAATGTCTGGTAGCCCTTTCACAAGTTGTAACTTACTAAGCTTAGAGATTAACCTCCAGTTAGCATGTCCCAACCTTCTGTGCAACATCCATTTCTTATCATTCACTGATAGTAGGCAAATCACCTTCTGATCAGCCAGTTCAGAAAAATTGATTTTGTAGACATTGTCAACTCTCTTTCCCTTGAACACAATGGATTTGTCTTCCTTGTTGATTACTGTACAGTTGGGTTTTTCAAAAAGCACATCATAACCATTATCACAAAATTGACTAATGCTCAAAAGGTTATGTTCAATAGTTCTTGTACCTATGATCTTGCCTGACTGGTTGCCTCCAAACTTCACATTTCCTCCCTCTTTCATTGTTAGGCTGAGGAACATGGACTTGTCTCCTGTCATGTGTCTTGAGCAACCGCTGTCTAGGTACCATGATTTTTGCTTTGGCACTGCTCTTAGACATACCTGCATTATTGACATTTTTAGATTTAGGTACCCATTGTCCTATGGGTCCTGGAAGGTTAGTACTTAAGGCCTTACTCTTCACTTCTTGTACCTTGTGCTGTGAGTTGGGTTGCTTCTGATTAACCATCACCTTAGGTTTTGGTACTTCAGAAGCAGTAACTTTCTTCTTCTAAAACTTAGACTTCAGAGCCTCAGATTTTGGTTTCACCAGACTCTGAGGAATAGGTTCTGATCTTTTTAGGATCCTAACCTTTGAAGTCTTGGAATCAGATTTGATCATAGCCTTTGACTTAGAGTTCTTTGGCTTTGAAGTAATCTTAGCCTTAGAACTAGAAGCTTCAGGTTCTGATTGAACAACAGTTTCCAACTCAGCCCCTTCTGGTACAAAGAAGGTTTTCAGATCTTCCTTGATGCATTCACAACAAGATTTTAGATTGGTTTTCTCAAGTTTCACTTCTGGAAAACCAATTCCTCTGCCATTGTTCTTGTAAATACTATAAATCATAGAAGCCACCCTGCTTCTGTCAATGCCAGATATAATAAAATCTTCAAGAGCAATTTCATGGTTACTTAAAGATTTTTCATTACACTTTTCTTGTAGCTTCTGACATAAGAACCTGAGCTGATCTTCATACGTTTTACACATGAAGTCAAAGCCCCTAAGTCCTTGTTCAGAAGCTTTCAGATCCAATAGAGTTGATTTTTGCTGTTTTACCAAATCAACATATTTTTCTTTTAAATCCTTCAACTCATTGGTTCTTACTTCAAAATGTGTAAGAAGTTCTTTAAGTGACTCAACAAGTTCATCTCTGGGAATTTTGGAATATACCTCGTTTTCGTCTTCTGAGTCTGAATCTGATCCAGCTTCTGAAGTTGTTGTTGCTACCAACCTAACAACTACCTTTGCATCTTCATCAGCTTCCTCTTTATCAGATCCAGATTCACTTCCCAAATCATCCCAGGTTGCCATTAAACTCTGCTTAATCTGCTTCTTGAATTTGCTTGGTTTGAATGTAGACCTCTTTGACTTGTCCTTTGACTTTTCTCTTTGAAGATCAGGGCATTCAACAATGAAGTGTCCAGGCTTCTTATAGTTGAAGCATCCCTTCTGATCTTCTTTCCTTGAGCTTCTGGAGTTACCCCTTCTGGCGAGAAACTTTCTGTTCTTCTTGGCCAGATACTGAAGTCTGTTTGAGAGCATGGCCATTTCAGCAGCATCTGGTTCAGAATCTGAACTTGACTGTTCTTCCTCTTCAGATTCAACCACTTTGAGAGCTTTTGATGACTTGCCTTTGGATGGAAGAGCTATTGATTTACTCTTCTTAGTAGACTCATGTTCATTAAGACTTAACTCATGAACTTTGAGAGAACTAACAAGATCTTTGACACTTAAAGTGTTTAAATCTTTAGCTTCCTCAATGGCAGTCACCTTTGGTCTCCATCTGGCAGGTAAGCTTCTGAGTATCTTGCTTACATGATCAGAAGCAACATAGCTCTTCTTCAGAATCTGTAGCCCAGAGACTAAGGTTTGAAACCTTGAGTACATCTCCTCAATAGTTTCATCATCCTTCATCTTGAATAACTCGTACTGATGTACAAGCATGAGAGCTTTAGCTTCTTTGACCTTCTTGCTGCCTTCGTAGTTTGAACAGAGAGAAGCAAACATAGCTTTGGCAGTGGACTTGTCACTCATCTTCATGTACTCTGCTTTGGGTATGGCAGTGACAAGAGCTCCTCTGATAATATGATGCTTCTTGTAGAGTTTCTTCAACTCAGGAGTATGTTTCTTTCTATCCACAGCAGCTCCTTCTTCATCGAGGACTAAATCACCAACACCATCTTCCAAAATATCCCATAATTCTTCATCTAGGCTCATGATGTAACTGTAAAAGTTGGTCTTCCACCAAGAAAATTCTTCAGCATCTCCATTGAATTTTGGAATCTTTCCAACACTGGATTTCTTACTATCACTATAATCATGTAAAACATTTTTATAGCTAGTATCACCAGAACCAGTAGGAGTTGGAATAGGACCAGACATGTTTTTCTCAGATCTTTGACTGTTACACAGTTAAGTGTTTCACAACAGACCAAGGCTCTAGATACCAATTGAAGGTGAGAAAAACACAAGAAGGGGGGGGGGGGGGTTGAATTGTGTTTTGAAAAATTCTTCGTTTCTCCTAAATACTGAACACACTGATCAGAAGCTAAGTGAGACAGCTTCTGAAGTGATAATCAGAATCTAAATGCAGCGGAATAAAACAGAGAGAGAGAAGAAGAATGACACAAAGCAATTATACTGGTTCCTTCCACAATCCGGAAGTAGTCCAGTCCCCCTTGCACTTCCAAGGAGATTTCACTAAGAGTAATATCTGATTACAATTGCTCAAGCACACAAGCAAGAGACTTCCATTGCTCAAGAACACAAGCTAGAGACTTCCTTTGCTCAAGAACACAATCAAGAGACTTCCTGCTCAAGCACAACTGCAAGAGACTTCCTAACTAAACAAAATTACACATAAAATTGTTTAAGGTTGAACACTTGATATACAATCAGAGGTGCTCACAATACAAATCAGATACAGACTCAATGGACTTAAGAATTTCTAAGAAATGACTTTGAGACACAGAAATTCTAAGTGAATGCAGAACAATTTCAGCAGAGGTTTGGCACTTGTAAAAATATTGAGAGTCTGTCGTTCAGCATTTCCAAATCTCTAGGTCTTCACTCCTTTATATAGAGGTGTGAAAGAGACGTTGTGAAATTGCCAGCACACCAAAGAGTCGTTGTTGAAGCTTGATCTTTCACCTTTGATCTTTTGCCTGATTTGGTTGTTGTCCTATGAAGAACTAATTTGAAATCCATTCCTTATCCAAAAGAACATCTATGCAGGCGAAGCCGTATTCTGGAGCTGTTTTCTTGTCTTGTAGCGTGGACACAAAACAGAGTAGTGGAGAACGTGGTTGTACAATTTGTACAAATGTCAACGCTTTTGTCCAAATTTGCAAGCACATGCCTTCAAACACCTTTGAAATGACCGTTGCAAAATTCCACTAATCCTTTGTTGTGTTTTCGAATCCAATAGACAGCTTTTGCAGTGATAATTATTCAATTCTTGAATCTTTGAAAATCCAGTTGATATTCAGCTTCTGGTGAAATGGCTTCTGATGAGGCAGCTTCTGCAGCTTCTGATGATGCAGCTTCTGATGATATGACTTCTGGACCTCTTGTCTTCAAGAGCACTATTCTTCAGGAGCACTATTCTTACTTCAGAAGCGACTTAACTTCAGGAGCGCTTTTTCTCTTCAGTAGCAAGTTGCCTTCAGGAGCGTCCAAGCTTCAAATTTTGTTGTTTCCTTTGCTCTTTATTTGCTCATTCAGAACCAATGATGATGTAATTTTTTAATTATGGTCCTGTACACTTGAACAAATATTAGCTAGTCCAATTTACAATTTTTAATACCTTGTTATCATCAAAACTCTTTAAGGTTCATTGTTAAACACATTTTGTTCCAACAAAGTAGCACAGCGTTACTTAAGTAACGCAGGGGTATATATGGTATTTCAATTGGGCGCGAGTGTTTTGTGCTGGGGGAAGAGCAGGATTCTTTCTTTATAGCCATTCCTCGACAAAAAGCCCAAGCTAGCACCACAGAGCAAGAAGATGCACCTAAAGAGTCTGAGCCAACAAGTGAGGATCAATATTCAACCCCCATTCTATACCAACTTCTCGAAAAATTTATTGGAAAAGGGAAAATTATACAAGAGGGAGGACCAAACTAAAACTCTATATGTTGGAACAAAATGTGTTTAACAATGAACCTTAATGAGTTTTGATGATAACAAGGTATTAAAAATTGTAAATTGGACTAGCTAATATTTGTTCAAGTGTACAGGACCACAGTTAAATTTTTACATCATTAATTGGTACTGAAGAACAAATAAAGAGCAAAAGAAATCAACAAATTGAAGCTTAGACGCTCCTGAAGGCAATATGCTCCTGAAGACAAAAAGCGCTCCTGAAGTCAAGTGCTCCTGAAGACTAGTGCTTCTGAAGACTAGAGGCCTTGAAGTGCCACGTCATCATCAGAAGCTGCCTTATCAGAAGCCATTTCACCAGAAGCTGAAGATCAACTGGATTTGCAAAATTCAAGGATTCAAGAGTTGTTTCATGGATCAAAATTCATCAAAGGACAGCAGAAGACTAGTGGAACGTTGCAACGGTCATTTCAAAGTTGTTTGAAGGGATCTGCTTGCAAAAGAAACGAAAGCGTTGACATTGTACTTTGTACGAACTGTACAACCACCTTCTCCACTACTCTATTTTGTGTCCACACTACAAGACAAGAAAACAACTCCAGAATACGGCTTCGCCTCCAAAGATGTTCCTTTGGATTAGGAATGGATTTCAAATTGGTTCTTCATAGAACAACAACCAAATCAGGCAAAAGATCATCGGTGAAAGATCAAGCTTCAACAACGACTTTTTTGATGTGCTGGCAATTTCACAACGTCTCTTTCACACCTCTATATAAAGGAGTGAAAACTTAGAGATTTGGTAATGCTGAACGAAAGACTCTCAAAATTTTTACAAGTGTCAAACCTCTGCTGAAATTGTTCTGCATTCACTTAGAATTTCTGTCTCTCAAGTTTTATCTTGGAAATTCTTAAGTCTTAGAGTATGTATCTGATTTGTTTTGTGAGCACCTCTGATTGTATATCAAGTGTTCAATCTCAAACATTATTCTTTGTAATCTTGTTTATTTAGAAGTCTCTTGCAGTTGTGCTTGAGCATAGAAGTCTCTTGATTGTGTTCTTGAGCATAAGAAGACACTTGCAAAGTGTGCTTGAGCAAAGGAAGTCTCTTGCTGTGTGCTTGAGCAATTATAATTAGATATTACATTCTAGTGAAATCTCCTTGGAAGTGCAAGGGGGACTGGACTACTTCCGGTTTGTGGAAGGAACCAGTATAATTGCTTTGTGTCGTTCTTCTTCTCTCTCTCTCTCTCTGTTTTATTCCGCTGCGTTCAGATTCTGTTTATCACTTCAGAAGCTGTATCACTTAGCTTCTGATCAGTGTGTTCAGTTTTTAGGAGAAACGAAGAATTTTTTAAAAACACAATTCAACCCCCCTTCTTGTGTTTTTCTCACCTTCACTATAAAATGGACAAAAACAAAACGAATAAAGAGCAAATCTAAAGAAATAAATGTGACAGGGTTGTAGAACGTTAGCACAATAAAAATTCATGAAGGTTGGCACCCCGCTAGTGATCCCATTAACGTCGTGATCCCACTAACGTCCCACTAGTGCCCCCACTATTCTTTAGTTAAAGGGGTAAATATTTTCATAGAAATCGGCATCTTTTAATTCTATGATCACTTTCATTTAGGTCATAAACCTATTTGTTTCGCTATTTATAGCATACCCAATGAATACACATTCATATGCTCTACTAGTGAGTTCAACTCTCTTGGAGTCCAGAATCTAAATATAGTCCAGACAATCCCAAGTTCAAAAATAAGACAAGTTGGGTTGTCTTTTCTTCAAAAATTTCTTAATTAGAATTTTTGTTCTTAGACTTGGGTACTCTATAAATTTCAATTTTTGTTATAAAAATTGAACATATCAAGCATATCAATTTTATTTTTCAAAATTCACAGTCATCAATAAATATGATAAAATATCATTTTTATCATTTCTAGTTTATGTTCCATCAAGTTCGCACATATCATAATTTATTATGTTTAGAGATTCATATTCTCTAAATTCTAATTTATATGAACTTTTGGTTCATATATCTTGACTGCAATAAATAAAATTGTCTAATCATATAAAGTCCAAGTTACTCAAGTTTAAAGTTAAACACTTGTTCACATGATAAATTTCGATATGTCAAATATTAAAATCACATAACTTTTAAAATAGAAGGATAAATTAATTTTGAACATATCATCAAAGATGCAGACTTTACCCAACAAGAATACATGATGTACAAGTCACTAGACTTGTTCTTATAGGATCAAAATCCTAAAATAATTGAGTGATCAAGTTTATTTCCTATCAACAATTGGTGCTCCAGCTTATAGTGTTATATCAATAACATAAATAATTATTCTTGCTTTAATTTACCAAAATAGTTAATTCATGTGCCTGAACCGAAGCAAATTTTTGATAGCGCTGGCACACTGTGCTTCTAACATGGTACACCCAACTTTCAAATTTAGAGCCCAACATCATTTTCTTTTGCTAACGCACTATCCAAATATTTCCAATACTTGACCATCGCTTTACAAGGATTTTCCGTTTCCACAAGTTCAGTATATATGTTATATATTCGTACGTATTTGTCAACTGTCAAGTAGAAAAATTAAGGACAACACGTCAACCAAAGAAACATACGAGGGTTCTATTCTCTAAATAGTTTTTTATTCACAGTTCGATTCTAATTTTGAAAATAAATTTCAAAGTCGCATATGTGAATTTCTTAGTGTTGTTGTTTATAACAACAATCACTTCATCATTTCAGTCAAAAGATGTATTTCTATAGCTTGATTTATCCTTAATGTGTTTAGGGACAACTTAACCTCAATAAGTAACTTCTTCGGTAGACATAGCATATCGAAACGTCTTAAAATTCATGAAGGAGACCACCTTCTATCACAAACACTCCCTACACCTCTAAAAAACACTCCATTTAGGGCGAAAATATGGTTTGGAGCAGCAATCTGGCTATCAAAGGGGGTTAACATCATCATTTTCGTCTGAATGCAAAGGTAATGTGTATATTAACCTTCCCCTAGTCGATTTTTAAGCGATTCACTTTTGATCACGCTGCATGATCTGTACCGTTTGGTTCCGGAAATTACATTTCCGAACTGTATTCATGCATTCCGGATTACGATTTCCGAATCGCGTCAGTGCAGAAACTGTGTTCATTTTCTGACTCTGGTTCACACTGTTTTCAGTCATGGTTGTTCCTGTTGATGCCCCAAATGATGATCCACCTCAGAATGAACCTCCTATTGTGTTGCCGCTTCTTTTACTTGAAGATACGCATGATTCCGGAAATCCCCCACCACCACTACCGAAACTTGAAATTTGTCTAGGCGGTTCGAAAGTAGAGGATGCTTCTCCTCCTATTCCTCCTGTTGTACCACCTCCAGTTGTTGCTATTTGTATTGACCAGTGAGAACATTTTACCACCAAACACAAGTTTGCAACACAGAATGATTTGTTGGAGTGGGTTCGAGAGAAAGCTAGGAAGCTTGGTTTTTCCATTGTTATTGGTAAATCCGATAACGGTAGCAATGGAAGAAGCGCATTTGTTACTTTGATATGTGAAAGGGGAGGTTCATACACCGAGTACAAGAGAAAGAGTCGGCGCGAGATAGCTGGTTTGGTTAAATGCGAGTGTCCGTTGTGGCTGAGAGGTTACTTGTTGACTGGTGGTGATTGGAGCCTCAAAGTTGGTTATGATAGACACAACCATGACATGACAGATGTGTTGAAAGGTCATAAAATTACCGGTCGTCTAAACCCAAATGAACGTGTTCACCTTGAATAGATGGTGGATTCAAACGTTCCTCCGAGGCAAATGTTTACCAACTTAAAGAAGAGGAACCGTACCACTTCAACTACCATCAAACACATTTATAATGCTACTTACAAGCATAGGCGGTCCATTAGGGATACGAGGAATGACATGCAACATCTCTTGAAGTCTTTGGTTGATAATGGTTACATTTATCATTGTAGGAAGTATCATGATTCTGATGAAGTCAGTGATGTTTTTTGGGCACATCCAGATTCTATCAAGTTGTTTAACACGTTCTCCACGGTGCTAGTGTTGGATTCCACATACAAGACAAACAAGTATCGTCTTCCATTACTTGAGTTTGTCGGTAACACCTCTACCATGAAAATATTCTATATTGCTTTTGCCTATATGATGTGTGAGAAGCAATACAATGTTTATTGGGCTCTTGGGAGGTGTAATATCCCACACGTCAGTAATGGAATATTACCAGTTAAACGTGTCAGAGAATTAATGTTCATGGAAAATACGTATGATGGAAAATGTTTATTACGTGATGTTAGTTAAGCACAGGTTGAATTATCAGTGTCGGAATAACGCGGATAAGGCAAAGGGTATTTTAGTACTTTCACACAAGAGGGTATATAAGGAAGTTTGGGGCCAAAATCATCATAATTTCATGTTCTTTCTCTCTATAGGTTTTGAGAAAGGAAATTCTCTCCTCCTTCTCTCTACCCATCGCCCTCCCTCTCTTCTCCAACCCTTCCTAAAGATTGATCCAACCTTGATTCAAGTTAAGCAATGTTTCCTTATGGTATCATAAGCATATGGAAGCTTGGTTCTAGTTTGATTTCACTCTTTTCATCACAAGGGGAAGATTGAAGAAGTTAGGGTTTGAATGTTGTGAAGTGAAGGTGATGCTTGGAAGCTTGGGAATCAAGTGCAGATCATGTTGGGTGAGTTCTATAGATAGTTTTCCCACCCTTGGGATTATGTGTTTAACTTTGTAAGGAAAACATGAATACTAGGGTTTTGTGTATTGCGATTAGTTGCCCTTTTCATGCTATGCTTGATAAACATGTAAATACTTGCTATATGAATGTTTTTTAGGTATCCTATGATCCATAGAGTTAAAATATACTTTGGGTCACTTGGTTTTGAGGTTTTTGAGCTAGAAATGCCATTTTTGCAAGTTCTGAACTGTCACAACTCGTCGGGGCGAGCTAGGACTCGCCATGGTGAGCTAGACCACAGAACACATGGTATACTCGCCATGGCGAGCTGACAGCACCAAAACGTGTTGTTGGCTCGTTCTAGGCAGTTTTTGGCAGCTTCGTGTCGGGTTTTCTCTGTGATGTTTTTACAAAAGTAAACCCCTCAAACCAAGGTCCTCTTGGATAATCTTTAAAAGGATTTTCTTGGGAAAGAAGCAAGTATTTAACTCATTTAGTATTGCATGGCATGCGAGAGAAACGATATGATATAAGTCGGGTAGTAAACTAATCTTTAATTATGGGGATGAATGTAGAGCCTCGACATAGCTTGTCGAGAACTAGAATGCTAACCAAGAACCCTATGTATGTCAAGACGCGAAGTGATTAGTGTATACTCTTCGCGCATGAACAAGAATGACTATGCAAGCATGATAAGCCGTGAATTGATAAGAAAATCCTTTCACTATGAATAAGAATGTCTGTGTAGGTATTTTACCGCTAATCGGGTAGATTCACGGACCCGTGGTAAATGAGCAGGCATGTTTAAGTTAATCCCTTCACACATGAATAAGTGTGAGCAATTATGTAGTTTACCACCAATCGGATCGATCAAGGATCTGAGGTAAATGAGTAAGCATGTATAGGTTTAACCCTTCATGAATGAATAAGACTAAGACTATAATGTATCATGTAGGTGTTGTGTCTCTTGTGATCCATGCTAGGTTGGGATCTCAAGGGGTTTCTCGCCAGGGAAACGGGATAAGCCCCGCATGGGGGGCCCGCACTTCACTGAGAGTTTATGTAAGATGTAGGTGTCGTGTCTCTTGCGATCCACGCCAGGTTGGGACCCGAGAAGTTTTCGCCATGGGAACGGGATAAGCTCTGCAAGGGGGGCTCGCACTTCACTAAGGGAGTCCGATGTACCTTAGCTAGGTTTTCATCGGTCATGTATGGGATTGTACTCGGGGTTACGCCACCCGGGGCTCTTCGTACAATGAACCAAGATAATGAATGTTTGTTCAATGCTAACATCTAACCTAATGAATGAATGCATGAATGAATGAATATGACTATGTATGATACGATATGATCATGATTATGATATGATGTTAGATATGTATTCAAGTTGTAAATTTTAATGTATCCAGTATCAAGTTAATACAAATGCTAAACTTTCTAGATACGTTTAGTATGGGCGTTACAGGAGGTGTCGTGAGATGTTGTACTCCAAAGATCTCTATCCCAAAGTAGTTGTGATCATCTCTATCCCAAAGTAGTTGTGACTGATTGAGACAATGATTTGATCAATGATGTGGAAAAGGTTTTCCCTAAAGCTACTACTATGTTGTGCTCATATCACATTGGACAAAATGTGAGAGCAAAGTGTAAATTGGATTGCAAAGTGAAGGATGTCAAAGGCAAGAATGGGGAAGCGATCAAGCCTGCTTTGGTGGTGAAGATTGTGATGGTTGTATGGTTGGATATTGTTGACTCCGAAACGGAGGAAGCATATATTGAAAATTGGACCCGGTTCAAAGTTGTATGCGAAAGTTTCCTGTGTTTTTGGATTATGTTGAAAAGACAATTTTGGATCCGGTTAAGGAGAAGTTTGTGAGGTTTTGGGTTGACAAAAACCTTCATATGGGGAATACTACAACAAACAGAGCTGAATCTGCACACGCTCGGTTGAAAAAGTATCTGAGTAGTAGTATGGGTGATTTGAGTACAAACTGGAAATCCGTTCATGACATGCTAGAGTTGCAACATACCGCAATACATGCTTCATTTCAGACGAGCATTATCATGCTTGAACATCGGTTCAAAGACAAGGTGTTGTGGTCTAGGTTGATCCGGAACATTGCAAGGGAACCTTTGCATCATCTCGTAGTAGAGTATAATAAAGCACTTGAAATTGGCACGGATAAATCAAGATGTGGTTGTTTGAGTTTGATCACTTACGGATTACTGTGTGCGTGTATGATAGCTTTGAAGATCAAGAACGGCACTGCCCTCCGTTTGGAAGAAATTCACACCCACTGGAAGAGGTTGAGGTTCGAGTACGAGGTAGACCTGAAGCTTCAAAAAGCAGACATTTCTCTATTGCCAGAATGGGATATTCTCCAGGTATTTTTTTTTCAAAACTGTGTCAGTTTATGTTCTACCCAAGATTTCTGTTTTTGTATTTTGTACTAGTGCAATCTGGATTATATAATCCGGACATAATTGATGGGTTCCGGATTATATAATCCGGAGAGGCAGCATTTACGCCCCATGCAAGAGCATTTAAGGCTCATGCAAAGGTGTATCGGGAAGTTCCAAATTTTATAATCCAGATTAACGTATGTATTTCAGAATATAAAATCTGGACGGTATCAGTAGTGGTAACATAATGCATGTTTCTGACTATTTTCCATCAACAACCAAAATGACTGTTTTTTACACATTGTAGGCCTGGTTCAAGGACGCCGATTACAACATGAAGGTGCATTTGAAAGAACAATTCCGACAATTTGTTTTACCGAAAACCACCTATATGCGTCCACCGTCGAATAAGGTCACCACCAAAGGAGCTCCAAAGAAAGATAAGCAAAGCATCCAATTGACAAGGCGGTCCCCTTCCATATGGGAGATTGTTGACTCCCAGGAGCAAGAAACACAGGGTTCACAGACACGGTCAACAGGGACGAGTAGAAAGAGTGCACGAAAGAGCAACATGTCTCCTACTCCTCCTAAGCCAATTCCAAAAAATCCGAAGAAGCCAACACCCGTTGAAGTCCACATACCACAGAAAGACCAAATCCCAATTTGGATGCATGACTTTATTGAAAATGTTACGGATGTACCCGGTGATGGCCATTGTGGGTTCCGAGCAGTTGCGGTCCTACGTAACTTGACTGTTGATGATCACACATTAGTCCGGTACAACCTTTACAAAGAGCTTATCGGTGTAGAAAATGCCCGCTATCGAAGGATGATTAAAGATAGGCGGTATAAAGAGGTCTTAGACGCTCTATCCTACGCCGGTATTGGCAATGCACCATGGGATAAATGGATGACAATGCTGGATATGGGTTTCCTCATCGCACAGAAATTCAACCAAGCGGTTGTTGTGTTGTCCATTGGGTTAGGGCGCTCGGCAACCTATTTCCCTCTATGTGGTCCACCGCCGCCGCCAAGTATTTCTCCGTTGTTCTGTCTAGCATATGTGAATGACAACCATTTTATGGCATTGAAATTGAAGGATGATTGTCCGATTCCTTCCACTTGCAACCTATGGAGACAACACCATCGAGAGGATGCAGACAGCTGGCCTGATAGATATGCCAGCCGAATTGTACATTATAATGAGCTAAGTCGGGCGGCGGGTCAAGCGGTGGTAGAAGATGATGAAGAATTGTACATTATTGAAAATCTTGATCCCGATGAAAGCGTTGGTCCTGTTGGTCCTGGTCCTGGTGTGAAGGCTGAAAATGATGATAGCTCCATTGATCTTTCGGCGCCGTAGATTAGATATATATCATTAGTTTAGTTGAAATGTATATCATTAAGTGTAATGTGTAATGATATAAATTCAACTATTTTTTGGTATAATGATATATATATATATATATATATATATATATATATATAATCACTTTTTGATATAATATTTAAGTTAATTGCCTTTTAAACATACATATATAATGATTTATTGAAAACCAATGATAAAAACCACAATGAAATGCAAATCTGTTTTAGTTCTGTGTACTGGTGAACTCCGGATTATACAATCCGGACGTATCCGGATTATAAAATCCGAAATGATCCGAGGGTAATTTTGGAAAAAAATAGGGCGCGCGAGGAAGGGCACAGGGTGGGAAAAGTAAATCTCTTGAGAAAAAAGGGTTAGGTCGATCCAATCCAAGTCTCATTAGGCCACATATTTGTTGTCCTGGTCTAGCCTAAAACACATTGAGCCAATCCATGGGACTGGGAAAAATCTATTTGAAGTTATGATCTGATTGTAGTTAGGTTTGGTTTCAATTATTTGACGTGATAATTCACTCTATCAATTCATATTATAATTTATTTATTTTTGGAAATTCATATCATCAAATTTTGTCTAAATCGGTAAAATAGATTTGCTAAAGATTAATTTATTTTTTTCTAATACAACCGAAGATTAACTTTTACCCAAATGTGTTTGTGTTGTCATGTTCCAAATATAAAACTTACGAATCAAGTCAGTATTTTTTTTCCAACATAAAAATCAATGATTCAATTCAGTTTAAACAAGTTTTCAATGTAAGAATATCTAAATCGAATCAATGTAAATAAATCATTGTTGAACTTTTCCAGTAAAATCAACAAACCGGAAGAATGCATATGAGTTTTCCAAAATCTCAAAAAAAATTACAATGAATGAATATGGGTGTAAAAAATTAAAGGAAAATGTTAACAAGTTCCCCGAGGCAATCTTTAAGGATCATAAGTGGTAAGTATTTATGAAAATGCATGTAATCAATGTCTTGGAAATCAATGTCTCGGAACACTCATTAACAAGACCCTTAAATGATAAAGAGGGGAATTATGAAATTATCGATGATTTGTTGGGGTGAAGTTATGAACGTATGGATATAGGGTATAATTTCCTTTCAAAGCTCATACCAACCCAAAAGTGGGCTAATCCATGGGACCGGGTCAAAATTGGCATTTCTACTCTTTTTTTTCTTTCTAATTGTTTCTTTTCCCCCAACTGATTTCTTGCATGTCCCCCCGATTTCAGATTATATAATTTGAGAAGCGTAAAACACATTAAAAAAACTCTAAAAAACCCTCCATTTTTTAGGATGTTATAATTCGAATAGGGTGCGTGAGAAAGTTGGAGTGTGGGAAAAGGAACAATCTTCCTTTTTGTAACATCCCGTTTTTAGCTAGAATTATTTTAATTATTTATTATATGTATTTATGTGTGTCTATATGTGCTTATTTGTTTATGTGTCTATTTGGATTGGGATTAGTGAGTTTTTAGCCTAGAAGGGTATTTTGGTCTTTTTACTAAGGAATATTTTGGTCATTTGATGAGTAAGGGTAAACTAGTAATTTTATTGGGAGGTTATTTTAAACGCTCTGGTGAGAATAGTTATTTTTACTAAGTTACTAATGAATTGAGGTAATTATTTTGAGATGGTAATTATTCGATATTTTAGCGAATTGATGAGTAGTAAGTTTTTAGAATTTGTTAGTAAGAGTTTTAGGTCAATTGTGAATATTATAAACCTATCCCATTGGAGAGTGTATATATACTTAACTCATGGAAAATTGCTTTTCTAACAACGAAAACTTCCTAAAAACACAAGTAAAATATGTAAATGCCCGCATCGACAGTTAACTACCGATGGCTTATAACTAGAAAATCAGTGGTAGTTAACTACCAATAGGTTTTTTGGTCATTTCCATGTGTTTCTAGAAAACATTTAATGTCAAAATAACAACCATCTAACTCATGAAGGGAAATTAGGGTTAGAACATTTCATTCTCATAACAAAGAGAGGCTAGAGAGAGAAAGTGGGAAGATAGAGAGAAGAAGAGAAGAGGAAGAACTTGAAGAAGAGGAAATCTAGAGATTGGAAGCTAGAGGGGAGAGTGAAGCCATAACTAGTGGAATTGAAGCTTTGAGGTAAGGGGGTTAGAACTATTTCATCTAATAAGCTATAATCTCATCTTTTTGCTTATAGGTCATTAGTGCTTTTGTGTGAATTAAAATTTTTGTGATTTTTGATGTTGAATTTCATGTTCCTAATTAATGAGTAATTATGGGTATGTTAAATTTCATGGAATTGATGTGTTTATGTGTTCAAGTTCATAATTGAAGTTTGAAATAAGTTGTTTTGGTGATTTTTGCTCAATTAAGTGTAAACCACGAATTTGTGAGTGATTATTGTTCAAACATGTCTAAATTCACTTGATAAATGATTATATATGTTTGTATGATGTTGGGGTTTGAATTGTTGTTTTTGTTTGAGAAGTTTGAATGAAATTGTGAAAATTTGAGTTTTTGGTGAAAAATGAGTTTGAAGTTGATTTTGTGATGAAATGAGGTATGAATTCATGTTTGTAAGTGTTTTGTTTGTCTTTTGATGTATGTTAAATAATAACAAAGTTTGGGAAACGAATTTGGGTCAAAGGGGATCAAAATTAGGGTTTTTATGAAAAATTTGAGTGAGTTCCCGAGAGGAACCCAAAATCTGGGTTCCCCTGTCTGGTGTAACTTACCAAGCGAGCTAGGCTACACCGTGGCGAGTTGTCCAGGACAGAACCCATGATTTTGGGAGTCCTAGGCAGATGGAGGTAGTTCTTGACACCCATAAGTGTTTCTTTTGATGTATTTGATTGCTGTTTTCATTTAGAAACCTACTGGAACATCAATTGGAATGGATTGAACTGACTTTTATGAATTGAAACGAAACTTAGTTGAAATTGGTCAAGAACGTAAATTTTTCGAAACTTCTTTTTCTTAAATAAAATGATGGGTTTATGATTTGTTTTCTGTAAAATGAGTTTAGAATGATTATGCAAGAAGTATGTGGACTTAGAACTTAGCCTTACTTTGAAAATGAATTTCTTTTGAAAAATGAGAAAATGAGACGAACTTAGTGAATTTTTAGAAATAACTGGAATTGAGTTATGATGTTGATATGTATGAACTACTGTGATATTATCTAATATATGAAAATGCTTTGTTTATGTGTTTTAGCATGAATGCCTTGTTTCGGTGAATTATTTGAAAAAAGACGATTTTTGTGAAAATAGGCGAACTTTGTCAAAATGAGGTTTTATGATCGGATAAATTGCAAATGGCTTTGTATTCATGATGATAGAATAAAATCAGAATGGATCAATGATGGTTGGGTGTTTAATATGAGGATTGTCATGATGTGGATAGTTGTCCGTCTTTTTTGCAAAAATGTGATTGTGAAACGTTATTGTTTCCTTGAGGTGATAATTGTTGATGATGGATCTGTTGACGACTCTTTGTTGAATATGACTTGTTGATTTGTATGGATGTAAATGCTTGATAATGCAATGGTGGGTTTTTTGTGAGGATATTATATGATGGAGGGGTTATATAATATGGTGTTATGAATTTTGCATTGTCGAGTATTTACTTGTATGTCCATGCATTCATAGTCATGTCGAGTCTTTATGTGAAGAACATAACTTGAGGGAGTTATATTAGAATATTGCCGGAGGGAGCTATGTTAGTACATAATTGGAGGGGATTACGTAGTGTAATCTCGGTAAAATTATATCTGAATCTAAAGTTGGTAACACATGCATCTAGAGGAGTCTAGAACATTGCATGCACTTGATAATTGGTGAAACGTGTCATACTTGACTATGTGACTTGGTGAATTTATGCATTGGTGAAATTTGGTGAGTATTGTGATTATGTGAATTCTGTGGAGATGTGTCCATGTTGATGTTTGCTATCTTTGTTGATGCTTGTACACTTGGTGATTTTAATTGATGATAGTCATTTGGTTATAGTAATGAAGTGTGAATCATATACATTTGACTAGGTGATTTCTTTGATGATGATGATTTCCTTGCCCATACTTTTGTAATGATGAATTGTAATTGTTGTGTTGATTAGGCAAGAGTTTATGTGATCTATATGATTGATGTGAATTAGATGAATTATATGCATTATGTGAAATATGTGCTTTATGTAAAATGAGTGAAGTTGCATGTATGATTACATCTCCTAAATGATGAGTTTGGTGTAGTTTTATAATTAAGCTAAATAAAGAATGAGGTGGGAAATTCTTGTATTGATTGATGTTGTTAAGATAATGAGATTTTCATGATGATTTGATTTAGGAATGAATATGCTTGATATGTTATGATAGAAGTATGATATCATGATTTGTATTGAATTGAAGATACTATTTATATGATGATAGTATTCTAGGAGTGGTGAGTATGTATATGTGTTATGCTCGAAATCCTTGAATGTTATATGTTTGATTATATGTTTATTATGTGGATTAGTATCTAACCCCCAATGATCGTTTGGTTTACCGCCTACGTATTTGTATGAATTGGACGACGTGCAGGAGTTATCTTCTTTTGCTTGTGAGTTGCTCGAGGGATAGCTTTGGAGCAACCTCGTTTCTTTTTTTTGGAGTCTTAGTTAGGGCTCTAATTAGGGCGTCAGGTTTATATTTTTTTTATGTCTTGCAGAGACATGTTACTCATTTATGTATGAGATTTGAGATTTTATTTGGTGATTTATTATGAGATTTAGACATGGTTGTTGATATTGTTATATGTTGTTGAGATAATTTTTTACGACTCTTTTCCGTTGCAAATTTTTATGAAAACCGATTATACATGATTTGGAGAAATGAAGGCGTAAAATCTAAACTCTTTTAAAATAATTGTATCATTTGCATGATTTAATGCTTAAGGGGTTTAGGGTGTTACATTTTTTACCCGACATACCTTGGCTTGAAGGGTACTTCCATTACTAAGCACAAGTTGTGGATATTGTGTGATTGGATCTAATTCTATGGAAACTACTTGACAACCAATATGTATGGTTTCCATTGGTAAACAATTGGCCATGGCTTTGATCAAACTAGTGCATTTTAAGCACCTAAATTCTTGATTGAAGCTTATCTTGCTTTGTCAAAGCTTGTTTTGATGATGTTAGCTCTAAGGTATTTTGATGATGTTTTAATATGGATCAGTTTTGGTAGCATGATGTTTAGCTTTAGATTTTGTTAAAGCACCTTAGCAATCTATGTCTTTAGCATTGTCCTTGTTGTTTCTGATATCTTGTGGTTCAAGTAAACTTCATTCACATTGTCAAAACTCGTTTTCTGCACATTTGAATCGAATCACTTTTGTCTGAATTGTATCACACTTAGTTTATGACCTTTTGTGAATCGTTTCATGATATTTTGAATTGATACACTTTTGAATCGTATCATAAAAACTTTCTAACTTACCTTGAATCTATTCAAAGTATTTTGAATCGTATCAACCTTCATCTTGGACTTTTTGAATCGATTCAAATCTTGTATGATAGGTTTCAATCTTCATAGCATTCTTCTTTTCTCCAGTTTTTGTCTTTAGTGGTCTGAATCGATTCACATATTTAGTTAATTGATTCACATAGTTGTTTTTGGACGAAAATTTTCACTTGCCCTCCTTTTCTATTTATACTCACTTCTTCATAACACCCAAACTATTGAATCCTTTGCATCTATTCTCTCTAGGTCTCAAAAACCCATTGTTCATAAATTCTTCAAGATTAAAAACTTTTTCTTAGGATCACTTTGTACTTTGAGTCATATGATTTGATTGTAAGTTTGTTCATTCAAGGAAATTGGTTGGGATTAATCAAGGTTCTAAAGTGAAGTGAATAATCTCATTCCACCTCCAAAGGTCTTGGGGGGGTTCTTTCTAATTTTCTTGTGTTTAAGGGGATCCATTTGCCTAACGTGGCATCAAAGAGCTTGAGTGAAGACTTCGAAAGGTTGCACGGGTAATTGAGGATTCAAAGACATCAAGAAGCACCAAATTCAAAGGTTATTTGGAGTTTGGGGGAGTGCTTACATAGGGGTTGAAGAACTTGGATAGTTTCAAGGAACTCTTGTAATCACATCTGTATTCAACATTGTTACTATTAGTTGAAGTCCTTGTTGGAGGCATTTTTCACCAAGAAGAGTAGATGTAGCCCGAAGCGAGGACGAAAGGGTGAACTACTGATGACAGGTCATCTTACATTATTCTTAGCATGTTTTTCAGTCATTTTTAGTAGGTTTTAGCTAGAAAAGGAGAAGTATTAGAATGATTTCCTATGATTTTGGGACTTTTGTAATGTTTTCTATATTTGAGTCTGTAATTCTAGTTTTCCCGAAACATAGCAATTTTAGGGAGTTTTTGAAGTAATTCACGAAGAAATCATGCAAATCGGCAAATCAAGAACATCTGAAGAATTGTCAAGACTTTGGGAAGGACAAGAATAAAGATTCAAGAGGCCTCATGAGTCTTTACATAGGGAGGAATTATGTTCCCAAGTTTCGAGGCAAGTTATTTAAAGACATAAACCTAAAAACGACGAAGATCGGAGAAACTAGGCCCATAAGCACACAAGAATTACTAGGGCATGGCAATGCATTACCATGTGCCTTGGCCATCTAAGATGGGCCTTGGGCATGATAAAATGCAGCTGTGGGCCTTGGGCATCTGTGGTGCGCCCTAAGAATCTCAAATGTGAGGGGCGCATGCATAATTTTATTTGTTTTTTGTGGGTTTAGCCCGTGTTTTTAGCCCAAACCCAGTTAGAATTCTCCACTATAAATACTAGCCTACCTCATTCAGAATTTCTCGTTCAGAACTGTGGCAGTTCAAGAGAACTTTGGAGCTTCAGGAGATTTTCTATCTTCTCTTTGATTTACTAGGGTATGTTTTTATCTTTCGTAATTTGCTTTTAGTTACCATGTGTTACTAAATCTTTTTATGTTAGAGTTCTAAGATGAACCTCTATTTATTTTTGTTGGATATTTATTTAATATAATGTCGTTTTTTATTTTCTGTTTGCTATTCAGTTTTATTAGGAAAATCCTTAGTTTATATTAGATACTTAGGGTGTGACAGGGCCTAACATTGTTATTACTATCTTGCTACTTATATGTTGATATTTATAGCATTATACTAATAACTATCTGTTTAGGAAGTAATTAGTTAGTAATTAGCAAAGTATATAGAAAGACAGTTGACCCTAGTAGTTGTTTTATCTTGGTTTTTCGGGTGTCAAGCATTGATTAGACTTGAACCTTTTTAACCTTTGATATCTCATTTTTTCTTGGGAAGGGAAAAATAAGAAAAACCCTTGAGAATCGAGGTCCGGGAGTTGTTTTCGCTATAGGAAGGTGTTAGGCACCTATAACGACTATAGTATTCTATAGGAACCGTCTTTACTTTCTACACACACGCTTTATTTTTAAATGCTATTTGAAAATGTTATTTACACCTAAGGGTTTGCTAGGTTAAGAATTGGAGGGAGAAGAATGTGTTTGAATTTTTTGTTTTATTGGACTTGGAGAAGTTTTGACTTCTTGCCTACATACCCTTTTAAGGGATCTAACTCCATGTAGTTCTCTTCCAAAAAGAGTTTTTATTTTTGTTGGTTGATTTTAAGTTTGAAAATGGAAGTTGAAGAAAAGAGAGAGGCCTCAAGGCATGAGATTTAAGAAAAAGGTGAGGTTGGTTTATTCATTTACAAAAACATGGTCAAAATTGAATTAATTTTCATTTAAGATTTTGATTAAGAAAATAAAGGAAAAATTCACTTGGAAATTGTTCCAAGAGTTTATTGGGAAAAAAAAATTTGGGTGAGGTAAATGCTACTATTTTTTTTTGGAAAAGAATTTTTCTAAGTGTCGCGTTTCCTAAACATACATCTAACGGTAAATCAACATACAACGTGTGTGCATGTGTCGGTGTACATCATTATAGTCCATTGTCCGTTTACATAGCCCTAGTTTACATTCTACTTCCATGCAAGAAAATAAAAGCAATAGGAAATTACAAAACCCCTAGCTTATACATGCTAATCCTTTGCAAAATTAAAGTGCAAGAAATAAGAGATGAGAATATGAGATGGAGGATGAGATGCTCATGAGATATATGAAACATGAAGTAAAGGATTAGTAGCACAAGGTGTAATATGATGAAAAACATAAGCAAGTAAAAATGATATGACAAATGGTGAAAGTAACAACACAAAAAGCCATCAAAACATGCCAAAAAAGTGGTAAAATACACCTAAAATTCAATCACAAAGGCAAGGTAAATATATGACTTCTAATCCTCACATTTCAACAAATTTCCAAAGGTTTCAATTCAGTTTTAACAATTGGAATTAGAGGAAAATATCAAGCCAGGCAATTAGGATGCATTTTAGGCCTATTTTGCATTTATTATTCACAAACAAAAACTCACATAACTTGTAAAGCAAGGTATTAACAAATCACATCACAAACAGTAACAAAATCACAAATTCAGAGGCATATTCACCACAAAATTCACACATCAATATTCAATATCTCATATCCAATTTTCAAGAGCAAGAACATGCAAGATTTCACAAAATTTAACACAAAACATAACACATAAGCAAGAAAATATCACACAAATTTTTATCAACTTTCAACATGTGAAATCATCACAAAAACGTCACAAATATATCAAGAAACATATAGGAATTTTCTAGAAATTTTCCACAAGTTTTTTAGGTATAGCAGGGGTTCAATTATCAAAACACCGTGTCAAAATAGAAAAAAAACAGACAAAAACGAAAACTGCATGGAAACAAAGCCCAAGCTCAAAGTCACCGATGGATCTGGATCATCCAAACGCCTCCTAGGCGTTGGATTGATCCAACTCCCTCAAAACCCTAGATCCAAAGGCTAGTAACACGTAGCGCACCATAAGACAAAGCAGGAACACACAACAACCAGATCTACACCGTACACGTAACTGAGAAACAGATCAAACGGCCAAAAACGAAGGAGAGACCGGTTTGGGAGCGAACCAGACTGGTTCAGGTGATTTTGATTGAATTTGGTGAGAACTTGTTGAATTGGAACGATTTCGGTTTGGATTTCTGGAAATTTGTATTGATTTCAGAGATTGAAGTTGAAGGTTGTTGAAATTCTTGATGAACTTCTTCAACTTTCTGGGTTTCAATTCGGTTAGAAGAGAGTGAGAATGTGGAATTTTCTGTTTTGGTGAGGTGGCTCCCAATGATTGATTCGGAGGATTTCTACAGTGACGTGTTGGCTTTATAGCTGACAAGTGTGACCCTCTGGCCAATGGATTGCTGCCACGTGTTCCTGGACTGTAACTAACCCTTTGGGCCATTCTGCAATTCCTGAAATTTAAAGGACCACACTGCAATAATAGAAAAGGGACTAAAAACAAAATTTAAAAACTTAAGGACTAAAGTGCAAAACAAACAAAGCACCAAAATGAAAGTAAAATAAAATTGGAATAAAATTTGGTAAATTGAAATTAAAGTAAAGTGAAACAAAAAAAAAATCAACAAAAGGACTAAAATGAAACAAATACACAATGAGGTATTTTAAAATACCTCTCTGTCAAAATTTTAACTGGAAATGACCAAAATGCCCCTGGGGACTAAACTGACTCAAAATGACTGTAATGCAATTTTTGAAAATGTTTTTATCAGAGAATTAAAGCAAGAATTTGTGCAAACAAGTTGAAAAGACTCAGAGACCATTTACAGGGACTGAAATGAGTTTGAATGCTAGAAATGACTAAAATACCCTTTTGTATGATTTTTGCAAATAAACTTGAAATAAAATGCAGGAAAGTGTGCAATGGATCAGAGGGACTTTCCAATGACTTGTAATGCAAGAAAAACTTTTTGGATGGTTTTAAATGCAAGAAAACACAGACAAATACACAGTTGAAAATATTTTCAAAACAAAGACAGTACAATATGCAGATAAAGCATGGTAAAATATCAGGGTAAAACAATAGCAAATTGGCAATCTCTCAAGAGTAATAGACACATATCAGAGATGGAAAAACGTTTTGAGCAAGTATTTTTAGGTCCAAAATTAGGGTATAACAGTTGCCCCTATTTAAGTTTCTTTGTCCAGAGGGTCAAGAGACGAAGTCTTTGATTTGACGGGACGAAGATACTTAAATATTAACATTACACTGTTTTTGGACGTAAAAATACGCTTTCACATTTTCAAAACCATGCATGCCATGCAACATTTTGATTATGAATGCAAGATAAACAACTGGAGTCTACAGAGCATGTCATATCACTGGGGATCTAGGTAGACATTAACAGGGTAGACAAACCAGGGGACAAAAGGTAGGTACAAGCTGTTCTTTGGAGCGAACTAGCCACTTGACCAAGTAATACAAATAAAAGATGGGTATAAGCTGTTCTTCGGATCGAACTTGCTACTTGACCGGAAACGAAAGACAGGTACAAGCTTTTCTTTGGATCGAACTCGTCACTTGACCGGAAACACGGATACATAGGCAGATACAAGTTGTTCTTTAGATCGAACTTGTCACTTGATTGAAAACACAAACAGATAGGCAGGTACAAGCTGTTCTTTGGATCGAACTTGCTGCTGGACCGGAAACATAGGCAGATAAGCAGGTGCAAGCTGTTCTTTGGATCGAACTGGTCGCTTGACCGATTAGAAGTTTGATTTAACGAGATGCGAATTGAGAGTAGACTGATATTGACTTGACATGACCATTATTGTTGGCCCAAAAGACTTTCGCAAAGATTTTAACATAGACATCAAATTTGCAGGTAGAAACATGGCCAAGTAACGTTGGCTCATAGAAATTTCACAGGAGTTTTCACATAGACATTGAATTGAATTGGAATTGAAGATTGGAAATGCAACATGTATGTATGGTATAACAATTTTACAAATGCATGAGCACATAGAATGCATGATTATGCATGTATGAATGCTTGAAATGCATGATTGGTTTACAATTTGGCAAGAAGGTTTCACAGAGACAGACAAAACATTGGAAGATTGGGCACGTAGTGGCTCGTGCTATAACATATACACATGGAAATCCTCTTTGGAGAGACCGTCGTTGAGACGTATCGAAACATGGCTGAGGGCAATATATCACATCACATATACAAAACTTGCAGAAGAGGGAACCTTGGAAGGTTCTTTGATACAGGTCGCCATTGCTGGGCGTGTCAGTGTTGGGTAAACATTGGATGTTCGCATCTGTGGTCAATGCTTTTCATATCATCTTTCATTCTTTCATTCTTCATTCTTTCATTTTTCAATCCCATTTTTGCCTGAACCGCCCTTTCGGGTTTTCGATCCACCGGGAATACATTCTTTTCATTGCACCATTTTTGCCTGAATTGCCTTCATAGGTTGTCAATCAGCGGGGTGCTCATTTTTGCCTAAGCCGCCCTTTCAGGTTTTCGACTTAGCGAGCTTTTCATTCTTTACTTTTCATTTTTCATTCTTATTCTGTTTTTTCATTCTTGCCATTGACCACAGATCATCCTGGGGAACAACCTTCTTGTACCATATATTGAAATAGACATTGACACCCATTTATTCATGCATGTTTCACTGGAATGTACCCTATTGCTCAGGTTTGCTTTCAAAATAGACAGAAAAAAGGTTTTTCAATTTTCAAAGATGTTTGTTTCAGACATTGACATTATCAAATAGAAAGAAAATAGAATTTCAAACAAAAGCACAGGCTCAAATTGATGTAGAAGAGTGAAATTCAGCCAAAGGCATAACTCCACGGATTTACAAAGCTTGGAAAATGGTAATTTTATTGGTTGGTGGTACATTGAACACGATGACAACTACATTTCATTGAAATTTTGAATTCACAAGTACAGAAGCTTCTGATGAAGACGATCATTGACAGCTGCAGATGCCCCAATGGGTGATGGTGATTTGCCAGATATAGTTACTTGTCTTCCATTATCAATCTCATTTTTGAACCGCCCTTTCGGGTTTTCGGCTCATCGAGACGCTCATTTTTGCCTGAGTTGCGTACATTCTCAGCGAGCTTTTTCATTTTCATTGGTTTTTGTCCCTAACTTTTGCCTGGATCGCCCTTTCGGGTTTTCGATCCACTGGGAAGCGCATTTTTGCCTAGGCCGCCCTTTCGGGTTTTCGACCTGCCACGCCGTTCTTTTCATTTTTAAACAAAGTATTTCTTGACTATATCGGCATTTACAGGGTTCGGGAGCTCAGCACCATCCATGTGTGTAAGGATCAAAGCACCACCAGAGAAAGCCTTCTTGACAACATAAGGACCTTCATAGTTAGGTGTCCACTTGCCCCTTGGGTCGGGTTGCTGGCTTATCCTCCTTTTCAATACAAGTTTGCCTTCCTTGAATTCCCGAGGTCGGACCTTCTTGTCAAAAGCACTCTTCATTCGTACTTGATACAACTGTCCATGAGCCATAGCATCCATGCGTTTTTCTTCAATCAAATTCAACTGATCATACCGACTTTGACACCATTCAGCCTCAGTTAATTTTGCTTCCATGATCACACGAAGAGATGGAATCTCCACTTCCAGAGGGAGAATTGCTTCCATACCATATACCAGAGAGAAAGGCGTAGCCCCGGTTGAACTACGCACCGTGGTACGGTAACCATGCAGGGCAAATGGCAGCATCTCATGCCAGTCTTTGTAGGTAGTGACCATTTTTTGAACAATCTTCTTGATGTTCTTGTTAGCGACCTCAACTGCACCATTCATCTGAGGTCTATAAGGAGAAGAGTTGTGATGTTCAATCTTGAATTCTTCACATAAAGCTTGCATCATGCTATTGTTCAGGTTGGAACCATTGTCAGTGATGATCTTGCTGGGAACGCCGTATCGGCAGATGATGTTATTCTTGATAAACTTCACTACCACTTGCTTGGTCAAATTTGCATAGGAAGCAGCTTCAACCCACTTGGTGAAGTAGTCAATTTCTACTAGAATGAAACGATGTCCATTAGCAGCCTTTGGCTCGATTCTTCCGATCATGTCAATGCCCCACATAGAGAAAGGCCTTGGGGAAGAGATAACATTGAGGGCATGTAGAGGCACATGAATCTTGTTAGCATAGATTTGACACTTGTGGCATCTCTTAGCATATTTGTAGTAGTCGTGCTCCATTGTCATCCAGTAATAGCCGGCTCTTAACAGTTTTCTTGACATAGTGTGACTTGTAGCATGGGTTCCGAAGGTACCATCATGCATCAATTTCTCAACTTCTTGTTTATCAACACATCTCAACAAGACCATGTCATAATTCCTCTTGTATAGGGTTTCTTCGTCCAGAAGGAATCTACTAGCCAATCTCCTCAGGGTCTTTTTGTTCCTGTTGGAAGCACCAGGTGGATATTCATGATTCTGCAAGAACTGTTTGATGTCATAATACCAAGGCTTTCCATCATTCACATCTTCATCAGTCTAACTATGTACTTTTTCAATAGTAAACACATGAGCGGGTCTATCAAGACGCTGCACTTTGATTATGGGCACGTCATTCCAGTGGTTCACACGAAACATGGAAGACAAAGTAGCAAGGGCATCAGCCATCTGATTTTCATCCCGAGGGATATGGTGTAGCTCAACCTTCGTAAAATATGTCAACAGCCTTCTTGCATAGTCACGGTAAGGAATCAGCTTCTCATGATGAGTTTCCCATTCGCCTTTTATCTGATTAATGACAAGCGCGAAATCACCGTAGATGTCAAGATGCTTGATCCTCAGGTTAATTGCTTCTTCAATTCCCAAGAGACACGCTTCATATTCAGCCATGTTGTTCGTGAATTCAAAAGTTATTCAGGCAATAA
This sequence comes from Medicago sativa, assembly GCF_051527215.1. Lineage (NCBI taxonomy): Eukaryota > Viridiplantae > Streptophyta > Magnoliopsida > Fabales > Fabaceae > Medicago > Medicago sativa. Next base: position 32,118,250 of record NC_140752.1, on the reverse strand, counting down.
AAGGAATGTGGTGCCCCTGTGGAGTTACAATAATGGCCCCAATCCCTTTACCATAAGCATTGACAGCACCATCAAATACCAACCCCCATTTGCTATTGGGATCCGGCCCTTCATCAATCAGCGGTTCCTCACAGTCTTTTGCTTTCAGATACATAATCTCTTCATCAGGGAATTCGGACTTAATCGGCTGGTACTCATCTAGAGGTTGATAAGCAAGGTGTTCGGCGAGAATGCTTCCTTTGATCGCCTTTTGAGCTTTATACACAATATCATATTCGGACAACAACATCTGCCAGCGCGCAATCTTTCCAGTAACAGCAGGCTTTTCAAAGATGTACTTAATTGGATCCATTCGGGATATCAACCAAGTTGTATGATTCACCATATAATGACGCAGGCGTTTGGCAGCCCAAACTAGAGCGCAGAATGTCTTTTCGAGCATTGTATATCGAGTCTCATAGTCGGTGAATTTCTTGCTCAGATAATAGATAGCATGTTCTTTCTTTCCAACCTCGTCTTGTTGACCGAGAACACATCCCATGGATTCATCTAATACTGACAAGTACATAATCAAGGGCCTTCCATCCACTGGCGGGACAAGGATGGGAGCTTTTAACAGGTATTCTTTAATGCTATCAAAAGCTTCCTGGCATTCATCATTCCATACAACAGGCTGATTCTTTCTGAGCAATTTAAAAATTGGTCCGCAAGTAGCAGTCATGTGAGATATGAATCTAGATATATAATTTAGGCGCCCGAGGAAGCCTCTGATCTGCTTTTCAGTTTGAGGAGCTGGCATCTCTCTGATGGCCCGAACTTTGTCAGGATCAACTTCGATGCCTCTTTGGCTGATAATGAAGCCTAGCAGCTTTCTAGATCTTACACCGAATGTACATTTGTTGGGATTCAACCGCAGCTTGTACTTTCTCAACCTTTCAAACATCTTTTTCAAGTGTACAACATGCTGCTCTTCGTCACTTGATTTCACAATCATATCATCTACATATACTTCAATCTCTTTGTGAATCATATCATGAAACATGGTAGTCATACCCCTTTGATAGGTAGCACCAGCATTTATCAAGTCGAAAGGCATTACCTTATAACAGAATGTTCCCCATGGAGTGATGAAGGACGTCTTTTCCCTATCTTCAGGCGACATCCGTATCTGATTATAGCCCGAAAAGCCATCCATAAAGGAGAACACTTTGGATTGAGCAGTATTGTCAACGAGTACATCAATATGAGGCAATGGGAAGTTATCTTTTGGACTGGCTTTATTCAAATCCCTGTAGTCAACACACATCCGAACTTTCCCATCTTTCTTTGGCACTGGTACAATGTTGGCGATCCACTCAGGATACTCAGCTGTCATGAGGAAACCCGCATCAATTTGCTTTTGCACTTCAGCCTTAATCTTAAGAGCCATGTCTGGACGAGACCTTCTCAATTTCTACTTGACGGGAGGGCATTCAGGTCTTGTTGGTATCCGATGCTCCACAATCTTGGGATCTAGACCCGGCATGTCTTCATAGGACCATGCGAAGACATCTGGATAATCACAGAGAAGCTGAGTAATCTTCTTTTTTACTTCTGGCTCGAGTGCAGCACCAATTTTGATCTCCCACTTGTTTTCTTCAGTGCCCAGATTGACGAGCTCGATTTCTTCCTGGTGAGGCTGAATGGCTCCTCTTTCTTGCTCAAGCAGTCGAGTGATCTCATATGGTATCTCCTCATCATCCTCCTCATCTTCGGCTTCATATACAGGGAATTAAAAATTTGGAGGAACCGTAGGGTCACTGTGTTCAACGGGTTTATTATGGTTCAATCTGCATAATATGATTGGGATGATTTTAGAAAAGGTTTTTCATGCAGATTTTTGAAATTAATAAGAAAATACAGACGTTTTGGTTTTTTCTGGCATTACCATTATTTCCAAGAAAAAAAGGCACTAAAAAGTAAAAATCAAAGAGTCGCGGAAAAGACGACAACTTTTATTGATAACGGCAATGCCGAAACAAACATGCCCTTACAAAGACATCACTTTCACCTTGGGCAGAGCGAAAGGATTGTTATTTTGAAAACAAAGAAAAGCATGAGCAACAAGACGCATTACATGGAGGTATGCATGACTAAAGGAATATCAACGGCCTCCCAATTTCTCACGGTGCCTCCTGGTATAACAAACACAGGCACATAACTACTTTCAGCAGCATCTTCGACAATAGCGTTGATAAACCCAACACTATAGAAAGTTCCTGTTGAAACGCCTGAGGTCGGGGGGAAACCCAGGCCCTCTCTGCGCTTATTCTCCGAAATCTGTATCACTTTGCCCCAGCCAGCAGCTTGCCCTTCTTGAACAGCTTTCTGGGCGTCTTCCAATGAGGCCATAGTAGCACTAGCCCTCCGAGGTTCCGCACCTTCAACAGTCAAGCCTTGAAATGATGTCCCTTCAGCGGACCCTACTTCAACTCAAGAGAAAGATGACACTTGGCTAACCAGATACGCTTCTTCACCATGTACAGTGACAAGCTTACCATTCCTCACAAACTTGAGCTTTTGATGCAGAGTGGAAGTTACTGCCCCAACATCGTGAATCCACGGTCTTCCGAGGAGGCAACTGTAAAAGGCGTTGATGTCCATGATTTGGAAAGTGACCTGGAGCGTCTCCGGACCAATGGTAATTGGCAGATCTACCTCTCCAAGAACATCCTTACGAGATCCGTCAAAAGCCTTAACCAAATAACTGCTTCCCCTTAGAGAAATTCCATGATGACTCAACTGTCTCAGTGTAGACTCAGACATTACATTTAAGGACGATCCAGTGTCCACCAACACATTGGATATCATGTCAGACTTACAGTGCACTGAGATATGCAAAGCTAAGTTGTGGTATTTCCCTGCTTCGAGGAGTTCATCGTCACCAAACCACAAGTTATTACAAGCAGTAATGTTAACCACTATTCCATCGAACTGATCCACGGAGACTTCATGATCAACATAGGCCTGTTCCAGGACTTTCATCAACACTTTCCTGTGAGCTTCTGAGCTCAGGAGCAAAGACAAGATGGATATTTTTGACGGAGTTTGCAGCAGCTGGTCTACAATCTTATAATCGCTCTTTTTAATGAGCCTCAAAATCTCGTCCAGATTAGACTCTTCAATAGACTGGCCCGATGGGCTGGCATTCTTGTCAACAGGAGGAGCAACTGGTGGAGTTACTGTGGCAGCATGTGTAACAACCTTCTTCTGGAACAAGGGTGGACGGACCCTTCCACTTCTCAGAGTTGTAGTTTCTTCAGCAATGTTACTAACCGCAGCTGGGGATACCAGAGGCACTTCTACCCCATTCTCAATCATAGTCGCATCATACTTGTAAGGGATTGCTTTAGTAGATGCATACGATACCGGGCCAGGTAGCCTGATCACCAAGAGTTCGACCTTCCTTGATTGAGGTACACTTTTGGTAGGGAAATCATGAAACACTGGCACAATCATACAAACATCACTGGCAACCAAGTGCTTGTTTTCCATTAGACTCTGTATATCACCCTGCACGGTACAACAGCCCATAGGATTCCGAAGGCACTCTGAACAGGAAGCATGATCGTGATTAAACAAGGAAGCGTGGCAAAGCTTGATATGTAGTGGCACCAAAGGAGTAGCAACATTACAGACATCTAAAGTGGGAGCCTCTCGAGGAATCCGAGATGTTTCAATCTTATCAAGAGCACAGACTCCTTCGAAAGCCTCAATCATGTTAACGGCCGCATGGTTTGGAAGTGGATTGTCAAGAACGTGTGGGACACTATTTTCGAAGGTCAACTGACCCCTGTCTATTAGATCTTTTACAACGTACTTCAGAGCATAGCAACCTTCAACATCATGGCCTTGAGCGCCCTAATGGAATTCACATTTGAGATCCTGTCGGAACCTGGGAGGCAATGGCGTAGGCGGAGGCTTGCCTGGCCTGGTGACGCAATGCCCTTTAGCAAGTAGGGTTGGGAGCAGGTCGGCATACCGCATTGGTATTGGTGGAAAATAAGGCTTGGGCCGAGGGCCCTGTTGTTGCGGCTGTCGCTGTTGAGCAGGAGGCTGCTGTTGTACCTGCTGAGCAATGGCATTAACGGGTACTGGTGGTTGACCCGGTGGCAGAGGATATTGCTGGTAGAATGGTGGGAAGAAAGGATGTTGAGAGTACTGCATATATTGGTAGGGTAGAGGTAACTGAGCAGCATTAACAGGAGCGATAACAGCTGTAGACTGGTTGCCGGACACCATCCCTACTTCGGATTCCTTCTTCTTATGGTGTCTGTTACCATACTTCTTTGGCGCACTAGCTGAGGACTCACCTTTTTCAAGAATAATGATGCCTTCTCTGACAACATCCTCTAGACGAGTTCCCATAGTAACCATGTCGGAGAAATTATTTGGTGCAGAGACTATCATCCTTTCAACATATTATTTCTTCAAAGTTTTCAGGAATGTCTGTGTCAGTTCTTCCTCATCAAGCCGAGGAGAAATACGGGCGGCTGCCCCTCTCCATCTCTGAGCATATTCACGGAAGGTTTCGTCTGACTTCTGAGATAAAGACTTACGAGAATCCCTATTCGGCTTCAAGCGGGTGTTAAACTCATAATGATTTTCAAAAGCGGCGGCGAGTTCCTCAAAAGTATGGATATTGTCTTTACTCAAGCCAGTGTACCAGTCTGCCGCATCTTCCGTCAGGCTATCTTGGAAGCAGTGGATCATCAGCGCATCATTATCTGCGTAGTTGGCCATCTTTCGGACGTACCGAATGACGTGGCTATGTGGACAAGAAGATCCATTGTATTTGTCGAAATCCGGCACTTTGAACTTCTTAGGAATCTCAAATCGGGATACCAGGCATAGATCACGAGCCTTAGCAGAAACACCGTTCCCACGGCTTGCGGAGCTCTCCAGCTAGCTCTCTTAATTGTTCTCTCATAGCCTCCATCATAGGGTCATGTCCACGCAGAGTGTCAACATCGATTACCTGTTGCACAGTGTGCACAACAGGATCGGTAACAACAGTAGTCACTTGGTAGTTGTAGAGGCAAAAGTTGTTGCAGGAATCTGTCCTTGATTGGCAATACCAAGAATACCAGCCGCAGTGTTGGGAGCATAGAAAGCGGAGAGTCCATAAGGGCGCCCATTGGGCATAACAAACAGAGCATCAGAAGCCACAGTGGATAATGGGATGGATGGAATCATTTCGGTAGTAGCTGGGACAGATGTGGCCGGTTGTTCTTGTGCGGCCAGCAAGGTAGACATAGTGTCATGAGCCTTAGCCAAGTCTTCTTTCATAGCAGCCAATTTGGCGCGGAGCTGAGCGTTTTCTTCTTCGAAATTAGCCATGTGTCTCCTTTTATATAATCTTGTTTAATGAACTCTGGTTGGTTGGTAAACCTTACGAGCACGAGCCACCTTTCAGACTGCGGCAGAAGAACCAGGAGGTAATGAGCATAAGGGAAGTCTTGTTTTTTTGTGACCAATGTATGATGCATATGATGCATGATATGTACAGATGCATATGCAAAAAGACTCTTTTGTTGTTATCGAAGGGTTTTTAGACAAATTAGGACTTTTGTAAACATTACTACACAGCAATTAACATAAATGGGAAACCAACAACCAACATATAGTTTTACAGGACGATCCCCTTTGAAATGCCAAACCAAAGGGAAAGACTTTAAAATGTAAACACATAAACAACAACTGGAAACACCGACAAGAAAACAGGAATCCTCAAGCATAGGAAGTAGAAGGATCATCCTCAGGCTCAGACTCAGACTCGTAGCTGCAATATCGGGCATAGAAGTCACGGGCCCCCCTAGCCCTCTTGGAATCCCTCATAAGCAACTATCCTTTTCTTCAATTTCTCTTATAGCCTTAGCCACCTCCTCTTCAACATCAAAACCTCATGAGTCTTTTGCTCATCCTTTCCATCCAAAGTCATGATCAAATTCTCAGCATCATAGTATCTGGCCTTCCATTGATGCTTCTCTCGGCTCTCCATAGCTAGATGCTCCTGATACATCTCCTGAGTAGGCAAAGGTAGAGGCAAAGGCATGGTTGGAATAGATGCGGACACATATCTCATGGCGGGGTAAGGCATGCCAATCTTCTCAGCCTGGTTTATTACCCATTGAGTATAGGCCTCATGAGCAATACCTGATCTCACACCCATATGCTTCACATCTTTCTTCCGAATCTTGGACCAAGCCTCTATGAAATCTTCTCTTATTCCTGTAGGAGCGTTGGAGTAATGGAAGAAATAAGGAGATGTAGCAAGATAGATGGGCTTCTCTTTCATCGGGAAACCAAATTGTCGCAAGGCGAGCTCCGGGTTATAGTTGATTCCACCCCGAGTACCAAGAAGAGGTACATTAAGAAACTTTCCACCACCGAAGATAATTTCTTTGACTCTAGCAGCGGGAGTGAGCCAAACCACTTCGTTAGGGGTGAGAGCCATATTCCGCTGTGAAATAGTCCAATTCTCTGGATTATCATGGAAAGACTTTGGAAGGTGCGAAATAAACCACCTGTATAGGAGAGGTACACAGCAAAGAATGTATCCACGACCCTTGCCAGATCAATCGTGAATAGCATGGTATGTGTCAGCCAGCAAAGTAGGAACCGGATTCTTGGAGCGGAAGATCACAATAGCATTCATATCCACGAAGTCATCAAGATTTGGAAAAAGGATAAGCCCATAGATGAGTAGTGCAAGGATAACCTCGAGAGTGTCCTGACAAGTAGTTTTGAGATTGGCTTTCTCAAGTTGATACTTCGAAGTGAACCCTCGGATGTGAGCCTTAGTGACAAGATTCTTGGAGACATCAGAGGTCTTCAAATGGAGATCACGGGCAATAACCAAAGGAATAGGAGGATGTTCAAGACCCGTGAAAGGTGTTCCTTCGACTATGGGTAAACCTGTCAAGGAAGAATAAGCCTCGAGAGTAGGTACCAACTGAAAGTCAGGAAAAGTGAAGCACCGATATTCCCGATCATAGAATTGCACTAGAGTGTGCACAAGCTTCTCTTCCACATTAGTCCGGAGAAGAGTAAGTAAGTCCCTGTAACGATGTCGGAAACCGGTCGGATCCTTGATCTTGAGTGCCAAATCTCTCAAACTAGCCAAATCAACCTTCATGAATTTGTAGGACTTAGTCTTCCTCATTCCTACAATGTTTACAAATTCAATTTGTCTAAGCCCTTCGATAAATGCATGGAAAAAATGTTTATGCATGTATGCATGTATGCATGATCACATTCAAGTACGGAGAGAACATGGTGGGTTAACGTTTAAAGTCAAGGAGTCATGGGTGGACACGATGTCCGGTGAAACTAAGGCTTTAGGTAAAAGTAACCGGGTTCTACAAAAGGTTCCCAAGTCGCAACCTCTCCCACGTATACCATGGTGCCACGAGACAAACACTCGCTCCATGATTATTCGCAAGAAGGTCTAACTTGAGTGTAGTATCGCGTGACGACTAAAACTCGAGACAAACACTCGGTTTAGCCTCCGCACTACATCCTAGAAAATGGCCATGGATGGGTTCGGTTATCTACGGTCCATAGTGTCATAGAACAATTGGAAGAAAAGTTCCTAAACGCGACAAACGCGCGCCGACAACATCACCCCCAAAATGCCTCAGCTATGTGGGATTGATCGCATAATCCAATACACGAGGCAACCCTCGGAATGAATTGTCGATTATATCCCCCCTAATCCTAAGTTCACTCCGCCCGGGTGTAGGGCTTTAATATTCTCACCCCCACATGTTTGCAAGAATTTAAACAAGTAAGCAAGTATAAGCAAAAATAAGTAAAGCGCACAAGCGTAAGAAATAAAGACTAGGCGTTACTCTCAAATCTCCCCAGTGAAGTCGCCAGCTGTTTTATCTTGGTTTTTCGGGTGTCAAGCATTGATTAGGCTTGAACCTTTTTATCCTTTGATATCTCATTTTTTCTTGCAAAGGAAAAAATAAGAAAATCCCTTGAGAATCGAGGTCCGGGAGTTGTTTTCGCTATAGGAAGGTGTTAGGCACCTATAACGACTATAGTATTATATAGGAACCGTCTTTACTTTCTACACACGCGCTTTATTTTTATATGCTATTTGAAAATGTTATTTACACCTAAGGGTTTGCTAGGTTAAGAATTGGAGGGAGAAGAATGTGTTTGAATTTTATGTTTTATTGGACTTGGAGAAGTTTTGACTTCTTGCCTACATACCCTTTTAAGGGATCAAACTCCATGTAGTTCTTTTCCAAAAAGAGTTTTTATTTTTGTTGGTTGATTTTAAGTTTGAAAATGGAAGTTGAAGAAAAGAGAGAGGCCTCAAGGCATGAGATTTAAGAAAAAGGTGAGGTTGGTTTATTCATTTACAAAAACATGGTCAAAATTGAATTAATTTTCATTTAAGATTTTGATTAAGAAAATAAAGGAAAAATTCACTTGGAAATTGTTCCAAGAGTTTATTGGGAAAAAAATTTTGGGTGAGGTAAATGCTACTATTTTTTTTTGGAAAAGAATTTTTCTAAGTGTCGCGTTTCCTAAACATACATCTAACGGTAAATCAACATACAACATGTGTGCATGTGTCGGTGTACATCATTATAGTCCATTGTCCGTTTACATAGCCCTAGTTTACATTCTACTTCCATGCAAGAAAATAAAAGCAATAGGAAATTACAAAACCCCTAGCTTATACATGCTAATCCTTTGCAAAATTAAAGTGCAAGAAATAAGAGATGAGAATATGAGATGGAGGATGAGATGCTCATGAGATATATGAAACATGAAGTAAAGGATTAGTAGCACAAGGTGTAATATGATGAAAAACATAAGCAAGTAAAAATGATATAACAAATGGTGAAAGTAACAACACAAAAAGCCATCAAAACATGCCAAAAAAGTGGTAAAATACACCTAAAATTCAATCACAAAGGCAAGGTAAATATATGACTTCTAATCCTCACATTTTAACAAATTTCCAAAGGTTTCAATTCAGTTTTAACAATTGGAATTAGAGGAAAATATCAAGCCAAGCAATTAGGATGCATTTTAGGCCTATTTTGCATTTATTATTCACAAACAAAAACTCACATAACTTGTAAAGCAAGGTATTAACAAATCACATCACAAACAGTAACAAAATCACAAATTCAGAGGCATATTCACCACAAAATTCACACATCAATATTCAATATCTCATATCCAATTTTCAAGAGCAAGAACATGCAAGATTTCACAAAATTTAACACAACATAACACATAAGCAAGAAAATATCACACAAATTTTTATCAACTTTCAACATGTGAAATCATCACAAAAACGTCACAAATATATCAAGAAACATATAGGAATTTTCTAGAAATTTTCCACAAGTTTTTTAGGTATAGCAGGGGTTCAATTATCAAAACACCGTGTCAAAATAGAAAAAAAACAGACAAAAACGAAAACTGCATGGAAACAAAGCCCAAGCTCAAAGTCACTGATGGATCTGGATCATCCAAACGCCTCAGAGGCGTTGGATTGATCCAACTCCCTCAAAACCCTAGATCCAAAGGCTAGGAACTCATAGCGCACCATAAGACAAAGCAGGAACACACAACAACCAGATCTACACCGTACACGTAACTGAGAAACAGATCAAACGGCCAAAAACGAAGGAGAGACCGGTTTGGGAGCGAACCAGACTGGTTCAGGTGAACCGGTCCGGTTCACTCCCTATAAAAGCCTGTGAGCCGGTTCTCACTTCATTTCCAACCGATCTTTGTCTTTCTTCTTCTCATATCTCTCTCGTTCTCTTTTCTTCTTCGATCTAACCTAACGGCGCCGGTAAGGTGGAGGAACGATGATAAGCACACCATAAACCTTAAAGAACGACGGAATCGTCGTCTTCTCCGGTGAGAAAGACGGATTCCGTCCGTTCTTCTCTTATCTTTTCTGAAAACGAAGGTTTAACGGCGCGTTTTCATTGTTCTTCGTTCTATAACCCTAGATCTATGAAATACGAAGCATAACGAACACAAATCAGATTCTGGAAATAGATTTTTTGAGAAATTAGGGTTTACCGGAAGTTTGATCGGGGAAGAGAGTTGTAGAACACTGGAAAACTTCACGTCGTCCTCTTCGTCTTCTCTGGTAAGCTCTTTCACCGGAAATAAACTGGTTATTCTCTCCTTCTTGTTCACCAGTGTAATTCTGCTTCGTTTTTACTTCGATTCCTCTCCTTTTCTTCCTCAGTCTTCTTCTTGTGATCGCGTTCACGCTTGAATTGCAAGAAGAGGAAAAACGGTTCGGTGATGAAGATTCTCACAGAGAATCACTGAGAACCGGTGCGATTTTGATTGAATTTGGTGAGAACTTGTTGAATTGGAACGATTTCGGTTTGGATTTCTGGAAATTTGTATTGATTTCAGAGATTGAAGTTGAAGGTTGTTGAAGTTCTTGATGAACTTCTTCAACTTTCTGGGTTTCAATTCGGTTAGAAGAGAGAGAGAATGTGGAATTTTCTGTTTTGGTGAGGTGGCTCCCAATGATTGATTCTGAGGATTTCTACAGTGACGTGTTGGCTTTATAGCTGACAAGTGTGACCCTCTGGCCAATGGATTGCTGCCACGTGTTCCTGGACTGTAACTAACCCTTTGGGCCATTCTGCAATTCCTTAAATTTAAAGGACCACACTGCAATAATAGAAAAGGGACTAAAAACAAAATTTAAAAACATAAGGACTAAAGTGCAAAACAAACAAAGGACCAAAATGAAAGTAAAATAAAATTGGAATAAAATTTGGTAAATTGAAATTAAAGTAAAGTGAAACCAAAAAAATAAAATCAACAAAAGGACTAAAATGAAACAAATACACAATGAGGTATTTTAAAATACCTCTCTGTCAAAATTTTAACAGGAAATGACCAAAATGCCTCTGGGGACTAAACTGACTCAAAATGACTGTAATGCAATTTTTGAAAATGTTTTTATCAGAGAATTAAAGAAAGAATTTGTGCAAACAAGTTGAAAAGACTCAGAGACCATTTACAGGGACTGAAATGAGTTTGAATGCTGGAAATGACTAAAATACCCTTTTGTATGATTTTTGCAAATAAACTTGAAATAAAATGCAGGAAAGTGTGCAATGGATCAGAGGGACTTTCCAACGACTTGTAATGCAAGAAAAACTTTTTGGATGGTTTTAAATGCAAGAAAACACAGACAAATACACAGTTGAAAATATTTTCAAAACAAAGACAGTAAAATATGCAGATAAAGCATGGTAAAATATCAGGGTAAAACAATAGCAAATTGGCAATCTCTCAAGAGTAATAGACACATATCAGAGATGGAAAAACGTTTTGAGCAAGTATTTTTAGGTCCAAAATTAGGGTATAACAGTAGTAAGTACCTAGGAGATGACATTACTAGGACTGAGTAGTAACTCTACTGAACCTAGGATGTAACTGATTAGTAATTAAGGAAACAAGTATCTTCTTGAAGGAAATAAGTCGTAGCCTAATATAACCATTCTCTTAAACCATTAGTAAGGTAGACATAGATTAGGGCTGCCCGTTTGTAGAACTACTAAGTAATTGATAGAGGGTGTTGAAGCCTCTAGCTAGTTTTTCATGATGTTGGGTTGTTTATCATTTTTATGTTTTATGTTGCAGATAGATGGTTTGTTGCTATCTTAGAATATTTTAAAGCACCCAATCTTACGTGTGTCTCAAGCCTTCCTTTTCTTCACATATCATTTATAAAAAAAAAATCCATGTTTTACTGCATGAATCGATTCATACATATCTGAATCGTATCACAAAAGTCTGTGACTTTCTGTGAATAGATTCCTGACATGCGTGAATCATTTCACTCTGATTTATCTCAAAAATTTCATGAATCGTATCATCATATGTCTCTGACTTATGCTGAGTCGATTCACACTGTTTTGAATCATATCAACATTCATCCTGGGAAGTCTGAATCGACTCAAAAATCATTTGATGTGTATCAATCTTCAGAGCTTCTCCCTTTCCCAGATTGTCACAGATGTTGTTTATGCAGGCTTTAAACTAATAATATTATAGTGGATTTCCTTCTTGGCTTGTAGCCCCCAAATGTAGGTGACATTGCACCGAACTGGGTTACCAAATAACTTTTGCCTTTTACTTTCAGCATTTATCTTTTTGTTTTTTTGTTATCTTTAGGAATTAAGTGATTATTAATTAGCCAAAGATACCATATGAATTGTTGACCATAGACGGAGGTACCTAGTGGCTAGAACCCATTGGGTCGTGTGGTGCATTACCGAAGCTAGGAATTAACTCGTTAGTAATTAGGGAAACAAGCACCTAGTTGTCTGATTTAAGGCTATAACCTAGTAAGACCATTCTCTTGAAACCCTTAGTAAGGTAGAAGTAGATTAGGGCTTCCCGTTTGTAGAACTACTAAGTAAGCTTAGAGAGAGTGTGTTATGAGTGTCCTAATATTTATAGATGGACCTAAGGGAACCTTGTCCTTCATTGCCATGGGAAACACTGGAAAGCCAATTTAAGTTTATGTTTCAATTACCTTTGAATTACAAGACCCTGCACGTAAGGATCACCGTGCGATCAGCGCGTGCAGTCAGCCATCGGAGGGAAAGGCCTAATTAGGTACTCAATGGCTAAAACCCATTGGGTCAGGTGATGCCCTACCTATTTAGGAAACTCCCAACGACCTTATCAATTTTATAGTCACAAAAAGATAAATAAATGCGGAATTTAGATTACGTATTATCCAACAACGAATATACAGAGGGGATTCGAAGAATCCTAACCGCAGCTTACTTTTCTGCAACCAAAATAGGTAAATTTGCTCTGTTGCAAACAGATAAAAATTGCAACTTACTTTTATGCCGTCAAACTTACAAAAATATGTAACTAGAATTGTTCAGACGAAAGGACAATCCTGGTGGATACGATACTTTACTTATCACTTTATTAGTTGATGAAAACGACTGGTACACTTGCCATTTTGCAAATACGCTAGACCGTACATCACTGACAAACTTTGATTTTGGTGTCTCAAAAGTTTTGACTCTTCTTATAACAAATCAAATTGTTTTAGTAAACCTTTTAAGGATCTTGATTTGTTCAGATAGAGTCTCATAAGCTTTTTCACAGAAGGAGTATATTCGTTACAAATTTGTTCAGACATTACCTCATCGTCTTCATCAGAATCTAAATTAGGTCCAACATCATAAGATATAGTAACTACCAAACCCAGATTAGCTTCCTCCTTCTTTTCTTTAGTGTCTGAGTCTTCATCAAGCATCTCCAATGTTGCCATAAAGCTTTCATTTAGCTTTCTTTTGTAGGTCTCCTTCTTGGAGCTCCCCTTTCTTGATTAACCCTTCTGTGCCTCTCGGCATTCAGCTATGAAGTGACCAGGTTTTCCACGGTTGAAGCATTCTTTCAGACTATCTTTTCTGTCCTTGAATATGGATGTCTTGGAGTCACTGCTTCTTCTAGGAAACCTTCTTTTCTTAGTCAAGTATTGGAACCTCTTGGTTAAGTAAGCCATTTCTATAAAATCGCCATCATCATCATATTCATCATCTGGATCTTTTTCTTCTAGTTTATCAGTTTGAGGAGATTTGGCTGCCATTTCCTTATAGGTCAAGGCAACAGACTTAGACTTATTATTTGGTTCATCACCTTCAAATTCAATCTCATGACTTTTGAGGGAACTTATCAGGTTCTCCAAACTTAGCTTGTCCAAGTCTTTTGCCTCTTGTATGGAAGTAAACTTTGGCCTAAAACTTGCAGGAAGACTTCTAAGAATCTTCTTTACATGGTCTGGTACAATATATCTTTTCTTTAGAACTTGAAGTCCAGACACAATAGTTTGAAACCTTGAATACATGGTCTTACTATCTTTATCTTCATTTATCTTAAAAAGCTCATACTGGTGAACCAGTTGGTTTGCCTTAGCTTCCTTTACATGCTAATTTCCTTCACATGTAGAGCATAGTGATTTGAAGATGGCTTTTGCAGTTAATCTGTCCCTAATATTCATATATTCAACATGAGGTAAATCATCCACTAGAATTCCTCTCACTCTGAGGTGCTTTTTATATATCTTTTTTTGAGTGGATGTCAGCTTCTTCCTATTTGCCACTATTCCTTCTTCATCAACCTCAAAGTTGGTTCCATCTATAATGACTATCCCAGAGTTTGTCATCAACACCTATGACGTGACTATACATTTTGCTTTTCCACCATGAAATTTGTGTAGCATCTCCATTGAAGGATGAAGGTTTGACTGAATAACTATTTTTATCAGAGGTGGAGGTGTTGTTGACATCAGGAGTGGAAGTTTCACTAACAGAAGACATGTTTTTCTCACTGGAGCATTTTGCGTGGCACAGTTAAGTGGAAGAGCACAGACCGTGCTGATACCAACTGAAGGTGATAAAAACACAAGAAGGGGGGTTGAATTGTGTTGGTTTATTGTGGTCTCTTTTTCTAACTGTTAAATACATGGTCAAAATTTGAGGTATGCACATTCTGACTCAGAATCTGAATGCAGCAGATAAATACATAATACAATGATAAAGAGACAGAGAGAGAGAGAGAGAGAGAGAGAGAGAGAGAGAGAGAGAGAGAGAGAGAGAGAGAGAGAGAGAGAGAGAGAGAGAAATTAGACACAAAGCAATATTATACTGGTTCCTCCCTCAACACAGGAGTAGTCTAGTCCCCTTGCACATCCAAGGGATTTCACTATAATCACACATGATTGCAAAATTGCTCTGGGACTCCTCCAAGAGACTTTCTTTCTCAAGCACAACTGCTCAAGACTTCCATGCTCTACCTAAAGACTTCCTTGCTCAAGGATAACTCCAAGAGGCCTTCGCTTTCTCAACCACAACTGATTGTGACTTCCTAAGTGCTCAAGGTTTCATCAAGAGACTTGTATGCTCAGGCACGCAGGCGAGAGACTTTCAAAATGTTTACAGTAGTGAACAAATCAATTTGTTCTTACACTGGATTTAACAATGGTAGTGTAAACTTGAATAAAAAATCTAAAGTATTTTGTTCTATTTGATTTGATAGAGTAATGGCACAGTAAAAATAGCAGAGTCTTGTTAATCTTCTTCAGGTCTGAAACTCTTTAAATAGGCAGTCATTTGAGAGTCGTTGGAGAAGAGTGCCAGCGCAAATAGAGTCGTTGAGAAGCTTCAATCAAGAACGTTGGACCTTTTCTAGATATGGATAATTCTGTTGAATATGAAGGTGAGAAAAACACAAGAAGGGGGGTTGAATTGTGTTAGCTTTTTCTTCTTTTTAAACTAAGTTCAAAGTCCAGAGTCTGGTAGAGTTCAGATTCTGGACAAATGTTCAGAGTCTAATGCAGCGGATAAAGAAAATATATATATATATATATATAGAGAGAGAGAGAGAGAGAGAGAGAGAGAGAGAGAGAGAGAAGAGAAAGACACAAAGCAATTATCTTGGTTCCTTCCATAATCTGGAAGTAGTCCAGTCCCCCTCGCACTTCCAAGGAGATTTCACTAAAATAAAGTTCTGATTACAAATGCTCAATCACACAAGAAAGAGACTTCAAATACTCAAGCGCACACGCAAGATATTTCCTATGTTCAAGCACAAAAGTAAGCGACTTCTCAACAAACAAATTACACATAAATATGTTTGAGTATGAACACTTGATATACAATCTGTGGTGTTCACAATACAAAACAAATCAGACCCTTAAGACTCTAGACTTTCTAAGATATGAAAGTTTATAAAAAATTCCAAATGATTGAAGCACAACAATTTCAGTAGAGTTTTGGTACAATTTTTAATGTTGTAGAGTCTCTCCAAATCTTCAAGTCTTTATTCCTTTATATAGAGGTATGAAAGATACGTTGGAGAATTGCCAGCACATCAAAGAGTCATTGTAGAAGCTTGATCAATCACCAATGATCTGTTGCTTGATTTGGTTAATGTCCTCGGAGGGAATAATTTGAAATTCATTCCTTGTATGGAGAATTAACCAACAGAGACAAAACCGTAACAGTACTATGCGCAGACATGAGGGGAGTAGTGGTTGTACAATTGTACTATTTGTCCTTTCTCTACGCTTCTTCAGTGGATAAGAATCCAATGCCTTCTAATTCCTCTAAAATAGTCGTTGCTCCAGGCTTCTACTCCTTCTGCAATCTTATGTCTTCAAATAACCAAATTAACTGACTTCAGGTTCAGACTCTGGTGATTTCAGACTCTGGTGGCTTCAGACTCTGACTGTCAGCTTTTGATTGTCTTCAGACTTTTTCAGACTCTGACTAACAACATAACCTTCCCTTGTAAATTCCTTTGCTCTCATATGTTTTTCCAAAATCAATAGTTTGTTTAAAGACTTATAAATTTTAGTTTATGGTCATGCGACTTAAACAAATATTAGCATATCCAATTGAACTTTTAATACCTTGTTATCATCAAAACTTAAGGTGGCAATGTTAAACACATTTTGTTCTAACAGAATAGTCCTTTGAATTTCCTTTGCTGAAAGTAGAATTATCTGTTGCATTTCTTTTGTTCTTGAGGTCCTTTGTCTATTTGCACACGTAGGCAAAAGAAGACAAAAGAACTGCTCTATCAGATACTATGATAGGGACAGTTCAAAGAAGAAGATAAAACCTACGTGGATTCTGGGTCCCTCGGGATTTTCTCAAAATTGAGGGTCATCCAAGTCTGGCCGTCAACTTCTGAGTCTGATGACCTTCACAGAATCTGTTGAGGTAACTCTCCAGCTTCTGTAAGGCATCCTTCTTCTAAGGACGTTGAGTTCTAGTTGACTTTCCTTCAGATCTTCTACCATAGTATTCTAGGATTCTCTTGATCCTTCTGATGATCTTCATATATTCATTCTTAAATGATAGATCCATTTTTTGATTATGCTCACTTGAACCTATGTTAGTAATCCAATTGTTCTTCAATACTTTGTTATCATCAAAACCCTAGAGGAATTTTATCAACCATTCTTGAATTTAGGAAGTGTATGGTAGATTGAGAGGTTTTTACCATGCTTAAAACACCAACCATGGAACCGAACATATAATTTTATTTTGCATTCTATGTTATAAAGTTTATATTTAATACTCCCTATGTTGTCAACTATAAGAAAATTTTGCCTTTTTAGGTTCATACAATTAATGATGTATATGGTCTATAATATAGATCATATACATCATTAATTCAATTAATCTAAAAAATCAAAATTTTCTTGTAATTGACAACTGAGGGAGTATATTTGAGGTGATACTTTTTGAAGTAGTTGATATCATTGACAATTTAAAGAGTATATGAGTTTTCTTGTCACGATCCCAATGTAGATAATATTGGAGTTCAAAATTAAAGTCAGAGGCTTATAACTGGGAAGTTTTATTTGTCAAATTATTCCTTGTAAATATATTTTTATAAAATATTTACATTATTGTTAAGATTTATTTCAAGTTTAATAAGATCCATATTTTGAAGTTTTAATATCTTTTGTTAATGCCTTATATGAATTTTGGAGTTTAAATTTTCATGTAGTCTAAAATAGAACATCATTCTTTTTAATGTAATAACTCAAAATAATTCTTTTTTCCTTCGTAGAGCCTTATAATTATCCTCACAATAAAATAAAGGGTTAATAGGTCTTTACCCCCTGTAATATAGGTCATTTCCGGTTTTCCCCCTGTAAAATTTTTTTTTTTGATTCACCCCCTGTAAAAAAAATTTTTGATTTACCCCCCTAATAGGCCAAACAAAAACCAATTTTATTTTTTTTTTTTAGGAAATTTTCGTTTTTGTTTGGCCTATTAGGGGGGGTAAATCAAAACAATTTTTTTTTACAGGGGGTGAATCAAAAAAAAAATTTTACAGGGGGAAAAACCGGAAATGACCTATATTACAGGGGGTAAAGACCTATTAACCCTAAAATAAAAATAGGTAATGTTTTCTCAAGATCCAAGATAATAAGTCAAGTCCAAATATTAAATTTGGAATTGATGTCACAATATCAGTGCCCAGAACACAATTTAAACATAAACAATAATCCATCAAACTTTAAAGAAAAACATAATATAGGTTACAAAATAAATATCCACTTTATTTCGTACACAAACACCTTGATACTACTCCCCAGTATTGTCATGAGGATAACCTGTATATACTAATAGAAAAGAAACAAATAGAAAAAGGGGGTGAGATTCTATAATAGAAAAAGATACATTTAAATATAATATATTGAGAAATATGATATAAGCGGGTAGCGGGAATCGAACAAGCACCGTAAGCTTGGAAGGCTAAGGGTTATAATGACATTCATTCATGAACGTCTCTAATTTAAAACATAATGTAAAACTTTTGTTCCATTAAGCTCCTTTACATAATATTTTAAGAGATATATGAAATACATAAAGAAAAAATGGCACATAATATCTATGTTAGCCTTTCCGTATGAATACATATAGTATATGTAACTTAAAGTCGTACAAAAGTAGTAATGTTTTTTTTTTATTTGAGCAACAAAAGTAGTAATGTATAGAAACAAACACACATATATACATTTATGACTGCATCCCATTTTAAGCGTACACATAATTGCAAAAGAGGTACATATATCAAAAGAACCGTTCCCACACATCTACTACAATGCATATCCTACACAGAACTCGTACTTAATAAAGTAGAATATGGTAACAAGTAAAGTAAAAGAAGAACACCGCCCCTTAGGGTGAAATTTATAACATCACATTCTTACTAGTATTAGAATGTTAGGCAACTAGTCAGAGTTTCTCAACTATATAAATATGCCCTAAAATCAAGGAATCATAAAGAGTTACTAGGGTTGACAAACCCCATGAGGCCTTCACCATACAATTCTTTTAAACTTCCACCCACATCATAAAAACACTCAATATGATGTATTCTTCACAAAGTAACATAAAAAACATCATTGTTTTATTCTTCTATAAAAAATATTAATACCAGTCCCTCCATATACAATGTAGGCATGTCATAAATAAATTATCATTTAAGCACCATCATTGCCTTTCTTGAGCTACATGGTTTATCTCAATATTATTCATCACAAAATTATGCGTAACACATAAATTCTCAAGAGCAACCTTATAATTAATTTAAAAGAATAATCCATTTTCGTAAGAATAATTCATTAGGATCGTATTTCATATTCAATATTTTACTTATGTAAGATATGCCATCGATGATATATTTTTCATTTGCAATAACATGGTTATGTACTTGGAATGTTTAAGGCATTTATATGTTTATGATGCCTTAGTATATGTAAACTTATGTATGTTTTTATTTTGTAGGTTTTAGTGTGATCATTGATTATTATGATCATGAGGATTATAAGTAAGATAAAGATAAAATATCATTAGGGAAACTATGATTATGATGAAAATAAATTATGAGCATGGCAACCGACTGATGTTGCGGATATGAATGAAAATAGAAACATGACTTTGTCGTGCAAACAGAAATGATTAGTTAGTGATTTTTATGGATCAAGTTTTCATGACCTATAAAGATTATTGATGGAGAATTTCAAAATGTTTCATTGATGTTATGTCACTACCGTGTGTATGGGTGCACAAGTTGTATTATTGGTCCCATCTTTTATAAGGGGTATTATCATTATTGTGAACTTGGCTAGATGCCACTATAATGGTCTATTTTGGCCGAAAATTTGGATTGTGATCAACTTATAACATTTTGACTCCATGAGAAGTAACATGGCATTTTCACATTGTTATAGAGAGCATTTGTGGCATCATAATTTACTAGTTTGATTGTCAACAATTAGTTTAGCATTTATCAAATACATAGGAATGATCTAAAATGAACTTTAATGATGATGTATAATATGATTGTGTCCAGGATGTGTGGTGGTTTGTTTTTGTGTTGTACTTACTTCTATCCCATTATTTTGACGTTTCTAGAGTCTTGGTCCCTGATTTAAAAATGATACCCCTTTAGGGCTTTGGATTTTATTGTATTGTTAGAGTACCTCTTATACTCCTTTTTCATTATATATATATATATATATATATATATATATATATATATATATATACACCGATTTAATGTTACATCGCTGAATATTGTTTTACTCGATGCATATTTTTCAAATTTGACTGTTGGATTGTCAGTTTATATCGCATAGATCATTCACGTAAATTTTTACGAAAATTTAAAATCATTTGATACGTTATTGAGATACAACAAAATTAACGGTGTTTATAAAAGTGCATAAACCTTTAATCTTGATGTATTTTAATAACATACAAAATGATTTTAGATTTTCGTAAAAATTTACGTGAATGATCTATGTGATATAAACTTACACTCCAACGATCAAATTTGAAAAATATGCATCGAGTAAAACGATATTGAACGGTGTAACATTGGTGTAACATTAAATCGGTGTAATTTGATCCCTCAACGCTGCTACATTTCCCGGAATTAGTCACTTCAACAGTCTGCGATGAAAGATATATATATATATATATATATATATATATATATATATATATATATATATATACCCCTTAAAAAGTATATTTAAAATTGCTATAATGTGATTAAAGAAACTGCAAGGTAAAAGAAGTACATGAAAGATTTGAAAAAAAATTATAACAGTCACAATATTATAATGAGCAAATAAAATAAAAGGCTTAGAACTAAAAGGGAAATATGTTTTACCCTATTTGGGATAGCTCACACAATGACCGGAACGACACTTCGAAAGATGTTGATTAGGGCCAGGATTTTTTTTTCGGCAATCAGCGTTAGTAATACACTCTCCTGTAATATATATTAGGGGTAACGAAATATTGTTAAATATGAGTGAAACATTTTCTCTAAGATAAATAAAAAATTAGAATGAACTTACTATCACCATAAGTTACATGAAGAAACAAACAAACAAAAAGGATCGTATTATAAAGAAACTTGATAATTTTAGCCATTTTTTTTAACTTTGCATATAATTAATGTTGAATTCTTTGATCACTTTATATAGTAAAAAACTCCATCCCATGTTTACATCAAGTAAAAAACAATTAACAATTTTTCCGTTGTACAAAATTTCTCAATAAATAGAATAATTATTAAATGTAACTAAATTATATTTATGCATCATGTGTGTCCCTTTGACCCATTGAATAGATCTTAAATAAAAATATTGCATGTAATTATAGTTAAAAAAAATAAATTTATTAATAGTAAATTATTTTTTTATTACTTATCTAGCATTTCTAATGTTTGTCCCTCTGGCCCATTGAGTAAATTATTATTAATAGTATATGTGTATGTCTCTATGTATGTGTATGAAAAGCTGAACTCATATAACAGAATCAATATATCATATTTGATTCTTGCGGTTAAATAAATATGTTTAAAAGAGGAGACGTTATTAAAGGTGACCGATAAGATTCATTGGTTCACATTAGTCTTTGATAGCCAATAATTAATCTCTACATTTAATTTGTGAAGAGTAAAGAAAAAAAATCATAAAAAATAACTAATAGTCTAAAATGGTGACACAATTATTTGTATTAATTATATCTTTCATTAAATTAGTAATATCGTCATCTCTAATATTTTTATATCAATTCCTATAACTATAATTATAATAATAATAATAATAATAATAATAATAATAATAATAATAATAATAATAATAATAATAATAATAATAATAATAATATCATTCACAACTAGATTACAGGTCAGGTGGAGGTAAAAAGTAAACTTGTCCATCATGGTTTTCAACTTTCCCAAACTATATGGTACCTAACTCTAAACCAATTGACATGATAAAATAAAGACAATTGCTGTTTTGACCAAAAACTCATGGAAATGACCAAAAACACCTAGCGGTAGTTAACTACTGTTGAGTTATAAACAGAAAACCGGTGATAGTTGACTACCATTGAATTTTTTGGTCATTTCCATGTGTTTTGAGAAAATTATTGTCGTGAGAACATGTAACGCCCACTTTGATAGTGTCTAGAATAATCAAAAGTGCGTTAAAACTGATATTTGATACATTAATTTTTACAATATGAAATTGTCATCAAGACAAGAGTTCAACAACCACAACAACCGAAGTCTTATGATACATTATTCCACATAGTGATTTGTCATACAAGTCTACATATACAACCATTACAACAACATCTATAATTATACATAGCCATCAACTACTTCAACACCAAGTTGAAATCCTTGCAAGCATATTCAATCCAGAGCCTTTTCTTTACCTTTACCACGGGAAACCTGAGAACCTGAACAAAAAGGAGAGGGATGAGACATAATGCCTCAGTGAGTTCTATCTAACCCTAGCTAGTGATAACCTCGGGGAACACCTATGGTTACCACGTGTCTGCAATACAACCTGACGGTTGATTATACATGTGTGGTCATGTTTGCATAGACGGTAGTGCATGCTAGATCCGTCTTGGATTTTCTTCAAAACTTGCTATAGGCTTACTATCTCTATGTTTGACATATCGGTTAAGGGAAAAGTCTAAGACCGCTATGCCAAGATACACTCTAAGTATCGAGGTCTATCCATATGTCACATTACTAAATCGGACGATTAGGGAAAAAACCTAAGATCGTCTTCGACAAAACTGTCCTTAACCATTCTAGTCATAGGCTTGAACGTATCTAACGTCGTCTCATAACCAAAAATAATTAAGTTAGGAGTTAGCGTTGAACAATAACAATATCCGAATTCATTTTACGGAAAGCCCCGGGGTGGAGTAAACCCGAGCGCAAACCCTATCTAACCGATGGAAACCTATCTAAGGTAAACCAACGGAACTTCCTAAGTGACGTGTGGGTCCCTTACGGCTAATCCCGTTTCACCTAATGGAAACCTCTTGAGACCAACCTAGTGTGATCGCAAGAGACACGACACTTATGTGTTGTTAAAACATTCTTAGTGAAAAGATATCTAATCATGTCACATTCTATCATACTTCGTCTCTATGATGATGTTCTATTCTCGACAAACTATGCCGAGTCTCTATGTTTCTTCCCTTAATGAAATATTACTTACCCCTTCTCCTTCAAGTGAAACTCTCATAAGCCGTTCTTGATGATTATGTTATGATTGCCATGATTTTTAATTCGAGAATCGTTTTGTGTTATGAGCATTGCCTAGATGTTGTTTTGGGGTTATAAAGTTGTAAAACGTTGAAAGAAAAGCTTCGGAATGCACCACCGACCCCACAATGAGCCAACAGCCAAAAAGCATGCTGGCCAAAACAGAGCCCTGCGCTATTAGCGACCCTGGGGCGCAGCTCTTGCTGAAGAATTTCGCTATTAGCGAAATTTTCGCTAACAGCGAGTTTCTTCGGGTCTGTGGTACCAAATCTGCAATTTTTGACCCAAAACACATCCTAATGGTTCCTGCAATGCACC
Organism: Medicago sativa; assembly: GCF_051527215.1. Classification (NCBI taxonomy): domain Eukaryota; kingdom Viridiplantae; phylum Streptophyta; class Magnoliopsida; order Fabales; family Fabaceae; genus Medicago; species Medicago sativa. The sequence goes on along the minus strand of NC_140752.1, from coordinate 32,094,730 downwards.
AAAACATCCAGTAACATACAAAAGCAATAAATAACATATTCCATGGCAATTTTAACGACTAACCATCACGAATTAGCTTTAGGGTACCATAAACACAACTAGCAAAATTAGCACAATACATAACTTCCACACTAAGAAAGCTCAAACCAAAGGAAGGTTTTCTATCTAAGAACTCACCTTGCCCAAAAGAAATAAAGTTCAAGTGTTTCAAAGCTCAACCAAAACCCTAGATAGATAAGGATCAAAAGAGGAAGCTTGCTTCAAGAATCCTTAGTTGTTTTCCATCAAGAACTACTTATTCCTTTCCAAGATGCTTGCCTCAAGGAATTAACACAAAGAGTGATTGGTTAGGTAGAAGATTGGAGCCGAAATTTTAGAGAGGGAAGAGAGCAATGTTGGTGCCAAAACCTAGAGAGAGAAAGATTAAGAAAGAATGAATATTTTGGGACCTTTTGTCCTTAAATACCCCTAAAGCTCAAATTCCAAATTTGCCCCTAAACTCAGACGCGCGCATTCTATCGTTAACTAGTATTGTTCACAACATAAATGAACGGGGTATTACAGAACAACAACTTTCTAAACTAAATAACTTACTCGAATAGGAAGACTTAAACAACTCAACATATTTGAAAGGTCTCTAGCACCAAGGATTAAAAGCTTTGAATTGAAATTTGAAAGAAGATTTGGAACTTCGGAATGTGGAGTACGATAGCTATAATGTTTTTTTTATTAGGCAAAAAGGAGATTAAATAAATAAAAAATGAGATACAGAGACTGGGGGGACATAAAACCTGACCCAGGTACAACCCAAGAGGGTATCAAACATGAAAATACAAACCAGGTGGACCAACCTAATCAAACCTAATAAAACAAACATTCCCCATGAGCGCCACCTAGTGAACCCGATTACGAGAACAAAACTAGATAACAAAAAAAGGTGAAGAGTGAGCATCCACAGGATCAACCAGGTTCACAATTGGCGAATGGATTGACCGCCAACACGGTATCACGATCCACGTACCAACAACCCCCTGAACAACACAACAGGCATAACAGCTCTTTCGAGCATAACAGTCCAATCTCAATCGCAAAAACTGAGATGATAAGAGGCACCAGAGAAGAGGCAGCCCTGAAGTCTTGAGACATGCAGATCTCAACAGACCTGGAATATCAGAGAATCAAGCACAGGGACACCAATTCAACCGATTTCAAAGAACACCAAACAGCCCTTTCGGCTTAATATAACCGGACCCTTTCGAGTTTAAGTAACCAAACAACTACAAAAAAACCACATCCGATGCCACCACCCAATCTCATACTAGAAGCATACAAAAGCACAAAATGAACATCAACAACAACACAAAACAATAACAAACAAACATCAACACAACACAACACGAAACCTAAAAAAGGGAGAAATTCGAACCTAAACATATCTGAAAGGGAATATAGCTATAATGTTGATTGTAAACTTAATAAAATTGGAATCGGCAAGAGTATTTTTTTTTCTTTGGGTTAATATATGTTTACCCCCTGTAATATTAGCGAATTCTAGTTTACTTTCTGGTAAAAAAAAATTAGATTGAAATCTTGTAATATGAAGATTCTTTTGTTTTAGACCGTCACACCATATGACTGTGCAGAATCGCTGATGTGGCATGATGTGCCAGCATGTGTTGATTATGTGGCACGCTTACTGCGTAATTAATTATGTTTTTAATTTTTTTTCTTCCTATATATATAAATGAATATACATGTCAGTATTTATATATAAAAAAAACAAGAATAAACAGAAAAGAAATTAAATTAAATTAAAAAGAGATCTTGTGTTCTCCATCTTTCCGTATATGAGTTCATCTTCTCATCTTTTCTCCTTATGTGTTCCATCTTGTTTCCTAATTAAATTCCAAACCAATTATTTTATGTTCTCTCTATCCCTTTTACGTTCTGTCTTATGAAGCACGGACATTCTTCGGATAACTGTGTCCTCGTGTCAGACACGTGTCGTGTCCGACACCGACACGACACTGAGATATATAATTACACTGAATTATATGATTTTCTAAAAAAATTAGCTGTGTCGGTGTCCATGTCGTGTCCGTGTTTATATCCATGATTCATTTGTTTTCACTATCGCCTCTCTATGACTCCAAAGCAGATCTCAACTCTTCTTATTTTCCTCTGATTCCAAACCTATTTCGTTCATGGATCTTGATTACGGTGTTATTGCACATAAAAAAGACGGTGTTGTTCTTGTCAGTAACTTCAATTCTTTTGTTCCAGATCTGAGCAAAACCAACACATAACAAGATCTATATTAACCCTTTTTTTTCACACTAAACCAAGAAAGAGTGTTAAACTCTTAAAAAATGATTGAAACCTTTCTATAACTCTCACATTAATTCCTGTTGGAAAACTAGTCATTCTAGTGAAGAAAATTGGAAAGAAAAACACTATGAAAGAACTAGTGTGTGGGTGTGACTTAAAAATGTCCCACATTGGAGAGTCACCCCAACTAGTAAGTGTTTATATATGGGTTAAGGGACCTCCAAGGGTGTAACACCCATACTAAACTTATCTAGAATATTTAGAATGTGTGTTAAATTTAGTACTGGATACATTAAAATTACAATAATAAAAATTATAAAAATTTCAACTGAATAAATATATATATATATATATATATATATATCACTGCAGGATCGTACATTTGCTATCTGAATACATGTCTGGAACCGAAATAAATAATCTGAACTAGTACGACACGAGCATGTGAAAATATATCATTCAGCCTCCTGTATTGTCTCCTTGCCACGTACCACCTGCTGATCTGAAATAAAATAAAAGGGATTGGGGTGAGACGGGATGTCTCAGTGAGTTCCACCTATCCTAGGCTGTAGGCAATCTCAGGGAACCTAGGATCGCCATCTGTCTCTAAACTCAACCCTTTTTGAGTTTATACAGTTTCTTGATGCATAATTGAGCGATCGGGGGATAACTAGGATCGCTATCTTAAATACTGATTCAATCCTGATACTAATGCTGAAATCATAACTCTACTGTGATGCATAATCATGTTCATATATTGTTTTCATATTAATGTTAGAAATGTTAGCGTTGAACAAACAATATTATCTGAGTTGATTTTACGGAATAAACCCAGGTGGAGTAACCCCGGAATTTATTCCACTCTGACCGGTAATAATTTCCAACTGGCAGGAACCCAACTGACGGGGATACCGGACTCCTCTGATTATCGTGGGGTCATCCTTACGGATAGTGCCCGTTCCAACTGGCGGGAACCTTTTGTATCCTAACTGGCGAGGATAGCAAAAGCCACGGCTTATAAATTATTTAATATTATAAACTGGACTGATTTCTGATAACTGAGTTAATCCTCAACTCCACTACTGACGGGGAGCTAGAGAGGAATAACTTATCTTAACTGATTTTCTTATAATAATAATATTTCTGAACTTGATAATAAAGACGTAGTAATCCTGTCTTTATCCTGTAATTAATTCTGATGCTAACCTATTCAGGTTCTAGGCATATCGTTGTCATATGTCATTCCTAAAAGGTCATAAGATTTTCCCCATATCCTGATAAACTAAATTCGACTAATTAAGTTGAACTTCCATAACTAGGATTCTTTACTTCCAATGATTAGAAATCTACCCATAACTCTTATTCATGGTTAATCTACTCTAAACATTATCTTACACCAATATATATACATTATGGTAGAATATGATTGGGGGATACCATAACACATTTCGGCTACATATTCAATAAAATGAGAGTTTAAGTTCTTAGCCGAGCAAAACCGCTTATTACCATAAAAGTTTCATTCACATTGTCCAAGAATTGAGTCTAAGTTATAAAAATCCAACAATTTCACTTTCATGAACATTAGCCGAAATTGTGTATTTATTCCAATATACAATAAAACTTATCAAATTATTCTTCCTCCAATTACTACACTACCATAAGTATATTTATCAACATAAGAACTATTTTAGAGTACACTAGCAGGGGTACTAACTTAAGTCATAATGTCACTAATTATGTCCTAATGTACCAAAGTCATAAATTATCATTCTAGTGACATAATTAAAACTACCCAAAGGGAGGGATTTACTAACTAAAGGAACTCACCATGATATGCTCTGCTTCCATTCTAAGCTAACAAAATCCTAGCCGCTGCTCTCTTGCTCAAGCTTGCTGCAAGGTGTTCAAGATGCAACACAAACAACAATCTTCCTCACATAAATACTAATCCAGATTCTGCACAATTCTAGCATCAGACCCCGTACTTCAGAGTCACCTCCAGACTTCAATACTTGACCAAAATTCGTGAAACCGGCGCCAAAACGACGACAATTTCGTTAGCTAATCATAGCAACAAGAACCATCTGATTCGGTGTTACAGAAAGAAAGTTATTACCATTTTAGTGGAGCCCTGTCCCAAAACCCGTAACAATTTTCCAGCAGAAATTCACAACTTCAAACGCACTTTCTGAGTTCGTCACTAATCCAAATCACACGAAATTTATATCCAATTTGAAGGGAATTTAGTGTTGAATCTGAAAATCCAGTAGTTACTCAGTTCCAGGTTACACAGCCAAAACCATGACAAAAATACCAAAAATAGTCTATACGAATTTTCATCCAAATTCCATAAAATTCAGTCATAAATAGCTTATCACTCACAATCAATTCCAGAACCAGCATCAAATTCAAAATTAATGAAACACACACCTTTAAATTCTAGAATCTCTCTAAACTTCCAATCCAACTTCAGCCCTAGCCTCAACTTGTTGTACCCTTTTGATTCCTTGCTCCTATTCCTTACCCATAACATCTTGTTCATCATAAACTATTATTCATGATGGAATAGATATTTAGTCTTGATTAATAGGCCCAAAAATGAGAATGGAAAGGAAGGTTGGGATGATGAACTTTGTTTGTCTTGATCTTTTCATGTTCTAAGGTCCAAGGATGATCACTTGTATGGTGGGTTAGAATGAAGTTTGAGTGGATAAGCACGGTGGAGGATGGGGGAGTAACACGTGAGAGTGGGAGAGAGGAAGGGAGGAAAATTCTTGTTCTTTTGAGAGTGGAATGATGTAGAAGAATGGAGAAATTGGTAGAAAATATATCTTAGCCCATTTACAAAGATCTTGGATGGCATGATTACTAATATGCCCTTCAAGTTTAAAGACACAATTAACTTCCATTAATTTGTAACCATGTAATTCTTCAAGTTCATTGGAATAATGTGTGAGATGTTTACCGATTGACGTCACATTTTTCGATAAAAAAATAAGCCTTGAGAAATTATTTTCGTTTTGACATATTCAATTGATATGATAGTTTATTTAAAATTTAGTGGGATATTACACTCTTCCCCCCTTAAAGAAATTTCGTCCTCGAAATTTTAGGGGTTTACCTGCTAATAAGCACAGACAATTCCTCTATACTTTCGACTTTAGATTTCAACATACGTTTATGACTAACCGATTCTTTCTGACCGACCGAATTATCGGTTTACCTTGTTACATAAATTCATCTGACTACTTAGCCATAAATACAAACTGACTTGAATTGATATGTCAAAACTGATCTCAGAACATGTTCTCCAATCTCATAGGTTGAAAAGATTTGATAATAACTTCCTTAGATGTGAGTTGTTGAATACATTATACATTCCGAACCTAGTGGAAAGCAAAGCTAACTGATGCGTTTGATATCCCTTGAATAATTTCCTGGTTCCACGTACCCCTTATAAATCTGTCTTATGTTACTAATACTTGTTTACTTTCATTGAGCTCTGGAAAAATCTCATACGCTTATTGAAGTAACACTTTTATTGACTTCGTCGATTTTTACCTTTTCTTGAACGGATCCAATTTTTGAGTGGTCCTTCATACTACGAATGATTCCAATAAAATTTCATTTCTAAACTATGCTCCACATAACGAGGTCTTATATCAATGATCATATCATATTCTGTATAAGATCGTCCCTACGCATAACAATATCTGACGTTAAGTTTATTCCAACGAATGTAAGAACTATTTCAAATTTCACCATTATTCAACACATGAATATGAGGTGTTATTGCTAATGTCTACTATGTTTTCTGTGGAACGAATCCAAACATGATACTACCTCAAACAGCTGATGGAAGTACTAACTGACGAGTACAATCCATAAATCATATTTAAATACAAAATGTACTAACTGGCGAGTACATTAAATGTAATTCTTATCTGAGTAATAGTGCACTAACTGACGAGTACACAATACACAAGGTAGTACGACTGATAACTAAATACATAACATATATCTATAGTTATTCGACTATACTTCATCTGCATCAAGCTTTCAACATTCTTAAATTAATCAAATTACACTTTGATCCTGTCAAAATAAATAAGATTTGTAGTCATAAATTTTCTCATGAACTTACTCTTCCAAAATATACATTTCATCCTTGAACAATATTATTCTGTCTGTTACTATAGGAAACGTATTATCTTAGTCTTTTTGATAATTCCATACTCGTTACCTGAATTGGTATAATTCCATACTGTATATCACATAAAACTTTCTAACTTGTATGATATCAATCTTTTCCAGCTAAACTGATACTTTTAATTCATTCTTTGAAATCACCAAGTCGACTGACTGAGTTACATACTAGAGGTGATTTCAATTTTCTTAGATTTAACAAGGTACAGACACTTCCGTTCTACTCTTACTACATTTTCTTTGACTGCTTAAACTTTCAATATCTTTGAATGATGTGGCTTGAAAAATCCTTAGTTCATCTCTTAAAATTTTCCCACGAATATCTCATCTTAAAGTCTTAAACTATTGCACATCTTATCACTTCTTTACTGATTAATTTTTCCACTGCGCCACTCTGATTTGTTAACTTACATCGATTTAGGTATACCGGTCCAATCATACTGTAAAATTTCCCAATCTCATTACTACATGAATATTCAATTTTTCCAAGTCACTCTTCAGAGTTTACATGTTATGCACAAAGATACTAACTTCACACTTCTTGTTGTTTCGAGCATTGACTTATACCACTAGCTGGTTATCTCCAGGTATTACATATTTCCATAAGCATGTACTATACACTTATTCTCACAAAATGTTCTTTGAATAGTTCCCACATTCACATCATTTACATACTAAATATACTTGACAATCTGAGACTTATTTCCATTCTTGTCATATTAGGCAATTACACCCACGATCTCCTATGAGGTAGCTTCGACTCCAAAAATTCATTCTAGTCGACAAAAATCATTCTTTTAGTTTTTGGGACAATTACGTGAGAAAAATCATTAAAAGAAAATATTTGATTCCTTAATACTTTACTTCATTCTTAACACTTTCGCACTAACAACAACCTTCCATATAACAGAACCTTAAAATAAATTCTCAAATTCAAAAATCTTGATTAATCCTTATCACATCAACTTATTATATTCATGCGTTAACACATTTTCGTCCTCTTGATAGAGCTTGACATCATTCGTCCATTAGTTCACTGAATTTTGACAACTTATTATTTAATCTTTAGTTTCCGTTTCAATTGAAAAATTACATCTTATCTCTTACCGCTACTTGAACCTCTTTCTACTTACTGCTAAGCTTGTGTTTCTTAGTCCATGACAACTTAATAACTCATGATAGATGCAGGGGTCTAATACAATTTCCTTAGTGGACAACTCTTGTTAGCTTAGTTTCTTTGCAATTTCTTGTCAAGAAGAATACATCTGAACTGTACTTTGGTCCATACAAGATTTTTCCACTACTAATCATTCATTCTTCTTGTCTCTTATGATACATAACATCTTCACTTTCTAATTCATAAATCTAGCACTTTAGATTCAGGAGGTTTGACTAATCCGACATAGTTTATCTGACTTACGTCGTCCATTCATTGCTCACATCGGGGGGTTTCCTTGTTTGCTCCAAAATAATTTGCTTAATTTCAAATTAATTCACTTAACAACTCAGGCATTAAAACCTCGTCCATTTTGAGCGTTCAAGCTCTTTGCTCTTTAATTCCTGAGAGCTTACAGATTCCTTCAATCATATGATGACTTCCTCATACCAAGTTTCTCTTCCTATTTTGCAACCTTGAATTTGCGCTCATGACTATAACTTTACTCTGCATCTTGTTCCTGCTTCTAAACTACGGCTTCCGTTAAAGGTTTTAGATCAATCCTTAAATATTCCTGAGTCTCTTACTTTTTCACATGCGATGTATCGTTTAACCACATATCCAACAGTCTCAGGGCACTTCGTCTTTGCTTCCGGAAAAATATCATTCTTCAACTTCACAGTTTATCAGCCACCATCTGGCGTCGAATACTTCCTTATATAAATCCGCAATAAAACCTGACACCCGCACCTTCCTCCTTCGTACGCTTCATTCCTCCGAGGTCCTATTCAGCTCTCAGACATTTGTTCTAACTGTCATATACTAGTCTAAGTTGATCAGGCTCAGCTAGAGATGACATTTAGAATAAATATCTGGAACCCAATGGTCCCACTGCATTTATTGAATTCTAATGACCCAAGACACGATCTGAATCGACCTGCTCTGATACCAAATTGTAACACCCATACTAAACTTATCTAAAATATTTAGAATGTGTGTTAAATTTAGTACTGGATACATTAAAATTACAATAATAAAAATTTCAACTGAATATATATATATCACTGCAGGATCGTACATTTGCTATCTGAATACATGTCTGGAACCGAAATAAATAATCTGAACTAGTACGACACGAGCATGTGAAAATATATCATTCAGCCTCCTGTATTGTCTCCTTGCCACGTACCACCTGCTGATCTGAAATAAAATAAAAGGGATTGGGGTGAGACGGGATGTCTCAGTGAGTTCCACCTATCCTAGCCTGTAGGCAATCTCAAGGAACCTAGGATCGCCATCTGTCTCTAAACTCAACCCTTTTTGGGTTTATACAGTTTCTTGATGCATAACTGAGCGATCGGGGGATAACTAGGATCGCTATCTTAAATACTGATTCAATCCTGATACTAATGCTGAAATCATAACTCTACTGTGATGCATAATCATGTTCATATATTGTTTTCATATTAATGTTAGAAATGTTAGCGTTGAACAAACAATATTATCTGAGTTGATTTTACGGAATAAACCCAGGTGGAGTAACCCCGGAATTTATTCCACTCTGACCGGTAATAATTTCCAACTGGCGGGAACCCAGCTGACGGGGATACCGGACTCCTCTGATTATCGTGGGGTCATCCTTACGGACAGTGCCCGTTCCAACTGGCGGGAACCTTTTGTATCCTAACTGGCGAGGATAGCAAAAGCCACGACTTATAAATTATTTAATATTATAAACTGAACTGATTTCTGATAACTGAGTTAATCCTCAACTCCACTACTGACGGGGAGCTAGAGATGAATAACTTATCTTAACTGATTTTCTTATAATAATAATATTTCTGAACTTGATAATAAAGACGTAGTAATCCTGTCTTTATCCTGTAATTAATTCTGATGCTAACCTATTCAGGTTCTAGGCATATCGTTGTCATATGCCATTCCTAAAAGGTCATAAGATTTTCCCCATATCCTGATAAACTAAATTCGAATAATTAAGCTGAACTTCCATAACTAGGATTCTTTACTTCCAATGATTAGAAATCTACCCATAACTCTTATTCATGGTTAATCTACTCTAAACATTATCTTACACCAATATATATACATTATGGTAGATTATGATTGGAGGATACCATAACACATTTCGGCTACATATTCGATAAAATGAGAGTTTAAGTTCTTAGCCGAGCAAAACCGCTTATTACCATAAAAGTTTCATTCACATTGTCCAAGAATTGAGTCTAAGTTATAAAAATCCAACAATTTCACTTTCATGAACATTAGCCGAAATTGTGTATTTATTCCAATATACAATAAAACTTATCAAATTATTCTTCCTCCAATTACTACACTACCATAAGTATATTTATCAACATAAGAACTATTTTAGAGTACACTAGCAGGGGTACTAACTTAAGTCATAATGTCACTAATTATGTCCTAATGTACCAAAGTCATAAATTATCATTCTAGTGACATAATTAAAACTACCCAAAGGGAGGGATTTACTAACTAAAGGAACTCACTATGATATGCTCTGGTTCCATTCTAAGCTAACAAAATCCTAGCTGCTGCTCTCTTGCTCAAGCTTGCTGCAAGGTGTTCAAGATGCAACACAAACAACAATCTTCCTCACATGAATACTAATCCAGATTCTGCACAATTCTAGCATCAGACCTCGTACTTCAGAGTCACCTCCAGACTTCAATACTTGACCAAAATTCGTGAAACCGGTGCCAAAACGACGATAATTTCGTTAGCTAACCAAACCAACAAGAACCACCTGATTCGGTGTTACAGAGAGAAAGTTATTACCATTTTAGTGGAGCCCTGTCCCAAAACCCGTAACAATTTTCCAGCAGAAATTCACAACTTCAAACGCACTTTCTGAGTTCGTCACTAATCCAAATCACACGAAATTTATATCCAATTTGAAGGGAATTTAGTGTTGAATCTGAAAATCCAGTAGTTACTCAGTTCCAGGTTACACAGCCAAAACCATGACAGAAATACCAAAAATAGTCTATACGAATTTTCATCCAAATTCCATAAAATTCAGTCATAAATAGCTTATCACTCACAATCAATTCCAGAACCAGCATCAAATTCAAAATTAATGAAACACTCACCTTTAAATTCTAGAATCTCTCTAAACTTCTTCAGCCCTAGCCTCAACTTGTTGTACCCTTTTGATTCCTTGCTCCTATTCCTTACCCATAACTTCTTGTTCATCATAAACTATTATTCATGATGGAATAGATATTTAGTCTTGATTAATAGGCCCGAAAATGAGAATGGAAAGGAAGGTTGGGATGATGAACTTTGTTTGTCTTGATCTTTTCATGTTCTAAGGTCGAAGGATGATCACTTGTATGGTGGGTTAGAATGAAGTTTGAGTGGATAAGCATGGTGGAGGATGGGGGAGTAACACGTGAGAGTGGGAGAGAGGAAGGGAGGAAAATTCTTGTTCTTTTGAGAGTGGAATGATGTAGAAGAATGGAGAAATTGGTAGAAAATATATCTTAGCCCATTTACAAAGATCTTGGATGGCATGATTACTAATATGCCCTTCAAGTTTAAAGACACAATTAACTTCCATTAATTTGTAACCATGTAATTCTTCAAGTTCATTGGAATAATGTGTGAGATATTTACCGATTGACGTCACATTTTTCGATAAAAAAATAAGCCTTGAGAAATTATTTTCGTTTTAACATATTCAATTGATATGATAGTTTATTTAAAATTTAGCGGGATATTTCAAAGGGTGTGCCCTTGGGGTACCCAATTTTGTGAATGGGTGAACGCTTACAAAATATATATATATATATCACACGCGCGGCGACGCCGCCGTCCGTCCGATCGGCCGGGTTTGGGCTTGGGTTGTGGGTTCGTGGATTAAAAAAAATGATATATATTTTTTTGTCACTTGAAAATGTTAAATTAATTAATTAATTAATTTTTCATTATACGAAAGCGTTACGCGTAACAAATGAATGTGTTACGATCCGACCCGATCCAAAACGCGTATCCAGAAACTTCCGGATATATCCAATTAAGAAACAAAACGTGTTTGCTTAAGGATTAAGCAGACTTAATCCCCAAGTCACGCGTTTTTTGTTACGAACTCTTCCTATAAAAGGAGAGCTCGCCCCACTCATTCCACACACCAAATCTCACAGTCGATGCTTCCTGTGCGGTTTCTCTCTTCTCCCTCCGATTTGTGTTAACGAATCATTCTTCATCTTCTACTCCTTTCTGTCCCGTCGGTTTCGAATAGAAAGGTTACGTACCGTATCGAGTGGCTTCGATCAAACGATTGAACCATACTTTGAGGTGTAATTCTCGAGCGACTATATATTGTGCAGTATATACTCATAACAGTGATCTGGGCTGTTTTATCCTGGAGACGGCGTGGTTGTTAGTCTACCTTGCACAAACTATGGTAGTGCCGCGAAACGTCTTAAAGAAAGCGACCTGGTCGTGACTCACCCAGTAATTTCGTTCAGTATAATTTTTAAATCGAAAAATCATAAATTTTAAGACGTTTTTGAAAACATGAGTACCAACAACGAAATTACTGTATCTGGAACAAATATTAGCATATCCAATTGAACTTATAAATTTTAGTTTATGGTCCTGCGCACTTAAACAAATATTAGCATATCCAATTGAACTTTTAATACCTTGTTATCATCAAAACATAAGGTGGCAATGTTAAACACATTTTGTTCTAACAGAATAGTCCTTTGAATTTCCTTTGCTGAAAGTAGAATTATCTGTTGCATTTCTTTTGTTCTTGAGGTCCCTTGTCTATTTGCACACATAGGAAAAAGAAGACAAAAGAACTGCTCTATCAGATACTATGATAGGGACAGTTCAAAGAAGAAGATAAAACCTACGTGGATTCTGGGTCCCTCGGGATTTTCTCAAATTTGAGGGTCATCCAATTCTGGCCGTCAACTTCTGAGTCTGATGACCTTCACAGAATCTGTTGAGGTAACTCTCCAGCTTCTGTGAGGCATCCTTCTTCTAAGGACGTTGAGTTCTAGTTGACTTTCCTTCAGATCTTCTACCATAGTATTCTAGGATTCTCTCGATCCTTATGATGATCTTCATATATACATTCTTAAATGATAGATCCATTTTTTGATTATGCTCACTTGAACCTATGTTAGTAATCCAATTGTTCTTCAATACTTTGTTATCATCAAAACCCTAGAGGAATTTTATCAACCATTCTTGAATTTAGGAAGTGTATGGTAGATTGAGAGGTTTTTACCATGCTTAAAACACCAACCATGGAACCGAACATATAAGTTTATTTTGCATTCTATGTTATAAAGTTTATATTTAATACTCCCTATGTTGTCAACTATAAGAAAATTTTGCCTTTTTAGGTTCATACAATTAATGATGTATATGGTCTATAATATAGATCATATACATCATTAATTCAATTAATCTAAAAAATCAAAATTTTCTTATAATTGACAACTGATGGAGTATATTTGAGGTGATACTTTTTGAAGTAGTTGATATCATTGACAATTTAAAGAGTATATGAGTTTTCTTGTCACGATCCCAATGTAGATAATATTGGAGTTCAAAATTAAAGTCAGAGGCTTATAACTGGGAAGTTTTATTTGTCAAATTATTCCTTGTAAATATATTTTTATAAAATATTTACATTATTGTTAAGATTTATTTCAAGTTTAATAAGATCCATATTTTGAAGTTTTAATATCTTTTGTTAATGCCTGATATGAATTTTGGAGTTTAAATTTTCATGTAGTCTAAAATAGAACATCATTCTTTTTAATGTAATAACTCAAAATAATTCTTTTTTCCTTCGTAAAGCCTTATAATTATCCTCACAATAAAATAAAGTGTTAATAGGTCTTTACCCCCTGTAATATAGGTCATTTCCGGTTTTCCCCCTGTAAAATATTTTTTTTTATTCACCCCCCTGTAAAAAAAAATTTTGATTTACCCCCCTAATAGGCCAAACAAAAACCAATTTTATTTTTTTTTTAGGAAATTTTCGTTTTGTTTGGCCTATTAGGGGGGGTAAATTAAAACAAATTTTTTTTACAGGGGGTGAATCAAAAAAAAAAATTTACAGGGGGAAAACCGGAAATGACCTATATTACAGGGGGTAAAGACCTATTAACCCTAAAATAAAAATATGTAATGTTTTCTCAAGATCCAAGATAATAAGTCAAGTCCAAATATTAAATTTGGAATTGATGTCACAATATCAGTGCCCAGAACACAATTTAAACATAAACAATAATCCATCAAACTTTAAAGAAAAACATAATATAGGTTACAAAATAAATATCCACTTTATTCTCGTACACAAACACCTTGATACTACTCCCAAGTATTGTCATGAGGATAACCTGTATATACTAATAGAAAAGAAACACATAGAAAAAGGGGGTGAGATTCTATAATAGATAAAGATACATTTAAATATAATATATTGAGAAATATGATATAAGCGGGTAGCGGGAATCGAACAAGCATCGTAAGCTTGGAAGGCTAAGGGTTATAATGACATTCATTCATGAACGTCTCTAATTTAAAACATAATGTAAAACTTTTGTTCCATTAAGCTCCTTTACATAATATTTTAAGAGATATATGAAATACATGAAGAAAAAATGGCACATAATATCTATGTTAGCCTTTCAGTATGAATACATATATTATATGTAACTTAAAGTTGTACAAAAGTAGTAATGTTTTTTTTTATTTGAGCAACAAAAGTAGTAATGTATAGAAACAAACACACATATATACATTTATGACTGCATCCCATTTTAAGCATACACATAATTGCAAAAGAGGTACATATATCAAAAGAACCGTTCCTACACATCTACTACAATGCATATCCTACACAGAACTCGTACTTAATAAAGTAGAATATGGTAACAAGTAAAGTAAAAGAAGAACACCGCCCCTTAGGGTGAAATTTATAACATCACATTCTCACTAGTATTAGAATGTTAGGCAACTAGTCAGAGTTTCTCAACTATATAAATATGCCCTAAAATCAAGGAATCATAAAGAGTTACTAGGGTTTCCACACCAAAGAGTTACTAGGGTTGACAAACCCCATGAGGCCTTCACCATATAATTCTTTTAAACTTCCACCCACATCATAAAAACACTCAATATGATGTATTCTTCACAAAGTAACATAAAAACATCATTGTTTTATTCTTCTATAAAAAATATTAATATCAGTCCCTCCATATACAATGTAGGCATGTCATAAATAAATTATCATTTAAGCACCATCATTGCCTTTCTTGAGCTACATGGTTTATCTCAATATTATTCATCACATAATTATGTGTAACACATAAATTCTAAAGAGCAACCTTATAATTAATTTAAAAGAATAATCCATTTTCGTAAGAATAATTCAGTAGGATCGTATTTCATATTCAATATTTTACTTATGTAAGATATGTCATCGATGATATATTTTTCATTTGCAATAACATGGTTATGTACTTGGAATGTTTAAGGCATTTATATGTTTATGATGCCTTAGTATATGTAAACTTATGTATGTTTTTATTTTGTAGGTTTTAGTGTGATCATTGATTATTATGATCATGAGGATTATAAGTAAGATAAAGATAAAATATTATTAGGGAAACTATGATTATGATGAAAATAAATTATGAGCATGGCAACCGACTGATGTTGCAGATATGAATGAAAATAGAAACATGACTTTGTCGTGCAAACAGAAATGATTAGTTAGTGATTTTTATGGATCAAGTTTTCTTGACCTATAAAGATTATTGATGGAGAATTTCAAAATGTTTCATTGATGTTATGTCACTACCGTGTGTATGGGTGCACAAGCTGTATTATTGGTCCCATCTTTTATAAGGGGTATTATCATTATTGTGAACTTGGCTAGATGCCACTATAATGGTCTATTTTCGCCGAAAATTTGGATTGTGATCAACTTATAACATTTTGACTCCATGAGAAGTAACATGGCATTTTCACATTGTTATATAGAGCATTTGTGGCATCATAATTTACTAGTTTGATTGTCAACAATTAGTTTAGCATTTATCAAATACATAGGAATGATCTAAAATGAACTTTAATGATGATGTATAATATGATTGTGTCCAGGATGTGTGGTGGTTTGTTTTTGTGTTGTACTTACTTCTATCCCATTATTTTGACGTTTCTAGAGTCTTGGTCCCTGATTTAAAAATGATACCCCTTTAGGGCTTTGGATTTTATTGTATTGTTAGAGTACCTCTTATACTCCTTTTTCATTATATATATATATATATATATATAACACAGATTTAATGTTACATCACTGAATATCGTTTTACTCGATGCATATTTTTCAAATTTGACTGTTGGATTGTCAGTTTATATCGCATAGATCATTCACCTAAATTTTTACGAAAATTTAAAATCATTTGATACGTTATTGAGATACAACAAAATTAACGGTGTGTATAAAAGTGCATAAACCTTTAATCTTGATGTATTTTAATAACATACAAAATGATTTTAGATTTTCGTAAAAATTTACGTGAATGATCTATGTGATATTAACTTACACTCCAACGATCAAATTTGAAAAATATGCATCGAGTAAAACTATATTGAACGGTGTAACATTGGTGTAACATTAAATCGGTGTAATTTGATCCCTCAACTCTGCTAAATTTCCTGGAATTAGTCACTTCAACAGTCTGCGATGAAAGATATATATATATATATATATATATATATATATATATATATATATATATATATATATATATATATATACCCCTTAAAAAGTATATTTAAAATTGCTATAATGTGATTAAAGAAATTGCAAGGTAAAAGAAGTACAAGAAAGATTTGAAAAAAAATTATAACAGTAACAATATTATAATGAGCAAATAAAATAAAAGGCTTAGAACTAAAAGGGAAATATGTTTTACCCTATTTGGGATAGCTCACACAATGACCGGAACGACACTTCAAAAGATGTTGATTAGGGCCAGGATTTTTTTTTGGCAATCAGCGTTAGTAATACACTCTCCTGTAATATATATTAGGGGTAACGAAATATTATTAATTATGAGTGAAATATTTTCTCTAAGATAAATAAAAAATTAGAATGAACTTACTATCACCATAAGTTACATGAAGAAACAAACAAACAAAAAGGATCGTATTATAAAGAAACTTGATAATTTTAGCCATTTTTTTTAACTTTGCATATAATAAATGTTGAATTGTTTGATCACTTTATATAGTAAAAAACTCCATCCCATGTTTACATCAAGTAAAAAAAATTTAACAATTTTTCCGTTGTACAAAATTTCTCAATAAATAGAATAATTATTAAATGTAACTAAATTATATTTATGTATCATGTTTGTCCCTTTGACCCATTGAATAGATCTTAAATAAAAATATTGCATGTAATTATAGTTAAAAACAAATTTATTAATAGTAATTTTTTTTTTATTACTTATCTAGCATTTCTAATGTTTGTGCCTCTGACCCATTGAGTAAATTATTATTATTAATAGCATATGTGTATGTCTGTATGTATGTGTATATAGAAGAAGGCGCGGGGGGGGGGGGGGGGGGGGGGGGGGGGGGGGGGGGGGTGTGGGTGGAAACCAACATTATATTATGTTGGTATATGAAAAGCTGAACTCATATAACAGAATCAATATATCATATTTGATTCTTGCAGTTAAATAAAATATGTTTAAAAGAGGAGACGTTATTAAAGGTGACCGATAAGATTCATTGGTTCATATTAGCCTTTGATAGCCAATAATTAATCTCTACATTTAATTTGTGAAGAGTAAAGAAAAAAATCATAAAAAATAACTAATAGTCTAAAATGGTGCCACAATTATTTGTATTAATTATATCTTTCATTTAATTAGTAATACCGTCATCTCTAATATTTTCATATCAATTCCTATAACTATAATAATAATAATAATAATAATAATAATAATAATAATAATAATAATAATAATAATAAAAAATCATTCATAACTAGATTACAGGTCAGGTGGAGGTAAAAAGTAAACTTGTCCATCATGGTTTTCAACTTTCCCAAACTAAATGGTACCTAACTCTAAACCAATTGACATGATAAAATAAAGACAATTGCTGTTTTGACCAAAAACTCATGGAAATGACCAAAAACACCTAGCGGTAGTTAACTACTGTTGAGTTATAAACAGAAAACCGGTGATAGTTGACTACCATTGAATTTTTTGGTCATTTCCATGTGTTTTGAGAAAATTATTGTCGTGAGAACAACAACTTTCTAAACTAAATAACTTACTCGAATAGGAAGACTTAAACAACTCAACATATTTGTAAGGTCTCTAGCACCAAGGATTAAAAGCTTTGAATTGAAATTTGAAAGAAGATTTGGAACAACGGATTGTGGAGTACGATAGCTATAATGTTTTTTTTATTAGGCAAAAAGGAGATTAAATAAATAAAAAATGAGATACAGAGACTGGGGGGGACATAAAACCTGACCCAGGTACAACCCAAGAGGGTATCAAACATGAAAATACAAACCAGGTGGACCAACCTAATCAAACCTAATAAAACAACATTCCCCATGAGCGCCACCTAGTGAACCCGATTACGAGAACAAAACTAGATAACAAAAAAAGGTGAAGAGTGAGCATCCACAGGATCAACCAGGTTCACAATTGGCGAATGGATTGACCGCCAACACGGTATCACGATCCACGTACCAACAACCCCCTGAACAACGCAGCAGGCATAACAGCTCTTTTGAGCATAACAGTCCAATCTCAATCGCAAAAACTGAGATGATAAGAGGTACCAGAGAAGAGGCAGCCCTGAAGTCTTGAGACATTCAGATCTCAACAGACCTAGAATATCAGAGAATCAAGCACAGGGACACCAATTCAACCGATTTCAAAGAACACCAAATAGCCCTTTCGGCTTAATATAATCGGACCCTTTCGAGTTTAAGTAACCAAACCACTGCAAAAAAATCACATCCGATGCCACCACCCAATCTCATACCAGAAGCATACAAAAGCACAAAATGAACATCAACAACAACACAAAACAATAACAAACAAACATCAACACAACACAACACGAAACCTAAAAAACGGCAAAATTTGAGCCTAAACATATCTGAAAGGGAATATAGCTATAATGTTGATTGCAACCTTAATAAAATTGGAATCGGCAAGAGTATTTTTTTTTCTTTGGGTTAATATATGTTTACCCCCTGTAATATTAGCGAATTCTGGTTTACTTTCCGATAAAAAAAAATTAGATTGAAATCTTGTAATATGAAGATTCTTTTGTTTTAGACCGTCACACCATATATGACTGTGCAGAATCGCTGATGTGGCATGATGTGTCAGCATGTGTTGATTATGTGGCACGCTTACTCCGTAATTAATTATGTTTTTAATTTTTTTTTCTTCCTATATATATAAATCAACATACATGTCAGTATTTATATATAAAAAAAAAACAAGAATAAACAGAAAAGAAATTAAATTAAATTAAAAAGAGATATTGTGTTCTCCATGTTTCCGTATATGAGTTCATCTTCTCATCTTTTCTCCTTCTGTGTTCCATCTTGTTTCCTAATTAAATTCCAAACCAATTATTTTATGTTCTCTCTATCCCTTTTACATTCTATCTTATGAAGCACGGACATTCTTCGGATAACTGTGTCCTCGTGTCTGACACGTGTCGTGTCGGACACCGACACGACACTGAGATATATAATTACACTGAATTATATGATTTTCTAAAAAAATTAGCTGTGTCGGTGTCCATGTCGTGTCCGTGTTTATATCCGTGATTCATTTGTTTTCACTATCGCCTCTCTATGACTCCAAAGCAGATCTCAACTCTTCTTATTTTCCTCTGATTCCAAACCTATTTCGTTCATGGATCTTGATTACGGTGTTATTGCACATAAAAAAGACGGTGTTCTTCTAGTCAGTAACTTCAATTCTTTTGTTCCAGATCTGAGCAAAACCAACACATAACAAGATCTATATTAACCCTTTTTTTTTCACACTAAACCAAGAAAGAGTGTTAAACTCTTAAAAAATGATTGAAACCTTTCTATAACTCTCACATTAATTCCTGTTGGAACACTAGTCATTCTAGTGAACAAAATTGGAAAGAAAAACACTATGAAAGAACTAGTGTGTGGGTGTGACTTAAAAATGTCCCACATTGGAGAGTCACCCCAACTAGTAAGTGTTTATATATGGGTTAAGGGACCTCCAAGGGTGTGCCCTTGGGGTACCCAATTTTGTGAACGGGTGAACGCTTACAAAATATATATATCACGCACGCAGCGGCGTCGCTGCCGTCCGACCGGCCGGGTCGGGCTTGGGCTTGGGTCGTGGGTTCGTGGATTAAAAAAAATGATATATATTTTTTTGTCACTTGAAAATGTTAAATTAATTAATTAATTTTTCATTATACGAAAGTGTTACGCATAACAAATGAATGTGTTACGATCCGACCCAATCCAAAACGCGTATCCAGAAACTTCCGGATATATCCAATTAAGAAACAAAACGCGTTTGCTTAAGGATTAAGCAGACTTAATCCCCAAGTCACGCATTTTTTGTTACGAACTTTTCCTATAAAAGGAGAGCTCGCCCCACTCATTCCACACACCAAATCTCACAGTCGATGCTTCCTATGCGGTTTCTGTCTTCTCCCTCCGATTTGTGTTAACGAATCATTCTTCATCTTCTACTCTTTTCTGTCCCGTCGGTTTCGAATAGAGCGGTTACGTACCGTATCGAGTGGCTTCGATCAAACGATTGAACCATACTTTGAGGTGTAATTCTCGAGCGACTATATATTGTGCAGTATATACTCGTAACAGTGATCTGGGCTGTTTTGTCCTGGAATCGGCGTGGTTGTTAGTCTACCTTGCACAAACTACGGTTGTGCCGTGAAACGTCTTAAAGAAAGCGACCTGGTCGTGACTCACCCAGTAATTTCGTTCGGTATAATTTTTAAATCGAAAAATCAACAATTTTAAGACGTTTCTGAAAACATGAGTACCAACAACGAAATTAGTGTATCTGGAACAGCTATCGATTTCAACAAACCGTTTAAGTTTCACGGTAGTAACTTCAAGCGTTGGCAAACAAAGATGATGTTTTTCTTAACTACGAAAAAGGTTGCCTACGTCTTGAAGGACAACATACCTGTGATACCATCGATGTCTGTTCCTATGGAAACGACTAGTAACGGTAAGACAGCAGTGTCTACAGATTCTTCTGTATCTGCTACTAATGCTGAGTTGGAAAGGCTTAATGCCGAACATGCTGAAAAGGTGAAACAGGCTGAAAAGGATATACTCTTTTGGCATGAAAATGATTACCTGTGCAAGAATTACATATTGAACTGTCTTGCGGATCATCTATATGATCTGCATCTGATTCATAAGACATCTAAGGATGTTTGGGATGCTCTTCATAATAAATATAATACTGAAGAGGCTGGCTCAAAGAAATTTGCTGTGAGCCGGTACCTAAACTATAAGATGAACGACGAGAAATCTGTCGAAGAACAGTCCCAGGAGCTTCAGAATATAGCTCATGAGATTTTTGTTGAAGGGATTCAATTACCTGAGCAGTTTCAGATTGCTGTGATAATTGATAAACTGCCCCCTGCTTGGAAGGACTTCAAGAATGCCCTTAGGCATAAGACTAAGGAGTTTTCTCTTGAAAGTCTGATTACTCGACTTCGTATTGAAGAAGAGGCAAGAAAACAAGAACTGAATGAAGAGGTGTTTGCTGTCTCGAACAACAACACTAAAAAGAAATCTGTGGGTGCTGTTCTGAAGCCTGCTGGCAAACAATTTAAGAATCAGAACCGTCCTGCAAATAAGAATTCCAATCGGAATAAGAATGGGAACCCACAAAAGGGCCCAAGAGCTCAACCATCAAAGAATGACCCTGCTCAACCGTTTAATTGCTACAATTGCGGACAACCAGTTCATATGGCACGAAAGTGTAGAAACCCATCCACTAGATCGGCTCAAGCTCAGGCTCACTTGGCAACAAATGAGGAGCAGCCGTATACTGCAATGATAACTGGAATCAACATGGTGGGTGGATTTGATGGT
This sequence comes from Medicago sativa, assembly GCF_051527215.1. Taxonomy (NCBI): domain Eukaryota; kingdom Viridiplantae; phylum Streptophyta; class Magnoliopsida; order Fabales; family Fabaceae; genus Medicago; species Medicago sativa. Next base: position 32,072,840 of record NC_140752.1, on the reverse strand, counting down.
TGGTGGATAGACACTGGTGCCTCTCGCCATGTCTATTATGAACGTGCTATGTTCAAGACATACACTGCTGCTGAAGATCAGAAAGTGTTGTTGGGAGATTCCCACACCACTGAAGTTGTTGGAATCGGAGATGTGGAGCTGAAATTCACCTCCGGGAAGACTCTCATATTGAAGGATGTGATGCACACTCCTAGAATTAGGAAAAATTTAGTTTCTGGTTTTTTATTGAATAAGGCTGGTTTTGAACAGATCATAGCATGTGATATGTACTCTATTACTAAGGATGGGGTTTTTGTTGGGAAAGGGTATGCTACTGATGGAATGTTTAAATTGAATATCATGAATAAAATTTCTCCTTCTGCTTATATGTTGTGTGATTTTAATATTTGGCATGCACGACTCTGTCACGTTAATAAACGAATCATTTCTAATATGAGTAATCTTGGTTTAATTCCTAAGTTATCTTTGAATGAATTTGAAAAATGTCAGTTTTGTAGTCAAGCAAAAATAGCAAAAGGATCGCATAAATCTGTAAAAAGAGAAACTGAACCATTTGAATTAGTACATTCTGATATTTGCGAACTTGATGGCAACTTGACTAGAAACGGGCAAAGATACTTTATAACTTTCATCGATGATTGCTCTGATTACACTTATGTGTATTTAATGAAAAACAAAAGTGATGCGCTTGATATGTTTAAAATATTTGTCAAAGAAATTGAAACTCAATTCAATAAAAGAATCAAGCGTTATCGTAGTGACAGAGGCACCGAATACTTATCACACACATCTAATGAGTATTATAAAGAGCTCGGAATAATTCATGAAACTACTGCACCTTACTCTCCTGAAATGAACGGTAAAGCGGAAAGAAAAAATAGAACCTTTACCGAGTTAGTAGTTGCAATCATGCTTAATTCCGGCGCAGCGCCTCATTGGTGGGGGGAAATTTTATTAACTGTTAGCTACGTGCTAAATAGAGTACCAAAAACTAAGAACAAAATTTCTCCTTATGAAATTTTGAAGAAAAGACAACCTAATTTGTCTTATATTCGAACATGGGGCTGTCTAGCCTATGTAAGGATTCCTAATCCCAAGAGAGTCAAACTAGCAAGTAGAGCCTATGAATGTGTATTCATTAGGTATTCCTTGAACAGTAAAGCATATAGGTTTTATGACCTAAAGGCTAAAGTGATCATAGAATCAAATGACGCTGATTTCTATGAAACGAAATTTCTCTTTCTATCAAGAGATAGTGGGGGCGTAAATATGAACTCTACACCTGATCCCAATCCAGTGATTAAGGATAGTGATAAGAACATCATAACTGATGTAACAGAACTTCGAAGAAGTAAAAGAGCAAGAACTGCTAAAGAGTATGGACCCGAATATGTGGTCAATACATTAGAAGAGGATCCATCAAATCTTAAGGAAGCTTTGTCTTCCTTGGATGCTGACTTATGGCAAGAAGCTATAAATGATGAAATGGATTCTCTACAGTCTAACGAAACTTGGCATTTGACTGAACTACTTCCAGGCTGCAAACCAATAGGTTGTAAATGGATTTTGAAAAGGAAACTGAAACCTGATGGAACTGTTGATAAATACAAGGCACGCCTTGTAGCCAAAGGTTTCAGACAAAGAGAAAATATAGATTTTTTCGATACCTACTCACCAGTTACTCGAATCACATCCATAAGGGTACTAATTTCCTTGGCTGCTATTTATAACTTGATTGTACACCAAATGGATGTGAAAACTGCTTTTTTGAATGGTGAGTTGGAAGAAGAAATCTATATGGAGCAACCTGAAGGTTTTGTAGTCCATGGACAGGAAAGCAAAGTATGTAAGTTAGAGAAATCTCTGTATGGTCTAAAACAAGCCCCTAAGCAATGGCATGAAAAGTTTGACAACTTAATGATTTCGAATGAGTTCAAAGTGAATGAAAGTGACAAATGTATCTACTACAAGTATGATAAAAACATTTGCACTATCATATGTCTATATGTAGACGACCTACTCATATTTGGGTCAAACATTCCTGCCATAAATTCTGTGAAATCACTGTTGAGTAACAACTTTGATATGAAGGACCTAGGAGAAGCTGATGTAATTCTTGGCATCAAGATTACTAAATCAGATAAAGGAATTTCCTTGGATCAGTCTCATTACGTTGAGAAGATATTAAGGAAATACAACTACATTGATTGTAAACCTGCAAGCACACCCTATGATCCAAGTGTAAAACTTTTTAAGAACACTGGAGATGGTGTTAGACAAACTGAATATGCGAGCATCATTGGCAGTTTCAGATATGCCACTGATTATACTAGACCCGACATTGCCTATGTCGTGGGACTTTTATGCAGATTTACAAGTAGGCCAAGCAAGGAACATTGGCATGCTATTGAGAGAGTCATCAGATACCTGAAAGGGACTATGACATTAGGACTGCATTATCAAAAATATCCTGCTGTACTTGAAGGGTACTGTGATGCAGATTGGAACACCTTGTCGGATGATTCCAAAGCGACCAGTGGCTATATATTTAGCATAGCTGGAGGAGCTGTTTCTTGGAAGTCTAAGAAGCAGACCATTCTGGCTCAGTCCACAATGGAATCTGAGATGATAGCACTAGCTACTGCTAGTGAAGAAGCAAGTTGGCTAAGATCCTTGCTAGCTGAAATCCCTTTATGGGAGAAACTGATACCAGCTGTGTTAATTCATTGCGATAGTACCGCAGCTATTGCAAAGATTAAGAATTGTTATTACAATGGTAAGAGACGACAGATAAGGCGAAAACACAGCACGATTAGAGAGTGTATCTCTAATGGAGCGGTTAGAGTTGATTTTGTACGTATGAATGAAAACTTAGCTGATCCTTTGACGAAAGGACTTAATAAAGAGAAAGTCCGAGAAACATCCAGTAGGATGGGACTAATGTCTATAGCCCACTGAATGATGGTAACCCGACCTATATGACTGGAGATCCCAAGATTTAGGTTCAATGGGTAAGAACAAGTCATGAAGTGGTAGAACATGCTATGAGAGAAAGAATATAGAAAGCATGATCCTGCAGCGAAAGAAGGATGAGGTAATAGTAACTTTTAATGAGCTATATACTCTATGTTGAGTGGGGTACATAGCTACAGGAGTACCCTTGATAGACTCACCTATACGAATGTGGAACTTAGGCCGGTCCTATGGAATTTCAAGGCAGAATTCCTAGAGCATTCGTTAAAACCGGGATACACGTGCAGGGCCTTAAAAAACGCACGGGCTTTTAGAATACACCTATGAAAAGGTTTGTGTGTGGATTCTATGTCTGAGATAGAGTTCAATGCTGTAAGCAACTCTTGTTAAATCAGAATACCTTCCACTATGCAAAGGTTCAAGTTGTTGGCGACACCTTTGTATATTAGCAAATCTTATGGAAACGTTTTTTCGAAACCATTTTGAAGTCAAGTGGGGGACTGTTGGAACACTAGTCATTCTAGTGAAGAAAATTAGAAAGAAAAACACTATGAAACAACTAGTGTGTGGGTGTGACTTAAAAATGTCCCACATTGGAGAGTCACCCCAACTAGTAAGTGTTTATATATGGGTTAAGGGACCTCCAAGGGTGTGCCCTTGGGGTACCCAATTTTGTGAACGGGTGAACGCTTACAAAATATATATATCTCGCGCGCGACGACGACGCCGCCGTCCGTCCGGTCGGGTCGGGCCGGGTTTGGGCTTGGTTCGTGGATTAAAAAAAATGATATTTTTTTTTTGTCACTTGAAAATGTTAAATTAATTAATTAATTAATTTTTCATTATACGAAAGCGTTACGCGTAGCAAATGAATGTGTTACGATCCGACCCGATCCAAAACGCATATCCAGAAACTTCCGGATATATCCAATTAAGAAACAAAACGCGTTTGCTTAGGGATTAAGCAGACTTAATCCCCAAGTCACGTGTTTTTTGTTACGAACTCTGCCTATAAAAGGAGAGCTCGTCCCACTCATTCCACACACCAAATCTCACAGTCGATGCTTCCTGTGCGGTTTCTCTCTTCTCCCTCCGATTTGTGTTAACGAATCATTCTTCATCTTCTACTCCTTTCTGTCCCGTCGGTTTCGAATAGAGCGGTTATGTACCGTATCGAGTGGCTTCTATCAAACGATTGAACCATACTTTGAGGTGTAATTCTTGAGCGACTATATACTGTGCAGTATATACTCGTAACAGTGATCTGGGTTGTTTTATCCTGGAGACGGCGTGGTTGTTAGTCTACATTGCACAAACTACGGTAGTGCCGTGAAACGTCTTAAAGAAAGCGAACTGGTCGTGACTCACCCATTAATTTCGTTCGGTATAATTTTTAAATCGAAAAATCAACAATTCCTAACCATAATCTAATGACACAACATTCTCAAAGCACGTTTAATTACACATAATTAACACACTCAAAATCATCATTTAGCAAAGTCACAAAATTTCACATTGCCTTTAAAAAATAATATCACATTTCACATTATGGCAGAATGTCACACTTAGAACAATACATACACAAGCATAACATATAATGAGGTTTTACATTGCATATGTGGCACAAGATTATAATTTCAAAAATCATATGTAATTTAGATTTTCCTCTCCATGTAGAGTTCCACAATTATATCGTGAATGACAATTTGGGTCTCTAAATAGAACAAACATGATTGCTATGACTACCTATCCTTGACTTTGCATCAAGCTTCTTCCCAACAAGATAAGTATTTAAAGAGAGCCAAAAAATTCTCATCTTCCTCTCTTTCACGTACTTATCAAATGCTTCCTCTACAGTACTTCGCGCTATTATGCCGTTTGTTGTATTATGCATCTTTTGTGCTAGACATCTAGCAAGAACAATTGCATCTTCAATGGAGGCTGAGCCACCTTGTGCAATGAATGGTCCAGTGGCATGCATTGCATCACCAGCAACTACCATTGTTCCTTTACTGAATTTGTTAAGAAGCAAATCCCATGGTGGACGGTACTTCAAGTCAGTGAGATGCAAAGAGTTCAGTTTGCAATTTCGTATCATCTCCATCGCATGTATCGGAAAACCCTCCATCGACTCCATTAATGATTGTCGTATAAGAGCTTGATCTTTTGAAATTATTGAATCTGCTTTTGTAGGTTGAAAGTGAGTTATCAATTTAAAATATTCAATAAGAGTTTATTAACTATGCAATTAGCATAGAATATTTCAAATACATGTATTTAATCACATTTTACCATCTCCATTTTACAATTTTATTTCTTGAAGTACTTTAAGTAAGCCACTTAGTGAAATGAGAGATGCCAAAAGAGTTTTGATAAAGAGTTGTACTAACCTAAAAAATAACCTAATCCACTAATTTACCACTTTACTAATACTAATTTTTGTTGATTAAAAAGCAAATTATTATAGTTCATTTACATTATATATAACTAATATATACTGCTAAAAAAGTTTAAATAGTCGCGTAAACATATGAATTTTATTTTTAATTTTGACTGAGTCTTTGAGCTGTCAAAACTAAAAATGGTTTCAAGTTTTTGTCTCTAGTTATCGTCGTCAGTTCAAATTTTTCTATTGTAATATGGTTTTGTGTTTAGGGTTTATGATTAAACAAATTTACAGAGAGATTGTATAATTTCAAGGGGAATTTAAGAAATTAATGACCTTGAGCAGTGTTGAGTCTTGTTACAAACCAGTAAACAAGCTTGTCAGTCATTGGGATCCTTCCAAGCTGGACTTGACCTCTGCTTATCATAGCAAACTCACTAGGAAATTGATGACCATTTGGATACTCTGTGAAACCTCGAGCAGCACATGTAGAGAAACGCAAGAGCTTTGTTTTGTGTAGTCCAACCATATTTGCAATGGTGGAATTCACACCATCACATCCAATAACAACCTGATATTTACCAACAAACTACATGTGCTTAGTTGTTGTATTTGCTGTCACATTATTTACTTGTTATAAATTGTAACAAGCATTTTCGATGGGCCACTTAAATTTGGTCACTTAGTTGAAAAAAGCCGATTAAAAATTACGACTCAATAGGAATTTACACACAAAAACAATCGATCGAGAGCAAAATTAAGGGGACTATTAAGCAATTTAAAAAAAAATAAAACACTTTCTAGATGAAGCTTTTATGAGAACTCTCAAATTGGGCCAGACGCCCTAGCCCAACATACCACACATTTGAAAGAAAATAAACGAGGGTTGATTATTTCTCTTTTGGCCCTCCCACAAATGCGCAAACCATTCGGGAGATTACTTCAGAACGACATTTTTTGTATTTTTAAAGGCTTAGAGAGATATCTTTTAAAGGTTGTTTTCTTCAGGAATAAGGGTAAATTGGGATAGGGCCCGATTAGCGCAAACTTGGATAGTTAACAAGTATGTAGTGAAGGTTGCTTTATATGATCGTAACTCTCAATCACAAAATCATACGGATGTTACAACCCAATTGTTGATTTCTAAATCAAAGTGTTACTCCCAATCAACTTATTTCAGAGGTTGACCAATCTGAGAGACCTAAACAGCAATCATCATAAATAATTTATATATTATTCAAAAAAATTCATAAAAGATCCATTGCCTACTGGTCCGGTTATTTTCAGAGCTCCTACCAACCCATAATGCGAGCCAATCGGGTCAATCCATGGGATCCGAACAAAATTGACAAGTCTACTTTCTTTTTTGACTATTTCTTTTCTCACCCTACTGATTTCTCGCACGCTCTACAAATTTTCGATTATATAATCCGAAAAACGTTGAACACTTAAGAAAACCCTCTAAAACCCACCATTTTTTCGGATTTTATAATCTGAATAGAGCATACGAGAAGGTTGAAAGGTGAAAAAAGTAACAGTCTTATTTTTTACCCGACGTACCTTGGCTTGAAGAATACTTCCATTACTAAGCACAAGCTGTTGATATTGTGTGATCGGATCAAATCCTATGGAAACTACTTGACATCCGGTGCATATAGTTTCCATCGGCAAACAATTGGCCATGGCTTTGATCAAATCAGTGCGTTTTAAGCACCTAAATTCTCGATAAATCCTGTTTAACAAGCAAGGTTACTATAAGATGTTACAAACATGATGTCCATTCTAGTCAGCTATACAGAGAGATTTCTGTCATTACTCACCCAAATGGTACTTCCTTTGGCACATCCTCGCCAAGAGATATGAATTTTCCCCTAAATATAAGATAATGATGTTATTGAAATTTATTTATCAATAACCAACAAGTAGTGTTTATGCACTGTTGAAGTACATTTTCTTAAATTTTGTTTAATAATGTATTTGGGCGATCAAAAAGAAGAGAATGACATGCATGTGCCAATTGTACTCACATACCGTTAAATTCATTTGCTTTCGAAAGAAGATTTATATGATAAAAAATATATAAATTCTGCATATGCATTCAATTAATGGTGACGAATAAGGGACTTGGATCCTCTCCAGTGAGAATATCACTGGATGCTCTGCAGTGAAAATCTGAGCCTCTAATTACCCTTTCAATAATTATAAATGCTTGCAATTAAAAAAATTGAATGGAGAGGATCTCACTGGACTCTCCAGTCACAGGAGAGAATCCCCTCCCACGAATAAGTGCATTTTTACGAGAAAAATGACACGTAATAGGTTGGCGGCACAAGCTCGAACTTGCAATACTGCTTGCAATACTTTTATATTAGCATATGTGAAAATACATTTAGCATAAAAGAATTGATTGAGGCAAACAAACACGTGACTAGTGATCATAAAACTAAGGAAATTTTGATTGTGCTTAGGGTATCCGTTGTACTCTTTTATTCTTCATCAATACAACTTCCAATTTCATTCATCTATTTCAAGTGATTACGATTTTGTTGATAGCAATACCCTTACAAATACATGTTTTTTCTCTGCGTTTAGTGTGTGCAAATTTTGTCGCTAAAATGAAAAAATAAAAAATTGTGATCTAATAGCGTATAGGTTTAGAATTATATTTTTATTCTGGTTACTGTGAGATAAGAAATAAACATTACCCATGTATTTGAATAGCAGTTTCTCTAAGTATTGAACCAACACCAAGCTGATCAAGTGCATGCCATCCATTAGTTTGAACAATTATAGCTGCCCTTGTAGCTCGCAACTCCTCTGATCTTTCTAACACCAAACTCTTTATTCTCTTCCTGCAAAGTTAATGAAAATGTAATATTATCTTATAAGATCATATCAAAGTTTTATATATAAAAAAAAATTTGGGTTGAATAATAATAAAACCTATGAAGTGCTAGGGATGTTGCAAGGCCGCAAATACCACCTCCAACAATCACTATCTCATTTTCTACACTTCTCTTCATATTCTTGATACCAAGAAAATAAAATATTTGTGTATACAAAAATCCCAATCTTTATTCGTTGTTACCGGTACCAAGACAATGTTTGCATCTTTTTTGTTCCTATTCTCATTCAACAGTACTCATTTAATTTAATATTTTCAAACTCAGATCCATCATCACTTCTAATTCTCAGAGAGCCCCAATCCTTCTCTCTTTAAACACATCAAAAGTGTCTGATTTTTCTCTAATAAAGTTCACCCAGGAGAATTTTGAGAAGTCATCAACAACAACAAAAGCATACCTTTTACCCCCAATGCTCTCAACTTGCATGGGTCCCATCAGATCCATGTGCAGAAGTTCAAGAACTTTAGATGTTACTTGATGTTCCAACTTCGGATGGGACATCCTTGTTTGTTTTCCAATCTGACATTCACCACATATGTTGTCCTTAAAATTTTTGAGATCAGGTGGACCTCTGATAGCATCTAAAGGTAAAGCTTTCTTCATCCCTTTGAGGTGTAAGTGCCCTAGTTTCTGGTCCCAAAGCTTGAACTCTTCTTCTTTACTTATAAGACCGGTGGAGAGGTGTGCTTCTTCTTGAGATACCCACAAATAGCAATTATCTTTAGACCTGGTTCCTTTCATAATAACTACTCCTTCCTTATCAGTAATCTGACACTCTGGTCAGCTGAAGTTCACTACAAGACCTTGATCACATAATTGACTTATGCTGATTAAGTTGGCAGTTAGTCCTTTCACCAGGATCACATTGTCCAGTCTTGGCCTACCATGTTTGATCAAGTTACCAATACCCATAATTTTTCCTTTAGCTCCATTACCAAAAGTAACATAGCTGCCATCATATGGTCTAACATCCTCAAGATATTTATCCTCACCAGTCATGTGTCTGGAATAACCACTGTCATAGTACCAGTCTTAATTGGATGATGCTCTTAGAGAGGTGTAAACAATCAACCCAGCATTAGCATTTCTGGGAATCCACTTCATCTTGGTTGGTTTCAGTTGATATTGTTCAGATCTCCCATGCAGCTTAAAACAATATGGTCTAATGTGACCTATGCCCTTGCAGTGATCACTGATCCAAGAATTTGTTTTTTTCTTTGTATTAGATTTCCGATGTTCCTTGGAACGTTTCAACACCAGCTTAAGTTTAACTAAACCATCAGATCCTGCATCAGCTGCTGATTTATGATTAGGTTGAGGTTGTCTCACCATTCCACAATACTAGAGACTCTGACAGATTTTCATCATCCTCATAACCCTCTTGTGCTCCATCAGTTTCAATATTATAGACAAAAGCAATTCCCTTTCCTTTCTTATCAGTCTTGTTGTTGATGGTTATTTCAAAGTTTTGCAGAGACCTAATCAGTTCATCAACCTTCACACTAGAATTATCTTGAGCTTCCTCAATGGCAGTTACTTTCATATCAAATCTCTTAGGTAGAGATCTGAGGATTTTTCCCACAAGCTTTTCATCAGAGATTTTCTCTCCAAGTGAGTCAAAAGCGTTAGCAATATCCAGGATATTCAGGTGATAATCTTGTATGCTTTCATCCTCCATCATTCTCAGATTCTCAAATTTAGTAGTAAGAAGTTGAAGTCTTGCACTTTTTACTTTAAATGTACCTTCATGTGCTGTTTTGAGAATCTCCAAAGCATCCTTAGCCACAATACATTGCTTGTTCAGTTTGAACATATTCTTGTCTACTCCATTGAATAATGCATTCAGTGCTTCGGAATTTCCAACGGCCAGTTCATCTTCAGCTGCAGTCCATTCTTCTTCTGGTTTTAACACTTCTGTCTTGTTACCATCCGCATCAAGTGCCACAGGATGTTCCCAACCTTTCAGAACTGCTTTCCAAGTTCTGTTGTCTATTAACTTGAGAAAAGCACTCATACGTGATTTCCAATAGTCATAGTTTGACCCATCCAACAGAGGTGGTCTGTTCACAAATCCTCCTTCCTTATCCATCAGGCTAGAAATAAACTTCCCTAAAGCTCACCCTAAAAGAGGCAGGGTGCCTGCTATGATGCCAATTGAAATTCTAGTGTACTTGTTTTAATATATTCTGTAAGATGTTTCAACGTTTGCGATGTTCCGATTAATGTTCCAACATCATAGCGTAAACAGAAATTAAAACAAGAAAATAAATGGCAGGAAAGTAAAAGACACAAAAGGTTTGTTGACCCAGTTCGGTGACAAACATACCTACTCTGGGGGCTACCAAACCAGGAAGGAAATCCACTAGTGTAGTCCTTATTCGAAAGCTCTCAGCAAACTCCTCATTTACACTTTATGACCTAGGACCTACACGTCTAGACTTCAACCTAGGAACTCCTAGATCTGAGATCCAATCTCACTATCCCATGGTCAGTCACAGCCCCTGTGACCTATCAGACCTCAAACAAAACAGTTGGTGAAGTTACCTTCAAACATAAACTATGACCTTGCTTACAAGCTTTGGTGTAGCACAACGAGTTTACAACTCAAACACACAATCCTTAACAAGTATCAAGATGATACAGGAAAGGATCACAAATAAACAGAACGAAACTTGCATCAAACGATACAAGAGTAGAACACACAGACTCAAAACACTAAAAGCTAAACTTTTTAGTATGACTACTTGAATACCTAATTAGGTCTTGAAGTCTTCCTTTTATACTGAAGCAATATGGGTTAAAAAACCTTGTTGGGCCTCAGTAACAAATTGCAGATTGATCTGAACTACAAAACAGAATTAGAGTCAAATAAGGAAAGTCCTAATATGTAGGAACATCTTTAAGAACGTCCAAACCGCCTTCAAATATTCCCTTAAATATTCTTGCTCCTTTGGGAATAAAACCAAAATGATTTTGTACAGATATGTACACTGCTTGGACATCAAGTTAAGGAAAAGTTATTTCCTTTTAAAGATAAGGCGCGCGTACAAATAGGCATATACTTAGGCACACTGAACCGTGCCAGGATGTTGGAACATTCTGTTCAACATCACATATAGATGCCTAAACCATGTTGGAAAATAGTATCCAACTACACAATAAATGGATATTTGTTTTAGCAATAATGCAGCCAATCCAAATACCCAACACATTTCTTTAAAATCTCCATCATCAGATTCATCATCGAGATCATTTTCTTCTAGTTTATCAGTTTGAGGAGATTTGGCTGTCATTTCCTTAGAGCTCAAGGCAACAGACTTAGACTTATTATTTGGTTCATCACCTTCAAGTTCAATCTTCATTGATCTTGAAAAGCTCATACTGTTGAGCCAGTTGGTTTGCCTTAGCTTCCTTTACATGCTAATTTCCTTCATAGGTAGAGCATAGTGATTTGTAGATGGCTTTTGCAGTTAATTTGTCCCCAATCTTCATATATTCAACATGAGGTAAAGCATCCACCAGAATTCCTCTCGCTCTGAGGTGCTTTTTATAAATTTTCTTCTGAGTGGTTGTCAGCTTTTTCCTATCTGCCACCATTCCTTCTTCATCAACCTCAAAGTCGGTTCCATCTACAATGATATCCCGGAGTTCATCGTCAACACTTATGACGTGAATATAGATTTTGCTTTTCGACCATGAAATTTTTGTAGCATCACCATTGAAGGATGGATGTTTAAATGAATAACTATTTTTATCAGAGGTGGAGGCGTTGCTGACATCAAGAGTGGAAGTTTCACTTACGGAAGACATGGTTTTCTCATTGGATCATTTTATGTGGCACGATTAAGTAGCAGAGCACAGATTGTGCTCTAATACCAACTGAAGGTGATAAAAACACAAGAAGGGGGGTTGAATTGTGTTGGCTTATTGTGGTTTCTTTTTCTAACTGTTAAATACATGGTCAAAATTTGAGGTATGCAGATTCTGACTTAGAGTCTAAATGCAACAGATAAATACATAACATTAAGATAGATAGAGAGAGGGGAGAGAGAAAGTAGACACAAATCAATTTTATACTGGTTCCTCCCACTACACAGGAGTAGTCCAGTCCCTTGCACTTCCAAGGGATTTCACTATAATCACACATGATTACAAAATTGCTCTAGGACTCCTCCAAGAGACTTCCTTGCTCAAGCACAACTGCTCAAGACTTCCATGCTCTTGGACTTTACCTAAAGACTTCCTTGCTTAAGGACAATTCCAAGAGACCTTCCCTTGCTCAATCACAACTGATTGTGACTTCCTAAGTGCTCAAGGTTTCAACAAGAGACTTGTATTCTAAAGCACGTAGACGAGAGACTTTCTAAATGTTTACAGTAGTAAACAAATCAATTTGTTCTTACACTGGATTTAACAATGGTAATGTAAACTTGAATAAAAAATCCTGAGTCTTTTTTGCTATTTGATTTGACAGACTAATGACAAAGTAAAAATAGCGGTCTTGTTAATCTTCTTCAGTTATTCAACTCCTTATATAGGCAGTCATCTGAGAGTTGTTGTAGAAGAGTGCTAGCGCAAATAGATCCATTGAGAAGCTTTAATCAAGAACGTTGGACCTTTGCCAGATATGGATAATTCAGTTGAATATGAAGGTGATAAAAACACAAGAAGGGGGGTTGAATTGTGTTAAACTAAATTCAAAGTCTAGAGTCTGATAGAGTTCAGATTCTGGAGCAATGTATAGAGTTTAATGCAGCGGATAAAGAAAAGATAGCGAGAGAGAGAGAGAGAGAGAGAGAGAGAGAGAGAAGAGAGAAAGACACAAATCAATTATCTTTGTTCCTTCCATAATTCGAAAGTAGTCCAGTCCCCCTTGCACTTCCAAGGAGAATTCACTAAAATCAAGTTCTAATTATAAATGCTCAAGCACGCAAGCAAGAGAATTCAAATACTAAAGTGCACACGCAAGAGATTTCCTATGCTCAATCAAAAAAGTAAGAGACTTCTAAACAAAAAATTACACATAAATATGTTTGAGTTTGAACACTTGATATACAATCAATGGTGTTCACAATACAAAACAAATATGACTCTTAAGACTCTAGAATTTCTAAGATATGAAAGTTTAAAATAAATTCTAACTAATTGATGCACAACAATTTCAACAGAGTTTTGGGATAGTTTTTAATGTTGTAGAGTCTATCCAAATCTTCAAGTCTTTATTCCTTTATATAGAGGTATGAAAGATACGTTGGAGAATTGCCAGCACATCAAAGAGTCGTTGTAGAAGTTTGATCAATCACCAGTGATCAGTTGCTTGATTTGGTTAATGTCCTCAGAGGAAATAATATGAAATTCATTCCTTGTATGGAGAATTAACCAGTAGACACACAACTATAGCAGTACTATGCACAAACATGAGTGGAATGAAGGTGAGAAAAACACAAGAAGGGGGGTTGAATTGTGTTAGCTTTTTCTTCTTTTTAAAAACTAAGTCCAGTGTTCAGAGTTTGATAGAGTTTAGAGTCTTGAACAAAGTTCAGAGTCTTATACAGCGGATAATGTAAAGAGATAGAGAGAAGTCTTATTTCGTACTACTACAGACATGAGGAATGGAGTAGTGGAGTAGTGGTTGTACAATTGTACTATGTGCTTTTCATGCACTCTTCAATAGATAAGATACAATGCTTTCTAATTTCTCTGAAATAGTCGTTGCTCTAGGCGTATATTCCTTCTGCAGTGATATGTCTTGAGAATAACAACTTTCAACTAACTCCACCTTTCAGTCTTCAGACTCTGATGAACTGTGGCTTGTGATCCTCTTCAGACTCTCTGATGACGTTAGTTTCTGGTAATCAGCTTCTGATGGTCTTCAGACGCTCTTTGTCTTTAGACTCTATCTTGAATCTTGCAACACAAGCTTCCTTTTTGTAAATTTCATTGCTCTCATTTGTTCTTTCAGAACCTATACTTGAACAAATATTAGCATATCCAATTGACATATTTAATGTCTTGTTATCATCAAAACTTAAGAAGGTAATGTTATACACATTTTGTTACAATATGGAGTACTGGAGTAGTGGTTGTACAATTGTACTATTTGTCCTTTCTCTGCCCTTCTTCAGTGGATAAGCATCCAATGCCTTCTAATTCCTTTGAAATAGACGTTGCTCCAGGCTTCTATTCCTTCTACAATCTTGTGTCTTCAAATAACCAAATTAACTGACTTCAGGTTCAGACTCTGGTGACTTCAGACTCTGGTAGCTTCAAACTCTGACTGTCAGCTTTTGATGGTCTTCAGATTCTTCAGACTCTGACTTGCAACATAAGCTTCCCTTGTAAATTCCTTTTCTCTAATTTGTTTTGACATAACCAATACTTTTAATACCTTGTTATCATCAAAACTTAAGGTGGCAATGTTAAACACATTTTGTTCCAACATAATAATCCTTTGAATTTCCTTTGCTGAAAGTAGAATTATCAGTTGCATTCCTTTTGTTCTTGAGGTCCTTTGTCTATTTGTACACGTAGGTAGAAGAAGACAAAATAACTGCTCTATCAAATACTATGATAGGGACAGTTCAAAGAAGAAGATAAAACCTACGTGGGTTCTAGGTCCCTCAGGATTTTCTCAAATTTGAGGGTCATCCAAGTCTGGCCGTCATCTTCTGAGTCTGATGACCTTCACAAAATCTGTTGAGGTAACTCTCCAGCTTCTGTGAGGCATCCTTCTTCTAAGGACGTATAGTTCTAGTTAACTTTCCTTCAGATCTTCAACCATAGTATTCTAGGATTTTCTTGATCCTTCTGATGCTCTTCATATATTCATTCTTAAATGATAGATCCATTCTTTGATTCTTCTCACTTGAACATATGTTAATAATCCAATTGTTCTTCAATACTTTGTTATCATCAAAACCCTAGAGGAATTTTATCAACCATTCTTGAATTTAGGAAGTCCATGATAGCTTGAGAGGTTTTTACCATGCTTAACACACCAACCATGGAACTGAACATATAAGTTTATTTTGTATTCTATGCTACAAAATTTATTTAATACTCCCTATGTTGTCAACTATAAGCAAATTTTGACTTTTTAGGTTTATACAATTAATGATGGATGTGGTCTATAATATAGATCATATATACCATTAATTGAATTAATCTAAAGAATTAAAATTTTATTATAATTGACAATGGAGGGAGTATGTTTGAGGTGATACTTTTTGAAGTAGTTGATATCATTGACAATTTAAAGAGTATATGAGTTTTCTTGTCACGATCCCGATTGAGATAATATTGGAGTTCCAAATTAAAGTCAGAGGCTTATAACTGGTAAGTTTTATTTGTCAAATTGTTCATTGTATATATATTTTTATAAAATATTTACATTATTGTTAAGATTTATTTCAAGTTT
This sequence comes from Medicago sativa, assembly GCF_051527215.1. NCBI lineage: Eukaryota > Viridiplantae > Streptophyta > Magnoliopsida > Fabales > Fabaceae > Medicago > Medicago sativa. Next base: position 32,057,158 of record NC_140752.1, on the reverse strand, counting down.
AATAATATCCATATTTTGAAGTTTTAATATCTTTTGTTAATGCCTTATATGAATTTTGGAGTTTAAATTTTCATGTAGTCTAAAATATAACATCATTTTTTTCAATGTAATAACTCAAAATAATTCTTTTTTCCTTCGTAGTGCCTTATAATTATCCTCACAATAAAATAAAATACGTAATGTTTTCTCAAGATCCAAGAAAATAAGTCAAGTCCAAATATTAAACTAGGAATTGATGTCACAATATCCGTGCCTAGAACACAATTTAAACATAAACAATAATCCATTAAACTTTAAAGAAAAACATAATATAGGTTACAAAATAAGTATCCACTTTATTCTCGCACACAAACACCTTGATACTACTCCCCATTCTTGTCATGAGGATAATCTGTATATACTAATAGAAAAGAAACACATAGAAAAGGGGGTGAGATTCTATAATAGAAAAAGGATATATTTAAATATAATATATTGAGAAATATGATATAAGCGGGTAGCTGGAATCGAACAAGCATCGTTAGCTTGGAATGCTACGGGTTATAATGACATTCATTCATGAACGTCTCTAATTTACAATCGAATGTAAAACTTTTGTTTCATTAAGCTCCTTTACATAATATTTTAAGAGATATATGAAATACATGAAGAAAAAAATGGCACATAATACCTATGTTAGCCTTCCTGTATGAATACATATATCATATGAAACTTAAGGTTGTACAAAAGTAGTAATGCATAGAAACAAACACACGGATATACATTTATGACTGCAACCCATTTTAAACGTACACATAATTGCAAAAGGGGTACAAAAATCAAATGAACCGTTCCTACATGTCTACTACAATGCATACATAACTTCTACTTAATAAAATAGAATATGGTGACAAGGAAAGTAAAAGAAGAACACCACCTCTTAGGGTGAAATTTAGAACATCGCATTCTCACTAATATTAGAATATTAGGCAACTAGTCAAAAATTCTCAACTATATAAATATGCCCTAAAATCAAGGAATCATAAAGAGTTACTAGGGTTGACAAATCCCATGGGGCCTTCACCGTCTAATTCATTTAAACTTCCACCCACATCTTAAAAACAATCAATATGATGTATTTTTCACAAAGTAACATAAAAATATCATTCTTTTATTCTTCTATAAAAAATATTAATATCAGTCCCTCCATATACAATATAGGTATGTCATAAGATATGCCATCGATGATATATTTTTCATTTGCAATAACATAGTCATGTACTTGGAATGTTTAAGGCATTTATATGTTTATGATGCCTTAGTATATGTTAACTTAAGTATGTTTTTATTTTGTAGGTTTTAATGTGATCGTTGATTATTATGATCATGAGAATTATAAGTAAGATAAAGATAAAATATTATTAGGGAAACTATGATTATGATGAAAATAAATTATGAGCATGGCAATCGACTGATGTTATAGATATGAATGAAAATAGAAACACGACTTTGTCGTGCAAACATAAATGATTAGTTTGTGATTTTTATGGATCAAGTTTTCATGACTTATAAAAACTATTGGTGGAGAATTTCATAAGATTTCAATGATGTTATGTCACTACCGTGTGTATGGGTGCACAAGCTGTATTATTGGTCCCATCTTTTATAAGGGTATTATCATTATTGTGAACTTCGCTAGATGCCACTATAATGGTCTATTCTAGCCCAAAATTTGGATTGTGATCAACTTATAACATTTTAACTCCACGAGAAGTAACATGGCATTTTCACATTGTTATAGAGAGCATTTATGGCATCATAATTTACTAGTTTGATTGTCAACAATTAGTTTAGCATTTATCAAATACATAGGAATGATCTGAAATGAACTTTAATGATGATGTATAATATAATTGTGTCGAGGATGTGTGGTGGTTTATTTTTGTGTTGTACTTACTTCCATCCCATTATTTTGACGTTTCTAGAGTTTTGGTCCCTGATTTAAAATGATACCCCTTCAGGGCCTTGGATTTTATTGTATTGTTAGAGTATCCCTTATACTCCTTTTTCACTATATATATAAACACCATTTAATGTTACACAGCTCAATATCGTTTTACTCGATGCATATTTTTCAAATTTGACTGTTGGATTGTAAGTTTATATCACATAGATCATTCACGTAAATTTTTACAAAAATCTAAAATCATTTGATATGTCATTGAGACACAACAAAATTAACGGTGTTTATAAAAGTACATAAACCGTTAATCTTGATGTATTTTAATAACATACGAAATGATTTTAGATTTTCGTTGAAAATTACGTGAATGATCTATGTGATATAAACTTACACTTCAACGATCAAATTTGAAAAATAAGCATCGAGTAAAATGATATTGAACGGTGTAACATTGATGTAATTTTAAATCGGTGTAATTTGATCACTCCTCATATATATATATATATATATATATATATATATATATATATACCCCTAAAGAACATGTTTAAAACTGCTATAATGTGATTAAATTGCAAGGTAAAAGAAGTACATGAAAGATATGAACAAATTATAACAGTAACAATATTATAACGAGCAAATAAAATAAAAAGTTTAGATCTAAAAGAGAAATATGTATTACCCTATTTGGGATAGCTCACACAATGACCGATACGACACTTCAAAAGATGTTGATTAGGGCCAGGATATTTTTTTTGGCAATCAGCGTTAGTAAGACACTCTCCTGTAATATAAATTAGGGATAACGAAATATTATTAAATATGAGTGAAATATTTTCTCTAAGATAAATAAAAAATTAGAATGAACTTACTATCACCATAAGTTACATGAAGAAACAAACAAACAAAAAGGATCGTATTATAAAGAAACTTGATAATTTTAGCCATTTTTTTTAACTTTGCATATAATAAATGTTGAATTGTTTGATCACTTTATATAGTAAAAAACTCCATCGATCCCATGTTTACATCAAGTAAATATTTTTTAACAATTTTTCGGTTGCACGAAATTTCTCAATAAATATAATAACTATTAAATGTAACTAAATTAATTTTATGTATCATGTTTGTCCCTTTGACCCATTGAATAGATCTTAAATAAAAATGTTGGTTGTAATTATAGTTAAAAAAACATATTTATTAATAGTAATTTTTTTTATTAGTTATCTAGCATTTCTAATGTTTGTCCCTTTGATCCATTGAGTAAATTATTATTAATAGTGTGTGCGTGGGGAGAGAGAGAGATGGGGGATGGAACCAACATTATATTATGTTGGTATCATGGAAGCTGGACTCATATAACAAAAACAATATTGTTATGAAATTAATCCAAAGTATTGCAAAATATTGAACAACATAGAAAAGTAGAGAGAAAAGGATGAATGGAGAACAAGAGAGTATATTGTATTGCTTCTCAAGTGTGTCCTTTACATTACAATATAGGTTCTATTTATAGGTCACAAATGAGCAAGTGAATGATCAAAGCAATTAAAGACCACTAACCATACATTCACTAATGGGGGTTATAGGAAGGTGGAAGACTAAGGATGGACATCCACTAACTTACAATTATTCATAACACTCCCCCTTGGATGTCCATTAGGATATGCTTCATTAAAACCTTACTAGAGAAAAACCCAATGGGAAAAAATTCTAGTGAAGGAAAAATAGTACATCCTTTTATGTCATAATCTGCCTCATTAAAAACCTTACCAGGAAAACCCAATGGGATAAAACCATGGTTAAGGGAAAAAGAGTGCAGAACACATTTTTGTCTCCCCCTCACAAAGACAACGAAGAATTTTAAGTAATCTTTTATACTAGTTGCTCAAAATCTTTACTTGACGGTGATTTTGTAAAAAGATATGATCTATCTCCGTACTCTTCTCCAATTTAGCGGCTCTTGAGATATCTTCATATTGAGTTGTTGAAAGAACATCCTTTTAAAATTAGGAAACCGCAAGTTTCTTGTATGTATAAAATCATAATCTTTAATAAAAAAAAAAAAGCATTCTCCACTTCCTTGATGTGGTGTTAGCATTTTCTAACAATTGAGCAATATTGTTCTTTCTCTGAGGTGCAAATTGTACGCTTGACTTGCTGCAATATCTATATTTACTAAAATACCACGATATATATAATAAGTAAAATATGTTAGTGTCTTCACCTGACCAATTCAAGTTGTCCATAATTTTCTTGAGGGCATGATCTTTACTCAAATCAAGTGACATCATAACAAATTTTAGAATCTCTTCAGGATTTCTAATAATATTTTATACCATTATCATAAAATCGATTATAACGAATTCATTTCCAAATCCTTAAAATGGACAAATGATGTCATCTTTGCAATAATTTTGATAGTGTCTATTACGCAAATGAAATCCTTCAGGGAGTTTCATATATCACTATCAAGTGAGCCATACAAATATATTGTAGCACATCTTTCATATAATTTGAGCCTTTCATGTGCTACTGAATTTAATCAAGTATGAAAAGGTTCTTGAATTCACTTCAGGTGAATATGTGTCTAAAGAATATGTCTCTTAAAAATAAATGATAGACAATTTTACCAATTCACTTCAGGTGAACATATCAAACTGTATATATATGTATTTTACCATTCTAATTCTCTTTTTGCGCGAAAAACCCTACATATCTAATTAATTTCACATCTTCGAGTGTGTGGACTACAGGTCCAAAAAATTCAGCTTTACAAAGCGAGTTTGATTTCACTGGAATTGTCTCTTTCCATCTGCAGATATTTTCTTTTTCTATAATCTTTAATAGACTTGAATTCATGATCCTCATTATTACTTATCACATATAGCGCTATATTATATCCATAAACACGTCGACGTTGACTTTACTTCGGTTCCATCTCATTCCATTGAGATCTTTCATTCATGACATAATTTATTAATATTTCATAAGTTTCAGGTACCTGATTAGTTCTTCTGGAACAAATAAATCAATTATGTCAGAAAACACTTTCAGTTTCTATATCCTCGTTTGGGTTATCATTCCTTTAAGCTCCTTTTCTTGTTCGAGGATTTTTATATTTGGAACCAATTGATCTACCATGCTTCAGGCACAGTTGAGACTTATTTGCATATTAGATTATCCGACAATGACATCTATTTCATTTGGAGCATTAGCAGCTGATATTTGATTTATTTACCTTTGCAAATGAGTTATACCTTGAGGATCAAGACAAGACAATAATATTTCATTTCAAATAATTAATATTGGGAAAACTAATCCATCAATTGGTAATCAGCCTACTAGGCTGTAAATAAGTTGGCTCAATATTAATATCCAATATTGGAGATTCATATCCAATATTTTTTTCCCAATATTCTTTCGAGATTTATCGTAGTGCATTATATTGGAGCAATTGTGATATACACAACACATCCAAACATCCACTTAGATGAGAAATATTAGGTTGTTAACCTAAAACCAATGATAAATTAAGGGGAGAACTTATATACAGTATTGCGTTGGCTTGATGCAAATCAATATCTCAACAACTTGTTGATTCCCAAAATTTAGTTTATAAGACATGGTATCATAACCAAAATAGAGTTTATAAGGCATGGTCTGATAAGTATCAATTATACAATTAACTTTAGACGTCTAAAGAATGGATCTTCAAGTCCATTTTTATGAGCATATGCTACCGGTTATTCAATATCAATTGCCAAATGATATTTATCAAATGCTTTCTGAAAAGTTCTTAAAATAAACTCTTAGTCAAATTTGTTGACATAATAATCTCACAAACTTCTGGTTGTGGATATACATGTGATCATTTAGTTATAATCACCTTATATAAGTGAGAGACTCATTCTTATTGTCAGCTTTGTATGGGAACTAGTAACACAATAGTTACTAGATTGAAGAATCTTCTGGCTCTTCAACATATATCCAATTTATTTTTTTCAACTAATTTATGCATCATAACAGATCCGGGATAACCCAACCGGTCTTGCCAACGATAAATTTAATACAATTTGTAAACTTCTACTTTACAATAATACGTGTTTCCATTGCACTAAAAAGATAATATGTAAACTTCTGGTTTACAATAATATGTGCTTCCATTGCACTAATATAAGTGCAGTATAAATCAACTTTTTTTTTCACTATACTTATTTTCTCCAGAGTAATCTCGTAATATAGAGATATTTAACTTCTTTTTTTTTTCTTCAATATGATATCCTTGAAACGTAATCAATTTCTATGAAATTAGTTTCATATAATGCTCTACTGGATATCATATAATGCATCTCAGTACGTAATTCTGTTATTCCATATAACAATATATTTGCTCTTCTGGAGCCTTCTATAATTTTTATAGTGTCAAATGTAATACTAAAATTAATTTCGCAAAAGACAATATATTTGCTCTTTTGGAGCCTTCAGTAATTATAGCATCATTTGTAGTCTTTCACAAAACACATATTTCGTTCACAAACATAATCCAACAAAATATACATAAAATTATTGTGATCCTTAGGGAGGTCAAGTTCTAGGAGCAATACTTGCTTGAGACCTCAAAATATCATAGACATACTTTTTAGAAGGAATTAGTACTACAAAATTCATATATAGTTCTCCTGTCAACTAACAAGGTTCCCAATTCAAAATAATATTATTCTTAAACTTAACATTTTCAAAAGAAATAATAACATCCATTCACAACCACAATAATTAAAATTGCATTGAAAAAACAATTATATAGAGCATTCTACCAAAAAAAAAAATACGTGGAGCACAGATTATAAGTATCAAGTATGTAAAGATATTACGTTACCTTTAATTTCTATGTCTTGATCATTTTATCATTTATTGTACTCTTACGTTGAATCACAAATGTGGTTTATCGGCCAAAATTTCCTTGATATTGTTTTCTTGATTTTGCTACTTCAGGAACTATATTTCAAATCTTCATAATAATAATCAAGAAAATTCTTTATTTGAGCGAGAACTATATTAACTCTTCGAGAACCATATTACATTCTCAACATGTAACTCTTCAATGCTTTCATTTTAAAAATTATACAAAGATAAAATAGATTTGCTATCCTTCAAGGATGCTTGATATTTAAATATTTAGTTCTTCAAGAACTATATACACCTCAAGGGGCATAAATAATTTTTTCTTTAATTTCTTTTGTATAACTTATACAAGAACCAAATAGATCTCATATTTCAATTGTGAATAAAGATATAGTTCTTCAAGAACTCAACCACAAACCTCTATCGACAATGATAAAGAAAAATCACAATCATATTTTATCATTCATGAATGTTTGATGTTAAATCATTAGTTCTTCTAGAACTATATCTCAAATCTTCATAAACAATGATAAAATTTCTAGTTTGTTCAGGGATGCTTTCATATTTATAAAAATAGTTCTTCATGAACTTATATTACACATGATGATCAAGACCAATTCATTCTTTACGCAATCCTTCAGGGATTATAAATAATATTAAAAGAAAATTAGTTCTTCAAGAACTATATTACATGTGATCTTCATAATGATCAAGAAAAATTTATTCTTTATGCAATCCTTCAGGGATTCTGAATATCAGTTAACCTTTAATTTATCCTTTGAAGGGACTTTAATTGATCCTTTCTAATTAGAGTCACTTGAGTAATCTTAAATAAGGTACATTCCTGCATGGTTTTCTACGGTATCCCTCATAGAACTTATAAAAGAAATTAAAGACACAAAATTATAACAAATGTGTTCCTTAACTAAGGACAATGAAAGTTAAGAATCAAGGTAGCTCGATAAACATATATAACTCATAAACTAGAGTAAGAATATGACAATATTAATTAAAACACAACAAAATATTTGTTAGATAAAGGAATCAGAACCAATAGTTAAGGAAACCTATGAAATCAAAGAAGAATCATTGATCCAAGCATAATCATCAATTTGGTAGAAAATAGTGTTCTGCAACTTATATGATAAAAATTAATAACATAACAATAGAACAAAAGGAACATACAGGTTCATTTTACAACAATTTTATTTAAGCACACAGAATCAGAAAGCTTTATACTTCACTTCCAAAAGTAACATTTCTATTGGATTTTGGAATGAGAATCAAGGTTCTCAAATTAATATACACAATATTTCTAATTCTTACTTTACTCGCGCAAAGGCAAAAATCTTCTCTTTCGGTAATTGTGAACAGAGATATTAAAAGATCTTGGTTTTCAAGGATAGACTCATAATACTTTGGACAGTAAAATGGAAGCTATATATATGCATGGTTTTTGGCAAAGTGATCGTGTAAAAACGAAGAAATACAAGAAGGCTTGGACAACTACTAATATATAACTTATATGCATTAACGTAAACACTGAGCAACAAAATTGAAGGGCAGAAGCATGGATGTCTGACATATATACAAATAAAATCACATGTTTCTTGATTAGCTTGAAGTAATTTAAACAATACCATAGGTTTAAATAAAAATATTTTCGACAAGCGTAGGAAACATTACTTAAGAGTATATCAAACAATCATACAATGCAGTAACAAATATAATGAAAAACAAAAATTAGTATTACCTCAAAGTAGAACTTCGTGCTGATAACGTGTTATGAAATTAATCCAAAGCATTGCAAGATATTGAACAACATAGAAAAGTAGAGAGAAAAGGATGAATGGAGAACAAGAGAGTATATTGTATTGCTTCTCAAGTGTGTCCTTTACATTACAATATAGGTTCTATTTATAGGTCACAAATGAGCAAGTGAATGATCAAAGCAATTAAAGACCACTAACCATACATTCACTAATGGGGGTTATAGGAAGGTGGAAGACTAAGGATGGACATCCACTAACTTATAATTATTCATAACAAATATATCATATTTGAATCTTGTGGTTAAATAAAATATGTTTAGAAGAGGAGATGTTATTAAAGGTGACCGATAAGATTCATTGGTTCATATTAGTTTTTGATAGCCAATAATTAATCTCTACATTTAATTTGTGAAGAGTAAAGAAAAAAATCATAAAAAATAGCTAATAGTCTAAAATGGTGGCACGATTATTTGTATTAATTATATCTTTCATTTAATTAGTAATACCGTCACCTCTAATATTTTTATATCAATTCCTATAATAATAATAATAGTAATAAATCATTCACAACCAGGTCAGGTCGAGGTAAAAAGTAAACGTGTCCATCATGGTTTACAACTTTCCCAAACTAAATGGTACCTAACTCTAAACCAATTGACATGATAAAATAAAGACAATTGCTTCCTGTCAAAAAAAAAAAAAGACAATTGATGTTTTGACAACCATTGTTTCTTAGAAACACATGGAAATGATCAAAAACTCCTAGTAGTAGTTAACTACCACTGAGTTATAAACAGAAAACCATTGATAGTTTATTACCGTTGAATTTTTTTGTCATTTCCAATCCATGTGTTTTGGGAAAACTATTCTTGTGAGAACAACTGTTGGAACAAAATGTGTTTAACAATGAACCTTAAAGAGTTTTGATGATAACAAGGTATTAAAAATTGTAAATTGGACTAGCTAATTTTTGTTCAAGTGTACAGGGCCATAGTTAAATATTTACATCATAAAGGTTCTGAAGAACAAAAAGAGAGCTAAGGATTAAAGAAAAGGAAGCTTTGAAGCGTCTGAAGAGAAGTGCTTCTGAAGACTAAAAGTGCTCCTGAAGACAAAGTGCTCCTGAAGAATGATGACGACATCAGAAGCTGAAAGTCATCAGAAGTTGAAAGTCATCAGAAACTGAAAGTCATCAGAAGCGGATAGTTCAGATGCGACTTCATCAGAAGCTGAAGCTCATCATAAGCTGATTATCACCACAAGCTGAAGATTCAAGGATCAACACTTCAAAAGTTGTCTATTGGATTCGAATACACTGCAGAAGACTAGTGGAACTTTGCAACGGTCATTTTGGTGAAAATTTGAAGGCATTGGAAGCTTATCTTCAAAAAGCGTTGACATTGTACTAGTATGAACTGTACAACCACCTTCTCCACTACTCTGTTTTGTGTCCACGCTACAAGACAAGAAAACAGCTCCAGAATACAGCTACGCCTGCAAAGATGTTCCTTCACAATGGGAATGGATTTCAAATTGGTTCTTCATAGGACAACAACCAAATCAGGAAAAAGATCATTGGTGAAAGATCAAGCTTCAACAACGACTCTTTTGATGTGCTGGCAATTTCACAACGTCTCTTTCACACCTCTATATAAAGGAGTGAAGACTTAGAGATTTGGTAATGCTGAACGAAAGACTCTCAACATTTTTACAAGTGTCAAACCCCTGCTGAAATTGTTCTGCATTCACTTAGAATTTCTGTTTCTCAAAGTCTTATCTTAGAAATTCTTAAGTCTTAGAGTCTGTATCTGATTTGTTTTGTGAGCACCTCTGATTGTATATCAAGTGTTCAATCTCAAACATTATTCTTTGTAATCTTGTTTGTTTAGAAGTCTCTTGCAGTTGTGCTTGAGCATAGAAGTCTCTTGATTGTGTTCTTGAGCATAGGAAGACTCTTGCAAAGTGTGCTTGAGCAAAGGAAGTCTCTTGCTGTGTGCTTGAGCAATTGTAATCAAATATTACATTCTAGTGAAATCTCCTTGGAAGTGCAAGGGGGACTGGACTACTTCCGGATTGTGGAAGGAAACAGTATAATTGCTTTGTGTCTTTCTTCTTCTCTCTCTCTGTTTTATTCCGCTGCGTTCAGATTCTGTTTATCACTTCAGAAGCTGTATCACTTAGCTTCTGACCAGTGTGTTCAGTTTTTAGGAGAAACGTAGAATTTTTCAAAACACAATTCAACCCCCCTTCTTGTGTTTTTCTCACCTTCAACAACAACTTTCTAAACTAAATAACTTACTCGAAAAGGAAGAGTTTACCAACTCAACATATTTGTATGGTCTCTAGCACAAAGGATTAAAAGCTTTGAATTGAAATTTGAAAGAAGACTTGGAACTTCGGATTGTGGAGTACAATAGCTATAATGTTTTTTTATTAGGCAAAAAAGAGATTAAATAAATAAAAAATTAGATACAGAGAATGAGGGAACATAAAACTTGACACATGTACAACCCAAGAGGGTATAAAACATGAAAATACAAACCAGGTGGACCAACCTAATAAAACAAACATTCCTCACGAGCGCCACCTAGTGAACCCGATGATGAGAACAAAACTAGATAACATAAAAAGGTGAAGAGTGAGCATCCACAGGATCAACTAGGTTCACAATTGGCGAATAGATCGACCGTCAACACGGTATCACGATCCACGTATCAGCAACCCCCTGAACAACGCAGCAGGCATGATAGCTCTTTCGAGCATAACAGTCCAATCCCAGTCGCAAAACTGAGATGGATAAGAGGTACCAGAGAAGAGGCAGCCCTGAAGTCTTGAGACTTGCAGATCTCAACAGACCTGGAATATCAGAGAATCAAGCACAAGGACACCAATTCAACCGATTTCAAAGAACACCAAACAGCCCTTTCGGGTTAAATTAACCGGACCCTTTCGAGTTTAAGTAACCAAACCATCGCAAAAAAGCCACATCTGATGCCACCACCCAATCTCGTACCAGAAGCACACAAAAGCACAAAATGAACATCAACCACAACACAAAACGATAACAAACAAACATCAACACAACACGAAACCTAAAAAACGGCGAAATCCGAGCCTAAACAGATCTGAAAGGCAAGATATCTATAATGTTGATTGCAACCTTAATAAAATTGGAATCAGCAAGATTTTTTTTCTTTCTTTGGGTTAATATATGTTTACCCCCTGTAATATTAACGAATTCTGGATTACCTTCCTGTAAAAAAATTATATTGCAATCTTGTAATAGGAAGATTCTTTTGTTTTAGACTGTCACACCATATGACTATGCAGAATCGTTGATGTGGCATGATCTGTCAGCATGTGTTCATTATGTGGCACGCTTATTGTGTAATTAATTATGTTTTTAATTTTTTTTCTTCCTACATATATAAATGAATGTACATGTCAGTATTTATATATATAAAAAAACAAGAATAAACAGAAAAGGAGATTAAATTAAAAAGAGATCCTGTGTTTTCCATCTTTCTGTATATGAGTTCATCTTCTCATCTTTTCTCCTTCTGTGTTCCATCTTGTTTCCTAATTATATTCCAAACCAATTATTTTTATGTTCTCTCTATCCCTTTTATGTTATGTCTTATGAAGCACGGACACTCCTCGGATAAAGTGTGTCTCCGTGTCAGAAATGTGTTGTGTCTGACACCGACACGACACAGACATATATAATTACACTAAAAATTATGTGATTTTTTAAAAAATTTAGCTATGTCGGCGTGTCAGTGTCCATGTCGTGTCCGTGTCCGAATAATTGATTCATCTGTTCTCACTATCGCCTCTCTATGACTCCAAAGAAGATCTCAACTCTTCTTATTTTCCTCTGATTCCAAACCTATTTCGTTCATGGATCTTGATTACGGTGTTATTGCACATAAAAAAAGACGGTGTTGTTCTAGTCAGTAACTTCAATTCTTTTGTTCGAGATCTGAGCAAAACCAACACTTAACAAGATCTATATTAACCCTTTTTTTTCACTAAACCAAGAAATAGTGTTAAACTCTTAAAAAATCCTAACTATAATGTTGATTGAAACCTTTCTATAACTCTCACATTAATTCCTAACCATAATCTAATGACACAACAGCCTCAAAGTACGTTTAATTACACATAATTAACACACTCAAAATCATCATTTAGCAAAGTCACAAAATTTCACATTGCCTTTAAAAGATAATATCACATTTCACATTATGGCAGAATGTCACACTTAGAACAATACATACACAAGCATAACATATAATGAGGTTTTACATTGCCTATGTGGCACAAGATTATATTTTCAAAAATCATATATAATTTAGATTTTCCTCTTCATGTAGAGTTCCACAATTATAGTGTGAATGACAATTTGGGTCTCTAAATAAAACAAACATGATTGCTATGACTACAAATCTTACTATCCTTGACTTTGTATCAAGCTTCTTCCCCACAAGATAAGTATTTAAAGAGAGCCAAAAAATTCTCATCTTCCTCTCTTTCACGTACTTCTCAAATGCTTCCTCTACAGCACTTCGCGCCATTATGCCGTTTGTTGTATTATGCATCTTTTTTGCTAGACATCTAGCAAGAACAATTGCATCTTCAATGGAGGCTGAGCCACCTTGTGCAATGAATGGACCAGTGGCATGCATTGCATCACCAGCAACTACCATTGTTCCTTTACTGAATTTGTTAAGAAGCAAATCCCATGGTGGACGGTACTTCAAGTCAGTGAGATGCAAAGAGTTCAGCTTGCAATTTCGTATCATCTCCATCGCATGTATCGGAAAACCCTCCATCGACTCCATTAATGATTGTCGTATAAGAGCTTGATCTTTTGAAATTATTGAATCTGCTTTTGTAGGTTGAAAGTGAGTTATCAATTTAAAATATTCAATAAGAGTTTATTAACTATGCAATTAGCATAGAATATTTCAAATACATGTATTTAATCACATTTTACCATCTCCATTTTACAATTTTATTTCTTGAAGTACTTTAAGTAAGCCACTTAGTGAAATGAGAGATGCCAAAAGAGTTTTGATAAAGAGTTGTACTAACCTAAAAAATAACCTAATCCACTAATTTACCACTTTACTAATACTAATTTTTGTTGATTAAAAAGCAAATTATTATAGTTCATTTACATTATATATAACTAATATATACTGCTAAAAAAGTTTAAATAGTCGCGTAAACATATGAATTTTATTTTTCATTTTGACTGAGTCTTTGAGCTGTCAAAACTAAAAATGGTTTCAAGTTTTTGTCTCTAATTATCGTCGTCAGTTCAAATTTTTCTATTGTAATATGGTTTAGTGTTTAGGGTTTATGATTAAACAAATTTACAGAGAGATTGTATAATTTCAAGGGGAATTTAAGAAATTAATGACCTTGAGCAGTGTTGAGTCTTGTTACAAACCAGTAAACAAGCTTGTCAGTCATTGGGATCCTTCCAAGCTGGACTTGACCTCTGCTTATCATAGCAAACTCACTAGGAAATTGATGACCATTTGGATACTCTGTGAAACCTCGAGCAGCACATGTAGAGAAACGCAAGAGCTTTGTTTTGTGTAGTCCAACCATATTTGCAATGGTGGAATTCACACCATCACATCCAATAACAACCTGATATTTACCAACAAACTACATGTGCTTAGTTGTTGTATTTGCTGTCACATTATTTACTTGTTATAAATTGTAACAAGCATTTTCGATGGGCCACTTAAATTTGGTCACTTAGTTGAAAAAAGCCGATTAAAAATTACGACTCAATAGGAATTTACACACAAAAACAGTCGATCGAGAGCAAAATTAAGGGGACTATTAAGCAATTTAAAAAAAAAATAAAACACTTTCTAGATGAAGCTTTTATGAGAACTCTCAAATTGGGCCAGACGCCCTAGCCCAACATACCACATTTGAAAGAAAATAAACGAGGGTTGATTATTTCTCTTTTGGCCCTCCCACAAATGCGCAAACCATTCTGGAGATAACTTCAGAACGACATTTTTTGTATTTTTAAAGGCTTAGAGAGATATCTTTTAAAGGTTGTTTTCTTCAGGAATAAGGGTAAATTGGGATAGGGCCCGATTAGCGCAAACTTGGATAGTTAACAAGTATGTAGTGAAGGTTGCTTTATATGATCGTAACTCTCAATCACAAAATCATACGGATGTTACAACCCAATTGTTGATTTCTAAATCAAAGTGTTACTCCCAATCAACTTATTTCAGAAGTTGACCAATCTGAGAGACCTAAACAGCAATCATCATAAATAATTTATATATTATTCAAAAAAATTCATAAAAGATCCATTGCCTACTGGTCCGGTTATTTTCAGAGCTCCTACCA
Source organism: Medicago sativa (assembly GCF_051527215.1). Taxonomy (NCBI): domain Eukaryota; kingdom Viridiplantae; phylum Streptophyta; class Magnoliopsida; order Fabales; family Fabaceae; genus Medicago; species Medicago sativa. The sequence goes on along the minus strand of NC_140752.1, from coordinate 32,042,149 downwards.
ACCCATAATCCGAGCCAATCGGGTCAATCCATGGGATCCGAACAAAATTGACAAGTCTACTTTCTTTTTTGACTATTTCTTTTCTCACCCTACTGATTTCTCGCACGCTCTACAAATTTTCGATTATATAATCCGAAAAACGTTGAACACTTAAGAAAACCCTCTAAAACCCACCATTTTTTCGGATTTTATAATCTGAATAGAGCATACGAGAAGGCTGAAAGGTGAAAAAAGTAACAGTCTTATTTTTTACCCGACGTACCTTGGCTTGAAGAATACTTCCATTACTAAGCACAAGCTGTTGATATTGTGTGATCGGATCAAATCCTATGGAAACTACTTGACATCCGGTGCGTATAGTTTCCATCGGCAAACAATTGGCCATGGCTTTGATCAAATCAGTGCGTTTTAAGCACCTAAATTCTCGATAAATCCTGTTTAACAAGCAAGGTTACTATAAGATGTTACAAACATGATGTCCATTCTAGTTAGCTATACAGAGAGATTTCTGTCATTACTCACCCAAATGGTACTTCCTTTGCCTCATCCTCGCCAAGAGATATGAATTTTCCCCTAAATATAAGATAATGATGTTATTGAAATTTATTTATCAATAACCAACAAGTAGTGTTTATGCACTGTTGAAGTAGATTTTCTTAAATGTTGTTTAAAAATGTATTTGGGCGATCATAAAGAAGAGAATGACATGCTTGTGCCAATTGTACTCACATACCGTTAAATTCATTTGATTTCGAAGTAAGATATATATGATAAAAAATATATAAATTCCATTGTACTCTTTTATTCCTAATCAATACAACTTCCAATTTTATTCATCTATTTCAAGTGATTACGATTTTATCGCATTTAGTCTATGCAAATTTTGTCGCTAAAATGTAAAGAAAAAAAATCGTAATTTTTTTTTTTGTAGGAAAAAAATTGTGATCTTTTTTTTATGGTGGCCGAGGTTCGAACCCCGAACCTTACATCTTACATATTTTATGCATTGTCCATACCAACTGAGCTAAGCTCACGAGGACAAAAAAAAAAAAAATTGTGATCTAATAGTAATAGTATATATAGGTGGAGAATTTTATTTTTATTTTGGTTACCGTGAGATAAAAAATAAACATTACCCATGTATTTGAATAGCAGTTTCTCTAAGTATTGAACCAACACCAAGCTGATCAAGTGCATGCCAGCCATTAGCTTGAACAATTATAGCTGCCCCTGTAGCTCTCAACTCCTCTGATCTTTCTATCACCAAACTCTTTATTCTCTTCCTGCAAAGTTAATGAAAATGTAATATTATCTTATAAGATCATATCAAGGTTTTATATACATAAATAAATTTGGCTTGCATAATAATAAAACCTATGAAGTGCTAGGGCTGTTGCAAGGCCGCATATACCACCTCCAACAATCACGATCTCATTTTCTACACTTCTCTTCATATTCTTGATACCAAGAAAATAAAATGTTTGTGTATACAAAAATCCCAATCTTTATGCGTTGTTACCAGTACCAAGACAATGTTTGCATCTTTTTTGTTCCTGTTGTTTTACATTGTTTATCTCGACGACCATTAATGCAGAGATTACTCCAACAGCTCCAGTGGAGAATGACGCCACTATAGGATCAACCTGACTATAATATCCAACATAATAGTTATTATTAGAAAGTCAGAACTATAAATAGAATAAGTAAATTTTGAGACCACAGGACTATAATTTTACATTGCTTCCTCTACGAAGAAACAGTAAATAGGTGACGATAAATCAGGAAGAGACATCTAATTGCTAAAGCACAATTATAAAAGACTTCTAATTGCTCAATATCTAGTTTAGTTACACATGATAACTAAGACAAAATACAAAAAGATAAAAACATACCCTAGAAAAGATAGGAGAAGATAGAACTCCTCCTTGCTCCTAGAATCGCCTTCCCTCTTGAACTGTTCCAGTTCTGAACGAGAAATTGTGAATGACGGAGGCGATATTTATAAGGAAAGTTTTCACCTAACTTGGGCCAAAAACACGGGCTTCTTGGGGCCAAAAAGTCACGAAAAGTGACTTTTTCGCAAGTCATCATGTGCCTAGCGCTTGTGCCTGCCAGGCTGACGCGCCACCTGGCATCCTGAATCTTCGTTCTTCATCTTTTCAAAGACCACATAAATCTTTGGATGTCTTGCTTTGCCTGATTTGCTTGATTTTTTCATGAATTACACCAAGAACATCCTAAAATTACTATGTTTCGGGAAGAATAGAATTACATACTTAAATATAGAAAACATTACAAATGTCCCGAAAACTTAGGCAATTGATCTAATACTCCTCTGCTTTGCTGTTAAAACCTACTAAAATTGACAAAAAAAAATGTTAAGAATAACGTAAGATGATCTATCATTACAACTCCAAACTTAAATTGTTGTTTGTCCTCAAGTAACGAAAGAAAAACATAAGTTATTCTTTACACTTTTTCATGAAAAACATACATTTCCGGGAGTTGTGCTCAGAATATCATTCATCACATCTACAACAGTTGACTAAACATACCACATTACCTTCAAGCGGATCCAGCTTAGAGAAAGTAGCTCATACATAATTTTTCCATGATACACGTATGTATCACCTAAATCCAATAGCACTGGTCACGATATTTGCCCATTCCAATCATCACATGAAAGTAGACAGTCAAAATTAAATTATATACACACTTTGAGGACTTTAAGGGTTATAACTTGACTTAGCTTAAGGGTGGATATATTTGGAAAAGTGGGCTAACAAAAGAACTTCGAGTTAGTTTACTAACCTTGGGATTCCTATTAAAACAATGATTAATTGTTAACCTTCCTTCCTTGAATCAGTCAATATGTGTAATACAGTAGAACTATTTTTCTTTTTTCTTTTTGACAGAAATAAACATTTTTTTATGAAACCAAGATATTTTATGTTTTTGGATTTTGATTTTTTTTCCCTTTTTTTCAATTTTCTTTTGCGTTGACACATGGCAATCTACATTTTTTTTCTTTTCCTGATAAATAAGTTCTACTGTTACCCCACCCCAAACTTAAAATGTTGTTACTTTCAAATAGCAACCTTAAACTTAGCTTTAAATCATATTCAGTTATAATAATATCCTATCTTACTCCAAGAGAAATCAAACATGGAGCATTTAAGGTTCAGGATTGTGACATGATTCGTCATTAAGTAACAAAAAGAAATTTTGTCTAGAGGCTCAAAGTGGTTTCACAAAGAATAATAAAAATATAAAATGGTGGTTTGAAAGGCTTAAGGTACCAAAGAAAAATGCCTTGTGTGTCGTGTGTATTACAATCTAACAGATCATCCATAAAGGACAGCCGCATATTTGAGCAAAAATCGCATTCATATGGAACACTCATAATGGAAAGAATTTAAGTATCTAACAACCTAGAATGGATATGAAAATATTTGGCTCTAAATATCACCGGTTATGCTATTTAGAAAAGAGATGGTGATCCTTTAAGTACCTTTAGTAGCAAGCCCTGGAAAGTATCGTGCTCTTGAATGTAAGGGTAAACTAGACTCCACTGTAAATGCTTTGAAATGACTTCCTAAGACTAAAACAAAATTAAAGCATAAAAGAAAAGGTTGTAAATGTAAATGCAAAAAGAAAAAAAAAACAAAGTTTTGCATAATACATGAGGATTAATATAATTTAAGATTTTACACCACTCAGAAAGGTCACCTCAGCTTAGCAAAAAATTACAAAATAAATATGTGGCAAAATAAAATGATGGGCTGCCTCCTGATGCGTATCAGATTAGGCAAGTGTACCAAATTGTTTACCAAGTAATAAAGTGATAAGTAAAGTATCGTATCCACAATGATTGTCGTTTCGTCGAAACTATTCGCGTTACTTATTTATGTAAGGTTTGACGATATAAAAGATAGGTTGTAACTTTATCTGTTTGCAACAGAGCAAGTTTACCTGTTTTTGGTTGCATAAAAGTAAGCAGCGGTTACGATTCTTCGAATCCCTCCTTCCTATATTGTTGGATATTAAATAACAGTAATGTCGTATTTATTTATCTTAGGTAGACTATACAAGTGATGAGGCCGTTGGGACGTTACTAACCTACTTTAGTCTATCCCTCCGATGGCTAACATCACTTGTTGATCGCACGGTGATCCTTACGTGTAGGGTCTTGTAATTCAAAGGTAATTGAAACATAAACTCAAATTGGTTTTCTAGTGTTTCCCAAGGCAATGAAGGCCAAGGTTCCCTTAGGTCTTCCCATCTATGAATCTTAGGACACTCATAACACACTCTCTCTACGCTTACTTAGTAGTTCTACAAACGGGCTGCCTTAATCTATGTCTACCTTACTAAGGATTTCAAGAGAATGGTTATGTTAGGCTACAGCTCATTTCCTTTAGCTAGGCACTTGTTTCCCTAATTACTAACCAGTTATGTCCTATGTTAGGTAGGGCACCACCAAGTCTTAATAGTTTCACCTATTAAGTACCTACTACTAGGGTCAACTCTCTTTCAGTATCTTTCGCTAATTAATAATCACTTAGTTCGTAGATAGATAGTTTTCAGTAAAAGAATATAAATATCAAGATATAAGCATCCAATTAGTGATAGCAATATAAGGCACTGTCACAACCTAAGTATCTAAGGTTGTATCTATCATAGAAATAAACTATTTCCTAATAAAACTTAATAGCGAACAAAAAATAAATAAAATACAAACGACATTAAATTAAATAAATATCCAACAAAAATAAACAGAGGTTCATCTTGGAACTCTAACCTAAAAAGATTTAGTTACACATGGTAACTAAAAAAAATTACTAAAGATAAAAACATACCCTAGAAAATCAAGGAGAAGATAGAAACTCTCCCGAAGCTCCAAAGTTGCCTTCCTCTTGAACTGCCACAGTTCTGAACGAGAAATTTATAATGAGAGTTTCTACCTGGGTTTGGGTTAAAAGTACGGCCTTTACCCAACACAGAAGCAGGAAAAGACGGTTGCACCCTGCATTTTTGCATGCACGGGGCGCATGATGTAACACCCCGCTTTCCCAACATAAAAATTTCACATATAAATCAGAGTCATTCAACATAAACGGAATGATACACTTCTTAAAAATCATAAATGGAATAAATAACAATTCATCCTTCATAAATTGGTCAACATAAATATTCAAAAACTTCGCAGCGGATTTTAATTCAACAACATAATTAGTCTTGGCATGAAGGCCTCATCAAAACATCTCGAAATAATCCAAAAACTAAATCATAGTCATGTAAAATCATAAGCAGTACGTATGGAATAGAAAATAGCCACAAAAGTTCCCATCCCATTACGTATCAGAGCACCTAAAGACACAGTGAGAGATAGCCACTCACGACAGCAATCAACAGCTACTTATTCTCGATCACCTGCAAGTTACTCATACGAAGAGCAACATTTCCAAGCAAAAGGGGTGAGATTCACAAACAATAATGTTAAGCATATAATTCAACAATTATATTTAACAACATAAACATCATCAACATATCCTAACAATGGTCATGTAGCATCATTATCATCATCATAATCAACTTCATAAATCAACTTAACAACTTGACTCGACAATGCAACTTAACTCGACTATGCAACTCTATCATTTTATTCATGCATGTGGTACTATTTTAGGGCATAAGCCCTCGTCGCTTTTGAGCATAAATATACTCCTAGGGCATGAGCCCTCGTCGCTATTGAGCAAAAGCTCCTAGGGCATGAGCCCTCGTCTTTATCGAGCAAAAGCTCCTAGGGCATGAACCCTCATCTTTAAATGAATATGCATGGACTCAACATCTTACAACTTAGACAACATGAACGTCTTATATGACTCCAATAATTTGGATCAACATCTCACATCTTAGACCGACACATGCAACTTTAATCAATAGTAAACAGCAACATGGCAGCACATCAATAATCTCAAGATATAACAATATCAAAATGTAATCATCGTCTCAAAACATCACTTATAATTCACATAATGCATATACGATTATATATATCATCAGTAACAAAATTAAATCATCTTATAACAACTTCACAGATCATCGTTAATATTATATTCAAACATGAACAATTCATCATATAACATCGTATTCAAACACCAACAATTCATCATGCAATTCTGTAAAAACATAATAAATTATACATAACATATTTCCATGTAAAACCAAAACCACTGGAAAGCTAACAAAATTATCTAAAACTTTCATGTTTACACCCAAGGCCAATTCTGTAACGATCAATACCAGTTTTTGTTTTGAAATCGAAAAAGTTGTGCAGAAAGTCCATAAAAATTCACTGTGACCTACGTGCTGTAATTTGACTATAACTCAAGTTCTATAAATCGTTTTGACGTCAGACCAACGGCATTAGAAAACTAACATCCATACCTAGAACTTTCATGTTTACACCTAAGACCATTTATGTACCGATCAATACCAGTTTTCGTTTCAAATTCGGAAAAGTTGCAGAAAGTCCATAAAAATTTATTGTGACCTACGTGCAGTAATTTGACCATAACTCAAGTTTTATAAATCATTTTGACGTCAGACCAACGACATTAGAAAACTAACATCCATACCTACAACTTTTGTGTTTACACCTTAGACCAATTTTGTACCGATCAATACCAGTTTCTATTTCAAAATTCGGGACAGAGATAAGAAAAAAAATTAGGAAAAGCAACTTATATTATTCAAACTTCACATTCATTCAAAATCATCACAATCAACAACAACAACTCAACATAATTCATACCCAATTCATAATATGACATCAACAACAACAATCATCGACAACCACAAATCAACAACAACATAACATAAATCATCAATTATCACTTTTAACCCTAATTCTCCAATTCTCAAAAACTAAACCTACAACAAGTTAAATGAAATTTCTAGAATCATAGACTCAAGATTATTGAATGATAGTCCCACCCTTCTCTTCTCTAGGTTTCTCCTCTTTCTCTAGGTTTCTCCTCTTTCTCCCAAAAACAGTTTGCACGTAATCCTTATTTTCTAACTCTGACTCTCCTCTTTATATAAACCTTAACCTATTTATTTTCTCTTAATTTCAATTCTGCCCCAAAGCCTCATTATTCTAAATAATTATATTTCTCCACTAAATATATTCTTTCACTAAATATATTCTTCCACTAAATATATTCTTCCACTAAATATATTTCTCCACTAAATAATAAAAATAGGGGCTACTAATAAATATCAACACATAATAATAAAAATATCACTTATCAAACATATTAATTAATTTATAACGAAAAAGACTCTAAACTCAAATAAATAAATAAGTAATAAAAATAGGCGTTACACATGAGAGTGCACCCCCAATGCATGCCCTAGGCGCATGGTATATGAAATCCATGCCCTAAGCATTTTTCCATGCCCTAGGGGCATTGTGTCTGTATCCTGGGCCCAATCTCTGATTTTCCGTCGTTTTTAGGTCTTCGTCTTCAAATAACTTACCTCGGAACTTATGGAACATAATTCCTCCCATTTGTAAGTCTTCTGAGGCCTCTTGAATCTTCTTTCTTGTAATCCTGAATCTTCACAATTTTTCAGATGTTCTTGATTTGCCGATTTGCATGATTTCTTTGTGAATTACTTCAAAAACCCTCTAAAATTGCTATGTTTCGGGAAAACTAGAATTGCATACTCAAATATAGAAAACATTACAAAAGTCCTGAAATCATAGACAATTGTTCTAATACTCCTCCTTTTTGCTGCTAAATCCTACTGAAAATAACTGAAAAATATGCTAAGAATAACGTAAGATGACCTGTCTTCATAAGGTCAACTAGCTTTCGGTATCTTTCGCTAGTTATTAACTAATTACTTCCTAGACAGGTAGTTACTAGTATAAAGCTATAAATATCAAGATATAAGCAGCATGATAGTAATAACAATATTAGGCCCTGTCACAACCTAAGTACCTAATCGATCTAAGGTTACGCTCCTTTGAATTAAATAATTCTAATTAAAACTTAATAGCTAACAAAAATAAATAAAATATAAACGATATTAAAATAAATAAATATCTAACAAAAATAAACAGAGGTTCATCTTAGAACTCTAACCTAAAAAGAATTAGTTACACATGGTAACTAAAAACAAATTACTAAAGATAAAAACATACACTAGAAAATCAAGGAGAAGACAGAAGCTCTCCTGAAGCTCCAAAGTTTCCTTCCTCTTGATTTGCCACAGTTATGAATGAGAAATTCTGAATGAAGAAAGCTAGTATTTATAGTGGAGATTTCTAACTGGATTTGGGATAAAAACACATGCTAAACCCACAAAAATGCATAAAATTACGCATGTGCCCCTCGCATTTCAAATGCTCGGGGCGCATGACATATGCTCAAGGCGCACCAAGTAAAACTTGGGATATGCCCAAGGCACATACAAGATGCCCAAGGTGAATGGCTTGCCTTTACCATGCCCAAGGCACATCCCATGTGCCCAAGGCGCATCTTTATGCTTCCAGGGCCTAGTTTCTCCAATTTTTGTCGTTTTTAGGTCTCGTCTTCAAATAACTTTCCTCGAAACTTGGGAACAGAATTCCTTCCATTGTAAAGTCTCCTAAGACCTCTTCAATCTTCATTCTTGGTCTTCCCACAGACTTCATAAATCTTCGGATGTTCTTGATTTGCCAATTTGCATGATTTCTTCGTGAATTACTTCAAAAACCCCCTAAGATTGCTATGTTTTTGGAAAACTAGAATTACAGACTCAAATATAGAAAACATTACAAAAGTCTCAAAATCATAGGCAATCGTTCTAATACTCCTCCTTTTTGTTGGAAAAACCTACTAAAAATGACTGAAAAATATGCTAAGAATAACGTAAGATGGCCTGCCATCACCTCCCATCCAGCGGTTGTTTAACGTCTTAGTCCCGACAATCATATAAATGCAATAAAAGTGGGTTGCCACCAACCAAACACTTATCTTATGTTCTAAGCTTGACATTAGCATCATACTCAGCCACTTTTGGATGTTGAACCAGGGAATAATGTCGGATCAAACTCAGCCCTCTCAACAAATCCAATCGGCCCCACTTTCCCTTTCACTTCTCTATAGCATCTCAAAATCCCTTTTCTTACTCGCTTTCTTAGCTTAAAAAGCGGATTTCTCTTGGTATTGAATGTATTCCAACATCCACCTATGTCCCCTACAATGCTTAAAGATGATTTTAGGTTCCACATTGACTTTCTTCAATGCCTCGTCCAAGTATTTACTTCTTTCAAATTGCACACAACTAACATGAAGAGAAGTTCTCAAATCGACCATCATATTAGTGAACCTTAGGGTCAAATAATCATATGTAACATTAGCCATCCTAGGTTTTTCATCTTCCACTCTTCCCTACTATCCATTAGGGCGTGCGGGTGCCTTAGTAGGTGCCTCACTTTCTTTAGCAAGCCACTTCGAATCCAACACACACCCTTTCTTTAACTTAAGATCATTTCTCGTTCTTCCAACTTTCGCCGCTTCACACACTGCATTAATCAATACACAATGTCCATAAGAAAAAGCTTTCTTCTTTTCATTCACAATTCTTTTCATATCCTATGCGATTATTCTTCCTACATTGATTTCATCACCCTTCATGATCGCTTGCACAATGACCGCTCTCACCAATTGAAATTCCAAAGCGTTCCCAAAACTCTTAAGAGTGTGCACCACAAATCTACCTCATGCTTTAGCCATCGGCTTCATTTCTTTCATACTAAACTTTGTTGGTAACAACCCCTTGCCTTGCTTAAGCCACGATGCGCCCTCTACACATAGCTAATCCTTGATTTCCTCCAAAATTCCTATATCTTCAATATGCTTAACATCTTCAATGTCCTCTCTTCTAGTCTCCACTCTGCATACAATAGGTGTTGGAGTGCCAAGTAACTCATTAATAGTATCCTCATCGAACCAAATTTCTTTCCACCGCACATATAACATAAACGAGTATTTCTTCTTTCTCCCTTGGTATGCATTCGCATAAAATTCAATTGCAAGTGAACGATTGAACTCCTTTTCTAACCCATTCAATTTCAACTAATTCCTCTTCTCAAGTGCTTCCTTGATTCCCTCAATGGGATTTTCCACAAGAGAGAATGATCTCTCTTCAACAAAGTCTAGATGTTTACAATCTTCAAACCTATTCATGTTTGTGATGCTACTAAAAAGTCTGGGCCTAGCACCTTCTCTTTCCATTATTCAAACCTTAACAAGAAAATCAGCAACAACCAGCAACAACAATATCAAAATTCAAAAATTGAGAAAAAGGGTTAGAAGTTGGAGTTTGGTGAAATTGTGGGAATTTGGATGGAGTTTAGGTTATGGGTTATTTTGATGAAAATAACCCATGGTTTTTGATGAAAATTTATGGAAAAAATCAAATGTGTAGTGTTTGTGATGGTTAGAAGTGCTTGAATTTCAAGTGGGAATCATGATTATGGGTTAATGGTTAGAGAAATAAAGAATGGAGCAGAATGGCGGAAGAAAAGGGTTTCTAAGTTTGATTCATGAAGAGAGGGTGTGAAAGGGGTTAAAGAATGGGTTCTTGAGTGAAAAAAAGTAATAAAAGGGGTGTTTGGAATCATAAGCTAAAAGTGAAAAAGTGACTATGAGGAGTAGAGAAAAATGGTCAAGTTTGGTTTAGGGAGTTTTGGGAGAAAAGTATGAAAATTGGAGAAAATAAGGGTTTAAGAGAGGTGGCCTAAGCCACTCTCCCTCAGCACATACCTCACGCGCCTGTAAGGGCTTTGCACGTGGCTTCATGCACGACGCGTGTTTGTTGAAAGCAAAATCTTTTTACTGATGTTTTAAAGATAACAAACATATTCACTCTTATTTATATTATTATCTACTAATATATTTTGTGAGAAATGTTTCATGAGAATGTTCTTGGCAAAGTAAGAGAATGTTTTGGCCTCACAAGAGATAACAAAAGCTTCTGAAATATAGCAAATGAACAAATATGAGCTTTTTGGGTAGATGTCAAGATATGCATAATTAAGATCAAGAACAAAGCAAATACTCTTTTTGTCTCACTTAAACAGGAAAGAAATCAAGATACTTGATAAGGCATTAAAAGGAAAAAAATCAAATACAAATAAATGTATTCCCTCTTGCACATGTGATGTTAATACAAAAGGAATAAAATCAGCATTTGTTCCCCCATGTGTTTCGACCCATTAAGGAATAACAAGAGAATAAATATCTAAGAATCACTATTTATCATCAAGTTACAAGACATCATCAAGATGACATCAACAAGGATCAACAAGTGGGTAGCAAGTTTCCTCAAGTCTTGATCACATGTCATCAAAGCAAAGAAATCATGTGTGAAATAATTCTCTCAAGATTGGCTGGAACAAAGAGAACGATCTAGGCAGTGTTGAGGACGTTCTCGGTATGCTTTCTCTCCAAGCTTCTTTCGAAAGCATATTCAAATTTGAATGGGAAGCTCAACAGTTATTTTGTGGCTTGTTTTCCAAGGGTGTTCAGCTTCTATAAATAGAGGAGGTCATTGACGGTTAAGAGCAAGAGTTTGAAATACAAAGCATTTATCTCTCTCAAATCAAAAGCAATCATTCTCTCTTTCAAGCTCTTCAACATGAAGGTGAGAAAAACACAAGAAGGGGGGTTGAATTGTGTTTTGGAAAATTCTTCGTTTCTCCTAAAAACTGAACACACTTGTCAGAAGCTAAGTGAAGCAGCTTCTGAAGTGGTAATCAGAATCTAAATGCAGCGGAATAAAACAGAGAGAGAGAAAAAGAACGACACAAAGCAATTATACTGGTTCCTTCCACAATCCGGAAGTAGTCCAGTCCCCCTTGCACTTCCAAGGAGATTTCACTAAGAGTAATATCTGATTACAATTGCTCAAGCACACCTGCAAGAGACTTTCTTTGCTCAAGCACACTTTGCAAGAGTCTTCCTTTGCTCAAGAACACAATCAAGAGACTTCCCTGCTCAAGCACAACTGCAAGAGACTTCTAACTAAACAAAATTACACAGAAAATTGTTTAAGGTTGAACACTTGATATACAATCATAGGTGCTCACAATACAATGCAAATCAGATACAGACTCAATAACTTAGGAATTTCTAAGATGAAACTTTGAGACACAGAAATTCTAAGTGAATGCAGAACAATTTCAGCAGAGGTTTGGCACTTGTAAAAATGTTGTGAATCTTTCGTTCAGCATTGCCAAATCTCTAAGTCTTCACTCTTTTATATAGAGGTGTGAAAGAGACGTTGTGAAATTGCCAGCACATCAAAGAGTCGTTGTTGAAGCTTGATCTTTCACAAATGATCTTTTTCCTGATTTGGTTGTTGTCCTATGAAGAACTAATTTGAAATCCATTCCCATTGTGAAGGAACATCTTTACAGGCATAGCTGTTATTCTGGAGCTGTTTTCTTGTCCTGTAGCGTGGACACAAAACAGAGTAGTGGAGAAGGTGGTTGTACAGTTCGTACAAAGTACAACGTCAACGCTTTTTGAAGATAAGGTTCCAAGGCCTTCAAATCTTCACCAAAATGACTGTTACAACCATCCACTAATCTTCTGCATTGTTTTCGAATCCAATAGACAGCTTTTGAAGTGTTGATCTTTGAATCTTCAGCTTGTGGTGATAATCAGCTTCTGATGAGCTTCAGCTTCTGATGAAGTTGCTTCTGAACTATCTGCTTCTGATGGCTATACGCTTCTGAAGGCTATCTGCTTTTGTTGACCTTCAACTTCTGATGACCTTCAGCTTCTGATGACTTTCAGCTTCTGTTGATCTTCAGCTTCTGATGATCTTCAGCTTCTGATGACGTCATCATTCTTCAGTAGCACTTATGACTTCAGATGCACTTCTTTTCAGATGCTTTCAAGCTTCCTTTTCTTTAGTCCATAGCTCTCTATTTGTTCTTCAGAACCTTTATATGATGTAAATTTTTAACTATGGTCTTGTACACTTGAACAAATATTAGCTAGTCCAATTTACAATTTTTAATACCTTGTTATCATCAAAACTCTTTAAGGTTCATTGTTAAACACATTTTGTTCCAACAATCTCCCCCTTTTTGATGATGACAAACAATAGTATATAAAATTGATCAATTATTGTTAATCTAATTAACAAGTTGACTTTGGGGTTCTGAGGTTTGTAAGCTCAGAATCTGAGGTTTGTAAGCTCAAACCCCCCCTGAGTCTGATAGTCTTTAAGGTGAGGTTTGTAAGCTCCCCCTAAGTTCTATCCAGGTTAATTAAATTCATTTAGCGTGCAATAATAATATCAGAGCTTAAAATTGAAAGAATTAACGTATAGATAAGAAGAATGGTTCAATTAATTTTTATTTGAAATTTGATACTCCCCCTTTTTGATACACCCCTTTTTAGGTAAAACAAAAGGATATAAGTTTTTCAAAATTTTCAAATATTATTAATGGGGCTCAGAGCCTTTAAATACTATCACATATACTCGCCCTTTTGTCATTAGCAAAAAAATTCAAATAAGCAATAAAGACAAAAAGATTTGAGAAAAACTCAAACATGAAGAGAGTATAACTATAATCAGAACCTATATACTTATCAAAAATATAGTCATGAATATAAAGTAATTCAGAGCAATGTATGAGCAGAATATCAAGCATGATGGATCAAAACCAACTAAGCAAGTTACTAACATTCAGAAACAAAAGATGTTCAGAAGCAAGAACTGAAACAGTTAAAACAAACAACAAACAAAAATAAACACTAGGGTGTGCAACTAAGGTTTGGTTTGTTGTTGTTTCATCATCTTCTCCATTTGTTCTGCTTGTTTCTTCAACAGATCTTCAAGAACTTGTTGCCTCTGGAGAAGTTCCAGTTCCTTTGCTTTAGCTTCCTGCTGTTGTTGTGCCATCTTCTGTCTTAGTAGCTTGAACATCCTGGCCTCTCTAGTCATGTAGTCAGCTTCTGAGTAGAATGGCTCATTTGTCAGAAGCAGCCTAGGACCTTTCTTGATTGACTCCACATTCTTCAAAAACTTCCTTACAGCAAAAGTCTTGATTCTGATGCATTTTCTTCTTACAGATGCTATCAGATCAGTAACTCTATTCTGCAAGGATTCCCATTGTTCCTCATAGGCTGATGGCAGATCAATCATCCTTCTGTTCTGTACAAGATCTTGCAACTCTGGGAGTATCTTGAGTAACTCAACATCAATGTACTCATATTCCAGTATGTTTAGGGGTGGTTGTTCAAGAATTTCTAGATCTGAGGATTGGTCAGAGTCACTAAGGGACAGATCTTAAACAGGTTCAGGTGTTATAATAGTGAGGTTATGATCAGATTGAGTTGAAGAGGATGGTTGGTCAGAAGCAATGTGTGCGTTTGAGGTTGAAGCTTGGAGATTGACTTGATGGTTGTCAATATCCATGGGAGTGGGTTTGGGTAAAACTTGTTCTTCTTGTGGTTCAGTATGCTCTGGTTGTGGGTTAGATTGAGGTGGTTGTTGTGGTGAAGTTTGTTGTGTTTGAATGTTAGGTTGGGGGTCAATGTCAGCTATGGGTGATTGTTGTTGTGGAGGTGAGGCGGGTTTGTGTGGATCTGGTGTTTGTTGTTGGGGGCTTTCTGAAACAACTTTTTCAGAAGCAACTGCTTCTGAGGTTGTCTCAGAGGCTTTCTCTGAGTTAAGGTTAACTTCTGATAGTTCACCTGAGTAGTGACTAATCAGATTGTCCAAGACAGAAGTGTCTTCTATTTGTTCAGGTGCTGGTGGTTGTGAAGAAGAGTGTGAGATGGGGGTAGAGGAGACTGGAATCTGACATACCTTGACTGAGTTATCAGCTTCAGAAGTGGTAGCATCTGGTGCACCAGCTGGAGGAACAGAACCTGAAGCATCATCTTCTGTTGTTCCGTGATTCTCTCCCTGATTCATCTGATCTTGCTCTATGTTATCAACAATAGCTTCTTCCACAATGATCATCATTTCTTCTTCTTCGTCATCTTCAGCAGCCTTACCAGCAATTTCCCTGACTTCAGCCAATTTTTCTTGGTAGAACTTATCACAGTTTTCCATACCCAAAGCTTTGAGCTTCTCATCTCTTTGTTAAATGTATTGTAATTTTAACTCCTTTCTGTCTGCTAAAATGTCAGAAGCACGTTCATTAGCCATTCTTTTCAATCTTGGAGTCACTTCAATCATAGGACTCACAATTTGAAGGGGAGCCTTCTTCTTCTTGGGCTCATGCTCTTCCTTTTCTATTGCTTCAAAAGCTTCATCCAGCTGCTCTTTGGTGATAAACCGCTCTCCCTTTCCTCTTCTTTTCTTAAGCTTGCCATGTTCTGCTTTTGCCTCTTTGCCTCTTTTTGTGGGAATAGAAGCAACACCAATTTTTTTTCTTTGTACCAGCAACGTCAGATTCAGAACTGGTTCTGGCTCTCTTCCCTTTAGATGCATCAGGAGCAGCAGCAACAGCTGCAGTGTTGGCTCCTGATTCTCTGGCATGAGCAGCTACCAGACTGGCCAGAACTTCATCATTGTTTTCTTGAAGGATGGAAGGAAAATCCTTCAAAGGTTCTGACTCAGCTGTTGTCAGTTCAATCCATTTTTCATCAACAGGATGTTCGCTGACGACCTTCATAGCATACAAGGATTTGCTGTTCCAGATGCGGTCTGAAGTGCTAACTGTAAAACAGCTATCAGTAGCTGATTCGAAGTTCCTCAGAGTCTCCAACAGCTTCCCTTGGTGAAAGATTTCTGATAGAAGCCTTCCACAAGGTACTTGTTTCTTTTTCCTGCTAGTAGCTTCTTTGATGGCCGAGCACATATGATGCAAGAGGTAATTTGGAACATCAATCCTTTGAAAGGTAGCCAACGAGTACAAGGCTAGTTGATGATCCTTGTTTGGTTGATCAGTTCCTCCTCCTCTTTGAAAGAAGCAATGTGCACTGAACTTTAGCAATAATCTGTGACACACTTCCATATCTGCAGTTTTTAACTTAGAATCTCCTTTGCAGAACAGATTTACGTAGCTCTGTAATAGAATATCATCCTTAACTTCCCACTTAAAAAATCCTTTTGAAGATACCCTGCATGCTTTTGAAATAGCTCTTTTGGTGATGGTTACTGGGATACCCATCACTGCAGATCTAATCTCCAATCCTTCAAAAGGTTTCAGACCCATTTCTTCTCTAGTTTTTCCTTTTAAACTTGAATTCTTTTCTACGGCCCTTTTCTCTTCAAGTTCGGCAGCTTCCTCGTCGTAGACCTCAGCCCTTAACCAAAAGTCCTTTACCAGATTCTCATATGTTGGTCCATTCAACATACGAAAATAACCATGTAGCTTTTGTTTCTTGACGTAAGCTTCCATGTTCACATCATATTTCTTCGGAGAAGTGAAGTCAAAAGGTGTCTCCTTTTGAACAATCAGTTTTTCTTCAGGAATAGACATGGTCTTAGGTTTGATGACCAGCCCAGATTCTGATGCTCCTTGCATGCTTGAAGTAGCTTCTGAAACTTTTGAGCTTGATGATGCCATTGATTGATTGAAGAAGATTTGAAGAAGATGATGATTTTAGGGTTCTAAGGTAGAGAGAATGCGCTTACTTCGCAAGTACAGGTTTGAAAACAAAGTGTTTGTTTGTGAAGTGAGTAGTGTGTGAATTGTCAAAGTGTTAAGAGTAAAAACGATTGCAATTCAAAAGAGACAAACAAACATATCATTAATGACAAATTGGGGGAGTGTGAAAGTACTTTTCAAAGCTATTAAATCATCATTGCCCGTTTTAGTTATACACCAATACAGACAGGCCACGTCAGAAACTTTCAGAGTAACTACCAAGTTAGTGGGCCAGAAGTTACCATAAAAAGTAACTCCCAACTTTTCCACTAACTCTGCTATTCAGAAGCATAAAATCCAGCTTCTGGACTTCAGATGCTGACGTCATCATCAGAAGCGAGTATTCCTCAGAACCTCAATAAAGAGCTTCTGATGAACTACTGCTTCTGAACTAACTTCAGAACCTAAAATCCTATTCAGGAGCAAGCAAACATTTAATCAGACACAAAGTGCATGTTCAAATTTTTCTTTATAAAATCAAACCTTTCAACAGTTAAAGGCTTAGTAAATATATCAGCCCATTGATTTTTAGTATCAATGAATTGTATATCTAAAATTCCTTTTTGAACATAGTCTCTGATAAAATGGTGTTTGATTTCAATGTGCTTAGCTCTTGAATGCAAAATTGGATTTTTAGACAAACAAATAGCAGCAGTATTATCACAATAAATGGGAATACTGTTAGCAATTATCTGATAGTCTTCCAACTGATGTTTCATCCAAAGTAGTTGTGTACAACAACTTGCAGCTGAAATGTATTCTGCTTCTGATGTAGACATGGCAACAGTTGTTTGTCTTTTGCTAGCCCAGGATATAAGATTATCACCCAGAAATTGACAATTGCCACTGGTTGACTTTCTTTCAATCCTATCACCAGCATAATCAGCATCACAGAATCCAATTAGCTTATAATCTAAGGATTTCCTATAAAGGAGTCCAAGATTAGTTGTTCCATTCAAATACCTGAAGATTCTTTTGACATCAGTCATATGAGATTCTCTAGGATCTGATTGGAATCTTGCATACAAGCATACACTAAATAAAATATCTGGCCTAGATGCAGTGAGGTATAACAAAGAACCAATCATACCTCTGTACAGCTTCTGATCTACTTTAGCTCCTTCATCTTCTTTGCTTAAGGTGCACGTAGGGTGCATTGGAGTGTTCATCACTTTACAATCTTCAAGCTTGAACTTCTTCAGAAGATCCTTTGTATACTTTGATTGATGAACATAGACTCCATCTTTGCATTGATTAATTTGAATGCCCAGGAAGAACTTCAGCTCTCCCATCATGCTCATTTCAAATTCATCCTGCATTAACTTAGAAAATTCCTTGCAAAGAGATGCATTAGTAGAACCAAATATTATATCATCAACATATATTTGCACAACAAGAATATCTTTCCCAAGGGTCCTTCTGAAGAGTGTTGTATCAACCTGTCCTCTTTTAAAATCATTTTTTATTAAGAAATTACTCAGTCTATCATACCAAGCTCTAGGAGCTTGTTTCAAGCCATATAGTGATTTCTTCAGTTTAAAAACATGGTCAGGATATTTAATATCCTCAAATCCAGGAGGTTTCTTGACATACACTTCTTCTTCAATGACACCATTAAGAAATGCACTCTTGACATCCATCTGATATAATATTATGCCATGATTAACTACATAGGACAGAAGTAACCTGATTGCTTCCAATCTTGCAACTGGAGCAAATGTTTCAGTGTAATCAATGCCTTCTTGTTGACTATACCGAGTGCAACAAGTCTGGCTTTGTTTCTTGTTACTTCTCCTTGCTCATTCAACTTGTTTCTGAATACCCATTTTGTTCCAATAATGTTCTTGTGTTGAGGTTTGGGTACTAGATCCCACACATCTTTTCTTTGAAATTGATTCAACTCTTCTTGCATAGCTAAGATCCATCCATCATCTGAAAGTGCTTCATCAACTGTTGTAGGTTCAATCATTGAGATCAGTCCAATCATTGATCCTTCTTGTCTGAAGTATGATCTTGTTCTTTGTGGACTATCTTTATTTCCAATGATTAATTCCTCAGGATGTGAAGACTTGTGCTTGAATGTGTTTCTGGGAGGATCTGCTTGATGTGAGCCATCTTGTGCTTCATTAGAAGCTGCTTCATCTTGCGCTTCTGATGTGGGTTCAACTTCTGGACTTTCTTCAGATTCAGCTATCTGATCAGGTTCTGGAGTAGCTTCAGGAACCTGTATCTCTGCAACACTTTCACCTTGCTTTGAAGTTTTATCTTCAAGCTCTTTGTCATCAAATTTAACGTGCATAGATTCTTCAACACAGAGTGTCTCTGAATTATACACTCTGTATGCCTTTGACCTTTTAGAGTAACCTAGGAAGATTCCTCTTTGGGCCTTGGCATCAAATTTCTTTAGGTAGAGCTTGTTATTTAGAATGTAACATGTACATCCAAATTGATGAAAGTAAGAGATATTGGGTTTCCTTCCTTTAAAGAGTTCATATGCTGTTTTCTCCAAAAATAGGTCTGATATAGATCCTGTTCTGGACATAACATTTTGTATTCACTGCTTCTGCCCAAAAATGTTTTGGTAAATTGTTTTCATGAATCATGGTTCTAGCCATTTCTTGTAAAGTTCTATTCTTTCTCTCTACAACCCCATTTTGTTGTGGAGTTCTAGGAGAAGAAAATTCATGGACAATTCCATGTTTTTCACAAAAAGCTTTAAATGGCTCATTTTCAAACTCTCCACCATGATCACTTCTGACTTTCAAAATCTTTGATTCTTTTTCAGATTGAATTTGAGTGTAGAAACTACTGAATACATCACAAGTAACATCTTTACTCTTTATGAATTTCACCCAAGTCCATCTGCTATAATCATCAACAATGACCAATCCATATTTACTTCCATATAAGAATGCAGTACTTACTGGTCCAAATAATTCAATATGGAGTAATTCTAAGGGTCTGGAGGTTGAAACAATGTCTTTGGTTTTAAAAGATGATTTCACAATTTTCCCTCTCTGACATGCACCACAGAGTGCATCTGAATGATAGTCAATGTCTGGTAGCCCTTTGACAAGTTGTAACTTACTAAGCTTAGAGATTAATCTCCAGTTAGCATGTCCCAACCTTCTGTTCCACATCCATTTCTTATCATTCACTGATAGAAGGCAAATCACCTTCTGATCAGCCAGTTCAGAAAAATTGATTTTGTAGACATTATCAACTCTCTTTCCCTTGAACACAATGGATTTGTCTTCCTTGTTGATTACAGTACAGTTGGTTTTCTCAAAAAGCACATCATAACCATTATCACAAAATTGACTAATGCTCAAAAGGTTATGTTCAAGACCATCAACCAACCATACATTATTGAGGTAGAGGAATTACCAATAGTTCCTGTACCTATGATCTTGCCAGATTGGTTGCCTCCATATTTCACACTTCCTCCTTCCTTCATTGTTAGGCTGAGGAAGCTGGACTTTTCTCCTGTCATGTGTCTTGAGCAACCGCTGTCTAGGTACCATGATTTTTGCTTTGGTGCTGCTCTTAGACATACCTGCATCATTGACATTTTCAGATTTAGGTACCCATTGTCCTATGGATCCTGAAAGGTTAGTACTTGAGGCTTTACTCTTCACTTCCTGTACCTTGTGCTGTGAGTTGGATTGCTTCTGATTAACCATCACCTTAGGTTTTGGTGCTTCAGAAGCAGTAACTGTCTTCTTCTGAAACTTAGACTTCAGAACCTCAGATTTTGGTTTCACCAGACTCTGAGGAACAGGTTCTGATCTTTTCAGGATCCTGATCTTTGAAGTCTTGGATTCAGATTTGATCATAGCCTTTGGCTTAGAGTTCTTTGGCTTTGAAGTAATCTTAGCCTTAGAGCCAGAAGCTTCAGGTTCTGATTGAACAACAGTTTCCAACTCAGCACTTTCAGGTACAAAGAAGGTTTTCAGACCTTCCTTGATGCATTCACAACAAGATTTAAGATTGGTTTTCTCAAGTTTCACTTCTGGAAAACCAATTCCTCTGCTATTGTTCTTGTAAATGCTATAAATCATAGAAGCCACTCTGCTTCTGTCAATGCCAAATATGATAAAATCTTCAAGAGCAATTTCATGGTTGCTTAAAGGTTTTTCATTACACTTTTCTTATAGCTTCTGGCATAAGAACCTGAGCTGATCTTCATAAGTTTTACACATGAAGTCAAAGCCCCTAAGTCCTTGTTCAGAAGCTTTCAGATCCAATAGAGTTGATTTTTGCTGTTTTACCAAATCAGCATATTTTTCTTTTAAATCCTTCAACTCATTGGTTCTTACTTCAAAATGTGTAAGAAGTTCTTTAAGTGACTCAACAAGTTCATCTCTGGGAATCTTAGAATATACCTCATTTTCATCTTCAGAATCTGATTCTGATCCAGCTTCTGAAGTTGCTGTGGCAACTAACCCAACTGCTACCTTTGCATCTTCATCAGCTTCCTCTTTATCAGATCCAGATTCACTTCCCAAATCATCCCAGGTTGCCATTAAACTTTGCTTGATCTGCTTCTTGAATTTACTTGGTTTGAACGTTGACTTCTTTGACGTGTCCTTTGACTTCTCCTTCTGAAGATCAGGGCATTCAGCAATAAAGTGTCCAGGCTTCTTATAGTTGAAGCATCCCTTCTGATATTCTTTCCTTGAGCTTCTGGAGTTACTCCTTCTGGCTAGAAACTTTCTGTTCTTCTTGGCCAGATAGTGAAGTCTGTTGGAGAGCATGGCCATTTCAGCAGCATCTGGTTCAGAATCTGAACTTGATTGTTCTTCCTCTTCAGATTCAACCACTTTGAGAGCTCTTGATGACTTGCCTTTGGATGGAAGAGCTATTGATTTACTCTTCTTAGTAGACTCATGTTCATTAAGACTTAACTCATGAACTTTGAGAGAACTAACAAGATCTTCGACACTTAAAGTGTTTAAATCTTTAGCTTCCTCAATGGCAGTCACCTTTGGTCTCCATCTTGCATGCAAGCTTCTGAGTATCTTGCTCACATGGTCAGAAGCAACATAGCTCTTCTTTAGAATTTGTAGCCCAGAGACTAAGGTTTGAAACCTTGAGTACATCTCCTCAATAGTTTCATCATCCTTCATCTTGAATAACTCGTACTGATGTACAAGCATGAGAGCTTTAGCTTCTTTGACCTTTTTGCTGCCTTCGTAGTTTGAACAGAGAGAAGCAAACATAGCTTTAGCAGTGGATTTGTCACTCATCTTCATGTACTCTGCTTTGGGTATGGCAGTGACAAGGGCTCCTCTGATAATATGATGCTTCTTATAGAGTTTCTTCAACTCAGGAGTATGTTTCTTTCTATCCACAGCAGCTCCTTCTTCATCAAGAACTAAGTCACCAACACCATCTTCTAGTATATCCCATAGTTCTTCATCTAGGCTCTCGATATAACTTTAGAAGTTGGTTTTCCACCAAGAAAATTCTTCAGCATCTCCGTTGAACTTTGGAATCTTTCCAACACTGGATTTCTTGTCAACATTGTAATCATATGCAACACTTTTGTTGTTGTTGCCAGATCCATTTCCAGAAACAGATTTGTCAGACATGTTTTTCTCTGATCTTGGACTGTTACACTGTTAGGTGTTATCAACAGAACCAAGGCTCTAGATACCAATTGAAGGTGAGAAAAACACAAGAAGGGGGGTTGAATTGTGTTTTGGAAAATTCTTCGTTTCTCCTAAAAACTGAACACACTTGTTCGAAGCTAAGTGAAGCAGCTTTTGAAGTGGTAATCAGAATCTAAATGCAGCGGAATAAAACAGAGAGAGAGAGAGAGAAGAAGAAGAACGACACAAAGCAATTATACTGGTTCCTTCCACAATCCGGAAGTAGTCCAGTCCCCCTTGCACTTCCAAGGAGATTTCACTAAGAGTAATATCTGATTACAATTGCTCAAGCACACCAACAAGAGACTTCCTTTGCTCAAGCACACTTTGCAAGAGTCTTCCTTTGCTCAAGAACACAATCAAGAGACTTCCCTGCTCAAGCACAACTGCAAGAGACTTCTAACTAAACAAAATTACACAGAAAATTGTTTAAGGTTGAACACTTGATATACAATCAGAGGTGCTCACAATACAAATCAGATACAGACTCAATAACTTAGGAATTTCTAAGATGAAACTTTAAGACACAGAAATTCTAAGTGAATGCAGAACAATTTTAGCAGAGATTTGGCACTTGTAAAAATGTTGTGAGTCTTTCGTTCAGCATTGCCAAATCTCTAAGTCTTCACTCCTTTATATAGAGGTGTGAAAGAGACGTTGTGAAATTGCCAGCACATCAAAGAGTCGTTGTTGAAGCTTGATCTTTCACCAATGATCTTTTGCCTGATTTGGTTGTTGTCCTATGAAGAACTAATTTGAAATCCATTCCCATTGTGAAGGAACATCTTTACAGGCATAGCTGTTATTCTGGAGCTGTTTTATTGTCCTGTAGCGTGGACACAAAACAGAGTAGTGGAGAAGGTGGTTGTACACTTCGTACAAAGTACAATGTCAACGCTTTTTGAAGATAAGGTTCCAAGGCCTTCAAATCTTCTCCAAAATGACCGTTGCAACCATCCACTAATCTTCTGCAGTATTTTTGAATCCAATAGACAGCTTTTGAAGTGTTGATCTTTGAATCTTCAGCTTGTGGCGATAATCAGCTTCTGATGAGCTTCAGCTTCTGATGAAGTTGCTTCTGAACTATCTGCTTCTGATGGCTATACGCTTCTGAAGGCTATCTGCTTCTGTTGACCTTCAACTTCTGATGACCTTCAGCTTCTGATGACTTTCAGCTTCTGATGATCTTCAGCTTCTGATGACGTCATCATTCTTCAGTAGCACTTATGACTTCAGATGCACTTCTTTTCCGATGCTTTCAAGCTTCCTTTTCTTTAGTCCATAGCTTTCTATTTGTTCTTCAGAACCTTTATATGATATAAATTTTTAACTATGGTCCTGTACACTTGAACAAATATTAGCTAGTCCAATTTACAATTTTTAATACATTGTTATCATCAAAACTCTTTAAGGTTCATTGCTAAACACATTTTGTTCCCACACAACAAACACAAGAAAACTCCATAATCTCTCACTATATTTCTAGTATCATTATCTCTTGAGTTTGTGTTTGTAAAAATCTCATGTGTTGAGATATCACGATCTAAACAAACCAATCATCATACAAAATGTAATCTATTGGGCTTAATAGTTTGAGATAGAAAAGTTCCAACCTTTCTTGTGTGAAAGCAAAGAATTATAGAAGCCTGCTGAGGTTGATAATACAATTGTTCAGGACTGATATGGTGTGATCAAGACCTTATAATGCTAGTCAGAAGTTTCTACTATCATAATACTATAGTGGATAATCTCACACAAAGTGTGGAGACTAGAAGTAGCTGAGTTTGGTGAACCAGGATAATTCTCATGTGTTATTCTTCTTCCCTTTCTCTTTTTATTTAAGTTACACAATATACACACACCATCACACTCATATTAATATTTATTAATCTCCAGAATATTCTGGTCCTAATTAATCACAATCAAATTAATCCAGAGTTCTCTGATCCTAATTTAATCATTATCTTATTCATTATACAACTGCTTCCAGAACATTCTGGTCCGAGATAAAACAATTGCATAATATTTAACTAAAGATCAAAATCAGCTTATAATATAGTTTTATCATTCTTTCTTTATATTTAATCATTCTCCATAACATTCTGGTCCTTGTTTAAATAACTTTGCATTTCACCTTAACATCGTTCTTCTCATTCTGCTTATATAATCATTCTCCAGAACATTCTGGTCCTATATAAATCAATTACAATATACTGTAATCTTGTTGGACTAATATAAACCAAGAACTTTTTGAGTATATAAACTTAATTACAGTTTCAGGAATAATTTTAAAAGGGTCACAATTCAACCCCCCCCCCTGTGGTGATAATCAGCTTCTGATGAGCTTCAGCTTCTGATGAAGTTGCTTCTGAACTATCTGCTTCTGATGGCTATACGCTTCTGAAGGCTATCTGCTTCTGTTGACCTTCAACTTCTGATGACCTTCAGCTTCTGATAACTTTCAGCTTCTGATGATCTTCAGCTTCTGATGATCTTCAGCTTCTGATGACGTCATCATTCTTCAGTAGCACTTATGACTTCAGATGCACTTCTTTTCAGATGCTTTCAAGCTTCCTTTTCTTTAGTCCATAGCTCTCTATTTGTTCTTCAGAACCTTTATATGATGTAAATTTTTAACTATGGTCCTGTACACTTGAACAAATATTAGCTAGTCCAATTTACAATTTTTAATACCTTGTTATCATCAAAACCCTTTAAGGTTCATTGTTAAACACATTTTGTTCCCACACAACAAACACAAGAAAACTCCATAATCTCTCACTATATTTCTAGTATCATTATCTCTTGAGTTTGTGTTTGTAAAAATCTCATGTGTTGAGATATCACGATCTAAACAAACCAATCATCATACAAAATGTAATCTATTGGGCTTAATAGTTTGAGATAGAAAAGTTCCAACCTTTCTTGTGTGAAAGCAAAGAATTATAGAAGCCTGCTGAGGTTGATAATACAATTGTTCAGGACTGATATGGTGTGATCAAGACCTTATAATGCTAGTCAGAAGTTTCTACTATCATGATACTATAGTGGATAATCTCACACAAAGTGTGGAGACTAGAAGTAGCTGAGTTTGGTGAACCAGGATAATTCTCATGTGTTATTCTTCTTCCCTTTCTCTTTTTATTTAAGTTACACAATATACACACACCATCACACTCATATTAATATTTATTAATCTCCAGAATATTCTGGTCCTAATTAATCACAATCAAATTAATCCAGAGTTCTCTGATCCTAATTTAATCATTATCTTATTCATTATACAACTGCTTCCAGAACATTCTGGTCCGAGATAAAACAATTGCATAATATTTAACTAAAGATCAAAATCAGCTTATAATATAGTTTTATCATTCTTTCTTTATATTTAATCATTCTCCATAACATTCTGGTCCTTGTTTAAATAACTTTGCATTTCGCCTTAACATCGTTCTTCTCATTCTGCTTATATAATCATTCTTCAGAACATTCTGGTCCTATATAAATCAATTACAATATATTGTAATCTTGTTGGACTAATATAAACCAAGAACTTTTTGAGTATATTGAATTTTTTTTTAATAGAGAGCAATATCTCCTCTTCAATGGCTCTTTTTAGGTCACTAACTTGACCCTACCTAGGTTAAAAAAAAAAATTCTTCTATGATTTCCTATAGTTAATTTCCCTAATTTCTCTTTTCTACGTGGATTATCAATACTCAAGGGAATAAAGGTACTATAGCAATTCTTGGTGTTAGTCTTAATTGAATTATTTCTCTTGACCTTCCTACTGTTATTCTTAGGTATTCTTAGGTATATTTATGCTAGTCCTAATACCAGTATGTTCAGAAAGGTGCCTAGTATTAATTGTCATGACAGATACTGGTTTGATAAATAACACTTGCTCTTTCTTGTCAAACTTAGGAGTTTCATCCCTTTTAGGATAAATCTCTTCCTCCTTTACAGATGAGTTATCACTAAGGTTACCTAAGTTGAGAATTTCCCTATTTCTATTGTTATCAGTCTCTTGAGAATAAAGATAAGAATCGCTGGAGTTTGTTTCCAATGAAACTTCACATTGCAAAACTTTATGTTTCTTGTCAATAATCTCTTGAATTTCACCAAGCTTCTCTGAAATAACATCAATCCATGAAACTTGTTCCTCTCTTGATTTCCTTATAGTTTCAGCGTATTGGTTAGGGTTCCATTGAGACTCGGATAAAACTGCTTGAAAGGCTTCAGCCATCCCGGAAAGTCTTTCTTGCTCATACTCCCAAAAGGGGTTGGGTTTATCCCATCATGGGGTTGCGTAGGGGAATTCCAAGCTCATAAAGAAAGTAAAATAAAAGAAATGACAAACAAGTTATTTGAATTATTTAGTCGAAAATATCAATAATACCCAGCAATGGCGCCAAAAACTTGATGATCGCATTAGGCAAGTGTGTCAAATCGTTTACCAAGTAATAAAGTGATAAGTAGAGTATCGTTTCCATAGGGATTGTCGTTTCATTCAAACAATTCGTGTTACTTATTTTAAGTTGACGATATAAAATAAAAGATTAAAGGCTTAGAGATTGCAACTTTTATATATTTGCAACATAGCAAGTTACCTGTTTGGTTGCAGAAAAGTAAGCAGCGGTTAGGACTCTTTGAATCCCCCTATTTATTTTGTAAGATTTAAATAAAATTCATGTCATGTTTAGTTATCTTAAGTAGACTATACAAGTGATGAGGCCGTTGGGACGTTCTAACCTAGTCGGGTGTCACTCTGCACCTGCTGATCGCATTGTGATCCTTACGTGTTGGATCTATACTATCTCGGTTGATCTAGGTTTTTCCTTCTGATGGGTAAATGCACCTGCTGATCACATGGTGATCCTTACGTTTGGGGTCTTTCTAATTCATAGGTAATTGAAACATAAACTTAAATTAGTGTTCCTAGGTTTCGAAAGGCAATGAAGGCCAATGTCCCCGAAGGTCTTCCCATCTATGAATCTTAGGACACTCATAACACACTCTCCTTCTCCCATTGGTAATTCTTCAATGATGGCAAATTTGCATAATACTCCTGCATTTACAGAACATGCAAATCCATTTACACCGTTTAACAAACATAGTCCTTCAAGTTCTAGCGTGTTTGGCAGAAGCGCTCTACCAACCTTAACTACAGAGTCTATGATGTTGTTTAGGCAACAAATGGATGAGAGCAATCATGAGATGGTTAATTTGTTGACACAACAAATTGGCACGGTGTTTAACCCTTTGATTCAAACCACGAATCAGGGTTACCAAGCATTAGCCACTCAAATAGGGAGAATAGCATATTTCTTCACCCCTTCACAAACTGTCTATCAACAGATCCCTCAGATCCAAAATATCCCTCAAGCCCAAATTACTCGACCTGTGCAAATTATCGAACCCATTGTTCAAAGACAACAACCTGTGCCTCGACCTTAACAGTCGAACCAATGGTACAAGCACAGAAAGAGATAATTTTGGTAGATAGTAATCATGATGCAAACGAAGTTGTTAGAAATGTCCAACAACAAAATTTCGGAGCACATAATATAGCCACTTTGGTTGAAAATATCATGGCTCAAAATGGTATAAACGTAGGTTTACATAGACCAAATTTTGTATCTCCTTTCTCAGGATATGTTCTACAAACTGAACTTCCTAGGGGTTATAAAATTCCTAAGTTCACAACTTTTGCTAGTGACACTAGAGAATCTACTATCGAACACATAGCACGTTATTTGATGGAAGCTGGAGATATTGCAAACAATGAGAATTTGATATTAAAGTTTTTTCCAAATTCTCTAATAAAGAATGCCTTTATGTGGTTTACCACGCTTGCACCGCATTCCATTCAACACTGGACTCAATTAGAGAGACTATTTCATGAACAATTTTTCATGGGCCAATCTAGGATAAGTCTAAAAGAATTAGCAAGTGTGAGGAGACAATCAACTAAATCTGTCGAAGATTATTTGAAAAAGAGTGAAAAACGTGCAAACTTAGAGATGAGAAGACATCGAGGGACGCATGGCATATCGGAGCAAATGAAAAGTCTCCATTAACTGTTCAACTGCAGAAGTGGTGGCCTGCAAAATCTTGAAATCGTGAGGAGAAAGAAAACCTGAAATGACGACTCTTAAAATTCATGATTAGTGTGACATCATGCTTTGGAATACTTAGAGTTTTTCTCAAAAATGTCAATTCTCTCCTTTGAATATATTCAGTCGAAAATGGCATTTTTGGAGGGCAATTTGTTAGCTGGTATTTTCACCAGCCTCATTTAATGTGGTCAACAATTAGTTGAATTTTACTCTTGCAGGAATCAAAGTTTTTTCTTCAATCAAAGGAGTTTCGACGAGATGTTGGACTTAGCATAAATAGTCTCAAAGCTTTGAAGTTCAACAAGATACGGAGGAAGAGGCGAACCCATCGAAGTCAAGCAACTACCTTTGAAGCGGGAAGATTCGAATTTCAAAAGAGAAGCGGTTTCCTCAAGGGAGAACGTGGGAGACAAGCGGTTGTCTACATGGAAGAAGTGTAGATCATGGAGTTAGACTTTTTCTAGTTATTTTTCCATGTAAAATAGTAGTTTTCCATAGGGAAAATGGGTCGTAGTCTTCCATAGGGAAAACGGGTCACAAATCTCCTATACAAAATTCTAAAACACTTGAAGTACCGGCGCGAGGTAAAAGAGTCATAAAGAATGTATGTAAAGGATTTGTCGAACCACCTTTATTTTTAATGCACTTGCATTTGCACTTTTTCTTTTCTTTAAGTTTCTGCAATTTAAACTTAATGCACCTTTATCGCTTTTAAAACCTGTTGAAAGACACCACACGGACTCTTCCCATTCGTTAAGCCACCTACGAACTCGAAGAACGCACAACAACAAAATGCACAACATGTCCTTGGATCTCTGGTTTGGTCCTTCTTGTTATAATCAAAACCAGTCGGTAGTTTGTTTACCAAAAACACGGTAAACAATAGATAGATATTAGTTTGCAAGATATGAGTATAAAGATATAAGCATCGGGAGAGTAATATCAATATTATGCCCTATCACAACCTAAGTACCTAATCTAGGGTTGCACTTCGCCGGAATACTAATCCTAATAAAACTTAATAGCGAACATAAAATATATTATAATAAACGACATTAAATTAAATAATTATCCAATAAAACAAAAAGAGGTTCGTCTTAGAACCCTAGCCTATAAACATCTAGTTACACATGATAACTAAGACAAAATACAAAAAGATAAAAACATACCCTAGAAAAGATAGGAGAAGATATAACTCCTTATTGGTTCCTAGAATCGCCTTCCTCTTGAACTGCTCCAGTTCTAAACAAGAAATTGTGAATGAGGAAGGAGGTATTTATAGGGAAAGTTTCCACATAACTTGGGCTAAAACCATGGACTTCTGGGGGCGAAAAAGTCATTAAAAGTGACTATTTTTGCAAGTCTTCATGCACCTAGCGCATGTGCCTGCCAGGCAGAGGTGCCTAGCTCCCCCTGGCATGCGCTAGGCGCTTTAGTGTAACATCTTCGGGCTGTCTAGCGCCCCATGTGGTGCGCCTAGGCGCTTCAATGTGTTTGTTGTGTTGTTTTGCATGTTTTCTCCGCCTGCTAGGGTGTTTTCTTCAATGTAAAATATCTTGGAACTTTGGAACAAAATTCCTCCCTTTGTAAAGTCTTCTAAAGCCTCTTGAATCTTTATTCTTATCTTTCCAAGGACCACATAAATCTTCAGATGTCTTGCTTTGCCTGATTTGCTTGATTTCTTCGTGAATTACATCAAGAACACCCTAAAACTACTATCCTTAGGACATTACTATCCCTAGTTAGCCTTGTTCTTAAGGCCTGCCAATACAACATTACTATCCTTAAAACCCTAGACATTAACATTGTCTACAAGTAACTTTGAGGGCTTCCTTTTGTGACAAAGTTTCTATTGAATTTGTGTACCAAGTTAACCATGTCATGTATGTCCTTATCTTGAGTCTCATGCCTTTCAGCCATGACACCCAAGTGCTCTTTATTAACGTTTAGCCTAGCCATCATGTCTTAGGGGTAGTGCTAAATTGCCCGCTACTCAAAGAATTCCAATGATTACTTCTGAACGTTTTCTCTTTTGTTTCAATAATCCTTCTGTCATAGCTATTAGAACTCATCCAAGCTCCTATAGTATTGGTATTCTCCGTTTATGATCATCAATAATGTCTAGTTTCTGCCAACAGTTCCAAGAATTATGCCCCACCAATCCGCATAGAAAACAAAACATTGGAGGTTTTCAAACCTGAAATGTACCCAATTAATGCCATCAACATGATTACCAATAAACATTCCCTCCCTAATAGGAGATCTGATGTCAAAAAGAATTTTGATCTTCACAATACTAGCTTTATCATGGAACTCATACACAGCAGCATGCCAGCATCAAGCACTTCCCCTAATTGAGCACCAATACCTTTTCCCATATTTTCATACTTGCAATGGATAGGAAGACCCTAGATCTGTATCTAAAAGAGGAACATGAGTAAAATCTAATTCTCTAATAGCTACCTTTCTGTCCCAAGATTGAACCACAAACCAGATATTCCTAACCATCCAAGGATTTCCTTTCAACACTCTTTGAATATCTTATTCCCTTTCCATAGTTATCCGAGAGCACTTGTCTTCTATCTCATAAAGTTTGAAACCAGCAGGGTTTCCCCAAATTAAATATATTTAGGTTTAGATACCGATATGTTTCGGATTGTGGAGTACGATAGCTATAATGTTGATTGAAACCTTAACAAAATTGGAATCACCAAAAGAGTTTTTTTCTTCTTCTTTTTTTTCACTAAACCAAGAAAGAATATTAAACTCTTAAAAAAATTGTTTTTCACTCAAATGCACAGGAAAATGGCTTTTTCCATTCCAACTCATTCCCAACCTTCCTATAACTCTCACATTAATTCCTAACCATAATCTAAGGACACAACAGCCTCAAAGCACGTTTAATTACACATAATTAACACACTCAAAATCATCATTTAGCAAAGTCACAAAACTAATCACATTTCACGTTGCCTTTAAAAAAAAAAATATCACATTTCACATTATGGCAGAATGTCACACTTAGCACAATACATGTACAAGCATAACATATAATGAGGTTTTACATTACCTATGTGGCAAAAGATTGTTTTCTAGGGTGCAGTCAAAAAACTAAATTTTTTGGAAAAGTTATTTTGTTTAGCTTATAGTAAAATTGTCGATGTCATGTCAACTAGTGTCCTGTTGGTGACCACTCAAAAACTAAACTTTACCTTATTACAAATCAGTCATCGTACAAAATATTAAGGGGAATTTCAATATCTTAGTGCACAAATGGAAATCTATGTCTAATTTTGATTTAATTAGAGACACAATTGCAATAAATAAAAATATAATGACACACATTATGGGTAAATGTGCAATACACCAAATAATCTGACGTGGCATGGATTCAGTACACAAATGTTCAATGATTGACAATTCAACTTCACCAGAAAAGTCATTCTCTTGACTTCACCATAGAATTTTCCTTTAGACTTTCCTCTTCATATAGAGTTCCACAATTATAGTGTGAATGACAATCTGGGTCTCTAAATAGAACAAACATGATTGCTATGACTACAAATCTTACTATCCATGATTTTGTATCAAGCTTCTTCCCAACAAGATAAGTATTTAAAGAGAGCCAAAAAATTCTCATCTTCCTCTCTTTCACGTACTTATCAAATGCTTCCTCAATAGTACTTCGCTTCACTATGCTGTTGGGTGTATTATGGATCTTTTGTGCTAGACATCTAGCAAGAACAATTGCATCTTCAATGGAGGCTGAGCCACCTTGTGCTATGAATGGACCAGTGGCATGCATTGCATCACCAGCAACTACTATTGTTCCTTTACTGAATTTGTTAAGAAGCAAATCCCATGGTGGACGGTACTTCAAGTCAGTGAGATGCAAAGAGTTCAACTTGCATTTTCGTATCATATTCATCGCATGTATCGGAAAACCCTCCATCGACTCCATTAATGATCGTCGTATAAGAGTTGGATCTTTTGAAATTATTGAATCTGCTTTTGTAGGTTGAAAGTTCTCAATTTAAAATTCAACAAGAGTTTATTAACTACGTAATTAACATAACTTATTTCAAATACATGTATCTAATCACATTTTACCATCTCCATTTTACAACTTAAAGTACTTCAAGTAAGCAACATAGTGAAATGGAAGATGCCAAAGGAGTTTTGCTAAATTAAACCTTAACTAAAAAATAACCTAATCCACTATAAATTACCACTCACTGTACTAATATTATTTTTTTGTCGTTTAAAAAGAAAATTATTTTTTGTAGTTCATTTACATTATATATAACTAATATATACTACTAAAACAGTTTAAATAGTGATGTAAAGATATGAATTTTATCTTTAATTTTGACCGAGTCTTCGAGCTGTCAAAATTAAAAATCGTTTCAAGTTTTTGTCTCTAATTATCGTCGTCAATTCAATTTTTTCTAGTGTAATATGGTTTAGCTTTTAGAGTTTATGATTAAACAAATTTACAGAGAGATTTTACTATTTCAAGGGGAGTTTTAAGAAATTAATGACCTTGAGCAGTGTTGATTCTTGTTACAAACCAGTAAACAAGCTTGTCAGTCATTGGGATCCTTCCAAGCTGGACTTGACCTCTGCTTATCATAACAAACTCACTTGGAAATTGATGACCATTTGGATACTTTGTGAAACCTCGAGCAACACATGTTGAGAAATGCAAGAGCTTTGTTTGGTGTAGTCCAACCATATTTGCAATGGTGGAATTCACCCCATCACATCCAATAACAACCTGATATTTACCAACAAACGTACATGTGCTTAATTGTAGTACTTGCAGTTATATTGATTTACTTTTATAAATTTTAACAAGCATTTTCAACACCCCTAACAAAAAAAGAAATGGTTGCTCAATAGACCTCTCAAAATTGTTCACTTGGTCGAAAAAGCCGATCGAAAGTTACGCTTCGATCAGGAGCGAAAATTAATTAACAACACAGCAAACACATTGAAGCGCCTTTTTAAATGTGTCTGGCCTAATTGTTCACTTGGTCTGTCAATTAATTTAAAAAAGGCACTTTCTAAATGGAACTTTTATTAGAACTGTGAAATTGAGCCAGACACCCTAGGGTTAGGTCGAGCCAATCCAAAGTCTAATTAGGCCACAAGTTTGTTTTCTTGGTCTAGCCCAAAACGCATTGAGCCTCGTCAGGGTAAACTCGGATATTTAACAAGTACGTGATCAATGTTGCTTTATACGCCCCTCACATTGGTCAAAGCCCCATGAAGCTATCAGATCGTAACTCTGTATCACACAAAATCTATTGGAAGTTACAAACCGATTGTTGCTTTTTCGATTGGTGTCTAACTGTCAATCAACTTATTTCAGAGGTTGAGCAATATGATAGGCTGTAGAGCAATCACTCAGTGTAATTTAAATTCTTATTTTTCAAAAAATTGCATAATTGGGCCCTTGCCTAATGGTTCAGTTATTTTCAGAGCTCATACCAACACAGAAGTGGGCCAATCCATGGGACCGGTCCAAAAAATTGATAGTTCTACTTTCTTTTCTGATTGTTTCTTTTCCCACCCTACTAATTTCTTGCATGTTCTACAAATTTCGGATTATATAATCAGAAAAGCGTAAAACACGTTACAAAACCCTCCATTATTTATGACATTATAATCCGGATAGGATGCGTAAGAAGGTTGGAGTGTAAGAAAAGGAACGGTCTTCTTTTTTACCTAACATACCTTGGCTTGAAGCATACTTCCATTACTAAGCACAAGCTGTGGATATTGTGTGATTGGATCTAATTCTATGGAAACTACTTGACAGCCGGTGTGTATAGTTTCCATCGGCAAACAATTGGCCATTGCTTTGATCAAATCAGTGCGTTTTAAGCACCTAAATTCTCGATAAATCCTGTTTAACAAGAAAGGTTAAATATTAGTAACTATGAGATGTTACAAACATGATGTCCATTCTAGTCAGCTATACAGAGAGATTGTGTTCTTCCAATTACTCACCCAAATGGTACTTCCTTTGGTTCATCCTCGCCAAGCGATATGAATTTTCCCCTAAATATAAGATAGATGATGATGTTATTGAAATTTATTTATCACTAACCAACTAGTAGTGTTTATGCATTGTAAAAATACATTTTCTTAAATTTTGTTTAATAATGTGTTTGGGCGATCATAAAGAAGAGAATGACATGCTTTCGAAGGAAGATTTATATGATACAAAAATATGAATTCCACATATGCATTCAATTAATGGTGAAGAATAAGTGCATTTTTATGAGAAAAATGACATGTGATAGGTTGGTGGCACAGACTCGAACTTGCAATGCGGCGTGCAATACTTTTATCAATATAAACAAAAACGTGATTAGTGATCCTGAAGCTAAGGAAATTTCGATTGTTCTTAGACAGAGAAATGATTATCAATAATGCGTGCGAAAAATATTGAAGAAAAGTCTACTCCCTTTAATATTCTCCAGTAGAGTAATGACCTTAAGTATTTATACTTAGATTCTTCTTTCCTATGTATTTTCTAATGCTATTTCATCTTTTCCATAAATTAACTATATACTAAGGGTATCCATTGCACTCTTTTATTCTTCATCAATACAACTTCCAATTTCATTCATCTATTTCAAGTGATTACGATTTTGTTGATAGCAGTGTGTGCAAATTTTGTGGCTAAAACGGAAAAAATAAAATTTGAAATTTTTTTAAAGGAAAAAAAAAATTGTGATTTTATAGTGTATAAGTTGAGAATTTTATTTTTATCTTGGTTACCATGAGATAAAAAAATAAACATTACCCTTGTATTTGAATAGCAGTTTCTCTAAGTATTGAACCAACACCAATCTGATCAAGTGCATGCCATCCATTATCTTGCACAATTATAGCTGCCCCCGTAGCTCGCAACTCCTCTGATTTTTCTAACACCAAACTCTTAATTCTCTTCCTGCAAAGTTAATGAAAATGTAAACTTATCTTATAAGATCATATCAAGGTTTTATATACATAAATAAATTTGGCTTGCATAATAATAAAACCTATGAAGTGCTAGGGCTGTTGCAAGGCCGCATATACCACCACCAACAATGACGATCTCATTTTCTACACTTCTCTTCATATTCTTGATATCAAGAAAATAAAATATTTGTGTTTGTTTCTAGTTACTTTTACAATACAAAAATCCTAATCTTGTATGAATGTATTTATACGAAATAAAAAATTGATCTCAACAACTACTCGTGTATACTTTGCATGATCTTGGAAATATGGAATAATAAAATATTATTTAACTTTTATAATCATTAAATTCCTATTTTGTTTGAGTTGTTAGAGCATACTTTACATACAAGTAAATTAAGTAATCAAACAGCTGCTCACGAATACGTTGATTTGATCGGTAAATATAACAAACTATTCTTATATTTTTTGTCTTCAAATCGAACTTTAAATTACCATGACTCATTTCTCCTCTGAAGAGTAAAATAATCTTCACAATGCAAAAAGGTTCATAAAATAATTTCTAGAAAAAATTAATTTATGAAAATAATATTTTCATATTCGGTAAAAGTTTAAGATTTTCACAATACTTCAATCCAAGAGAGCTGGTCAAGAATGTAATGATATGAAATTTTTAAGGTTCTAGGTTTAAATCAATCATACAGATGAAAGGAGTATGAAATGCTTCTCCTAAGAGATATTTGATTAATACCAAAGAAAGAGAAAGAGACACATCCAAAAATCAATTTTAAAGGGGGTCACAATATGGGGTGCTTAAGACCTACCTTAACTAGCATGTGATATTCACTGTGGGTTCAGTTATCTTTTAAGAAAGAGTCTCCTACGTGGTTGAATGTTGAAACTTACGAAGTTACTCTTCGAATTAGACGTGTCACGATGTTGGATATGTATCGTGTCTAGACACCAACATAGATGATTACATTGAACTATGACATTTTTCTCAAATTATTATCGACGTATGTGTCTGTGTCTGGTGTCTCGTGTCTGTATCTAAGTATGTGTTCCATACATTTAAACCTGTTTTGTAAAATAGTAATCAGGTCCCTAATTTCTTGTGTCCATTCTCAAAAAGTAATCATGAAAATTTCTTGTTACAACCACATTAAATTCTCAAAAATAAAGGAAACCATTCTGTTCCGGGTGGTATCAAGATGGAACTGAGTCGAGGTATCTTATCCATCTCTCTGGGAATATGGATATTTCCAGATCTTTCGATCTTTATCTCCTTTCTTTTGCATATTACTATGTTTATACATATTTACAAAAATTCCATTATTCCACAACAGAAACATATACCACACCCATCATACAATTTCAAATTGCCTACTTACAATATCTATAAGAATATTAAACATCTAATCAAAAGGATCAATTCGCGGATCATGTTCGCTTGCCATAGCCATTCCGGTGCAAAGACATGTTGGACACATGACCTGCAATCAGAATTCAGTATCACATTTGCAACATTATTCTCAAGCATAACAACAATTATTGCTACAAACCCAGAAGGTATGCGAAGATATAGACGATTAATCTAGGTAGCCAAGCTAATTAGTCTATGTCTAGATAACATGGAAAAGTTTCAGAGTTACAATTATCATCATCAAGGGAACAATGTTGACGTGGCCAAACTGTACCCGAGTGTTAGTAAGGCAGAGGTCTAACGACAAAAAGGTTATAAAAAACTATGAAAAAAATGGCCACTTTTTTAAATTTAATTTTTCATTGTATCTTCACTTCAGAATTATGGTGCAATTCTGATCCCATTAAATTGTAAACCATAATTCTTTTATTCATTTCTACTAGCTAAAATGGCATCGAACTTCCAAAATAAGGCCAACATGGCACCAAAATTTCATAAAAGGGCAATTTTTCACGGTTTTGGACTGAAGATCACTAAAGGTTCAATGTTATTTTCGTTTTGAAAGATAAAGGATATTTTTTATCTAAAAAAATTAAATGACTTGTTTGAACTTTAAATTAAGTTAAAGGACTTCTGGTGCAATTTTGCTATGTTAATGTCATTAAAATGTGACATCAAGTATTACTTATCTATATTATGGCGGTGTTTAAGTATATAATTAGCACAAAACTAGAAAGAAATACAAAAATACTTCTAAATGTCCAACCTTGCCAGATCCGGAGCAATTTGAACATCTCTCGGTTTTTGGTGGTGATAAAGGCTGATCTCCACCATTGAAGGAGGATACCGGTTCAATCAGGACAAGTGCTCCCGTGTTTGAACATCGAGCACATGCAAGATATCCTGACAAGCCAAAAGTATAATAGAAATGTCAACTTTCTTGTAGTTTAAATTCAACAGATGAAGTTTTAAAATCTTAAAGTATTTCACAATATTTCAAAAGACAGTTTTTGCATTGCCATCTTCCCCTCAACAGTTGAAAGCAGTAACAATTTGCATTAAGAAAGGAAAAGAAAAAAGAAGCCATAATGCTTCAGTTCCACCATTCAGAAATTTGATTCCTAAAATGCAGATCTCCGAAGTGGTTTTTGAAGTCTTACCAGTACCAAGACAGTATTTGCATCTTTTCTGTTCCTGTTGTTTCACATTGTTTATCTCAACAACCATTAATGCAGAGATTACACCAACAGCTCCACCAGAGAATGATGCCACAATAGGATCAACCTGACTACAATTTCCAACATAATTTCGTTATTATTGGAAAGTCAGAACAATAAATAGAATGCACTGATACTCATTCCAACAGTGATAATCTGACGCCAATAGAATATGCCCCTAGAGAATAATTTTCAGCTTTAATTATCGATAGAACTTCAAATTGAGACTACATGACTATTGTTTTACATTGCTTCCTCTGCGAAGAATAAGTAAACAGGAGACAATAATCAGGAAATGGATGCTACCTCAACTGCATAGGCAGATGCATATTTTGAATAAAATCTGCATAAGATGTGCCACCTATTCCAAGCTTAAGCTCCAGCTGAGAAATTAGACAAGTATGAGACGAGTTCGAATGATTGAAAATGCCACAAAAGATGGATATAAAAAGTAAATGTGTACAATGTAGTGCTTTTTGAGGTAGCATGATCAAAAGGAACATATAATTAAAAACAAAAATTACAATATCCATTAATTTGCTGTACATCCTAAGCCTTATCAATAAAAATATTATCATTGCCAAGAATATAGTTAAGGAGAGTGCTTTTAGGTTAAGCAAATATTACTGGCAACGCACCCAAAAGTAAAAGGATTGGCCAGCAACAGCAATAGCATAGGGCCTGCTCAAACATTGAACAATTCTGATTTTTGCGTAATTAGTGAATTATTGTAATTTTTGTCTCGTGGTCCCTCTCTCTCTTCTCTAGTGTTGTCAATCATGAATAGTGGTTTGTTCAAGTTCTCCTACTCATCAGTGCTATAGCACCGATATAGCCTCTATTTGACACCGATTTGTTCGAATTCCGCTACAATATAGATTATTACGACGGGCCGCTATTTGACAACACTGATCTCTCTTTGAAAAGTCAATTGTTATTTCATCAATGACTGACATTCTTCTTTTTATTTCTTACTGATGATAGCCATTAATGAAGTAGAATATGAAATGGTGCATTTTTTGCACCAGTACAAAAGAGTCGGATTCACATCGAGGATAACGTTTCATAAAGTAAAAGTAAATCTTACACTCGGAGCAAGGAGACCACCAAAAAGTATTATCCCACTAATAAGAGAAAAACAGGTTGCATAATACTGCCGGAGGTTTGCTGAAGTCTGCAAATAACACATGTAGTTGATTACCATTTGCCAAGCACTTCAAATTGAAAGCAAATTCTTTATACTCATAATTCAGAATCAGTTACATGAAACTTACCAAAGGAGGCAAGAATGGAATGAATGATGGGAAATTAGGAAGTTCATTCTCTTGCTCTTCTTTAAAAATTCCAAGTTCAGCATTTTTAATTCTTTGCTGTATTCTAAGCCTTCGAACCTACAAAATAACAAGAGTATACTGTTGATAAGAAAAAGCCATCCCATAGAGTAAAATGTATAAATGGTAATTTGAATTTTCAACAGGTTCTTTATATTAAACATGGAAAGTCAATGAAGAAAAAAAAATGAATCAAGAAAATCTTGATAATTGACAAAATCATAACCAAAAAATCCATCTCAATTTTATGTATACATGAGCAGAGCAACCATAAGTAATAAAATCAAACTGTAGAACACTTTCTCGCGGAATTGTTCACTCTAAGATTTTCATTTCTTAATATGACTCCTACAAGCAACAGTGATCTTAACTGAAACTGTCTATTGTAATAGATAAAAGTCTAAACCCATAAACCACCAGTGTGATTATATACACAATTATACGGAAAGAAGTCAATAGTTGTTCCGGACTGAGCCAAGGCCCATTTG
This sequence comes from Medicago sativa, assembly GCF_051527215.1. Taxonomy (NCBI): domain Eukaryota; kingdom Viridiplantae; phylum Streptophyta; class Magnoliopsida; order Fabales; family Fabaceae; genus Medicago; species Medicago sativa. The sequence goes on along the minus strand of NC_140752.1, from coordinate 32,002,264 downwards.
GATTGGAATCTCATGCGAAAATATCATATCACACGCATAATATCCCTCCGAGAATCATCATCATATCATCGTGGTTAGACGACAATCCACTTATCAAGGCAAGAATTGAGCGTCTTCTCACGTACTCAATGGATCTTCCCTCCAATTCTTCTAAAGATCTCTACTATATAAGGACCTCCCTCACTCCCTCAGGAGCAAGGTACACATCATTCTTAGTTTCTTACTACCTCACTCACCTAAATCTTCTACCGACTTGAGCATCAGAATGCTAGCAGGTACACCATCCCCGCCAGAGATCAATCGTCAACCTCCTCCACTACGTTCCGTCATCACCAACCATCAATTAAGTTCCACTTTAGATCATTGGCATCTTATGTGGGAAACTTTACTCGATCAAAGGAGTTTCCACTTCTCTTGCCACTGATCATCCCTTCATCTTGAATATTTTTTTACATGCAATTTCCAACCATCATCCATTCAATATTAAATTCATTTTTCTATGACGCTATATATCTAACCTTCATCTTCCTACATACAAGCTATGAAAAACCAGATCTCATGTGAAACATCATTATTGTTCTTTCATCGGATCCAACTTGATTAATTAACATTTTGCAATCACTAACATATTTTGGTATACTTTTTTCGTGTTAACTCTCTAGTTCATAGGGGAAGTGTCCCTAGTAATCCGGAGTTTTTCCCGAAAGGTAAGTAAAGTCTGTTCAAAAATTGTTCCATCCAAGAATCGAACTCGTGTTATCATTTTGGTCAATTGTTAATGTATAAAATTCAGAACTAAAATGACTATTTACTAATTTTTTTAGCATTAGCATAACAACATGTAGTTGTACGAAGAAGCATCAAGTATCATCACCTCTTCCATATGTAAAAAAATCTTATTCCTTCGACTCCGAATATTATCCTGAATTTCTTGAAGTTCCATCTTAGCAAAATCTTGAACAGTTTCAGGTCCTTCTATAATACAGAACCTGCGTTCAAAACGATAAAAAAAACTCATTTTTAAAACAGGAGGTGTATTTCATATAAAAAGGAGGTGTAGAAAGAAGAATACCCAGTAGCAGAGTTTTTATCAGTGGTATCAGAAGAATCAATAGAAGATGCAAAAGAAGAAGAGTCTGATTCAAATTCAAGTGCCATGACACGCCACCTCTTATTGAAACTGTTTTTCTTATTATTTAGATGAATGAATCTTTTGGTGTTGTTTAGTTGAAGACATGTTGTGGACCCACCAACTACACCCAAACACAACATCATCTTCTTTTTTCGACTCTCAACTTTAAGATTGAAAAAAGGTTGAAATTGGATCGAAAATTTAGGTAGTTGTTGTTGATGGCAAGTTTGAGAATGGAGGATGTGAAAATGGACTGCACAAATTGGTGGGGTATTGTTTTAATCAAATGAAATGAAATAAAATAGATATACAGTATTGTTTTTGGAAAGGGTATTTTTAGTGGAGTTGAGACGGTTGCCTCACTTTTGATTCCATTGATAAATGACAAGGTTTCACTAAAAAACAACAAATGAAGTGGATTAAATGATATATTGTGGTTGGATTTGTGGATGGCTCACACATTTTTGTCCTTTTTTTTCAATAATAAAAGTTTGATGGACACATAGCTTTGAGAAGGGTTGGGGTTTGAACCCGAACATCCCACTTCTTATATTTAAAATGTGTGAACTTTAGCCACTAAATTACTTTAAAAAAAAATTGTTCGAAACTTTTAGAATACAGTTAAAACTCTATAAATTAATAATGTCAGGACCGGAAAAATTTATTAATTTAGAGAGTTATTAATTTATCGATAAATTAATAATTATTAATTTAAAGAGTTTTTAAGTAATTATACTGTACATACCAAACCAAAAGGCAAATTAGTCTATGCCTCTTAGAATTACGTTGCAGCGAACCTTATGACTCAACGTAAATTAGTAACTACTGTGTTCATATGCATTGGAAATCAATAATGACTTTTGAAGTACAGTAAATGTAAACAAGAGGAACAAATGTGTTCAATGTATTCTTAATATATTTTTTTCAGTTTCTATGAATTATTAATTTATGATTTTCTTGGGACCGAAAATTATAAAGGGATCTCCCGAAAAATTATTATCTTATTATTTTATCGAGTTTTTCAATTTTTTACATTGGCCCAAGTCGGGACCGGACAAATTTATTATTTTAAAGAGTTTATTAATTTACCGAGTATTAAATTAAAAAGTTTCTACTGTATTACCCATTTGTGTTTTTTTTTTCTTTCAAAACTCACTTGTGTTTTGAGGATACATGATAGAAAACTGAAAGTGAAAGTTGCATTGAAAAAAAAACATATTTGAAATTTTAAAAAGTTGAACAAATGGTTTTTAAGATGATTATTCTTTTTTTTTTTGTCAGGTAGCCTAGGGGCTAGAATTCACCTTTTTTTAAGACGATTATTCTATTTGAGTTTTTTTTAGCATATATACCTAATGCACATGTTAACAATTTATTTGTGAATTAAATTTTCTATACACTTATATATTTTTAGAAGTAATAATATTTGTACAGCCATTTTTGGAAAAATTTAAAAGAACCTTTTTTTATTGAACAAAAATAATAGCGGAAAAGAGAAAGAGAATGAATACAATGAGAGTATGAGAGGTTGTTTCAAAAGTTATCTTAAAATAATTGTATAAATATCATTTTTCGTTTCTTGTTGGTACAGAGCATTGCATGGACTTAGTACTTTATAAATTATGTTTATTTTGTTAGAAAGTGTGTTTCAGAAAGTATTTTTTTTTATTGAGAAATATATTCATTTCAAATGGATAGATTACATAAAAAAAAACGACACAAATTCAATGTCGCTAAAATTATAAAAGATGAATATATGAACAAATTAGCAATATTTGTGTTAATAACATAAAACCACAAAATATCTATAAAGTGATTGAAATATTCACGCTTCTTGATTTGAAATGGCAATGCTAAAACTAGTTATTGAATTTGTAATCGATCAAAGTTCAACCGAGTCAAACGATCACCACAATAAAGAAAAGTCATATTTATGTTAAAATCACTTATTTAAATGTATAAAAAACGAAGAAAAAAAACAATAGGGATAAGTGATTATACCTAAAAAAAATGGTCAGAATCATCCCTCTATGGTGGATGGAAAAGAATGAAGGGAGAGAGAGAAGCAGTGATACATTATTGCAGTTTGTGATCTCCTTAATACCACTTTCGGTCCTTTTAGCTTGACAGAATTTCTAAGTTAGTCCTTTAAGTTTCGAAAGTTTCAATTATGTCCTTTTAGTTTGACAGAATTCTCAAGTTAGTCCTTTAAGTTTCAAATAGGTCCTTTTAGTTGATAAACTATTTCACCGTTACCCCTATTGTCAGTCTTCGTTTAACTAATGCTGATGTAGCCGTTAAGTTGTTGACTTGGATCAAAATGTTGTCTTTTAAAAGCTCCAGGGTGTCAAACGCTACGATTAATGGTCACAAATGATCATTTATAGTGCTAGAAAGGCAACTATTTACAACAACAAATGCCTTTCTAACACTATTAAACGACATTTATAGTGCTAGAATGATCATTTGTGACCATTAAACGTAACATTTTGACACCTTGAAGCTTTTAAAAGGTAGCGTTTTGATCCAAGTCAACAACTTAAAGGCTACATCAACATCAGTTAATTATTAACTGACAGCATGAGTAACGGTGAAATAGTTTATCAACTAAAATGACCTATTTGAAACTTTTGAAACTTAAAGGGCTTACTTGAGAATTCTGTCAAACTAAAAGGATATTTTTTAAACTTTTGAAACTTAAAGGATTAACTTAGGAATTTTATCAAATTAAAAGGACCAAACGTGGTATTTGGCCATAAAAATATAAAAATAAGAGTATAATATTATCTTTTAAATCTTTTAAAAAATGGATGGTAAACAATATTGAATGCATTGACTCCTTTTTTTGGAATATATACTTCTCTTTCCATTATTATCACAAAGTTTGTCATTTCATATATTTTATTAATAAGTTTAACTTCTCTTTAGAATGATTTGTGATACCTTCCGTAGGGATAACAAAGTGGGGTGGTCCTATTAACCTGCATTTTAAAATGATTATTTCGACGGAAAATGTGGTTACCAAAACCACAAAATGTTCTAAGTACAAGGAGAGTAAAGACTTCGACACATGCAACACTGGCCAAGGTTGTCGAACAGATATAGTTTAGGACCGTTGGTCTGTTAGTTATTTTTCTTATGTATATATACTAGTTTTTCATAGAAAAAAGGGGTCATAAATCATTTTTACAAGTTCTCAGACTCGAATTATCCAAGCGGAGAGAGAGAGAGAGAGAGAGAGAGAGAGAGAGAGAGAGAGAGAGAGAGAGAGAGAGAGAGAGAGAGAGAGAGAGAGAGAGAGAGAGAGAGAGAGATAGAGAGAGAGAGAGAGAGTAACATAGAATGTATGTGATGTGATTTGATGAACCATTTTATTAATGCAATTTTATTTCCTTTAAATTTTCTTCCTTTTTTCCTTAAAAGTTTAAGTTTACTTTCAAAATCATCAACACTTGTTTGATTTTGTCGAATCAAACTTCTATCTCCATCTTCTTTATATTCAAATTTAAACAACATGGTGAATATTCATACATTTTTTGGAAAAAGCTTTGCACAACATGTTCTAGGGTTTCTAGCTTGATCATGCAAGTAAATTTAAAAAACTAGTCTTCTTGTTTACTAAAAACACCACCAAACAAATTGACACGTCTAGTGAGACCCTGTTTGTGCAAATTTTGGAAGAAAATTTCATTACCTCAAAAAATTTCTAAGAGTTCTTGTGAAGAAATTACTTCTGGAAAAAATTTCAAAACGTTTTGGTAGACTTTTCTAGAAAAATTGTAGGCAAATCCTTTCCATAAATGGCTCATCCAAATACTAGTAGTACTTCTGCATTAAATACACAAAGTATTGCTCAATCCACGCAAGAACAATCCACTCAGGCCCCCACCTCGACAGTGAGTGCCAATGTGTCAACTTCTATGGGAGTAACTGTTTCCATGCCAGCTTCGACGGTTATGGGGGTAATGCAACAACTGCATTTTCTCCATATAACACGCACTTGGCCTCAGGATCTGCACTTAGTCTCCTAGATCGAAATGGAAAAACATCCATAACCGCTGGTTCTCTTAATGCAATGAAAAACAAAAAAAGAATTATGAGAAGTTGGAAGAACTTTGTACAACTTTTCTAAAGGGGAATTGAACTTTGTACTTTTAGATTTTAAGGCTAAACTCTTATGAGCAAGCTAACACCTGTGTAATATTTTATTCTACATTATTTCTACTATTGCATCATAAACATTAATGTGAAGAGGGAAAAAAATTACACATAAATAAATGAAGGAATAAATCGGAAACTAGCATGCTAAATGCTAACTATATGTGAATAAAGAGGGTGAAGAACATGTTATTAATGTCCTTGGCCAGGTGATGGACCAGAGTTCTTAATTCCACCAAGAGTTTCATTGATGGTAAATTTGTGTCCCTCACCTCCAGAACTAGGACCTGAATCCTTAATCCCTCCTAGAGTCTCAGTTGGCATGCCTTGCTTGATTGCTCCAATAGAATGTGTTAACCAATCAAAGAATTTCACAATTTCCTCTCTAGTAGCTGTCTTTTTTGTGTCAATAATACTCAATGGACGAGCTTTTAAAACCGTATAGTTCATTAACATGAAGAGAATTAAGAATGCCTCAATTTTGAGGATAGTGCTTTTCATCTTTTATAAAGTTTATAAAATTTGAAAAGGGTAATTTGAAACACAAATAGAAAAGGAAGGAAGGAAGAAGATTGTTTATTTTGATATTTGTGAAGTATGTAGAGGTTAAGAGTCCTTTTTATAGCATGGAAATAGACTTGAATTGAAGTATATGATATTTTTATATATTCAAAATTCAAAACAAACGTGGGTTATGTGATTTTCTAACGGAGGAAACAATTAGGGAGGTTCTAATTTTTAAAAGCCAATTTTGATTGTAGTTTTGGATAGAAGTGTATTACAAGAGTATAGTTTTTGAGAATTAAAGGAAAAGAGCACTAGCACGTTGAAAATTTGAAGAAATACGTGTCCAACTCATAGTTTTAAAAACCGGACCGATCATTGACTTGGCAAGGTCACTGGGTCGCGGGTTTATTGGTTGAACAATTGGGTCACTGGTTGAACCGCATGACTAATCGGATGATTCGGTTGTGTAACTCGGTCTTGATAAAAATTTGTATTTATATTAAATCGGATAAATCGGTACCTTAAATATTCTAATCTAAAGTTCCATCAAATCAAATATCAAAATAAAAATAATGTAGAAGAGAAAAACAATCACAAGAGTAATGTACCAAAAAAAAAAAATCTCAACATAACAATGTGACATTACATATATATGTAAATATCCATTATTATATAGTACAAGTTAGTTGCTTGTGCAGTGGTAAAACTCCAACGTGTGAGTGTGAACGTGTGAGTGTTTTGTGCAAGGTTCTTCGATTCTTGCTGTGCTGCTTTGTTTTTTCAAATTTCTGGTTAACCATTGTAAAACTCCAACGTGTGAGTGTGAACGTGTGAGTGTTTTGTGCAAGGTTCTTCGATTCTTGCTGTGCTGCTTTGTTTTTTCAAATTTCTGGTTAACCATTGTAAAACTCCAACGTGTGAGTGTGAACGTGTGAGTGTTTTGTGCAAGGTTCTTCGATTCTTGCTGTGCTGCTTTGTTTTTTCAAATTTCTGGTTAACCATTATTCTGCCAAAACTAATAAACTATAAAATATCACAGTGATAGTTTAACGTGACAGCTTGCATATGATATGTGACAGCTTGCATATGATATTGTGCATCGTTATAAATAGAGATTAACATTAAAAGTCGCATATCATTTCTCTTATAAATAAGCTTTATGGAGGCGTGTTATTAACATTAAAAGCCGCATTAATTAATTAATTAAAACCAGTATAAACATATTCCGGTTCAGTCGAGTCAACCGGTTTTCACCGGTTTGAGGCCTTCGGTTCAACCGGTCGAACCGGCCGGTTCAGTCCGAGTTTCAAAACTATGGTCCAACTTGTCACTTGTGCCATTTGGAAAATAAAACTCAAGTCAATAAATATCCATGTTATTTTGGCAAAAAAAGAATAATCAATGTTGTTATCTCAATAAGCATTCTTAGAAAAATTTATCTTAAACTTTTTGAAATATGTAAGACATTGTTGTAAATTCTAACTATGTTTACAATAAGGATATTAGCTCGCTGGTAATAGTCTAACATTATAATATTAAAGTATTAAGTTTAAATTTCCACTCAAGAGATCGGGTGGACCACAATCCATCCCACAAAAAAAAAACTAGGAAAAATTACTATAATATTTTTGACTTTTAAATAAAATTATATTTTCACCCAACCTCTTCGTCATCTGTGTATATGTTACTGTCACATTTTAAGTCAAATGCATAGATAATTATTTTAAATTTTTATGATATGTAATTTAATTTATTGATGGTCAACTTTGTGCTTATTGTTTATCAAAAAAAAATAACTTTGTGCTTATTGTTTATTAAAAAAATCAATACATGATTGATAGATTTATTTGTATTGGTTTGATACTTCTGATCTCAATAACAACTATAGAGAAAACAATTTCAACAATAAAAATTATCAAAACAATAATCATATACAAATTCCTTCCTTTTTTTAAAAAATTCATAAACGAATTGAATGGACAATGATTTTTCTGCAAATAACCTATTTGTTTACATTGAAAAAGAGATTATTAATCCATTTACTAAACAATAAATTATGGATAAAATTGGCTTATTGAAACTTTTTTTGCCCAACTTTCTTAAATAACATTGTCAATTTTATGTCCTTTGTTGTTGCTTTAATTTACATTTATAAGTAAAGATAATTGTGATTTTTTTTCACGTATCGGTTAATATTCGGATTAAATTTGTTTGTAGTCTCTACAACACTGGTGATTTTTACGTTAAGTTCCTAAGATTTTGTTTAAACTAGTCATGGACGACGGACCTTAGAAGTTGTGAGTCTTGGAGGATGGCGTTGAAGCCTTTCTTGTCTACTTTTATCATTGTTGGGAGTTTATTTTGTGTCAATGCTCTAATTCTGTAACAATGGGGATTGGAGTTTCTTTTACTTTTCAAATTTTAGTTTGAGATTCATGTTGAGTTAAGTTTAATTGCTAAGATTGTGTGTCTGTGTTTTGAATTTATTTTCGCTGCACTGTTTTAATTAAATTGAAGTATTTTTTAACGAAGGGAATGTGTGACACTCTTGTATGTTTTAAATAAGGGCAAATTACACTAACCTCCCCTAAGGTTGTCTTAAATAACACAAACACCCCCTCTAGTTTTTAATCGAACACTAACCTCCCTTATTTGTTATCAAATGGGCAAACACCTCCCTTCCATCTTAACACCATTAAATTACATCTTAACACTGTTAAATCTTTTTCTTAACTCTCACACTTTCACTCAATATTATGAACTCATTTACTTCACTTCATTGTTGAACATTTTTTCTTCCTCTATTTTATTAAGTTTCTCTTCTATTTTTGTGGTTGTGTAAGTTAGTTCTATATCATGAATGAATGTATTTCAAATTTGTTTATTTTATGGATTTTATGAAACGCAATTTCACGAAACAAAAGGAAAAATTACCCTGCAATTTGTATATGGCTTTTACTTTTGAATATATGCTAAAAGACACAAACAAGAAACAGTTTCAAATTGTGTGCATTTCACAATTTTTTTTTACTGATCATGAGGTTATTTATCGTTCCATTTTATGAGTTATTGTGTTTCTGTATATGTTTATGCTTAGGGGTCGGATTGTGATAATATAGTTGTTTGAGAGGTTGAAGTATCTAACGGGGTTAAAATCATTCATTGATGGCTAATACAAGAAACACTTCAGGCACACAAAAAAACCAAAGAACAGAAGGGAAAAAAAGGAATAGAATAATAATTTGACTATTTTTCAAATCAGAACTTTGGTCTTTTTCCTATATTCAATGTAACGCCCATACTAAACGTATCTAGAAAGTTTAGCATGTTTGTTATCTTTAGTACTGGATACATTAAAATTTACAACAATAAAACTTCAAAGATAAATCTTATACATCCATAAGCGTTCGTACATCAAAAGACTAACTTAGCTTGTCTAAAACATAATAAATACATCCTTGAAATCTGTATCATCCTGCAGCGGGTACGAACGAGCACTTGATGAAGCATCCATACGGCTACTAGCTTGCCATACCAACCTGTTTATCTGAAACAAATAAGGATTGGGATAAGACATAATGTCTCAGTGAGTTCCACCTAACCCTAGGCTATAGGTAACCTCGGGGGAAACCTACTGTCACCACGTGTCTACAATACAACCTGCCGGTTGATTATACGTGTGTGGTCATGCTTGCCTAGACGGTTGTGCATACTAGATCCGTCGTAGGTTCATCTTACTTGTCACAGGTCTTGTCTACATCATACGTGTCATGGCGGATAAGAGGAACCTAATACCGCTATGCCAAGATACGTTAAACGCATCGAGGCCTAAACATAACATATTCATGACACAATCCTAAACCGGACGATTAGGGAAACCTAAGATCGTCATCGGCATAACATTCATAACTTGTTCTATTTCATATACTTATGCGTGTCTAACATCATATCATAATAATACATATTCATAATCATAATCATACATATATGTTAGCGTTGAACAAACATAATTATCTTGATTCATTTTACGGAGAGCCCCGGGTGGAGTAACCCCGAGAACAATCCCATACATAATCGATGAAAACCTAGCTAAGGCACATCGGACTCCCTCAGTGAAGTGCGGGACCCCTTGCAGAGCTTATCCCGTTCTCACAACACCTACGTCTTACATACTCATTTACCACGGATCCTTGAGCAATCCAAAAACATATGTGGTAAACTATGCATACATCATGGTCTTAATCATACACACATGAAGGTTAAACCTATTCATACTTGCTCATTTACCACGGGTCCGTGATCTACCCGTTTCACGGCAAACTACCTACATATTCGTATTCATACATAGCGAATGGATAACTTTTCTAATCACGGCTTAACATGCTTGCATGGTCATTCTTATTCAAATGCGAAGAGAATACACTAAACACTTCGCGTCTTAACATACTTAAGACTCATGCATAGCATTCTAATTCTCAACAAACTATGTCGAGGCTCTACATTCATTCCCCTTCCTTAAAGATTAGTTTACTAACCGACTTATATCGTATCATTCTCTCGTAAGCCATGCTTTACCAATATGTAAAATGCTTGCGTCATTCTCAAGAAAACCTTTTGAAAGATTACCAAATAGGACCTTGGTTTGAGGGGTTTACTTTTTATAAAATGTCACAGGGAAAAACCGCCCCGCGAAATGCCAGAACTGCCTGAAGCGAGCAAACAGTGAGATTTTACACTGTCTACTCGCCTAGGCGAGCAGAACAATGGTTCTATGGCTTTTTACTCGCTGTGGTGAGTAATAGCTCGCCCCAGCGAGTTGTGACAGTCCAGAACTTGTAAAAATGGCATTCTTAGCCCAAAAACCTCAAAACCAAGTGTCTCAATGCATATTTTAACTCTATGAATCATAAAATACTTGAAAAACATTCATATAGCAAGCTTCCACATGTTTATCAAGCATGGAATAAAAGGGCAACTAATCACTAAACATAAAAATCCTAGTTTTCATATTTTTCCTTACAAGTTAAACACATAATCCCAAAGGGTAGGGAAACTATCTAAGGAACTCACCTAGCATGTTTCTTGTGATTGCTCCAAGTTCCAAGCTCAAGCAGTTCCAAACCCTAGCTCTTGATTCAACATACATCCTTAGCCTTAGCTCATCAATCCCGCTTAATCCATCTTTCTCTTTGATTCTTGACCATGAAGAAACCATAGCTTGCACAAGTTCATGCTCCATCTCCCAACTTTACCAAAGACCAAAACCCTAACCTTGTTTCTCTTCTTATGAGGAGAAGTAGAGAAATCACACTAAAACCAAGCTTCCAAGTAACAAAAGATTTTGAAGGAACCTTGTACAACATGCTTCTTGATTTGGGAAGAAGTTTTGGGAAGGATTGAGGAAGAGAAAGAGAGAAGGAGGGTGTGAGTTTTAGAGAGAAGGGAGAGCGATTCTCAAATTCAAAAACCTAGAGAGAGAAAGAACAAAGAATTATGAAGATTTTGTGCCCAAAATAACTTAAATACTCAATAGCGTGAAAGGACCAAAATGCCCTTCGTCTAAAACGTGTTTATTCCGACACTGATACTTAACTCGTATTTAGCTGACAATACATAATAATTATTTCCATCATACTTACTTTGCATATCATTATCCTCTGGCACGTTCGACTGGTAATATTCCAATAATCGTCGAGTGGGATATTACACTCTACCCCCTTAAAAGAAATTTCGTCCTCGAAATTTAGAGATTACTTACCAATCATTGTGATCAAAACATGCCATCTTTAGTTCAGTCATACCCAATTCTAGTCATACGCTCTTAAGGATTTCATCGTATACTTTCCTCATCAAAGCATGTAATTCATCTTGTTTCTTAATACGCATATAACTGACTATAGCCTTCTTAATCTTAATATCCTCCTTAAAGTCTAGAATTATCTTAGAACATCGTGATCGAAACATGTCCTTACTACATGTGGAATGGTCGTCTTGGATTCATATAGTCCATACTTGGTCTTTCTTACCGTATCTTGAGTCTTATTCTCTTTACTTACGTTGGTTATCCAATGATTCTTGCAATTCTCTTATCTCATCTTTAGAGTTTTAAGAAATCTTCCGATCTCATTGCTCCCATATTCATGGTAACTCTTATAACTTGACATGGAGAAGCGAAATCAAATACGCCGATACACCTGACATCCATTAACTACTCTTTTAGTTCGCATAATCTTGAATCTTCCGTCTTAGACCACTTGTACCAGAATACTTTCCATAGAAACTTGTACGTCTCATATAACCCTTCGAAGAACATTGTTGTTCACTTCGTCAAACCTACTTTCCATAGTGCTTTACATACTTTCAAGTGCCACATACTATTAGATAATAACGATACTTGTTCTATCATTTGCTTTAAGAAATCTTCTAAACATTGGTATACGGGTTCTTGGAACGAATAGAAGCATGACTTTTGAAACAACATTGCGAAACCAAATCCATAACGGTAATGCATAACCACAGGACGAGTCACTATATTTTGAAAAGGTTTTCAACTCACCCTAAGCTCGCCAATGACGAGTTGGTCCTGAAGTCCGCATATCTTAAGTGAGCTTACTCGCTTATGGCATGTGTCATTGGTTTCAGAACATAAAAATTTCTTGTTATTGAAATAAACTTCGTTTCCAAGTCCCTTAGTACCCATCTTAACTTTAAAAGTTATAAAATCATTATTTGACATTATCATATCAAGTATCGTTATCACTTAACAAGTATGGCATAAGAGGGTATGAATCTCATCTTGCAAAACTCATGAATTGTATCTCTTTTCGTGATAAAATTCTTAAACCTCAAATGTGGATTCTTTCCTATTCCTCCTTAACTTACATGTATATCTCAGATACACATTACTGCATAACATAAATCTTATAGGATCCTTGACCCATATAACGATATCTCGTTCCCTTATTCCAAGGACACTGAACTTGAATCATCATAACATCATATTCAGATACCAGTTATCACTCTTGTTAACTTGATCATTACTTTGAGTCACAAGAAGAAACCTTCCGAATCTTACATGTATTCCTCTTGCCATAGCACATACTCTTTCTAACTGACTGACAGTTCTTGCGCGTGTTCGACATCACCAAATAGGCAACCCGACTAATTCATTTGTAGTGACTCTAGTCTTTCCTATCTTACTTGGTGAAGACACATTCATTATACTTTTACCGATTAACTTCTGTTGCGCCACTCTGATTTCCTTAATCAATTTTAGCCATAACCGTTAATCCGTCGAGACCAGTGAACTTCGCACTCCTTCTACCCATGATTACTATCTTATCATAATCTTCCATGTTGCAACTAACACTGCAACCTTACACTTTTCACTGCTTTGTGAGATTGGATCTCACGGTAGGCTTATCATATAATCATATACTTTTCTTATGGATAGATCTTACATACTTACTGGTTGGGCTTAATTCCTGACATATTAATACCATACTTAAACTTGTTCCCGAGCAATCTTGACTCATAGTGCACATCCTTTGTTACCACATAATTACCATTTTCATGAATCATCCTTTCGAATTCCCATGGTAGACTCATCATGTACTCGTACATGCCTTTCTTAACATCCAACATTGCATCTTCGTATTCTCGCATGCTATGTTTTGCTTAATCACACCAATGTGTGCTCGTTAATTTTTCTTTTAAGGAAAACTTCATAAATTAGCACACGGGTCATTGGCGTTGACGATTTTTCATCATATACATATAATGAATTCCTTTTTAGTTTCAAGAACGCCAACTCCAATCACCCATATGCGTATATATTCTTAAACTTCATAAGCATTGAAATTCATCATTGTAACGAGCATTAGCAAGTTAATTAAGCAAAACATAGATTCGAAGAAAACCCATAACTTCACATAATTCGGAAATCTTATGGCTACACATAACTTTTCACCATGCTACTCCCCGTCTCATGACTTCACATCCACAACATCTATCCCATAAACCAGAACCTCGAACTTCTGATTCAAGCCCATTCTTAACTCTTAACACATTAACTTCTAATGTTACCTTGAACCGAATCGATTCCATTAATGGTTGTCCATGCCTTTCCATTAAAACTTTAGGATGTAATGTGCATTCGTTACTTGATGTCATAAAGAGTTTTCATTGCGTAAAATATCGTGAAGACGACCCCCAACAGCCATTGCAGTCCCTAGTGACGAGCTAACAGTTTTTGGGAAAATTGAAGTTCCGTCCCCAGGTTGGCTATTAGCGAGTTTCTTCGATTCAATGTTTTAAGAAAAATGGCTTTTACATAAAATTCTTATCTCGCAAGTAACAATGCACATTGACCACCCCTAACAGCATAAAAACATTCCATAACATTTGCATGACAAGCATTAACATCAATCAACGCAATTATCGGTACATCAGAAATTATTGTTTTAGTCGTAGTAACACTTAACATAAAACCTTAACTTCTTCCACTATGAATAGCTTATCTCATAATTTTGTCGCCTCGCGCAACCCTTTAGACATTAGAACCTTGTCCACTCTTGGCATTCACAACTCGAACTTCATCCATATACTACTAACCCTGAAAGCTTACCGATTTCGTCGACATATGTCGACCTCTTCTTATCTTGTAACCTTGTACTTAAGTTCCAAAATACAATTCCAAATTCTTCACTTTCGGGTATACGGAAAATCATTAACAACTCATCCAACGTTGCCGGAACACGCCGTCTTAACATTGCTTTATATTCCCGGAGGACTCATACTTTAACGGCTTAGCTCACCGGCCACCATCTGGCACGATTAGACTCTTACTATACTTACTCCGAGTTCACACTTCTCGGTTCTCCTTCATCACGTACTTTATTCCTCCTGGGTCCTATTCAGCTCTCAGGCATCCGTCCTAATTATCGAATGTTAAATTGAGTTGATCAGGCTCAACTAACAACAACAATTAAAACATTTACCTGGAACCCAATGGTCCCACTACCTTAGTTGTAACTTAATGACCCATGGCACGATCTGAATCGACCTGCTCTGATACCAAATGTAACGCCCATACTAAATGTATCTAGAAAGTTTAGCATGTTTGTTATCTTTAGTACTAGATACATTAAAATTTACAACAATAAAACTTCAAAGATAAATCTTATACATCCATAAGCGTTTGTACATCAAAAGAATAACTTAGCTTGACTAAAACATAATAAATACATCAAAAGAATAACTTAGCGTTGAACAAACATAATTATCTTGATTCATTTTACAGAGTGCCCCGGGTGGAGTAACCCCGAGAACAATCCCATACATAACCGATGAAAACCTAGCTAAGGCACATCGGACTCCCTCAGTGAAGTACGGGCCCCCCTTGAGGAGCTTATCCCGTTCTCACAACACCTACGTCTTACATACTCATTTACCACGGATCCTTGAGCGATCCAAAAACATATGTGGTAAACTACGCATACATCATGGTCTTAATCATACACACATGAAGGTTAAACCTATCCATACTTGCTCATTTACCACGGGTCCGTGATCTACCCGTTTAACGACAAACTACCTACATATTCGTATTCATACATAGCGAAGGGATAACTTATCTAATCATGGCTTAACATGCTTGCATGGTCGTTCTTATTCATATGCGAAGATAATACACTAAACACTTCGCGTCTTAACATACTTAAGACTCATGCATAGCATTCTAGTTCTCAACAAACTATGTCGAGGCTTTACATTCATTCCCCTTCCTTAAAGACTAATTTACTACCCGACTTATATCGTATCATTCTCTCGTAAGCCATGCTTTACCAATATGTAAAATGCTTGCTTCATTCTCAAGAAAACCTTTTGAAAGATTACCAAATAGGACCATGGTTTGAGGGGTTTACTTTTTATAAAACGTCACAGGGAAAAACCGCCCCGCGAAATGCCAGAACTGCCTGAAGCGAGCAAATAGTGAGATTTTACACTGTCTACTCGCCTAGGTGAGTTGGAGGCGAGCAGAACAATGGTTATGTGGCTTTCTACTCGCTGTGGTGAGTAATAGCTCGTCCCGGCGAGTTGTGACAGTCCAGAACTTGTAAAAATGGCATTTTTAGCCCAAAAACCTCAAAACCAAGTGTCTTAATGCATATTTTAACTCTATGAATCATAGAATACTTGAAAAAAATTCATATAGCAAGCTTCCACATGTTTAGCAAGCATGGCATAAAAGAGCAACAAATCACTAAACATAAAAATCCTAGTTTTCATATTTTTCGTTACAAGTTAAACACATAATCCCAAAGGGTAGGGAAACTATGTAAGGAACTCACCTAGCATGTTTCTTGTGATTGCTCCAAGTTTCAAGCTCAAGCAATTCCAAACCCTAGCTCTTGATTCAACATACATCCTTAGCCTTAGCTCATCAATCCCACTTAATCCATCTTTCTCTTTGATTCTTGACCATGAAGAAACCATAGCTTGCACAAGTTCATGCTCCATCTCCCAACTTTACCAAAGACCAAAACCCTAACCTTGTTTCTCTTCTTATGAGGAGAAGTAGAGAAATCACACTAAAAACAAGCTTCCAAGTAACAAAAGATCTTGAAGGAACCTTGTACAACATGCTTCTTGATTTTGAAAGATGTTTTGGGAAGGATTGAGGAAGAGAAAGAGAGAAGGAGGGCGTGAGTTTTAGAGAGAAGGGAGAGCGATTCCCAAATTCAAAAACCTAGAGAGAGAAAGAACAAAGAATTATGAAGATTTTGTGCCCAAAATCACTTAAATACTCAATAGCGTGAAAGTACCAAAATGCCCTTCGTCTAAAACGTGTTTATTCCGACATTGATACTTAACTCGTATTTAGCTGACAATACATAATAATTATTTCCATCATACTTACTTTGCATATCATTATCCTCTGGCACGTTCGACTGGTAATATTCAAATAATCGTCGAGTGGGATATTACATTCAATCCATTGTTATGTACCTTTTGAATCGCATCAGCCATGAAATTCAAGTTTTACCGGTTTCGGTACTTAAGAAAATGAATGACTCAACACTATATTTTTGGAGAAACAGCTACAAAAATGATAAACTATAACCCTTTTTGTTTCTTTATCTAACAGAAGTTGAACAGTGTTAAAATAAGGGGAGTTATGTGTTTTTTAAAAACTAGAGGGGGTGTTTGTGTTGTTTAAGTAAAACTCAAGTGAGGTCAATGTAATTTTCCCTTTAAATAATAATTGTATTTTTAATTTAGAAAATACAAGTTGAGGTTAGGGTGTTTCACTCTCCCTCTAGGATTGACGACCATATGCCCTTGACGCGCGTCGAACCTTAGGTGTAATGGTTGCAACTCGATAGCTGGAGGGGATAAAACCTCACGAACTCATCAGTTAAATTGGTATCATTTAACCAATCCATGAATAATCTGACTATATTACTTAAATCCGACAAATGAATGAAGGGGATTCGGAGAATCCTAACCGCCACTAACATTTTGCAATCAAAAATAGGTTACTTCTATGTTATAAATTTATGTCTAAATAAAAACATATTTCACAAAACATGTTCAATCATTATGAATCAATAGCGGAAGCAACCAAACATTGAACATGATTATGATCGGATCTACAACATGTTTGTTTTGTCAAGGATATTAATAATTAAAGGTATTAGGAATACATGGATCAAGCTTTAATGGCAGCCCTCTCATCAACAATGGTAACAAAAAAAGGAGATGATCTGAAACTCACAATAGAGTTAGTGGTGATTGATTTGGTTCTTCCGTTATGCCTAAAGTTCTCTTCAGATGGGGTGAAGAGAGAGTTTGGGACCATAGCCTATTTTATATTGGATGACCATTAGGGTTTCACATTATTCCGTTAATGGGTCATCCAGACGTCCACTCATATTGAGTTCATATCAACTAATTAAATATTTAATTAATTATCTAATTAGAAATCTAATAGTCTTATTACTTAATTTGATCACTAATCAATTAATGCTCACAACCGATAGATGGCTAATATAATTATTATTACGATATTTGCTCACATAATGATATCGGAATATAACTAAATAATAAAATATTCCAACATTCAAAACTCTGAGCAAACAGGTTAAATTGTACAAACTCCCCCCACTTACTTTATTTTTATTGTTTTATTTGTTTATTTTATGTTTTAAATAAGTAACGTAAATTGCCTAGTTGGAACAATATCTTCTCCTATTTCGCAAATCCTTAATCACTTCTATTTTATATTTTGCTTCTCTCTTTAGTTTATTTCTCAGACTTTAGTAACCATACAACCCAGTTTAAATTTTTTGTGATCCTAATTTAAAAATGATCAATTTGATATCACAACAACCTTTTTTTATCTCTCTCTAAGTTTAATTTGATATAACCTTCAATATAATGGTTGGTTTGAAAAATTATATAGAAAAATTTGTGAGATTTTATGTTATGCGAACAAGACTATTTTAAAAAACTATATAAAAAATTTACACCAATAAAGGTGGTCTTGTCTAAGCGTGCAAACGAAGTGAATTATTTTGACTCAACTCATTAAATGATTGAATAAATCTTTTGTTTTCTTTTTTGATAATTTTTTTTTGTTTTCTTGAATATAAAACGTACTATACTTTAAGATAGTGCTTCATGATTTAAGCGAGTCAAGTCAAACGTTATAAAATTGACATTAACAGATCATGTATAAATGAGTCAAAATATTTTATACTTCACTAGCGAAAAGATAGGCACTCACGTGCCCGTCTTTCTGCTCTTTTATTGCGCTAACGTTTGAAAATTATGAACATTATTTTTGTTATGAAATTTTGATTTTGATTAAAACTAAAAATATTAATGTTTGTTGCTTTCAAATTATAATAGACCTAATTAATTATGATTATCTATTTCAATGACATGAACAATATAACAAAAAAAAAATTGATGTCTTATGCTCTGGCCTTGTCAAAAAAATATGACAAAAAAAATATAATTTAAATTATTTTTTGAATGACACCAACAAAAATCTTTATAATAGAAAAAGTTGTTTAAGGGTATAATTGGGATAATGAAAAAGTAAGTATAAATATACTCATCTAGTTTGTTACACTTTTAAATGATAAAGGAAAAACTTGTCAAAAAAAAATGATAAAGGAAAAAATATAGACATATATTTATACCGTGTTTGTTACATTTATTTTAATATTTAAATTTATTCTTATCTATTTGTTACATGTCTTATTTGTATTGAAAATTAAGGGTATTTTTGGAAAGGAAAAATTCAGCCTAAAATTGTTGAAAGGGATAGTTTTCTTTATATATATATATATATATATATATATATATATATATATATATGGGTTATGATAGAAGTCGCCTTTTATGAAGGTGTCTTTTATCAAGTTACTCTATGAGCATTTGCGAAAAGACACCAACTTACTTTTATGAAGGTGTCTTTTAACAAAGTTATAACTAAAAAGTGAAAATCACACCTTAATGTGTGACTTGTTAAAAGACACCACCAAAGGGTGGCTTGTAACAAAACCCTATATATATATATATATATATATATATATATATATATATATATATATATATATAGTATAGATATTTAAATATTTAACACTAAGTATAATCTTCTTCTATTAATACTAATTATCTTCTTGAAACAAAAGTATCATTAATATTTTAAATATAGTTTTTTTGGTAGTGGCCGGGGTTTGAACCCGAGACCTTGCATATTTTTATGCATTGTCCAACCAACTGAGCTAAGCTCACAAGGACTTTTTAAATATAGTTTAGGTTTAATTGCATGTTTAGTCCCTTATATTTATTTTAGGTTTTAAGTTGGTCACTTATGTTTCAAAAGTTTCAAGTTGGTCCAAAACATTACTCATAGTTAAATAAATTTGTCTCTTCCACCACATTATATTGACTTTAATAAAACAATAAAAAATAAAAAATATTTTAAAACTGATTTTATAAATAAGTTCAAATCCGGCACCATTATTCTCAACATTTATCTCTAAACGGCCAAGTGACGAAAGTACTAACTTATTTCAATGAGTAATATTTCGGACCACCTTGAAATTTTTAAAATATAAGGTACCAACTTGAAACCTTTAAAACAAAAGGGACCAACTTTAAACCTAAAATAAACATAAGAGATTAACACATGCAATTGAGCCTATAATTCATACCTAAATAAATAGATTTTGAACCAAAATAAAAATATTATATTATTGATATAAAGCAACAACATTTTATTGACCAAACTAAACTAACAATACAAAATCATATAAAACATGAAACTAAAGAAATAAATCATTCTCATACCCCGTCTTAGCATAGCTAAGTTATTAATTTAAATTTTTTAGGAACAATATTAATCTAAAATCAAATTCTGAATCTCAATAACACCCTTCTTTTTCATTCCACATATTGGACAAGCTTCGAGTAAAGCTTCACACGTTTTGCACGAAGAAAGATGCATACATGGCATAAATAAGACACCTGAGGATTTTGTGTTACACTTGGGACAAAACATAATATTGTTTCCACGTCTGACATGCTTTTCAAGGCTTACTTCTTCGCTTTCACCGGTAGATGATTTTGCATCATTTTCTACAAACATTCTTAGTTTCTTCTTCTCCTCTTCCAACTTGTTATGCAAAGTTATTATCGTCGCTTCCCTTTCCTTAAGTATTTTGTCAAATTCTTTATTCTCAGCCTCAATTCTTCTTACGAGATTTTCCAACTCCTGTGTTTTCTTTGCAACTTTTACAATTTCTTCCTTCTTTATTATCATCATTTGTTGTGCTGTCACTTGTAGCTCCCTTTGATGTTGTTGTAGCAGCAGTTTCAATTTATCATTCTGTTACAACAAAAAAATCAGTAGAATAGACAGAGCAAAATACGTTTTAATAAAAAGTAAAATAATTAAATGTAGTCCTAAAAGATGTATGAATTGATATCCTCCCAAAGATTCTATCACAGGGAGAATGAGACTCGTTGAATAAAAATATATTATTTTATTTTATTAGTCTTTTTCTCTTTCATAATTTATCTTGATAAAAAATTATGATGCATATAAATTTTAACCTGATTATTGATGAACTGATTTGTCTCCTTGACTTGTTTCTCAAATAGAGAATCAAAGGTAGGATAACTTAAGATGCTTGAAACTTGGACATGAGAATTGGAAAAGGGAACAACATGGCCCTGCCACTGTTGTTGATTTTGTGGTTGATGATATTGTGGTTGTTGTAGTTCAATAGGTTGTGGATGTTGAGATTGTTGTAACCCTGCGATTCCACCGACATAATAACCATTGATGCCGAAAGGAAATCCATGATTACCATGAGAGTGTGGTTGCATGATGAAAGAAAGAGATTTTTTCTGATAGTGATAGTGGGTGTGCAAACATACATGTATTTATATACTTGAAAAGTTGTATAAACATATAGTAACTCCATAAATAATAAATTCACAAATATTTTTAAGGACAAAACTTAGGTACAATTCTCTAGGTGTTTTTTGTATGGTTCTTAACTAAAAATACATCTTTTTTGGATATAACAAACTTTGAGAAAATTATGGATCTAAGGAAATCAAGATGAATTTAGTTAAGAACCATACGCAAAGTACATAAGGAATTGTACCTAAGTTTTATCCTATTTTTAATTCTATATTTAAAAATAAGAAAAATTTAACGAGTGCCTCCGGGCACTCTTTAAGCACCAAAAGTGGTAAGGTTTTATAAAAGTTTGTGCATTTATTGCATTGAAAATTGAAGTCTTTATTTTTTTTGAAGAATAATTTCTTCATTTGGAAGATTTTGGGCTGACTTTTTTTTATTCCAAATATACCCTTAAACAATTTTTTCTATAATAATATTATATTGTTATTATTATTAAAAAGATAAGAATTTTTGTTATATTTTTTATATTATTGTTGTCATTGAAAAATAGAAATATGATTTGTTGAGTTTGTTACATTTGAAAGTCACAAATATCTATATATATATAATTTAATTTATATAAAAAAATTATATGAAATATCGTTTGTAATTTACACGCAAAATTTCTATCAAATATCGTTGATAATCTACACGCCGTTAGCGTAGTAAAAACGTTTCCGTCTTTTCGATGGGGAATGATAATGCTACTTCACAGAAAAATTAAAAATTAGTGAGGCGAATTAAATACCATTTATTACAGTAAATTAAGCAACACAATATTTATTGACTAGAAAAATAAAAAAAGTACAAGAAAATCTGAAAAGGATAACAGAGGAGGAGCCAAAATATTGATGTTATGGCTTAAGAGTATATCTTGAAACTTTTTTATATATGTTTCTTTTTCCATTTAACTTTATAATATGGTATGTATTAACGTTTAATAAAAATATTCGCTCTACAAAATTTTATTCTTCATATCCATAAAATCATACTTTTTAGTCCCAACATGATTATTAGAGAAAAATTTATTTGTTGATGACGTTTTATAGTATGTTTAGAATTCTACAAATATTTTCTCCAAAGAAAATTATCGCAAATACTGATCTAGGTCGTTATTTAAAAAATTCATATTCAATTAATCTCAAGTAATAAAAAAAAGTCTAGATTTCTATAGACAATTTTCTCATAATGTTCGAAAAATGCATGCCAAAATAAATTTGTCAATTTAAAATTTGATGGATAAACATAATTTTGCTAACCATAGGCTAAAATTGTTTAAAAGATAACATTGTATGAACGAAAAAGTATAACCTTTTTATGAGGAAAAAATAATGAATCTTGGTAATTTTATAAGAACCAAAAAAGTATTTTACCCAATATATTATTGGATTTAATGTGTTTTATCATGTCTACAAAATCACAAACTTTCATTTTTATCCTTATAATAAAATTGGCACTTTTTTGTTCCTAAAATATGTTCATCTTAAATTCAAATTTAATTAAATATGTCAACACTGCTGAAAACAACCTGAACCATATCCAATCCCTAATCAACTCCAATGGCCACTCAGACTCTCTTCTCAACCTGGAAAAAGATGCTCATGTTCAGTTAGAGGAAGCTCTTAGAAAACAAAATCTCTTCTGGAAAGAAAAAGCTAGAGTGCATTGGCACCTTGATGGTGACAGAAATACCAAATATTTCCATAGAATTTCTAAAATAAAAAATAGAACCAAAATGATATCATCCATCAGAAAGAATGATGAAATTTTGACTGATCATTCACAGATTGCTGATCACATTGTCTCTTATTATAAATGTCTGTTTTCTACTAACCTTGTTTTGCAGGACAGCTCACTTGTGGAGGAAGTTATCCCTGAGATTGTTGATGTTCAAACCAATACTTTACTCACTAAGCTTCCGAATTCAGAAGAAATCAAGCATGCTATATTTGATATGAACAAGGAAGGAGCACCTGGCCCTGATGGCTTTGGTGCTGGATTCTTTCAAGAGTATTGGGAAGTGATTAAGCATGATGTAGTGAATGTTGTGCTCCAATTTTTTACCACTGGATGGTTGCTTCCAGGTTTTAACTCAAACTCCATCATCTTAATCCCTAAACACTCTCATGCAGACACCATTGAACAATATAGACCTATTGCTCTGGCAAATTTCAAATTCAAAATCATTTCAAAGATCATAGCGGATAGACTTGCAGCAATCCTTCCAAATATAATCTCTAAAGAGCAGAGAGGGTTCAATAGAGGCAGAAACATAAAAGATTGTATTGCTCTAACTTCTGAAGCAATCAATCTTTTGGATAAAAAATGTTTTGGTGGTAACTTAGCTCTCAAGATAGATGTCTCAAAAGCATTTGATACATTGGACTGGAAATTCTTGTTAAAAGTGTTGCATGGTTTTGGATTCAACAATATTTTTTGCAACTGGATACACACTATTCTCAAATCAGCAATGATTTCTATATCAATTAATGGCACGCAACAGGGCTACTTTTCTTGCAAGAGAGGGGTGAGACAAGGGGACCCTCTCTCACCTCTGCTATTTTGTCTAGCAGAAGAAGCTTTGAGTAGGGGCATTTCTAAGCTAGTATCTGACGGAGAGGTGGATCTCATCTCAAGCTCTAGGGGAACTAAGGTTCCTTCTCATTGCTTTTACGCTGATGATTTGATGGTGTTTTGCAAGGGGAAGGTTTCTAACTTGCTGGCCCTGAAAAAGTTATTCACTATCTATGCAAACTGTTCTGGCCAAGTTATTAATGCTGCTAAATCTTTCTTCTTTGCTGGTGGTATTACTCAATCTAGAATTGACCACATTATTAATGTGATTGGTTTTAATGCGGGCACCCTCCCTTTTACCTATCTGGGTGCACCAATTTTCAAAGGCAAACCCAAGGTGCTTCATTTTCAGTCAATTGCCGATAAAGTCAGAAATAAACTTGCTACATGGAAAGCTTCTCTCTTGTCCATTGCTGGAAGGATTCAAATGGTAAAATCAGTAATTCATAGCATGCTACTTCATACAATGTCAATCTACTCCTGGCCCATTTCCCTGCTCAAGGATTTAGAAAGGTGGATCAGAAATTTCATTTGGAGTGGAGATATCAACAAGAGGAAAATGGTTACTGTTTCATGGAAGAAGGTCTGCAACAATTATGAAGAAGGTGGCTTAGGTATTAAATCTCTTATCACTCTCAATAATGCAACAAATTTGAAGCTTTGCCTTGAGCTCTTTAACTCTGAGGAACACTGGGCAGTCTTGTTAAGAAATAGGGTTTTTAAAGGATCTACTTGTATTTCTCATCACATAACATTTTCTATCTGGAATGGTATAAAAGCTGAATATTATACCATCATTGATAACTCTTTTTGGCTGATTGGCAATGGTAAGAATGTGAATTTCTGGACTGATCAATGGTGTGGGGAATCTTTAGCTTATGAGTATCAGATTAGTGAGCCTTTGATCAGCCAACTCCCAACCAAAGTTTGTAATTATATTCATGATTTTCAGTGGAGCATTGATGATAATCTGCACAATTTTTTCCCAAACCTGAGGAATCTCACTTCACAAGTCACCCTGCCTGTTTTTGACACTGCAGACATCCTTATGTGGAGGCATACACCCAATGGAGAACTGACTTTAGCTGAAGCATATAAGTTTAAGAAACAACACACATCTAAACTCCCCTGGACCAGTCAAGTATGGAGCAGAGATGTCCCTCCAGCCAAGTCACTTATGGTGTGGAGATTGATGATGGACAAACTTCCAACTGATGATAATATGTCTCATAGAGGCTTCAACATGCCTTCAATGTGTTCCTTGTGTTCTAGAAATGTAGAAACCTCTTTTCACCTTTTCTTTGATTGTTTATACTCTTGCAACCTTTGGTGCTGGCTGTCTAGATTGCTGCAGATCCCGCTCCACTTTAACTCAATTGAAGACATCTGGTCGCTATGTAACAGGTACTCTAATCAACAAAGCAAGCTGGTTGTGAATTCTGCAATTATAAATATCATAAATTCCATCTGGTTTGCTAGAAACCAATTGAGATTTAGTAACAAGAAAATACACTAGAAGAGTTCTATTTCTTCGGTCTTGGCACAGGTCTCTCTAGCAGGGAACAATTCAAGGACCACCTCTCTTTCTATGTCAGACTTTGCCCTTCTCAAGAAGTTCAATATCAATCTGCATCCCCCCAGGGCCCCCAAAATTATTGAAGTAATTTGGCAACCTCCTACCATTCCTTGGATTAAATGCAACACTGATGGTTGTTTCAATTCCACCTCCTCCTCTTGTGGAGGTATCTTCAGAAATCATAATTCTGACTTGATCATGTGTTTTGTTGAGAAGCTTGTGGTGGACAACGCATTCCAAGCTGAGCTTACTGGCGCAATGAGAGCGATTGAGACTGCTCATCAAAATGGTTGGCGCAATCTTTGGTTAGAACTGGATTCGGCCATGGTGGTGCAGGCTTTGACTTCAAAAATGCAAGTGCCTTTCAGGTTAAGAAACAGATGGATGAACTGCAAAACATTACTTCAATCTATGAATTACTACGTTTCTCATGTGTTTAGAGAAGGGAACCAATGTGCGGATGGTTTAGCTAACTTAGGTCTGTCTGTTAACCAGTTTACAATATTTCAAACAATTCCTGCTTCTTTGCAAGCTGTCTTTGTTAGAGATAAGTTAGGTTGGCCTAACTTCAGATTTGTTCCTTTTTGAGGGGGTTTTGGCCTAGTCCCCCCCTCCCCTTTGTTTCCTTTTGGCTTGTTTTATATATTGGGTGGCAGCAGTTCTTTGCTCCACTTTTTTGCTAAAAAAAAAAATTTAATTAATTATATTCAAAATTTTAAAAATGTTATTTCACAAAAGATTATAATTTTTTAAAATGGGGTAAATCAAACATAAATTTTTTTTAACACCTAAAGTTCAAGATAAAAGTAGTGAAAATGTGGACTTAGAAATGATATTTTGATACTATTTTTTGCAAAGGTGCTTTATATAATGGTTTAAACATTTATGAAAAAAAATTCAGTAAAAAAACATGTTGACTTAACAAAATGAACTATAACTTTGTTCAAGAAAATTTATATGCATCCAAAAGAGCAACTTTTTTTGTAGGGATGAAAAACGAAAGTTGGTAATTTAGTATAGATGAAAAAATATATTCAATCCATACTATTTTCTAATAATTTTTTTTATTTCACACTACATACTTATCCTCTATGCATTAAAGTGGTTGCGGGATATGAGAAACGGCAATCCACTAGCTGCTATTTGTTGACTAAACTATCCAGTCAGGGATTTCAAAGGCATTTATATAATCAAAGTTTACGGGGGTGTATTGGATTAAGATTTTGAAGAACATTTTTTGCTTAAAAAAGTCTCAAAGATTTAAAAAGATTTTGTAGGATTTTAATGACTTTCATGATTTTAAAAGACAATCAGGATTTTCAATTTGGATTTCAATGGATTTACATCATAAGATTTTAAAGGATTTTAAAGGATTGTATGGATTTATAAGATTTCAAAAGATTGTATGAATTTTAAGGACTCATTAAAAGAAATAAGTACAACACACTCTCTATCATAATATTTTGAATACATACTCTTATTTTTTATTTTATTTTTATGAGAGATAGAGAGAGGGAAGAGAGGAGGGAGAAAAGAGAGGAGATAGAGGGAGAAGAGAGAGATATATATAGAGAGGGAGGGGAGGGGGAGAGAGAGAGAGAGAGAGAGAGAGAGAGAGAGAGAGAAGGGAGAGAGAGGGGAGAAAAGAGAGGAGAGAGAGAGAGAGAGAGAGAGAAGGGAGAAGAGAGAGACGAAGAGTTGGGAGAGAGAGAGAGAGAGAGAAAAGAGAGGAGAGAGGGAAGGGAGAAGGGGGAAGGGAGAAGAGAGAAGGAAGAAGGGATAAGAAAAAGATATTAAAAACTTTTAAAGAAAAACAATCCTAAGAAATCTTATGTCTTCATGGAAGACTTTTTTTTGTTAAAATTTCACTAGACAATCTCACAAAATCCATCAAAATCTAATTTATTAAACAATCCTTTGAAATTTGAATGATTTTGAATACCATGAGACTTTTTTTAAGTGATGAAAAGTCTTGATTGAATACCTCAAGACTTTTTTAAAATGACAAAGAATCTTGATTGAATACCACAAGACTTTTTTTAAATTGCAAAGAGTCTTGATTGAATACCACAAGACTTTTTCATAATTAAAAAGTCTTTTAAAATCCCTTAGAATCCTAATCCAATACATCCCCTACATAAATAGATAGAGGAATTGAATTTCAATTCCAAGATGAGAAGGTAAGAAAATAAAAGCGAACGAGTCAAATTTAATTGAATATAAAAAATACAAAATACACTCACTTATGTTTGTCAAGTTTTTTATATTTAAAATATTATATTTTAATTTAATTCAAAGCGTTTTTTATTAGACAAAATGTAGTTCCCGAGAATATACATTATTAGTCTTTTGTTCTTTTTCTTCATTTAGTCGGTTTATTCGTTACGAATTCATTGTTGTAATTTCTTGGTTAAAAAAAATTCATTGTTGTAATTTTTGTCATACGTTATCATATGTAGGTCCAACATAAAATGACTGAAAAGTATGCTAAAAATAACGTAATATGAGATGTCATCAGTTAGTTAGGCTCGGAAATGATGATATGAGCAACCTTTTCGGAAAGGTAAGTTTTCTCTAGAAAATATGCCAAATCTAAGATTCACTTTCTTTTTGTTACTTGAGGACAAGCAACGGTTTATGTTTGGGGTTGTGATGACATGTCATCTTACATTATTTTCAGCAATTTTTTTGTCAGTCATTTTATTTATTGTTTGATCCAAATTAGAGAAGTTTTAGAAGAATTGCCTATGGTTTAACAGACATTTTTTTTAATGTTTTCATATTAAGTCGTGTAATTCTAGTTTTCCATAAACCAAGCGATTCTCAGATGATTTTGATGTAATTCATTGAAAAATCATGTACTTCGGCAAAACAAGATATCTCATACAGAATTAAGAAGAGAATCAATGAAAATTCAATAAGACTCAGAAGACATTACGAGTTGAGGAAATTCTATATATCTCAAGTCCCAATAAAAGTTTCAAGGAATAAAGCACTCAAAAAGACGAAGAAAAAGGCAAAAACGCACCGGAACAAATCACCACTCTAACAACCTTATGTAGGCATACATACCCGTAGGATTAACCACAATATGCCCGTAGAATGCGTATAACCTTATTGTGATAAGCAAGTTGAATTTGATAGGTGGAGGGACGTAACAACCCCACAAACTCTTCACTTAAATAGAACCTTTATGTCATTACTGATAATTGCTTGTCTTTAAATGCAACAAGGAAATAGAGTGGGATTCGAAGAATCTTAACAACCGCTAAAATTTTGAAATCAAACCATTTACTTTTCTGCAATCAAACTCAGCTGTTTTGCACAATCAAATCAAACTTTCAAACTCCCCCAAATTTAATTGTTTTTATTTGATTAATTTTCTTTTTACTTTCTATTTTAATAAGGTAAGCTAGTTCCCTAATTGAAACGACAGTCCCTCTTCATAAGATTTTACTTACTACTTTATTACTTGAAACAATTTGGTGCACTTGCCAAATTTAGTCATCAAATACATACTCAAATGTGAGAATTTTCACAAATTAAAAATCACATACTTTTATGACAGGGTGTGAAAGTGAGAAAAACACAAGAAGAATGGTTGAATTGTGTTGGCTTTTTCTAAAAATCTTTTTTAAGTGTCTGAATAAGAACATAGAAAGAGATAATCAGAGAGAGAGGGAGAGAGAGAGAGAGAGAGAGAGAGAGAGAGAGAGAGAGATAACACAAGAAAATTATCCTGGTTCACCCTACAATATGAGGTTAGTCTAGTCCCCTTGTACTTCCAAGGGATTTTTCACTATAATCACACAAGATTACAAATGCTCCAACACATAAGTCAGAGACTTCCTTGTCACACACAAGAGGACTTATACAATCAAAGTTTAACAAATAAATTTGTATGTGTTTACACTTTAGAACTCACAAAGTGGCAAACTAGCTTTAAGGTCTACAAACTTCTGACACTTAAAAAATTCTAAGATACTAAGTTTGTAAAAAAAATCTAAGTGTTTGTGCACTTTTGAATTTGACAGATTTTTGGCGCTTATAAAATATTTATAGTCCCTTAATTTTGTTCAAATTGTTCAGGTTCTTATATAGGAGAGAAATTAGAGAGTCATTGTTTAAAGAGTTCCAGCGCATAAAATGCATCCTTGAGGAGCTTTGAGTCAGTTCGCAAAACATTGCCTCTGTTGGATAATGTTATTGTATAGTACTAGAAGTGTCTATTGCTTCTTAGGGAACAGTTTGTTACATTCCATTTGCCATTGAAGTTGCTTGTTTGTTGCTACACGTGATCAGAAAAAGACAAACAGTATTATCATAACTTTGAAAGTGACGTTCCTTCAGAAGAAGATAAAACTAGTCAAAGTCACCCAAACTGCTGACGTGTCCTTCAGAACATACTTCCTTCAGAGTCTAACTCCATTACAACTTGTTCTCATCAGAGTCTTCAAAACATCTTCTAATAATAACTTTGACTTTTTGTTGACCTTTCTTCATATCATCTTCTAAGTCTTCATATGTTTCCAATGCTTCTCTTGAGTACCATAATGCTTTCCTTAAGGCTCGGAGCTTGATGTATCAAAACCAAAACTTGACTTCGAAGTCAGAATTTAATTATATGGTCTTGTGCACTTGAACACACATTAGAGTACTCAATTGCTCTTTCATACTATAATATCCTGCCTATCAGTATCGGAATATTACCAGTCGATCGTGTCAGAGGATTAATGTAACGGAAAGAAAGTTTGACGGAAATAATTATTATGTGATATTAGCTTAATACGGATTAAGTATCAGAGCTGGATTTAACACGCTTAAGACAAGGGCAGTTTGGTAATTTCATGCAAAAGAGATATTTATATGTTTTGGCTCAAAAATATCTCACAATTCTTATCCGTTTCTCTATCTAAGCTTGAGGAAAAGAAAGTCTCTCTTTCCCTCTCTTCTCCACCGCCCCTCTCCCTCTCAAATCCAATAGATCTCTCAAAGATCTTTAGGTTGGTGATGGAGCATGCAACATGGTCTTCTTCTTCTTCTTCCTCAAGAAACGCTTAGAAGCTTTGGGTGATGTCACTACTCTTCCTCACAAAGAGATTTTTCTAGAGATTAGGGTTTTGGTGAAGGAAGCTTTGAGTTGGAATAGAGATGAGCAAGCAAGAATCAAGGTGCCTTAGATTGCAAGAAAGAACAACAAGATTGAATGGTTTGAGCAAAGGAAGCAAGTGGATCAAAAGTTAGGGTTTTGGCTTGTTTGAGCTTGGGACTTGGAGCTGTCACAAGAATCTTGTTTAGGTGAGTTCTTAGATAGTTTTCCACCCTTGGGATTCTGTGATTACTTGTGTAAGAAAACCATGAATTCTAGGGTTTAAGCATAGAGTTTTGTTACCCCTTTTTATGCCATGCTTACTAAGCTTGCAAATACTTGCCATACAAATGTTTTACAGGTTTTCTATGACCACTAGAGTCATAATATACATAGAGACACTTGGTTTTGAGGTTTTTGGGTCAAAAATACCATTTTTACAAGTGCTGGACTGTCACAACTAGCCACAACGAGCAGGTAGCTCGCTAGGCGAGCTAAAACTCAAAATTGGGGGTGTTGCTCGCCTCCAACTCACCACAGCGAGCAAGCTTACTCGCCTAGGCGAGTGGACAGTGCAACATCGCACTGTTTGCTCGCCTCAGGCCTTTCTGTGATCTTTCGAGCCGGTTTTTCTTGTGCAGTCTTTTTATAAAGTAAACCCCCTCAAACCAAGGTCCTATTTAATAATCTTTCGCAAGGTTTTCTTTTGAATGAAGCAGGTATTTAGCATAGCTAGCAAAGCATGGCAAACGAGATATTTTACGATAAGAATCAGGTAGCAATTTAATCATTCAGGAAGGGAATGAAAGTAGAGCCTTGACATAGCTTGTCAAGAACTAGAATAGCTTGTAAAGAAATAGAATGCTAGACAAGAGTCTTATGCTTGATAAGATGCGAAGTGATATAGAGTATTCTCTTCGTATAGGAGCTAGAGTGACCATACGAGTATGGCAAGACGTGAATTGATTAGATATTTCATCACATAGTAAGTTAAGCAAGGATATAGTTTACCTCTAGTTGGATCGTATAGGAATCCGAGGTAAAAGAGATAGCATGTATAGATTTAGTACTCATGCATGTATATACCAAGACTTTATTAAAGTTCTGAAGCGATTAGCTATCTATTCACAAAGAAAGTTTAAACAAGATGTAGTGGTCGTGTCTCTTATGTTCCACACTAGGTTGGCTCAAGGGGTTTCCATTAGGTGAAATGGGGTTAGCCGTAAGGAACCTGCACGTCACTGCAGGAGTGTCGTTGGTTATACCTTAGATAGGTTTCCTTCGGTTAGAGAGGGATTGTGCTCGGGTTTACTCCACCCCGGGGCTCTCCGTAAAATGAACTCAGATAATGTTTGTTGTTAAACGCTAACCTAATGAATGAATCTGACTATGCATAATTATTGGACATGTTTATGTTATGTCATAGAGCCTTGATGTAGATCGTCAAGAATTAGTAGAGCATTGACGTAGATCATCAAGAACTAGTATGATAGAAAGATAAGATATGTTGTTAGACACATCGTATGTATGCAATAGAGCAAGTAAATAAAGTTATGCCGATGACGATCTTAGGTTTCCCTTAATCATCCGGTTTAGAATCGTGTCATGATTATAGTATGTGTAGGCCTCGATACGTAGAGCGTATTCTTGGCAATGCGGTTTTAGACTCCCCTTGACCGCCATGACACGTATAGGAAGTGAAGCCTATAACAAGGTAAGAAGAATCTTACAACAGCCCTAGTATGCACGACCGTCTAAGTATGCAAGTCCCCACACACGTATAATCAACCGGCAGGTTGTATTGTAGACACGTGGTGACCATAGGTTTCCCCTGAGGTTACCTATAGCCTAGGATTAGGTGGAACTCACTGAGACATTATGTCTCATCCCAATCCTTATTTGTTTCAGATAAACAGGTTGGATGGCAAGCTAGTAGCCGAATGGATGTTTCAGCAAGTGTTCGTTCGTACCCGCTGCAGGATGATGGATATGCGAGGATGCATTTACTATGTTTTAGAAAAGTTGAGTTGTATTATTATTGTACGAACGCATACTGTTGCATAAGATATTCATTCGAACTTTTAATGTTGTAAATTTTAATGTATACAGTACTAAACTAATGCACATGCTAAACTTTCTAGATACGTTTAGTGTGGGTATTACATTTGGTATCAAAGCAGGTCGATTCAGTGCCTTGGGTCATTAGGTTACAACTAAGGTAGTGGGGCCATTGGGTTCCGGGTAAATGTTTTAATTGTTGTTGTTAGTTGAGCCTGATCAACTCAATTTAGCATTCGACGATTAGAACGGATGCTTGAGTGCTGAATAGGACCCAGGAGGAACGAAGTATGTGATGAAGATGCACTGAAAAGTGTGAATCCTCCGGGAATGTAAGGCAATGTTTAGAAGAATGCTCAGATAACATTGGGTAGATTGCTAATGATATTTCGTATACCCGTAAGTGAAGAATTTGGAAATATCTAAGTATGACCTGAAGCTTCAGTAAGAGTCGTTGTTGGAACGGGTTTATTGTATAGAAAGGAATTGTATTTTGGAACATAAGTGCAAGGCTACAAGATAGGGAGAAGTCAACGTAGGTTGACGGAATCAGTAGATGATAGAAGTTTGGCAAGTGCACCAAATACTATCGAAGTAGTAAAAATATCGATCCCACGAGGACTGTTATTAACTTCAATAATTCAATTTCGTTATATAATTAGGATGTGTAAAGTTTATTTTGTTTTGCCACTAGGCAGAAGATTTGGTTTGATTTTATGAAATCAAATAAAAGAAATTAGATTTGATTAAGAAAATATGAGAGAAAGATGAGATCAGATCCGTCGAATCCTCTAAGTTCCCCTAATTGGTCTACTGCACCTATTTGTTATGAACCCTCTTCTAGTTTACGATGATTAACAAATTAGCCCTAATCAATCCCTTGAGTTAGGACCCTCTTCTTAAACTACAGCCCCTAATTCCTTAGGTGGTCTAATAATTCTTGAAGGTTTTACCGAATGTTAACCTATTATCACTAACAAACGATTATCTATTCCTAGACTAACCCTGTTTATTAGAACAATTCAATTAGGTCTAAGTCGAAAGCCATGGTCAGTGGTCATTCGTTCTCACGAAATCAAGTTATATGTGATCAAGATATAAAAAACATTAAGAACAATTGAATTGAATAAACTAAAATTGAATTCATAAACGAAATAGAGTTTCACAGCAACATGTGTCAATTAGGGTTACAAAGATTCATCTCGGATCTAATCTCTAAGAGATTTAGCTACTCATAATCGAGTTTACAAATAGCATAATCAATGAAATAATTAAAACATACATGAATTGGTAAAAGGTTGAAGAAATCGCCCTTCTAGCCGTCTCCGATGTCTCAAAATCGCACTTTGCTCTTCAAAATCGTAACCCTTGTTCTTCAGATTGAGTGCAGTATTTATAGAAGTCATGGGCCTGACCCATCAAAATCGCGCCGCGCCATGTATATAGGCGTGCCGCGATTTCCCTCAAACAGGGAGGATGTAATTTTGCTTCAAAAATCGCAGCACGACTTGAAATTGGCGTGGCGCGATTTCCTTCGAACAGACTTCAATATTTAAGCTTTTTGCACTCTAGAACAGTATAAATTGCATGAGAACTCTATCAAAATGTCACAATAAGTCCTAAAAATTACGTAATGACAGCATGTCATCACAACCCCAAACTTAAACCATTCCTTGTCCTCAAGGAATTTGCTTGCAACAGTGACAAACGACAGTAAAATAACAGTTACCTGACAAAATGATAGTACCCAAAAGTTCATTCTCCTTCTAGCTAAAGATGAGCTAGTTTGACTTGTTCGCATCGACCAATTCACAACTCCTCGCATTAAATTGAAATAGGGTTCTACCAGTCGACATGCAGGTCTACATATTACCATACGCTTGAAAAGTTTCTAAACATCAATCAAAGTCAATATCATTACACACTTTTGAGGTCTTTAGGGTTATAACGGGGCTTAGGTGAAAGGTGGGATATATTTGGATAAGTAGGCTACACAAAATTTGAGTTAGGCATTCTTACGGAAGTTAAAGCACAAAATTCAATCCTCTAATCATTCACCTTGTGGAATAACAATCAATGCAAAGGTACTAGAGAACATTTTTAACATTTAGGGACAATCGAGTTTGAAGTTACTCGGATTTTAAATGTTTTGTCCCTTTTTCATCATTCAATCTTTTTTTTTTTTTTTGATACACCATTTTTGTGTGTATTTTGCATGTCAATTTCATATTTCTTTCATTTTTGTTCTCTTATTCTCTAGTACCCCCACCCCAAACTTAGTTGGTTGCAAATTCCAATAGCAACCCCAAACTTAATCTTTAGCAACATTCTACAATGCCTTAACTCAGAAAATACATTAAGGGACAAGTCCTAAAAGTCTCTAGGCTTATAATGCAGTTTGTCACCGAACAAAAAGTTCTAATCCTACCGGCTGACAATTGGTTAAGAAAGGATAAATTCAACAAATTAAAACAGGGTAGGCTTCAAAAAGGCTCACAGGACCAAGCACTTTTGCCTCAGTGTGTAATCGACAAAGACCAATCAATAATAGAGAAACAATGCAAGTTCTAGAAATGTAGTTGCATGGAAAACTAATCTAAATATAAGTAAATTGAAAAACAAATTTGGCAATGAACCTTATGGCTGAGATTTCTGGGAGTATGCGACTACCTAGCAACGCCGTACACTTCGCCTTTGAATCAAGTCACCCCTCCTTTAGAACTTTTGGAATACCGTTTCATCAAACAACTGTTACTAAACTGGAATAGGTCACATGAAACAAAACAAATTCATTAATAATAAACAAGTGCAGGAGCAATTACAATAGGGAAATAAGTTCAATGGACTTTGACATTAAAAAGAAAATAAAGAAAATACATCAAAAGAAAAATGACTGAAAATAAAATACAAAGCAGAAAATGCTAATCCATCAGTAGATCAGCCCATGTTCACATCATCATCCGAGTGTCCAGCCCCCGGTGTCCTCAATCCTTCAAAGATGCCATCCCCTTGATCTTGCTCGGTGGCATTGAAATCATCAGTGATTTCCCTCCTCATGCGCAGACCATACTCTTCTTGATGTGTAAAATATTGCTCCATGCGCTCACGGGAGCCTCCAAACCTCTCATAAGACCCACTAATCGGACCCATATGCAATTGAGCCTCTGCAGCAAACGCAGCTGAGAACCTAGGACGGTTCACCCACAGCTGGTCCGAAGTCTCATTCATCCAATTAGCTTGCACATGCATGAATTCCTCAAGCTTTGGGTGAAGAGGAGCATAACCCCCTTGGCTACTACTCCCTCCTTGCTCCATTTGTTGTTGCCTTGCTGCCTCCCTCTCTCTCTCCTTCATATAGCCCTCATATTTCTTCACAAATCCATCCATTACCGAGTCGGTGATTGGCTTCATATTGCTGGTGTTGAGATCACTATAATAAGCCGGCACAAGCTCTTGCTCACACAACCAATTAATTAGACTTCCATGCCCCAATTGTGTGGTGTTTCCGGTTGCTAGATCATGAAGACTATTGGCCAAGAGGCAGCCAATATCTATAGGGTGCTCCTTGATGATGGCGTAGGCAGCAAGCACCCTCTTGAGAGGAATTTCAGAAGTGCAAGATGCACTCTCAAGAGTCTGGACCAAATAGGACACCCACGCCTTGGGTATCGGCAGCATCTCTGCATAGGTAAGCATCCGGGACTTTTTCCAAGTCGACCCAGGCCTACACATGGTGGTGATGATCTCATCAAAGGTATCCTCCGTAATGCCAAATCTCTCCCTCCTCAATTTTTCAACCCAACACTCCTCCGGTGCTTGAACATTCAGCCATGCATTGAGAGCATCCGGCTGAAATCAATGTATTTTCCTCGCACAAAAGATTGAAAGGGTGTATCGGACACCCTTGCATTTGCAAAGAATTCGACGATCACCGTTTTGTTGTTTGCTTCGTCAATCATCTCATTCAACTTCGTCCACCCCCTCCTTCGTAATTCAGACTCAAAGAATGGATACTTCACAAGCTTTGTGAAATCAAACTTCCTCTCCCCTATAACTTCGAAACTCTTCATAGATTGATGGAACTCTTGGGCTTGGTCATTGATGAAATGGATGGCATTTTCGGGTGGTTCGGATGCGGCACGAGGGCGTTTGGATTTGCTTGTGGATGGTTTGGGGTTGGTGGTTTTCTTTGAGCGGGTGTTTCTTTGGTTGGAGGCCATTTGTGGTTTAGAAAGATGGTGAAAGGGAAGTTTTGTGAAGTTTGGGAAAGTTGGGAATGATGGTGGTTTGATGGTGGTTTGGATTGATGAATTGATGATAGGATTGTGGGTAGATGATGTTTAGGAAGTGAAAAAGGAGATGAAGATGAGAAAAATTCGTGAATGGAAGTTTAGGGAAGTTTTGGTAGAGAAAGGTAGGAAAAATGGAATGAAAATGATGATGAACAGTGAGGTTTTTATAGGGCTATTTGGCCAAAATCGCGGCACGCCAATATATAGGCGCAGCGCGATTTTGAGTTGCAACGGTCAATAACGGGCAAATTTTGTAACGGCTAGTAACGGATAGTTCCAACGACTATTTTTTTTTAATAACAGCCAAAATCGCGCCGCGGTGGATAATGGGCGTGCCGCGATTTTGGTAAAACAGGGGGTCTTGTTTGCTGCTTGTGAAAATCGCGCTGCGGCCATATATAGGCGCGGCGCGATTTTGAATGAACAGGAGCATTCTTTGCTTCCTCAGGCCAAAAATTTTGTTTTCTTGAAAAATGCCTGAGTTCCTTGAATTTTTGAAAAGCTTTTGAGGAGAGAATCATGCAAGACATCAGTACCTTGCATGATTTTCTTGGCAAGAGGTATCCTTGAACAAAAATTTTTTAAAACTTTCCTGCCTTGTATTAAAAGAAAAGAAAAAATATTTTTGTGTTTTTGTTTTTGAAAGCAATAAAATCATACCTGAAAAATAAATAGTGGGTTGCCTCCCACCCAGCGCTTCTTTACCGTCACTAGCTTGACTGATGACGATCCCTAAGGATCAGTTGATGTCTGTCCCTCTTCATTGTTTGGGAGTTCTCCTGTACGGTACCGTTTCAGCTTTTGTTCCTTACCCTTGAAAGTTCCTTGTGCACCAGACTTCCTTAGATCCAAAGCTTCATCAATAGGCTTGTTCCTTACCAACTCTTTGTCATAATACCTCCTAACCCTTTCTATCGTATCAGAGAGAATTGAAAGCATACACCATTGAAAAGTAGCCGGCCCATTATGCATTCCAAAGGGGATCTTCTTATAAGCAAACACACTACAAGGATTAGTGAAAGTAGTCTTAGGCATTTTGTTCCAACTTCCAAATCTCCCATACTTATTGCCAATGATGTCTTTTGATGATTGTTGTTGCATTTGATCTGTGCTTACTTCAAGTTGCTTAACACATTCTTTCACCCCAACATCTTCAACCACTTCCTTACTTTCAATAGGCTTAACAATTTCTCCTTCCATAGGTTGAATAGGTTGAGATTCAAAGGAGTTCTTTTCGACTGTTTCTTCAGCAACGTCAATCCGGTAACACTTGTGGTTCTCATCTTGGTGCTTCATTGCCTCAAAGATATTGAAAACTACATGCTCCTTATGGAACCTCAACATTAGCTCTCCACGTTCAACATCAATCAAAGCACGACCAGTTGCAAGGAAAGGTCTTCCTAGAATGAGTGGCATGTCTTCATCTTCAGCCATATCTAAGACCACAAAATCTGCTGGGAACACCAAGTCATTAACCTTGACTAGCACATCTTCGAGCACACCGAAAGGATAAGAGATTGACCGATCAGCTAAAGTAATGGTCATTCTTGTTGGTTTTGGTTCCCCACACTTAAGCTTCTTCATCATAGAAAGAGGCATCAGGTTTATACTTGCTCCCAAGTCACATAAAGCTCTTCCAATGTCTACCGGTCCAATTGAATAAGGGATAGTAAATGCACCAGGATCCTTCAGCTTAGGTGGCAGCTTCTTTTGAAGAATAGCACTACAATTTTCAGAAAGTGCAATGTTCTCATCATCTTTAGGCTTCCTTCGTTTAGTCAACAAGTCTTTCATGAATTTAGCATACAACGACATTTGATCGAGAGCTTCACCGAAAGGAATATTCACCTGAAGTTGTGAGAAAAGTTGCATGAACTTCTTGAATTGACCTTCATCCTTTTCTTTCTTCTTTGAAAGGTGAGGGTATGGAAGCTTCACATATGATGGAATAACTTGTGGTTTGTCTCCATCCTTCAATATTTGACTCTTCGTCTTCCTCAAGATTGAATCTTCATCAATTAACTTCTCACTTTTTTCTCCCTCTATTTTTTTCTTCCTTTCGTTTTCAACTACTTCATGATCATTGTCTTTTTCAACTACACCCTCATTATTTTTTTCAACTTCACCACTCTCCTCCACCTCGACTACTTCATCAACCTTCTTTGGAGCTTTTGGAACTAAAGGTGTCAAAACCTTTTTGCTCCTCAATTCAATAGCATTACAAGACTCATTCTTAGGGTTGTCTTTAGTGTTACCTGAGAATCCGCCTTTACTTTGTTCAGCCAATTGCTTAGTTAATTGCCCCAGTTGAGTTTCAAGCATCTTCCTAGAAGCTTCATTGTTCTTTCTTTCAGCTTCTTGACTCTTCTTCATCTCTTCAAAGTTGCCTTGAGTCATCTTCATGAAGTTCATCATAGTTTCCTCAAGAGCTGAGGGCTTTTTTTTGTTGTTGTTGAGGAGGAGTAAGCATCTGAGAATTCAAAGCGTTGTTATTCGAGTAGCTTAGATTGGGATGCTTGTTTATTCCTGGAGTGTAGTACTGATTTTGCCTTTGATATCCTCCCATGTAGTTAGCTTCTTCATTAGAACCTTCTGGTACACATTCACCATTGGGATGTTCTTCACCACATAGATCACATTTGATTGCAGCCACTTGTTGTTGCTTATGAGCCAAAGTGAAGCCTTGAAACTCCTTAGTTAGAGCTTCGATTTGTTTGTTCATAGCTGCTTGGTTAGCAAAGATAGCAGTTTGTTCACTCACCCCAAACACTCCTCTTTCATTCTTTTTCGCTTCAGCACGATACTCATTTCCAGCCATGTTTTCTATCAAAGCTTGGACTTCATGATCAGTTTTGCTCTTGAGACTACCTCCCGCGGAAGCATCTAAGAACATTCTAGTGTTTGGTGTTACCCCCTCAGTGAAGATTTGGAGGTATTGTTTCTCGGTGAACTCATGATTAGGGCATCTCTTAAGAAGCAAATTGAATCGCTCCCAAGCATCATATAATGACTCACCTTCTCCTTGCTTGAAGTTAGAGATCTCCATCTTCTTTTCCCAATATTTAGACATAGGGAAATATTTCTCCAAGAACTTCAGCTCTAACTCTTCCCATGTTTGGACAGTCCCGTTTGGTATTGTTAACAACCAATCTTTTGCTCTTCCCATCAAGGTGAAAGGAAATAGCCTTAGTTTCTTTTGTGCTTCAGTCACGGTGGCTGGTTGCACACAAAACTCGCAAGTTTCAGCAAAGCGGCTCAAGTGTTCATGAGGACTCATAGCTTCAGTCCCATCGAATTGCTTGTCCCTCAAACCGTTGAGGACAGATGTCTTGATGACGAAAGCTACGGGGTTAGCTGGTTGAAAAGTGTGGGTCAGTTGACCGCGATGAGTGGCTAACCCGTAGTCTCCTAGCTTAGGTCTCGGTGGTACAACTCCTTCTCCTTCCATAGTTGCAGATTTAGGAGAAGAGATCGTTTCAGATTCAGTTGAGAGTGGCTCCGGTATTTGTTCTCGAACACCCGGTGGAACGGACTGAGCTAACCTTTGCGACCGGACAGCTTTCCGAAGTGCTCTAGCAGTCCTTTCAATTTCCGGATCGTACTCTAAGTCGTCTGAGCTCTGTTTACCTCGCATAAACAGCAAAATACCTTAGTAGCACTGCACAACGCAAAGTAATCAAGTGAATATGAAAACAGAAAAATAAAAATTAAAAACAGAAAATTAAATTGTAAAAACCCTAAATTATAACGTAATTGCCTTGTTGAAATAAATCAACAGTCCCCGGCAACGGCGCCAAAAACTTGATAGAAGTTTGGCAAGTGCACCAAATACTATCGAAGTAGTAAAAATATCGATCCCACGAGGACTGTTTTTAACTTCAATAATTCAATTTCGTTATATAATTAGGATGTGTAAAGTTTATTTTATTTTGCCACTAGGCAGAAGATTTGATTTGATTTTATGAAATCAAATAAAAGAAATTAGATTTGATTAAGAAAATATGAGAGAAAGATGAGATCAGATCCGTCGAATCCTCTAAGTTCCCCTAATTGGTCTACTACACCTATTTGTTATGAACCCTCTTCTAGTTTACGATGATTAACAAATTAGCCCTAATCAATCCCTTGAGTTAGGACCCTCTTCTTAAACTACAGCCCCTAATTCCTTAGGTGGTCTAATAATTCTTGAAGGTTTTACCGAACGTTAACCCATTATCACTAACAAACGATTATCTATTCCTAGACTAACCCTGTTTATTAGAACAATTCAATTAGGTCTAAGTCGAAAGCCATGGTCAGTGGTCATTCGTTCTCACGAAATCAAGTTATATGTGAATAAGATATAAAAAGCATTAAGAACAATTGAATTGAATAAACTAGAATTGAATTCATAAACGAAATAGAGTTTCACAGCAACATGTGTCAATTAGGGTTACAAAGATTCATCTCGGATCTAATCTCTAAGAGATTTAGCTACTCATAATCGAGTTTACAAATAGCATAATCAATGAAATAATTAAAACATACATGAATTGGTAAAAGGTTGAAGAAATCGCCCTTCTAGCCGTCTCCGATGTCTCAAAATCGCACTTTGCTCTTCAAAATCGTAACCCTTGTTCTTCAGATTGAGTGCAGTATTTATAGAAGTCATGGGCCTGACCCATCAAAATCGCGCCGCGCCATGTATATAGGCGTGCCGCGATTTCCCTCAAACAGGGAGGATGTAATTTTGCTTCAAAAATCGCAGCACGGCTTGAAATTGGCGTGGCGCGATTTCCTTCGAACAGACTTCAATATTTAAGCTTTTTGCACTCCAGAACAGTATAAATTGCATGAGAACTCTATCAAAATGTCACAATAAGTCCTAAAAATTACGTAATGACAGCATGTCATCAGTAGACTCTCAGGAATAGCGTTATGTGATTGAAGCTAAGGACTTGTATGTTCAGAGTGAACAAGGTTCTAGTGTTCGGGAAGTTGTGTTAAGCGGCAACATAATGAGGAAAGCTACTCGTAGTGGAAGTAGTTAAGGATTTAAGGGAAAGTTTTATGTTGTCAATACTACGGCGTTAATTTCTGACGTGCCGAGAATTGTATCGAAATAGGTGGATGTTTGCCATGCATATATTACAGAATATTTTATGTTGTTGGTGATGAATGATGTGCATTGGATTACTTGAGAAATAAGAATTTTCATGCAAAGAATGTTTTCCGGAAAATTGTGCTGAAGAAACTTGCCAATAGCGAACCTGGGGTGAAATTTTCTGTTTTTCCGAAAACTGTCAGTTCGTCTCTAGGGTCTGCAGTGACTATTGGGGAGTTGTCTTCACAATATTTTATGCGACGAAAACCTTTTATGATATCAAGTGACGAATGCATATGACATCCTAAGATTTCTAAAGGAAAACGCATGGGCAACCATCAACGAAATCGATTCGGTTTAAGGTAACTTAGGAAGTTAATGTGACAAGAGATAATAAGGAGCTTAGACTAGGAGTTTAGAGGTTTCGGTATTTAGAATGGATGTCGTGGATGTGAAGGCACGAAGTAAGAAGTTAAAGTGGTGAAGAGTTATACGAAATCACAAGGTTCTTGGATTTTGCGGAGTTATGAGTACCCCTCGAACCTATGTTTTGTTTGATTGACTTGCTAAGGCTCGTTAGGATGTTGAATCATAAAGTTTACCTGAGTTTAGGAAGATATACGCGTATGGGTGATTGAAGTTGACATTTTTGAAATTCTAAATGAAAGTTTGTAGGTACCGATTTGTTACGATTCGTATAGAATACGCTAAATTCACCTGGAGCAAGGTTGGATAGCACGGTTGTGTTGTCAACTCGTTTCGTGAATCTAGAGTAACGACTGGGGCCTAGGTTCAATATATTTATATATATATATATATATATATATATATAGTGGAAAATCATCAACGCCAATGACCCGTGTGCTAATTTATGAAGTTTTCTTTAAAAAAAAATCAACGAGCAAGCATTGGTATGATTAAGCAAAATATAGTATGCGA
This sequence comes from Medicago sativa, assembly GCF_051527215.1. Lineage (NCBI taxonomy): Eukaryota > Viridiplantae > Streptophyta > Magnoliopsida > Fabales > Fabaceae > Medicago > Medicago sativa. The sequence goes on along the minus strand of NC_140752.1, from coordinate 31,959,366 downwards.
GAATGCAAAGATACAATGTTAGATGCTTAAGGAAGGTATGTCCGAGTGCAAGACGAGTCTACCATGGGAAGTCGTAAGAACGATTCATGGAAATAGTAAGTATGTAGTAACAAAGATGTGCACTATGAGTTAAGATTGCTCGAGAACAAGTGTAAGTATGACATTGATATGTCAAGAGGTAAGTCTACCTTGAGATTTAATCATACTAGCAAAGGGTAGCGCAAGGTTGCAGAGATGATTGCAATATAGAAAGTCTTGGGAAGAGTTCAAGAAGATATTAATGTAATAATAGAAGAAGGGTGAAGTTTCACTCGTCTCAACAGATTAGAGTATTGGTTAAAGCCAACCGGTGGGAATCAGAGTAGTGCGACGGAAGTTAATCTGTAAAGTTGTTGACGGTAACCATGGAACATGGAATTTGGTAGTAAGAATCTTCGTGAAGAATGTTCGGAGTAGTAATACAGTTTTAGTGAGAAGCATTATGAGGCGAACGAGGAGTTCTCGATATGATAAGTAAGTATTGATGCTTATACAGTCAGTGATGACTAAGGTAAAAGTATAAAAGAAGTATCTTCACTTAAGTAAGACAAGGAAGACTAGAGCCACCACAAATGAAGTAATCAGGTTGCCTAATTGGTGATGTCGAATGAGTAGATGAGATGTTGATTAGTCATGAAGAGTATGTGCTATGATAAGGGAACACGGTTCATGAGATATGCACGATGAAGTACATACCCTCTTATACCATAATTGTTAAGTGATAACGATACTTGCTAGAATAATGTTAAACCTTGATTTTATGACTTTTACTTTTAAAGTTAAGATAGGTATTAAGGAACTTGGGAACGAAGTTGTTTTAAAAACATGATATTGTACATTGTTGAAACTGATGAGGCATGTCGTAAGCGAGTAAGCTCACTTAAGACGTGAAGACTTTAGGACCAACTTGTTATAGGCAAGTTTGGGGCGAGTTGAAAAACTTTTTTTTTGAAGTATAGAGACTCGTCCTATGGTTCTGCGGTACCATTACAGACTCGGTTTCAAAATGAGATTTTCTTTTTTAGTCAAGTAATTGTTCGTTCCAAGGACCTATGTACCAATGTTTAGAAATTTCTAGAAGCAAAATGCTAGAATGAGTATCCTTATTAACTAACAATAAACGGTACTTGAAAGTATCCGAATACTATGGAAAATAAGGTTTTAAGAGGAAACGACAATGTCCGTGTGATATCAATATCATACAGGATGTACGGATTTTTGCTAAGAGTATTCAAGTGCAAATGGGCTTAGTAGAAAGTTTTAAGAGCATGTGATCTGCAAAACTGGTTAATAGATTGTCAGGTGAATCGGCGTAATTGATTTCGTTTCTCCAAGTCGAGTTATGTGAGATACCCATGAATTCGGGTGCAAGGAGATTATGAAGAGATAAAAAGGTTTCTTAAGACTCTGAAAAGATATAAGAGATGTGTAGAATATCAAGATAAGTAAAATAAGTAAGAAGCATAAGTCACAAGGTGCGGTAAGAAAGATTATGTATGCATGATAAGATGTATGCATGATAAGATGTTTTAGATTGCAAGTGAGCACTGCAGGGCAAACCTGGATTCCAGTAGGACCCCAGTTTAAAGGCAAATCCTGAGTGTTATAGATAATGAAAGGTTACTTATATGAGTGGTTAATACTAAGTGGATAAGTTATGGATCTGAGACAACCAATCCTCATGTAGCAAAGGTAAGTATCAATCATGATGCTCTAAGATAGTACTGTGATTTTGAGAGAGATAGTAAGACTGAAGAGACTACATTTGATTTTATGCGGATTAAGAAAGAGGATGAGTTACATGTTTTGATGAGGAAAGTATGCTTCGAACTCTTTGGAGTGAGTATGATCAGACTTCATTTGACTGAAACCAAAGAAGGCAGATCTTAGTCGCGGTGACTGGTAGATGATCTCTAAATTTCGAGGACGAAATTTCTTTAAGGGGGGTAGAATGTAATATCCCACCTGTCAGTATCGGAATATTACCAGTCGATCGTGCCAGAGGATTAATGTAACCGAAAGAAAGTTTGACGGAAATAATTATTATGTGATATTAACTTAATACGGATTAAGTATCAGAGCTGGATTTAACACGCTTAAGACAAGGGCAGTTTGGTAATTGCATGCAAAAGAGATATTTATATGTTTTGGCTCAAAAATATCTCACAATTCTTAACCTTTTCTCTCTCTAAGCTTGAGGAAAAGCAAGTCTCTCTTTCCCTCTCTTCTCCATCGCCCCTCTCCCTCTCAAATCCAATAGATCTCTCAAAGATCTTTAGGTTGGTGATGGAGCATGCAACATGATCTTCTTCCTCTTCTTCCTCAAGAAACACTTAGAAGCTTTGGGTGATGTCACTACTCTTCCTCACAAAGAGATTTTTCTAGAGATTAGGGTTTTGGTGAAGGAAGCTTTGAGTTGGAATAGAGATGAGCAAGCAAGGATCAAGGTGCCTTAGATTGCAAGAAAGAACAACAAGATTGAATGGTTTGAGCAAAGGAAGCAAGTGGATCAAAAGCTAGGGTTTTGGCTTGTTTGAGCTTGGGACTTGGAGCTGTCACAAGAATCTTGTTTAGGTGAGTTCTTAGATAGTTTTCCACCCTTGGGATTCTGTGATTACTTGTGTAAGAAAACCATGAATTCTAGGGTTTAAGCATAGAGTTTTGTTACCCATTTTTATGCCATGCTTACTAAGCTTGCAAATACTTGCCATACAAATGTTTTACAGGTTTTCTATGACCACTAGAGTCATAATATACATAGAGACACTTGGTTTTGAGGTTTTTGAGTCAAAAATACCATTTTTACAAGTGCTGGATTGTCACAACTAGCCACAGCGAGCAGGTAGCTCGCTAGGCGAGCTAAAACTCAGAACTGGTGGTGTTGCTCGCCTCCAACTCGCCACAGCGAGCAAGCTTACTCGCCTAGGCGAGTGGACAGTGCAACATCGCACTGTTTGCTCGCCTCAGGCCTTTCTGTTATCTTTCGAGCCGGTTTTTCTTGTGCAGTCTTTTTATAAAGTAAACCCCCTCAAACCAAGGTCCTATTTAATAATCTTTCGCAAGGTTTTCTTTTGAATGAAGCAAGTATTTAGCATAGCTAGCAAAGCATGGCAAACGAGATATGTTACGATAAGAATCAGGTAGCAATTTAATCATTCAGGAAGGGAATGAAAGTAGAGCCTTGACATAGCTTGTCAAGAACTAGAATAGCTTGTAAAGAAATAAAATGCTAGACAAGAGTCTTATGCTTGATAAGATGCAAAGTGATATAGAGTATTCTCTTCGTATAGGAGCTAGAGTGACTATACGAGTATGGCAAGACGTGAATTGATTAGATATTTCATCACATAGTAAGTTAAGCAAGGATATAGTTTACCTCTAGTTGGATCGTATAAGAATCCGAGGTAAAAGAGATAGCATGTATATATTTAGTACTCATGCATGTATAGACCAAGACTTTATTAAAGTTGTGAATCGATTAGCTATCTATTCACAAAGAAAGTTTAAACAAGATGTAGTGGTCGTGTCTCTTATGTTCCACACTAGGTTGGCTCAAGGGGTTTCCATTAGGTGAAATGGGGTTAGCCGTAAGGAACCCGCACGTCACTGCAGGAGTGTCGTTGGTTATACCTTAGACAGGTTTCCTTCGGTTAGAGAGGGATTGTGCTCGGGTTTACTCCACCCCGGGGCTCTCCGTAAAATGAACTCAGATAATGTTTGTTGTTAAACGCTAACCTAATGAATGAATCTGACTATGCATAATTATTGGACATGTTTATGTTATGTCATAGAGCCTTGATGTAGATCGTCAAGGATTAGTAGAGCATTGACGTAGATCATCAAGAACTAGTATGATAGCAAGATAAGATATGTTGTTAGACACATCGTATGTATGCAATAGAGCAAGTAAATAAAGTTATGCCAATGACGATCTTAGGTTTCCCTTAATCATCCGGTTTAGAATCCTGTCATGATTATAGTATGTGTAGGCCTCGATACGTAGAGCGTTGTCATACCCCAATTTTTGACCTAAGGTCCCACTGACACATGTCTTTTGACTAGCAATATTCCTTGTTTTTTTTTTCAGACCTCCTCTCACTTTTTTAAATTTTTATTATTATTTATTAGTCTTTTTTTAGTTTCCATCTTTTAATACTTTATTTTTATTTAGTCTTTATTTTCCAATTTACCTTTTTTATTGTTTTAGTCTAATTATTTCTTTTAGTTTTTTTAACCATTTTAATGAGTCCGAAATAATTGTCTCTGGGGTCCAAAGAAAATTCTATTCCAACCATGCCACTATCACAGCCTCAATCACAAAGTCAGAAAGTTCTTTCCCATTTTTCCTCAGGAACGCGTTTCATCATCAATACCTCTTCTCACTTTTTTATTTATTAGTCTTTTTTTTTTAAACTTTTAGTTTGTTTTTATCTTTCATTTTTATTCAGTCTTGATTTTTATTTTTTTTATTTTCCATTTTACCATTTTATTTTTAGGTTTTTATTAACTTTTTTTAATGAGTCCAAAAATTGTCAAAAATATAGTGTCAAGGTCCAATTTTTTTTTCTTTCTCAAGTGTTCCACCAATCATGCCATTTTTACATGTCAACTCTCCCATTTGAAAAATCATTCAAATCGCATTCCAAAACCATCAATCTCATTCAAATCCCCATCAAAGTGCATTAAACCAATTTTCCATTTTTCATCAACCTTAGAACCTATAAATAGAGCTTTCATCCTTCACAATTTCACACACCAAAAGTTCTCTTGAGTTGTCAAAGAACTTTTCTCTCTTCTCCCTCATTTAGCTTGTGTTGACGAGCTATTCTTTTCTTCTCCCTCTTTTTTCTGTCCCTTCGGAAAATTGTCCCTTCGGTAATTTTTGTCCCTTCGGTTGTCCCTTTCTTTTATTTTCTTGCATTTTATTCTTGTTAGCATTTTATTTTATTTCTATTTAGCATTTTAATTATTGTCATTTATTTTCCAGCAATTAGAATGTATTTAGGTCCAATGTAAATATAAATGAGAAAAGTGTGTCTGTGTGTGTGTGTCTTTTATTTCCTTACCGCTTTATATATATCAAAAAATACAAAAAAAATTAGATTAGGGATTTTGTGGTGACCCAACGTCACTACAAAAATCCACGCGCTTTTATTTTTTATTGCTCCGTTAGTTTAATTTTCATTTATTATTCCAAAACAACAAAAACATTCAAATAACAAAAATCACAAAAATATTTTCATAATAAACCTTGATTTTCAATCAAGTGATCGTTCTTTTTTATTTTATTTCTTAATCAAACTTCAATCAATTTAATCATACCTTGAGTCCATTTTTATTTCAATATAAAAAATACAAACCAATTCTCATTTGCCACTTGGCTTTTTATTTTAAAACCTTTTTTCAAAACCAATAAAAAACACAAAACAAATCAAACGTCATTTTTTTAACCCCGAACTACGAGGTTTTGATCCTTCACGGGTACGTAGGCAGAGGACACTCGTCCTTCCAAATCAATAAAATGTAGATAATTAGGTCTTCCTTTTTTTAATCATTTCAAAATTCCATTTTTTTTCAAAAAGCAAGCAAGTTTAAGCACAAAAAGTTAAATAAAATCAAGAGGTTCTCGTAGAGTACTACGAATATTTAGGGTGCTAATACCTTCCCTAAATATAACCAACCCCCGGACCCCCCAATTTAAATAAATTTTTTCAAAGTCGTGAAATAAAAAGTGAGTCAAAAGCTAATCAAATAACCTTGATCTCCAAAAAATGACGCGACAGAAATGGCGACTTCACTGGGGATCCCCCTGAGAGGGTTGAGCCTAACTTGGTTTTATCTAAATTTTTGTGCTATTACTTGCTAAAAAAAAAAAGATGGAAATACATGTGTATATGTTCTCCCTTCTTCTTTCTTCTTTTCTTAACGTGAGTGGTGAGATAAGTCCTACACCCGGACTTGAGGGAAATTAAGATAGGACCGGGTATAATAATAGTTTCCATGCCAAGAGTACTCTTCGATATTGGTACATGTGATAACCCACTCAATGGAGTGATCTTGGAGGTATACTTTTGTCGTCGTGAGTACTCGCGTATGGCATGTTACTTTCAAGTGACCGTCGAAGTTGAGAACCTTAAGTAACCCTTAACCCATCTTGGCCTTCTAGGACGTAGTGCGGTGGCTAGTCGAGAGTACTCTCGTATTGGTTGACACGCGATACTACACCCAAACGAGACTAACCTACGAATGTTGTTGGAACGAGAGTACTCTCGTCACCTAACAAATATTCGGAAGTGGTTGAAAACTTTGGGAACTTGGTAGAACCCGTGATACAGGTACATTTGAAACCATAGTCCTTACCAAATGGCGTTGTTACCCTTGACTCCAACATATGGACTTAAACCTCACCATGTTTTCACCGTTCTTGTTGCATAATCATGCATACATGCATTCATTCATAAACTTTTTCTCATTAAATACCGAAGGACTTAGATAAGTTTTTATAAACATCAGAGGTATGGACCTTGTAAAAAGGAACATCAAGTAATACAATTTCAAAAGTCTTAACTAGACTTTAGCTTTGTTAGGGACTTTCCCCTTGACTTTGCTTCTGCTTTAAAAAAAAGGAATTGTTTGCAATATTTTAAATGTTCCTTATGATATTTACAATTACTTTAACAAGTCCTTCGATAAATAAAAATGTGTCCTTTTTTGCATAACATCATGCATCATTTTGCATTCATAAGTTTCAAACCCAAGTATCACACAAGTTGTCTTTTCCAACAGAGGTCAACCCATTTCAAAAGTGGTCCGATGTCGTCCTTCAACTTCAGTCCGCATATGCAGACATTCGTGCAAACACAAAAGACGGATCAGCTTGAGCAAGAGGTCCACGAACTTCGCGGAGAGGTAACAACACTTCGGGCCGAGGTAGAGAAGTTAACTAACTTAGTATCTTCACTGATGGCTACACAAGTTCAGCCACTATGTCCCCAACAACCTCGACAACAGGCTATGCAACAGTTTATTCCTCAAAATCAGGCTCAGGGGGCACCGAAGTTTGATCCAATCCCTGTGAAGTATGCGAAGCTGTTTCCCACACTACTTAAGGAGGACCTAATCCAAACTAGACCACCTCCTCTGGTGCCGAAAAGATTGTCAATGGGGTATAGAGCTGACCTTTCTTGTGCATTTCATCAAGGGGCACCAGGTCACGATATCGAGCAATGTTTTGCTTTCAGGACTGTAGTCCAGAGGTTAATCCAAGATAACACCCTGTCCCCCGAGGGTCAGCTACTTGTCCAGCAAAGGCCTCAACAACAACCTCAGTCACTGTACATGCAACAGCCTCACCAACAGGTTCCAAAAGCACTGCAATTCGATCCGATTCCTATGAAGTACGCAGAGTTGCTTCCGTTTTTGCTTAAAAGGAACCTTGTCCAGACCACCTCCGCCGATACCTAAGAAATTGCCGGCTAGGTGGAGACCTGACCTTTTCTGTAACTTCCATCAAGGGGCACCTGGCCATGATATTGAACATTGTAATGCACTGAAGAAAGAAGTCCAGAATTTGATCCGGACCAACCGCCTGACTTTCTAAGTCTTGACTCCAAATGTGCAAGCCAATCTACTACTAGATCATGGTGTCTGATGTTGCAACACAAAGAGGGATTAGCTGCAATTGAGTCGATGTTGATGTTTTCTTCCGCTACTCGATTTGTTTAAATGATATGTTTATTGTTCACTGCTTTTCAAAAAAATCTTTTTGTCCCGCCCGAGACGAAAGTGAACTTGTGTAGGGCTTTTTGCTTCATGTATTTTCCATCATTAATAAAAAGGTCGTTTTGATCCCGACTTTGTTTTTATTTTGTGCTTTTCTGGAAAAATGGTAATACAAAAAAACCAAAAAAAATTCTTCTTTAATCATTCTCAAATATCTGCATAGTCATAACTTATACTTACTTGTCAAAATCATTAATCGAATCATGCATCAATAAACCCGTTGAACACATTAACCATGTACTCTCTTCCAACTTTGAGTTCCTTGTATCCGAAGCTGAAGGGAAGAATAAAGACACTCCAGATGAGATCTCTCGCATGCTGGGGCATCTTGGCCGTTGAAGCTACAAACAAAAATATTGTCCAGAAGATGGTGGTCACTTTCAAAGACTGGCATGAGATGTTACCGTTGCCTCGCATGGATATCGTACTTCAGTACACATTTCAACAGGGGCAACCCCCCCTCCTTCCCCAATATGCAACATGGAGGTCGTGCTTCTCATGGAAGTCGAAGTCCCGTCAATAGGAGTTCTGCTAAAGTCCAAGCTTCATCGAATTTAAATGAATGACGACCTGGTGCAAATATATCAAAAGAAGTTTGAAACAAGCTTCTAACAAGAAGGTTCGTCCCCATGAAATTCAAGGAGACTTCATGCCTAAAAATGTACTACTTTCCCACCAGACTCCAGGGGCAAGTGGGCGTCTATCTATGAAGGCTCGTGTGCAATGACTTTTACAACTATGGATGGTGATAAACTCGCACATCCTATGAATGCTGGTGCAGTCAAGAAATACTCTATCAAAAAATACAAGCTCGGTAAGTCGCAAATCTTAAGAAGCGGCTTAGGCAAAAATGAGCGTCTCGGTGGGCTGAAAACCCGAAAGGGCGGTCCAGGCAAAAATTAGAGACAAAAAAAAAATGATGATGATTATCCTGATAGATTGAAACCCAAAAGGGAGATCTATGCAAAAATTAAGGATCATGACAAGTAACTGCATCAGTCAGCACAGTCCACTTGGGGAATACATGCTATCCAAGAACCTCCAATTCGAAGCTTGGGGCATCCAGCTATCAAAAGAACCTTCGATTCAAAGCATCTGCATTCAAAGACTCGAATCAGGGGCATTCAAAGTTGTTAGAGAGTATAACGGTTATTGTGTTCAATGTACCTTCCAAATATATTTACCATTTTCTAAATTTTTCAAAGATCCGTGGAGCCATGCCATTGGCAGGTCACCACTCAATTCATCAAACTTTGAGCCTGTGCCCATTTATTTGGAACTCTCATTTATTCTATTTGCAAAATTTCTTCTATTTTTGATGGCAATACCTGAAGCAAAAATTTTCAAAAAAAATATACAAAAACTTTTTACATCTTTTGAAAAGTGTGAACAACAAGCACACTCTCTTTGAACTTGTGAGTAGTTGAAGCGTACATCAGCATCCGCCTCGAAAACGGTTACACTCCGAAAGAGAAACATGGCTTCGCACAATGGAGAGGACTCCTGCTTTTGCAAGACGCATTCATATACAAAAAATAATAAAAAAAAATCAAAGCTCGCTAAGTTGAAAACCCGAAAGGGCGGCTTAGGCAATAGAGAGCGTCCCGTTGGACTGAAAACCAGAAAGGGCAGTCCAGGCAAAAATTAGGGGCATAAAAAAGAATATACTCCCGGTGGACTGAAAACCTGAAAGGGCGGTCCAGGCAAAAGTTAGGAATTTTCAAAACAAAAAAATATACAAAAAAAAATGACTGTTGAAGCATGCCAGGGTAAAAGCACTCCCTGATTTACAAATGGCAACTTCTTCCAGACTTTTGGTTAACAATGGGCTTTATCCCCAGGAGGCATCAGCTGCTACCTTGTGCCAGGTTTTAACCCGTCAAAGGCTCGATTTGTTCACAATAATATCATCTCCAAGGAAGTTTGCCAAGTGTTTGTACTGCGATGTCAGTCCGACTCCCATCTTACCTGTCTTGTCTCGTTTCATCGAGTTACCCGTCACATCCAGTTTATACGGTCATACAAGTTACATTCATACATTCATACAATCATACATTCATACATTAATACTTTCACATATGCATACACCACATATACACAATATCAATTCATACATGGTTGCATCAGTCACCCAGGGTCATGTTGGATCGTGTCTTTTCAGTTCGGTCTCTACTTATCATTGTGTCAAGCCGCAAATTTCTACAAATGAACATCTTGCACTTACCTTCTTATCATCAAAAGTGTCATCCCTAGTGTGTCTGGTCCAGAGATGTCACTCATTATAGGCCCGGTGGATTCCAGCGAACTCTTACCAAGCCTAGTGGATTTCGGCAAACATTTTATGAAGCCCATTGGATTCTGGCGAACTCTTATGAAACCTTCTATCAAAATCCGAGTGGATTCTCGCATGTGTTTACCAAGCCGAGTGCATTCTCGCAAATCATATCAAAAGCCGAGTGGATTTTCGCAAAAGCCGAGTGGATTCTCGCATGTGTTTACCAAGCCGAGTGGATTCTCGCAAAAGCCGAGTGGATTCTCGCAAACCTTATCAAAAGCCGAGTGGATTCTCGCAAAAGCCGAGTGGATTCTCGAAAACCATATCAAAAGCCGAGTGGATTCTCGCAAAAGCCGAGTGGATTCTCGCATATGTTTACCAAGCCGAGTGGATTCTCGCAAATGTTCATCTTGCTTCAAGCTGCCAGTCCTAAACAACGGACCGCTTGAGTTTACCTTTTTATCTTGTTTCAAGCTGCCAGTCCTAAACAACGGACCGCTTGAGTTTATTTTGTTTCAAGCTTCCAGTCCTAAACAACGGACCGCTTAAGTTTACCTTTTTGTCTTGTTCCAAGCTGCCAGTCCTAAACAACGGACCGCTTGAGTTTACCTTTCGTCACATTTCAGTTGGAAATCACTCTTTTATTTTCTTCAGTGTCATCCCCAGTTTAACTGTTCAAATGGTGTCGCTAAAAGTGTTGTCTTCATTAAGCTATTGTTCCAAACCGATACGGTAGTAGACAATCTCTCCCCAGTGAAACTGCAATTCCCCAGCGGAGTCGGATCCCTTTTCTTTAACAAATTTGGGTATCCCGTTGTTGTTTCTACCCCCAGTCAAGTCGTCTTTGTCATCCTGCATTCATACTTGCATCATGAGCATTTCACAGCATCTTAGGTCCAAAATTGGTGTACTTCTGTATTTAAGTCTCTTCGTCCTGTCAAATCAAAGATTTCATCTTTAAATCTCCGGACGAAGAAACTTAAATAGGGGCATCTGTCATACCCCAATTTTTGACCTAAGGTCCCACTGACACATGTCTTTTGACTAGGAATATTCCTTGTTTTTTTTTTCAGACCTCCTCTCACTTTTTTTAATTTTTATTATTATTTATTAGTCTTTTTTTAGTTTCCATCTTTTAATACTTTATTTTTATTTAGTCTTTATTTTCCAATTTACCTTTTTTATTGTTTTAGTCTAATTATTTCTTTTAGTTTTTTTAACCATTTTAATGAGTCCGAAATAATTGTCTCTGGGGTCCAAAGAAAATTCTATTCCAACCATGCCACTATCACAGCCTCAATCACAAAGTCAGAAAGTTCTTTCCCATTTTTCCTCAGGAACGCGTTTCATCATCAATACCTCTTCTCACTTTTTTATTTATTAGTCTTTTTTTTTTAAACTTTTAGTTTGTTTTTATCTTTCATTTTTATTCAGCCTTGATTTTTATTTTTTTTTATTTTCCATTTTACCATTTTATTTTTAGGTTTTTATTAACTTTTTTTAATGAGTCCAAAAATTGTCAAAAATATAGTGTCAAGGTCCAATTTTTTTTTTCTTTCTCAAGTGTGCCACCAATCATGCCATTTTTACATGTCAACTCTCCCATTTGAAAAATCATTCAAATCGCATTCCAAAACCATCAATCTCATTCAAATCCCCATCAAAGTGCATTAAACCAATTTTCCATTTTTCATCAACCTTAGAACCTATAAATAGAGCTTTCATCCTTCACAATTTCACACACCAAAAGTTCTCTTGAGTTGTCAAAGAACTTTTCTCTCTTCTCCCTCATTTAGCTTGTGTTGACGAGCTATTCTTTTCTTCTCCCTCTTTTTTCTGTCCCTTCGGAAAATTGTCCCTTCGGTAATTTTTGTCCCTTCGGTTGTCCCTTTCTTTTATTTTCTTGCATTTTATTCTTGTTAGCATTTTATTTTATTTCTATTTAGCATTTTAATTATTGTCATTTATTTTCCAGCAATTAGAATGTATTTAGGTCCAATGTAAATATAAATGAGAAAAGTGTGTCTGTGTGTGTGTGTGTGTCTTTTATTTCCTTACCGCTTTATATATATCAAAAAATACAAAAAAAATTAGATTAGGGATTTTGTGGTGACCCAACGTCACTACAAAAATCCACGCGCTTTTATTTTTTATTGCTCCGTTAGTTTAATTTTCATTTATTATTCCAAAACAACAAAAACATTCAAATAACAAAAATCACAAAAATATTTTCATAATAAACCTTGATTTTCAATCAAGTGATCGTTCTTTTTTATTTTATTTCTTAATCAAACTTCAATCAATTTAATCATACCTTGAGTCCATTTTTATTTCAATATAAAAAATACAAACCAATTCTCATTTGCCACTTGGCTTTTTATTTTAAAACCTTTTTTCAAAACCAATAAAAAACACAAAACAAATCAAACGTCATTTTTTTAACCCCGAACTACGAGGTTTTGATCCTTCACGGGTACGTAGGCAGAGGACACTCGTCCTTCCAAATCAATAAAATGTAGATAATTAGGTCTTCCTTTTTTTAATCATTTCAAAATTCCATTTTTTTTCAAAAAGCAAGCAAGTTTAAGCACAAAAAGTTAAATAAAATCAAGAGGTTCTCGTAGAGTACTACGAATATTTAGGGTGCTAATACCTTCCCTAAATATAACCAACCCCCGGACCCCCCAATTTAAATAAATTTTTTCAAAGTCGTGAAATAAAAAGTGAGTCAAAAGCTAATCAAATAGCCTTGATCTCCAAAAAAATGACGCGACAAGCGTATTCTTGGCAATGCGGTTTTAGACTCCCCTTGACCGCCATGACACGTATAGGAAGTGAAGCCTATAACAAGGTAAGAAGAATCTTACAACAGCCCTAGTATGCACGACCGTCTAAGTATGCAAGTCCCCACACACTTATAATCAACCGGCAGGTTGTATTGTAGACACGTGGTGACCATAGGTTTCCCCTGAGGTTACCTATAGCCTAGGATTAGGTGGAACTCACTGAGACATTATGTCTCATCCCAATCCTTATTTGTTTCAGATAAACAGGTTGGATGGCAAGCTAGTAGCCGAATGGATGTTTCAGCAAGTGTTCGTTCGTACCCGCTGCAGGATGATGGATATGCAAGGATGCATTTACTATGTTTTAGAAAAGTTGAGTTGTATTATTATTGTACAAACGCATACTGTTGCATAAGATATTCATTCGAAGTTTTAATGTTGTAAATTTTAATGTATACAGTACTAAACTAATGCACACGCTAAACTTTCTAGATACGTTTAGTGTGGGTATTACACATACATTATTATCATCAAAATTTTAGAGACATTGTTTTAAAACCCACTTTGGTTCGACAAGGTGCTTAGATTCTCATTCTGCTCCACATCCAACTTTGAGTACTTTACCACTTTCATTCAATTGGACAGACTTAGAGAATATAGCTCATGCTTTCCACCGCATGTGATTCCCTATTCTCTACCTCATTAAAATCTCATACAAGTAGTGATGATTATGGCATGCACTCACTCAATCAACATATTATTGCATTTTCCTATAAACTTGGAGATATTATAAATTGTCATTCAAAGCTGAGTACGATCGTACACATTTTAGAAGTCTTTTAAGGTTACAGTGAGGCTAAGTTAAGGTAAAATATATTTTGGTATAGTAGGCTAAACAAAAAATTTGGAGTCAAGCGAAAAAAGAGAGAGAAGCAAATAGAAGAACTGATAGAATCTCAGGTCCTGATTCGACGCAACCATCCAAGGATCTCAGTCTGACAGGATCCAAAACATAAGAACAAATATATATATATATATATATATATATATATATATATATATACATATATATATATATATATATATATATAGAGAGAGAGAGAGAGAGAGAGAGAGAGAGAGCAACCAATCATAATTAAGAACCGATAGGGATAAGATCAATTAAACTGAAGAACAATCAAATAGAAGAACCAAGAGGTGGAGGATCAATCAAATAGATGAACTAGCAGAGAGAAAGAATCAATCAATAGGGAGAAAAACAACCAAACATAATAAACCATTAGGTAGAGGATCAATCAAACAAAAGAAATTAGTAGGGAGAAGAGCAATTAAACAAAGAAGAATCAACAAAGGAAAAGTCAATCAAACAAAAGTCGAAGCAACTAAAGAGAGGAATCAAATGAACTGAGAGGAAATCAAATCAACAAGAGTCTTCATAACAAGGTCAACGACAGACATACAACCAAATCAGTCTAACAACTAACCCACAATTCGAACACAAATCAGTAGAGAAACACAGTAAAATAAGAATTGACTAACCATATCATAATCAACTCCATAATAGAAATGCAACAAACCCAAATTGCAACGAGAATAATAACAAACAAACACCATACTATGTTGTGTCTAGAAATTGAACCAAATAAAATCACACAATATTCTCAAGCTTTTGGGAACTGAACAATAGAAGTGACGAATAGTTTAAAAAGGACTGAATTTGAACCTTGCTCTTGAAGTCATGTTAACAATATAGAGTTTCAGAGATAATAACAAAGAAGACACCATGGTTCCAATAATATCTATCAATGGCATAACATATGAAAATCTCATAAGACAATATATAATTAAACCTAATGTACTACTTACTTGGAAACATAACATAAAGTCCCGATAGCTTAAGCCTAAAGGGGGGTATTTGTTTCATGGTTGTAAAAATAATTCCCAAGAATATGGAAGTTACAAAGAAGGGTTCCTATGTTTGTTGCAATATTAGAAAATTAATTCCTGGACATAAAACATTTTCAAGAATAAAATAACTTCTCATTTCCCATGTTTTTAATCCTAAAGAAATGGATGGGAATAAAATATCCCCATGAAGTGGAAACAAAACTTAAGTAACCACCTAGTAACTAATGTTTACAAATAATCTTAAGGAATATGAAAAATGTTAACCAAATATTTTTTTTTAAATTTCAATTATTCACCTTAAAAAAGGTGAATTTCTAGCCACTACACTATTTGACAAAAAAAAATGATTCCAATTATTATGAACATTATTGGTGGCCATATATTTCTCATCCATGAAACTTATTATCTAACACCACATGTAACTACCCATATATCCCATGTTTACAATTAATCTTAAGAATATGGTAAATATCAACCAAATGCTTTTTTTGAAAAGTAATTGAGATTAAGATTCCAATTATTTATCTTTAAAAAGGTAAATTTCTAGCAACTATATTATTTGAACCAAAAAATTCCAATTATCAATTATTATGAACATTATTCCTGGCCATATATTTCTCATCCATGAAACCTATTATCTAACACCACCAAGTATTATGAAATTCAAGACTTAATAGACATGTACGATGGATCATGGATTAAGTAATAACATACATCACAATCAATCCCTTCAAAAAAAAAAAAAAACAGACATCACAATCAAATTCACTTTCAAATTGGCATTTGGTACCATATATATAACAAACAAAGAAGGCATTTGGTACCATATATATAACAAACAATGAATCAAAATTATAATTATTAAGATCTTCAAATCAAGTAAAATGTTACAAACAATCTTCAATGATCAGTATCAAAGTAATAATATGTATCTCTTTTCTATGACCATATATGATTAAATGGTTAGAACAATATAATGCATGATCTCCAACCCTTATAACATAATTCTAAATTGCGGTATGCAATCGTAGATGGCTACAATATAAAAGTTTTAGAGATATCTGCAACGACATTACAACCACAATTACGGCCACATTAAACCGCATAATGTCATAATATAAATGTTTGCAGCGTAACCACAATCCGACTGCGACAACAATTTAAACATATACCTTACACTTAATTAGTCTTAAATAATAATGTAATTATAAAATGGGGGAAATAAAATCATTGTTTCCCATAGCCCCAAAAATCCATCTCTCCCCTCAATGAAAGCTGATTGATTTGATTGGGATTTGCATCCTCAAACCTTGTAGCCTCTTTTGTGGAGTCATCATTCACAAGCCTATCAAGCATTCCCCATTCATTCATTCCTTCACCACTCCTTCCTACACCCATTTCTTGAGGTGGTTCACAAGAGCCAACTTCAATGCCAGATTCTGAAACTTGATACCTCAAACCATCACTACCACTCTCACAATCTCTAGGATTTGTCATAAGTTGTTTCACTATAATAGGTTGTTCTGTTTGTAAAGGTGATGCATATGAGTAATCAAAGTTAGCCTGTAGAGGTTGAGGCTGGGGTTGGGAGTGGAAGATTGAGTATTGAGAGTTTTGCAAGTGTTGATAATGGAGACTAAGCTCGGGCTTTTCGAGCTCGAAACCGGATAGGTTCCTATGGTGGTTTTGATGTTGTTGATGTAGTAAGTATTGATTTTCTCTTTGCATGAAGGACCGTTGATTTGTTGAGGAAATATTGTTCATTTGTGGATCTTGATTGTGTGTGGATCCACCTTCACTCCCAATCTTGAATAGGTTTTTCTTCTTGAACACCCTGCATACCACCCATCCATCTTCCTACAAATACATTTCATTCATATATAATCAACATATCAACATTTATAAAATCAGATTTTTTTTTTATAAAAAATATAGTCAATAACCCCTATGATGTGGCATGACTTTTCTGACCATGTGGCAGTGTCAAATAGGCAATTAACGGCCACATCAGCATGTTGATGGAGGAAATTAACGAATAGGGTATATGATAGATGTTTGACAATTTTGGGTTTTTTTTTTTAAGTTTTGCGAAATTCAACAGGTTTTTTGACAAAAGTTACAATTTATGGGGGTAATTGACTATTTACTCGGTTATGAATTGTTCAGTGTAAAACTTCTTTTTCTTTCTTCTAAAATACAATTTAAAATTTGTTACAACGTGGGTAGATCAAAATTAAACACATATGATTTTACTTTAGAATAGTGCATTATAAACTTGATATTCAATACTTCTCCGTCCCAAAATATACACAAAAATGAGTCAGTATAAGTTGATGTATTTTGTATAAATTTTGAACTAAATACATTAACTTTTGTCGACTAATTTTTGCTTATATTTTTGGACGGGTGAAGTATTTAACATATACGGAGAAAGAGATACATACATTGGTAGGATCATTGCCATCTTCAAGACGGTATTCATGCATAATCCAATCAGTCTTTTGTCCATGAGGAGCTCTGCCTTTGTAGAACACAAGAGTCTTTCTCATTCCAATTTTCTTGTAAGTATTCCTAATGCACTTGTCTCTTCCTGTAGCTTTCCAAAACCCTGCATTTGTTGCTCTATTAGTCCTTGACCCTGTTGGGTACTTTCTGTCCTTGTGACTGAAGAAATACCACTCGTTTTGTGGTGTCGATCCAATCTTACATTTTTCTGTGCATCATGAAGAAATTTAAAAGTTAGTAAACACTACAAATTATGGCCAGAAACTTAAACAAAATGTATAACACTATCAATTAAAATATTTATTTTCATTGGTTTTATTTATGCTAGTCGATGTAGGACCAAATTATAAAGGAGTTCGTAGTTTTTTTCTTTATTTTGAATGGGCAAAAATGATTTATTAAAACCAAGCAAATTCAAGATGTACGAAAGGTACATAACATGATGTAGCATAATAAGCAACTCTACAAAATTACGCAGGTAACACCCTAACTATGAAAGCTCAAGACAAACACTTTTTCGTGCAAGTTGACCAACACCAAACTCTTCATGATAATATTTCAATTGTGGATGAATTTAATATGGACCTCTGAAAAAGTTTCAAAAGGTAAACAATCACAATTTTTATCAAAAATGAATTTATAATAATAAAAAAGGAAATAGATGTAAGGTTTGATTAAAATTTACTAAAAATTATTAAAATGTGTTGTTGAACCCTTTTGTTCACATTAGATAAAACATTTAGGCTCTGTTTGAAAGTTTGGTAGGAAAAGGGAGGGGAGAGTTTAGGAGGGATGAGATTAGAGGAGAAAACAGATAAATCTTTCAAAAAATTTGAGAGTGATTTTGTAAATAATGATAAATAAATACTTATGATTAATGTATTTTAACTTAGAAAAAATCAAAATAAATCAATTACATTAGTTTAATTAATAACTTTTGTATCTCAAAACGTTGGAAAATTTTCCAACGTTTTGAGATACAAAAATTATTAATTAAACTAATGTAATCGATTTGGTTTGATTTATTTTCTTTTTTGACAAAGTTTGGTTTTTTTTTAATTGATAATAAAGTAAATTGATTTAATATCTTTATTCATATAATATTAATTTTAGTGTTGAAAATAATAGAATATGAGTTGAAAATAATAGAATATGAAACATTTTCATTAAGTTTATTTGTTTTCTTCAAAAAAAATTCTTTTAATTGTAAGAGACCTAAGGCAATTATCTTGTCATCTTAACCTTGGGCAGTTATTACAAAGCATGAAAGGTTGTTCTCGTGAGCATAACTCAGTTGGTAAGGACAATGCATAAAATATGTATGTTTGGGGTTCAAACCCCGGCCACTAAAAAAAAAAAACATGAAAGGTTGATTTTTGTTATGACAGTGCATAAAAGGAGGATGTAAATATTAAAATCATGAAAACATGATCATCCTAACCAATTAAATTTGGATACAGATAAACACAATAATATATGGAGAAATTAAGATAACAAAACAAAAAGAAAATTAACTAGTTTTTGATCCCTTTTATATACATGTAGTGTAACTAATATATTCTCAATCTCAAAGCTTATATATAAAGAAGATTGTATAAAAATGAAAAAAGCTTATATATAGAACATGCCCAAACACTAAAGTTAAATAAGAAAACTGCTATTTTACCTTGCAAGTCCCAAGGTTCCATCTTGTTCAAGTCCACCTCTCTTATAACATCCATATCAAATTTTTGAAAGGACACCTTCTTTTTCAAATAGTAATGAAGTAACTCTTCATCGGTCGGATGAAATCGAAACCCCGGTGGCACACCGCCATTAGAAGAACTCATACTCTACAAATTCAAAGCTCAATCTCTTAATTAGGAACAAGTTGCACCACTTATATGGATATTTATGACCTCTCTCTTACTCTTTGAGCTTTGAAGGTAGCAATAAATTTTTGTACGTGAAGTTGGAAGCATGGAACTTATATATCATCATGGTTGTCAACGCCACCATTCTACACCTTTGGAAAGGGTTGACGGCCGGTGACTACGCCGACGGGAATGGTTAAAGCTAGCTATCGTAAAAAGCAAGTTTACTGAATGAATGTGACTAGTATGATTGTTATTTTATATTGTTATCTTCTTATTATTTTATGATTTTTTATTTAATGATTTTAAAATTATTCTTAGGGTTCCCCACAAAGCTCATAGGGAGCGTAAGGTGCACTCTCCAATCTCCAATCTTTTAGGGCACCAATATAATTTTTTTAACTATTTAACAAAAAAATTAACTATTGTGTATGTTTCATAAATTAACATACTTAAAGATTTTTTGTCAAAAAAAAAAACTTAATTATTTTGTCTAATCTT
Source organism: Medicago sativa (assembly GCF_051527215.1). Taxonomy (NCBI): domain Eukaryota; kingdom Viridiplantae; phylum Streptophyta; class Magnoliopsida; order Fabales; family Fabaceae; genus Medicago; species Medicago sativa. The sequence goes on along the minus strand of NC_140752.1, from coordinate 31,939,717 downwards.
TCATTTCATATGCATATATCTTTTTGTAAAACAATCATGAATAGAGTTTGACATTATAACTTCATTGGACGAAATGTGTAAATTGATCTCCTAAAAACAAATGTAAAATGGTCATTAATATTATTTGATATAATTTATCCTTTCATCATGTTTTTTTTTCTTTATAATTTTGTGATGAAGCATTGGAATTTGTTGAATAGTTGAAGGTTAGCTACTACTATGAGTACGTGCATATATGCCCATGTTAAGTTATTTATTACCCATATTTGACGTCATCTTAGCTAGTGGCTAATGATATTTAAAAATATGCACTGCAAAAAATGTCATATAGTGTTCGATTTAGGGATTGATTGAAATATTAAAAATATTAAATCAACATCCATTACTACATCAGTCGCTAGCATTAGCAACTACTAGTCCCTTGAATAAAAATAAAAAAAAACATTATCAACTAGTGATTTAGTGACATTTTACAATTCGGTCATTAATTTATTTAACGACCCATATGGAGACAGATATATATGGTGATCAACTAGAAAATCCAGACGTTCTGGAGATTAAAATATACAATTCAGTCACTTAATCCGTCGTTAATAGATAAATTTAGTGATGTTTATTTGCATATGAAATTGTCCAAAATTTAGTGATGACAATTAGATATAGGCAATAGGCATGCTTAATTTGTGGTTAAAGATAGGAATATACTTATAGTCAAAACCATAGTTTGCAATTTTGATTTTCTATAGGATAGGGTCATGTGAGGTTAGTTATAAAACCAGATTATGGTATATAAATGCGAGTCTTATAGTACCAATGATCCAACAATTTTTAACATTATTATAAACTTTCTCATGATTGGTGTGAATGAACAGTTAATTACTACTATTCCTATTCCTAAGAATTAATATACTCCTTCCGTCTCAAATTGTAAGGAAAAAAAAAATCACATTTATTAAGAAAATTAAAACATAAGAATTTGGAGTATAGTTTTTTGTGTTTTCTTTGAAAAAAAGTTTTATAGGAAGATGTAAAAACAATTTTCATTGGCTATTGGTTATGGAGAAAATGAAAGAGAGAGAAAATTGAATGTAATTTGCATTTAATTTTATGAGAATAAAAAAAAATCTTGGAAAAGAAGATTTTTTTTTTAAAAACAAGATTAAATGTGATAAAAATTTGTCTTTTTTGCTTACATTTTGGGACGGGGAGAGTATTAAGCAAAATACATATGGAAAACAAGTGTGTTATCAGAAAACATCAATTTGACAAATGGGACACAAGTTGAGTTATGTTATTAATGGATTCAAGGTTTCCAGAAGTGAAATGATACTATTCAAAAAACTTCGATACGATTCAACCAACAAAAATCAGACATCTGAGAGGATGAGTGATTCGCAATGAAATTTTTTGAATCAAATCAAAACCTATGATAAAAACACCCGAGACCGTGAGTGAATCGATTCAAGTGTTGCAAAGCAAACATTTGAATCGAAACAAGCAATTTTTTTTTTTTTTGAAAACTTGAATAACAATGGACATCTAACTTGATACCAATGCAAAGGTTCATAAGACATCATCATAAGCGATTTTGAGATAGAGATTAGCTAGGGTGCTTTACAACTTCACCTATGCAATTAATCATAAACAAATCAACAAAAAACATCAACCTAACAAACATCGTCAAACCCAAAACTAAGCAAATAAATGAGCAGACTAACATCAAAAGCTGCAATTATTTTTTCCATATCCTTCTCTGTTTCGTAAAGTTATTTGCAGCTTTTGATGTGAAAAAATTATTGTGGATGATTGAGTTTTACCCAAATGTTTTTTTATAGATGTGCTAGAAGTGACTTTAGCCATCAACTTAGAAATTATGCAATAAATATTCAATCTGACCAAATATTTGCTAAGTTGAAAGGGCTTTTAGATTTTGTGCAAAACTTGTGGAAACAAATAAGTGCAACACATTTGCTATGATTTATAAGCTTTTGAAGCTGACTTTGCTCTTGACGGTAGCAACTACAAGTGTTAAACGTGCTTTTTCAACTATGAAAGTTGTGAAGAGTCCACTATGTAACAAAATAGGTGATCAGTACATAAATGACCGTCTTGTAACTTATATAGAAAAAGATGTTCTTTTAAGAATTAGCAATGTTGTTATTTTAACTCATTTTCAACAAATGGATAAGAGACGGTTTTCATTGTAACAATCGTATCAACCAATGTTATTTCCTATTTTTAATATAATTTGTATTATTGTTTCTTTGTAATTTTAGCCACATATATACCAAATGTCTAGATCCACCTCTAGGTACAACCCCATTCAAGCTTACAAGCTTCCATCTTAAAGATATGCATTTCAAGTTTTACGATTATAAAAGATTAAACTAACTTCTTCCTTTTAATGTGTATATATGTGTGGCTAGAGAAAAACACTGATGCAACCAGAGAAAAGTAAAGCTTTAGTGTTTCACAAATGTTAATAACTTTTTTTAGCATTTTTAGTTATGCGGACAAAATGTGTTACATGTGGTCTATTTGAGCTTAGCTCTAATAAGCCTTGGAAAAATCATTCTACATTTTAAGATTCATGCCCTACATTTTTTTTTTTTTGGCCGGGATTTGAACCTCAGACCTTACATATATAATGCATTGTCCTTACCAGTTGAACTAAGCTCACGAGGACATGCCCTACATTTTATTCGGGTTGAGAGATGAATCCATATAAAATAGCATGTTTTAAAACTCTAATATGGAAGAATTACTATGCTTGTGTTGTTGTTGAATAGTTATACTTCCACGCGCTTCTCAAAAGAATGTAGACTAACACTTGTAATGAAAATCGGTTAACTAATTTTTAAAAAATATTAAAATCAGTAAATGATCCCAAGAATTAAAACAAGTATAATTTTATAGGTTATTTGATTGTTCTTAAAGCAATGCTAGGAAAAATAGCTACTAAAGCTTCTTGGGATTTTCGCATTTCATTGGACGGCCAAATATTAATACTAATAAAATTCATTCCCATAGACAATTTTTTATGCAAATTATTGACAATCATATCAAATAAACTTTAACAAATTTTTGGTTTAGTCTTAAATGTTATAGGAACAGTTGGAGACGCAGTCGCCATAGCTGGGGCACCCACATGTGGGTATGACTTGAAGTGCTTTCTTATTACGTTGTTTGATTCAATTTTACGTTTTCTTTCTGTACTTTTAGTGATTTATTATCCTCCTAATGGGTAAGGTGTTAACTAGTTGGGTTAGAAAGGTTTTTGTCAAACTCATTTGTCGACTTAATCATATTAGAGTTAGATTTAAAGAGTCATGTAAATGTAGCTCAATTGGTAACTATCAGGAACATTATATGCAGAGATCGGGGTTCGAACACTGGATTTTCCACTTCTTCACACTTAATCTGTGTGAATCTAACTACTAGATTATTTGACAAAAAAAGAGTTAGATTTAAAGGTGACATACATTTTTAAAAAATTTAACTAACCTAATTTGGTGAGGAGTAGGTTAATTTCTGCTTGGGCCATCGGTTGTAAAAGTCCAAAACTATTATATAACAAAATGATTTTTTTTAATATAACGAAATGATATTTTGGTTGCTGATAATTTTAACATTTAGATTAAATTCTACAATATAAAATTTTACCATTTAAATTACAGTAAAATGGTTTTTTTTTTTGTGTGTACATTAAATAGCTTTGAATCAACACATAAATGTCTTAAACTTCATTATAAAAATAAAAAATAACTTTTATGAACAAGTAGATTTTGTTGGTTTAGAACCAGGAACTCATTACCCAAATCAAACTAGTGTTATATAAAATGAGTTGGATGAGTTTAGGTCATTGGTTGAATGAAAGGACCACCTACATAGAAACACCATACTAATGGGTTTGAAATCTTCCATATCATTTATATTTTTGAGATGTTATTTATCATATAAATTATACTCCCTCCGTCCCATAATACTTGACACAGATGACCTTATTACGCATGCTAATACATAACTTTGAGCTTCAATATCTTGAATAATATATTAGAAAAAATTATGAAAATTTGATATTTTGAAAATACTCATCGAGACGAATCTAACGACATCTTATATGATATTATTTATCTTTGTATATTAGTAGAAAAATACGGTCAAAGTAAGTTAGGTCAAAATTACACATTTTCAAATAGGTCATCTATTGCGGGACGGAGGGAGTATTAATTTAAATGTTTTTTTAAGCAAATGTGAGGGGAAAGGGAAGAATTTGTTAGCAATATATGGATTGTGAGGGGGAAGGGAATAATTTGATAGCAATATATGAATTGAACTCCGAACCTCTTTCTTAATACTATTTCATCTTCTCTACCCACATCATTGGATAGGGTTAAGTGTGTTTTAGTTTAAAGGAAAATGTTAACTAGTGCCCCAGGGCACTGGTTAAGGAAACAAATATAGTAACTTTTGTACTGAAAATTGTGTAATCAATTTCTCAAAAGTAAAAAAAGTGTTACTTTTAATTCAAATTTTCTTTTTTTGGATTCCTTAACCAGTGTCCCGGGGGCACAGGTTAACATGACCCAAAAATATATATTCTTTGAGTTTAGTCCCAATAATTAGTTGTTAATTTGTAGCCCCTATAAATGGATTAAAAGCACATTCTTGCTTTATAAAAGGTGAAAACTAAAAATAGATTAAAAAATTTGGGATTAAACCTGAAAGGTTTGTAATTATACAATAAATATGTTTAGACTTTAGATATGTATTTTAGAATATGACTCGCAAATATGTGACTACTGGCTGGTCCCAGTAAACAAATGATTATGATATTTGAATCTAAGCTCTTGGTGTATGATCGAAACCTTTTTTAATATATAGAAAGAAACAATTGGGCTGTACTTTTTTTTAATGATAAATATTAATATGTTAGTTTTTTTTTTTTTAACAATCAAAAATGGGATATATATATATATATATATATAGAAACAAAACAGGAAGTCTCAATAGCACAAGGCGTGCCAATGAAACTCCTAAAAATACAAAGTGTCAATCAGCTGAACAAAACAACCATTAGCCGATGCCCAAACATTGAAAAGGGCTCGACCACCATCTATCTGTGCCAAATACAAAGGTAACCTTTTTGGCTTTCAGCCAACCTAAAGACAAATATTTTACTTTATCCAGGAGCCTGTGAATAGGAGTAATAGCATTGTTAAACACCCTATTGTTACGTTCAGTCCATAAGACCCAGACACAAAGAAGCCATAAAAGTTGAAGGTAAGACCTCCTAGCCTTACCAACACCTGATAAGTGAATAAACTGGATAAAATGATCAGACATTACATTGGAGTCCACCCCCATACAACCGATCCAATCACGAACCAAAGGCCATAAAGATGCAAAATCAGAACACGTTAGAAATAAATGCTGTGCCGTTTCGGCAACGCCGCACCCTGAAACACACAAAGAGGCTTCTGGAGAAACAACACCTCTATTAACCAGATTGGATTTAGTAGGTAATCCGTCACGCAGCAACCTCCAGGAAAAGACTGAGACCTTGAGAGGAACCTGATTATGCCATATCAAATCTGCCGCTGAGTCCACTACCGGAACACCTTGAGTAATAAGCAGCTGGTACGCACCTCGAACAGAATAACCACCTGTCGGATCAGGTAACCAAATCCACCTATCTGAAACATTATCAAACAAAGTAACATCAAGTAAAAGAGACCTACAGTCCTCTAACAACTCCTCCTCCCAAGCCCATAACCTCCTCCTCCACTGCCACGCTCCCCCCATGTGCCCCACATCAAGGGAAAACAAATGAGCTACCGTGATGGATTTGTTATCAAACAACTCAAACAGCCTGCGAAAGCGCACACACAAAGGAACCGGCCCTAACCATTTCTCAAACCAAAACAGCGTGTCAGTCCCATCCCCACCTTTCTCGACACAGACTCCTCAAACCAACCACCTACATCCCCACTTCCCCCATCCCTGATCCTTCCCACCTCCCTCCACCAAGAAGAACAACTCCGGCCCCCAACCTCCAACCTCTCTTGCTAAGATTTTATAATCATGGACCTTTCTCCTTAAAACTCTTAACTCAACCAAGTGAGTTATTACTCATTCTCCAAATGAGTTTAAACACACCTTTTTCTTCTGTATTTTTTGCTGATTGAAAATTTGCTTCCTCTTTAACTTAATATTTTTTGTAGCCGTTGTTAACTATGTTACTGGCAGGGGCGGATGCTTTCATACTCAAGGGGTGGCTTTGGCTACCCCAAAGAGAAAAAAATCATTGAATAAGTAGGTATATTTGTATACTTAGCTACTCTAATAATACATAGTTTGCTACCCCAAGTTTTATTATAGCTAAAAAAATAAGTAATTAGTAAATTATAACCCTTTATATTCCATTCTTGTTGCGTTAAGTGTATTTTATGAAGTACATTTTAGGCTTAATTGCATGTTTGGTCCCTTATGTTAAATTATTTTAGTTTTCAAGTTGGTCCCTTACGTTTTGAAAGTTTCAAGTTGGTCCCTTACGTTTTAAAAGTTTTCAAGTTGGTCCCTTACGTTTTGAAAGTTTCAAGTTGGTCCCTTATGTTTATTTTAGTTTTCAAGTTGGTCCCTTATGTTTATTTTAGTTTTCAAGTCGGTCCAAAACATAAGGGACCAACTTGAAAACTAAAATAAACATAAGGGACCAACTTGAAAACTAAAATAAACATAAGGGACCAACTTGAAAACTAAAATAAACATAAGGGACTAACTTGAAACTTTCAAAACGTAAGGGACCAACTTGAAAACTAAAATAAACGTATGGGACCAACTTGAAACTTTCAAAACATAAGGGACCAACTTGAAAACTAAAATAAACCTAAGGGACCAAACATGCAATTAAGCCTACATTTTATATAAGTAATAGTTGTTGTGATTCAATTTTTTGCTTATTGGTAAAATTTACTATTAATTTTAAAAAATATTTATTTCGCTTTATATGTGGCCACCTCAAGAAAATTTTGCTAGCTTCGCGGCTGGTTACTGGTATATATGAAATGCACCATAATTTAGCAGAGACTTTTTCGATCGGGAGATTAGACACATAAGTTTTCATCAACCATTTAGATTTTCTTTTTGTTTTATTATGTGAATAAGATTAAGTTTTCCTCCTTTAAAAAAAATAAATAAATTAAGTTTTCTTCATACACTTGATGTGATAACTCGTTGATAAAAATTAAACATTGTAATCTCAAGCTCTCGTAGATTGTTGTAAAACAATAATTAGTTACCAATTTATTAATAAAAATTTCTGCTATCCCCAAATAAAGCGTAGGCCTATGGTGACTTAGAGACTTGCACACCCCTATGGTGACTAGAGAAACATCCAAAAGCGTAGGCCTCAAACGTACACCCCCATAAACCTGTATCGACGACAGTGCAAACCAATTTTACTTTTCACTTGCAGTAGGAACAGGAACGACCATAGTGTTTGACTAAAAATCATTTTCATGAGGAGAATTTTATCTTATATCTACTACAAAATATACATTTAACATCAAGGGGGTTTCTGTTTTCACATCAGCACAAAAAATACCTGAAGGGAAAGATACATATTGTGGTTTTTTACATCAGTTGACATAAGTAAATGAGGGGAATTACTAATAGCACATAACATTTACATCAGTTGATAATTGAAATGATGGGAGAAAAACGCGGTGGCATATTCGCAATTTAGGTGAAAACTTTGGCTAATATTTTTCACATCAGTGGTGAAAACTGCCTGAGGGAAAAACACCTTTTCACTTTACCTTATCCCTTTCCTCAATCGTAGAACGTAAAAGGCATCCACACTTCTTCACTCACCGTCCAAGCTCTCTCACTCTCAAACGGAAGCTCTCACCGTCCAAACTCTCTCTCTCTCAATCGGAAGCTCTCTCTCCGCCGTACCACCACCATCTTCTTCTCTGCCACTTACGTCATTGAAGAACCTGTTATAGTCGTTTCAGATCCATCCCTGATCGAATTCAAGCTCTTCAATCGCTGGAGTTTTGATTACGTTCAGGTCCATTTTTTCAAATTTCTTCAATTTCATCTCAGATTTCGTTTTTAATTAGTTTTATGTTTAGGTTTCAACAATCTATTAGTTTAATAACTCTGTTTGAAATGTTGTAAAATTTTTGTTTAATTACGCTGAAGTTCGATTTAATTCTGATTTTTTTTCCTTACGTTTTTTTTTCAGCTACGGTGAAGTTCGAGTCAGTAATAAATGTTTACATTATGAATTTGTTCCGTTGAAGTTCGATTTGATTCTGATGATTTTTGTTTTGCGATTTTTAGGTCTGAATTCAAAGAGAGGTTTGAGAAAGAGAATCCAAGCAACAGATCCGTTGTTGTGGTGAGTTTTGTGAAGCATATAGTTTTACAGTTGGATTTGATTGTTGGGAAATTTTGAATGTTACTGAGTTTTTTAACGTGATTTAGGGTAAATTTGAATTAGGTTGGGAAAGCTGGAGGAAAGGAATGGAATGGATATAAAGGTTGAATTAGGTTAGGATGCTTTGAGAATTTCACCTCTGTTTGACTGAAGAAAATTAATATAAATCTTGATTCGTGTTTTGATTTTAAATGATTTTGTGATTTATGTGTATTTTAGGATAAGGCTCCATTCATTGCTAACTGTACAAGTAACTTTCTAGCTCAAGAGCAATGAGGAGTATATTTGATTACTAGTGCTTTGATATTAGAGCTTTAGTGCTTTTATATTGTATATTTGTATAATTTAGATTGGAAAACGAGGTTATGATCATCTATATGAAGCATGAATTTTCTAGATCATCTTGAAGTGAATTATTGAAAACTTAAAATACATTTTTGTTATCTGGTGTTTGTGATTCAGGAACTTGCTTCATGGTCCCTGGAAAGAAGCCAGTGCTGCTATTGTGACCTTGCAAATCGATGATAACAATGTTAATGACTGGGCTATTGCAATTGCTTTGGCATATCTTTATGGGAACCACCCTAAACTTAATGATAATAATGCATTTCGTGTCCTTGTTACCGCATCCTTTCTTGATCTTCAGGTATGTTGTTGTTTACATTAATGGCTTGAAACAAAATATTCAAATCATTTCCGTAAAGGCATGATCATTAATACCGTTTAATCTTTTTCATGATATTCAGATTTATAATGTTTTTATTTGGTGTATCATTACATCTATGTAGGATTTATGTGCTATATGTACAGATTTCATTATATCTGAGCTGTGGACTTCAAATTTCTTGGCTTATCAGGTTCAAAAATCCGGATGCTTGTATAGCCTCATTGGTGAAATTTAACCAATACTGTATACAGTTTTTGGTCAGTTATTGGTTGTGTGTGACTGTGTAGGTGTTTGCGGAGAACCAAGATTATGGCATTCATGGGGAGCGTGTTATAACTGCTTGTTGGGGCTACCTCTGTCAAAGTGGCGGCATGGAGTTGAGAGAGGTAACAAGGAAAACCAAGTGCATGCTTCGCTTCATTTGGTGGTTTTGGTTCTTGATTATGTGTTTCTTATGAATACAAAGATTATGTTTGATTTGGCAACATTTACTTGTTGCAGGTGCTTCCTAAACTTTCATCTCATACATTACATGCATTACTGACCTCTAATGATCTGTGGATACCCTGTGAAGAGAAGCGGTAAGTGTATCATAGGCCTTTATTTGGGTTTTGTGGTTAGCAGATTGAGTTTTGCAAACTGCATAACACTTTTCTAATGCTTCATGAAAAGGTTTGAATTGGCTTTCCACACATTCCTGGCAAAAAGTGCTCACTGCAAGGTTGAACATCCTGCACATGGAATTCCTGGCAAAAAGTGCTCATTGCTATTTCCTGAATGCATGGAACCCCTGCCTTACAATTCAAGTGGGATTCGTCTTGTAATTTCTGTTATCATGTCTTGTATTTCTGTCTCAATTGTTTAACTTATATATTTTTTTTTTCTTGCTTTTACTATTTCTGTCTCATTTCTTGCTTTTACTAAAGGCAAATACTAACATGTGTCCTAAGGGCACATGTCAAGGAATCAAAAAATAGACATATTTGTCATGGAAGTGGTGTATTCAGTTCATTAAAAGTTAATAAATTGTTCTTTTCAACACTATATCCCTTTATTTGGTTCTGTAACATGTTCCCTTAAGGAACTTGTTAGCAAGCCCCTTCTTTATAAGGCTCCTAAATTTGTGAGTACTAAGCTTCATTAGTTTATTTAAATGTTCTGAAAATTTCTGTTGATTTTGCAGTGTAAGTTTTGAGGAAGTGCACAGGCTTGGTGATGGCCAGGTCAAGCATTCTCCAGAAGTTTTCTATGCTTGTTCTTCGTGGAAGGTAACATGTACATCAGTTACTCGTTATATTCATCTAAGACGATCTTGAGTGTCTTGGTTTGAAAACATTTTATTTGTTTGAATCTTCAGGTCAGTATTCAGGCTTTTAATGATGAAGACCCCCAGGGACGCCGCACCCTTGGTAATGTTTTATTACATCAAAATTATCATCTTCGGGATGTGAACAAATATCAGCAGTAGTAATAATAGTAAATAGTTTGAATGATAATGCAGGATTGTTTCTTCACCGTCGGAAGGCAGAGATAACTGATATGCACAAGAAGGTTAGCGGGACTGCTTTTCATATATTTCAATTATTTGGGCCTAAGTTGGGTATTATATTTATGCTTTGAAATTTGAAAAGTTTATTTTAGTACCAGTAAAATAGTAACGACCTTACTACCACGCAAGCGACCTTTTTTTTTTTATCCCTTTTATAAATTTATTACATGGCCTGACATATATACTTGCAAGCTGATTGCTAACAACTTTCATTGTAAATTTTAAATTAGATGTTAGACTTTACATCATGGTATATCTTTGAAATTTGTTATCAGGTACATATGTATGTTGACTCACGTGAAAAGGTGACTGCACGGTATCGGAAGCTTTAAACAAACGGGCACTCTTCTACCTAAAGCTCCTAAAGGATGGGGTTGGCGAACTGCTCTGCTATTTGATGAGCTTGCTGATCTTCTACAAAATGGGGCCCCAAAGGGTTATTGCTGTAGTGCAGCTTGTTTGAATTAAACAGGTAAAATATCAAGTTGATTGCATACCGTAGCTGAAAATAAAAATGTTATCCACACACCTACTACTATATTGTTTATTATTGATTGTATTTTATGTACGGCCATCAAAACATGAGACCTACTCCTGACAATAACTGGATCAGACAAACAAAATAAAAAAGAATTATGTTTGCATCATTCTCTCCCGTAACATAGAGCCTCTTAATTGGAAGTTTTTATCAACTTCCTATTGGATAGGAGCACCATCTTATTGAAATTTATTTTTAATTCTAAACGTGATTTTTACATTGAAATTTATTGTTGAACTCACAATCTATCTAGACTAGCAGGCTGCAAACCTGCCCCGCAATCCTGTGTTGCAGCAACAACAATCTAGCGGAGGTGCAGACGCATTTCAGCCTCCAGATATAGCAGAAGCGCTGACCAGTACTGCTGCTACAGCAGCCAGGCAGGCCGAGAATGTGCCCAGCAACTCAGTACAGCAGCAGCACATGACAGGCTGCTGCCCAAGGAACTCTCGACAACTGAATTTAGGCCGTGTGCAGCCAATTTCTGCTGATATAGCAGGTGGGCAGATTGTAGACTTTAGAAGTTGTTTCTATTTTTTCCTCCTATATGTACTTATTTTTCCTAAATAACATGAGATTGTGCATGTTTTTACTTCACAAATATCACTTATTTTGATTTTGATTGTTTCTATTACCATATATATTTCAGGAATCACAATTTGTCTTACTATGCATATCAAGCTACTTCTTTTTGCATAGCTAGATTTACACTAGACATAGTCATGTAGATTAAATCATTTTCTCATTTTGAAGACATTTTTTTTTCTTTCTATTCTTCAATCTTTATTGTGTGCTATTGATATACTCTATCTGACAAGTTTACCACTCAATATTTGATATTCACAATATATTGTGCATATTGGTTTGCTAGCACGAGAAGTTTCTTTACCCATGACATCTATAATGGGAGGCCATATGAGTTTTTATGCATTTTGTATTCAATTCTTTATAAGTTGACATATTAAAGATGACTACTATGCATCTAACTATAGATAGATAAATGTGATCTCTATTGTGATCATGACTTTGTGATCATGACTTTATAGTAGTGTTGTTAGTTTCTCCAATTTCTTCAAAAATGTGTTTCTCCAATTTCTTTTCATTATTTTGTAAACAGGGATTCTGCTGATCTGTTTATTTTTTCTGTCATTTCTTCTCTAATAAGTTTAGTTCTTTACTTGTATACTTACAGGTAAAATTGTATATATCATACACTAATCTGCAAGTTGGAAGCCCTCATAAGCAAGACAACAATAAAAGATGCAAACGTATTCGCACGGTACCAGTTGGATCTTTAGATGTTTTTTGAAGGAAAATGTTTAGTTGTTGTTAGTGACTGATATTATTATGTGTACGCACGGGTGTAGAACACTTTGTTGTATTTAACGTGTCTGATATAATGAATCATTAATTCTTGTTATTGTTTCTCATGTGATTTTGTAATGAAAGTTCAATTAGATTATATTTAACATGCTTTTAATTTACTGTGTTCATTATCGACCCGAGCGAAGCGCGGGTGCACCATCTAGTGTGGTAGCACATGGTCTCAAGCTGATTTTGTAAGCAGTATTAATAAAGCATAATATTTTTTTAATAAAAGTGTAGATTTCACATCAGTGGGATAGAAGACTGATGATAAATATAATTATTTTACTTCAGTGCCTATCGCAAAACTGATGTGAAAACCCTGATCTTAAATCTTAAAAAGAACGTATCACATCAGTGGGAAAAAAGCCTGATGTGGAAATATATTTATCACATCAGTTCATACCTGATGTGAAATGATGTGCACATTCCACATCATATCACTTTACATCGGTTGTCAACTGATGTGAAAAGTAGTTTCCAACTGATGTGAAAACTTATTTCTGTAGTAGTATCCATAAGTTATGTCGAGTCGGTACCTAATTCTGGATCAACTACCAGAAAAAGATAATAACCTTAAGAGGTACCCCACGACTTCCAAACACTAGACATGAGTTTGATCTCCCCTGTCGATTGACCCTTCCCATTATCGACTAGTCGCAAAATGGTCAACTAAGTTGATTTCACCAAGTACATATCATTTAGGTCATGTTTCCACAACCAATGATCGTGAGCAAAGAGCTGAACAATTCATACCCCCCCCAGACAAACAACCCCCTCCTCCACCTAACATTCCAAACCCAACATTCCCAACCCAATTGGACATATCCCCCACCATAGAGCCCCTCAGAAGACACTAGATGAAGTCTCTGAAAGCGAGTCTGCAAAGGAGCCTCCCTCCTAGCATGCATTGAGTAGCTTGCATCATTTTCTTTAGTGAAATAATCAGGTGAATTCGTGGAAACTTCAATTCTCAAAGTCCATTTGCTTTCATGCATGTTTCTCCTATATTGACTAAATTAAAATTCATTGATTGCTGACAGCTTTGAGGCCATGCATGTTGACTAAAAGCCATATTATATATACATGTATTCAAGGCATTCATACAATGTTCTGAATTATGGTATCAATGCCTTAATTTTGAAGTCATCTTTGGACATGTTTAATTGGCGATTATATCATAAGTAATCCCTATGCTCAAGTTCTGAAATATTTAATTACACGTGTGAAGGGGTGATAAAACTTAGATTCAAATTATTGACTAAGCTTCTTGTCACCGCTTAATATATATGAGTATTTTATTTTATTGTATGACTTTGTTATATTAATCGCTAACACATCATCTTCATTATTTAAAACTAGCGGTATTCCATGTCGTCTATCCGTTATTATTGTTGCGCTAATACGTATAAATTATAAAAGATGGTTTTATGAAAATTTGATTAAAATTAATTTTATTTTGATAAAAATTATAGATATATATAATACATATTTGTACTTTTATATTGTAACAAACTAAACTTATCTTTTTCAATGATACTAACAGGATAAATGTAATATCTTTCAAAAATATAATATATAATATAAACTCTTATCTTTTTGAATGACATCAATAAATAGCGCTCTTATGGTCAAATTTGCTTAAGAATATAATTAGAAGGGAAAAAAGTCAATCCAAAACGAGCTATTTTTTTTATCTATAGTTTAGATATTACTGAGTGATATTTGATTAAATGCATCTGTAAAATTTATTTATAACAATGCAGTATTTCAATTAAAATGTTTAACATTTTGAGTATATCCTACCTCCCTTGCTTATACTACAAAGCCCACAAAGTATCAATCTTTTCTAAGTCCATTGTCACTCGTCATTTTTGCTTCGTCAAGTATGATGAGTTCCAGTTAAAGATCCTGACTTAGACAAAGTCTGTTTTGTCTTCTCATATCTGTGAGGTTGGAAGTGTTTAATGTCTCTTCAGACACTCCTTTATAAATTTTAAGGTGGTATGATGATTACTCTCTATGACAGAATGTTATAGAAAATCCTACGTCAATTAAAATATATTTTAACTACTTGATTGATTTACAATATGATCTAATTATTCTCCTTAAAAAGAATGTACAATAATATTTCTAGTCCATATTCTTGGCTTTTTCTGATTATTTTCTTTTCGATTAGGTCATAGTCTTTTTCTTTTTTAGGGTGGTATTTTGGACATTAATACTTATAACACCCCATATATTATGTAGGACACAATAAAGGATGTTATGTTTGATACAGTATATAAATCAAATAATCTTAAACTATCATATGATTGTTACAATAATACTACTATGAGAAATTTCATACAAAATAAAATTACAAGTATAAATAAGAATCTAAACTATTGAGTTGTTCGCGCCAAAGCTTCTTTCTCTGTTTGAAAAATAAACAATAAGCGTAACCACTTGTTGATGGAAGCTAAAATTAGTTGAGATCGGCTAAGTTTTCTCAACCGTGATTCCCTTTACTTCAAGTGATTGACGCTTAGCGAGGAACTTAGTCCCTCAATTATGGGTTACTTAATTTCTCTAGTAGAGTGATAGGTATCGTTGGTTTTGAGTGTTTTGAGCTATGATGGTCGGCAAAAATGTTGATTATTACCTTACACTTATCTCCAATATTTCAAGAGCTGTTGAGTGATTGCAATGCCTACAGGATCTAATCAGTGACTATTTAGGTTTTTTTTTAAAGAAACTAAATTATCTCACCCAAATTAGCACCGGAGAGAATCGAACTTAAGGAGCTGCACACTCCAAGGTTCCAAGCCAACACCACTAGACTAACCCAAATGGGTTACTATTTAGGAATTTAGGGAATTAATTTGTTTTAATTGTTATTTAGTTATTTTGAACAAGTAATTCTTGTTATGGGTGTTTTGTGGAAGAGGAGGAACATCGGGTTTGGAAATGTACCTTGAGAAAGATGATGATGATGTATGAAGATACAACGCTAATACGGGCTATAGAGTTGTATCATGTTATGGCTTCAGGTACGGTCGTACAAAAGGGTATAAGCTCTTGGGGGCCCTTGTCTACTGCTGCTTAGGGACAAAGTTCAATGAGTTGTCCCACAATGATTGTAGTACAAGGAATAAAAAGAATATATCAAGTACCAAGAGGATAAGACAAGGATGTGTGATGGGAGAAATTACCAAAGGACACAACTTATAGTGGTTGGATTTGTATTATAAAAGGACATCCACATGTAGGTGTTAAGGGCCCAAAATTTATGTTACTTTGAATTGAGTGTGCTTTTCAGTCATTTTAGTAGTGAACTGAGTCAATAAACGGGTGTTTAGAGAAGTTGCTCATGGTTTAAAAGATATTTTCTAATCATTTGGTTGCTTACTTGTCCATTTTTATAAGGCCCTTTTCATATTTTCACTACATTAATTATTTCTGTATAAATGTGTTTTTTAATTATGTTACATCTGTTTCTACAATATTTAATAAATATAATGGTACAAATATAAACCAATTCTCTCTCCAAAGGGTAAGTTTGCAAAATAATGTTAAATGTCAAAAAATTAACAATACAACATATTTTCTTAGTTTTCTTGATTTGGTCAAAGATGTATTTAGGGGTAAAGGTTGTATGAAATTATTAACTGTTCTAGTTAATATTTTTAACTATTTATTATATCATCTAATTTATGGTTGTCATACTCACGAGTAGACTTGTACACTTGTACAAGTTTATGAATCTAGAAGGTAAAAATGAGTGGAGTCGCGCATAGAATCATTTTTGTAGTACACTCGCGAGTCTATGAGGAGTTTATGAGTCCACAAATTTTTTGAAAAAAACAACTTTTTTTTAAAGCAAATAAACCCCGAAAAAGCTCAGACTAAACAAAATTTGAAAGGAAAAAAAACCTAGAATCCTCTTATCTTCCTTCATCGATGACATTTTTTTTTCTTCCTTCATCGATGACGGTTCTCTTTTGTGTATAGAAATATTGTGGAAACTAATGTTGCTAATAATGATGTGCAAAGTGGTGATGGAAGCAATGTTGAATTAGTTGGAGGTTAAAATAATAAAAGTTAGGTTATGGTTAATAATGAATAAGGTGTTTTTATCTAGGATTGAGTTTGAGGAAGATGGTCAGGATGCTAGTGAAGATGATGGTGATGATGACAATGGTGGTGATTTTGATGATGATCAAGATTTCATTGGAGTTTTGGATGTTTAAAGCTATTATGATATATGTTTTATGATTTTTTTTTGGGTCTTGTTAACCGGTGCCCCCGGGGCACTGGTGAAGGAATCCAAAAGTAGAAAAATTGTCTTGGAAATATAAACTGTTACTTTTGACTAACTAATTATTACACCACTTTTTAATAAAATATTACCTCTTTTAGTTGCTTAACCAATGCCCCGAGGGCACTGGTTAACATTCTCCTTTTTTTTTGGTGCATATATTAGCCAATAGGAAGGAACCAGGGCCTTATCTACTTACTTTTCTAATTTGCTTGCTCTAATATGGTTATTTTTTGTTAAAATTTTGTTATAGAGTTTTGAAATTTTAATTTTTATGCTAATTAGTCTTCTATTATAAATGTCATTTATGGGTCACTTACATATTTTTTTAAAGTTAATTTTAATTTCCATAGACTCATACGAGTCTACGAGTCGACTTTACAAACATTTTTAGAGTCTATGTAGACTCGCGAGTCTGACAACATCGATTTAACCTGCAATTTGTTTATGTGCAATGAATAGTTGAGGATAATATTAATAAAGCAATAGTTACTGTTGTACTAAATTTTAAAAAGAATAAATAAATTGGATAAAAAAAATTCTATCAAAACAACTGTTAAAAATGAACGAGAATATGGGTTTGAAAAAATACTCCCTTTTCCCTTAATAAGTTTTGTTTGATCATTTCACAAAAATAACATAAAAGGAAGAAAGAGGATGATACTTTTACAACATTACCCTTAATAATATTAAGGTATTAACCAATATTATAAATGTAAAGTAAAAAAATATTGAACTGAATGTGTTGTATGTAGTTTTTTTTTTTTTTTGTCTTAGTCTAGTGGTTAGAATTCACCTTTTTCAAAATGAATAAATGGGGTGTCCGGAGTTTGAACTTAGACCCCTGCATATAACAATGCATACCCCTGCCAACTGAGCTATACTCACGAGGACGTATCAATTAGATAGTATAATTAAAAAATATACATTTTATGGAAATATAATTGATATCACATTGAAAATTAAAATATTAGATTATTGTGATATAATATTTGTATATAAATAAGTCAATTATGGTTGAACTAACCATTAAAAAAAGCAAAGACAAGATTTGATCCCTCATGAACTTCAACTAACAAATGTTGATTTTGAGGTTGACTCTAAAAGGGTTGCGGATTATTTCAACAAGGGCCGGGGAGATGCCACCGAGTTTGGGTCTATTATGGATAGTAGTAGACATTTCAGTAACACTTACATAACAAACTCTCATGTCGAGTTTATTAGGAGGCAAGCAAATGAGGTTGCTCATACTTTAGCTAGGGTAGCCTCATCTAGTACTGGCTTCCAGATCTTTGATGATATCCCAACATGTATTGCTGATTTGATTCTTAATGAAATGATATAAGTTACTTTCTCTCAAAAAAAAAAAAAGATTTGATCCCTCACAATTCTCTTGCGATTCAATTTAGCCCTTGTTATTTTTTCGGAGGATAAATTAGTCTCCGACTCATTATAACAAATGGCATAAGTTATCCCTAGTATAAAAATGTAAGAGATTAGTTTAGGTATTATTTTTTGTCGAAACTAAATTGGTGGTGAGAAAATTGAGAGGGGTCAAATTTAATTTTCACTTTAAAAAAACATAATACAAAATAACAAACCACCATTTTTGTCTAACTCCTTGTCACGTTGTATCAAAAATGCAAACACGTTCACAAGTGTCTATTGTATTAGTCATTTTGATTCTCATATTTCTTATTTTTATTTAGTCAATGCATTCATCAAATGTGCTTTCGTCTCTTAGTTTAGTTTATAAAATTACTAACAAAAGAGACATTAAAAATAGATTTGCAATTTTGATACATTTGAGAATCATAGTGACATTGTTTCACATATTCACCAAAAAATTTGTTTCCTAATTTTAAAAAGGTTAAAAAAAAATTTCTCCCTACCATTTGAACGAATTCAAGTTTATCCTCCTTACAACTGAAATAGATTTCAACCATATAGTTTACATATTTTGTTACCTTCGTTAAATGTGTTTGTACAAAATGAATGATATAAGGTAAACCATAATTCACCTATATGTTAGGGGTGAAAGTACCTTCAATTTTAAAATTTGATGTCGAGAAGATCTATACGAGAAGAATTTTCAAATTACAAGACTAAAATCAAATAAAAAAAATTATATAGGTAAATCAGAATTTGTCGAAATTGCAAAAAAACACTATTTAAATTTATTTTTTTGTATTAACATCTAATTTTCTAGATGAAATGCATTTGTAATACAAAAGTTCGGTCAAAAAACAAGTAAGAAATGCATTTGTAATAATACAAAAGTTCGGTCAAAAAACAAGTAAAATTCTAATAACAACTATTTTACCCTTTTTTTTCCTTCAAAAAAAAAACTATTTTACCCTTTTTAAATTAAAAGGAGACAAAAAAGTGTGATATAAGGGGTAAGTGTACTTTAACCGTAACAAAATTCATTAGATACACTTCTAGCCAAAGAATAACCGATTTTGTATTCTACAACAACAGTTTCGTCAACATCAAGGTTTTCCTCTCAAATCTCCAAGCTTCTTCGATCGCAACGCTTCCATGAATTTCATTCAATCCAATAAGTTAAGCATTCTTCTCTTCTCTGTTTGTGAATTCTGTTATATTTTCTTCATCTTCATCAATATCATGTTCTTCTTAGAATTTGAATTTTTGAATTTGGAGAATTTTGATACATTTAACAGATCTAGGGTTTAATATATTATGCATCAATCTTCACTTGAATTGATCTGATTCATATCAATTCACTTGAATTGATCTGATTCATATCAATTCACTTGAATTTATTGGATTTGTTTAAATTTGGATCTGAATTTTGTTATAATTACTAGTTTATAGATATATTAGGATTCTTAAACATTGATGAACACTAATCACAGGTTTATTTTACTAATTCTGCAATGTTTTTTTAATAATCAATCAATGTTTTCTTGGTAATTCTGTAACCTAGCTCTGGACCGAGCTCGGCTGCAGCAGGGCAATCACACATCTACACATTCGGGATATTGGTAGTCGTTTGATCAAGATCAGACGTTCAGATTCAAGTTAGGTATTTTTTTAAAAATCTGTTGTTTTAACGATCCGATCTTAGATGGGCGATCACTGATGTGCCGAATGTGTGATTCCGATGTGAATTAGTTTCCATAGTTCTTGAGTTTGCAATCTCTATTAAGTTTTTGACATAATTCGGTTATGATTTAGTTAGCCCTAAAACCTAACATGATATCGAAGTTGACTATTGCGATTGTGATCTAGGGTTAGCAGTTTGGCATCTAATAAGCTAATATTATAGATTTCGGAATCAAAATCAATTATACTAGCATCTTAAAAGATTAGCAGTTGATGATAGATCGCTGATCTTGTTATGTTGAATTTGGTCCAAAAACCTAAAGATTTCTGCCAAATAATTTTAAGGAGTTGCGCAACAATTATATTAATACTTGATTTGTTGCTTTAGCAGGCTTTATTTTACTCGAAATATTTTGTCACTATTAATTAGCAAGTAATCTGCACAATCTTGCAGAAAACAGAACAGCTTTAATCTTATTTATTATTTTCAACAACCATTGAGAATATGGGTTTACTTAGAAAAGCTTTTTAGGATGCATGGTTTTTTATTTCTCATTTCTCTTTTAGATGATTTTGTTGAACACTATTTGCTTTTTCTTATGCTAATTGTGTTGCTTCGAATGCAAATAATATTTTCAGCTTCATTGGATTGTTTTTTACTTTACACACTCAAACCTGAAAAAGTAAAAGAAATGAATGAAATAGTTCTTTTTGACGACAGAAACTGTAACTTGTAAGTATTGATAATGACTGCCGATGCCCTATAGTTAATAATCTCTGTGTTTATTGCAGTCAATAGCTTGGAACCACTGAATGAAATTTGAATGGTTCACATTCTGAGCTCCTAGTCTAAATCTGATTACCTGAAGTTGGAATTTGAGTCATTCGATATACATCAAACAGTTCCAATTTATTGATGCCACTGTGGTTAAGATTGTGAATTAATCACGTGATAGATTGGAAGTTGGAATTTGAGTTATTCGATCTACATCATCATGTGATAGATTGTTGAGTTTGTGAGACACGTCAATCTCAAGTGATTCCAAAAATGATATTTTCAGGGTCAGGTTTGTACGACCTAATTCCTGTAACAGTCTAACCACTGTGGTTCCACCACTGTCACGTGGCCAGGCTTTTTGCTCCTCAAATCGCCCTCTGTGGTGCAGTCAAGCTGGTATGGTTCCAACTCTGTTACGTGTGCTGCCTAGCAGATCTACATGCCCATCACATTGTCTGCATAACCCTTGAAGGGTGTATGAGGCAAGAGAGCATTGAGAGAAGAAAAAGAGAAGAGGGACGAAAGAAAGATCTTGCCATGCTGAGATGGGAGAAGAGAAAAAGTCGAAAAAATTAAGTACAGTGGCGCCGCTACAAAAGGGATATTATGGTAAAATATTTTTTGGTAGAATCCTCGGTCCTTGTTACTTTCCCGACTTATCATTTTGCAACCCCTCTCTTTATTCTAGGTAGGATCTTGATCTTCATAACCTTGATTGAAATAGTGAATGAGTGAATTCTTAACTTTGTGATATTAAAGTCCATGGATACTCTATAGTGGGTGGGTGCTACTGTTGAAGAGATCAGTGGAGGTACGTTCTCTTCATATTACATAAATTTATATGCTATTCTTTATATGTTGAGTGGAGTTGTCTTGGTAAGTGGTTCAAGGGAAAAGAAGTTGGTGCAGTAAGGCCTTTCCAATCCCATTTTATTTCATTGGCTCTGGCAATACTTTGTTCTTTCTATTTTTTCTTTAAAATCAAAGGGGATGATCAATAGTGTTCTCCACTTACCCCTTATGACTCGAACCCACAACCATTGGGTGTAGGTGAAGCGTATTACCAACTAGGCTGCACTTTGTTGTCTACTTTGTTCTTTTCTGTTTTTACAATTTCAGAACACTTCAACATGAGATTTGCTTCCCCATCCCTCATGGAACCCATGTTGAACTAGATATTATGTGGCTTATGAAATATTAAAAATTGGATGCTAGCCTTTTTTTACAAGTATGGTATAACTTAATTTAATTTCTAATAGAATTTATATTGCTGTTGTAATAAATCTGTTTTTACAATTTATTATTGTTGTGGTAATAATGTCTAAGTTGATATTGGATTTTTATTTTGAACCTGATTTTTTTTTTTTTTTTGGGTGGGGGTGTTGTGAATATCTATATCCTTTTGAGGCGAAGGCTTGTGAGTAATATTTTGTTTGTTTTAATGAGTGTTATACGAAGTGGCTAAGAGGGAAAGTATTTAGAGAATTTTTTGAAACCCTCTAAATTATTTCCTCAATTCATTTTTTCAGTTCCTCCAAACTGGTGGATCTGAAAAGATATAGTTTCCCGAAAGGTAGGGAGCCATCCTCCCTTTCACCCAAAATCCTTCCTCTTCTTTCCTTCCTAAATCCCAAACGAAGGCATGGTCTTTGCTCTTTAATTTTTATTTTTAATGGCTGATTATAGTCTTTTTTCCCTCTAAAATGTGGTATGTTGGAAGATCATTCTTTTCAGAAAGCCTTTTGGTCTGTTAATTTCTAGCTAATCTTATGAAGTTGTACCAATGGAAAGCAGAGCTCATCATCGAGGGTGCATATTTAATTCACATATATTGTATTGGCAACAGCGATAGTTGATTAAAATGCTACATCCTTTTCCATGGACAAATCAATTTTAAGAAGTATGCGAAGAGCCAGATTGACCGGTATAATAAAAATAGATCATCGTCATCCCAGATGAACCGACAATTTGAGACTGGATGAAATCCATCAAAGCACATTTATGGCAAACTTGCTGAGACTGGAGGTTAGTTTGACCCATTTTTAAGAAATGTTTGTTTGATTAATTATGTGCTGGAGTTATGTGCCTTTCAAATAGTCATTTAACCTCTTAGCTAGTTTTAAGGTTTGCCGCCTGAAATATTAGAGCAACCCACCAATTCAGTCTTTTAAGTATTGAAAAATATTGCATAGCCCCTTAAGTTTTCCCGAATCAATCCCGTTTATCCCTCTATTTGTGTGTGTCGTTTTGCTTCTTCTAAGTGTCATGCTAGCATTCCCTCTCTCTACAATAGATTAGTAAGAATGAGAGGAAATTTAGGGTTTGGAGGTGATGTGAGTATAAAGGAACCAGTAGAACAAACAAACTTTGACCACTGCCAATTATGATCTGATCTGTTCCTTCGAATGGTGAAAAGTGATGAATGTTTTGTGCATTTGTGGTCACATGGTGTACAGCACTAGTTAGACTACCAGTTCACAGAGCTAGTAGTGTCAGAATTTTCAACAAGCATCTGAGGACGAGATTGAGGAGATGCCATAAGGGGAAGCATCATGGAGGGTTGAGGAAAATAATTTTGTTGATGGAGAACATGCCTTGATAAGGCATAGCTCTGGAGGGACCATAGTACTGCGAAGTAGAGTATGGCCAAGGGAGCGTACAAGAAGGTGTTTGCCGAGGCAGAGGAGGTTGTGGGAAGGTACCTTGGGTCAGGGTACAAGCTTGGGACTTCCAAGGAAATGAGTAGTTGCTATTTGGAGTTGTGTAAAGAGGTATGTATAGATGAAACAAAGTCATATTTGAAATGATTAAAGCAGATGGAAGCATCATGGCCATATTTGCAGAAAACTTCACATTAAACTGAGCAACAACCACCTCTGCCACATCACCAAGACCACCTCGTTCACCATAGCCCTCAATAAATTTCGGAAGATCTACACAGGTTATGAGCTTAAGTGTGATGCATTTCACAGTATCTAAGGATTAACAAGAAAATGATGGAGCTTATGAGCTTTAATCACAGGTTCTACCTGTAGTTTTCAGAGTCCAATTTCTCAGAAATTGATGACGAAAGCGAGGAACGCGACCAAGACGACTCTCCGGTATGTGACGGAAAAATTTGCATTGGGGTCGTTGGATCAACACAATCTTCTGATACTATATTGAAAACTATGGATCTTAGATACTATGAGTGAATAAATTTGAATTT
The DNA here is from genome assembly GCF_051527215.1 of Medicago sativa. Lineage (NCBI taxonomy): Eukaryota > Viridiplantae > Streptophyta > Magnoliopsida > Fabales > Fabaceae > Medicago > Medicago sativa. Next base: position 31,915,797 of record NC_140752.1, on the reverse strand, counting down.
TCTTGTATTTTGATATTATGGAAGTTACAATCAGGGGAGTATAAGTAATTGACACATGTCAGTCATTTGGTTGCAGTTAGTTACAAGGATTGTTTTCATGTGTTACATAGACTACACTAATTCCTACAAGCTTGAGTAAAACTACTCCTTTAATAGGCATGTATCTTTGTCAAAGTAAGTATGTTCTAAAACATGGTCAGGGATCATCTAGAAAGAAGAGAGGGCCCTGACTGGATTTCAAGTAGTTTAATTTCTTACTCTACTCGGCCTTCTAGATTTGCCCATCCAAGTTCTGATTTACAACGCATTCTATTGAAACCTTGCAATATTCCTTTCTCAAATATACAAGGTGAGCCTTGATGCAACTGTAAAGTTGTTATCACGTGACTGAAAGGTCACGGGTTCAAGTCCTGGAAACAGCCTCTTGTGTAAAAAACTGGATAAGGCTGCGTACAATACACCAAAATGGTGGGACCCTTTCCAGACCCTGCGTATGCGAGAGCTTTAGTGCAAGCTGTCCTTTTTATTCCTTTCCTAAATAAAAGTATATGCACTTCCTATCGTTTGGGCAAAGCACACAGGCTTCCCTCTCATTCATCTAGTACCACCTATAGTGCCCCTCTGTAATTAATATACAGGGACTTGTGGGGCAGTGCTCCCTTTACATCCACTACTGGGTTTATATAGTACATTACCTTTGTTGATGCATTCACTAGATTTAGTTGGATCTGTCATCTAAAAAGAAAATTTGATGCTCTTCATATCTATCAGCAATTCAAAACCATGGTTGAAAATCAGTTTTCTCATAAAATCAAGTATGTTCAAACTAATTGGGGGGTTGACCAGTCACTCAATTTCTAAACTAGTGTGGTATTGTAAACTATCTTATTTGTCCTCACACTCACCACCACAATGTTGTTAAACTTAGTCTTACCTTACTTGCCCAAACAGCTCTGCCTTTTGCCTATTGGGATTATGCATTTCTCACTAGTGTCTACCTCATCAATAGACTTCCCACTTCAGCTTTCAATTTTTAAAGTGCCTTACACCACACTCTTCCACAATCAGCCTTATTTTATTTTTCTCAGAATTTTTGGTTGTGCCCGTTTTCTTTTGCCAAGGCCATACAACAGTTATAATGTGTCTGTTTTCTTTTGCCAGGGCCGTACGACAGTCATAAGTTGCAATTCAGGTCATAGGATTTATTTTTCCTTGATTATTTCACCTCCCATAAAGCCTATGAGTGCTTTTCTCCAGATGCCCGCCTTCGGATCTCTAGCTGTCATGAAGTCAAAGCATATGTTGCATTGCTCCAGAACAAAACCTGGACACTGGTTCCTTTACCTCTTGACAGAGCTCCTATTTGCTGCAAATGGTTATTCCACACCAAAGAGGATTATAATGGTTCAATTAATTCGTATAAGGCTTGCCTAGTTGCAAAGGTTACCACTAAAAGTTTGGTGATGATTACACTGAGAACTTTTCTAGAGAAATCCCCATTTTGAGAATAACCAAGGACAACTCCTGAACCTCTTGGCCAACAATATTCCAGTACATTTGGAGGAAAAGGGTTGGGAGCCCATCAGGCCCTGGTGACTTGAGAAGATGCATTTGATTAAGGGTTGCCTAATGGTTTCTCACTTAATCTTCCCCTCGCAGCATCACAGGTCGTATATTAACACTGATGAGAAAGAAGTGGAGAAAACATCAGAGAAATGGTTTCTCCTCCTACATGGTTTCATCATTTCTGCTACTCTTTTTTCGATTTTAAGAGGACTGCAGTGTGTTTTTTTATCGGAGCTTATCTTCATACATGGTTTCATGATTTTGGCTACTGGTTCCTTTTTTTTTTTAAGGACCGCAACTTCTGTTTTTTTTATCAGATCCTATCTTCCTAAATGGTTTCATGATTTTGGCTACTGGTTTCTGTTTAAGACTGCAACTTCTGTTCTTTACTAGACCCTCTTTCTACATGGTTTTCTGGTTTTAGAACTGCAGTTTCTGGTTTTCTGTTTTAAGACTGCAATTTCTGTTTTTACTAGTTTCTAATTCCCACCTCTATTTCTGTTTTTTTATCGTTTCATGGTTTTAGACTAATTATTTGTTATAAGCCTATTATAGGATTGGTGACATGTAGATTTTAAACATGGCTGCTAAATCACTTAATGCAATCTGAATTATGCATATTTAACATGTATATGTACCTGTTTTAATTAGTTATTCTGCGGTGTTTCATACGACCAGATGCACTGCACTTGTGTTAGACTTCCACAAAGTGGTTGTCACCTGGTTGGTTAAAAATATGTTTGTTTGAGCAGATGCCTACCAAATAATTACCCATCTGTTTTATTTTGTATAAATTTGTGTTCTCTGACAGTTATTTTTATAAAACGTAGTCCACTTTATTTTTTTGCTTAATTTTGTATACAATTTAGTATTTTTGTAAAACTAAAACTAAAAACAGTCAGGTATTTTTTTTTTTCTTGAAGGAAAAAAAAACAGTCAGGTATTTGGCATCATGGTTTAGCAAAAGTGACAGATAAAAGTTTGATCTTGGGAAAAAGCTAAAGAAAACAATCAATTTCATCCAGATAACAGAGCTTGAGTATTTGTAATTGATTCATAAAGCAATGATATTTGAGAAAAAAAAACTTTGTCATGATGGTTTCTATATCTTTGAGCTCGTAAAAGGCAACAAAAGATACAAAGCTCTCAAAAACAGGCTTCCAACTGTCTGGAATCAAACTCTGGTACAGAATCATTGGATAAATCCAGCATAACATAAGACCCTAGTCTCTCATAAATATACATGTAATTTATATACAATCAACGTACACCAAAATTCACATTTTTTATATTACAACTAACAGGTGCAGAATATGTAGCCACCGCTTCATCTCTGCAATATGTGTTTAATTTACAAGCCTGGTTATCTCCCACACGGATTGAGTTAACACATCTCTTACATACAAACTTGGAAGGCATCCCATCAGCACTGTCAATTCCAGCACATCTGGTATGCAGCCAGACACCACAGGTATCACATGCTAACATCCTTTCTCCATCATCATCCTTAGTACCGCAAATGCAGTCAACCTTCCATTCTTCTGTTCCTCGCTCCATTCGGAATCGTGCTAAGCCATTTTTAGCTGGGCATTCTCCTTGAACTTCAACTGTACCATTGGTTGACCCCAGAAGGAATTTTAGGGTATACACACGATCTCGGGTTAAACCATATCCTAGAAGTTTCACGGCTACAAACTTCTTGTACATTGCATATACCTCTTGAAAAACACCAGTGACTTCATTCAATAGGTCAACATTAGTAGCATTCAAAGGCAGCACAATTAACTCAGGCGGTGGTGATGGGTGGTCTTCTTTAGGATGGTCAGAAAGCTTCACGTGACACCAGATCTTAAGAGCTGAAGGCAGCTCCGAGGTCATTTGCTCGATTTTGTAATCCTTCATAAATTGCTTACAGTCAAGAAGCTTTCTGGCTGAATCAGCCACTGTTTTCCTATTAATCTTTGGTCTATATTTGATCATTTTTTCAGGGTGAACAATTGAATTAAATAAGAATGTCAAATCAGAAATCACTTGCTCTTTGGAAGGATGGCTTGCAATAGAGCTTAATCCATTAGGCACATGAGCCAATCTGTCAAGGATTATATAAAACATCAGCTGGGTTGACACAGAAGCAACTATTCACATAAAAGACAGACCATTACTCTTACCTGAATTCAATAGCACTAGATGTGGGATTGCATCGAGAACAAACTACCATTCCATTTGCAACTGATTTCCCTTGCAAGTGCTTAAGACTGAAGTCAAGAAGCTCTGGGGATCCAATACGCCTACCCACTGCCCCTTTAAGAGTTTGCCTTGTCACCCATTTGGCCTCATTACAGGCACTTGATGCAAGCAATACCTTGATCAAAGCCTGCTGCACATCTTCAACATCGTTTCTCGTCCATGAACATAATAAACTACAGGGAGTGGTCTGTTCATGCAGTTTAGCAGTCTCTGCACTCCTGGGCTTACGAAAATTTAGAACCAATTCCAACAAAAAGGAGAAGAGATCTTTCATTGTGCGAAGTTCAGTTTCAGCCAAAGACTGGTAAAGAGAAATAACAGACCGTACAGGGTTATGAGGTCCTCGATCCTGGAACGATAATGAGGACAAGGGCATGTTGGACAAGTTATCTACTGCCATTTTGTATGCATCTTCGGTAAGAGCATAGCAGCCAGTCCCAAATTCATAACCCCAATTACCATACCATGAATGCCCTCTGGCAATTGCATGAAGCAAACGATAATCCAGCCCAAATTTCTTGGACAAATCCATCACAGTAACCTTCCTGTAAAAATTTATAGCACAATTAACTACGAGTAAAAACCAAAATCTGAAGCAAAATGTGAGAAGATTGACAAATTCAAATTTCAAACCTAACAGACAAAGCTGCACAAAGCCTATCCCAGAAACCCATAATATCAGATCCAGAGAGAAGCGACGAGCCACCTTCTTTTCCATTAAGAGTAAGCAAGTGACCATAACCATTAGCATGTACAACACCATGCAGAAGATGTGTGTTGTTCTCCTCAAGTTGATGATACAACCATTCCTCAAGATCATCAGCAGAAATGTCAAAATTACATGAGTTACACCTGCAAAAATATCAAACCACACTTTCAATCCTACAATATCAATAAAAAACAGTGTCAAGGTTGGGACCAAAAAAATGAAATTGCTACCTTGCTTCAGATAATTGGAGAGGAGTTCCACATTTAGTGCAAGGTCTTTGATATGCTGCATTGGCATCAGTTGTAGACCTTATTATGAAGTGATATCGCTTTCGACACACAGGATGAGCACTCCATCCTTTGTTTTTTTCAATCAACAAACAGTCAAAGTATCAGAACTCAACTTTATCCATAATTCCATATCCACCAACCAACCACATCACATGATCCCACACCAACATCAACATCATTATCATAATACTAATAATAAAGTTCATAAATAATAAAAAAAAATATCTCTACACTTTATAATAATTATAATAATCATGATAATATTAATACATCTTCAAAGTTAACCACTATGGTTTGGTCTGACTTTTTTCTTGACAAAATTACAATTAACAATTCAGCTTTTTAAATATAAATTTACGCCTAAATTACAGCAAATTTGAAAACTGACAATCTATGAGTTCAACATTTTTTTTTTCAAATTTAAATTGAAAAAACAACATATAACATAATTATAACAACAACAATAACTCTAAGTTCAGCATTTTTTTTCAAATTTAAATTGAAAAATATAACATAATTATAACAACAATAACAAATGTACCTACGTAGTTTGAAAAAAAAAAAACTGTAATATAGGAAAAAAAGCATATACAGTAGAGCCAGGTGAGTACATCAAAATAAAATTAAAAAATTAGAAAATTAAAATCCTCCCCCCAAAAAAAATAGAAAAAAAAAAATCCTAAGAACCGAGAATCTGACTCAACGATTCAACTCACCAACAACACGACATTGATCACAATAAATCGTCCTCGACCTCGTAACATCCTCTTCAACAATGTCAAGAGTAACCAAACCAGACGAAACATCACCTCCATCACCAACTTCTCCAACACGAAACAAGATCTGCCACGTCATCAGAGAAGGAAAAAGCTCAGGAGGAAAAGCAGACCTTGCATGATCAGACAGAAACCGGTAAACACCGTTCCGGAACGGCACGGCGGCAGAAGCGGCGGCAGAAATATCTCCGGTGGTTGGGAATGAGAGAAAATCGTAAAGATCGGCTGTGACTCTTCTTTTGACTCGCTTGGTGGGTCTTTCGTTCATAACCATGGTATGAGAGAGAGGGAAGAAGAAGAGAAGAATGAAAGAATGAGAGATCTAAGGGTTGTGAGTGAGAGTAGAAAAAGGGGTTTGAGGAAGATGAAACGGTTCAAGTGGCGGCGGAAGGTGGAGAGTAAGAAAGGGGGTAGTGGTGTGTGTGAATGCTAGGGTTTGTTTGTTTTTTATTTTGTTTTTTATTGTTATTGTTATATATCCGGTTATGAGGGGTGTGATGTGTCATACAACCCTTTTCTTTGTGCCTATTCCCTTGCACTTTCTCTCTGTCTCAACAAACCGCCTTTGAATTTCTTCAATTTTTTTTTTTTTTTACTATAATGATAATTTAAGGAAAAACAATTATAAGTTTGTAGCTTTTAAACTTTTTCGCGTTAAGAGAGTCTTTAACATGTTTATTTTATGAGAAATGATATTTGTACAATCATTTTCTAACAATCTTTTGACAACTTTCTCTCTCATATTCACATTATATTTTTATTCTCTCTCTTTCTTTTTCTTTCTCTATTGTTCTTGACCAATCATAGGAGAGAAAAACAAAGTTGTCATGAAAGTTGTAAGAAAAAAATGTACAAATATCACTACTCTTATTTTATATTTATTTCTAAGATAAAAAATTTATTTGTAGATTCTTTAATCAATGTTTTGGGAATACTGTTTAACAAAAACTTAATAGGACAAACTTAGTCTATCAAAATAGGTTGGTTAACAAAAACTTAATAGGACAAACTTAGTCTATCTAAATAGGTTGTATATAGTGATAAACAAGAATTATTATAGTGAAATACGTGTTAATGTCAAATTAACCTATTTTTTTTTTAAATGCATAGAAATTTTAATAATTGAGAAGGTCCCGTAAGACTTCAGAAATAATACAAGGGGGTGTTTCTTCCAACCAGATCATATTGGGCTCCCTAATAGCTTGTTGGGCTAGTTTATGGGTTGCCTCATTTCCCTTCCTACCCACATGTCTGAAAGCCACATGTCTAAATTTCATTGCCCTACACTTGATTCCCCTTATCACATTTCCCACATAAGTATTGGGTATATCATCCCTCCCGTTTAGAATTCTGATGTTTTTTTCATAGTCAGATTCGAAGATTACTTCCATGAATCCACAATCCGCCACAAATTCTGCTGCCAGGTATAGACCATATGCTTCAGCTGCTGCCGGATCAGACATGCCAGCCATCTTCCACGTTGCTGCTGCAAGAACTTCCCCATCTTCATTTCGGCAAATCACGCTTAATCCCCAGGTGTTTACTTCTGTCAGATTTGCATCTGTGTTTACCTTATACCAGTTATTTTCTGGTTTCCTCCATCTTGTTGGATTGGCGCTTTGATTATGTTGTGTATGACTGGAGCTTGTTTGCATCATACTTGACTGATTGTTGATGTTGTTGCATGTTCTGTACTCTTGAATCATTTTGCTGCTACGACTGATGGTGTCTTCTATACTGCTTGCATAATTGTCAAATATGAGTTTCTTTCTAGCATACCACAAGTTGTAGATAACTGATGCAGCATAGGTTATAGTTTCAGCATTCGTTGTTTGAATTAGATTTCTGAGCCAATCTTTGAAATCAAATTCAGGACTATCTGGAAACTTTATGTTGATGATTGATCCAAACTACACCCTTTGCGCAAAAGGGCAGTTCATGAATGCATGGTTTAAGGTCTCTAGTTTTGTAGCACATGTAGGACAACGTCATTAAGAATCCTCCATAGAAAGTCTTTGTGTCTTGGGATAGTGTTAAGACCCCACATTGACTTCCATAGACCCTGATTATTAATATTGTTTGAGGGTCCAGGAGTCTGATTATAGTGTCATTCTCTAAATAAAATTGTATCCAGACTTTACTGAGTAGTTACCATCCTTAGTGTACATCCACATGAAGTTGTTCTAACTCTTCTTGGACAAGTGGAAGTTGGTTAATGTTGTCACTTTCAAAGCTGAGAAAGTGTGTATCCAATAGAGACTGATGCCACCCTTTAGGTTCTGTCATCATAAGGTCCTTAACTTGACTAGTGGTTGATGAGCTGTTGTGAGGAGTGAATATCTTGAATCCATTATTTTGAGGTAGCCAGTTGTCTTCCCACACATTCACCTTATGACCATTCCCAATTTTCTAGTATCCTCCTCTCTGAATAACCCATTTGGCATGGCATATGCTGCTCCATATAAAACTATGATTATGACCCCTTCTAGCTTTTAATACATCAGTGTGGGGAAAATACTTTGCTTTTAGGCAGTTTGTCAGGAGAGAGTGAGGGTGTTTGATAAGTCTCCAAATTTGTTTAGCCAGTAAAGCTTAATTGAAGTTGCGCATAGATCTAAAACCTTGACCTCCTTGGTATTTTGACCTGAAGAGAAACTCTTTTTTTCTCCAATGTATCTTCCTTTTTTCCTCATTCCCTCCCCACCAGAATCTACATATCGCACTTTCAATTCTGTCACAAATACCTTGGGGGATGAGAAAGGTACTCATAATATAAGTAGGAATTGCCTAAATAACAGCCCTTATTAAAACTCCTCTTCCTGAGAAGAACAGATTCTTTTCCTTCCAGCCCTTCAGCTTTTTTCTTACTCTTTCCATAATGAAGTTGAAAATTTGATTCTTGGATCTACCCGCTTGAGTAGGGAAGCCTAGGTACTTGGAAATGTTATCAGATATTTGGATTGGCATGTGAGTTTGAAATTCTGACTTGATACTTTGTAGAAGTTTTGGGCTGAACACCATCTCAGATTTTTGGAGATTTATCTTTTGGCCAGAGATGCTTTGATATTCTTTAAGAATGTCCATGATATGGTCTGCCTCTATTTTATTAGCCCTGCAAAACACCATACTATCATCAGCAAAAAATAGGTGAGACAAGGCAAGGGCTTTTCTAGTTATTGAAATACCATGGAGTTTTCCTTGTCCATGATTTTTGTAATGAGCCCAGAAAGCACTTCTGCGCACAAGATAAACAAGTATGGGGATAGAGGATCTCCTTGTCTAATACCCCTCTTAGGCTTAAAGCTGGGTGAAAGATCCCCATTAATAAGAATAGAGAAGGATACACTTTTGACACAGAGCATAATAGTGTTAACCAAATTGTTAGGGAAACACATAGTAAGAAGAGTTGCCTCCAAAAAATTCCATTCAACCCTATCATAGGCCTTTTCCATATCTAGTTTGATTCCAACAACACCTTTCTTTTTGTTTGTTGGGGTTTTTAAGTAATGGAACGCCTCATAAGCAATAATGGTGTTGTCAGTTATCAACCTATTAGGGATAAATGCACTTTGTTGGGGGCTAACAACATCAGGGAGAATCTGTTTTAGTCTATTTGCTATAGTTTTAGTTGCTATTTTAAGCATAACATTACATAAAGCAATAGGTCTAAAATCAGAAAGAAGTGTAGGATTTATTATTTTAGGAATAAGACAGAGATAAGTGTGATTGATATTACCCGGATCTCCATTGTGATTTAGAATATTAAGTACATAATTTGTGACATCATTACCAATGGTGTCCCAATAAGCTTGGTAAAATAGGGCAGGTAAGCCATCTGGACTAGGGGCAGCTGTGCTCTTCATTTGTTTGATAGATTCACAAACCTCTTCAGCAGTGAATTCTTGTAGAAGATAAAGTTGTTGGTCTTGTGAGATTCTGTCTTTAACCACATCCAGAGATTGCTGCAAGACTGTTGGGTTAGCAGTACCAAATATAGTATTAGAATAATTAGTAAAAGTGGATGAGATCTTTTCATGATCACTCCATATGTTACCATGGGGATCCTGAATGTTATTGATGGTGTTTCTTTTTTTTCTTTGAGAAGCTTTAATATGGAAATTTTTTGAATTTTTGTCCCCTATTTTGAGCCAGTTAGCCTTTGCTCTCTGTGCCCACTAAAGTTCATCCTCCTTCATAAGGTCATCTAAGTTCCTTTCAAGATCCTTAATCTTCTTAATAGTAAAATCATCAGGGACAATATGCTTAAGCTGCTTGAGTTCCTATTGTAATTGATTTATCCTTATAGGGATATCGCCAAAACTTTCCTTACCCCAACTGTGGAGTTGATCTAAAGTAGCTTTAAGCTTACTGATAGTGTCTCCTGAACTATGCTTCTAGGAAGACTTAACAATATGCATGTTTTTGTTGTTTTGAAGCCAAAGTTGTTCAAACCTTGGAATATATCTTTTTTTCCTTGAAGATCTGCAATTAGAGTTAGGCCAAAATTCTAGAAGTATAGGGCAGTGGTCAGAAGCATATCTAAGAAGATGATTATTAGTATGGATAGGAAAATTGGTAACCCATGTATTAGTAGCTAGAAATCTGTCAAGTCTCTCTTGGATATGGGACTTATTAGCTTGATTATTAGCCCAGGTAAACTTTTCACCAATATATCCTAAATCAATAAGATTACAGGTATTTAAAGTATTGTGAAAGTTAGTCGATAAGTTGGTATCAATAGGGTTACCCCCCAGTTTTTCATCAGAATTCAAAACAATATTAAATTCACCAAAAATAAGCCAATTATCATGTTGATGGCTATTACTAATTTCTTTAATAAGATCACAATATTTTTGCTTTTCATTGTGAATTGAAAAGCCATAAAAGCCTGTAGCATACCACTTAATATTAGAAATAGAGCAAGAGATATAGCAGTCAATGAATCTTTCATTAGAATTGAGAATAGTCAGATTTACATCAGATTTCCAAAGCATAACTAGACCTCCTGACCTATTCCCATTAGTTTTTGCACAATTAACGAGATAGTAATTAGGCAAACTATTAGAGCAAAGCTTAGATTTGAGATTAGGATCTGACTCACAGAGTTTGGTTTCACTAAGGAAAACCATGTATGGGCTTTGGACCTTAAGGAGCTGCTGGAGAGCTCTAACTGCATGAGGTTTGCCCAAACCTCTACAGTTCCAAGCTAGGATTTTCATAATCCTTGGCTAGCCTTGTTATCAAGGCTTGCCATTTGACTATCTGTAGACACTGACTGTTGAGACTAGGGAGAGGGTGTAGTAGGAATAGCTTTTCTCTTAAGTGGATTTAAGTACTGAAATGTTTGAGCTGGCTTGTCATGCCTGGTAGATGAGCTAGTGTTGGATGCTGCATGTTGACTCTGCCGATTTTGACCTTCGCTGAGCTTTAGATTTGCCATCATATCAAGCATTTCCTTGGGGATAGAGCTGAAAAGGGCCCCACTCACTGATTTCATGGGATTGCTATGGAATTTTTTGTCCTTCTTTTCATGGATTCTTTTTCCATAAACATTAGATCTGAGTCAGGGGCCTCTAGGGTTTGTTGTTCCTTCTGGTAGTATAGCTGACTCATCCTCACAGTTTTCTGAAGCATGTCCAATCAACCCACACTTGAAACAGAAAAGGGGAAGGTTCTCATAACGAAAGTCCACCCAGTTTATTCCATCCTTTTCATTACCAATATACATCCCAGCCCTAATTGGGTTTTTGATATCAAATTGCACTTTGATCTTGATAATTTTTGCATTATCAGGATAGTCATATATGGAAGCTTCCTCCACTATTCCAATATGTGCTCCCAGTTGGGTTCATATGTCAACAGTTTTACAATGAAGGGGTAGTCCCCATACCTGTACCCAAAGGGGGGCATAATGAAAATCTAGGTCTTGAACGTTTGTATCTCTGTTCCAGAGATGTAGCTTCAACCAAACGTTCCTGATGATCCATGGAGAACCCTTTAGAATTCTATCGATGTCTTTTTCTTTCTCAAAGGAAAATTAGTATAAATTGTTTTCCAATTCTGTGATCTTGAATCCTGCAGGGCTGCACTAGATGCCCATGAGTGAACTGTGTAATAACAGTTTTGGGATTTGTTTTGTAGTTAGAAGTTTTCCCAATATGCTGTTTGTGCACTATTTAATTCCTTCACCCACAACTTCATCATCATACAAAAAGAATGGTCATTCTGAATTCATGCTTGAATCACTGGATTCTTGGTTTGTGTTTTTTTGATGTGATCTTGAATTTACTCCTGCAGGTGGTGTATGGAACTCCTGATAGTTGGGCTGGCCACCACTTGTAGATGCCTCTGGATCTGGAAATTGTTCAGTAGTCATGAAGGGGATGTCAATTTTCTGGATTTTGAGAGGTCTGTGAATACAGTTATTTCTGATATCATTGTGGTTGCTTTGCTGAGGGTTGATAACTTCTTTCCCTTTGCGTGTTTCCATTTTGACAGGAATCAAGATTCTGAATATGGATATCAAAGGTTACCGTGATTATGGTGAATCAGGGATATAGGGTTGAAGATGATGGGATATGGTTGGTGAAAAAAGATCACTACTGGAAGAGATTTCCAAAATATAAGGAGAGCAAGGGTAAAGAAGCAGGTTTACAGGAGGCAAGGATAATAAAGGTATGGAGACGAGAGAGCCCCAGTCGATGAATAATCCATCCAAGAATTAGGGTTTTGGGATAAACAAGAAAAAACCAAAGAGCTAACATAGAAGACGCGCACTAAGTGCAAACAAAGGGGTCAACTACCCAAAACCAGAAAGAATTCTGATTGAGGAAGTATAACAAAGAATTGGTGGTAGATTAAAAGAAGATGGAAAAAATTAAGAAACAACGATGAGGAGAATTTGTATTGATGAAACTTGTAATCGTAATCATAAAAGAAAACGTATCTAATCGCTCCGCATCTCGAATTAACCTATTTAAAAGTAGATAAAATGGAATGTTTAATGACTTTAATACGAAGTAGGCTTGCAAATAAGCTTATAGGTTGGGCTAGACTTTTATATAGGTAAGGCCAACACATAAAAATAAGAATTTTATTCTTCTCCCAACAAGTTTTGCTCAAACCCAACCAAACTGACCAAAATACCCATGCGTTAGTTAACTAACACATGTGTAAAATTATTCGTTAGTTAACTAACGCGGCGTGACTTAAGTCACGCAAGTGTTAAACTCAATGTGATGTATCTCAAATAGAGAGATTAACACATGCGTGAGTTAACTCATGCTAGTTTTAAAATTCAAAAAGGGAGCACAGACTAACATAATAACATTGATTTATGTTAGTGGAGTTAATAAGAGACATGACATTGATTGATGACAAAGAAGATAAAACGTGGTGGTTTATAAGAGACATTAATTGATGACAACGAAGTGAAAATATGGTGGTTTGAATCACCAATAATAGAGAAGTTATAGCCATGTGGCAGTGTGTTTGTGAGCTCAGTGGCTATTGTGGCAGTGTGTTTGAGACAAGAGACAGATTTAGATTTTTGAATTTGTGAGCTCAATGTTATATATCCACATTTTGAATTTTAAAACTAGCGTGAGTTAACTCACGCGGCGTGAGTAACTCACACATGTGTTAATCTCTCTGTTTGAGTTATGTCACGTTGAGTTTAACACATGCTTGACTTAAGTCACGCAGCGTGAGCTAAGTTGCGCAGATTTGCAGGGGTATTTTCGGTATTTCAGTTGGGCGCGAATGTTTTGTGCGCGGAGAAGAGCAGAATTCAAAAAATAAGCCTACGAAAGATCAGACTCAGACTTACAAAAAAAATTCGTAGATCAGGCTCAGACCTATCAAAGTCTGGTCCGGCCTATGAATCTTATAAATATGTTAGAATATAACACAATCAAATAAATATTTCATACACATTGTTTTTATTATAATGATGATAAGCTTTTTATTATGATAAGATTTAGTTGATTTTTTAATTAAATATTTATATAATATTATACAAAAGATAACAATGTAAATATGATAGTTTAAATGAATGGTGTATATATATTAGCATCAAGATGAATGTAACGCCCTATTTCTATTTAAGCGATAAAACACGCGAATAAAGCAATTATTCAAGAAATAGACGCTACGTCTCAACAAAATCCAAATCATCATGCATATATAAAAATATCTCAACAGTCGCAGCGGATACAAATCATACATCTGCAAAATATAAATGCCATGATCAATACACATAATCATATAAATCCTCCAAATCCCGACAAATGGGTAAATCTCAACAAAATAAAACAGAATCCAACAAAACATAAAGACACCGACAACCTAATCAGAGCCTAAACCTACGACTCCAAACAATAGCGGAGATAGCTCCCGCTATCCAAGCACTCACCAAAAGCCAACTACTCCTGCACAACATCTACCCATCCATACAGACAGGTAGGCGGCAAAAACCATTGGGGGTAAGCTTTACATTAATAATAATCAACAAAAACAAACATAAGCATTCAAGGATTCATACATATCACATATACATAACCATCCCTCCTAGAATACTAGCATCACATGATTATTATCCCCCATTACTTGCACCTCAAGCTATCACATTACTAACATAGCATAGCAAGCATATCCAATCTCTAAACAAGTCATCGACATAAGTTCATCATTTATCAACAACAATCAATGAAAGGATTGCTCACCTTATTCTTCACTTAGCATACTTAACTCAACAAGTACAATTCATCATTTCAAAGTTATAAGCAAGCAATCATCATTATCAAAGAAATCACCACATCATATAAATACTTATACAATTCTCACCTCATTACTATTATCAAAGTATCTATCATCAAATAGGTTCACCAAGTGTATAAGTACAAGCAAGTGAGACATGCAATTAAAACATAGTTCAATTATTCACAACCATCAACAAAATCCACCAATGAACATATACACCAATTCACACAATCACAACAATCACCAAATTTCACCAATACACAAATTCATCAAGTCACATATTCAATTATGACACAACTCATCAACCATTCAAATGCATGCAATGTTCTAGACTCTTTTAGATGCATGCGGTATTGTCACCAACAACGTCTAGGCCGTCACCCCATGATGCTAACTGCACATCATATGTAAGAGTACACCTCCTCTTACAATTCAACTATGTAAAAGTACACCTCCGTTTACATTTCTCATATGACTCAATATGACTATGATGCAAGGACATACAAGCAAAGACCCAATAATGCAAAAACTCCAACATATATATCCACCAACAACAATGTAAAAGTACACCTCCTTTTACATTAATCAACTCAACAACAATTTCATTATCAAGTTTTTACGTCCACACAATCAATCAAGTCATAATTCAATTAAGAGTCATCACCACATTATCATCAACATAATCATCATCATAATTATCAACCAACATCAACATCATCATCATCATAATTAACATATATGCATTACTCAACATCAACTATGTTTAACATATGTGCATTCACCAACAGTATCACCATCAATTAACATATATGCATTAATCAACATCAGCTATATCATATAGTTCAACAACTCCATACCATTTCTCACAATTCAATTAATGGAGAAAATACAACACATTTTGATAAACATCATATTCAACACCTAACATTCACTCACATATCCTCATATAATCATATAAAACTATCCACAAAAGATTTGCAAAGCAATTGGTCTTAAAGATTATTTTCGACAAAGTTCGTCTCTCATTTCACAACTTTAAAACAATTGAGACAAATAAATCAAGACCAAGCAAATAAGACCCAATGCCTCAACTATGTATACACCTAGACCACATATAAGTGCAGTAGAGTATACATGTGTGTTTCACCGGCTAATTACAACGGAATCATAAAATTCACAAAGTTCGTCTCATGGTATCATTTTGCAAAACCAATTCATTTACAAAACAAAACCAAGTTAGATCCATCACCTCATAGGTTAAATACCATTAAACACCTTAATTGAACTTATAAAACTCAAGTTTCGAAGCTTGGAAACAATCCATAAAGTTTGGGTCGACTTAGAAATAGTTATGCGGATTTTTCGTAAAATTTCACCAAGACCTCCTTGGAGTATTTTCATCATAACTCAAACCAAAAATCATTTTCAAGTCAAACCAAAGCCACTGGAAAGCTAACAAAATTAAAACTTTCATGTTTACACGGAAGGCCAATTCAAAACAGAAATGTGTGAAAAAGACGCAGGAATGCGAAACAGGGGATGCTGCCACTGTGCAGCTCGCCCCAGCGAGTAAACTTCTCGCGAGGCGAGTAAGCCCACAGAGAGCACCTCCTGCTCGCCTCCAACTCGCCTCCAGCTCGCTGTGGCGAGTTGTGAGAGTACTGTTACGAGAAAAACCCATTTTTCACCCCAAAATCCCAATTTTGACTTCCCAATGCTCAAATTTGATCCCAAGGTTTGTTTAAACATTTCTAAACATGAAAAGACACTCAAATTCATATAAAACTTGCACCAAAACAATCCTTTAAACAAAATCACCATTTGACCCATTTTCATGAAAACCTTCAAGAACAACACAATTTCATAGCAAGCTCAAAGATTATGATTACCCAAGGTTTCAATCATCAACAACAACATCTCACAACATCAACAACAACAACCAATCATGAATTCATCACAATTTATCAACAACAGCATCTCATATCACCAATTTTGGGCAAAAACACAAAGCACACATATATACATAACTTGAGCATGTAATTTCATCATCAACAACTTAATTAACATCAAATTCACATACCCAAACATTGCATCAAAGCATAAGCATGAATTTCACCAATTAATTCCACAATAATCAATTATTCAAATAAGCACTTATGTAAAGAATTAGGGTAGAAGCTACAACTAAGTGATTATGATTAAAGTCTAACCCCCTTACCTTAATTCTTCACCAAATCAAGCCTAGGCCTCACTTTAGCTCCAAAGACTTGAATCTCTATCCTCCTCTAGCTCTCTCTAGCTTTCCTTCTTCAAACCCTTTTCTCATCTCTTGCCCTTTCTCTCTCTACCTCTTCTCAATTGTGAAAAAATGAATATGTAAACCCTATTTTCTCTAAACACTAAAGTTTATATAGGCTCTACATAATTGGGCTCAACTCACAATGCCTTAATGGGCCTAACCCATTATTAATTTAATTCAAAATGTTTCTACCCACTTAACGGTAAAATGTAATAATAACGGTCACTTACCGATTGTAAATAAATTACTACACTCCCTAGTAACTTAGTAAAATAATAACGGCTCTCACTAAGCACTAAAAATAATCCTCAACAAAATTACTAAATTACCCCTACTCTCAAAATGACCAAAATACCCCTGAGTCCAAAATGACCAAAATACCCTTCTAACACCGAATTCTACAATTCCCAACTAAAAAATACACACAGAGGCAATTAATCACATAAGAGCACATATAACACACATAAAAATAATTAAATTAAATCTAGCGAAAAATCGGGCTGTTACAATGAACACTAGTGTGTCTTATATTATTTGGTTCCACGTGTCCAACTTTTTTAACTTTTACTTGTTTACCTACTTTTGAAGTTTGATAATACTTTTTATTATTTTATATTGTTGGCAACAATTAAAAAAAACTCAAAGGTCATCGTCATTCATCACTGTTGTACCAGTTCTCTCATTCATCTCTTCCACTTCACCATCTATCTTTCTCTCCCCACTCACTCCATCGTTTTCTGTAGAATCACAACCCCTTCCTTCCCACCCTCCACATCCTACATTACTAAATCCACCTCCATCAAGTCCAATTCCCCGGCCTACACCATAGACTAGTGACTGCACCATCTCCCTGGATCGTTATTATCTTAAAGACATCACCCTCATCCTCATGCATCATCTTAAAACACCACCCATACTTTCAATTATAATCGTCTTACACTTCTCTAGTTAACTTCACTCTTAGGCTCACCTTCACTCTAAAGGAATTATTTCTAAAGAAACACTTAGGCATACCTCCATAACCTAGGAATCACCTCTTTCTTATCAGCTTAAAGTCTTTAACTCACCATTATCATTATTTCTAACGTTATCCTTCACTTTATCTTACACCTTCTTATTTTTAATTACATTCGTCTTATCTCTTCGCTTAGCATCTTCATTTATCTTAAACCACACACCATTTTAATTGTTAATCTTGGTTTTATACTCTTCTATCCACTTATATATGAGGCTCATTACTATTCTAAGGAAACTACCTTTATCATCATCAATTATTCTAAACCATCGCTCATTATCTCTTCTTATCATCGTCTTGTACTCCTTTATCTAATTCATGTTTTAGACTGGCCATTGTTATAAGGGATCACTTCTAAGACACCTAAGCACACTCCCCTAACTTAGGTACATTGATTTGGGACCCTAACCCTCACTTCTGTAACACATTATTGTTTCAATGATGCTTTAGAGTCCACTGAAGGAACTGTGCTGAAATTTCATGAAAATGCAATATAAACCCATATGTAGTATGTTAATCATATCTCAAGTTGTAGATGTAAAAATGGAGGCAAACAAAAGGCAACTGAAAGCTAACATCTATATCTACAACTTTCATGAAGACGCATAAACTCAACTCAGAACATAAAGGGGTGAAAAAATTGGTTTTCTTAAGGTTGGGAAAAGGTGCACGACCGTGCACCCCCAAAACACACAAAAATGAAAAATGGGCAGAGGGAACATACACGGTCTTGCTCAGTGCACATGTTGTGCAGAAATTGCAAATTTTGTGATTATTCACCATGGGAGCTTTCCTAACTCCGATTTTGACCCCAAATGCACCCAAATCGTGGAGAAACATCTCCCTAAGGTTACCCTAATATCCAAATCCAAATTTTTTATATAATCCACAAAATTGCAATCATCTTTTACTGGTTTAATTCACTACTCAAAGATCTAGTTATTTCAATCATTCTCCTTCGTCCTATATCCACCATCACCACACCTCTATTCCAAACTCCGCCAATTCTTTCTACTGATCTTCTATGATTATAAAACACATTAATTCTCATCTAACTATGCCTAATCACAACATCTCCTCTCATGATTAATTCTCTAATCAAATTATCTAATCATTGGTCTCAAAACCCTAATTTGCCCTTCACAACCCCAATCACATCAACACTTCTCACAAGAATTCGTTCATCATCATTCACTAGTCATAATTTTTATAATAACAACAGCAAATTCACAATATCGCCACTATAATTAAAATTCACAGTTATAACAACACAAAGGAACAACTATAATGACAACAAATTCACATAATCATGATTACAATTAAACTCATAGTTGTAACAACACAAAAGAATAACTATAATAATAACAACACTAAAGGATAAGATATACCAAGGATTCATCGTCGGAATAAAACATCGAAAAATTAAGAACTCCTTACTTCCAGATGGAAATCCCCTTAAGATGAATATAACTCGCAGAAATAGTGATTCTTATGGTTGAATCTCTCCCTAGCCATCTCTCTATGCCTCATTTGCCTCCTTCCCTCTTGAAATTCTGGCGCTCGCTGGACAGATGTCTAGGAAAACAGGTTCGGCAAGAATGATGTCCTAGACAACATGTACGACAATGCACCACAATAAACAACAAATAAATTAAAGTGCAATTAAGAAAGAACATAGGAGATTTGATAACCTAGTTCGGTGCAATGTCACCTACATTTGGAGGCATCCATGCCAAGAAAGGAAATCCACACTTATAGTATTGGTTTGTAGTCTTATGTGACCAAACCTTGTTCACTGCCTTGACACCTAATCACTACCTGTTAATTTCTATCTAAGACTCCCCCTAGATATGAGATCCCATCTCACTTTCTCTCAACCACCATCCCCGGTGATTGGCTTAATCACGATTACAATCAAAATAGGAGAACAACTTCAATAAACAAAACCAACTCTTGCAAGATGCACTATAACTGTTTACAAAAGAGAATATTACAACTTAACTAAACAAACCAGCTCTATGCATCAAAGCAACACATAAAGAGGTATACAAATAACAAAGACAAGACATGAAACCCCAATACTCTTTCTCAATATGACGGCTTCGATCAATTTTCACAAGGGTTAAAGTTTTCCTTTATATAGCTAGAGTAAGCATGCGTTTTTTCTTCACGGGCTAACCAAATCAGCAAACCAAAACGTATATTCGATATTCACAATTTTATATGAAAAATATATTATTTCCTAAAATGTTTAGGACATTAACTTCAAAAACACGACATATCAAAACCAACATGAACAAGTTTATAGAAACATACGCCTCTTGGAGCACAAGCTACGTGAATCAAATCTTCAATGATCTCACGCGCAAACACAATCTTCCAAGTATGCGAAATAAAGTACTTCACCTTAAGCTAAGATGTCATACTTACATGTCTAGGACATCTGGTACAATATCGTTCTAGAACTTCTTGTTTTAACAAAATGCAACCAACACATAATTAAAAACCCAACTATCTCCCCATTTGGCAAATTTTGGCTAAAACAATCTTTATCTAGAAAACCAATGTGTGTAGGAGGGAACAAGAACAAACTTCCTTCAAAATCATGCTTTAAAATAAAAACTTCATGAAGGAACAAACAAATCTTCAACACTACTTCAAAAATATTCTTCAACAAGAAATAACACACAAATAAAAGCTTCACCATGTCATCAGAGACACTCAACGGTGGAAATAATAGCACACCCAAAATTATAACCTCCATAGAAAACTTCATACTTATAAGAGAAATAAACTCCACATAATGCTTCATGCATAAGGAGAAATACACTCCACATAATACTTCAAAAAATACAGGGAGAAATAAACTCCACATAAAATAAAGATTTCCTGAACATCAAGCATAACATCAGACATAACATCATGCATAGAAATCAGAATATAAGACCAACTCTTCAAGACACACACATGCTAAGAGATATTACGATTACTCCCCCTTTTTAGCATAATTTAGTAAACCTTCAGATCACATACATATAAGTAGCAGAAAAATAACATGAGTACGAAATATTACAGACCATAGTACATAAGTGCACAAAATCCAAAGTTAAAGCTCAAAACAAAACAAAAAACATACAAAAGCAAAGAAAAATCAGAGAAACTTAAAAGTTTTCATTGGATTCCTCTTCATTTCCATCCTCTCCATCATCTACATCATAATTCTCATCACCCTCATCTTCAGCATTGTCCTCATCATCCTTTTCTTCAAACAAAACCATAATCAGATTATCCACACTTATTCTCCTAGCAGTGCTGGATTTCTTAGTCTCACCAAGAGTCTTGGATACTTCCTTAAGCTAAGAAAGCACAACTTCCTCGGATAAGGAACTCCCAACATCCCTGTTTGTTTGCAGAACATTGTATGAGACACATTCCCTTACATGATTTCTTTGTGAATTACATCAAAATACCCTAAAATTGCTATATTTCGGGAAGAAAATAATTACATGACTCAAATATAGAAAACATTACAAGTGTCCCGAAATCATAAGCAATTGTTTTCATACTCCTTTATTCTGGATGAAAAACCTACTGAAAATGAGCAAAAACATACTAAAAATAACGTAAGATGACCTGTCATCAGTGTTTCACTGTCCATCTTACCGTGAGCCCCTTCGAAATAGGTAATTTGACCATTCCTCCCCAGTTTTATAGTCTAACGTCATTGACAATTTCAACCTACTTTGCATGCTTTAAAAGTGTAACCTTTCGTGGGTTTTTTGCTGGATATAAAAGGCGACTTCCTCCTTAAAACCAATATTTTGTCTTTCTTGCCTCTTATTACTCTTGTATTTCCTCTTATTCTCATTTTCTAGAGTTTGTATAATACCCACACTAAACGTATCTAGAAAGTTTAGCATGTGCATTAGTTTAGTACTGGATACATTAAAATTTACAACAATAAAACTTCGAATGAATATCATAAACAACAATGTGCGTTCGTACACTAATAATACAACTCAACTTTTCTAAAGTATAATAAATGCATCCTTGAATATCCACATCATCCTGCAGCGGGTACGAACGAACACTTGCTGAAACATCCATTCAGCTACTAGCTTGCCATGTGATTATCTGAAACAAATAAGGATTGGGATGAGACATAATGTCTCAGTAAGTTCCACCTAACCCTAGGCTATAGGTAACCTCGGGGGAAACCTACGGTCACCACGTATCAACAATACAACCTGCCGGTTGATTATACGTGTGTGGGGAATTGCACACTTAGACGGTCGTGCATACTAGGGCTGTCATAAGATTCTTCTTCCTTGTTATAGGCTTCACTTCTTATTCGTGGCATGGCAGTTAAGGGAAACTAAGACCGCAATGCCAAGATACGCTCTACGCATCTAAACCGGAAGATTTGGGGAAACCTAAGATCGTCATCGGTATAACTTTCTTTGCTTGCTTCTACTTGCATGATTATGTTGTATCTAACATCATATTATATCTTATCACAAATAGTGATTCTTGCTATCTTACTAGTTCTTGACGATCTACGTCAAGGCTCTATGACATAACATATAAATGTCTAATCAATATGCATAGTCAGATTCATTGATTATGTTAGCGTTGAACAAGCAAAAATTATCTGAGTTCATTTTACGGATTAGTTCCGGGTGGAGTAACCCCGAAAGTTAATCCCTTACTACCGGTGAAATGCCTAGCTAGGGTGCACCAGACTCCTTTAGTGACGTGCGGGTCCCTTACGGCTTACCCCGTTCCCCTTGGAGAACCTTTTATATCCGACCTTGGAAGGAATACAAAAGACACGACACCTTAACTTTGACTACTTAGTGACATACGGCTCCCTTAGGGCTTAACCATTCCCCTCGGAGAACCCCTTGTATCCAACTTAGTGTGGATATCAAGAGACATGGCACTTTCATTTTAAAAAGTCTTTGTCTTATGCATGAAAGTTAAACTTAAACATGCTATCTCATTTACATCGGATCCTTAAACGATCCAACTAGAGGTTAACTTAATGCTTGCTTAACTTCTTGTGAATCGATATCTAATCGTCCACATCTTAGCATAATTAAATCTATGCTTGACTATCTAGTTCTTGATAACTATACCGAGGCTCTAGTTCCTTCCCTTTTCTTAAAAGATTAACTTGCTACCCGATTCATAACATAATTCTCTCGTTTGCCATGCTTTGTTAACTTGTCAAATACTTGCTTCTTTCTCAGAAAAACCTTGCTTAAGAATATCAAATAGGACCTTGGTTTGAGGGATTTATTTTTATAAAAAGACTACTCGAAGAAAAACTGAGCCGGAGCATGCCATCAATGCCTAAAGAGAGCAAACAGTGCATTGCTACACTGTCTACTCGCCTAGGCGAGTAAGCTTGCTCGCTGTGGCGAGTTGAAGGCGAGTAAACACCCCTTTCTGTGGGTCTGGCTCTACTAGCGAGCTACCTGCTCGCTGTGGCGAGTTGTGACAGTCCAACACTTGTAAAAATGGTGTTTTTGACTCAAAAGCCTCAAAACCAAGTGTCTCTATGCATATTATGACTCTAGTGGTCATATAAAACCTGTAAAACAATCTCAAGACAAGTATTCACAAGCATAGCAAGCATGGCAAGAAAATTGTAACTAATCTAATACTTAAAAACCCTAGAGTTCATATTATCTTACAAGAGTAAAACACATAATTCCCAAGGGTGGAAAACTATCTAGGAACTCACCTACACATGATTCTTGCAACAGCTCCAAGTCCCAAGCTCAAGCAAGCCAAAATCCTAGCTCTTGATCCATTTACTTTCTTTGCTCATAACTTTTCCATCTTGATATTTTCTTGCAATCTAAGTCATCATGATCCCTTATTGATCATCAATCTTCATGTTTATATTCCAACTCAAAGCTTCTTCACCAAAACCCTAATCTCAAGAGAATCTCTTTGTGAGGAAGAGTAGTGATATCAATCCATTCCAAATTTCTTATTAATTCTTTGATCAAGGTGAAACCATAACACGTACAAACTCAAGCTTCCACTTCACCAAATAACAATCCCTAGCCTTGAATCTCTTCTAAAGAGGAGAAGAATTGAAAATAAACTTAATCCAAGTTATCAATCTCTTGTAGAATTACAAAGGAACCAAAACTTGATCATGAATCTTTGAGGAAGAAGATTTGATGAATTGGTAAGGTGGGGAGAGAAGAGAGAGGCCGATGGAGAAGAGAGAAGGGAGAGCCAAAACTCTTTCTCTAACCTAGAGAGAGAAAGAAGATAGAAAATGGGATATTTTGGGGCCAAAACCAAATAAATATCTCTTTCGTGTGAACTTACCAAAATGCCCCTGCCTCAAGTTTGTTAAATCCGACTCTGATACATAACCCATATTAAGCTGATATCACATAATAAATATTTCCCATTAAACTTACTTTCCATGAACTTAATCCTCTGGCAGGATCGACTGGTAATATTCCGATACTGTCAAGCGGGATATTACAGTTTGTTCATCAGACGAGTAACAGTGGCGTAAGTCCTTACCGTCGATTCTAAGCAATTGACGGATTACCTTGGTGTTCTTATTTCCTTTTGATGGAGGTACAGAGAATGCAAAGTTAATTAACGGTAGCCTGTGATGATAGGATATTTGACGATATTTTAGCTATGTTTTTGAGTCGTTTTAGTGTAGTTTGAGATCATTATAGATATGTTTTAGAAGCGTTGCTTATGGTTTAAGGGAAGTTTTATATTGTTTTCATTTGAGTCCATGTAATTATATTTCTTCCCAAGACTGGAAACTCCATAGGTGTTTTGAGCCATTTTAGTGAGAAATCATGTAAATCGGTAAATCAGACATCATACGGAGTTATGGATGCAAGATTATGAATAGGAATGAAGTTCAAGAAGGTTTTTGAAGGCAATTAAAAAATAACAAATGAAATGAGGGGATTCCACCCACCATTGGGAGGCAAAGTAGTGTAAACTTTGGCCATTTGAGGCCAAAGCATCAACAATAGAATTGCCTTCCCTGTAAATTTGAGAGCACGTTTACAGGGAAGGCTTAAACTATCCCTTGCAAAAAAGAACAATAGCCCTTCCCTTTAGAAGCCGAATTTTAAATAAACAAGTACTCCATCTACTGTTAATATACAAAGGGAATGCCACATTAGAGGAAATATCATAGACAACATGATGAGAATGACTTTATAGCCAAAATTTCTACCAGTTCATCCCCATAGCTTTCTCAATAGCCGACATAGCTGCACAAACTTCAGAATTTCTAGTCAACTAAAACTAAAACTTTAAGTACATTTAGTAAAATATTCTTGCATTAATATTAATTATCATCTTGAAACAAAAATATTATTAATCATTTTTGTAAATATAATTTATATCTAAATAAATAGAGGTTGAACCAAAATAAAAACATTATTTTATTAATATAAAGCAACAATAGTTTATTGACCACACCAAAGTAACGATACAAAATAAAATAAAAGATGAAACTAAAGAAAATTCATAAATATCATATTGATGATAATCCTCATACTCTGTCTTATCATAGCTAAGTTATTGCATTATTTTTTCAGGAATAATATTAATCTGAAATTAAACTCTGGATCTCAATAGCACCATTCTTTTCCATTCCACAGATTGGACAAGCTTTGAGTGAAGCTTCACACGCTTTGCATGAAGAAAGATGCCTGCATGGTAGAAATAAGACATCTGAAGAGCTTGTGTTACATTTTGGACAAAACATAATATTGTTTCCACGTCTAACACGTTTTTCAATTCTTACTTCATCATTTTCACCGCAACATGATTTTGCATCATTTTCCATAAACACCCTTGGTTTTTTCTTCTCCTCTTCCAGCTTGTTATGCAAGGTTATTATCATCGCTTCCCTTTCCTTAACTATTTTCTCAAGTTCTCTTTTCTCAGCCTCAAATCTTCTCATGAGATTTTCCATTTCTTGTGCTTTATTTGCAGCTTTTGCAATTTCTTCATTCTTTATTGCCATAATTTGTTGTAAAGCCACTTGTAGCTCCATTTGATGTTTTTGTAACAGCAGGTTCATTTTATCATTCTGTTACCAAAACAAAGTCATTAGAATAGACAAAGCAAAGCAAAGCACATTTTAATGAAAGGAAAAATAATTAAATGTAGTTATAAATGACACATGAATTGATAACCTCCCAAATATTATATCTCGTAGAGAGTAAGACACATTAAATAAAAATATATTATTTTATTTTATTTTATCAGTCTTTTTCTTGTTCAAAATTTATCTTGTTCAGAAATTATGATACATATAAATTTTAACCTGATTATTGATGACCTGGTTTGTCTCTTTCACTTGTTTCTCAAAAAGAGAATCAAAAGTTGGATAACTTAAGATGCTTGAAGCATGAACATGAGGATTGGAAGTGGGAAGAACATGGCCTTGCCCCTGTTGTTGATATTGTGGTGGATGATATTGTGGTTGTTGTGGTTCATTATGTTGTGGATGTTGATATTGTTGTAACTCAGTGAGTCGAACAAGGCGATAGCCATTGATGTTGAATGAAAAGCCATGATTACCATGAGAGTGCGGTTGCATGACGAGAGGACGAGGTTTATTTTGATAGTGATAGTGGGTGTGTAAACATACATGTATATATATATTTGAAAAATTGTTTAAACAAATAGTAACTCCTAAATATAATAACTTTTTTTTTGACCAATCCTAAATATAATAACTTCACAATTCAATTTTTTTAATTTTATATTTGAATATAAAAACAATTAATGAGTGTCCAATATGTATCTGGTCAATGGTACTCCCTCCGTTTTAATATGAGTGTCATTTTAGCAAAATAAAATTGTTTTAAAATGAATGTCATTCTCACTTTTCAATGTAATATTAATTACTTTTCCCCAATAGCACCCCTTATTTATTACTATGCACACTACTTCTAATGTACCACATTTTACTTTAATTTATAATGATGGAAAATGCACCACTAGTTAACAAGGCTATTTTAGTAAAAGTATCATGTGTATAGACAACATTATTGTATTTCTTAATATGTGTGTAACAATCTTAAACGATATTCATTGTGAAACAGATGGAGTAATAGTTTAACATTATAACTTCAAGGGACAAAGTTCAAATCCTCACTTAGACAGCTGTAAAAGCATTAGTTCCACCATTATTAATAATAATGCTCCTTCAACCCACTTAGGTTGGCCTGATGGTGTTGCCTTGCGATCTTGCAGTGTGTTCCTCATCAAGGTCTCAAGTTTGATTCTCACCGGTGCCAATTTGAACGGACTAATTTAGCTTCTTCAAAAAAAAATGCTCCTTCACAAAAAAATTAAAAAATTATTAAGTCAACTTAAATACCATTTAATACACAAAACTAAACGACACATTTTTTTATTGACTAGAAAATAGAAAAGTCCAAGAAAATCTGCAAAGGAGAATAAACGAGGAGCCAAAATATTGAGGATATGGCTCAATAGTTTATCTTGAATTTTCTTTACATATGTTGCTTTTTCTTTATAACTATATATCCATACCAATATATAAAGCGAATACATCTAAATTTTAGATTGTATCTTTTCTTTCCAATTTTACCCCTTCATTTAGACTATTTTATCATTTTTATTTAAATAATTAGTTAAAAATTAAGTAAATCCTACTAAAAAGGGAACAATCCAGAACAAAAGGAGGAACAATCAACAAAAATAGAAACCATATTTAACACCGTAATTTTTTATTTATTTTGACCTTATATTAAAAAATATTATGTTTTGGTGTAACATTATTTTTTTCTTCCAATTTTACCCTTCACTTCATTTTTTTACTATATTATAATTTATCTTTCATTGACAATAAAAGCGGAAAGACGGGCATGTTAGTGCCCATCTTGACTCTAGTGATACATAATAACGTTTAATATATTTTTTTGTCCCTACAACTTTTATTCTTCATCTCCATAAAATCGTACTTCTTAGTCCCGATAAAATTATCAAACAATTCGTTAAATATTTTCTCAAAAAAAAAGCTCAAGGATTTATTCAAAGTTTTCATAAATAGAAGAATTAAATTTTGAGAACAAGAGGTGAAAGTAAGAAAATCACAACGAATGAGTCAAATTTCATTGAATATCAAAAATACAAAATACCATCACTTAGGTTTGTCAGTTTATTTTGTCAAAAAAAAAAAAAGGTTTGTCAGTTTATAAAATTCAAAATATGAAGTTTTAAATCAAGTCAAAGCGTTATTTATTAGACAAAATGTAGTTTCCGAGAATACACATTTTTAGGCTTTTGTTCTTTTTCTTCAATATAGGTTTAGTCATTTTATTAATTACAAATTCATTGTTGTAATTTTTTTTTGATGAACCAGGAGCTTGGACAGGCATCAGGAGGCATCATCGACATCCCAACTAGGTTGGCACCCCGAGATACCTCCATCCTATGCCGCCAGACTCAAGAAAAATTTTATTAAAAAAAAGGGGAAAAATAATTACAAAGGAGGGGGGACTAGGCCAATACCCTCCAAGAAACAAAAAACAAAACAGACAGAAGCAAAACAGAAAAACAACATCGTCCCTTTAAGGGAGTCTGAAAGTAGGAAAACCACATCTATCCCGAAAGAAATCAAGCTTCAAATCTATAGGAAGATGATCCAACCATACCGATCCAGCAGATGAATGCCCCAAAGAAGCCAATTTATCCGCACAGCTATTTCCTTCACGGTAAATGTGCGAAGAAATTACCTGGACTCCCAGCCGACTAACATTGTGCCACCTGTTTCTTAAAACAATAGGAACCAACGAAGGTTGTGAAAAAATTAAAAGAGCACTGGTGGAATCACTCTCAAGCCATATATTTCTCCATCCTTTTTTAGCAGCATACTCCATAGCTAAAATAATTCCCATAACCTCTGCATAAAAGACAGATTGTAAACCAATATTACAACGAAAAGCTCCACGAAAAGTACCTAGATAATCACGGAACAGCCCCCCACAAGCTGCATGTCCACCAACCACCGATCCATCCGTGTTAACTTTTAACCAAGGCGAAGAAGGAGCCTTCCATAATACCGTAATAATTTCCTTGACATTGCGACAATGAGGAGAAACCGCAAAAGAATCAAGGAAAGGGAAGTCCGAAGTCAAGCACTTACCCTTAGAAATATTTCCTGACATTGCAATTGCAGCGTGAATACGGACTTTAGATGAATGCAAAGTGGGCGTCACCGCTTAAAAACGCAAAGCATTACGAGCCCACCAAATAGTATGAATTGTATGCAATATTGCCGCTAGGAAAATATCGGACACTTGCGAAGAGCACATTGCTGGTCTACAAGAGAGAAGAGTCGCAATAGAAGAAGTATCAATGACACAATTAAGCTTAAAACCAATCCAATCCCAAAGATGAGTAGCAAATTGGCAACGGAGGAAAAGGTGCTCGGAAGATTCATCGGATAACAAGCATAAACTACAAACTGACACCACAATGCAGCCACGGCTTCTAAGATTCTCATCCGTAGGCATTCTACCGTGACGCAGCCTCCAATAATTAAAAGAATGAGCTGGAGGAACAACAGCGTTCCAAATGATCTCAGCCCATGGCAGAGAAGCTGTTTGCGGACATAATTTTTTTGTAAAAGAAAAAGTATTGTTGTATTATTTGTCATATGTTTTCATTATGTAGGTCTCACATAAAATTAGTCGTACCATTTGAATTTCAATTTATTAGAGTGTGTTTTGATAAATCTGTTGTGACATATTCAATATCAAATCCAAACCCTTGGCCATACATATGCTCTATTAGAAGAAGAAATGATTACTCATAGAAACTTTGAAGATGCACTCAACAAAGAAGAGATATTTTGGCAATAAAAAGCAAGATTGAAGAGGCATTTAGAAGGAGACATGAACACAAAATATTTCCGTAGGATAGCTAAAATCAAAGCCTAAGCCAAAATGATTACATCCCTACAAGATGGTGAAGATGTGCTCATAGAAAAAACACAAATAGTTGAACATGTGATATCATATTATAAATCTATTTTTTGCACTAACTTGTTTTTCAGGAACAATTGCTTGCTAAAGAAGTTATCCCTCAAATTGTTGAAGATGATGTTAATACAATGCTCACCATGCTACCCTCTCATTAGGATATTAAAGCTGCAATTTTTTTACTCAATAAAGATAGGGCTCCAGGTCTTGATGGATTTGGAGCATACTTTTTGTAACGCCCACACTAAATGTATCTAGAAAGTTTAGCATGTGCATTATCTTCAGTACTGGATACATTAAAGTTTACAACAATCAGTCTTTGAATGTATAACTATATACAACAATACGCGTTCGTACAATCAATGATACAATACTATCTATCCAAAACATAGTAAAACACTCTTGAATCCATCAGAACATCCAGCAGCGGGTATGAACGAGTCCTTGTTGAATATCCATTCGGCCACAAGCTTGCCACATCCTGCTAAACCAACCTGTTGATCTGAAACAAATAAGGATTGGGATGAGACATAATGTCTCAGTGAGTTCTACCTAATCCTAGGCTATAGGTAACCTCGGGGGAAACCTAGGGCTACCACGTGTCTACAATACAACCTGCTGGTTGATTATACGTGTGTGGAACTTGCTTACTTAGACGGTTGTGCATACTAGGGCTGTCATAAGGTTCTTCGTATTGTAGGTTATAAGTCTTGTCTTATACTCTACATGTCATGGCGGTCAACGGAACTTAGGACTGCTATGTCTAGATACGATAAACGCACCAAGACCTAATCATGAGTCATTCATGACATGTTCCTGAACTGGACGATCGAGGAGATACTAAGACCGTCGACAATATATCTTCATAACTTGTTCTATTTCATAAGCTTGTACATGTCTAATAACATATCATAATCGTATTCATATCATGTTCATAGTCATTCATTATGTTAGAAGTTAGCGTGTAACAAACAACATTATCTTGGTTCATTTTACGGAGTGTATCGAGTGGAGTAACCCCGAGTACAATCCCTTACTTTACCGATGAAAACCTAGCTAAGGTACATCAGACTCCCTTAGTGTCGTGCGGGCCTACCTTGCAGAGCGTGTCCCGTCCCCCCTGGCGTGAACCTCTTGTATCCCCCTGGCGTGGATATCAAGAGACACGACACCTACATCTTGCTTAAAGTCTTGTTCATACATGATGACTTATACTATTACTTGCTTACTTATTTACCATGGGTCCGTGATCTACACGATTAGCGGTAATATGCTTACATAGTCATTCTTGTTCATGGTGAAGAGCTTATACTTATCAATTCATGTCTTGACATACTTAGGGTTCATGCTAACATTCTAGTTCTCGACGGTCTACGTCGAGGCTCTATGGTTTTTCCCATTCTTAGTTCATCTCTACCCGAATGTTCATGCTTAACTCTCTTGGCCATTCTTGTCATATATGTTAAGATTATCCATGATTTTCATTTCAAGAATCGATCGATGTAATGTGCAATGATTTGATGATGTTTATGGGTTTTAACGTTGGAAAGTATTGCGATAAAAAGCCTCGGACTGCACTACAGGCCCCATGACAAGCTAACAAGCCAAAGAAAATGGGATATGGCAGAGCCAACTCGCCTATGGCGTGTGCATATGGGGAAACTCGCTATAAGCGAGTTATTTCGCTTATGGCGGGTTTCTTCGGGTCTGTAGTGCGGATTTTGAGTTTTTGACCCCAAACTCATCCAATTCGATCCTACAATGCACCATATACATCCAACAACTTATATAAACATTAGGAATAATCTTGCATGGCAATTTTAACATTTAAATAACAAGATTGGACATTGGGTACTAAAATCATATCATTCTAAACTTAAAACAAATCCATGATTTTTCTTACTAGAATTGCTCAAACCAAAGGTAGGTTAAACTATATAAGAACTCACCACAATCCAAGCTTTAACAAGAATCCCACAGCTCCTAATCAAAACCCTAGCATGCAAGCTCCTTCTTGAATGGAGGGAGAGAAAACATGTTGAGCTTATCATATTGGAATCACCATTTGTGCTACTACTAACTCATGATCAACCAATGGAACCATGAATGGAAAAGAATGGATGATGGAGGAGGGATGGGGGCGACAACCCTAGAGAGAAGGAGGAGGAAATTTGCCCTTAAGAGTTTCTAGAGAGAGGAAATAACTTGAAAAATGAAGATTTCTAGCTCCCAACACACTTATATACCCTTAGCTTGAAAATACCAAAACGCCCTTGTCCTAAACGTGCATAATTCGATACTGGTAATTGAACGTGTGTTTGATCACCACTACATGATCACATTCTTCGTTGGATAATCTTTCATGGGCATTCGTTTTCTGACACACATTCGACTAATACAATTCCAATACTGACGAATGGGATGTTACACTTATGTTAATTTTTCTGAGACATAGTGAGAGTGGATCTCATTGAAGCTATTTTATAGTTTTTAACTTCTAGTTGGATTTTACATGGATTCAACTCCAATATTATTGCTCTGCTGCCAAAGACTCAATATGTTATTTCAATTGATCAATATAGATCAATAGCAATAGCTAATTTTAAATTTAAAATTATCTCAAAGATCATTGCAGACAGGCTAACTCAAATAATGTCATCAATCATTTCTCAGGAGCAGATGGGATTCATAAATGATAGAAACATCAAAGATTGTCTTTGCATTGCCTCTGAAGCAGTAAACTTACTTCACAACAAAGAATATGGAGGAAATCTAGCTCTCAAAATAGACATAACAAAAGCTTTTGACACATTGAGGTGGCCATTCTTGCTGAAAGTCTTAGAAGATTTGGATTTAATGATGTGTTTTGTAACTGGATACAAGTGATTTTGAAGACAACATTTTTATTTGTTTCTATTAATGGAAAAGAACATGGTTATTTTAATTGCACAAGGGGGTGAGATAGGGTGACCCTATCACCTCTCTTATTCTACTTGGCAGAAGAGGTTCTCAGGAGAAGTATCTCAAAGTTGGTGGATGATGATAAGATAGATCTCATTAAAGGAATAAAGACACATCAAGGTATCATCTTACTATTTCTATGTTGATGATTTGATGATTTTTTTTCAAAGGGAAAATAGTTGGATTACATGCCCTAAAGGACTTATTCAAGAGATATACATTGGATTCAGGATAGATTATTAATAATGGAAAGTCAACAATTTTTTTTCTACTTTTATATCACAGGCAAAACTTAATCACATTGTAACTTTGTGAGATCTTAAAATTGGCTATCTTCTTTTTTATTACTTGGGAGTCAAATTTTTTAAAGGAAAGCTAAAAGCTTGTTACTTGCAACCTATTGCTGATAAAATAAACTTTCAAATTGGATGGGAAGTATTCTCTTCATGGCTTGAAGAGTTCAACTAGTGAGATCGGTGATTCAATGTATGCTTATTTACATTATTTCAATTTATTCTTAGCTTGTATCTCTTCTAAATGATTTGGAGAAAAGAATCAGAAACTTTATTTGGAGTGGTGATAATGAGAAAAGGAAAATGGTTACTGAAGGTGAGAAAAACACAAGAAAGGGGGTTACTTGAGTTGGCTTTTTTGAAGTCTTTTTCTAAGTGTTTAATACTGGTCAGAATCTGACTCAGAGTGCAGCGGAAATACAAAACACAAAGATAAAAGATATACATATATATATATATATATATATATATGTTGAGAGAGAGAGGGAGATAGAGAAAACAGACACAAACAATTTTATACTGGTTCCTCCCATAACACAGGAGTAGTCCAGTCCCCTTGCACTTCCAAGGGATTTATCTATAATCATTCATGATTATAGTTGCTCAAGGACTCTTCCAAGAGACTTCCAGTGCTCAAGCACACTTGCAAGAGACTTCCAATGCTCAAGGACAACTCCAATAGACTTCTTTCGCTCAAGCACACATGCAAAAGGCTTCTTTTGCTCAAAAGGCTCCCCTAAGAGACTTCTGTTGCTTTAGGTTTCACCTAGAGACTTATATTGCTTAATCATAACTGATTAAGACTTTGATGACAGGTCATCTTACGTTTTTCTTAGTATGTTTTTCAGTTTATTTTAGGACGAAATAGCAGCAAAAAGGAGTATTAGAACGATTGCCTATGATTTCGGGACTTTTGTATTGTTTTCTATATTTGAGGCTGTAATTATAGTTTTCCCGAAACATAGAAATTTGAAGGGGGGGGGGGTTTGAAGTAATTCATGAAGAAATCATGCAAAACGGCAAATCAAGAACAACCAAGGAATTGTGAAGATTCAAGAGACAAGAATAAAGATTCAAGAGGCCTCATAAGACTTACAAGTGGGAGGAATTATGTTCCCAAAGTACCGAGGCAAGTTATTTGAAGACGAAGGCCTAAAAACGACAAAAAATCGGAGATTGGGCCCGGAAGAGAGGCAGAATGCGCCTAGGGCATTTGAAATGCGCCTAGGGCATGAAAACTTATTTCATGCACCTAGGGCATTTCTTGTGTGCCTAAGGCATGCATGGGGAAATGCACTATGCGCCCCATGCATACAAAAAGTCGGGGCGCAACTGCCTTTTCCTGCTTCCGTTTTAGGTAAAGCCCGCACTTTTAGCCCAAACCAAGGTAGAAAACTCTCACTATAAATACCAGCCTTCCTCATTCAAAATTTCTCGTTCAGAGCTGGATCAGTTCAAGAGGAAGGCGACTTTGGAGCTTCGAGAGAGTTTCTATGTTCTCCTTGATTTTCTAGGGTATGTTTTTATCTTTAGTAATTTGTTTTTAGCTACCATGTGTAACTAAATCTTTTTAGGTTAGAGTTCTAAGATAAACCTCTATATATTTTTGTTGGATATTTATTTAATTTAATTTGTCGTTTATTTATTTTATTTTTGCTTTTGTCCACTATAGATTTTTATTAGATTATAGTCTTGATTTCTGTGAGAGGTGCAACCCTAGATTAGGTACTTAGGTTGTGACAGGACCTAATATTGCTATCACTAACCAGATGCTTATATCTTGATATTTATATCCCTTTATTGATAATTATCTGTATAGGAAGTAAGTGATTATTAATTAGTCAAAGATACCATAGAAATTGTTGACCATAGACGTAGGTACCCAGTGGCTAGAACCCATTGGGTCGTGTGGTGAATTAACGAAGCTAGGAATTAACTGGTTAGTAATTAGGGAAACAAGCACCTAGCTGTCCGACTTAAAGCTATAACCTAGTAAGACCATTCTCTTGAAACCCTTAGTAAGATAGATGTAGATTAGGGCTGCCCGTTTGTAGAACTACTAAGTAAGCTTAGAGATAGTGTGATATGAGTGTCCTAAGATTCATAGATGGGCAGACTTAAGGGAACCTTGACCTTCATTGCCTTAGTTTGGCCTAATGGTGTTGCCTTGAGATCTTGGAGTGTGTTCCTTATCAAGGTCTCAAGTTTGATTATCACCGGTGCCAATTTGGACGGACTAATTTAGCTTCTTCAAAAAAAAAATAATGCTCCTTCACAAAAAAATTAAAAAATTATTGAGTCAACTTAAATACCATTTAATACTCAAAACTAAACGACACATTTTTTTATTGACTAGAAAATAGAAAAGTACAAGAAAATCTGCAAAGGAGAATAAATGAGGAGCCAAAATATTTAGGATATGGCTCAATAGTTTATCTTGAATTTTCTTTACATATGTTGCTTTTTCTTTATAACTTTATATCTATACCAATATATAAAGGGAATACATCTAAATTTTAGATTGTATCTTTCCTTTCCAATTTTACCCCTTCATTTAGACTATTTTATCATTTATATTTAAATAATTAGTTAAAAATCAAGTAAATCCTACTAAAAAGGGAACAATTCACAACAAAAGGAGGAACAATCAACAACAATAGAAACCATATTTAACACCGTAATTTTTTATTTATTTTGACCTTATATTAAAAAATATTATGTTTTGGTGTTTCCAATTTTACCCTTCACTTCAATTTTTTACTATATTATAATTTATCTTTCATTGACAATAAAAGTGGAAAGACGGGCACGTTGGTGTCCATCTTGACTCTAGTGATACATAATAACATTTAATATATTTTTTTGTCCCTACAACTTTTATTCTTCATCTCCATAAAATCGTACTTCTTAGTCCCGATAAAATTATGAAACAATTCGTTAAATATTTTCTCAAAAAAAAAAAAGCTCAAGGATTTATTCAAAGTTTTCATAAATAGAAGAATTAAATTTTGATAACAAGAGGTGAAAGTAAGAAAATCACAACGAATGAGTCAAATTTCATTGAATATCAAAAATACAAAATACCATCGCTTAGGTTTGTCAGTTAATAAAATTTAAAATATGAAGTTTTAAATCAAGTCAAAGCGTTATTTATTAGACAAAATGTAGTTTCCGAGAATACACGTTTTTAGGCTTTTGTTCTTTTTCTTCAATATAGGTTTAGTCATTTTATTAATTACAAATTCATTGTTGTAATTTTTTTGTAAAAAAAAGTATTGTTGTAATATTTGTCATATGTTTTCATTATGTAGGTCTCACATAAAATTAGTCGTACCATTTGAATTTCAATTTATTAGAGTGTGTTTTGATAAATCTGTTGTGACATATTCAATATCAAACACAAACCCTTACATATGCTCTATTAGAAGAAGAAATAATTACTCATAGAAACTTTGAAGATGCACTCAACAAAGAAGATATATTTTGGCAACAAAAAACAAGATTGAACAGGCATTTAGAAGGAGACATTAACACAAAATAATTCCGTAGGATAGCTTAAATCAAAACCTAAGCCAAAATGATTACATCCCTACAAGATGGTGAAGATGTGCTCATAGAAAAAACACAAATAGTTGAACATGTGGTATCATATTATAAATCTATTTTTTGCACTAACTTGTTTTTCAGGAACAATTGTTTGCTAAATGTCATACCCCAATTTTTGACCTAAGGTCCCACATTCATACGCCGTTTGACCCTAAAAAGTCCATGACTTTTCAAAGGAAATTTCGGCAGGGAGGTATTTTAAAATACCTCATTTTCGGTTCCGAGTCGGGCCCTCTTCTCTCGATTTATATTTTTTATTTTTTGTCATCTTTTATTTTTTTTCTCTAAAAAAAATTTCCAAATTTCTTTATTTCATTTTTAGTTTCTGTTTTATTTAATTACATTTTTTAGTTTATTATTTTCAGTCATTTTTTTATTATTTATTTGTTTGTTTTAATGTCCAATTTTTAGTTTATTATTTTTAGTCGTTTTTTATTTTATTCGTTCTAATTAGTGTCCAAAAGTCCAATAAGTCCGAAAATGCCCGCAAGGGTCCTAAAAAAAATTTCTTTTATTAATTCTCTTTTAATTTTAATTTTTAGTTTTTATTTTTAATTAGACATATTTTTTTCTTTTACTTTAATGACTTTTATTTTAGTTTTTACTAATTGTCCAAAATGTTCAAAAATAATAGTGTCAAAGTTCAATGAGTCCAAAATTAAAATGTCCATGTCCAAAAATATCTTTCTCTTCTCTATGCCACAACTTTAGGAGCAAGTCACAAAAGTCAACACCTTTTTTCTTCTCCTCAAAGTCATTTCCTTTTTGGCAAAACCCTAATCCTATAAATACACATCATAACCAACACACAAGACACACACAATTCTACCCATTAACAACACAATTTTTCACAAAAAAATATTCCCAAAAAACCTCTGAAAACCTTGCAGCGGCAGCTTTCTTTCATTCATTCATTCATTTTTTTTTCTTTTTTTCAATCAAAAGGTGCAAGCCAAAACACAGCACACTCATATTGTCTTGCTATTCTCTCTTATATTTAGGTGTTCCTTTTAATTTATTTGTATTCTTCATTGCTGTAGCTTGTGTTAATTGTCTTTTCATATGTTTGAAAATCCAAATGATTATAGATCTAGTATAAAACGCAAGTTAACTTCTTGATTGAACTTTGTCAAAACTATGGTTCAAATCAATTATGTTTATATACACTTGCGAAGATCAATTTCCTTGCAGGCTCACTCGGCTGGTTTTGATTATTTTTCATGATATTTCAGCCCTTTAGTACTGCAACATCTCATTTATACTTAATTTTCATACGTTTTTTTTTTATTTTGAGCAAACAAACACTGTACCTTAACCGTGTGTGTTTATATGCTTTGAGGCAATTTTTGTTTGTTTGTGACACCAAATTAGTTTTAGTTTGAGGCCATGTTTATCATGATACTGAATTTAACCGTGTATAAACTATTTTGGATTCAATTTATGTTTTTCTTGGTCATTTCATATTGTTTCTATACTATTATTTTGGTTGCTTTTGTTTGTAGTATAATTTAATTTAATCTTTGAATTAAACGATAAACAAAGGTAAATAATAATGCTTTGTTTGATTTATTCAGTGTTTTATTATCTCATGCATTTTTTTATTCTCCTTTGCATTTTAATTTCTCTCCTTTCTGCATTTTTTTTTATTATCATCATTTCTTCATTTAGTCTAGGTTTAATTATTCTGCATTTTTTATTTATTTATTTATCATTTTGCCATTTATTTTTATTGCAAGACTTAGCATGTAATTAGGTCCAATGTAAACTATAAATAAAAAAATAGTGTGTGTGTGTTTTATTGCTTTATATATTATTATTAGGGACTTTGTGATGATCCAACGTCACCATAAGTCCACGCGCATTTATTTTTTATCGCTCCGTTAGTTTATGCCTTAATCAAATAAATCAAACATCAAAAACTTTTTCACAATAAACCTTGGTTCCAAGAACCAAGTGATCTTTCCTTTTTTATTTTCTTAATCAAATTCTAAACCAACTTAATCATATTTCAAGTCTATTTCCTTTTAATTTAAAAAACACAAACAAGCTTACTTGCCATTTGGCTTTTTCTTTTAAAATCTTTTCAAAATTAATAAAAAACACAAAACCAACAAAAAATCAATTTCTACCCGAACTACGTGATTTTGATCCTTCACGGGTACGTAGGCAAAGGATTCGTCCTCTCAATTTTTTTCTTTTCTTTATTTTATTCACCATTTACGTACATCTCATTATTTTCTTTCAAAGCAAGTTTAAAGCACAAAACGTTAAATAAAATCAAAAGGTTCTCGTAGAGTACTACAAATATTTAGGGTGCTAACACCTTCCCTAAATATAACCAACCCCCGGACCCCCCAATTTAAATAAAATTTTTTCAAAGTCGTGAAATAAAAGTGAGTCAAACGCTAACCAAATAGCTTTGATCTCCGAAAAATGACGCGACACTAAAGAAGTTATCCCTCAAATGGTCGAAGATGAAGTTACTACAATGCTCACCATGCTACCCTCTCATTAGGAGATTAAAGCTGCAATTTTTTTACTCAATAAAGATAGGGCTCCAGGTCTTGATGGATTTGGAGCATACTTTTGTTAATTTTTCCAAGACATAGTGAGAGTGGATCTCATTGAAGCAGTTTTATAGTTTTTCACTTCTAGTTGGATTTTACATGGACCCAACTCTAATATTATTGCTTTGCTGCCAAAGACTCAATATGTTATTTCAATTGATCATTATAGATCAATAGCAATAGCAAATTTTAAGTTTAAAATTATCTCAAAGATCATGGCAGACAGGCTAACTCAAATAATGCCATCAATCATTTCTCAGGAGCAGATGAGATTCATAAATGATAGAAACATCAAAGATTGTGTTTGCATTGCCTCTGAATCTGCAAACTTACTTCACAACGAAGAATATTGAGGAAATCTAGCTCTCAAAATAGACATAACAAAAGCTTTTTACACATTGAGGTGGCCATTCTTGCTGAAAGTCTTAGAAGATTTGGATTTAATGATGTCTTTTGTAACTGGATACAAGTGATTTTGAAGACAACATTTTTATTTTTTTCTATTAATGGAAAAGAACATGGTTATTTTAATTGCACAAGGGGGTGAGATAGGGTGACCCTATCACCTCTCTTATTCTACTTGGCAGAAGAGGTTCTCAGGAGAAGTATCTCAAAGTTGGTGGATGATGATAAGATAGGTCTCATTAAAGGAATAAAGACACATCAAGGTATCATCTTACTATTTCTATGTTGATGATTTGATGATTTTTTTTCAAAGGGAAAATAGTTGGATTACATGCCCTAAAGGACTTATTCAAGAGATATGCATTGGATTCAAGAGATATGCATTGGATTCATGGTTTGAAGAGTTCAACTAGTGAGATCGGTGATTCAATGTATGCTTATTTGCATTATTTCAATTTATTCTTAGCTTGTATCTCTTCTAAAGGATTTGGAGAAAAGAATCAGTAACTTCTTAGCTTGTATCTCTTCTAAAGGATTTGGAGAAAAGAATCAGTAACTTTATTTGGAGTGGAGATAATGAGAAAAGGAAAATGGTTACTGAAGGTGAGAAAAACACAAGAAAGGGGGTTACTTGTGTTGGCTTTTTCTGAAGTCTTTTTCTAAGTGTTTGATACTGGTCAGAATCTGACTCAGAGTGCAGCGGAAATACAGAACACAAAGATAAAAGATACATACATACATACATACATACATACATACATACATACATACATACCTACCTACCTACCTACGTACGTACGTACGTACATACATACCTACATACCTACCTACCTACCTACCTACCTACCTACCTACGTACGTACGTACATACATACATACATACATACATACATACATACATACATACATACATACATACATACATACATATATATATATATATATATATATTGTGAGAGAGAGGGAGTGAGAGAGAGAGAGAGAAAACAGACACAAACAATTTTATACTGGTTCCTCCCATAACACAGGAGTAGTCCAGTCCCCTTGCACTTCCAAGGGATTTAACTATAATCACTCATGATTATAGTTGCTAAAGGACTCTTCCAAGAGACTTCCATTGCTCAAGCACACTTGCAAGAGACTTCCAATGCTCAAGGACAACTCTAAGAGACTTCTTTCGCTCAAGCACACATGCAAGAGGCTTCGTTTGCACAAAAGGCTCCCCTAAGAGACTTCTGTTGCTTTAGTTTTCACCTAGAAACTTATATTGCTTAATCACAACTGATTAAGACTTTGATGACAAGTCATCTTACGTTATTCTTAGTATGTTATTCAATTTATTTTAGAAGGAAATAACGGCAAAAAGGAGGAGTATTAGAACGATTGCCTATGATTTCGGGACTTTTGTAATGTTTTCTATATTTGAATCTGTAATTATATTTTTCCCGAAACATAGAAATTTGAGGGGGGTTTTTGAAGTAATTCATGAAGAAATCATGCAAATCGGCAAATCAAGAACAACCAAGGAATTGTGAAGATTCAAGAGACAAGAATAAAAATTCAAGAGGCCTCATAAGACTTACAAGTGGGAGGAATTCTTTTCCCAAAGTACCGAGGCAAGTTATTTGAAGACGAAGACCTAAAAACGACAAAAAATCAGAGATTGGGCCCGGAAAAGAGGCAGAATGCGCCTAGGGAATTTGAAATGCGCCTAGGGAATGAAAACTTATTTCATGCGCCTAGGGCATTTCTTGTGCGCCTAAGGCATGCACAGGGAAATGCACAATGCGCCCCATGCATGCAAAAAGTTGGGGCGCAACTGTCTTTTCCTGCTTCCGTTTTAGGTAAAGCCCGCACTTTTAGCCCAAACCAAGGTAGAAACTCTTACTATAAATACCAGCCTTCCTCATTCAAAATTTTCTCGTTCAGAGCTGGAGCAGTTCAAGAGGAAGGCGACTTTGGAGCTTCAGGAGAGTTTCTATGTTCTCCTTGATTTTCTAGGGTATGTTTTTATCTTTAGTAATTTGTTTTTAGTCACCATGTGTAACTAAATCTTTTTAGGTTAGAGTTCTAAGATGAACCTCTGTAAATTTTTGTTGGATATTTATTTAATTTAATTTGTCGTTTATTTTTTTTTTTTTT
This sequence comes from Medicago sativa, assembly GCF_051527215.1. Lineage (NCBI taxonomy): Eukaryota > Viridiplantae > Streptophyta > Magnoliopsida > Fabales > Fabaceae > Medicago > Medicago sativa. The sequence continues at coordinate 31,874,132 of NC_140752.1, read as the reverse complement.
ATGCTTTTGTCCGTTATAGAGTTTATTAGATTATAGTCTTTATTTCTGTGAGAGGTGCAACCCTAGATTAGGTACTTGGGTTGTGATAAGACCTAATATTGCTAACACTAACCGGATTCTTATATCTTGATTTACAAAAAACTCCATGTCGAAACGATACTCTTTTTATTACTTCGATAAAACCGTGCACTTGCGGATTTACGACATCAAGTTTTTGGCGCCTTTGCTGGGGAGTTAAGTAATATTGATTAACTTTTTAGTATCGGTTAGACTAATTTCTTTTTCTTTTACCTTCAACTTATGGAGTTTTTAATTCTTTTATGCGAAGAAGCAAAAGTCTTGGTGAATTCGTTCCCGAGATCGAAAGATTCTTGCACAAAAGAAGGAAAGGCGCACGTAATAATAACGTTATGGCTGAGGAATGCACTCTAAAGGAGTATGCAACCCCTTCTACGGAAGAGCCACATGCTATTATTGTGTACCCAACGGTTGAGGGCAATAATTTTGAAATAATGCCTGCACTTCTTAACTTGGTGCAGCAAAATCAATTTTCCGGATCACCCACTGAGGATACAAATCTTCATATTTCTACTTTTTTAAGACTCAATGGAACTTTGAAAGAAAACCAAGAGGCCGTAAGGTTACACCTCTTTCCTTTATCTTTAAGGGATAGAGCTAGTGCTTGGTTTCATTCATTGCAGGTTGGTTCTATCACTTCATGGGACCAAATGAGGCAAGCATTCCTTGCCCGGTTCTTTCCCCCTTCTAAAACTGCTCAATTGAGGGATCAAATCACACGATTCACTCAAAAAGATGGGGAATCTCTATAAGATGCGTGAGAGCGTTTCAAGGAAATGCTTAGGCTTTGCCCCCATCATGGTTTAGAGAAGTGGCTAATAGTCCACACTTTTTATAATGGTCTTTCATATACAACAAAAATGATTGTTGATGCAGCTGCCGGTGGAGCTTTAATGAACAAAAATTACACAGCAGCATATGCTTTGATCGAGGACATGGCCCAAAACCACTATCAATGGACAAGTGAGAGAGCCATCACTGCTGTTGCTCCTTCACCCTCTAAAAAAGAGGCAGGTATATATGAGGTTTCTGCCCTTGATCATCTGAATACTAAGGTGGATGCACTCATTCAAAAATTTGATAAAATGAGTGTTATTTCTGTCACAGCTGCTCCTATGTCACCACCATGTGAAGTATGTGGTATATTTGGCCATACTGGTGTTGAATGCCAATTAGGTAGTGCTGTTGAAAGTCCCGAGCAGTTGAACTATACTCAATATAACCAAGGGATGAGGTCAAACCAATTTTTTTATAACAAAGCTCCTCATAATCCCTTTGGACAGCAAACAACACCACCCGGTTATGCAAACAACCAAAGAGTCCCTAAAAAATTTAGCTTGAAAATTTTACTAGAAAAATATGTTATGGATCAATCCCAGCAATTCAAAGAACTTAAAAATCAAACTGGATTTTTGAATGACTCTCTCGTCAAACTTGCATCAAAGGTAGACTCCATTGTTACTCACACTAAAATGCTAGAGACTCAAATCTCTCAAGTAGCCCAACAAGTAGCTACTTCCTCTCAAACCCCCAGAATCTTTCCGGGTCAAACTGAAGCCAACCCCAAAGGTCATATAAATGTGTTGGATATTTGTATGTTGGCTTCACTTTTGCCTAAAACAAATATTCACTTCAGATGTGGAACACAATGTTCCAACATCCAGGCTTGGTCTGTGCGATCTGTGCCTTGCCTATGTTTACGCACGCGTTCGCTTGATTGAAGGAATCCACACCAGCATGTGTTGGTCAAAACCGCGTGCAGTTATGAGAAGATCAGAACGATGTGATTTCCTAAGGGAATGTTAATGACTTAGGAAAGTTTTTTAAGGTGATGATAATGTGACTTTTAATGTGCCTACTTTTTAGGAGTTTCCTTATCCGACCATGTTGATTGAGTAATAAGTCGCTGGTGTGATCTGAAGCCTGATTGATGGAGTTGATGACGCGTTTGCTTCAGTATAAAGAGGAGGCTGCAAGACCTAAAGAATTATTCAAGACATTATTTTTAGAAATATAGTTTATCTAGGTTTTGAGTCTTTGTGAGTTCTACTCTTGTATCTGTCGATGCAAGCTTAGTTCTGTTGTATTGTGAGCCTTTTGTGTATCATCTTGATGCATGTTTAGGACTGTGCTTTGAGTTGTAACTTGTTCACTCCTCTAAAGCTTTTAAGCAAGGAGGTAGGTAGATTGTGTACTACACCGAAGTTGTGAAACAAGGTGTTAGTTGTCATGTTTTGAAGGTAACTTCATCTGATTTGATTGAGTCTGTAATCTGATAATCACAGAGGCTGTGGTTGACTGTAGGGAGTGAGATGGGATCTCAGATCTAGGAGTTCCTAGATTGAAGTCTAGACGGGTAGGTCCTAGGTCATATAGTGCAAACGTGGTTTGCTGAGAGCTATTGAATACGGACTACACTAGTGGATTTCCTTCCTGGCTTGGTAGCCCCCAGAGTAGGTGACGTTGCACCGAACTGGGTTAACAATTTCTCTGTGCCTCTTTTCTTTTTGTCTGTTATTTTGTTTTATTATGTTGGTTAGCTTAATGTTCTAAACATCGTATTCAACATCTGTTTCTTGTGTTTCGTGTTGAAACATCTCTTTGAACATCTTAAGTCTAACGTGCCAGAATTTCAATTGGTATCAGAGCAGGCACCCTACCTGTTTTCAGGGTGAGATCCAGAGGAAGGTATTTCTGGCAGTATGGACAAGGAAGGAGGGTTTGTTAACAGACCACCTCTATTGGATGGAACTAATTATGATTATTGGAAATCACGAATGAGTGCTTTCCTTAAATCTATTGATAGCAGGACTTGGAAGGCAGTGTTGAAAGGTTGGGAACATCCAGTGGCACTTGATAAAGATGGGAATAAAACTGCAGCTCTAAAACCTTAAGAAGAATGGACTTCTGTTGAAGATGAGTTAGCTCTTTCAAACATTAAAGCCTTAAATGCTCTTTTTAATGGAGTGGACAAGAATATGTTCAGGCTCATCAAAAAATGTGATGTTGCCAAAGATGCTTGGGACATTCTTAAAACATCTCATGAAGGTACTTCCAAGGTAAAAAGCTCAAGGATTCAACTCCTGACGACCAAGTTTGAAAGTCTGAGAATGCAAGAGGATGAGACTATACATGACTACTATATGAATGTTCTTGACATTGCCAATTTGTTTGATTTTCTTGGAGAAAAACTGTCAGATGAGAAATTGGTAAGAAAAATTCTCAGATCTCTGCCAAAGAGATTTGACATGAAGGTCACAGCCATTGAGGAAGCGCAAGACGTGTCCGAAATGCAGGTGGAAGAGCTCATAGGTTCTCTTCAAAACTTTGAACTTGTTGTTGATAACAGGTCTGAGAAGAAGGGAAAAGGCATTGCTTTTACAGCAAACACAGCTGATGATGAAGGACTCGAAGAGAGCATGGATGATGAGAATATGACAGAAAACTTGGTGATGCTGGGAAGACAGTTTAACAAGATTCTCAAACAGGTAAACAACAGACCTAAAGGTAATGGTCAAAACATCAGATTCAACATTGACAAACAACAAGGCAATGCTATGAGTGAAAGACCTGATGAAAAGAACAACCATTACAAAGATGTCCAATGTCATGAATGTGAAGGGTATGGACACATTAGAACTGAATGTGCCACCTTTCTCAAGAAACAAAAGAAAGGGATGATTGTCTCTTGGTCTGATGATGAGGAAGCTGATGTAAGTGGTGATAGTGAATCTGCTAAACATGTTGCTGCTATGACTCGAAGAATTGTTCTTGAGTCTGAATCTAGTGATGGAGAGGTGTTCCATGAGAAGTTAACCATTCCTTACAACAGTCAGGATATCAACAATACTGACACTTCCAAGCAATTGAAGGAGCAGAGAGAGAGCATCAATCACCTTCAAGAGGAAAGGGTTGGTCATCTTACAAAAATTTCTGAGCTGAACAATGAGGTAATGTTACTAAACTCACAACTCGATCAGATCCCAAAACAAGTAAGAATGATGACCACTGAGACTGATGTTCTGGACAAGATGTTAGAAGGTCAAACAACAGGAAAACCAAATGGTTTAGGCTTTTGTCATGAACATTTAAAACAAGAACATCAAAACAGTAGTTGTGCTCAGGCTGTAGAGTACTACCATAAAGACAAAAAGAGAAAACCTGTTAGGAAAATAAAGTTTGTAGCTTCAGCTAGAACTAGTGACACTCCTGTGAAAGAACAAATGTTGCAACATCCTATTAAACCATCAAGTTCTGAGAAGGTATCTGCCTCTTGGAAATATCACTATTGTAACAAAAAGGGCCACATAAAACCTTTGTGCTACAAGTTGTATGGGTATCCTAGGATAAATCACCCTAAGTTACATGAACCAGTTGACATTAGGGTCAAGAAGGTGTAGAGACCAAAGTGTGTATGTTTAATAGCTCATACAACCTTAAGAGTATCTTCCAGTGAAGACTGGTACTTTGATAGTGGGTGCTCTAGATACATGCCAGGGGTGGATAGATTTCTTGATAATATCAGACCTTATACTACCAGTTATGTTACTTTTGGTGATGGGGCTAAAGGAAAGATAGTTGGTATTGGCAATCTTGTTAGTGAAGGATTACCAAGACTTGATGATGTCTTTTTAGTAAAAGGGCTAACATCAAATTTAATCAGTATAAGTTAGTTGTGTGATAAAGGATTAAGTGTAAACTTCAGCAAATCCGAGTGTTTGGTCACAGATAAGAAAGGTAAAGTAAGTATGAAGGGGATTAGATCAAAGGACAACTGTTACATGTGGCTTTCCCAAGAAAAGGCCTTGTCGTCTTCGTGTTTGTTGAGTAAGGTAGAAGAAGTAAAGATGTGGCATCAAACACTAGGTGACCTGAATATGCAAGGAATAAAGAAAGATATTTCTCTGGAAGCAATCAGAGATATACCCAAACTGGAGATCACTGAAAGGAGTATTTGTGGAGAATGTCAGGTTGATAAACAGACTCGAATGTCCCACCCTAGGTTGGAACATCAAGGAACCTCTAAAGCACTTGAACTTCTTCATATTGACTTGATGGGACTCATGCAAGTGGCCAGCATTGGTGGAAAGAAATATGTTGTGGTTGATGTTGATGAACTTGATCTGGATGATGTCCCTCTGGCTAGTGTGGCTAAAAGGTTGAGAAGTAACAAAGGAAAAGTTGTTCTTTCTGCAAGCAAAACCCTTAAGAAGACAACTGTTGCTGTGATTGAAACCCCCAAAAGCAGGTCAAAGTCTTCTGGTGTTGGCTCTAAGAAAAGTTGGAGTAAAGTGATGGTGAAAACTGCTGTTGGTAATTCAAGGAAGAGGAAGGTTGTCTCTTCAAGTGAGTCTGAGTACGATGTTGAGGAGGATGTTCTAAACATCATCCCCTCTGATGTTAAGAAATCTGTTGGGAAAAAGAGTGTTTAGATTGCGGAAAATGTGCCCATTGACAAAGACTCTTTTCACCTTCGTGAGTTTGCTCAAAGGTGGAAATACATTTACCATAGGAGGCTGGCTGTGGAGAGACAGCTGGGTGAGGAGGCCTTAAAAATCAAAGTCGTGATGAAGCTTATCAAAGAAGCTGGTCTCATGAAGACTGTATGCAATCTTGGTAATTGCTATGAGAAGCCGGTGAAAGAGTTTTTAGTTAATATTCCAGATGACTGTGATAATCCTCTCAGTAAAGAATTTCAGAAAGTGTTTATCAGGGGTGAGTGTGTTAACTTCTCTCCCAACATTATCAACAAGTTTTTAGGAGTGAATGAAGAAGGTGTTGGTGAGCTGGAAGTCACTGACAACTAAGTATGCAAGGAGATTACTGCCAATCAGGTAAAAGCTTGGCCCAAAAAAGGAAAGATATCTTCTGGTTTGGAAAAATTTATCTATGCCATTGGAACTAAAACCAAGATGGACTACGGTAGGTACATTTTTGTTCAAACTGTGAAGCATGCCAACACTGATGCCGTCAAATTCCCCATAGCTTTTCCTACCCTGCTGTGCAGCATTATGCTAGACCAACATCCTGACCTTGTCACCACATCTGATCTTCCTAAGAAGAGGGAATCTCTTCTCACTATTCATCAAAAGTTGTTTGGAGACAATCATGTTCCTGACATTTCTGGAACATCCAAATATGTACCCTCTGCTAGGCTGATGACTAAACAGGATATTGTGGCTGCTCTCAAGGACACCTGCGTCATACTAGAAGAGAGGAAGGCTAAGTTTGAACTCATAATCCATGCTCTGGAAGGAAAGGATGTTGATGCAGAAGATGAGGTAGCTGATAGTGAAAAAGAAGTTGAAGATGAGGACGAGTCTGAAAAGAGGGTGAAGAAGCTGGTAATGAAGAGATGAGCAAAGAAGGTGAAGATGAAGAATCCGGTAGCAGCTCAGAGGGAGCAGAATGAATTTTCTTTTCTTCAGTATTTCCTTATTGTTTTGTGAAGATGAAAATGCACTTTATGTTTCTTGGTACTCTTGATTTGAACATCTCATGTTTTGAAGATCGGTCTCTCTGTTAAAACTTCTTTGTGGTTTTAAATTATTTGGCATATTTTATGGCTAAAATGGGGGAGTAAATATCTATGCGATATGCCGTGATTGTTATGTTGATTGAAGAACTCCTGAGGTGTGTGTGCCGTGATTGTTATGTTGATTGAAGAACTCCTGAGGTGTGTGTTCATATGTTGCCAAGATCAGTTTGTATGCCTGTGGCTGCTAGCAGATAATGTGCTTGTCAATGTTGAGACATCTATTTCTGGTATTCTGGTACTCTGGTATCTGCTCTAGATGTGTTTATGTATGCATGTTCTCTTGTTACACTAGGAGTTTGAACATTTTTCAGTTTGAGGATTTATGCCTAGCATGCATGTATTCAGGGGGAGTAATAGATATGATGTTTGTGCTCCTTGAGGGGGAGCAAACTTCTGTGTCCCTGAATGTTCTTGTGGATGTTGGAACATCCTGCCTGTTTGAGCTACTGAACATTGTCTGGGAATTTATTTTTCCTATATTTCTCTAAGTAGCGTGTTGTGACAGTTGACTGTCTATTTAGGATGTTATAGGAGTTTATTTTTCCTTATATGTCCACTGCTGGAAGGCTCTGATTTTTCAAGTATGGTACCTGTTTCTCCTATCTACTGTTGCATATGATGATTTGTGAAAAATTACGAAAGTAGGTTCAGAGATCTGTAATATATTTCTTCTATGTCCTGAAGACTATGTGTGATGACTGAAGAACTGTATTTTGGTATCTATTGATAATCTGAGATTGTGAACCTTTCTTCAAGGTAGATTTTTTTGTGAAGATTGAAGGAAAGGTTGCGTGTGTTATCTCTCTATTTTAATTGGATTGGCCTTAATTTGTTTTAGCCAAAAATTTGCCAAAGGGGGAGATTGTTGGATATTTGTATGTTGGCTTCACTTTTACCTAAAACAAATATTCACTTCAGATGTGGAACACAATGTTCCAACATCCAGGCTTGCTCTGTGCGTTCTGTGCCTTGCCTATGTTTACGTACGCGTTCGCTTGATTGAAGGAATCCACGCCAACATGTGTTGGTCAAAACCGTGTGCAGTTATGAGAAGATCAGAACGATGTGATTTCCTAAGGGAATGTTAATGACTTAGGAAAGTTTTTTAAGGTGATGATAATGTGACTTTTAATGTGCCTACTTTTTAGGAGTTTCCTTATCCGACCATGTTGATTGAGTAATAAGTCGCTGGTGTGATCTGAAGCCTGATTGATGGAGTTGATGACGCGTTTGCTTCAGTATAAAGAGGAGGCTGCAAGACCTAAAGAATTATTCAAGACATTATTTTTAGAAATATAGTTTATCTAGGTTTTGAGTCTTTGTGAGTTCTACTCTTGTATCTGTCGATGCAAGCTTAGTTCTGTTGTATTGTGAGCCTTTTGTGTATCATCTTGATGCATGTTTAGGACTGTGCTTTGAGTTGTAACTTGTTCACTCCTCTGAAGCTTTTAAGCAAGGAGGTAGGTAGATTGTGTACTACACCGAAGTTGTGAAACAAGGTGTTAGTTGTCATGTTTTGAAGGTAACTTCATCTGATTTGATTGAGTCTGTAATCTGATAATCACAGGGGTTGTGGTTGACTGTAGGGAGTGAGATGGGATCTCATATCTAGGAGTTCCTAGATTGAAGTCTAGATGGGTAGGTCCTAGGTCATATAGTGCAAACGTGGTTTGCTGAGAGCTATTGAATACGGACTACACTAGTGGATTTCCTTACTGGCTAGGTAGCCCCCAGAGTATGTGACGTTGCACCGAACTGGGTTAACAATTTCTCTGTGCCTCTTTTCTTTTTGTCTGTTATTTTGTTCTATTATGTTGGTTAGCTTAATGTTCTAAACATCGTATTCAACATCTGTTTCCTGTGTTTCTTGTTGAAACATCTCTTAGAACATCTTAAGACTAACGTGCCAGAATTTCAAAATGCTATTACACTTAGGGATGGTAAGCAATTAGAGGACCTCGTTGTGAAAACCAAGACAATTGAGGGTGAGATAGAGAGCGAAAAACCTCAAAGTGAGAAAGCCATAGGAGAGAATGATAAACCAATTGTTTCACCACCTCATAAAATTCCTTTTCCACAAAGGCTTGCTAAGCCTAACTTGGAGGCACAATTTAAAAGGTTTGTTGACATGCTGAAAAAGATATACATTAATATTCCTTTTACTGAAGCTTTGTCTCAAATGCCTCTCTACGCTAAATTTTTGAAAGATATTTTATCAAAGAAAAGAAAGACACGGGATAATGAGACAATAGCTTTGACAAGAGAATGTAGTGCTGTCATACAAAAGAAATTGCCTCCAAAGCTCAATGATCCAGGTAGTTTTTCCATCCCTTGTGTGATTGGGAAGGAAACCATTGAAAAAGCCATGTGTGATCTAGGGGTAGTGTTAGCTTGTTGCTCTTGTCCTTCTTGGTATAGGTGATTTGAAACCCACTAAGATGACCTTGCAGTTGGCCGATCGCTCCATTATCTATCCGGCCGAAGTTCTTGAGGATATCCCCATTAAGGTGGGAAAACTTTATATCCCGGTAGATTTTGTGGTAGTAGACATCGAAGAGGATTCCAAAATTCCAATCCTTCTAGGAAGGCCATTCCTCGCTACTGCGGGTGCTGTTATTAATGTTAAGAATGGTAAGATAGTTTTTCATGTAGGTGTTAAGAAGATAGAGTATGAAATTGCCAATTTGATGAAGGGTCCCTGTATTTTTGATTCATGATGTATGATTGATGTGATTAATCTTTGTGTGAAAGAATGTTCTTTAACGTTATCTGCACACAATGGTCTACGTAACCTAGATTAAGAAACATAAACTCTTTGATCGTCAAGCAAATGACGTTAAAAGAGCGTTGCGTAAGAGGCAACCCACGGGTTAATGTTATTTTTTCTTTCTTTCTTTTCTTTGTTTATGTTTTGCAGATTAATAGAAGAAAAGCCACATAAAAGATCCTCCAAAGGGTCCACAATAAATTGTGAGCTTTCCCTTTTTCTTTTATTTTTTGCAATTTTCTCTTTTTGTTTCATTGAGGACAATGTTTTACCCAAGTATGGGGGGTCAATAAAATGTTAAGTGTCGTAGTGTTTCGAACTCCCTTGAATTTTAATTTTTTGTTTTGTTTTGTTGCGAAAGGCATGCAAGCAGCTTGTTTTTATTGTGTAATGTGACATAAAATTTTTTAAGTCTCTTCCAAAATGGCTGTTTTTGTACATGAAAATAATTTCTTGTGTTTTGAGTGTTCTTGCTATACCCGCACATGTTTTATTGTGAAAATTCTCTTTGAGAAAAGCACAAAGTTGCAGTCTTTGAGTAAGTGTGTAGGTAGGTATTTTAAGGAGTACGTTCTAACTTTAGTGGTAAATTGACCCTTAAAAGTTTTCAGAGTAAAAGTAGTATAAGTTTGTGTGGGGAAGAAAAGACTTGAAAATAAATAATAAGTGACCGTAAAGAAACCGGTAATGGTTGGTCACCAAGACATTAAAATGATCAAATGCCTAAAACTAGGTTGATTATCAAGATGGTCAGAAGCAAATATATCTATAAGGAGACATCATTGACCTTGGGGGGCAGGAGCTGCACTACCTGACTTCCCACGGGAAGATGTTATCATCCTAAAAACAAAAAGTAGCTTATGTAATTCCTTCTTACTCAAAATGTTGAATGATCGAATGATCATAAATAATTCCCACCTCTTTTATATGAAATGAAGAAAGAACTTTTCTCGGTTGGTTTAGTGTTAAGGTTAGAACCTGTTTCCTCATAATATCTCTTACACAGGAGCAAGAAAAAGCTGGACTACACACACATACACTCACTTGAAACTTGTTGTTGGGTTGAATAGGTTCATAAGAAATACTTGAGGTTGTGATTAGTGTACGCTAAAAAGCAAAGCCTTGGAGAAGACAAAAGTTCTTAATTGTATTGTCACATGTTAAATTTTGTTAATGCTGCTAATGTTTATGTCTTTTTCTTGAGGACAATCAAAGATTCAAGTATGGGGGAGTTTGATAAGTCAATAATTTAGTGTTTTTAGGTGTTTATTTTATTTTATTTGATTTTAGTTTTATTTGTTTTTAATTTCTTTTTAGAACTTTAGTACTTCAAATTGTTTGTTATTTAATTTTAGGAACAAATATGGTGAAAGATTGAATCTTGGAGCAAAAGAAAAGGTTTTTGAGCATGGTTGAGGAATGGAAGGATCTAGAGCATGATTGGAGCAGATTTAGGCCAAAAATATGAAGATCCTATGCAAAAATATCAGGCACAGCCGTGCCTGACAAGAACCAAATTGTGCCTCCAAAGTTGTTCAACAATGCAAAATCCAGAGAGACAGGCACGGCTCTTGCCTGCACAGGCACGGCCGTGCACGATGCCATTCCCCCTTTTTGCTGTTTTGCTTCAAAGACTTGGCACTTGGGAAGATTTAGTGTGATTTTATTGTCTTATTCGGTACAATTCTATTGTCCGATTTGGTGTATATTTTATTTTACGATTTGGTGTAAATTTATATACCGATTTAGTACAATTCTATATCCCGATTTAGTGCAATTTTATGCTGCTCCTTTAGCTATAAATAGAGGAGCCATCAGACTTGTAAAACCACCTTGGTTCTTAGAAATTTTGTGTGACAACTATTTCTATTAATCAAAGTCATCATCTTTTGTTCTTGGGAATTTTAAGTGACAATTATTTCTTTGAATAAAAGTTCTTGTTTATTTTCTTGTTATTTATTTTTATGTCTTTCTTCTCCATCTCTATGTCTACGATGAACATGAGTGAGTAGACTTCTTTGTCTTGGGATTGTTGGATGAGTCTAATGACCTAATCCCTATCAAACCAAGCCTAGAACCCTAATTTTATGTAAATCTATTTTCTAATCTAATCTCACCGTTCTTAATTCATATTTCAAATACTAATTGAAGGATTGAAAGATGAAGGTTATTATTGGACATGTGAGATTAGACAAGGCTTACGAAACATGAGAATAGTCTAGTAAACCTTGAGACCGTAAAGTTTCGTTCTTAAAAGGTTTCAATTACGACCAACCATGAGAATTGGCGTGGTTGTTATTGAAATACATTCATTGAGACCGAAAAGAGATATGAAAAGCCTCAGAGAAACTTGTCTTTAGAAAATAGATCCAACATAAGATTTAGGTTTAGGGTTTTGGTTTGTGAAAGATTTGTCATTAAGATGAACCAATAATCCTAAGGCGCTTTTTATTATTATTTTCAACCGATCAAAACCACAAACCCCTAATCTTTCAGCTAAACACTACTAAAAGAAAATCAAAATTTACAAATAACTCCCTATCGTAACGATACTCTTTTTATTACTACGATAAAATCGTGACTTGCGGATTTACGACATCAGATCAATCAAAAATCTAGATGAAGTGGTGAACGACGTAGTAGTGCAAGAAGAAGAAGCTTCAGCAAACTTTGTGATATTAGAGACTCAAAACAAGACTCATTTGCAGTAAGAGTCTCAGTGTCACTTGAGGAGGATAAGTACATATTCCAGAAAAGCAAAGATTGGAGCATGGGAACACTTAATTCTTCTTACAAAGTTAACGGAGTTCCTTCCTAACAAGAGAAAGAAGAAGGATGATGTGTTATTTCTTTCATTTAATCCACCTTAATCGAGGCGTCGAGCTAATAGATGTTAAATAAAGCACTGCATGGGAGGCAACCCATGGGAACCGTCGGGCTCAAGACGTAAAAGAAGCGCTGAATGGGAGGCAACCCATCATTTTATTTTCTGCATTTTATTTTCCGCTAAACTGAGATTATCTGACCAACCAACTTCATTTCTTTTTCTGTTACTAACCCTCAACTATTTTCTTACAAAATTTTATTTCTTTTGAATTACATTTACAACCTTTCCTTTTATGTTTAAATTTGTTTTAGTCTTACGTATTCATTCCAAGCATTTAAGGCAGAGGCTAGTTTATCCATACATTCAAAGAGAATAGTTTCCTTCGTCTGCTACATAAGGTAAATTTCTAGGGCTTGCTAGTGAAGGTGCTTATAAAATCACCTACTCTTTTTCGAATAGCATAACCGGTGAGATTCAGAGCCAAATATTTCCATATCCATTCTAGGTTGGTAGATACTTAAATATTTCCAATACATATTATGAGTGTTCAATATGAATGTTATTTTTGCTTGAATTTGCGGCTGTTCTTTACGGACGATCTGTAAGGTTATATTACGCACGAGGCAATTTTTCTTTGGTACCTAGAGCCTTTCAAGCCACCCTATTATATTCTTATTATCCTTTGTGAAAACACTTTGAGCCTCCAGACGAATAAAAAATCTTTTCTTTATTAGTGACAAATCATGTCACAGTCCTGCACTTACATGAACCCTGTTTGATTTCACTTAGAGTTAGATAGGAAAATTTTATGACTGCACATGCCTTGATACTAAGTTTGGGGTTGCTCTTTGGAATTATCAACATCTTCAGTTTGGGGTGGGGTAACAGTACAACACATTTGTCAAAAAAATAAAATGTAGATGACCATGGATCTACACCCAAAAAAATAGAAAAAAGAAAAAAATCAAGAGCCAAAAATGGACTCTTAAAAAAGTATATTTCTGTCAAAATAAAAAGACAAATAGTTCTACTGTTTTACCCATATTGTTTGAATCATGGAAAGAATGATGGCAGTGCATTGATGTTTTATTAGGAATCCTTAGGTTAGTGAACTAACTCCAAGTTCTTTTATTATCCTACTTTCCTAAATTATATCCACCCTTAACCTAAGCCAAGTTATAACCCTCAAAGTCCTCCTAGTGTGTGAATAACTTTAACTTGACTGTCTGTTTAGAATTGTTTCAAATTTATAGCAAGGTACATTCATGTGACGACTGGAGTGGGCAAATGTCGCAACCAGCCCTAATATGGCTTTAGGAGATACATATTTGTATCACATAAAAGAGTATGGCTGACAATAAAGGTTACTTTCACCAAGCCAGACCCGCTTGAATGTATAGCGGTAAGTTTAGCTGTTGCTCTGCTATAAATGTGATGAATGATTCTTAAGCACAACTCTCGGAAAGGTGTGTTTTTCCTGAAAAAAGCAAAGAATAAATTATGTTTTTCTTTCGTTACTTGAGGAAAAGCCACAGTCTAAGTTTGGGGTTGTGATGACAGGTTATCTTACGTTATTCTTAGCATGTTTTTCAGTTTATTTTAGTAGGAAATAGCATAAAAAAGGAGGAGTATTAGAACGATTGCCTACAATTTCAAGACTTTTGAAATGTTTTCTATATTTGAGTCTGTAATTCTAGTTTTCTCGAAACATAGCAATTTGAAGGGGTTTTTGAAGTAATTTACGAGGAAATCATGCAAATCGGTAAATCAATAACAACCAAAGAATTGTGAAGATTCAAGAGACAAGAATAAAGATTCAAGAGGCCTCATAAGACTTACAAGTGGGAGGAATTTTGTTCCCAAAGTATCGAGGCATGTTATTTGAAGAGGAAGACGTAAAAACGACAGAAAATCGGAGATTGGGCCCGGAAGAGAGGCAGAATGCGCCTAGGGCATTTGAAATGCGCCTAGGGAATGAACACTTATTTCATGAGCCTAGGGAATTTATTGTGCGCCTTGGGTAAAGCCCGCACTTTTAGCCCAAACCCAGGTAGAAACTCTCACTATAAATACCATCCTTCTTGATTCAAAATTTCTCGTTCATAATAGGAACAATTCAAGAGGAAGGCGACTTTGGAGCTTCGGGAGAGTTTTTATCTTCTTCTTGATTTTCTAGGGTATGTTTAGTAATTTGTTTTTAGTTATCATGTGTAACTAAATCTTTTTAGGTTAGAGTTCTAAGATGAACTTCTGTATATTTTTTTTTTGGATATTTATTTAATTTAATTTGCCGTTTATTTATTTTATTTATGCTTTTGTCCACTATAGAGTTTTATCAGATTATAGTCTTTATTTCTGTGAGAGGTGCAACCCTAGATTAGGTACTTAGGTTGTGACAGGACCTAATATTACTATCACTAACCAGATGTTTATATCTTGATATTTATATCCCTTTACTGATAACTATCTGTCTAGGAAGTAAGTGATTATTAATTAGTCAAAGATACCATAGAAATTGTTGACCCTAGACCCAGTGGCAAGGTGCATTACTGAAGCTAGCAATTAACTGGTTAGTAATTAGGGAAGCAAGCACCTAGTTGTCTGACTTAAAGCTATAACCTAGTAAGACAATTCTCTTGAAACCCTTAGTAAGGTAGACGTAGATTAGGGCTGCCTGTTTGTAGAACTACTAAGTAAGCTTATCGAAAGTGTGCTATGAGTGTCATAAGATTCATAGATGAGCAGACCTAAGGGAACCTTGACCTTCATTGCCTTAGGAAACACTGGCAAGGCAATTTAAGTCTATGTCTTAATTACAGTTGAATTAGCAAGACCCCGCATGTAAGGATCACCGTGCGATCAGCAGGTGCATTTAACCATCGGAAGGAAAGGCCTAACTAGGTACCCAGTGGCTAAAACCCATTGGGTCAAGTGGTGCCCTACCTATTTAGGAAATTCCAAACGGCCTTATCACTTCTATAGTCACCAAGAGATAAATAAACGCGACATTTAAATTACGTATTATCCAACAATGAGTATAGAGAGGGGATTTGAAAAATCCTAATCACTGCTTACTTTTCTGCAACTAAAAAAAGGTAAATTCGCTCTTTTGCAAATAGATAAAAATTGCAACTATCTTATATACCGTCAAACTTACAAAAATAAGTAACTAGAATTGTTTGGACAAAAGGACAATCCCTGTGGATACGATACTCTACTTACTAACTTTATAACTTGATGAAAATGTCTGGTACACTTGTCATCACACAACTACATTAATCAAAATAAACACTAATCCGCGCATCAGACTTTTGGTGCTCAATCACAACAGATTGAGACTTTGATGCTCAAGGTTTCACCAAGATGCTTATACTGTTAAGCTTAACAAACAAGAGACTTATGTTTGTTTACAACAAATATAAACAAACTTGTTCCTACACCTGATTTAACAATTTACGGTGTTGATTGAACTAAGCGAACAAACTCTTTTACAACTTCTAGGATTTTTAAGATTACACAAGTTAAAATGAAAATCCTAAGTGAAACAAATCATCCTAAGTGAAACAAAAGGAACATTCTGATGATCAGAATGTTAATCTTCTTCATGGTCTTCAGCTCCTTATACATGTTGAGGCAAAATCCCTAATTAATTTTAAAGATAATAAACCTTTATGATTAAAAAATTAATGGACTTTGGTTGATTTCTTGGTATTTAACTTGTGCTCCAGAGTGTTTAACTAAGTCAGGAACAAGGTTTAAATCATACCAAGATACAAGAAATCAAAGGACATTTGAATTCATGATCTAACTCTGAGGTTAGAAAGTTAGATCAGAATGTTGCTCAGAGATCATAATGTTCAAGCAGAGTTCAGAAGGTTGTTCTTATACAAGCCCAGAAACTCAAGAACATTGATCAAGATCATGCAAGGCACATGTGACATGAATAAATGTCCATGAAAGTACATTTGCATGGATCAATCAAGAAATAAAGGCATATATAAAGGTGTATGTCAAAAAGGATACTCAATGTTCATTTAAGACTATGAACATTGAAGTACTAGGAATATTCACAAAGGGAATATCATCCTAGATGTTAAAATCACTACTCTTCATTGTTGTTTCACTATTAGGATTTCATTACATCAAATGGTAGTCTTACAAATCATCCTAATTGAAACAAAAGGAACATTCTGATGATCAGAATGTTCAGCTCTGCACATGCTTACTTTATGAACAGTACAGTAGGTGAAAAGCAAAAAGCAAAAGTAAAAAGGAAATTGTGTCTCACTCAATTAGAGTTAGACACATATGGGATTTGATATTGTACATGGACCACACAATCCCTCAAAGCATGGGCATGAAGATTTAGAATCCACTTTATTTGTCCTGCACTGTTTCCAAGGCAAATCTGGGAAAGTATTATCCAGCAACATTCTGATGTATGTGGAAAAGTCACTGCTTATGGATAATGCCCAGAAAATCATATGAAACTCATACGATGAGCCCATAAACTCATATCTTCATTCATACATGATGAACCCAGATGAATATCATGATGAACCTAGATGAAAATCATCAAGAATGCAACAACATTCTGATGTATTCTCAAGAACACAACAACATTCTGATGTTCGGAATGTTTACCCATAATTTCAAGTAAAAGTCAATGGGGCCTAGGATACGTGGCATAACACCATTGGTCACCCTCCAACGGCTACAAGAGCCCAAGAACTCTATAAATAAAAGCATTACTTGCACCATTGCAAAGCATACAAGAAAAACAACTTAAGATTGTTTTAAAGCTTTAGCATCTGAATTGATCGTCACTGAGATTTCAAATTGTCTCTTGAAGTGTAAATCAATTCTCTCATATCTTGTTAAAGATAATTTCTCTCTCCATTCTTCTCTTGTCTGATTTCAATCATTCAAGCTCCATACAAATTGTAATCAAAATCTCATCTAGCTTTAGGGGTACTACAATGTTAGTTTTAGCAAAGATTGTAAAAGTCTAAGTGGGTAACTTAGCAAGAAGGTGGAAGCCTGCTGAGACTTAGAGAATACAAGTGTTGTAATTGTTCAAGTGAACAAAGATTGTAAGGTGCAGGATTTGAAAAGTTGTCTCAAGCATCATAGTGAAAACTTTCACAAGATTGTGAGGAGTGGACTTGCCCATATTAGGTGAACCACTATAAATCCTTGTGCGTTCTTTCTCTCTTCCCTATACTTTTTAAATTCAGTATACACTACACACACAAACACATTTATTTTCTTAAACAATTTTTGCATAAGAACTTCAAAACATTCTGAAGTCATTTCACTAACTTAACTATTCCAAGTAAACAACTTGAGAATTAATTTTAAGTTACATGATAATTTTTAAAGGGTCACAATTCAAACCCCCATTCCTTATGACTATTTTATCTACTTCAATATAGACATAGATTTGAGAGACGTTGGAGAAAAGTCCCAACACATAAAGAGTCATTGAGAAGCTCTAGATCAAGGACTTTGAACCATTGCCGGATATGGATAATTTTGTTGGATAGTCATTCAAAAATCCTTTGCTGAAACAGGAAGTATTCGTTCATTCTTCTTGCTTATGAAGTCCTTTGTCTGTTTATACACGTGGTCAGAAGAAGACAAAGCTATGCTCAGATCCTATGATGTGGACAACTACAGAAGACGGCAAAACTAATGTGGAGTCTGGGTCCCTCGAGTTCTTCTCCAGTCTGAAGGTGTTCTAAGTATGATGGGGTCTTCTATGTTCTTCTAGTACTTCTGATTATGATGTTCTCTTCAGCTTTTGAAAAGGTGTCCTTGTCTTCTGATCTAATGTGTTGACTTATGGTTGACCATTCTTCATATCTTCTACCAAAGTCTTTGAGCTTCTCTTGTGCTTATGATGCTTTCATACTTGTTCAATACTTGATGGATTATTATATGATCATGCACACTTGAACAAATATTAGTATGTTCAATTGTTCTTTAATACTTTGTTATCATCAAAACTTTAGAGGAATTGTACAAGGCCTTTCTTGTTCCAACAGTTACAATCTCTTGGAAAAAGATTTGGAGACCCTATGCAAAAGAAGGTTTGAACATTAGATCTTATGTTAGCTTGAACAATGCCACCAACTCAAAGTATTACTGGAACTTTCTAAATTCTCATAAATCTTGGGGAATCCTTCTCAAAGATAGAGTTTTCAGAAATAAGTCAACCATCAAGCATCATATATTTTCCTCCTTTTGGAGCAGCATAAAAGAAGAATATTTGGCATTAGTATAACATTCTATTTGGCTACTTTTCTTTCTTCATCAGTTAGTGATTATATATCCAATAATTAATGGTAGAATCCACAACAATTGATTCAAATATTTCTTAATATTTCTCGGCTTATTCAGCAAGTAACCATCCCAGTGGAAGCTAAGAAAGATAAGCTATTATGGAAATATTCTACAACAGTAATGACTGTTAAATTGAGTTTGATAATGATGATAAAAATAAAGCAATGAAAGTAAATAAAGATTCAAATATGAATTGAGAAGTTCAATATTGAATCTTATAATAT
The DNA here is from genome assembly GCF_051527215.1 of Medicago sativa. NCBI lineage: Eukaryota > Viridiplantae > Streptophyta > Magnoliopsida > Fabales > Fabaceae > Medicago > Medicago sativa. The sequence goes on along the minus strand of NC_140752.1, from coordinate 31,855,353 downwards.
AATTCAACAATCAATACACACATTCAAATTGCAAAACTACACTATCTCAAACCAAACCTATTAACAATAAATCACATTAACAACTAATGATCACAAGGTATATGAAGCAATTGCTTAAAGTTAACTTTCAACTTTGATTGTGAGAAAATCTCAATTGAGGAAATTGAGATTAGGTTTTGAAAAATAGTAAACTCAAAATCAAGTAATGATTACTTCACACAATGAATTCATATACACAATCATAATGCTGAATTAAAATGATAAGGAAGAGAAGAACACTGAGATTTCTAGAGGTTCCCCTTTTTCATCCTCGCTAGGGGTACATCCTCTCTTCGAGATAGAAAATGCTTCTATCACGGTCTTCCACTATGATGAAACCATTTACAAGGTCTGATTATATAGATTCCTTCAAATCCCTAATTTTCTTGCTAAGCAATCACATCAAATCCAATCTTCAAGACCTCTTGAAATTGGACACCCACAAGATCTTCGAATCTCAAGCTTCCCTGCAATCCTTTGAACTTCAACTCCAAGAATTCATCTTTGATATGTTCGAAGCTTTGATGCCCTTGAATCTTTGTGTAGATGAGAAACAACCCCCAATACCTTTAGAGGTGTGATGACAGGTCATCTTGCGTTATTCTTAACGTGTTTTTCAGTCAATATTAGTAGGTTTTACCAGTAAAATAGATGAGTATTAGAGCAATTGCCTATGATTTCAGAACATTTGTAATGTTTTCTATATTTGAGTTTGTAATTCTATTATTCCCGAAACATAGCAATTTTAGGATGTTTTGGATGTAATTCACGAAGAAATCATGCAAATCGACAAAACAAGACATCCGAAGATTTATGTAGTCCTTAGGAAAATGAAGAATGAAGATTCAAGAGGCCTCAGAAGGCTTTACAAAGGAAGTAACTCTTTTCACAAGTTCCAAGACATCTTACATAGGAGAAAACACCTAAAAAGGTGAAGAAAACATGCATTTCAGCACAGAACACATTCACAAGCGCCTATGCGGACAGAACGGGGTGCCCAGACACCCAAAGGAAGCACAAAAGCGCCCAGGCACATGAAATGAGGCGCCAAGCACCTAACATACTAGGCACATTCGCTTGTCGCATGTGTATAGGCGCTAGGCTCCTGTGACTTGCAGGTCAAGTCACTGTTTTATGACTTTTTGTGAAGAAAGTCGCATTTTATGATTTTTTTTTCTCCCCTAAAAGCCCGTGATTTTAGCCCAAGTTCAGGTCGAAACTTTCCTTATAAATATCGCCTTCATCATTCATAATTTCTCATTCATAATTTCTCCTATATCCAAGTTTTTAGGGTGAGTTTTATTTCTTATGGGTAACTAAATCTTTTTAGTCTATGGTTCTAAGATGAACCTCTATTTTATTTGTTGGATAATTATATAATTTGTAGTTGTTTATTCAGTTATTTTCTATTTGCTATTTAGTTTTACTGTAGTGCGTAAGATTTGTCTCCTTTGGAACGCAACCCTATTTTAGGCACTTAGGTAGTGATAAGGCCTAATATTGATGTTTATATCTTGATATTTATATTTGTCCATCTTGAAAGTAATTAGTTAGTAACTAGCGAAAGATATCAAAAGCGAGTTGGCCCTGGTAGTAAGTACATAGAAGGTGACATTACTGATATTGAGTGAAATTTGTTGAACTTACGATGTAACTAGTTAGTAATTAAGGAAACAAGCGACTTCAAGACTTAAATCAGCCTGGTAACTCCATTCTCCTTGCAGCTAGGTAAGGTAAACACTGATAGGGTTGTCCGTTTGTAGAACTACCGAGAGGGAGAGTGCACTATGTACTCCTAAGACTCATAGATGGGAAAACCTTTAGGAACATCGGCCACCATACCTTTGGAAATTTAGGAACGCCAACTTAAGTCTATGTTTCAATTACCCCTGAGGGAGTAAGACCTCACATGTAAGGATCACCGTGTGACCAACAGGTGCAACTCAACAGGCGGAGGGATAGACCGAAATCAACCAAGAGAGTAAGACCCCGCACGTAAGGATCACCGTGCGACCAACATGTGCAACTTGAAAAACCGATTAGGTTACCACGTCCCGACGGACTTGTCATGTAGATAGTCTACTTAGAATAACTGAATGCAACTTGACTATTAATTAATTCCAACAAATGAATTGGGGGGATTCAAAGAATCTTATCCGCTGCTAACATTTATGCAACCAAAACAGGTAACTTGCTCTATTGCAAACAGATAAAAATTGCAATCTCTTAACCCTCAACTCTTAATTTTATATTATATAGTTCAAAAACAAGTAACGCGGATTGTTTGGACGAAACGACAATCCTTATGGATATGATACTCTACTTATCACTTTATTACTTGATAAACAATTTGGTACACTTGCCTAATCCGACCATCAAGTTTTTGGCGCCGTTGCCGGGGATTGTTGATATTTTTCGACCAAGCAATTCAATTTACTTATTCGTTTTTATTTTTCTGCATTTTAATTTTCTGTCATTTATTTTTCCGCAATTTATTTTTGTTTTAAAAATTCAAAAATACCAAAAAAATAAGTCCTAGTTGAGTCATTTTTTTAGAGTCTAGTTTTATCATATAATTTATTTTTCTTAGTCGTTACTAACATAGTTTATTTTTCTGTTTGCATTTAGTTTATTTTTATTTTTCCATTTAGTACTAACCCATTTTATTTTCTTATTTTTTCTCATTTAGGAACTAACATTTTATTTTTTATTTTTATTTTTTAGAGTCGTAGTTTTAGGTCATAATTATTTGCATGTGTATTAGAGAGTCGTAGTAAAAATAATAGTTGTTATAATAACTACAGTCATTAGATCGAGTCTAGTTAACATTAGGTAATTTAATAGAAAGAGTCAGTCCAATTAATTTCGAATTTAGGATTAAGATTAACATTTAGTGATATTAACAATAGAGTCATAGTTAGTAGTAATAATAGGTAAAAATAGTAGTATTTACTTTAGATCGAGTTTGCATATTGTCGCGTCATTTTTCGGAGATCAATGCTATTTGATTAGCTTATTGACTCACTTTTATTTCACGACTGAACATTTAATTTTTAATAAAAAGGGGAAAAAGTTCAAACACCCCATATTTTGAAAAGATTTAGGGTTCGGGGGTTAGTTACATAAAGGGAAGGTATTAGCACCCTTTATGTCCGTAGTACTCTACGGGAACCTCTTGGTTTTATTTAAATAATGTGCTATAACTTACTTGGCTTTTACTGGCTTTATGTCCCCAGTGAAGTCGCCATTTCTGTCGCGTCATTTTTCGGAGATCAATGCTATTTGATTAGCTTATTGACTCACTTTTATTTCACGACTGAACATTTAATTTTTAATAAAAAGGGGAAAAAGTTCAAACACCCCATATTTTGAAAAGATTTAGGGTTCGGGGGTTAGTTACATAAAGGGAAGGTATTAGCACCCTTTATGTCCGTAGTACTCTACGGGAACCTCTTGGTTTTATTTAAATAATGTGCTATAACTTACTTGCTTTTTTTGGAAAAAAAGGATTTGAAATGATAAAAAGAAAGAAGACCTAGTTATCTACATTTTATCGATTTGAAAGGACGAGTGTCCTCTGCCTACGTACCCGTGAGGGATCAAAATCACGTAGTTCGTGGTAAAATACTAACGTTTGATTGGTTGTGTGTTTTTTATTAGTTTGAAAAAAAGTTTTAAAATAAAAGAAAGCCAAAGTGGCAAATGATATTTGTTTGTATTTTTAATATTGAAAGAAAATTACTCAAAGTAAAATTAAATGGATTGAAATTTGATTAAGAAGAGAAAATGAAAAAAAAAACGTCACTTGATTTAGGATCAAGGTTTGTTTAAAAAATGTTTTTGTGTTTTTGAACTATTTGCATGTTTTTTGTTATTTTTGAATAATGATTTAAACTATCGGAGCAAGAAAATAAAAGCGTAGGTATCTCGTGGTGACGTTGGATCACCATGAAAACCTTTAACCTAGTCTAGAAACAAATAAGAGGCATACACACACGCACGCACACATGCACCTAAGCTATTACAAAAAAACCTATTAATACATTCTAGGGTCTGCGAGAAAAAATAAATAAATTACATCAAGGCCTATTTTACATTCTAATATCATGTGCAATAAACTATAAACTAAATTAAAATGTGAAATGCTAAAACTAAACTAAAAAATGCATGAATTATTTACATTCAAACCTAATATACAAACTAAATCACATGCGATGATAAAAAACGTAAACGTATACACAATGGGATAGACAATAACTTATGCATCCTAAACTAATAAACACAAGAAATGAAAATGATAAGATGCAAAGAAATAAAATATACACAAGGGAAATTAAAATGTATGAAGAAAAAGAAATAACGTGATATGATGCGAGGGGGTGTAGGAATTAATCAGGGGGCATGCAGAAGTGGATAGAAAACTGAATTGGGCCTAGCTAAGACGAACCGGGTCGGTTATGTTAAAGGAAACGGGTTTGGGTTATGGGTTAAGTCTAGGCCGTCTGATTGGAATCAGACAGCCTAAATCAAATCGTAAATCCAGGTATCAGGAGCTGTTGGATCAAAGATCCAAGGGATAGGAGGCGAGGGTGTATAGTATCACATACACTCACAAACATGGGAACAAAAGGACCATATATATGTGTGATCACCCTTTTTCCCAAAGACAGTTTCTCTTTCTTCCTATTATTCTCTCTCGCCGTTTTTTCATTTCCTTTCCTTCCTTTTTATTTTTTTGATTCGAACCCTCCCTTTCTTTTACTTCTTCTTTTTATCGATTTTGTTTTTTACCAAAAGAAAGCTTAAAAACAAACTAAATTTATGAACAGTAGAGAAAAAGAAAGTATACCCTTTTTTGGTGTTGTCTCCTGGTCCGATCTAAAAGAGGCTTTGTGATTCGGTTTGAAGACCTTGACTGTTCCTTGCGGCGACGACGGCGGGTTCGTCTTTGATGTTGCGTGACTGTGATTGGGTTGGTTGTTGTCGGATTGCGATTCTGGCTTGATGGATGATCGTTGATTTGCGAGACAGTGTTGGTACTGTTAGTGGTGTAGACCGGATTTGCGTTTCTGTTCCTCTCGTTTCCTTGTTCTCAGGTTCGGTTGAAAGGCTTGAGATGACTTGGTTTGGATTTTGACGGATTATGCTACGGCTTTGAGTTTGTGAGGATTATGTCGATTCAGTTTGTGATGATTGGTATGTTGTTGGTCTTGATGATTAGAATTGGGATGTCTGGGTTGTGTGGTTTAGGTGATATTGAGGATTTGTGGTGTTGAATGGTACTGATGGTTTTTTTTGCAGGTTGCGGTTGAATTGTTCGTGTAAAATTGTTGTAGGTTTTGTGATGAATTTCTGGTGGAATTGTGTTTTGAAGTTGCAGGTTTTGGCTTGGCTGTGCGATGAATTTTTGGCCCCCTTGTGTGTTCTGCAAATGCTGGTTTTATAGTGCAGGGTTTAGGAATTAGGGTTTGTTAAAGATGCAGACAAATCTGCACTTCTTGGATTGGAATGAGATGAAGAAAAAACTCGTTTGCTGTTTGTTTGGATTGAGATGAAAACTGGACGCGTGACAGATGAATTGGGACCGTTTTTGGAACAATTTTGGACTTATCAAATAAAATAAAAATAAAAGATAAATATGCATTTTTTGATTTTATCAAATAATAAAAAAAGAAATAATGAAAATGATAATAAATAAAAAAATGACTATGCAAATTTGGATTGGACTTACCTAAAAAAAGAAGTAACTAAAATAAAAAAGAAATATTGATAAAATTAATTTAAAATTAAAAGATGGAAATTAAGATTAAAAATAAAATAAACACTAAAGTGAGAAGAGGGCCCGATTCGGAACCAAATATGAGGTATTTTAAAATACCTCTCTGCCGAATTTTCACTGAAAAGTCAAAGACTTAATCAGGGTCAAATGACGCGTGTCGGTGTATGAATGTACAATCCTTAGGTCAAAAATTGGGGTATGACAGATGCCCCTATTTAAGTTTCTTCGTCCGGAGATTTGAAGATGGAATCTTTGATTCGATCGGACCGAAGAGACTTAAATACAAAGTACACCAATTTTGGACCTAAGATGCTATGAATGCTCGTGAAATGCTAGTATGAATGCAGGACGACAAATATGACTTGACTGAGACGAGAAACAAAAACGGGATACCCAAATTCGTTGAAGAATGGGATCCGACTCCGTTAGCGGGAATGTAGTTTCACTGGGGAAAATAATTGTCTACTATCGTGTTGATGATATGAAGACAAATGAAAGGAAACAAAATCTTGAACAGACACTGGGAATTTTGAAATGTATTTGTAAACTGATGGTTTGTAGAAACTGACACTTGAAGTTAAATTTGATTGGTGACATCTCTGAACCAGACACACTAAGGATGATACTTTTGTCATTCCGTCATCCGACAAAACGGGGAACGACACTTGAGAGAACAGAAATTGAGTGGCGTCTCGTCATCCGACATACCAGGAGATGACACTGTTGACATTCCGTCATCCGATAAAACGGGGAATGATGACTTTGACCTTCCGTAATCCGACAAACCGGGGAATGAAACACTTGATATTCCGTGATCCGAAAAAACGGGGAATGATGATTTGATATTCCGTAATCCGTTAAACCGGGGAATGAAACACTTGATATTCCGTAATCCGACAAAACGGGGAATGATGATTTGATATTCCGTAATCCGTTAAACCGGGGAATGAAACCGACAAAACGGGGAATGATGATTTGATATTCCGTAATCCGTTAAACCGGGGAATGAAACACTTGATATTCCGTAATCCGACAAACCGGGGAATGATAATTGATATTCCGTAATCCGACAAAACGGGGAATGGTGATTTGATATTCCGTAATCCGTTAAACCGGGGAATGAAACACTTGATATTCCGTAATCCAACAAAACGGGGAATGATGATTTGATATTCCGTAATCCGTTAAACCGGGGAATGGTGATTTGATATTCCGTAATCCGTTAAACCGGGGAATGAAACACTTGATATTCCGTAATCCGACAAAACGGGGAATGATGATTTGATATTCCGTAATCCGTTAAACCGGGGAATGGTTTTGATCTTCCGTAATCCGACAAACCGGGGAAAGACACGTTTGATATTCCGTAATCCGACCATGCGGGGAATGAGATACTTGAGAAGATAAAGATTGAGTGACATCTCGTTTTCTGACAAAGCAGGGGACGTCACTTTTGTGAAAATAAAATGTGACCTCGAACTGTTCATTAGTTGGAACTGATCGTTTGAAACATGATGAAAGGTAAACTCAAGCGGTCCGTTGTTTGGAACTGGCAGCTTGAAACAAGACAAAAAGTAAACTCAAGCGGTCCGTTGTTTAGGACTGGCAGCTTGAAACAATTGAAGACTGAAACGAAAAGATATGACCAAACACTAGGTGACTGATGCAACCATGTATGAATTGATATTGTGTATATGTTGTGTATGAATATGTGAAAGTATTAATGTATGAATGTATAAATGTCTGAACGTAATTTGTATGACTGTACGAACTGTATATGACCGGTGAACTCGATGAGACATGACACGACAGGTAAGACGGGAGGCGGATTGACATCGCAGTACAAACACTCGACAAACTTCCTTGGAGATGATATTATTGTGAACCAATCGAGCCGTTGACGGTGTGAAACCTGGCACAAGGTAGCAACTGGTGAATAGCAACCGATGAATCTTGGGGAGAAAGCCCATTGTTTAACCAAAAGTCTGGAAGAAGTCACCATTTGTAAATCAGCGCGGAGTGCCTTTCCTCTGGCATGCTTCAACAGTCATGTTTTTTTTTTGTATATTTTTTTTTGTTTTGAAAATCCCTAACTTTTGCCTGGACCGCCCTTTCGGGTTTTCAGTCCACCGGGAATATATTCCTTTTTTTGTGCCCCTAATTTTTGCCTGGGCTGCCCTTTCGGGTTTTCAGTCCACCGGGACGCTCTCTATTGCCTAAGCCGCCTTTTCAGGTTTTCAACTTAGCGAGCATTTATTTTTGTATTTCTTTTTGTTTTTTTTTTTTTACTGTGAAAGCATCTTGCTTGAAGCAGAGGTCCCCTCCATTGTGTTTAGACATGTTTCTCTTCCTGAATGTAACCGTTCTCGAGGCTGATGCTGATGTACGCTTCGACTACTCACAAGTTCAAAGAGAGTGCGTTTGTTGTTCACACTTTTCAAAAGATGTAAAAAAAGGTTTTTGTATTTTGAAAAATTTTTTGCTTCAAGTATTGCCATCAAAAATAGAAGAAATTTGCAAATAGAATAAATGAGAGTTCCAAATAAATGGGCACAGGCTCGAATTTGATGAATTGAGTGGTGGCCTACCAATGGCATGGCTCCACGGATCTTTGAAAAAAATTGGAAAATAGTAAATATATGGGAAAGGTACATTGAACACAATAACCGTTATACTCCCTGACAACTTTGAATGCCCCAGTTCCGAGTCTTTGATCTGCAGATGCTTCGAATCAGAGGTCTTTTGACAGCTGGATGCCCCCAAGTGGATGGTGCTTGACCGGATGCAGTTACTTTGTCATGATCCTTAACTTTTGCATAGATCGCCCTTTTCGGGTTTCAATCTATCAGGATAATCATTTTTGTTCATGTCTCTAATTTTTGCCTGGACCGCCCTTTCGGGTTTTCAGTCCACCGAGACGCTCATTTTTGCCTAAGCCGCCTTTTCAGGTTTGCGACTTATCGAGCTTTCTATTTTTGACAGAGTACTTCTTGACTGCACCGACATTCATATGACGTGTGTGTTTGTCATCATCCATAGTTGTAAAAGTTTTTGCACATGAACCTTCATAATTAGGCGTCCACTTGCCCCTGGAGTCTGGTTGGAAAGTATTACCTTTTTAGGCATGAAGTCTCCTTCTTGAAATTCATGGGGACGAACCTTTTTGTTAGAAGTTTGTTTCAAACCTCTTTTGATATGTTTGCACAAGGTCGTCATGTGTTTAAATTCGATCAAGCTTGGACTTTAGCAGAACTCCTATTGACGGGACTTCGACCTTCACGGAAAGCACGACCTCCATGTTGCATATTGGGGAAGGAGGGGGGGTTGCCCCTGTTGAAATGTGTACTGAAGTACGATATTTGAGCAAAGCGAATGGTAGCACGCCGAGCCAGTCTTTGTAATTGAATGTCGTCTTCTGGACAATCTCCTTGATATTTTGTTTGCAGCTTCAATGGCTAAGATGCCCCAATATGTGAGAGATCTCGTCGGGAATCTCTTCATTTTCCTTCTTCAGCTTCGGACACAGGGAACTCAAAGTTGGAAGAGAGTACATGGTTAACGTGTTTAACGGGTTTATTAATGCATGATTTGATTATTGGTTTTGACAAGTGTAAGTTATGATTATGCAGATATTTGAGAATGATTATATTTTTTGTACTACCATTTTTCCAGAACAAAGCACAAAATAAAAACAAAGTCGGGATCAAAACGACCTTTTTATTAATGATGAAAATACTTAAAGCAAAAGCCCTACACAAGTTCACAGTCGTCTCGGGCAGAACGAAAGGATATTTTTTGAAAAACGAAAATCAATAAACACCACATTATTTGAACAAAGGAAATAGCTGAAGGAACAAACACAACGACACTGAAAGCGGCAAATCACTCCATACGTCACTAAAACTATGCACCACCACTTCAGAATGAGGTCCCGTGGTTCAGTATCATATTAGCTTTGCACATTTTGATTCAAGTCTGTGAAGGATAGGACCTTGGCTTCGACTAAATCTTGAACTGCATTCCTCAAGGCATAACAACGCTCAACATCGTGACCCGGTGCCCCTTGATGGAAGTCACATGAGAGATCGGCTGTAAAACCTGCTGGCAATTTTCTAGGCATCGGAGGAGGCGGCCTGGTCTGGACATAATTCCCTTCGAGCAAAGATGGGAGCAACTCAGCATACTTCATGGGAATCGGATCAAATCGTGTCCTTGGAGCCTGTTGTCGAGGTTGTTGATGTTGATACGGTTGTTGATCGGCATTGGGAACGGGTGTAATAGCGGCCACATGTTGATAGGCCGAATATTTTTGCTGAGGCCGCCCTTTCACCATACTAACCTCCTGCTCTTTCTTTTTCGAACTACTAGCGGGGACACTTTCATTGATCAATCGTCCTTCTCGGACTCCTTCTTCTAGTCGTACACCCGTAGCAACCATCTCAGCAAAGTCCCTGGGGGTACTTCCGACCATATTCACGTAATAGAACTGACTGAGAGTTTTAAAAAAGAGCTTGGTCATCTCCTTCTCTTCTATGCGCGGGCTGACTTGGGCAGCAGTATCCCTCCACCGCTGGGCATACTCTTTGAACGTTTCTTTGTCTCCCTGAGTCATAGCTTGTAGATCACTTCGATCTGGGGCCATATCCACATTGTAACTGTATTGCTCCACAAAAGCATCACACAGATCTTGAAAAGTTTGGATATTTGTTTTATCTAGATTTATGTACCATTTTGAGGCAGGACTAGCCAAACTTTCATGGAAGAAATAGATAAGGACTGAATCATCCTTGGAATAGGCAGACATTCTTCTCACATACATTGTTAGATGTTCCTCAGGACAGGATTTTCCCTTATACTTCTCGAAGTCCGGTACCTTGAACTTATGGGGTATTTGAACATTTGGCACCAAACAAAGATCATAAGCAGTCTTCCCAAATACTTTCTTCCTGTGGAGGGCTCTCACATCTCGCTGAATTTCATCATATTTTTGCTGCAAGTCATTCACTCTATCATAGGCTTCCATATCCCCTGAATAGTAGATGGGCTCTTCTTCTTGTGGAATGGTATGCATCACAGGTGCTGAATAGGTCATAGTGACTGGAGGAGCTCTCATAGGAGGTGGAGGAACATGAGCTACATATTGATGGGTAGGCATCTGAGCTTCACAAGCAATGGGACGGAGTATTTCGCCAGCAGTAAGAGGCGGGAACCAGGGCACGGAATGTTGTGGAGCAGAGTACTCCGGAGTATCGGCACAAAACATCCATTCAGGGCCAATAGAAACAGTTTCGGCTTGAGTCCTGATAGGAGGAGCAGGAGGACGTGCTTGAGCAACCATCAGTGTCTTCATCAATTCAGTCATTTCATCCATCTTGGTCTGCATGGCTGCAATTTCCTCCCAAAGCAATTGATTTTCTTGCTCGAGAAAATCCATCTTCTCTTTATGATTGCTCGAGTGTTGTACATGCGAGTTGATTTCAGACGAGGACGCCATGACACTTTCGAGGTGGGTTGACCTTTTATGGAAGAGAAAAATTTGTGAGACTCAGAATTGAGACTATGAAATGCAGAATGATGCATGATGCTTTATGCAAAAATAGACACGATTTTTTTTTTTGAAGGACTTGTCAAAGTAATTGTAAACATCATAAGGAACATTGTTTCATTTGATAATTTGAAGATATCACGAACAGTTTCCTTTTTAAAAGTAAAAGCAAAGTTAAGGAAAAAGTCCCTCACAAAGCTAAAGTCTAGTTAAGACTTTTGAAAATGTATTTGTTGGTGTCCCTCTTTATAAGGTTCATACATATGATGTTTACAAGACGACTTATTTAAGTCCTTCGATGTTTTGATGAGAAAAAAGTTTTTATGAATGAATGCATGTATGCATGGTGAGGTTAAGTCCATAATGTTGGAGTCAAGGGTAACAGCGCCATTTGGTAAGTACTATGGCTTTATTTGCACTTGTAACAAGGGTTCTACCAAGTTCCCAGAGTTATCAACCACTTCCGAACACTATCAGGTTACGGAAATACTTTCGTTCCAATAATGTTCGTAAGAAAGTCTCGTCTGAGTGTGGTATCGCGTGTCAACTAAACCAAGATTACTCATGATTAGCCACCGCACCACGTCCTAAAAGGCCAAGAGGGGTTAAAGGTAACTAAAGGTCCTCAACTTTCGACAGTCACTTGAAAATAACACGCCAAACACGAATACTCATGCCAACATAGTATACTTCCAAGATTCCTAAGTTGAGTGGGGTTATCACATGTGTCACAAACCAAAATTCACTCTTGGCAAGGCACTATGATTATACCACCGTCCTATCTTAAATTTCTCTCAAGTCCGGGTGTAGGACTTATCTCACCACTCACGTTAGAAAGGAGAAGGAAGAAGGATGAACAGATATACACGTATTTCCATCTTTTATTTTTGTTTTTTAAGCAAGTTATAGCACAATAGTTAAATAAGACCAAGTTAGGCTCAACCCTCTTAGGGGGTATCCCCCAGCGGAGTCGCCATTTCTGTCGCGTCATTTTTCGGAGATCAATGCTATTTGATTAGCTTATTGACTCACTTTTATTTCACGACTGAACATTTAATTTTTAATAAAAAGGGGAAAAAGTTCAAACACCCCATATTTTGAAAAGATTTAGGGTTCGGGGGTTAGTTACATAAAGGGAAGGTATTAGCACCCTTTATGTCCGTAGTACTCTACGGGAACCTCTTGGTTTTATTTAAATAATGTGCTATAACTTACTTGCTTTTTTTGGAAAAAAAGGATTTGAAATGATAAAAAGAAAGAAGACCTAGTTATCTACATTTTATCGATTTGAAAGGACGAGTGTCCTCTGCCTACGTACCCGTGAGGGATCAAAATCACGTAGTTCGTGGTAAAAAACTAACGTTTGATTGGTTGTGTGTTTTTTATTAGTTTGAAAAAAAGTTTTAAAATAAAAGAAAGCCAAAGTGGCAAATGATATTTGTTTGTATTTTTAATATTGAAAGAAAATTACTCAAAGTAAAATTAAATGGATTGAAATTTGATTAAGAAGAGAAAATGAAAAAAAAACGTCACTTGATTTAGCATCAAGGTTTGTTTAAAAAATGTTTTTGTGTTTTTGAACTATTTGCATGTTTTTTGTTATTTTTGAATAATGATTTAAACTATCGGAGCAAGAAAATAAAAGCGTAGGTATCTCGTGGTGACGTTGGATCACCATGAAAACCTTTAACCTAGTCTAGAAACAAATAAGAGGCATACACACACGCACGCACACATGCACCTAAGCTATTACAAAAAAACCTATTAATACATTCTAGGGTCTGCGAGAAAAAATAAATAAATTACATCAAGGCCTATTTTACATTCTAATATCATGTGCAATAAACTATAAACTAAATTAAAATGTGAAATGCTAAAACTAAACTTAAAAATGCATGAATTATTTACATTCAAACCTAATATACAATCTAAATCACATGCGATGATAAAAAACGTAAACGTATACACAATGGGATAGACAATAACTTATGCATCCTAAACTAATAAACACAAGAAATGAAAATGATAAGATGCAAAGAATATACACAAGGGAAATTAAAATGTATGAAGAAAAAGAAATAACGTGATATGATGCGAGGGGGTGTAGGAATTAATCAGGGGGACATGCAGAAGTGGATAGAAAACTGAATTGGGCCTAGCTAAGATGAACCGGGTCGGTTATGTTAAAGGAAACAGGTTTGGGTTATGGGTTAAGTCTAGGCCGTCTGATTGGAATCAGACAGCCTAAATCAAATCGTAAATCCAGGTATCAGGAGCTGTTGGATCAAAGATCCAAGGGATAGGAGGCGAGGGTGTATAGTATCACATACACTCACAAACATGGGAACAAAAGGACCATATATATGTGTGATCACCCTTTTTCCCAAAGACAGTTTCTCTTTCTTCCTATTATTCTCTCTCGCCGTTTTTTCATTTCCTTTCCTTCCTTTTTATTTTTTTGATTCGAACCCTCCCTTTCTTTTACTTCTTCTTTTTATCGATTTTGTTTTTTACCAAAAGAAAGCTTAAAAACAAACTAAATTTATGAACAGTAGAGAAAAAGAAAGTATACCCTTTTTTGGTGTTGTCTCCTGGTCCGATCTAAAAGAGGCTTTGTGATTCGGTTTGAAGACCTTGACTGTTCCTTGCGGCGACGACGGCAGGTTCGTCTTTGATGTTGCGTGACTGTGATTGGGTTGGTTGTTGTCGGATTGCGATTCTGGCTTGATGGATGATCGTTGATTTGCGAGACAGTGTTGGTACTGTTAGTGGTGTAGACCGGATTTGCGTTTCTGTTCCTCTCGTTTCCTTGTTCTCAGGTTCGGTTGAAAGGCTTGAGATGACTTGGTTTGGATTTTGACGGATTATGCTACGGCTTTGAGTTTGTGAGGATTATGTCGATTCAGTTTGTGATGATTGGTATGTTGTTGGTCTTGATGATTAGAATTGGGATGTCTGGGTTGTGTGGTTTAGGTGATATTGAGGATTTGTGGTGTTGAATGGTACTGATGGTTTTTTTTGCAGGTTGTGGTTGAATTGTTCGTGTAAAATTGTTGTAGGTTTTGTGATGAATTTCTGGTGGAATTGTGTTTTGAAGTTGCAGGTTTTGGCTTGGCTGTGCGATGAATTTTTGGCCCCCTTGTGTGTTCTGCAAATGCTGGTTTTATAGTGCAGGGTTTAGGAATTAGGGTTTGTTAAAGATGCAGACAAATCTGCACTTCTTGGATTGGAATGAGATGAAGAAAAAACTCGTTTGCTGTTTGTTTGGATTGAGATGAAAACTGGACGCGTGACAGATGAATTGGGACCGTTTTTGGAACAATTTTGGACTTATCAAATAAAATAAAAATAAAAGATAAATATGCATTTTTTGATTTTATCAAATAATAAAAAAAGAAATAATGAAAATGATAATAAATAAAAAAATGACTATGCAAATTTGGATTGGACTTACCTAAAAAAAGAAGTAACTAAAATAAAAAAGAAATATTGATAAAATTAATTTAAAATTAAAAGATGGAAATTAAGATTAAAAATAAAATAAACACTAAAGTGAGAAGAGGGCCCGATTCGGAACCAAATATGAGGTATTTTAAAATACCTCTCTGCCGAATTTTCACTGAAAAGTCAAAGACTTAATCAGGGTCAAATGACGCGTGTCGGTGTATGAATGTACAATCCTTAGGTCAAAAATTGGGGTATGACACATATCATTAGTAGTGTTTAGGTATTAGGAGTAAATCGAGTCTAGAAACTTAAGAAATTAATCATAGGATTAAAAGTCATCAAAATAGAAACATAAAACCAGTCAATAAACAATTATCATAATCTTTAACCAGAATACGCACTTGTTTTATTGAATCAGGTTAACAGCTGCTATTGAAGATGTCAAGGGAGTTCAGTTCAATTCACGAATGCGAATGTACTTGGTGCCTTGACCAAATTAAGACACCATAGTGTCATCTAGGATCAGTGGAGACCGACCCTGAAGAGGTGCCCAATTATGAATGCACACATTGTCGTTACACATACTGATTACCAGACCACCCGCAAGAATCAGAGCAAACAGTGAATCAACCTGGTGAAGCACGCAACACTCAACATGGAATTAGGAAGACTTTGGCCAAGAACAGGGAGAAAGTCAAGGAAGACCCAAGTGAAGTTGAAGGCACTGAAGCCTTTGAAGACAAAGGTACTAAAGCCTATAAAGAGGAAGGTACTGATGCCTTCCCCGGTGAAGTCAATTCCAAAGCAAGAAGAGATAAAGGATAAGGTGGAAGTTGCTGGTTGATATGGCAAGCTAATACGCGCTAGAGGGGGGTGAATAACAATCAATTTTTTTAGCAAAGGCGAATTACGACTTATCGGATTATGGAAGGTTCAATGGCTATGACAAAAATAATAAGATTGTACACAAAGATAAGATTCACTTTGAATTGAGAGATTCTAAGTAATCTTAACACAATCTAATATTAATGAATTTCACTCAAGTTACAAAACAAGTACAATCTCAAACCAAACCTAACAGTAATTAATCAATTATGCTAATGAACACAATTGTGCAAGTGTTTGATAAATTGACAATGAATTTAAACTAAGTGTGATCTTATAGTAATATGAGACAGCAAATCAAAGACAAAATCAAGTTTAATGGTTTAAACCTAGATCACACCTAATCTCTACACTAGCAATTTATCAAGCTTCAAATACACAATTAATCGAAATTAAAGAGGATAGAGAAGAGAGAGGACACCGAGATTTATAGTGGTTCGCTCTTTCTTCCTCAATTCGAGCTACCTCCACTCTTCTTGATGGAAAACGTCTCCACCAAGGACTTCTAATAGAATATTGAATGTTTGATTACAATGTGACTACAAGAATTCCTTGAAACTACCCTAGTTCTTCAATTCCTATGCAAACACTCCCCCAATCTTCAAATAACCTTTGAAATTGGTGCTTCTTGATGTCTTCGAATCTTCAATCACCCGTGCAACCCTTGAAGTTCTTCACTCGAACTCTTCGATGCTCTGTCTGGCAATTAGATCCCCTTGAACACAAGAACTTTAGAAAGAATAATTTAACATGGCTCTGGAAAGCTTTTATACTTTGATATAACCTTAAAATA
This sequence comes from Medicago sativa, assembly GCF_051527215.1. NCBI lineage: Eukaryota > Viridiplantae > Streptophyta > Magnoliopsida > Fabales > Fabaceae > Medicago > Medicago sativa. Next base: position 31,838,865 of record NC_140752.1, on the reverse strand, counting down.
AATTTAATTAACTTGGATAAGAATTAGGGGAAGCTTACAAACCTCACCATTTGGACTATCAAATTTAGGGGAGCTTGCAAACCTCAGAACCTAAAGTCAACTTGTCAATTAGATTAACAACCATTTTTTTTAAATACTTGAGTTTGTCATCGTCAAAAAGGGGGAGATTGTTGAACCAAAATGGGTTTTGTACAATGCTTCTAAGGTTTTGATGATAACAAAGTATTAAAAGAACAATTGGATATGCTAATGTATGTTCAAGTATCCAAGACCAAAGACTAACATTCAATGTATTAAATCAAATTTTGGTATTGAAAGAACATATACCAAAACATTTGGAATTTTAACAGAAGCTGAAGTTCTGGACCGGGATCTGAAGTAAACTAGGCTTTAAAGGATCAGACACTGAAAAAGTGTAGCTTCTCAAGGATTAGACTCTGAAGACATGGACTATGAAGAAGTGTAGCTTCTAAAGGACTTAAACTTTGAAGGTCATATCAAAATCAAAAGACTCTGAACAGTTTTGTCATATTTTGAAGAGGTCATTATTAGACTTAGATAATACAGTTTGTCCTCTTCTGATCACGTGCAGAAACAAACAAAGAACTTCAAGGACAATTGGAATGAAACGGATAATTCCTTTTGAAGCAAAAGAATTTTAAATGTCTTTTCAACGACATTAACCAAATCAAGAAACATTTCAACGTCTATGATCAAGCTTATCAAGGACTCAAAGAAATGCATAAGCACCACTCCAACGTCTCTCAAATTTCCCTCTATATATGGAGCTGAAGACTTGAAGAAATTAACAAGGTTCTACATATTTTAAAAGTGTCCTTACCTGTCAAAATCAAAATGCATTTACACTTAAGAAATTCTTACAAACTTTATATCTTGGAAATTCTTAAGTATTAAGAGTCCATTCTATTTTGTATTGGTTACACCTCTGATTGTAGATCAAGTGTAAATTACATACAATCTTTTATTTGATTAAGTTAGACTGTAGAAGTATCTTGCTTGTGTGCTTGAGCATTGAAAGTCTCTTTCTTGTTTGATTGAGCATTTGATGTTTTTTTCTTGTGTGCTTGAGCAATTGTAATATTTAGTGATTATAATGAAAATCCCTTGAAAGTGCAAATGGTCTAGACTACTCTCGGTTTGTGAGAGGAACTAGTATAAATTTCTCTCCCTCTCCTTATAATCAGTGCATTCAAAAATCTGCATCAGACTCCAAGCGTAAGCTTCAAACTCTGACCAGTGCAAACACATAGAAATAGTTTAAAAAGGGCAACAGGATTCAACCCGCCTCTTGTTTTGAAAACTTTTCTATCTCAAATTCATGGGTTGTTTTGCCCCTCTATCTTCCATAGTTTTTCTTTCCAACTCATATTCCTTATTGAGGTCTTTTTCTACTATTCCCTCAAGGGATATTTTCTCAACTGATTTTTTTTTCTTGTTTGAAAGAACTGCCAATTGCATGATGATGGATGTTCTAACATGAATTTCCAAAGTGGGGTTTTTGAATATTAAGCTTTTGGTAAGAAATCTGGATTGGAAAGTCTTTGTTTTGGAGGGTATCCATGTAGATGATTGGAGAATTGGAAGAGATGCAAAAACAATAAGAAATTGAAGTTTCTAAGTTGCCAATAAATTGGTGGTTCTTACTCTTCTTTTGTTCAATGTTTGCAAGGTTTTTATCAAATTAAACTCAAATCTTGTAGGTGTGGTTGATGTTTTGTTGAAACTTTTAGTTCTAATAATTGCATAAACTTGATTTTCGATTACCCATGGACGTTGAATACCATCATCTATTTTTTGTGGCTATGAATTTCAGAAGTCTTGCCTTTCAATTCTCTCTGCAATAAATAACACCATGCTCATGTTTGCAAACTGAATTGAATTTCGTTATTTCACGAGGAAAACTCTTCGCGATATATAGCACCGCTCAATCTATAATAAGTTAACACGACAACTATAAAGCTCACGAGTTCACCAACCATAAAACTATTAGAAACACAGGGCTCAAATCATTATATCAACATAGTTAAATTGAATGCTTTTCTCTCTACTCTATGAAGGAAAAATTGTAAAATAAATTTTGACTTATAAATAAAAAGAGTTTTTTATTTTATTTTAACCCGATAGACCAACCCGTCTACCCCGATATTTTTGTGGGTTAGACGGGCGGATCAAAATTGCAAACTCTATCAAAAAGACGTACTAAACGGTCAACCCAACGGCTCCCATAAACAAAAAATAAACATTATTTTTTATGACGCTCGTAAATGATATGATATACAAGGTGAATTCTAGGGTGAGGGTCCAATTAGGTCCCTCACCGGTGGACTACGAAAAAAATACCAATAGATTAAATAGATGGTTCTGATTTATTTAAATTAAAAGTGGGAACATGTACAACTACTCACATTCAATCCTATCCTAAATGGTTCCAGCATAGTTACAATTCGTGTTATGATTCTTCCTCCATAATCAGTTACCGCTTTTACACTCAAACCATCAAATCTGAAAATCAAGTTATGAACCCTAAAATTAACTAATTTGTTCTTCTTCTTCTTCAACAAATTTGTTAATTGCAATCCCATAAAATCTTCAATCACGCAAGCGCCCTCATATATGACAGAAAAATAAGTAATTGAGAGTTCGTATAACATGAAATTTTGCATCAAGAACTAATAACAATACAATTAAAATTTGTGATGCATTCTTGTTGCTTTCGTGGCTTGTCATTCTTCAGTTCTGTATGTTGGTTGATTAGAAATTTGTTCAAGCAATTTTAAAGGAGTTAGATTGGTGCTTTGTAGAGATTTTATTGATGGTGTGTTTTCATGGTTTCACCCTATATTATAATTCTTCTTCCGTAATCAGATACGACTCTTCCCTCAAATTATATTACACTCAAACCATCAAATTGAGTCTAAGTTATGAATCCTAAAATTAAATAATTTCTTCTTCTTTTTTTTTTATGAGGGAATTTCTTCTTCTTCTTCAATAAACGACAATAATCCCCTTTTCAATCCAAATCAGAAGGTAAAGCAGATATAAAGATCGTCAAGTTGAAAGCATTTGCAACCACCCCCCAACAATCAGTGAATGGTTTAATTTTATGAACTCTGTAATCACTCTAATGTCATAGTTGACTCTACTGGTTATGGCGGAGAATTATACAACAGGACATTGGGTGAAACCATTACAGGATAGGATTGAATGTGAGTAGTTGTATATGTTCCTACTTTTAATTTGAATAAATCTGAACCATGTATTTAATGTGAGATTCTAGGGTGAGGGTTCAATTAAGTCCCTCACTGGTGAAGCACCTAAAAAAGTACCGTATGATTTAAGGAGCGGTTCAGATTTGTTGATATTAAAAATGAGAGCATCAACAAATTTCCACACACAATCCTGCATTATCTCTTCCCTGTCCTTTCTAACCCACCCAATTCCGTCGAAGATTCTTGCAGCAAATAAAAACTTGTGACAAAATAATCTAATCCCCATGTGGGTCCTCTCAAATTTAGTGTTTAGATGAAGGAAATAGAATTATCGGTTAATTAGCATAAACAACATTAGCCACAGATTGATGAGAGGTTAAAATTGAATCAATTTCTTAAACCATATATTTTCACTATCACTACAACAAGGGAAGAATATATATATACTACTCTTATACACGCAAATAAAAGTCAAAAGGGCAGAAGAACCATTGTATATGATTCTTGTGTATTGGTCCCAACTCAGAAGAGAACCTCAGAAGAACCATATAATTCTTGTTCTTTTGAAATTAATTGTTTGCAAAATTATTTTTTCATATATTTTAGATTTTCAGCGAGCAACTTTTGCAGATTATAGCATGTTGGAGAAGAAGCAAATGAAGAAGAGACAGAGATAGAATTGGGACAATACTTGGGTGCCATTAATGGCACCGTGCCATTAAATCCTGGCCATTGATGGCACCCAACACACACATCACACACACACTTGGGGCAATGTGTGGCCCTGATCTAATGGCATGGTGTCATTAATGGCACCAAAGTGCCACGTGGAGATGTACTGTTATTCTCAATTATAATATCAAATAATCACAACCGCTGATGAAATCTAACAGTACTTTTTAAGTGCTCCACCGGTGAGGGACTTAGTTGATCCCTCACCCTAGAATCCACCGATATACAAATAAAAAAAAACAAAAAAAAACATAGGCATAGAGTCAAGACAATGACAATGCAACGTCCCTTTCTACAGAATTGCCTACGAGCTCCAAGGAAGTTTGTTAGGATGAAGAAAACCGCGTCCATTTCAAAATCCATATAAAGTTTTTTATTTTTAACTTTAAAATCGATATTTTTTATAGAGTATACGAGAGGGATACATCTTTCTATATTTTTTATTCAACTTTTATCTTTCATTTATCATCATTTTTATAGTTTCATTTAGAGTATAAAATTAAAAAAAAAATTAGTTAAATCCCATAAAAATATGAACAATTCACAATAATAGACAGAACAATTAACAAAAATATTAAACAGTATAAAAAACATATTTTGATCTTATATAAAAAAATAGAGTTTTGATGTAATATTTTTTTACTATTTTATCGTTCTTGTTAATAAAATCATAAAGACAAGTCTCTCTGAGCATAACTCAGTTGACATGGACAATACATTGTTATATGTAGGCGTGTTCAAAACTGAACCAATTCAATAGAAAAACCACAAACCGAACCAATCTAAACCGAAACCGCATTTGGTTCGAATGTATTCGGATCAATTTGTTACTCAACCACATGGTTTGGTTCGGTTTGCGGTTTTGATTTTATCAACCGAACCAAACCAAACCGCAATATAAGAAAAACACTAATTAAATGTATATCACTTGGGCCAATACTCATAGAAACTCTAATAAAATGACATATTTTTTCTCTTGTTAAGTTCTTCTTTGTTTTTTCTTTCAAAAATGTATTTATGTACTACTTGAACTCTTAGAGAATAATAAAAATTTTAGTCTTTTGTATTTTTTACAAAATAGGATTACTCCACGTTTAAATTTGGTCTACGTAGTTGGGAACATTGTTGGATGAAAATAAAATTGTAATGTTGGATGAAATTTAAAACATTGTTGAAAATATGTTGTGTTTTAACTTTTTAATTTGATTTTAATGTTGGAAAATAAAAAAATTATTGTCTAAAAAACCGCACTAACCGATCCAATCCAAACCACGTTGGTTTGGTTTGGTTCGAATTTTATTTTAAAAGTCAACCAAACCAAACCAAACTGCATACTTATTTATCTTGCGATTCGGATGACTTTTAGCCTCAAAACCGAATCAAACTGCATCGCAAACACCTTTAGTTATATGTAGGGGCCATAGTTTGAACTCCAACATCTCATTTATTCACCTTAAAAAATGAATTATAACCACCGGGTTATTTGAAAAGAAAAGAAAAAAAAATAAAGACAAATTAGTGCACAAGACGCTAGTGAAATACCGGAAATGATAGGTTAAATATATATTTTTAGCAAGACACCTCATGATCAGAATATCGTTGTTTCTGTTGTTATATGGTTGATTGTGACCATACTATGTTCCTATTGTTTATATTGTCCTCTAACAAAATTTTGGTGATTTGTTTATTTTTTTTCCTTGAATAATTGTATTTTTTCTTTGTAAAATAAGGTTGTCAAATAAGTTGTCACCAAATTGATTATTCAAATAACACTCCTCTTTTTATTGAATAGCATTATTACATGAGTTACTTTTTTTCGACAGAATCATATGAATACTTGTTGATTAATTTTCTTTTTTCTAAAAAAATATTGTCTTGAGACCAATCCGGTCGTGTCTTTGTATCGTCCTGTATTTATTAAATCCATGTCTCGTTAGATTTTATCAAATAAAATGTTGGGTTCGAGTGTTAAAAATTGGTTGTTTGGTCTTATATAATGCTAGATTCAGATAAAGAACACGCAAAATTGGACCTAACTCAGTCTTTTGTACACTCTTACTCACGGTAAATAATTAGAAAGCCTAACTATTTTCTTATTTTTCTAAAAAGACATAAGATAATTGTTTATGTTTGGTTTCTCACTTTTTTCTTCAAAAAGTATAGCGACGAAATTTGCACATAACGTGAAAAAAATAAAAAATATCGGGACTTTGAACCCACACTCCATGATATTCAATATGAGTTATGCAAATGTCTTTAGAACACTTGTTAAAAACATCACAAGTAGCAATTTTACATTGAAAACTACAATTTTTAACCTCTATTTTTTTTAGTTGAACTTTTAAATAAATTCACCATTTTTCACTACTTTTCATCAAAATATTTCTATTATTGTTCTTTTAATCAATGTCATAAGGACACTCTTTAGTATTTTCTTTTAAATATTTTCGGAATTTTTTATCATCACTCTCACTTACAAGACTTTTGTCGTCCACTTTTAAAACTTCTCATTTTTTTATTTTATTTTTGTAAGTAAAACGTCTCATTTTAATCTCATGTTTCTTTATAAATCCCATATTTCTGAAGTATGCTAAAACTAGTTTCTTCATTGATGCATCTTTTTCTAATGTTGAGAATAAGACTTGTATAGAAATTTGCATCAAGGATGACGATGGTGCTTTTGTGTTAGTCAAGACGGAGTACACTCCAAGGTGTGAGGTGCATATTGGAGAAGCTTTAGGTCTGTTGTCGGCTCTTCAATGGGTCGACAAGTTAAGTCTAAGACCGATAGATTTTGAACTTGATCTAAAGAAGGTGGTTGACAATTTTGCCTTCAATAAGCATGATGCAACATAATTTGGAAGTATTATTCAAGATTGCAAAACTTTATTTAGTCAATTTTATGAAAAATCTAGTGTTGAGTTTGTGCGGAGTCAAGCAAACGCGGTCATGAATTAGCAAAGGCGGACACGTTAGAAGCTAGTTTCCATATTGTGGTTACTCCACCACATTGTATTAAATACAATTTGATTAATGAAATGACATAATTTATCTTGCTTAAAAAAAAAAAAAAAAAACTAGTGTCTTCATCGTCTCTTTATGGGACAAATAGAATTACTTGTATACTCTTTGGGCTTTTGCTAATCATAGCTAGCATGTCATGGCCACCCCATCCCATCCATTTTCACACCCTCACTTGCCAAGTTGCCATTGCTCTATTTTTTTTTTTTTTTTTTTTTGAAGAAAATTGCCCTAAAGTTTTGTAGTTTTTTTTTTCTGAAAGATCTAAAGTTTTATAGTTATTTATCATAATTGAACTCTACTTTTCAAAGCACACCTTTTACGTTACTCAATATTTTCTTTTGCAAGAAAAAATTTAGATGTAGTATAATATAAGTTTTCAATTAGCTAATTACTAGTAATATATTGTAAAATATAAGGGAAACTCCATTGGAAATTAAAAAGCCAAACAAAATGAAGGTAACCATACATATTATCTCTAAACGAAATGGTAACAACTTGCTCTAAATAATTGCTCCAAATAACAAAAGGAAGAAGAATTCAATGCTTCTTCATGCAAAAGTACCAAACTTTGTGAATTAAATTTCAACATTCCAAACAGCTCCATCTCCTTCCCCACAAGCTTTGTGAATATCTTTCATTCTCTCCACAGACTTACATATGCCACTGCATTTCCAATCATAAGATGCCACACACACGTTTCCTGACCTTGCCTTCCATTCACAATCTGCTTGAAAAAACAACAAACCTATAAAAACCAAAATTGTTTTAATTAATATGTAAATTTTAAATATACTCTTACCTTTTATTTACCATTCACCTATTTACTATCTTTTGTAAAATAATTGACAAAGTAAGATTATATAATTGATAAAGTAAGAGTGTAATTGACAAAAAATGGTTCATTCAACATTGATCTTTGGAAGGAAAAAAAAAACAAATCAACGGAATCAATTTATTCTTACTAACCGACAATTAAAAACGGACGGATGAAATACTTTTTAATACACACTTTCCGACGCACTTTTTTGACCACAATTCCCAACACACATTATATTGATTGAAAAACGTATGTTGAAAAAGTGTGTTAAAGAATACGTCGGTTTGTGTTTTTTAAACTTTTTATATATATTAAAACAAAAAAAATTAACTTTTTATGTATTGTACCCCCTAGTCTTTTCATTCTTGAAATTATGGTTTCAATAACATTTTAGTTTCAGTGAAACAAATTTTCATAAAAGACAGTAAAAAAATAATATTAATGTACAAAAAAATTGTTGAATTAACAAAGAAAAATGGAGTAACAAGTCACCTGGGGGTGTAGCACAACACATGGAACGTTCATCAACATGTTCAACTTCTAGGCCCAACAACCATGCTCCTAGAGACACATCTTCATTTGCATATCTATGCAATATTGGCCTGCAATAAAATTTGCATTTCATGTTCATATGTTAATGTTAATTAATGTAATAATTAACTAACAATATAAATTGCTTTTGATGCTCATAAACTAATATAATCAGTTAATTTTTAATTAATTAATTTTTCAAAAAGAAATAAATTATTTACTAAAAGGTAGATGAAATTACCAATTGCTGGATATATAGTCAGCAAGATCCCTGGAGATGGCATATATTTGTCCTGTGGCATGCCTGAAATACTTGTTCCCTTCTTCTCCAAATTTCCAGTACTCAGCCTCATGATACTTTACACCTCTGCCACGTAAATTAAAAGTCACTAATTCACATAAAATTATTTAATTAATTTATGATAATAATTATTATTTTTTTCTTGAAAAGAACTCACTTTTGATATAGAACTGGGCCAGATTTCATGCAACCAATATAAACCCTAGGTCTTGATCGGTACTTAGCAAGTGTATTCACTAGCATACCTGCATTATAAACAAAGGAGTTATATAATTTTTACTGATAATATTCAATATCATGTAAAAAAGAAAATTCTTCATCTTGGTTTGACATAATTGATATTAGTGTACGTTTGGTTCAACGGTGAAATTTTAATGCTTTTCCGCTGAAATTTTTAGAATGTTATCCAAACAAACACTTAATTGAATTGATTTTGTAAAATTTATTTTAGTTAAAAGTAAGTTGAATGCAAAATACTTTATTGTTTGATACATATTCATGAATGATGGGTTTACAAAAAAAATTAAGAGTAAAATTACGTTTGAGTAGAGAAATTCTAAAGATAGTGGCAATTCTAATATATCTAATAACATCATACATATTAAAATTAATTTTGTGTCTAGAACCAATTTTACTTCAAATAGATCCAAACAAGTACTAAAGCATGAATACAGATGCGGGACACCGGACATGACACAGACATTGACACGCAGACACGGCTAATAATTTGATAAAATCACATAATTCAATGTAATTATATGTGTCGGTATCATATCGCTGTCGAACACAACACATGTCCGACACTGTGATACGCCTAATCCGTAAAGTGTTCGTGCTTCATAGTACTACTAACGGTTCGTAATGTTAATGGCCGAGGAGAACAGGGTAATTGAAGTTGTAAATGAAATTATTATGATTAAAAAGACTTACCAAGATTTAAATGTACATCATCATCAATCTTGACATAGAAATCAGCATCCCACATAGAAGTAACAGTTGAAAAGAATAATCTTGTCTTGGAGGATAATTCATGGTAGCCCTCAACATGGTCTAACCTAAGGAAATCATTGTGCTCTGCCTCTTCTTCATCAAGTGATTTGTCAAGAATGCTTCCTGGTGTTGTGCTATGCCCAATCATGAACCTTACAACAATTCCCTTCTCTTTCTCTAGTTCCTTAAGCTTATCTCCTATTTCAATTTTTGCATATTTTGACAAAATTAGTCATGGGAATTAAAAATAAATTATCCAAGTAATGGGATTAAATTATCCAAGTAATGGGATGTTAGACTATACCCTTTTGAATTAGTTTTTTTTTTTTTTTTTTATGATTAGAAATCAAACTTTGTATTTTAGGATTTATATCATTCTGCACCAACCACTTGCGCTAGATAACATTCATGGAGTGGAAATTAGATAATTGAGATACATCAAAATTACAAAAGTTGTATATCAAGGGAATATCACAATTTTTAAAGAAATTATTGACTTATGAGTTTGGGGTAGGCTTTGAATTTGGAAACCTTATTGCTTTAAACTTCTTGCACAACCTTATTGCTTTTTTCAATTATACAACAATAAACATAAAACAGACAATTAGTCAAGATTTCAATGCTGATTTTTATGATATTCTTGTTAGAAAATATGAAACTTGTATAACATAATTATATGGGAAACTAAATATGGGGCTTCAACGCCCTAAAAAAAAATTAGGCTTCAAAAACGATGATTTGAATTTCCTACGAATAAAAAACAGGATGAATTAACATTGAACAACTCACATTTAGAATTTATTTAGATTCAATCCAATAAAATCAAAATATGAGTCGTTCAATCTTAATATAACCGTAGGAATCTAATGGCTCGCGTGAATTTTGCTTTTTGGACGGCCGGAGATTTGGAACCCATGACGGTTAACATATACATACCTTTAGGCAACCATGTTTCGCGTATCGAATCCCGTCGTTTTTTGCTGCTAAAGGCAGTGTTAATACCAATCACCACAAAAGCTTTCTGTATACTATGGTTAGAAGCATGTTGTCTCAAATGCTGCCCCTGCCCACCAGTTTGGCTAGTTTGGCTTGTCTTAGATGCTGTCAATTCCATTCCCAATGTTGAAATTGCCTTGTCTAAAGACCTATTAATTTTGTGAACAAAGAATTTAATTCACACAAGTGATTATCAATTAATACATTTAAATAAAGATTCAATGCAAGAATTCATCATATATATTTTTCTTACTTGATAGCTTGATGAGTCTTGGTGACTTCCTCCATTACATCACCTGGTCCATCTTCAATCACTTTCTACATGAAAGAAGAAAATAAAATAAATAAGCATGAGACATTTAGATACACCAAAAAAACAATTAGAACATACTCTCTCATTTCCTTAAAAAAACATTTTATTTTTCCTAAAAATGAAGTTTTCAAAATGAATTTCAGCTTTTACTAAAGAAAAAATCGATTTCAGATTTTAGTAAAAAAAAACCTACTTCGTTTTCATTAAAGCAAGAGATTAACTTAACCATTGATCCGAAAATCAATTGTTGAAACTGTGATCCATATATGACAACTATGAAGTGTTGAATTAGAATATATTTTTTAAAAGATGACGAATTCAAAATCGATCAATAAAGAAAAAATTGATTTCGGCTTCTAGTAAAAAAAGATCGATTTCGTCTTTATTAAATTAAAAGATTCACTTAACCATTGATCTGAAAGTCAATTGTTGAAATTATCACCCGTATATAAAAACTATGATAATTTTTGTATCAACAAATAGAATTACTTAAATAATCACGCTAAGAGATGATTGTGTCGCACTTTAGAGAAGCTAAATCGAACAAATTATGTGTACTCACCCGCTTGTGACCACCGTCATGTCTGACCACCGGTAGCGTTGTACTTTCATGGTTGGAAGGGCTTGTCCACATTTGGCCAGTGAAAAGTGTTCCAGCAAGAAAGCATGCAATGCATAGGAATAAAATGGTTTTGGCTGAAGCTGGCTTTCCCCTCATCTTTTTGATCTCACTAAGAGGCACTTGCATCAAAGAGACTATGTAATGCCAAAGGATGAGTTTCCTTTGTGATGGTAGCACCTTGTATTTAAATTGGACCTTGAGGGATGATTTTCATGTAAAAAAGAAAGTTAGTAAATAAGACACTCAAGATATATTTTTTTGCATAGCGTATATAGGTTTAAACACAATTGAGAATGGACACACATGAAAATCACATTCAATTTACCATGTTAGGTCGCATGAATAAAGTAAAGTGAAGCTTTATTAATGCTATAAACACGCTCTTTAACGTTCGCGTTTTCCGATGTTTACTGTGTAACTTGTTAAAACCTATGTGGGTCCGACTACTTTGGAAATGATCATATTGAATAAGTAATGTGACATACCAGTTAATTTAGCTTAACTCATGAATTTCACTAAACCTTCATGTGATTGGTCTGAATTGTAATGGACTCGACATCTTAAACAAATTTCTCAAGAGAGATTCATATTGTGTAATCCAACAAATTTCTCAAGAGAGATTAATTTATGTTAAACAGTGGTGAATACTTCGCACTTATAAAATAAAGATATTAAGTAATTGGTGGAAATCTTACATGATCGCAAGAATTTAAACACACACAATTTGATCGCGCAAACACAGAAAAAATAATTTAATTATTTTAAAAATATATGTTATTTATTTTTTCTCTTTCAAACTTTTTTTAAGCGAGTGTGTCTAATTTAATATTGACCAAATAAGTATTTTTCAAGTAATTGTTGGTTTTTTACTCAAAAAAAAAAAGTAATTGTTGGTTTTGGAAGAATCTGATTAATACTTTCAAGGTGGCCAAATCATAGCCATCGATTTTGAGCCATATCACATGAGATGTTTAGAATAAGAAGCAATGAAAGTGTGAAGCAGCATGATTATCTTTCTTTAGAGCAAACAATTATGCTAATTTTAATGTCCTTTTCCGTATTTTGTCAATTACTTAGAAAAGAAAATGAAATACATGAAGTACTAATTATATGAAGTACTGACCTGAAATCGTTGGCTTACTTGAAAATTCTTGTCTTGCTTATAAACTGTTTTTCCCCTTAAAAATTGCCAAAAGTAAAGTAATACAAACAATTAAATCTCAAGATACGTAGGTTGGTGAGTATAAAATTATCTAATTTGAAGGGAAAGACTAAAGGAATAATATTATTTGTAATATATATAAAAATAAGACTAAGATTCAATTTAGCCACTTATAATTTCATTGCGGTCGAATTTAATTTATGATAAAAAAAATAACACTCAAATTAGTTTGTGACATTTTTATACAGAAAAAAGTAGACTAATTTGTTGTCCATATGAAAATGTGAGAGATTTACTTGATTATATTTTTTGTTAGACGATGAATGTATTAGATCGTAAACAAGTTGTGAGAGATTAAATTGGATCTTTAGTCTAGAAATAAAATTTTGGACACTAGGTTCAAGTATAAAAATGAGGTAAAAATAAAATTTTAAAAACTAAACATATTATGTGCAATTTTTTTAAATCTTTGGGAGAAATTTGTATATATTAACATATAGATCAGCCGCCGAATATGGTAAGTATTCTAACCCACCTATGATGATAATTGAATATTAACAAAAAAAATAAATCTCTGGGAGAAATTTGTATATACACATTAACATATAGATCAGCCACCGAATACGGTAAGTATTCTAACCCACTTGTAATGATAATTGAATATAAACAAAAAAAAAATTAAATCTTTGGGAAAAATTTACATATACACATTAACATATAGATCAACCATCGAATATGGTAAGTTTTCTAACCCATTTGTGATGATAATTGAATATTAACAAAAAAAATTAAATCTTTGGGAGAAATTTGTATATACACATTAACATATTGATCAACCACCAAATATGGTAAGTATTCTAAGTTCTAACCCAATGATAATTGAATATTAACAAAAATCAAAGACTAAAGAGAGTCAAACAACTCCCGATTACCCCCAAACCAAACATGTGTAATCACTAAATCAAAGCCTACTTACCACTAATTCCTAATAGTTTATGCATTGAACAATAACTACTTATTGAGGGGTTATCAATCTACTACAAAGTTAGAAAAATGCGAAACAATGAATACAGAATCATATTCAGAATAATAGACTAAGAGAAAGTATATAGTTACCCAAAAATGATTTGTTGAATGATTGAAAGGATTGTGTCAATTTTGACTGACAAATCTTAAAACTAAAGAATAGTAGGCGTCATTAGGCAGTAAATTCTAACAATGTACCTATTTCTAGGTCACTCTATATATGCCATTAATTTAAAAGCTATATGGTGTGTTTTGATTGATATTGGCAGTTTGATCATGTGGTTTTGATGATGCAACAAATTCAGATATTCAGAAGAAAAGAATTTCGTCTCTTTATTTGTGTGGGCAATCTCTCTAACACCATTTACGTGTGTACTAAAATGTGCTGGCTGCCTAAACTAATTGTGTAGATATTCATACAAACCTTCAATTTACCAATTTCAAAAGGATTTTGGGATCGATTGGATGGAGACATAGACCGAAATTTTCGGTTTCAAAATTGTTGAAGTGATTTTAAATATTCTTTTTACAGTCTTGAATATATAATTTCTATTTATAAAAAAAAAATCAATATACATGTAGACTTAAATGAGAATAATTATAAAAAACATCTTACAAATTTTGATCTAGGGGTGTTCATCGGATGGGGTAAAACTTAATTAAATCGTAATCCAAATCAAACTAAAGTGTTTGTATTCAGCAATTTTATTGATGGTAAAGATCCGAACCAAACCTTTCAAATTCGATCATGTTCGGTTCAAGCAACTGATTTCAAGATTTTTACCTGATCACCTGCATGTTCAATCCAGTCTCACATATTCTATTTTTTTTTATTAATATTTTATCTATTAAACAAGTACATATATAAAGTCAAGCCAAATTAGAAATATGTTAATTTAGAGTTTTTTTGTTCTCAAAGTTACCACATGGTGATAAGAAATGGCAACACACTTTGCAGTGTTTTATTTTGGAAGTTTTAATATTTTGTCTTTGTATTTTGTTAGGCTTGGGATTTATCCAAAAATGTGTACATGCAACCAAAACCAATCCATATACTTTTGGTTGTTTGGGCAATAGATCATTCACTAAAAATTCAACTAAACCGAACAACAAACACCCCTATTTTCATTCATTCTAAAAAGTGACAAGTAAACATTCATCAACTTCGTATTCTTTTTTGTATTCACTTCATTTTCATGTTTTTTCTTTTGTGAATGAGTCTTTAAATAGTGTCGTTGGAAGATACAATTCATTCATTGGACAATTGCTTATTACAATTGAATTAATTAAATTTATATGTTCATGTCTTCTAAATAAAAATAGAATAATTCTAATATACTAATTATAATATTATAATATATTATAAACATCATACATCAGACAAATATATGTCACTAAATAATTACCTAAAATAAGTGTTCTTTTATGACTAAATTTGACAAGTGCACCAAAGTGTTTTCAAGTAATAAAGTAGTAAGTAAAATAGTCTCTACAAAGATTGTCGTTTAAACTAGGAAACTAGTTAAATTTATTAAAGCAATAAATAAAAGAAAATAAAACGGTGGAGTTTGCAAGTTTAATTTGATTGCACAAAACGGTTGAATTGATTGCGAAAAATTAAAGGTTTTAATTGATGATTTTAGCGACGATTAGGATTTTTCAAATCTCCTCTTTTTCCTTGTTGGATTAATTCAAACAATTATTAGTTATGAGATAAGAGTTCCAATTAAGTGATTAGTTCTGTAAGATATAACGTCCCTCAAGATGTTAAGTTGCTCCTCATTCACCCTAAAGGTCATACGTGCTATACATGGTATAAGGTTGCCAAGTCTACACAGATATGTATGCAATCATATAGTTAATTAAAGTGGGGACTTACTCTCTCACAGATAATTGAAACATATGCATAGTTTAAATTTCTAAATTGCCATCTAAAGGAACCAATTTTACCTAGGAATCTTAGAATTTCACCACATACCCTTACTTGTCTTACGTAGATTAAATGGATGTGCCTAACCATATCTTACTAAGGGGAAAGAATAAAGTTCATATGCAATGTCCATAAATTAGACCAGAATAACTTCTGCAACCTATTTTTATGTTCAATCGTAATTTCTAAGTATGTCACAGTCCCTAGAATTTGTGAAGGCATTAAGCCTTTTGCGTACAAAAATTAAATAGATTTCAAAATATAACTGAATAAAAGACTTGAATGAGAGTTTGTGAATGAAATCTCTTGTATTTACAGGGGAAGTTTCCAATTGGGTTTGGGTTGAAAAACTCGGCTTTTTCCCAAACCCACATGGAAAAAACAACATTTGGCTATTTTTTCTGGAGTCGCACGTGCCTCGTGCCTGGGGTCATGCTCGCCGCTCGTGCGTGCTAGAAAAGTGATTTCGCTCACTGTTTTACACACCCTAGGCACATTAAGGCACGCCCGGGCATGTAGCTTCGCTTCCTAATGCGATTTAGTCTTTGTCTTCATCTTTTTCAGTGCTTTCTTCTTCCAAATTTTTCTTGGGAGTTGACACATAATTTCCCCAATTTGTATTGTCTTCAGAGGCCTCTTCAATCTTCATTCAATATCTTTCCATTTCTTCATGAGGTGTCTTGCTTTGCCGAATTACATGATTTTTCAATAGAATACTTACGAGGCACCTAAGAATTGCTTGGTCTATGGAAGAACTCGAATTACATGACTCGACATGAAAACACTACAAAATGGCCCTTAAACCATGAGCAACTTCTCTAAAATTCCTCTTTATTGAATCAAATCTCTACTAAAATGACTGAAAAACATACTGAAAATAACGTAAGATGACATGTCATCATAACCCCAAACTTAAATTGTTGTTTTTCCTCAAGTAACATGATAAAATGAATTTTAAATTTGCATACAATTTTTCAGAGAACATACATTTCTCAAGAGGTTGCTCAGTTCATCATCCATTCCATTTATAGGCTTGACTAACTTATGACTTCCATGCAAGAGGGACAAGCTTAGAAAAGATAGTTGATGCTCTCAACCACACTCTTTTCCAAGATACATGTATGTACCTCTTAAAGCCAGTAGAACTGGTCACGACATTTGTGCATTCTAGTCGCCATGTGAATACACTTTGCTATGAACTTGAGAAATTCTAAACAAGCATTCAAGATCATACTATTTACACACTTTGGAGGTCTTAAGGGGTTGTAACATGGCTTAGGTTAAGCAGGGATACTTTTGGGAAACTAGGCTGACAAAATAACTTGTTGTTAGATTTTAACATACGGATCCTTAAACGATGAAATATTACCGACCTTCCTTCCTTTTACCAAAACAAGATGGGTACTAATAGAACTGCTTTTTATTTTTATTTTTTCAGGAGAACTATTTTGGCTCTTTATTTCTATTTTATTTTTTGTGTAGACTCATTTTTATGGTTTATCTACATTTTTCATTCGTTTTCTTTTCATTTTGATAAACAATTTCTACGGGTACCCCACCCCGAATTTCAAATGTTACTAATTCAAAAGTGCAACCCCAAACTTAGTTTCAAATCATACCTATTTTTGTAAAAAATTTATATAATTCCAAGAAAAATCAAATATATGACATTATGGGTTCAAACATGTGACATGATTTGTCACTTCGTAACAACAGAAGAGTTATAGCATGGAGGCCCAAAGGGGTTAGGCAAAAGATGATGATGATGATGATGATGATGATGATGATGATAATAATAATAACAACAACAACAATAATAATAACAATAATAATAACAATAATAATAAGAATAATAACAATAATAATAACAATAATAATAATAATAATAATAATAATAATAATAATAATAATAATAATAATAATAATAATAATAATAATAATAAGGGTACCCTAATAATAATAAGGGTGGCTTGAAAAGGCTCAAGGTACCAAAAATGTTCCTCGTGTGTAAAATAATATGACTGGTAGTCCGTATAGAACGGCCGTAAGTTCGAGCAAAAATGACATTCAAACATGGAACACATGTATAGAAAGAATTATAGTAGAAGAATGGATTATATTTGGCTTAAAGTTTTACTGATTATGCAATACATAAAAGAGATGGTGATTATGATAATTATCTTCCATTACAAACCCCAATAGTTATCATGCTCTTGAACTTCGAGGGTAATCTAGTCTTCTGGAGTAATGGTCTGAAACGACTTTTTGAGACTAAAACAATTTGAAATTTAAAGGTTATGTAATTCATGCAAAATTTAAAATAAACAGAATTATGGGGAATAGCAAAAATTCAAACAAGTTATTATTGTTTTTCCATGAATCTTAAAATATTGGAAAGGAAAATAGCAGAGAAAATAAAGTAAAGTGTCTTCTCCCATTCAACATGAGTTTTACGTCTCGAGCCTGACAGATACGTTTACGTTGTACCCAGGATCCCCATGCCTTCAAGCTCCTCGTCTTCAGTCCACTCTTCTTTTGCCAATTTTTCCTCGGCGTACCTTTCCGTTAATTCTATAAACCTTAACCACATCTTGGAACTGTAAGTTTCCTCGTAGTCTGCTACTTTTGCGGAAGTGACTTTTTAGGCTTGATACTTACTATTTGACTTGATGATTATCTCTCCTTGTTCAAAGTCTATCAATAATTTCACAGTCGCTAAGAATGGCGTCTAACAAGTCATAGATTATTCTTTCAGGAGGCTCTAACGCACAATTTGCTAGTCCTACCATCCTATGGAGTGCTTTTAATTCCAGGTTTTATTTCTTCATCTTTTTGAAAGTAAAGAATGGCATTAATTTTGGGCTTGCTCCAGAAGCATAGAAGGCTTCCCCTATGTAGAAATCACTGATAGTTATTGGAACATTGAAGCTTTGTGTATCTTCGAGCTTTTATGAAACCTGCATATCAAACATAGCACAACAATTTTCGTTATTGACACTAATTCTTCATCTGATGGTTTGGTTGTTGCTTTCGGCATTTGCTAGAGGAATCTAACACAACATGAAATTTTCTCTAATTTCTTTAATTGGAATTTTTACTTTTTACTCTGCTAAGACATCAATTAGCTCGTGAAATTTTTCTTCCTCGTCTTGTTCTTTTCTTCCTCTTCAAACTTCTCTTTTCCCTTTATTAATATTTCTTCCATCTTGCGTACCTTTTCATAAACTTTTATTGCTGATACAAGACCACCACCTTTCACGAATCTTCATCTTTTCCTGTCATTGTAACGACCCAATTTTTAGAATATTATTTATTTAATTGTTTTGTTATTTATTTAATTGATTGATGTGTTTGAATTGTTGGGTTAATTGAATTTTAATCGATATAGAGGAATTGAAGGTATTTTGGTATTTTTGGAGTAAGGGACATTTTAGTAATTTAGAGGTGGAGAAATATTATTGAGGTTAGTAGTAACTTTGTTGAATTACTAGAATAGAAGTAAATGGTAAGAATGGAGAATTAAGTGAATTAGAAAGAGGAGAATTATTTGTTAATAAGAATAAGACTAAGCCCAATAGGAGTAAGTGAACGAAGTCCAAATGGTGAGGGTTTATAAGACTAGTAGTAGTCCCAAGCTAGGATTGGGAATTCATTTGGTAAGTTTTACCTAGAAAGAGGCAAAGTGGGAGAAGAGAGAAAAATAGAGAGAAAGCGGAAGAAAGAAAAAGTTTAAGGGAGAAGAGGATCTAGCTTGAAGAAACTCAAGAGGGAGATTAGATTGGAGCTTAGAGCTTAACTTTTGGGAGTTATAGGTAAGGGGGAAGAGATTATGTTCACATATTGAATTATAATCACTTAATATTTGAGTCATGTTTGTCATTGTGAATTACGAAATTGATGTTGTTTTGAGTTGATTTTCGTGCTCTAATTAAGTTGATAATTTTTGGTATGTGAAAAGTGGTAGAAACTTATTGTGGTTGCCACCTACGCCTATTGAGGGTTGACTTGTAGGTTGAGGACACTTGAGACGGCGTGAGTACCCGAGTGTTTTATCTTGGTTTTCGGGTGTCAAACATTGATTATGTTTGAACCTTTTAAACCGGTGATATCTTATTTTTTCTTGGGAAGGGAAAAAGTAAGCAAAACCCTTGAGAATCGAGGTCCGGGAGTTATTTTCGCTACGGGAAGGTGTTAGGCACCCATAACGACTATAGTATCCTATAGGAACCGTCTTTAATTTCTACGCACGCGCTTTATTTTTAAATGCTATTTTGAAAGTGTTTATTTAAACCTAAGAGTTTCTAAGTGAAGAATTGGAGGGAGAAGAATGTGTTTGAATTTTTATTTTAGTTGAATTGAAGGAATTTTGTTCCTTGCCTACGTACCCGTTTAAGGGATCAAATCCACCGTAGTTCTCTCTCAAAAAATGTTTTTGTTTTTGTTGGTTGATTTTAAATTTGAAAATGGAGTTTTGAAGAATAGAAAGAGGCCTCAAGGGCATGAGATTTAGAAAAGAGTGGAGTTTGATTAGTTATTTGCAAAAACAAGTCAAAGTGTGATTAAAATTTATTGAGATTTGATTAAGAAAACGAAAAGGAAAATCAATGGGGTTTTGACCCCAAAGTTTATTGTGAAAAAGATTTGAGTGAAGTTTGTTCATATTTTTTGGAAAATTGGTTTTTTCTAAGTCTAAAGCCTAAACATACATCTAAACATACAATCCTAAACATACATCTAAACATGCATATTCTAACTATATAGTGATGTGTGTGCATGTGTCGGTGCTTGTGTCGGTGTACATCATTAGAGTCCATTGTCCTTTACATCACACCCTAGATACATTCTATGGCCTCTTTGCCAAGAAATTAAAAGTGCATAAAGGAAAATATTACAAAAACTCCTAAATGTTTACATTCTAACTTTGGTACAAATTAAATTGCAAGAAAGAAATAGAGATGAATATGGGATGAAGTGGAGATGCTTATGAAATGATGAAACATGAAATGGAAGGAGTTAGTAGCACAAGATATAAAGCAAGTCAAAGCTACCATCACAAATGTAATGAAAATTAGCATAAAAAAAACAAGCAAAACAATGTGAAATAAGCCTAAAATCCTATTATCAATGCAAGACTTGAGTGTGACCTATAATCCTCACAATTCAACATGCTTTCAAGGTATAAAAATCCAGGTTTTAAAATGAGGGTCCGAGTGTCATTGCCAACTTTGCATTTTTTATGTGAATTTAGACTTATTTGCACCATTTATTCACAAAACAAAACTTGCCAAGCAAGCAACCAATCATCACATGCACATGTCCAGCAAAAAAACACATTCAAACAGTAGTAAAAATCCTCATAAAATCATCCATCATGAACCACAAACATTTATCAAGGGTTGGAATTGGAATCAAGCAAATTTCATTTATTTCTTAGCATAAAATACCACAAAAATAGTAGGAAAGCTAACACCTTATTTTTTAACCAATTTTAATGTGTAAAATTTGTCACAAGAGACCACAAAATTATCAAGAAAATTATATGAATTTTTTTTAGGAATTTTAGACTAAAAAGTGCAAGAAAATTACTAATTCTAACAAAAATAGGAAAGAAAACTATACATATTTTTTCAAATTTTATTATGTGAAAATATCACAAAAAAACATCAAGAATATCATCAAGAACCTATGGAAAATTATTTGGAATTTTGTGGAGAGTTTTAGACACGTAGAAGGTTCAAATAGCAAAAGGCAGTATAGGAATAGCAAGAAATCATAAAAGAAGGGAACCTGCACAAAAGTCCAGTCCAGGCCCAAGGCTGCAGATGGATCTTGGACTATCCAAATGCCTCAGAGGCGTTGGATTGATCCAAGTCTGTCAAAACCCTAGATCTGAAGGCTGGAATTGCAAGGCGCATAGTAACACAGATTAGGCACACAGTAGGAACGAATCTAGGCCATACACGTCACCATCTAGTGAATCAAACGGTCAGGATTAAAGGATAGGTTGAACCAAAGGGTGAACCAGACTGGTTTATGTGAACCGGTCCGGTTCACCTCTTATATATACTTAGGGGCCGGTTCAAACATCACAACTCACCTCTCTTTCTCTCACTAAACCTCTCTTAGAGAGAGAAGCTCTGCAATACTTCTCTTCTTCTCCGACGAGAAGGATTTCTCCGGTACGGTTGCCGGTGGCGGTTTCCGTCACCGGAGAGTCAAAACTTAACCGATCTTGCATTTTCTTACATCATTCTCTTCGTCTCTCTCTCCTCTATTAGAATATGTAACTCTTTTTCTTAAGAACTCTCAAATAAAACCTAGATCTACATTTTTTGAATCGATGAAAACTTTTTCAAAAGAAAGAGAGAGAGGAGAACGATGATACCTCAGTTTTAATCGGAGATTTGGGACAAGAATCACGTCGGAGAGCTTGAAATCCTCTTTGAATCGGTGAGTTTCTGGATCTTCGTATTTTCACCGAAAATAAATCGGTGAAAAGCTTCGTATTCTTCTTCTCTCGCTTCGTCTCTGTGAATTTGCTCAAACTGACACTGATTCGCTTCGATCCCTCTTCTTCTCACTATTCGTCTCTGTGATCGTTCAAAATTGCTACCTCGATAGTGAGTTTGAGCTCGTATTGCAGAGAAGAAAGTTCGATGATGAGATTTTCTCAGAAAATCACTGAGAACTGATGCAAATCAAACGAACTCTCTCTTCGAAATTGGAGCTATCTTGACTAAGCTTCTGTGAAATTTGTGTCGAATTCATAAGATTGATGATGAATTTCGTGAGGATCAGTGGAGAATTGAGGTTGAATTGTGATGGTTTTGTAGAATTTGGATGAAGATTGATACGGTTAGGGTTTAAAGTTCATGTGTTCTTGATGAATTTTCTGGAAATTTTTGCGTGTTTGATCCTTGTGATTTTGGAGAGAGATTGTGGTTATGTTTATGAGTTGGCGTGTATTGAATGGGTCTGTGATGATTTGGCCCCTTTTATAGACTGACACTTGGACAGGCTGGACCAATGGAATAGTGACACCTGGACTAGACTTGTAACTGACTGGACCAATGCAAAATCGCCACTTGGACATGGGCTTTGTAACAAACTCTTGGGACTTTTCTGCAATTTAACTAAAATTTGAGGACCAGACTGCAATTAAAAAAAAACTAAAAACAAAAGCTTGAGACTTAAAGGACTGGAACGTAATTTTTAAAATTTTGAGGGACTGAAATGCAAATAATAATAAAATTTTGAGTAAAATTGGGAAATTGGAAAAAACGTAAAGTGAAACGATTAAAATTTGACAAAACGGACTAAAATGAACCAATGGCCTAAATGAGGTACTTTAAAGTACCTCTCTGCCGAAATTTCGTGTGAAATGACCAAAATGCCCCTGGGGCTGAAAACGACTAAAAATGACTTAGATGCAATTGAAAAATGGATTTTTAACAGACATTGAATCAGAGACTCATACAAGCAAAATTAAAAGACTCAGAGACAATTTTTAGGATTTAAACAGGGCTTTGGCACATGAAAAGACCAAAATGCCCCTAGGGGCAAAACTGACTCAAAATGACTTCAAATGCAATTTTCGGCAAGGGTTTCGACATAGAATGAAACAGAGACTTATTCTAACCAAATGAAAAGACTCAAACAAATTTTTAAAAGACTGAGAGAAATTTGACATAGGAAATGACTAAAATACCCTTACATGTAAATTTTGCAAATAACATTGAAATAAAATGCAGAGAAAGATGCAATTGATCAGAGACATATCAAATGACTTATAATGCAAGAAAAGAAGAATTGACTAGTATTTTTAGGTCCAAAATTAGGGTATAACAGCTGCCCCTATTTAAGTTTCTTTGTCCGGAGGGTCAAGAGACGAAGTCTTAGAGTTGACGGGACAAAGATACTTAAATATTAACATTTGCACTGCTTTTGGACATAAAAATACGCTTTCAGAGTTTCAAAAATATGAATGTTATGCAATACTTTGATTATGAATGCAAGACAAATAACTGGAGTCTATGGAACCTATCATGTCACTGGGGATTCAGATAGACACTGACAGGGTAGACAAGCCAGGGAGTAGAAAAAGGGTACAAGTTGTTCTTTGGGTCGAACCAGCCACTTGACCAAGGAATACAAAACAAGAGATGGGTGCAAGCTGTTCTTGGGATTGAACTTGGCACTTGACCGGAAACATAGACATATAGGCAGATACGAGTTGTTCTTTGGATCGAACTTGACACTTGATTGAAGATACAAACAGATAGGCAGACACAAACTGTTCTTTGGATTGAACTGGCCGTTTGGCTGGAGACATAGACAAAAGGGTTGATACAAGCTGTTCTTTGGATCGAACTTGCTTGTTGGATTATCACCACGTCATGTGGGAAGGTGCAAACTGTTCTTTTAGATCGAACCCGCCGTTTGACTGATAACAAAGCATAAGCTGGGTACAAACTGTTCTTCTTTAGATCGAACTTGTCGTTTGACCGATAACAAGCATAAGCCGGGTACAAACTGTTCTTCAAATCGAACTTGCCGTTTGTCCGGGGGTATAGGTATATATAAGCAGGTACAAGTGGTTCTTCTTGGATCGAACCTGGCACTTGACCAGTAACGGAATACAAATTGAGAGTCTGGTTTAACAAGATACCAATTGAGGGTAAATTGTCATTGACTTGATTTGAAAATAGACATGACCATTTTTGTTGGCCCAAAAGCAAATTGAGAGAGAATTGACATTGATTTGAATTGAAAATTGACATTGAAAGAGAGATTGAAAATTGAGATTGAGCAGAGACATAGACATAGACATTGGATTGAGAGCTGAAATTGAAAAAGACATTGGAAATTGGAATTGGATTGAGACATAGACATTGACATTGGATTGGAGGGTTGCAATTGACATTGAAATTGGATTGAAATTGGATTGAAAATTGACATTGACATTGGATATTGACATTGACATTGACATTGACATTGACATTGGCATTTGACATTAACATTGGCATTGACATTGACATTGGCATTTGACATTAACGTTGACATTGGCATTTGACATTAACATTGACATTGACATTGGCATTTGACATTAACATTGACATTGACATCGACATTGGCATTTGACATTAACATTGACATTGACATTGGATATTGACATTTGACAGTTGGATATGCAACATGTATGTATGGTATAGCAAGATTATTGGATGTGTGAACACATAACATGCATGATTATGCATGTATGAATGCTCGAAATGCATGATTGGCTTTGTAATTTGGCAGAGAGAGTTTCACAGAGATAGACAAAACATTGGAAGATTGGGCACGTAGTGGCTCGTGCTGCAACATATTCACAGGGGAAAACCTCTTTGGAGAGACCGTCGTTTGAGAGACGTATCAAAACCATGGCTGAGGGCAATAAAACTTGTAAAGGAGGAATCTTTGGAAAATTCTTGGATACAGGTCGCCATTGCTAGGCGTGTCAGTGCTGGGTAATCATTGGATGTTTGCATCTGTGGTCAATGCTTTTCAATACTTCATTCTTTCATTTTTCATTTTCAAACCCCTATTTTTGCCTGAACCGCCCTTTCGGGTTTTCGATTCACCGGGGAATAAGATTCTTTTCATTGCCCCATTTTTGCCTGAATTGCCTTCATAGGTTGTCAATCGGCGGGGTGCTCATTTTTGCCTAAGCCGCCCTTTCGGGTTTTCAACTTAGCGAGCTTTTCATTTTCATTTTTTTCAATTTTTTTCATTTTCATTCTGTTTTTTCATTCTTGCCATTGACCACAGACCATCCTGGGGAGTAACCTGCTTGTAACATGTATCGAAATAGACATTGACATTCATTTATTCATGCATGTTTCATTGAAATGTACCCTGTTGCTCAGGTTTGTTTTCAAAATAGACAGAAAAAGATTTTTAATTTTCAAAGATGCTTGTTTCAGACATTGACATTATCAAATTGGAAAAGAAATATTTTGTATTTATAGCATTGAAAGTAGAAAGAAAAATAGAGTTTCAAACAATAGCACAGGCTCAAATTGATGTAGAAGAGTGAGAGTCAGCCAAAGGCATGACTTCACGGATTTACAAAGCTTGGAAAATGGTAATTTTATTGGTTGGTGGTACATTGAACACGATGACCGCTACATTTCATAGAAATTTTGAATTCACAAGTACAGAAGCCTCTGATGAAGACGATCATCGACAGTTGCAGATGCCCCAAGGGGTGATGGTGATTTTCCAGATATAGTTACTCGTCTTTTATCAACCTCATTTTTGCATGAACCGCCTTTTCGGGTTTTCGGCTCATCGAGGCGCTCATTCTTGCCTGAGTTGCGTACAATCTCAGCGAGCTCTTTCATATTCATTTTTTTTTTGTCCCTAACTTTTGCCTGGATCGCCCTTTCGGGTTTTCGATCCACCGGGAAGCGCATTTTTGCCTAGGCCGCCCTTTCGGGTTTTCGACCTACCACGCTGTTCTTTTCTTTCTAGACAAAGTATTTCTTGACTATATCGGCATTAACAGGATTTGGTAGTTCAACACCATCCATGTGTGTAAGAATCAAAGCACCACCAGAGAAAGCCTTCTTGACAACATAAGGACCTTCATAGTTAGGTGTCCACTTGCCCCTTGGGTCGGGTTGCTGGTTTATTCTTCTTTTCAATACAAGTTCGCCTTCCTTGAATTCTCGAGGTCGGACTTTCTTGTCAAAGGCATTCTTCATTCGCACTTGATACAACTGTCCGTGAGTCATGGCATCCATACGTTTCTCTTCAATCAAATTCAATTGGTCATACCGACTTTGACACCATTCAGCCTCAGTTAATTTTGCTTCCATGATCACTCGAAGAGATGGAATCTCCACTTCCAGAGGGAGAACTGCTTCCATACCATACACCAAAGAGAAAGGGGTTGCCCCGGTTGAGCTGCGCACTGTAGTACGATAACCATGCAAGGCAAAAGGTAGCATTTCATGCCAGTCTTTGTAAGTAGTGACCATCTTCTGAACAATCTTCTTGATGTTCTTGTTAGCGGCCTCAACTGCACCATTCATCTGAGGTCTATAAGGAGAAGAGTTGTGATGTTCAATTTTGAATTCTTCACATAAAGCTTGCATCATGCTATTGTTCAGATTGGAACCGTTGTCAGTGATGATCTTGTTGGGAACACCATATCGACAGATGATGTTATTCTTGATGAACTTGACAACCACTTGCTTGGTCACATTGGCATAGGAGGCAGCCTCAACCCACTTGGTGAAATAGTCAATTGCCACTAGGATGAAACGATGCCCATTGGAAGCTTTTGGTTCAATTCTTCCGATCATGTCAATGCCCCACATAGAGAAAGGCCACGGGGAAGAGATAACATTGAGAGCATGCGGAGGCACATGGATCTTGTCAGCATAAATTTGACATTTGTGGCATCTCTTAGCATGTTTGTGGCAGTCACGCTCCATGGTGATCCAGTAATAGCCGGCTCTTAACAATTTCCTTGACATGGCGTGGCCCGAAGCATGGGTCCCAAAGGTACCGTCATGTACATCATGCATCAATTTCTCAGCTTCTTGCTTATCAACACACCTTAGCAAGACCATGTCATAGTTCCTCTTGTATAGGATTTCTCCGTCCAGAAGGAATCTGCTAGCCCATCGTCTCAAAGTCTTCTTATCTCTGTTGGAAGCACCAGGTGGATATTCACGATTCTGCAAGAATTGTTTGATGTTGTAATACCAAGGCTTTTTGTCATTCCCATCTTTGTCAGCTTGACCTGTCATATTTTCGATAGTAAACACATGAGCGGGTCTATCAAGACGCTGCACCTTGATTACGGGCACATCATTCCAATGATTAACACGAAACATGGAAGACAAAGTAGCAAGAGCGTCAGCCATCTGATTTTCATCCCGAGGGATATGGTGCAGCTCAACCTTTGTAAAGTATGTCAACAGACGTCTTGCATAGTCACGGTAAGGGATCAGATTCTCATGATGAGTCTCCCATTCACCCTTTATCTGATTAATGACAAGTGCAGAATCTCCATAGATGTCAAGGTGCTTAATCCTCAGGTCAAGGGCTTCTTCAATGCCCAAGATGCATGCTTCATATTCAGCTATGTTGTTTGTGCATTCAAAAGTTATTCGAGCGGTGAAAGGAATGTGGTGCCCCTGTGGAGTTACAATGATGGCCCCAATTCCTTTACCATAAGCATTAACAGCACTGTCAAACACCAATCCCCACTTGCTATTGGGATCCGGCCCTTCATTGATCAGCGGCTCTTCACAGTCTTTTGCTTTCAAATACATGATCTCTTCATCAGGGAAATCAAACTTAATCGGTTGGTAATCATCAAGAGGCTGACAAGCAAGATGCTCAGCAAGGACACTTCCTTTGATTGCTTTCTGAGCTTTGTACACAATATCATATTCAGACAATAACATTTGCCAACGTGCAATCTTTCCAGTGACAGCAGGCTTTTCAAAGATGTACTTGATTGGATCCATTCGGGATATTAACCAAGTTGTATGATTCACCATATAATGACGCAGGCGTTTGGCAGCCCAAGCGAAAGCACAACAAGTCTTTTCAAGCATTGTATACCGAGTCTCACAGTCGGTGAACTTCTTGCTCAGATAGTAGATGGCATGCTCTTTCTTACCAGTCTCGTCTTGTTGACCGAGAACGCAACCCACTGAATCATCTAACACTGACAGATACATAATCAAAGGCCTTCCTTCCACTGGTGGGACAAGGATAGGTGGCTCCAACAGGTATTCTTTAATGCTATCAAAAGCTTCCTGACATTCATCATTCCATACGACGGGCTGATTCTTTCTGAGCAATTTGAAAATGGGACCACAGGTAGTAGTCATGTGAGATATGAATCTTGAAATGTAATTCAGACGTCCGAGGAAACCTCTGACTTGCTTTTCAGTTTGAGGGGCCGGCATCTCTCTGATGGCTCGGACTTTGTCGGGATCAACTTCAATGCCTCTCTGGCTGACAATGAAGCCTAGCAATTTCCCAGATCTTACACCAAATGTGCACTTGTTAGGATTCAGCCGCAGCTTGTACTTTCTCAATCTTTCAAACATCTTTTTCAAATACACAACATGCTGCTCTTCATCGCTTGACTTCACAATCATGTCATCGACATATACCTCAATCTCTTTGTGAATCATATCATGAAACAGAGTGGTCATACCCCTTTGATAGGTAGCACCAGCATTTATCAAGCCGAACGGCATCACTTTATAACAGAACGTTCCCCACGGAGTGATGAAGGACGTCTTTTCTCTATCTTCAGGAGACATTCGTATCTGATTATAACCAGAGAAACCATCCATAAAGGAGAACACTTTGGATTGAGTGGTACTGTCAACAAGCACATCAATATGAGGCATTGGGAAGTTATCTTTTGGACTGGCTTTATTCAAATCTCTGTAATCAACACACATTCGAACTTTCCCATCTTTCTTTGGTACTGGTACGATGTTGGCAATCCACTCAGGATATTCAGCTGTCATAAGGAAACCCGCATCAATCTGCTTCTGTACTTCAGCCTTGATCTTAAGAGCCATGTCTGGACGAGACCTTCTCAATTTCTGTTTGACAGGAGGACATTCAGGTCTTGTCGGTATCCGATGTTCCACAATCTTGGGATCTAGACCCGGCATATCTTCATAGGATCATGCAAAGACATCTGGATAATCATGGAGGAGCTGAATGATCTTCTCTTTCACTTCTGGCTCAAGTGCAGCACCAATCTTGATCTCTCGCTTGTTCTCTTCAGTACCCAGGTTGATAAGCTCAATTTCTTCCTGATGAGGCTGAATGGCTCTTCTTTCTTGCTCAAGCAGTCGAGTGATCTCATACGGTATCTCTTCATCATCTTCCTCATCTTCAGCTTCATATACAGGGAATTCAAAATTTGGAGGAACCGTAGGGTCACTGTGTTCAACGGGTTTATTATGGTTCAATCTGCATAATATGATTGGGATGATTTTAGAAAAAATGTTTTTTTTTTCATGCAGATTTTTGAAATTAATAAGAAAATACAGATGTTTTGGTTTTTTCTGGCATTACCATTATTTCCAAGAAAAAGGCACTAAAAAGTAAAAAACAAAGAGTCGTGAGAAAGACGACAATTTTTATTGATAACGGCAATGCCGAAACAAACACGCCCTTACAATGATATCACTTTCGCCTTGGGCAGAGCGAAAGGATTGTTATTTTGAAAACAAGAAAACATGAGCAACAAGACACATTACATGGAAGCATGCATGACTAAGGGAACATCAATGGCCTCCCAATTTCTCACAGTGCCTCCTGGTACAACAAATGTAGGCACATGACCTCTTTCAGCAGCATCTTCAGCAATAGCATTGATGAACCCAGCACTGTAGAAGGTTCCCTTTGAAACACTGGAGGTTGGAGAGAATCCAAGGCCCTCTTTACGCTTGTTTTCCAGAATCTGAATTACTTTGCCCCAGCCGGCAGCTTGTCCTGCTTGAACAGCCTTCTGAGCGTCTTTCAGTGAAGCCATGCTAGCACCAGCCCTCCGGGGTTCCGCACCCTCGACAGTCAAGCCTTGAAACGACGTCCCTTCAGCGGACCCTGCTTCAACACAAGAGAAAGATGATACTTGGCTAACCAGAAATGCCTCTTCACCATGCACAGTGACAATCTTACCATTCCTCATGAACTTGAGCTTCTGATGCAAAGTAGAAGTGACTGCTCCCGCGTCGTGGATCCACGGTCTTCCGAGGAGACAACTGTAGGAAGCATTGATGTCCATGACTTGGAAAGTAATTTGAAATGTCTCAGGACCAATGGTAATTGGCAAGTCTACTTCCCCAAGAACATCTTTGCGGGATCCATCGAAAGCCTTAACCAGATAACTGCTACCCCTCAGAGAAATTCCGTGATGACTTAATTGCCTTAGTGTGGACTCAGGCATTACATTCAACGATGATCCAGTGTCCACCAAAACGTTGGATATCATGTCAGACCCACAGTGCACCGAGATATGTAGAGCCAAGTTGTGATACTTCCCTGCTTCGGGGAGTTCATCGTTACCAAACCCCAAATTGTTGCAAGCAGTGATATTACCCACTATTCCGTTGAATTGCTCCACAGAGACTTCGTGATCAACGTAAGCTTGCTCAAGTATCTTCATCAACACCTTCCTGTGAGCTTCTGAGCTCATGAGCAGAGACAAGATGGATATCTTTGATGGGGTTTGTAGCAGCTGGTCAACAATCTTATAGTCACTTTTCTTGATAAGCCTCAGGATTTCGTCCAGATTGGACTCTTCAATAGATTGGCCTGCTGGGCCGGGGTTCTTGTCAACAGGAGGAGCAACTGGTGGTGTTATTGTGGCAATAGGTGTCACCACCTTCTTTTGAAACAAAGGTGGACGGACTTTTCCGCTTCTCAGAGTTGTAATTTCACCGGCAACACTGTCAACTGTAGCTGGGGATACCAGAGGTACTTCCACACCATTCTCGACCATGGTTGCATTGTATTTGTAGGGAATTGCTTTGGTAGAGGTATAAGATACCGGGCCAGGTAGCCTGATCACCAAAGGCTCAACATTCTTTGCACTTTCAACAGGAGAGTCATGGAACACTGGCACAATCACACATACATCACTGGCGATCAAATACTTGTCATCCATCAGGCTCTGGATATCACCTTGCACCACACAACAGCCCATAGGGTTCTGAAGACATCCTAAACAGGAAGCATGATCATGTTTGAACAAAGAAGCCTGGCAGAGCTTGACATGTAACGGTACCAAGGGAGTAACAACATTGCGGACATCCAACATGGGATCCCCCTGAGGAACGGGGACTCTTTCAAAAGCCTCAATCATGTTAACAGCAGCATGGTTTGGAAGCGGATTGTCAAGGACATGAGGAACACTGTTCTCAAAAGTCAACCGTCCCTTTTCTATCAGGTCTTTCACAATATATTTCAGAGCAAAGCAACCTTCAACATCGTGGCCTTGAGCACCCTGATGGAATTCACATGTCAGATCCTGTCGGAACCTGGGAGGCAATGGATTAGGCGGAGGCTTGCCTGGTCTAGTAACACAGTGTCCCTTGGCCAGTAGAGTGGGGAGCAGCTCACCATACCGCATTGGTATTGGTGGAAAAGAAGGTTTGGGTCGGGGACCCTGTTGTTGCTGCCGTTGCTGTTGAGCAGGAGGCTGTTGTTGTACTTGCTGTGCAATAGCATTGACGGGCACTGGTGGTTGACCCGGTGGCAGAGGATACTGTTGATAGAATGGCGGGAAGAAGGGATGTTGAGAGTACTGCATGTAGTGA
Source organism: Medicago sativa (assembly GCF_051527215.1). Taxonomy (NCBI): domain Eukaryota; kingdom Viridiplantae; phylum Streptophyta; class Magnoliopsida; order Fabales; family Fabaceae; genus Medicago; species Medicago sativa. Next base: position 31,806,836 of record NC_140752.1, on the reverse strand, counting down.
TAGGGCAAGGGCAATTGTGTAGCAGCTGCAGATGGGTTACCAGATACCATCCCTACATCAGATTCTTTCCTCTTGTGGTGACCATTACCATACTTCTTTGGTGCACTGGTTGAAGATTCGCCTTTCTCAAGGACAATAATACCATCTCGAACAGCCTCCTCTAGACGAGTTCCCATCGTAACCATATCAGAGAAGTTGTTTGGGGCAGAGACTATCATTCTTTCCTTGTATTCCTTCTTCAGAGTCTTCAGGAATGTCTGTGTTAATTCTTCCTCATCAAGTCGAGGAGAAACACGGGCAGCTGCCCCTCTCCACCTCTGAGCATATTCACGGAAGGTTTCATCTGATTTCTGAGACAGAGCCTTGAGAGAGTCCCTATTTGGCCTTAGACGGGTATTGAACTCATATTGACCTTCAAAAGCAGCAGCGAGTTCCTCAAAGGTGTGGATGTTGTCTTTGCTCAGACTAGTGTACCAATCTGCTGCATCATCTGTCAAGCTACTCTGGAAGCAATGGATCATCAGCGCATCATTATCGGCGTAATTAGCCATCTTTCGGACATACCGGATAACATGGTTGTGTGGGCAAGAAGTCCCATTATACTTGTCAAATTCTGGTTCTTTGAATTTCTTAGGAACCTCAAATCGGGATACCAAGCATAGATCACGAGCTTTAGCAGGAGCACCGTTGTTTCCTCGGCTAGCCTTGACCTCACGGAGTTCTCCAGCCAACTCCCTTAACTGTCTCTTCATAGCTTCCATTGCGGGATCTTGTCCACGCGAAGTGTCAACATCAATCACCTGTTGTACAGTGTGGACGATAGGGTCGGTGACGACAGTAGTCACCTGAGGCATAGCAGTGGATACAGGAATCTGTCCTTGACCAGCGAAACCAGAGACACCAGTAGCGGTATTAGGAGAGTAGTAAGCTGAAAGGCCATGAGGACGGCCGTTGGGCATAACAAACCGAGCATCAGTAGCCACAGTAGACAGTGGGATAGAGGGAATCACCTCAGCAGTAACTGGAACAGAAGTGGCTGGTTGTTCCTGTGCAGCCATCATAGCGGACATAGCGTCATGAGCCTTAGCCAAGTCTTCTTTCATAGCAGCCAATTCGGCACGGAGCTGAGCATTTTCTTCTTCAAAGTTAGCCATCATCCTTCTCTTGTGAAATCTTGTCTGATGAATTCTGTCTGGTTGGTAGACTTTGCGAACACGAGCCACTTTTCAGACTGCGGCGGACAAAACCAGGAGGCAATGAGCATGAGAGAAGCTTTTTGTGACCAATGAATGCATATGATGCATGAAATGTGTTAATGCATATGCAAAAAGACTCTTTTTGTGTTACCGAAGGGTTTTAGACAAATTATAAACTTGTAAACATTACTAAACAACAATTAACATAAACGGGAATCAAACAACTAACATATAGTTTTACAAGACAAATCCAACATGAACAAATGGAAATAACAACAGGAAATGGAAATCCTCAAGCATAGGAAGTGGAAGCATCATCCTCAGACTCAGACTCATAGCTGCAGTATCGTGCATAGAAGTCACGGGCACCCCTAGCCCTCTTAGAGTCTCTCATAAGCAACCTATCTTTCTCTTCAATCTCTCTCTTAGCCTTAGCTAAATCTTTCTTCAGTGTCAAGACCTCATGAGTCTTCTGCTCATCCTTTCCATCCAAAGTCATGATCAAGTTCTCAGCCTCATAGTATCTAGCCCTCCACTGATGCTTCTCCCGACTCTCCATAGCTAGATGCTCCTGATACATCTCCTGGGTAGGTGGGAGTAGAGGCAAAGGCATGGTAGGAACAGATTCAGACACATATCTCATAGAGGGGTAAGGCATACCAATCTCCTCAGCTTGGTTTATCACCCACTGTGTATAGGCCTCATGAGCAATACCGGACCTTACACCCATATGCTTCACCTCTTTCTTCCGAAGCTTAGTCCAAGCTTCCATGAAATCCTCTCTTATTCCTGTGGGAGCATTGGAGTAGTGAAAGAAGTAAGGAGCTGTAGCAAGATTGATGGGCTTATCTTTCATCGGAAAACCAAATTGTCGCAAAGCAAGCTCCGGGTTATAGTTAATTCCACCCCGGGTACCAAGAAGAGGTACATTAAGAAACTTTCCACCACCAAAGATAATTTCCTTAACCCTAGAAGCGGGAGTGAACCAAACCACTTCATTAGGAGTGAGAGCCATAATCCTCTGTGAAATAGACCAATTCTCCGGATTGGCGTGGAAAGACTCCGGAAGGTGCGAAATAAACCACCTATAGAGGAGAGGCACACAACAAAGAATGTAGCCACGACCCTTGCCGGAACGATCATGAATAGCATGGTATGTGTCAGCTAGCAAAGTAGGAACCGGATTCTTGGAGTGGAAGATCATAATAGCATTCATGTCCACGAAGCCATCAAGATTCGGAAAGAGAATAAGCCCATAGATGAGAAGTGCAAGAATAGCCTCGAGAGTGTCCTGACAAGTGGTATTGAGGTTGGCTTTCCCAAGAAGATACTCTGAAGTGAACCCTCGGATGCGTGCTTTAGTGACAAGATTCTTGGAGACATCGGTGGTCTTGAGATAGAGATCCTTAGCAGTAACCAATGGAGTAAGAGGAGGCTCAAGTCCTGAGAAAGGTACCCCCTTAGCAATAGACAGATCCATCAAGGAAGAATAAGCCTCTAGAGTAGGCACCAGCTGAAAGTCCGGAAAAGTAAAGCACCGATACTTCGGATCATAGAATTGCACTAGAGTGTGCACAAGCTTCTCATCCACATTAGTATGAAGAATAGGAAGTAAAGCCCCGTAACGACGTCGGAAACCAGTCGGATCCTCAATCTTGAGTGCCAAATCTCTCAAACTAGCCAAATCCACTTCCTTGAACTTGTAGGAATTAGTCCTCTTCATTCCTACAATGTTTACAAATTCAACTTGTCTAAGCCCTTCGATAACAATGCATGGAAAAAGTTTATGCATGTATGCATGTATGCATGAATGCATGATTATGTTCAAGTTCGGAGAAAACATGGTGGGTTGAAGTTCAAAGTCGAGGAGTCACGGGTGGACACGGTGTCCGGTGAAGCTAGGGCTTTAGGATAATAGTAACCGGGTTCTAAGAAGGTTCCCAAGTTGCAACCTCTCCGACGTATCTCATGGTGTCACGAGACAACACTCGCTCCATGATTATCCGTGGAAGGTCTAACTTGAGTGTAGCATCGCGTGACGACTAAAACTCGAGACAACACTCGGTTTAGCCTCCGCACTACGTCCTAGAAAATGGCCATGGATGGGTTTGGTTATCTACGGTTCATAGCGTCATAGAACAATTAGAAGTAAAGTGCCTAAACGCGACAACACGCGCCGACAACATCACCCCCAAAATGCCTCAGCTATGTGGGATTGATCGCATAATCCAAAACACGAGGCAACCCCCGGAATGAATTGTCGATTATATCCCTCCTAAATCCTAAATTCACTCAGCCCGGGTGCAGGACTTTTGATATTCTCACCCCACACGTTTGCAAGAAATTAAACATTTATTCACATGGGAAAGCAAGTAAAAGAAACAAGTAAAAATACAAGCGCAAGCGTGGAAATAAAGACTAGGCGTAACTCTCGAATTCCCCATGAAGTCGCCAGCTGTTTTATCTTGGTTTTCGGGTGTCAAACATTGATTACGTTTGAACCTTTTAAACCGGTGATATCTTATTTTTTCTTGGGAAGGGAAAAAGTAAGCAAAACCCTTGAGAATCGAGGTCCGGGAGTTGTTTTCGCTACGGGAAGGTGTTAGGCACCCATAACGACTATAGTATCCTATAGGAACCGTCTTTAATTTCTACGCACGCGCTTTATTTTTAAATGCTATTTTGAAAGTGTTTATTTAAACCTAAGAGTTTCTAAGTGAAGAATTGGAGGGAGAAGAATGTGTTTGAATTTTTATTTTAGTTGAATTGAAGGAATTTTGTTCCTTGCCTACGTACCCGTTTAAGGGATCAAATCCACCGTAGTTCTCTCTCAAAAAATGTTTTTGTTTTTGTTGGTTGATTTTAAATTTGAAAATGGAGTTTTGAAGAATAGAAAGAGGCCTCAAGGGCATGAGATTTAGAAAAGAGTGGAGTTTGATTAGTTATTTGCAAAAACAAGTCAAAGTGTGATTAAAATTTATTGAGATTTGATTAAGAAAACGAAAAGGAAAATCAATGGGGTTTTGACCCCAAAGTTTATTGTGAAAAAGATTTGAGTGAAGTTTGTTCATATTTTTTGGAAAATTGGTTTTTTCTAAGTCTAAAGCCTAAACATACATCTAAACATACAATCCTAAACATACATCTAAACATGCATATTCTAACTATATAGTGATGTGTGTGCATGTGTCGGTGCTTGTGTCGGTGTACATCATTAGAGTCCATTGTCCTTTACATCACACCCTAGATACATTCTATGGCCTCTTTGCCAAGAAATTAAAAGTGCATAAAGGAAAATATTACAAAAACTCCTAAATGTTTACATTCTAACTTTGGTACAAATTAAATTGCAAGAAAGAAATAGAGATGAATATGGGATGAAGTGGAGATGCTTATGAAATGATGAAACATGAAATGGAAGGAGTTAGTAGCACAAGATATAAAGCAAGTCAAAGCTACCATCACAAATGTAATGAAAATTAGCATAAAAAAAACAAGCAAAACAATGTGAAATAAGCCTAAAATCCTATTATCAATGCAAGACTTGAGTGTGACCCATAATCCTCACAATTCAACATGCTTTCAAGGTATAAAAATCCAGGTTTTAAAATGAGGGTCCGAGTGTCATTGCCAACTTTGCATTTTTTATGTGAATTTAGACTTATTTGCACCATTTATTCACAAAACAAAACTTGCCAAGCAAGCAACCAATCATCACATGCACATGTCCAGCAAAAAAACACATTCAAACAGTAGTAAAAATCCTCATAAAATCATCCGTCATGAACCACAAACATTTATCAAGGGTTGGAATTGGAATCAAGCAAATTTCATTTATTTCTTAGCATAAAATACCACAAAAATAGTAGGAAAGCTAACACCTTATTTTTTAACCAATTTTAATGTGTAAAATTTGTCACAAGAGACCACAAAATTATCAAGAAAATTATATGAATTTTTTTAGGAATTTTAGACTAAAAAGTGCAAGAAAATTACTAATTCTAACAAAAATAGGAAAGAAAACTATACATATTTTTTCAAATTTTATTATGTGAAAATATCACAAAAAAACATCAAGAATATCATCAAGAACCTATGGAAAATTATTTGGAATTTTGTGGAGAGTTTTAGACACGTAGAAGGTTCAAATAGCAAAAGGCAGTATAGGAATAGCAAGAAATCATAAAAGAAGGGAACCTGCACAAAAGTCCAGTCCAGGCCCAAGGCTGCAGATGGATCTTGGACTATCCAAATGCCTCAGAGGCGTTGGATTGATCCAAGTCTGTCAAAACCCTAGATCTGAAGGCTGGAATTGCAAGGCGCATAGTAACACAGATTAGGCACACAGTAGGAACGGATCTAGGCCATACACGTCACCATCTAGTGAATCAAACGGTCAGGATTAAAGGATAGGTTGAACCAAAGGGTGAACCAGACTGGTTTATGTGAACCGGTCCGGTTCACCTCTTATATATACTTAGGGGCCGGTTCAAACATCACAACTCACCTCTCTTTCTCTCACTAAACCTCTCTTAGAGAGAGAAGCTCTGCAATACTTCTCTTCTTCTCCGACGAGAAGGATTTCTCCGGTACGGTTGCCGGTGGCGGTTTCCGTCACCGGAGAGTCAAAACTTAACCGATCTTGCATTTTCTTACATCATTCTCTTCGTCTCTCTCTCCTCTATTAGAATATGTAACTCTTTTTCTTAAGAACTCTCAAATAAAACCTAGATCTACATTTTTTGAATCGATGAAAACTTTTTCAAAAGAAAGAGAGAGAGGAGAACGATGATACCTCAGTTTTAATCGGAGATTTGGGACAAGAATCACGTCGGAGAGCTTGAAATCCTCTTTGAATCGGTGAGTTTCTGGATCTTCGTATTTTCACCGAAAATAAATCGGTGAAAAGCTTCGTATTCTTCTTCTCTCGCTTCGTCTCTGTGAATTTGCTCAAACTGACACTGATTCGCTTCGATCCCTCTTCTTCTCACTATTCGTCTCTGTGATCGTTCAAAATTGCTACCTCGATAGTGAGTTTGAGCTCGTATTGCAGAGAAGAAAGTTCGATGATGAGATTTTCTCAGAAAATCACTGAGAACTGATGCAAATCAAACGAACTCTCTCTTCGAAATTGGAGCTATCTTGACTAAGCTTCTGTGAAATTTGTGTCGAATTCATAAGATTGATGATGAATTTCGTGAGGATCAGTGGAGAATTGAGGTTGAATTGTGATGGTTTTGTAGAATTTGGATGAAGATTGATACGGTTAGGGTTTAAAGTTCATGTGTTCTTGATGAATTTTCTGGAAATTTTTGCGTGTTTGATCCTTGTGATTTTGGAGAGAGATTGTGGTTATGTTTATGAGTTGGCGTGTATTGAATGGGTCTGTGATGATTTGGCCCCTTTTATAGACTGACACTTGGACAGGCTGGACCAATGGAATAGTGACACCTGGACTAGACTTGTAACTGACTGGACCAATGCAAAAACGCCACTTGGACATGGGCTTTGTAACAAACTCTTGGGACTTTTCTGCAATTTAACTAAAATTTGAGGACCAGACTGCAATTAAAAAAAAACTAAAAACAAAAGCTTGAGACTTAAAGGACTGGAACGTAATTTTTAAAATTTTGAGGGACTGAAATGCAAATAATAATAAAATTTTGAGTAAAATTGGGAAATTGGAAAAAACGTAAAGTGAAACGATTAAAATTTGACAAAACGGACTAAAATGAACCAATGGCCTAAATGAGGTACTTTAAAGTACCTCTCTGCCGAAATTTCGTGTGAAATGACCAAAATGCCCCTGGGGCTGAAAACGACTAAAAATGACTTAGATGCAATTGAAAAATGGATTTTTAACAGACATTGAATCAGAGACTCATACAAGCAAAATTAAAAGACTCAGAGACAATTTTTAGGATTTAAACAGGGCTTTGGCACATGAAAAGACCAAAATGCCCCTAGGGGCAAAACTGACTCAAAATGACTTCAAATGCAATTTTCGGCAAGGGTTTCGACATAGAATGAAACAGAGACTTATTCTAACCAAATGAAAAGACTCAAACAAATTTTTAAAAGACTGAGAGAAATTTGACATAGGAAATGACTAAAATACCCTTACATGTAAATTTTGCAAATAACATTGAAATAAAATGCAGAGAAAGATGCAATTGATCAGAGACATATCAAATGACTTATAATGCAAGAAAAGAAGAATTGACTAGTATTTTTAGGTCCAAAATTAGGGTATAACACCGAGGATTAACTTGATGCTTCCTCATTTTTCTTGTTGGTTTTGGAGTCTAATTGTAGGCTCTGATTAGGACCTTGGTCGGGAGTTTATTTTTATGTTATCTGTTGGATTATGTTGTGGACCTGGAGTTTTTATTTGATGTATTCTGAGATTGAGATATGTTGCTGAGACCTTGAGATATTTAAAGATGTTGTTATTATTCCGTTGCGAAACTTTTATGAAAATTGAATTATGCATGTTTTGAGTTATTGATGACGTAGCACCTTGAATACATATGAATAATTGTCTTATTTATATTAAATATCGTACGTGGGGTTCAAGGGTGTTACAATCATTATTAGTTGTTGAAGTTCTCTCGGTTGATGTTGCTTTGAAAAGACTGCTTCTTGAAACTCGGAGTAGATAGGGGGTTTTTTTTTTTTTTTTTCCAATGTTGCCATGAAGGGAATTGTTACATCTACATCTTTCAAAAAGTTTAGTAGTAGTTTCAATTTTTGGTCATCAATCCTTTCCTTTTTTGACATTTCAGATTTGTTTGTTATCCTTGGTGTGTCATGGTTTGCTCCCATTGTTCGAGTATTGTTAACCTATTCCACATAATGAATCAAACTCGAGGAAATCAAATGTAAACTAAGAGTATCAAAATAAAACTTTTCTAAATTAAATCTAACTAAAAATAGCAACTGAAAATAAAAATAAAAATAAACTAATGATTACTTGATGTAATAAGTAAAGCGAATTACCTTGTCTAAACTAAAACTAATGGATCGTGACGGTGGTACGAGTTGGGTGTCTCTCAAGCACAACACCAAGTTCTTTAATAGTTTCATCGACTCTATTTGGGGATTCAAACACAAGTTTTTTGTTACCCGTCCAAACAACATGACGGTTTTGGACAATGTTATAAGGATGAGCCATCGTTCTCAGCCCAACAAAATGTTTACATGGAAGAGATCATGTAGTTCCCTTTTCACTAGTCGAAGAACCAATTCAATAGTCATACTAAGGAGTTTACCTATAGTTACAAGTAGTTCAATGCTAGTGAGACTGAAGACTATGATAAGCTTCAGGTGTATCCTTCTAGTTTGTCTCAATATACGCTTATAGACAGTAAGAAAGAGACATTCTATGATTTTGAGGGTGTTCCTCTTACGATACCTCCTTACATAGATACTTTCAAACTTGTGAGGTGTTTGACCGCCAAATAGGCGAGGACCTTGCTAGGTATATGTTTTTAATTACCTTATCTTTTTGTCTGTTGTGTGTTCGTTAGTTTTTAAATAAATTTATTTCATTTCTTTTTTCAACCTACATGCCGAACATGTGAGAAAAGCTCATGAAGCTCTCCGAGAAGGGAAAAAGTAAACTACCTCCTTCAAAGAATTAGAATCCTAACCACTTGACCAACTTGATAAAGGGTTTGGGCTCAAGGGAAGTTCCCCAATCTTGAAGGCCATAACCATAAACCAAGTTGGTACCTTCGAGCGTCAGTTGATTGACATGGATGAATCTCTCCAAAAAAGGGAGAGAATTGAAGTAGCTTAGGAGAAGCGGACTCTGTTCAAAGAAGAGGTCTTTTAGATTCGTGACGGGTCAGTGTTAACACTATTGGGTGTCTAGTCGATGATAGCTACTTCAAATTCTCATTTTACCACTTTTTTTATGGCGAGCAAATATCTTTTGTTTGATGATTAGTTCTTTTAAAATCACTTCACTTCACTTCATTTTACCACTTTGCTTTTCTCGTAGATTGTCGTTGTCTGTTTTGAAGTCGGTTGACATCATCATCATCCAATTAAGTATGTCTAGTTTGACAGTATGACGACTTCCTTTCCATATGTTAGGAAGAAATTCTCATGTGGTTGAATGAGGAGTGGTGTGATAGGCACATAATACAATGTGCAATTCCTCGACCTAGTTTCCCTTCATGTCATCTAATTTTTGTCGTAATCCTCGAAAGATGACTCGATTAGCTGATTCAACCTACACATTTGTTTGGGGAGGCTCTACATAAATGAAATATTGTTTGATCTTCAAATTCTTTGTGTTCATGAAATTTTCGATCAATGAATTGAGTCTCATTGTCTGTGACTACAATTGTTGATATCTTGGAGACAGTGAAATGTCTCTTTCAGGAAATCATAGAATGTCTAAGCACGGGCTGAATTTACGTACTTCTTAATTTCACTTTTATGGACAGTGATATGCTAGCGAGGATATTTCTTTTGAACAAACGGAGAACATTGCTCGATGTAATTTTGGCTAGAGCTTTTTTATCAATCTAGTTCATTGAGTAGTCGACGACAACTATTAGATATTTGATCTGTCATGCAGCTTTAGAGATAGGTCCTAGTAACCCGATTCCCCGCCGGGCAAAAGACCATGGTGAGGTGAGCGTTGTTAGCTCAGTAGCCATCTCCCCAACTAAATTTCCGCTTACAAAACTGAATTTTATGAGTTTTAAGACACGTAAATTTTTGCATACTAAAGTTCTAGGTTTTTTTTTTTTTTTTTCCTCATAAAATGCAAGTTAAGACAAGTAAATTTTCACTTACAAAACTAAATTACAGAATGCAAAAGAAAAAGACACAGAAAACGACAGCGATGTGTTCCCATTATTGTTTACTAAAGTGATGTGTTCACTATTAAGAGTTTTTATATACATTTTCTTACAACTAATTGCAAATTTGCAACTTGCAAGAGTAGAGTAACATAAACAAAAAATAAAATAAAATAAAATAAAAAGAAACTACGGTACATATACTAAAGAATTATCATCATTGAAATTGAACACTTCGTTCCATGTCATCATATCTCCGAAAATGGACCCCACCCTTGTTGGGCTCATTAGAGGAGCATCTTTCACATCCCAAAACGACGTCGTCGAAACACCCTCTTCTTCTTTCCACCACTCCATCATCTCAATGGAAAAATCATTAACATTATTATTTTCACTAGTAATAATATCATCACTACTATTGATAATATTATTATTATTTTCATTCATTTTTGTTTCCAAAGAAGAAGAAGAGGGTGTAACTCCACGTAATTGTTCTTGTTGTTGGTGGCTACGTTGATGAGCTGCTTTAGAAGCAGCAGATTGAATATCTCTCCTAGAAGAAGAAAGAGGACGTGGTAGAAACTCAACTTCTTCAGGAAAATTAAGACTAGCTGAATTTCCTTTCAAGAAGAAAGCTGCTGAGTCATAAGCACGGGCTGCCATTTCAGCTGACTCGAATGATCCAAGCCATATTCGAGTTTTCTGACCTGGCAGCCTTATCTCAGAAACGTAGCGTCCCCAGCTACGTTTCCGGACTCCGTGAAATGTTGAATCACCTTTTCTCGAGCTTCGTTTTGTTATCGAGCCGGGTCGAGCTTCAGTTTGAGATTGAGATTCCTTTGTGATGGACATGAGAAATGAGAAAAGGAAAATTGAGTGTTGTGGTTTAATGCTTTGAATATTGAGGTTGTGTGTGGGGGTTTATGTAGACACTAGATGGAGTGTGTATGGTTTGTGAAAGTGTGTGAACTGTTTGTGTAGCACTGGATCTAGCTGGAAATTTTGGTGGATCCCACTGGATTCTACTTTGAAAATGATGTTGAATAAGCACATATCATAATTATCCGGATCGATACTTGGGTAATAATATATGATGTCTTTTTTTTTTTTGTTTTAAAAAGAATTTAGTTTAAGGTAAATTAACTGATATTTTCTTTTTATACTTCTTTTATTTCATGATATAAAGTTTTTTTGAGGAAAAGTTATCTCATTTTATAATATAATCAAATATTAATTCTTTTTTTGTTGATATATAATTTTTTTAGGAGATATCATTAATTATTTACTAGAAACTTTTTTTAAAGGAGATTTGCTAGAAAATTATGTAGTTGATATATAAACCATTTAAAGCTAATGGTATAGTTGTGATATGATTTTGATTTTCATAGCATTCTAATACAACTCTTTTGATATATTTGTCTCATTTTATAGGACATCCTTTAAATCTTTAACAAATCCATCAATATCATAAGTCATTTTCGAAAAACAAATGTGTATCACTATTTATTCATATCATTTTAAAATACTAGTTATCTACACCCTCCGGTCACTAATATAAGCAAAACTTTGTATTTTAGATTCATTCAATTAATGATGTATATGGTCTTTATTATAGACCACATACATCATTTAATGAATGAATCTAAAATACAAAATTTTGCTTATAATAGTGACCGGAGGGTGTACTCCCCCGGTCCTATTTATAGGAGAAAGTTAAGTCAACAAAAATTAATGTATTTGAACTGAATTTTTAACTAGATACATCAACTTTTGTTGACCCAAGTTTCTCTTATAAATAGGACCGGAGGAGGTATTAATTATTTTTTTACTATGCCTTTTATTCTAATCTCATTTTTAACTAGAGTAATTAATTATAATTTTTTTATGAAAAATAATTATTAAAATAGATTGAGGGAAAATACTATTTTTTTGTTTGTTATTAATACGAAGTTCCACCATCGTTTAACAATGACTAATCTTCGTCAGAAAACATAAGGGACATGTAAGGTGGATTATGTGTCCCAATCAAATTTTCTCCATATGTAATAGCCATAGATTGAACTTATGATCACTTGCTTAATAAACTCAAATCTTTTACCACTTGAATTAATTTATTATCGGTAAAATACAATATTTTTCATTAAACATATTATATTAATTGCATTCATGTACAAAAACCATAAATGACTAATAATATTGGATGGAACATATATGTATTTCTTTACCAAAATCCTTCTAAAATATAAAACTTAACATGAAAATTGGGCTTTTCGGTAATGGTGACTATGTATTTTAGTTTTTAAGCAACAATCATTTTTTAAGGGCTTCTAAACACGTAATCTAATATATAAATATAATATGATTGTGAATGATTTATGTTTTCTCTATATTTTTGTTCATGAATATGATAAGACAACATTATATTATAATTTTAAGATACTAATCAAAATCTATTGGAGTTTTTTTATTTTGTACCTGAAAAATAAATAATATATAATCGCAGATCTATTCCAATAATAACGATCAGATAATCTTGTCATATAAACATGCATGTTAGTAAATAATGAATGATTATAATCAAAAGAAGTGTCCTAATTGTTCACTTAACTTAGGTAGATCCTAGTTCCATGCAAACTTTTAACAGTACATGTGCTTATCAACTAGGCTTAATAGGATTTGTCTCCTCAAAAAATGTTACATTCCATCCTCCATTTTGTCAATTAGTTGGAAGTTTATCACTTTATCATGCCAAGTAAGTTAGGTTACACTAACTAACACAATTCAATTACTGTTAATTTTGTCAAGTAACTTTTTAGTTCGTTCTTAGCAATTTCTTAACAATAATTTTTAACAGCTCACTTCCATATTTGTACCTTTCATCAAGATAATGTTAAATTAGTTAGGTTTTGAATAAATATTGATAAATATTCTACTCAATATCCTAGTTAACTTGGTACTGTTATTCTATGAATTCATAGATTATTTAATCTGTACTATACAACTAGCAAATTAACCGTTCAATATATAACGAGGTTTTAGTTTTTAGAAATAATAAATTAATAAACTAGATAAATACAATTAAAATATTACAGGTAAAATAAAATATCAATTACAAATTTTGTATTGATTGGTTTTAGAATTATACCAAGGTTAATTAAAGTCTATTTTAAGAGATTAAGCAAGTCTTTCAGTCATTTGAAAAGAACGCAACTCAAGAATTTGTAACAACAAATTATCAACTCATGATCAACTTCTTGATAGTATTAAGCTCCGTTCATGGTGGTGGCTGAAGACAATTAGCCCAGATTTTTCTTTTGCTTTTCATTTGTGGTGGTCTTCGCCGTTCCTTTGCATGGGATATTCATCTTTGTAGTTGAGACTCTTGTTTCTTTTTTGTATTGTTTTTGTTTGGTGTTTTAACTCTTTGTATTATTGTTCCTTTTTAGGCACATCTTGTGTTTAATTGGGACATTTTGTTTATTATATATTATATTTGGCTTCTTAAAAGAAAGAGATTAAGCAATTAGGTAAAAAAAGATTAAGCAAGTATTATTTGGTTTATATATTGATTAAATGCATGTTTGAGTAAGTTTTTTATGAAATAATATTTTTAAATGTTTTGAATATTTTAAAAAAAAAATTAGAAGCACCAGAAACTAAATCAATTTGTAACTTTTTTTTTTCTTTCTGACGTAAACCCAAACTTGATCATATCCGAACACACTCTTACCCTGATGATAACTTATATTTATACTATTTTGACTATTCAAAATGTGACATTTTTAGTTTTATCCAAAAATATGTAAACATTTTTATAAGAATAATGATATTTGTGCAAACTTTTAAAACAGTCTTTTTTTCCTTCTTTTTTTGGAATAAAAATAATATAGAGAGGAAGGGAGAGAAATACTCCCTCCGTCCCGGAATATCTGACTCATTTTCTAAAAAAAAGTGTCTCAAAATAACTGAGTCATTTCAATTTTCAATACAACTTGCATCATTTCCAATACAATATAACTCTAATTAATACTACTTTCATCATTCCCAATACAATATATTCCACTTTCCCCTTTATTTATACATTTTTCTTAATCTGTGTGAAAAACCAAACTGACTCAGATAAAACGGGACGGAGGGAGTAGAAAGTAAGAATTCAATGAAAATATGAGAGAGAAGTATCATAAATATTGTTTTCAAATGATTGTATAAATATCACTTCTATTTTTATAAAGAAACACAATTCGATCACTCAACATTTTCCTCACGTACGATTATTAGTACAAAGTAATATACTAAAAAATTTCCCAAATGAGAGAATGAGTAGCTCATGTACGATTGAGTTAAAATCTTAAAAGAAATAACAATCCATAGAAAATAAAAATATCATGTTATCATGTTAAAAATTCACTAAAAATCCTACAAAATTCATCTTATTAAACAATCTCTCGAAATTAAAATGTTTTTGGATATCACGAGACCTTTTTAAAGTTACAAAGAATTTTGATTGAATACCACATGATTTTTTTTTAAATTATAAAGAGTTTTGATTAAATATCACAAAAAAAATTTAAGTTATAAAGAGTTTTGAACGAATACCCTAAGGCTCTATTTGGATAACTTAAAACTAACGGGGAAAAATGAGACCGAACAGAATGAAATGAAATGGAGCGGAATAGAACAGAATAAAAATTATAGGCCAAATACCTCCCTGGGTCCTTTAAGTTTCACGTTTGTAACAGATAGGTCCTTTAAGTTTCAAAGGTTACAAATAGGTCCTTTAAGTTTCTAAGGTTTCAGATAGGTCCTTTAAGTTTCGAGTTTGTTTCAGATAGGTCCTTTCTATCAACCTCCGTTAAGGACCTATCTGAAACCTTAGAAACTTAAAGGACCTATCTGTAACCTTTGAAACTTAAAGGACCTATCTGTTACAAACGTGAAACTTAAAGGACACAGGGAGGTATTTGGCCTAAAAATTATATTCCATTGTTTGGAAAATTGACGGAACGAAATGAGTTATAACTTTTTTATTTCAATTTTACCCTTTATTTTAAAAAAAAAACATCATGCTAAAAAAGGAGAAATTAACAAAGTCCTACCATTTCATTGAAAATTTTGGAAATTTAATTTTTTGTTTTGTTTTGTTGCAAGTGTCTGCAGTAGAATATTACTAGTGGATAAGAAAAAAAGACACATAAATGAGTAATGTGCGAATCGTTATCACAAACGCGTTAAGCCAGCTGGTTTTTGATTTGAAGAAATAAAAACACCAGCAAATTGAGTTGAGAAATAGTAATACAAATAACACTATACGAATATATTACTACCTCCGTCCCAATTTAATTGACCTACTTTGGTTTTTCACACAGATTAAGAAAAGTGTATAAATAAAGGGGAAAGTGAAATATATTGTATTGGGAATGATAAAAGTAGTATTATTTAGTGTTATATTGTATTGGGAATGATGAAAGTTGTATTGAAAATTGAAATGGGTCAGTTATTTTGGGACACTTTTTTTTAGAAAATGGGTCAGTTATTCCGGGACGGAGGGAGTAATAGATTGATGCATGGCAGCGAAGGTATAGGCAATGAGTGATTACCTCAAAACGTGTGGACTATAAAATATCTTAGTCAAAATTCAGAAACTACAAAGTACGTACGTACTTATAATTGTCCTTCCTTCCCAAATTTGCAGGATTTACTCATGACCTTGTCCTGTCGTATCCATTAATGCTACAAAACAACAATAACTAGGGGTGGCCCTCCTTAAAAAAAAAATAAAAAAATCAAACAAAATGGGTTTGTACAATGTCGATGAAGTTTTGATGAAAATAGGTATTAAATGAATAATTGTATATGTTAATATATTTTCAAATATGCACGACCATAGACTAAAATTTAGAGCGTAAAATCAAGTCTTGGTTATGGAAGAACGTATACAAGAGCAATTGGAATTGAAAGAGAAGCTAAAGTTCTGAAAGAGAATCTGAAGAACACCAGACTTCAGATTCCAAATATGAAGTCTCTAAAGGACATGTCAAACTTGTCGTCCTCTGAAGATGTCACCATCAAAATCAGATAGTACATTTTGTCTTCTTCTAACCATGTGCAGAAACAGACAAAGAATTTTAAAGACAATTGGACTGAACATATAATTCCTTTTGAAGCAAAAGAATTTAAAATGTATTTCCAACGACATTAACCAAATCAAGAAATATTCCAACGTTCATGATCAAGCTTCTCAAAGACTCTAATATATACGCTGACACTTCTCTAAGGTCTCTTATTTCCTTCTCTATATAAGTAGTTGAATACTTGAAGAAATGAACAAGACTCTGCAATTTTTATAAGTGTCATTACTCTGCCAAATTGAAAAGCGTATAAACACTTAAGAATTTCTTATAAAGTTCATATCTTAGAAATTCTAAAGTCTTAAAAGTCTTACTCTGTTTTGTAATTGTTTACACCTCTGATTGTATATAAAGTGTAAAACCAAACAATCTTTATTTGATTAAGCTAGATTGTAAGAAGTCTCTTTCATATGTGGTTGAGCATTTGGAAGTCTCTTGCTTGTGTCCTTGAGCATTTGGAAGTCTCCTGCTTGTGTCCTTGAGCATTTGTATTCTTAGTGTTTATAGTGAAAATCTCTTGGGAGTACAAGGGGACTGAACTGCTCTCGGATTGTGAGAGGAACTATTATAATTGCTTTGTGTCTTTCTTTCTTTCTCTCTCCCTCTGTGTTTGATTTTATTCGTTGTATTCAAAACCTACATCAGACCCTTACTAGTAAAACACTTAGAATTTTTTTGAAAAAAGCTAACACAATTCAACCCCCCCCCCCCCCCCTTGATTTTCTCACCTTCAGTTGGTACCAGAGCATAGTCTGTGCTCAACTACTTAACCATGTCACAGAAAAGATCTTAAGAGAAAAACCATGTTTACTTCTGAACCTAACCTCAACGTTAGTTCTGGTTTTAGCACTCCTGGTGCTCAAGTGTAGTATGATTACAGCAACAATACTTCTACCTCGGAAAATAACAATTATTCTGTAAGACCTCCATCTTTCAATGGAGATGCTACTTAGTTCTCATGGTGGAAAAGCAAGATGTGCATCCACATCATAGGAGTTGATGATGAGCTATTGGACATCATTGAAGATGGTGTTGGATTTTGTAACACCCATACTAGACGTATATAGAAAGTCTAGCATGTGCGTTAGTTTAGTACTGGATACATTCAAAGTTTACAACATAAAAACTTCGAATGAATATCGTTTACAACAAACGCGTTCGTACAATAAGATTATAACTCAACTTTTCTAAAGTGTAATAAAGGCATCCTTGAATATCCATATCATGCTGCAGCTGGTACGAACGAACACTTGCTGAAACATCCATCTGGCTACTAGCTTGCTAATCCATCCTGATATCTGAAACAAATAAGGATTGGGATGAGACATAATGTCTCAATGAGTTCCACCTAACCTAGGCTATAGGCAACCACGGGGGAAACCTACGGTCACCACGTGTCTACAATACAACCTGTCGGTTGATTATACGTGTGTGGGGACTTGCTTACTTAGACGGCTGTGCTTGCTAGGGCCGTCATAATATCCTTAACTTGTTATAGGTTTCACTTCTTATATGTGCCATGGCGGTCAAGGGGAATCTAAAACCGCAATGCCAAGATACGCTCTATGCATCAAGGCTTTCATATACTTCTATCATGACACGATTCTAAACCGGACGATTAGGGGAAACCTAAGATCGTCACCGACATATCTTTCTCTATTTGCTCTATGCAAACTTACGTTGTGTCTAACAACATATTCTATCTTGCTATCATACTAATTCTTGACGATCTACGTCAAGGCTCTACTGATTCTAGACGATCTGTGTCAAGGCTCTAAGACATAACATAAACATGTCTAATAAATATGCATAGTCAGGTTCATTAAGTTAGCGTTTAACAAACAAATAATATCTGAGTTCATTTTACGGAAAGCCCCGAGTGGATTAACCCCGAGCGCAATCCCTATCTAACCGATCGAACCTATCTAAGGAATAACCAACGGCACTCCTGCAGTGACGTGCGGGATCCTTACGGCTAACCCCATTTTCCCTGGTGGAAACCCCCTGAGCCAACATAGTGTGAGCCACAAGGGACACGACCACTACATCTTGTCTAAGCTTTCTATGTGAAAAGATAACTAATCGTTTCACAGCTTTATAAAGTCTTTAGTCTATGAATGCGTGAGTATTAAATCTATATACACTATCTCTTTTACCTCAGATCCTTGAACGATCCCGCTAGAGGTAAACTATATGCTTGCTTAACTTTCTATGTGAAGAGACATCTAAACCATTCACTTCGCATCTATTCAAGCATACTACTCATGTCTAACATTCTATTTCTTTACTAACTATTCTAGTTCTTGACAAGCTATGTCAAGGTTCTACTTTCATTCCCTTCCTGAATGATTGTCTTGTTACCTGATTCATAACATAATATCTCTCGATCGCCATGCTTTGCTATCTACTAGGCATGGCAATGGGGCGAGGTGGGGACGGGTTTTACATTCCCCGTCCCCATACCCGATTCTCATATACTTACCCGTTACCCTACCCATACCCAACGGGGATAAGAAATTGAACCCCATCCCCGTCCCGGACGGGTTCGGGTATCCCCGCCCCATCCCCGTCCCCGCATTGAATAAACTTTTTTAATAAAAAATAGAAGTATTTTTGCAATCTCTAGAAAAATATTGTAGTGCATTATCCAACAATATGTTCACTTTAACATTTGTTAGACCGATTGATTTAGTTGTTCCTTTTAATATCAATGGTAGGACTTTATAACACGGCAATTATCAAACAAAATAACATGGCATATCAACATAAAGTAGTTTTCTACATTTGGGACGGGTTTGGGTATGGGTTCGGGGTGGGTACCTATATACCCGTTACCCGTCCCATACCCGTGTTTTGAAATCGAGGAAAACCCAAACCCATACCCAAACCCAATCAAAGAGGGGAAAACCCGTCAAATTGGATTTGGTTCGGGTGGGTAACCACGGGTATGGGTTTTGTTGCCATCCCTACTATCTACGCCAAATACTTGCCACTTCCTCAAGAAAACTTTGCTAAAGATTATCAAAATAGGACCTTGGTTTAAGGGGTTTAATCTTATAAAAATACCACAGGGAAAAACCTCACGCGAAACTGCCAAAAACTGCCCGAAACGAGCCAACATCACACTTTGGTGCTGTCAGCTCGCCATGGCGAGTAACCACTCACAGTGGCGAGTTGGGGGCGAGAAGGACCCCCTGTTTTGACTTCCAGCTCGCCTCGCGAGCTACCAGCTCGTTGTGGCGAGTTGTGACAGTCCAGCACTTGTAAAAATGGTGTTTTTGACCCAAAAACCTCAAAACCAAGTGTCTCTATGCATATTATGACTCTAGTGGTCATAGAAAACCTCTAAAACATTTGTATGGCAAGTATTTGCAAGTAAAGCAAGCCTGACATAAAAAGGGGTAACTAAACTCTTATGTAAAAACCCTAGAAATCATAGTTATCTTACACAAGTAAAACACATAATCCCAAGGGTGGAGAACTAACTAAGAAACTCACCTAAACAAGGCTGAACATGATTCTTTAGCTTCCAAGCATCACTTCCATTTCCCACCTCAAAACCCTAGCTCTTGATCACTTGTTTTTCCTTGGCTCAAACCATTCTATCTTGGTGTTTTCTTGCAATCTAAGACATCATGATCCTTGCTTGATCATCTTTATTCCAATCCAAAGCTTCTTAACCAAAACCCTAATCTCAAGAGAATCTTTTTGTGGGGAAGAATAGAGATATCAATCCATTCCCACTTCATATTGTTTCCTTGATCATGTGAAGACCATAACATGTACAAGCTTAAGATCCATCTTTACCATAAACCAAACCCTAGCTTCATAAACTTCTCTTAGTGAGGAGAAGAAGTAGTGAAATAATCCAAAGCTTCTAGTTGTTCTTGAGGGAAAAGGAGAAGGAACCCATGATGTATGATTCATCACAACCTTAAGAATCCATGGAGAAGAAGATTTGTTGATTTGGTGAGGTAGATTTTTTTCGTTAATTAACGCAACCTAACACTCTATTCTTTAATTAGCGTAATTTGACGTCTTTAATGAAAAATAAACTTAGAAATGCATATATACAATTACAACGCTTTACTTTCAGGTGCGATCATACCAGCACTAATGCACCGGATCCCATCAGAACTCCGCAGTTAAGCGTGCTTGGGTGAGAGTAGTACTAGGATGGGTGACCTCCTGGGAAGTCCTTGTGTTGCACCTCTTTTTGCCAAAATTTCGTGTTCTTTTTGTTAATTAGCGTAATTTTACGTCGTTTTTGAAAAATAAACTTCGATTGTATTTCATTTTTTTTGTTAATTAACGCAACCTAACACTCTATTCTTTAATTAGCGTCATTTGACCTCTTTAATGAAAAATAAACTTAGAAATGCATATATACAATTACAACGCTTTACTTTCAGGTGCGATCATACCAGCACTAATGCACCGGATCCTATCAGAACTCCGCAGTTAAGCGTGCTTGGGCGAGAGTAGTACAAGGATGGGTGACCTCCTGGGAAGTCCTTGTGTTGCACCTCTTTTTGCCAAAATTTCGTGTTCTATTTGTTAATTAGCGTAATTTTACGTCGTTTTTGAAAAATAAACTTCGATTGTATTTCATTTTTTTTGTTAATTAACGCAACCTAACACTCTATTCTTTAATTAGCGTAATTTGACCTCTTTAATGAAAAATAAACTTAGAAATGCATATATACAATTACAACGCTTTACTTTCAGGTGCGATCATACCAGCACTAATGCACCGGATCCCATCAGAACTCCGCAGTTAAGCGTGTTAGTAGTACTAGGATGGGTGATCTCCTGGGAAGTCCTTGTGTTGCACCTCTTTTTGCCAAAATTTCGTGTTCTTTTTGTTAATTAGCGTAA
The DNA here is from genome assembly GCF_051527215.1 of Medicago sativa. NCBI lineage: Eukaryota > Viridiplantae > Streptophyta > Magnoliopsida > Fabales > Fabaceae > Medicago > Medicago sativa. The sequence continues at coordinate 31,785,818 of NC_140752.1, read as the reverse complement.
TTTTACGTCGTTTTTGAAAAATAAACTTCGATTGTATTTCATTTTTTCCGCTAATTAACGCAACCAAACACTCTATTCTTTAATTAGCGTAATTTGACGTCTTTAATGAAAAATAAACTTAGAAATGCATATATACAATTACAACGCTTTACTTTCAGGTGCGATCATACCAGCACTAATGCACCGGATCCCATCAGAACTCCGCAGTTAAGCGTGCTTGGGCGAGAGTAGTACTAGGATGGGTGACCTCCTGGGAAGTCCTTGTGTTGCACCTCTTTTTGCCAAAATTTCGTGTTCCTTTTGTTAATTAGCGTAATTTTACGTCGTTTTTGGGGAAGTCCTTGTGTTGCACCTCTTTTTGCCAAAATTTCGTGTTCTTTTTGTTAATTAGCGTAATTTTACGTCGTTTTTGAAAAATAAACTTCGATTGTATTTCATTTTTTTCTTTAATTAACGCAACCTAACACTCTATTCTTTAATTAGCGTAATTTGACGTCTTTAATGAAAAATAAACTTAGAAATGCATATATACAATTACAACGCTTTACTTTCAGGTGCGATCATACCAGCACTAGCATCGGATCCCATCAGAACTCCGCAGTTAAGCGTGCTTGGGCGAGAGTAGTAATAGGATGGGTGACCTCCTGGGAAGTCCTTGTGTTGCACCTCTTTTTGCCAAAATTTTGTGTTCTTTTTGTTAATTAGCGTAATTTTACGTCGTTTTTGAAAAATAAACTTCAATTGTATTCCATTTTTTTTGTTAATTAACGCAACCTAACACTCTATTCTTTAATTAGCGTAATTTGACCTCTTTAATGAAAAATAAACTTAGAAATGCATATATACAATTACAACGCTTTACTTTCAGGTGCGATCATACCAGCACTAATGCACCAGATCCCATCAGAACTCCGCAGTTAAGCGTGTTAGTAGTACTAGGATGGGTGATCTCCTGGGAAGTCCTTGTGTTGCACCTCTTTTTGCCAAAATTTCGTGTTCTTTTTGTTAATTAGCGTAATTTTACGTCGTTTTTGAAAAATAAACTTCGATTGTATTTCATTTTTTCCGCTAATTAACGCAACCAAACACTCTATTCTTTAATTAGCGTAATTTGACGTCTTTAATGAAAAATAAACTTAGAAATGCATATATACAATTACAACGCTTTACTTTCAGGTGCGATCATACCAGCACTAATGCACCGGATCCCATCAGAACTCCGCAGTTAAGCGTGCTTGGGCGAGAGTAGTACTAGGATGGGTGACCTCCTGGGAAGTCCTTGTGTTGCACCTCTTTTTGCCAAAATTTCGTGTTCTTTTTGTTAATTAGCGTAATTTTACGTCGTTTTTGAAAAATAAACTTCGATTGTATTTCATTTTTTTCTTTAATTAACGCAACCTAACACTCTATTCTTTAATTAGCGTAATTTGACGTCTTTAATGAAAAATAAACTTAGAAATGCATATATACAATTACAACGCTTTACTTTCAGGTGCGATCATACCAGCACTAGCATCGGATCCCATCAGAACTCCGCAGTTAAGCGTGCTTGGGCGAGAGTAGTAATAGGATGGGTGACCTCTTGGGAAGTCCTTGTGTTGCACCTCTTTTTGCCAAAATTTTGTGTTCTTTTTGTTAATTAGCGTAATTTTACGTCGTTTTTGAAAAATAAACTTCGATTTTATTTCATTTTTTTTGTTAATTAACGCAACCTAACACTCTATTCTTTAATTAGCGTAATTTGACGTCTTTAATGAAAAATAAACTTAGAAATGCATATATACAATTACAACGCTTTACTTTCAGGTGCGATCATACCAGCACTAATGCACTGGATCCCATCAGAACTCCGCAGTTAAGCGTGCTTGGGCGAGAGTAGTACTAGGATGGGTGACCTCCTGGGAAGTCCTTGTGTTGCACCTCTTTTTGCCAAAATTTCGTGTTCTTTTTGTTAATTAGCGTAATTTTACGTCGTTTTTGAAAAATAAACTTCGATTGTATTTCATTTTTTTTGTTAATTAACGCAACCTAACACTCTATTCTTTAATTAGCGTCATTTGACCTCTTTAATGAAAAATAAACTTAGAAATGCATATATACAATTACAACGCTTTACTTTCAGGTGCGATCATACCAGCACTAATGCACCGGATCCTATCAGAACTCCGCAGTTAAGCGTGCTTGGGCGAGAGTAGTACAAGGATGGGTGACCTCCTGGGAAGTCCTTGTGTTGCACCTCTTTTTGCCAAAATTTCGTGTTCTATTTGTTAATTAGCGTAATTTTACGTCGTTTTTGAAAAATAAACTTCGATTGTATTTCATTTTTTTTGTTAATTAACGCAACCTAACACTCTATTCTTTAATTAGCGTAATTTGACCTCTTTAATGAAAAATAAACTTAGAAATGCATATATACAATTACAACGCTTTACTTTCAGGTGCGATCATACCAGCACTAATGCACCGGATCCCATCAGAACTCCGCAGTTAAGCGTGTTAGTAGTACTAGGATGGGTGATCTCCTGGGAAGTCCTTGTGTTGCACCTCTTTTTGCCAAAATTTCGTGTTCTTTTTGTTAATTAGCGTAATTTTACGTCGTTTTTGAAAAATAAACTTCGATTGTATTTCATTTTTTCCGCTAATTAACGCAACCAAACACTCTATTCTTTAATTAGCGTAATTTGACGTCTTTAATGAAAAATAAACTTAGAAATGCATATATACAATTACAACGCTTTACTTTCAGGTGCGATCATACCAGCACTAATGCACCGGATCCCATCAGAACTCCGCAGTTAAGCGTGCTTGGGCGAGAGTAGTACTAGGATGGGTGACCTCCTGGGAAGTCCTTGTGTTGCACCTCTTTTTGCCAAAATTTCGTGTTCCTTTTGTTAATTAGCGTAATTTTACGTCGTTTTTGGGGAAGTCCTTGTGTTGCACCTCTTTTTGCCAAAATTTCGTGTTCTTTTTGTTAATTAGCGTAATTTTACGTCGTTTTTGAAAAATAAACTTCGATTGTATTTCATTTTTTTCTTTAATTAACGCAACCTAACACTCTATTCTTTAATTAGCGTAATTTGACGTCTTTAATGAAAAATAAACTTAGAAATGCATATATACAATTACAACGCTTTACTTTCAGGTGCGATCATACCAGCACTAGCATCGGATCCCATCAGAACTCCGCAGTTAAGCGTGCTTGGGCGAGAGTAGTAATAGGATGGGTGACCTCCTGGGAAGTCCTTGTGTTGCACCTCTTTTTGCCAAAATTTTGTGTTCTTTTTGTTAATTAGCGTAATTTTACGTCGTTTTTGAAAAATAAACTTCAATTGTATTCCATTTTTTTTGTTAATTAACGCAACCTAACACTCTATTCTTTAATTAGCGTAATTTGACCTCTTTAATAAAAAATAAACTTAGAAATGCATATATACAATTACAACGCTTTACTTTCAGGTGCGATCATACCAGCACTAATGCACCAGATCCCATCAGAACTCCGCAGTTAAGCGTGTTAGTAGTACTAGGATGGGTGATCTCCTGGGAAGTCCTTGTGTTGCACCTCTTTTTGCCAAAATTTCGTGTTCTTTTTGTTAATTAGCGTAATTTTACGTCGTTTTTGAAAAATAAACTTCGATTGTATTTCATTTTTTCCGCTAATTAACGCAACCAAACACTCTATTCTTTAATTAGCGTAATTTGACGTCTTTAATGAAAAATAAACTTAGAAATGCATATATACAATTACAACGCTTTACTTTCAGGTGCGATCATACCAGCACTAATGCACCGGATCCCATCAGAACTCCGCAGTTAAGCGTGCTTGGGCGAGAGTAGTACTAGGATGGGTGACCTCCTGGGAAGTCCTTGTGTTGCACCTCTTTTTGCCAAAATTTCGTGTTCTTTTTGTTAATTAGCGTAATTTTACGTCGTTTTTGAAAAATAAACTTCGATTGTATTTCATTTTTTTCTTTAATTAACGCAACCTAACACTCTATTCTTTAATTAGCGTAATTTGACGTCTTTAATGAAAAATAAACTTAGAAATGCATATATACAATTACAACGCTTTACTTTCAGGTGCGATCATACCAGCACTAGCATCGGATCCCATCAGAACTCCGCAGTTAAGCGTGCTTGGGCGAGAGTAGTAATAGGATGGGTGACCTCTTGGGAAGTCCTTGTGTTGCACCTCTTTTTGCCAAAATTTTGTGTTCTTTTTGTTAATTAGCGTAATTTTACGTCGTTTTTGAAAAATAAACTTCGATTTTATTTCATTTTTTTTGTTAATTAACGCAACCTAACACTCTATTCTTTAATTAGCGTAATTTGACGTCTTTAATGAAAAATAAACTTAGAAATGCATATATACAATTACAACGCTTTACTTTCAGGTGCGATCATACCAGCACTAATGCACTGGATCCCATCAGAACTCCGCAGTTAAGCGTGCTTGGGCGAGAGTAGTACTAGGATGGGTGACCTCCTGGGAAGTCCTTGTGTTGCACCTCTTTTTGCCAAAATTTCGTGTTCTTTTTGTTAATTAGCGTAATTTTACGTCGTTTCTGAAAAATAAACTTCGATTGTATTTCATTTTTTTCGTTAATTAACGCAACCTAACACTCTATTCTTTAATTAGCGTAATTTGACGTCTTTAATGAAAAATAAACTTAGAAATGCATATATATAATTACAAGGCTTTACTTTCAGGTGCGATCATACCAGCACTAATGCACCGGATCCCATCAGAACTCCGCAGTTAAGCGTGCTTGGACGAGAGTAGTACCAGGATGGGTGACCTCCTGGGAAGTCCTTGTGTAGCACCTCTTTTTGCCAAAATTTCGTGTTCTTTTTGTTAATTAGCGTAATTTTACGTCGTTTTTGAAAAATAAACTTCGATTGTATTTCATTTTTTTCGTTAATTAACGCAACCTAACACTCTATTCTTTAATTAGCGTAATTTGACGTCTTTAATGAAAAATAAACTTAGAAATGCATATATACAATTACAACGCTTTACATTCAGGTGCGATCATACCAGCACTAATGCACCAGATCCCATCAGAACTCCGCAGTTAAGCGTGCTTGGGCGAGAGTAGTACTAGGATGGGTGACCTCCTGGGAAGTACTTGTGTTGCACCTCTTTTTGCCAAAATTTCGTGTTCTTTGCACCTCTTTTTGCCAACATTTCGTGGTCTTTGCCCCTCTTTTTGCCAAAATTTCGTGTTCTTTTTGTTAATTAGCGTAATTTTACGTCGTTTTTGAAAAATAAACTTCGATTGTATTTCATTTTTTTCGTTAATTAACGCAACCTAACACTCTATTCTTTAATTAGCGTAATTTGACGTCTTTAATGAAAAATAAACTTAGAAATGCATATATACAATTACAACGCTTTACTTTCAGGTGCGATCATACCAGCACTAATGCACCGGATCCCATCAGAACTCCGCAGTTAAGCGTGCTTGGGCGAGAGTAGTACTAGGATGGGTGACCTCCTGGGAAGTCCTTGTGTTGCACCTCTTTTTGCCAAAAGGGAAGTCCTTGTGTTGCACCTCTTTTTGCCAAAATTTCGTGTTCTTTGCACCTCTTTTTGCCAAAATTTCGTGTTCTTTTTGTTAATTAGCGTAATTTTACGTCGTTTTTGAAAAATAAACTTCGATTGTATTTCATTTTTTTCGTTAATTAACGCAACCTAACACTTTATTCTTTAATTAGCGTAATTTGACGTCTTTAATGAAAAATAAACTTAGAAATGCATATATACAATTACAACGCTTTACTTTCAGGTGCGATCATACCAGCACTAATGCACCGGATCCCATCAAAACTCCGCAGTTAAGCGTGCTTGGGCGAGAGTAGTACTAGGATGGGTGACCTCCTGGGAAGTCCTTGTGTTGCACCTCTTTTTGCCAAAATTTCGTGTTCTTTGCACCTCTTTTTGCCAAAATTTCGTGTTCTTTTTGTTAATTAGCGTAATTTTACGTCGTTTTTGAAAAATAAACTTCGATTGTATTTCATTTTTTTCGTTAATTAACGCAACCTAACTCTCTATTCTTTAATTAGCGTAATTTGACGTCTTTAATGAAAAATAAACTTAGAAATGCATATATACAATTACAACGCTTTACTTTCAGGTGCGATCATACCAGCACTAATGCACCGGATCCCATCAGAACTCCGCAGTTAAGCGTGCTTGGGCGAGAGTAGTACTAGGATGGGTGACCTCCTGGGAAGTCCTTGTGTTGCACCTCTTTTTGCCAAAATTTCGTGTTCTTTGCACCTCTTTTTGCCAAAATTTCGTGTTCTTTTTGTTAATTAGCGTAATTTTACGTCGTTTTTGAAAAATAAACTTCGATTGTATTTCATTTTTTTCGTTAATTAACGCAACCTAACTCTCTATTCTTTAATTAGCGTAATTTGACGTCTTTAATGAAAAATAAACTTAGAAATGCATATATACAATTACAACGCTTTACTTTCAGGTGCGATCATACCAGCACTAATGCACCGGATCCCATCAGAACTCCGCAGTTAAGCGTGCTTGGGCGAGAGTAGTACTAGGATGGGTGACCTCCTGGGAAGTCCTTGTGTTGCACCTCTTTTTGCCAAAATTTCGTGTTCTTTGCACCTCTTTTTGCCAAAATTTCGTGTTCCTTTTGTTAATTAGCGTAATTTTACGTCGTTTTTGGGGAAGTCCTTGTGTTGCACCTCTTTTTGCCAAAATTTCGTGTTCTTTTTGTTAATTAGCGTAATTTTACGTCGTTTTTGAAAAATAAACTTCGATTGTATTTCATTTTTTTCTTTAATTAACGCAACCTAACACTCTATTCTTTAATTAGCGTAATTTGACGTCTTTAATGAAAAATAAACTTAGAAATGCATATATACAATTACAACGCTTTACTTTCAGGTGCGATCATACCAACACTAGCATCGGATCCCATCAGAACTCCGCAGTTAAGCGTGCTTGGGCGAGAGTAGTAATAGGATGGGTGACCTCCTGGGAAGTCCTTGTGTTGCACCTCTTTTTGCCAAAATTTTGTGTTCTTTTTGTTAATTAGCGTAATTTTACGTCGTTTTTGAAAAATAAACTTCGATTGTATTCCATTTTTTTTGTTAATTAACGCAACCTAACACTCTATTCTTTAATTAGCGTAATTTGACCTCTTTAATGAAAAATAAACTTAGAAATGCATATATACAATTACAACGCTTTACTTTCAGGTGCGATCATACCAGCACTAATGCACCAGATCCCATCAGAACTCCGCAGTTAAGCGTGTTAGTAGTACTAGGATGGGTGATCTCCTGGGAAGTCCTTGTGTTGCACCTCTTTTTGCCAAAATTTCGTGTTCTTTTTGTTAATTAGCGTAATTTTACGTCGTTTTTGAAAAATAAACTTCGATTGTATTTCATTTTTTCCGCTAATTAACGCAACCAAACACTCTATTCTTTAATTAGCGTAATTTGACGTCTTTAATGAAAAATAAACTTAGAAATGCATATATACAATTACAACGCTTTACTTTCAGGTGCGATCATACCAGCACTAATGCACCGGATCCCATCAGAACTCCGCAGTTAAGCGTGCTTGGGCGAGAGTAGTAATAGGATGGGTGACCTCCTGGGAAGTCCTTGTGTTGCACCTCTTTTTGCCAAAATTTTGTGTTCTTTTTGTTAATTAGCGTAATTTTACGTCGTTTTTGAAAAATAAACTTCGATTGTATTCCATTTTTTTTGTTAATTAACGCAACCTAACACTCTATTCTTTAATTAGCGTAATTTGACCTCTTTAATGAAAAATAAACTTAGAAATGCATATATACAATTACAACGCTTTACTTTCAGGTGCGATCATACCAGCACTAATGCACCAGATCCCATCAGAACTCCGCAGTTAAGCGTGTTAGTAGTACTAGGATGGGTGATCTCCTGGGAAGTCCTTGTGTTGCACCTCTTTTTGCCAAAATTTCGTGTTCTTTTTGTTAATTAGCGTAATTTTACGTCGTTTTTGAAAAATAAACTTCGATTGTATTTCATTTTTTCCGCTAATTAACGCAACCAAACACTCTATTCTTTAATTAGCGTAATTTGACGTCTTTAATGAAAAATAAACTTAGAAATGCATATATACAATTACAACGCTTTACTTTCAGGTGCGATCATACCAGCACTAATGCACCGGATCCCATCAGAACTCCGCAGTTAAGCGTGCTTGGGCGAGAGTAGTACTAGGATGGGTGACCTCCTGGGAAGTCCTTGTGTTGCACCTCTTTTTGCCAAAATTTCGTGTTCTTTTTGTTAATTAGCGTAATTTTACGTCGTTTTTGAAAAATAAACTTCGATTGTATTTCATTTTTTTCTTTAATTAACGCAACCTAACACTCTATTCTTTAATTAGCGTAATTTGACGTCTTTAATGAAAAATAAACTTAGAAATGCATATATACAATTACAACGCTTTACTTTCAGGTGCGATCATACCAGCACTAGCATCGGATCCCATCAGAACTCCGCAGTTAAGCGTGCTTGGGCGAGAGTAGTAATAGGATGGGTGACCTCTTGGGAAGTCCTTGTGTTGCACCTCTTTTTGCCAAAATTTTGTGTTCTTTTTGTTAATTAGCGTAATTTTACGTCGTTTTTGAAAAATAAACTTCGATTTTATTTCATTTTTTTTGTTAATTAACGCAACCTAACACTCTATTCTTTAATTAGCGTAATTTGACGTCTTTAATGAAAAATAAACTTAGAAATGCATATATACAATTACAACGCTTTACTTTCAGGTGCGATCATACCAGCACTAATGCACTGGATCCCATCAGAACTCTGCAGTTAAGCGTGCTTGGGCGAGAGTAGTACTAGGATGGGTGACCTCCTGGGAAGTCCTTGTGTTGCACCTCTTTTTGCCAAAATTTCGTGTTCTTTTTGTTAATTAGCGTAATTTTACGTCGTTTCTGAAAAATAAACTTCGATTGTATTTCATTTTTTTCGTTAATTAACGCAACCTAACACTCTATTCTTTAATTAGCGTAATTTGATGTCTTTAATGAAAAATAAACTTAGAAATGCATATATATAATTACAAGGCTTTACTTTCAGGTGCGATCATACCAGCACTAATGCACCGGATCCCATCAGAACTCCGCAGTTAAGCGTGCTTGGACGAGAGTAGTACCAGGATGGGTGACCTCCTGGGAAGTCCTTGTGTAGCACCTCTTTTTGCCAAAATTTCGTGTTCTTTTTGTTAATTAGCGTAATTTTACGTCGTTTTTGAAAAATAAACTTCGATTGTATTTCATTTTTTTCGTTAATTAACGCAACCTAACACTCTATTCTTTAATTAGCGTAATTTGACGTCTTTAATGAAAAATAAACTTAGAAATGCATATATACAATTACAACGCTTTACATTCAGGTGCGATCATACCAGCACTAATGCACCAGATCCCATCATAACTCCGCAGTTAAGCGTGCTTGGGCGAGAGTAGTACTAGGATGGGTGACCTCCTGGGAAGTACTTGTGTTGCACCTCTTTTTGCCAAAATTTCGTGTTCTTTGCACCTCTTTTTGCCAACATTTCGTGGTCTTTGCCCCTCTTTTTGCCAAAATTTCGTGTTCTTTTTGTTAATTAGCGTAATTTTACGTCGTTTTTGAAAAATAAACTTCGATTGTATTTCATTTTTTTCGTTAATTAACGCAACCTAACACTCTATTCTTTAATTAGCGTAATTTGACGTCTTTAATGAAAAATAAACTTAGAAATGCATATATACAATTACAACGCTTTACTTTCAGGTGCGATCATACCAGCACTAATGCACCGGATCCCATCAGAACTCCGCAGTTAAGCGTGCTTGGGCGAGAGTAGTACTAGGATGGGTGACCTCCTGGGAAGTCCTTGTGTTGCACCTCTTTTTGCCAAAAGGGAAGTCCTTGTGTTGCACCTCTTTTTGCCAAAATTTCGTGTTCTTTGCACCTCTTTTTGCCAAAATTTCGTGTTCTTTTTGTTAATTAGCGTAATTTTACGTCGTTTTTGAAAAATAAACTTCGATTGTATTTCATTTTTTTCGTTAATTAACGCAACCTAACACTTTATTCTTTAATTAGCGTAATTTGACGTCTTTAATGAAAAATAAACTTAGAAATGCATATATACAATTACAACGCTTTACTTTCAGGTGCGATCATACCAGCACTAATGCACCGGATCCCATCAGAACTCCGCAGTTAAGCGTGCTTGGGCGAGAGTAGTACTAGGATGGGTGACCTCCTGGGAAGTCCTTGTGTTGCACCTCTTTTTGCCAAAATTTCGTGTTCTTTGCACCTCTTTTTGCCAAAATTTCGTGTTCTTTTTGTTAATTAGCGTAATTTTACGTCGTTTTTGAAAAATAAACTTCGATTGTATTTCATTTTTTTCGTTAATTAACGCAACCTAACTCTCTATTCTTTAATTAGCGTAATTTGACGTCTTTAATGAAAAATAAACTTAGAAATGCATATATACAATTACAACGCTTTACTTTCAGGTGCGATCATACCAGCACTAATGCACCGGATCCCATCAGAACTCCGCAGTTAAGCGTGCTTGGGCGAGAGTAGTACTAGGATGGGTGACCTCCTGGGAAGTCCTTGTGTTGCACCTCTTTTTGCCAAAATTTCGTGTTCTTTGCACCTCTTTTTGCCAAAATTTCGTGTTCTTTTTGTTAATTAGCGTAATTTTACGTCGTTTTTGAAAAATAAACTTCGATTGTATTTCATTTTTTTCGTTAATTAACGCAACCTAACTCTCTATTCTTTAATTAGCGTAATTTGACGTCTTTAATGAAAAATAAACTTAGAAATGCATATATACAATTACAACGCTTTACTTTCAGGTGCGATCATACCAGCACTAATGCACCGGATCCCATCAGAACTCCGCAGTTAAGCGTGCTTGGGCGAGAGTAGTACTAGGATGGGTGACCTCCTGGGAAGTCCTTGTGTTTTGCCAAAATTTCGTGTTCTTTGCACCTCTTTTTGCCAAAATTTCGTGTTCTTTTTGTTAATTAGCGTAATTTTACGTCGTTTTTGAAAAATAAACTTCGATTGTATTTCATTTTTTTCGTTAATTAACGCAACCTAACTCTCTATTCTTTAATTAGCGTAATTTGACGTCTTTAATGAAAAATAAACTTAGAAATGCATATATACAATTACAACGCTTTACTTTCAGGTGCTATCATACCAGCACTAATGCACCGGATCCCATCAGAACTCCGCAGTTAAGCGTGCTTGGGCGAGAGTAGTACTAGGATGGGTGACCTCCTGGGAAGTCCTTGTGTTGCACCTCTTTTTGCCAAAATTTCGTGTTGTTTGCACCTCTTTTTGCCAAAATTTCGTGTTCTTTTTGTTAATTAGCGTAATTTTACGTCGTTTTTGAAAAATAAACTTCGATTGTATTTCATTTTTTTCGTTAATTAACGCAACCTAACACTCTATTCTTTAATTAGCGTAATTTGACGTCTTTAATGAAAAATAAACTTAGAAATGCATATATACAATTACAACGCTTTACTTTCAGGTGCGATCATACCAGCACTAATGCACCGGATCCCATCAGAACTCCGCAGTTAAGCGTGCTTGGGCGAGAGTAGTACTAGGATGGGTGACCTCCTGGGAAGTCCTTGTGTTTTGCCAAAATTTCGTGTTCTTTGCACCTCTTTTTGCCAAAATTTCGTGTTCTTTTTGTTAATTAGCGTAATTTTACGTCGTTTTTGAAAAATAAACTTCGATTGTATTTCATTTTTTTCGTTAATTAACGCAACCTAACTCTCTATTCTTCAATTAGCGTAATTTGACGTCTTTAATGAAAAATAAACTTAGAAATGCATATATACAATTACAACGCTTTACTTTCAGGTGCGATCATACCAGCACTAATGCACCGGATCCCATCAGAACTCCGCAGTTAAGCGTGCTTGGGCGAGAGTAGTACTAGGATGGGTGACCTCCTGGGAAGTCCTTGTGTTGCACCTCTTTTTGCCAAAATTTCGTGTTCTTTGCACCTCTTTTTGCCAAAATTTCGTGTTCTTTTTGTTAATTAGCGTAATTTTACGTCGTTTTTGAAAAATAAACTTCGATTGTATTTCATTTTTTTCGTTAATTAACGCAACCTAACACTCTATTCTTTAATTAGCGTAACTTGACGTCTTTAATGAAAAATAAACTTAGAAATGCATATATACAATTACAACGCTTTACTTTCAGGTGCGATCATACCAGCACTAATGCACCGGATCCCATCAGAACTCCGCAGTTAAGCGTGCTTGGGCGAGAGTAGTACTAGGATGGGTGACCTCCTGGGAAGTCCTTGTGTTGCACCTCTTTTTGCCAAAATTTCGTGTTCTTTGCACCTCTTTTTGCCAAAATTTCGTGTTCTTTATGTTAATTAGCGTAATTTTACGTCGTTTTTGAAAAATAAAGTTCGATTTGATTTCATTTTTTTCGTTAATTAACGCAACCTAACACTCTATTCTTTAATTAGCGTAATTTGACGTCTTTAATGAAAAATAAACTTAGAAATGCATATATACAATTACAACGCTTTACTTTCAGGTGCGATCATACCAGCACTAATGCACCGGATCCCATCAGAACTCCGCAGTTAAGCGTGCTTGGGCGAGAGTAGTACTAGGATGGGTGACCTCCTGGGAAGTCCTTGTGTTTTGCCAAAATTTCGTGTTCTTTGCACCTCTTTTTGCCAAAATTTCGTGTTCTTTTTGTTAATTAGCGTAATTTTACGTCGTTTTTGAAAAATAAACTTCGATTGTATTTCATTTTTTTCGTTAATTAACGCAACCTAACTCTCTATTCTTTAATTAGCGTAATTTGACGTCTTTAATGAAAAATAAACTTAGAAATGCATATATACAATTACAACGCTTTACTTTCAGGTGCTATCATACTAGCACTAATGCACCGGATCCCATCAGAACTCCGCAGTTAAGCGTGCTTGGGCGAGAGTAGTACTAGGATGGGTGACCTCCTGGGAAGTCCTTGTGTTGCACCTCTTTTTGCCAAAATTTCGTGTTCTTTGCACCTCTTTTTGCCAAAATTTCGTGTTCTTTTTGTTAATTAGCGTAATTTTACGTCGTTTTTGAAAAATAAACTTCGATTGTATTTCATTTTTTTCGTTAATTAACGCAACCTAACACTCTATTCTTTAATTAGCGTAATTTGACGTCTTTAATGAAAAATAAACTTAGAAATGCATATATACAATTACAACGCTTTACTTTCAGGTGCGATCATACCAGCACTAATGCACCGGATCCCATCAGAACTCCGCAGTTAAGCGTGCTTGGGCGAGAGTAGTACTAGGATGGGTGACCTCCTGGGAAGTCCTTGTGTTTTGCCAAAATTTCGTGTTCTTTGCACCTCTTTTTGCCAAAATTTCGTGTTCTTTTTGTTAATTAGCGTAATTTTACGTCGTTTTTGAAAAATAAACTTCGATTGTATTTCATTTTTTTCGTTAATTAACGCAACCTAACTCTCTATTCTTTAATTAGCGTAATTTGACGTCTTTAATGAAAAATAAACTTAGAAATGCATATATACAATTACAACGCTTTACTTTCAGGTGCTATCATACCAGCACTAATGCACCGGATCCCATCAGAACTCCGCAGTTAAGCGTGCTTGGGCGAGAGTAGTACTAGGATGGGTGACCTCCTGGGAAGTCCTTGTGTTGCACCTCTTTTTGCCAAAATTTCGTGTTGTTTGCACCTCTTTTTGCCAAAATTTCGTGTTCTTTTTGTTAATTAGCGTAATTTTACGTCGTTTTTGAAAAATAAACTTCGATTGTATTTCATTTTTTTCGTTAATTAACGCAACCTAACACTCTATTCTTTAATTAGCGTAATTTGACGTCTTTAATGAAAAATAAACTTAGAAATGCATATATACAATTACAACGCTTTACTTTCAGGTGCGATCATACCAGCACTAATGCACCGGATCCCATCAGAACTCCGCAGTTAAGCGTGCTTGGGCGAGAGTAGTACTAGGATGGGTGACCTCCTGGGAAGTCCTTGTGTTTTGCCAAAATTTCGTGTTCTTTGCACCTCTTTTTGCCAAAATTTCGTGTTCTTTTTGTTAATTAGCGTAATTTTACGTCGTTTTTGAAAAATAAACTTCGATTGTATTTCATTTTTTTCGTTAATTAACGCAACCTAACTCTCTATTCTTCAATTAGCGTAATTTGACGTCTTTAATGAAAAATAAACTTAGAAATGCATATATACAATTACAACGCTTTACTTTCAGGTGCGATCATACCAGCACTAATGCACCGGATCCCATCAGAACTCCGCAGTTAAGCGTGCTTGGGCGAGAGTAGTACTAGGATGGGTGACCTCCTGGGAAGTCCTTGTGTTGCACCTCTTTTTGCCAAAATTTCGTGTTCTTTGCACCTCTTTTTGCCAAAATTTCGTGTTCTTTTTGTTAATTAGCGTAATTTTACGTCGTTTTTGAAAAATAAACTTCGATTGTATTTCATTTTTTTCGTTAATTAACGCAACCTAACACTCTATTCTTTAATTAGCGTAACTTGACGTCTTTAATGAAAAATAAACTTAGAAATGCATATATACAATTACAACGCTTTACTTTCAGGTGCGATCATACCAGCACTAATGCACCGGATCCCATCAGAACTCCGCAGTTAAGCGTGCTTGGGCGAGAGTAGTACTAGGATGGGTGACCTCCTGGGAAGTCCTTGTGTTGCACCTCTTTTTGCCAAAATTTCGTGTTCTTTGCACCTCTTTTTGCCAAAATTTCGTGTTCTTTTTGTTAATTAGCGTAATTTTACGTCGTTTTTGAAAAATAAACTTCGATTGTATTTCATTTTTTTCGTTAATTAACGCAACCTAACACTCTATTCTTTAATTAGCGTAATTTGACGTCTTTAATGAAAAATAAACTTAGAAATGCATATATACAATTACAACGCTTTACTTTCAGGTGCGATCATACCAGCACTAATGCACCGGATCCCATCAGAACTCCGCAGTTAAGCGTGCTTGGGCGAGAGTAGTACTAGGATGGGTGACCTCCTGGGAAGTCCTTGTGTTTTGCCAAAATTTCGTGTTCTTTGCACCTCTTTTTGCCAAAATTTCGTGTTCTTTTTGTTAATTAGCGTAATTTTACGTCGTTTTTGAAAAATAAACTTCGATTGTATTTCATTTTTTTCGTTAATTAACGCAACCTAACTCTCTATTCTTTAATTAGCGTAATTTGACGTCTTTAATGAAAAATAAACTTAGAAATGCATATATACAATTACAACGCTTTACTTTCAGGTGCTATCATACTAGCACTAATGCACCGGATCCCATCAGAACTCCGCAGTTAAGCGTGCTTGGGCGAGAGTAGTACTAGGATGGGTGACCTCCTGGGAAGTCCTTGTGTTGCACCTCTTTTTGCCAAAATTTCGTGTTCTTTGCACCTCTTTTTGCCAAAATTTCGTGTTCTTTTTGTTAATTAGCGTAATTTTACGTCGTTTTTGAAAAATAAACTTCGATTGTATTTCATTTTTTTCGTTAATTAACGCAACCTAACACTCTATTCTTTAATTAGCGTAATTTGACGTCTTTAATGAAAAATAAACTTAGAAATGCATATATACAATTACAACGCTTTACTTTCAGGTGCGATCATACCAGCACTAATGCACCGGATCCCATCAGAACTCCGCAGTTAAGCGTGCTTGGGCGAGAGTAGTACTAGGATGGGTGACCTCCTGGGAAGTCCTTGTGTTGCACCTCTTTTTGCCAAAATTTCGTGTTCTTTGCACCTCTTTTTGCCAAAATTTCGTGTTCTTTTTGTTAATTAGCGTAATTTTACGTCGTTTTTGAAAAATAAACTTCGATTGTATTTCATTTTTTTCGTTAATTAACGCAACCTAACACTCTATTCTTTAATTAGCGTAATTTGACGTCTTTAATGAAAAATAAACTTAGAAATGCATATATACAATTACAACGCTTTACTTTCAGGTGCGATCATACCAGCACTAATGCACCGGATCCCATCAGAACTCCGCAGTTAAGCGTGCTTGGGCGAGAGTAGTACTAGGATGGGTGACCTCCTGGGAAGTCCTTGTGTTGCACCTCTTTTTGCCAAAATTTCGTGTTCTTTGCACCTCTTTTTGCCAAAATTTCGTGTTCTTTTTGTTAATTAGCGTAATTTTACGTCGTTTTTGAAAAATAAACTTCGATTGTATTTCATTTTTTTCGTTAATTAACGCAACCTAACACTCTATTCTTTAATTAGCGTAATTTGACGTCTTTAATGAAAAATAAACTTAGAAATGCATATATACAATTACAACGCTTTACTTTCAGGTGCGATCATACCAGCACTAATGCACCGGATCCCATCAGAACTCCGCAGTTAAGCGTGCTTGGGCGAGAGTAGTACTAGGATGGGTGACCTCCTGGGAAGTCCTTGTGTTGCACCTCTTTTTGCCAAAATTTCGTGTTCTTTGCACCTCTTTTTGCCAAAATTTCGTGTTCTTTTTGTTAATTAGCGTAATTTTACGTCGTTTTTGAAAAATAAACTTCGATTGTATTTCATTTTTTTCGTTAATTAACTCAACCTAACACTCTATTCTTTAATTAGCGTAATTTGACGTCTTTAATGAAAAATAAACTTAGAAATGCATATATACAATTACAACGCTTTACTTTCAGGTGCGATCATACCAGCACTAATGCACCGGATCCCATCAGAACTCCGCAGTTAAGCGTGCTTGGGCGAGAGTAGTACTAGGATGGGTGACCTCCTGGGAAGTCCTTGTGTTGCACCTCTTTTTGCCAAAATTTCGTGTTGTTTGCACCTCTTTTTGCCAAAATTTCGTGTTCTTTTTGTTAATTAGCGTAATTTTACGTCGTTTTTGAAAAATAAACTTCGATTGTATTTCATTTTTTTCGTTAATTAACGCAACCTAACACTCTATTCTTTAATTAGCGTAATTTGACGTCTTTAATGAAAAATAAACTTAGAAATGCATATATACAATTACAACGCTTTACTTTCAGGTGCGATCATACCAGCACTAATGCACCGGATCCCATCAGAACTCCGCAGTTAAGCGTGCTTGGGCGAGAGTAGTACTAGGATGGGTGACCTCCTGGGAAGTCCTTGTGTTTTGCCAAAATTTCGTGTTCTTTGCACCTCTTTTTGCCAAAATTTCGTGTTCTTTTTGTTAATTAGCGTAATTTTACGTCGTTTTTGAAAAATAAACTTCGATTGTATTTCATTTTTTTCGTTAATTAACGCAACCTAACTCTCTATTCTTCAATTAGCGTAATTTGACGTCTTTAATGAAAAATAAACTTAGAAATGCATATATACAATTACAACGCTTTACTTTCAGGTGCGATCATACCAGCACTAATGCACCGGATCCCATCAGAACTCCGCAGTTAAGCGTGCTTGGGCGAGAGTAGTACTAGGATGGGTGACCTCCTGGGAAGTCCTTGTGTTGCACCTCTTTTTGCCAAAATTTCGTGTTCTTTGCACCTCTTTTTGCCAAAATTTCGTGTTCTTTTTGTTAATTAGCGTAATTTTACGTCGTTTTTGAAAAATAAACTTCGATTGTATTTCATTTTTTTCGTTAATTAACGCAACCTAACACTCTATTCTTTAATTAGCGTAATTTGACGTCTTTAATGAAAAATAAACTTAGAAATGCATATATACAATTACAACGCTTTACTTTCAGGTGCGATCATACCAGCACTAATGCACCGGATCCCATCAGAACTCCGCAGTTAAGCGTGCTTGGGCGAGAGTAGTACTAGGATGGGTGACCTCCTGGGAAGTCCTTGTGTTGCACCTCTTTTTGCCAAAATTTCGTGTTCTTTGCACCTCTTTTTGCCAAAATTTCGTGTTCTTTTTGTTAATTAGCGTAATTTTACGTCGTTTTTGAAAAATAAACTTCGATTGTATTTCATTTTTTTCGTTAATTAACGCAACCTAACACTCTATTCTTTAATTAGCGTAATTTGACGTCTTTAATGAAAAATAAACTTAGAAATGCATATATACAATTACAACGCTTTACTTTCAGGTGCGATCATACCAGCACTAATGCACCGGATCCCATCAGAACTCCGCAGTTAAGCGTGCTTGGGCGAGAGTAGTACTAGGATGGGTGACCTCCTGGGAAGTCCTTGTGTTGCACCTCTTTTTGCCAAAATTTCGTGTTCTTTGCACCTCTTTTTGCCAAAATTTCGTGTTCTTTTTGTTAATTAGCGTAATTTTACGTCGTTTTTGAAAAATAAACTTCGATTGTATTTCATTTTTTTCGTTAATTAACTCAACCTAACACTCTATTCTTTAATTAGCGTAATTTGACGTCTTTAATGAAAAATAAACTTAGAAATGCATATATACAATTACAACGCTTTACTTTCAGGTGCGATCATACCTGCACTAATGCACCGGATCCCATCAGAACTCCGCAGTTAAGCGTGCTTGGGCGAGAGTAGTACTAGGATGGGTGACCTCCTGGGAAGTCCTTGTGTTGCACCTCTTTTTGCCAAAATTTCGTGTTGTTTGCACCTCTTTTTGCCAAAATTTCGTGTTCTTTTTGTTAATTAGCGTAATTTTACGTCGTTTTTGAAAAATAAACTTCGATTGTATTTCATTTTTTTCGTTAATTAACGCAACCTAACACTCTATTCTTTAATTAGCGTAATTTGACGTCTTTAATGAAAAATAAACTTAGAAATGCATATATACAATTACAACGCTTTACTTTCAGGTGCGATCATACCAGCACTAATGCACCGGATCCCATCAGAACTCCGCAGTTAAGCGTGCTTGGGCGAGAGTAGTACTAGGATGGGTGACCTCCTGGGAAGTCCTTGTGTTTTGCCAAAATTTCGTGTTCTTTGCACCTCTTTTTGCCAAAATTTCGTGTTCTTTTTGTTAATTAGCGTAATTTTACGTCGTTTTTGAAAAATAAACTTCGATTGTATTTCATTTTTTTCGTTAATTAACGCAACCTAACTCTCTATTCTTCAATTAGCGTAATTTGACGTCTTTAATGAAAAATAAACTTAGAAATGCATATATACAATTACAACGCTTTACTTTCAGGTGCGATCATACCAGCACTAATGCACCGGATCCCATCAGAACTCCGCAGTTAAGCGTGCTTGGGCGAGAGTAGTACTAGGATGGGTGACCTCCTGGGAAGTCCTTGTGTTGCACCTCTTTTTGCCAAAATTTTGTGTTCTTTGCACCTCTTTTTGCCAAAATTTCGTGTTCTTTTTGTTAATTAGCGTAATTTTACGTCGTTTTTGAAAAATAAACTTCGATTGTATTTCATTTTTTTCGTTAATTAACGCAACCTAACACTCTATTCTTTAATTAGCGTAATTTGACGTCTTTAATGAAAAATAAACTTAGAAATGCATATATACAATTACAACGCTTTACTTTCAGGTGCGATCATACCAGCACTAATGCACCGGATCCCATCAGAACTCCGCAGTTAAGCGTGCTTGGGCGAGAGTAGTACTAGGATGGGTGACCTCCTGGGAAGTCCTTGTGTTGCACCTCTTTTTGCCAAAATTTCGTGTTCTTTGCACCTCTTTTTGCCAAAATTTCGTGTTCTTTTTGTTAATTAGCGTAATTTTACGTCGTTTTTGAAAAATAAACTTCGATTGTATTTCATTTTTTTCGTTAATTAACGCAACCTAACACTCTATTCTTTAATTAGCGTAATTTGACGTCTTTAATGAAAAATAAACTTAGAAATGCATATATACAATTACAACGCTTTACTTTCAGGTGCGATCATACCAGCACTAATGCACCGGATCCCATCAGAACTCCGCAGTTAAGCGTGCTTGGGCGAGAGTAGTACTAGGATGGGTGACCTCCTGGGAAGTCCTTGTGTTGCACCTCTTTTTGCCAAAATTTCGTGTTCTTTGCACCTCTTTTTGCCAAAATTTCGTGTTCTTTTTGTTAATTAGCGTAATTTTACGTCGTTTTTGAAAAATAAACTTCGATTGTATTTCATTTTTTTCGTTAATTAACTCAACCTAACACTCTATTCTTTAATTAGCGTAATTTGACGTCTTTAATGAAAAATAAACTTAGAAATGCATATATACAATTACAACGCTTTACTTTCAGGTGCGATCATACCAGCACTAATGCACCGGATCCCATCAGAACTCCGCAGTTAAGCGTGCTTGGGCGAGAGTAGTACTAGGATGGGTGACCTCCTGGGAAGTCCTTGTGTTGCACCTCTTTTTGCCAAAATTTCGTGTTGTTTGCACCTCTTTTTGCCAAAATTTCGTGTTCTTTTTGTTAATTAGCGTAATTTTACGTCGTTTTTGAAAAATAAACTTCGATTGTATTTCATTTTTTTCGTTAATTAACGCAACCTAACACTCTATTCTTTAATTAGCGTAATTTGACGTCTTTAATGAAAAATAAACTTAGAAATGCATATATACAATTACAACGCTTTACTTTCAGGTGCGATCATACCAGCACTAATGCACCGGATCCCATCAGAACTCCGCAGTTAAGCGTGCTTGGGCGAGAGTAGTACTAGGATGGGTGACCTCCTGGGAAGTCCTTGTGTTTTGCCAAAATTTCGTGTTCTTTGCACCTCTTTTTGCCAAAATTTCGTGTTCTTTTTGTTAATTAGCGTAATTTTACGTCGTTTTTGAAAAATAAACTTCGATTGTATTTCATTTTTTTCGTTAATTAACGCAACCTAACTCTCTATTCTTCAATTAGCGTAATTTGACGTCTTTAATGAAAAATAAACTTAGAAATGCATATATACAATTACAACGCTT
The DNA here is from genome assembly GCF_051527215.1 of Medicago sativa. Taxonomy (NCBI): domain Eukaryota; kingdom Viridiplantae; phylum Streptophyta; class Magnoliopsida; order Fabales; family Fabaceae; genus Medicago; species Medicago sativa. The sequence goes on along the minus strand of NC_140752.1, from coordinate 31,764,945 downwards.
TACTTTCAGGTGCGATCATACCAGCACTAATGCACCGGATCCCATCAGAACTCCGCAGTTAAGCGTGCTTGGGCGAGAGTAGTACTAGGATGGGTGACCTCCTGGGAAGTCCTTGTGTTGCACCTCTTTTTGCCAAAATTTCGTGTTCTTTGCACCTCTTTTTGCCAAAATTTCGTGTTCTTTTTGTTAATTAGCGTAATTTTACGTCGTTTTTGAAAAATAAACTTCGATTGTATTTCATTTTTTTCGTTAATTAACTCAACCTAACACTCTATTCTTTAATTAGCGTAATTTGACGTCTTTAATGAAAAATAAACTTAGAAATGCATATATACAATTACAACGCTTTACTTTCAGGTGCGATCATACCAGCACTAATGCACCGGATCCCATCAGAACTCCGCAGTTAAGCGTGCTTGGGCGAGAGTAGTACTAGGATGGGTGACCTCCTGGGAAGTCCTTGTGTTGCACCTCTTTTTGCCAAAATTTCGTGTTGTTTGCACCTCTTTTTGCCAAAATTTCGTGTTCTTTTTGTTAATTAGCGTAATTTTACGTCGTTTTTGAAAAATAAACTTCGATTGTATTTCATTTTTTTCGTTAATTAACGCAACCTAACACTCTATTCTTTAATTAGCGTAATTTGACGTCTTTAATGAAAAATAAACTTAGAAATGCATATATACAATTACAACGCTTTACTTTCAGGTGCGATCATACCAGCACTAATGCACTGGATCCCATCAGAACTCCGCAGTTAAGCGTGCTTGGGCGAGAGTAGTACTAGGATGGGTGACCTCCTGGGAAGTCCTTGTGTTTTGCCAAAATTTCGTGTTCTTTGCACCTCTTTTTGCCAAAATTTCGTGTTCTTTTTGTTAATTAGCGTAATTTTACGTCGTTTTTGAAAAATAAACTTCGATTGTATTTCATTTTTTTCGTTAATTAACGCAACCTAACTCTCTATTCTTCAATTAGCGTAATTTGACGTCTTTAATGAAAAATAAACTTAGAAATGCATATATACAATTACAACGCTTTACTTTCAGGTGCGATCATACCAGCACTAATGCACCGGATCCCATCAGAACTCCGCAGTTAAGCGTGCTTGGGCGAGAGTAGTACTAGGATGGGTGACCTCCTGGGAAGTCCTTGTGTTGCACCTCTTTTTGCCAAAATTTCGTGTTCTTTGCACCTCTTTTTGCCAAAATTTCGTGTTCTTTTTGTTAATTAGCGTAATTTTACGTCGTTTTTGAAAAATAAACTTCGATTGTATTTCATTTTTTTCGTTAATTAACGCAACCTAACACTCTATTCTTTAATTAGCGTAATTTGACGTCTTTAATGAAAAATAAACTTAGAAATGCATATATACAATTACAACGCTTTACTTTCAGGTGCGATCATACCAGCACTAATGCACCGGATCCCATCAGAACTCCGCAGTTAAGCGTGCTTGGGCGAGAGTAGTACTAGGATGGGTGACCTCCTGGGAAGTCCTTGTGTTGCACCTCTTTTTGCCAAAATTTCGTGTTCTTTGCACCTCTTTTTGCCAAAATTTCGTGTTCTTTTTGTTAATTAGCGTAATTTTACGTCGTTTTTGAAAAATAAACTTCGATTGTATTTCATTTTTTTCGTTAATTAACGCAACCTAACACTCTATTCTTTAATTAGCGTAATTTGACGTCTTTAATGAAAAATAAACTTAGAAATGCATATATACAATTACAACGCTTTACTTTCAGGTGCGATCATACCAGCACTAATGCACCGGATCCCATCAGAACTCCGTAGTTAAGCGTGCTTGGGCGAGAGTAGTACTAGGATGGGTGACCTCCTGGGAAGTCCTTGTGTTGCACCTCTTTTTGCCAAAATTTCGTGTTCTTTGCACCTCTTTTTGCCAAAATTTCGTGTTCTTTTTGTTAATTAGCGTAATTTTACGTCGTTTTTGAAAAATAAACTTCGATTGTATTTCATTTTTTTCGTTAATTAACGCAACCTAACACTCTATTCTTTAATTAGCGTAATTTGACGTCTTTAATGAAAAATAAACTTAGAAATGCATATATACAATTACAACGCTTTACTTTCAGGTGCGATCATACCAGCACTAATGCACCGGATCCCATCAGAACTCCGCAGTTAAGCGTGCTTGGGCGAGAGTAGTACTAGGATGGGTGACCTCCTGGGAAGTCCTTGTGTTTTGCCAAAATTTCGTGTTCTTTGCACCTCTTTTTGCCAAAATTTCGTGTTCTTTTTGTTAATTAGCGTAATTTTACGTCGTTTTTGAAAAATAAACTTCGATTGTATTTCATTTTTTTCGTTAATTAACGCAACCTAACTCTCTATTCTTCAATTAGCGTAATTTGACGTCTTTAATGAAAAATAAACTTAGAAATGCATATATACAATTACAACGCTTTACTTTCAGGTGCGATCATACCAGCACTAATGCACCGGATCCCATCAGAACTCCGCAGTTAAGCGTGCTTGGGCGAGAGTAGTACTAGGATGGGTGACCTCCTGGGAAGTCCTTGTGTTGCACCTCTTTTTGCCAAAATTTCGTGTTCTTTGCACCTCTTTTTGCCAAAATTTCGTGTTCTTTTTGTTAATTAGCGTAATTTTACGTCGTTTTTGAAAAATAAACTTCGATTGTATTTCATTTTTTTCGTTAATTAACGCAACCTAACACTCTATTCTTTAATTAGCGTAATTTGACGTCTTTAATGAAAAATAAACTTAGAAATGCATATATACAATTACAACGCTTTACTTTCAGGTGCGATCATACCAGCACTAATGCACCGGATCCCATCAGAACTCCGCAGTTAAGCGTGCTTGGGCGAGAGTAGTACTAGGATGGGTGACCTCCTGGGAAGTCCTTGTGTTGCACCTCTTTTTGCCAAAATTTCGTGTTCTTTGCACCCCTTTTTGCCAAAATTTCGTGTTCTTTTTGTTAATTAGCGTAATTTTACGTCGTTTTTGAAAAATAAACTTCGATTGTATTTCATTTTTTTCGTTAATTAACGCAACCTAACACTCTATTCTTTAATTAGCGTAATTTGACGTCTTTAATGAAAAATAAACTTAGAAATGCATATATACAATTACAACGCTTTACTTTCAGGTGCGATCATACCAGCACTAATGCACCGGATCCCATCAGAACTCCGCAGTTAAGCGTGCTTGGGCGAGAGTAGTACTAGGATGGGTGACCTCCTGGGAAGTCCTTGTGTTGCACCTCTTTTTGCCAAAATTTCGTGTTCTTTGCACCTCTTTTTGCCAAAATTTCGTGTTCTTTTTGTTAATTAGCGTAATTTTACGTCGTTTTTGAAAAATAAACTTCGATTGTATTTCATTTTTTTCGTTAATTAACTCAACCTAACACTCTATTCTTTAATTAGCGTAATTTGACGTCTTTAATGAAAAATAAACTTAGAAATGCATATATACAATTACAACGCTTTACTTTCAGGTGCGATCATACCAGCACTAATGCACCGGATCCCATCAGAACTCCGCAGTTAAGCGTGCTTGGGCGAGAGTAGTACTAGGATGGGTGACCTCCTGGGAAGTCCTTGTGTTGCACCTCTTTTTGCCAAAATTTCGTGTTGTTTGCACCTCTTTTTGCCAAAATTTCGTGTTCTTTTTGTTAATTAGCGTAATTTTACGTCGTTTTTGAAAAATAAACTTCGATTGTATTTCATTTTTTTCGTTAATTAACGCAACCTAACACTCTATTCTTTAATTAGCGTAATTTGACGTCTTTAATGAAAAATAAACTTAGAAATGCATATATACAATTACAACGCTTTACTTTCAGGTGCGATCATACCAGCACTAATGCACCGGATCCCATCAGAACTCCGCAGTTAAGCGTGCTTGGGCGAGAGTAGTACTAGGATGGGTGACCTCCTGGGAAGTCCTTGTGTTTTGCCAAAATTTCGTGTTCTTTGCACCTCTTTTTGCCAAAATTTCGTGTTCTTTTTGTTAATTAGCGTAATTTTACGTCGTTTTTGAAAAATAAACTTCGATTGTATTTCATTTTTTTCGTTAATTAACGCAACCTAACTCTCTATTCTTCAATTAGCGTAATTTGACGTCTTTAATGAAAAATAAACTTAGAAATGCATATATACAATTACAACGCTTTACTTTCAGGTGCGATCATACCAGCACTAATGCACCGGATCCCATCAGAACTCCGCAGTTAAGCGTGCTTGGGCGAGAGTAGTACTAGGATGGGTGACCTCCTGGGAAGTCCTTGTGTTGCACCTCTTTTTGCCAAAATTTCGTGTTCTTTGCACCTCTTTTTGCCAAAATTTCGTGTTCTTTTTGTTAATTAGCGTAATTTTACGTCGTTTTTGAAAAATAAACTTCGATTGTATTTCATTTTTTTCGTTAATTAACGCAACCTAACACTCTATTCTTTAATTAGCGTAATTTGACGTCTTTAATGAAAAATAAACTTAGAAATGCATATATACAATTACAACGCTTTACTTTCAGGTGCGATCATACCAGCACTAATGCACCGGATCCCATCAGAACTCCGCAGTTAAGCGTGCTTGGGCGAGAGTAGTACTAGGATGGGTGACCTCCTGGGAAGTCCTTGTGTTGCACCTCTTTTTGCCAAAATTTCGTGTTCTTTGCACCTCTTTTTGCCAAAATTTCGTGTTCTTTTTGTTAATTAGCGTAATTTTACGTCGTTTTTGAAAAATAAACTTCGATTGTATTTCATTTTTTTCGTTAATTAACGCAACCTAACACTCTATTCTTTAATTAGCGTAATTTGACGTCTTTAATGAAAAATAAACTTAGAAATGCATATATACAATTACAACGCTTTACTTTCAGGTGCGATCATACCAGCACTAATGCACCGGATCCCATCAGAACTCCGCAGTTAAGCGTGCTTGGGCGAGAGTAGTACTAGGATGGGTGACCTCCTGGGAAGTCCTTGTGTTGCACCTCTTTTTGCCAAAATTTCGTGTTCTTTGCACCTCTTTTTGCCAAAATTTCGTGTTCTTTTTGTTAATTAGCGTAATTTTACGTCGTTTTTGAAAAATAAACTTCGATTGTATTTCATTTTTTTCGTTAATTAACTCAACCTAACACTCTATTCTTTAATTAGCGTAATTTGACGTCTTTAATGAAAAATAAACTTAGAAATGCATATATACAATTACAACGCTTTACTTTCAGGTGCGATCATACCAGCACTAATGCACCGGATCCCATCAGAACTCCGCAGTTAAGCGTGCTTGGGCGAGAGTAGTACTAGGATGGGTGACCTCCTGGGAAGTCCTTGTGTTGCACCTCTTTTTGCCAAAATTTCGTGTTGTTTGCACCTCTTTTTGCCAAAATTTCGTGTTCTTTTTGTTAATTAGCGTAATTTTACGTCGTTTTTGAAAAATAAACTTCGATTGTATTTCATTTTTTTCGTTAATTAACGCAACCTAACACTCTATTCTTTAATTAGCGTAATTTGACGTCTTTAATGAAAAATAAACTTAGAAATGCATATATACAATTACAACGCTTTACTTTCAGGTGCGATCATACCAGCACTAATGCACCGGATCCCATCAGAACTCCGCAGTTAAGCGTGCTTGGGCGAGAGTAGTACTAGGATGGGTGACCTCCTGGGAAGTCCTTGTGTTGCACCTCTTTTTGCCAAAATTTCGTGTTCTTTGCACCTCTTTTTGCCAAAATTTCGTGTTCTTTTTGTTAATTAGCGTAATTTTACGTCGTTTTTGAAAAATAAACTTCGATTGTATTTCATTTTTTTCGTTAATTAACGCAACCTAACACTCTATTCTTTAATTAGCGTAATTTGACGTCTTTAATGAAAAATAAACTTAGAAATGCATATATACAATTACAACGCTTTACTTTCAGGTGCGATCATACCAGCACTAATGCACCGGATCCCATCAGAACTCCGCAGTTAAGCGTGCTTGGGCGAGAGTAGTACTAGGATGGGTGACCTCCTGGGAAGTCCTTGTGTTGCACCTCTTTTTGCCAAAATTTCGTGTTCTTTGCACCTCTTTTTGCCAAAATTTCGTGTTCTTTTTGTTAATTAGCGTAATTTTACGTCGTTTTTGAAAAATAAACTTCGATTGTATTTCATTTTTTTCGTTAATTAATGCAACCTAACACTCTATTCTTTAATTAGCGTAATTTGACGTCTTTAATGAAAAATAAACTTAGAAATGCATATATACAATTACAACGCTTTACTTTCAGGTGCGATCATACCAGCACTAATGCACCGGATCCCATCAGAACTCCGCAGTTAAGCGTGCTTGGGCGAGAGTAGTACTAGGATGGGTGACCTCCTGGGAAGTCCTTGTGTTGCACCTCTTTTTGCCAAAATTTCGTGTTCTTTGCACCTCTTTTTGCCAAAATTTCGTGTTCTTTTTGTTAATTAGCGTAATTTTACGTCGTTTTTGAAAAATAAACTTCGATTGTATTTCATTTTTTTCGTTAATTAACTCAACCTAACACTCTATTCTTTAATTAGCGTAATTTGACGTCTTTAATGAAAAATAAACTTAGAAATGCATATATACAATTACAACGCTTTACTTTCAGGTGCGATCATACCAGCACTAATGCACCGGATCCCATCAGAACTCCGCAGTTAAGCGTGCTTGGGCGAGAGTAGTACTAGGATGGGTGACCTCCTGGGAAGTCCTTGTGTTGCACCTCTTTTTGCCAAAATTTCGTGTTGTTTGCACCTCTTTTTGCCAAAATTTCGTGTTCTTTTTGTTAATTAGCGTAATTTTACGTCGTTTTTGAAAAATAAACTTCGATTGTATTTCATTTTTTTCGTTAATTAACGCAACCTAACACTCTATTCTTTAATTAGCGTAATTTGACGTCTTTAATGAAAAATAAACTTAGAAATGCATATATACAATTACAACGCTTTACTTTCAGGTGCGATCATACCAGCACTAATGCACCGGATCCCATCAGAACTCCGCAGTTAAGCGTGCTTGGGCGAGAGTAGTACTAGGATGGGTGACCTCCTGGGAAGTCCTTGTGTTGCACCTCTTTTTGCCAAAATTTCGTGTTCTTTGCACCTCTTTTTGCCAAAATTTCGTGTTCTTTTTGTTAATTAGCGTAATTTTACGTCGTTTTTGAAAAATAAACTTCGATTGTATTTCATTTTTTTCGTTAATTAACGCAACCTAACACTCTATTCTTTAATTAGCGTAATTTGACGTCTTTAATGAAAAATAAACTTAGAAATGCATATATACAATTACAACGCTTTACTTTCAGGTGCGATCATACCAGCACTAATGCACCGGATCCCATCAGAACTCCGCAGTTAAGCGTGCTTGGGCGAGAGTAGTACTAGGATGGGTGACCTCCTGGGAAGTCCTTGTGTTGCACCTCTTTTTGCCAAAATTTCGTGTTCTTTGCACCTCTTTTTGCCAAAATTTCGTGTTCTTTTTGTTAATTAGCGTAATTTTACGTCGTTTTTGAAAAATAAACTTCGATTGTATTTCATTTTTTTCGTTAATTAACGCAACCTAACACTCTATTCTTTAATTAGCGTAATTTGACGTCTTTAATGAAAAATAAACTTAGAAATGCATATATACAATTACAACGCTTTACTTTCAGGTGCGATCATACCAGCACTAATGCACCGGATCCCATCAGAACTCCGCAGTTAAGCGTGCTTGGGCGAGAGTAGTACTAGGATGGGTGACCTCCTGGGAAGTCCTTGTGTTGCACCTCTTTTTGCCAAAATTTCGTGTTCTTTGCACCTCTTTTTGCCAAAATTTCGTGTTCTTTTTGTTAATTAGCGTAATTTTACGTCGTTTTTGAAAAATAAACTTCGATTGTATTTCATTTTTTTCGTTAATTAACGCAACCTAACACTCTATTCTTTAATTAGCGTAATTTGACGTCTTTAATGAAAAATAAACTTAGAAATGCATATATACAATTACAACGCTTTACTTTCAGGTGCGATCATACCAGCACTAATGCACCGGATCCCATCAGAACTCCGCAGTTAAGCGTGCTTGGGCGAGAGTAGTACTAGGATGGGTGACCTCCTGGGAAGTCCTTGTGTTGCACCTCTTTTTGCCAAAATTTCGTGTTGTTTGCACCTCTTTTTGCCAAAATTTCGTGTTCTTTTTGTTAATTAGCGTAATTTTACGTCGTTTTTGAAAAATAAACTTCGATTGTATTTCATTTTTTTCGTTAATTAACGCAACCTAACACTCTATTCTTTAATTAGCGTAATTTGACGTCTTTAATGAAAAATAAACTTAGAAATGCATATATACAATTACAACGCTTTACTTTCAGGTGCGATCATACCAGCACTAATGCACCGGATCCCATCAGAACTCCGCAGTTAAGCGTGCTTGGGCGAGAGTAGTACTAGGATGGGTGACCTCCTGGGAAGTCCTTGTGTTGCACCTCTTTTTGCCAAAATTTCGTGTTCTTTGCACCTCTTTTTGCCAAAATTTCGTGTTCTTTTTGTTAATTAGCGTAATTTTACGTCGTTTTTGAAAAATAAACTTCGATTGTATTTCATTTTTTTCGTTAATTAACGCAACCTAACACTCTATTCTTTAATTAGCGTAATTTGACGTCTTTAATGAAAAATAAACTTAGAAATGCATATATACAATTACAACGCTTTACTTTCAGGTGCGATCATACCAGCACTAATGCACCGGATCCCATCAGAACTCCGCAGTTAAGCGTGCTTGGGCGAGAGTAGTACTAGGATGGGTGACCTCCTGGGAAGTCCTTGTGTTGCACCTCTTTTTGCCAAAATTTCGTGTTCTTTGCACCTCTTTTTGCCAAAATTTCGTGTTCTTTTTGTTAATTAGCGTAATTTTACGTCGTTTTTGAAAAATAAACTTCGATTGTATTTCATTTTTTTCGTTAATTAACGCAACCTAACACTCTATTCTTTAATTAGCGTAATTTGACGTCTTTAATGAAAAATAAACTTAGAAATGCATATATACAATTACAACGCTTTACTTTCAGGTGCGATCATACCAGCACTAATGCACCGGATCCCATCAGAACTCCGCAGTTAAGCGTGCTTGGGCGAGAGTAGTACTAGGATGGGTGACCTCCTGGGAAGTCCTTGTGTTGCACCTCTTTTTGCCAAAATTTCGTGTTCTTTGCACCTCTTTTTGCCAAAATTTCGTGTTCTTTTTGTTAATTAGCGTAATTTTACGTCGTTTTTGAAAAATAAACTTCGATTGTATTTCATTTTTTTCGTTAATTAACGCAACCTAACACTCTATTCTTTAATTAGCGTAATTTGACGTCTTTAATGAAAAATAAACTTAGAAATGCATATATACAATTACAACGCTTTACTTTCAGGTGCGATCATACCAGCACTAATGCACCGGATCCCATCAGAACTCCGCAGTTAAGCGTGCTTGGGCGAGAGTAGTACTAGGATGGGTGACCTCCTGGGAAGTCCTTGTGTTGCACCTCTTTTTGCCAAAATTTCGTGTTCTTTGCACCTCTTTTTGCCAAAATTTCGTGTTCTTTTTGTTAATTAGCGTAATTTTACGTCGTTTTTGAAAAATAAACTTCGATTGTATTTCATTTTTTTCGTTAATTAACTCAACCTAACACTCTATTCTTTAATTAGCGTAATTTGACGTCTTTAATGAAAAATAAACTTAGAAATGCATATATACAATTACAACGCTTTACTTTCAGGTGCGATCATACCAGCACTAATGCACCGGATCCCATCAGAACTCCGCAGTTAAGCGTGCTTGGGCGAGAGTAGTACTAGGATGGGTGACCTCCTGGGAAGTCCTTGTGTTGCACCTCTTTTTGCCAAAATTTCGTGTTGTTTGCACCTCTTTTTGCCAAAATTTCGTGTTCTTTTTGTTAATTAGCGTAATTTTACGTCGTTTTTGAAAAATAAACTTCGATTGTATTTCATTTTTTTCGTTAATTAACGCAACCTAACACTCTATTCTTTAATTAGCGTAATTTGACGTCTTTAATGAAAAATAAACTTAGAAATGCATATATACAATTACAACGCTTTACTTTCAGGTGCGATCATACCAGCACTAATGCACCGGATCCCATCAGAACTCCGCAGTTAAGCGTGCTTGGGCGAGAGTAGTACTAGGATGGGTGACCTCCTGGGAAGTCCTTGTGTTGCACCTCTTTTTGCCAAAATTTCGTGTTCTTTGCACCTCTTTTTGCCAAAATTTCGTGTTCTTTTTGTTAATTAGCGTAATTTTACGTCGTTTTTGAAAAATAAACTTCGATTGTATTTCATTTTTTTCGTTAATTAACGCAACCTAACACTCTATTCTTTAATTAGCGTAATTTGACGTCTTTAATGAAAAATAAACTTAGAAATGCATATATACAATTACAACGCTTTACTTTCAGGTGCGATCATACCAGCACTAATGCACCGGATCCCATCAGAACTCCGCAGTTAAGCGTGCTTGGGCGAGAGTAGTACTAGGATGGGTGACCTCCTGGGAAGTCCTTGTGTTGCACCTCTTTTTGCCAAAATTTCGTGTTCTTTGCACCTCTTTTTGCCAAAATTTCGTGTTCTTTTTGTTAATTAGCGTAATTTTACGTCGTTTTTGAAAAATAAACTTCGATTGTATTTCATTTTTTTCGTTAATTAACGCAACCTAACACTCTATTCTTTAATTAGCGTAATTTGACGTCTTTAATGAAAAATAAACTTAGAAATGCATATATACAATTACAACGCTTTACTTTCAGGTGCGATCATACCAGCACTAATGCACCGGATCCCATCAGAACTCCGCAGTTAAGCGTGCTTGGGCGAGAGTAGTACTAGGATGGGTGACCTCCTGGGAAGTCCTTGTGTTGCACCTCTTTTTGCCAAAATTTCGTGTTCTTTGCACCTCTTTTTGCCAAAATTTCGTGTTCTTTTTGTTAATTAGCGTAATTTTACGTCGTTTTTGAAAAATAAACTTCGATTGTATTTCATTTTTTTCGTTAATTAACGCAACCTAACACTCTATTCTTTAATTAGCGTAATTTGACGTCTTTAATGAAAAATAAACTTAGAAATGCATATATACAATTACAACGCTTTACTTTCAGGTGCGATCATACCAGCACTAATGCACCGGATCCCATCAGAACTCCGCAGTTAAGCGTGCTTGGGCGAGAGTAGTACTAGGATGGGTGACCTCCTGGGAAGTCCTTGTGTTGCACCTCTTTTTGCCAAAATTTCGTGTTCTTTGCACCTCTTTTTGCCAAAATTTCGTGTTCTTTTTGTTAATTAGCGTAATTTTACGTCGTTTTTGAAAAATAAACTTCGATTGTATTTCATTTTTTTCGTTAATTAACGCAACCTAACTCTCTATTCTTTAATTAGCGTAATTTGACGTCTTTAATGAAAAATAAACTTAGAAATGCATATATACAATTACAACGCTTTACTTTCAGGTGCGATCATACCAGCACTAATGCACCGGATCCCATCAGAACTCCGCAGTTAAGCGTGCTTGGGCGAGAGTAGTACTAGGATGGGTGACCTCCTGGGAAGTCCTTGTGTTGCACCTCTTTTTGCCAAAATTTCGTGTTCTTTGCACCTCTTTTTGCCAAAATTTCGTGTTCTTTTTGTTAATTAGCGTAATTTTACGTCGTTTTTGAAAAATAAACTTCGATTGTATTTCATTTTTTTCGTTAATTAACGCAACCTAACTCTCTATTCTTTAATTAGCGTAATTTGACGTCTTTAATGAAAAATAAACTTAGAAATGCATATATACAATTACAACGCTTTACTTTCAGGTGCGATCATACCAGCACTAATGCACCGGATCCCATCAGAACTCCGCAGTTAAGCGTGCTTGGGCGAGAGTAGTACTAGGATGGGTGACCTCCTGGGAAGTCCTTGTGTTGCACCTCTTTTTGCCAAAATTTCGTGTTCTTTGCACCTCTTTTTGCCAAAATTTCGTGTTCTTTTTGTTAATTAGCGTAATTTTACGTCGTTTTTGAAAAATAAACTTCGATTGTATTTCATTTTTTTCGTTAATTAACGCAACCTAACACTCTATTCTTTAATTAGCGTAATTTGACGTCTTTAATGAAAAATAAACTTAGAAATGCATATATACAATTACAACGCTTTACTTTCAGGTGCGATCATACCAGCACTAATGCACCGGATCCCATCAGAACTCCGCAGTTAAGCGTGCTTGGGCGAGAGTAGTACTAGGATGGGTGACCTCCTGGGAAGTCCTTGTGTTGCACCTCTTTTTGCCAAAATTTCGTGTTCTTTGCACCTCTTTTTGCCAAAATTTCGTGTTCTTTTTGTTAATTAGCGTAATTTTACGTCGTTTTTGAAAAATAAACTTCGATTGTATTTCATTTTTTTCGTTAATTAACGCAACCTACCACTCTATTCTTTAATTAGCGTAATTTGACGTCTTTAATGAAAAATAAACTTAGAAATGCATATATACAATTACAACGCTTTACTTTCAGGTGGGATCATACCAGCACTAATGCACCGGATCCCATCAGAACTCCGCAGTTAAGCGTGCTTGGGCGAGAGTAGTACTAGGATGGGTGACCTCCTGGGAAGTCCTTGTGTTGCACCTCTTTTTGCCAAAATTTCGTGTTCTTTGCACCTCTTTTTGCCAAAATTTCGTGTTCTTTTTGTTAATTAGCGTAATTTTACGTCGTTTTTGAAAAATAAACTTCGATTGTATTTCATTTTTTTCGTTAATTAACGCAACCTAACTCTCTATTCTTTAATTAGCGTAATTTGACGTCTTTAATGAAAAATAAACTTAGAAATGCATATATACAATTACAACGCTTTACTTTCAGGTGCGATCATACCAGCACTAATGCACCGGATCCCATCAGAACTCCGCAGTTAAGCGTGCTTGGGCGAGAGTAGTACTAGGATGGGTGACCTCCTGGGAAGTCCTTGTGTTGCACCTCTTTTTGCCAAAATTTCGTGTTCTTTTTGTTAATTAGCGTAATTTTACGTCGTTTTTGAAAAATAAACTTCGATTGTATTTCATTTTTTTCGTTAATTAACGCAACCTAACTCTCTATTCTTTAATTAGCGTAATTTGACGTCTTTAATGAAAAATAAACTTAGAAATGCATATATACAATTACAACGCTTTACTTTCAGGTGCGATCATACCAGCACTAATGCACCGGATCCCATCAGAACTCCGCAGTTAAGCGTGCTTGGGCGAGAGTAGTACTAGGATGGGTGACCTCCTGGGAAGTCCTTGTGTTGCACCTCTTTTTGCCAAAATTTCGTGTTCTTTGCACCTCTTTTTGCCAAAATTTCGTGTTCTTTTTGTTAATTAGCGTAATTTTACGTCGTTTTTGAAAAATAAACTTCGATTGTATTTCATTTTTTTCGTTAATTAACGCAACCTAACTCTCTATTCTTTAATTAGCGTAATTTGACGTCTTTAATGAAAAATAAACTTAGAAATGCATATATACAATTACAACGCTTTACTTTCAGGTGCGATCATACCAGCACTAATGCACCGGATCCCATCAGAACTCCGCAGTTAAGCGTGCTTGGGCGAGAGTAGTACTAGGATGGGTGACCTCCTGGGAAGTCCTTGTGTTGCACCTCTTTTTGCCAAAATTTCGTGTTGTTTGCACCTCTTTTTGCCAAAATTTCGTGTTCTTTTTGTTAATTAGCGTAATTTTACGTCGTTTTTGAAAAATAAACTTCGATTGTATTTCATTTTTTTCGTTAATTAACGCAACCTAACACTCTATTCTTTAATTAGCGTAATTTGACGTCTTTAATGAAAAATAAACTTAGAAATGCATATATACAATTACAACGCTTTACTTTCAGGTGCGATCATACCAGCACTAATGCACCGGATCCCATCAGAACTCCGCAGTTAAGCGTGCTTGGGCGAGAGTAGTACTAGGATGGGTGACCTCCTGGGAAGTCCTTGTGTTGCACCTCTTTTTGCCAAAATTTCGTGTTCTTTGCACCTCTTTTTGCCAAAATTTCGTGTTCTTTTTGTTAATTAGCGTAATTTTACGTCGTTTTTGAAAAATAAACTTCGATTGTATTTCATTTTTTTCGTTAATTAACGCAACCTAACACTCTATTCTTTAATTAGCGTAATTTGACGTCTTTAATGAAAAATAAACTTAGAAATGCATATATACAATTACAACGCTTTACTTTCAGGTGCGATCATACCAGCACTAATGCACCGGATCCCATCAGAACTCCGCAGTTAAGCGTGCTTGGGCGAGAGTAGTACTAGGATGGGTGACCTCCTGGGAAGTCCTTGTGTTGCACCTCTTTTTGCCAAAATTTCGTGTTCTTTGCACCTCTTTTTGCCAAAATTTCGTGTTCTTTTTGTTAATTAGCGTAATTTTACGTCGTTTTTGAAAAATAAACTTCGATTGTATTTCATTTTTTTCGTTAATTAACGCAACCTAACACTCTATTCTTTAATTAGCGTAATTTGACGTCTTTAATGAAAAATAAACTTAGAAATGCATATATACAATTACAACGCTTTACTTTCAGGTGCGATCATACCAGCACTAATGCACCGGATCCCATCAGAACTCCGCAGTTAAGCGTGCTTGGGCGAGAGTAGTACTAGGATGGGTGACCTCCTGGGAAGTCCTTGTGTTGCACCTCTTTTTGCCAAAATTTCGTGTTGTTTGCACCTCTTTTTGCCAAAATTTCGTGTTCTTTTTGTTAATTAGCGTAATTTTACGTCGTTTTTGAAAAATAAACTTCGATTGTATTTCATTTTTTTCGTTAATTAACGCAACCTAACTCTCTATTCTTTAATTAGCGTAATTTGACGTCTTTAATGAAAAATAAACTTAGAAATGCATATATACAATTACAACGCTTTACTTTCAGGTGCGATCATACCAGCACTAATGCACCGGATCCCATCAGAACTCCGCAGTTAAGCGTGCTTGGGCGAGAGTAGTACTAGGATGGGTGACCTCCTGGGAAGTCCTTGTGTTGCACCTCTTTTTGCCAAAATTTCGTGTTCTTTGCACCTCTTTTTGCCAAAATTTCGTGTTCTTTTTGTTAATTAGCGTAATTTTACGTCGTTTTTGAAAAATAAACTTCGATTGTATTTCATTTTTTTCGTTAATTAACGCAACCTAACTCTCTATTCTTTAATTAGCGTAATTTGACGTCTTTAATGAAAAATAAACTTAGAAATGCATATATACAATTACAACGCTTTACTTTCAGGTGCGATCATACCAGCACTAATGCACCGGATCCCATCAGAACTCCGCAGTTAAGCGTGCTTGGGCGAGAGTAGTACTAGGATGGGTGACCTCCTGGGAAGTCCTTGTGTTGCACCTCTTTTTGCCAAAATTTCGTGTTCTTTGCACCTCTTTTTGCCAAAATTTCGTGTTCTTTTTGTTAATTAGCGTAATTTTACGTCGTTTTTGAAAAATAAACTTCGATTGTATTTCATTTTTTTCGTTAATTAACGCAACCTAACACTCTATTCTTTAATTAGCGTAATTTGACGTCTTTAATGAAAAATAAACTTAGAAATGCATATATACAATTACAACGCTTTACTTTCAGGTGCGATCATACCAGCACTAATGCACCGGATCCCATCAGAACTCCGCAGTTAAGCGTGCTTGGGCGAGAGTAGTACTAGGATGGGTGACCTCCTGGGAAGTCCTTGTGTTGCACCTCTTTTTGCCAAAATTTCGTGTTCTTTGCACCTCTTTTTGCCAAAATTTCGTGTTCTTTTTGTTAATTAGCGTAATTTTACGTCATTTTTGAAAAATAAACTTCGATTGTATTTCATTTTTTTCGTTAATTAACGCAACCTACCACTCTATTCTTTAATTAGCGTAATTTGACGTCTTTAATGAAAAATAAACTTAGAAATGCATATATACAATTACAACGCTTTACTTTCAGGTGGGATCATACCAGCACTAATGCACCGGATCCCATCAGAACTCCGCAGTTAAGCGTGCTTGGGCGAGAGTAGTACTAGGATGGGTGACCTCCTGGGAAGTCCTTGTGTTGCACCTCTTTTTGCCAAAATTTCGTGTTCTTTGCACCTCTTTTTGCCAAAATTTCGTGTTCTTTTTGTTAATTAGCGTAATTTTACGTCGTTTTTGAAAAATAAACTTCGATTGTATTTCATTTTTTTCGTTAATTAACGCAACCTAACTCTCTATTCTTTAATTAGCGTAATTTGACGTCTTTAATGAAAAATAAACTTAGAAATGCATATATACAATTACAACGCTTTACTTTCAGGTGCGATCATACCAGCACTAATGCACCGGATCCCATCAGAACTCCGCAGTTAAGCGTGCTTGGGCGAGAGTAGTACTAGGATGGGTGACCTCCTGGGAAGTCCTTGTGTTGCACCTCTTTTTGCCAAAATTTCGTGTTCTTTGCACCTCTTTTTGCCAAAATTTCGTGTTCTTTTTGTTAATTACCGTAATTTTACGTCGTTTTTGAAAAATAAACTTCGATTGTATTTCATTTTTTTCGTTAATTAACGCAACCTAACTCTCTATTCTTTAATTAGCGTAATTTGACGTCTTTAATGAAAAATAAACTTAGAAATGCATATATACAATTACAACGCTTTACTTTCAGGTGCGATCATACCAGCACTAATGCACCGGATCCCATCAGAACTCCGCAGTTAAGCGTGCTTGGGCGAGAGTAGTACTAGGATGGGTGACCTCCTGGGAAGTCCTTGTGTTGCACCTCTTTTTGCCAAAATTTCGTGTTCTTTGCACCTCTTTTTGCCAAAATTTCGTGTTCTTTTTGTTAATTAGTAATTTTACGTCGTTTTTGAAAAATAAACTTCGATTGTATTTCATTTTTTTCGTTAATTAACGCAACCTAACACTCTATTCTTTAATTAGCGTAATTTGACGTCTTTAATGAAAAATAAACTTAGAAATGCATATATACAATTACAACGCTTTACTTTCAGGTGCGATCATACCAGCACTAATGCACCGGATCCCATCAGAACTCCGCAGTTAAGCGTGCTTGGGCGAGAGTAGTACTAGGATGGGTGACCTCCTGGGAAGTCCTTGTGTTGCACCTCTTTTTGCCAAAATTTCGTGTTCTTTGCACCTCTTTTTGCCAAAATTTCGTGTTCTTTTTGTTAATTAGCGTAATTTTACGTCGTTTTTGAAAAATAAACTTCGATTGTATTTCATTTTTTTCGTTAATTAACGCAACCTAACTCTCTATTCTTTAATTAGCGTAATTTGACGTCTTTAATGAAAAATAAACTTAGAAATGCATATATACAATTACAACGCTTTACTTTCAGGTGCGATCATACCAGCACTAATGCACCGGATCCCATCAGAACTCCGCAGTTAAGCGTGCTTGGGCGAGAGTAGTACTAGGATGGGTGACCTCCTGGGAAGTCCTTGTGTTGCACCTCTTTTTGCCAAAATTTCGTGTTCTTTGCACCTCTTTTTGCCAAAATTTCGTGTTCTTTTTGTTAATTAGTAATTTTACGTCGTTTTTGAAAAATAAACTTCGATTGTATTTCATTTTTTTCGTTAATTAACGCAACCTAACACTCTATTCTTTAATTAGCGTAATTTGACGTCTTTAATGAAAAATAAACTTAGAAATGCATATATACAATTACAACGCTTTACTTTCAGGTGCGATCATACCAGCACTAATGCACCGGATCCCATCAGAACTCCGCAGTTAAGCGTGCTTGGGCGAGAGTAGTACTAGGATGGGTGACCTCCTGGGAAGTCCTTGTGTTGCACCTCTTTTTGCCAAAATTTCGTGTTCTTTGCACCTCTTTTTGCCAAAATTTCGTGTTCTTTTTGTTAATTAGCGTAATTTTACGTCGTTTTTGAAAAATAAACTTCGATTGTATTTCATTTTTTTCGTTAATTAACGCAACCTAACTCTCTATTCTTTAATTAGCGTAATTTGACGTCTTTAATGAAAAATAAACTTAGAAATGCATATATACAATTACAACGCTTTACTTTCAGGTGCGATCATACCAGCACTAATGCACCGGATCCCATCAGAACTCCGCAGTTAAGCGTGCTTGGGCGAGAGTAGTACTAGGATGGGTGACCTCCTGGGAAGTCCTTGTGTTGCACCTCTTTTTGCCAAAATTTCGTGTTCTTTGCACCTCTTTTTGCCAAAATTTCGTGTTCTTTGCACCTCTTTTTGCCAAAATTTCGTGTTCTTTTTGTTAATTAGCGTAATTTTACGTCGTTTTTGAAAAATAAACTTCGATTGTATTTCATTTTTTTCATTAATTAACGCAACCTAACTCTCTATTCTTTAATTAGCGTAATTTGACGTCTTTAATGAAAAATAAACTTAGAAATGCATATATACAATTACAACGCTTTACTTTCAGGTGCGATCATACCAGCACTAATGCACCGGATCCCATCAGAACTCCGCAGTTAAGCGTGCTTGGGCGAGAGTAGTACTAGGATGGGTGACCTCCTGGGAAGTCCTTGTGTTGCACCTCTTTTTGCCAAAATTTCGTGTTCTTTGCACCTCTTTTTGCCAAAATTTCGTGTTCTTTTTGTTAATTAGTAATTTTACGTCGTTTTTGAAAAATAAACTTCGATTGTATTTCATTTTTTTCGTTAATTAACGCAACCTAACACTCTATTCTTTAATTAGCGTAATTTGACGTCTTTAATGAAAAATAAACTTAGAAATGCATATATACAATTACAACGCTTTACTTTCAGGTGCGATCATACCAGCACTAATGCACCGGATCCCATCAGAACTCCGCAGTTAAGCGTGCTTGGGCGAGAGTAGTACTAGGATGGGTGACCTCCTGGGAAGTCCTTGTGGTGCACCTCTTTTTGCCAAAATTTCGTGTTCTTTGCACCTCTTTTTGCCAAAATTTCGTGTTCTTTTTGTTAATTAGCGTAATTTTACGTCGTTTTTGAAAAATAAACTTCGATTGTATTTCATTTTTTTCGTTAATTAACGCAACCTAACTCTCTATTCTTTAATTAGCGTAATTTGACGTCTTTAATGAAAAATAAACTTAGAAATGCATATATACAATTACAACGCTTTACTTTCAGGTGCGATCATACCAGCACTGATGCACCGGATCCCATCAGAACTCCGCAGTTAAGCGTGCTTGGGCGAGAGTAGTACTAGGATGGGTGACCTCCTGGGAAGTCCTTGTGTTGCACCTCTTTTTGCCAAAATTTCGTGTTCTTTGCACCTCTTTTTGCCAAAATTTCGTGTTCTTTTTGTTAATTAGCGTAATTTTACGTCGTTTTTGAAAAATAAACTTCGATTGTATTTCATTTTTTTCGTTAATTAACACAACCTAACTCTCTATTCTTTAATTAGCGTAATTTGACATCTTTAATGAAAAATAAACTTAGAAATGCATATATACAATTACAACGCTTTACTTTCAGGTGCGATCATACCAGCACTAATGCACCGGATCCCATCAGAACTCCGCAGTTAAGCGTGCTTGGGTGAGAGTAGTACTAGGATGGGTGACCTCCTAGGAAGTCCTTGTGTTGCACCTCTTTTTGCCAAAATTTCGTGTTCTTTGCACCTCTTTTTGCCAAAATTTCGTGTTCTTTTTGTTAATTAGCGTAATTTTACGTCGTTTTTGAAAAATAAACTTCGATTGTATTTCATTTTTTTCGTTAATTAACGCAACCTAACACTCTATTCTTTAATTAGCGTAATTTGACGTCTTTAATGAAAAATAAACTTAGAAATGCATATATACAATTACAACGCTTTACTTTCAGGTGCGATCATACCAGCACTAATGCACCGGATCCCATCAGAACTCCGCAGTTAAGCGTGCTTGGGCGAGAGTAGTACTAGGATGGGTGACCTCCTGGGAAGTCCTTGTGTTGCACCTCTTTTTGCCAAAATTTCGTGTTCGTTGCACCTCTTTTTGCCAAAATTTCGTGTTCTTTTTGTTAATTAGCGTAATTTTACGTCGTTTTTGAAAAATAAACTTAGATTGTATTTCATTTTTTTCGTTAATTAACGCAACCTAACTCTCTATTCTTTAATTAGCGTAATTTGACGTCTTTAATGAAAAATAAACTTAGAAATGCATATATACAATTACAACGCTTTACTTTCAGGTGCGATCATACCAGCACTAATGCACCGGATCCCATCAGAACTCCGCAGTTAAGCGTGCTTGGGCGAGAGTAGTACTAGGATGGGTGACCTCCTGGGAAGTCCTTGTGTTGCACCTCTTTTTGCCAAAATTTCGTGTTCTTTGCACCTCTTTTTGCCAAAATTTCGTGTTCTTTTTGTTAATTAGCGTAATTTTACGTCGTTTTTGAAAAATAAACTTCGATTGTATTTCATTTTTTTCGTTAATTAACGCAACCTAACTCTCTATTCTTTAATTAGCGTAATTTGACGTCTTTAATGAAAAATAAACTTAGAAATGCATATATACAATTACAACGCGTTACTTTCAGGTGCGATCATACCAGCACTAATGCACCGGATCCCATCAGAACTCCGCAGTTAAGCGTGCTTGGGCGAGAGTAGTACTAGGATGGGTGACCTCCTGGGAAGTCCTTGTGTTGCACCTCTTTTTGCCAAAATTTCGTGTTCTTTGCACCTCTTTTTGCCAAAATTTCGTGTTCTTTTTGTTAATTAGCGTAATTTTACGTCGTTTTTGAAAAATAAACTTCGATTGTATTTCATTTTTTTCGTTAATTAACGCAACCTAACACTCTATTCTTTAATTAGCGTAATTTGACGTCTTTAATGAAAAATAAACTTAGAAATGCATATATACAATTACAACGCTTTACTTTCAGGTGCGATCATACCAGCACTAATGCACCGGATCCCATCAGAACTCCGCAGTTAAGCGTGCTTGGGCGAGAGTAGTACTAGGATGGGTGACCTCCTGGGAAGTCCTTGTGTTGCACCTCTTTTTGCCAAAATTTCGTGTTCTTTGCACCTCTTTTTGCCAAAATTTCGTGTTCTTTTTGTTAATTAGTAATTTTACGTCGTTTTTGAAAAATAAACTTCGATTGTATTTCATTTTTTTCGTTAATTAACGCAACCTAACACTCTATTCTTTAATTAGCGTAATTTGACGTCTTTAATGAAAAATAAACTTAGAAATGCATATATACAATTACAACGCTTTACTTTCAGGTGCGATCATACCAGCACTAATGCACCGGATCCCATCAGAACTCCGCAGTTAAGCGTGCTTGGGCGAGAGTAGTACTAGGATGGGTGACCTCCTGGGAAGTCCTTGTGTTGCACCTCTTTTTGCCAAAATTTCGTGTTCTTTGCACCTCTTTTTGCCAAAATTTCGTGTTCTTTTTGTTAATTAGCGTAATTTTACGTCGTTTTTGAAAAATAAACTTCGATTGTATTTCATTTTTTTCGTTAATTAACGCAACCTAACACTCTATTCTTTAATTAGCGTAATTTGACGTCTTTAATGAAAAATAAACTTAGAAATGCATATATACAATTACAACGCTTTACTTTCAGGTGCGATCATACCAGCACTAATGCACCGGATCCCATCAGAACTCCGCAGTTAAGCGTGTTAAGCGTGCTTGGGCGAGAGTAGTACTAGGATGGGTGACCTCCTGGGAAGTCCTTTCGTTGCACCTCTTTTTGCCAAAATTTCGTGTTCGTTGCACCTCTTTTTGCCAAAATTTCGTGTTCTTTTTGTTAATTAGCGTAATTTTACGTCGTTTTTGAAAAATAAACTTCGATTGTATTTCATTTTTTTCGTTAATTAACGCAACCTAACTCTCTATTCTTTAATTAGCGTAATTTGACGTCTTTAATGAAAAATAAACTTAGAAATGCATATATACAATTACAACGCTTTACTTTCAGGTGCGATCATACCAGCACTAATGCACCGGATCCCATCAGAACTCCGCAGTTAAGCGTGCTTGGGCGAGAGTAGTACTAGGATGGGTGACCTCCTGGGAAGTCCTTGTGTTGCACCTCTTTTTGCCAAAATTTCGTGTTCTTTGCACCTCTTTTTGCCAAAATTTCGTGTTCTTTTTGTTAATTACCGTAATTTTACGTCGTTTTTGAAAAATAAACTTCGATTGTATTTCATTTTTTTCGTTAATTAACGCAACCTAACTCTCTATTCTTTAATTAGCGTAATTTGACGTCTTTAATGAAAAATAAACTTAGAAATGCATATATAGAATTACAACGCTTTACTTTCAGGTGCGATCATACCAGCACTAATGCACCGGATCCCATCAGAACTCCGCAGTTAAGCGTGCTTGGGCGAGAGTAGTACTAGGATGGGTGACCTCCTGGGAAGTCCTTGTGTTGCACCTCTTTTTGCCAAAATTTCGTGTTCTTTGCACCTCTTTTTGCCAAAATTTCGTGTTCTTTTTGTTAATTAGTAATTTTACGTCGTTTTTGAAAAATAAACTTCGATTGTATTTCATTTTTTTCGTTAATTAACGCAACCTAACACTCTATTCTTTAATTAGCGTAATTTGACGTCTTTAATGAAAAATAAACTTAGAAATGCATATATACAATTACAACGCTTTACTTTCAGGTGCGATCATACCAGCACTAATGCACCGGATCCCATCAGAACTCCGCAGTTAAGCGTGCTTGGGCGAGAGTAGTACTAGGATGGGTGACCTCCTGGGAAGTCCTTGTGTTGCACCTCTTTTTGCCAAAATTTCGTGTTCTTTGCACCTCTTTTTGCCAAAATTTCGTGTTCTTTTTGTTAATTAGCGTAATTTTACGTCGTTTTTGAAAAATAAACTTCGATTGTATTTCATTTTTTTCGTTAATTAACGCAACCTAACTCTCTATTCTTTAATTAGCGTAATTTGACGTCTTTAATGAAAAATAAACTTAGAAATGCATATATACAATTACAACGCTTTACTTTCAGGTGCGATCATACCAGCACTAATGCACCGGATCCCATCAGAACTCCGCAGTTAAGTGTGCTTGGGCGAGAGTAGTACTAGGATGGGTGACCTCCTGGGAAGTCCTTGTGTTGCACCTCTTTTTGCCAAAATTTCGTGTTCTTTGCACCTCTTTTTGCCAAAATTTCGTGTTCTTTTTGTTAATTAGTAATTTTACGTCGTTTTTGAAAAATAAACTTCGATTGTATTTCATTTTTTTCGTTAATTAACGCAACCTAACACTCTATTCTTTAATTAGCGTAATTTGACGTCTTTAATGAAAAATAAACTTAGAAATGCATATATACAATTACAACGCTTTACTTTCAGGTGCGATCATACCAGCACTAATGCACCGGATCCCATCAGAACTCCGCAGTTAAGCGTGCTTGGGCGAGAGTAGTACTAGGATGGGTGACCTCCTGGGAAGTCCTTGTGTTGCACCTCTTTTTGCCAAAATTTCGTGTTCTTTGCACCTCTTTTTGCCAAAATTTCGTGTTCTTTTTGTTAATTAGCGTAATTTTACGTCGTTTTTGAAAAATAAACTTCGATTGTATTTCATTTTTTTCGTTAATTAACGCAACCTAACTCTCTATTCTTTAATTAGCGTAATTTGACGTCTTTAATGAAAAATAAACTTAGAAATGCATATATACAATTACAACGCTTTACTTTCAGGTGCGATCATACCAGCACTAATGCACCGGATCCCATCAGAACTCCGCAGTTAAGCGTGCTTGGGCGAGAGTAGTACTAGGATGGGTGACCTCCTGGGAAGTCCTTGTGTTGCACCTCTTTTTGCCAAAATTTCGTGTTCTTTGCACCTCTTTTTGCCAAAATTTCGTGTTCTTTGCACCTCTTTTTGCCAAAATTTCGTGTTCTTTTTGTTAATTAGCGTAATTTTACGTCGTTTTTGAAAAATAAACTTCGATTGTATTTCATTTTTTTCGTTAATTAACGCAACCTAACTCTCTATTCTTTAATTAGCGTAATTTGACGTCTTTAATGAAAAATAAACTTAGAAATGCATATATACAATTACAACGCTTTACTTTCAGGTGCGATCATACCAGCACTAATGCACCGGATCCCATCAGAACTCCGCAGTTAAGCGTGCTTGGGCGAGAGTAGTACTAGGATGGGTGACCTCCTGGGAAGTCCTTGTGTTGCACCTCTTTTTGCCAAAATTTCGTGTTCTTTGCACCTCTTTTTGCCAAAATTTCGTGTTCTTTTTGTTAATTAGTAATTTTACGTCGTTTTTGAAAAATAAACTTCGATTGTATTTCATTTTTTTCGTTAATTAACGCAACCTAACACTCTATTCTTTAATTAGCGTAATTTGACGTCTTTAATGAAAAATAAACTTAGAAATGCATATATACAATTACAACGCTTTACTTTCAGGTGCGATCATACCAGCACTAATGCACCGGATCCCATCAGAACTCCGCAGTTAAGCGTGCTTGGGCGAGAGTAGTACTAGGATGGGTGACCTCCTGGGAAGTCCTTGTGGTGCACCTCTTTTTGCCAAAATTTCGTGTTCTTTGCACCTCTTTTTGCCAAAATTTCGTGTTCTTTTTGTTAATTAGCGTAATTTTACGTCGTTTTTGAAAAATAAACTTCGATTGTATTTCATTTTTTTCGTTAATTAACGCAACCTAACTCTCTATTCTTTAATTAGCGTAATTTGACGTCTTTAATGAAAAATAAACTTAGAAATGCATATATACAATTACAACGCTTTACTTTCAGGTGCGATCATACCAGCACTGATGCACCGGATCCCATCAGAACTCCGCAGTTAAGCGTGCTTGGGCGAGAGTAGTACTAGGATGGGTGACCTCCTGGGAAGTCCTTGTGTTGCACCTCTTTTTGCCAAAATTTCGTGTTCTTTGCACCTCTTTTTGCCAAAATTTCGTGTTCTTTTTGTTAATTAGCGTAATTTTACGTCGTTTTTGAAAAATAAACTTCGATTGTATTTCATTTTTTTCGTTAATTAACACAACCTAACTCTCTATTCTTTAATTAGCGTAATTTGACATCTTTAATGAAAAATAAACTTAGAAATGCATATATACAATTACAACGCTTTACTTTCAGGTGCGATCATACCAGCACTAATGCACCGGATCCCATCAGAACTCCGCAGTTAAGCGTGCTTGGGTGAGAGTAGTACTAGGATGGGTGACCTCCTGGGAAGTCCTTGTGTTGCACCTCTTTTTGCCAAAATTTCGTGTTCTTTGCACCTCTTTTTGCCAAAATTTCGTGTTCTTTTTGTTAATTAGCGTAATTTTACGTCGTTTTTGAAAAATAAACTTCGATTGTATTTCATTTTTTTCGTTAATTAACGCAACCTAACACTCTATTCTTTAATTAGCGTAATTTGACGTCTTTAATGAAAAATAAACTTAGAAATGCATATATACAATTACAACGCTTTACTTTCAGGTGCGATCATACCAGCACTAATGCACCGGATCCCATCAGAACTCCGCAGTTAAGCGTGCTTGGGCGAGAGTAGTACTAGGATGGGTGACCTCCTGGGAAGTCCTTGTGTTGCACCTCTTTTTGCCAAAATTTCGTGTTCGTTGCACCTCTTTTTGCCAAAATTTCGTGTTCTTTTTGTTAATTAGCGTAATTTTACGTCGTTTTTGAAAAATAAACTTCGATTGTATTTCATTTTTTTCGTTAATTAACGCAACCTAACTCTCTATTCTTTAATTAGCGTAATTTGACGTCTTTAATGAAAAATAAACTTAGAAATGCATATATACAATTACAACGCTTTACTTTCAGGTGCGATCATACCAGCACTAATGCACCGGATCCCATCAGAACTCCGCAGTTAAGCGTGCTTGGGCGAGAGTAGTACTAGGATGGGTGACCTCCTGGGAAGTCCTTGTGTTGCACCTCTTTTTGCCAAAATTTCGTGTTCTTTGCACCTCTTTTTGCCAAAATTTCGTGTTCTTTTTGTTAATTAGCGTAATTTTACGTCGTTTTTGAAAAATAAACTTCGATTGTATTTCATTTTTTTCGTTAATTAACGCAACCTAACTCTCTATTCTTTAATTAGCGTAATTTGACGTCTTTAATGAAAAATAAACTTAGAAATGCATATATACAATTACAACGCTTTACTTTCAGGTGCGATCATACCAGCACTAATGCACCGGATCCCATCAGAACTCCGCAGTTAAGCGTGCTTGGGCGAGAGTAGTACTAGGATGGGTGACCTCCTGGGAAGTCCTTGTGTTGCACCTCTTTTTGCCAAAATTTCGTGTTCTTTGCACCTCTTTTTGCCAAAATTTCGTGTTCTTTTTGTTAATTAGCGTAATTTTACGTCGTTTTTGAAAAATAAACTTCGATTGTATTTCATTTTTTTCGTTAATTAACGCAACCTAACACTCTATTCTTTAATTAGCGTAATTTGACGTCTTTAATGAAAAATAAACTTAGAAATGCATATATACAATTACAACGCTTTACTTTCAGGTGCGATCATACCAGCACTAATGCACCGGATCCCATCAGAACTCCGCAGTTAAGCGTGCTTGGGCGAGAGTAGTACTAGGATGGGTGACCTCCTGGGAAGTCCTTGTGTTGCACCTCTTTTTGCCAAAATTTCGTGTTCTTTGCACCTCTTTTTGCCAAAATTTCGTGTTCTTTTTGTTAATTAGTAATTTTACGTCGTTTTTGAAAAATAAACTTCGATTGTATTTCATTTTTTTCGTTAATTAACGCAACCTAACACTCTATTCTTTAATTAGCGTAATTTGACGTCTTTAATGAAAAATAAACTTAGAAATGCATATATACAATTACAACGCTTTACTTTCAGGTGCGATCATACCAGCACTAATGCACCGGATCCCATCAGAACTCCGCAGTTAAGCGTGCTTGGGCGAGAGTAGTACTAGGATGGGTGACCTCCTGGGAAGTCCTTGTGTTGCACCTCTTTTTGCCAAAATTTCGTGTTCTTTGCACCTCTTTTTGCCAAAATTTCGTGTTCTTTTTGTTAATTAGCGTAATTTTACGTCGTTTTTGAAAAATAAACTTCGATTGTATTTCATTTTTTTCGTTAATTAACGCAACCTAACACTCTATTCTTTAATTAGCGTAATTTGACGTCTTTAATGAAAAATAAACTTAGAAATGCATATATACAATTACAACGCTTTACTTTCAGGTGCGATCATACCAGCACTAATGCACCGGATCCCATCAGAACTCCGCAGTTAAGCGTGTTAAGCGTGCTTGGGCGAGAGTAGTACTAGGATGGGTGACCTCCTGGGAAGTCCTTGTGTTGCACCTCTTTTTGCCAAAATTTCGTGTTCGTTGCACCTCTTTTTGCCAAAATTTCGTGTTCTTTTTGTTAATTAGCGTAATTTTACGTCGTTTTTGAAAAATAAACTTCGATTGTATTTCATTTTTTTCGTTAATTAACGCAACCTAACTCTCTATTCTTTAATTAGCGTAATTTGACGTCTTTAATGAAAAATAAACTTAGAAATGCATATATACAATTACAACGCTTTACTTTCAGGTGCGATCATACCAGCACTAATGCACCGGATCCCATCAGAACTCCGCAGTTAAGCGTGCTTGGGCGAGAGTAGTACTAGGATGGGTGACCTCCTGGGAAGTCCTTGTGTTGCACCTCTTTTTGCCAAAATTTCGTGTTCTTTGCACCTCTTTTTGCCAAAATTTCGTGTTCTTTTTGTTAATTAGCGTAATTTTACGTCGTTTTTGAAAAATAAACTTCGATTGTATTTCATTTTTTTCGTTAATTAACGCAACCTAACTCTCTATTCTTTAATTAGCGTAATTTGACGTCTTTAATGAAAAATAAACTTAGAAATGCATATATACAATTACAACGCTTTACTTTCAGGTGCGATCATACCAGCACTAATGCACCGGATCCCATCAGAACTCCGCAGTTAAGCGTGCTTGGGCGAGAGTAGTACTAGGATGGGTGACCTCCTGGGAAGTCCTTGTGTTGCACCTCTTTTTGCCAAAATTTCGTGTTCTTTGCACCTCTTTTTGCCAAAATTTCGTGTTCTTTTTGTTAATTAGCGTAATTTTACGTCGTTTTTGAAAAATAAACTTCGATTGTATTTCATTTTTTTCGTTAATTAACGCAACCTAACACTCTATTCTTTAATTAGCGTAATTTGACGTCTTTAATGAAAAATAAACTTAGAAATGCATATATACAATTACAACGCTTTACTTTCAGGTGCGATCATACCAGCACTAATGCACCGGATCCCATCAGAACTCCGCAGTTAAGCGTGCTTGGGCGAGAGTAGTACTAGGATGGGTGACCTCCTGGGAAGTCCTTGTGTTGCACCTCTTTTTGCCAAAATTTCGTGTTCTTTGCACCTCTTTTTGCCAAAATTTCGTGTTCTTTTTATTAATTAGTAATTTTACGTCGTTTTTGAAAAATAAACTTCGATTGTATTTCATTTTTTTCGTTAATTAACGCAACCTAACACTCTATTCTTTAATTAGCGTAATTTGACGTCTTTAATGAAAAATAAACTTAGAAATGCATATATACAATTACAACGCTTTACTTTCAGGTGCGATCATACCAGCACTAATGCACCGGATCCCATCAGAACTCCGCAGTTAAGCGTGCTTGGGCGAGAGTAGTACTAGGATGGGTGACCTCCTGGGAAGTCCTTGTGTTGCACCTCTTTTTGCCAAAATTTCGTGTTCTTTGCACCTCTTTTTGCCAAAATTTCGTGTTCTTTTTGTTAATTAGCGTAATTTTACGTCGTTTTTGAAAAATAAACTTCGATTGTATTTCATTTTTTTCGTTAATTAACGCAACCTAACTCTCTATTCTTTAATTAGCGTAATTTGACGTCTTTAATGAAAAATAAACTTAGAAATGCATATATACAATTACAACGCTTTACTTTCAGGTGCGATCATACCAGCACTGATGCACCGGATCCCATCAGAACTCCGCAGTTAAGTGTGCTTGGGCGAGAGTAGTACTAGGATGGGTGACCTCCTGGGAAGTCCTTGTGTTGCACCTCTTTTTGCCAAAATTTCGTGTTCTTTGCACCTCTTTTTGCCAAAATTTCGTGTTCTTTTTGTTAATTAGCGTAATTTTACGTCGTTTTTGAAAAATAAACTTCGATTGTATTTCATTTTTTTCGTTAATTAACGCAACCTAACACTCTATTCTTTAATTAGCGTAATTTGACGTCTTTAATGAAAAATAAACTTAGAAATGCATATATACAATTACAACGCTTTACTTTCAGGTGCGATCATACCAGCACTAATGCACCGGATCCCATCAGAACTCCGCAGTTAAGCGTGCTTGGGCGAGAGTAGTACTAGGATGGGTGACCTCCTGGGAAGTCCTTGTGTTGCACCTCTTTTTGCCAAAATTTCGTGTTCTTTGCACCTCTTTTTGCCAAAATTTCGTGTTCTTTTTGTTAATTAGCGTAATTTTACGTCGTTTTTGAAAAATAAACTTCGATTGTATTTCATTTTTTTCGTTAATTAACGCAACCTAACACTCTATTCTTTAATTAGCGTAATTTGACGTCTTTAATGAAAAATAAACTTAGAAATGCATATATACAATTACAACGCTTTACTTTCAGGTGCGATCATACCAGCACTAATGCACCGGATCCCATCAGAACTCCGCAGTTAAGCGTGCTTGGGCGAGAGTAGTACTAGGATGGGTGACCTCCTGGGAAGTCCTTGTGTTGCACCTCTTTTTGCCAAAATTTCGTGTTCTTTGCACCTCTTTTTGCCAAAATTTCGTGTTCTTTTTGTTAATTAGTAATTTTACGTCGTTTTTGAAAAATAAACTTCGATTGTATTTCATTTTTTTCGTTAATTAACGCAACCTAACACTCTATTCTTTAATTAGCGTAATTTGACGTCTTTAATGAAAAATAAACTTAGAAATGCATATATACAATTACAACGCTTTACTTTCAGGTGCGATCATACCAGCACTAATGCACCGGATCCCATCAGAACTCCGCAGTTAAGCGTGCTTGGGCGAGAGTAGTACTAGGATGGGTGACCTCCTGGGAAGTCCTTGTGTTGCACCTCTTTTTGCCAAAATTTCGTGTTCTTTGCACCTCTTTTTGCCAAAATTTCGTGTTCTTTTTGTTAATTAGCGTAATTTTACGTCGTTTTTGAAAAATAAACTTCGATTGTATTTCATTTTTTTCGTTAATTAACGCAACCTAACTCTCTATTCTTTAATTAGCGTAATTTGACGTCTTTAATGAAAAATAAACTTAGAAATGCATATATACAATTACAACGCTTTACTTTCAGGTGCGATCATACCAGCACTGATGCACCGGATCCCATCAGAACTCCGCAGTTAAGCGTGCTTGGGCGAGAGTAGTACTAGGATGGGTGACCTCCTGGGAAGTCCTTGTGTTGCACCTCTTTTTGCCAAAATTTCGTGTTCTTTGCACCTCTTTTTGCCAAAATTTCGTGTTCTTTTTGTTAATTAGCGTAATTTTACGTCGTTTTTGAAAAATAAACTTCGATTGTATTTCATTTTTTTCGTTAATTAACGCAACCTAACACTCTATTCTTTAATTAGCGTAATTTGACGTCTTTAATGAAAAATAAACTTAGAAATGCATATATACAATTACAACGCTTTACTTTCAGGTGCGATCATACCAGCACTAATGCACCGGATCCCATCAGAACTCCGCAGTTAAGCGTGCTTGGGCGAGAGTAGTACTAGGATGGGTGACCTCCTGGGAAGTCCTTGTGTTGCACCTCTTTTTGCCAAAATTTCGTGTTCTTTGCACCTCTTTTTGCCAAAATTTCGTGTTCTTTTTGTTAATTAGTAATTTTACGTCGTTTTTGAAAAATAAACTTCGATTGTATTTCATTTTTTTCGTTAATTAACGCAACCTAACACTCTATTCTTTAATTAGCGTAATTTGACGTCTTTAATGAAAAATAAACTTAGAAATGCATATATACAATTACAACGCTTTACTTTCAGGTGCGATCATACCAGCACTAATGCACCGGATCCCATCAGAACTCCGCAGTTAAGCGTGCTTGGGCGAGAGTAGTACTAGGATGGGTGACCTCCTGGGAAGTCCTTGTGTTGCACCTCTTTTTGCCAAAATTTCGTGTTCTTTGCACCTCTTTTTGCCAAAATTTCGTGTTCTTTTTGTTAATTAGCGTAATTTTACGTCGTTTTTGAAAAATAAACTTCGATTGTATTTCATTTTTTTCGTTAATTAACGCAACCTAACTCTCTATTCTTTAATTAGCGTAATTTGACGTCTTTAATGAAAAATAAACTTAGAAATGCATATATACAATTACAACGCTTTACTTTCAGGTGCGATCATACCAGCACTGATGCACCGGATCCCATCAGAACTCCGCAGTTAAGCGTGCTTGGGCGAGAGTAGTACTAGGATGGGTGACCTCCTGGGAAGTCCTTGTGTTGCACCTCTTTTTGCCAAAATTTCGTGTTCTTTGCACCTCTTTTTGCCAAAATTTCGTGTTCTTTTTGTTAATTAGCGTAATTTTACGTCGTTTTTGAAAAATAAACTTCGATTGTATTTCATTTTTTTCGTTAATTAACGCAACCTAACACTCTATTCTTTAATTAGCGTAATTTGACGTCTTTAATGAAAAATAAACTTAGAAATGCATATATACAATTACAACGCTTTACTTTCAGGTGCGATCATACCAGCACTGATGCACCGGATCCCATCAGAACTCCGCAGTTAAGCGTGCTTGGGCGAGAGTAGTACTAGGATGGGTGACCTCCTGGGAAGTCCTTGTGTTGCACCTCTTTTTGCCAAAATTTCGTGTTCTTTGCACCTCTTTTTGCCAAAATTTCGTGTTCTTTTTGTTAATTAGCGTAATTTTACGTCGTTTTTGAAAAATAAACTTCGATTGTATTTCATTTTTTTGTTAATTAACGCAACCTAACACTCTATTCTTTAATTAGCGTAATTTGACGTCTTTAATGAAAAATAAACTTAGAAATGCATATATACAATTACAACGCTTTACTTTCAGGTGCAATCATACCAGCACTAATGCACCGGATCCCATCAGAACTCCGCAGTTAAGCGTGCTTGGGCGAGAGTAGTACTAGGATGGGTGACCTCCTGGGAAGTCCTTGTGTTGCACCTCTTTTTGCCAAAATTTCGTGTTCTTTGCACCTCTTTTTGCCAAAATTTCGTGTTCTTTTTGTTAATTAGAGTAATTTTACGTCGTTTTTGAAAAATAAACTTCGATTGTATTTCATTTTTTTCGTTAATTAACGCAACCTAACACTCTATTCTTTAATTAGCGTAATTTGACGTCTTTAATGAAAAATAAACTTAGAAATGCATATATACAATTACAACGCTTTACTTTCAGGTGCGATCATACCAGCACTAATGCACCGGATCCCATCAGAACTCCGCAGTTAAGCGTGCTTGGGCGAGAGTAGTACTAGGATGGGTGACCTCCTGGGAAGTCCTTGTGTTGCACCTCTTTTTGCCAAAATTTCGTGTTCTTTGCACCTCTTTTTGCCAAAATTTCGTGTTCTTTTTGTTAATTAGCGTAATTTTACGTCGTTTTTGAAAAATAAACTTCGATTGTATTTCATTTTTTTCGTTAATTAACGCAACCTAACACTCTATTCTTTAATTAGCGTAATTTGACGTCTTTAATGAAAAATAAACTTAGAAATGCATATATACAATTACAACGCTTTACTTTCAGGTGCGATCATACCAGCACTAATGCACCGGATCCCATCAGAACTCCGCAGTTAAGCGTGCTTGGGCGAGAGTAGTACTAGGATGGGTGACCTCCTGGGAAGTCCTTGTGTTGCACCTCTTTTTGCCAAAATTTCGTGTTCTTTGCACCTCTTTTTGCCAAAATTTCGTGTTCTTTTTGTTAATTAGCGTAATTTTACGTCGTTTTTGAAAAATAAACTTCGATTGTATTTCATTTTTTTCGTTAATTAACGCAACCTAACACTCTATTCTTTAATTAGCGTAATTTGACGTCTTTAATGAAAAATAAACTTAGAAATGCATATATACAATTACAACGCTTTACTTTCAGGTGCGATCATACCAGCACTAATGCACCGGATCCCATCAGAACTCCGCAGTTAAGCGTGCTTGGGCGAGAGTAGTACTAGGATGGGTGACCTCCTGGGAAGTCCTTGTGTTGCACCTCTTTTTGCCAAAATTTCGTGTTCTTTGCACCTCTTTTTGCCAAAATTTCGTGTTCTTTTTGTTAATTAGCGTAATTTTACGTCGTTTTTGAAAAATAAACTTCGATTGTATTTCATTTTTTTCGTTAATTAACGCAACCTAACACTCTATTCTTTAATTAGCGTAATTTGACGTCTTTAATGAAAAATAAACTTAGAAATGCATATATACAATTACAACGCTTTACTTTCAGGTGCGATCATACCAGCACTAATGCACCGGATCCCATCAGAACTCCGCAGTTAAGCGTGCTTGGGCGAGAGTAGTACTAGGATGGGTGACCTCCTGGGAAGTCCTTGTGTTGCACCTCTTTTTGCCAAAATTTCGTGTTCTTTGCACCTCTTTTTGCCAAAATTTCGTGTTCTTTTTGTTAATTAGCGTAATTTTACGTCGTTTTTAAAAAATAAACTTCGATTGTATTTCATTTTTTTCGTTAATTAACGCAACCTAACACTCTATTCTTTAATTAGCGTAATTTGACGTCTTTAATGAAAAATAAACTTAGAAATGCATATATACAATTACAACGCTTTACTTTCAGGTGCGATCATACCAGCACTAATGCACCGGATCCCATCAGAACTCCACAGTTAAGCGTGCTTGGGCGAGAGTAGTACTAGGATGGGTGACCTCCTGGGAAGTCCTTGTGTTGCACCTCTTTTTGCCAAAATTTCGTGTTCTTTGCACCTCTTTTTGCCAAAATTTCGTGTTCTTTTTGTTAATTAGCGTAATTTTACGTCGTTTTTGAAAAATAAACTTCGATTGTATTTCATTTTTTTCGTTAATTAACGCAACCTAACACTCTATTCTTTAATTAGCGTAATTTGACGTCTTTAATGAAAAATAAACTTAGAAATGCATATATACAATTACAACGCTTTACTTTCAGGTGCGATCATACCAGCACTAATGCACCGGATCCCATCAGAACTCCGCAGTTAAGCGTGCTTGGGCGAGAGTAGTACTAGGATGGGTGACCTCCTGGGAAGTCCTTGTGTTGCACCTCTTTTTGCCAAAATTTCGTGTTCTTTGCACCTCTTTTTGCCAAAATTTCGTGTTCTTTTTGTTAATTAGCGTAATTTTACGTCGTTTTTGAAAAATAAACTTCGATTGTATTTCATTTTTTTCGTTAATTAACGCAACCTAACACTCTATTCTTTAATTAGCGTAATTTGACGTCTTTAATGAAAAATAAACTTAGAAATGCATATATACAATTACAACGCTTTACTTTCAGGTGCGATCATACCAGCACTAATGCACCGGATCCCATCAGAACTCCGCAGTTAAGCGTGCTTGGGCGAGAGTAGTACTAGGATGGGTGACCTCCTGGGAAGTCCTTGTGTTGCACCTCTTTTTGCCAAAATTTCGTGTTCTTTGCACCTCTTTTTGCCAAAATTTCGTGTTCTTTTTGTTAATTAGCGTAATTTTACGTCGTTTTTGAAAAATAAACTTCGATTGTATTTCATTTTTTTCGTTAATTAACGCAACCTAACACTCTATTCTTTAATTAGCGTAATTTGACGTCTTTAATGAAAAATAAACTTAGAAATGCATATATACAATTACAACGCTTTACTTTCAGGTGCGATCATACCAGCACTAATGCACCGGATCCCATCAGAACTCCGCAGTTAAGCGTGCTTGGGCGAGAGTAGTACTAGGATGGGTGACCTCCTGGGAAGTCCTTGTGTTGCACCTCTTTTTGCCAAAATTTCGTGTTCTTTGCACCTCTTTTTGCCAAAATTTCGTGTTCTTTTTGTTAATTAGCGTAATTTTACGTCGTTTTTGAAAAATAAACTTCGATTGTATTTCATTTTTTTCGTTAATTAACGCAACCTAACACTCTATTCTTTAATTAGCGTAATTTGACGTCTTTAATGAAAAATAAACTTAGAAATGCATATATACAATTACAACGCTTTACTTTCAGGTGCGATCATACCAGCACTAATGCACCGGATCCCATCAGAACTCCGCAGTTAAGCGTGCTTGGGCGAGAGTAGTACTAGGATGGGTGACCTCCTGGGAAGTCCTTGTGTTGCACCTCTTTTTGCCAAAATTTCGTGTTCTTTGCACCTCTTTTTGCCAAAATTTCGTGTTCTTTTTGTTAATTAGCGTAATTTTACGTCGTTTTTGAAAAATAAACTTCGATTGTATTTCATTTTTTTCGTTAATTAACGCAACCTAACACTCTATTCTTTAATTAGCGTAATTTGACGTCTTTAATGAAAAATAAACTTAGAAATGCATATATACAATTACAACGCTTTACTTTCAGGTGCGATCATACCAGCACTAATGCACCGGATCCCATCAGAACTCCGCAGTTAAGCGTGCTTGGGCGAGAGTAGTACTAGGATGGGTGACCTCCTGGGAAGTCCTTGTGTTGCACCTCTTTTTGCCAAAATTTCGTGTTCTTTGCACCTCTTTTTGCCAAAATTTCGTGTTCTTTTTGTTAATTAGCGTAATTTTACGTCGTTTTTGAAAAATAAACTTCGATTGTATTTCATTTTTTTCGTTAATTAACGCAACCTAACACTCTATTCTTTAATTAGCGTAATTTGACGTCTTTAATGAAAAATAAACTTAGAAATGCATATATACAATTACAACGCTTTACTTTCAGGTGCGATCATACCAGCACTAATGCACCGGATCCCATCAGAACTCCGCAGTTAAGCGTGCTTGGGCGAGAGTAGTACTAGGATGGGTGACCTCCTGGGAAGTCCTTGTGTTGCACCTCTTTTTGCCAAAATTTCGTGTTCTTTGCACCTCTTTTTGCCAAAATTTCGTGTTCTTTTTGTTAATTAGCGTAATTTTACGTCGTTTTTGAAAAATAAACTTCGATTGTATTTCATTTTTTTCGTTAATTAACGCAACCTAACACTCTATTCTTTAATTAGCGTAATTTGACGTCTTTAATGAAAAATAAACTTAGAAATGCATATATACAATTACAACGCTTTACTTTCAGGTGCGATCATACCAGCACTAATGCACCGGATCCCATCAGAACTCCGCAGTTAAGCGTGCTTGGGCGAGAGTAGTACTAGGATGGGTGACCTCCTGGGAAGTCCTTGTGTTGCACCTCTTTTTGCCAAAATTTCGTGTTCTTTGCACCTCTTTTTGCCAAAATTTCGTGTTCTTTTTGTTAATTAGCGTAATTTTACGTCGTTTTTGAAAAATAAACTTCGATTGTATTTCATTTTTTTCGTTAATTAACGCAACCTAACACTCTATTCTTTAATTAGCGTAATTTGACGTCTTTAATGAAAAATAAACTTAGAAATGCATATATACAATTACAACGCTTTACTTTCAGGTGCGATCATACCAGCACTAATGCACCGGATCCCATCAGAACTCCGCAGTTAAGCGTGCTTGGGCGAGAGTAGTACTAGGATGGGTGACCTCCTGGGAAGTCCTTGTGTTGCACCTCTTTTTGCCAAAATTTCGTGTTCTTTGCACCTCTTTTTGCCAAAATTTCGTGTTCTTTTTGTTAATTAGCGTAATTTTACGTCGTTTTTGAAAAATAAACTTCGATTGTATTTCATTTTTTTCGTTAATTAACGCAACCTAACACTCTATTCTTTAATTAGCGTAATTTGACGTCTTTAATGAAAAATAAACTTAGAAATGCATATATACAATTACAACGCTTTACTTTCAGGTGCGATCATACCAGCACTAATGCACCGGATCCCATCAGAACTCCGCAGTTAAGCGTGCTTGGGCGAGAGTAGTACTAGGATGGGTGACCTCCTGGGAAGTCCTTGTGTTGCACCTCTTTTTGCCAAAATTTCGTGTTCTTTGCACCTCTTTTTGCCAAAATTTCGTGTTCTTTTTGTTAATTAGCGTAATTTTACGTCGTTTTTGAAAAATAAACTTCGATTGTATTTCATTTTTTTCGTTAATTAACGCAACCTAACACTCTATTCTTTAATTAGCTTAATTTGACGTCTTTAATGAAAAATAAACTTAGAAATGCATATATACAATTACAACGCTTTACTTTCAGGTGCGATCATACCAGCACTAATGCACCGGATCCCATCAGAACTCCGCAGTTAAGCGTGCTTGGGCGAGAGTAGTACTAGGATGGGTGACCTCCTGGGAAGTCCTTGTGTTGCACCTCTTTTTGCCCAAATTTCGTGTTCTTTGCACCTCTTTTTGCCAAAATTTCGTGTTCTTTTTGTTAATTACCGTAATTTTACGTCGTTTTTGAAAAATAAACTTCGATTGTATTTCATTTTTTTCGTTAATTAACGCAACCTAACTCTCTATTCTTTAATTAGCGTAATTTGACGTCTTTAATGAAAAATAAACTTAGAAATGCATATATACAATTACAACGCTTTACTTTCAGGTGCGATCATACCAGCACTAATGCACCGGATCCCATCAGAACTCCGCAGTTAAGCGTGCTTGGGCGAGAGTAGTACTAGGATGGGTGACCTCCTGGGAAGTCCTTGTGTTGCACCTCTTTTTGCCAAAATTTCGTGTTCTTTGCACCTCTTTTTGCCAAAATTTCGTGTTCTTTTTGTTAATTAGCGTAATTTTACGTCGTTTTTGAAAAATAAACTTCGATTGTATTTCATTTTTTTCGTTAATTAACGCAACCTAACTCTCTATTCTTTAATTAGCGTAATTTGACGTCTTTAATGAAAAATAAACTTAGAAATGCATATATACAATTACAACGCTTTACTTTCAGGTGCGATCATACCAGCACTAATGCACCGGATCCCATCAGAACTCCGCAGTTAAGCGTGCTTGGGCGAGAGTAGTACTAGGATGGGTGACCTCCTGGGAAGTCCTTGTGTTGCACCTCTTTTTGCCAAAATTTCGTGTTCTTTGCACCTCTTTTTGCCAAAATTTCGTGTTCTTTTTGTTAATTAGCGTAATTTTACGTCGTTTTTGAAAAATAAACTTCGATTGTATTTCATTTTTTTCGTTAATTAACGCAACCTAACTCTCTATTCTTTAATTAGCGTAATTTGACGTCTTTAATGAAAAATAAACTTAGAAATGCATATATACAATTACAACGCTTTACTTTCAGGTGCGATCATACCAGCACTAATGCGCCGGATCCCATCAGAACTCCGCAGTTAAGCGTGCTTGGGCGAGAGTAGTACTAGGATGGGTGACCTCCTGGGAAGTCCTTGTGTTGCACCTCTTTTTGCCAAAATTTCGTGTTCTTTGCACCTCTTTTTGCCAAAATTTCGTGTTCTTTTTGTTAATTAGCGTAATTTTACGTCGTTTTTGAAAAATAAACTTCGATTGTATTTCATTTTTTTCGTTAATTAACGCAACCTAACTCTCTATTCTTTAATTAGCGTAATTTGACGTCTTTAATGAAAAATAAACTTAGAAATGCATATATACAATTACAACGCTTTACTTTCAGGTGCGATCATACCAGCACTAATGCACCGGATCCCATCAGAACTCCGCAGTTAAGCGTGCTTGGGCGAGAGTAGTACTAGGATGGGTGACCTCCTGGGAAGTCCTTGTGTTGCACCTCTTTTTGCCAAAATTTTGTGTTCTTTGCACCTCTTTTTGCCAAAATTTCGTGTTCTTTTTGTTAATTAGCGTAATTTTACGTCGTTTTTGAAAAATAAACTTCGATTGTATTTCATTTTTTTCGTTAATTAACGCAACCTAACTCTCTATTCTTTAATTAGCGTAATTTGACGTCTTTAATGAAAAATAAACTTAGAAATGCATATATACAATTACAACGCTTTACTTTTAGGTGCGATCATACCAGCACTAATGCACCGGATCCCATCAGAACTCCGCAGTTAAGCGTGCTTGGGCGAGAGTAGTACTAGGATGGGTGACCTCCTGGGAAGTCCTTGTGTTGCACCTCTTTTTGCCAAAATTTCGTGTTCTTTGCACCTCTTTTTGCCAAAATTTCGTGTTCTTTTTGTTAATTAGCGTAATTTTACGTCGTTTTTGAAAAATAAACTTCGATTGTATTTCATTTTTTTCGTTAATTAACGCAACCTAACTCTCTATTCTTTAATTAGCGTAATTTGACGTCTTTAATGAAAAATAAACTTAGAAATGCATATATACAATTACAACGCTTTACTTTCAGGTGCGATCATACCAGCACTAATGCACCGGATCCCATCAGAACACCGCAGTTAAGCGTGCTTGGGCGAGAGTAGTACTAGGATGGGTGACCTCCTGGGAAGTCCTTGTGTTGCACCTCTTTTTGCCAAAATTTCGTGTTCTTTGCACCTCTTTTTGCCAAAATTTCGTGTTCTTTTTGTTAATTAGCGTAATTTTACGTCGTTTTTGAAAAATAAACTTCGATTGTATTTCATTTTTTTCGTTAATTAACGCAACCTAACTCTCTATTCTTTAATTA
The DNA here is from genome assembly GCF_051527215.1 of Medicago sativa. Lineage (NCBI taxonomy): Eukaryota > Viridiplantae > Streptophyta > Magnoliopsida > Fabales > Fabaceae > Medicago > Medicago sativa. The sequence continues at coordinate 31,725,339 of NC_140752.1, read as the reverse complement.
GCGTAATTTGACGTCTTTAATGAAAAATAAACTTAGAAATGCATATATACAATTACAACGCTTTACTTTCAGGTGCGATCATACCAGCACTAATGCACCGGATCCCATCAGAACTCCGCAGTTAAGCGTGCTTGGGCGAGAGTAGTACTAGGATGGGTGACCTCCTGGGAAGTCCTTGTGTTGCACCTCTTTTTGCCAAAATTTTGTGTTCTTTGCACCTCTTTTTGCCAAAATTTCGTGTTCTTTTTGTTAATTAGCGTAATTTTACGTCGTTTTTGAAAAATAAACTTCGATTGTATTTCATTTTTTTCGTTAATTAACGCAACCTAACTCTCTATTCTTTAATTAGCGTAATTTGACGTCTTTAATGAAAAATAAACTTAGAAATGCATATATACAATTACAACGCTTTACTTTCAGGTGCGATCATACCAGCACTAATGCACCGGATCCCATCAGAACTCCGCAGTTAAGCGTGCTTGGGCGAGAGAAGTACTAGGATGGGTGACCTCCTGGGAAGTCCTTGTGTTGCACCTCTTTTTGCCAAAATTTCGTGTTCTTTGCACCTCTTTTTGCCAAAATTTCGTGTTCTTTTTGTTAATTAGCGTAATTTTACGTCGTTTTTGAAAAATAAACTTCGATTGTATTTCATTTTTTTCGTTAATTAACGCAACCAAACACTCTATTCTTTAATTAGCGTAATTTGACGTCTTTAATGAAAAATAAACTTAGAAATGCATATATACAATTACAACGCTTTACTTTCAGGTGCGATCATACCAGCACTAATGCACCGGATCCCATCAGAACTCGGCAGTTAAGCGTGCTTGGGCGAGAGTAGTACTAGGATGGGTGACCTCCTGGGAAGTCCTTGTGTTGCACCTCTTTTTGCCAAAATTTCGTGTTCTTTGCACCTCTTTTAGCCAAAATTTCGTGTTCTTTTTGTTAATTAGCGTAATTTTACGTCGTTTTTGAAAAATAAACTTCGATTGTATTTCATTTTTTTCGTTAATTAACGCAACCTAACTCTCTATTCTTTAATTAGCGTAATTTGACGTCTTTAATGAAAAATAAACTTAGAAATGCATATATACAATTACAACGCTTTACTTTCAGGTGCGATCATACCAGCACTAATGCACCGGATCCCATCAGAACTCCGCAGTTAAGCGTGCTTGGACGAGAGTAGTACTAGGATGGGTGACCTCCTGGGAAGTCCTTGTGTTGCACCTCTTTTTGCCAAAATTTCGTGTTCTTTGCACCTCTTTTTGCCAAAATTTCGTGTTCTTTTTGTTAATTAGCGTAATTTTACGTCGTTTTTGAAAAATAAACTTCGATTGTATTTCATTTTTTTCGTTAATTAACGCAACCTAACTCTCTATTCTTTAATTAGCGTAATTTGACGTCTTTAATGAAAAATAAACTTAGAAATGCATATATACAATTACAACGCTTTACTTTCAGGTGCGATCATACCAGCACTAATGCACCGGATCCCATCAGAACTCCGCAGTTAAGCGTGCTTGGGCGAGAGTAGTACTAGGATGGGTGACCTCCTGGGAAGTCCTTGTGTTGCACCTCTTTTTGCCAAAATTTCGTGTTCTTTGCACCTCTTTTTGCCAAAATTTCGTGTTCTTTTTCTTAATTAGCGTAATTTTACGTCGTTTTTGAAAAATAAACTTCGATTGTATTTCATTTTTTTCGTTAATTAACGCAACCTAACACTCTATTCTTTAATTAGCGTAATTTGACGTCTTTAATGAAAAATAAACTTAGAAATGCATATATACAATTACAACGCTTTACTTTCAGGTGCGATCATACCAGCACTAATGCACCGGATCCCATCAGAACTCCGCAGTTAAGCGTGCTTGGGCGAAAGTAGTACTAGGATGGGTGACCTCCTGGGAAGTCCTTGTGTTGCACCTCTTTTTGCCAAAATTTCGTGTTCTTTGCACCTCTTTTTGCCAAAATTTCGTGTTCTTTTTGTTAATTAGCGTAATTTTACGTCGTTTTTGAAAAATAAACTTCGATTGTATTTCATTTTTTTCGTTAATTAACGCAACCTAACTCTCTATTCTTTAATTAGCGTAATTTGACGTCTTTAATGAAAAATAAACTTAGAAATGCATATATACAATTACAACGCTTTACTTTCAGGTGCGATCATACCAGCACTAATGCACCGGATCCCATCAGAACTCCGCAGTTAAGCCTGCTTGGGCGAGAGTAGTAGAGTAGTACTAGGATGGGTGACCTCCTGGGAAGTCCTTGTGTTGCACCTCTTTTTGCCAAAATTTCGTGTTCTTTGCACCTCTTTTTGCCAAAATTTCGTGTTCTTTTTCTTAATTAGCGTAATTTTACGTCGTTTTTGAAAAATAAACTTCGATTGTATTTCATTTTTTTCGTTAATTAACGCAACCTAACACTCTATTCTTTAATTAGCGTAATTTGACGTCTTTAATGAAAAATAAACTTAGAAATGCATATATACAATTACAACGCTTTACTTTCAGGTGCGATCATACCAGCACTAATGCACCGGATCCCATCAGAACTCCGCAGTTAAGCGTGCTTGGGCGAAAGTAGTACTAGGATGGGTGACCTCCTGGGAAGTCCTTGTGTTGCACCTCTTTTTGCCAAAATTTCGTGTTCTTTGCACCTCTTTTTGCCAAAATTTCGTGTTCTTTTTCTTAATTAGCGTAATTTTACGTCGTTTTTGAAAAATAAACTTCGATTGTATTTCATTTTTTTCGTTAATTAACGCAACCTAACACTCTATTCTTTAATTAGCGTAATTTGACGTCTTTAATGAAAAATAAACTTAGAAATGCATATATACAATTACAACGCTTTACTTTCAGGTGCGATCATACCAGCACTAATGCACCGGATCCCATCAGAACTCCGCAGTTAAGCGTGCTTGGGCGAAAGTAGTACTAGGATGGGTGACCTCCTGGGAAGTCCTTGTGTTGCACCTCTTTTTGCCAAAATTTCGTGTTCTTTGCACCTCTTTTTGCCAAAATTTCGTGTTCTTTTTGTTAATTAGCGTAATTTTACGTCGTTTTTGAAAAATAAACTTCGATTGTATTTCATTTTTTTCGTTAATTAACGCAACCTAACTCTCTATTCTTTAATTAGCGTAATTTGACGTCTTTAATGAAAAATAAACTTAGAAATGCATATATACAATTACAACGCTTTACTTTCAGGTGCGATCATACCAGCACTAATGCACCGGATCCCATCAGAACTCCGCAGTTAAGCCTGCTTGGGCGAGAGTAGTAGAGTAGTACTAGGATGGGTGACCTCCTGGGAAGTCCTTGTGTTGCACCTCTTTTTGCCAAAATTTCGTGTTCTTTGCACCTCTTTTTGCCAAAATTTCGTGTTCTTTTTGTTAATTAGCGTAATTTTACGTCGTTTTTGAAAAATAAACTTCGATTGTATTTCATTTTTTTCGTTAATTAACGCAACCTAACTCTCTATTCTTTAATTAGCGTAATTTGACGTCTTTAATGAAAAATAAACTTAGAAATGCATATATACAATTACAACGCTTTACTTTCAGGTGCGATCATACCAGCACTAATGCACCGGATCCCATCAGAACTCCGCAGTTAAGCGTGCTTGGGCGAGAGTAGTACTAGGATGGGTGACCTCCTGGGAAGTCCTTGTGTTGCACCTCTTTTTGCCAAAATTTCGTGTTCTTTGCACCTCTTTTTGCCAAAATTTCGTGTTCTTTTTGTTAATTAGCGTAATTTTACGTCGTTTTTGAAAAATAAACTTCGATTGTATTTCATTTTTTTCGTTAATTAACGCAACCTAACTCTCTATTCTTTAATTAGCGTAATTTGACGTCTTTAATGAAAAATAAACTTAGAAATGCATATATACAATTACAACGCTTTACTTTCAGGTGCGATCATACCAGCACTAATGCACCGGATCCCATCAGAACTCCGCAGTTAAGCGTGCTTGGGCGAGAGTAGTACTAGGATGGGTGACCTCCTGGGAAGTCCTTGTGTTGCACCTCTTTTTGCCAAAATTTCGTGTTCTTTGCACCTCTTTTTGCCAAAATTTCGTGTTCTTTTTGTTAATTAGCGTAATTTTACGTCGTTTTTGAAAAATAAACTTCGATTGTATTTCATTTTTTTCGTTAATTAACGCAACCTAACTCTCTATTCTTTAATTAGCGTAATTTGACGTCTTTAATGAAAAATAAACTTAGAAATGCATATATACAATTACAACGCTTTACTTTCAGGTGCGATCATACCAGCACTAATGCACCGGATCCCATCAGAACTCCGCAGTTAAGCGTGCTTGGGCGAGAGTAGTACTAGGATGGGTGACCTCCTGGGAAGTCCTTGTGTTGCACCTCTTTTTGCCAAAATTTCGTGTTCTTTGCACCTCTTTTTGCCAAAATTTCGTGTTCTTTTTGTTAATTAGCGTAATTTTACGTCGTTTTTGAAAAATAAACTTCGATTGTATTTCATTTTTTTCGTTAATTAACGCAACCTAACACTCTATTCTTTAATTAGCGTAATTTGACGTCTTTAATGAAAAATAAACTTAGAAATGCATATATACAATTACAACGCTTTACTTTCAGGTGCGATCATACCAGCACTAATGCACCGGATCCCATCAGAACTCCGCAGTTAAGCGTGCTTGGGCGAGAGTAGTACTAGGATGGGTGACCTCCTGGGAAGTCCTTGTGTTGCACCTCTTTTTGCCAAAATTTCGTGTTCCTTGCACCTCTTTTTGCCAAAATTTCGTGTTCTTTTTGTTAATTAGCGTAATTTTACGTCGTTTTTGAAAAATAAACTTCGATTGTATTTCATTTTTTTCGTTAATTAACGCAACCTATCTCTCTATTCTTTAATTAGCGTAATTTGACGTCTTTAATGAAAAATAAACTTAGAAATGCATATATACAATTACAACGCTTTACTTTCAGGTGCGATCATACCAGCACTAATGCACCGGATCCCATCAGAACTCCGCAGTTAAGCGTGCTTGGGCGAGAGTAGTACTAGGATGGGTGACCTCCTGGGAAGTCCTTGTGTTGCACCTCTTTTTGCCAAAATTTCGTGTTCTTTGCACCTCTTTTTGCCAAAATTTCGTGTTCTTTTTGTTAATTAGCGTAATTTTACGTCGTTTTTGAAAAATAAACTTCGATTGTATTTCATTTTTTTCGTTAATTAACGCAACCTAACACTCTATTCTTTAATTAGCGTAATTTGACGTCTTTAATGAAAAATAAACTTAGAAATGCATATATACAATTACAACGCTTTACTTTCAGGTGCGATCATACCAGCACTAATGCACCGGATCCCATCAGAACTCCGCAGTTAAGCGTGCTTGGGCGAGAGTAGTACTAGGATGGGTGACCTCCTGGGAAGTCCTTGTGTTGCACCTCTTTTTGCCAAAATTTCGTGTTCTTTGCACCTCTTTTTGCCAAAATTTCGTGTTCTTTTTGTTAATTAGCGTAATTTTACGTCGTTTTTGAAAAATAAACTTCGATTGTATTTCATTTTTTTCGTTAATTAACGCAACCTAACTCTCTATTCTTTAATTAGCGTAATTTGACGTCTTTAATGAAAAATAAACTTAGAAATGCATATATACAATTACAACGCTTTACTTTCAGGTGCGATCATACCAGCACTAATGCACCGGATCCCATCAGAACTCCGCAGTTAAGCGTGCTTGGGCGAAAGTAGTACTAGGATGGGTGACCTCCTGGGAAGTCCTTGTGTTGCACCTCTTTTTGCCAAAATTTCGTGTTCTTTGCACCTCTTTTTGCCAAAATTTCGTGTTCTTTTTCTTAATTAGCGTAATTTTACGTCGTTTTTGAAAAATAAACTTCGATTGTATTTCATTTTTTTCGTTAATTAACGCAACCTAACACTCTATTCTTTAATTAGCGTAATTTGACGTCTTTAATGAAAAATAAACTTAGAAATGCATATATACAATTACAACGCTTTACTTTCAGGTGCGATCATACCAGCACTAATGCACCGGATCCCATCAGAACTCCGCAGTTAAGCGTGCTTGGGCGAAAGTAGTACTAGGATGGGTGACCTCCTGGGAAGTCCTTGTGTTGCACCTCTTTTTGCCAAAATTTCGTGTTCTTTGCACCTCTTTTTGCCAAAATTTCGTGTTCTTTTTGTTAATTAGCGTAATTTTACGTCGTTTTTGAAAAATAAACTTCGATTGTATTTCATTTTTTTCGTTAATTAACGCAACCTAACTCTCTATTCTTTAATTAGCGTAATTTGACGTCTTTAATGAAAAATAAACTTAGAAATGCATATATACAATTACAACGCTTTACTTTCAGGTGCGATCATACCAGCACTAATGCACCGGATCCCATCAGAACTCCGCAGTTAAGCCTGCTTGGGCGAGAGTAGTAGAGTAGTACTAGGATGGGTGACCTCCTGGGAAGTCCTTGTGTTGCACCTCTTTTTGCCAAAATTTCGTGTTCTTTGCACCTCTTTTTGCCAAAATTTCGTGTTCTTTTTGTTAATTAGCGTAATTTTACGTCGTTTTTGAAAAATAAACTTCGATTGTATTTCATTTTTTTCGTTAATTAACGCAACCTAACTCTCTATTCTTTAATTAGCGTAATTTGACGTCTTTAATGAAAAATAAACTTAGAAATGCATATATACAATTACAACGCTTTACTTTCAGGTGCGATCATACCAGCACTAATGCACCGGATCCCATCAGAACTCCGCAGTTAAGCGTGCTTGGGCGAGAGTAGTACTAGGATGGGTGACCTCCTGGGAAGTCCTTGTGTTGCACCTCTTTTTGCCAAAATTTCGTGTTCTTTGCACCTCTTTTTGCCAAAATTTCGTGTTCTTTTTGTTAATTAGCGTAATTTTACGTCGTTTTTGAAAAATAAACTTCGATTGTATTTCATTTTTTTCGTTAATTAACGCAACCTAACTCTCTATTCTTTAATTAGCGTAATTTGACGTCTTTAATGAAAAATAAACTTAGAAATGCATATATACAATTACAACGCTTTACTTTCAGGTGCGATCATACCAGCACTAATGCACCGGATCCCATCAGAACTCCGCAGTTAAGCGTGCTTGGGCGAGAGTAGTACTAGGATGGGTGACCTCCTGGGAAGTCCTTGTGTTGCACCTCTTTTTGCCAAAATTTCGTGTTCTTTGCACCTCTTTTTGCCAAAATTTCGTGTTCTTTTTGTTAATTAGCGTAATTTTACGTCGTTTTTGAAAAATAAACTTCGATTGTATTTCATTTTTTTCGTTAATTAACGCAACCTAACTCTCTATTCTTTAATTAGCGTAATTTGACGTCTTTAATGAAAAATAAACTTAGAAATGCATATATACAATTACAACGCTTTACTTTCAGGTGCGATCATACCAGCACTAATGCACCGGATCCCATCAGAACTCCGCAGTTAAGCGTGCTTGGGCGAGAGTAGTACTAGGATGGGTGACCTCCTGGGAAGTCCTTGTGTTGCACCTCTTTTTGCCAAAATTTCGTGTTCTTTGCACCTCTTTTTGCCAAAATTTCGTGTTCTTTTTGTTAATTAGCGTAATTTTACGTCGTTTTTGAAAAATAAACTTCGATTGTATTTCATTTTTTTCGTTAATTAACGCAACCTAACTCTCTATTCTTTAATTAGCGTAATTTGACGTCTTTAATGAAAAATAAACTTAGAAATGCATATATACAATTACAACGCTTTACTTTCAGGTGCGATCATACCAGCACTAATGCACCGGATCCCATCAGAACTCCGCAGTTAAGCGTGCTTGGGCGAGAGTAGTACTAGGATGGGTGACCTCCTGGGAAGTCCTTGTGTTGCACCTCTTTTTGCCAAAATTTCGTGTTCTTTGCACCTCTTTTTGCCAAAATTTCGTGTTCTTTTTGTTAATTAGCGTAATTTTACGTCGTTTTTGAAAAATAAACTTCGATTGTATTTCATTTTTTTCGTTAATTAACGCAACCTAACTCTCTATTCTTTAATTAGCGTAATTTGACGTCTTTAATGAAAAATAAACTTAGAAATGCATATATACAATTACAACGCTTTACTTTCAGGTGCGATCATACCAGCACTAATGCACCGGATCCCATCAGAACTCCGCAGTTAAGCGTGCTTGGGCGAGAGTAGTACTAGGATGGGTGACCTCCTGGGAAGTCCTTGTGTTGCACCTCTTTTTGCCAAAATTTCGTGTTCTTTGCACCTCTTTTTGCCAAAATTTCGTGTTCTTTTTGTTAATTAGCGTAATTTTACGTCGTTTTTGAAAAATAAACTTCGATTGTATTTCATTTTTTTCGTTAATTAACGCAACCTAACACTCTATTCTTTAATTAGCGTAATTTGACGTCTTTAATGAAAAATAAACTTAGAAATGCATATATACAATTACAACGCTTTACTTTCAGGTGCGATCATACCAGCACTAATGCACCGGATCCCATCAGAACTCCGCAGTTAAGCGTGCTTGGGCGAGAGTAGTACTAGGATGGGTGACCTCCTGGGAAGTCCTTGTGTTGCACCTCTTTTTGCCAAAATTTCGTGTTCCTTGCACCTCTTTTTGCCAAAATTTCGTGTTCTTTTTGTTAATTAGCGTAATTTTACGTCGTTTTTGAAAAATAAACTTCGATTGTATTTCATTTTTTTCGTTAATTAACGCAACCTAACTCTCTATTCTTTAATTAGCGTAATTTGACGTCTTTAATGAAAAATAAACTTAGAAATGCATATATACAATTACAACGCTTTACTTTCAGGTGCGATCATACCAGCACTAATGCACCGGATCCCATCAGAACTCCGCAGTTAAGCGTGCTTGGGCGAGAGTAGTACTAGGATGGGTGACCTCCTGGGAAGTCCTTGTGTTGCACCTCTTTTTGCCAAAATTTAGTGTTCTTTGCACCTCTTTTTGCCAAAATTTCGTGTTCTTTTTGTTAATTAGCGTAATTTTACGTCGTTTTTGAAAATAAACTTCGATTGTATTTCATTTTTTTCGTTAATTAACGCAACCTAACACTCTATTCTTTAATTAGCGTAATTTGACGTCTTTAATGAAAAATAAACTTAGAAATGCATATATACAATTACAACGCTTTACTTTCAGGTGCGATCATACCAGCACTAATGCACCGGATCCCATCAGAACTCCGCAGTTAAGCGTGCTTGGGCGAGAGTAGTACTAGGATGGGTGACCTCCTGGGAAGTCCTTGTGTTGCACCTCTTTTTGCCAAAATTTCGTGTTCTTTGCACCTCTTTTTGCCAAAATTTCGTGTTCTTTTTGTTAATTAGCGTAATTTTACGTCGTTTTTGAAAAATAAACTTCGATTGTATTTCATTTTTTTCGTTAATTAACGCAACCTAACTCTCTATTCTTTAATTAGCGTAATTTGACGTCTTTAATGAAAAATAAACTTAGAAATGCATATATACAATTACAACGCTTTACTTTCAGGTGCGATCATACCAGCACTAATGCACCGGATCCCATCAGAACTCCGCAGTTAAGCGTGCTTGGGCGAGAGTAGTACTAGGATGGGTGACCTCCTGGGAAGTCCTTGTGTTGCACCTCTTTTTGCCAAAATTTCGTGTTCTTTGCACCTCTTTTTGCCAAAATTTCGTGTTCTTTTTGTTAATTAGCGTAATTTTACGTCGTTTTTGAAAAATAAACTTCGATTGTATTTCATTTTTTTCGTTAATTAACGCAACCTAACACTCTATTCTTTAATTAGCGTAATTTGACGTCTTTAATGAAAAATAAACTTAGAAATGCATATATACAATTACAACGCTTTACTTTCAGGTGCGATCATACCAGCACTAATGCACCGGATCCCATCAGAACTCCGCAGTTAAGCGTGCTTGGGCGAGAGTAGTACTAGGATGGGTGACCTCCTGGGAAGTCCTTGTGTTGCACCTCTTTTTGCCAAAATTTCGTGTTCTTTGCACCTCTTTTTGCCAAAATTTCGTGTTCTTTTTGTTAATTAGCGTAATTTTACGTCGTTTTTGAAAAATAAACTTCGATTGTATTTCATTTTTTTCGTTAATTAACGCAACCTAACACTCTATTCTTTAATTAGCGTAATTTGACGTCTTTAATGAAAAATAAACTTAGAAATGCATATATACAATTACAACGCTTTACTTTCAGGTGCGATCATACCAGCACTAATGCACCGGATCCCATCAGAACTCCGCAGTTAAGCGTGCTTGGGCGAGAGTAGTACTAGGATGGGTGACCTCCTGGGAAGTCCTTGTGTTGCACCTCTTTTTGCCAAAATTTCGTGTTCTTTGCACCTCTTTTTGCCAAAATTTCGTGTTCTTTTTGTTAATTAGCGTAATTTTACGTCGTTTTTGAAAAATAAACTTCGATTGTATTTCATTTTTTTCGTTAATTAACGCAACCTAACTCTCTATTCTTTAATTAGCGTAATTTGACGTCTTTAATGAAAAATAAACTTAGAAATGCATATATACAATTACAACGCTTTACTTTCAGGTGCGATCATACCAGCACTAATGCACCGGATCCCATCAGAACTCCGCAGTTAAGCGTGCTTGGGCGAGAGTAGTACTAGGATGGGTGACCTCCTGGGAAGTCCTTGTGTTGCACCTCTTTTTGCCAAAATTTCGTGTTCTTTGCACCTCTTTTTGCCAAAATTTCGTGTTCTTTTTGTTAATTAGCGTAATTTTACGTCGTTTTTGAAAAATAAACTTCGATTGTATTTCATTTTTTTCGTTAATTAACGCAACCTAACACTCTATTCTTTAATTAGCGTAATTTGACGTCTTTAATGAAAAATAAACTTAGAAATGCATATATACAATTACAACGCTTTACTTTCAGGTGCGATCATACCAGCACTAATGCACCGGATCCCATCAGAACTCCGCAGTTAAGCGTGCTTGGGCGAGAGTAGTACTAGGATGGGTGACCTCCTGGGAAGTCCTTGTGTTGCACCTCTTTTTGCCAAAATTTCGTGTTCTTTGCACCTCTTTTAGCCAAAATTTCGTGTTCTTTTTGTTAATTAGCGTAATTTTACGTCGTTTTTGAAAAATAAACTTCGATTGTATTTCATTTTTTTCGTTAATTAACGCAACCTAACTCTCTATTCTTTAATTAGCGTAATTTGACGTCTTTAATGAAAAATAAACTTAGAAATGCATATATACAATTACAACGCTTTACTTTCAGGTGCGATCATACCAGCACTAATGCACCGGATCCCATCAGAACTCCGCAGTTAAGCGTGCTTGGGCGAGAGTAGTACTAGGATGGGTGACCTCCTGGGAAGTCCTTGTGTTGCACCTCTTTTTGCCAAAATTTCGTGTTCTTTGCACCTCTTTTTGCCAAAATTTCGTGTTCTTTTTGTTAATTAGCGTAATTTTACGTCGTTTTTGAAAAATAAACTTCGATTGTATTTCATTTTTTTCGTTAATTAACGCAACCTAACACTCTATTCTTTAATTAGCGTAATTTGACGTCTTTAATGAAAAATAAACTTAGAAATGCATATATACAATTACAACGCTTTACTTTCAGGTGCGATCATACCAGCACTAATGCACCGGATCCCATCAGAACTCCGCAGTTAAGCGTGCTTGGGCGAGAGTAGTACTAGGATGGGTGACCTCCTGGGAAGTCCTTGTGTTGCACCTCTTTTTGCCAAAATTTCGTGTTCTTTGCACCTCTTTTTGCCAAAATTTCGTGTTCTTTTTGTTAATTAGCGTAATTTTACGTCGTTTTTGAAAAATAAACTTCGATTGTATTTCATTTTTTTCGTTAATTAACGCAACCTAACTCTCTATTCTTTAATTAGCGTAATTTGACGTCTTTAATGAAAAATAAACTTAGAAATGCATATATACAATTACAACGCTTTACTTTCAGGTGCGATCATACCAGCACTAATGCACCGGATCCCATCAGAACTCCGCAGTTAAGCGTGCTTGGGCGAGAGTAGTACTAGGATGGGTGACCTCCTGGGAAGTCCTTGTGTTGCACCTCTTTTTGCCAAAATTTCGTGTTCTTTGCACCTCTTTTTGCCAAAATTTCGTGTTCTTTTTGTTAATTAGCGTAATTTTACGTCGTTTTTGAAAAATAAACTTCGATTGTATTTCATTTTTTTCGTTAATTAACGCAACCTAACTCTCTATTCTTTAATTAGCGTAATTTGACGTCTTTAATGAAAAATAAACTTAGAAATGCATATATACAATTACAACGCTTTACTTTCAGGTGCGATCATACCAGCACTAATGCACCGGATCCCATCAGAACTCCGCAGTTAAGCGTGCTTGGGCGAGAGTAGTACTAGGATGGGTGACCTCCTGGGAAGTCCTTGTGTTGCACCTCTTTTTGCCAAAATTTCGTGTTCTTTGCACCTCTTTTTGCCAAAATTTCGTGTTCTTTTTGTTAATTAGCGTAATTTTACGTCGTTTTTGAAAAATAAACTTCGATTGTATTTCATTTTTTTCGTTAATTAACGCAACCTAACACTCTATTCTTTAATTAGCGTAATTTGACGTCTTTAATGAAAAATAAACTTAGAAATGCATATATACAATTACAACGCTTTACTTTCAGGTGCGATCATACCAGCACTAATGCACCGGATCCCATCAGAACTCCGCAGTTAAGCGTGCTTGGGCGAGAGTGGTACTAGGATGGGTGACCTCCTGGGAAGTCCTTGTGTTGCACCTCTTTTTGCCAAAATTTCGTGTTCTTTGCACCTCTTTTTGCCAAAATTTCGTGTTCTTTTTGTTAATTAGCGTAATTTTACGTCGTTTTTGAAAAATAAACTTCGATTGTATTTCATTTTTTTCGTTAATTAACGCAACCTAACTCTCTATTCTTTAATTAGCGTAATTTGACGTCTTTAATGAAAAATAAACTTAGACATGCATATATACAATTACAACGCTTTACTTTCAGGTGCGATCATACCAGCACTAATGCACCGGATCCCATCAGAACTCCGCAGTTAAGCGTGCTTGGGCGAGAGTAGTACTAGGATGGGTGACCTCCTGGGAAGTCCTTGTGTTGCACCTCTTTTTGCCAAAATTTCGTGTTCTTTGCACCTCTTTTTGCCAAAATTTCGTGTTCTTTTTGTTAATTAGCGTAATTTTACGTCGTTTTTGAAAAATAAACTTCGATTGTATTTCATTTTTTTCGTTAATTAACGCAACCTAACTCTCTATTCTTTAATTAGCGTAATTTGACGTCTTTAATGAAAAATAAACTTAGAAATGCATATATACAATTACAACGCTTTACTTTCAGGTGCGATCATACCAGCACTAATGCACCGGATCCCATCAGAACTCCGCAGTTAAGCGTGCTTGGGCGAGAGTAGTACTAGGATGGGTGACCTCCTGGGAAGTCCTTGTGTTGCACCTCTTTTTGCCAAAATTTCGTGTTCTTTGCACCTCTTTTTGCCAAAATTTCGTGTTCTTTTTGTTAATTAGCGTAATTTTACGTCGTTTTTGAAAAATAAACTTCGATTGTATTTCATTTTTTTCGTTAATTAACGCAACCTAACTCTCTATTCTTTAATTAGCGTAATTTGACGTCTTTAATGAAAAATAAACTTAGAAATGCATATATACAATTACAACGCTTTACTTTCAGGTGCGATCATACCAGCACTAATGCACCGGATCCCATCAGAACTCCGCAGTTAAGCGTGCTTGGGCGAGAGTAGTACTAGGATGGGTGACCTCCTGGGAAGTCCTTGTGTTGCACCTCTTTTTGCCAAAATTTCGTGTTCTTTGCACCTCTTTTTGCCAAAATTTCGTGTTCTTTTTGTTAATTAGCGTAATTTTACGTCGTTTTTGAAAAATAAACTTCGATTGTATTTCATTTTTTTCGTTAATTAACGCAACCTAACACTCTATTCTTTAATTAGCGTAATTTGACGTCTTTAATGAAAAATAAACTTAGAAATGCATATATACAATTACAACGCTTTACTTTCAGGTGCGATCATACCAGCACTAATGCACCGGATCCCATCAGAACTCCGCAGTTAAGCGTGCTTGGGCGAGAGTAGTACTAGGATGGGTGACCTCCTGGGAAGTCCTTGTGTTGCACCTCTTTTTGCCAAAATTTCGTGTTCTTTGCACCTCTTTTAGCCAAAATTTCGTGTTCTTTTTGTTAATTAGCGTAATTTTACGTCGTTTTTGAAAAATAAACTTCGATTGTATTTCATTTTTTTCGTTAATTAACGCAACCTAACTCTCTATTCTTTAATTAGCGTAATTTGACGTCTTTAATGAAAAATAAACTTAGAAATGCATATATACAATTACAACGCTTTACTTTCAGGTGCGATCATACCAGCACTAATGCACCGGATCCCATCAGAACTCCGCAGTTAAGCGTGCTTGGGCGAGAGTAGTACTAGGATGGGTGACCTCCTGGGAAGTCCTTGTGTTGCACCTCTTTTTGCCAAAATTTCGTGTTGTTTGCACCTCTTTTTGCCAAAATTTCGTGTTCTTTTTGTTAATTAGCGTAATTTTACGTCGTTTTTGAAAAATAAACTTCGATTGTATTTCATTTTTTTCGTTAATTAACGCAACCTAACACTCTATTCTTTAATTAGCGTAATTTGACGTCTTTAATGAAAAATAAACTTAGAAATGCATATATACAATTACAACGCTTTACTTTCAGGTGCGATCATACCAGCACTAATGCACCGGATCCCATCAGAACTCCGCAGTTAAGCGTGCTTGGGCGAGAGTAGTACTAGGATGGGTGACCTCCTGGGAAGTCCTTGTGTTGCACCTCTTTTTGCCAAAATTTCGTGTTCTTTGCACCTCTTTTTGCCAAAATTTCGTGTTCTTTTTGTTAATTAGCGTAATTTTACGTCGTTTTTGAAAAATAAACTTCGATTGTATTTCATTTTTTTCGTTAATTAACGCAACCTAACTCTCTATTCTTTAATTAGCGTAATTTGACGTCTTTAATGAAAAATAAACTTAGAAATGCATATATACAATTACAACGCTTTACTTTCAGGTGCGATCATACCAGCACTAATGCACCGGATCCCATCAGAACTCCGCAGTTAAGCGTGCTTGGGCGAGAGTAGTACTAGGATGGGTGACCTCCTGGGAAGTCCTTGTGTTGCACCTCTTTTTGCCAAAATTTCGTGTTCTTTGCACCTCTTTTTGCCAAAATTTCGTGTTCTTTTTGTTAATTAGCGTAATTTTACGTCGTTTTTGAAAAATAAACTTCGATTGTATTTCATTTTTTTCGTTAATTAACGCAACCTAACTCTCTATTCTTTAATTAGCGTAATTTGACGTCTTTAATGAAAAATAAACTTAGAAATGCATATATACAATTACAACGCTTTACTTTCAGGTGCGATCATACCAGCACTAATGCACCGGATCCCATCAGAACTCCGCAGTTAAGCGTGCTTGGGCGAGAGTAGTACTAGGATGGGTGACCTCCTGGGAAGTCCTTGTGTTACACCTCTTTTTGCCAAAATTTCGTGTTCTTTGCACCTCTTTTTGCCAAAATTTCGTGTTCTTTTTGTTAATTAGCGTAATTTTACGTCGTTTTTGAAAAATAAACTTCGATTGTATTTCATTTTTTTCGTTAATTAACGCAACCTAACACTCTATTCTTTAATTAGCGTAATTTGACGTCTTTAATGAAAAATAAACTTAGAAATGCATATATACAATTACAACGCTTTACTTTCAGGTGCGATCATACCAGCACTAATGCACCGGATCCCATCAGAACTCCGCAGTTAAGCGTGCTTGGGCGAGAGTGGTACTAGGATGGGTGACCTCCTGGGAAGTCCTTGTGTTGCACCTCTTTTTGCCAAAATTTCGTGTTCTTTGCACCTCTTTTTGCCAAAATTTCGTGTTCTTTTTGTTAATTAGCGTAATTTTACGTCGTTTTTGAAAAATAAACTTCGATTGTATTTCATTTTTTTCGTTAATTAACGCAACCTAACTCTCTATTCTTTAATTAGCGTAATTTGACGTCTTTAATGAAAAATAAACTTAGACATGCATATATACAATTACAACGCTTTACTTTCAGGTGCGATCATACCAGCACTAATGCACCGGATCCCATCAGAACTCCGCAGTTAAGCGTGCTTGGGCGAGAGTAGTACTAGGATGGGTGACCTCCTGGGAAGTCCTTGTGTTGCACCTCTTTTTGCCAAAATTTCGTGTTCTTTGCACCTCTTTTTGCCAAAATTTCGTGTTCTTTTTGTTAATTAGCGTAATTTTACGTCGTTTTTGAAAAATAAACTTCGATTGTATTTCATTTTTTTCGTTAATTAACGCAACCTAACTCTCTATTCTTTAATTAGCGTAATTTGACGTCTTTAATGAAAAATAAACTTAGAAATGCATATATACAATTACAACGCTTTACTTTCAGGTGCGATCATACCAGCACTAATGCACCGGATCCCATCAGAACTCCGCAGTTAAGCGTGCTTGGGCGAGAGTAGTACTAGGATGGGTGACCTCCTGGGAAGTCCTTGTGTTGCACCTCTTTTTGCCAAAATTTCGTGTTCTTTGCACCTCTTTTTGCCAAAATTTCGTGTTCTTTTTGTTAATTAGCGTAATTTTACGTCGTTTTTGAAAAATAAACTTCGATTGTATTTCATTTTTTCGTTAATTAACGCAACCTAACACTCTATTCTTTAATTAGCGTAATTTGACGTCTTTAATGAAAAATAAACTTAGAAATGCATATATACAATTACAACGCTTTACTTTCAGGTGCGATCATACCAGCACTAATGCACCGGATCCCATCAGAACTCCGCAGTTAAGCGTGCTTGGGCGAGAGTAGTACTAGGATGGGTGACCTCCTGGGAAGTCCTTGTGTTGCACCTCTTTTTGCCAAAATTTCGTGTTCTTTGCACCTCTTTTAGCCAAAATTTCGTGTTCTTTTTGTTAATTAGCGTAATTTTACGTCGTTTTTGAAAAATAAACTTCGATTGTATTTCATTTTTTTCGTTAATTAACGCAACCTAACTCTCTATTCTTTAATTAGCGTAATTTGACGTCTTTAATGAAAAATAAACTTAGAAATGCATATATACAATTACAACGCTTTACTTTCAGGTGCGATCATACCAGCACTAATGCACCGGATCCCATCAGAACTCCGCAGTTAAGCGTGCTTGGGCGAGAGTAGTACTAGGATGGGTGACCTCCTGGGAAGTCCTTGTGTTGCACCTCTTTTTGCCAAAATTTCGTGTTCTTTGCACCTCTTTTTGCCAAAATTTCGTGTTCTTTTTGTTAATTAGCGTAATTTTACGTCGTTTTTGAAAAATAAACTTCGATTGTATTTCATTTTTTTCGTTAATTAACGCAACCTAACTCTCTATTCTTAAATTAGCGTAATTTGACGTCTTTAATGAAAAATAAACTTAGAAATGCATATATACAATTACAACGCTTTACTTTCAGGTGCGATCATACCAGCACTAATGCACCGAATCCCATCAGAACTCCGCAGTTAAGCGTGCTTGGGCGAGAGTAGTACTAGGATGGGTGACCTCCTGGGAAGTCCTTGTGTTGCACCTCTTTTTGCCAAAATTTCGTGTTCTTTGCACCTCTTTTTGCCAAAATTTCGTGTTCTTTTTCTTAATTAGCGTAATTTTACGTCGTTTTTGAAAAATAAACTTCGATTGTATTTCATTTTTTTCGTTAATTAACGCAACCTAACACTCTATTCTTTAATTAGCGTAATTTGACGTCTTTAATGAAAAATAAACTTAGAAATGCATATATACAATTACAACGCTTTACTTTCAGGTGCGATCATACCAGCACTAATGCACCGGATCCCATCAGAACTCCGCAGTTAAGCGTGCTTGGGCGAGAGTAGTACTAGGATGGGTGACCTCCTGGGAAGTCCTTGTGTTGCACCTCTTTTTGCCAAAATTTCGTGTTCGTTGCACCTCTTTTTGCCAAAATTTCGTGTTCTTTTTGTTAATTAGCGTAATTTTACGTCGTTTTTGAAAAATAAACTTCGATTGTATTTCATTTTTTTCGTTAATTAACGCAACCTAACTCTCTATTCTTTAATTAGCGTAATTTGACGTCTTTAATGAAAAATAAACTTAGAAATGCATATATACAATTACAACGCTTTACTTTCAGGTGCGATCATACCAGCACTAATGCACCGGATCCCATCAGAACTCCGCAGTTAAGCGTGCTTGGGCGAGAGTAGTACTAGGATGGGTGACCTCCTGGGAAGTCCTTGTGTTGCACCTCTTTTTGCCAAAATTTCGTGTTCTTTGCACCTCTTTTTGCCAAAATTTCGTGTTCTTTTTGTTAATTAGCGTAATTTTACGTCGTTTTTGAAAAATAAACTTCGATTGTATTTCATTTTTTTCGTTAATTAACGCAACCTAACTCTCTATTCTTTAATTAGCGTAATTTGACGTCTTTAATGAAAAATAAACTTAGAAATGCATATATACAATTACAACGCTTTACTTTCAGGTGCGATCATACCAGCACTAATGCACCGGATCCCATCAGAACTCCGCAGTTAAGCGTGCTTGGGCGAGAGTAGTACTAGGATGGGTGACCTCCTGGGAAGTCCTTGTGTTGCACCTCTTTTTGCCAAAATTTCGTGTTCTTTGCACCTCTTTTTGCCAAAATTTCGTGTTCTTTTTGTTAATTAGCGTAATTTTACGTCGTTTTTGAAAAATAAACTTCGATTGTATTTCATTTTTTTCGTTAATTAACGCAACCTAACACTCTATTCTTTAATTAGCGTAATTTGACGTCTTTAATGAAAAATAAACTTAGAAATGCATATATACAATTACAACGCTTTACTTTCAGGTGCGATCATACCAGCACTAATGCACCGGATCCCATCAGAACTCCGCAGTTAAGCGTGCTTGGGCGAGAGTAGTACTAGGATGGGTGACCTCCTGGGAAGTCCTTGTGTTGCACCTCTTTTTGCCAAAATTTCGTGTTCTTTGCACCTCTTTTTGCCAAAATTTCGTGTTCTTTTTGTTAATTAGCGTAATTTTACGTCGTTTTTGAAAAATAAACTTCGATTGTATTTCATTTTTTTCGTTAATTAACGCAACCTAACTCTCTATTCTTTAATTAGCGTAATTTGACGTCTTTAATGAAAAATAAACTTAGAAATGCATATATACAATTACAACGCTTTACTTTCAGGTGCGATCATACCAGCACTAATGCACCGGATCCCATCAGAACTCCGCAGTTAAGCGTGCTTGGGCGAGAGTAGTACTAGGATGGGTGACCTCCTGGGAAGTCCTTGTGTTGCACCTCTTTTTGCCAAAATTTCCTGTTCTTTGCACCTCTTGCACCTCTTTTTGCCAAAATTTCGTGTTCTTTGCACCTCTTTTTGCCAAAATTTCGTGTTCTTTTTGTTAATTAGCGTAATTTTACGTCGTTTTTGAAAAATAAACTTCGATTGTATTTCATTTTTTTCGTTAATTAACGCAACCTAACACTCTATTCTTTAATTAGCGTAATTTGACGTCTTTAATGAAAAATAAACTTAGAAATGCATATATACAATTACAACGCTTTACTTTCAGGTGCGATCATACCAGCACTAATGCACCGGATCCCATCAGAACTCCGCAGTTAAGCGTGCTTGGGCGAGAGTAGTACTAGGATGGGTGACCTCCTGGGAAGTCCTTGTGTTGCACCTCTTTTTGCCAAAATTCCGTGTTCTTTGCACCTCTTTTTGCCAAAATTTCGTGTTCTTTTTGTTAATTAGCGTAATTTTACGTCGTTTTTAAAAAATAAACTTCGATTGTATTTCATTTTTTTCGTTAATTAACGCAACCTAACACTCTATTCTTTAATTAGCGTAATTTGACGTCTTTAATGAAAAATAAACTTAGAAATGCATATATACAATTACAACGCTTTACTTTCAGGTGCGATCATACCAGCACTAATGCACCGGATCCCATCAGAACTCCGCAGTTAAGCGTGCTTGGGCGAGAGTAGTACTAGGATGGGTGACCTCCTGGGAAGTCCTTGTGTTGCACCTCTTTTTGCCAAAATTTCGTGTTCTTTGCACCTCTTTTTGCCAAAATTTCGTGTTCTTTTTGTTAATTAGCGTAATTTTACGTCGTTTTTGAAAAATAAACTTCGATTGTATTTCATTTTTTTCGTTAATTAACGCAACCTAACTCTCTATTCTTTAATTAGCGTAATTTGACGTCTTTAATGAAAAATAAACTTAGAAATGCATATATACAATTACAACGCTTTACTTTCAGGTGCGATCATACCAGCACTAATGCACCGGATCCCATCAGAACTCCGCAGTTAAGCGTGCTTGGGCGAGAGTAGTACTAGGATGGGTGACCTCCTGGGAAGTCCTTGTGTTGCACCTCTTTTTGCCAAAATTTCGTGTTCTTTGCACCTCTTGCACCTCTTTTTGCCAAAATTTCGTGTTCTTTGCACCTCTTTTTGCCAAAATTTCGTGTTCTTTTTGTTAATTAGCGTAATTTTACGTCGTTTTTGAAAAATAAACTTCGATTGTATTTCATTTTTTTCGTTAATTAACGCAACCTAACACTCTATTCTTTAATTAGCGTAATTTGACGTCTTTAATGAAAAATAAACTTAGAAATGCATATATACAATTACAACGCTTTACTTTCAGGTGCGATCATACCAGCACTAATGCACCGGATCCCATCAGAACTCCGCAGTTAAGCGTGCTTGGGCGAGAGTAGTACTAGGATGGGTGACCTCCTGGGAAGTCCTTGTGTTGCACCTCTTTTTGCCAAAATTTCGTGTTCGTTGCACCTCTTTTTGCCTAAATTTCGTGTTCTTTTTGTTAATTAGCGTAATTTTACGTCGTTTTTGAAAAATAAACTTCGATTGTATTTCATTTTTTTCGTTAATTAACGCAACCTAACTCTCTATTCTTTAATTAGCGTAATTTGACGTCTTTAATGAAAAATAAACTTAGAAATGCATATATACAATTACAACGCTTTACTTTCAGGTGCGATCATACCAGCACTAATGCACCGGATCCCATCAGAACTCCGCAGTTAAGCGTGCTTGGGCGAGAGTAGTACTAGGATGGGTGACCTCCTGGGAAGTCCTTGTGTTGCACCTCTTTTTGCCAAAATTTCGTGTTCTTTGCACCTCTTTTTGCCAAAATTTCGTGTTCTTTTTGTTAATTAGCGTAATTTTACGTCGTTTTTGAAAAATAAACTTCGATTGTATTTCATTTTTTCGTTAATTAACGCAACCTAACACTCTATTCTTTAATTAGCGTAATTTGACGTCTTTAATGAAATATAAACTTAGAAATGCATATATACAATTACAACGCTTTACTTTCAGGTGCGATCATACCAGCACTAATGCACCGGATCCCATCAGAACTCCGCAGTTAAGCGTGCTTGGGCGAGAGTAGTACTAGGATGGGTGACCTCCTGGGAAGTCCTTGTGTTGCACCTCTTTTTGCCAAAATTTCGTGTTCTTTGCACCTCTTTTAGCCAAAATTTCGTGTTCTTTTTGTTAATTAGCGTAATTTTACGTCGTTTTTGAAAAATAAACTTCGATTGTATTTCATTTTTTTCGTTAATTAACGCAACCTAACTCTCTATTCTTTAATTAGCGTAATTTGACGTCTTTAATGAAAAATAAACTTAGAAATGCATATATACAATTACAACGCTTTACTTTCAGGTGCGATCATACCAGCACTAATGCACCGGATCCCATCAGAACTCCGCAGTTAAGCGTGCTTGGGCGAGAGTAGTACTAGGATGGGTGACCTCCTGGGAAGTCCTTGTGTTGCACCTCTTTTTGCCAAAATTTCGTGTTCTTTGCACCTCTTTTTGCCAAAATTTCGTGTTCTTTTTGTTAATTAGCGTAATTTTACGTCGTTTTTGAAAAATAAACTTCGATTGTATTTCATTTTTTTCGTTAATTAACGCAACCTAACTCTCTATTCTTAAATTAGCGTAATTTGACGTCTTTAATGAAAAATAAACTTAGAAATGCATATATACAATTAC
The DNA here is from genome assembly GCF_051527215.1 of Medicago sativa. Lineage (NCBI taxonomy): Eukaryota > Viridiplantae > Streptophyta > Magnoliopsida > Fabales > Fabaceae > Medicago > Medicago sativa. The sequence continues at coordinate 31,703,256 of NC_140752.1, read as the reverse complement.
AACGCTTTACTTTCAGGTGCGATCATACCAGCACTAATGCACCGAATCCCATCAGAACTCCGCAGTTAAGCGTGCTTGGGCGAGAGTAGTACTAGGATGGGTGACCTCCTGGGAAGTCCTTGTGTTGCACCTCTTTTTGCCAAAATTTCGTGTTCTTTGCACCTCTTTTTGCCAAAATTTCGTGTTCTTTTTCTTAATTAGCGTAATTTTACGTCGTTTTTGAAAAATAAACTTCGATTGTATTTCATTTTTTTCGTTAATTAACGCAACCTAACACTCTATTCTTTAATTAGCGTAATTTGACGTCTTTAATGAAAAATAAACTTAGAAATGCATATATACAATTACAACGCTTTACTTTCAGGTGCGATCATACCAGCACTAATGCACCGGATCCCATCAGAACTCCGCAGTTAAGCGTGCTTGGGCGAGAGTAGTACTAGGATGGGTGACCTCCTGGGAAGTCCTTGTGTTGCACCTCTTTTTGCCAAAATTTCGTGTTCGTTGCACCTCTTTTTGCCAAAATTTCGTGTTCTTTTTGTTAATTAGCGTAATTTTACGTCGTTTTTGAAAAATAAACTTCGATTGTATTTCATTTTTTTCGTTAATTAACGCAACCTAACTCTCTATTCTTTAATTAGCGTAATTTGACGTCTTTAATGAAAAATAAACTTAGAAATGCATATATACAATTACAACGCTTTACTTTCAGGTGCGATCATACCAGCACTAATGCACCGGATCCCATCAGAACTCCGCAGTTAAGCGTGCTTGGGCGAGAGTAGTACTAGGATGGGTGACCTCCTGGGAAGTCCTTGTGTTGCACCTCTTTTTGCCAAAATTTCGTGTTCTTTGCACCTCTTTTTGCCAAAATTTCGTGTTCTTTTTGTTAATTAGCGTAATTTTACGTCGTTTTTGAAAAATAAACTTCGATTGTATTTCATTTTTTTCGTTAATTAACGCAACCTAACTCTCTATTCTTTAATTAGCGTAATTTGACGTCTTTAATGAAAAATAAACTTAGAAATGCATATATACAATTACAACGCTTTACTTTCAGGTGCGATCATACCAGCACTAATGCACCGGATCCCATCAGAACTCCGCAGTTAAGCGTGCTTGGGCGAGAGTAGTACTAGGATGGGTGACCTCCTGGGAAGTCCTTGTGTTGCACCTCTTTTTGCCAAAATTTCGTGTTCTTTGCACCTCTTTTTGCCAAAATTTCGTGTTCTTTTTGTTAATTAGCGTAATTTTACGTCGTTTTTGAAAAATAAACTTCGATTGTATTTCATTTTTTTCGTTAATTAACGCAACCTAACACTCTATTCTTTAATTAGCGTAATTTGACGTCTTTAATGAAAAATAAACTTAGAAATGCATATATACAATTACAACGCTTTACTTTCAGGTGCGATCATACCAGCACTAATGCACCGGATCCCATCAGAACTCCGCAGTTAAGCGTGCTTGGGCGAGAGTAGTACTAGGATGGGTGACCTCCTGGGAAGTCCTTGTGTTGCACCTCTTTTTGCCAAAATTTCGTGTTCTTTGCACCTCTTTTTGCCAAAATTTCGTGTTCTTTTTGTTAATTAGCGTAATTTTACGTCGTTTTTGAAAAATAAACTTCGATTGTATTTCATTTTTTTCGTTAATTAACGCAACCTAACTCTCTATTCTTTAATTAGCGTAATTTGACGTCTTTAATGAAAAATAAACTTAGAAATGCATATATACAATTACAACGCTTTACTTTCAGGTGCGATCATACCAGCACTAATGCACCGGATCCCATCAGAACTCCGCAGTTAAGCGTGCTTGGGCGAGAGTAGTACTAGGATGGGTGACCTCCTGGGAAGTCCTTGTGTTGCACCTCTTTTTGCCAAAATTTCGTGTTCTTTGCACCTCTTGCACCTCTTTTTGCCAAAATTTCGTGTTCTTTGCACCTCTTTTTGCCAAAATTTCGTGTTCTTTTTGTTATTTAGCGTAATTTTACGTCGTTTTTGAAAAATAAACTTCGATTGTATTTCATTTTTTTCGTTAATTAACGCAACCTAACACTCTATTCTTTAATTAGCGTAATTTGACGTCTTTAATGAAAAATAAACTTAGAAATGCATATATACAATTACAACGCTTTACTTTCAGGTGCGATCATACCAGCACTAATGCACCGGATCCCATCAGAACTCCGCAGTTAAGCGTGCTTGGGCGAGAGTAGTACTAGGATGGGTGACCTCCTGGGAAGTCCTTGTGTTGCACCTCTTTTTGCCAAAATTCCGTGTTCTTTGCACCTCTTTTTGCCAAAATTTCGTGTTCTTTTTGTTAATTAGCGTAATTTTACGTCGTTTTTAAAAAATAAACTTCGATTGTATTTCATTTTTTTCGTTAATTAACGCAACCTAACACTCTATTCTTTAATTAGCGTAATTTGACGTCTTTAATGAAAAATAAACTTAGAAATGCATATATACAATTACAACGCTTTACTTTCAGGTGCGATCATACCAGCACTAATGCACCGGATCCCATCAGAACTCCGCAGTTAAGCGTGCTTGGGCGAGAGTAGTACTAGGATGGGTGACCTCCTGGGAAGTCCTTGTGTTGCACCTCTTTTTGCCAAAATTTCGTGTTCTTTGCACCTCTTTTTGCCAAAATTTCGTGTTCTTTTTGTTAATTAGCGTAATTTTACGTCGTTTTTGAAAAATAAACTTCGATTGTATTTCATTTTTTTCGTTAATTAACGCAACCTAACTCTCTATTCTTTAATTAGCGTAATTTGACGTCTTTAATGAAAAATAAACTTAGAAATGCATATATACAATTACAACGCTTTACTTTCAGGTGCGATCATACCAGCACTAATGCACCGGATCCCATCAGAACTCCGCAGTTAAGCGTGCTTGGGCGAGAGTAGTACTAGGATGGGTGACCTCCTGGGAAGTCCTTGTGTTGCACCTCTTTTTGCCAAAATTTCGTGTTCTTTGCACCTCTTGCACCTCTTTTTGCCAAAATTTCGTGTTCTTTGCACCTCTTTTTGCCAAAATTTCGTGTTCTTTTTGTTAATTAGCGTAATTTTACGTCGTTTTTGAAAAATAAACTTCGATTGTATTTCATTTTTTTCGTTAATTAACGCAACCTAACACTCTATTCTTTAATTAGCGTAATTTGACGTCTTTAATGAAAAATAAACTTAGAAATGCATATATACAATTACAACGCTTTACTTTCAGGTGCGATCATACCAGCACTAATGCACCGGATCCCATCAGAACTCCGCAGTTAAGCGTGCTTGGGCGAGAGTAGTACTAGGATGGGTGACCTCCTGGGAAGTCCTTGTGTTGCACCTCTTTTTGCCAAAATTCCGTGTTCTTTGCACCTCTTTTTGCCAAAATTTCGTGTTCTTTTTGTTAATTAGCGTAATTTTACGTCGTTTTTAAAAAATAAACTTCGATTGTATTTCATTTTTTTCGTTAATTAACGCAACCTAACACTCTATTCTTTAATTAGCGTAATTTGACGTCTTTAATGAAAAATAAACTTAGAAATGCATATATACAATTACAACGCTTTACTTTCAGGTGCGATCATACCAGCACTAATGCACCGGATCCCATCAGAACTCCGCAGTTAAGCGTGCTTGGGCGAGAGTAGTACTAGGATGGGTGACCTCCTGGGAAGTCCTTGTGTTGCACCTCTTTTTGCCAAAATTTCGTGTTCTTTGCACCTCTTTTAGCCAAAATTTCGTGTTCTTTTTGTTAATTAGCGTAATTTTACGTCGTTTTTGAAAAATAAACTTCGATTGTATTTCATTTTTTTCGTTAATTAACGCAACCTAACTCTCTATTCTTTAATTAGCGTAATTTGACGTCTTTAATGAAAAATAAACTTAGAAATGCATATATACAATTACAACGCTTTACTTTCATGTGCGATCATACCAGCACTAATGCACCGGATCCCATCAGAACTCCGCAGTTAAGCGTGCTTGGGCGAGAGTAGTACTAGGATGGGTGACCTCCTGGGAAGTCCTTGTGTTGCACCTCTTTTTGCCAAAATTTCGTGTTCTTTGCACCTCTTTTTGCCAAAATTTCGTGTTCTTTTTGTTAATTAGCGTAATTTTACGTCGTTTTTGAAAAATAAACTTCGATTGTATTTCATTTTTTTCGTTAATTAACGCAACCTAACTCTCTATTCTCTAATTAGCGTAATTTGACGTCTTTAATGAAAAATAAACTTAGAAATGCATATATACAATTACAACGCTTTACTTTCAGGTGCGATCATACCAGCACTAATGCACCGAATCCCATCAGAACTCCGCAGTTAAGCGTGCTTGGGCGAGAGTAGTACTAGGATGGGTGACCTCCTGGGAAGTCCTTGTGTTGCACCTCTTTTTGCCAAAATTTCGTGTTCTTTGCACCTCTTTTTGCCAAAATTTCGTGTTCTTTTTCTTAATTAGCGTAATTTTACGTCGTTTTTGAAAAATAAACTTCGATTGTATTTCATTTTTTTCGTTAATTAACGCAACCTAACACTCTATTCTTTAATTAGCGTAATTTGACGTCTTTAATGAAAAATAAACTTAGAAATGCATATATACAATTACAACGCTTTACTTTCAGGTGCGATCATACCAGCACTAATGCACCGGATCCCATCAGAACTCCGCAGTTAAGCGTGCTTGGGCGAGAGTAGTACTAGGATGGGTGACCTCCTGGGAAGTCCTTGTGTTGCACCTCTTTTTGCCAAAATTTCGTGTTCGTTGCACCTCTTTTTGCCAAAATTTCGTGCTCTTTTTGTTAATTAGCGTAATTTTACGTCGTTTTTGAAAAATAAACTTCGATTGTATTTCATTTTTTTCGTTAATTAACGCAACCTAACTCTCTATTCTTTAATTAGCGTAATTTGACGTCTTTAATGAAAAATAAACTTAGAAATGCATATATACAATTACAACGCTTTACTTTCAGGTGCGATCATACCAGCACTAATGCACCGGATCCCATCAGAACTCCGCAGTTAAGCGTGCTTGGGCGAGAGTAGTACTAGGATGGGTGACCTCCTGGGAAGTCCTTGTGTTGCACCTCTTTTTGCCAAAATTTCGTGTTCTTTGCACCTCTTTTTGCCAAAATTTCGTGTTCTTTTTGTTAATTAGCGTAATTTTACGTCGTTTTTGAAAAATAAACTTCGATTGTATTTCATTTTTTTCGTTAATTAACGCAACCTAACTCTCTATTCTTTAATTAGCGTAATTTGACGTCTTTAATGAAAAATAAACTTAGAAATGCATATATACAATTACAACGCTTTACTTTCAGGTGCGATCATACCAGCACTAATGCACCGGATCCCATCAGAACTCCGCAGTTAAGCGTGCTTGGGCGAGAGTAGTACTAGGATGGGTGACCTCCTGGGAAGTCCTTGTGTTGCACCTCTTTTTGCCAAAATTTCGTGTTCTTTGCACCTCTTTTTGCCAAAATTTCGTGTTCTTTTTGTTAATTAGCGTAATTTTACGTCGTTTTTGAAAAATAAACTTCGATTGTATTTCATTTTTTTCGTTAATTAACGCAACCTAACACTCTATTCTTTAATTAGCGTAATTTGACGTCTTTAATGAAAAATAAACTTAGAAATGCATATATACAATTACAACGCTTTACTTTCAGGTGCGATCATACCAGCACAAATGCACCGGATCCCATCAGAACTCCGCAGTTAAGCGTGCTTGGGCGAGAGTAGTACTAGGATGGGTGACCTCCTGGGAAGTCCTTGTGTTGCACCTCTTTTTGCCAAAATTTCGTGTTCTTTGCACCTCTTTTTGCCAAAATTTCGTGTTCTTTTTGTTAATTAGCGTAATTTTACGTCGTTTTTGAAAAATAAACTTCGATTGTATTTCATTTTTTTCGTTAATTAACGCAACCTAACACTCTATTCTTTAATTAGCGTAATTTGACGTCTTTAATGAAAAATAAACTTAGAAATGCATATATACAATTACAACGCTTTACTTTCAGGTGCGATCATACCAGCACTAATGCACCGGATCCCATCAGAACTCCGCAGTTAAGCGTGCTTGGGCGAGAGTAGTACTAGGATGGGTGGCCTCCTGGGAAGTCCTTGTGTTGCACCTCTTTTTGCCAAAATTTCGTGTTCTTTGCACCTCTTTTTGCCAAAATTTCGTGTTCTTTTTGTTAATTAGCGTAATTTTACGTCGTTTTTGAAAAATAAACTTCGATTGTATTTCATTTTTTTCGTTAATTAACGCAACCTAACTCTCTATTCTTTAATTAGCGTAATTTGACGTCTTTAATGAAAAATAAACTTAGAAATGCATATATACAATTACAACGCTTTACTTTCAGGTGCGATCATACCAGCACTAATGCACCGGATCCCATCAGAACTCCGCAGTTAAGCGTGCTTGGGCGAGAGTAGTACTAGGATGGGTGACCTCCTGGGAAGTCCTTGTGTTGCACCTCTTTTTGCCAAAATTTCGTGTTCTTTGCACCTCTTGCACCTCTTTTTGCCAAAATTTCGTGTTCTTTGCACCTCTTTTTGCCAAAATTTCGTGTTCTTTTTGTTAATTAGCGTAATTTTATGTCGTTTTTGAAAAATAAACTTCGATTGTATTTCATTTTTTTCGTTAATTAACGCAACCTAACACTCTATTCTTTAATTAGCGTAATTTGACGTCTTTAATGAAAAATAAACTTAGAAATGCATATATACAATTACAACGCTTTACTTTCAGGTGCGATCATACCAGCACTAATGCACCGGATCCCATCAGAACTCCGCAGTTAAGCGTGCTTGGGCGAGAGTAGTACTAGGATGGGTGACCTCCTGGGAAGTCCTTGTGTTGCACCTCTTTTTGCCAAAATTTCGTGTTCTTTGCACCTCTTTTTGCCAAAATTTCGTGTTCTTTTTGTTAATTAGCGTAATTTTACGTCGTTTTTGAAAAATAAACTTCGATTGTATTTCATTTTTTTCGTTAATTAACGCAACCTAACACTCTATTCTTTAATTAGCGTAATTTGACGTCTTTAATGAAAAATAAACTTAGAAATGCATATATACAATTACAACGCTTTACTTTCAGGTGCGATCATACCAGCACTAATGCACCGGATCCCATCAGAACTCCGCAGTTAAGCGTGCTTGGGCGAGAGTAGTACTAGGATGGGTGACCTCCTGGGAAGTCCTTGTGTTGCACCTCTTTTTGCCAAAATTTCGTGTTCGTTGCACCTCTTTTTGCCAAAATTTCGTGCTCTTTTTGTTAATTAGCGTAATTTTACGTCGTTTTTGAAAAATAAACTTCGATTGTATTTCATTTTTTTCGTTAATTAACGCAACCTAACTCTCTATTCTTTAATTAGCGTAATTTGACGTCTTTAATGAAAAATAAACTTAGAAATGCATATATACAATTACAACGCTTTACTTTCAGGTGCGATCATACCAGCACTAATGCACCGGATCCCATCAGAACTCCGCAGTTAAGCGTGCTTGGGCGAGAGTAGTACTAGGATGGGTGACCTCCTGGGAAGTCCTTGTGTTGCACCTCTTTTTGCCAAAATTTCGTGTTCTTTGCACCTCTTTTTGCCAAAATTTCGTGTTCTTTTTGTTAATTAGCGTAATTTTACGTCGTTTTTGAAAAATAAACTTCGATTGTATTTCATTTTTTTCGTTAATTAACGCAACCTAACTCTCTATTCTTTAATTAGCGTAATTTGACGTCTTTAATGAAAAATAAACTTAGAAATGCATATATACAATTACAACGCTTTACTTTCAGGTGCGATCATACCAGCACTAATGCACCGGATCCCATCAGAACTCCGCAGTTAAGCGTGCTTGGGCGAGAGTAGTACTAGGATGGGTGACCTCCTGGGAAGTCCTTGTGTTGCACCTCTTTTTGCCAAAATTTCGTGTTCTTTGCACCTCTTTTTGCCAAAATTTCGTGTTCTTTTTGTTAATTAGCGTAATTTTACGTCGTTTTTGAAAAATAAACTTCGATTGTATTTCATTCTTTTCGTTAATTAACGCAACCTAACACTCTATTCTTTAATTAGCGTAATTTGACGTCTTTAATGAAAAATAAACTTAGAAATGCATATATACAATTACAACGCTTTACTTTCAGGTGCGATCATACCAGCACAAATGCACCGGATCCCATCAGAACTCCGCAGTTAAGCGTGCTTGGGCGAGAGTAGTACTAGGATGGGTGACCTCCTGGGAAGTCCTTGTGTTGCACCTCTTTTTGCCAAAATTTCGTGTTCTTTGCACCTCTTTTTGCCAAAATTTCGTGTTCTTTTTGTTAATTAGCGTAATTTTACGTCGTTTTTGAAAAATAAACTTCGATTGTATTTCATTTTTTTCGTTAATTAACGCAACCTAACACTCTATTCTTTAATTAGCGTAATTTGACGTCTTTAATGAAAAATAAACTTAGAAATGCATATATACAATTACAACGCTTTACTTTCAGGTGCGATCATACCAGCACTAATGCACCGGATCCCATCAGAACTCCGCAGTTAAGCGTGCTTGGGCGAGAGTAGTACTAGGATGGGTGGCCTCCTGGGAAGTCCTTGTGTTGCACCTCTTTTTGCCAAAATTTCGTGTTCTTTGCACCTCTTTTTGCCAAAATTTCGTGTTCTTTTTGTTAATTAGCGTAATTTTACGTCGTTTTTGAAAAATAAACTTCGATTGTATTTCATTTTTTTCGTTAATTAACGCAACCTAACTCTCTATTCTTTAATTAGCGTAATTTGACGTCTTTAATGAAAAATAAACTTAGAAATGCATATATACAATTACAACGCTTTACTTTCAGGTGCGATCATACCAGCACTAATGCACCGGATCCCATCAGAACTCCGCAGTTAAGCGTGCTTGGGCGAGAGTAGTACTAGGATGGGTGACCTCCTGGGAAGTCCTTGTGTTGCACCTCTTTTTGCCAAAATTTCGTGTTCTTTGCACCTCTTGCACCTCTTTTTGCCAAAATTTCGTGTTCTTTGCACCTCTTTTTGCCAAAACTTCGTGTTCTTTTTGTTAATTAGCGTAATTTTACGTCGTTTTTGAAAAATAAACTTCGATTGTATTTCATTTTTTTCGTTAATTAACGCAACCTAACACTCTATTCTTTAATTAGCGTAATTTGACGTCTTTAATGAAAAATAAACTTAGAAATGCATATATACAATTACAACGCTTTACTTTCAGGTGCGATCATACCAGCACTAATGCACCGGATCCCATCAGAACTCCGCAGTTAAGCGTGCTTGGGCGAGAGTAGTACTAGGATGGGTGACCTCCTGGGAAGTCCTTGTGTTGCACCTCTTTTTGCCAAAATTTCGTGTTCTTTGCACCTCTTTTTGCCAAAATTTCGTGTTCTTTTTGTTAATTAGCGTAATTTTACGTCGTTTTTGAAAAATAAACTTCGATTGTATTTCATTTTTTTCGTTAATTAACGCAACCTAACACTCTATTCTTTAATTAGCGTAATTTGACGTCTTTAATGAAAAATAAACTTAGAAATGCATATATACAATTACAACGCTTTACTTTCAGGTGCGATCATACCAGCACTAATGCACCGGATCCCATCAGAACTCCGCAGTTAAGCGTGCTTGGGCGAGAGTAGTACTAGGATGGGTGACCTCCTGGGAAGTCCTTGTGTTGCACCTCTTTTTGCCAAAATTCCGTGTTCTTTGCACCTCTTTTTGCCAAAATTTCGTGTTCTTTTTGTTAATTAGCGTAATTTTACGTCGTTTTTGAAAAATAAACTTCGATTGTATTTCATTTTTTTCGTTAATTAACGCAACCTAACACTCTATTCTTTAATTAGCGTAATTTGACGTCTTTAATGAAAAATAAACTTAGAAATGCATATATACAATTACAACGCTTTACTTTCAGGTGCGATCATACCAGCACTAATCCACCGGATCCCATCAGAACTCCGCAGTTAAGCGTGCTTGGGCGAGAGTAGTACTAGGATGGGTGACGTCCTGGGAAGTCCTTGTGTTGCACCTCTTTTTGCCAAAATTTCGTGTTCTTTGCACCTCTTTTAGCCAAAATTTCGTGTTCTTTTTGTTAATTAGCGTAATTTTACGTCGTTTTTGAAAAATAAACTTCGATTGTATTTCATTTTTTTCGTTAATTAACGCAACCTAACTCTCTATTCTTTAATTAGCGTAATTTGACGTCTTTAATGAAAAATAAACTTAGAAATGCATATATACAATTACAACGCTTTACTTTCAGGTGCGATCATACCAGCACTAATGCACCGGATCCCATCAGAACTCCGCAGTTAAGCGTGCTTGGGCGAGAGTAGTACTAGGATGGGTGACCTCCTGGGAAGTCCTTGTGTTGCACCTCTTTTTGCCAAAATTTCGTGTTCTTTGCACCTCTTTTTGCCAAAATTTCGTGTTCTTTTTCTTAATTAGCGTAATTTTACGTCGTTTTTGAAAAATAAACTTCGATTGTATTTCATTTTTTTCGTTAATTAACGCAACCTAACACTCTATTCTTTAATTAGCGTAATTTGACGTCTTTAATGAAAAATAAACTTAGAAATGCATATATACAATTACAACGCTTTACTTTCAGGTGCGATCATACCAGCACTAATGCACCGGATCCCATCAGAACTCCGCAGTTAAGCGTGCTTGGGCGAGAGTAGTACTAGGATGGGTGACCTCCTGGGAAGTCCTTGTGTTGCACCTCTTTTTGCCAAAATTTCGTGTTCGTTGCACCTCTTTTTGCCAAAATTTCGTGTTCTTTTTGTTAATTAGCGTAATTTTACGTCGTTTTTGAAAAATAAACTTCGATTGTATTTCATTTTTTTCGTTAATTAACGCAACCTAACTCTCTATTCTTTAATTAGCGTAATTTGACGTCTTTAATGAAAAATAAACTTAGAAATGCATATATACAATTACAACGCTTTACTTTCAGGTGCGATCATACCAGCACTAATGCACCGGATCCCATCAGAACTCCGCAGTTAAGCGTGCTTGGGCGAGAGTAGTACTAGGATGGGTGACCTCCTGGGAAGTCCTTGTGTTGCACCTCTTTTTGCCAAAATTTCGTGTTCTTTGCACCTCTTTTTGCCAAAATTTCGTGTTCTTTTTGTTAATTAGCGTAATTTTACGTCGTTTTTGAAAAATAAACTTCGATTGTATTTCATTTTTTTCGTTAATTAACGCAACCTAACTCTCTATTCTTTAATTAGCGTAATTTGACGTCTTTAATGAAAAATAAACTTAGAAATGCATATATACAATTACAACGCTTTACTTTCAGGTGCGATCATACCAGCACTAATGCACCGGATCCCATCAGAACTCCGCAGTTAAGCGTGCTTGGGCGAGAGTAGTACTAGGATGGGTGACCTCCTGGGAAGTCCTTGTGTTGCACCTCTTTTTGCCAAAATTTCGTGTTCTTTGCACCTCTTTTTGCCAAAATTTCGTGTTCTTTTTGTTGATTAGCGTAATTTTACGTCGTTTTTGAAAAATAAACTTCGATTGTATTTCATTTTTTTCGTTAATTAACGCAACCTAACACTCTATTCTTTAATTAGCGTAATTTGACGTCTTTAATGAAAAATAAACTTAGAAATGCATATATACAATTACAACGCTTTACTTTCAGGTGCGATCATACCAGCACTAATGCACCGGATCCCATCAGAACTCCGCAGTTAAGCGTGCTTGGGCGAGAGTAGTACTAGGATGGGTGACCTCCTGGGAAGTCCTTGTGTTGCACCTCTTTTTGCCAAAATTTCGTGTTCTTTGCACCTCTTTTTGCCAAAATTTCGTGTTCTTTTTGTTAATTAGCGTAATTTTACGTCGTTTTTGAAAAATAAACTTCGATTGTATTTCATTTTTTTCGTTAATTAACGCAACCTAACTCTCTATTCTTTAATTAGCGTAATTTGACGTCTTTAATGAAAAATAAACTTAGAAATGCATATATACAATTACAACGCTTTACTTTCAGGTGCGATCATACCAGCACTAATGCACCGAATCCCATCAGAACTCCGCAGTTAAGCGTGCTTGGGCGAGAGTAGTACTAGGAAGTCCTTGTGTTGCACCTCTTTTTGCCAAAATTTCGTGTTCTTTGCACCTCTTTTTGCCAAAATTTCGTGTTCTTTTTCTTAATTAGCGTAATTTTACGTCGTTTTTGAAAAATAAACTTCGATTGTATTTCATTTTTTTCGTTAATTAACGCAACCTAACACTCTATTCTTTAATTAGCGTAATTTGACGTCTTTAATGAAAAATAAACTTAGAAATGCATATATACAATTACAACGCTTTACTTTCAGGTGCGATCATACCAGCACTAATGCACCGGATCCCATCAGAACTCCGCAGTTAAGCGTGCTTGGGCGAGAGTAGTACTAGGATGGGTGACCTCCTGGGAAGTCCTTGTGTTGCACCTCTTTTTGCCAAAATTTCGTGTTCGTTGCACCTCTTTTTGCCAAAATTTCGTGTTCTTTTTGTTAATTAGCGTAATTTTACGTCGTTTTTGAAAAATAAACTTCGATTGTATTTCATTTTTTTCGTTAATTAACGCAACCTAACTCTCTATTCTTTAATTAGCGTAATTTGACGTCTTTAATGAAAAATAAACTTAGAAATGCATATATACAATTACAACGCTTTACTTTCAGGTGCGATCATACCAGCACTAATGCACCGGATCCCATCAGAACTCCGCAGTTAAGCGTGCTTGGGCGAGAGTAGTACTAGGATGGGTGACCTCCTGGGAAGTCCTTGTGTTGCACCTCTTTTTGCCAAAATTTCGTGTTCTTTGCACCTCTTTTTGCCAAAATTTCGTGTTCTTTTTGTTAATTAGCGTAATTTTACGTCGTTTTTGAAAAATAAACTTCGATTGTATTTCATTTTTTTCGTTAATTAACGCAACCTAACTCTCTATTCTTTAATTAGCGTAATTTGACGTCTTTAATGAAAAATAAACTTAGAAATGCATATATACAATTACAACGCTTTACTTTCAGGTGCGATCATACCAGCACTAATGCACCGGATCCCATCAGAACTCCGCAGTTAAGCGTGCTTGGGCGAGAGTAGTACTAGGATGGGTGACCTCCTGGGAAGTCCTTGTGTTGCACCTCTTTTTGCCAAAATTTCGTGTTCTTTGCACCTCTTTTTGCCAAAATTTCGTGTTCTTTTTGTTGATTAGCGTAATTTTACGTCGTTTTTGAAAAATAAACTTCGATTGTATTTCATTTTTTTCGTTAATTAACGCAACCTAACACTCTATTCTTTAATTAGCGTAATTTGACGTCTTTAATGAAAAATAAACTTAGAAATGCATATATACAATTACAACGCTTTACTTTCAGGTGCGATCATACCAGCACTAATGCACCGGATCCCATCAGAACTCCGCAGTTAAGCGTGCTTGGGCGAGAGTAGTACTAGGATGGGTGACCTCCTGGGAAGTCCTTGTGTTGCACCTCTTTTTGCCAAAATTTCGTGTTCTTTGCACCTCTTTTTGCCAAAATTTCGTGTTCTTTTTGTTGATTAGCGTAATTTTACGTCGTTTTTGAAAAATAAACTTCGATTGTATTTCATTTTTTTCGTTAATTAACGCAACCTAACTCTCTATTCTTTAATTAGCGTAATTTGACGTCTTTAATGAAAAATAAACTTAGAAATGCATATATACAATTACAACGCTTTACTTTCAGGTGCGATCATACCAGCACAAATGCACCGGATCCCATCAGAACTCCGCAGTTAAGCGTGCTTGGGCGAGAGTAGTACTAGGATGGGTGACCTCCTGGGAAGTCCTTGTGTTGCACCTCTTTTTGCCAAAATTTCGTGTTCTTTGCACCTCTTTTTGCCAAAATTTCGTGTTCTTTTTGTTAATTAGCGTAATTTTACGTCGTTTTTGAAAAATAAACTTCGATTGTATTTCATTTTTTTCGTTAATTAACGCAACCTAACTCTCTATTTTTTAATTAGCGTAATTTGACGTCTTTAATGAAAAATAAACTTAGAAATGCATATATACAATTACAACGCTTTACTTTCAGGTGCGATCATACCAGCACTAATGCACCGGATCCCATCAGAACTCCGCAGTTAAGCGTGCTTGGGCGAGAGTAGTACTAGGATGGGTGACCTCCTGGGAAGTCCTTGTGTTGCACCTCTTTTTGCCAAAATTTCGTGTTCTTTGCACCTCTTTTTGCCAAAATTTCGTGTTCTTTTTGTTAATTAGCGTAATTTTACGTCGTTTTTGAAAAATAAACTTCGATTGTATTTCATTTTTTTCGTTAATTAACGCAACCTAACACTCTATTCTTTAATTAGCGTAATTTGACGTCTTTAATGAAAAATAAACTTAGAAATGCATATATACAATTACAACGCTTTACTTTCAGGTGCGATCATACCAGCACTAATGCACCGGATCCCATCAGAACTCCGCAGTTAAGCGTGCTTGGGCGAGAGTAGTACTAGGATGGGTGACCTCCTGGGAAGTCCTTGTGTTGCACCTCTTTTTGCCAAAATTCCGTGTTCTTTGCACCTCTTTTTGCCAAAATTTCGTGTTCTTTTTGTTAATTAGCGTAATTTTACGTCGTTTTTGAAAAATAAACTTCGATTGTATTTCATTTTTTTCGTTAATTAACGCAACCTAACACTCTATTCTTTAATTAGCGTAATTTGACGTCTTTAATGAAAAATAAACTTAGAAATGCATATATACAATTACAACGCTTTACTTTCAGGTGCGATCATACCAGCACTAATGCACCGGATCCCATCAGAACTCCGCAGTTAAGCGTGCTTGGGCGAGAGTAGTACTAGGATGGGTGACCTCCTGGGAAGTCCTTGTGTTGCACCTCTTTTTGCCAAAATTTCGTGTTCTTTGCACCTCTTTTTGCCAAAATTTCGTGTTCTTTTTGTTAATTAGCGTAATTTTACGTCGTTTTTGAAAAATAAACTTCGATTGTATTTCATTTTTTTCGTTAATTAACGCAACCTAACACTCTATTCTTTAATTAGCGTAATTTGACGTCTTTAATGAAAAATAAACTTAGAAATGCATATATACAATTACAACGCTTTACTTTCAGGTGCGATCATACCAGCACTAATGCACCGGATCCCATCAGAACTCCGCAGTTAAGCGTGCTTGGGCGAGAGTAGTACTAGGATGGGTGACCTCCTGGGAAGTCCTTGTGTTGCACCTCTTTTTGCCAAAATTCCGTGTTCTTTGCACCTCTTTTTGCCAAAATTTCGTGTTCTTTTTGTTAATTAGCGTAATTTTACGTCGTTTTTGAAAAATAAACTTCGATTGTATTTCATTTTTTTCGTTAATTAACGCAACCTAACACTCTATTCTTTAATTAGCGTAATTTGACGTCTTTAATGAAAAATAAACTTAGAAATGCATATATACAATTACAACGCTTTACTTTCAGGTGCGATCATACCAGCACTAATGCACCGGATCCCATCAGAACTCCGCAGTTAAGCGTGCTTGGGCGAGAGTAGTACTAGGATGGGTGACCTCCTGGGAAGTCCTTGTGTTGCACCTCTTTTTGCCAAAATTCCGTGTTCTTTGCACCTCTTTTTGCCAAAATTTCGTGTTCTTTTTGTTAATTAGCGTAATTTTACGTCGTTTTTGAAAAATAAACTTCGATTGTATTTCATTTTTTTCGTTAATTAACGCAACCTAACACTCTATTCTTTAATTAGCGTAATTTGACGTCTTTAATGAAAAATAAACTTAGAAATGCATATATACAATTACAACGCTTTACTTTCAGGTGCGATCATACCAGCACTAATGCACCGGATCCCATCAGAACTCCGCAGTTAAGCGTGCTTGGGCGAGAGTAGTACTAGGATGGGTGACCTCCTGGGAAGTCCTTGTGTTGCACCTCTTTTTGCCAAAATTTCGTGTTCTTTGCACCTCTTTTTGCCAAAATTTCGTGTTCTTTTTGTTAATTAGCGTAATTTTACGTCGTTTTTGAAAAATAAACTTCGATTGTATTTCATTTTTTTCGTTAATTAACGCAACCTAACACTCTATTCTTTAATTAGCGTAATTTGACGTCTTTAATGAAAAATAAACTTAGAAATGCATATATACAATTACAACGCTTTACTTTCAGGTGCGATCATACCAGCACTAATGCACCGGATCCCATCAGAACTCCGCAGTTAAGCGTGCTTGGGCGAGAGTAGTACTAGGATGGGTGACCTCCTGGGAAGTCCTTGTGTTGCACCTCTTTTTGCCAAAATTTCGTGTTCTTTGCACCTCTTTTTGCCAAAATTTCGTGTTCTTTTTGTTAATTAGCGTAATTTTACGTCGTTTTTGAAAAATAAACTTCGATTGTATTTCATTTTTTTCGTTAATTAACGCAACCTAACACTCTATTCTTTAATTAGCGTAATTTGACGTCTTTAATGAAAAATAAACTTAGAAATGCATATATACAATTACAACGCTTTACTTTCAGGTGCGATCATACCAGCACTAATGCACCGGATCCCATCAGAACTCCGCAGTTAAGCGTGCTTGGGCGAGAGTAGTACTAGGATGGGTGACCTCCTGGGAAGTCCTTGTGTTGCACCTCTTTTTGCCAAAATTTCGTGTTCTTTGCACCTCTTTTTGCCAAAATTTCGTGTTCTTTTTGTTAATTAGCGTAATTTTACGTCGTTTTTGAAAAATAAACTTCGATTGTATTTCATTTTTTTCGTTAATTAACGCAACCTAACTCTCTATTCTTTAATTAGCGTAATTTGACGTCTTTAATGAAAAATAAACTTAGAAATGCATATATACAATTACAACGCTTTACTTTCAGGTGCGATCATACCAGCACTAATGCACCGGATCCCATCAGAACTCCGCAGTTAAGCGTGCTTGGGCGAGAGTAGTACTAGGATGGGTGACCTCCTGGGAAGTCCTTGTGTTGCACCTCTTTTTGCCAAAATTTAGTGTTCTTTGCACCTCTTTTTGCCAAAATTTCGTGTTCTTTTTGTTAATTAGCGTAATTTTACGTCGTTTTTGAAAATAAACTTCGATTGTATTTCATTTTTTTCGTTAATTAACGCAACCTAACACTCTATTCTTTAATTAGCGTAATTTGACGTCTTTAATGAAAAATAAACTTAGAAATGCATATATACAATTACAACGCTTTACTTTCAGGTGCGATCATACCAGCACTAATGCACCGGATCCCATCAGAACTCCGCAGTTAAGCGTGCTTGGGCGAGAGTAGTACTAGGATGGGTGACCTCCTGGGAAGTCCTTGTGTTGCACCTCTTTTTGCCAAAATTTCGTGTTCTTTGCACCTCTTTTTGCCAAAATTTCGTGTTCTTTTTGTTAATTAGCGTAATTTTACGTCGTTTTTGAAAAATAAACTTCGATTGTATTTCATTTTTTTCGTTAATTAACGCAACCTAACACTCTATTCTTTAATTAGCGTAATTTGACGTCTTTAATGAAAAATAAACTTAGAAATGCATATATACAATTACAACGCTTTACTTTCAGGTGCGATCATACCAGCACTAATGCACCGGATCCCATCAGAACTCCGCAGTTAAGCGTGCTTGGGCGAGAGTAGTACTAGGATGGGTGACCTCCTGGGAAGTCCTTGTGTTGCACCTCTTTTTGCCAAAATTTCGTGTTCTTTGCACCTCTTTTTGCCAAAATTTCGTGTTCTTTTTGTTAATTAGCGTAATTTTACGTCGTTTTTGAAAAATAAACTTCGATTGTATTTCATTTTTTTCGTTAATTAACGCAACCTAACACTCTATTCTTTAATTAGCGTAATTTGACGTCTTTAATGAAAAATAAACTTAGAAATGCATATATACAATTACAACGCTTTACTTTCAGGTGCGATCATACCAGCACTAATGCACCGGATCCCATCAGAACTCCGCAGTTAAGCGTGCTTGGGCGAGAGTAGTACTAGGATGGGTGACCTCCTGGGAAGTCCTTGTGTTGCACCTCTTTTTGCCAAAATTTCGTGTTCTTTGCACCTCTTTTTGCCAAAATTTCGTGTTCTTTTTGTTAATTAGCGTAATTTTACGTCGTTTTTGAAAAATAAACTTCGATTGTATTTCATTTTTTTCGTTAATTAACGCAACCTAACTCTCTATTCTTTAATTAGCGTAATTTGACGTCTTTAATGAAAAATAAACTTAGAAATGCATATATACAATTACAACGCTTTACTTTCAGGTGCGATCATACCAGCACTAATGCACCGGATCCCATCAGAACTCCGCAGTTAAGCGTGCTTGGGCGAGAGTAGTACTAGGATGGGTGACCTCCTGGGAAGTCCTTGTGTTGCACCTCTTTTTGCCAAAATTTCGTGTTCTTTGCACCTCTTTTTGCCAAAATTTCGTGTTCTTTTTGTTAATTAGCGTAATTTTACGTCGTTTTTGAAAATAAACTTCGATTGTATTTCATTTTTTTCGTTAATTAACGCAACCTAACACTCTATTCTTTAATTAGCGTAATTTGACGTCTTTAATGAAAAATAAACTTAGAAATGCATATATACAATTACAACGCTTTACTTTCAGGTGCGATCATACCAGCACTAATGCACCGGATCCCATCAGAACTCCGCAGTTAAGCGTGCTTGGGCGAGAGTAGTACTAGGATGGGTGACCTCCTGGGAAGTCCTTGTGTTGCACCTCTTTTTGCCAAAATTTCGTGTTCTTTGCACCTCTTTTTGCCAAAATTTCGTGTTCTTTTTGTTAATTAGCGTAATTTTACGTCGTTTTTGAAAAATAAACTTCGATTGTATTTCATTTTTTTCGTTAATTAACGCAACCTAACACTCTATTCTTTAATTAGCGTAATTTGACGTCTTTAATGAAAAATAAACTTAGAAATGCATATATACAATTACAACGCTTTACTTTCAGGTGCGATCATACCAGCACTAATGCACCGGATCCCATCAGAACTCCGCAGTTAAGCGTGCTTGGGCGAGAGTAGTACTAGGATGGGTGACCTCCTGGGAAGTCCTTGTGTTGCACCTCTTTTTGCCAAAATTTCGTGTTCTTTGCACCTCTTTTTGCCAAAATTTCGTGTTCTTTTTGTTAATTAGCGTAATTTTACGTCGTTTTTGAAAAATAAACTTCGATTGTATTTCATTTTTTTCGTTAATTAACGCAACCTAACACTCTATTCTTTAATTAGCGTAATTTGACGTCTTTAATGAAAAATAAACTTAGAAATGCATATATACAATTACAACGCTTTACTTTCAGGTGCGATCATACCAGCACTAATGCACCGGATCCCATCAGAACTCCGCAGTTAAGCGTGCTTGGGCGAGAGTAGTACTAGGATGGGTGACCTCCTGGGAAGTCCTTGTGTTGCACCTCTTTTTGCCAAAATTTCGTGTTCTTTGCACCTCTTTTTGCCAAAATTTCGTGTTCTTTTTGTTAATTAGCGTAATTTTACGTCGTTTTTGAAAAATAAACTTCGATTGTATTTCATTTTTTTCGTTAATTAACGCAACCTAACACTCTATTCTTTAATTAGCGTAATTTGACGTCTTTAATGAAAAATAAACTTAGAAATGCATATATACAATTACAACGCTTTACTTTCAGGTGCGATCATACCAGCACTAATGCACCGGATCCCATCAGAACTCCGCAGTTAAGCGTGCTTGGGCGAGAGTAGTACTAGGATGGGTGACCTCCTGGGAAGTCCTTGTGTTGCACCTCTTTTTGCCAAAATTTCGTGTTCTTTGCACCTCTTTTTGCCAAAATTTCGTGTTCTTTTTGTTAATTAGCGTAATTTTACGTCGTTTTTGAAAAATAAACTTCGATTGTATTTCATTTTTTTCGTTAATTAACGCAACCTAACTCTCTATTCTTTAATTAGCGTAATTTGACGTCTTTAATGAAAAATAAACTTAGAAATGCATATATACAATTACAACGCTTTACTTTCAGGTGCGATCATACCAGCACTAATGCACCGGATCCCATCAGAACTCCGCAGTTAAGCGTGCTTGGGCGAGAGTAGTACTAGGATGGGTGACCTCCTGGGAAGTCCTTGTGTTGCACCTCTTTTTGCCAAAATTTCGTGTTCTTTGCACCTCTTTTTGCCAAAATTTCGTGTTCTTTTTGTTAATTAGCGTAATTTTACGTCGTTTTTGAAAATAAACTTCGATTGTATTTCATTTTTTTCGTTAATTAACGCAACCTAACACTCTATTCTTTAATTAGCGTAATTTGACGTCTTTAATGAAAAATAAACTTAGAAATGCATATATACAATTACAACGCTTTACTTTCAGGTGCGATCATACCAGCACTAATGCACCGGATCCCATCAGAACTCCGCAGTTAAGCGTGCTTGGGCGAGAGTAGTACTAGGATGGGTGACCTCCTGGGAAGTCCTTGTGTTGCACCTCTTTTTGCCAAAATTTCGTGTTCTTTGCACCTCTTTTTGCCAAAATTTCGTGTTCTTTTTGTTAATTAGCGTAATTTTACGTCGTTTTTGAAAAATAAACTTCGATTGTATTTCATTTTTTTCGTTAATTAACGCAACCTAACACTCTATTCTTTAATTAGCGTAATTTGACGTCTTTAATGAAAAATAAACTTAGAAATGCATATATACAATTACAACGCTTTACTTTCAGGTGCGATCATACCAGCACTAATGCACCGGATCCCATCAGAACTCCGCAGTTAAGCGTGCTTGGGCGAGAGTAGTACTAGGATGGGTGACCTCCTGGGAAGTCCTTGTGTTGCACCTCTTTTTGCCAAAATTTCGTGTTCTTTGCACCTCTTTTTGCCAAAATTTCGTGTTCTTTTTGTTAATTAGCGTAATTTTACGTCGTTTTTGAAAAATAAACTTCGATTGTATTTCATTTTTTTCGTTAATTAACGCAACCTAACACTCTATTCTTTAATTAGCGTAATTTGACGTCTTTAATGAAAAATAAACTTAGAAATGCATATATACAATTACAACGCTTTACTTTCAGGTGCGATCATACCAGCACTAATGCACCGGATCCCATCAGAACTCCGCAGTTAAGCGTGCTTGGGCGAGAGTAGTACTAGGATGGGTGACCTCCTGGGAAGTCCTTGTGTTGCACCTCTTTTTGCCAAAATTTCGTGTTCTTTGCACCTCTTTTTGCCAAAATTTCGTGTTCTTTTTGTTAATTAGCGTAATTTTACGTCGTTTTTGAAAAATAAACTTCGATTGTATTTCATTTTTTTCGTTAATTAACGCAACCTAACACTCTATTCTTTAATTAGCGTAATTTGACGTCTTTAATGAAAAATAAACTTAGAAATGCATATATACAATTACAACGCTTTACTTTCAGGTGCGATCATACCAGCACTAATGCACCGGATCCCATCAGAACTCCGCAGTTAAGCGTGCTTGGGCGAGAGTAGTACTAGGATGGGTGACCTCCTGGGAAGTCCTTGTGTTGCACCTCTTTTTGCCAAAATTTCGTGTTCTTTGCACCTCTTTTTGCCAAAATTTCGTGTTCTTTTTGTTAATTAGCGTAATTTTACGTCGTTTTTGAAAAATAAACTTCGATTGTATTTCATTTTTTTCGTTAATTAACGCAACCTAACACTCTATTCTTTAATTAGCGTAATTTGACGTCTTTAATGAAAAATAAACTTAGAAATGCATATATACAATTACAACGCTTTACTTTCAGGTGCGATCATACCAGCACTAATGCATCGGATCCCATCAGAACTCCGCAGTTAAGCGTGCTTGGGCGAGAGTAGTACTAGGATGGGTGACCTCCTGGGAAGTCCTTGTGTTGCACCTCTTTTTGCCAAAATTTCGTGTTCTTTGCACCTCTTTTTGCCAAAATTTCGTGTTCTTTTTGTTAATTAGCGTAATTTTACGTCGTTTTTGAAAAATAAACTTCGATTGTATTTCATTTTTTTCGTTAATTAACGCAACCTAACTCTCTATTCTTTAATTAGCGTAATTTGACGTCTTTAATGAAAAATAAACTTAGAAATGCATATATACAATTACAACGCTTTACTTTCAGGTGCGATCATACCAGCACTAATGCACCGGATCCCATCAGAACTCCGCAGTTAAGCGTGCTTGGGCGAGAGTAGTACTAGGATGGGTGACCTCCTGGGAAGTCCTTGTGTTGCACCTCTTTTTGCCAAAATTTCGTGTTCTTTGCACCTCTTTTTGCCAAAATTTCGTGTTCTTTTTGTTAATTAGCGTAATTTTACGTCGTTTTTGAAAAATAAACTTCGATTGTATTTCATTTTTTTCGTTAATTAACGCAACCTAACACTCTATTCTTTAATTAGCGTAATTTGACGTCTTTAATGAAAAATAAACTTAGAAATGCATATATACAATTACAACGCTTTACTTTCAGGTGCGATCATCCCAGCACTAATGCACCGGATCCCATCAGAACTCCGCAGTTAAGCGTGCTTGGGCGAGAGTAGTACTAGGATGGGTGACCTCCTGGGAAGTCCTTGTGTTGCACCTCTTTTTGCCAAAATTTCGTGTTCTTTGCACCTCTTTTTGCCAAAATTTCGTGTTCTTTTTGTTAATTAGCGTAATTTTACGTCGTTTTTGAAAAATAAACTTCGATTGTATTTCATTTTTTTCGTTAATTAACGCAACCTAACTCTCTATTCTTTAATTAGCGTAATTTGACGTCTTTAATGAAAAATAAACTTAGAAATGCATATATACAATTACAACGCTTTACTTTCAGGTGCGATCATACCAGCACTAATGCACCGGATCCCATCAGAACTCCGCAGTTAAGCGTGCTTGGGCGAGAGTAGTACTAGGATGGGTGACCTCCTGGGAAGTCCTTGTGTTGCACGGGTGACCTCCTGGGAAGTCCTTGTGTTGCACCTCTTTTTGCCAAAATTTCGTGTTCTTTGCACCTCTTTTTGCCAAAATTTCGTGTTCTTTTTGTTAATTAGCGTAATTTTACGTCGTTTTTGAAAAATAAACTTCGATTGTATTTCATTTTTTTCGTTAATTAACGCAACCTAACTCTCTATTCTTTAATTAGCGTAATTTGACGTCTTTAATGAAAAATAAACTTAGAAATGCATATATACAATTACAACGCTTTACTTTCAGGTGCGATCATACCAGCACTAATGCACCGGATCCCATCAGAACTCCGCAGTTAAGCGTGCTTGGGCGAGAGTAGTACTAGGATGGGTGACCTCCTGGGAAGTCCTTGTGTTGCACCTCTTTTTGCCAAAATTTCGTGTTCTTTGCACCTCTTTTTGCCAAAATTTCGTGTTCTTTTTGTTAATTAGCGTAATTTTACGTCGTTTTTGAAAAATAAACTTCGATTGTATTTCATTTTTTTCGTTAATTAACGCAACCTAACACTCTATTCTTTAATTAGCGTAATTTGACGTCTTTAATGAAAAATAAACTTAGAAATGCATATATACAATTACAACGCTTTACTTTCAGGTGCGATCATACCAGCACTAATGCACCGGATCCCATCAGAACTCCGCAGTTAAGCGTGCTTGGGCGAGAGTAGTACTAGGATGGGTGACCTCCTGGGAAGTCCTTGTGTTGCACCTCTTTTTGCCAAAATTTCGTGTTCTTTGCACCTCTTTTTGCCAAAATTTCGTGTTCTTTTTGTTAATTAGCGTAATTTTACGTCGTTTTTGAAAAATAAACTTCGATTGTATTTCATTTTTTTCGTTAATTAACGCAACCTAACACTCTATTCTTTAATTAGCGTAATTTGACGTCTTTAATGAAAAATAAACTTAGAAATGCATATATACAATTACAACGCTTTACTTTCAGGTGCGATCATACCAGCACTAATGCACCGGATCTCATCAGAACTCCGCAGTTAAGCGTGCTTGGGCGAGAGTAGTACTAGGATGGGTGACCTCCTGGGAAGTCCTTGTGTTGCACCTCTTTTTGCCAAAATTTCGTGTTCTTTGCACCTCTTTTTGCCAAAATTTCGTGTTCTTTTTGTTAATTAGCGTAATTTTACGTCGTTTTTGAAAAATAAACTTCGATTGTATTTCATTTTTTTCGTTAATTAACGCAACCTAACACTCTATTCTTTAATTAGCGTAATTTGACGTCTTTAATGAAAA
This sequence comes from Medicago sativa, assembly GCF_051527215.1. Taxonomy (NCBI): domain Eukaryota; kingdom Viridiplantae; phylum Streptophyta; class Magnoliopsida; order Fabales; family Fabaceae; genus Medicago; species Medicago sativa. The sequence continues at coordinate 31,679,098 of NC_140752.1, read as the reverse complement.
ATAAACTTAGAAATGCATATATACAATTATAACGCTTTACTTTCAGGTGCGATCATACCAGCACTAATGCACCGGATCCCATCAGAACTCCGCAGTTAAGCGTGCTTGGGCGAGAGTAGTACTAGGATGGGTGACCTCCTGGGAAGTCCTTGTGTTGCACCTCTTTTTGCCAAAATTTCGTGTTCTTTGCACCTCTTTTTGCCAAAATTTCGTGTTCTTTTTGTTAATTAGCGTAATTTTACGTCGTTTTTGAAAAATAAACTTCGATTGTATTTCATTTTTTTCGTTAATTAACGCAACCTAACTCTCTATTCTTTAATTAGCGTAATTTGACGTCTTTAATGAAAAATAAACTTAGAAATGCATATATACAATTACAACGCTTTACTTTCAGGTGCGATCATACCAGCACTAATGCACCGGATCCCATCAGAACTCCGCAGTTAAGCGTGCTTGGGCGAGTGTAGTACTAGGATGGGTGACCTCCTGGGAAGTCCTTGTGTTGCACCTCTTTTTGCCAAAATTTCGTGTTCTTTGCACCTCTTTTTGCCAAAATTTCGTGTTCTTTTTGTTAATTAGCGTAATTTTACGTCGTTTTTGAAAAATAAACTTCGATTGTATTTCATTTTTTTCGTTAATTAACGCAACCTAACTCTCTATTCTTTAATTAGCGTAATTTGACGTCTTTAATGAAAAATAAACTTAGAAATGCATATATACAATTACAACGCTTTACTTTCAGGTGCGATCATACCAGCACTAATGCACCGGATCCCATCAGAACTCCGCAGTTAAGCGTGCTTGGGCGAGAGTAGTACTAGGATGGGTGACCTCCTGGGAAGTCCTTGTGTTGCACCTCTTTTTGCCAAAATTTCGTGTTCTTTGCACCTCTTTTTGCCAAAATTTCGTGTTCTTTTTGTTAATTAGCGTAATTTTACGTCGTTTTTGAAAAATAAACTTCGATTGTATTTCATTTTTTTCGTTAATTAACGCAACCTAACACTCTATTCTTTAATTAGCGTAATTTGACGTCTTTAATGAAAAATAAACTTAGAAATGCATATATACAATTACAACGCTTTACTTTCAGGTGCGATCATACCAGCACTAATGCACCGGATCCCATCAGAACTCCGCAGTTAAGCGTGCTTGGGCGAGAGTAGTACTAGGATGGGTGACCTCCTGGGAAGTACTTGTGTTGCACCTCTTTTTGCCAAAATTTCGTGTTCTTTGCACCTCTTTTTGCCAAAATTTCGTGTTCTTTTTGTTAATTAGCGTAATTTTACGTCGTTTTTGAAAAATAAACTTCGATTGTATTTCATTTTTTTCGTTAATTAACGCAACCTAACACTCTATTCTTTAATTAGCGTAATTTGACGTCTTTAATGAAAAATAAACTTAGAAATGCATATATACAATTACAACGCTTTACTTTCAGGTGCGATCATACCAGCACTAATGCACCGGATCCCATCAGAACTCCGCAGTTAAGCGTGCTTGGGCGAGAGTAGTACTAGGATGGGTGACCTCCTGGGAAGTCCTTGTGTTGCACCTCTTTTTGCCAAAATTTCGTGTTCTTTGCACCTCTTTTTGCCAAAATTTCGTGTTCTTTTTGTTAATTAGCGTAATTTTACGTCGTTTTTGAAAAATAAACTTCGATTGTATTTCATTTTTTTCGTTAATTAACGCAACCTAACTCTCTATTCTTTAATTAGCGTAATTTGACGTCTTTAATGAAAAATAAACTTAGAAATGCATATATACAATTACAACGCTTTACTTTCAGGTGCGATCATACCAGCACTAATGCACCGGATCCCATCAGAACTCCGCAGTTAAGCGTGCTTGGGCGAGAGTAGTACTAGGATGGGTGACCTCCTGGGAAGTCCTTGTGTTGCACCTCTTTTTGCCAAAATTTCGTGTTCTTTGCACCTCTTTTTGCCAAAATTTCGTGTTCTTTTTGTTAATTAGCGTAATTTTACGTCGTTTTTGAAAAATAAACTTCGATTGTATTTCATTTTTTTCGTTAATTAACGCAACCTAACACTCTATTCTTTAATTAGCGTAATTTGACGTCTTTAATGAAAAATAAACTTAGAAATGCATATATACAATTACAACGCTTTACTTTCAGGTGCGATCATACCAGCACTAATGCACCGGATCCCATCAGAACTCCGCAGTTAAGCGTGCTTGGGCGAGAGTAGTACTAGGATGGGTGACCTCCTGGGAAGTCCTTGTGTTGCACATCTTTTTGCCAAAATTTCGTGTTCTTTGCACCTCTTTTTGCCAAAATTTCGTGTTCTTTTTGTTAATTAGCGTAATTTTACGTCGTTTTTGAAAAATAAACTTCGATTGTATTTCATTTTTTTCGTTAATTAACGCAACCTAACACTCTATTCTTTAATTAGCGTAATTTGACGTCTTTAATGAAAAATAAACTTAGAAATGCATATATACAATTACAACGCTTTACTTTCAGGTGCGATCATACCAGCACTAATGCACCGGATCCCATCAGAACTTCGCAGTTAAGCGTGCTTGGGCGAGAGTAGTACTAGGATGGGTGACCTCCTGGGAAGTCCTTGTGTTGCACCTCTTTTTGCCAAAATTTCGTGTTCTTTGCACCTCTTTTTGCCAAAATTTCGTGTTCTTTTTGTTAATTAGCGTAATTTTACGTCGTTTTTGAAAAATAAACTTCGATTGTATTTCATTTTTTTCGTTAATTAACGCAACCTAACTCTCTATTCTTTAATTAGCGTAATTTGACGTCTTTAATGAAAAATAAACTTAGAAATGCATATATACAATTACAACGCTTTACTTTCAGGTGCGATCATACCAGCACTAATGCACCGGATCCCATCAGAACTCCGCAGTTAAGCGTGCTTGGGCGAGAGTAGTACTAGGATGGGTGACCTCCTGGGAAGTCCTTGTGTTGCACCTCTTTTTGCCAAAATTTCGTGTTCTTTGCACCTCTTTTTGCCAAAATTTCGTGTTCTTTTTGTTAATTAGCGTAATTTTACGTCGTTTTTGAAAAATAAACTTCGATTGTATTTCATTTTTTTCGTTAATTAACGCAACCTAACTCTCTATTCTTTAATTAGCGTAATTTGACGTCTTTAATGAAAAATAAACTTAGAAATGCATATATACAATTACAACGCTTTACTTTCAGGTGCGATCATACCAGCACTAATGCACCGGATCCCATCAGAACTCCGCAGTTAAGCGTGCTTGGGCGAGAGTAGTACTAGGATGGGTGACCTCCTGGGAAGTCCTTGTGTTGCACCTCTTTTTGCCAAAATTTCGTGTTCTTTGCACCTCTTTTTGCCAAAATTTCGTGTTCTTTTTGTTAATTAGCGTAATTTTACGTCGTTTTTGAAAAATAAACTTCGATTGTATTTCATTTTTTTCGTTAATTAACGCAACCTAACACTCTATTCTTTAATTAGCGTAATTTGACGTCTTTAATGAAAAATAAACTTAGAAATGCATATATACAATTACAACGCTTTACTTTCAGGTGCGATCATACCAGCACTAATGCACCGGATCCCATCAGAACTCCGCAGTTAAGCGTGCTTGGGCGAGAGTAGTACTAGGATGGGTGACCTCCTGGGAAGTCCTTGTGTTGCACCTCTTTTTGCCAAAATTTCGTGTTCTTTGCACCTCTTTTTGCCAAAATTTCGTGTTCTTTTTGTTAATTAGCGTAATTTTACGTCGTTTTTGAAAAATAAACTTCGATTGTATTTCATTTTTTTCGTTAATTAACGCAACCTAACTCTCTATTCTTTAATTAGCGTAATTTGACGTCTTTAATGAAAAATAAACTTAGAAATGCATATATACAATTACAACGCTTTACTTTCAGGTACGATCATACCAGCACTAATGCACCGGATCCCATCAGAACTCCGCAGTTAAGCGTGCTTGGGCGAGAGTAGTACTAGGATGGGTGACCTCCTGGGAAGTCCTTGTGTTGCACGGGTGACCTCCTGGGAAGTCCTTGTGTTGCACCTCTTTTTGCCAAAATTTCGTGTTCTTTGCACCTCTTTTTGCCAAAATTTCGTGTTCTTTTTGTTAATTAGCGTAATTTTACGTCGTTTTTGAAAAATAAACTTCGATTGTATTTCATTTTTTTCGTTAATTAACGCAACCTAACACTCTATTCTTTAATTAGCGTAATTTGACGTCTTTAATGAAAAATAAACTTAGAAATGCATATATACAATTACAACGCTTTACTTTCAGGTGCGATCATACCAGCACTAATGCACCGGATCCCATCAGAACTCCGCAGTTAAGCGTGCTTGGGCGAGAGTAGTACTAGGATGGGTGACCTCCTGGGAAGTCCTTGTGTTGCACCTCTTTTTGCCAAAATTTCGTGTTCTTTGCACCTCTTTTTGCCAAAATTTCGTGTTCTTTTTGTTAATTAGCGTAATTTTACGTCGTTTTTGAAAAATAAACTTCGATTGTATTTCATTTTTTTCGTTAATTAACGCAACCTAACTCTCTATTCTTTAATTAGCGTAATTTGACGTCTTTAATGAAAAATAAACTTAGAAATGCATATATACAATTACAACGCTTTACTTTCAGGTGCGATCATACCAGCACTAATGCACCGGATCCCATCAGAACTCCGCAGTTAAGCGTGCTTGGGCGAGAGTAGTACTAGGATGGGTGACCTCCTGGGAAGTCCTTGTGTTGCACCTCTTTTTGCCAAAATTTCGTGTTCTTTGCACCTCTTTTTGCCAAAATTTCGTGTTCTTTTTGTTAATTAGCGTAATTTTACGTCGTTTTTGAAAAATAAACTTCGATTGTATTTCATTTTTTTCGTTAATTAACGCAACCTAACACTCTATTCTTTAATTAGCGTAATTTGACGTCTTTAATGAAAAATAAACTTAGAAATGCATATATACAATTACAACGCTTTACTTTCAGGTGCGATCATACCAGCACTAATGCACCGGATCCCATCAGAACTCCGCAGTTAAGCGTGCTTGGGCGAGAGTAGTACTAGGATGGGTGACCTCCTGGGAAGTCCTTGTGTTGCACCTCTTTTTGCCAAAATTTCGTGTTCTTTGCACCTCTTTTTGCCAAAATTTCGTGTTCTTTTTGTTAATTAGCGTAATTTTACGTCGTTTTTGAAAAATAAACTTCGATTGTATTTCATTTTTTTCGTTAATTAACGCAACCTAACTCTCTATTCTTTAATTAGCGTAATTTGACGTCTTTAATGAAAAATAAACTTAGAAATGCATATATACAATTACAACGCTTTACTTTCAGGTGCGATCATACCAGCACTAATGCACCGGATCCCATCAGAACTCCGCAGTTAAGCGTGCTTGGGCGAGAGTAGTACTAGGATGGGTGACCTCCTGGGAAGTCCTTGTGTTGCACGGGTGACCTCCTGGGAAGTCCTTGTGTTGCACCTCTTTTTGCCAAAATTTCGTGTTCTTTGCACCTCTTTTTGCCAAAATTTCGTGTTCTTTTTGTTAATTAGCGTAATTTTACGTCGTTTTTGAAAAATAAACTTCGATTGTATTTCATTTTTTTCGTTAATTAACGCAACCTAACACTCTATTCTTTAATTAGCGTAATTTGACGTCTTTAATGAAAAATAAACTTAGAAATGCATATATACAATTACAACGCTTTACTTTCAGGTGCGATCATACCAGCACTAATGCACCGGATCCCATCAGAACTCCGCAGTTAAGCGTGCTTGGGCGAGAGTAGTACTAGGATGGGTGACCTCCTGGGAAGTCCTTGTGTTGCACCTCTTTTTGCCAAAATTTCGTGTTCTTTGCACCTCTTTTTGCCAAAATTTCGTGTTCTTTTTGTTAATTAGCGTAATTTTACGTCGTTTTTGAAAAATAAACTTCGATTGTATTTCATTTTTTTTGTTAATTAACGCAACCTAACTCTCTATTCTTTAATTAGCGTAATTTGACGTCTTTAATGAAAAATAAACTTAGAAATGCATATATACAATTACAACGCTTTACTTTCAGGTGCGATCATACCAGCACTAATGCACCGGATCCCATCAGAACTCCGCAGTTAAGCGTGCTTGGGCGAGAGTAGTACTAGGATGGGTGACCTCCTGGGAAGTCCTTGTGTTGCACCTCTTTTTGCCAAAATTTCGTGTTCTTTGCACCTCTTTTTGCCAAAATTTCGTGTTCTTTTTGTTAATTAGCGTAATTTTACGTCGTTTTTGAAAAATAAACTTCGATTGTATTTCATTTTTTTCGTTAATTAACGCAACCTAACACTCTATTCTTTAATTAGCGTAATTTGACGTCTTTAATGAAAAATAAACTTAGAAATGCATATATACAATTACAACGCTTTACTTTCAGGTGCGATCATACCAGCACTAATGCACCGGATCCCATCAGAACTCCGCAGTTAAGCGTGCTTGGGCGAGAGTAGTACTAGGATGGGTGACCTCCTGGGAAGTCCTTGTGTTGCACCTCTTTTTGCCAAAATTTCGTGTTCTTTGCACCTCTTTTTGCCAAAATTTCGTGTTCTTTTTGTTAATTAGCGTAATTTTACGTCGTTTTTGAAAAATAAACTTCGATTGTATTTCATTTTTTTCGTTAATTAACGCAACCTAACTCTCTATTCTTTAATTAGCGTAATTTGACGTCTTTAATGAAAAATAAACTTAGAAATGCATATATACAATTACAACGCTTTACTTTCAGGTGCGATCATACCAGCACTAATGCACCGGATCCCATCAGAACTCCGCAGTTAAGCGTGCTTGGGCGAGAGTAGTACTAGGATGGGTGACCTCCTGGGAAGTCCTTGTGTTGCACGGGTGACCTCCTGGGAAGTCCTTGTGTTGCACCTCTTTTTGCCAAAATTTCGTGTTCTTTGCACCTCTTTTTGCCAAAATTTCGTGTTCTTTTTGTTAATTAGCGTAATTTTACGTCGTTTTTGAAAAATAAACTTCGATTGTATTTCATTTTTTTCGTTAATTAACGCAACCTAACTCTCTATTCTTTAATTAGCGTAATTTGACGTCTTTAATGAAAAATAAACTTAGAAATGCATATATACAATTACAACGCTTTACTTTCAGGTGCGATCATACCAGCACTAATGCACCGGATCCCATCAGAACTCCGCAGTTAAGCGTGCTTGGGCGAGAGTAGTACTAGGATGGGTGACCTCCTGGGAAGTCCTTGTGTTGCACCTCTTTTTGCCAAAATTTCGTGTTCTTTGCACCTCTTTTTGCCAAAATTTCGTGTTCTTTTTGTTAATTAGCGTAATTTTACGTCGTTTTTGAAAAATAAACTTCGATTGTATTTCATTTTTTTCGTTAATTAACGCAACCTAACACTCTATTCTTTAATTAGCGTAATTTGACGTCTTTAATGAAAAATAAACTTAGAAATGCATATATACAATTACAACGCTTTACTTTCAGGTGCGATCATACCAGCACTAATGCACCGGATCCCATCAGAACTCCGCAGTTAAGCGTGCTTGGGCGAGAGTAGTACTAGGATGGGTGACCTCCTGGGAAGTCCTTGTGTTGCACCTCTTTTTGCCAAAATTTCGTGTTCTTTGCACCTCTTTTTGCCAAAATTTCGTGTTCTTTTTGTTAATTAGCGTAATTTTACGTCGTTTTTGAAAAATAAACTTCGATTGTATTTCATTTTTTTCGTTAATTAACGCAACCTAACTCTCTATTCTTTAATTAGCGTAATTTGACGTCTTTAATGAAAAATAAACTTAGAAATGCATATATACAATTACAACGCTTTACTTTCAGGTGCGATCATACCAGCACTAATGCACCGGATCCCATCAGAACTCCGCAGTTAAGCGTGCTTGGGCGAGAGTAGTACTAGGATGGGTGACCTCCTGGGAAGTCCTTGTGTTGCACGGGTGACCTCCTGGGAAGTCCTTGTGTTGCACCTCTTTTTGCCAAAATTTCGTGTTCTTTGCACCTCTTTTTGCCAAAATTTCGTGTTCTTTTTGTTAATTAGCGTAATTTTACGTCGTTTTTGAAAAATAAACTTCGATTGTATTTCATTTTTTTCGTTAATTAACGCAACCTAACTCTCTATTCTTTAATTAGCGTAATTTGACGTCTTTAATGAAAAATAAACTTAGAAATGCATATATACAATTACAACGCTTTACTTTCAGGTGCGATCATACCAGCACTAATGCACCGGATCCCATCAGAACTCCGCAGTTAAGCGTGCTTGGGCGAGAGTAGTACTAGGATGGGTGACCTCCTGGGAAGTCCTTGTGTTGCACCTCTTTTTGCCAAAATTTCGTGTTCTTTGCACCTCTTTTTGCCAAAATTTCGTGTTCTTTTTGTTAATTAGCGTAATTTTACGTCGTTTTTGAAAAATAAACTTCGATTGTATTTCATTTTTTTCGTTAATTAACGCAACCTAACACTCTATTCTTTAATTAGCGTAATTTGACGTCTTTAATGAAAAATAAACTTAGAAATGCATATATACAATTACAACGCTTTACTTTCAGGTGCGATCATACCAGCACTAATGCACCGGATCCCATCAGAACTCCGCAGTTAAGGGTGCTTGGGCGAGAGTAGTACTAGGATGGGTGACCTCCTGGGAAGTCCTTGTGTTGCACCTCTTTTTGCCAAAATTTCGTGTTCTTTGCACCTCTTTTTGCCAAAATTTCGTGTTCTTTTTGTTAATTAGCGTAATTTTACGTCGTTTTTGAAAAATAAACTTCGATTGTATTTCATTTTTTTCGTTAATTAACGCAACCTAACACTCTATTCTTTAATTAGCGTAATTTGACGTCTTTAATGAAAAATAAACTTAGAAATGCATATATACAATTACAACGCTTTACTTTCAGGTGCGATCATACCAGCACTAATGCACCGGATCCCATCAGAACTCCGCAGTTAAGCGTGCTTGGGCGAGAGTAGTACTAGGATGGGTGACCTCCTGGGAAGTCCTTGTGTTGCACCTCTTTTTGCCAAAATTTCGTGTTCTTTGCACCTCTTTTTGCCAAAATTTCGTGTTCTTTTTGTTAATTAGCGTAATTTTACGTCGTTTTTGAAAAATAAACTTCGATTGTATTTCATTTTTTTCGTTAATTAACGCAACCTAACTCTCTATTCTTTAATTAGCGTAATTTGACGTCTTTAATGAAAAATAAACTTAGAAATGCATATATACAATTACAACGCTTTACTTTCAGGTGCGATCATACCAGCACTAATGCACCGGATCCCATCAGAACTCCGCAGTTAAGCGTGCTTGGGCGAGAGTAGTACTAGGATGGGTGACCTCCTGGGAAGTCCTTGTGTTGCACGGGTGACCTCCTGGGAAGTCCTTGTGTTGCACCTCTTTTTGCCAAAATTTCGTGTTCTTTGCACCTCTTTTTGCCAAAATTTCGTGTTCTTTTTGTTAATTAGCGTAATTTTACGTCGTTTTTGAAAAATAAACTTCGATTGTATTTCATTTTTTTCGTTAATTAACGCAACCTAACTCTCTATTCTTTAATTAGCGTAATTTGACGTCTTTAATGAAAAATAAACTTAGAAATGCATATATACAATTACAACGCTTTACTTTCAGGTGCGATCATACCAGCACTAATGCACCGGATCCCATCAGAACTCCGCAGTTAAGCGTGCTTGGGCGAGAGTAGTACTAGGATGGGTGACCTCCTGGGAAGTCCTTGTGTTGCACCTCTTTTTGCCAAAATTTCGTGTTCTTTGCACCTCTTTTTGCCAAAATTTCGTGTTCTTTTTGTTAATTAGCGTAATTTTACGTCGTTTTTGAAAAATAAACTTCGATTGTATTTCATTTTTTTCGTTAATTAACGCAACCTAACACTCTATTCTTTAATTAGCGTAATTTGACGTCTTTAATGAAAAATAAACTTAGAAATGCATATATACAATTACAACGCTTTACTTTCAGGTGCGATCATACCAGCACTAATGCACCGGATCCCATCAGAACTCCGCAGTTAAGGGTGCTTGGGCGAGAGTAGTACTAGGATGGGTGACCTCCTGGGAAGTCCTTGTGTTGCACCTCTTTTTGCCAAAATTTCGTGTTCTTTGCACCTCTTTTTGCCAAAATTTCGTGTTCTTTTTGTTAATTAGCGTAATTTTACGTCGTTTTTGAAAAATAAACTTCGATTGTATTTCATTTTTTTCGTTAATTAACGCAACCTAACACTCTATTCTTTAATTAGCGTAATTTGACGTCTTTAATGAAAAATAAACTTAGAAATGCATATATACAATTACAACGCTTTACTTTCAGGTGCAATCATACCAGCACTAATGCACCGGATCTCATCAGAACTCCGCAGTTAAGCGTGCTTGGGCGAGAGTAGTACTAGGATGGGTGACCTCCTGGGAAGTCCTTGTGTTGCACCTCTTTTTGCCAAAATTTCGTGTTCTTTGCACCTCTTTTTGCCAAAATTTCGTGTTCTTTTTGTTAATTAGCGTAATTTTACGTCGTTTTTGAAAAATAAACTTCGATTGTATTTCATTTTTTTCGTTAATTAACGCAACCTAACACTCTATTCTTTAATTAGCGTAATTTGACGTCTTTAATGAAAAATAAACTTAGAAATGCATATATACAATTACAACGCTTTACTTTCAGGTGCGATCATACCAGCACTAATGCACCGGATCCCATCAGAACTCCGCAGTTAAGGGTGCTTGGGCGAGAGTAGTACTAGGATGGGTGACCTCCTGGGAAGTCCTTGTGTTGCACCTCTTTTTGCCAAAATTTCGTGTTCTTTGCACCTCTTTTTGCCAAAATTTCGTGTTCTTTTTGTTAATTAGCGTAATTTTACGTCGTTTTTGAAAAATAAACTTCGATTGTATTTCATTTTTTTCGTTAATTAACGCAACCTAACACTCTATTCTTTAATTAGCGTAATTTGACGTCTTTAATGAAAAATAAACTTAGAAATGCATATATACAATTACAACGCTTTACTTTCAGGTGCGATCATACCAGCACTAATGCACCGGATCCCATCAGAACTCCGCAGTTAAGCGTGCTTGGGCGAGAGTAGTACTAGGATGGGTGACCTCCTGGGAAGTCCTTGTGTTGCACCTCTTTTTGCCAAAATTTCGTGTTCTTTGCACCTCTTTTTGCCAAAATTTCGTGTTCTTTTTGTTAATTAGCGTAATTTTACGTCGTTTTTGAAAAATAAACTTCGATTGTATTTCATTTTTTTCGTTAATTAACGCAACCTAACTCTCTATTCTTTAATTAGCGTAATTTGACGTCTTTAATGAAAAATAAACTTAGAAATGCATATATACAATTACAACGCTTTACTTTCAGGTGCGATCATACCAGCACTAATGCACCGGATCCCATCAGAACTCCGCAGTTAAGCGTGCTTGGGCGAGAGTAGTACTAGGATGGGTGACCTCCTGGGAAGTCCTTGTGTTGCACGGGTGACCTCCTGGGAAGTCCTTGTGTTGCACCTCTTTTTGCCAAAATTTCGTGTTCTTTGCACCTCTTTTTGCCAAAATTTCGTGTTCTTTTTGTTAATTAGCGTAATTTTACGTCGTTTTTGAAAAATAAACTTCGATTGTATTTCATTTTTTTCGTTAATTAACGCAACCTAACTCTCTATTCTTTAATTAGCGTAATTTGACGTCTTTAATGAAAAATAAACTTAGAAATGCATATATACAATTACAACGCTTTACTTTCAGGTGCGATCATACCAGCACTAATGCACCGGATCCCATCAGAACTCCGCAGTTAAGCGTGCTTGGGCGAGAGTAGTACTAGGATGGGTGACCTCCTGGGAAGTCCTTGTGTTGCACCTCTTTTTGCCAAAATTTCGTGTTCTTTGCACCTCTTTTTGCCAAAATTTCGTGTTCTTTTTGTTAATTAGCGTAATTTTACGTCGTTTTTGAAAAATAAACTTCGATTGTATTTCATTTTTTTCGTTAATTAACGCAACCTAACACTCTATTCTTTAATTAGCGTAATTTGACGTCTTTAATGAAAAATAAACTTAGAAATGCATATATACAATTACAACGCTTTACTTTCAGGTGCGATCATACCAGCACTAATGCACCGGATCCCATCAGAACTCCGCAGTTAAGGGTGCTTGGGCGAGAGTAGTACTAGGATGGGTGACCTCCTGGGAAGTCCTTGTGTTGCACCTCTTTTTGCCAAAATTTCGTGTTCTTTGCACCTCTTTTTGCCAAAATTTCGTGTTCTTTTTGTTAATTAGCGTAATTTTACGTCGTTTTTGAAAAATAAACTTCGATTGTATTTCATTTTTTTCGTTAATTAACGCAACCTAACACTCTATTCTTTAATTAGCGTAATTTGACGTCTTTAATGAAAAATAAACTTAGAAATGCATATATACAATTACAACGCTTTACTTTCAGGTGCAATCATACCAGCACTAATGCACCGGATCTCATCAGAACTCCGCAGTTAAGCGTGCTTGGGCGAGAGTAGTACTAGGATGGGTGACCTCCTGGGAAGTCCTTGTGTTGCACCTCTTTTTGCCAAAATTTCGTGTTCTTTGCACCTCTTTTTGCCAAAATTTCGTGTTCTTTTTGTTAATTAGCGTAATTTTACGTCGTTTTTGAAAAATAAACTTCGATTGTATTTCATTTTTTTCGTTAATTAACGCAACCTAACTCTCTATTCTTTAATTAGCGTAATTTGACGTCTTTAATGAAAAATAAACTTAGAAATGCATATATACAATTACAACGCTTTACTTTCAGGTGCGATCATACCAGCACTAATGCACCGGATCCCATCAGAACTCCGCAGTTAAGGGTGCTTGGGCGAGAGTAGTACTAGGATGGGTGACCTCCTGGGAAGTCCTTGTGTTGCACCTCTTTTTGCCAAAATTTCGTGTTCTTTGCACCTCTTTTTGCCAAAATTTCGTGTTCTTTTTGTTAATTAGCGTAATTTTACGTCGTTTTTGAAAAATAAACTTCGATTGTATTTCATTTTTTTCGTTAATTAACGCAACCTAACACTCTATTCTTTAATTAGCGTAATTTGACGTCTTTAATGAAAAATAAACTTAGAAATGCATATATACAATTACAACGCTTTACTTTCAGGTGCAATCATACCAGCACTAATGCACCGGATCTCATCAGAACTCCGCAGTTAAGCGTGCTTGGGCGAGAGTAGTACTAGGATGGGTGACCTCCTGGGAAGTCCTTGTGTTGCACCTCTTTTTGCCAAAATTTCGTGTTCTTTGCACCTCTTTTTGCCAAAATTTCGTGTTCTTTTTGTTAATTAGCGTAATTTTACGTCGTTTTTGAAAAATAAACTTCGATTGTATTTCATTTTTTTCGTTAATTAACGCAACCTAACACTCTATTCTTTAATTAGCGTAATTTGACGTCTTTAATGAAAAATAAACTTAGAAATGCATATATACAATTACAACGCTTTACTTTCAGGTGCGATCATACCAGCACTAATGCACCGGATCCCATCAGAACTCCGCAGTTAAGCGTGCTTGGGCGAGAGTAGTACTAGGATGGGTGACCTCCTGGGAAGTCCTTGTGTTGCACCTCTTTTTGCCAAAATTTCGTGTTCTTTGCACCTCTTTTTGCCAAAATTTCGTGTTCTTTTTGTTAATTAGCGTAATTTTACGTCGTTTTTGAAAAATAAACTTCGATTGTATTTCATTTTTTTCGTTAATTAACGCAACCTAACTCTCTATTCTTTAATTAGCGTAATTTGACGTCTTTAATGAAAAATAAACTTAGAAATGCATATATACAATTACAACGCTTTACTTTCAGGTGCGATCATACCAGCACTAATGCACCGGATCCCATCAGAACTCCGCAGTTAAGCGTGCTTGGGCGAGAGTAGTACTAGGATGGGTGACCTCCTGGGAAGTCCTTGTGTTGCACGGGTGACCTCCTGGGAAGTCCTTGTGTTGCACCTCTTTTTGCCAAAATTTCGTGTTCTTTGCACCTCTTTTTGCCAAAATTTCGTGTTCTTTTTGTTAATTAGCGTAATTTTACGTCGTTTTTGAAAAATAAACTTCGATTGTATTTCATTTTTTTCGTTAATTAACGCAACCTAACTCTCTATTCTTTAATTAGCGTAATTTGACGTCTTTAATGAAAAATAAACTTAGAAATGCATATATACAATTACAACGCTTTACTTTCAGGTGCGATCATACCAGCACTAATGCACCGGATCCCATCAGAACTCCGCAGTTAAGCGTGCTTGGGCGAGAGTAGTACTAGGATGGGTGACCTCCTGGGAAGTCCTTGTGTTGCACCTCTTTTTGCCAAAATTTCGTGTTCTTTGCACCTCTTTTTGCCAAAATTTCGTGTTCTTTTTGTTAATTAGCGTAATTTTACGTCGTTTTTGAAAAATAAACTTCGATTGTATTTCATTTTTTTCGTTAATTAACGCAACCTAACACTCTATTCTTTAATTAGCGTAATTTGACGTCTTTAATGAAAAATAAACTTAGAAATGCATATATACAATTACAACGCTTTACTTTCAGGTGCGATCATACCAGCACTAATGCACCGGATCCCATCAGAACTCCGCAGTTAAGGGTGCTTGGGCGAGAGTAGTACTAGGATGGGTGACCTCCTGGGAAGTCCTTGTGTTGCACCTCTTTTTGCCAAAATTTCGTGTTCTTTGCACCTCTTTTTGCCAAAATTTCGTGTTCTTTTTGTTAATTAGCGTAATTTTACGTCGTTTTTGAAAAATAAACTTCGATTGTATTTCATTTTTTTCGTTAATTAACGCAACCTAACACTCTATTCTTTAATTAGCGTAATTTGACGTCTTTAATGAAAAATAAACTTAGAAATGCATATATACAATTACAACGCTTTACTTTCAGGTGCAATCATACCAGCACTAATGCACCGGATCTCATCAGAACTCCGCAGTTAAGCGTGCTTGGGCGAGAGTAGTACTAGGATGGGTGACCTCCTGGGAAGTCCTTGTGTTGCACCTCTTTTTGCCAAAATTTCGTGTTCTTTGCACCTCTTTTTGCCAAAATTTCGTGTTCTTTTTGTTAATTAGCGTAATTTTACGTCGTTTTTGAAAAATAAACTTCGATTGTATTTCATTTTTTTCGTTAATTAACGCAACCTAACACTCTATTCTTTAATTAGCGTAATTTGACGTCTTTAATGAAAAATAAACTTAGAAATGCATATATACAATTATAACGCTTTACTTTCAGGTGCGATCATACCAGCACTAATGCACCGGATCCCATCAGAACTCCGCAGTTAAGCGTGCTTGGGCGAGAGTAGTACTAGGATGGGTGACCTCCTGGGAAGTCCTTGTGTTGCACCTCTTTTTGCCCAAATTTCGTGTTCTTTGCACCTCTTTTTGCCAAAATTTCGTGTTCTTTTTGTTAATTAGCGTAATTTTACGTCGTTTTTGAAAAATAAACTTCGATTGTATTTCATTTTTTTCGTTAATTAACGCAACCTAACTCTCTATTCTTTAATTAGCGTAATTTGACGTCTTTAATGAAAAATAAACTTAGAAATGCATATATACAATTACAACGCTTTACTTTCAGGTGCGATCATACCAGCACTAATGCACCGGATCCCATCAGAACTCCGCAGTTAAGCGTGCTTGGGCGAGAGTAGTACTAGGATGGGTGACCTCCTGGGAAGTCCTTGTGTTGCACCTCTTTTTGCCAAAATTTCGTGTTCTTTGCACCTCTTTTTGCCAAAATTTCGTGTTCTTTTTGTTAATTAGCGTAATTTTACGTCGTTTTTGAAAAATAAACTTCGATTGTATTTCATTTTTTTCGTTAATTAACGCAACCTAACTCTCTATTCTTTAATTAGCGTAATTTGACGTCTTTAATGAAAAATAAACTTAGAAATGCATATATACAATTACAACGCTTTACTTTCAGGTGCGATCATACCAGCACTAATGCACCGGATCCCATCAGAACTCCGCAGTTAAGCGTGCTTGGGCGAGAGTAGTACTAGGATGGGTGACCTCCTGGGAAGTCCTTGTGTTGCACCTCTTTTTGCCAAAATTTCGTGTTCTTTGCACCTCTTTTCGCCAAAATTTCGTGTTCTTTTTGTTAATTAGCGTAATTTTACGTCGTTTTTGAAAAATAAACTTCGATTGTATTTCATTTTTTTCGTTAATTAACGCAACCTAACACTCTATTCTTTAATTAGCGTAATTTGACGTCTTTAATGAAAAATAAACTTAGAAATGCATATATACAATTACAACGCTTTACTTTCAGGTGCGATCATACCAGCACTAATGCACCGGATCCCATCAGAACTCCGCAGTTAAGCGTGCTTGGGCGAGAGTAGTACTAGGATGGGTGACCTCCTGGGAAGTCCTTGTGTTGCACCTCTTTTTGCCAAAATTTCGTGTTCTTTGCACCTCTTTTTGCCAAAATTTCGTGTTCTTTTTGTTAATTAGCGTAATTTTACGTCGTTTTTGAAAAATAAACTTCGATTGTATTTCATTTTTTTCGTTAATTAACGCAACCTAACACTCTATTCTTTAATTAGCGTAATTTGACGTCTTTAATGAAAAATAAACTTAGAAATGCATATATACAATTACAACGCTTTACTTTCAGGTGCGATCATACCAGCACTAATGCACCGGATCCCATCAGAACTCCGCAGTTAAGGGTGCTTGGGCGAGAGTAGTACTAGGATGGGTGACCTCCTGGGAAGTCCTTGTGTTGCACCTCTTTTTGCCAAAATTTCGTGTTCTTTGCACCTCTTTTTGCCAAAATTTCGTGTTCTTTTTGTTAATTAGCGTAATTTTACGTCGTTTTTGAAAAATAAACTTCGATTGTATTTCATTTTTTTCGTTAATTAACGCAACCTAACTCTCTATTCTTTAATTAGCGTAATTTGACGTCTTTAATGAAAAATAAACTTAGAAATGCATATATACAATTACAACGCTTTACTTTCAGGTGCGATCATACCAGCACTAATGCACCGGATCCCATCAGAACTCCGCAGTTAAGCGTGCTTGGGCGAGAGTAGTACTAGGATGGGTGACCTCCTGGGAAGTCCTTGTGTTGCACCTCTTTTTGCCAAAATTTCGTGTTCTTTGCACCTCTTTTTGCCAAAATTTCGTGTTCTTTTTGTTAATTAGCGTAATTTTACGTCGTTTTTGAAAAATAAACTTCGATTGTATTTCATTTTTTTCGTTAATTAACGCAACCTAACACTCTATTCTTTAATTAGCGTAATTTGACGTCTTTAATGAAAAATAAACTTAGAAATGCATATATACAATTACAACGCTTTACTTTCAGGTGCGATCATACCAGCACTAATGCACCGGATCCCATCAGAACTCCGCAGTTAAGCGTGCTTGGGCGAGAGTAGTACTAGGATGGGTGACCTCCTGGGAAGTCCTTGTGTTGCACCTCTTTTTGCCAAAATTTCGTGTTCTTTGCACCTCTTTTTGCCAAAATTTCGTGTTCTTTTTGTTAATTAGCGTAATTTTACGTCGTTTTTGAAAAATAAACTTCGATTGTATTTCATTTTTTTCGTTAATTAACGCAACCTAACACTCTATTCTTTAATTAGCGTAATTTGACGTCTTTAATGAAAAATAAACTTAGAAATGCATATATACAATTACAACGCTTTACTTTCAGGTGCGATCATACCAGCACTAATGCACCGGATCCCATCAGAACTCCGCAGTTAAGCGTGCTTGGGCGAGAGTAGTACTAGGATGGGTGACCTCCTGGGAAGTCCTTGTGTTGCACCTCTTTTTGCCAAAATTTCGTGTTCTTTGCACCTCTTTTTGCCAAAATTTCGTGTTCTTTTTGTTAATTAGCGTAATTTTACGTCGTTTTTGAAAAATAAACTTCGATTGTATTTCATTTTTTTCGTTAATTAACGCAACCTAACTCTCTATTCTTTAATTAGCGTAATTTGACGTCTTTAATGAAAAATAAACTTAGAAATGCATATATACAATTACAACGCTTTACTTTCAGGTGCGATCATACCAGCACTAATGCACCGGATCCCATCAGAACTCCGCAGTTAAGCGTGCTTGGGCGAGAGTAGTACTAGGATGGGTGACCTCCTGGGAAGTCCTTGTGTTGCACCTCTTTTTGCCAAAATTTCGTGTTCTTTGCACCTCTTTTTGCCAAAATTTCGTGTTCTTTTTGTTAATTAGCGTAATTTTACGTCGTTTTTGAAAAATAAACTTCGATTGTATTTCATTTTTTTCGTTAATTAACGCAACCTAACTCTCTATTCTTTAATTAGCGTAATTTGACGTCTTTAATGAAAAATAAACTTAGAAATGCATATATACAATTACAACGCTTTACTTTCAGGTGCGATCATACCAGCACTAATGCACCGGATCCCATCAGAACTCCGCAGTTAAGCGTGCTTGGGCGAGAGTAGTACTAGGATGGGTGACCTCCTGGGAAGTCCTTGTGTTGCACCTCTTTTTGCCAAAATTTCGTGTTCTTTGCACCTCTTTTCGCCAAAATTTCGTGTTCTTTTTGTTAATTAGCGTAATTTTACGTCGTTTTTGAAAAATAAACTTCGATTGTATTTCATTTTTTTCGTTAATTAACGCAACCTAACACTCTATTCTTTAATTAGCGTAATTTGACGTCTTTAATGAAAAATAAACTTAGAAATGCATATATACAATTACAACGCTTTACTTTCAGGTGCGATCATACCAGCACTAATGCACCGGATCCCATCAGAACTCCGCAGTTAAGCGTGCTTGGGCGAGAGTAGTACTAGGATGGGTGACCTCCTGGGAAGTCCTTGTGTTGCACCTCTTTTTGCCAAAATTTCGTGTTCTTTGCACCTCTTTTTGCCAAAATTTCGTGTTCTTTTTGTTAATTAGCGTAATTTTACGTCGTTTTTGAAAAATAAACTTCGATTGTATTTCATTTTTTTCGTTAATTAACGCAACCTAACTCTCTATTCTTTAATTAGCGTAATTTGACGTCTTTAATGAAAAATAAACTTAGAAATGCATATATACAATTACAACGCTTTACTTTCAGGTGCGATCATACCAGCACTAATGCACCGGATCCCATCAGAACTCCGCAGTTAAGCGTGCTTGGGCGAGAGTAGTACTAGGATGGGTGACCTCCTGGGAAGTCCTTGTGTTGCACCTCTTTTTGCCAAAATTTCGTGTTCTTTGCACCTCTTTTCGCCAAAATTTCGTGTTCTTTTTGTTAATTAGCGTAATTTTACGTCGTTTTTGAAAAATAAACTTCGATTGTATTTCATTTTTTTCGTTAATTAACGCAACCTAACACTCTATTCTTTAATTAGCGTAATTTGACGTCTTTAATGAAAAATAAACTTAGAAATGCATATATACAATTACAACGCTTTACTTTCAGGTGCGATCATACCAGCACTAATGCACCGGATCCCATCAGAACTCCGCAGTTAAGCGTGCTTGGGCGAGAGTAGTACTAGGATGGGTGACCTCCTGGGAAGTCCTTGTGTTGCACCTCTTTTTGCCAAAATTTCGTGTTCTTTGCACCTCTTTTTGCCAAAATTTCGTGTTCTTTTTGTTAATTAGCGTAATTTTACGTCGTTTTTGAAAAATAAACTTCGATTGTATTTCATTTTTTTCGTTAATTAACGCAACCTAACACTCTATTCTTTAATTAGCGTAATTTGACGTCTTTAATGAAAAATAAACTTAGAAATGCATATATACAATTACAACGCTTTACTTTCAGGTGCGATCATACCAGCACTAATGCACCGGATCCCATCAGAACTCCGCAGTTAAGCGTGCTTGGGCGAGAGTAGTACTAGGATGGGTGACCTCCTGGGAAGTCCTTGTGTTGCACCTCTTTTTGCCAAAATTTCGTGTTCTTTGCACCTCTTTTTGCCAAAATTTCGTGTTCTTTTTGTTAATTAGCGTAATTTTACGTCGTTTTTGAAAAATAAACTTCGATTGTATTTCATTTTTTTCGTTAATTAACGCAACCTAACTCTCTATTCTTTAATTAGCGTAATTTGACGTCTTTAATGAAAAATAAACTTAGAAATGCATATATACAATTACAACGCTTTACTTTCAGGTGCGATCATACCAGCACTAATGCACCGGATCCCATCAGAACTCCGCAGTTAAGCGTGCTTGGGCGAGAGTAGTACTAGGATGGGTGACCTCCTGGGAAGTCCTTGTGTTGCACCTCTTTTTGCCAAAATTTCGTGTTCTTTGCACCTCTTTTTGCCAAAATTTCGTGTTCTTTTTGTTAATTAGCGTAATTTTACGTCGTTTTTGAAAAATAAACTTCGATTGTATTTCATTTTTTTCGTTAATTAACGCAACCTAACACTCTATTCTTTAATTAGCGTAATTTGACGTCTTTAATGAAAAATAAACTTAGAAATGCATATATACAATTACAACGCTTTACTTTCAGGTGCGATCATACCAGCACTAATGCACCGGATCCCATCAGAACTCCGCAGTTAAGCGTGCTTGGGCGAGAGTAGTACTAGGATGGGTGACCTCCTGGGAAGTCCTTGTGTTGCACCTCTTTTTGCCCAAATTTCGTGTTCTTTGCACCTCTTTTTGCCAAAATTTCGTGTTCTTTTTGTTAATTAGCGTAATTTTACGTCGTTTTTGAAAAATAAACTTCGATTGTATTTCATTTTTTTCGTTAATTAACGCAACCTAACTCTCTATTCTTTAATTAGCGTAATTTGATGTCTTTAATGAAAAATAAACTTAGAAATGCATATATACAATTACAACGCTTTACTTTCAGGTGCGATCATACCAGCACTAATGCACCGGATCCCATCAGAACTCCGCAGTTAAGCGTGCTTGGGCGAGAGTAGTACTAGGATGGGTGACCTCCTGGGAAGTCCTTGTGTTGCACCTCTTTTTGCCAAAATTTCGTGTTCTTTGCACCTCTTTTTGCCAAAATTTCGTGTTCTTTTTGTTAATTAGCGTAATTTTACGTCGTTTTTGAAAAATAAACTTCGATTGTATTTCATTTTTTTCGTTAATTAACGCAACCTAACTCTCTATTCTTTAATTAGCGTAATTTGACGTCTTTAATGAAAAATAAACTTAGAAATGCATATATACAATTACAACGCTTTACTTTCAGGTGCGATCATACCAGCACTAATGCACCGGATCCCATCAGAACTCCGCAGTTAAGCGTGCTTGGGCGAGAGTAGTACTAGGATGGGTGACCTCCTGGGAAGTCCTTGTGTTGCACCTCTTTTTGCCAAAATTTCGTGTTCTTTGCACCTCTTTTTGCCAAAATTTCGTGTTCTTTTTGTTAATTAGCGTAATTTTACGTCGTTTTTGAAAAATAAACTTCGATTGTATTTCATTTTTTTCGTTAATTAACGCAACCTAACACTCTATTCTTTAATTAGCGTAATTTGACGTCTTTAATGAAAAATAAACTTAGAAATGCATATATACAATTACAACGCTTTACTTTCAGGTGCGATCATACCAGCACTAATGCACCGGATCCCATCAGAACTCCGCAGTTAAGCGTGCTTGGGCGAGAGTAGTACTAGGATGGGTGACCTCCTGGGAAGTCCTTGTGTTGCACCTCTTTTTGCCAAAATTTCGTGTTCTTTGCACCTCTTTTTGCCAAAATTTCGTGTTCTTTTTGTTAATTAGCGTAATTTTACGTCGTTTTTGAAAAATAAACTTCGATTGTATTTCATTTTTTTCGTTAATTAACGCAACCTAACTCTCTATTCTTTAATTAGCGTAATTTGACGTCTTTAATGAAAAATAAACTTAGAAATGCATATATACAATTACAACGCTTTACTTTCAGGTGCGATCATACCAGCACTAATGCACCGGATCCCATCAGAACTCCGCAGTTAAGCGTGCTTGGGCGAGAGTAGTACTAGGATGGGTGACCTCCTGGGAAGTCCTTGTGTTGCACCTCTTTTTGCCAAAATTTCGTGTTCTTTGCACCTCTTTTTGCCAAAATTTCGTGTTCTTTTTGTTAATTAGCGTAATTTTACGTCGTTTTTGAAAAATAAACTTCGATTGTATTTCATTTTTTTCGTTAATTAACGCAACCTAACACTCTATTCTTTAATTAGCGTAATTTGACGTCTTTAATGAAAAATAAACTTAGAAATGCATATATACAATTACAACGCTTTACTTTCAGGTGCGATCATACCAGCACTAATGCACCGGATCCCATCAGAACTCCGCAGTTAAGCGTGCTTGGGCGAGAGTAGTACTAGGATGGGTGACCTCCTGGGAAGTCCTTGTGTTGCACCTCTTTTTGCCAAAATTTCGTGTTCTTTGCACCTCTTTTTGCCAAAATTTCGTGTTCTTTTTGTTAATTAGCGTAATTTTACGTCGTTTTTGAAAAATAAACTTCGATTGTATTTCATTTTTTTCGTTAATTAACGCAACCTAACTCTATTCTTTAATTAGCGTAATTTGACGTCTTTAATGAAAAATAAACTTAGAAATGCATATATACAATTACAACGCTTTACTTTCAGGTGCGATCATACCAGCACTAATGCACCGGATCCCATCAGAACTCCGCAGTTAAGCGTGCTTGGGCGAGAGTAGTACTAGGATGGGTGACCTCCTGGGAAGTCCTTGTGTTGCACCTCTTTTTGCCAAAATTTCGTGTTCTTTGCACCTCTTTTTGCCAAAATTTCGTGTTCTTTTTGTTAATTAGCGTAATTTTACGTCGTTTTTGAAAAATAAACTTCGATTGTATTTCATTTTTTTCGTTAATTAATGCAACCTAACTCTCTATTCTTTAATTAGCGTAATTTGACGTCTTTAATGAAAAATAAACTTAGAAATGCATATATACAATTACAACGCTTTACTTTCAGGTGCGATCATACCAGCACTAATGCACCGGATCCCATCAGAACTCCGCAGTTAAGCGTGCTTGGGCGAGAGTAGTACTAGGATGGGTGACCTCCTGGGAAGTCCTTGTGTTGCACCTCTTTTTGCCAAAATTTCGTGTTCTTTGCACCTCTTTTTGCCAAAATTTCGTGTTCTTTTTGTTAATTAGCGTAATTTTACGTCGTTTTTGAAAAATAAACTTCGATTGTATTTCATTTTTTTCGTTAATTAACGCAACCTAACACTCTATTCTTTAATTAGCGTAATTTGACGTCTTTAATGAAAAATAAACTTAGAAATGCATATATACAATTACAACGCTTTACTTTCAGGTGCGATCATACCAGCACTAATGCACCGGATCCCATCAGAACTCCGCAGTTAAGCGTGCTTGGGCGAGAGTAGTACTAGGATGGGTGACCTCCTGGGAAGTCCTTGTGTTGCACCTCTTTTTGCCAAAATTTCGTGTTCTTTGCACCTCTTTTTGCCAAAATTTCGTGTTCTTTTTGTTAATTAGCGTAATTTTACGTCGTTTTTGAAAAATAAACTTCGATTGTATTTCATTTTTTTCGTTAATTAACGCAACCTAACACTCTATTCTTTAATTAGCGTAATTTGACGTCTTTAATGAAAAATAAACTTAGAAATGCATATATACAATTACAACGCTTTACTTTCAGGTGCGATCATACCAGCACTAATGCACCGGATCCCATCAGAACTCCGCGGTTAAGCGTGCTTGGGCGAGAGTAGTACTAGGATGGGTGACCTCCTGGGAAGTCCTTGTGTTGCACCTCTTTTTGCCAAAATTTCGTGTTCTTTGCACCTCTTTTTGCCAAAATTTCGTGTTCTTTTTGTTAATTAGCGTAATTTTACGTCGTTTTTGAAAAATAAACTTCGATTGTATTTCATTTTTTTCGTTAATTAACGCAACCTAACTCTATTCTTTAATTAGCGTAATTTGACGTCTTTAATGAAAAATAAACTTAGAAATGCATATATACAATTACAACGCTTTACTTTCAGGTGCGATCATACCAGCACTAATGCACCGGATCCCATCAGAACTCCGCAGTTAAGCGTGCTTGGGCGAGAGTAGTACTAGGATGGGTGACCTCCTGGGAAGTCCTTGTGTTGCACCTCTTTTTGCCAAAATTTCGTGTTCTTTGCACCTCTTTTTGCCAAAATTTCGTGTTCTTTTTGTTAATTAGCGTAATTTTACGTCGTTTTTGAAAAATAAACTTCGATTGTATTTCATTTTTTTCGTTAATTAACGCAACCTAACTCTCTATTCTTTAATTAGCGTAATTTGACGTCTTTAATGAAAAATAAACTTAGAAATGCATATATACAATTACAACGCTTTACTTTCAGGTGCGATCATACCAGCACTAATGCACCGGATCCCATCAGAACTCCGCAGTTAAGCGTGCTTGGGCGAGAGTAGTACTAGGATGGGTGACCTCCTGGGAAGTCCTTGTGTTGCACCTCTTTTTGCCAAAATTTCGTGTTCTTTGCACCTCTTTTTGCCAAAATTTCGTGTTCTTTTTGTTAATTAGCGTAATTTTACGTCGTTTTTGAAAAATAAACTTCGATTGTATTTCATTTTTTTCGTTAATTAACGCAACCTAACACTCTATTCTTTAATTAGCGTAATTTGACGTCTTTAATGAAAAATAAACTTAGAAATGCATATATACAATTACAACGCTTTACTTTCAGGTGCGATCATACCAGCACTAATGCACCGGATCCCATCAGAACTCCGCAGTTAAGCGTGCTTGGGCGAGAGTAGTACTAGGATGGGTGACCTCCTGGGAAGTCCTTGTGTTGCACCTCTTTTTGCCAAAATTTCGTGTTCTTTGCACCTCTTTTTGCCAAAATTTCGTGTTCTTTTTGTTAATTAGCGTAATTTTACGTCGTTTTTGAAAAATAAACTTCGATTGTATTTCATTTTTTTCGTTAA
The DNA here is from genome assembly GCF_051527215.1 of Medicago sativa. NCBI lineage: Eukaryota > Viridiplantae > Streptophyta > Magnoliopsida > Fabales > Fabaceae > Medicago > Medicago sativa. The sequence goes on along the minus strand of NC_140752.1, from coordinate 31,654,228 downwards.
TTAACGCAACCTAACTCTCTATTCTTTAATTAGCGTAATTTGACGTCTTTAATGAAAAATAAACTTAGAAATGCATATATACAATTACAACGCTTTACTTTCAGGTGCGATCATACCAGCACTAATGCACCGGATCCCATCAGAACTCCGCAGTTAAGCGTGCTTGGGCGAGAGTAGTACTAGGATGGGTGACCTCCTGGGAAGTCCTTGTGTTGCACCTCTTTTTGCCAAAATTTCGTGTTCTTTGCACCTCTTTTTGCCAAAATTTCGTGTTCTTTTTGTTAATTAGCGTAATTTTACGTCGTTTTTGAAAAATAAACTTCGATTGTATTTCATTTTTTTCGTTAATTAACGCAACCTAACACTCTATTCTTTAATTAGCGTAATTTGACGTCTTTAATGAAAAATAAACTTAGAAATGCATATATACAATTACAACGCTTTACTTTCAGGTGCGATCATACCAGCACTAATGCACCGGATCCCATCAGAACTCCGCAGTTAAGGGTGCTTGGGCGAGAGTAGTACTAGGATGGGTGACCTCCTGGGAAGTCCTTGTGTTGCACCTCTTTTTGCCAAAATTTCGTGTTCTTTGCACCTCTTTTTGCCAAAATTTCGTGTTCTTTTTGTTAATTAGCGTAATTTTACGTCGTTTTTGAAAAATAAACTTCGATTGTATTTCATTTTTTTCGTTAATTAACGCAACCTAACTCTCTATTCTTTAATTAGCGTAATTTGACGTCTTTAATGAAAAATAAACTTAGAAATGCATATATACAATTACAACGCTTTACTTTCAGGTGCGATCATACCAGCACTAATGCACCGGATCCCATCAGAACTCCGCAGTTAAGCGTGCTTGGGCGAGAGTAGTACTAGGATGGGTGACCTCCTGGGAAGTCCTTGTGTTGCACCTCTTTTTGCCAAAATTTCGTGTTCTTTGCACCTCTTTTTGCCAAAATTTCGTGTTCTTTTTGTTAATTAGCGTAATTTTACGTCGTTTTTGAAAAATAAACTTCGATTGTATTTCATTTTTTTCGTTAATTAACGCAACCTAACTCTCTATTCTTTAATTAGCGTAATTTGACGTCTTTAATGAAAAATAAACTTAGAAATGCATATATACAATTACAACGCTTTACTTTCAGGTGCGATCATACCAGCACTAATGCACCGGATCCCATCAGAACTCCGCAGTTAAGCGTGCTTGGGCGAGAGTAGTACTAGGATGGGTGACCTCCTGGGAAGTCCTTGTGTTGCACCTCTTTTTGCCAAAATTTCGTGTTCTTTGCACCTCTTTTTGCCAAAATTTCGTGTTCTTTTTGTTAATTAGCGTAATTTTACGTCGTTTTTGAAAAATAAACTTCGATTGTATTTCATTTTTTTCGTTAATTAACGCAACCTAACTCTCTATTCTTTAATTAGCGTAATTTGACGTCTTTAATGAAAAATAAACTTAGAAATGCATATATACAATTACAACGCTTTACTTTCAGGTGCGATCATACCAGCACTAATGCACCGGATCCCATCAGAACTCCGCAGTTTGTTGGAACAAAATGTGTTTAACAATGAACCTTAAAGGGTTTTGATGATAACAAGGTATTAAAAATTGTAAATTGGACTAGCTAATATTTGTTCAAGTGTACAGGACCATAATTATAAAGTTACATCATCATTGGTTCTGAATGAGCAAATAAAGAGCTATGGAAACAACAAAAATTTGAAGCTTGGACGCTCCTGAAGGCAACTTGCTACTGAAGAGAAAAAGCGCTCCTGAAGTCAAGCTGCTCCTGAAGAAATAGCGCTCCTGAAGTAAGCTGCTCCTGAAGAATAGTGCCTCTGAAGACAAGAGGTCCAGAAGCCACATCATCAGAAGCTGCGTCATCAGAAGCTGCAGAAGTCATATCATCAGAAGCTGCATCATCAGAAGCTGCCTCATCAGAAGCCATTTCACCAGAAGCTGAATATCAACTGGATTTGCAAAGAATCAAGAATTGAAGAATTATCAATGCAAAAGCTGTCTATTGGATTCGAAAACACAAACAAAGGATTAGTGGAGTTTGCAACGGTCATTTCAAAGGTGTTTGAAGGCGTGTGTTTGCAATTTGGACGAAAGCGTTGACATTGTACTTTGTACGAATTGTACAACCACGTTCTCCACTACTCTGTTTTGTGTCCACGCTACAGGACAAGAAAACAGCTCCAGAATACGGTTTCGCCTGCATAGATGTTCCTTTGGATAAGGAATGGATTTCAAATTTGTTCTTCATAGGACAACAACCAAATCAGGCAATATATCATTGGTGAAAGATCAAGCTTCAACAACGACTCTTTGGTGCGCTGGCAATTTCACAACGTCTCTTTCACACCTCTATATAAAGGAGTGAAGACCTAGAGATTTGGTAATGCAAGAACGCTGAACGAAAGACTCACAAGATTTTCACAAGTACCAAACCTCTGCTGAAATTGTTCTGCATTCACTTAGAATTTCTGTGTCTCAAGTCATATCTTAGAAATTCTTAAGTCCATTGAGTCTGTATCTGATTTGTATTGTGAGCACCTCTGATTGTATATCAAGTGTTCAACCTTAAACAATTTTCTGTGTAATTTTGTTTAGTTAAGAAGTCTCTTGCAGTTGTGCTTGAGCAGGAAGTCTCTTGATTGTGTTCTTGAGCAAAGGAAGTCTCTTGCTTGTGTGCTTGAGCATTGGAAGTCTCTTGCTTGTGTGCTTGAGCATTTGTAATCAGATATTACTCATAGTGAAATCTCCTTGGAAGTGCAAGGGGGACTGGACTACTTCCGGATTGTGGAAGGAACCAGTATAATTGCTTTGTGTCGTTCTTCTTCTCTCTCTCTCTGTTTTATTCCGCTGCATTTAGATTCTGATTATCACTTCAGAAGCTGTCTCACTTAGCTTCTGATCAGTGTGTTCAGTTTTTAGGAGAAACGAAGAACTTTTCTAAAACACAATTCAACCCCCCTTCTTGTGTTTTTCTCACCTTCAATTGGTATCTAGAGCCTTGGTCTGTTGTGTAACACTTAACCGTGCAACAGTCAAAGATCTGAGAAAAACATGACTACTCCTCCTCCTAATGGTTCTGGTTCTAGTGATACTAGCTATAAAAATGTTTCACATGATTATAGTGATATTAAGAAAACCAGTATTGGAAAAGTTCCAAAGTTCAATGGAGATGCTGAAGAGTTCTCTTGGTGGAAGACCAACTTTTACAGTTACATCATGAGCCTAGATGAAGAATTATGGGATATTCTGGAAGATGGTGTTGGTGATTTAGTCCTTGATGAAGAAGGAGCTGCTGTGGATAGAAAGAAACATACTCCAGAACTGAGGAAACTTTACAAGAAGCATCATATTATCAGAGGAGCTCTTGTCACTGCCATACCCAAAGCAGAATACATGAAGATGAGTGACAAATCCACTGCTAAAGCTATGTTTGCTTCTCTCTGTTCAAATTATGAAGGGAGCAAGAAGGTCAAAGAAGCAAAGGCTCTCCTGCTTGTACATCAGTATGAGTTATTCAAAATGAAGGATGATGAAACTATTGAGGAGATGTACTCAAGGTTTCAAACCTTAGTTTCTGGTCTACAGATTCTAAAGAAGAGCTATGTTGCTTCTGATCATGTAAGCAAGATTCTCAGAAGCTTACCTGCCAGATGGAGACCGAAGGTGACTGCCATTGAGGAAGCTAAAGATTTAAACACTTTAAGTGTCGAAGATCTTGTTAGTTCTCTCAAAGTTCATGAGTTAAGTCTTAATGAACATGAGTCTACTAAGAAGAGTAAATCAATAGCTCTTCCATCCAAAGGCAAGTCATCAAAAGCTCTCAAAGTGGTTGAATCTGAAGAGGAAGAACAGTCAAGTTCAGATTCTGAACCAGATGCTGCAGAAATGGCCATGCTCTCAAACAGACTTCAATATCTGGCCAAGAAGAACAGAAAGTTTCTCTCCAGAAGGGGTAACTCCAGAAGCTCAAGGAAAGAAGATCAGAAGGGATGCTTCAACTGTAAGAAGCCAGGTCACTTCATTGCTGAATGCCCTGATCTTCAAAGAGAAAAGTCAAAGGACAAGTCAAAGAGGTCTACATTCAAACCAAGCAAATTCAAGAAGCAGATTAAGCAGAGTTTAATGGCAACCTGGGATGATTTGGGTAGTGAATCTGGATCTGATAAAGAGGAAGCTGATGAAGATGCAAAGGTAGCTGTTGGGTTGGTAGCAACAGCAACTTCAGAAGCTGGATCAGATTCAGACTCAGAAGATGAAAACGAGGTATATTCCAAAATTCCCAGAGATGAACTTGTTGAGTCACTTAAAGAACTTCTTACACATTTTGAAGTAAGAACCAATGAGTTGAAGGATTTAAAAGAAAAATATGCTGATTTGGTACAACAGCAAAAATCAACTCTATTGGATCTGAAAGCTTCTGAACAAGGACTTAGGGGCTTTGACTTCATGTGTAAAACATATGAAGATCAGCTCAGGTTCTTATGTCAGAAGCTACAAGAAAAGTGTAATGAAAAACCTTTAAGTAACCATGAAATTGCTCTTGAAGATTTTATTATATCTGGCATTGACAGAAGCAGAGTGGCTTCTATGATTTATAGCATTTACAAGAACAATGGTAGAGGAATTGGCTTTCCAGAAGTGAAACTGGAGAAAACCAATCTAAAGTCTTGTTGTGAATGCATCAAGGAAGGTCTGAAAACATTCTTTGTACCAGAAGGGGCTGAGTTGGAAACTGTTGTTCAATCAGAACCTGAAGCTTCTAGTTCTAAGGCTAAGATTACTTCAAAGCCAAAGAACTCTAAGTCAAAGGCTATGATCAAATCTGATTCCAAAACTTCAAAGGTTAGGATCCTGAAAAGATCAGAACCTATTCCTCAGAGTCTGGTGAAACCAAAATCTGGGGTTCTGAAGTCTAAGTTTCAGAAGAAGACAGTTACTGCTTCTGAAGTACCAAAACCTAAGGTGATGGTTAATCAGAAGCAACCCAACTCACAGCACAAGGTACAAGAAGTGAAGAGTAAAGCCTTAAGTACTAACCTTCCAGGACCCATAGAACAATGGGTACCTAAATCTAAAAACGTCAATGATGCAGGTATGTCTAAGAGCAGTGCCAAAGCAAAGATCATGGTACCTAGACAGTGGTTGCTCAAGACACATGACAGGAGACAAGTCCATGTTCCTCAGCCTAACAATGAAAGAGGGAGGAAATGTGAAATTTGGAGGCAACCAGTCAGGCAAGATCATAGGTACAGGAACTATTGGTAACTCCTCTACCTCAATTAATAATGTATGGTTGGTAGATGGTCTTGAACATAACCTTTTGAGCATTAGTCAATTTTGTGATAATGGTTATGATGTGCTTTTTGAAAAACCCAACTGTACAGTAATCAACAAGGAAGACAAATCCATTGTGTTCAAAGGAAAGAGAGTTGACAATGTCTATAAAATCAATTTTTCTGAACTGGCTGATCAGAAGGTGATGTGCCTACTATCAGTGAATGATAAGAAATGGATGTGGCACAGAAGGTTGGGACATGCTAACTGGAGGTTAATCTCTAAGCTTAGTAAGTTACAACTTGTGAAAGGGCTACCAGACATTGACTATCATTCAGATGCACTCTGTGGTGCATGTCAGAGAGGGAAAATTGTGAAATCATCTTTTAAAACCAAAGACATTGTTTCAACCTCAAGACCTTTAGAATTACTCCATATTGATTTATTTGGACCAGTGAGTACTGCATCCCTATATGGAAGTAGATATGGATTAGTCATTGTTGATGATTACAGCAGATGGACTTGGGTGAAATTCATAAAGAGTAAAGATGTTGCGTGTGATGTATTCAGTAGCTTCTGCACTCAAATTCAATCTGAAAAAGAATCAAAAATTTTGAAAGTCAGAAGTGATCATGGTGGAGAATTTGAAAATGAGCCATTTGAAGCTTTTTGTGAAAAACATGGAATTTTCCATGAGTTCTCTTCTCCTAGAACACCACAACAAAATGGGGTTGTAGAGAGAAAGAATAGAACCTTACAAGAAATGGCCAGAACCATGATTCATGAAAACAATTTACCAAAACATTTTTGGGCAGAAGCAGTGAATACAGCATGCTATGTTCAAAACAGGATCTATATTAGACCTATTTTGGAGAAGACATCATATGAACTCTTTAAAGGAAGAAAACCCAATATCTCTTACTTTCATCAATTTGGATGTACATGTTACATTCTGAACAACAAGCTCTACCTAAAGAAATTTGATGCCAAGGCCCAAAGAGGAATCTTTTTAGGTTACTCTGAAAGGTCAAAGGCATACAGAGTGTATAATTCAGAAACACTTTGTGTTGAAGAATCTATGCACGTTAAATTTGATGACAAGGAGCTTGAAGATAAAACTTCAAAGCAAGGTGAAAGTTCTGCAGAGATACAGGTTCCTGAAGCTACTCCAGAACCTGATCAGATAGCTGAATCTGAAGATAGTTCAGAAGCTGAACCCACATCAGAAGCACAAGATGAAGCTGCTTCTGATGAAGCACAAGATGGCTCACATCAAGCAGATCCTCCCAGAAACACATTCAAACACAAGTCTTCACATCCTGAAGAGCTAATCATTGGAAACAAAGATAGTCCAAGAAGAACAAGATCACATTTCAGACAAGAAGAGTCAATGATTGGACTAATCTCAATGATTGAACCTACAACAGTTGATGAAGCACTTTCAGATGATGGATGGATCCTAGCTATGCAAGAAGAGTTGAATCAATTTCAAAGAAATGATGTGTGGGATCTGGTACCCAAACCTCAGCACAAGAACATTATTGGAACAAAATGGGTATTCAGAAACAAGCTGAATGAGCAAGGTGAAGTAACAAGAAACAAAGCCAGACTTGTTGCACAAGGGTATAGTCAACAAGAAGGCATTGATTACACTGAAACGTTTGCTCCAGTTGCAAGATTGGAAGCAATCAGGTTACTTCTTTCCTATGCAGTTAATCATGGCATAATATTATATCAAATGGATGTCAAGAGTGCATTTCTAAATGGTGTCATAGAAGAAGAAGTGTATGTCAAGCAACCTCCTGGATTTGAGGATATTAAATATCCTGACCATGTTTTTAAACTGAAGAAATCACTATATGGCTTGAAACAAGCTCCCAGAGCTTGGTATGATAGACTAAGTAATTTCTTAATCAAAAATGATTTTAAAAGAGGACAGGTTGATACTACACTCTTCAGAAGGACCCTTGAGAAAGATATTCTTGTTGTGCAAATATATGTTGATGATATAATATTTGGTTCTACTAATGCATCTCTTTGCAAGGAATTTTCTGAGTTAATGCAGGATGAATTTGAAATGAGCATGATGGGAGAGCTGAAGTTCTTCCTGGGCATTCAAATCAATCAATGCAAAGATGGAGTCTATGTTCATCAATCAAAGTACACAAAGGAGCTTCTGAAGAAGTTCAAACTTGAAGATTGTAAAGTGATGAACACTCCAATGCACCCTACGTGCACCTTAAGCAAAGAAGATGAAGGAGCTAAAGTAGATCAGAAGCTGTATAGAGGTATGATTGGTTCTTTGTTATACCTCACTGCATCTAGGCCAGATATTTTATTCAGTGTATGCTTGTGTGCAAGATTCCAATCAGATCCTAGAGAATCTCATATGACTGCTGTCAAGAGAATCTTCAGGTATTTGAAAGGAACGACCAATCTTGGACTCCTTTATAGGAAATCCTTAGATTATAAGCTAATTGGATTCTGTGATGCTGATTATGCTGGTGATAGGATTGAAAGAAAGTCAACCAGTGGCAATTGTCAATTTCTGGGTGATAATCTTATATCCTGGGCTAGCAAAAGACAAACAACTATTGCTATGTCTACAGCAGAAGCAGAATACATTTCAGCTGCAAGTTGTTGTACACAACTACTTTGGATGAAACATCAGTTGGAAGATTATCAGATAACTGCTAACAGTATTCCCATTTATTGTGATAATACTGCTGCTATTTGTTTGTCTAAAAATCCAATTTTGCATTCAAGAGCGAAGCACATTGAAATCAAACACCATTTTATCAGAGATTATGTTCAAAAAGGAATTTTAGATATACAATTCATTGATACTGAAAATCAATGGGCTGATATATTTACTAAGCCTTTAACTGTTGAAAGATTTGATTTTATAAAGAAAAATTTGAACATGCACTTTGTATCTGATTAAATGCTTGCTTGCTCCTGAATAGGATTTTAGGTTCTGAAGTTAGTTCAGAAGCGGTAGTCCATCAGAAGCTCTTTATTGAGGTTCTGAGGAAAACTCGCTTTTGATGATGACGTCAGCATCTGAAGTCCAGAAGCTGGATTTGTTGCTTCTGAATAGTTGAATTAGTGGAAACGTTGGAAGTTACCTTTTTAAAAAGTAACTTCTGGCCCACTAACTTGGTAGTTACTCTGTGAACTTCTTACGTGGCCTGTATGTGTTGGTGTATAACTAAAAGGGCAATGATGATTTAAAAGCTTTGAAAGTACTTTTCACGCGCCCCCAATTTTGTCATTAATGTTATGTTTGTTTGTCTCTTTTGAATTGCAATCGTTTTACTTTTAACACTTTGTCAATTCACACACTACTCACTCACAACAAACACATTTGCTCTCAAACCTCTTGCGAAGTAAGCGCATTCTCTCAACCTTAGAACCCTAAAATCTTCATCTTCTTCAAATCTTCGTAAATCATCAAATGGCATCATCAAGCTCGCAACGAAAAGATTCAGTATCTACTTCACGAATGGTCCCTGAATATGACTACAGAGGAAGAAGCATGAAATTGGAAGAATGGGATTTGCAGGTTCAGATAGAGAATCCAGTGGACTTTGATTCTCTGAATTTTCATAGGTGTTCAATCAGAAGCTACTATGAAGAGCAAGGACTCATGGATTATTTCAAAATGTTGAATGGACCAACATATGAAGCTCTGGTTAGACACTTCTGGGTAAGAGCAAAATTCTACAACAAAGCGGCATCCTTAGCTGAGGAAAGTCAGATGGTGCTAATGTATCCTGAATTAGAAGGGAAAACAATAGAAGAAATGGGTCTTGCGCCATTTGTTGAAGATGAAATCAGGTCCAGCATCTGTGGTATTCCAGTAAGACTTGCACAATGGCACATAGAGTATGTTCTCAAGGCTGCAGCCTCTGGATACTACTCTGGAATTGATCTTTCAGATGCTGCTGAAAAACGCATTTGGAAAAAGCAAGCCAACTTGGTGATATACAATTCTGAGAAGGAGAAGAAATATGCTGAATTGAGCATGGAAACTAAGATGCTTCTGAAGATTCAGAATGAGAACCTGTTTCCAAGTGGTGACTGTGTGAAACCAAATCTAGCTCAGAAGGTCCTTCTCCAGCACTTCATCAAGAAGGAAAAGGTGAATGTGCCCAAATACATGTTCAAGTACTTGGTAGAGTGTTTGAAACAGAGTCAGCTACTGGATAAACCCTTGGTTCCTTATGGAAGACTCCTCTCAGAGATATTCTATCAAGGAGGTATCTTGGACAGTCTCAGTCAATCTCAAGGCTTCACAGATCAGCTACTTGACACAAAAACTGGAAAATTCATTAATGCTCATACTCTCTTGAATATGAAGCTAATCAGTGAAGTCACCAAACTTCAAACTGATTTAAGTGAATCATTTGTTAAGTCTGATCTTATGAAGGACTTTCCACCCATCTGCAAGAAGGATCCCATTGAAGTGCAGATGTACTATATCAAGGAACATTTTGAGGCAACCAATGAGAGAATCAGATTGGAAGATATTCCAGAGGAAATGTATGGTGGTGCTCTGCCACGAGCCAGAGGCAGAAAGTCAAAAAGGAAGATAACTGCAGAGCAATATCTAGAGGTTGAACAACCTGCTAAAAAGGCAAAAGTTGCTACTGACAAGCTCAAAATTGGTAGTTCATCAGTACCTTCTATTGAAGAAGCCATTGAAGACATGGATTCCAGGTTGATCATGGATGTTGGCATTTCTCTTGATCAACCTGCTATACCAAAGAGGAAGAGGAAGCCAGCCTTGAGGAGGACCAAGGATTTTCCTCATATCACCTCTACAGCTCAAGATGCTTCTGATTTGGAGTTAAAGGAGTTACAAGAGAAGAAGGCAGCAGCTGAAAAAGTCTTGGAAATTGCTGCTGAGCTACAAGAGTCTGTAGTCTCAGAAGCCAAGAAAATGTTGCAGATGACCAGTGAGGTTGCTCAAGAGGATTCTGATCCTGAACCAGAGAAGGTAATTAATATATCATCAGATTCCGCATCCAAATCATTATCAGACTCTGATGATTCTGATGATGATATACCCTTAGCTCAACTGTTTCGAAAACCAGTAAAAAGCCAATCAACATCAACCAAAACCAACGATAAGCCCTCTCAGTCAACTACTTATGAACCAGTTGGTCACATAATTAATGAGAAGTTGGCTAAACTGGCTGAGCAGAGAGAAAGAGTCATTGATACTATTTTTCGCCTTCACCCTCAACCTCTTAACATTCAACCTCTCAACAAGATTCCTCCAGAAAATGTTGAGTCTACCTCAGAAAAGGCCTCTGAAGCAACTCCAGAAGCAGCTGCTTCTGAAAATGTTGTTTCAGAAAACCCCCATCAACAAACACCTGAACCACATAAACCCACAACACCCCCACAATCACCAACAGCTACCATTGACCCCCAACTCAACACTCAAACATCATCTTCACCACAACAACCACCAACTGAAACTGAATTTCAACCTTTACCTGAACACTCCCCAGAACCAACTCCCATGGATGTTGACATCTCTCTAGTCAATGTTCAAGCCTCAACCTCTACCACTCACATTGCCTCTGACCAGCCTTCATCTTCAAACACACAAACACACTTTACCATTCCAGTTCCTAACCCTGTTCAAGATTTGGAAATCAGTGATTCTGATCTTGAAATCCTTGAACAACCACCCTCAAACATCCTGGAATCTAGATATATTAATTCTGAGCTTCTCTCAATCCTGAGTCAGTTGCATAATCTTGTGGATCAACGAAGGACAATTGATCTCACAAGTGCATATGATGACTCCTGGGCATCTCTTCAGAACCGGGCAACTGAGCTAATTGAAAGCATAAGGGCTAAGTGCATCAGAAGCAAGGAAGCTTCTGTCAGGAAGTTAATGGAGCATCTGAATCAGAGTCTCAGAGTAAGAAGTTCTACACTGCTCCTGGCAAACCAGCCTTTCTTCTCAGAAACGGACTACTTGACCAGAGAAGCCAGGTTGTGTAAGCTTCTGAAGAAACAGATGGCACAGCAGCAGCAAGAAGCTAAGGAAAGGGAACAGGCTCTTCTCCAGAGACAACAACAGCTTGAAGAACTGTTGCAGAAGAAGATTGAAGAAATGGAGGAGATGAAGAAACAACATCAAACCAACCCTTAGTTGCACACCCTTGTGTTTTTCTTTTTGTTTGTTGTTTGTTTTAAATTCCTAGTCCTTGCTTCTGAAACCATTCTGATTTAATTCTCTTTTCTTCTGAATGCTTACTGATTCTGACTGTTTAGCTGCTTCTGACAATTGATATACATGTTCATATATTTTGCTCTGACTTATTTAGTTCACTTTCTTTTATACTCTCTCCTGTTTGAGTTTTTCTCATATCTTTTTGTCTTTTATGCTTAAATTTTTTTTATTTTTTTTGATAATGACAAAAGGGGGAGTATATGTGACAAGTATTTAAAGGCTCTGAGCCCCATTAATGGCATTTGAAATTTTTGAAAAACTTCTATCATTTTTTTCTTACCTTATTGGTATAAGCTATGAACGAACGAAGGAGTATCAAAATTCAAGTAAAATTAATTGAACCATTCTTCTTATCTATAAGTTAATTCTTTCAATGATTCAATTTTGTTTTTAAGCTCTGATAATTTTATTGCGCGAAAAATGAATTTAATTAACCTGGATAGAACTTAGGGGGAGCTTACAAACCTCACCTTAAAGACTATCAGACTCAGGGGGAGTTTGAGCTTACAAACCTCAGATTCTGAGCTTACAAACCTCAGAACCCCAAAGTCAACTTGTTAATTAGATTAACAACAATTGATCAATTTTAAATACTTTTGTTTGTCATCATCAAAAAGGGGGAGATTGTTGGAACAAAATGTGTTTAACAATGAACCTTAAAGGGTTTTGATGATAACAAGGTATTAAAAATTGTAAATTGGACTAGCTAATATTTGTTCAAGTGTACAGGACCATAATTATAAAGTTACATCATCATTGGTTCTGAATGAGCAAATAAAGAGCTATGGAAACAACAAAAATTTGAAGCTTGGACGCTCCTGAAGGCAACTTGCTACTGAAGAGAAAAAGCGCTCCTGAAGTCAAGCTGCTCCTGAAGAAATAGCGCTCCTGAAGTAAGCTGCTCCTGAAGAATAGTGCCTCTGAAGACAAGAGGTCCAGAAGCCACATCATCAGAAGCTGCGTCATCAGAAGCTGCAGAAGTCATATCATCAGAAGCTGCATCATCAGAAGCTGCCTCATCAGAAGCCATTTCACCAGAAGCTGAATATCAACTGGATTTGCAAAGAATCAAGAATTGAAGAATTATCAATGCAAAAGCTGTCTATTGGATTCGAAAACACAAACAAAGGATTAGTGGAGTTTGCAACGGTCATTTCAAAGGTGTTTGAAGGCGTGTGTTTGCAATTTGGACGAAAGCGTTGACATTGTACTTTGTACGAATTGTACAACCACGTTCTCCACTACTCTGTTTTGTGTCCACGCTACAGGACAAGAAAACAGCTCCAGAATACGGTTTCGCCTGCATAGATGTTCCTTTGGATAAGGAATGGATTTCAAATTTGTTCTTCATAGGACAACAACCAAATCAGGCAATATATCATTGGTGAAAGATCAAGCTTCAACAACGACTCTTTGGTGCGCTGGCAATTTCACAACGTCTCTTTCACACCTCTATATAAAGGAGTGAAGACCTAGAGATTTGGTAATGCAAGAACGCTGAACGAAAGACTCACAAGATTTTCACAAGTACCAAACCTCTGCTGAAATTGTTCTGCATTCACTTAGAATTTCTGTGTCTCAAGTCATATCTTAGAAATTCTTAAGTCCATTGAGTCTGTATCTGATTTGTATTGTGAGCACCTCTGATTGTATATCAAGTGTTCAACCTTAAACAATTTTCTGTGTAATTTTGTTTAGTTAAGAAGTCTCTTGCAGTTGTGCTTGAGCAGGAAGTCTCTTGATTGTGTTCTTGAGCAAAGGAAGTCTCTTGCTTGTGTGCTTGAGCATTGGAAGTCTCTTGCTTGTGTGCTTGAGCATTTGTAATCAGATATTACTCATAGTGAAATCTCCTTGGAAGTGCAAGGGGGACTGGACTACTTCCGGATTGTGGAAGGAACCAGTATAATTGCTTTGTGTCGTTCTTCTTCTCTCTCTCTCTGTTTTATTCCGCTGCATTTAGATTCTGATTATCACTTCAGAAGCTGTCTCACTTAGCTTCTGATCAGTGTGTTCAGTTTTTAGGAGAAACGAAGAACTTTTCTAAAACACAATTCAACCCCCCTTCTTGTGTTTTTCTCACCTTCACAGTTAAGCGTGCTTGGGCGAGAGTAGTACTAGGATGGGTGACCTCCTGGGAAGTCCTTGTGTTGCACCTTTTTTTGCCAAAATTTCGTGTTCTTTGCACCTCTTTTTGCCAAAATTTCGTGTTCTTTTTGTTAATTAGCGTAATTTTACGTCGTTTTTGAAAAATAAACTTCGATTGTATTTCATTTTTTTCGTTAATTAACGCAACCTAACACTCTATTCTTTAATTAGCGTAATTTGACGTCTTTAATGAAAAATAAACTTAGAAATGCATATATACAATTACAACGCTTTACTTTCAGGTGCGATCATACCAGCACTAATGCACCGGATCCCATCAGAACTCCGCAGTTAAGCATGCTTGGGCGAGAGTAGTACTAGGATGGGTGACCTCCTGGGAAGTCCTTGTGTTGCACCTCTTTTTGCCAAAATTTCGTGTTCTTCGCACCTCTTTTTGCCAAAATTTCGTGTTCTTTTTGTTAATTAGCGTAATTTTACGTCGTTTTTGAAAAATAAACTTCGATTGTATTTCATTTTTTTCGTTAATTAACGCAACCTAACTCTCTATTCTTTAATTAGCGTAATTTGACGTCTTTAATGAAAAATAAACTTAGAAATGCATATATACAATTACAACGCTTTACTTTCAGGTGCGATCATACCAGCACTAATGCACCGGATCCCATCAGAACTCCGCAGTTAAGCGTGCTTGGGCGAGAGTAGTACTAGGATGGGTGACCTCCTGGGAAGTCCGTGTGTTGCACCTCTTTTTGCCAAAATTTCGTGTTCTTTGCACCTCTTTTTGCCAAAATTTCGTGTTCTTTTTGTTAATTAGCGTAATTTTACGTCGTTTTTGAAAAATAAACTTCGATTGTATTTCATTTTTTTCGTTAATTAACGCAACCTAACTCTCTATTCTTTAATTAGCGTAATTTGACGTCTTTAATGAAAAATAAACTTAGAAATGCATATATACAATTACAACGCTTTACATTCAGGTGCGATCATACCAGCACTAATGCACCGGATCCCATCAGAACTCCGCAGTTAAGCGTGCTTAGGCGAGAGTAGTACTAGGATGGGTGACCTCCTGGGAAGTCCTTGTGTTGCACCTCTTTTTGCCAAAATTTCGTGTTCTTTGCACCTCTTTTTGCCAAAATTTCGTGTTCTTTTTGTTAATTAGCGTAATTTTACGTCGTTTTTGAAAAATAAACTTCGATTGTATTTCATTTTTTTCGTTAATTAACGCAACCTAACACTCTATTCTTTAATTAGCGTAATTTGACGTCTTTAATGAAAAATAAACTTAGAAATGCATATATACAATTACAACGCTTTACTTTCAGGTGCGATCATACCAGCACTAATGCACCGGATCCCATCAGAACTCCGCAGTTAAGCGTGCTTGGGCGAGAGTAGTACTAGGATGGGTGACCTCCTGGGAAGTCCTTGTGTTGCACCTCTTTTTGCCAAAATTTCGTGTTCTTTGCACCTCTTTTTGCCAAAATTTCGTGTTCTTTTTGTTAATTAGCGTAATTTTACGTCGTTTTTGAAAAATAAACTTCGATTGTATTTCATTTTTTTCGTTAATTAACGCAACCTAACACTCTATTCTTTAATTAGCGTAATTTGACGTCTTTAATGAAAAATAAACTTAGAAATGCATATATACAATTACAACGCTTTACTTTCAGGTGCGATCATACCAGCACTAATGCACCGGATCCCATCAGAACTCCGCAGTTAAGCGTGCTTGGGCGAGAGTAGTACTAGGATGGGTGACCTCCTGGGAAGTCCTTGTGTTGCACCTCTTTTTGCCAAAATTTCGTGTTCTTTGCACCTCTTTTTGCCAAAATTTCGTGTTCTTTTTGTTAATTAGCGTAATTTTACGTCGTTTTTGAAAAATAAACTTCGATTGTATTTCATTTTTTTCGTTAATTAACGCAACCTAACTCTCTATTCTTTAATTAGCGTAATTTGACGTCTTTAATGAAAAATAAACTTAGAAATGCATATATACAATTACAACGCTTTACTTTCAGGTGCGATCATACCAGCACTAATGCACCGGATCCCATCAGAACTCCGCAGTTAAGCGTGCTTGGGCGAGAGTAGTACTAGGATGGGTGACCTCCTGGGAAGTCCGTGTGTTGCACCTCTTTTTGCCAAAATTTCGTGTTCTTTGCACCTCTTTTTGCCAAAATTTCGTGTTCTTTTTGTTAATTAGCGTAATTTTACGTCGTTTTTGAAAAATAAACTTCGATTGTATTTCATTTTTTTCGTTAATTAACGCAACCTAACTCTCTATTCTTTAATTAGCGTAATTTGACGTCTTTAATGAAAAATAAACTTAGAAATGCATATATACAATTACAACGCTTTACTTTCAGGTGCGATCATACCAGCACTAATGCACCGGATCCCATCAGAACTCCGCAGTTAAGCGTGCTTGGGCGAGAGTAGTACTAGGATGGGTGACCTCCTGGGAAGTCCTTGTGTTGCACCTCTTTTTGCCAAAATTTCGTGTTCTTTGCACCTCTTTTTGCCAAAATTTCGTGTTCTTTTTGTTAATTAGCGTAATTTTACGTCGTTTTTGAAAAATAAACTTCGATTGTATTTCATTTTTTTCGTTAATTAACGCAACCTAACACTCTATTCTTTAATTAGCGTAATTTGACGTCTTTAATGAAAAATAAACTTAGAAATGCATATATACAATTACAACGCTTTACTTTCAGGTGCGATCATACCAGCACTAATGCACCGGATCCCATCAGAACTCCGCAGTTAAGCGTGCTTGGGCGAGAGTAGTACTAGGATGGGTGACCTCCTGGGAAGTCCTTGTGTTGCACCTCTTTTTGCCAAAATTTCGTGTTCTTTGCACCTCTTTTTGCCAAAATTTCGTGTTCTTTTTGTTAATTAGCGTAATTTTACGTCGTTTTTGAAAAATAAACTTCGATTGTATTTCATTTTTTTCGTTAATTAACGCAACCTAACTCTCTATTCTTTAATTAGCGTAATTTGAAGTCTTTAATGAAAAATAAACTTAGAAATGCATATATACAATTACAACGCTTT
Source organism: Medicago sativa (assembly GCF_051527215.1). Classification (NCBI taxonomy): domain Eukaryota; kingdom Viridiplantae; phylum Streptophyta; class Magnoliopsida; order Fabales; family Fabaceae; genus Medicago; species Medicago sativa. The sequence goes on along the minus strand of NC_140752.1, from coordinate 31,637,510 downwards.
ACTTTCAGGTGCGATCATACCAGCACTAATGCACCGGATCCCATCAGAACTCCGCAGTTAAGCGTGCTTGGGCGAGAGTAGTACTAGGATGGGTGACCTCCTGGGAAGTCCTTGTGTTGCACCTCTTTTTGCCAAAATTTCGTGTTCTTTGCACCTCTTTTTGCCAAAATTTCGTGTTCTTTTTGTTAATTAGCGTAATTTTACGTCGTTTTTGAAAAATAAACTTCGATTGTATTTCATTTTTTTCGTTAATTAACGCAACCTAACTCTCTATTCTTTAATTAGCGTAATTTGACGTCTTTAATGAAAAATAAACTTAGAAATGCATATATACAATTACAACGCTTTACTTTCAGGTGCGATCATACCAGCACTAATGCACCGGATCCCATCAGAACTCCGCAGTTAAGCGTGCTTGGGCGAGAGTAGTACTAGGATGGGTGACCTCCTGGGAAGTCCTTGTGTTGCACCTCTTTTTGCCAAAATTTCGTGTTCTTTGCACCTCTTTTTGCCAAAATTTCGTGTTCTTTTTGTTAATTAGCGTAATTTTACGTCGTTTTTGAAAAATAAACTTCGATTGTATTTCATTTTTTTCGTTAATTAACGCAACCTAACTCTCTATTCTTTAATTAGCGTAATTTGACGTCTTTAATGAAAAATAAACTTAGAAATGCATATATACAATTACAACGCTTTACTTTCAGGTGCGATCATACCAGCACTAATGCACCGGATCCCATCAGAACTCCGCAGTTAAGCGTGCTTGGGCGAGAGTAGTACTAGGATGGGTGACCTCCTGGGAAGTCCTTGTGTTAGAGGAAGTCCTTGTGTTGCCCCTCTTTTTGCCAAAATTTCGTGTTCTTTGCACCTCTTTTTGCCAAAATTTCGTGTTCTTTTTGTTAATTAGCGTAATTTTACGTCGTTTTTGAAAAATAAACTTCGATTGTATTTCATTTTTTTCGTTAATTAACGCAACCTAACACTCTATTCTTTAATTAGCGTAATTTGACGTCTTTAATGAAAAATAAACTTAGAAATGCATATATACAATTACAACGCTTTACTTTCAGGTGCGATCATACCAGCACTAATGCACCGGATCCCATCAGAACTCCGCAGTTAAGCGTGCTTGGGCGAGAGTAGTACTAGGATGGGTGACCTCCTGGGAAGTCCTTGTGTTGCACCTCTTTTTGCCAAAATTTCGTGTTCTTTGCACCTCTTTTTGCCAAAATTTCGTGTTCTTTTTGTTAATTAGCGTAATTTTACGTCGTTTTTGAAAAATAAACTTCGATTGTATTTCATTTTTTTCGTTAATTAACGCAACCTAACTCTCTATTCTTTAATTAGCGTAATTTGACGTCTTTAATGAAAAATAAACTTAGAAATGCATATATACAATTACAACGCTTTACTTTCAGGTGCGATCATACCAGCACTAATGCACCGGATCCCATCAGAACTCCGCAGTTAAGCGTGCTTGGGCGAGAGTAGTACTAGGATGGGTGACCTCCTGGGAAGTCCTTGTGTTGCACCTCTTTTTGCCAAAATTTCGTGTTCTTTGCACCTCTTTTTGCCAAAATTTCGTGTTCTTTTTGTTAATTAGCGTAATTTTACGTCGTTTTTGAAAAATAAACTTCGATTGTATTTCATTTTTTTCGTTAATTAACGCAACCTAACTCTCTATTCTTTAATTAGCGTAATTTGACGTCTTTAATGAAAAATAAACTTAGAAATGCATATATACAATTACAACGCTTTACTTTCAGGTGCGATCATACCAGCACTAATGCACCGGATCCCATCAGAACTCCGCAGTTAAGCGTGCTTGGGCGAGAGTAGTACTAGGATGGGTGACCTCCTGGGAAGTCCTTGTGTTGCACCTCTTTTTGCCAAAATTTCGTGTTCTTTGCACCTCTTTTTGCCAAAATTTCGTGTTCTTTTTGTTAATTAGCGTAATTTTACGTCGTTTTTGAAAAATAAACTTCGATTGTATTTCATTTTTTTCGTTAATTAACGCAACCTAACACTCTATTCTTTAATTAGCGTAATTTGACGTCTTTAATGAAAAATAAACTTAGAAATGCATATATACAATTACAACGCTTTACTTTCAGGTGCGATCATACCAGCACTAATGCACCGGATCCCATCAGAACTCCGCAGTTAAGCGTGCTTGGGCGAGAGTAGTACTAGGATGGGTGACCTCCTGGGAAGTCCTTGTGTTGCACCTCTTTTTGCCAAAATTTCGTGTTCTTTGCACCTCTTTTTGCCAAAATTTCGTGTTCTTTTTGTTAATTAGCGTAATTTTACGTCGTTTTTGAAAAATAAACTTCGATTGTATTTCATTTTTTTCGTTAATTAACGCAACCTAACTCTCTATTCTTTAATTAGCGTAATTTGACGTCTTTAATGAAAAATAAACTTAGAAATGCATATATACAATTACAACGCTTTACTTTCAGGTGCGATCATACCAGCACTAATGCACCGGATCCCATCAGAACTCCGCAGTTAAGCGTGCTTGGGCGAGAGTAGTACTAGGATGGGTGACCTCCTGGGAAGTCCTTGTGTTGCACCTCTTTTTGCCAAAATTTCGTGTTCTTTGCACCTCTTTTTGCCAAAATTTCGTGTTCTTTTTGTTAATTAGCGTAATTTTACGTCGTTTTTGAAAAATAAACTTCGATTGTATTTCATTTTTTTCGTTAATTAACGCAACCTAACTCTCTATTCTTTAATTAGCGTAATTTGACGTCTTTAATGAAAAATAAACTTAGAAATGCATATATACAATTACAACGCTTTACTTTCAGGTGCGATCATACCAGCACTAATGCACCGGATCCCATCAGAACTCCGCAGTTAAGCGTGCTTGGGCGAGAGTAGTACTAGGATGGGTGACCTCCTGGGAAGTCCTTGTGTTAGAGGAAGTCCTTGTGTTGCACCTCTTTTTGCCAAAATTTCGTGTTCTTTGCACCTCTTTTTGCCAAAATTTCGTGTTCTTTTTGTTAATTAGCGTAATTTTACGTCGTTTTTGAAAAATAAACTTCGATTGTATTTCATTTTTTTCGTTAATTAACGCAACCTAACACTCTATTCTTTAATTAGCGTAATTTGACGTCTTTAATGAAAAATAAACTTAGAAATGCATATATACAATTACAATGCTTTACTTTCAGGTGCGATCATACCAGCACTAATGCACCGGATCCCATCAGAACTCCGCAGTTAAGCGTGCTTGGGCGAGAGTAGTACTAGGATGGGTGACCTCCTGGGAAGTCCTTGTGTTAGAGGAAGTCCTTGTGTTGCCCCTCTTTTTGCCAAAATTTCGTGTTCTTTGCACCTCTTTTTGCCAAAATTTCGTGTTCTTTTTGTTAATTAGCGTAATTTTACGTCGTTTTTGAAAAATAAACTTCGATTGTATTTCATTTTTTTCGTTAATTAACGCAACCTAACACTCTATTCTTTAATTAGCGTAATTTGACGTCTTTAATGAAAAATAAACTTAGAAATGCATATATACAATTACAACGCTTTACTTTCAGGTGCGATCATACCAGCACTAATGCACCGGATCCCATCAGAACTCCGCAGTTAAGCGTGCTTGGGCGAGAGTAGTACTAGGATGGGTGACCTCCTGGGAAGTCCTTGTGTTGCACCTCTTTTTGCCAAAATTTCGTGTTCTTTGCACCTCTTTTTGCCAAAATTTCGTGTTCTTTTTGTTAATTAGCGTAATTTTACGTCGTTTTTGAAAAATAAACTTCGATTGTATTTCATTTTTTTCGTTAATTAACGCAACCTAACTCTCTATTCTTTAATTAGCGTAATTTGACGTCTTTAATGAAAAATAAACTTAGAAATGCATATATACAATTACAACGCTTTACTTTCAGGTGCGATCATACCAGCACTAATGCACCGGATCCCATCAGAACTCCGCAGTTAAGCGTGCTTGGGCGAGAGTAGTACTAGGATGGGTGACCTCCTGGGAAGTCCTTGTGTTGCACCTCTTTTTGCCAAAATTTCGTGTTCTTTGCACCTCTTTTTGCCAAAATTTCGTGTTCTTTTTGTTAATTAGCGTAATTTTACGTCGTTTTTGAAAAATAAACTTCGATTGTATTTCATTTTTTTCGTTAATTAACGCAACCTAACTCTCTATTCTTTAATTAGCGTAATTTGACGTCTTTAATGAAAAATAAACTTAGAAATGCATATATACAATTACAACGCTTTACTTTCAGGTGCGATCATACCAGCACTAATGCACCGGATCCCATCAGAACTCCGCAGTTAAGCGTGCTTGGGCGAGAGTAGTACTAGGATGGGTGACCTCCTGGGAAGTCCTTGTGTTGCACCTCTTTTTGCCAAAATTTCGTGTTCTTTGCACCTCTTTTTGCCAAAATTTCGTGTTCTTTTTGTTAATTAGCGTAATTTTACGTCGTTTTTGAAAAATAAACTTCGATTGTATTTCATTTTTTTCGTTAATTAACGCAACCTAACTCTCTATTCTTTAATTAGCGTAATTTGACGTCTTTAATGAAAAATAAACTTAGAAATGCATATATACAATTACAACGCTTTACTTTCAGGTGCGATCATACCAGCACTAATGCACCGGATCCCATCAGAACTCCGCAGTTAAGCGTGCTTGGGCGAGAGTAGTACTAGGATGGGTGACCTCCTGGGAAGTCCTTGTGTTGCACCTCTTTTTGCCAAAATTTCGTGTTCTTTGCACCTCTTTTTGCCAAAATTTCGTGTTCTTTTTGTTAATTAGCGTAATTTTACGTCGTTTTTGAAAAATAAACTTCGATTGTATTTCATTTTTTTCGTTAATTAACGCAACCTAACTCTCTATTCTTTAATTAGCGTAATTTGACGTCTTTAATGAAAAATAAACTTAGAAATGCATATATACAATTACAACGCTTTACTTTCAGGTGCGATCATACCAGCACTAATGCACCGGATCCCATCAGAACTCCGCAGTTAAGCGTGCTTGGGCGAGAGTAGTACTAGGATGGGTGACCTCCTGGGAAGTCCTTGTGTTAGAGGAAGTCCTTGTGTTGCACCTCTTTTTGCCAAAATTTCGTGTTCTTTGCACCTCTTTTTGCCAAAATTTCGTGTTCTTTTTGTTAATTAGCGTAATTTTACGTCGTTTTTGAAAAATAAACTTCGATTGTATTTCATTTTTTTCGTTAATTAACGCAACCTAACACTCTATTCTTTAATTAGCGTAATTTGACGTCTTTAATGAAAAATAAACTTAGAAATGCATATATACAATTACAATGCTTTACTTTCAGGTGCGATCATACCAGCACTAATGCACCGGATCCCATCAGAACTCCGCAGTTAAGCGTGCTTGGGCGAGAGTAGTACTAGGATGGGTGACCTCCTGGGAAGTCCTTGTGTTGCACCTCTTTTTGCCAAAATTTCGTGTTCTTTGCACCTCTTTTTGCCAAAATTTCGTGTTCTTTTTGTTAATTAGCGTAATTTTACGTCGTTTTTGAAAAATAAACTTCGATTGTATTTCATTTTTTTCGTTAATTAACGCAACCTAACACTCTATTCTTTAATTAGCGTAATTTGACGTCTTTAATGAAAAATAAACTTAGAAATGCATATATACAATTACAACGCTTTACTTTCAGGTGCGATCATACCAGCACTAATGCACCAGATCCCATCAGAACTCCGCAGTTAAGCGTGCTTGGGCGAGAGTAGTACTAGGATGGGTGACCTCCTGGGAAGTCCTTGTGTTGCACCTCTTTTTGCCAAAATTTCGTGTTCTTTGCACCTCTTTTTGCCAAAATTTCGTGTTCTTTTTGTTAATTAGCGTAATTTTACGTCGTTTTTGAAAAATAAACTTCGATTGTATTTCATTTTTTTCGTTAATTAACGCAACCTAACACTCTATTCTTTAATTAGCGTAATTTGACGTCTTTAATGAAAAATAAACTTAGAAATGCATATATACAATTACAACGCTTTACTTTCAGGTGCGATCATACCAGCACTAATGCACCGGATCCCATCAGAACTCCGCAGTTAAGCGTGCTTGGGCGAGAGTAGTACTAGGATGGGTGACCTCCTGGGAAGTCCTTGTGTTGCACCTCTTTTTGCCAAAATTTCGTGTTCTTTGCACCTCTTTTTGCCAAAATTTCGTGTTCTTTTTGTTAATTAGCGTAATTTTACGTCGTTTTTGAAAAATAAACTTCGATTGTATTTCATTTTTTTCGTTAATTAACGCAACCTAACTCTCTATTCTTTAATTAGCGTAATTTGACGTCTTTAATGAAAAATAAACTTAGAAATGCATATATACAATTACAACGCTTTACTTTCAGGTGCGATCATACCAGCACTAATGCACCGGATCCCATCAGAACTCCGCAGTTAAGCGTGCTTGGGCGAGAGTAGTACTAGGATGGGTGACCTCCTGGGAAGTCCTTGTGTTGCACCTCTTTTTGCCAAAATTTCGTGTTCTTTGCACCTCTTTTTGCCAAAATTTCGTGTTCTTTTTGTTAATTAGCGTAATTTTACGTCGTTTTTGAAAAATAAACTTCGATTGTATTTCATTTTTTTCGTTAATTAACGCAACCTAACTCTCTATTCTTTAATTAGCGTAATTTGACGTCTTTAATGAAAAATAAACTTAGAAATGCATATATACAATTACAACGCTTTACTTTCAGGTGCGATCATACCAGCACTAATGCACCGGATCCCATCAGAACTCCGCAGTTAAGCGTGCTTGGGCGAGAGTAGTACTAGGATGGGTGACCTCCTGGGAAGTCCTTGTGTTAGAGGAAGTCCTTGTGTTGCACCTCTTTTTGCCAAAATTTCGTGTTCTTTGCACCTCTTTTTGCCAAAATTTCGTGTTCTTTTTGTTAATTAGCGTAATTTTACGTCGTTTTTGAAAAATAAACTTCGATTGTATTTCATTTTTTTCGTTAATTAACGCAACCTAACACTCTATTCTTTAATTAGCGTAATTTGACGTCTTTAATGAAAAATAAACTTAGAAATGCATATATACAATTACAACGCTTTACTTTCAGGTGCGATCATACCAGCACTAATGCACCAGATCCCATCAGAACTCCGCAGTTAAGCGTGCTTGGGCGAGAGTAGTACTAGGATGGGTGACCTCCTGGGAAGTCCTTGTGTTGCACCTCTTTTTGCCAAAATTTCGTGTTCTTTGCACCTCTTTTTGCCAAAATTTCGTGTTCTTTTTGTTAATTAGCGTAATTTTACGTCGTTTTTGAAAAATAAACTTCGATTGTATTTCATTTTTTTCGTTAATTAACGCAACCTAACACTCTATTCTTTAATTAGCGTAATTTGACGTCTTTAATGAAAAATAAACTTAGAAATGCATATATACAATTACAACGCTTTACTTTCAGGTGCGATCATACCAGCACTAATGCACCGGATCCCATCAGAACTCCGCAGTTAAGCGTGCTTGGGCGAGAGTAGTACTAGGATGGGTGACCTCCTGGGAAGTCCTTGTGTTGCACCTCTTTTTGCCAAAATTTCGTGTTCTTTGCACCTCTTTTTGCCAAAATTTCGTGTTCTTTTTGTTAATTAGCGTAATTTTACGTCGTTTTTGAAAAATAAACTTCGATTGTATTTCATTTTTTTCGTTAATTAACGCAACCTAACACTCTATTCTTTAATTAGCGTAATTTGACGTCTTTAATGAAAAATAAACTTAGAAATGCATATATACAATTACAACGCTTTACTTTCAGGTGCGATCATACCAGCACTAATGCACCGGATCCCATCAGAACTCCGCAGTTAAGCGTGCTTGGGCGAGAGTAGTACTAGGATGGGTGACCTCCTGGGAAGTCCTTGTGTTGCACCTCTTTTTGCCAAAATTTCGTGTTCTTTGCACCTCTTTTTGCCAAAATTTCGTGTTCTTTTTGTTAATTAGCGTAATTTTACGTCGTTTTTGAAAAATAAACTTCGATTGTATTTCATTTTTTACGTTAATTAACGCAACCTAACTCTCTATTCTTTAATTAGCGTAATTTGACGTCTTTAATGAAAAATAAACTTAGAAATGCATATATACAATTACAACGCTTTACTTTCAGGTGCGATCATACCAGCACTAATGCACCGGATCCCATCAGAACTCCGCAGTTAAGCGTGCTTGGGCGAGAGTAGTACTAGGATGGGTGACCTCCTGGGAAGTCCTTGTGTTGCACCTCTTTTTGCCAAAATTTCGTGTTCTTTGCACCTCTTTTTGCCAAAATTTCGTGTTCTTTTTGTTAATTAGCGTAATTTTACGTCGTTTTTGAAAAATAAACTTCGATTGTATTTCATTTTTTTCGTTAATTAACGCAACCTAACTCTCTATTCTTTAATTAGCGTAATTTGACGTCTTTAATGAAAAATAAACTTAGAAATGCATATATACAATTACAACGCTTTACTTTCAGGTGCGATCATACCAGCACTAATGCACCGGATCCCATCAGAACTCCGCAGTTAAGCGTGCTTGGGCGAGAGTAGTACTAGGATGGGTGACCTCCTGGGAAGTCCTTGTGTTGCACCTCTTTTTGCCAAAATTTCATGTTCTTTGCACCTCTTTTTGCCAAAATTTCGTGTTCTTTTTGTTAATTAGCGTAATTTTACGTCGTTTTTGAAAAATAAACTTCGATTGTATTTCATTTTTTTCGTTAATTAACGCAACCTAACACTCTATTCTTTAATTAGCGTAATTTGACGTCTTTAATGAAAAATAAACTTAGAAATGCATATATACAATTACAACGCTTTACTTTCAGGTGCGATCATACCAGCACTAATGCACCGGATCCCATCAGAACTCCGCAGTTAAGCGTGCTTGGGCGAGAGTAGTACTAGGATGGGTGACCTCCTGGGAAGTCCTTGTGTTGCACCTCTTTTTGCCAAAATTTCGTGTTCTTTGCACCTCTTTTTGCCAAAATTTCGTGTTCTTTTTGTTAATTAGCGTAATTTTACGTCGTTTTTGAAAAATAAACTTCGATTGTATTTCATTTTTTTCGTTAATTAACGCAACCTAACACTCTATTCTTTAATTAGCGTAATTTGACGTCTTTAATGAAAAATAAACTTAGAAATGCATATATACAATTACAACGCTTTACTTTCAGGTGCGATCATACCAGCACTAATGCACCGGATCCCATCAGAACTCCGCAGTTAAGCGTGCTTGGGCGAGAGTAGTACTAGGATGGGTGACCTCCTGGGAAGTCCTTGTGTTGCACCTCTTTTTGCCAAAATTTCGTGTTCTTTGCACCTCTTTTTGCCAAAATTTCGTGTTCTTTTTGTTAATTAGCGTAATTTTACGTCGTTTTTGAAAAATAAACTTCGATTGTATTTCATTTTTTTCGTTAATTAACGCAACCTAACACTCTATTCTTTAATTAGCGTAATTTGACGTCTTTAATGAAAAATAAACTTAGAAATGCATATATACAATTACAACGCTTTACTTTCAGGTGCGATTATACCAGCACTAATGCACCGGATCCCATCAGAACTCCGCAGTTAAGCGTGCTTGGGCGAGAGTAGTACTAGGATGGGTGACCTTCTGGGAAGTCCTTGTGTTGCACCTGTTGCACCTCTTTTTGCCAAAATTTCGTGTTCTTTGCACCTCTTTTTGCCAAAATTTCGTGTTCTTTTTGTTAATTAGCGTAATTTTACGTCGTTTTTGAAAAATAAACTTCGATTGTATTTCATTTTTTACGTTAATTAACGCAACCTAACTCTCTATTCTTTAATTAGCGTAATTTGACGTCTTTAATGAAAAATAAACTTAGAAATGCATATATACAATTACAACGCTTTACTTTCAGGTGCGATCATACCAGCACTAATGCACCGGATCCCATCAGAACTCCGCAGTTAAGCGTGCTTGGGCGAGAGTAGTACTAGGATGGGTGACCTCCTGGGAAGTCCTTGTGTTGCACCTCTTTTTGCCAAAATTTCGTGTTCTTTGCACCTCTTTTTGCCAAAATTTCGTGTTCTTTTTGTTAATTAGCGTAATTTTACGTCGTTTTTGAAAAATAAACTTCGATTGTATTTCATTTTTTTCGTTAATTAACGCAACCTAACTCTCTATTCTTTAATTAGCGTAATTTGACGTCTTTAATGAAAAATAAACTTAGAAATGCATATATACAATTACAACGCTTTACTTTCAGGTGCGATCATACCAGCACTAATGCACCGGATCCCATCAGAACTCCGCAGTTAAGCGTGCTTGGGCGAGAGTAGTACTAGGATGGGTGACCTCCTGGGAAGTCCTTGTGTTGCACCTCTTTTTGCCAAAATTTCGTGTTCTTTGCACCTCTTTTTGCCAAAATTTCGTGTTCTTTTTGTTAATTAGCGTAATTTTACGTCGTTTTTGAAAAATAAACTTCGATTGTATTTCATTTTTTTCGTTAATTAACGCAACCTAACTCTCTATTCTTTAATTAGCGTAATTTGACGTCTTTAATGAAAAATAAACTTAGAAATGCATATATACAATTACAACGCTTTACTTTCAGGTGCGATCATACCAGCACTAATGCACCGGATCCCATCAGAACTCCGCAGTTAAGCGTGCTTGGGCGAGAGTAGTACTAGGATGGGTGACCTCCTGGGAAGTCCTTGTGTTGCACCTCTTTTGGCCAAAATTTCGTGTTCTTTGCACCTCTTTTTGCCAAAAATTCGTGTTCTTTTTGTTAATTAGCGTAATTTTACGTCGTTTTTGAAAAATAAACTTCGATTGTATTTCATTTTTTTCGTTAATTAACGCAACCTAACTCTCTACTCTTTAATTAGCGTAATTTGACGTCTTTAATGAAAAATAAACTTAGAAATGCATATATACAATTACAACGCTTTACTTTCAGGTGCGATCATACCAGCACTAATGCACCGGATCCCATCAGAACTCCGCAGTTAAGCGTGCTTGGGCGAGAGTAGTACTAGGATGGGTGACCTCCTGGGAAGTCCTTGTGTTGCACCTCTTTTTGCCAAAATTTCGTGTTCTTTGCACCTCTTTTTGCCAAAATTTCGTGTTCTTTTTGTTAATTAGCGTAATTTTACGTCGTTTTTGAAAAATAAACTTCGATTGTATTTCATTTTTTTCGTTAATTAACGCAACCTAACACTCTATTCTTTAATTAGCGTAATTTGACGTCTTTAATGAAAAATAAACTTAGAAATGCATATATACAATTACAACGCTTTACTTTCAGGTGCGATCATACCAGCACTAATGCACCGGATCCCATCAGAACTCCGCAGTTAAGCGTGCTTGGGCGAGAGTAGTACTAGGATGGGTGACCTTCTGGGAAGTCCTTGTGTTGCACCTGTTGCACCTCTTTTTGCCAAAATTTCGTGTTCTTTGCACCTCTTTTTGCCAAAATTTCGTGTTCTTTTTGTTAATTAGCGTAATTTTACGTCGTTTTTGAAAAATAAACTTCGATTGTATTTCATTTTTTACGTTAATTAACGCAACCTAACTCTCTATTCTTTAATTAGCGTAATTTGACGTCTTTAATGAAAAATAAACTTAGAAATGCATATATACAATTACAACGCTTTACTTTCAGGTGCGATCATACCAGCACTAATGCACCGGATCCCATCAGAACTCCGCAGTTAAGCGTGCTTGGGCGAGAGTAGTACTAGGATGGGTGACCTCCTGGGAAGTCCTTGTGTTGCACCTCTTTTTGCCAAAATTTCGTGTTCTTTGCACCTCTTTTTGCCAAAATTTCGTGTTCTTTTTGTTAATTAGCGTAATTTTACGTCGTTTTTGAAAAATAAACTTCGATTGTATTTCATTTTTTTCGTTAATTAACGCAACCTAACTCTCTATTCTTTAATTAGCGTAATTTGACGTCTTTAATGAAAAATAAACTTAGAAATGCATATATACAATTACAACGCTTTACTTTCAGGTGCGATCATACCAGCACTAATGCACCGGATCCCATCAGAACTCCGCAGTTAAGCGTGCTTGGGCGAGAGTAGTACTAGGATGGGTGACCTCCTGGGAAGTCCTTGTGTTGCACCTCTTTTGGCCAAAATTTCGTGTTCTTTGCACCTCTTTTTGCCAAAATTTCGTGTTCTTTTTGTTAATTAGCGTAATTTTACGTCGTTTTTGAAAAATAAACTTCGATTGTATTTCATTTTTTTCGTTAATTAACGCAACCTAACTCTCTATTCTTTAATTAGCGTAATTTGACGTCTTTAATGAAAAATAAACTTAGAAATGCATATATACAATTACAACGCTTTACTTTCAGGTGCGATCATACCAGCACTAATGCACCGGATCCCATCAGAACTCCGCAGTTAAGCGTGCTTGGGCGAGAGTAGTACTAGGATGGGTGACCTCCTGGGAAGTCCTTGTGTTGCACCTCTTTTTGCCAAAATTTCGTGTTCTTTGCACCTCTTTTTGCCAAAATTTCGTGTTCTTTTTGTTAATTAGCGTAATTTTACGTCGTTTTTGAAAAATAAACTTCGATTGTATTTCATTTTTTTCGTTAATTAACGCAACCTAACACTCTATTCTTTAATTAGCGTAATTTGACGTCTTTAATGAAAAATAAACTTAGAAATGCATATATACAATTACAACGCTTTACTTTCAGGTGCGATCATACCAGCACTAATGCACCGGATCCCATCAGAACTCCGCAGTTAAGCGTGCTTGGGCGAGAGTAGTACTAGGATGGGTGACCTCCTGGGAAGTCCTTGTGTTGCACGTGTTGCACCTCTTTTTGCCAAAATTTCGTGTTCTTTGCACCTCTTTTTGCCAAAATTTCGTGTTCTTTTTGTTAATTAGCGTAATTTTACGTCGTTTTTGAAAAATAAACTTCGATTGTATTTCATTTTTTTCGTTAATTAACGCAACCTAACACTCTATTCTTTAATTAGCGTAATTTGACGTCTTTAATGAAAAATAAACTTAGAAATGCATATATACAATTACAACGCTTTACTTTCAGGTGCGATCATACCAGCACTAATGCACCGGATCCCATCAGAACTCCGCAGTTAAGCGTGCTTGGGCGAGAGTAGTACTAGGATGGGTGACCTCCTGGGAAGTCCTTGTGTTGCACCTCTGTTTGCCATAATTTCGTGTTCTTTGCACCTCTTTTTGCCAAAATTTCGTGTTCTTTTTGTTAATTAGCGTAATTTTACGTCGTTTTTGAAAAATAAACTTCGATTGTATTTCATTTTTTTCGTTAATTAACGCAACCTAACACTCTATTCTTTAATTAGCGTAATTTGACGTCTTTAATGAAAAATAAACTTAGAAATGCATATATACAATTACAACGCTTTACTTTCAGGTGCGATCATACCAGCACTAATGCACCGGATCCCATCAGAACTCCGCAGTTAAGCGTGCTTGGGCGAGAGTAGTACTAGGATGGGTGACCTCCTGGGAAGTCCTTGTGTTGCACCTCTTTTTGCCAATATTTCGTGTTCTTTGCACCTCTTTTTGCCAAAATTTCGTGTTCTTTTTGTTAATTAGCGTAATTTTACGTCGTTTTTGAAAAATAAACTTCGATTGTATTTCATTTTTTTCGTTAATTAACGCAACCTAACTCTCTATTCTTTAATTAGCGTAATTTGACGTCTTTAATGAAAAATAAACTTAGAAATGCATATATACAAATACAACGCTTTACTTTCAGGTGCGATCATACCAGCACTAATGCACCGGATCCCATCAGAACTCCGCAGTTAAGCGTGCTTGGGCGAGAGTAGTACTAGGATGGGTGACCTCCTGGGAAGTCCTTGTGTTGCACCTCTTTTTGCCAAAATTTCGTGTTCTTTGCACCTCTTTTTGCCAAAATTTCGTGTTCTTTTTGTTAATTAGCGTAATTTTACGTCGTTTTTGAAAAATAAACTTCGATTGTATTTCATTTTTTTCGTTAATTAACGCAACCTAACTCTCTATTCTTTAATTAGCGTAATTTGACGTCTTTAATGAAAAATAAACTTAGAAATGCATATATACAATTACAACGCTTTACTTTCAGGTGCGATCATACCAGCACTAATGCACCGGATCCCATCAGAACTCCGCAGTTAAGCGTGCTTGGGCGAGAGTAGTACTAGGATGGGTGACCTCCTGGGAAGTCCTTGTGTTGCACCTCTTTTGGCCAAAATTTCGTGTTCTTTGCACCTCTTTTTGCCAAAAATTCGTGTTCTTTTTGTTAATTAGCGTAATTTTACGTCGTTTTTGAAAAATAAACTTCGATTGTATTTCATTTTTTTCGTTAATTAACGCAACCTAACTCTCTACTCTTTAATTAGCGTAATTTGACGTCTTTAATGAAAAATAAACTTAGAAATGCATATATACAATTACAACGCTTTACTTTCAGGTGCGATCATACCAGCACTAATGCACCGGATCCCATCAGAACTCCGCAGTTAAGCGTGCTTGGGCGAGAGTAGTACTAGGATGGGTGACCTCCTGGGAAGTCCTTGTGTTGCACCTCTTTTTGCCAAAATTTCGTGTTCTTTGCACCTCTTTTTGCCAAAATTTCGTGTTCTTTTTGTTAATTAGCTTAATTTTACGTCGTTTTTGAAAAATAAACTTCGATTGTATTTCATTTTTTTCGTTAATTAACGCAACCTAACACTCTATTCTTTAATTAGCGTAATTTGACGTCTTTAATGAAAAATAAACTTAGAAATGCATATATACAATTACAACGCTTTACTTTCAGGTGCGATCATACCAGCACTAATGCACCGGATCCCATCAGAACTCCGCAGTTAAGCGTGCTTGGGCGAGAGTAGTACTAGGATGGGTGACCTTCTGGGAAGTCCTTGTGTTGCACCTGTTGCACCTCTTTTTGCCAAAATTTCGTGTTCTTTGCACCTCTTTTTGCCAAAATTTCGTGTTCTTTTTGTTAATTAGCGTAATTTTACGTCGTTTTTGAAAAATAAACTTCGATTGTATTTCATTTTTTTCGTTAATTAACGCAACCTAACACTCTATTCTTTAATTAGCGTAATTTGACGTCTTTAATGAAAAATAAACTTAGAAATGCATATATACAATTACAACGCTTTACTTTCAGGTGCGATCATACCAGCACTAATGCACCGGATCCCATCAGAACTCCGCAGTTAAGCGTGCTTGGGCGAGAGTAGTACTAGGATGGGTGACCTCCTGGGAAGTCCTTGTGTTGCACCTCTTTTTGCCAAAATTTCTAGTTCTTTGCACCTCTTTTTGCCAAAATTTCGTGTTCTTTTTGTTAATTAGCGTAATTTTACGTCGTTTTTGAAAAATAAACTTCGATTGTATTTCATTTTTTTCGTTAATTAACGCAACCTAACACTCTATTCTTTAATTAGCGTAATTTGACGTCTTTAATGAAAAATAAACTTAGAAATGCATATATACAATTACAACGCTTTACTTTCAGGTGCGATCATACCAGCACTAATGCACCGGATCCCATCAGAACTCCGCAGTTAAGCGTTCCGCAGTTAAGCGTGCTTGGGCGAGAGTAGTACTAGGATGGGTGACCTCCTGGGAAGTCCTTGTGTTGCACCTCTTTTTGCCAAAATTTCGTGTTCTTTGCACCTCTTTTTGCCAAAATTTCGTGTTCTTTTTGTTAATTAGCGTAATTTTACGTCGTTTTTGAAAAATAAACTTCGATTGTATTTCATTTTTTTCGTTAATTAACGCAACCTAACACTCTATTCTTTAATTAGCGTAATTTGACGTCTTTAATGAAAAATAAACTTAGAAATGCATATATACAATTACAACGCTTTACTTTCAGGTGCGATCATACCAGCACTAATGCACCGGATCCCATCAGAACTCCGCAGTTAAGCGTGCTTGGGCGAGAGTAGTACTAGGATGGGTGACCTCCTGGGAAGTCCTTGTGTTGCACGTGTTGCACCTCTTTTGGCCAAAATTTCGTGTTCTTTGCACCTCTTTTTGCCAAAAATTCGTGTTCTTTTTGTTAATTAGCGTAATTTTACGTCGTTTTTGAAAAATAAACTTCGATTGTATTTCATTTTTTTCGTTAATTAACGCAACCTAACTCTCTACTCTTTAATTAGCGTAATTTGACGTCTTTAATGAAAAATAAACTTAGAAATGCATATATACAATTACAACGCTTTACTTTCAGGTGCGATCATACCAGCACTAATGCACCGGATCCCATCAGAACTCCGCAGTTAAGCGTGCTTGGGCGAGAGTAGTACTAGGATGGGTGACCTCCTGGGAAGTCCTTGTGTTGCACCTCTTTTTGCCAAAATTTCGTGTTCTTTGCACCTCTTTTTGCCAAAATTTCGTGTTCTTTTTGTTAATTAGCGTAATTTTACGTCGTTTTTGAAAAATAAACTTCGATTGTATTTCATTTTTTTCGTTAATTAACGCAACCTAACACTCTATTCTTTAATTAGCGTAATTTGACGTCTTTAATGAAAAATAAACTTAGAAATGCATATATACAATTACAACGCTTTACTTTCAGGTGCGATCATACCAGCACTAATGCACCGGATCCCATCAGAACTCCGCAGTTAAGCGTGCTTGGGCGAGAGTAGTACTAGGATGGGTGACCTTCTGGGAAGTCCTTGTGTTGCACCTGTTGCACCTCTTTTTGCCAAAATTTCGTGTTCTTTGCACCTCTTTTTGCCAAAATTTCGTGTTCTTTTTGTTAATTAGCGTAATTTTACGTCGTTTTTGAAAAATAAACTTCGATTGTATTTCATTTTTTTCGTTAATTAACGCAACCTAACACTCTATTCTTTAATTAGCGTAATTTGACGTCTTTAATGAAAAATAAACTTAGAAATGCATATATACAATTACAACGCTTTACTTTCAGGTGCAATCATACCAGCACTAATGCACCGGATCCCATCAGAACTCCGCAGTTAAGCGTGCTTGGGCGAGAGTAGTACTAGGATGGGTGACCTCCTGGGAAGTCCTTGTGTTGCACCTCTTTTTGCCAAAATTTCGTGTTCTTTGCACCTCTTTTTGCCAAAATTTCGTGTTCTTTTTGTTAATTAGCGTAATTTTACGTCGTTTTTGAAAAATAAACTTCGATTGTATTTCATTTTTTTCGTTAATTAACGCAACCTAACACTCTATTCTTTAATTAGCGTAATTTGACGTCTTTAATGAAAAATAAACTTAGAAATGCATATATACAATTACAACGCTTTACTTTCAGGTGCGATCATACCAGCACTAATGCACCGGATCCCATCAGAACTCCGCAGTTAAGCGTTCCGCAGTTAAGCGTGCTTGGGCGAGAGTAGTACTAGGATGGGTGACCTCCTGGGAAGTCCTTGTGTTGCACCTCTTTTTGCCAAAATTTCGTGTTCTTTGCACCTCTTTTTGCCAAAATTTCGTGTTCTTTTTGTTAATTAGCGTAATTTTACGTCGTTTTTGAAAAATAAACTTCGATTGTATTTCATTTTTTTCGTTAATTAACGCAACCTAACACTCTATTCTTTAATTAGCGTAATTTGACGTCTTTAATGAAAAATAAACTTAGAAATGCATATATACAATTACAACGCTTTACTTTCAGGTGCGATCATACCAGCACTAATGCACCGGATCCCATCAGAACTCCGCAGTTAAGCGTGCTTGGGCGAGAGTAGTACTAGGATGGGTGACCTCCTGGGAAGTCCTTGTGTTGCACGTGTTGCACCTCTTTTTGCCAAAATTTCGTGTTCTTTGCACCTCTTTTTGCCAAAATTTCGTGTTCTTTTTGTTAATTAGCGTAATTTTACGTCGTTTTTGAAAAATAAACTTCGATTGTATTTCATTTTTTTCGTTAATTAACGCAACCTAACACTCTATTCTTTAATTAGCGTAATTTGACGTCTTTAATGAAAAATAAACTTAGAAATGCATATATACAATTACAACGCTTTACTTTCAGGTGCGATCATACCAGCACTAATGCACCGGATCCCATCAGAACTCCGCAGTTAAGCGTGCTTGGGCGAGAGTAGTACTAGGATGGGTGACCTCCTGGGAAGTCCTTGTGTTGCACGTGTTGCACCTCTTTTGGCCAAAATTTCGTGTTCTTTGCACCTCTTTTTGCCAAAAATTCGTGTTCTTTTTGTTAATTAGCGTAATTTTACGTCGTTTTTGAAAAATAAACTTCGATTGTATTTCATTTTTTTCGTTAATTAACGCAACCTAACTCTCTACTCTTTAATTAGCGTAATTTGACGTCT
Source organism: Medicago sativa (assembly GCF_051527215.1). Lineage (NCBI taxonomy): Eukaryota > Viridiplantae > Streptophyta > Magnoliopsida > Fabales > Fabaceae > Medicago > Medicago sativa. Next base: position 31,619,270 of record NC_140752.1, on the reverse strand, counting down.
TTAATGAAAAATAAACTTAGAAATGCATATATACAATTACAACGCTTTACTTTCAGGTGCGATCATACCAGCACTAATGCACCGGATCCCATCAGAACTCCGCAGTTAAGCGTGCTTGGGCGAGAGTAGTACTAGGATGGGTGACCTCCTGGGAAGTCCTTGTGTTGCACCTCTTTTTGCCAAAATTTCGTGTTCTTTGCACCTCTTTTTGCCAAAATTTCGTGTTCTTTTTGTTAATTAGCGTAATTTTACGTCGTTTTTGAAAAATAAACTTCGATTGTATTTCATTTTTTTCGTTAATTAACGCAACCTAACACTCTATTCTTTAATTAGCGTAATTTGACGTCTTTAATGAAAAATAAACTTAGAAATGCATATATACAATTACAACGCTTTACTTTCAGGTGCGATCATACCAGCACTAATGCACCGGATCCCATCAGAACTCCGCAGTTAAGCGTGCTTGGGCGAGAGTAGTACTAGGATGGGTGACCTTCTGGGAAGTCCTTGTGTTGCACCTGTTGCACCTCTTTTTGCCAAAATTTCGTGTTCTTTGCACCTCTTTTTGCCAAAATTTCGTGTTCTTTTTGTTAATTAGCGTAATTTTACGTCGTTTTTGAAAAATAAACTTCGATTGTATTTCATTTTTTTCGTTAATTAACGCAACCTAACACTCTATTCTTTAATTAGCGTAATTTGACGTCTTTAATGAAAAATAAACTTAGAAATGCATATATACAATTACAACGCTTTACTTTCAGGTGCGATCATACCAGCACTAATGCACCGGATCCCATCAGAACTCCGCAGTTAAGCGTGCTTGGGCGAGAGTAGTACTAGGATGGGTGACCTCCTGGGAAGTCCTTGTGTTGCACCTCTTTTTGCCAAAATTTCGTGTTCTTTGCACCTCTTTTTGCCAAAATTTCGTGTTCTTTTTGTTAATTAGCGTAATTTTACGTCGTTTTTGAAAAATAAACTTCGATTGTATTTCATTTTTTTCGTTAATTAACGCAACCTAACACTCTATTCTTTAATTAGCGTAATTTGACGTCTTTAATGAAAAATAAACTTAGAAATGCATATATACAATTACAACGCTTTACTTTCAGGTGCGATCATACCAGCACTAATGCACCGGATCCCATCAGAACTCCGCAGTTAAGCGTTCCGCAGTTAAGCGTGCTTGGGCGAGAGTAGTACTAGGATGGGTGACCTCCTGGGAAGTCCTTGTGTTGCACCTCTTTTTGCCAAAATTTCGTGTTCTTTGCACCTCTTTTTGCCAAAATTTCGTGTTCTTTTTGTTAATTAGCGTAATTTTACGTCGTTTTTGAAAAATAAACTTCGATTGTATTTCATTTTTTTCGTTAATTAACGCAACCTAACACTCTATTCTTTAATTAGCGTAATTTGACGTCTTTAATGAAAAATAAACTTAGAAATGCATATATACAATTACAACGCTTTACTTTCAGGTGCGATCATACCAGCACTAATGCACCGGATCCCATCAGAACTCCGCAGTTAAGCGTGCTTGGGCGAGAGTAGTACTAGGATGGGTGACCTCCTGGGAAGTCCTTGTGTTGCACGTGTTGCACCTCTTTTTGCCAAAATTTCGTGTTCTTTGCACCTCTTTTTGCCAAAATTTCGTGTTCTTTTTGTTAATTAGCGTAATTTTACGTCGTTTTTGAAAAATAAACTTCGATTGTATTTCATTTTTTTCGTTAATTAACGCAACCTAACTCTCTATTCTTTAATTAGCGTAATTTGACGTCTTTAATGAAAAATAAACTTAGAAATGCATATATACAATTACAACGCTTTACTTTCAGGTGCGATCATACCAGCACTAATGCACCGGATCCCATCAGAACTCCGCAGTTAAGCGTGCTTGGGCGAGAGTAGTACTAGGATGGGTGACCTCCTGGGAAGTCCTTGTGTTGCACCTCTTTTTGCCAAAATTTCGTGTTCTTTGCACCTCTTTTTGCCAAAATTTCGTGTTCTTTTTGTTAATTAGCGTAATTTTACGTCGTTTTTGAAAAATAAACTTCGATTGTATTTCATTTTTTTCGTTAATTAACGCAACCTAACTCTCTATTCTTTAATTAGCGTAATTTGACGTCTTTAATGAAAAATAAACTTAGAAATGCATATATACAATTACAACGCTTTACTTTCAGGTGCGATCATACCAGCACTAATGCACCGGATCCCATCAGAACTCCGCAGTTAAGCGTGCTTGGGCGAGAGTAGTACTAGGATGGGTGACCTCCTGGGAAGTCCTTGTGTTGCACCTCTTTTGGCCAAAATTTCGTGTTCTTTGCACCTCTTTTTGCCAAAAATTCGTGTTCTTTTTGTTAATTAGCGTAATTTTACGTCGTTTTTGAAAAATAAACTTCGATTGTATTTCATTTTTTTCGTTAATTAACGCAACCTAACTCTCTACTCTTTAATTAGCGTAATTTGACGTCTTTAATGAAAAATAAACTTAGAAATGCATATATACAATTACAACGCTTTACTTTCAGGTGCGATCATACCAGCACTAATGCACCGGATCCCATCAGAACTCCGCAGTTAAGCGTGCTTGGGCGAGAGTAGTACTAGGATGGGTGACCTCCTGGGAAGTCCTTGTGTTGCACCTCTTTTTGCCAAAATTTCGTGTTCTTTGCACCTCTTTTTGCCAAAATTTCGTGTTCTTTTTGTTAATTAGCGTAATTTTACGTCGTTTTTGAAAAATAAACTTCGATTGTATTTCATTTTTTTCGTTAATTAACGCAACCTAACACTCTATTCTTTAATTAGCGTAATTTGACGTCTTTAATGAAAAATAAACTTAGAAATGCATATATACAATTACAACGCTTTACTTTCAGGTGCGATCATACCAGCACTAATGCACCGGATCCCATCAGAACTCCGCAGTTAAGCGTGCTTGGGCGAGAGTAGTACTAGGATGGGTGACCTTCTGGGAAGTCCTTGTGTTGCACCTGTTGCACCTCTTTTTGCCAAAATTTCGTGTTCTTTGCACCTCTTTTTGCCAAAATTTCGTGTTCTTTTTGTTAATTAGCGTAATTTTACGTCGTTTTTGAAAAATAAACTTCGATTGTATTTCATTTTTTTCGTTAATTAACGCAACCTAACACTCTATTCTTTAATTAGCGTAATTTGACGTCTTTAATGAAAAATAAACTTAGAAATGCATATATACAATTACAACGCTTTACTTTCAGGTGCGATCATACCAGCACTAATGCACCGGATCCCATCAGAACTCCGCAGTTAAGCGTGCTTGGGCGAGAGTAGTACTAGGATGGGTGACCTCCTGGGAAGTCCTTGTGTTGCACCTCTTTTTGCCAAAATTTCGTGTTCTTTGCACCTCTTTTTGCCAAAATTTCGTGTTCTTTTTGTTAATTAGCGTAATTTTACGTCGTTTTTGAAAAATAAACTTCGATTGTATTTCATTTTTTTCGTTAATTAACGCAACCTAACACTCTATTCTTTAATTAGCGTAATTTGACGTCTTTAATGAAAAATAAACTTAGAAATGCATATATACAATTACAACGCTTTACTTTCAGGTGCGATCATACCAGCACTAATGCACCGGATCCCATCAGAACTCCGCAGTTAAGCGTTCCGCAGTAAAGCGTGCTTGGGCGAGAGTAGTACTAGGATGGGTGACCTCCTGGGAAGTCCTTGTGTTGCACCTCTTTTTGCCAAAATTTCGTGTTCTTTGCACCTCTTTTTGCCAAAATTTCGTGTTCTTTTTGTTAATTAGCGTAATTTTACGTCGTTTTTGAAAAATAAACTTCGATTGTATTTCATTTTTTTCGTTAATTAACGCAACCTAACACTCTATTCTTTAATTAGCGTAATTTGACGTCTTTAATGAAAAATAAACTTAGAAATGCATATATACAATTACAACGCTTTACTTTCAGGTGCGATCATACCAGCACTAATGCACCGGATCCCATCAGAACTCCGCAGTTAAGCGTGCTTGGGCGAGAGTAGTACTAGGATGGGTGACCTCCTGGGAAGTCCTTGTGTTGCACGTGTTGCACCTCTTTTTGCCAAAATTTCGTGTTCTTTGCACCTCTTTTTGCCAAAATTTCGTGTTCTTTTTGTTAATTAGCGTAATTTTACGTCGTTTTTGAAAAATAAACTTCGATTGTATTTCATTTTTTTCGTTAATTAACGCAACCTAACACTCTATTCTTTAATTAGCGTAATTTGACGTCTTTAATGAAAAATAAACTTAGAAATGCATATATACAATTACAACGCTTTACTTTCAGGTGCGATCATACCAGCACTAATGCACCGGATCCCATCAGAACTCCGCAGTTAAGCGTGCTTGGGCGAGAGTAGTACTAGGATGGGTGACCTCCTGGGAAGTCCTTGTGTTGCACCTCTTTTTGCCAAAATTTCGTGTTCTTTGCACCTCTTTTTGCCAAAATTTCGTGTTCTTTTTGTTAATTAGCGTAATTTTACGTCGTTTTTGAAAAATAAACTTCGATTGTATTTCATTTTTTTCGTTAATTAACGCAACCTAACACTCTATTCTTTAATTAGCGTAATTTGACGTCTTTAATGAAAAATAAACTTAGAAATGCATATATACAATTACAACGCTTTACTTTCAGGTGCGATCATACCAGCACTAATGCACCGGATCCCATCAGAACTCCGCAGTTAAGCGTGCTTGGGCGAGAGTAGTACTAGGATGGGTGACCTCCTGGGAAGTCCTTGTGTTGCACCTCTTTTTGCCAAAATTTCGTGTTCTTTGCACCTCTTTTTGCCAAAATTTCGTGTTCTTTTTGTTAATTAGCGTAATTTTACGTCGTTTTTGAAAAATAAACTTCGATTGTATTTCATTTTTTTCGTTAATTAACGCAACCTAACTCTCTATTCTTTAATTAGCGTAATTTGACGTCTTTAATGAAAAATAAACTTAGAAATGCATATATACAATTACAACGCTTTACTTTCAGGTGCGATCATACCAGCACTAATGCACCGGATCCCATCAGAACTCCGCAGTTAAGCGTGCTTGGGCGAGAGTAGTACTAGGATGGGTGACCTCCTGGGAAGTCCTTGTGTTGCACCTCTTTTTGCCAAAATTTCGTGTTCTTTGCACCTCTTTTTGCCAAAATTTCGTGTTCTTTTTGTTAATTAGCGTAATTTTACGTCGTTTTTGAAAAATAAACTTCGATTGTATTTCATTTTTTTCGTTAATTAACGCAACCTAACTCTCTATTCTTTAATTAGCGTAATTTGACGTCTTTAATGAAAAATAAACTTAGAAATGCATATATACAATTACAACGCTTTACTTTCAGGTGCGATCATACCAGCACTAATGCACCGGATCCCATCAGAACTCCGCAGTTAAGCGTGCTTGGGCGAGAGTAGTACTAGGATGGGTGACCTCCTGGGAAGTCCTTGTGTTGCACCTCTTTTGGCCAAAATTTCGTGTTCTTTGCACCTCTTTTTGCCAAAAATTCGTGTTCTTTTTGTTAATTAGCGTAATTTTACGTCGTTTTTGAAAAATAAACTTCGATTGTATTTCATTTTTTTCGTTAATTAACGCAACCTAACTCTCTACTCTTTAATTAGCGTAATTTGACGTCTTTAATGAAAAATAAACTTAGAAATGCATATATACAATTACAACGCTTTACTTTCAGGTGCGATCATACCAGCACTAATGCACCGGATCCCATCAGAACTCCGCAGTTAAGCGTGCTTGGGCGAGAGTAGTACTAGGATGGGTGACCTCCTGGGAAGTCCTTGTGTTGCACCTCTTTTTGCCAAAATTTCGTGTTCTTTGCACCTCTTTTTGCCAAAATTTCGTGTTCTTTTTGTTAATTAGCGTAATTTTACGTCGTTTTTGAAAAATAAACTTCGATTGTATTTCATTTTTTTCGTTAATTAACGCAACCTAACACTCTATTCTTTAATTAGCGTAATTTGACGTCTTTAATGAAAAATAAACTTAGAAATGCATATATACAATTACAACGCTTTACTTTCAGGTGCGATCATACCAGCACTAATGCACCGGATCCCATCAGAACTCCGCAGTTAAGCGTGCTTGGGCGAGAGTAGTACTAGGATGGGTGACCTTCTGGGAAGTCCTTGTGTTGCACCTGTTGCACCTCTTTTTGCCAAAATTTCGTGTTCTTTGCACCTCTTTTTGCCAAAATTTCGTGTTCTTTTTGTTAATTAGCGTAATTTTATGTCGTTTTTGAAAAATAAACTTCGATTGTATTTCATTTTTTTCGTTAATTAACGCAACCTAACACTCTATTCTTTAATTAGCGTAATTTGACGTCTTTAATGAAAAATAAACTTAGAAATGCATATATACAATTACAACGCTTTACTTTTAGGTGCGATCATACCAGCACTAATGCACCGGATCCCATCAGAACTCCGCAGTTAAGCGTGCTTGGGCGAGAGTAGTACTAGGATGGGTGACCTCCTGGGAAGTCCTTGTGTTGCACCTCTTTTTGCCAAAATTTCGTGTTCTTTGCACCTCTTTTTGCCAAAATTTCGTGTTCTTTTTGTTAATTAGCGTAATTTTACGTCGTTTTTGAAAAATAAACTTCGATTGTATTTCATTTTTTTCGTTAATTAACGCAACCTAACACTCTATTCTTTAATTAGCGTAATTTGACGTCTTTAATGAAAAATAAACTTAGAAATGCATATATACAATTACAACGCTTTACTTTCAGGTGCGATCATACCAGCACTAATGCACCGGATCCCATCAGAACTCCGCAGTTAAGCGTTCCGCAGTTAAGCGTGCTTGGGCGAGAGTAGTACTAGGATGGGTGACCTCCTGGGAAGTCCTTGTGTTGCACCTCTTTTTGCCAAAATTTCGTGTTCTTTGCACCTCTTTTTGCCAAAATTTCGTGTTCTTTTTGTTAATTAGCGTAATTTTACGTCGTTTTTGAAAAATAAACTTCGATTGTATTTCATTTTTTTCGTTAATTAACGCAACCTAACTCTCTATTCTTTAATTATCGTAATTTGACGTCTTTAATGAAAAATAAACTTAGAAATGCATATATACAATTACAACGCTTTACTTTCAGGTGCGATCATACCAGCACTAATGCACCGGATCCCATCAGAACTCCGCAGTTAAGCGTGCTTGGGCGAGAGTAGTACTAGGATGGGTGACCTCCTGGGAAGTCCTTGTGTTGCACCTCTTTTTGCCAAAATTTCGTGTTCTTTGCACCTCTTTTTGCCAAAATTTCGTGTTCTTTTTGTTAATTAGCGTAATTTTACGTCGTTTTTGAAAAATAAACTTCGATTGTATTTCATTTTTTTCGTTAATTAACGCAACCTAACTCTCTATTCTTTAATTATCGTAATTTGACGTCTTTAATGAAAAATAAACTTAGAAATGCATATATACAATTACAACGCTTTACTTTCAGGTGCGATCATACCAGCACTAATGCACCGGATCCCATCAGAACTCCGCAGTTAAGCGTGCTTGGGCGAGAGTAGTACTAGGATGGGTGACCTCCTGGGAAGTCCTTGTGTTGCACCTCTTTTTGCCAAAATTTCGTGTTCTTTGCACCTCTTTTTGCCAAAATTTCGTGTTCTTTTTGTTAATTAGCGTAATTTTACGTCGTTTTTGAAAAATAAACTTCGATTGTATTTCATTTTTTTCGTTAATTAACGCAACCTAACTCTCTATTCTTTAATTAGCGTAATTTGACGTCTTTAATGAAAAATAAACTTAGAAATGCATATATACAATTACAACGCTTTACTTTCAGGTGCGATCATACCAGCACTAATGCACCGGATCCCATCAGAACTCCGCAGTTAAGCGTGCTTGGGCGAGAGTAGTACTAGGATGGGTGACCTCCTGGGAAGTCCTTGTGTTGCACCTCTTTTTGCCAAAATTTCGTGTTCTTTGCACCTCTTTTTGCCAAAATTTCGTGTTCTTTTTGTTAATTAGCGTAATTTTACGTCGTTTTTGAAAAATAAACTTCGATTGTATTTCATTTTTTTCGTTAATTAACGCAACCTAACTCTCTATTCTTTAATTAGCGTAATTTGACGTCTTTAATGAAAAATAAACTTAGAAATGCATATATACAATTACAACGCTTTACTTTCAGGTGCGATCATACCAGCACTAATGCACCAGATCCCATCAGAACTCCGCAGTTAAGCGTGCTTGGGCGAGAGTAGTACTAGGATGGGTGACCTCTTGGGAAGTCCTTGTGTTGCACCTCTTTTTGCCAAAATTTCGTGTTCTTTGCACCTCTTTTTGCCAAAATTTCGTGTTCTTTTTGTTAATTAGCGTAATTTTACGTCGTTTTTGAAAAATAAACTTCGATTGTATTTCATTTTTTTCGTTAATTAACGCAACCTAACACTCTATTCTTTAATTAGCGTAATTTGACGTCTTTAATGAAAAATAAACTTAGAAATGCATATATACAATTACAACGCTTTACTTTCAGGTGCGATCATACCAGCACTAATGCACCGGATCCCATCAGAACTCCGCAGTTAAGCGTGCTTGGGCGAGAGTAGTACTAGGATGGGTGACCTCCTGGGAAGTCCTTGTGTTGCACCTCTTTTTGCCAAAATTTCGTGTTCTTTGCACCTCTTTTTGCCAAAATTTCGTGTTCTTTTTGTTAATTAGCGTAATTTTACGTCGTTTTTGAAAAATAAACTTCGATTGTATTTCATTTTTTTCGTTAATTAACGCAACCTAACACTCTATTCTTTAATTAGCGTAATTTGACGTCTTTAATGAAAAATAAACTTAGAAATGCATATATACAATTACAACGCTTTACTTTCAGGTGCGATCATACCAGCACTAATGCACCGGATCCCATCAGAACTCCGCAGTTAAGCGTGCTTGGGCGAGAGTAGTACTAGGATGGGTGACCTCCTGGGAAGTCCTTGTGTTGCACCTCTTTTTGCCAAAATTTCGTGTTCTTTGCACCTCTTTTTGCCAAAATTTCGTGTTCTTTTTGTTAATTAGCGTAATTTTACGTCGTTTTTGAAAAATAAACTTCGATTGTATTTCATTTTTTTCGTTAATTAACGCAACCTAACTCTCTATTCTTTAATTAGCGTAATTTGACGTCTTTAATGAAAAATAAACTTAGAAATGCATATATACAATTACAACGCTTTACTTTCAGGTGCGATCATACCAGCACTAATGCACCGGATCCCATCAGAACTCCGCAGTTAAGCGTGCTTGGGCGAGAGTAGTACTAGGATGGGTGACCTCCTGGGAAGTCCTTGTGTTGCACCTCTTTTTGCCAAAATTTCGTGTTCTTTGCACCTCTTTTTGCCAAAATTTCGTGTTCTTTTTGTTAATTAGCGTAATTTTACGTCGTTTTTGAAAAATAAACTTCGATTGTATTTCATTTTTTTCGTTAATTAACGCAACCTAACTCTCTATTCTTTAATTAGCGTAATTTGACGTCTTTAATGAAAAATAAACTTAGAAATGCATATATACAATTACAACGCTTTACTTTCAGGTGCGATCATACCAGCACTAATGCACCGGATCCCATCAGAACTCCGCAGTTAAGCGTGCTTGGGCGAGAGTAGTACTAGGATGGGTGACCTCCTGGGAAGTCCTTGTGTTGCACCTCTTTTGGCCAAAATTTCGTGTTCTTTGCACCTCTTTTTGCCAAAAATTCGTGTTCTTTTTGTTAATTAGCGTAATTTTACGTCGTTTTTGAAAAATAAACTTCGATTGTATTTCATTTTTTTCGTTAATTAACGCAACCTAACTCTCTACTCTTTAATTAGCGTAATTTGACGTCTTTAATGAAAAATAAACTTAGAAATGCATATATACAATTACAACGCTTTACTTTCAGGTGCGATCATACCAGCACTAATGCACCGGATCCCATCAGAACTCCGCAGTTAAGCGTGCTTGGGCGAGAGTAGTACTAGGATGGGTGACCTCCTGGGAAGTCCTTGTGTTGCACCTCTTTTTGCCAAAATTTCGTGTTCTTTGCACCTCTTTTTGCCAAAATTTCGTGTTCTTTTTGTTAATTAGCGTAATTTTACGTCGTTTTTGAAAAATAAACTTCGATTGTATTTCAATTTTTTCGTTAATTAACGCAACCTAACACTCTATTCTTTAATTAGCGTAATTTGACGTCTTTAATGAAAAATAAACTTAGAAATGCATATATACAATTACAACGCTTTACTTTCAGGTGCGATCATACCAGCACTAATGCACCGGATCCCATCAGAACTCCGCAGTTAAGCGTGCTTGGGCGAGAGTAGTACTAGGATGGGTGACCTTCTGGGAAGTCCTTGTGTTGCACCTGTTGCACCTCTTTTTGCCAAAATTTCGTGTTCTTTGCACCTCTTTTTGCCAAAATTTCGTGTTCTTTTTGTTAATTAGCGTAATTTTACGTCGTTTTTGAAAAATAAACTTCGATTGTATTTCATTTTTTTCGTTAATTAACGCAACCTAACACTCTATTCTTTAATTAGCGTAATTTGACGTCTTTAATGAAAAATAAACTTAGAAATGCATATATACAATTACAACGCTTTACTTTCAGGTGCGATCATACCAGCACTAATGCACCGGATCCCATCAGAACTCCGCAGTTAAGCGTGCTTGGGCGAGAGTAGTACTAGGATGGGTGACCTCCTGGGAAGTCCTTGTGTTGCACCTCTTTTTGCCAAAATTTCGTGTTCTTTGCACCTCTTTTTGCCAAAATTTCGTGTTCTTTTTGTTAATTAGCGTAATTTTACGTCGTTTTTGAAAAATAAACTTCGATTGTATTTCATTTTTTTCGTTAATTAACGCAACCTAACACTCTATTCTTTAATTAGCGTAATTTGACGTCTTTAATGAAAAATAAACTTAGAAATGCATATATACAATTACAACGCTTTACTTTCAGGTGCGATCATACCAGCACTAATGCACCGGATCCCATCAGAACTCCGCAGTTAAGCGTTCCGCAGTTAAGCGTGCTTGGGCGAGAGTAGTACTAGGATGGGTGACCTCCTGGGAAGTCCTTGTGTTGCACCTCTTTTTGCCAAAATTTCGTGTTCTTTGCACCTCTTTTTGCCAAAATTTCGTGTTCTTTTTGTTAATTAGCGTAATTTTACGTCGTTTTTGAAAAATAAACTTCGATTGTATTTCATTTTTTTCGTTAATTAACGCAACCTAACTCTCTATTCTTTAATTAGCGTAATTTGACGTCTTTAATGAAAAATAAACTTAGAAATGCATATATACAATTACAACGCTTTACTTTCAGGTGCGATCATACCAGCACTAATGCACCGGATCCCATCAGAACTCCGCAGTTAAGCGTGCTTGGGCGAGAGTAGTACTAGGATGGGTGACCTCCTGGGAAGTCCTTGTGTTGCACCTCTTTTTGCCAAAATTTCGTGTTCTTTGCACCTCTTTTTGCCAAAATTTCGTGTTCTTTTTGTTAATTAGCGTAATTTTACGTCGTTTTTGAAAAATAAACTTCGATTGTATTTCATTTTTTTCGTTAATTAACGCAACCTAACTCTCTATTCTTTAATTAGCGTAATTTGACGTCTTTAATGAAAAATAAACTTAGAAATGCATATATACAATTACAACGCTTTACTTTCAGGTGCGATCATACCAGCACTAATGCACCGGATCCCATCAGAACTCCGCAGTTAAGCGTGCTTGGGCGAGAGTAGTACTAGGATGGGTGACCTCCTGGGAAGTCCTTGTGTTGCACCTCTTTTTGCCAAAATTTCGTGTTCTTTGCACCTCTTTTTGCCAAAATTTCGTGTTCTTTTTGTTAATTAGCGTAATTTTACGTCGTTTTTGAAAAATAAACTTCGATTGTATTTCATTTTTTTCGTTAATTAACGCAACCTAACTCTCTATTCTTTAATTAGCGTAATTTGACGTCTTTAATGAAAAATAAACTTAGAAATGCATATATACAATTACAACGCTTTACTTTCAGGTGCGATCATACCAGCACTAATGCACCGGATCCCATCAGAACTCCGCAGTTAAGCGTGCTTGCGCGAGAGTAGTACTAGGATGGGTGACCTCCTGGGAAGTCCTTGTGTTGCACCTCTTTTTGCCAAAATTTCGTGTTCTTTGCACCTCTTTTTGCCAAAATTTCGTGTTCTTTTTGTTAATTAGCGTAATTTTACGTCGTTTTTGAAAAATAAACTTCGATTGTATTTCATTTTTTTCGTTAATTAACGCAACCTAACACTCTATTCTTTAATTAGCGTAATTTGACGTCTTTAATGAAAAATAAACTTAGAAATGCATATATACAATTACAACGCTTTACTTTCAGGTGCGATCATACCAGCACTAATGCACCGGATCCCATCAGAACTCCGCAGTTAAGCGTGCTTGGGCGAGAGTAGTACTAGGATGGGTGACCTCCTGGGAAGTCCTTGTGTTGCACCTCTTTTTGCCAAAATTTCGTGTTCTTTGCACCTCTTTTTGCCAAAATTTCGTGTTCTTTTTGTTAATTAGCGTAATTTTACGTCGTTTTTGAAAAATAAACTTCGATTGTATTTCATTTTTTTCGTTAATTAACGCAACCTAACTCTCTATTCTTTAATTAGCGTAATTTGACGTCTTTAATGAAAAATAAACTTAGAAATGCATATATACAATTACAACGCTTTACTTTCAGGTGTGATCATACCAGCACTAATGCACCGGATTCCATCAGAACTCCGCAGTTAAGCGTGCTTGGGCGAGAGTAGTACTAGGATGGGTGACCTCCTGGGAAGTCCTTGTGTTGCACCTCTTTTTGCCAAAATTTCGTGTTCTTTGCACCTCTTTTTGCCAAAATTTCGTGTTCTTTTTGTTAATTAGCGTAATTTTACGTCGTTTTTGAAAAATAAACTTCGATTGTATTTCATTTTTTTCGTTAATTAACGCAACCTAACTCTCTATTCTTTAATTAGCGTAATTTGACGTCTTTAATGAAAAATAAACTTAGAAATGCATATATACAATTACAACGCTTTACTTTCAGGTGCGATCATACCAGCACTAATGCACCGGATCCCATCAGAACTCCGCAGTTAAGCGTGCTTGGGCGAGAGTAGTACTAGGATGGGTGACCTCCTGGGAAGTCCTTGTGTTGCACCTGTTGCACCTCTTTTTGCCAAAATTTCGTGTTCTTTGCACCTCTTTTTGCCAAAATTTCGTGTTCTTTTTGTTAATTAGCGTAATTTTACGTCGTTTTTGAAAAATAAACTTCGATTGTATTTCATTTTTTTTGTTAATTAACGCAACCTAACACTCTATTCTTTAATTAGCGTAATTTGACGTCTTTAATGAAAAATAAACTTAGAAATGCATATATACAATTACAACGCTTTACTTTCAGGTGCGATCATACCAGCACTAATGCACCGGATCCCATCAGAACTCCGCAGTTAAGCGTGCTTGGGCGAGAGTAGTACTAGGATGGGTGACCTCCTGGGAAGTCCTTGTGTTGCACCTCTTTTTGCCAAAATTTCGTGTTCTTTGCACCTCTTTTTGCCAAAATTTCGTGTTCTTTTTGTTAATTAGCGTAATTTTACGTCGTTTTTGAAAAATAAACTTCGATTGTATTTCATTTTTTTCGTTAATTAACGCAACCTAACACTCTATTCTTTAATTAGCGTAATTTGACGTCTTTAATGAAAAATAAACTTAGAAATGCATATATACAATTACAACGCTTTACTTTCAGGTGCGATCATACCAGCACTAATGCACCGGATCCCATCAGAACTCCGCAGTTAAGCGTTCCGCAGTTAAGCGTGCTTGGGCGAGAGTAGTACTAGGATGGGTGACCTCCTGGGAAGTCCTTGTGTTGCACCTCTTTTTGCCAAAATTTCGTGTTCTTTGCACCTCTTTTTGCCAAAATTTCGTGTTCTTTTTGTTAATTAGCGTAATTTTACGTCGTTTTTGAAAAATAAACTTCGATTGTATTTCATTTTTTTCGTTAATTAACGCAACCTAACTCTCTATTCTTTAATTAGCGTAATTTGACGTCTTTAATGAAAAATAAACTTAGAAATGCATATATACAATTACAACGCTTTACTTTCAGGTGCGATCATACCAGCACTAATGCACCGGATCCCATCAGAACTCCGCAGTTAAGCGTGCTTGGGCGAGAGTAGTACTAGGATGGGTGACCTCCTGGGAAGTCCTTGTGTTGCACCTCTTTTTGCCAAAATTTCGTGTTCTTTGCACCTCTTTTTGCCAAAATTTCGTGTTCTTTTTGTTAATTAGCGTAATTTTACGTCGTTTTTGAAAAATAAACTTCGATTGTATTTCATTTTTTTCGTTAATTAACGCAACCTAACTCTCTATTCTTTAATTAGCGTAATTTGACGTCTTTAATGAAAAATAAACTTAGAAATGCATATATACAATTACAACGCTTTACTTTCAGGTGCGATCATACCAGCACTAATGCACCGGATCCCATCAGAACTCCGCAGTTAAGCGTGCTTGGGCGAGAGTAGTACTAGGATGGGTGACCTCCTGGGAAGTCCTTGTGTTGCACCTCTTTTTGCCAAAATTTCGTGTTCTTTGCACCTCTTTTTGCCAAAATTTCGTGTTCTTTTTGTTAATTAGCGTAATTTTACGTCGTTTTTGAAAAATAAACTTCGATTGTATTTCATTTTTTTCGTTAATTAACGCAACCTAACTCTCTATTCTTTAATTAGCGTAATTTGACGTCTTTAATGAAAAATAAACTTAGAAATGCATATATACAATTACAACGCTTTACTTTCAGGTGCGATCATACCAGCACTAATGCACCGGATCCCATCAGAACTCCGCAGTTAAGCGTGCTTGGGCGAGAGTAGTACTAGGATGGGTGACCTCCTGGGAAGTCCTTGTGTTGCACCTCTTTTTGCCAAAATTTCGTGTTCTTTGCACCTCTTTTTGCCAAAATTTCGTGTTCTTTTTGTTAATTAGCGTAATTTTACGTCGTTTTTGAAAAATAAACTTCGATTGTATTTCATTTTTTTCGTTAATTAACGCAACCTAACTCTCTATTCTTTAATTAGCGTAATTTGACGTCTTTAATGAAAAATAAACTTAGAAATGCATATATACAATTACAACGCTTTACTTTCAGGTGCGATCATACCAGCACTAATGCACCAGATCCCATCAGAACTCCGCAGTTAAGCGTGCTTGGGCGAGAGTAGTACTAGGATGGGTGACCTCCTGGGAAGTCCTTGTGTTGCACCTCTTTTTGCCAAAATTTCGTGTTCTTTGCACCTCTTTTTGCCAAAATTTCGTGTTCTTTTTGTTAATTAGCGTAATTTTACGTCGTTTTTGAAAAATAAACTTCGATTGTATTTCATTTTTTTCGTTAATTAACGCAACCTAACACTCTATTCTTTAATTAGCGTAATTTGACGTCTTTAATGAAAAATAAACTTAGAAATGCATATATACAATTACAACGCTTTACTTTCAGGTGCGATCATACCAGCACTAATGCACCGGATCCCATCAGAACTCCGCAGTTAAGCGTGCTTGGGCGAGAGTAGTACTAGGATGGGTGACCTCCTGGGAAGTCCTTGTGTTGCACCTCTTTTTGCCAAAATTTAGTGTTCTTTGCACCTCTTTTTGCCAAAATTTCGTGTTCTTTTTGTTAATTAGCGTAATTTTACGTCGTTTTTGAAAAATAAACTTCGATTGTATTTCATTTTTTTCGTTAATTAACGCAACCTAACACTCTATTCTTTAATTAGCGTAATTTGACGTCTTTAATGAAAAATAAACTTAGAAATGCATATATACAATTACAACGCTTTACTTTCAGGTGCGATCATACCAGCACTAATGCACCGGATCCCATCAGAACTCCGCAGTTAAGCGTGCTTGGGCGAGAGTAGTACTAGGATGGGTGACCTCCTGGGAAGTCCTTGTGTTGCACCTCTTTTTGCCAAAATTTCGTGTTCTTTGCACCTCTTTTTGCCAAAATTTCGTGTTCTTTTTGTTAATTAGCGTAATTTTACGTCGTTTTTGAAAAATAAACTTCGATTGTATTTCATTTTTTTCGTTAATTAACGTAACCTAACACTCTATTCTTTAATTAGCGTAATTTGACGTCTTTAATGAAAAATAAACTTAGAAATGCATATATACAATTACAACGCTTTACTTTCAGGAGCGATCATACCAGCACTAATGCACCGGATCCCATCAGAACTCCGTAGTTAAGCGTGCTTGGGCGAGAGTAGTACTAGGATGGGTGACCTCCTGGGAAGTCCTTGTGTTGCACCTCTTTTTGCCAAAATTTCGTGTTCTTTGCACCTCTTTTTGCCAAAATTTCGTGTTCTTTGCACCTCTTTTTGCCAAAATTTCGTGTTCTTTTTGTTAATTAGCGTAATTTTACGTCGTTTTTGAAAAATAAACTTCGATTGTATTTCATTTTTTTCGTTAATTAACGCAACCTAACACTCTATTCTTTAATTAGCGTAATTTGACGTCTTTAATGAAAAATAAACTTAGAAATGCATATATACAATTACAACGCTTTACTTTCAGGTGCGATCATACCAGCACTAATGCACCGGATCCCATCAGAACTCCGCAGTTAAGCGTGCTTGGGCGAGAGTAGTACTAGGATGGGTGACCTCCTGGGAAGTCCTTGTGTTGCACCTCTTTTTGCCAAAATTTCGTGTTCTTTGCACCTCTTTTTGCCAAAATTTCGTGTTCTTTTTGTTAATTAGCGTAATTTTACGTCGTTTTTGAAAAATAAACTTCGATTGTATTTCATTTTTTTCGTTAATTAACGCAACCTAACACTCTATTCTTTAATTAGCGTAATTTGACGTCTTTAATGAAAAATAAACTTAGAAATGCATATATACAATTACAACGCTTTACTTTCAGGTGCGATCATACCAGCACTAATGCACCGGATCCCATCAGAACTCCGCAGTTAAGCGTGCTTGGGCGAGAGTAGTACTAGGATGGGTGACCTCCTGGGAAGTCCTTGTGTTGCACCTCTTTTTGCCAAAATTTCGTGTTCTTTGCACCTCTTTTTGCCAAAATTTCGTGTTCTTTTTGTTAATTAGCGTAATTTTACGTCGTTTTTGAAAAATAAACTTCGATTGTATTTCATTTTTTTCGTTAATTAACGTAACCTAACACTCTATTCTTTAATTAGCGTAATTTGACGTCTTTAATGAAAAATAAACTTAGAAATGCATATATACAATTATAACGCTTTACTTTCAGGAGCGATCATACCAGCACTAATGCACCGGATCCCATCAGAACTCCGTAGTTAAGCGTGCTTGGGCGAGAGTAGTACTAGGATGGGTGACCTCCTGGGAAGTCCTTGTGTTGCACCTCTTTTTGCCAAAATTTCGTGTTCTTTGCACCTCTTTTTGCCAAAATTTCGTGTTCTTTGCACCTCTTTTTGCCAAAATTTCGTGTTCTTTTTGTTAATTAGCGTAATTTTACGTCGTTTTTGAAAAATAAACTTCGATTGTATTTCATTTTTTTCGTTAATTAACGCAACCTAACTCTCTATTCTTTAATTAGCGTAATTTGACGTCTTTAATGAAAAATAAACTTAGAAATGCATATATACAATTACAACGCTTTACTTTCAGGTGCGATCATACCAGCACTAATGCACCGGATCCCATCAGAACTCCGCAGTTAAGCGTGCTTGGGCGAGAGTAGTACTAGGATGGGTGACCTCCTGGGAAGTCCTTGTGTTGCACCTCTTTTTGCCAAAATTTCGTGTTCTTTGCACCTCTTTTTGCCAAAATTTCGTGTTCTTTTTGTTAATTAGCGTAATTTTACGTCGTTTTTGAAAAATAAACTTCGATTGTATTTCATTTTTTTCGTTAATTAACGCAACCTAACTCTCTATTCTTTAATTAGCGTAATTTGACGTCTTTAATGAAAAATAAACTTAGAAATGCATATATACAATTACAACGCTTTACTTTCAGGTGCGATCATACCAGCACTAATGCACCGGATCCCATCAGAACTCCGCAGTTAAGCGTGCTTGGGCGAGAGTAGTACTAGGATGGGTGACCTCCTGGGAAGTCCTTGTGTTGCACCTCTTTTTGCCAAAATTTCGTGTTCTTTGCACCTCTTTTTGCCAAAATTTCGTGTTCTTTTTGTTAATTAGCGTAATTTTACGTCGTTTTTGAAAAATAAACTTCGATTGTATTTCATTTTTTTCGTTAATTAACGCAACCTAACTCTCTATTCTTTAATTAGCGTAATTTGACGTCTTTAATGAAAAATAAACTTAGAAATGCATATATACAATTACAACGCTTTACTTTCAGGTGCGATCATACCAGCACTAATGCACCGGATCCCATCAGAACTCCGCAGTTAAGCGTGCTTGGGCGAGAGTAGTACTAGGATGGGTGACCTCCTGGGAAGTCCTTGTGTTGCACCTCTTTTTGCCAAAATTTCGTGTTCTTTGCACCTCTTTTTGCCAAAATTTCGTGTTCTTTTTGTTAATTAGCGTAATTTTACGTCGTTTTTGAAAAATAAACTTCGATTGTATTTCATTTTTTTCGTTAATTAACGCAACCTAACTCTCTATTCTTTAATTAGCGTAATTTGACGTCTTTAATGAAAAATAAACTTAGAAATGCATATATACAATTACAACGCTTTACTTTCAGGTGCGATCATACCAGCACTAATGCACCGGATCCCATCAGAACTCCGCAGTTAAGCGTGCTTGGGCGAGAGTAGTACTAGGATGGGTGACCTCCTGGGAAGTCCTTGTGTTGCACCTCTTTTTGCCAAAATTTCGTGTTCTTTGCACCTCTTTTTGCCAAAATTTCGTGTTCTTTTTGTTAATTAGCGTAATTTTACGTCGTTTTTGAAAAATAAACTTCGATTGTATTTCATTTTTTTCGTTAATTAACGCAACCTAACACTCTATTCTTTAATTAGCGTAATTTGACGTCTTTAATGAAAAATAAACTTAGAAATGCATATATACAATTACAACGCTTTACTTTCAGGTGCGATCATACCAGCACTAATGCACCGGATCCCATCAGAACTCCGCAGTTAAGCGTGCTTGGGCGAGAGTAGTACTAGGATGGGTGACCTCCTGGGAAGTCCTTGTGTTGCACCTCTTTTTGCCAAAATTTCGTGTTCTTTGCACCTCTTTTTGCCAAAATTTCGTGTTCTTTTTGTTAATTAGCGTAATTTTACGTCGTTTTTGAAAAATAAACTTCGATTGTATTTCATTTTTTTCGTTAATTAACGCAACCTAACTCTCTATTCTTTAATTAGCGTAATTTGACGTCTTTAATGAAAAATAAACTTAGAAATGCATATAT
The DNA here is from genome assembly GCF_051527215.1 of Medicago sativa. Taxonomy (NCBI): domain Eukaryota; kingdom Viridiplantae; phylum Streptophyta; class Magnoliopsida; order Fabales; family Fabaceae; genus Medicago; species Medicago sativa. The sequence continues at coordinate 31,599,896 of NC_140752.1, read as the reverse complement.
ACAATTACAACGCTTTACTTTCAGGTGCGATCATACCAGCACTAATGCACCGGATCCCATCAGAACTCCGCAGTTAAGCGTGCTTGGGCGAGAGTAGTACTAGGATGGGTGACCTCCTGGGAAGTCCTTGTGTTGCACCTCTTTTTGCCAAAATTTCGTGTTCTTTGCACCTCTTTTTGCCAAAATTTCGTGTTCTTTTTGTTAATTAGCGTAATTTTACGTCGTTTTTGAAAAATAAACTTCGATTGTATTTCATTTTTTTCGTTAATTAACGCAACCTAACTCTCTATTCTTTAATTAGCGTAATTTGACGTCTTTAATGAAAAATAAACTTAGAAATGCATATATACAATTACAACGCTTTACTTTCACGTGCGATCATACCAGCACTAATGCACTGGATCCCATCAGAACTCCGCAGTTAAGCGTGCTTGGGCGAGAGTAGTACTAGGATGGGTGACCTCCTGGGAAGTCCTTGTGTTGCACCTCTTTTTGCCAAAATTTCGTGTTCTTTGCACCTCTTTTTGCCAAAATTTCGTGTTCTTTTTGTTAATTAGCGTAATTTTACGTCGTTTTTGAAAAATAAACTTCGATTGTATTTCATTTTTTTCGTTAATTAACGCAACCTAACACTCTATTCTTTAATTAGCGTAATTTGACGTCTTTAATGAAAAATAAACTTAGAAATGCATATATACAATTACAACGCTTTACTTTCAGGTGCGATCATACCAGCACTAATGCACCGGATCCCATCAGAACTCTGCAGTTAAGCGTGCTTGGGCGAGAGTAGTACTAGGATGGGTGACCTCCTGGGAAGTCCTTGTGTTGCACCTCTTTTTGCCAAAATTTCGTGTTCTTTGCACCTCTTTTTGCCAAAATTTCGTGTTCTTTTTGTTAATTAGCGTAATTTTACGTCGTTTTTGAAAAATAAACTTCGATTGTATTTCATTTTTTTTCGTTAATTAACGCAACCTAACTCTCTATTCTTTAATTAGCGTAATTTGACGTCTTTAATGAAAAATAAACTTAGAAATGCATATATACAATTACAACGCTTTACTTTCAGGTGCGATCATACCAGCACTAATGCACCGGATCCCATCAGAACTCCGCAGTTAAGCGTGCTTGGGCGAGAGTAGTACTAGGATGGGTGACCTCCTGGGAAGTCCTTGTGTTGCACCTCTTTTTGCCAAAATTTCGTGTTCTTTGCACCTCTTTTTGCCAAAATTTCGTGTTCTTTTTGTTAATTAGCGTAATTTTACGTCGTTTTTGAAAAATAAACTTCGATTGAATTTCATTTTTTTCGTTAATTAACGCAACCTAACTCTCTATTCTTTAATTAGCGTAATTTGACGTCTTTAATGAAAAATAAACTTAGAAATGCATATATACAATTACAACGCTTTACTTTCAGGTGCGATCATACCAGCACTAATGCACCGGATCCCATCAGAACTCCGCAGTTAAGCGTGCTTGGGCGAGAGTAGTACTAGGATGGGTGACCTCCTGGGAAGTCCTTGTGTTGCACCTCTTTTTGCCAAAATTTCGTGTTCTTTGCACCTCTTTTTGCCAAAATTTCGTGTTCTTTTTGTTAATTAGCGTAATTTTACGTCGTTTTTGAAAAATAAACTTCGATTGTATTTCATTTTTTTCGTTAATTAACGCAACCTAACTCTCTATTCTTTAATTAGCGTAATTTGACGTCTTTAATGAAAAATAAACTTAGAAATGCATATATACAATTACAACGCTTTACTTTCAGGTGCGATCATACCAGCACTAATGCACCGGATCCCATCAGAACTCCGCAGTTAAGCGTGCTTGGGCGAGAGTAGTACTAGGATGGGTGACCTCCTGGGAAGTCCTTGTGTTGCACCTCTTTTTGCCAAAATTTCGTGTTCTTTGCACCTCTTTTTGCCAAAATTTCGTGTTCTTTTTGTTAATTAGCGTAATTTTACGTCGTTTTTGAAAAATAAACTTCGATTGTATTTCATTTTTTTCGTTAATTAACGCAACCTAACTCTCTATTCTTTAATTAGCGTAATTTGACGTCTTTAATGAAAAATAAACTTAGAAATGCATATATACAATTACAACGCTTTACTTTCAGGTGCGATCATACCAGCACTAATGCACCGGATCCCATCAGAACTCCGCAGTTAAGCGTGCTTGGGCGAGAGTAGTACTAGGATGGGTGACCTCCTGGGAAGTCCTTGTGTTGCACCTCTTTTTGCCAAAATTTCGTGTTCTTTGCACCTCTTTTTGCCAAAATTTCGTGTTCTTTTTGTTAATTAGCGTAATTTTACGTCGTTTTTGAAAAATAAACTTCGATTGTATTTCATTTTTTTCGTTAATTAACGCAACCTAACACTCTATTCTTTAATTAGCATAATTTGACGTCTTTAATGAAAAATAAACTTAGAAATGCATATATACAATTACAACGCTTTACTTTCAGGTGCGATCATACCAGCACTAATGCACCGGATCCCATCAGAACTCCGTAGTTAAGCGTGCTTGGGCGAGAGTAGTACTAGGATGGGTGACCTCCTGGGAAGTCCTTGTGTTGCACCTCTTTTTGCCAAAATTTCGTGTTCTTTGCACCTCTTTTTGCCAAAATTTCGTGTTCTTTGCACCTCTTTTTGCCAAAATTTCGTGTTATTTTTGTTAATTAGAGTAATTTTACGTCGTTTATGAAAAATAAACTTCGATTGTATTTCATTTTTTTCGTTAATTAACGCAACCTAACTCTCTATTCTTTAATTAGCGTAATTTGACGTCTTTAATGAAAAATAAACTTAGAAATGCATATATACAATTACAACGCTTTACTTTCAGGTGCGATCATACCAGCACTAATGCACCGGATCCCATCAGAACTCCGCAGTTAAGCGTGCTTGGGCGAGAGTAGTACTAGGATGGGTGACCTCCTGGGAAGTCCTTGTGTTGCACCTCTTTTTGCCAAAATTTCGTGTTCTTTGCACCTCTTTTTGCCAAAATTTCGTGTTCTTTTTGTTAATTAGCGTAATTTTACGTCGTTTTTGAAAAATAAACTTCGATTGTATTTCATTTTTTTCGTTAATTAACGCAACCTAACTCTCTATTCTTTAATTAGCGTAATTTGACGTCTTTAATGAAAAATAAACTTAGAAATGCATATATACAATTACAACGCTTTACTTTAAGGTGCGATCATACCAGCACTAATGCACCGGATCCCATCAGAACTCCGCAGTTAAGCGTGCTTGGGCGAGAGTAGTACTAGGATGGGTGACCTCCTGGGAAGTCCTTGTGTTGCACCTCTTTTTGCCAAAATTTCGTGTTCTTTGCACCTCTTTTTGCCAAAATTTCGTGTTCTTTTTGTTAATTAGCGTAATTTTACGTCGTTTTTGAAAAATAAACTTCGACTGTATTTCATTTTTTTCGTTAATTAACGCAACCTAACTCTCTATTCTTTAATTAGCGTAATTTGACGTCTTTAATGAAAAATAAACTTAGAAATGCATATATACAATTACAACGCTTTACTTTCAGGTGCGATCATACCAGCACTAATGCACCGGATCCCATCAGAACTCCGTAGTTAAGCGTGCTTGGGCGAGAGTAGTACTAGGATGGGTGACCTCCTGGGAAGTCCTTGTGTTGCACCTCTTTTTGCCAAAATTTCGTGTTCTTTGCACCTCTTTTTGCCAAAATTTCGTGTTCTTTGCACCTCTTTTTGCCAAAATTTCGTGTTCTTTTTGTTAATTAGAGTAATTTTACGTCGTTTTTGAAAAATAAACTTCGATTGTATTTCATTTTTTTCGTTAATTAACGCAACCTAACTCTCTATTCTTTAATTAGCGTAATTTGACGTCTTTAATGAAAAATAAACTTAGAAATGCATATATACAATTACAACGCTTTACTTTCAGGTGCGATCATACCAGCACTAATGCACCGGATCCCATCAGAACTCCGCAGTTAAGCGTGCTTGGGCGAGAGTAGTACTAGGATGGGTGACCTCCTGGGAAGTCCTTGTGTTGCACCTCTTTTTGCCAAAATTTCGTGTTCTTTTTGTTAATTAGCGTAATTTTACGTCGTTTTTGAAAAATAAACTTCGATTGTATTTCATTTTTTTCGTTAATTAACGCAACCTAACTCTCTATTCTTTAATTAGCGTAATTTGACGTCTTTAATGAAAAATAAACTTAGAAATGCATATATACAATTACAACGCTTTACTTTCAGGTGCGATCATACCAGCACTAATGCACCGGATCCCATCAGAACTCCGCAGTTAAGCGTGCTTGGGCGAGAGTAGTACTAGGATGGGTGACCTCCTGGGAAGTCCTTGTGTTGCACCTCTTTTTGCCAAAATTTCGTGTTCTTTGCACCTCTTTTTGCCAAAATTTCGTGTTCTTTTTGTTAATTAGCGTAATTTTACGTCGTTTTTGAAAAATAAACTTCGATTGTATTTCATTTTTTTCGTTAATTAACGCAACCTAACTCTCTATTCTTTAATTAGCGTAATTTGACGTCTTTAATGAAAAATAAACTTAGAAATGCATATATACAATTACAACGCTTTACTTTCAGGTGCGATCATACCAGCACTAATGCACCGGATCCCATCAGAACTCCGCAGTTAAGCGTGCTTGGGCGAGAGTAGTACTAGGATGGGTGACCTCCTGGGAAGTCCTTGTGTTGCACCTCTTTTTGCCAAAATTTCGTGTTCTTTGCACCTCTTTTTGCCAAAATTTCGTGTTCTTTTTGTTAATTAGCGTAATTTTACGTCGTTTTTGAAAAATAAACTTCGATTGTATTTCATTTTTTTCGTTAATTAACGCAACCTAACTCTCTATTCTTTAATTAGCGTAATTTGACGTCTTTAATGAAAAATAAACTTAGAAATGCATATATACAATTACAACGCTTTACTTTCAGGTGCGATCATACCAGCACTAATGCACCGGATCCCATCAGAACTCCGCAGTTAAGCGTGCTTGGGCGAGAGTAGTACTAGGATGGGTGACCTCCTGGGAAGTCCTTGTGTTGCACCTCTTTTTGCCAAAATTTCGTGTTCTTTGCACCTCTTTTTGCCAAAATTTCGTGTTCTTTTTGTTAATTAGCGTAATTTTACGTCGTTTTTGAAAAATAAACTTCGATTGTATTTCATTTTTTTCGTTAATTAACGCAACCTAACACTCTATTCTTTAATTAGCATAATTTGACGTCTTTAATGAAAAATAAACTTAGAAATGCATATATACAATTACAACGCTTTACTTTCAGGTGCGATCATACCAGCACTAATGCACCGGATCCCATCAGAACTCCGTAGTTAAGCGTGCTTGGGCGAGAGTAGTACTAGGATGGGTGACCTCCTGGGAAGTCCTTGTGTTGCACCTCTTTTTGCCAAAATTTCGTGTTCTTTGCACCTCTTTTTGCCAAAATTTCGTGTTCTTTGCACCTCTTTTTGCCAAAATTTCGTGTTATTTTTGTTAATTAGAGTAATTTTACGTCGTTTTTGAAAAATAAACTTCGATTGTATTTCATTTTTTTCGTTAATTAACGCAACCTAACTCTCTATTCTTTAATTAGCGTAATTTGACGTCTTTAATGAAAAATAAACTTAGAAATGCATATATACAATTACAACGCTTTACTTTCAGGTGCGATCATACCAGCACTAATGCACCGGATCCCATCAGAACTCCGCAGTTAAGCGTGCTTGGGCGAGAGTAGTACTAGGATGGGTGACCTCCTGGGAAGTCCTTGTGTTGCACCTCTTTTTGCCAAAATTTCGTGTTCTTTGCACCTCTTTTTGCCAAAATTTCGTGTTCTTTTTGTTAATTAGCGTAATTTTACGTCGTTTTTGAAAAATAAACTTCGATTGTATTTCATTTTTTTCGTTAATTAACGCAACCTAACTCTCTATTCTTTAATTAGCGTAATTTGACGTCTTTAATGAAAAATAAACTTAGAAATGCATATATACAATTACAACGCTTTACTTTCAGGTGCGATCATACCAGCACTAATGCACCGGATCCCATCAGAACTCCGTAGTTAAGCGTGCTTGGGCGAGAGTAGTACTAGGATGGGTGACCTCCTGGGAAGTCCTTGTGTTGCACCTCTTTTTGCCAAAATTTCGTGTTCTTTGCACCTCTTTTTGCCAAAATTTCGTGTTCTTTGCACCTCTTTTTGCCAAAATTTCGTGTTCTTTTTGTTAATTAGAGTAATTTTACGTCGTTTTTGAAAAATAAACTTCGATTGTATTTCATTTTTTTCGTTAATTAACGCAACCTAACTCTCTATTCTTTAATTAGCGTAATTTGACGTCTTTAATGAAAAATAAACTTAGAAATGCATATATACAATTACAACGCTTTACTTTCAGGTGCGATCATACCAGCACTAATGCACCGGATCCCATCAGAACTCCGCAGTTAAGCGTGCTTGGGCGAGAGTAGTACTAGGATGGGTGACCTCCTGGGAAGTCCTTGTGTTGCACCTCTTTTTGCCAAAATTTCGTGTTCTTTGCACCTCTTTTTGCCAAAATTTCGTGTTCTTTTTGTTAATTAGCGTAATTTTACGTCGTTTTTGAAAAATAAACTTCGATTGTATTTCATTTTTTTCGTTAATTAACGCAACCTAACTCTCTATTCTTTAATTAGCGTAATTTGACGTCTTTAATGAAAAATAAACTTAGAAATGCATATATACAATTACAACGCTTTACTTTCAGGTGCGATCATACCAGCACTAATGCACCGGATCCCATCAGAACTCCGCAGTTAAGCGTGCTTGGGCGAGAGTAGTACTAGGATGGGTGACCTCCTGGGAAGTCCTTGTGTTGCACCTCTTTTTGCCAAAATTTCGTGTTCTTTGCACCTCTTTTTGCCAAAATTTCGTGTTCTTTTTGTTAATTAGCGTAATTTTACGTCGTTTTTGAAAAATAAACTTCGATTGTATTTCATTTTTTTCGTTAATTAACGCAACCTAACTCTCTATTCTTTAATTAGCGTAATTTGACGTCTTTAATGAAAAATAAACTTAGAAATGCATATATACAATTACAACGCTTTACTTTCAGGTGCGATCATACCAGCACTAATGCACCGGATCCCATCAGAACTCCGCAGTTAAGCGTGCTTGGGCGAGAGTAGTACTAGGATGGGTGACCTCCTGGGAAGTCCTTGTGTTGCACCTCTTTTTGCCAAAATTTCGTGTTCTTTGCACCTCTTTTTGCCAAAATTTCGTGTTCTTTTTGTTAATTAGCGTAATTTTACGTCGTTTTTGAAAAATAAACTTCGATTGTATTTCATTTTTTTCGTTAATTAACGCAACCTAACTCTCTATTCTTTAATTAGCGTAATTTGACGTCTTTAATGAAAAATAAACTTAGAAATGCATATATACAATTACAACGCTTTACTTTCAGGTGCGATCATACCAGCACTAATGCACCGGATCCCATCAGAACTCCGCAGTTAAGCGTGCTTGGGCGAGAGTAGTACTAGGATGGGTGACCTCCTGGGAAGTCCTTGTGTTGCACCTCTTTTTGCCAAAATTTCGTGTTCTTTGCACCTCTTTTTGCCAAAATTTCGTGTTCTTTTTGTTAATTAGCGTAATTTTACGTCGTTTTTGAAAAATAAACTTCGATTGTATTTCATTTTTTTCGTTAATTAACGCAACCTAACTCTCTATTCTTTAATTAGCGTAATTTGACGTCTTTAATGAAAAATAAACTTAGAAATGCATATATACAATTACAACGCTTTACTTTCAGGTGCGATCATACCAGCACTAATGCACCGGATCCCATCAGAACTCCGCAGTTAAGCGTGCTTGGGCGAGAGTAGTACTAGGATGGGTGACCTCCTGGGAAGTCCTTGTGTTGCACCTCTTTTTGCCAAAATTTCGTGTTCTTTGCACCTCTTTTTGCCAAAATTTCGTGTTCTTTTTGTTAATTAGCGTAATTTTACGTCGTTTTTGAAAAATAAACTTCGATTGTATTTCATTTTTTTCGTTAATTAACGCAACCTAACACTCTATTCTTTAATTAGCATAATTTGACGTCTTTAATGAAAAATAAACTTAGAAATGCATATATACAATTACAACGCTTTACTTTCAGGTGCGATCATACCAGCACTAATGCACCGGATCCCATCAGAACTCCGTAGTTAAGCGTGCTTGGGCGAGAGTAGTACTAGGATGGGTGACCTCCTGGGAAGTCCTTGTGTTGCACCTCTTTTTGCCAAAATTTCGTGTTCTTTGCACCTCTTTTTGCCAAAATTTCGTGTTCTTTGCACCTCTTTTTGCCAAAATTTCGTGTTATTTTTGTTAATTAGAGTAATTTTACGTCGTTTTTGAAAAATAAACTTCGATTGTATTTCATTTTTTTCGTTAATTAACGCAACCTAACTCTCTATTCTTTAATTAGCGTAATTTGACGTCTTTAATGAAAAATAAACTTAGAAATGCATATATACAATTACAACGCTTTACTTTCAGGTGCGATCATACCAGCACTAATGCACCGGATCCCATTAGAACTCCGCAGTTAAGCGTGCTTGGGCGAGAGTAGTACTAGGATGGGTGACCTCCTGGGAAGTCCTTGTGTTGCACCTCTTTTTGCCAAAATTTCGTGTTCTTTGCACCTCTTTTTGCCAAAATTTCGTGTTCTTTTTGTTAATTAGCGTAATTTTACGTCGTTTTTGAAAAATAAACTTCGATTGTATTTCATTTTTTTCGTTAATTAACGCAACCTAACTCTCTATTCTTTAATTAGCGTAATTTGACGTCTTTAATGAAAAATAAACTTAGAAATGCATATATACAATTACAACGCTTTACTTTCAGGTGCGATCATACCAGCACTAATGCACCGGATCCCATCAGAACTCCGCAGTTAAGCGTGCTTGGGCGAGAGTAGTACTAGGATGGGTGACCTCCTGGGAAGTCCTTGTGTTGCACCTCTTTTTGCCAAAATTTCGTGTTCTTTGCACCTCTTTTTGCCAAAATTTCGTGTTCTTTTTGTTAATTAGCGTAATTTTACGTCGTTTTTGAAAAATAAACTTCGATTGTATTTCATTTTTTTCGTTAATTAACGCAACCTAACTCTCTATTCTTTAATTAGCGTAATTTGACGTCTTTAATGAAAAATAAACTTAGAAATGCATATATACAATTACAACGCTTTACTTTCAGGTGCGATCATACCAGCACTAATGCACCGGATCCCATCAGAACTCCGTAGTTAAGCGTGCTTGGGCGAGAGTAGTACTAGGATGGGTGACCTCCTGGGAAGTCCTTGTGTTGCACCTCTTTTTGCCAAAATTTCGTGTTCTTTGCACCTCTTTTTGCCAAAATTTCGTGTTCTTTGCACCTCTTTTTGCCAAAATTTCGTGTTCTTTTTGTTAATTAGAGTAATTTTACGTCGTTTTTGAAAAATAAACTTCGATTGTATTTCATTTTTTTCGTTAATTAACGCAACCTAACTCTCTATTCTTTAATTAGCGTAATTTGACGTCTTTAATGAAAAATAAACTTAGAAATGCATATATACAATTACAACGCTTTACTTTCAGGTGCGATCATACCAGCACTAATGCACCGGATCCCATCAGAACTCCGCAGTTAAGCGTGCTTGGGCGAGAGTAGTACTAGGATGGGTGACCTCCTGGGAAGTCCTTGTGTTGCACCTCTTTTTGCCAAAATTTCGTGTTCTTTGCACCTCTTTTTGCCAAAATTTCGTGTTCTTTTTGTTAATTAGCGTAATTTTACGTCGTTTTTGAAAAATAAACTTCGATTGTATTTCATTTTTTTCGTTAATTAACGCAACCTAACTCTCTATTCTTTAATTAGCGTAATTTGACGTCTTTAATGAAAAATAAACTTAGAAATGCATATATACAATTACAACGCTTTACTTTCAGGTGCGATCATACCAGCACTAATGCACCGGATCCCATCAGAACTCCGCAGTTAAGCGTGCTTGGGCGAGAGTAGTACTAGGATGGGTGACCTCCTGGGAAGTCCTTGTGTTGCACCTCTTTTTGCCAAAATTTCGTGTTCTTTGCACCTCTTTTTGCCAAAATTTCGTGTTCTTTTTGTTAATTAGCGTAATTTTACGTCGTTTTTGAAAAATAAACTTCGATTGTATTTCATTTTTTTCGTTAATTAACGCAACCTAACTCTCTATTCTTTAATTAGCGTAATTTGACGTCTTTAATGAAAAATAAACTTAGAAATGCATATATACAATTACAACGCTTTACTTTCAGGTGCGATCATACCAGCACTAATGCACCGGATCCCATCAGAACTCCGCAGTTAAGCGTGCTTGGGCGAGAGTAGTACTAGGATGGGTGACCTCCTGGGAAGTCCTTGTGTTGCACCTCTTTTTGCCAAAATTTCGTGTTCTTTGCACCTCTTTTTGCCAAAATTTCGTGTTCTTTTTGTTAATTAGCGTAATTTTACGTCGTTTTTGAAAAATAAACTTCGATTGTATTTCATTTTTTTCGTTAATTAACGCAACCTAACTCTCTATTCTTTAATTAGCGTAATTTGACGTCTTTAATGAAAAATAAACTTAGAAATGCATATATACAATTACAACGCTTTACTTTCAGGTGCGATCATACCAGCACTAATGCACCGGATCCCATCAGAACTCCGCAGTTAAGCGTGCTTGGGCGAGAGTAGTACTAGGATGGGTGACCTCCTGGGAAGTCCTTGTGTTGCACCTCTTTTTGCCAAAATTTCGTGTTCTTTGCACCTCTTTTTGCCAAAATTTCGTGTTCTTTTTGTTAATTAGCGTAATTTTACGTCGTTTTTGAAAAATAAACTTCGATTGTATTTCATTTTTTTCGTTAATTAACGCAACCTAACTCTCTATTCTTTAATTAGCGTAATTTGACGTCTTTAATGAAAAATAAACTTAGAAATGCATATATACAATTACAACGCTTTACTTTCAGGTGCGATCATACCAGCACTAATGCACCGGATCCCATCAGAACTCCGCAGTTAAGCGTGCTTGGGCGAGAGTAGTACTAGGATGGGTGACCTCCTGGGAAGTCCTTGTGTTGCACCTCTTTTTGCCAAAATTTCGTGTTCTTTGCACCTCTTTTTGCCAAAATTTCGTGTTCTTTTTGTTAATTAGCGTAATTTTACGTCGTTTTTGAAAAATAAACTTCGATTGTATTTCATTTTTTTCGTTAATTAACGCAACCTAACTCTCTATTCTTTAATTAGCGTAATTTGACGTCTTTAATGAAAAATAAACTTAGAAATGCATATATACAATTACAACGCTTTACTTTCAGGTGCGATCATACCAGCACTAATGCACCGGATCCCATCAGAACTCCGCAGTTAAGCGTGCTTGGGCGAGAGTAGTACTAGGATGGGTGACCTCCTGGGAAGTCCTTGTGTTGCACCTCTTTTTGCCAAAATTTCGTGTTCTTTGCACCTCTTTTTGCCAAAATTTCGTGTTCTTTTTGTTAATTAGCGTAATTTTACGTCGTTTTTGAAAAATAAACTTCGATTGTATTTCATTTTTTTCGTTAATTAACGCAACCTAACTCTCTATTCTTTAATTAGCGTAATTTGACGTCTTTAATGAAAAATAAACTTAGAAATGCATATATACAATTACAACGCTTTACTTTCAGGTGCGATCATACCAGCACTAATGCACCGGATCCCATCAGAACTCCGCAGTTAAGCGTGCTTGGGCGAGAGTAGTACTAGGATGGGTGACCTCCTGGGAAGTCCTTGTGTTGCACCTCTTTTTGCCAAAATTTCGTGTTCTTTGCACCTCTTTTTGCCAAAATTTCGTGTTCTTTTTGTTAATTAGCGTAATTTTACGTCGTTTTTGAAAAATAAACTTCGATTGTATTTCATTTTTTTCGTTAATTAACGCAACCTAACTCTCTATTCTTTAATTAGCGTAATTTGACGTCTTTAATGAAAAATAAACTTAGAAATGCATATATACAATTACAACGCTTTACTTTCAGGTGCGATCATACCAGCACTAATGCACCGGATCCCATCAGAACTCCGCAGTTAAGCGTGCTTGGGCGAGAGTAGTACTAGGATGGGTGACCTCCTGGGAAGTCCTTGTGTTGCACCTCTTTTTGCCAAAATTTCGTGTTCTTTGCACCTCTTTTTGCCAAAATTTCGTGTTCTTTTTGTTAATTAGCGTAATTTTACGTCGTTTTTGAAAAATAAACTTCGATTGTATTTCATTTTTTTCGTTAATTAACGCAACCTAACACTCTATTCTTTAATTAGCATAATTTGACGTCTTTAATGAAAAATAAACTTAGAAATGCATATATACAATTACAACGCTTTACTTTCAGGTGCGATCATACCAGCACTAATGCACCGGATCCCATCAGAACTCCGTAGTTAAGCGTGCTTGGGCGAGAGTAGTACTAGGATGGGTGACCTCCTGGGAAGTCCTTGTGTTGCACCTCTTTTTGCCAAAATTTCGTGTTCTTTGCACCTCTTTTTGCCAAAATTTCGTGTTCTTTGCACCTCTTTTTGCCAAAATTTCGTGTTATTTTTGTTAATTAGAGTAATTTTACGTCGTTTTTGAAAAATAAACTTCGATTGTATTTCATTTTTTTCGTTAATTAACGCAACCTAACTCTCTATTCTTTAATTAGCGTAATTTGACGTCTTTAATGAAAAATAAACTTAGAAATGCATATATACAATTACAACGCTTTACTTTCAGGTGCGATCATACCAGCACTAATGCACCGGATCCCATCAGAACTCCGCAGTTAAGCGTGCTTGGGCGAGAGTAGTACTAGGATGGGTGACCTCCTGGGAAGTCCTTGTGTTGCACCTCTTTTTGCCAAAATTTCGTGTTCTTTGCACCTCTTTTTGCCAAAATTTCGTGTTCTTTTTGTTAATTAGCGTAATTTTACGTCGTTTTTGAAAAATAAACTTCGATTGTATTTCATTTTTTTCGTTAATTAACGCAACCTAACTCTCTATTCTTTAATTAGCGTAATTTGACGTCTTTAATGAAAAATAAACTTAGAAATGCATATATACAATTACAACGCTTTACTTTCAGGTGCGATCATACCAGCACTAATGCACCGGATCCCATCAGAACTCCGCAGTTAAGCGTGCTTGGGCGAGAGTAGTACTAGGATGGGTGACCTCCTGGGAAGTCCTTGTGTTGCACCTCTTTTTGCCAAAATTTCGTGTTCTTTGCACCTCTTTTTGCCAAAATTTCGTGTTCTTTTTGTTAATTAGCGTAATTTTACGTCGTTTTTGAAAAATAAACTTCGATTGTATTTCATTTTTTTCGTTAATTAACGCAACCTAACTCTCTATTCTTTAATTAGCGTAATTTGACGTCTTTAATGAAAAATAAACTTAGAAATGCATATATACAATTACAACGCTTTACTTTCAGGTGCGATCATACCAGCACTAATGCACCGGATCCCATCAGAACTCCGCAGTTAAGCGTGCTTGGGCGAGAGTAGTACTAGGATGGGTGACCTCCTGGGAAGTCCTTGTGTTGCACCTCTTTTTGCCAAAATTTCGTGTTCTTTGCACCTCTTTTTGCCAAAATTTCGTGTTCTTTTTGTTAATTAGCGTAATTTTACGTCGTTTTTGAAAAATAAACTTCGATTGTATTTCATTTTTTTCGTTAATTAACGCAACCTAACTCTCTATTCTTTAATTAGCGTAATTTGACGTCTTTAATGAAAAATAAACTTAGAAATGCATATATACAATTACAACGCTTTACTTTCAGGTGCGATCATACCAGCACTAATGCACCGGATCCCATCAGAACTCCGCAGTTAAGCGTGCTTGGGCGAGAGTAGTACTAGGATGGGTGACCTCCTGGGAAGTCCTTGTGTTGCACCTCTTTTTGCCAAAATTTCGTGTTCTTTGCACCTCTTTTTGCCAAAATTTCGTGTTCTTTTTGTTAATTAGCGTAATTTTACGTCGTTTTTGAAAAATAAACTTCGATTGTATTTCATTTTTTTCGTTAATTAACGCAACCTAACTCTCTATTCTTTAATTAGCGTAATTTGACGTCTTTAATGAAAAATAAACTTAGAAATGCATATATACAATTACAACGCTTTACTTTCAGGTGCGATCATACCAGCACTAATGCAACGGATCCCATCAGAACTCCGCAGTTAAGCGTGCTTGGGCGAGAGTAGTACTAGGATGGGTGACCTCCTGGGACCTCCTGGGAAGTCCTTGTGTTGCACCTCTTTTTGCCAAAATTTCGTGTTCTTTGCACCTCTTTTTGCCAAAATTTCGTGTTCTTTTTGTTAATTAGCGTAATTTTACGTCGTTTTTGAAAAATAAACTTCGATTGTATTTCATTTTTTTCGTTAATTAACGCAACCTAACTCTCTATTCTTTAATTAGCGTAATTTGACGTCTTTAATGAAAAATAAACTTAGAAATGCATATATACAATTACAACGCTTTACTTTCAGGTGCGATCATACCAGCACTAATGCACCGGATCCCATCAGAACTCCGCAGTTAAGCGTGCTTGGGCGAGAGTAGTACTAGGATGGGTGACCTCCTGGGAAGTCCTTGTGTTGCACCTCTTTTTGCCAAAATTTCGTGTTCTTTGCACCTCTTTTTGCCAAAATTTCGTGTTCTTTTTGTTAATTAGCGTAATTTTACGTCGTTTTTGAAAAATAAACTTCGATTGTATTTCATTTTTTTCGTTAATTAACGCAACCTAACTCTCTATTCTTTAATTAGCGTAATTTGACGTCTTTAATGAAAAATAAACTTAGAAATGCATATATACAATTACAACGCTTTACTTTCAGGTGCGATCATACCAGCACTAATGCACCGGATCCCATCAGAACTCCGCAGTTAAGCGTGCTTGGGCGAGAGTAGTACTAGGATGGGTGACCTCCTGGGAAGTCCTTGTGTTGCACCTCTTTTTGCCAAAATTTCATGTTCTTTGCACCTCTTTTTGCCAAAATTTCGTGTTCTTTTTGTTAATTAGCGTAATTTTACGTCGTTTTTGAAAAATAAACTTCGATTGTATTTCATTTTTTTCGTTAATTAACGCAACCTAACTCTCTATTCTTTAATTAGCGTAATTTGACGTCTTTAATGAAAAATAAACTTAGAAATGCATATATACAATTACAACGCTTTACTTTCAGGTGCGATCATACCAGCACTAATGCACCGGATCCCATCAGAACTCCGCAGTTAAGCGTGCTTGGGCGAGAGTAGTACTAGGATGGGTGACCTCCTGGGACCTCCTGGGAAGTCCATGTGTTGCACCTCTTTTTGCCAAAATTTCGTGTTCTTTGCACCTCTTTTTGCCAAAATTTCGTGTTCTTTTTGTTAATTAGCGTAATTTTACGTCGTTTTTGAAAAATAAACTTCGATTGTATTTCATTTTTTTCGTTAATTAACGCAACCTAACTCTCTATTCTTTAATTAGCGTAATTTGACGTCTTTAATGAAAAATAAACTTAGAAATGCATATATACAATTACAACGCTTTACTTTCAGGTGCGATCATACCAGCACTAATGCACCGGATCCCATCAGAACTCCGCAGTTAAGCGTGCTTGGGCGAGAGTAGTACTAGGATGGGTGACCTCCTGGGAAGTCCTTGTGTTGCACCTCTTTTTGCCAAAATTTCGTGTTCTTTGCACCTCTTTTTGCCAAAATTTCGTGTTCTTTTTGTTAATTAGCGTAATTTTACGTCGTTTTTGAAAAATAAACTTCGATTGTATTTCATTTTTTTCGTTAATTAACGCAACCTAACACTCTATTCTTTAATTAGCGTAATTTGACGTCTTTAATGAAAAATAAACTTAGAAATGCATATATACAATTACAACGCTTTACTTTCAGGTGCGATCATACCAGCACTAATGCACCGGATCCCATCAGAACTCCGCAGTTAAGCGTGCTTGGGCGAGAGTAGTACTAGGATGGGTGACCTCCTGGGAAGTCCTTGTGTTGCACCTCTTTTTGCCAAAATTTCGTGTTCTTTGCACCTCTTTTTGCCAAAATTTCGTGTTCTTTTTGTTAATTAGCGTAATTTTACGTCGTTTTTGAAAAATAAACTTCGATTGTATTTCATTTTTTTCGTTAATTAACGCAACCTAACTCTCTATTCTTTAATTAGCGTAATTTGACGTCTTTAATGAAAAATAAACTTAGAAATGCATATATACAATTACAACGCTTTACTTTCAGGTGCGATCATACCAGCACTAATGCACCGGATCCCATCAGAACTCCGCAGTTAAGCGTGCTTGGGCGAGAGTAGTACTAGGATGGGTGACCTCCTGGGAAGTCCTTGTGTTGCACCTCTTTTTGCCAAAATTTCGTGTTCTTTGCACCTCTTTTTGCCAAAATTTCGTGTTCTTTTTGTTAATTAGCGTAATTTTACGTCGTTTTTGAAAAATAAACTTCGATTGTATTTCATTTTTTTCGTTAATTAACGCAACCTAACTCTCTATTCTTTAATTAGCGTAATTTGACGTCTTTAATGAAAAATAAACTTAGAAATGCATATATACAATTACAACGCTTTACTTTCAGGTGCGATCATACCAGCACTAATGCAACGGATCCCATCAGAACTCCGCAGTTAAGCGTGCTTGGGCGAGAGTAGTACTAGGATGGGTGACCTCCTGGGACCTCCTGGGAAGTCCTTGTGTTGCACCTCTTTTTGCCAAAATTTCGTGTTCTTTGCACCTCTTTTTGCCAAAATTTCGTGTTCTTTTTGTTAATTAGCGTAATTTTACGTCGTTTTTGAAAAATAAACTTCGATTGTATTTCATTTTTTTCGTTAATTAACGCAACCTAACTCTCTATTCTTTAATTAGCGTAATTTGACGTCTTTAATGAAAAATAAACTTAGAAATGCATATATACAATTACAACGCTTTACTTTCAGGTGCGATCATACCAGCACTAATGCACCGGATCCCATCAGAACTCCGCAGTTAAGCGTGCTTGGGCGAGAGTAGTACTAGGATGGGTGACCTCCTGGGAAGTCCTTGTGTTGCACCTCTTTTTGCCAAAATTTCGTGTTCTTTGCACCTCTTTTTGCCAAAATTTCGTGTTCTTTTTGTTAATTAGCGTAATTTTACGTCGTTTTTGAAAAATAAACTTCGATTGTATTTCATTTTTTTCGTTAATTAACGCAACCTAACTCTCTATTCTTTAATTAGCGTAATTTGACGTCTTTAATGAAAAATAAACTTAGAAATGCATATATACAATTACAACGCTTTACTTTCAGGTGCGATCATACCAGCACTAATGCACCGGATCCCATCAGAACTCCGCAGTTAAGCGTGCTTGGGCGAGAGTAGTACTAGGATGGGTGACCTCCTGGGAAGTCCTTGTGTTGCACCTCTTTTTGCCAAAATTTCATGTTCTTTGCACCTCTTTTTGCCAAAATTTCGTGTTCTTTTTGTTAATTAGCGTAATTTTACGTCGTTTTTGAAAAATAAACTTCGATTGTATTTCATTTTTTTCGTTAATTAACGCAACCTAACTCTCTATTCTTTAATTAGCGTAATTTGACGTCTTTAATGAAAAATAAACTTAGAAATGCATATATACAATTACAACGCTTTACTTTCAGGTGCGATCATACCAGCACTAATGCACCGGATCCCATCAGAACTCCGCAGTTAAGCGTGCTTGGGCGAGAGTAGTACTAGGATGGGTGACCTCCTGGGACCTCCTGGGAAGTCCATGTGTTGCACCTCTTTTTGCCAAAATTTCGTGTTCTTTGCACCTCTTTTTGCCAAAATTTCGTGTTCTTTTTGTTAATTAGCGTAATTTTACGTCGTTTTTGAAAAATAAACTTCGATTGTATTTCATTTTTTTCGTTAATTAACGCAACCTAACTCTCTATTCTTTAATTAGCGTAATTTGACGTCTTTAATGAAAAATAAACTTAGAAATGCATATATACAATTACAACGCTTTACTTTCAGGTGCGATCATACCAGCACTAATGCACCGGATCCCATCAGAACTCCGCAGTTAAGCGTGCTTGGGCGAGAGTAGTACTAGGATGGGTGACCTCCTGGGAAGTCCTTGTGTTGCACCTCTTTTTGCCAAAATTTCGTGTTCTTTGCACCTCTTTTTGCCAAAATTTCGTGTTCTTTTTGTTAATTAGCGTAATTTTACGTCGTTTTTGAAAAATAAACTTCGATTGTATTTCATTTTTTTCGTTAATTAACGCAACCTAACACTCTATTCTTTAATTAGCGTAATTTGACGTCTTTAATGAAAAATAAACTTAGAAATGCATATATACAATTACAACGCTTTACTTTCAGGTGCGATCATACCAGCACTAATGCACCGGATCCCATCAGAACTCCGCAGTTAAGCGTGCTTGGGCGAGAGTAGTACTAGGATGGGTGACCTCCTGGGAAGTCCTTGTGTTGCACCTCTTTTTGCCAAAATTTCGTGTTCTTTGCACCTCTTTTTGCCAAAATTTCGTGTTCTTTTTGTTAATTAGCGTAATTTTACGTCGTTTTTGAAAAATAAACTTCGATTGTATTTCATTTTTTTCGTTAATTAACGCAACCTAACTCTCTATTCTTTAATTAGCGTAATTTGACGTCTTTAATGAAAAATAAACTTAGAAATGCATATATACAATTACAACGCTTTACTTTCAGGTGCGATCATACCAGCACTAATGCACCGGATCCCATCAGAACTCCGCAGTTAAGCGTGCTTGGGCGAGAGTAGTACTAGGATGGGTGACCTCCTGGGAAGTCCTTGTGTTGCACCTCTTTTTGCCAAAATTTCGTGTTCTTTGCACCTCTTTTTGCCAAAATTTCGTGTTCTTTTTGTTAATTAGCGTAATTTTACGTCGTTTTTGAAAAATAAACTTCGATTGTATTTCATTTTTTTCGTTAATTAACGCAACCTAACTCTCTATTCTTTAATTAGCGTAATTTGACGTCTTTAATGAAAAATAAACTTAGAAATGCATATATACAATTACAACGCTTTACTTTCAGGTGCGATCATACCAGCACTAATGCACCGGATCCCATCAGAACTCCGCAGTTAAGCGTGCTTGGGCGAGAGTAGTACTAGGATGGATGGGTGACCTCCTGGGAAGTCCTTGTGTTGCACCTCTTTTTGCCAAAATTTCGTGTTCTTTGCACCTCTTTTTGCCAAAATTTCGTGTTCTTTTTGTTAATTAGCGTAATTTTACGTCGTTTTTGAAAAATAAACTTCGATTGTATTTCATTTTTTTCGTTAATTAACGCAACCTAACACTCTATTCTTTAATTAGCGTAATTTGACGTCTTTAATGAAAAATAAACTTAGAAATGCATATATACAATTACAACGCTTTACTTTCAGGTGCGATCATACCAGCACTAATGCACCGGATCCCATCAGAACTCCGCAGTTAAGCGTGCTTGGGCGAGAGTAGTACTAGGATGGGTGACCTCCTGGGAAGTCCTTGTGTTGCACCTCTTTTTGCCAAAATTTCTTGTTCTTTGCACCTCTTTTTGCCAAAATTTCGTGTTCTTTTTGTTAATTAGCGTAATTTTACGTCGTTTTTGAAAAATAAACTTCGATTGTATTTCATTTTTTTCGTTAATTAACGCAACCTAACTCTCTATTCTTTAATTAGCGTAATTTGACGTCTTTAATGAAAAATAAACTTAGAAATGCATATATACAATTACAACGCTTTACTTTCAGGTGCGATCATACCAGCACTAATGCACTGGATCCCATCAGAACTCCGCAGTTAAGCGTGCTTGGGCGAGAGTAGTACTAGGATGGGTGACCTCCTGGGAAGTCCTTGTGTTGCACCTCTTTTTGCCAAAATTTCGTGTTCTTTGCACCTCTTTTTGCCAAAATTTCGTGTTCTTTTTGTTAATTAGCGTAATTTTACGTCGTTTTTGAAAAATAAACTTCGATTGTATTTCATTTTTTTCGTTAATTAACGCAACCTAACACTCTATTCTTTAATTAGCGTAATTTGACGTCTTTAATGAAAAATAAACTTAGAAATGCATATATACAATTACAACGCTTTACTTTCAGGTGCGATCATACCAGCACTAATGCACCGGATCCCATCAGAACTCCGCAGTTAAGCGTGCTTGGGCGAGAGTAGTACTAGGATGGGTGACCTCCTGGGAAGTCCTTGTGTTGCACCTCTTTTTGCCAAAATTTCGTGTTCTTTGCACCTCTTTTTGCCAAAATTTCGTGTTCTTTTTGTTAATTAGCGTAATTTTACGTCGTTTTTGAAAAATAAACTTCGATTGTATTTCATTTTTTTCGTTAATTAACGCAACCTAACTCTCTATTCTTTAATTAGCGTAATTTGACGTCTTTAATGAAAAATAAACTTAGAAATGCATATATACAATTACAACGCTTTACTTTCAGGTGCGATCATACCAGCACTAATGCACCGGATCCCATCAGAACTCCGCAGTTAAGCGTGCTTGGGCGAGAGTAGTACTAGGATGGGTGACCTCCTGGGAAGTCCTTGTGTTGCACCTCTTTTTGCCAAAATTTCGTGTTCTTTGCACCTCTTTTTGCCAAAATTTCGTGTTCTTTTTGTTAATTAGCGTAATTTTACGTCGTTTTTGAAAAATAAACTTCGATTGTATTTCATTTTTTTCGTTAATTAACGCAACCTAACACTCTATTCTTTAATTAGCGTAATTTGACGTCTTTAATGAAAAATAAACTTAGAAATGCATATATACAATTACAACGCTTTACTTTCAGGTGCGATCATACCAGCACTAATGCACCGGATCCCATCAGAACTCCGCAGTTAAGCGTGCTTGGGCGAGAGTAGTACTAGGATGGGTGACCTCCTGGGAAGTCCTTGTGTTGCACCTCTTTTTGCCAAAATTTCGTGTTCTTTGCACCTCTTTTTGCCAAAATTTCGTGTTCTTTTTGTTAATTAGCGTAATTTTACGTCGTTTTTGAAAAATAAACTTCGATTGTATTTCATTTTTTTCGTTAATTAACGCAACCTAACTCTCTATTCTTTAATTAGCGTAATTTGACGTCTTTAATGAAAAATAAACTTAGAAATGCATATATACAATTACAACGCTTTACTTTCAGGTGCGATCATACCAGCACTAATGCACTGGATCCCATCAGAACTCCGCAGTTAAGCGTGCTTGGGCGAGAGTAGTACTAGGATGGGTGACCTCCTGGGAAGTCCTTGTGTTGCACCTCTTTTTGCCAAAATTTCGTGTTCTTTGCACCTCTTTTTGCCAAAATTTCGTGTTCTTTTTGTTAATTAGCGTAATTTTACGTCGTTTTTGAAAAATAAACTTCGATTGTATTTCATTTTTTTCGTTAATTAACGCAACCTAACACTCTATTCTTTAATTAGCGTAATTTGACGTCTTTAATGAAAAATAAACTTAGAAATGCATATATACAATTACAACGCTTTACTTTCAGGTGCGATCATACCAGCACTAATGCACCGGATCCCATCAGAACTCCGCAGTTAAGCGTGCTTGGGCGAGAGTAGTACTAGGATGGGTGACCTCCTGGGAAGTCCTTGTGTTGCACCTCTTTTTGCCAAAATTTCGTGTTCTTTGCACCTCTTTTTGCCAAAATTTCGTGTTCTTTTTGTTAATTAGCGTAATTTTACGTCGTTTTTGAAAAATAAACTTCGATTGTATTTCATTTTTTTCGTTAATTAACGCAACCTAACTCTCTATTCTTTAATTAGCGTAATTTGACGTCTTTAATGAAAAATAAACTTAGAAATGCATATATACAATTACAACGCTTTACTTTCAGGTGCGATCATACCAGCACTAATGCACCGGATCCCATCAGAACTCCGCAGTTAAGCGTGCTTGGGCGAGAGCAGTACTAGGATGGGTGACCTCCTGGGAAGTCCTTGTGTTGCACCTCTTTTTGCCAAAATTTCGTGTTCTTTGCACCTCTTTTTGCCAAAATTTCGTGTTCTTTTTGTTAATTAGCGTAATTTTACGTCGTTTTTGAAAAATAAACTTCGATTGTATTTCATTTTTTTCGTTAATTAACGCAACCTAACTCTCTATTCTTTAATTAGCGTAATTTGACGTCTTTAATGAAAAATAAACTTAGAAATGCATATATACAATTACAACGCTTTACTTTCAGGTGCGATCATACCAGCACTAATGCACCGGATCCCATCAGAACTCCGCAGTTAAGCGTGCTTGGGCGAGAGTAGTACTAGGATGGGTGACCTCCTGGGAAGTCCTTGTGTTGCACCTCTTTTTGCCAAAATTTCGTGTTCTTTGCACCTCTTTTTGCCAAAATTTCGTGTTCTTTTTGTTAATTAGCGTAATTTTACGTCGTTTTTGAAAAATAAACTTCGATTGTATTTCATTTTTTTCGTTAATTAACGCAACCTAACACTCTATTCTTTAATTAGCGTAATTTGACGTCTTTAATGAAAAATAAACTTAGAAATGCATATATACAATTACAACGCTTTACTTTCAGGTGCGATCATACCAGCACTAATGCACCGGATCCCATCAGAACTCCGCAGTTAAGCGTGCTTGGGCGAGAGTAGTACTAGGATGGGTGACCTCCTGGGAAGTCCTTGTGTTGCACCTCTTTTTGCCAAAATTTCGTGTTCTTTGCACCTCTTTTTGCCAAAATTTCGTGTTCTTTTTGTTAATTAGCGTAATTTTACGTCGTTTTTGAAAAATAAACTTCGATTGTATTTCATTTTTTTCGTTAATTAACGCAACCTAACTCTCTATTCTTTAATTAGCGTAATTTGACGTCTTTAATGAAAAATAAACTTAGAAATGCATATATACAATTACAACGCTTTACTTTCAGGTGCGATTATACCAGCACTAATGCACCGGATCCCATCAGAACTCCGCAGTTAAGCGTGCTTGGACGAGAGTAGTACTAGGATGGGTGACCTCCTATGGGTGACCTCCTGGGAAGTCCTTGTGTTGCACCTCTTTTTGCCAAAATTTCGTGTTCTTTGCACCTCTTTTTGCCAAAATTTCGTGTTCTTTTTGTTAATTAGCGTAATTTTACGTCGTTTTTGAAAAATAAACTTCGATTGTATTTCATTTTTTTCGTTAATTAACGCAACCTAACTCTCTATTCTTTAATTAGCGTAATTTGACGTCTTTAATGAAAAATAAACTTAGAAATGCATATATACAATTACAACGCTTTACTTTCAGGTGCGATCATACCAGCACTAATGCACCGGATCCCATCAGAACTCCGCAGTTAAGCGTGCTTGGGCGAGAGTAGTACTAGGATGGGTGACCTCCTGGGAAGTCCTTGTGTTGCACCTCTTTTTGCCAAAATTTCGTGTTCTTTGCACCTCTTTTTGCCAAAATTTCGTGTTCTTTTTGTTAATTAGCGTAATTTTACGTCGTTTTTGAAAAATAAACTTCGATTGTATTTCATTTTTTTCGTTAATTAACGCAACCTAACTCTCTATTCTTTAATTAGCGTAATTTGACGTCTTTAATGAAAAATAAACTTAGAAATGCATATATACAATTACAACGCTTTACTTTCAGGTGCGATCATACCAGCACTAATGCACCGGATCCCATCAGAACTCCGCAGTTAAGCGTGCTTGGGCGAGAGTAGTACTAGGATGGGTGACCTCCTGGGAAGTCCTTGTGTTGCACCTCTTTTTGCCAAAATTTCGTGTTCTTTGCACCTCTTTTTGCCAAAATTTCGTGTTCTTTTTGTTAATTAGCGTAATTTTACGTCGTTTTTGAAAAATAAACTTCGATTGTATTTCATTTTTTTCGTTAATTAACGCAACCTAACTCTCTATTCTTTAATTAGCGTAATTTGACGTCTTTAATGAAAAATAAACTTAGAAATGCATATATACAATTACAACGCTTTACTTTCAGGTGCGATCATACCAGCACTAATGCACCGGATCCCATCAGAACTCCGCAGTTAAGCGTGCTTGGGCGAGAGTAGTACTAGGATGGGTGACCTCCTGGGAAGTCCTTGTGTTGCACCTCTTTTTGCCAAAATTTCGTGTTCTTTGCACCTCTTTTTGCCAAAATTTCGTGTTCTTTTTGTTAATTAGCGTAATTTTACGTCGTTTTTGAAAAATAAACTTCGATTGTATTTCATTTTTTTCGTTAATTAACGCAACCTAACACTCTATTCTTTAATTAGCGTAATTTGACGTCTTTAATGAAAAATAAACTTAGAAATGCATATATACAATTACAACGCTTTACTTTCAGGTGCGATCATACCAGCACTAATGCACCGGATCCCATCAGAACTCCGCAGTTAAGCGTGCTTGGGCGAGAGTAGTACTAGGATGGGTGACCTCCTGGGAAGTCCTTGTGTTGCACCTCTTTTTGCCAAAATTTCGTGTTCTTTGCACCTCTTTTTGCCAAAATTTCGTGTTCTTTTTGTTAATTAGCGTAATTTTACGTCGTTTTTGAAAAATAAACTTCGATTGTATTTCATTTTTTTCGTTAATTAACGCAACCTAACTCTCTATTCTTTAATTAGCGTAATTTGACGTCTTTAATGAAAAATAAACTTAGAAATGCATATATACAATTACAACGCTTTACTTTCAGGTGCGATCATACCAGCACTAATGCACCGGATCCCATCAGAACTCCGCAGTTAAGCGTGCTTGGACGAGAGTAGTACTAGGATGGGTGACCTCCTATGGGTGACTTCCTGGGAAGTCCTTGTGTTGCACCTCTTTTTGCCAAAATTTCGTGTTCTTTGCACCTCTTTTTGCCAATATTTCGTGTTCTTTTTGTTAATTAGCGTAATTTTACGTCGTTTTTGAAAAATAAACTTCGATTGTATTTCATTTTTTTCGTTAATTAACGCAACCTAACTCTCTATTCTTTAATTAGCGTAATTTGACGTCTTTAATGAAAAATAAACTTAGAAATGCATATATACAATTACAACGCTTTACTTTCAGGTGCGATCATACCAGCACTAATGCACCGGATCCCATCAGAACTCCGCAGTTAAGCGTGCTTGGGCGAGAGTAGTACTAGGATGGGTGACCTCCTGGGAAGTCCTTGTGTTGCACCTCTTTTTGCCAAAATTTCGTGTTCTTTGCACCTCTTTTTGCCAAAATTTCGTGTTCTTTTTGTTAATTAGCGTAATTTTACGTCGTTTTTGAAAAATAAACTTCGATTGTATTTCATTTTTTTCGTTAATTAACGCAACCTAACTCTCTATTCTTTAATTAGCGTAATTTGACGTCTTTAATGAAAAATAAACTTAGAAATGCATATATACAATTACAACGCTTTACTTTCAGGTGCGATCATACCAGCACTAATGCACCGGATCCCATCAGAACTCTGCAGTTAAGCGTGCTTGGGCGAGAGTAGTACTAGGATGGGTGACCTCCTGGGAAGTCCTTGTGTTGCACCTCTTTTTGCCAAAATTTCGTGTTCTTTGCACCTCTTTTTGCCAAAATTTCGTGTTCTTTTTGTTAATTAGCGTAATTTTACGTCGTTTTTGAAAAATAAACTTCGATTGTATTTCATTTTTTTCGTTAATTAACGCAACCTAACTCTCTATTCTTTAATTAGCGTAATTTGACGTCTTTAATGAAAAATAAACTTAGAAATGCATATATACAATTACAACGCTTTACTTTCAGGTGCGATCATACCAGCACTAATGCACCGGATCCCATCAGAACTCCGCAGTTAAGCGTGCTTGGGCGAGAGTAGTACTAGGATGGGTGACCTCCTGGGAAGTCCTTGTGTTGCACCTCTTTTTGCCAAAATTTCGTGTTCTTTGCACCTCTTTTTGCCAAAATTTCGTGTTCTTTTTGTTAATTAGCGTAATTTTACGTCGTTTTTGAAAAATAAACTTCGATTGTATTTCATTTTTTTCGTTAATTAACGCAACCTAACTCTCTATTCTTTAATTAGCGTAATTTGACGTCTTTAATGAAAAATAAACTTAGAAATGCATATATACAATTACAACGCTTTACTTTCAGGTGCGATCATACCAGCACTAATGCACCGGATCCCATCAGAACTCCGCAGTTAAGCGTGCTTGGGCGAGAGTAGTACTAGGATGGGTGACCTCCTGGGAAGTCCTTGTGTTGCACCTCTTTTTGCCAAAATTTCGTGTTCTTTGCACCTCTTTTTGCCAAAATTTCGTGTTCTTTTTGTTAATTAGCGTAATTTTACGTCGTTTTTGAAAAATAAACTTCGATTGTATTTCATTTTTTTCGTTAATTAACGCAACCTAACTCTCTATTCTTTAATTAGCGTAATTTGACGTCTTTAATGAAAAATAAACTTAGAAATGCATATATACAATTACAACGCTTTACTTTCAGGTGCGATCATACCAGCACTAATGCACCGGATCCCATCAGAACTCCGCAGTTAAGCGTGCTTGGGCGAGAGTAGTACTAGGATGGGTGACCTCCTGGGAAGTCCTTGTGTTGCACCTCTTTTTGCCAAAATTTCGTGTTCTTTGCACCTCTTTTTGCCAAAATTTCGTGTTCTTTTTGTTAATTAGCGTAATTTTACGTCGTTTTTGAAAAATAAACTTCGATTGTATTTCATTTTTTTCGTTAATTAACGCAACCTAACACTCTATTCTTTAATTAGCGTAATTTGACGTCTTTAATGAAAAATAAACTTAGAAATGCATATATACAATTACAACGCTTTACTTTCAGGTGCGATCATACCAGCACTAATGCACCGGATCCCATCAGAACTCCGCAGTTAAGCGTGCTTGGGCGAGAGTAGTACTAGGATGGGTGACCTCCTGGGAAGTCCTTGTGTTGCACCTCTTTTTGCCAAAATTTCGTGTTCTTTGCACCTCTTTTTGCCAAAATTTCGTGTTCTTTTTGTTAATTAGCGTAATTTTACGTCGTTTTTGAAAAATAAACTTCGATTGTATTTCATTTTTTTCGTTAATTAACGCAACCTAACTCTCTATTCTTTAATTAGCGTAATTTGACGTCTTTAATGAAAAATAAACTTAGAAATGCATATATACAATTACAACGCTTTACTTTCAGGTGCGATCATACCAGCACTAATGCACCGGATCCCATCAGAACTCCGCAGTTAAGCGTGCTTGGGCGAGAGTAGTACTAGGATGGGTGACCTCCTGGGAAGTCCTTGTGTTGCACCTCTTTTTGCCAAAATTTCGTGTTCTTTGCACCTCTTTTTGCCAAAATTTCGTGTTCTTTTTGTTAATTAGCGTAATTTTACGTCGTTTTTGAAAAATAAACTTCGATTGTATTTCATTTTTTTCGTTAATTAACGCAACCTAACTCTCTATTCTTTAATTAGCGTAATTTGACGTCTTTAATGAAAAATAAACTTAGAAATGCATATATACAATTACAACGCTTTACTTTCAGGTGCGATCATACCAGCACTAATGCACCGGATCCCATCAGAACTCCGCAGTTAAGCGTGCTTGGGCGAGAGTAGTACTAGGATGGGTGACCTCCTGGGAAGTCCTTGTGTTGCACCTCTTTTTGCCAAAATTTCGTGTTCTTTGCACCTCTTTTTGCCAAAATTTCGTGTTCTTTTTGTTAATTAGCGTAATTTTACGTCGTTTTTGAAAAATAAACTTCGATTGTATTTCATTTTTTTCGTTAATTAACGCAACCTAACACTCTATTCTTTAATTAGCGTAATTTGACGTCTTTAATGAAAAATAAACTTAGAAATGCATATATACAATTACAACGCTTTACTTTCAGGTGCGATCATACCAGCACTAATGCACCGGATCCCATCAGAACTCCGCAGTTAAGCGTGCTTGGGCGAGAGTAGTACTAGGATGGGTGACCTCCTGGGAAGTCCTTGTGTTGCACCTCTTTTTGCCAAAATTTCGTGTTCTTTGCACCTCTTTTTGCCAAAATTTCGTGTTCTTTTTGTTAATTAGCGTAATTTTACGTCGTTTTTGAAAAATAAACTTCGATTGTATTTCATTTTTTTCGTTAATTAACGCAACCTAACTCTCTATTCTTTAATTAGCGTAATTTGACGTCTTTAATGAAAAATAAACTTAGAAATGCATATATACAATTACAACGCTTTACTTTCAGGTGCGATCATACCAGCACTAATGCACCGGATCCCATCAGAACTCCGCAGTTAAGCGTGCTTGGGCGAGAGTAGTACTAGGATGGGTGACCTCCTGGGAAGTCCTTGTGTTGCACCTCTTTTTGCCAAAATTTCGTGTTCTTTGCACCTCTTTTTGCCAAAATTTCGTGTTCTTTTTGTTAATTAGCGTAATTTTACGTCGTTTTTGAAAAATAAACTTCGATTGTATTTCATTTTTTTCGTTAATTAACGCAACCTAACTCTCTATTCTTTAATTAGCGTAATTTGACGTCTTTAATGAAAAATAAACTTAGAAATGCATATATACAATTACAACGCTTTACTTTCAGGTGCGATCATACCAGCACTAATGCACCGGATCCCATCAGAACTCCGCAGTTAAGCGTGCTTGGGCGAGAGTAGTACTAGGATGGGTGACCTCCTGGGAAGTCCTTGTGTTGCACCTCTTTTTGCCAAAATTTCGTGTTCTTTGCACCTCTTTTTGCCAAAATTTCGTGTTCTTTTTGTTAATTAGCGTAATTTTACGTCGTTTTTGAAAAATAAACTTCGATTGTATTTCATTTTTTTCGTTAATTAACGCAACCTAACTCTCTATTCTTTAATTAGCGTAATTTGACGTCTTTAATGAAAAATAAACTTAGAAATGCATATATACAATTACAACGCTTTACTTTCAGGTGCGATCATACCAGCACTAATGCACCGGATCCCATCAGAACTCCGCAGTTAAGCGTGCTTGGGCGAGAGTAGTACTAGGATGGGTGACCTCCTGGGAAGTCCTTGTGTTGCACCTCTTTTTGCCAAAATTTCGTGTTCTTTGCACCTCTTTTTGCCAAAATTTCGTGTTCTTTTTGTTAATTAGCGTAATTTTACGTCGTTTTTGAAAAATAAACTTCGATTGTATTTCATTTTTTTCGTTAATTAACGCAACCTAACACTCTATTCTTTAATTAGCGTAATTTGACGTCTTTAATGAAAAATAAACTTAGAAATGCATATATACAATTACAACGCTTTACTTTCAGGTGCGATCATACCAGCACTAATGCACCGGATCCCATCAGAACTCCGCAGTTAAGCGTGCTTGGGCGAGAGTAGTACTAGGATGGGTGACCTCCTGGGAAGTCCTTGTGTTGCACCTCTTTTTGCCAAAATTTCGTGTTCTTTGCACCTCTTTTTGCCAAAATTTCGTGTTCTTTTTGTTAATTAGCGTAATTTTACGTCGTTTTTGAAAAATAAACTTCGATTGTATTTCATTTTTTTCGTTAATTAACGCAACCTAACTCTCTATTCTTTAATTAGCGTAATTTGACGTCTTTAATGAAAAATAAACTTAGAAATGCATATATACAATTACAACGCTTTACTTTCAGGTGCGATCATACCAGCACTAATGCACCGGATCCCATCAGAACTCCGCAGTTAAGCGTGCTTGGGCGAGAGTAGTACTAGGATGGGTGACCTCCTGGGAAGTCCTTGTGTTGCACCTCTTTTTGCCAAAATTTCGTGTTCTTTGCACCTCTTTTTGCCAAAATTTCGTGTTCTTTTTGTTAATTAGCGTAATTTTACGTCGTTTTTGAAAATAAACTTCGATTGTATTTCATTTTTTTCGTTAATTAACGCAACCTAACACTCTATTCTTTAATTAGCGTAATTTGACGTCTTTAATGAAAAATAAACTTAGAAATGCATATATACAATTACAACGCTTTACTTTCAGGTGCGATCATACCAGCACTAATGCACCGGATCCCATCAGAACTCCGCAGTTAAGCGTGCTTGGGCGAGAGTAGTACTAGGATGGGTGACCTCCTGGGAAGTCCTTGTGTTGCACCTCTTTTTGCCAAAATTTCGTGTTCTTTGCACCTCTTTTTGCCAAAATTTCGTGTTCTTTTTGTTAATTAGCGTAATTTTACGTCGTTTTTGAAAAATAAACTTCGATTGTATTTCATTTTTTTCGTTAATTAACGCAACCTAACACTCTATTCTTTAATTAGCGTAATTTGACGTCTTTAATGAAAAATAAACTTAGAAATGCATATATACAATTACAACGCTTTACTTTCAGGTGCGATCATACCAGCACTAATGCACCGGATCCCATCAGAACTCCGCAGTTAAGCGTGCTTGGGCGAGAGTAGTACTAGGATGGGTGACCTCCTGGGAAGTCCTTGTGTTGCACCTCTTTTTGCCAAAATTTCGTGTTCTTTGCACCTCTTTTTGCCAAAATTTCGTGTTCTTTTTGTTAATTAGCGTAATTTTACGTCGTTTTTGAAAAATAAACTTCGATTGTATTTCATTTTTTTCGTTAATTAACGCAACCTAACTCTCTATTCTTTAATTAGCGTAATTTGACGTCTTTAATGAAAAATAAACTTAGAAATGCATATATACAATTACAACGCTTTACTTTCAGGTGCGATCATACCAGCACTAATGCACCGGATCCCATCAGAACTCCGCAGTTAAGCGTGCTTGGGCGAGAGTAGTACTAGGATGGGTGACCTCCTGGGAAGTCCTTGTGTTGCACCTCTTTTTGCCAAAATTTCGTGTTCTTTGCACCTCTTTTTGCCAAAATTTCGTGTTCTTTTTGTTAATTAGCGTAATTTTACGTCGTTTTTGAAAAATAAACTTCGATTGTATTTCATTTTTTTCGTTAATTAACGCAACCTAACTCTCTATTCTTTAATTAGCGTAATTTGACGTCTTTAATGAAAAATAAACTTAGAAATGCATATATACAATTACAACGCTTTACTTTCAGGTGCGATCATACCAGCACTAATGCACTGGATCCCATCAGAACTCCGCAGTTAAGCGTGCTTGGGCGAGAGTAGTACTAGGATGGGTGACCTCCTGGGAAGTCCTTGTGTTGCACCTCTTTTTGCCAAAATTTCGTGTTCTTTGCACCTCTTTTTGCCAAAATTTCGTGTTCTTTTTGTTAATTAGCGTAATTTTACGTCGTTTTTGAAAAATAAACTTCGATTGTATTTCATTTTTTTCGTTAATTAACGCAACCTAACACTCTATTCTTTAATTAGCGTAATTTGACGTCTTTAATGAAAAATAAACTTAGAAATGCATATATACAATTACAACGCTTTACTTTCAGGTGCGATCATACCAGCACTAATGCACCGGATCCCATCAGAACTCCGCAGTTAAGCGTGCTTGGGCGAGAGTAGTACTAGGATGGGTGACCTCCTGGGAAGTCCTTGTGTTGCACCTCTTTTTGCCAAAATTTCGTGTTCTTTGCACCTCTTTTTGCCAAAATTTCGTGTTCTTTTTGTTAATTAGCGTAATTTTACGTCGTTTTTGAAAAATAAACTTCGATTGTATTTCATTTTTTTCGTTAATTAACGCAACCTAACTCTCTATTCTTTAATTAGCGTAATTTGACGTCTTTAATGAAAAATAAACTTAGAAATGCATATATACAATTACAACGCTTTACTTTCAGGTGCGATCATACCAGCACTAATGCACCGGATCCCATCAGAACTCCGCAGTTAAGCGTGCTTGGGCGAGAGCAGTACTAGGATGGGTGACCTCCTGGGAAGTCCTTGTGTTGCACCTCTTTTTGCCAAAATTTCGTGTTCTTTGCACCTCTTTTTGCCAAAATTTCGTGTTCTTTTTGTTAATTAGCGTAATTTTACGTCGTTTTTGAAAAATAAACTTCGATTGTATTTCATTTTTTTCGTTAATTAACGCAACCTAACTCTCTATTCTTTAATTAGCGTAATTTGACGTCTTTAATGAAAAATAAACTTAGAAATGCATATATACAATTACAACGCTTTACTTTCAGGTGCGATCATACCAGCACTAATGCACCGGATCCCATCAGAACTCCGCAGTTAAGCGTGCTTGGGCGAGAGTAGTACTAGGATGGGTGACCTCCTGGGAAGTCCTTGTGTTGCACCTCTTTTTGCCAAAATTTCGTGTTCTTTGCACCTCTTTTTGCCAAAATTTCGTGTTCTTTTTGTTAATTAGCGTAATTTTACGTCGTTTTTGAAAAATAAACTTCGATTGTATTTCATTTTTTTCGTTAATTAACGCAACCTAACACTCTATTCTTTAATTAGCGTAATTTGACGTCTTTAATGAAAAATAAACTTAGAAATGCATATATACAATTACAACGCTTTACTTTCAGGTGCGATCATACCAGCACTAATGCACCGGATCCCATCAGAACTCCGCAGTTAAGCGTGCTTGGGCGAGAGTAGTACTAGGATGGGTGACCTCCTGGGAAGTCCTTGTGTTGCACCTCTTTTTGCCAAAATTTCGTGTTCTTTGCACCTCTTTTTGCCAAAATTTCGTGTTCTTTTTGTTAATTAGCGTAATTTTACGTCGTTTTTGAAAAATAAACTTCGATTGTATTTCATTTTTTTCGTTAATTAACGCAACCTAACTCTCTATTCTTTAATTAGCGTAATTTGACGTCTTTAATGAAAAATAAACTTAGAAATGCATATATACAATTACAACGCTTTACTTTCAGGTGCGATTATACCAGCACTAATGCACCGGATCCCATCAGAACTCCGCAGTTAAGCGTGCTTGGACGAGAGTAGTACTAGGATGGGTGACCTCCTATGGGTGACCTCCTGGGAAGTCCTTGTGTTGCACCTCTTTTTGCCAAAATTTCGTGTTCTTTGCACCTCTTTTTGCCAAAATTTCGTGTTCTTTTTGTTAATTAGCGTAATTTTACGTCGTTTTTGAAAAATAAACTTCGATTGTATTTCATTTTTTTCGTTAATTAACGCAACCTAACTCTCTATTCTTTAATTAGCGTAATTTGACGTCTTTAATGAAAAATAAACTTAGAAATGCATATATACAATTACAACGCTTTACTTTCAGGTGCGATCATACCAGCACTAATGCACCGGATCCCATCAGAACTCCGCAGTTAAGCGTGCTTGGGCGAGAGTAGTACTAGGATGGGTGACCTCCTGGGAAGTCCTTGTGTTGCACCTCTTTTTGCCAAAATTTCGTGTTCTTTGCACCTCTTTTTGCCAAAATTTCGTGTTCTTTTTGTTAATTAGCGTAATTTTACGTCGTTTTTGAAAAATAAACTTCGATTGTATTTCATTTTTTTCGTTAATTAACGCAACCTAACTCTCTATTCTTTAATTAGCGTAATTTGACGTCTTTAATGAAAAATAAACTTAGAAATGCATATATACAATTACAACGCTTTACTTTCAGGTGCGATCATACCAGCACTAATGCACCGGATCCCATCAGAACTCCGCAGTTAAGCGTGCTTGGGCGAGAGTAGTACTAGGATGGGTGACCTCCTGGGAAGTCCTTGTGTTGCACCTCTTTTTGCCAAAATTTCGTGTTCTTTGCACCTCTTTTTGCCAAAATTTCGTGTTCTTTTTGTTAATTAGCGTAATTTTACGTCGTTTTTGAAAAATAAACTTCGATTGTATTTCATTTTTTTCGTTAATTAACGCAACCTAACTCTCTATTCTTTAATTAGCGTAATTTGACGTCTTTAATGAAAAATAAACTTAGAAATGCATATATACAATTACAACGCTTTACTTTCAGGTGCGATCATACCAGCACTAATGCACCGGATCCCATCAGAACTCCGCAGTTAAGCGTGCTTGGGCGAGAGTAGTACTAGGATGGGTGACCTCCTGGGAAGTCCTTGTGTTGCACCTCTTTTTGCCAAAATTTCGTGTTCTTTGCACCTCTTTTTGCCAAAATTTCGTGTTCTTTTTGTTAATTAGCGTAATTTTACGTCGTTTTTGAAAAATAAACTTCGATTGTATTTCATTTTTTTCGTTAATTAACGCAACCTAACACTCTATTCTTTAATTAGCGTAATTTGACGTCTTTAATGAAAAATAAACTTAGAAATGCATATATACAATTACAACGCTTTACTTTCAGGTGCGATCATACCAGCACTAATGCACCGGATCCCATCAGAACTCCGCAGTTAAGCGTGCTTGGGCGAGAGTAGTACTAGGATGGGTGACCTCCTGGGAAGTCCTTGTGTTGCACCTCTTTTTGCCAAAATTTCGTGTTCTTTGCACCTCTTTTTGCCAAAATTTCGTGTTCTTTTTGTTAATTAGCGTAATTTTACGTCGTTTTTGAAAAATAAACTTCGATTGTATTTCATTTTTTTCGTTAATTAACGCAACCTAACACTCTATTCTTTAATTAGCGTAATTTGACGTCTTTAATGAAAAATAAACTTAGAAATGCATATATACAATTACAACGCTTTACTTTCAGGTGCGATCATACCAGCACTAATGCACCGGATCCCATCAGAACTCCGCAGTTAAGCGTGCTTGGGCGAGAGTAGTACTAGGATGGGTGACCTCCTGGGAAGTCCTTGTGTTGCACCTCTTTTTGCCAAAATTTCGTGTTCTTTGCACCTCTTTTTGCCAAAATTTCGTGTTCTTTTTGTTAATTAGCGTAATTTTACGTCGTTTTTGAAAAATAAACTTCGATTGTATTTCATTTTTTTCGTTAATTAACGCAACCTAACTCTCTATTCTTTAATTAGCGTAATTTGACGTCTTTAATGAAAAATAAACTTAGAAATGCATATATACAATTACAACGCTTTACTTTCAGGTGCGATCATACCAGCACTAATGCACCGGATCCCATCAGAACTCCGCAGTTAAGCGTGCTTGGGCGAGAGCAGTACTAGGATGGGTGACCTCCTGGGAAGTCCTTGTGTTGCACCTCTTTTTGCCAAAATTTTGTGTTCTTTGCACCTCTTTTTGCCAAAATTTCGTGTTCTTTTTGTTAATTAGCGTAATTTTACGTCGTTTTTGAAAAATAAACTTCGATTGTATTTCATTTTTTTCGTTAATTAACGCAACCTAACTCTCTATTCTTTAATTAGCGTAATTTGACGTCTTTAATGAAAAATAAACTTAGAAATGCATATATACAATTACAACGCTTTACTTTCAGGTGCGATCATACCAGCACTAATGCACCGGATCCCATCAGAACTCCGCAGTTAAGCGTGCTTGGGCGAGAGTAGTACTAGGATGGGTGACCTCCTGGGAAGTCCTTGTGTTGCACCTCTTTTTGCCAAAATTTCGTGTTCTTTGCACCTCTTTTTGCCAAAATTTCGTGTTCTTTTTGTTAATTAGCGTAATTTTACGTCGTTTTTGAAAAATAAACTTCGATTGTATTTCATTTTTTTCGTTAATTAACGCAACCTAACACTCTATTCTTTAATTAGCGTAATTTGACGTCTTTAATGAAAAATAAACTTAGAAATGCATATATACAATTACAACGCTTTACTTTCAGGTGCGATCATACCAGCACTAATGCACCGGATCCCATCAGAACTCCGCAGTTAAGCGTGCTTGGGCGAGAGTAGTACTAGGATGGGTGACCTCCTGGGAAGTCCTTGTGTTGCACCTCTTTTTGCCAAAATTTCGTGTTCTTTGCACCTCTTTTTGCCAAAATTTCGTGTTCTTTTTGTTAATTAGCGTAATTTTACGTCGTTTTTGAAAAATAAACTTCGATTGTATTTCATTTTTTTCGTTAATTAACGCAACCTAACTCTCTATTCTTTAATTAGCGTAATTTGACGTCTTTAATGAAAAATAAACTTAGAAATGCATATATACAATTACAACGCTTTACTTTCAGGTGCGATTATACCAGCACTAATGCACCGGATCCCATCAGAACTCCGCAGTTAAGCGTGCTTGGACGAGAGTAGTACTAGGATGGGTGACCTCCTATGGGTGACCTCCTGGGAAGTCCTTGTGTTGCACCTCTTTTTGCCAAAATTTCGTGTTCTTTGCACCTCTTTTTGCCAAAATTTCGTGTTCTTTTTGTTAATTAGCGTAATTTTACGTCGTTTTTGAAAAATAAACTTCGATTGTATTTCATTTTTTTCGTTAATTAACGCAACCTAACTCTCTATTCTTTAATTAGCGTAATTTGACGTCTTTAATGAAAAATAAACTTAGAAATGCATATATACAATTACAACGCTTTACTTTCAGGTGCGATCATACCAGCACTAATGCACCGGATCCCATCAGAACTCCGCAGTTAAGCGTGCTTGGGCGAGAGTAGTACTAGGATGGGTGACCTCCTGGGAAGTCCTTGTGTTGCACCTCTTTTTGCCAAAATTTCGTGTTCTTTGCACCTCTTTTTGCCAAAATTTCGTGTTCTTTTTGTTAATTAGCGTAATTTTACGTCGTTTTTGAAAAATAAACTTCGATTGTATTTCATTTTTTTCGTTAATTAACGCAACCTAACTCTCTATTCTTTAATTAGCGTAATTTGACGTCTTTAATGAAAAATAAACTTAGAAATGCATATATACAATTACAACGCTTTACTTTCAGGTGCGATCATACCAGCACTAATGCACCGGATCCCATCAGAACTCCGCAGTTAAGCGTGCTTGGGCGAGAGTAGTACTAGGATGGGTGACCTCCTGGGAAGTCCTTGTGTTGCACCTCTTTTTGCCAAAATTTCGTGTTCTTTGCACCTCTTTTTGCCAAAATTTCGTGTTCTTTTTGTTAATTAGCGTAATTTTACGTCGTTTTTGAAAAATAAACTTCGATTGTATTTCATTTTTTTCGTTAATTAACGCAACCTAACTCTCTATTCTTTAATTAGCGTAATTTGACGTCTTTAATGAAAAATAAACTTAGAAATGCATATATACAATTACAACGCTTTACTTTCAGGTGCGATCATACCAGCACTAATGCACCGGATCCCATCAGAACTCCGCAGTTAAGCGTGCTTGGGCGAGAGTAGTACTAGGATGGGTGACCTCCTGGGAAGTCCTTGTGTTGCACCTCTTTTTGCCAAAATTTCGTGTTCTTTGCACCTCTTTTTGCCAAAATTTCGTGTTCTTTTTGTTAATTAGCGTAATTTTACGTCGTTTTTGAAAAATAAACTTCGATTGTATTTCATTTTTTTCGTTAATTAACGCAACCTAACACTCTATTCTTTAATTAGCGTAATTTGACGTCTTTAATGAAAAATAAACTTAGAAATGCATATATACAATTACAACGCTTTACTTTCAGGTGCGATCATACCAGCACTAATGCACCGGATCCCATCAGAACTCCGCAGTTAAGCGTGCTTGGGCGAGAGTAGTACTAGGATGGGTGACCTCCTGGGAAGTCCTTGTGTTGCACCTCTTTTTGCCAAAATTTCGTGTTCTTTGCACCTCTTTTTGCCAAAATTTCGTGTTCTTTTTGTTAATTAGCGTAATTTTACGTCGTTTTTGAAAAATAAACTTCGATTGTATTTCATTTTTTTCGTTAATTAACGCAACCTAACTCTCTATTCTTTAATTAGCGTAATTTGACGTCTTTAATGAAAAATAAACTTAGAAATGCATATATACAATTACAACGCTTTACTTTCAGGTGCGATCATACCAGCACTAATGCACCGGATCCCATCAGAACTCCGCAGTTAAGCGTGCTTGGACGAGAGTAGTACTAGGATGGGTGACCTCCTATGGGTGACTTCCTGGGAAGTCCTTGTGTTGCACCTCTTTTTGCCAAAATTTCGTGTTCTTTGCACCTCTTTTTGCCAATATTTCGTGTTCTTTTTGTTAATTAGCGTAATTTTACGTCGTTTTTGAAAAATAAACTTCGATTGTATTTCATTTTTTTCGTTAATTAACGCAACCTAACTCTCTATTCTTTAATTAGCGTAATTTGACGTCTTTAATGAAAAATAAACTTAGAAATGCATATATACAATTACAACGCTTTACTTTCAGGTGCGATCATACCAGCACTAATGCACCGGATCCCATCAGAACTCCGCAGTTAAGCGTGCTTGGGCGAGAGTAGTACTAGGATGGGTGACCTCCTGGGAAGTCCTTGTGTTGCACCTCTTTTTGCCAAAATTTCGTGTTCTTTGCACCTCTTTTTGCCAAAATTTCGTGTTCTTTTTGTTAATTAGCGTAATTTTACGTCGTTTTTGAAAAATAAACTTCGATTGTATTTCATTTTTTTCGTTAATTAACGCAACCTAACTCTCTATTCTTTAATTAGCGTAATTTGACGTCTTTAATGAAAAATAAACTTAGAAATGCATATATACAATTACAACGCTTTACTTTCAGGTGCGATCATACCAGCACTAATGCACCGGATCCCATCAGAACTCCGCAGTTAAGCGTGCTTGGGCGAGAGTAGTACTAGGATGGGTGACCTCCTGGGAAGTCCTTGTGTTGCACCTCTTTTTGCCAAAATTTCGTGTTCTTTGCACCTCTTTTTGCCAAAATTTCGTGTTCTTTTTGTTAATTAGCGTAATTTTACGTCGTTTTTGAAAAATAAACTTCGATTGTATTTCATTTTTTTCGTTAATTAACGCAACCTAACTCTCTATTCTTTAATTAGCGTAATTTGACGTCTTTAATGAAAAATAAACTTAGAAATGCATATATACAATTACAACGCTTTACTTTCAGGTGCGATCATACCAGCACTAATGCACCGGATCCCATCAGAACTCCGCAGTTAAGCGTGCTTGGGCGAGAGTAGTACTAGGATGGGTGACCTCCTGGGAAGTCCTTGTGTTGCACCTCTTTTTGCCAAAATTTCGTGTTCTTTGCACCTCTTTTTGCCAAAATTTCGTGTTCTTTTTGTTAATTAGCGTAACTTTACGTCGTTTTTGAAAAATAAACTTCGATTGTATTTCATTTTTTTCGTTAATTAACGCAACCTAACTCTCTATTCTTTAATTAGCGTAATTTGACGTCTTTAATGAAAAATAAACTTAGAAATGCATATATACAATTACAACGCTTTACTTTCAGGTGCGATCATACCAGCACTAATGCACCGGATCCCATCAGAACTCCGCAGTTAAGCGTGCTTGGGCGAGAGTAGTACTAGGATGGGTGACCTCCTGGGAAGTCCTTGTGTTGCACCTCTTTTTGCCAAAATTTCGTGTTCTTTGCACCTCTTTTTGCCAAAATTTCGTGTTCTTTTTGTTAATTAGCGTAATTTTACGTCGTTTTTGAAAAATAAACTTCGATTGTATTTCATTTTTTTCGTTAATTAACGCAACCTAACACTCTATTCTTTAATTAGCGTAATTTGACGTCTTTAATGAAAAATAAACTTAGAAATGCATATATACAATTACAACGCTTTACTTTCAGGTGCGATCATACCAGCACTAATGCACCGGATCCCATCAGAACTCCGCAGTTAAGCGTGCTTGGGCGAGAGTAGTACTAGGATGGGTGACCTCCTGGGAAGTCCTTGTGTTGCACCTCTTTTTGCCAAAATTTCGTGTTCTTTGCACCTCTTTTTGCCAAAATTTCGTGTTCTTTTTGTTAATTAGCGTAATTTTACGTCGTTTTTGAAAAATAAACTTCGATTGTATTTCATTTTTTTCGTTAATTAACGCAACCTAACTCTCTATTCTTTAATTAGCGTAATTTGACGTCTTTAATGAAAAATAAACTTAGAAATGCATATATACAATTACAACGCTTTACTTTCAGGTGCGATCATACCAGCACTAATGCACCGGATCCCATCAGAACTCCGCAGTTAAGCGTGCTTGGGCGAGAGTAGTACTAGGATGGGTG
Source organism: Medicago sativa (assembly GCF_051527215.1). Taxonomy (NCBI): domain Eukaryota; kingdom Viridiplantae; phylum Streptophyta; class Magnoliopsida; order Fabales; family Fabaceae; genus Medicago; species Medicago sativa. The sequence goes on along the minus strand of NC_140752.1, from coordinate 31,560,155 downwards.
ACCTCCTGGGAAGTCCTTGTGTTGCACCTCTTTTTGCCAAAATTTCGTGTTCTTTGCACCTCTTTTTGCCAAAATTTCGTGTTCTTTTTGTTAATTAGCGTAATTTTACGTCGTTTTTGAAAAATAAACTTCGATTGTATTTCATTTTTTTCGTTAATTAACGCAACCTAACTCTCTATTCTTTAATTAGCGTAATTTGACGTCTTTAATGAAAAATAAACTTAGAAATGCATATATACAATTACAACGCTTTACTTTCAGGTGCGATCATACCAGCACTAATGCACCGGATCCCATCAGAACTCCGCAGTTAAGCGTGCTTGGGCGAGAGTAGTACTAGGATGGGTGACCTCCTGGGAAGTCCTTGTGTTGCACCTCTTTTTGCCAAAATTTCGTGTTCTTTGCACCTCTTTTTGCCAAAATTTCGTGTTCTTTTTGTTAATTAGCGTAATTTTACGTCGTTTTTGAAAAATAAACTTCGATTGTATTTCATTTTTTTCGTTAATTAACGCAACCTAACACTCTATTCTTTAATTAGCGTAATTTGACGTCTTTAATGAAAAATAAACTTAGAAATGCATATATACAATTACAACGCTTTACTTTCAGGTGCGATCATACCAGCACTAATGCACCGGATCCCATCAGAACTCCGCAGTTAAGCGTGCTTGGGCGAGAGTAGTACTAGGATGGGTGACCTCCTGGGAAGTCCTTGTGTTGCACCTCTTTTTGCCAAAATTTCGTGTTCTTTGCACCTCTTTTTGCCAAAATTTCGTGTTCTTTTTGTTAATTAGCGTAATTTTACGTCGTTTTTGAAAAATAAACTTCGATTGTATTTCATTTTTTTCGTTAATTAACGCAACCTAACTCTCTATTCTTTAATTAGCGTAATTTGACGTCTTTAATGAAAAATAAACTTAGAAATGCATATATACAATTACAACGCTTTACTTTCAGGTGCGATCATACCAGCACTAATGCACCGGATCCCATCAGAACTCCGCAGTTAAGCGTGCTTGGGCGAGAGTAGTACTAGGATGGGTGACCTCCTGGGAAGTCCTTGTGTTGCACCTCTTTTTGCCAAAATTTCGTGTTCTTTGCACCTCTTTTTGCCAAAATTTCGTGTTCTTTTTGTTAATTAGCGTAATTTTACGTCGTTTTTGAAAAATAAACTTCGATTGTATTTCATTTTTTTCGTTAATTAACGCAACCTAACTCTCTATTCTTTAATTAGCGTAATTTGACGTCTTTAATGAAAAATAAACTTAGAAATGCATATATACAATTACAACGCTTTACTTTCAGGTGCGATCATACCAGCACTAATGCACCGGATCCCATCAGAACTCCGCAGTTAAGCGTGCTTGGGCGAGAGTAGTACTAGGATGGGTGACCTCCTGGGAAGTCCTTGTGTTGCACCTCTTTTTGCCAAAATTTCGTGTTCTTTGCACCTCTTTTTGCCAAAATTTCGTGTTCTTTTTGTTAATTAGCGTAATTTTACGTCGTTTTTGAAAAATAAACTTCGATTGTATTTCATTTTTTTCGTTAATTAACGCAACCTAACTCTCTATTCTTTAATTAGCGTAATTTGACGTCTTTAATGAAAAATAAACTTAGAAATGCATATATACAATTACAACGCTTTACTTTCAGGTGCGATCATACCAGCACTAATGCACCGGATCCCATCAGAACTCCGCAGTTAAGCGTGCTTGGGCGAGAGTAGTACTAGGATGGGTGACCTCCTGGGAAGTCCTTGTGTTGCACCTCTTTTTGCCAAAATTTCGTGTTCTTTGCACCTCTTTTTGCCAAAATTTCGTGTTCTTTTTGTTAATTAGCGTAATTTTACGTCGTTTTTGAAAAATAAACTTCGATTGTATTTCATTTTTTTCGTTAATTAACGCAACCTAACACTCTATTCTTTAATTAGCGTAATTTGACGTCTTTAATGAAAAATAAACTTAGAAATGCATATATACAATTACAACGCTTTACTTTCAGGTGCGATCATACCAGCACTAATGCACCGGATCCCATCAGAACTCCGCAGTTAAGCATGCTTGGGCGAGAGTAGTACTAGGATGGGTGACCTCCTGGGAAGTCCTTGTGTTGCACCTCTTTTTGCCAAAATTTCCTGTTCTTTGCACCTCTTTTTGCCAAAATTTCGTGTTCTTTTTGTTAATTAGCGTAATTTTACGTCGTTTTTGAAAAATAAACTTCGATTGTATTTCATTTTTTTCGTTAATTAACGCAACCTAACACTCTATTCTTTAATTAGCGTAATTTGACGTCTTTAATGAAAAATAAACTTAGAAATGCATATATACAATTACAACGCTTTACTTTCAGGTGCGATCATACCAGCACTAATGCACCGGATCCCATCAGAACTCCGCAGTTAAGCGTGCTTGGGCGAGAGTAGTACTAGGATGGGTGACCTCCTGGGAAGTCCTTGTGTTGCACCTCTTTTTGCCAAAATTTCGTGTTCTTTGCACCTCTTTTTGCCAAAATTTCGTGTTCTTTTTGTTAATTAGCGTAATTTTACGTCGTTTTTGAAAAATAAACTTCGATTGTATTTCATTTTTTTCGTTAATTAACGCAACCTAACTCTCTATTCTTTAATTAGCGTAATTTGACGTCTTTAATGAAAAATAAACTTAGAAATGCATATATACAATTACAACGCTTTACTTTCAGGTGCGATCATACCAGCACTAATGCACCGGATCCCATCAGAACTCCGCAGTTAAGCGTGCTTGGGCGAGAGTAGTACTAGGATGGGTGACCTCCTGGGAAGTCCTTGTGTTGCACCTCTTTTTGCCAAAATTTCGTGTTCTTTGCACCTCTTTTTGCCAAAATTTCGTGTTCTTTTTGTTAATTAGCGTAATTTTACGTCGTTTTTGAAAATAAACTTCGATTGTATTTCATTTTTTTCGTTAATTAACGCAACCTAACACTCTATTCTTTAATTAGCGTAATTTGACGTCTTTAATGAAAAATAAACTTAGAAATGCATATATACAATTACAACGCTTTACTTTCAGGTGCGATCATACCAGCACTAATGCACCGGATCCCATCAGAACTCCGCAGTTAAGCGTGCTTGGGCGAGAGTAGTACTAGGATGGGTGACCTCCTGGGAAGTCCTTGTGTTGCACCTCTTTTTGCCAAAATTTCGTGTTCTTTGCACCTCTTTTTGCCAAAATTTCGTGTTCTTTTTGTTAATTAGCGTAATTTTACGTCGTTTTTGAAAAATAAACTTCGATTGTATTTCATTTTTTTCGTTAATTAACGCAACCTAACACTCTATTCTTTAATTAGCGTAATTTGACGTCTTTAATGAAAAATAAACTTAGAAATGCATATATACAATTACAACGCTTTACTTTCAGGTGCGATCATACCAGCACTAATGCACCGGATCCCATCAGAACTCCGCAGTTAAGCGTGCTTGGGCGAGAGTAGTACTAGGATGGGTGACCTCCTGGGAAGTCCTTGTGTTGCACCTCTTTTTGCCAAAATTTCGTGTTCTTTGCACCTCTTTTTGCCAAAATTTCGTGTTCTTTTTGTTAATTAGCGTAATTTTACGTCGTTTTTGAAAAATAAACTTCGATTGTATTTCATTTTTTTCGTTAATTAACGCAACCTAACTCTCTATTCTTTAATTAGCGTAATTTGACGTCTTTAATGAAAAATAAACTTAGAAATGCATATATACAATTACAACGCTTTACTTTCAGGTGCGATCATACCAGCACTAATGCACCGGATCCCATCAGAACTCCGCAGTTAAGCGTGCTTGGGCGAGAGTAGTACTAGGATGGGTGACCTCCTGGGAAGTCCTTGTGTTGCACCTCTTTTTGCCAAAATTTCGTGTTCTTTGCACCTCTTTTTGCCAAAATTTCGTGTTCTTTTTGTTAATTAGCGTAATTTTACGTCGTTTTTGAAAAATAAACTTCGATTGTATTTCATTTTTTTCGTTAATTAACGCAACCTAACTCTCTATTCTTTAATTAGCGTAATTTGACGTCTTTAATGAAAAATAAACTTAGAAATGCATATATACAATTACAACGCTTTACTTTCAGGTGCGATCATACCAGCACTAATGCACCGGATCCCATCAGAACTCCGCAGTTAAGCGTGCTTGGGCGAGAGTAGTACTAGGATGGGTGACCTCCTGGGAAGTCCTTGTGTTGCACCTCTTTTTGCCAAAATTTCGTGTTCTTTGCACCTCTTTTTGCCAAAATTTCGTGTTCTTTTTGTTAATTAGCGTAATTTTACGTCGTTTTTGAAAAATAAACTTCGATTGTATTTCATTTTTTTCGTTAATTAACGCAACCTAACACTCTATTCTTTAATTAGCGTAATTTGACGTCTTTAATGAAAAATAAACTTAGAAATGCATATATACAATTACAACGCTTTACTTTCAGGTGCGATCATACCAGCACTAATGCACCAGATCCCATCAGAACTCCGCAGTTAAGCGTGCTTGGGCGAGAGTAGTACTAGGATGGGTGACCTCCTGGGAAGTCCTTGTGTTGCACCTCTTTTTGCCAAAATTTCGTGTTCTTTGCACCTCTTTTTGCCAAAATTTCGTGTTCTTTTTGTTAATTAGCGTAATTTTACGTCGTTTTTGAAAAATAAACTTCGATTGTATTTCATTTTTTTCGTTAATTAACGCAACCTAACTCTCTATTCTTTAATTAGCGTAATTTGACGTCTTTAATGAAAAATAAACTTAGAAATGCATATATACAATTACAACGCTTTACTTTCAGGTGCGATCATACCAGCACTAATGCACCGGATCCTATCAGAACTCCGCAGTTAAGCATGCTTGGGCGAGAGTAGTACTAGGATGGGTGACCTCCTGGGAAGTCCTTGTGTTGCACCTCTTTTTGCCAAAATTTCGTGTTCTTTGCACCTCTTTTTGCCAAAATTTCGTGTTCTTTTTGTTAATTCGCGTAATTTTACGTCGTTTTTGAAAAATAAACTTCGATTGTATTTCATTTTTTTCGTTAATTAACGCAACCTAACTCTCTATTCTTTAATTAGCGTAATTTGACGTCTTTAATGAAAAATAAACTTAGAAATGCATATATACAATTACAACGCTTTACTTTCAGGTGCGATCATACCAGCACTAATGCACCGGATCCCATCAGAACTCCGCAGTTAAGCGTGCTTGGGCGAGAGTAGTACTAGGATGGGTGACCTCCTGGGAAGTCCTTGTGTTGCACCTCTTTTTGCCAAAATTTCGTGTTCTTTGCACCTCTTTTTGCCAAAATTTCGTGTTCTTTTTGTTAATTAGCGTAATTTTACGTCGTTTTTGAAAAATAAACTTCGATTGTATTTCATTTTTTTCGTTAATTAACGCAACCTAACTCTCTATTCTTTAATTAGCGTAATTTGACGTCTTTAATGAAAAATAAACTTAGAAATGCATATATACAATTACAACGCTTTACTTTCAGGTGCGATCATACCAGCACTAATGCACCGGATCCCATCAGAACTCCGCAGTTAAGCGTGCTTGGGCGAGAGTAGTACTAGGATGGGTGACCTCCTGGGAAGTCCTTGTGTTGCACCTCTTTTTGCCAAAATTTCGTGTTCTTTGCACCTCTTTTTGCCAAAATTTCGTGTTCTTTTTGTTAATTAGCGTAATTTTACGTCGTTTTTGAAAATAAACTTCGATTGTATTTCATTTTTTTCGTTAATTAACGCAACCTAACACTCTATTCTTTAATTAGCGTAATTTGACGTCTTTAATGAAAAATAAACTTAGAAATGCATATATACAATTACAACGCTTTACTTTCAGGTGCGATCATACCAGCACTAATGCACCGGATCCCATCAGAACTCCGCAGTTAAGCGTGCTTGGGCGAGAGTAGTACTAGGATGGGTGACCTCCTGGGAAGTCCTTGTGTTGCACCTCTTTTTGCCAAAATTTCGTGTTCTTTGCACCTCTTTTTGCCAAAATTTCGTGTTCTTTTTGTTAATTAGCGTAATTTTACGTCGTTTTTGAAAAATAAACTTCGATTGTATTTCATTTTTTTCGTTAATTAACGCAACCTAACACTCTATTCTTTAATTAGCGTAATTTGACGTCTTTAATGAAAAATAAACTTAGAAATGCATATATACAATTACAACGCTTTACTTTCAGGTGCGATCATACCAGCACTAATGCACCGGATCCCATCAGAACTCCGCAGTTAAGCGTGCTTGGGCGAGAGTAGTACTAGGATGGGTGACCTCCTGGGAAGTCCTTGTGTTGCACCTCTTTTTGCCAAAATTTCGTGTTCTTTGCACCTCTTTTTGCCAAAATTTCGTGTTCTTTTTGTTAATTAGCGTAATTTTACGTCGTTTTTGAAAAATAAACTTCGATTGTATTTCATTTTTTTCGTTAATTAACGCAACCTAACTCTCTATTCTTTAATTAGCGTAATTTGACGTCTTTAATGAAAAATAAACTTAGAAATGCATATATACAATTACAACGCTTTACTTTCAGGTGCGATCATACCAGCACTAATGCACCGGATCCCATCAGAACTCCGCAGTTAAGCGTGCTTGGGCGAGAGTAGTACTAGGATGGGTGACCTCCTGGGAAGTCCTTGTGTTGCACCTCTTTTTGCCAAAATTTCGTGTTCTTTGCACCTCTTTTTGCCAAAATTTCGTGTTCTTTTTGTTAATTAGCGTAATTTTACGTCGTTTTTGAAAAATAAACTTCGATTGTATTTCATTTTTTTCGTTAATTAACGCAACCTAACTCTCTATTCTTTAATTAGCGTAATTTGACGTCTTTAATGAAAAATAAACTTAGAAATGCATATATACAATTACAACGCTTTACTTTCAGGTGCGATCATACCAGCACTAATGCACCGGATCCCATCAGAACTCCGCAGTTAAGCGTGCTTGGGCGAGAGTAGTACTAGGATGGGTGACCTCCTGGGAAGTCCTTGTGTTGCACCTCTTTTTGCCAAAATTTCGTGTTCTTTGCACCTCTTTTTGCCAAAATTTCGTGTTCTTTTTGTTAATTAGCGTAATTTTACGTCGTTTTTGAAAAATAAACTTCGATTGTATTTCATTTTTTTCGTTAATTAACGCAACCTAACACTCTATTCTTTAATTAGCGTAATTTGACGTCTTTAATGAAAAATAAACTTAGAAATGCATATATACAATTACAACGCTTTACTTTCAGGTGCGATCATACCAGCACTAATGCACCGGATCCCATCAGAACTCCGCAGTTAAGCGTGCTTGGGCGAGAGTAGTACTAGGATGGGTGACCTCCTGGGAAGTCCTTGTGTTGCACCTCTTTTTGCCAAAATTTCGTGTTCTTTGCACCTCTTTTTGCCAAAATTTCGTGTTCTTTTTGTTAATTAGCGTAATTTTACGTCGTTTTTGAAAAATAAACTTCGATTGTATTTCATTTTTTTCGTTAATTAACGCAACCTAACTCTCTATTCTTTAATTAGCGTAATTTGACGTCTTTAATGAAAAATAAACTTAGAAATGCATATATACAATTACAACGCTTTACTTTCAGGTGCGATCATACCAGCACTAATGCACCGGATCCCATCAGAACTCCGCAGTTAAGCGTGCTTGGGCGAGAGTAGTACTAGGATGGGTGACCTCCTGGGAAGTCCTTGTGTTGCACCTCTTTTTGCCAAAATTTCGTGTTCTTTGCACCTCTTTTTGCCAAAATTTCGTGTTCTTTTTGTTAATTAGCGTAATTTTACGTCGTTTTTGAAAAATAAACTTCGATTGTATTTCATTTTTTTCGTTAATTAACGCAACCTAACTCTCTATTCTTTAATTAGCGTAATTTGACGTCTTTAATGAAAAATAAACTTAGAAATGCATATATACAATTACAACGCTTTACTTTCAGGTGCGATCATACCAGCACTAATGCACCGGATCCCATCAGAACTCCGCAGTTAAGCGTGCTTGGGCGAGAGTAGTACTAGGATGGGTGACCTCCTGGGAAGTCCTTGTGTTGCACCTCTTTTTGCCAAAATTTCGTGTTCTTTGCACCTCTTTTTGCCAAAATTTCGTGTTCTTTTTGTTAATTAGCGTAATTTTACGTCGTTTTTGAAAAATAAACTTCGATTGTATTTCATTTTTTTCGTTAATTAACGCAACCTAACTCTCTATTCTTTAATTAGCGTAATTTGACGTCTTTAATGAAAAATAAACTTAGAAATGCATATATACAATTACAACGCTTTACTTTCAGGTGCGATCATACCAGCACTAATGCACCGGATCCCATCAGAACTCCGCAGTTAAGCGTGCTTGGGCGAGAGTAGTACTAGGATGGGTGACCTCCTGGGAAGTCCTTGTGTTGCACCTCTTTTTGCCAAAATTTCGTGTTCTTTGCACCTCTTTTTGCCAAAATTTCGTGTTCTTTTTGTTAATTAGCGTAATTTTACGTCGTTTTTGAAAAATAAACTTCGATTGTATTTCATTTTTTTCGTTAATTAACGCAACCTAACACTCTATTCTTTAATTAGCGTAATTTGACGTCTTTAATGAAAAATAAACTTAGAAATGCATATATACAATTACAACGCTTTACTTTCAGGTGCGATCATACCAGCACTAATGCACCAGATCCCATCAGAACTCCGCAGTTAAGCGTGCTTGGGCGAGAGTAGTACTAGGATGGGTGACCTCCTGGGAAGTCCTTGTGTTGCACCTCTTTTTGCCAAAATTTCGTGTTCTTTGCACCTCTTTTTGCCAAAATTTCGTGTTCTTTTTGTTAATTAGCGTAATTTTACGTCGTTTTTGAAAAATAAACTTCGATTGTATTTCATTTTTTTCGTTAATTAACGCAACCTAACTCTCTATTCTTTAATTAGCGTAATTTGACGTCTTTAATGAAAAATAAACTTAGAAATGCATATATACAATTACAACGCTTTACTTTCAGGTGCGATCATACCAGCACTAATGCACCGGATCCCATCAGAACTCCGCAGTTAAGCATGCTTGGGCGAGAGTAGTACTAGGATGGGTGACCTCCTGGGAAGTCCTTGTGTTGCACCTCTTTTTGCCAAAATTTCGTGTTCTTTGCACCTCTTTTTGCCAAAATTTCGTGTTCTTTTTGTTAATTCGCGTAATTTTACGTCGTTTTTGAAAAATAAACTTCGATTGTATTTCATTTTTTTCGTTAATTAACGCAACCTAACTCTCTATTCTTTAATTAGCGTAATTTGACGTCTTTAATGAAAAATAAACTTAGAAATGCATATATACAATTACAACGCTTTACTTTCAGGTGCGATCATACCAGCACTAATGCACCGGATCCCATCAGAACTCCGCAGTTAAGCGTGCTTGGGCGAGAGTAGTACTAGGATGGGTGACCTCCTGGGAAGTCCTTGTGTTGCACCTCTTTTTGCCAAAATTTCGTGTTCTTTGCACCTCTTTTTGCCAAAATTTCGTGTTCTTTTTGTTAATTAGCGTAATTTTACGTCGTTTTTGAAAAATAAACTTCGATTGTATTTCATTTTTTTCGTTAATTAACGCAACCTAACTCTCTATTCTTTAATTAGCGTAATTTGACGTCTTTAATGAAAAATAAACTTAGAAATGCATATATACAATTACAACGCTTTACTTTCAGGTGCGATCATACCAGCACTAATGCACCGGATCCCATCAGAACTCCGCAGTTAAGCGTGCTTGGGCGAGAGTAGTACTAGGATGGGTGACCTCCTGGGAAGTCCTTGTGTTGCACCTCTTTTTGCCAAAATTTCGTGTTCTTTGCACCTCTTTTTGCCAAAATTTCGTGTTCTTTTTGTTAATTAGCGTAATTTTACGTCGTTTTTGAAAATAAACTTCGATTGTATTTCATTTTTTTCGTTAATTAACGCAACCTAACACTCTATTCTTTAATTAGCGTAATTTGACGTCTTTAATGAAAAATAAACTTAGAAATGCATATATACAATTACAACGCTTTACTTTCAGGTGCGATCATACCAGCACTAATGCACCGGATCCCATCAGAACTCCGCAGTTAAGCGTGCTTGGGCGAGAGTAGTACTAGGATGGGTGACCTCCTGGGAAGTCCTTGTGTTGCACCTCTTTTTGCCAAAATTTCGTGTTCTTTGCACCTCTTTTTGCCAAAATTTCGTGTTCTTTTTGTTAATTAGCGTAATTTTACGTCGTTTTTGAAAAATAAACTTCGATTGTATTTCATTTTTTTCGTTAATTAACGCAACCTAACACTCTATTCTTTAATTAGCGTAATTTGACGTCTTTAATGAAAAATAAACTTAGAAATGCATATATACAATTACAACGCTTTACTTTCAGGTGCGATCATACCAGCACTAATGCACCGGATCCCATCAGAACTCCGCAGTTAAGCGTGCTTGGGCGAGAGTAGTACTAGGATGGGTGACCTCCTGGGAAGTCCTTGTGTTGCACCTCTTTTTGCCAAAATTTCGTGTTCTTTGCACCTCTTTTTGCCAAAATTTCGTGTTCTTTTTGTTAATTAGCGTAATTTTACGTCGTTTTTGAAAAATAAACTTCGATTGTATTTCATTTTTTTCGTTAATTAACGCAACCTAACTCTCTATTCTTTAATTAGCGTAATTTGACGTCTTTAATGAAAAATAAACTTAGAAATGCATATATACAATTACAACGCTTTACTTTCAGGTGCGATCATACCAGCACTAATGCACCGGATCCCATCAGAACTCCGCAGTTAAGCGTGCTTGGGCGAGAGTAGTACTAGGATGGGTGACCTCCTGGGAAGTCCTTGTGTTGCACCTCTTTTTGCCAAAATTTCGTGTTCTTTGCACCTCTTTTTGCCAAAATTTCGTGTTCTTTTTGTTAATTAGCGTAATTTTACGTCGTTTTTGAAAAATAAACTTCGATTGTATTTCATTTTTTTCGTTAATTAACGCAACCTAACTCTCTATTCTTTAATTAGCGTAATTTGACGTCTTTAATGAAAAATAAACTTAGAAATGCATATATACAATTACAACGCTTTACTTTCAGGTGCGATCATACCAGCACTAATGCACCGGATCCCATCAGAACTCCGCAGTTAAGCGTGCTTGGGCGAGAGTAGTACTAGGATGGGTGACCTCCTGGGAAGTCCTTGTGTTGCACCTCTTTTTGCCAAAATTTCGTGTTCTTTGCACCTCTTTTTGCCAAAATTTCGTGTTCTTTTTGTTAATTAGCGTAATTTTACGTCGTTTTTGAAAAATAAACTTCGATTGTATTTCATTTTTTTCGTTAATTAACGCAACCTAACACTCTATTCTTTAATTAGCGTAATTTGACGTCTTTAATGAAAAATAAACTTAGAAATGCATATATACAATTACAACGCTTTACTTTCAGGTGCGATCATACCAGCACTAATGCACCGGATCCCATCAGAACTCCGCAGTTAAGCGTGCTTGGGCGAGAGTAGTACTAGGATGGGTGACCTCCTGGGAAGTCCTTGTGTTGCACCTCTTTTTGCCAAAATTTCGTGTTCTTTGCACCTCTTTTTGCCAAAATTTCGTGTTCTTTTTGTTAATTAGCGTAATTTTACGTCGTTTTTGAAAAATAAACTTCGATTGTATTTCATTTTTTTCGTTAATTAACGCAACCTAACTCTCTATTCTTTAATTAGCGTAATTTGACGTCTTTAATGAAAAATAAACTTAGAAATGCATATATACAATTACAACGCTTTACTTTCAGGTGCGATCATACCAGCACTAATGCACCGGATCCCATCAGAACTCCGCAGTTAAGCGTGCTTGGGCGAGAGTAGTACTAGGATGGGTGACCTCCTGGGAAGTCCTTGTGTTGCACCTCTTTTTGCCAAAATTTCGTGTTCTTTGCACCTCTTTTTGCCAAAATTTCGTGTTCTTTTTGTTAATTAGCGTAATTTTACGTCGTTTTTGAAAAATAAACTTCGATTGTATTTCATTTTTTTCGTTAATTAACGCAACCTAACTCTCTATTCTTTAATTAGCGTAATTTGACGTCTTTAATGAAAAATAAACTTAGAAATGCATATATACAATTACAACGCTTTACTTTCAGGTGCGATCATACCAGCACTAATGCACCGGATCCCATCAGAACTCCGCAGTTAAGCGTGCTTGGGCGAGAGTAGTACTAGGATGGGTGACCTCCTGGGAAGTCCTTGTGTTGCACCTCTTTTTGCCAAAATTTCGTGTTCTTTGCACCTCTTTTTGCCAAAATTTCGTGTTCTTTTTGTTAATTAGCGTAATTTTACGTAGTTTTTGAAAAATAAACTTCGATTGTATTTCATTTTTTTCGTTAATTAACGCAACCTAACACTCTATTCTTTAATTAGCGTAATTTGACGTCTTTAATGAAAAATAAACTTAGAAATGCATATATACAATTACAACGCTTTACTTTCAGGTGCGATCATACCAGCACTAATGCACCGGATCCCATCAGAACTCCGCAGTTAAGCGTGCTTGGGCGAGAGTAGTACTAGGATGGGTGACCTCCTGGGAAGTCCTTGTGTTGCACCTCTTTTTGCCAAAATTTCGTGTTCTTTGCACCTCTTTTTGCCAAAATTTCGTGTTCTTTTTGTTAATTAGCGTAATTTTACGTCGTTTTTGAAAAATAAACTTCGATTGTATTTCATTTTTTTCGTTAATTAACGCAACCTAACTCTCTATTCTTTAATTAGCGTAATTTGACGTCTTTAATGAAAAATAAACTTAGAAATGCATATATACAATTACAACGCTTTACTTTCAGGTGCGATCATACCAGCACTAATGCACCGGATCCCATCAGAACTCCGCAGTTAAGCGTGCTTGGGCGAGAGTAGTACTAGGATGGGTGACCTCCTGGGAAGTCCTTGTGTTGCACCTCTTTTTGCCAAAATTTCGTGTTCTTTGCACCTCTTTTTGCCAAAATTTCGTGTTCTTTTTGTTAATTAGCGTAATTTTACGTCGTTTTTGAAAAATAAACTTCGATTGTATTTCATTTTTTTCGTTAATTAACGCAACCTAACTCTCTATTCTTTAATTAGCGTAATTTGACGTCTTTAATGAAAAATAAACTTAGAAATGCATATATACAATTACAACGCTTTACTTTCAGGTGCGATCATACCAGCACTAATGCACCGGATCCCATCAGAACTCCGCAGTTAAGCGTGCTTGGGCGAGAGTAGTACTAGGATGGGTGACCTCCTGGGAAGTCCTTGTGTTGCACCTCTTTTTGCCAAAATTTCGTGTTCTTTGCACCTCTTTTTGCCAAAATTTCGTGTTCTTTTTGTTAATTAGCGTAATTTTACGTCGTTTTTGAAAAATAAACTTCGATTGTATTTCATTTTTTTCGTTAATTAACGCAACCTAACTCTCTATTCTTTAATTAGCGTAATTTGACGTCTTTAATGAAAAATAAACTTAGAAATGCATATATACAATTACAACGCTTTACTTTCAGGTGCGATCATACCAGCACTAATGCACCGGATCCCATCAGAACTCCGCAGTTAAGCGTGCTTGGGCGAGAGTAGTACTAGGATGGGTGACCTCCTGGGAAGTCCTTGTGTTGCACCTCTTTTTGCCAAAATTTCGTGTTCTTTGCACCTCTTTTTGCCAAAATTTCGTGTTCTTTTTGTTAATTAGCGTAATTTTACGTCGTTTTTGAAAAATAAACTTCGATTGTATTTCATTTTTTTCGTTAATTAACGCAACCTAACACTCTATTCTTTAATTAGCGTAATTTGACGTCTTTAATGAAAAATAAACTTAGAAATGCATATATACAATTACAACGCTTTACTTTCAGGTGCGATCATACCAGCACTAATGCACCGGATCCCATCAGAACTCCGCAGTTAAGCGTGCTTGGGCGAGAGTAGTACTAGGATGGGTGACCTCCTGGGAAGTCCTTGTGTTGCACCTCTTTTTGCCAAAATTTCGTGTTCTTTGCACCTCTTTTTGCCAAAATTTCGTGTTCTTTTTGTTAATTAGCGTAATTTTACGTCGTTTTTGAAAAATAAACTTCGATTGTATTTCATTTTTTTCGTTAATTAACGCAACCTAACTCTCTATTCTTTAATTAGCGTAATTTGACGTCTTTAATGAAAAATAAACTTAGAAATGCATATATACAATTACAACGCTTTACTTTCAGGTGCGATCATACCAGCACTAATGCACCGGATCCCATCAGAACTCCGCAGTTAAGCGTGCTTGGGCGAGAGTAGTACTAGGATGGGTGACCTCCTGGGAAGTCCTTGTGTTGCACCTCTTTTTGCCAAAATTTCGTGTTCTTTGCACCTCTTTTTGCCAAAATTTCGTGTTCTTTTTGTTAATTAGCGTAATTTTACGTCGTTTTTGAAAAATAAACTTCGATTGTATTTCATTTTTTTCGTTAATTAACGCAACCTAACTCTCTATTCTTTAATTAGCGTAATTTGACGTCTTTAATGAAAAATAAACTTAGAAATGCATATATACAATTACAACGCTTTACTTTCAGGTGCGATCATACCAGCACTAATGCACCGGATCCCATCAGAACTCCGCAGTTAAGCGTGCTTGGGCGAGAGTAGTACTAGGATGGGTGACCTCCTGGGAAGTCCTTGTGTTGCACCTCTTTTTGCCAAAATTTCGTGTTCTTTGCACCTCTTTTTGCCAAAATTTCGTGTTCTTTTTGTTAATTAGCGTAATTTTACGTCGTTTTTGAAAAATAAACTTCGATTGTATTTCATTTTTTTCGTTAATTAACGCAACCTAACTCTCTATTCTTTAATTAGCGTAATTTGACGTCTTTAATGAAAAATAAACTTAGAAATGCATATATACAATTACAACGCTTTACTTTCAGGTGCGATCATACCAGCACTAATGCACCGGATCCCATCAGAACTCCGCAGTTAAGCGTGCTTGGGCGAGAGTAGTACTAGGATGGGTGACCTCCTGGGAAGTCCTTGTGTTGCACCTCTTTTTGCCAAAATTTCGTGTTCTTTGCACCTCTTTTTGCCAAAATTTCGTGTTCTTTTTGTTAATTAGCGTAATTTTACGTCGTTTTTGAAAAATAAACTTCGATTGTATTTCATTTTTTTCGTTAATTAACGCAACCTAACTCTCTATTCTTTAATTAGCGTAATTTGACGTCTTTAATGAAAAATAAACTTAGAAATGCATATATACAATTACAACGCTTTACTTTCAGGTGCGATCATACCAGCACTAATGCACCGGATCCCATCAGAACTCCGCAGTTAAGCGTGCTTGGGCGAGAGTAGTACTAGGATGGGTGACCTCCTGGGAAGTCCTTGTGTTGCACCTCTTTTTGCCAAAATTTCGTGTTCTTTGCACCTCTTTTTGCCAAAATTTCGTGTTCTTTTTGTTAATTAGCGTAATTTTACGTCGTTTTTGAAAAATAAACTTCGATTGTATTTCATTTTTTTCGTTAATTAACGCAACCTAACACTCTATTCTTTAATTAGCGTAATTTGACGTCTTTAATGAAAAATAAACTTAGAAATGCATATATACAATTACAACGCTTTACTTTCAGGTGCGATCATACCAGCACTAATGCACCGGATCCCATCAGAACTCCGCAGTTAAGCGTGCTTGGGCGAGAGTAGTACTAGGATGGGTGACCTCCTGGGAAGTCCTTGTGTTGCACCTCTTTTTGCCAAAATTTCGTGTTCTTTGCACCTCTTTTTGCCAAAATTTCGTGTTCTTTTTGTTAATTAGCGTAATTTTACGTCGTTTTTGAAAAATAAACTTCGATTGTATTTCATTTTTTTCGTTAATTAACGCAACCTAACTCTCTATTCTTTAATTAGCGTAATTTGACGTCTTTAATGAAAAATAAACTTAGAAATGCATATATACAATTACAACGCTTTACTTTCAGGTGCGATCATACCAGCACTAATGCACCGGATCCCATCAGAACTCCGCAGTTAAGCGTGCTTGGGCGAGAGTAGTACTAGGATGGGTGACCTCCTGGGAAGTCCTTGTGTTGCACTAGGATGGGTGACCTCCTGGGAAGTCCTTGTGTTGCACCTCTTTTTGCCAAAATTTCGTGTTCTTTGCACCTCTTTTTGCCAAAATTTCGTGTTCTTTTTGTTAATTAGCGTAATTTTACGTCGTTTTTGAAAAATAAACTTCGATTGTATTTCATTTTTTTCGTTAATTAACGCAACCTAACTCTCTATTCTTTAATTAGCGTAATTTGACGTCTTTAATGAAAAATAAACTTAGAAATGCATATATACAATTACAACGCTTTACTTTCAGGTGCGATCATACCAGCACTAATGCACCGGATCCCATCAGAACTCCGCAGTTAAGCGTGCTTGGGCGAGAGTAGTACTAGGATGGGTGACCTCCTGGGAAGTCCTTGTGTTGCACCTCTTTTTGCCAAAATTTCGTGTTCTTTGCACCTCTTTTTGCCAAAATTTCGTGTTCTTTTTGTTAATTAGCGTAATTTTACGTCGTTTTTGAAAAATAAACTTCGATTGTATTTCATTTTTTTCGTTAATTAACGCAACCTAACTCTCTATTCTTTAATTAGCGTAATTTGACGTCTTTAATGAAAAATAAACTTAGAAATGCATATATACAATTACAACGCTTTACTTTCAGGTGCGATCATACCAGCACTAATGCACCGGATCCCATCAGAACTCCGCAGTTAAGCGTGCTTGGGCGAGAGTAGTACTAGGATGGGTGACCTCCTGGGAAGTCCTTGTGTTGCACCTCTTTTTGCCAAAATTTCGTGTTCTTTGCACCTCTTTTTGCCAAAATTTCGTGTTCTTTTTGTTAATTAGCGTAATTTTACGTCGTTTTTGAAAAATAAACTTCGATTGTATTTCATTTTTTTCGTTAATTAACGCAACCTAACTCTCTATTCTTTAATTAGCGTAATTTGACGTCTTTAATGAAAAATAAACTTAGAAATGCATATATACAATTACAACGCTTTACTTTCAGGTGCGATCATACCAGCACTAATGCACCGGATCCCATCAGAACTCCGCAGTTAAGCGTGCTTGGGCGAGAGTAGTACTAGGATGGGTGACCTCCTGGGAAGTCCTTGTGTTGCACCTCTTTTTGCCAAAATTTCGTGTTCTTTGCACCTCTTTTTGCCAAAATTTCGTGTTCTTTTTGTTAATTAGCGTAATTTTACGTCGTTTTTGAAAAATAAACTTCGATTGTATTTCATTTTTTTCGTTAATTAACGCAACCTAACACTCTATTCTTTAATTAGCGTAATTTGACGTCTTTAATGAAAAATAAACTTAGAAATGCATATATACAATTACAACGCTTTACTTTCAGGTGCGATCATACCAGCACTAATGCACCGGATCCCATCAGAACTCCGCAGTTAAGCGTGCTTGGGCGAGAGTAGTACTAGGATGGGTGACCTCCTGGGAAGTCCTTGTGTTGCACCTCTTTTTGCCAAAATTTCGTGTTCTTTGCACCTCTTTTTGCCAAAATTTCGTGTTCTTTTTGTTAATTAGCGTAATTTTACGTCGTTTTTGAAAAATAAACTTCGATTGTATTTCATTTTTTTCGTTAATTAACGCAACCTAACTCTCTATTCTTTAATTAGCGTAATTTGACGTCTTTAATGAAAAATAAACTTAGAAATGCATATATACAATTACAACGCTTTACTTTCAGGTGCGATCATACCAGCACTAATGCACCGGATCCCATCAGAACTCCGCAGTTAAGCGTGCTTGGGCGAGAGTAGTACTAGGATGGGTGACCTCCTGGGAAGTCCTTGTGTTGCACTAGGATGGGTGACCTCCTGGGAAGTCCTTGTGTTGCACCTCTTTTTGCCAAAATTTCGTGTTCTTTGCACCTCTTTTTGCCAAAATTTCGTGTTCTTTTTGTTAATTAGCGTAATTTTACGTCGTTTTTGAAAAATAAACTTCGATTGTATTTCATTTTTTTCGTTAATTAACGCAACCTAACTCTCTATTCTTTAATTAGCGTAATTTGACGTCTTTAATGAAAAATAAACTTAGAAATGCATATATACAATTACAACGCTTTACTTTCAGGTGCGATCATACCAGCACTAATGCACCGGATCCCATCAGAACTCCGCAGTTAAGCGTGCTTGGGCGAGAGTAGTACTAGGATGGGTGACCTCCTGGGAAGTCCTTGTGTTGCACCTCTTTTTGCCAAAATTTCGTGTTCTTTGCACCTCTTTTTGCCAAAATTTCGTGTTCTTTTTGTTAATTAGCGTAATTTTACGTCGTTTTTGAAAAATAAACTTCGATTGTATTTCATTTTTTTCGTTAATTAACGCAACCTAACTCTCTATTCTTTAATTAGCGTAATTTGACGTCTTTAATGAAAAATAAACTTAGAAATGCATATATACAATTACAACGCTTTACTTTCAGGTGCGATCATACCAGCACTAATGCACCGGATCCCATCAGAACTCCGCAGTTAAGCGTGCTTGGGCGAGAGTAGTACTAGGATGGGTGACCTCCTGGGAAGTCCTTGTGTTGCACCTCTTTTTGCCAAAATTTCGTGTTCTTTGCACCTCTTTTTGCCAAAATTTCGTGTTCTTTTTGTTAATTAGCGTAATTTTACGTCGTTTTTGAAAAATAAACTTCGATTGTATTTCATTTTTTTCGTTAATTAACGCAACCTAACTCTCTATTCTTTAATTAGCGTAATTTGACGTCTTTAATGAAAAATAAACTTAGAAATGCATATATACAATTACAACGCTTTACTTTCAGGTGCGATCATACCAGCACTAATGCACCGGATCCCATCAGAACTCCGCAGTTAAGCGTGCTTGGGCGAGAGTAGTACTAGGATGGGTGACCTCCTGGGAAGTCCTTGTGTTGCACCTCTTTTTGCCAAAATTTCGTGTTCTTTGCACCTCTTTTTGCCAAAATTTCGTGTTCTTTTTGTTAATTAGCGTAATTTTACGTCGTTTTTGAAAAATAAACTTCGATTGTATTTCATTTTTTTCGTTAATTAACGCAACCTAACTCTCTATTCTTTAATTAGCGTAATTTGACGTCTTTAATGAAAAATAAACTTAGAAATGCATATATACAATTACAACGCTTTACTTTCAGGTGCGATCATACCAGCACTAATGCACCGGATCCCATCAGAACTCCGCAGTTAAGCGTGCTTGGGCGAGAGTAGTACTAGGATGGGTGACCTCCTGGGAAGTCCTTGTGTTGCACCTCTTTTTGCCAAAATTTCGTGTTCTTTGCACCTCTTTTTGCCAAAATTTCGTGTTCTTTTTGTTAATTAGCGTAATTTTACGTCGTTTTTGAAAAATAAACTTCGATTGTATTTCATTTTTTTCGTTAATTAACGCAACCTAACTCTCTATTCTTTAATTAGCGTAATTTGACGTCTTTAATGAAAAATAAACTTAGAAATGCATATATACAATTACAACGCTTTACTTTCAGGTGCGATCATACCAGCACTAATGCACCGGATCCCATCAGAACTCCGCAGTTAAGCGTGCTTGGGCGAGAGTAGTACTAGGATGGGTGACCTCCTGGGAAGTCCTTGTGTTGCACCTCTTTTTGCCAAAATTTCGTGTTCTTTGCACCTCTTTTTGCCAAAATTTCGTGTTCTTTTTGTTAATTAGCGTAATTTTACGTCGTTTTTGAAAAATAAACTTCGATTGTATTTCATTTTTTTCGTTAATTAACGCAACCTAATACTCTATTCTTTAATTAGCGTAATTTGACGTCTTTAATGAAAAATAAACTTAGAAATGCATATATACAATTACAACGCTTTACTTTCAGGTGCGATCATACCAGCACTAATGCACCGGATCCCATCAGAACTCCGCAGTTAAGCGTGCTTGGGCGAGAGTAGTACTAGGATGGGTGACCTCCTGGGAAGTCCTTGTGTTGCACCTCTTTTTGCCAAAATTTCGTGTTCTTTGCACCTCTTTTTGCCAAAATTTCGTGTTCTTTTTGTTAATTAGCGTAATTTTACGTCGTTTTTGAAAAATAAACTTCGATTGTATTTCATTTTTTTCGTTAATTAACGCAACCTAACACTCTATTCTTTAATTAGCGTAATTTGACGTCTTTAATGAAAAATAAACTTAGAAATGCATATATACAATTACAACGCTTTACTTTCAGGTGCGATCATACCAGCACTAATGCACCGGATCCCATCAGAACTCCGCAGTTAAGCGTGCTTGGGCGAGAGTAGTACTAGGATGGGTGACCTCCTGGGAAGTCCTTGTGTTGCACCTCTTTTTGCCAAAATTTCGTGTTCTTTGCACCTCTTTTTGCCAAAATTTCGTGTTCTTTTTGTTAATTAGCGTAATTTTACGTCGTTTTTGAAAAATAAACTTCGATTGTATTTCATTTTTTTCGTTAATTAACGCAACCTAACTCTCTATTCTTTAATTAGCGTAATTTGACGTCTTTAATGAAAAATAAACTTAGAAATGCATATATACAATTACAACGCTTTACTTTCAGGTGCGATCATACCAGCACTAATGCACCGGATCCCATCAGAACTCCGCAGTTAAGCGTGCTTGGGCGAGAGTAGTACTAGGATGGGTGACCTCCTGGGAAGTCCTTGTGTTGCACCTCTTTTTGCCAAAATTTCGTGTTCTTTGCACCTCTTTTTGCCAAAATTTCGTGTTCTTTTTGTTAATTAGCGTAATTTTACGTCGTTTTTGAAAAATAAACTTCGATTGTATTTCATTTTTTTCGTTAATTAACGCAACCTAACTCTCTATTCTTTAATTAGCGTAATTTGACGTCTTTAATGAAAAATAAACTTAGAAATGCATATATACAATTACAACGCTTTACTTTCAGGTGCGATCATACCAGCACTAATGCACCGGATCCCATCAGAACTCCGCAGTTAAGCGTGCTTGGGCGAGAGTAGTACTAGGATGGGTGACCTCCTGGGAAGTCCTTGTGTTGCACCTCTTTTTGCCAAAATTTCGTGTTCTTTGCACCTCTTTTTGCCAAAATTTCGTGTTCTTTTTGTTAATTAGCGTAATTTTACGTCGTTTTTGAAAAATAAACTTCGATTGTATTTCATTTTTTTCGTTAATTAACGCAACCTAACACTCTATTCTTTAATTAGCGTAATTTGACGTCTTTAATGAAAAATAAACTTAGAAATGCATATATACAATTACAACGCTTTACTTTCAGGTGCGATCATACCAGCACTAATGCACCGGATCCCATCAGAACTCCGCAGTTAAGCGTGCTTGGGCGAGAGTAGTACTAGGATGGGTGACCTCCTGGGAAGTCCTTGTGTTGCACCTCTTTTTGCCAAAATTTCGTGTTCTTTGCACCTCTTTTTGCCAAAATTTCGTGTTCTTTTTGTTAATTAGCGTAATTTTACGTCGTTTTTGAAAAATAAACTTCGATTGTATTTCATTTTTTTCGTTAATTAACGCAACCTAACTCTCTATTCTTTAATTAGCGTAATTTGACGTCTTTAATGAAAAATAAACTTAGAAATGCATATATACAATTACAACGCTTTACTTTCAGGTGCGATCATACCAGCACTAATGCACCGGATCCCATCAGAACTCCGCAGTTAAGCGTGCTTGGGCGAGAGTAGTACTAGGATGGGTGACCTCCTGGGAAGTCCTTGTGTTGCACCTCTTTTTGCCAAAATTTCGTGTTCTTTGCACCTCTTTTTGCCAAAATTTCGTGTTCTTTTTGTTAATTAGCGTAATTTTACGTCGTTTTTGAAAAATAAACTTCGATTGTATTTCATTTTTTTCGTTAATTAACGCAACCTAACTCTCTATTCTTTAATTAGCGTAATTTGACGTCTTTAATGAAAAATAAACTTAGAAATGCATATATACAATTACAACGCTTTACTTTCAGGTGCGATCATACCAGCACTAATGCACCGGATCCCATCAGAACTCCGCAGTTAAGCGTGCTTGGGCGAGAGTAGTACTAGGATGGGTGACCTCCTGGGAAGTCCTTGTGTTGCACCTCTTTTTGCCAAAATTTCGTGTTCTTTGCACCTCTTTTTGCCAAAATTTCGTGTTCTTTTTGTTAATTAGCGTAATTTTACGTCGTTTTTGAAAAATAAACTTCGATTGTATTTCATTTTTTTCGTTAATTAACGCAACCTAACACTCTATTCTTTAATTAGCGTAATTTGACGTCTTTAATGAAAAATAAACTTAGAAATGCATATATACAATTACAACGCTTTACTTTCAGGTGCGATCATACCAGCACTAATGCACCGGATCCCATCAGAACTCCGCAGTTAAGCGTGCTTGGGCGAGAGTAGTACTAGGATGGGTGACCTCCTGGGAAGTCCTTGTGTTGCACCTCTTTTTGCCAAAATTTCGTGTTCTTTGCACCTCTTTTTGCCAAAATTTCGTGTTCTTTTTGTTAATTAGCGTAATTTTACGTCGTTTTTGAAAAATAAACTTCGATTGTATTTCATTTTTTTCGTTAATTAACGCAACCTAACTCTCTATTCTTTAATTAGCGTAATTTGACGTCTTTAATGAAAAATAAACTTAGAAATGCATATATACAATTACAACGCTTTACTTTCAGGTGCGATCATACCAGCACTAATGCACCGAATCCCATCAGAACTCCGCAGTTAAGCGTGCTTGGGCGAGAGTAGTACTAGGATGGGTGACCTCCTGGGAAGTCCTTGTGTTGCACCTCTTTTTGCCAAAATTTCGTGTTCTTTGCACCTCTTTTTGCCAAAATTTCGTGTTCTTTTTGTTAATTAGCGTAATTTTACGTCGTTTTTGAAAAATAAACTTCGATTGTATTTCATTTTTTTCGTTAATTAACGCAACCTAACACTCTATTCTTTAATTAGCGTAATTTGACGTCTTTAATGAAAAATAAACTTAGAAATGCATATATACAATTACAACGCTTTACTTTCAGGTGCGATCATACCAGCACTAATGCACCGGATCCCATCAGAACTCCGCAGTTAAGCGTGCTTGGGCGAGAGTAGTACTAGGATGGGTGACCTCCTGGGAAGTCCTTGTGTTGCACCTCTTTTTGCCAAAATTTCGTGTTCTTTGCACCTCTTTTTGCCAAAATTTCGTGTTCTTTTTGTTAATTAGCGTAATTTTACGTCGTTTTTGAAAAATAAACTTCGATTGTATTTCATTTTTTTCGTTAATTAACGCAACCTAACTCTCTATTCTTTAATTAGCGTAATTTGACGTCTTTAATGAAAAATAAACTTAGAAATGCATATATACAATTACAACGCTTTACTTTCAGGTGCGATCATACCAGCACTAATGCACCGGATCCCATCAGAACTCCGCAGTTAAGCGTGCTTGGGCGAGAGTAGTACTAGGATGGGTGACCTCCTGGGAAGTCCTTGTGTTGCACCTCTTTTTGCCAAAATTTCGTGTTCTTTGCACCTCTTTTTGCCAAAATTTCGTGTTCTTTTTGTTAATTAGCGTAATTTTACGTCGTTTTTGAAAAATAAACTTCGATTGTATTTCATTTTTTTCGTTAATTAACGCAACCTAACTCTCTATTCTTTAATTAGCGTAATTTGACGTCTTTAATGAAAAATAAACTTAGAAATGCATATATACAATTACAACGCTTTACTTTCAGGTGCGATCATACCAGCACTAATGCACCGAATCCCATCAGAACTCCGCAGTTAAGCGTGCTTGGGCGAGAGTAGTACTAGGATGGGTGACCTCCTGGGAAGTCCTTGTGTTGCACCTCTTTTTGCCAAAATTTCGTGTTCTTTGCACCTCTTTTTGCCAAAATTTCGTGTTCTTTTTGTTAATTAGCGTAATTTTACGTCGTTTTTGAAAAATAAACTTCGATTGTATTTCATTTTTTTCGTTAATTAACGCAACCTAACTCTCTATTCTTTAATTAGCGTAATTTGACGTCTTTAATGAAAAATAAACTTAGAAATGCATATATACAATTACAACGCTTTACTTTCAGGTGCGATCATACCAGCACTAATGCACCGAATCCCATCAGAACTCCGCAGTTAAGCGTGCTTGGGCGAGAGTAGTACTAGGATGGGTGACCTCCTGGGAAGTCCTTGTGTTGCACCTCTTTTTGCCAAAATTTCGTGTTCTTTGCACCTCTTTTTGCCAAAATTTCGTGTTCTTTTTGTTAATTAGCGTAATTTTACGTCGTTTTTGAAAAATAAACTTCGATTGTATTTCATTTTTTTCGTTAATTAACGCAACCTAACACTCTATTCTTTAATTAGCGTAATTTGACGTCTTTAATGAAAAATAAACTTAGAAATGCATATATACAATTACAACGCTTTACTTTCAGGTGCGATCATACCAGCACTAATGCACCGGATCCCATCAGAACTCCGCAGTTAAGCGTGCTTGGGCGAGAGTAGTACTAGGATGGGTGACCTCCTGGGAAGTCCTTGTGTTGCACCTCTTTTTGCCAAAATTTCGTGTTCTTTGCACCTCTTTTTGCCAAAATTTCGTGTTCTTTTTGTTAATTAGCGTAATTTTACGTCGTTTTTGAAAAATAAACTTCGATTGTATTTCATTTTTTTCGTTAATTAACGCAACCTAACTCTCTATTCTTTAATTAGCGTAATTTGACGTCTTTAATGAAAAATAAACTTAGAAATGCATATATACAATTACAACGCTTTACTTTCAGGTGCGATCATACCAGCACTAATGCACCGGATCCCATCAGAACTCCGCAGTTAAGCGTGCTTGGGCGAGAGTAGTACTAGGATGGGTGACCTCCTGGGAAGTCCTTGTGTTGCACCTCTTTTTGCCAAAATTTCGTGTTCTTTGCACCTCTTTTTGCCAAAATTTCGTGTTCTTTTTGTTAATTAGCGTAATTTTACGTCGTTTTTGAAAAATAAACTTCGATTGTATTTCATTTTTTTCGTTAATTAACGCAACCTAACTCTCTATTCTTTAATTAGCGTAATTTGACGTCTTTAATGAAAAATAAACTTAGAAATGCATATATACAATTACAACGCTTTACTTTCAGGTGCGATCATACCAGCACTAATGCACCGGATCCCATCAGAACTCCGCAGTTAAGCGTGCTTGGGCGAGAGTAGTACTAGGATGGGTGACCTCCTGGGAAGTCCTTGTGTTGCACCTCTTTTTGCCAAAATTTCGTGTTCTTTGCACCTCTTTTTGCCAAAATTTCGTGTTCTTTTTGTTAATTAGCGTAATTTTACGTCGTTTTTGAAAAATAAACTTCGATTGTATTTCATTTTTTTCGTTAATTAACGCAACCTAACTCTCTATTCTTTAATTAGCGTAATTTGACGTCTTTAATGAAAAATAAACTTAGAAATGCATATATACAATTACAACGCTTTACTTTCAGGTGCGATCATACCAGCACTAATGCACCGGATCCCATCAGAACTCCGCAGTTAAGCGTGCTTGGGCGAGAGTAGTACTAGGATGGGTGACCTCCTGGGAAGTCCTTGTGTTGCACCTCTTTTTGCCAAAATTTCGTGTTCTTTGCACCTCTTTTTGCCAAAATTTCGTGTTCTTTTTGTTAATTAGCGTAATTTTACGTCGTTTTTGAAAAATAAACTTCGATTGTATTTCATTTTTTTCGTTAATTAACGCAACCTAACTCTCTATTCTTTAATTAGCGTAATTTGACGTCTTTAATGAAAAATAAACTTAGAAATGCATATATACAATTACAACGCTTTACTTTCAGGTGCGATCATACCAGCACTAATGCACCGGATCCCATCAGAACTCCGCAGTTAAGCGTGCTTGGGCGAGAGTAGTACTAGGATGGGTGACCTCCTGGGAAGTCCTTGTGTTGCACCTCTTTTTGCCAAAATTTCGTGTTCTTTGCACCTCTTTTTGCCAAAATTTCGTGTTCTTTTTGTTAATTAGCGTAATTTTACGTCGTTTTTGAAAAATAAACTTCGATTGTATTTCATTTTTTTCGTTAATTAACGCAACCTAACACTCTATTCTTTAATTAGCGTAATTTGACGTCTTTAATGAAAAATAAACTTAGAAATGCATATATACAATTACAACGCTTTACTTTCAGGTGCGATCATACCAGCACTAATGCACCGGATCCCATCAGAACTCCGCAGTTAAGCGTGCTTGGGCGAGAGTAGTACTAGGATGGGTGACCTCCTGGGAAGTCCTTGTGTTGCACCTCTTTTTGCCAAAATTTCGTGTTCTTTGCACCTCTTTTTGCCAAAATTTCGTGTTCTTTTTGTTAATTAGCGTAATTTTACGTCGTTTTTGAAAAATAAACTTCGATTGTATTTCATTTTTTTCGTTAATTAACGCAACCTAACTCTCTATTCTTTAATTAGCGTAATTTGACGTCTTTAATGAAAAATAAACTTAGAAATGCATATAAACAATTACAACGCTTTACTTTCAGGTGCGATCATACCAGCACTAATGCACCGGATCCCATCAGAACTCCGCAGTTAAGCGTGCTTGGGCGAGAGTAGTACTAGGATGGGTGACCTCCTGGGAAGTCCTTGTGTTGCACTAGGATGGGTGACCTCCTGGGAAGTCCTTGTGTTGCACCTCTTTTTGCCAAAATTTCGTGTTCTTTGCACCTCTTTTTGCCAAAATTTCGTGTTCTTTTTGTTAATTAGCGTAATTTTACGTCGTTTTTGAAAAATAAACTTCGATTGTATTTCATTTTTTTCGTTAATTAACGCAACCTAACTCTCTATTCTTTAATTAGCGTAATTTGACGTCTTTAATGAAAAATAAACTTAGAAATGCATATATACAATTACAACGCTTTACTTTCAGGTGCGATCATACCAGCACTAATGCACCGGATCCCATCAGAACTCCGCAGTTAAGCGTGCTTGGGCGAGAGTAGTACTAGGATGGGTGACCTCCTGGGAAGTCCTTGTGTTGCACCTCTTTTTGCCAAAATTTCGTGTTCTTTGCACCTCTTTTTGCCAAAATTTCGTGTTCTTTTTGTTAATTAGCGTAATTTTACGTCGTTTTTGAAAAATAAACTTCGATTGTATTTCATTTTTTTCGTTAATTAACGCAACCTAACTCTCTATTCTTTAATTAGCGTAATTTGACGTCTTTAATGAAAAATAAACTTAGAAATGCATATATACAATTACAACGCTTTACTTTCAGGTGCGATCATACCAGCACTAATGCACCGGATCCCATCAGAACTCCGCAGTTAAGCGTGCTTGGGCGAGAGTAGTACTAGGATGGGTGACCTCCTGGGAAGTCCTTGTGTTGCACCTCTTTTTGCCAAAATTTCGTGTTCTTTGCACCTCTTTTTGCCAAAATTTCGTGTTCTTTTTGTTAATTAGCGTAATTTTACGTCGTTTTTGAAAAATAAACTTCGATTGTATTTCATTTTTTTCGTTAATTAACGCAACCTAACACTCTATTCTTTAATTAGCGTAATTTGACGTCTTTAATGAAAAATAAACTTAGAAATGCATATATACAATTACAACGCTTTACTTTCAGGTGCGATCATACCAGCACTAATGCACCGGATCCCATCAGAACTCCGCAGTTAAGCGTGCTTGGGCGAGAGTAGTACTAGGATGGGTGACCTCCTGGGAAGTCCTTGTGTTGCACCTCTTTTTGCCAAAATTTCGTGTTCTTTGCACCTCTTTTTGCCAAAATTTCGTGTTCTTTTTGTTAATTAGCGTAATTTTACGTCGTTTTTGAAAAATAAACTTCGATTGTATTTCATTTTTTTCGTTAATTAACGCAACCTAACTCTCTATTCTTTAATTAGCGTAATTTGACGTCTTTAATGAAAAATAAACTTAGAAATGCATATATACAATTACAACGCTTTACTTTCAGGTGCGATCATACCAGCACTAATGCACCGGATCCCATCAGAACTCCGCAGTTAAGCGTGCTTGGGCGAGAGTAGTACTAGGATGGGTGACCTCCTGGGAAGTCCTTGTGTTGCACCTCTTTTTGCCAAAATTTCGTGTTCTTTGCACCTCTTTTTGCCAAAATTTCGTGTTCTTTTTGTTAATTAGCGTAATTTTACGTCGTTTTTGAAAAATAAACTTCGATTGTATTTCATTTTTTTCGTTAATTAACGCAACCTAACTCTCTATTCTTTAATTAGCGTAATTTGACGTCTTTAATGAAAAATAAACTTAGAAATGCCTATATACAATTACAACGCTTTACTTTCAGGTGCGATCATACCAGCACTAATGCACCGGATCCCATCAGAACTCCGCAGTTAAGCGTGCTTGGGCGAGAGTAGTACTAGGATGGGTGACCTCCTGGGAAGTCCTTGTGTTGCACCTCTTTTTGCCAAAATTTCGTGTTCTTTGCACCTCTTTTTGCCAAAATTTCGTGTTCTTTTTGTTAATTAGCGTAATTTTACGTCGTTTTTGAAAAATAAACTTCGATTGTATTTCATTTTTTTCGTTAATTAACGCAACCTAACACTCTATTCTTTAATTAGCGTAATTTGACGTCTTTAATGAAAAATAAACTTAGAAATGCATATATACAATTACAACGCTTTACTTTCAGGTGCGATCATACCAGCACTAATGCACCGGATCCCATCAGAACTCCGCAGTTAAGCGTGCTTGGGCGAGAGTAGTACTAGGATGGGTGACCTCCTGGGAAGTCCTTGTGTTGCACCTCTTTTTGCCAAAATTTCGTGTTCTTTGCACCTCTTTTTGCCAAAATTTCGTGTTCTTTTTGTTAATTAGCGTAATTTTACGTCGTTTTTGAAAAATAAACTTCGATTGTATTTCATTTTTTTCGTTAATTAACGCAACCTAACTCTCTATTCTTTAATTAGCGTAATTTGACGTCTTTAATGAAAAATAAACTTAGAAATGCATATAAACAATTACAACGCTTTACTTTCAGGTGCGATCATACCAGCACTAATGCACCGGATCCCATCAGAACTCCGCAGTTAAGCGTGCTTGGGCGAGAGTAGTACTAGGATGGGTGACCTCCTGGGAAGTCCTTGTGTTGCACTAGGATGGGTGACCTCCTGGGAAGTCCTTGTGTTGCACCTCTTTTTGCCAAAATTTCGTGTTCTTTGCACCTCTTTTTGCCAAAATTTCGTGTTCTTTTTGTTAATTAGCGTAATTTTACGTCGTTTTTGAAAAATAAACTTCGATTGTATTTCATTTTTTTCGTTAATTAACGCAACCTAACTCTCTATTCTTTAATTAGCGTAATTTGACGTCTTTAATGAAAAATAAACTTAGAAATGCATATATACAATTACAACGCTTTACTTTCAGGTGCGATCATACCAGCACTAATGCACCGGATCCCATCAGAACTCCGCAGTTAAGCGTGCTTGGGCGAGAGTAGTACTAGGATGGGTGACCTCCTGGGAAGTCCTTGTGTTGCACCTCTTTTTGCCAAAATTTCGTGTTCTTTGCACCTCTTTTTGCCAAAATTTCGTGTTCTTTTTGTTAATTAGCGTAATTTTACGTCGTTTTTGAAAAATAAACTTCGATTGTATTTCATTTTTTTCGTTAATTAACGCAACCTAACTCTCTATTCTTTAATTAGCGTAATTTGACGTCTTTAATGAAAAATAAACTTAGAAATGCATATATACAATTACAACGCTTTACTTTCAGGTGCGATCATACCAGCACTAATGCACCGGATCCCATCAGAACTCCGCAGTTAAGCGTGCTTGGGCGAGAGTAGTACTAGGATGGGTGACCTCCTGGGAAGTCCTTGTGTTGCACCTCTTTTTGCCAAAATTTCGTGTTCTTTGCACCTCTTTTTGCCAAAATTTCGTGTTCTTTTTGTTAATTAGCGTAATTTTACGTCGTTTTTGAAAAATAAACTTCGATTGTATTTCATTTTTTTCGTTAATTAACGCAACCTAACACTCTATTCTTTAATTAGCGTAATTTGACGTCTTTAATGAAAAATAAACTTAGAAATGCATATATACAATTACAACGCTTTACTTTCAGGTGCGATCATACCAGCACTAATGCACCGGATCCCATCAGAACTCCGCAGTTAAGCGTGCTTGGGCGAGAGTAGTACTAGGATGGGTGACCTCCTGGGAAGTCCTTGTGTTGCACCTCTTTTTGCCAAAATTTCGTGTTCTTTGCACCTCTTTTTGCCAAAATTTCGTGTTCTTTTTGTTAATTAGCGTAATTTTACGTCGTTTTTGAAAAATAAACTTCGATTGTATTTCATTTTTTTCGTTAATTAACGCAACCTAACTCTCTATTCTTTAATTAGCGTAATTTGACGTCTTTAATGAAAAATAAACTTAGAAATGCATATAAACAATTACAACGCTTTACTTTCAGGTGCGATCATACCAGCACTAATGCACCGGATCCCATCAGAACTCCGCAGTTAAGCGTGCTTGGGCGAGAGTAGTACTAGGATGGGTGACCTCCTGGGAAGTCCTTGTGTTGCACTAGGATGGGTGACCTCCTGGGAAGTCCTTGTGTTGCACCTCTTTTTGCCAAAATTTCGTGTTCTTTGCACCTCTTTTTGCCAAAATTTCGTGTTCTTTTTGTTAATTAGCGTAATTTTACGTCGTTTTTGAAAAATAAACTTCGATTGTATTTCATTTTTTTCGTTAATTAACGCAACCTAACTCTCTATTCTTTAATTAGCGTAATTTGACGTCTTTAATGAAAAATAAACTTAGAAATGCATATATACAATTACAACGCTTTACTTTCAGGTGCGATCATACCAGCACTAATGCACCGGATCCCATCAGAACTCCGCAGTTAAGCGTGCTTGGGCGAGAGTAGTACTAGGATGGGTGACCTCCTGGGAAGTCCTTGTGTTGCACCTCTTTTTGCCAAAATTTCGTGTTCTTTGCACCTCTTTTTGCCAAAATTTCGTGTTCTTTTTGTTAATTAGCGTAATTTTACGTCGTTTTTGAGAAATAAACTTCGATTGTATTTCATTTTTTTCGTTAATTAACGCAACCTAACTCTCTATTCTTTAATTAGCATAATTTGACGTCTTTAATGAAAAATAAACTTAGAAATGCATATATACAATTACAACGCTTTACTTTCAGGTGCGATCATACCAGCACTAATGCACCGGATCCCATCAGAACTCCGCAGTTAAGCGTGCTTGGGCGAGAGTAGTACTAGGATGGGTGACCTCCTGGGAAGTCCTTGTGTTGCACCTCTTTTTGCCAAAATTTCGTGTTCTTTGCACCTCTTTTTGCCAAAATTTCGTGTTCTTTTTGTTAATTAGCGTAATTTTACGTCGTTTTTGAAAAATAAACTTCGATTGTATTTCATTTTTTTCGTTAATTAACGCAACCTAACTCTCTATTCTTTAATTAGCGTAATTTGACGTCTTTAATGAAAAATAAACTTAGAAATGCATATATACAATTACAACGCTTTACTTTCAGGTGCGATCATACCAGCACTAATGCACCGGATCCCATCAGAACTCCGCAGTTAAGCGTGCTTGGGCGAGAGTAGTACTAGGATGGGTGACCTCCTGGGAAGTCCTTGTGTTGCACCTCTTTTTGCCAAAATTTCGTGTTCTTTGCACCTCTTTTTGCCAAAATTTCGTGTTCTTTTTGTTAATTAGCGTAATTTTACGTCGTTTTTGAAAAATAAACTTCGATTGTATTTCATTTTTTTCGTTAATTAACGCAACCTAACTCTCTATTCTTTAATTAGCGTAATTTGACGTCTTTAATGAAAAATAAACTTAGAAATGCATATATACAATTACAACGCTTTACTTTCAGGTGCGATCATACCAGCACTAATGCACCGGATCCCATCAGAACTCCGCAGTTAAGCGTGCTTGGGCGAGAGTAGTACTAGGATGGGTGACCTCCTGGGAAGTCCTTGTGTTGCACCTCTTTTTGCCAAAATTTCGTGTTCTTTGCACCTCTTTTTGCCAAAATTTCGTGTTCTTTTTGTTAATTAGCGTAATTTTACGTCGTTTTTGAAAAATAAACTTCGATTGTATTTCATTTTTTTCGTTAATTAACGCAACCTAACTCTCTATTCTTTAATTAGCGTAATTTGACGTCTTTAATGAAAAATAAACTTAGAAATGCATATATACAATTACAACGCTTTACTTTCAGGTGCGATCATACCAGCACTAATGCACCGGATCCCATCAGAACTCCGCAGTTAAGCGTGCTTGGGCGAGAGTAGTACTAGGATGGGTGACCTCCTGGGAAGTCCTTGTGTTGCACCTCTTTTTGCCAAAATTTCGTGTTCTTTGCACCTCTTTTTGCCAAAATTTCGTGTTCTTTTTGTTAATTAGCGTAATTTTACGTCGTTTTTGAAAAATAAACTTCGATTGTATTTCATTTTTTTCGTTAATTAACGCAACCTAATACTCTATTCTTTAATTAGCGTAATTTGACGTCTTTAATGAAAAATAAACTTAGAAATGCATATATACAATTACAACGCTTTACTTTCAGGTGCGATCATACCAGCACTAATGCACCGGATCCCATCAGAACTCCGCAGTTAAGCGTGCTTGGGCGAGAGTAGTACTAGGATGGGTGACCTCCTGGGAAGTCCTTGTGTTGCACCTCTTTTTGCCAAAATTTCGTGTTCTTTGCACCTCTTTTTGCCAAAATTTCGTGTTCTTTTTGTTAATTAGCGTAATTTTACGTCGTTTTTGAAAAATAAACTTCGATTGTATTTCATTTTTTTCGTTAATTAACGCAACCTAACACTCTATTCTTTAATTAGCGTAATTTGACGTCTTTAATGAAAAATAAACTTAGAAATGCATATATACAATTACAACGCTTTACTTTCAGGTGCGATCATACCAGCACTAATGCACCGGATCCCATCAGAACTCCGCAGTTAAGCGTGCTTGGGCGAGAGTAGTACTAGGATGGGTGACCTCCTGGGAAGTCCTTGTGTTGCACCTCTTTTTGCCAAAATTTCGTGTTCTTTGCACCTCTTTTTGCCAAAATTTCGTGTTCTTTTTGTTAATTAGCGTAATTTTACGTCGTTTTTGAAAAATAAACTTCGATTGTATTTCATTTTTTTCGTTAATTAACGCAACCTAACTCTCTATTCTTTAATTAGCGTAATTTGACGTCTTTAATGAAAAATAAACTTAGAAATGCATATATACAATTACAACGCTTTACTTTCAGGTGCGATCATACCAGCACTAATGCACCGGATCCCATCAGAACTCCGCAGTTAAGCGTGCTTGGGCGAGAGTAGTACTAGGATGGGTGACCTCCTGGGAAGTCCTTGTGTTGCACCTCTTTTTGCCAAAATTTCGTGTTCTTTGCACCTCTTTTTGCCAAAATTTCGTGTTCTTTTTGTTAATTAGCGTAATTTTACGTCGTTTTTGAAAAATAAACTTCGATTGTATTTCATTTTTTTCGTTAATTAACGCAACCTAACTCTCTATTCTTTAATTAGCGTAATTTGACGTCTTTAATGAAAAATAAACTTAGAAATGCATATATACAATTACAACGCTTTACTTTCAGGTGCGATCATACCAGCACTAATGCACCGGATCCCATCAGAACTCCGCAGTTAAGCGTGCTTGGGCGAGAGTAGTACTAGGATGGGTGACCTCCTGGGAAGTCCTTGTGTTGCACCTCTTTTTGCCAAAATTTCGTGTTCTTTGCACCTCTTTTTGCCAAAATTTCGTGTTCTTTTTGTTAATTAGCGTAATTTTACGTCGTTTTTGAAAAATAAACTTCGATTGTATTTCATTTTTTTCGTTAATTAACGCAACCTAACACTCTATTCTTTAATTAGCGTAATTTGACGTCTTTAATGAAAAATAAACTTAGAAATGCATATATACAATTACAACGCTTTACTTTCAGGTGCGATCATACCAGCACTAATGCACCGGATCCCATCAGAACTCCGCAGTTAAGCGTGCTTGGGCGAGAGTAGTACTAGGATGGGTGACCTCCTGGGAAGTCCTTGTGTTGCACCTCTTTTTGCCAAAATTTCGTGTTCTTTGCACCTCTTTTTGCCAAAATTTCGTGTTCTTTTTGTTAATTAGCGTAATTTTACGTCGTTTTTGAAAAATAAACTTCGATTGTATTTCATTTTTTTCGTTAATTAACGCAACCTAACTCTCTATTCTTTAATTAGCGTAATTTGACGTCTTTAATGAAAAATAAACTTAGAAATGCATATATACAATTACAACGCTTTACTTTCAGGTGCGATCATACCAGCACTAATGCACCGGATCCCATCAGAACTCCGCAGTTAAGCGTGCTTGGGCGAGAGTAGTACTAGGATGGGTGACCTCCTGGGAAGTCCTTGTGTTGCACCTCTTTTTGCCAAAATTTCGTGTTCTTTGCACCTCTTTTTGCCAAAATTTCGTGTTCTTTTTGTTAATTAGCGTAATTTTACGTCGTTTTTGAAAAATAAACTTCGATTGTATTTCATTTTTTTCGTTAATTAACGCAACCTAACTCTCTATTCTTTAATTAGCGTAATTTGACGTCTTTAATGAAAAATAAACTTAGAAATGCATATATACAATTACAACGCTTTACTTTCAGGTGCGATCATACCAGCACTAATGCACCGGATCCCATCAGAACTCCGCAGTTAAGCGTGCTTGGGCGAGAGTAGTACTAGGATGGGTGACCTCCTGGGAAGTCCTTGTGTTGCACCTCTTTTTGCCAAAATTTCGTGTTCTTTGCACCTCTTTTTGCCAAAATTTCGTGTTCTTTTTGTTAATTAGCGTAATTTTACGTCGTTTTTGAAAAATAAACTTCGATTGTATTTCATTTTTTTCGTTAATTAACGCAACCTAACACTCTATTCTTTAATTAGCGTAATTTGACGTCTTTAATGAAAAATAAACTTAGAAATGCATATATACAATTACAACGCTTTACTTTCAGGTGCGATCATACCAGCACTAATGCACCGGATCCCATCAGAACTCCGCAGTTAAGCGTGCTTGGGCGAGAGTAGTACTAGGATGGGTGACCTCCTGGGAAGTCCTTGTGTTGCACCTCTTTTTGCCAAAATTTCGTGTTCTTTGCACCTCTTTTTGCCAAAATTTCGTGTTCTTTTTGTTAATTAGCGTAATTTTACGTCGTTTTTGAAAAATAAACTTCGATTGTATTTCATTTTTTTCGTTAATTAACGCAACCTAACTCTCTATTCTTTAATTAGCGTAATTTGACGTCTTTAATGAAAAATAAACTTAGAAATGCATATATACAATTACAACGCTTTACTTTCAGGTGCGATCATACCAGCACTAATGCACCGAATCCCATCAGAACTCCGCAGTTAAGCGTGCTTGGGCGAGAGTAGTACTAGGATGGGTGACCTCCTGGGAAGTCCTTGTGTTGCACCTCTTTTTGCCAAAATTTCGTGTTCTTTGCACCTCTTTTTGCCAAAATTTCGTGTTCTTTTTGTTAATTAGCGTAATTTTACGTCGTTTTTGAAAAATAAACTTCGATTGTATTTCATTTTTTTCGTTAATTAACGCAACCTAACACTCTATTCTTTAATTAGCGTAATTTGACGTCTTTAATGAAAAATAAACTTAGAAATGCATATATACAATTACAACGCTTTACTTTCAGGTGCGATCATACCAGCACTAATGCACCGGATCCCATCAGAACTCCGCAGTTAAGCGTGCTTGGGCGAGAGTAGTACTAGGATGGGTGACCTCCTGGGAAGTCCTTGTGTTGCACCTCTTTTTGCCAAAATTTCGTGTTCTTTGCACCTCTTTTTGCCAAAATTTCGTGTTCTTTTTGTTAATTAGCGTAATTTTACGTCGTTTTTGAAAAATAAACTTCGATTGTATTTCATTTTTTTCGTTAATTAACGCAACCTAACTCTCTATTCTTTAATTAGCGTAATTTGACGTCTTTAATGAAAAATAAACTTAGAAATGCATATATACAATTACAACGCTTTACTTTCAGGTGCGATCATACCAGCACTAATGCACCGGATCCCATCAGAACTCCGCAGTTAAGCGTGCTTGGGCGAGAGTAGTACTAGGATGGGTGACCTCCTGGGAAGTCCTTGTGTTGCACCTCTTTTTGCCAAAATTTCGTGTTCTTTGCACCTCTTTTTGCCAAAATTTCGTGTTCTTTTTGTTAATTAGCGTAATTTTACGTCGTTTTTGAAAAATAAACTTCGATTGTATTTCATTTTTTTCGTTAATTAACGCAACCTAACTCTCTATTCTTTAATTAGCGTAATTTGACGTCTTTAATGAAAAATAAACTTAGAAATGCATATATACAATTACAACGCTTTACTTTCAGGTGCGATCATACCAGCACTAATGCACCGAATCCCATCAGAACTCCGCAGTTAAGCGTGCTTGGGCGAGAGTAGTACTAGGATGGGTGACCTCCTGGGAAGTCCTTGTGTTGCACCTCTTTTTGCCAAAATTTCGTGTTCTTTGCACCTCTTTTTGCCAAAATTTCGTGTTCTTTTTGTTAATTAGCGTAATTTTACGTCGTTTTTGAAAAATAAACTTCGATTGTATTTCATTTTTTTCGTTAATTAACGCAACCTAACTCTCTATTCTTTAATTAGCGTAATTTGACGTCTTTAATGAAAAATAAACTTAGAAATGCATATATACAATTACAACGCTTTACTTTCAGGTGCGATCATACCAGCACTAATGCACCGGATCCCATCAGAACTCCGCAGTTAAGCGTGCTTGGGCGAGAGTAGTACTAGGATGGGTGACCTCCTGGGAAGTCCTTGTGTTGCACCTCTTTTTGCCAAAATTTCGTGTTCTTTGCACCTCTTTTTGCCAAAATTTCGTGTTCTTTTTGTTAATTAGCGTAATTTTACGTCGTTTTTGAAAATAAACTTCGATTGTATTTCATTTTTTTCGTTAATTAACGCAACCTAACACTCTATTCTTTAATTAGCGTAATTTGACGTCTTTAATGAAAAATAAACTTAGAAATGCATATATACAATTACAACGCTTTACTTTCAGGTGCGATCATACCAGCACTAATG
Organism: Medicago sativa; assembly: GCF_051527215.1. Lineage (NCBI taxonomy): Eukaryota > Viridiplantae > Streptophyta > Magnoliopsida > Fabales > Fabaceae > Medicago > Medicago sativa. Next base: position 31,523,145 of record NC_140752.1, on the reverse strand, counting down.
CACCGGATCCCATCAGAACTCCGCAGTTAAGCGTGCTTGGGCGAGAGTAGTACTAGGATGGGTGACCTCCTGGGAAGTCCTTGTGTTGCACCTCTTTTTGCCAAAATTTCGTGTTCTTTGCACCTCTTTTTGCCAAAATTTCGTGTTCTTTTTGTTAATTAGCGTAATTTTACGTCGTTTTTGAAAAATAAACTTCGATTGTATTTCATTTTTTTCGTTAATTAACGCAACCTAACACTCTATTCTTTAATTAGCGTAATTTGACGTCTTTAATGAAAAATAAACTTAGAAATGCATATATACAATTACAACGCTTTACTTTCAGGTGCGATCATACCAGCACTAATGCACCGGATCCCATCAGAACTCCGCAGTTAAGCGTGCTTGGGCGAGAGTAGTACTAGGATGGGTGACCTCCTGGGAAGTCCTTGTGTTGCACCTCTTTTTGCCAAAATTTCGTGTTCTTTGCACCTCTTTTTGCCAAAATTTCGTGTTCTTTTTGTTAATTAGCGTAATTTTACGTCGTTTTTGAAAAATAAACTTCGATTGTATTTCATTTTTTTCGTTAATTAACGCAACCTAACACTCTATTCTTTAATTAACGTAATTTGACGTCTTTAATGAAAAATAAACTTAGAAATGCATATATACAATTACAACGCTTTACTTTCAGGTGCGATCATACCAGCACTAATGCACCGGATCCCATCAGAACTCCGCAGTTAAGCGTGCTTGGGGGCGAGAGTAGTACTAGGATGGGTGACCTCCTGGGAAGTCCTTGTGTTGCACCTCTTTTTGCCAAAATTTCGTGTTCTTTGCACCTCTTTTTGCCAAAATTTCGTGTTCTTTTTGTTAATTAGCGTAATTTTACGTCGTTTTTGAAAAATAAACTTCGATTGTATTTCATTTTTTTCGTTAATTAACGCAACCTAACTCTCTATTCTTTAATTAGCGTAATTTGACGTCTTTAATGAAAAATAAACTTAGAAATGCATATATACAATTACAACGCTTTACTTTCAGGTGCGATCATACCAGCACTAATGCACCGGATCCCATCAGAACTCCGCAGTTAAGCGTGCTTGGGCGAGAGTAGTACTAGGATGGGTGACCTCCTGGGAAGTCCTTGTGTTGCACCTCTTTTTGCCAAAATTTCGTGTTCTTTGCACCTCTTTTTGCCAAAATTTCGTGTTCTTTTTGTTAATTAGCGTAATTTTACGTCGTTTTTGAAAAATAAACTTCGATTGTATTTCATTTTTTTCGTTAATTAACGCAACCTAACTCTCTATTCTTTAATTAGCGTAATTTGACGTCTTTAATGAAAAATAAACTTAGAAATGCATATATACAATTACAACGCTTTACTTTCAGGTGCGATCATACCAGCACTAATGCACCGGATCCCATCAGAACTCCGCAGTTAAGCGTGCTTGGGCGAGAGTAGTACTAGGATGGGTGACCTCCTGGGAAGTCCTTGTGTTGCACCTCTTTTTGCCAAAATTTCGTGTTCTTTGCACCTCTTTTTGCCAAAATTTCGTGTTCTTTTTGTTAATTAGCGTAATTTTACGTCGTTTTTGAAAAATAAACTTCGATTGTATTTCATTTTTTTCGTTAATTAACGCAACCTAACACTCTATTCTTTAATTAGCGTAATTTGACGTCTTTAATGAAAAATAAACTTAGAAATGCATATATACAATTACAACGCTTTACTTTCAGGTGCGATCATACCAGCACTAATGCACCGGATCCCATCAGAACTCCGCAGTTAAGCGTGCTTGGGCGAGAGTAGTACTAGGATGGGTGACCTCCTGGGAAGTCCTTGTGTTGCACCTCTTTTTGCCAAAATTTCGTGTTCTTTGCACCTCTTTTTGCCAAAATTTCGTGTTCTTTTTGTTAATTAGCGTAATTTTACGTCGTTTTTGAGAAATAAACTTCGATTGTATTTCATTTTTTTCGTTAATTAACGCAACCTAACTCTCTATTCTTTAATTAGCGTAATTTGACGTCTTTAATGAAAAATAAACTTAGAAATGCATATATACAATTACAACGCTTTACTTTCAGGTGCGATCATACCAGCACTAATGCACCGGATCCCATCAGAACTCCGCAGTTAAGCGTGCTTGGGCGAGAGTAGTACTAGGATGGGTGACCTCCTGGGAAGTCCTTGTGTTGCACCTCTTTTTGCCAAAATTTCGTGTTCTTTGCACCTCTTTTTGCCAAAATTTCGTGTTCTTTTTGTTAATTAGCGTAATTTTACGTCGTTTTTGAAAAATAAACTTCGATTGTATTTCATTTTTTTCGTTAATTAACGCAACCTAACTCTCTATTCTTTAATTAGCGTAATTTGACGTCTTTAATGAAAAATAAACTTAGAAATGCATATATACAATTACAACGCTTTACTTTCAGGTGCGATCATACCAGCACTAATGCACCGGATCCCATCAGAACTCCGCAGTTAAGCGTGCTTGGGCGAGAGTAGTACTAGGATGGGTGACCTCCTGGGAAGTCCTTGTGTTGCACCTCTTTTTGCCAAAATTTCGTGTTCTTTGCACCTCTTTTTGCCAAAATTTCGTGTTCTTTTTGTTAATTAGCGTAATTTTACGTCGTTTTTGAAAAATAAACTTCGATTGTATTTCATTTTTTTCGTTAATTAACGCAACCTAACTCTCTATTCTTTAATTAGCGTAATTTGACGTCTTTAATGAAAAATAAACTTAGAAATGCATATATACAATTACAACGCTTTACTTTCAGGTGCGATCATACCAGCACTAATGCACCGGATCCCATCAGAACTCCGCAGTTAAGCGTGCTTGGGCGAGAGTAGTACTAGGATGGGTGACCTCCTGGGAAGTCCTTGTGTTGCACCTCTTTTTGCCAAAATTTCGTGTTCTTTGCACCTCTTTTTGCCAAAATTTCGTGTTCTTTTTGTTAATTAGCGTAATTTTACGTCGTTTTTGAAAAATAAACTTCGATTGTATTTCATTTTTTTCGTTAATTAACGCAACCTAACACTCTATTCTTTAATTAGCGTAATTTGACGTCTTTAATGAAAAATAAACTTAGAAATGCATATATACAATTACAACGCTTTACTTTCAGGTGCGATCATACCAGCACTAATGCACCGGATCCCATCAGAACTCCGCAGTTAAGCGTGCTTGGGCGAGAGTAGTACTAGGATGGGTGACCTCCTGGGAAGTCCTTGTGTTGCACCTCTTTTTGCCAAAATTTCGTGTTCTTTGCACCTCTTTTTGCCAAAATTTCGTGTTCTTTTTGTTAATTAGCGTAATTTTACGTCGTTTTTGAAAAATAAACTTCGATTGTATTTCATTTTTTTCGTTAATTAACGCAACCTAACTCTCTATTCTTTAATTAGCGTAATTTGACGTCTTTAATGAAAAATAAACTTAGAAATGCATATATACAATTACAACGCTTTACTTTCAGGTGCGATCATACCAGCACTAATGCACCGGATCCCATCAGAACTCCGCAGTTAAGCGTGCTTGGGCGAGAGTAGTACTAGGATGGGTGACCTCCTGGGAAGTCCTTGTGTTGCACCTCTTTTTGCCAAAATTTCGTGTTCTTTGCACCTCTTTTTGCCAAAATTTCGTGTTCTTTTTGTTAATTAGCGTAATTTTACGTTGTTTTTGAAAAATAAACTTCGATTGTATTTCATTTTTTTCGTTAATTAACGCAACCTAACACTCTATTCTTTAATTAGCGTAATTTGACGTCTTTAATGAAAAATAAACTTAGAAATGCATATATACAATTACAACGCTTTACTTTCAGGTGCGATCATACCAGCACTAATGCACCGGATCCCATCAGAACTCCGCAGTTAAGCGTGCTTGGGCAAGAGTAGTACTAGGATGGGTGACCTCCTGGGAAGTCCTTGTGTTGCACCTCTTTTTGCCAAAATTTCGTGTTCTTTGCACCTCTTTTTGCCAAAATTTCGTGTTCTTTTTGTTAATTAGCGTAATTTTACGTCGTTTTTGAAAAATAAACTTCGATTGTATTTCATTTTTTTCGTTAATTAACGCAACCTAACTCTCTATTCTTTAATTAGCGTAATTTGACGTCTTTAATGAAAAATAAACTTAGAAATGCATATATACAATTACAACGCTTTACTTTCAGGTGCGATCATACCAGCACTAATGCACCGGATCCCATCAGAACTCCGCAGTTAAGCGTGCTTGGGCGAGAGTAGTACTAGGATGGGTGACCTCCTGGGAAGTCCTTGTGTTGCACCTCTTTTTGCCAAAATTTCGTGTTCTTTGCACCTCTTTTTGCCAAAATTTCGTGTTCTTTTTGTTAATTAGCGTAATTTTACGTCGTTTTTGAAAAATAAACTTCGATTGTATTTCATTTTTTTCGTTAATTAACGCAACCTAACTCTCTATTCTTTAATTAGCGTAATTTGACTTCCTTAATGAAAAATAAACTTAGAAATGCATATATACAATTACAACGCTTTACTTTCAGGTGCGATCATACCAGCACTAATGCACCGGATCCCATCAGAACTCCGCAGTTAAGCGTGCTTGGGCGAGAGTAGTACTAGGATGGGTGACCTCCTGGGAAGTCCTTGTGTTGCACCTCTTTTTGCCAAAATTTCGTGTTCTTTGCACCTCTTTTTGCCAAAATTTCGTGTTCTTTTTGTTAATTAGCGTAATTTTACGTCGTTTTTGAAAAATAAACTTCGATTGTATTTCATTTTTTTCGTTAATTAACGCAACCTAACACTCTATTCTTTAATTAGCGTAATTTGACGTCTTTAATGAAAAATAAACTTAGAAATGCATATATACAATTACAACGCTTTACTTTCAGGTGCGATCATACCAGCACTAATGCACCGGATCCCATCAGAACTCCGCAGTTAAGCGTGCTTGGGCGAGAGTAGTACTAGGATGGGTGACCTCCTGGGAAGTCCTTGTGTTGCACCTCTTTTTGCCAAAATTTCGTGTTCTTTGCACCTCTTTTTGCCAAAATTTCGTGTTCTTTTTGTTAATTAGCGTAATTTTACGTCGTTTTTGAAAAATAAACTTCGATTGTATTTCATTTTTTTCGTTAATTAACGCAACCTAACTCTCTATTCTTTAATTAGCGTAATTTGACGTCTTTAATGAAAAATAAACTTAGAAATGCATATATACAATTACAACGCTTTACTTTCAGGTGCGATCATACCAGCACTAATGCACCGGATCCCATCAGAACTCCGCAGTTAAGCGTGCTTGGGCGAGAGTAGTACTAGGATGGGTGACCTCCTGGGAAGTCCTTGTGTTGCACCTCTTTTTGCCAAAATTTCGTGTTCTTTGCACCTCTTTTTGCCAAAATTTCGTGTTCTTTTTGTTAATTAGCGTAATTTTACGTCGTTTTTGAAAAATAAACTTCGATTGTATTTCATTTTTTTCGTTAATTAACGCAACCTAACTCTCTATTCTTTAATTAGCGTAATTTGACGTCTTTAATGAAAAATAAACTTAGAAATGCATATATACAATTACAACGCTTTACTTTCAGGTGCGATCATACCAGCACTAATGCACCGGATCCCATCAGAACTCCGCAGTTAAGCGTGCTTGGGCGAGAGTAGTACTAGGATGGGTGACCTCCTGGGAAGTCCTTGTGTTGCACCTCTTTTTGCCAAAATTTCGTGTTCTTTGCACCTCTTTTTGCCAAAATTTCGTGTTCTTTTTGTTAATTAGCGTAATTTTACGTCGTTTTTGAAAAATAAACTTCGATTGTATTTCATTTTTTTCGTTAATTAACGCAACCTAACTCTCTATTCTTTAATTAGCGTAATTTGACGTCTTTAATGAAAAATAAACTTAGAAATGCATATATACAATTACAACGCTTTACTTTCAGGTGCGATCATACCAGCACTAATGCACCGGATCCCATCAGAACTCCGCAGTTAAGCGTGCTTGGGGCGAGAGTAGTACTAGGATGGGTGACCTCCTGGGAAGTCCTTGTGTTGCACCTCTTTTTGCCAAAATTTCGTGTTCTTTGCACCTCTTTTTGCCAAAATTTCGTGTTCTTTTTGTTAATTAGCGTAATTTTACGTCGTTTTTGAAAAATAAACTTCGATTGTATTTCATTTTTTTCGTTAATTAACGCAACCTAACTCTCTATTCTTTAATTAGCGTAATTTGACGTCTTTAATGAAAAATAAACTTAGAAATGCATATATACAATTACAACGCTTTACTTTCAGGTGCGATCATACCAGCACTAATGCACCGGATCCCATCAGAACTCCGCAGTTAAGCGTGCTTGGGCGAGAGTAGTACTAGGATGGGTGACCTCCTGGGAAGTCCTTGTGTTGCACCTCTTTTTGCCAAAATTTCGTGTTCTTTGCACCTCTTTTTGCCAAAATTTCGTGTTCTTTTTGTTAATTAGCGTAATTTTACGTCGTTTTTGAAAAATAAACTTCGATTGTATTTCATTTTTTTCGTTAATTAACGCAACCTAACTCTCTATTCTTTAATTAGCGTAATTTGACGTCTTTAATGAAAAATAAACTTAGAAATGCATATATACAATTACAACGCTTTACTTTCAGGTGCGATCATACCAGCACTAATGCACCGGATCCCATCAGAACTCCGCAGTTAAGCGTGCTTGGGCGAGAGTAGTACTAGGATGGGTGACCTCCTGGGAAGTCCTTGTGTTGCACCTCTTTTTGCCAAAATTTCGTGTTCTTTGCACCTCTTTTTGCCAAAATTTCGTGTTCTTTTTGTTAATTAGCGTAATTTTACGTCGTTTTTGAAAAATAAACTTCGATTGTATTTCATTTTTTTCGTTAATTAACGCAACCTAACTCTCTATTCTTTAATTAGCGTAATTTGACGTCTTTAATGAAAAATAAACTTAGAAATGCATATATACAATTACAACGCTTTACTTTCAGGTGCGATCATACCAGCACTAATGCACCGGATCCCATCAGAACTCCGCAGTTAAGCGTGCTTGGGCGAGAGTAGTACTAGGATGGGTGACCTCCTGGGAAGTCCTTGTGTTGCACCTCTTTTTGCCAAAATTTCGTGTTCTTTGCACCTCTTTTTGCCAAAATTTCGTGTTCTTTTTGTTAATTAGCGTAATTTTACGTCGTTTTTGAAAAATAAACTTCGATTGTATTTCATTTTTTTCGTTAATTAACGCAACCTAACTCTCTATTCTTTAATTAGCGTAATTTGACGTCTTTAATGAAAAATAAACTTAGAAATGCATATATACAATTACAACGCTTTACTTTCAGGTGCGATCATACCAGCACTAATGCACCGGATCCCATCAGAACTCCGCAGTTAAGCGTGCTTGGGCGAGAGTAGTACTAGGATGGGTGACCTCCTGGGAAGTCCTTGTGTTGCACCTCTTTTTGCCAAAATTTCGTGTTCTTTGCACCTCTTTTTGCCAAAATTTCGTGTTCTTTTTGTTAATTAGCGTAATTTTACGTCGTTTTTGAAAAATAAACTTCGATTGTATTTCATTTTTTTCGTTAATTAACGCAACCTAACACTCTATTCTTTAATTAGCGTAATTTGACGTCTTTAATGAAAAATAAACTTAGAAATGCATATATACAATTACAACGCTTTACTTTCAGGTGCGATCATACCAGCACTAATGCACCGGATCCCATCAGAACTCCGCAGTTAAGCGTGCTTGGGCGAGAGTAGTACTAGGATGGGTGACCTCCTGGGAAGTCCTTGTGTTGCACCTCTTTTTGCCAAAATTTCGTGTTCTTTGCACCTCTTTTTGCCAAAATTTCGTGTTCTTTTTGTTAATTAGCGTAATTTTACGTCGTTTTTGAAAAATAAACTTCGATTGTATTTCATTTTTTTCGTTAATTAACGCAACCTAACACTCTATTCTTTAATTAGCGTAATTTGACGTCTTTAATGAAAAATAAACTTAGAAATGCATATATACAATTACAACGCTTTACTTTCAGGTGCGATCATACCAGCACTAATGCACCGGATCCCATCAGAACTCCGCAGTTAAGCGTGCTTGGGCGAGAGTAGTACTAGGATGGGTGACCTCCTGGGAAGTCCTTGTGTTGCACCTCTTTTTGCCAAAATTTCGTGTTCTTTGCACCTCTTTTTGCCAAAATTTCGTGTTCTTTTTGTTAATTAGCGTAATTTTACGTCGTTTTTGAAAAATAAACTTCGATTGTATTTCATTTTTTTCGTTAATTAACGCAACCTAACTCTCTATTCTTTAATTAGCGTAATTTGACGTCTTTAATGAAAAATAAACTTAGAAATGCATATATACAATTACAACGCTTTACTTTCAGGTGCGATCATACCAGCACTAATGCACCGGATCCCATCAGAACTCCGCAGTTAAGCGTGCTTGGGCGAGAGTAGTACTAGGATGGGTGACCTCCTGGGAAGTCCTTGTGTTGCACCTCTTTTTGCCAAAATTTCGTGTTCTTTGCACCTCTTTTTGCCAAAATTTCGTGTTCTTTTTGTTAATTAGCGTAATTTTACGTCGTTTTTGAAAAATAAACTTCGATTGTATTTCATTTTTTTCGTTAATTAACGCAACCTAACTCTCTATTCTTTAATTAGCGTAATTTGACGTCTTTAATGAAAAATAAACTTAGAAATGCATATATACAATTACAACGCTTTACTTTCAGGTGCGATCATACCAGCACTAATGCACCGGATCCCATCAGAACTCCGCAGTTAAGCGTGCTTGGGCGAGAGTAGTACTAGGATGGGTGACCTCCTGGGAAGTCCTTGTGTTGCTGCACCTCTTTTTGCCAAAATTTTGTGTTCTTTGCACCTCTTTTTGCCAAAATTTCGTGTTCTTTTTGTTAATTAGCGTAATTTTACGTCGTTTTTGAAAAATAAACTTCGATTGTATTTCATTTTTTTCGTTAATTAACGCAACCTAACACTCTATTCTTTAATTAGCGTAATTTGACGTCTTTAATGAAAAATAAACTTAGAAATGCATATATACAATTACAACGCTTTACTTTCAGGTGCGATCATACCAGCACTAATGCACCGGATCCCATCAGAACTCCGCAGTTAAGCGTGCTTGGGCGAGAGTAGTACTAGGATGGGTGACCTCCTGGGAAGTCCTTGTGTTGCACCTCTTTTTGCCAAAATTTCGTGTTCTTTGCACCTCTTTTTGCCAAAATTTCGTGTTCTTTTTGTTAATTAGCGTAATTTTACGTCGTTTTTGAAAAATAAACTTCGATTGTATTTCATTTTTTTCGTTAATTAACGCAACCTAACTCTCTATTCTTTAATTAGCGTAATTTGACGTCTTTAATGAAAAATAAACTTAGAAATGCATATATACAATTACAACGCTTTACTTTCAGGTGCGATCATACCAGCACTAATGCACCGGATCCCATCAGAACTCCGCAGTTAAGCGTGCTTGGGCGAGAGTAGTACTAGGATGGGTGACCTCCTGGGAAGTCCTTGTGTTGCTGCACCTCTTTTTGCCAAAATTTTGTGTTCTTTGCACCTCTTTTTGCCAAAATTTCGTGTTCTTTTTGTTAATTAGCGTAATTTTACGTCGTTTTTGAAAAATAAACTTCGATTGTATTTCATTTTTTTCGTTAATTAACGCAACCTAACACTCTATTCTTTAATTAGCGTAATTTGACGTCTTTAATGAAAAATAAACTTAGAAATGCATATATACAATTACAACGCTTTACTTTCAGGTGCGATCATACCAGCACTAATGCACCGGATCCCATCAGAACTCCGCAGTTAAGCGTGCTTGGGCGAGAGTAGTACTAGGATGGGTGACCTCCTGGGAAGTCCTTGTGTTGCACCTCTTTTTGCCAAAATTTCGTGTTCTTTGCACCTCTTTTTGCCAAAATTTCGTGTTCTTTTTGTTAATTAGCGTAATTTTACGTCGTTTTTGAAAAATAAACTTCGATTGTATTTCATTTTTTTCGTTAATTAACGCAACCTAACTCTCTATTCTTTAATTAGCGTAATTTGACGTCTTTAATGAAAAATAAACTTAGAAATGCATATATACAATTACAACGCTTTACTTTCAGGTGCGATCATACCAGCACTAATGCACCGGATCCCATCAGAACTCCGCAGTTAAGCGTGCTTGGGCGAGAGTAGTACTAGGATGGGTGACCTCCTGGGAAGTCCTTGTGTTGCACCTCTTTTTGCCAAAATTTCGTGTTCTTTGCACCTCTTTTTGCCAAAATTTCGTGTTCTTTTTGTTAATTAGCGTAATTTTACGTCGTTTTTGAAAAATAAACTTCGATTGTATTTCATTTTTTTCGTTAATTAACGCAACCTAACTCTCTATTCTTTAATTAGCGTAATTTGACGTCTTTAATGAAAAATAAACTTAGAAATGCATATATACAATTACAACGCTTTACTTTCAGGTGCGATCATACCAGCACTAATGCACCGGATCCCATCAGAACTCCGCAGTTAAGCGTGCTTGGGCGAGAGTAGTACTAGGATGGGTGACCTCCTGGGAAGTCCTTGTGTTGCACCTCTTTTTGCCAAAATTTCGTGTTCTTTGCACCTCTTTTTGCCAAAATTTCGTGTTCTTTTTGTTAATTAGCGTAATTTTACGTCGTTTTTGAAAAATAAACTTCGATTGTATTTCATTTTTTTCGTTAATTAACGCAACCTAACTCTCTATTCTTTAATTAGCGTAATTTGACGTCTTTAATGAAAAATAAACTTAGAAATGCATATATACAATTACAACGCTTTACTTTCAGGTGCGATCATACCAGCACTAATGCACCGGATCCCATCAGAACTCCGCAGTTAAGCGTGCTTGGGCGAGAGTAGTACTAGGATGGGTGACCTCCTGGGAAGTCCTTGTGTTGCACCTCTTTTTGCCAAAATTTCGTGTTCTTTGCACCTCTTTTTGCCAAAATTTCGTGTTCTTTTTGTTAATTAGCGTAATTTTACGTCGTTTTTGAAAAATAAACTTCGATTGTATTTCATTTTTTTCGTTAATTAACGCAACCTAACTCTCTATTCTTTAATTAGCGTAATTTGACGTCTTTAATGAAAAATAAACTTAGAAATGCATATATACAATTACAACGCTTTACTTTCAGGTGCGATCATACCAGCACTAATGCACCGGATCCCATCAGAACTCCGCAGTTAAGCGTGCTTGGGCGAGAGTAGTACTAGGATGGGTGACCTCCTGGGAAGTCCTTGTGTTGCACCTCTTTTTGCCAAAATTTCGTGTTCTTTGCACCTCTTTTTGCCAAAATTTCGTGTTCTTTTTGTTAATTAGCGTAATTTTACGTCGTTTTTGAAAAATAAACTTCGATTGTATTTCATTTTTTTCGTTAATTAACGCAACCTAACTCTCTATTCTTTAATTAGCGTAATTTGACGTCTTTAATGAAAAATAAACTTAGAAATGCATATATACAATTACAACGCTTTACTTTCAGGTGCGATCATACCAGCACTAATGCACCGGATCCCATCAGAACTCCGCAGTTAAGCGTGCTTGGGCGAGAGTAGTACTAGGATGGGTGACCTCCTGGGAAGTCCTTGTGTTGCACCTCTTTTTGCCAAAATTTCGTGTTCTTTGCACCTCTTTTTGCCAAAATTTCGTGTTCTTTTTGTTAATTAGCGTAATTTTACGTCGTTTTTGAAAAATAAACTTCGATTGTATTTCATTTTTTTCGTTAATTAACGCAACCTAACTCTCTATTCTTTAATTAGCGTAATTTGACGTCTTTAATGAAAAATAAACTTAGAAATGCATATATACAATTACAACGCTTTACTTTCAGGTGCGATCATACCAGCACTAATGCACCGGATCCCATCAGAACTCCGCAGTTAAGCGTGCTTGGGCGAGAGTAGTACTAGGATGGGTGACCTCCTGGGAAGTCCTTGTGTTGCACCTCTTTTTGCCAAAATTTCGTGTTCTTTGCACCTCTTTTTGCCAAAATTTCGTGTTCTTTTTGTTAATTAGCGTAATTTTACGTCGTTTTTGAAAAATAAACTTCGATTGTATTTCATTTTTTTCGTTAATTAACGCAACCTAACTCTCTATTCTTTAATTAGCGTAATTTGACGTCTTTAATGAAAAATAAACTTAGAAATGCATATATACAATTACAACGCTTTACTTTCAGGTGCGATCATACCAGCACTAATGCACCGGATCCCATCAGAACTCCGCAGTTAAGCGTGCTTGGGCGAGAGTAGTACTAGGATGGGTGACCTCCTGGGAAGTCCTTGTGTTGCACCTCTTTTTGCCAAAATTTCGTGTTCTTTGCACCTCTTTTTGCCAAAATTTCGTGTTCTTTTTGTTAATTAGCGTAATTTTACGTCGTTTTTGAAAAATAAACTTCGATTGTATTTCATTTTTTTCGTTAATTAACGCAACCTAACTCTCTATTCTTTAATTAGCGTAATTTGACGTCTTTAATGAAAAATAAACTTAGAAATGCATATATACAATTACAACGCTTTACTTTCAGGTGCGATCATACCAGCACTAATGCACCGGATCCCATCAGAACTCCGCAGTTAAGCGTGCTTGGGCGAGAGTAGTACTAGGATGGGTGACCTCCTGGGAAGTCCTTGTGTTGCACCTCTTTTTGCCAAAATTTCGTGTTCTTTGCACCTCTTTTTGCCAAAATTTCGTGTTCTTTTTGTTAATTAGCGTAATTTTACGTCGTTTTTGAAAAATAAACTTCGATTGTATTTCATTTTTTTCGTTAATTAACGCAACCTAACACTCTATTCTTTAATTAGCGTAATTTGACGTCTTTAATGAAAAATAAACTTAGAAATGCATATATACAATTACAACGCTTTACTTTCAGGTGCGATCATACCAGCACTAATGCACCGGATCCCATCAGAACTCCGCAGTTAAGCGTGCTTGGGCGAGAGTAGTACTAGGATGGGTGACCTCCTGGGAAGTCCTTGTGTTGCACCTCTTTTTGCCAAAATTTCGTGTTCTTTGCACCTCTTTTTGCCAAAATTTCGTGTTCTTTTTGTTAATTAGCGTAATTTTACGTCGTTTTTGAAAAATAAACTTCGATTGTATTTCATTTTTTTCGTTAATTAACGCAACCTAACTCTCTATTCTTTAATTAGCGTAATTTGACGTCTTTAATGAAAAATAAACTTAGAAATGCATATATACAATTACAACGCTTTACTTTCAGGTGCGATCATACCAGCACTAATGCACCGGATCCCATCAGAACTCCGCAGTTAAGCGTGCTTGGGCGAGAGTAGTACTAGGATGGGTGACCTCCTGGGAAGTCCTTGTGTTGCACCTCTTTTTGCCAAAATTTCGTGTTCTTTGCACCTCTTTTTGCCAAAATTTCGTGTTCTTTTTGTTAATTAGCGTAATTTTACGTCGTTTTTGAAAAATAAACTTCGATTGTATTTCATTTTTTTCGTTAATTAACGCAACCTAACTCTCTATTCTTTAATTAGCGTAATTTGACGTCTTTAATGAAAAATAAACTTAGAAATGCATATATACAATTACAACGCTTTACTTTCAGGTGCGATCATACCAGCACTAATGCACCGGATCCCATCAGAACTCCGCAGTTAAGCGTGCTTGGGCGAGAGTAGTACTAGGATGGGTGACCTCCTGGGAAGTCCTTGTGTTGCACCTCTTTTTGCCAAAATTTCGTGTTCTTTGCACCTCTTTTTGCCAAAATTTCGTGTTCTTTTTGTTAATTAGCGTAATTTTACGTCGTTTTTGAAAAATAAACTTCGATTGTATTTCATTTTTTTCGTTAATTAACGCAACCTAACTCTCTATTCTTTAATTAGCGTAATTTGACGTCTTTAATGAAAAATAAACTTAGAAATGCATATATACAATTACAACGCTTTACTTTCAGGTGCGATCATACCAGCACTAATGCACCGGATCCCATCAGAACTCCGCAGTTAAGCGTGCTTGGGCGAGAGTAGTACTAGGATGGGTGACCTCCTGGGAAGTCCTTGTGTTGCACCTCTTTTTGCCAAAATTTCGTGTTCTTTGCACCTCTTTTTGCCAAAATTTCGTGTTCTTTTTGTTAATTAGCGTAATTTTACGTCGTTTTTGAAAAATAAACTTCGATTGTATTTCATTTTTTTCGTTAATTAACGCAACCTAACTCTCTATTCTTTAATTAGCGTAATTTGACGTCTTTAATGAAAAATAAACTTAGAAATGCATATATACAATTACAACGCTTTACTTTCAGGTGCGATCATACCAGCACTAATGCACCGGATCCCATCAGAACTCCGCAGTTAAGCGTGCTTGGGCGAGAGTAGTACTAGGATGGGTGACCTCCTGGGAAGTCCTTGTGTTGCACCTCTTTTTGCCAAAATTTCGTGTTCTTTGCACCTCTTTTTGCCAAAATTTCGTGTTCTTTTTGTTAATTAGCGTAATTTTACGTCGTTTTTGAAAAATAAACTTCGATTGTATTTCATTTTTTTCGTTAATTAACGCAACCTAACACTCTATTCTTTAATTAGCGTAATTTGACGTCTTTAATGAAAAATAAACTTAGAAATGCATATATACAATTACAACGCTTTACTTTCAGGTGCGATCATACCAGCACTAATGCACCGGATCCCATCAGAACTCCGCAGTTAAGCGTGCTTGGGCGAGAGTAGTACTAGGATGGGTGACCTCCTGGGAAGTCCTTGTGTTGCACCTCTTTTTGCCAAAATTTCGTGTTCTTTGCACCTCTTTTTGCCAAAATTTCGTGTTCTTTTTGTTAATTAGCGTAATTTTACGTCGTTTTTGAAAAATAAACTTCGATTGTATTTCATTTTTTCGTTAATTAACGCAACCTAACTCTCTATTCTTTAATTAGCGTAATTTGACGTCTTTAATGAAAAATAAACTTAGAAATGCATATATACAATTACAACGCTTTACTTTCAGGTGCGATCATACCAGCACTAATGCACCGGATCCCATCAGAACTCCGCAGTTAAGCGTGCTTGGGCGAGAGTAGTACTAGGATGGGTGACCTCCTGGGAAGTCCTTGTGTTGCACCTCTTTTTGCCAAAATTTCGTGTTCTTTGCACCTCTTTTTGCCAAAATTTCGTGTTCTTTTTGTTAATTAGCGTAATTTTACGTCGTTTTTGAAAAATAAACTTCGATTGTATTTCATTTTTTTCGTTAATTAACGCAACCTAACTCTCTATTCTTTAATTAGCGTAATTTGACGTCTTTAATGAAAAATAAACTTAGAAATGCATATATACAATTACAACGCTTTACTTTCAGGTGCGATCATACCAGCACTAATGCACCGGATCCCATCAGAACTCCGCAGTTAAGCGTGCTTGGGCGAGAGTAGTACTAGGATGGGTGACCTCCTGGGAAGTCCTTGTGTTGCACCTCTTTTTGCCAAAATTTCGTGTTCTTTGCACCTCTTTTTGCCAAAATTTCGTGTTCTTTTTGTTAATTAGCGTAATTTTACGTCGTTTTTGAAAAATAAACTTCGATTGTATTTCATTTTTTTCGTTAATTAACGCAACCTAACACTCTATTCTTTAATTAGCGTAATTTGACGTCTTTAATGAAAAATAAACTTAGAAATGCATATATACAATTACAACGCTTTACTTTCAGGTGCGATCATACCAGCACTAATGCACCGGATCCCATCAGAACTCCGCAGTTAAGCGTGCTTGGGCGAGAGTAGTACTAGGATGGGTGACCTCCTGGGAAGTCCTTGTGTTGCACCTCTTTTTGCCAAAATTTCGTGTTCTTTGCACCTCTTTTTGCCAAAATTTCGTGTTCTTTTTGTTAATTAGCGTAATTTTACGTCGTTTTTGAAAAATAAACTTCGATTGTATTTCATTTTTTCGTTAATTAACGCAACCTAACTCTCTATTCTTTAATTAGCGTAATTTGACGTCTTTAATGAAAAATAAACTTAGAAATGCATATATACAATTACAACGCTTTACTTTCAGGTGCGATCATACCAGCACTAATGCACCGGATCCCATCAGAACTCCGCAGTTAAGCGTGCTTGGGCGAGAGTAGTACTAGGATGGGTGACCTCCTGGGAAGTCCTTGTGTTGCACCTCTTTTTGCCAAAATTTCGTGTTCTTTGCACCTCTTTTTGCCAAAATTTCGTGTTCTTTTTGTTAATTAGCGTAATTTTACGTCGTTTTTGAAAAATAAACTTCGATTGTATTTCATTTTTTTCGTTAATTAACGCAACCTAACTCTCTATTCTTTAATTAGCGTAATTTGACGTCTTTAATGAAAAATAAACTTAGAAATGCATATATACAATTACAACGCTTTACTTTCAGGTGCGATCATACCAGCACTAATGCACCGGATCCCATCAGAACTCCGCAGTTAAGCGTGCTTGGGCGAGAGTAGTACTAGGATGGGTGACCTCCTGGGAAGTCCTTGTGTTGCACCTCTTTTTGCCAAAATTTCGTGTTCTTTGCACCTCTTTTTGCCAAAATTTCGTGTTCTTTTTGTTAATTAGCGTAATTTTACGTCGTTTTTGAAAAATAAACTTCGATTGTATTTCATTTTTTTCGTTAATTAACGCAACCTAACTCTCTATTCTTTAATTAGCGTAATTTGACGTCTTTAATGAAAAATAAACTTAGAAATGCATATATACAATTACAACGCTTTACTTTCAGGTGCGATCATACCAGCACTAATGCACCGGATCCCATCAGAACTCCGCAGTTAAGCGTGCTTGGGCGAGAGTAGTACTAGGATGGGTGACCTCCTGGGAAGTCCTTGTGTTGCACCTCTTTTTGCCAAAATTTCGTGTTCTTTGCACCTCTTTTTGCCAAAATTTCGTGTTCTTTTTGTTAATTAGCGTAATTTTACGTCGTTTTTGAAAAATAAACTTCGATTGTATTTCATTTTTTTCGTTAATTAACGCAACCTAACTCTCTATTCTTTAATTAGCGTAATTTGACGTCTTTAATGAAAAATAAACTTAGAAATGCATATATACAATTACAACGCTTTACTTTCAGGTGCGATCATACCAGCACTAATGCACCGGATCCCATCAGAACTCCGCAGTTAAGCGTGCTTGGGCGAGAGTAGTACTAGGATGGGTGACCTCCTGGGAAGTCCTTGTGTTGCACCTCTTTTTGCCAAAATTTCGTGTTCTTTGCACCTCTTTTTGCCAAAATTTCGTGTTCTTTTTGTTAATTAGCGTAATTTTACGTCGTTTTTGAAAAATAAACTTCGATTGTATTTCATTTTTTTCGTTAATTAACGCAACCTAACACTCTATTCTTTAATTAGCGTAATTTGACGTCTTTAATGAAAAATAAACTTAGAAATGCATATATACAATTACAACGCTTTACTTTCAGGTGCGATCATACCAGCACTAATGCACCGGATCCCATCAGAACTCCGCAGTTAAGCGTGCTTGGGCGAGAGTAGTACTAGGATGGGTGACCTCCTGGGAAGTCCTTGTGTTGCACCTCTTTTTGCCAAAATTTCGTGTTCTTTGCACCTCTTTTTGCCAAAATTTCGTGTTCTTTTTGTTAATTAGCGTAATTTTACGTCGTTTTTGAAAAATAAACTTCGATTGTATTTCATTTTTTTCGTTAATTAACGCAACCTAACTCTCTATTCTTTAATTAGCAATATTTGACGTCTTTAATGAAAAATAAACTTAGAAATGCATATATACAATTACAACGCTTTACTTTCAGGTGCGATCATACCAGCACTAATGCACCGGATCCCATCAGAACTCCGCAGTTAAGCGTGCTTGGGCGAGAGTAGTACTAGGATGGGTGACCTCCTGGGAAGTCCTTGTGTTGCACCTCTTTTTGCCAAAATTTCGTGTTCTTTGCACCTCTTTTTGCCAAAATTTCGTGTTCTTTTTGTTAATTAGCGTAATTTTACGTCGTTTTTGAAAAATAAACTTCGATTGTATTTCATTTTTTTCGTTAATTAACGCAACCTAACTCTCTATTCTTTAATTAGCGTAATTTGACGTCTTTAATGAAAAATAAACTTAGAAATGCATATATACAATTACAACGCTTTACTTTCAGGTGCGATCATACCAGCACTAATGCACCGGATCCCATCAGAACTCCGCAGTTAAGCGTGCTTGGGCGAGAGTAGTACTAGGATGGGTGACCTCCTGGGAAGTCCTTGTGTTGCACCTCTTTTTGCCAAAATTTCGTGTTCTTTGCACCTCTTTTTGCCAAAATTTCGTGTTCTTTTTGTTAATTAGCGTAATTTTACGTCGTTTTTGAAAAATAAACTTCGATTGTATTTCATTTTTTTCGTTAATTAACGCAACCTAACTCTCTATTCTTTAATTAGCGTAATTTGACGTCTTTAATGAAAAATAAACTTAGAAATGCATATATACAATTACAACGCTTTACTTTCAGGTGCGATCATACCAGCACTAATGCACCGGATCCCATCAGAACTCCGCAGTTAAGCGTGCTTGGGCGAGAGTAGTACTAGGATGGGTGACCTCCTGGGAAGTCCTTGTGTTGCACCTCTTTTTGCCAAAATTTCGTGTTCTTTGCACCTCTTTTTGCCAAAATTTCGTGTTCTTTTTGTTAATTAGCGTAATTTTACGTCGTTTTTGAAAAATAAACTTCGATTGTATTTCATTTTTTTCGTTAATTAACGCAACCTAACTCTCTATTCTTTAATTAGCGTAATTTGACGTCTTTAATGAAAAATAAACTTAGAAATGCATATATACAATTACAACGCTTTACTTTCAGGTGCGATCATACCAGCACTAATGCACCGGATCCCATCAGAACTCCGCAGTTAAGCGTGCTTGGGCGAGAGTAGTACTAGGATGGGTGACCTCCTGGGAAGTCCTTGTGTTGCACCTCTTTTTGCCAAAATTTCGTGTTCTTTGCACCTCTTTTTGCCAAAATTTCGTGTTCTTTTTGTTAATTAGCGTAATTTTACGTCGTTTTTGAAAAATAAACTTCGATTGTATTTCATTTTTTTCGTTAATTAACGCAACCTAACTCTCTATTCTTTAATTAGCGTAATTTGACGTCTTTAATGAAAAATAAACTTAGAAATGCATATATACAATTACAACGCTTTACTTTCAGGTGCGATCATACCAGCACTAATGCACCGGATCCCATCAGAACTCCGCAGTTAAGCGTGCTTGGGCGAGAGTAGTACTAGGATGGGTGACCTCCTGGGAAGTCCTTGTGTTGCACCTCTTTTTGCCAAAATTTCGTGTTCTTTGCACCTCTTTTTGCCAAAATTTCGTGTTCTTTTTGTTAATTAGCGTAATTTTACGTCGTTTTTGAAAAATAAACTTCGATTGTATTTCATTTTTTTCGTTAATTAACGCAACCTAACACTCTATTCTTTAATTAGCGTAATTTGACGTCTTTAATGAAAAATAAACTTAGAAATGCATATATACAATTACAACGCTTTACTTTCAGGTGCGATCATACCAGCACTAATGCACCGGATCCCATCAGAACTCCGCAGTTAAGCGTGCTTGGGCGAGAGTAGTACTAGGATGGGTGACCTCCTGGGAAGTCCTTGTGTTGCACCTCTTTTTGCCAAAATTTCGTGTTCTTTGCACCTCTTTTTGCCAAAATTTCGTGTTCTTTTTGTTAATTAGCGTAATTTTACGTCGTTTTTGAAAAATAAACTTCGATTGTATTTCATTTTTTTCGTTAATTAACGCAACCTAACTCTCTATTCTTTAATTAGCAATATTTGACGTCTTTAATGAAAAATAAACTTAGAAATGCATATATACAATTACAACGCTTTACTTTCAGGTGCGATCATACCAGCACTAATGCACCGGATCCCATCAGAACTCCGCAGTTAAGCGTGCTTGGGCGAGAGTAGTACTAGGATGGGTGACCTCCTGGGAAGTCCTTGTGTTGCACCTCTTTTTGCCAAAATTTCGTGTTCTTTGCACCTCTTTTTGCCAAAATTTCGTGTTCTTTTTGTTAATTAGCGTAATTTTACGTCGTTTTTGAAAAATAAACTTCGATTGTATTTCATTTTTTTCGTTAATTAACGCAACCTAACTCTCTATTCTTTAATTAGCGTAATTTGACGTCTTTAATGAAAAATAAACTTAGAAATGCATATATACAATTACAACGCTTTACTTTCAGGTGCGATCATACCAGCACTAATGCACCGGATCCCATCAGAACTCCGCAGTTAAGCGTGCTTGGGCGAGAGTAGTACTAGGATGGGTGACCTCCTGGGAAGTCCTTGTGTTGCACCTCTTTTTGCCAAAATTTCGTGTTCTTTGCACCTCTTTTTGCCAAAATTTCGTGTTCTTTTTGTTAATTAGCGTAATTTTACGTCGTTTTTGAAAAATAAACTTCGATTGTATTTCATTTTTTTCGTTAATTAACGCAACCTAACTCTCTATTCTTTAATTAGCGTAATTTGACGTCTTTAATGAAAAATAAACTTAGAAATGCATATATACAATTACAACGCTTTACTTTCAGGTGCGATCATACCAGCACTAATGCACCGGATCCCATCAGAACTCCGCAGTTAAGCGTGCTTGGGCGAGAGTAGTACTAGGATGGGTGACCTCCTGGGAAGTCCTTGTGTTGCACCTCTTTTTGCCAAAATTTCGTGTTCTTTGCACCTCTTTTTGACAAAATTTCGTGTTCTTTTTGTTAATTAGCGTAATTTTACGTCGTTTTTGAAAAATAAACTTCGATTGTATTTCATTTTTTTCGTTAATTAACGCAACCTAACTCTCTATTCTTTAATTAGCGTAATTTGACGTCTTTAATGAAAAATAAACTTAGAAATGCATATATACAATTACAACGCTTTACTTTCAGGTGCGATCATACCAGCACTAATGCACCGGATCCCATCAGAACTCCGCAGTTAAGCGTGCTTGGGCGAGAGTAGTACTAGGATGGGTGACCTCCTGGGAAGTCCTTGTGTTGCACCTCTTTTTGCCAAAATTTCGTGTTCTTTGCACCTCTTTTTGCCAAAATTTCGTGTTCTTTTTGTTAATTAGCATAATTTTACGTCGTTTTTGAAAAATAAACTTCGATTGTATTTCATTTTTTTCGTTAATTAACGCAACCTAACTCTCTATTCTTTAATTAGCGTAATTTGACGTCTTTAATGAAAAATAAACTTAGAAATGCATATATACAATTACAACGCTTTACTTTCAGGTGCGATCATACCAGCACTAATGCACCGGATCCCATCAGAACTCCGCAGTTAAGCGTGCTTGGGCGAGAGTAGTACTAGGATGGGTGACCTCCTGGGAAGTCCTTGTGTTGCACCTCTTTTTGCCAAAATTTCGTGTTCTTTGCACCTCTTTTTGCCAAAATTTCGTGTTCTTTTTGTTAATTAGCGTAATTTTACGTCGTTTTTGAAAAATAAACTTCGATTGTATTTCATTTTTTTCGTTAATTAACGCAACCTAACACTCTATTCTTTAATTAGCGTAATTTGACGTCTTTAATGAAAAATAAACTTAGAAATGCATATATACAATTACAACGCTTTACTTTCAGGTGCGATCATACCAGCACTAATGCACCGGATCCCATCAGAACTCCGCAGTTAAGCGTGCTTGGGCGAGAGTAGTACTAGGATGGGTGACCTCCTGGGAAGTCCTTGTGTTGCACCTCTTTTTGCCAAAATTTCGTGTTCTTTGCACCTCTTTTTGCCAAAATTTCGTGTTCTTTTTGTTAATTAGCGTAATTTTACGTCGTTTTTGAAAAATAAACTTCGATTGTATTTCATTTTTTTCGTTAATTAACGCAACCTAACTCTCTATTCTTTAATTAGCGTAATTTGACGTCTTTAATGAAAAATAAACTTAGAAATGCATATATACAATTACAACGCTTTACTTTCAGGTGCGATCATACCAGCACTAATGCACCGGATCCCATCAGAACTCCGCAGTTAAGCGTGCTTGGGCGAGAGTAGTACTAGGATGGGTGACCTCCTGGGAAGTCCTTGTGTTGCACCTCTTTTTGCCAAAATTTCGTGTTCTTTGCACCTCTTTTTGCCAAAATTTCGTGTTCTTTTTGTTAATTAGCGTAATTTTACGTCGTTTTTGAAAAATAAACTTCGATTGTATTTCATTTTTTTCGTTAATTAACGCAACCTAACTCTCTATTCTTTAATTAGCGTAATTTGACGTCTTTAATGAAAAATAAACTTAGAAATGCATATATACAATTACAACGCTTTACTTTCAGGTGCGATCATACCAGCACTAATGCACCGGATCCCATCAGAACTCCGCAGTTAAGCGTGCTTGGGCGAGAGTAGTACTAGGATGGGTGACCTCCTGGGAAGTCCTTGTGTTGCACCTCTTTTTGCCAAAATTTCGTGTTCTTTGCACCTCTTTTTGCCAAAATTTCGTGTTCTTTTTGTTAATTAGCGTAATTTTACGTCGTTTTTGAAAAATAAACTTCGATTGTATTTCATTTTTTTCGTTAATTAACGCAACCTAACACTCTATTCTTTAATTAGCGTAATTTGACGTCTTTAATGAAAAATAAACTTAGAAATGCATATATACAATTACAACGCTTTACTTTCAGGTGCGATCATACCAGCACTAATGCACCGGATCCCATCAGAACTCCGCAGTTAAGCGTGCTTGGGCGAGAGTAGTACTAGGATGGGTGACCTCCTGGGAAGTCCTTGTGTTGCACCTCTTTTTGCCAAAATTTCGTGTTCTTTGCACCTCTTTTTGCCAAAATTTCGTGTTCTTTTTGTTAATTAGCGTAATTTTACGTCGTTTTTGAAAAATAAACTTCGATTGTATTTCATTTTTTTCGTTAATTAACGCAACCTAACTCTCTATTCTTTAATTAGCGTAATTTGACGTCTTTAATGAAAAATAAACTTAGAAATGCATATATACAATTACAACGCTTTACTTTCAGGTGCGATCATACCAGCACTAATGCACCGGATCCCATCAGAACTCCGCAGTTAAGCGTGCTTGGGCGAGAGTAGTACTGCGAGAGTAGTACTAGGATGGGTGACCTCCTGGGAAGTCCTTGTGTTGCACCTCTTTTTGCCAAAATTTCGTGTTCTTTGCACCTCTTTTTGCCAAAATTTCGTGTTCTTTTTGTTAATTAGCGTAATTTTACGTCGTTTTTGAAAAATAAACTTCGATTGTATTTCATTTTTTTCGTTAATTAACGCAACCTAACTCTCTATTCTTTAATTAGCGTAATTTGACGTCTTTAATGAAAAATAAACTTAGAAATGCATATATACAATTACAACGCTTTACTTTCAGGTGCGATCATACCAGCACTAATGCACCGGATCCCATCAGAACTCCGCAGTTAAGCGTGCTTGGGCGAGAGTAGTACTAGGATGGGTGACCTCCTGGGAAGTCCTTGTGTTGCACCTCTTTTTGCCAAAATTTCGTGTTCTTTGCACCTCTTTTTGCCAAAATTTCGTGTTCTTTTTGTTAATTAGCGTAATTTTACGTCGTTTTTGAAAAATAAACTTCGATTGTATTTCATTTTTTTCGTTAATTAACGCAACCTAACTCTCTATTCTTTAATTAGCGTAATTTGACGTCTTTAATGAAAAATAAACTTAGAAATGCATATATACAATTACAACGCTTTACTTTCAGGTGCGATCATACCAGCACTAATGCACCGGATCCCATCAGAACTCCGCAGTTAAGCGTGCTTGGGCGAGAGTAGTACTAGGATGGGTGACCTCCTGGGAAGTCCTTGTGTTGCACCTCTTTTTGCCAAAATTTCGTGTTCTTTGCACCTCTTTTTGCCAAAATTTCGTGTTCTTTTTGTTAATTAGCGTAATTTTACGTCGTTTTTGAAAAATAAACTTCGATTGTATTTCATTTTTTTCGTTAATTAACGCAACCTAACTCTCTATTCTTTAATTAGCGTAATTTGACGTCTTTAATGAAAAATAAACTTAGAAATGCATATATACAATTACAACGCTTTACTTTCAGGTGCGATCATACCAGCACTAATGCACCGGATCCCATCAGAACTCCGCAGTTAAGCGTGCTTGGGCGAGAGTAGTACTAGGATGGGTGACCTCCTGGGAAGTCCTTGTGTTGCACCTCTTTTTGCCAAAATTTCGTGTTCTTTGCACCTCTTTTTGCCAAAATTTCGTGTTCTTTTTGTTAATTAGCGTAATTTTACGTCGTTTTTGAAAAATAAACTTCGATTGTATTTCATTTTTTTCGTTAATTAACGCAACCTAACTCTCTATTCTTTAATTAGCGTAATTTGACGTCTTTAATGAAAAATAAACTTAGAAATGCATATATACAATTACAACGCTTTACTTTCAGGTGCGATCATACCAGCACTAATGCACCGGATCCCATCAGAACTCCGCAGTTAAGCGTGCTTGGGCGAGAGTAGTACTAGGATGGGTGACCTCCTGGGAAGTCCTTGTGTTGCACCTCTTTTTGCCAAAATTTCGTGTTCTTTGCACCTCTTTTTGCCAAAATTTCGTGTTCTTTTTGTTAATTAGCGTAATTTTACGTCGTTTTTGAAAAATAAACTTCGATTGTATTTCATTTTTTTCGTTAATTAACGCAACCTAACTCTCTATTCTTTAATTAGCGTAATTTGACGTCTTTAATGAAAAATAAACTTAGAAATGCATATATACAATTACAACGCTTTACTTTCAGGTGCGATCATACCAGCACTAATGCACCGGATCCCATCAGAACTCCGCAGTTAAGCGTGCTTGGGCGAGAGTAGTACTAGGATGGGTGACCTCCTGGGAAGTCCTTGTGTTGCACCTCTTTTTGCCAAAATTTCGTGTTCTTTGCACCTCTTTTTGCCAAAATTTCGTGTTCTTTTTGTTAATTAGCGTAATTTTACGTCGTTTTTGAAAAATAAACTTCGATTGTATTTCATTTTTTTCGTTAATTAACGCAACCTAACTCTCTATTCTTTAATTAGCGTAATTTGACGTCTTTAATGAAAAATAAACTTAGAAATGCATATATACAATTACAACGCTTTACTTTCAGGTGCGATCATACCAGCACTAATGCACCGGATCCCATCAGAACTCCGCAGTTAAGCGTGCTTGGGCGAGAGTAGTACTAGGATGGGTGACCTCCTGGGAAGTCCTTGTGTTGCACCTCTTTTTGCCAAAATTTCGTGTTCTTTGCACCTCTTTTTGCCAAAATTTCGTGTTCTTTTTGTTAATTAGCGTAATTTTACGTCGTTTTTGAAAAATAAACTTCGATTGTATTTCATTTTTTTCGTTAATTAACGCAACCTAACTCTCTATTCTTTAATTAGCGTAATTTGACGTCTTTAATGAAAAATAAACTTAGAAATGCATATATACAATTACAACGCTTTACTTTCAGGTGCGATCATACCAGCACTAATGCACCGGATCCCATCAGAACTCCGCAGTTAAGCGTGCTTGGGCGAGAGTAGTACTAGGATGGGTGACCTCCTGGGAAGTCCTTGTGTTGCACCTCTTTTTGCCAAAATTTCGTGTTCTTTGCACCTCTTTTTGCCAAAATTTCGTGTTCTTTTTGTTAATTAGCGTAATTTTACGTCGTTTTTGAAAAATAAACTTCGATTGTATTTCATTTTTTTCGTTAATTAACGCAACCTAACTCTCTATTCTTTAATTAGCGTAATTTGACGTCTTTAATGAAAAATAAACTTAGAAATGCATATATACAATTACAACGCTTTACTTTCAGGTGCGATCATACCAGCACTAATGCACCGGATCCCATCAGAACTCCGCAGTTAAGCGTGCTTGGGCGAGAGTAGTACTAGGATGGGTGACCTCCTGGGAAGTCCTTGTGTTGCACCTCTTTTTGCCAAAATTTCGTGTTCTTTGCACCTCTTTTTGCCAAAATTTCGTGTTCTTTTTGTTAATTAGCGTAATTTTACGTCGTTTTTGAAAAATAAACTTCGATTGTATTTCATTTTTTTCGTTAATTAACGCAACCTAACTCTCTATTCTTTAATTAGCGTAATTTGACGTCTTTAATGAAAAATAAACTTAGAAATGCCTATATACAATTACAACGCTTTACTTTCAGGTGCGATCATACCAGCACTAATGCACCGGATCCCATCAGAACTCCGCAGTTAAGCGTGCTTGGGCGAGAGTAGTACTAGGATGGGTGACCTCCTGGGAAGTCCTTGTGTTGCACCTCTTTTTGCCAAAATTTCGTGTTCTTTGCACCTCTTTTTGCCAAAATTTCGTGTTCTTTTTGTTAATTAGCGTAATTTTACGTCGTTTTTGAAAAATAAACTTCGATTGTATTTCATTTTTTTCGTTAATTAACGCAACCTAACTCTCTATTCTTTAATTAGCGTAATTTGACGTCTTTAATGAAAAATAAACTTAGAAATGCATATATACAATTACAACGCTTTACTTTCAGGTGCGATCATACCAGCACTAATGCACCGGATCCCATCAGAACTCCGCAGTTAAGCGTGCTTGGGCGAGAGTAGTACTAGGATGGGTGACCTCCTGGGAAGTCCTTGTGTTGCACCTCTTTTTGCCAAAATTTCGTGTTCTTTGCACCTCTTTTTGCCAAAATTTCGTGTTCTTTTTGTTAATTAGCGTAATTTTACGTCGTTTTTGAAAAATAAACTTCGATTGTATTTCATTTTTTTCGTTAATTAACGCAACCTAACTCTCTATTCTTTAATTAGCGTAATTTGACGTCTTTAATGAAAAATAAACTTAGAAATGCATATATACAATTACAACGCTTTACTTTCAGGTGCGATCATACCAGCACTAATGCACCGGATCCCATCAGAACTCCGCAGTTAAGCGTGCTTGGGCGAGAGTAGTACTAGGATGGGTGACCTCCTGGGAAGTCCTTGTGTTGCACCTCTTTTTGCCAAAATTTCGTGTTCTTTGCACCTCTTTTTGCCAAAATTTCGTGTTCTTTTTGTTAATTAGCGTAATTTTACGTCGTTTTTGAAAAATAAACTTCGATTGTATTTCATTTTTTTCGTTAATTAACGCAACCTAACTCTCTATTCTTTAATTAGCGTAATTTGACGTCTTTAATGAAAAATAAACTTAGAAATGCATATATACAATTACAACGCTTTACTTTCAGGTGCGATCATACCAGCACTAATGCACCGGATCCCATCAGAACTCCGCAGTTAAGCGTGCTTGGGCGAGAGTAGTACTAGGATGGGTGACCTCCTGGGAAGTCCTTGTGTTGCACCTCTTTTTGCCAAAATTTCGTGTTCTTTGCACCTCTTTTTGCCAAAATTTCGTGTTCTTTTTGTTAATTAGCGTAATTTTACGTCGTTTTTGAAAAATAAACTTCGATTGTATTTCATTTTTTTCGTTAATTAACGCAACCTAACTCTCTATTCTTTAATTAGCGTAATTTGACGTCTTTAATGAAAAATAAACTTAGAAATGCCTATATACAATTACAACGCTTTACTTTCAGGTGCGATCATACCAGCACTAATGCACCGGATCCCATCAGAACTCCGCAGTTAAGCGTGCTTGGGCGAGAGTAGTACTAGGATGGGTGACCTCCTGGGAAGTCCTTGTGTTGCACCTCTTTTTGCCAAAATTTCGTGTTCTTTGCACCTCTTTTTGCCAAAATTTCGTGTTCTTTTTGTTAATTAGCGTAATTTTACGTCGTTTTTGAAAAATAAACTTCGATTGTATTTCATTTTTTTCGTTAATTAACGCAACCTAACTCTCTATTCTTTAATTAGCGTAATTTGACGTCTTTAATGAAAAATAAACTTAGAAATGCATATATACAATTACAACGCTTTACTTTCAGGTGCGATCATACCAGCACTAATGCACCGGATCCCATCAGAACTCCGCAGTTAAGCGTGCTTGGGCGAGAGTAGTACTAGGATGGGTGACCTCCTGGGAAGTCCTTGTGTTGCACCTCTTTTTGCCAAAATTTCGTGTTCTTTGCACCTCTTTTTGCCAAAATTTCGTGTTCTTTTTGTTAATTAGCGTAATTTTACGTCGTTTTTGAAAAATAAACTTCGATTGTATTTCATTTTTTTCGTTAATTAACGCAACCTAACACTCTATTCTTTAATTAGCGTAATTTGACGTCTTTAATGAAAAATAAACTTAGAAATGCATATATACAATTACAACGCTTTACTTTCAGGTGCGATCATACCAGCACTAATGCACCGGATCCCATCAGAACTCCGCAGTTAAGCGTGCTTGGGCGAGAGTAGTACTAGGATGGGTGACCTCCTGGGAAGTCCTTGTGTTGCACCTCTTTTTGCCAAAATTTCGTGTTCTTTGCACCTCTTTTTGCCAAAATTTCGTGTTCTTTTTGTTAATTAGCGTAATTTTACGTCGTTTTTGAAAAATAAACTTCGATTGTATTTCTTTTTTTTCGTTAATTAACGCAACCTAACACTCTATTCTTTAATTAGCGTAATTTGACGTCTTTAATGAAAAATAAACTTAGAAATGCATATATACAATTACAACGCTTTACTTTCAGGTGCGATCATACCAGCACTAATGCACCGGATCCCATCAGAACTCCGCAGTTAAGCGTGCTTGGGCGAGAGTAGTACTAGGATGGGTGACCTCCTGGGAAGTCCTTGTGTTGCACCTCTTTTTGCCAAAATTTCGTGTTCTTTGCACCTCTTTTTGCCAAAATTTCGTGTTCTTTTTGTTAATTAGCGTAATTTTACGTCGTTTTTGAAAAATAAACTTCGATTGTATTTCATTTTTTTCGTTAATTAACGCAACCTAACTCTCTATTCTTTAATTAGCGTAATTTGACGTCTTTAATGAAAAATAAACTTAGAAATGCATATATACAATTACAACGCTTTACTTTCAGGTGCGATCATACCAGCACTAATGCACCGGATCCCATCAGAACTCCGCAGTTAAGCGTGCTTGGGCGAGAGTAGTACTAGGATGGGTGACCTCCTGGGAAGTCCTTGTGTTGCACCTCTTTTTGCCAAAATTTCGTGTTCTTTGCACCTCTTTTTGCCAAAATTTCGTGTTCTTTTTGTTAATTAGCGTAATTTTACGTCGTTTTTGAAAAATAAACTTCGATTGTATTTCATTTTTTTCGTTAATTAACGCAACCTAACTCTCTATTCTTTAATTAGCGTAATTTGACGTCTTTAATGAAAAATAAACTTAGAAATGCATATATACAATTACAACGCTTTACTTTCAGGTGCGATCATACCAGCACTAATGCACCGGATCCCATCAGAACTCCGCAGTTAAGCGTGCTTGGGCGAGAGTAGTACTAGGATGGGTGACCTCCTGGGAAGTCCTTGTGTTGCACCTCTTTTTGCCAAAATTTCGTGTTCTTTGCACCTCTTTTTGCCAAAATTTCGTGTTCTTTTTGTTAATTAGCGTAATTTTACGTCGTTTTTGAAAAATAAACTTCGATTGTATTTCATTTTTTTCGTTAATTAACGCAACCTAACTCTCTATTCTTTAATTAGCGTAATTTGACGTCTTTAATGAAAAATAAACTTAGAAATGCATATATACAATTACAACGCTTTACTTTCAGGTGCGATCATACCAGCACTAATGCACCGGATCCCATCAGAACTCCGCAGTTAAGCGTGCTTGGGCGAGAGTAGTACTAGGATGGGTGACCTCCTGGGAAGTCCTTGTGTTGCACCTCTTTTTGCCAAAATTTCGTGTTCTTTGCACCTCTTTTTGCCAAAATTTCGTGTTCTTTTTGTTAATTAGCGTAATTTTACGTCGTTTTTGAAAAATAAACTTCGATTGTATTTCATTTTTTTCGTTAATTAACGCAACCTAACTCTCTATTCTTTAATTAGCGTAATTTGACGTCTTTAATGAAAAATAAACTTAGAAATGCATATATACAATTACAACGCTTTACTTTCAGGTGCGATCATACCAGCACTAATGCACCGGATCCCATCAGAACTCCGCAGTTAAGCGTGCTTGGGCGAGAGTAGTACTAGGATGGGTGACCTCCTGGGAAGTCCTTGTGTTGCACCTCTTTTTGCCAAAATTTCGTGTTCTTTGCACCTCTTTTTGCCAAAATTTCGTGTTCTTTTTGTTAATTAGCGTAATTTTACGTCGTTTTTGAAAAATAAACTTCGATTGTATTTCATTTTTTTCGTTAATTAACGCAACCTAACTCTCTATTCTTTAATTAGCGTAATTTGACGTCTTTAATGAAAAATAAACTTAGAAATGCATATATACAATTACAACGCTTTACTTTCAGGTGCGATCATACCAGCACTAATGCACCGGATCCCATCAGAACTCCGCAGTTAAGCGTGCTTGGGCGAGAGTAGTACTAGGATGGGTGACCTCCTGGGAAGTCCTTGTGTTGCACCTCTTTTTGCCAAAATTTCGTGTTCTTTGCACCTCTTTTTGCCAAAATTTCGTGTTCTTTTTGTTAATTAGCGTAATTTTACGTCGTTTTTGAAAAATAAACTTCGATTGTATTTCATTTTTTTCGTTAATTAACGCAACCTAACTCTCTATTCTTTAATTAGCGTAATTTGACGTCTTTAATGAAAAATAAACTTAGAAATGCATATATACAATTACAACGCTTTACTTTCAGGTGCGATCATACCAGCACTAATGCACCGGATCCCATCAGAACTCCGCAGTTAAGCGTGCTTGGGCGAGAGTAGTACTAGGATGGGTGACCTCCTGGGAAGTCCTTGTGTTGCACCTCTTTTTGCCAAAATTTCGTGTTCTTTGCACCTCTTTTTGCCAAAATTTCGTGTTCTTTTTGTTAATTAGCGTAATTTTACGTCGTTTTTGAAAAATAAACTTCGATTGTATTTCATTTTTTTCGTTAATTAACGCAACCTAACTCTCTATTCTTTAATTAGCGTAATTTGACGTCTTTAATGAAAAATAAACTTAGAAATGCATATATACAATTACAACGCTTTACTTTCAGGTGCGATCATACCAGCACTAATGCACCGGATCCCATCAGAACTCCGCAGTTAAGCGTGCTTGGGCGAGAGTAGTACTAGGATGGGTGACCTCCTGGGAAGTCCTTGTGTTGCACCTCTTTTTGCCAAAATTTCGTGTTCTTTGCACCTCTTTTTGCCAAAATTTCGTGTTCTTTTTGTTAATTAGCGTAATTTTACGTCGTTTTTGAAAAATAAACTTCGATTGTATTTCATTTTTTTCGTTAATTAACGCAACCTAACTCTCTATTCTTTAATTAGCGTAATTTGACGTCTTTAATGAAAAATAAACTTAGAAATGCCTATATACAATTACAACGCTTTACTTTCAGGTGCGATCATACCAGCACTAATGCACCGGATCCCATCAGAACTCCGCAGTTAAGCGTGCTTGGGCGAGAGTAGTACTAGGATGGGTGACCTCCTGGGAAGTCCTTGTGTTGCACCTCTTTTTGCCAAAATTTCGTGTTCTTTGCACCTCTTTTTGCCAAAATTTCGTGTTCTTTTTGTTAATTAGCGTAATTTTACGTCGTTTTTGAAAAATAAACTTCGATTGTATTTCATTTTTTTCGTTAATTAACGCAACCTAACTCTCTATTCTTTAATTAGCGTAATTTGACGTCTTTAATGAAAAATAAACTTAGAAATGCATATATACAATTACAACGCTTTACTTTCAGGTGCGATCATACCAGCACTAATGCACCGGATCCCATCAGAACTCCGCAGTTAAGCGTGCTTGGGCGAGAGTAGTACTAGGATGGGTGACCTCCTGGGAAGTCCTTGTGTTGCACCTCTTTTTGCCAAAATTTCGTGTTCTTTGCACCTCTTTTTGCCAAAATTTCGTGTTCTTTTTGTTAATTAGCGTAATTTTACGTCGTTTTTGAAAAATAAACTTCGATTGTATTTCATTTTTTTCGTTAATTAACGCAACCTAACACTCTATTCTTTAATTAGCGTAATTTGACGTCTTTAATGAAAAATAAACTTAGAAATGCATATATACAATTACAACGCTTTACTTTCAGGTGCGATCATACCAGCACTAATGCACCGGATCCCATCAGAACTCCGCAGTTAAGCGTGCTTGGGCGAGAGTAGTACTAGGATGGGTGACCTCCTGGGAAGTCCTTGTGTTGCACCTCTTTTTGCCAAAATTTCGTGTTCTTTGCACCTCTTTTTGCCAAAATTTCGTGTTCTTTTTGTTAATTAGCGTAATTTTACGTCGTTTTTGAAAAATAAACTTCGATTGTATTTCTTTTTTTTCGTTAATTAACGCAACCTAACACTCTATTCTTTAATTAGCGTAATTTGACGTCTTTAATGAAAAATAAACTTAGAAATGCATATATACAATTACAACGCTTTACTTTCAGGTGCGATCATACCAGCACTAATGCACCGGATCCCATCAGAACTCCGCAGTTAAGCGTGCTTGGGCGAGAGTAGTACTAGGATGGGTGACCTCCTGGGAAGTCCTTGTGTTGCACCTCTTTTTGCCAAAATTTCGTGTTCTTTGCACCTCTTTTTGCCAAAATTTCGTGTTCTTTTTGTTAATTAGCGTAATTTTACGTCGTTTTTGAAAAATAAACTTCGATTGTATTTCATTTTTTTCGTTAATTAACGCAACCTAACTCTCTATTCTTTAATTAGCGTAATTTGACGTCTTTAATGAAAAATAAACTTAGAAATGCATATATACAATTACAACGCTTTACTTTCAGGTGCGATCATACCAGCACTAATGCACCGGATCCCATCAGAACTCCGCAGTTAAGCGTGCTTGGGCGAGAGTAGTACTAGGATGGGTGACCTCCTGGGAAGTCCTTGTGTTGCACCTCTTTTTGCCAATATTTCGTGTTCTTTGCACCTCTTTTTGCCAAAATTTCGTGTTCTTTTTGTTAATTAGCGTAATTTTACGTCGTTTTTGAAAAATAAACTTCGATTGTATTTCATTTTTTTCGTTAATTAACGCAACCTAACTCTCTATTCTTTAATTAGCGTAATTTGACGTCTTTAATGAAAAATAAACTTAGAAATGCATATATACAATTACAACGCTTTACTTTCAGGTGCGATCATACCAGCACTAATGCACCGGATCCCATCAGAACTCCGCAGTTAAGCGTGCTTGGGCGAGAGTAGTACTAGGATGGGTGACCTCCTGGGAAGTCCTTGTGTTGCACCTCTTTTTGCCAAAATTTCGTGTTCTTTGCACCTCTTTTTGCCAAAATTTCGTGTTCTTTTTGTTAATTAGCGTAATTTTACGTCGTTTTTGAAAAATAAACTTCGATTGTATTTCATTTTTTTCGTTAATTAACGCAACCTAACTCTCTATTCTTTAATTAGCGTAATTTGACGTCTTTAATGAAAAATAAACTTAGAAATGCATATATACAATTACAACGCTTTACTTTCAGGTGCGATCATACCAGCACTAATGCACCGGATCCCATCAGAACTCCGCAGTTAAGCGTGCTTGGGCGAGAGTAGTACTAGGATGGGTGACCTCCTGGGAAGTCCTTGTGTTGCACCTCTTTTTGCCAAAATTTCGTGTTCTTTGCACCTCTTTTTGCCAAAATTTCGTGTTCTTTTTGTTAATTAGCGTAATTTTACGTCGTTTTTGAAAAATAAACTTCGATTGTATTTCATTTTTTTCGTTAATTAACGCAACCTAACTCTCTATTCTTTAATTAGCGTAATTTGACGTCTTTAATGAAAAATAAACTTAGAAATGCATATATACAATTACAACGCTTTACTTTCAGGTGCGATCATACCAGCACTAATGCACCGGATCCCATCAGAACTCCGCAGTTAAGCGTGCTTGGGCGAGAGTAGTACTAGGATGGGTGACCTCCTGGGAAGTCCTTGTGTTGCACCTCTTTTTGCCAAAATTTCGTGTTCTTTGCACCTCTTTTTGCCAAAATTTCGTGTTCTTTTTGTTAATTAGCGTAATTTTACGTCGTTTTTGAAAAATAAACTTCGATTGTATTTCATTTTTTTCGTTAATTAACGCAACCTAACTCTCTATTCTTTAATTAGCGTAATTTGACGTCTTTAATGAAAAATAAACTTAGAAATGCATATATACAATTACAACGCTTTACTTTCAGGTGCGATCATACCAGCACTAATGCACCGGATCCCATCAGAACTCCGCAGTTAAGCGTGCTTGGGCGAGAGTAGTACTAGGATGGGTGACCTCCTGGGAAGTCCTTGTGTTGCACCTCTTTTTGCCAAAATTTCGTGTTCTTTGCACCTCTTTTTGCCAAAATTTCGTGTTCTTTTTGTTAATTAGCGTAATTTTACGTCGTTTTTGAAAAATAAACTTCGATTGTATTTCATTTTTTTCGTTAATTAACGCAACCTAACTCTCTATTCTTTAATTAGCGTAATTTGACGTCTTTAATGAAAAATAAACTTAGAAATGCATATATACAATTACAACGCTTTACTTTCAGGTGCGATCATACCAGCACTAATGCACCGGATCCCATCAGAACTCCGCAGTTAAGCGTGCTTGGGCGAGAGTAGTACTAGGATGGGTGACCTCCTGGGAAGTCCTTGTGTTGCACCTCTTTTTGCCAAAATTTCGTGTTCTTTGCACCTCTTTTTGCCAAAATTTCGTGTTCTTTTTGTTAATTAGCGTAATTTTACGTCGTTTTTGAAAAATAAACTTCGATTGTATTTCATTTTTTTCGTTAATTAACGCAACCTAACTCTCTATTCTTTAATTAGCGTAATTTGACGTCTTTAATGAAAAATAAACTTAGAAATGCATATATACAATTACAACGCTTTACTTTCAGGTGCGATCATACCAGCACTAATGCACCGGATCCCATCAGAACTCCGCAGTTAAGCGTGCTTGGGCGAGAGTAGTACTAGGATGGGTGACCTCCTGGGAAGTCCTTGTGTTGCACCTCTTTTTGCCAAAATTTCGTGTTCTTTGCACCTCTTTTTGCCAAAATTTCGTGTTCTTTTTGTTAATTAGCGTAATTTTACGTCGTTTTTGAAAAATAAACTTCGATTGTATTTCATTTTTTTCGTTAATTAACGCAACCTAACACTCTATTCTTTAATTAGCGTAATTTGACGTCTTTAATGAAAAATAAACTTAGAAATGCATATATACAATTACAACGCTTTACTTTCAGGTGCGATCATACCAGCACTAATGCACCGGATCCCATCAGAACTCCGCAGTTAAGCGTGCTTGGGCGAGAGTAGTACTAGGATGGGTGACCTCCTGGGAAGTCCTTGTGTTGCACCTCTTTTTGCCAAAATTTCGTGTTCTTTGCACCTCTTTTTGCCAAAATTTCGTGTTCTTTTTGTTAATTAGCGTAATTTTACGTCGTTTTTGAAAAATAAACTTCGATTGTATTTCATTTTTTTCGTTAATTAACGCAACCTAACTCTCTATTCTTTAATTAGCGTAATTTGACGTCTTTAATGAAAAATAAACTTAGAAATGCATATATACAATTACAACGCTTTACTTTCAGGTGCGATCATACCAGCACTAATGCACCGGATCCCATCAGAACTCCGCAGTTAAGCGTGCTTGGGCGAGAGTAGTACTAGGATGGGTGACCTCCTGGGAAGTCCTTGTGTTGCACCTCTTTTTGCCAAAATTTCGTGTTCTTTGCACCTCTTTTTGCCAAAATTTCGTGTTCTTTTTGTTAATTAGCGTAATTTTACGTCGTTTTTGAAAAATAAACTTCGATTGTATTTCATTTTTTTCGTTAATTAACGCAACCTAACTCTCTATTCTTTAATTAGCGTAATTTGACGTCTTTAATGAAAAATAAACTTAGAAATGCATATATACAATTACAACGCTTTACTTTCAGGTGCGATCATACCAGCACTAATGCACCGGATCCCATCAGAACTCCGCAGTTAAGCGTGCTTGGGCGAGAGTAGTACTAGGATGGGTGACCTCCTGGGAAGTCCTTGTGTTGCACCTCTTTTTGCCAAAATTTCGTGTTCTTTGCACCTCTTTTTGCCAAAATTTCGTGTTCTTTTTGTTAATTAGCGTAATTTTACGTCGTTTTTGAAAAATAAACTTCGATTGTATTTCATTTTTTTCGTTAATTAACGCAACCTAACTCTCTATTCTTTAATTAGCGTAATTTGACGTCTTTAATGAAAAATAAACTTAGAAATGCCTATATACAATTACAACGCTTTACTTTCAGGTGCGATCATACCAGCACTAATGCACCGGATCCCATCAGAACTCCGCAGTTAAGCGTGCTTGGGCGAGAGTAGTACTAGGATGGGTGACCTCCTGGGAAGTCCTTGTGTTGCACCTCTTTTTGCCAAAATTTCGTGTTCTTTGCACCTCTTTTTGCCAAAATTTCGTGTTCTTTTTGTTAATTAGCGTAATTTTACGTCGTTTTTGAAAAATAAACTTCGATTGTATTTCATTTTTTTCGTTAATTAACGCAACCTAACTCTCTATTCTTTAATTAGCGTAATTTGACGTCTTTAATGAAAAATAAACTTAGAAATGCATATATACAATTACAACGCTTTACTTTCAGGTGCGATCATACCAGCACTAATGCACCGGATCCCATCAGAACTCCGCAGTTAAGCGTGCTTGGGCGAGAGTAGTACTAGGATGGGTGACCTCCTGGGAAGTCCTTGTGTTGCACCTCTTTTTGCCAAAATTTCGTGTTCTTTGCACCTCTTTTTGCCAAAATTTCGTGTTCTTTTTGTTAATTAGCGTAATTTTACGTCGTTTTTGAAAAATAAACTTCGATTGTATTTCATTTTTTTCGTTAATTAACGCAACCTAACACTCTATTCTTTAATTAGCGTAATTTGACGTCTTTAATGAAAAATAAACTTAGAAATGCATATATACAATTACAACGCTTTACTTTCAGGTGCGATCATACCAGCACTAATGCACCGGATCCCATCAGAACTCCGCAGTTAAGCGTGCTTGGGCGAGAGTAGTACTAGGATGGGTGACCTCCTGGGAAGTCCTTGTGTTGCACCTCTTTTTGCCAAAATTTCGTGTTCTTTGCACCTCTTTTTGCCAAAATTTCGTGTTCTTTTTGTTAATTAGCGTAATTTTACGTCGTTTTTGAAAAATAAACTTCGATTGTATTTCATTTTTTTCGTTAATTAACGCAACCTAACTCTCTATTCTTTAATTAGCGTAATTTGACGTCTTTAATGAAAAATAAACTTAGAAATGCATATATACAATTACAACGCTTTACTTTCAGGTGCGATCATACCAGCACTAATGCACCGGATCCCATCAGAACTCCGCAGTTAAGCGTGCTTGGGCGAGAGTAGTACTAGGATGGGTGACCTCCTGGGAAGTCCTTGTGTTGCACCTCTTTTTGCCAAAATTTCGTGTTCTTTGCACCTCTTTTTGCCAAAATTTCGTGTTCTTTTTGTTAATTAGCGTAATTTTACGTCGTTTTTGAAAAATAAACTTCGATTGTATTTCATTTTTTTCGTTAATTAACGCAACCTAACTCTCTATTCTTTAATTAGCGTAATTTGACGTCTTTAATGAAAAATAAACTTAGAAATGCATATATACAATTACAACGCTTTACTTTCAGGTGCGATCATACCAGCACTAATGCACCGGATCCCATCAGAACTCCGCAGTTAAGCGTGCTTGGGCGAGAGTAGTACTAGGATGGGTGACCTCCTGGGAAGTCCTTGTGTTGCACCTCTTTTTGCCAAAATTTCGTGTTCTTTGCACCTCTTTTTGCCAAAATTTCGTGTTCGTTTTGTTAATTAGCGTAATTTTACGTCGTTTTTGAAAAATAAACTTCGATTGTATTTCATTTTTTTCGTTAATTAACGCAACCTAACACTCTATTCTTTAATTAGCGTAATTTGACGTCTTTAATGAAAAATAAACTTAGAAATGCATATATACAATTACAACGCTTTACTTTCAGGTGCGATCATACCAGCACTAATGCACCGGATCCCATCAGAACTCCGCAGTTAAGCGTGCTTGGGCGAGAGTAGTACTAGGATGGGTGACCTCCTGGGAAGTCCTTGTGTTGCACCTCTTTTTGCCAAAATTTCGTGTTCTTTGCACCTCTTTTTGCCAAAATTTCGTGTTCTTTTTGTTAATTAGCGTAATTTTACGTCGTTTTTGAAAAATAAACTTCGATTGTATTTCATTTTTTTCGTTAATTAACGCAACCTAACTCTCTATTCTTTAATTAGCGTAATTTGACGTCTTTAATGAAAAATAAACTTAGAAATGCATATATACAATTACAACGCTTTACTTTCAGGTGCGATCATACCAGCACTAATGCACCGGATCCCATCAGAACTCTGCAGTTAAGCGTGCTTGGGCGAGAGTAGTACTAGGATGGGTGACCTCCTGGGAAGTCCTTGTGTTGCACCTCTTTTTGCCAAAATTTCGTGTTCTTTGCACCTCTTTTTGCCAAAATTTCGTGTTCTTTTTGTTAATTAGCGTAATTTTACGTCGTTTTTGAAAAATAAACTTCGATTGTATTTCATTTTTTTCGTTAATTAACGCAACCTAACTCTCTATTCTTTAATTAGCGTAATTTGACGTCTTTAATGAAAAATAAACTTAGAAATGCATATATACAATTACAACGCTTTACTTTCAGGTGCGATCATACCAGCACTAATGCACCGGATCCCATCAGAACTCCGCAGTTAAGCGTGCTTGGGCGAGAGTAGTACTAGGATGGGTGACCTCCTGGGAAGTCCTTGTGTTGCACCTCTTTTTGCCAAAATTTCGTGTTCTTTGCACCTCTTTTTGCCAAAATTTCGTGTTCTTTTTGTTAATTAGCGTAATTTTACGTCGTTTTTGAAAAATAAACTTCGATTGTATTTCATTTTTTTCGTTAATTAACGCAACCTAACACTCTATTCTTTAATTAGCGTAATTTGACGTCTTTAATGAAAAATAAACTTAGAAATGCATATATACAATTACAACGCTTTACTTTCAGGTGCGATCATACCAGCACTAATGCACCGGATCCCATCAGAACTCCGCAGTTAAGCGTGCTTGGGCGAGAGTAGTACTAGGATGGGTGACCTCCTGGGAAGTCCTTGTGTTGCACCTCTTTTTGCCAAAATTTCGTGTTCTTTGCACCTCTTTTTGCCAAAATTTCGTGTTCTTTGCACCTCTTTTTGCCAAAATTTCGTGTTCTTTTTGTTAATTAGCGTAATTTTACGTCGTTTTTGAAAAATAAACTTCGATTGTATTTCATTTTTTTCGTTAATTAACGCAACCTAACACTCTATTCTTTAATTAGCGTAATTTGACGTCTTTAATGAAAAATAAACTTAGAAATGCATATATACAATTACAACGCTTTACTTTCAGGTGCGATCATACCAGCACTAATGCACCGGATCCCATCAGAACTCCGCAGTTAAGCGTGCTTGGGCGAGAGTAGTACTAGGATGGGTGACCTTCTGGGAAGTCCTTGTGTTGCACCTCTTTTTGCCAAAATTTCGTGTTCTTTGCACCTCTTTTTGCCAAAATTTCGTGTTCTTTTTGTTAATTAGCGTAATTTTACGTCGTTTTTGAAAAATAAACTTCGATTGTATTTCATTTTTTTCGTTAATTAACGCAACCTAACACTCTATTCTTTAATTAGCGTAATTTGACGTCTTTAATGAAAAATAAACTTAGAAATGCATATATACAATTACAACGCTTTACTTTCAGGTGCGATCATACCAGCACTAATGCACCGGATTCCATCAGAACTCCGCAGTTAAGCGTGCTTGGGCGAGAGTAGTACTAGGATGGGTGACCTCCTGGGAAGTCCTTGTGTTGCACCTCTTTTTGCCAAAATTTCGTGTTCTTTGCACCTCTTTTTGCCAAAATTTCGTGTTCTTTTTGTTAATTAGCGTAATTTTACGTCGTTTTTGAAAAATAAACTTCGATTGTATTTCATTTTTTTCGTTAATTAACGCAACCTAACTCTCTATTCTTTAATTAGCGTAATTTGACGTCTTTAATGAAAAATAAACTTAGAAATGCATATATACAATTACAACGCTTTACTTTCAGGTGCGATCATACCAGCACTAATGCACCGGATCCCATCAGAACTCCGCAGTTAAGCGTGCTTGGGCGAGAGTAGTACTAGGATGGGTGACCTCCTGGGAAGTCCTTGTGTTGCACCTCTTTTTGCCAAAATTTCGTGTTCTTTGCACCTCTTTTTGCCAAAATTTCGTGTTCTTTTTGTTAATTAGCGTAATTTTACGTCGTTTTTGAAAAATAAACTTCGATTGTATTTCATTTTTTTCGTTAATTAACGCAACCTAACTCTCTATTCTTTAATTAGCGTAATTTGACGTCTTTAATGAAAAATAAACTTAGAAATGCATATATACAATTACAACGCTTTACTTTCAGGTGCGATCATACCAGCACTAATGCACCGGATCCCATCAGAACTCCGCAGTTAAGCGTGCTTGGGCGAGAGTAGTACTAGGATGGGTGACCTCCTGGGAAGTCCTTGTGTTGCACCACTTTTTGCCAAAATTTCGTGTTCTTTGCACCTCTTTTTGCCAAAATTTCGTGTTCTTTTTGTTAATTAGCGTAATTTTACGTCGTTTTTGAAAAATAAACTTCGATTGTATTTCATTTTTTTCGTTAATTAACGCAACCTAACTCTCTATTCTTTAATTAGCGTAATTTGACGTCTTTAATGAAAAATAAACTTAGAAATGCATATATACAATTACAACGCTTTACTTTCAGGTGCGATCATACCAGCACTAATGCACCGGATCCCATCAGAACTCCGCAGTTAAGCGTGCTTGGGCGAGAGTAGTACTAGGATGGGTGACCTCCTGGGAAGTCCTTGTGTTGCACCTCTTTTTGCCAAAATTTCGTGTTCTTTGCACCTCTTTTTGCCAAAATTTCGTGTTCGTTTTGTTAATTAGCGTAATTTTACGTCGTTTTTGAAAAATAAACTTCGATTGTATTTCATTTTTTTCGTTAATTAACGCAACCTAACACTCTATTCTTTAATTAGCGTAATTTGACGTCTTTAATGAAAAATAAACTTAGAAATGCATATATACAATTACAACGCTTTACTTTCAGGTGCGATCATACCAGCACTAATGCACCGGATCCCATCAGAACTCCGCAGTTAAGCGTGCTTGGGCGAGAGTAGTACTAGGATGGGTGACCTCCTGGGAAGTCCTTGTGTTGCACCTCTTTTTGCCAAAATTTCGTGTTCTTTGCACCTCTTTTTGCCAAAATTTCGTGTTCTTTTTGTTAATTAGCGTAATTTTACGTCGTTTTTGAAAAATAAACTTCGATTGTATTTCATTTTTTTCGTTAATTAACGCAACCTAACTCTCTATTCTTTAATTAGCGTAATTTGACGTCTTTAATGAAAAATAAACTTAGAAATGCATATATACAATTACAACGCTTTACTTTCAGGTGCGATCATACCAGCACTAATGCACCGGATCCCATCAGAACTCTGCAGTTAAGCGTGCTTGGGCGAGAGTAGTACTAGGATGGGTGACCTCCTGGGAAGTCCTTGTGTTGCACCTCTTTTTGCCAAAATTTCGTGTTCTTTGCACCTCTTTTTGCCAAAATTTCGTGTTCTTTTTGTTAATTAGCGTAATTTTACGTCGTTTTTGAAAAATAAACTTCGATTGTATTTCATTTTTTTCGTTAATTAACGCAACCTAACTCTCTATTCTTTAATTAGCGTAATTTGACGTCTTTAATGAAAAATAAACTTAGAAATGCATATATACAATTACAACGCTTTACTTTCAGGTGCGATCATACCAGCACTAATGCACCGGATCCCATCAGAACTCCGCAGTTAAGCGTGCTTGGGCGAGAGTAGTACTAGGATGGGTGACCTCCTGGGAAGTCCTTGTGTTGCACCTCTTTTTGCCAAAATTTCGTGTTCTTTGCACCTCTTTTTGCCAAAATTTCGTGTTCTTTTTGTTAATTAGCGTAATTTTACGTCGTTTTTGAAAAATAAACTTCGATTGTATTTCATTTTTTTCGTTAATTAACGCAACCTAACACTCTATTCTTTAATTAGCGTAATTTGACGTCTTTAATGAAAAATAAACTTAGAAATGCATATATACAATTACAACGCTTTACTTTCAGGTGCGATCATACCAGCACTAATGCACCGGATCCCATCAGAACTCCGCAGTTAAGCGTGCTTGGGCGAGAGTAGTACTAGGATGGGTGACCTCCTGGGAAGTCCTTGTGTTGCACCTCTTTTTGCCAAAATTTCGTGTTCTTTGCACCTCTTTTTGCCAAAATTTCGTGTTCTTTGCACCTCTTTTTGCCAAAATTTCGTGTTCTTTTTGTTAATTAGCGTAATTTTACGTCGTTTTTGAAAAATAAACTTCGATTGTATTTCATTTTTTTCGTTAATTAACGCAACCTAACACTCTATTCTTTAATTAGCGTAATTTGACGTCTTTAATGAAAAATAAACTTAGAAATGCATATATACAATTACAACGCTTTACTTTCAGGTGCGATCATACCAGCACTAATGCACCGGATCCCATCAGAACTCCGCAGTTAAGCGTGCTTGGGCGAGAGTAGTACTAGGATGGGTGACCTTCTGGGAAGTCCTTGTGTTGCACCTCTTTTTGCCAAAATTTCGTGTTCTTTGCACCTCTTTTTGCCAAAATTTCGTGTTCTTTTTGTTAATTAGCGTAATTTTACGTCGTTTTTGAAAAATAAACTTCGATTGTATTTCATTTTTTTCGTTAATTAACGCAACCTAACACTCTATTCTTTAATTAGCGTAATTTGACGTCTTTAATGAAAAATAAACTTAGAAATGCATATATACAATTACAACGCTTTACTTTCAGGTGCGATCATACCAGCACTAATGCACCGGATTCCATCAGAACTCCGCAGTTAAGCGTGCTTGGGCGAGAGTAGTACTAGGATGGGTGACCTCCTGGGAAGTCCTTGTGTTGCACCTCTTTTTGCCAAAATTTCGTGTTCTTTGCACCTCTTTTTGCCAAAATTTCGTGTTCTTTTTGTTAATTAGCGTAATTTTACGTCGTTTTTGAAAAATAAACTTCGATTGTATTTCATTTTTTTCGTTAATTAACGCAACCTAACTCTCTATTCTTTAATTAGCGTAATTTGACGTCTTTAATGAAAAATAAACTTAGAAATGCATATATACAATTACAACGCTTTACTTTCAGGTGCGATCATACCAGCACTAATGCACCGGATCCCATCAGAACTCCGCAGTTAAGCGTGCTTGGGCGAGAGTAGTACTAGGATGGGTGACCTCCTGGGAAGTCCTTGTGTTGCACCTCTTTTTGCCAAAATTTCGTGTTCTTTGCACCTCTTTTTGCCAAAATTTCGTGTTCTTTTTGTTAATTAGCGTAATTTTACGTCGTTTTTGAAAAATAAACTTCGATTGTATTTCATTTTTTCGTTAATTAACGCAACCTAACTCTCTATTCTTTAATTAGCGTAATTTGACGTCTTTAATGAAAAATAAACTTAGAAATGCATATATACAATTACAACGCTTTACTTTCAGGTGCGATCATACCAGCACTAATGCACCGGATCCCATCAGAACTCCGCAGTTAAGCGTGCTTGGGCGAGAGTAGTACTAGGATGGGTGACCTCCTGGGAAGTCCTTGTGTTGCACCTCTTTTTGCCAAAATTTCGTGTTCTTTGCACCTCTTTTTGCCAAAATTTCGTGTTCTTTTTGTTAATTAGCGTAATTTTACGTCGTTTTTGAAAAATAAACTTCGATTGTATTTCATTTTTTTCGTTAATTAACGCAACCTAACACTCTATTCTTTAATTAGCGTAATTTGACGTCTTTAATGAAAAATAAACTTAGAAATGCATATATACAATTACAACGCTTTACTTTCAGGTGCGATCATACCAGCACTAATGCACCGGATCCCATCAGAACTCCGCAGTTAAGCGTGCTTGGGCGAGAGTAGTACTAGGATGGGTGACCTCCTGGGAAGTCCTTGTGTTGCACCTCTTTTTGCCAAAATTTCGTGTTCTTTGCACCTCTTTTTGCCAAAATTTCGTGTTCTTTTTGTTAATTAGCGTAATTTTACGTCGTTTTTGAAAAATAAACTTCGATTGTATTTCATTTTTTTCGTTAATTAACGCAACCTAACTCTCTATTCTTTAATTAGCGTAATTTGACGTCTTTAATGAAAAATAAACTTAGAAATGCATATATACAATTACAACGCTTTACTTTCAGGTGCGATCATACCAGCACTAATGCACCGGATCCCATCAGAACTCTGCAGTTAAGCGTGCTTGGGCGAGAGTAGTACTAGGATGGGTGACCTCCTGGGAAGTCCTTGTGTTGCACCTCTTTTTGCCAAAATTTCGTGTTCTTTGCACCTCTTTTTGCCAAAATTTCGTGTTCTTTTTGTTAATTAGCGTAATTTTACGTCGTTTTTGAAAAATAAACTTCGATTGTATTTCATTTTTTTCGTTAATTAACGCAACCTAACTCTCTATTCTTTAATTAGCGTAATTTGACGTCTTTAATGAAAAATAAACTTAGAAATGCATATATACAATTACAACGCTTTACTTTCAGGTGCGATCATACCAGCACTAATGCACCGGATCCCATCAGAACTCCGCAGTTAAGCGTGCTTGGGCGAGAGTAGTACTAGGATGGGTGACCTCCTGGGAAGTC
The DNA here is from genome assembly GCF_051527215.1 of Medicago sativa. Taxonomy (NCBI): domain Eukaryota; kingdom Viridiplantae; phylum Streptophyta; class Magnoliopsida; order Fabales; family Fabaceae; genus Medicago; species Medicago sativa. The sequence continues at coordinate 31,478,438 of NC_140752.1, read as the reverse complement.
CTTGTGTTGCACCTCTTTTTGCCAAAATTTCGTGTTCTTTGCACCTCTTTTTGCCAAAATTTCGTGTTCTTTTTGTTAATTAGCGTAATTTTACGTCGTTTTTGAAAAATAAACTTCGATTGTATTTCATTTTTTTCGTTAATTAACGCAACCTAACACTCTATTCTTTAATTAGCGTAATTTGACGTCTTTAATGAAAAATAAACTTAGAAATGCATATATACAATTACAACGCTTTACTTTCAGGTGCGATCATACCAGCACTAATGCACCGGATCCCATCAGAACTCCGCAGTTAAGCGTGCTTGGGCGAGAGTAGTACTAGGATGGGTGACCTCCTGGGAAGTCCTTGTGTTGCACCTCTTTTTGCCAAAATTTCGTGTTCTTTGCACCTCTTTTTGCCAAAATTTCGTGTTCTTTGCACCTCTTTTTGCCAAAATTTCGTGTTCTTTTTGTTAATTAGCGTAATTTTACGTCGTTTTTGAAAAATAAACTTCGATTGTATTTCATTTTTTTCGTTAATTAACGCAACCTAACACTCTATTCTTTAATTAGCGTAATTTGACGTCTTTAATGAAAAATAAACTTAGAAATGCATATATACAATTACAACGCTTTACTTTCAGGTGCGATCATACCAGCACTAATGCACCGGATCCCATCAGAACTCCGCAGTTAAGCGTGCTTGGGCGAGAGTAGTACTAGGATGGGTGACCTTCTGGGAAGTCCTTGTGTTGCACCTCTTTTTGCCAAAATTTCGTGTTCTTTGCACCTCTTTTTGCCAAAATTTCGTGTTCTTTTTGTTAATTAGCGTAATTTTACGTCGTTTTTGAAAAATAAACTTCGATTGTATTTCATTTTTTTCGTTAATTAACGCAACCTAACACTCTATTCTTTAATTAGCGTAATTTGACGTCTTTAATGAAAAATAAACTTAGAAATGCATATATACAATTACAACGCTTTACTTTCAGGTGCGATCATACCAGCACTAATGCACCGGATTCCATCAGAACTCCGCAGTTAAGCGTGCTTGGGCGAGAGTAGTACTAGGATGGGTGACCTCCTGGGAAGTCCTTGTGTTGCACCTCTTTTTGCCAAAATTTCGTGTTCTTTGCACCTCTTTTTGCCAAAATTTCGTGTTCTTTTTGTTAATTAGCGTAATTTTACGTCGTTTTTGAAAAATAAACTTCGATTGTATTTCATTTTTTTCGTTAATTAACGCAACCTAACTCTCTATTCTTTAATTAGCGTAATTTGACGTCTTTAATGAAAAATAAACTTAGAAATGCATATATACAATTACAACGCTTTACTTTCAGGTGCGATCATACCAGCACTAATGCACCGGATCCCATCAGAACTCCGCAGTTAAGCGTGCTTGGGCGAGAGTAGTACTAGGATGGGTGACCTCCTGGGAAGTCCTTGTGTTGCACCTCTTTTTGCCAAAATTTCGTGTTCTTTGCACCTCTTTTTGCCAAAATTTCGTGTTCTTTTTGTTAATTAGCGTAATTTTACGTCGTTTTTGAAAAATAAACTTCGATTGTATTTCATTTTTTCGTTAATTAACGCAACCTAACTCTCTATTCTTTAATTAGCGTAATTTGACGTCTTTAATGAAAAATAAACTTAGAAATGCATATATACAATTACAACGCTTTACTTTCAGGTGCGATCATACCAGCACTAATGCACCGGATCCCATCAGAACTCCGCAGTTAAGCGTGCTTGGGCGAGAGTAGTACTAGGATGGGTGACCTCCTGGGAAGTCCTTGTGTTGCACCTCTTTTTGCCAAAATTTCGTGTTCTTTGCACCTCTTTTTGCCAAAATTTCGTGTTCTTTTTGTTAATTAGCGTAATTTTACGTCGTTTTTGAAAAATAAACTTCGATTGTATTTCATTTTTTTCGTTAATTAACGCAACCTAACACTCTATTCTTTAATTAGCGTAATTTGACGTCTTTAATGAAAAATAAACTTAGAAATGCATATATACAATTACAACGCTTTACTTTCAGGTGCGATCATACCAGCACTAATGCACCGGATCCCATCAGAACTCCGCAGTTAAGCGTGCTTGGGCGAGAGTAGTACTAGGATGGGTGACCTCCTGGGAAGTCCTTGTGTTGCACCTCTTTTTGCCAAAATTTCGTGTTCTTTGCACCTCTTTTTGCCAAAATTTCGTGTTCTTTTTGTTAATTAGCGTAATTTTACGTCGTTTTTGAAAAATAAACTTCGATTGTATTTCATTTTTTTCGTTAATTAACGCAACCTAACTCTCTATTCTTTAATTAGCGTAATTTGACGTCTTTAATGAAAAATAAACTTAGAAATGCATATATACAATTACAACGCTTTACTTTCAGGTGCGATCATACCAGCACTAATGCACCGGATCCCATCAGAACTCCGCAGTTAAGCGTGCTTGGGCGAGAGTAGTACTAGGATGGGTGACCTCCTGGGAAGTCCTTGTGTTGCACCTCTTTTTGCCAAAATTTCGTGTTCTTTGCACCTCTTTTTGCCAAAATTTCGTGTTCTTTTTGTTAATTAGCGTAATTTTACGTCGTTTTTGAAAAATAAACTTCGATTGTATTTCATTTTTTTCGTTAATTAACGCAACCTAACTCTCTTCTTTAATTAGCGTAATTTGACGTCTTTAATGAAAAATAAACTTAGAAATGCATATATACAATTACAACGCTTTACTTTCAGGTGCGATCATACCAGCACTAATGCACCGGATCCCATCAGAACTCCGCAGTTAAGCGTGCTTGGGCGAGAGTAGTACTAGGATGGGTGACCTCCTGGGAAGTCCTTGTGTTGCACCTCTTTTTGCCAAAATTTCGTGTTCTTTGCACCTCTTTTTGCCAAAATTTCGTGTTCTTTTTGTTAATTAGCGTAATTTTACGTCGTTTTTGAAAAATAAACTTCGATTGTATTTCATTTTTTTCGTTAATTAACGCAACCTAACTCTCTATTCTTTAATTAGCGTAATTTGACGTCTTTAATGAAAAATAAACTTAGAAATGCATATATACAATTACAACGCTTTACTTTCAGGTGCGATCATACCAGCACTAATGCACCGGATCCCATCAGAACTCCGCAGTTAAGCGTGCTTGGGCGAGAGTAGTACTAGGATGGGTGACCTCCTGGGAAGTCCTTGTGTTGCACCTCTTTTTGCCAAAATTTCGTGTTCTTTGCACCTCTTTTTGCCAAAATTTCGTGTTCTTTTTGTTAATTAGCGTAATTTTACGTCGTTTTTGAAAAATAAACTTCGATTGTATTTCATTTTTTTCGTTAATTAACGCAACCTAACTCTCTATTCTTTAATTAGCGTAATTTGACGTCTTTAATGAAAAATAAACTTAGAAATGCATATATACAATTACAACGCTTTACTTTCAGGTGCGATCATACCAGCACTAATGCACCGGATCCCATCAGAACTCCGCAGTTAAGCGTGCTTGGGCGAGAGTAGTACTAGGATGGGTGACCTCCTGGGAAGTCCTTGTGTTGCACCTCTTTTTGCCAAAATTTCGTGTTCTTTGCACCTCTTTTTGCCAAAATTTCGTGTTCTTTTTGTTAATTAGCGTAATTTTACGTCGTTTTTGAAAAATAAACTTCGATTGTATTTCATTTTTTTCGTTAATTAACGCAACCTAACACTCTATTCTTTAATTAGCGTAATTTGACGTCTTTAATGAAAAATAAACTTAGAAATGCATATATACAATTACAACGCTTTACTTTCAGGTGCGATCATACCAGCACTAATGCACCGGATCCCATCAGAACTCCGCAGTTAAGCGTGCTTGGGCGAGAGTAGTACTAGGATGGGTGACCTCCTGGGAAGTCCTTGTGTTGCACCTCTTTTTGCCAAAATTTCGTGTTCTTTGCACCTCTTTTTGCCAAAATTTCGTGTTCTTTGCACCTCTTTTTGCCAAAATTTCGTGTTCTTTTTGTTAATTAGCGTAATTTTACGTCGTTTTTGAAAAATAAACTTCGATTGTATTTCATTTTTTTCGTTAATTAACGCAACCTAACTCTCTATTCTTTAATTAGCGTAATTTGACGTCTTTAATGAAAAATAAACTTAGAAATGCATATATACAATTACAACGCTTTACTTTCAGGTGCGATCATACCAGCACTAATGCACCGGATCCCATCAGAACTCCGCAGTTAAGCGTGCTTGGGCGAGAGTAGTACTAGGATGGGTGACCTCCTGGGAAGTCCTTGTGTTGCACCTCTTTTTGCCAAAATTTCGTGTTCTTTGCACCTCTTTTTGCCAAAATTTCGTGTTCTTTTTGTTAATTAGCGTAATTTTACGTCGTTTTTGAAAAATAAACTTCGATTGTATTTCATTTTTTTCGTTAATTAACGCAACCTAACTCTCTATTCTTTAATTAGCGTAATTTGACGTCTTTAATGAAAAATAAACTTAGAAATGCATATATACAATTACAACGCTTTACTTTCAGGTGCGATCATACCAGCACTAATGCACCGGATCCCATCAGAACTCCGCAGTTAAGCGTGCTTGGGCGAGAGTAGTACTAGGATGGGTGACCTCCTGGGAAGTCCTTGTGTTGCACCTCTTTTTGCCAAAATTTCGTGTTCTTTGCACCTCTTTTTGCCAAAATTTCGTGTTCTTTTTGTTAATTAGCGTAATTTTACGTCGTTTTTGAAAAATAAACTTCGATTGTATTTCATTTTTTTCGTTAATTAACGCAACCTAACACTCTATTCTTTAATTAGCGTAATTTGACGTCTTTAATGAAAAATAAACTTAGAAATGCATATATACAATTACAACGCTTTACTTTCAGGTGCGATTATACCAGCACTAATGCACCGGATCCCATCAGAACTCCGCAGTTAAGCGTGCTTGGGCGAGAGTAGTACTAGGATGGGTGACCTCCTGGGAAGTCCTTGTGTTGCACCTCTTTTTGCCAAAATTTCGTGTTCTTTGCACCTCTTTTTGCCAAAATTTCGTGTTCTTTTTGTTAATTAGCGTAATTTTACGTCGTTTTTGAAAAATAAACTTCGATTGTATTTCATTTTTTTCGTTAATTAACGCAACCTAACACTCTATTCTTTAATTAGCGTAATTTGACGTCTTTAATGAAAAATAAACTTAGAAATGCATATATACAATTACAACGCTTTACTTTCAGGTGCGATCATACCAGCACTAATGCACCGGATCCCATCAGAACTCCGCAGTTAAGCGTGCTTGGGCGAGAGTAGTACTAGGATGGGTGACCTCCTGGGAAGTCCTTGTGTTGCACCTCTTTTTGCCAAAATTTCGTGTTCTTTGCACCTCTTTTTGCCAAAATTTCGTGTTCTTTTTGTTAATTAGCGTAATTTTACGTCGTTTTTGAAAAATAAACTTCGATTGTATTTCATTTTTTTCGTTAATTAACGCAACCTAACTCTCTATTCTTTAATTAGCGTAATTTGACGTCTTTAATGAAAAATAAACTTAGAAATGCATATATACAATTACAACGCTTTACTTTCAGGTGCGATCATACCAGCACTAATGCACCGGATCCCATCAGAACTCCGCAGTTAAGCGTGCTTGGGCGAGAGTAGTACTAGGATGGGTGACCTCCTGGGAAGTCCTTGTGTTGCACCTCTTTTTGCCAAAATTTCGTGTTCTTTTTGTTAATTAGCGTAATTTTACGTCGTTTTTGAAAAATAAACTTCGATTGTATTTCATTTTTTTCGTTAATTAACGCAACCTAACTCTCTATTCTTTAATTAGCGTAATTTGACGTCTTTAATGAAAAATAAACTTAGAAATGCATATATACAATTACAACGCTTTACTTTCAGGTGCGATCATACCAGCACTAATGCACCGGATCCCATCAGAACTCCGCAGTTAAGCGTGCTTGGGCGAGAGTAGTACTAGGATGGGTGACCTCCTGGGAAGTCCTTGTGTTGCACCTCTTTTTGCCAAAATTTCGTGTTCTTTGCACCTCTTTTTGCCAAAATTTCGTGTTCTTTTTGTTAATTAGCGTAATTTTACGTCGTTTTTGAAAAATAAACTTCGATTGTATTTCATTTTTTTCGTTAATTAACGCAACCTAACTCTCTATTCTTTAATTAGCGTAATTTGACGTCTTTAATGAAAAATAAACTTAGAAATGCATATATACAATTACAACGCTTTACTTTCAGGTGCGATCATACCAGCACTAATGCACCGGATCCCATCAGAACTCCGCAGTTAAGCGTGCTTGGGCGAGAGTAGTACTAGGATGGGTGACCTTCTGGGAAGTCCTTGTGTTGCACCTCTTTTTGCCAAAATTTCGTGTTCTTTGCACCTCTTTTTGCCAAAATTTCGTGTTCTTTGCACCTCTTTTTGCCAAAATTTCGTGTTCTTTTTGTTAATTAGCGTAATTTTACGTCGTTTTTGAAAAATAAACTTCGATTGTATTTCATTTTTTTCGTTAATTAACGCAACCTAACTCTCTATTCTTTAATTAGCGTAATTTGACGTCTTTAATGAAAAATAAACTTAGAAATGCATATATACAATTACAACGCTTTACTTTCAGGTGCGATCATACCAGCACTAATGCACCGGATCCCATCAGAACTCCGCAGTTAAGCGTGCTTGGGCGAGAGTAGTACTAGGATGGGTGACCTCCTGGGAAGTCCTTGTGTTGCACCTCTTTTTGCCAAAATTTCGTGTTCTTTGCACCTCTTTTTGCCAAAATTTCGTGTTCTTTTTGTTAATTAGCGTAATTTTACGTCGTTTTTGAAAAATAAACTTCGATTGTATTTCATTTTTTTCGTTAATTAACGCAACCTAACACTCTATTCTTTAATTAGCGTAATTTGACGTCTTTAATGAAAAATAAACTTAGAAATGCATATATACAATTACAACGCTTTACTTTCAGGTGCGATCATACCAGCACTAATGCACCGGATCCCATCAGAACTCCGCAGTTAAGCGTGCTTGGGCGAGAGTAGTACTAGGATGGGTGACCTCCTGGGAAGTCCTTGTGTTGCACCTCTTTTTGCCAAAATTTCGTGTTCTTTGCACCTCTTTTTGCCAAAATTTCGTGTTCTTTGCACCTCTTTTTGCCAAAATTTCGTGTTCTTTTTGTTAATTAGCGTAATTTTACGTCGTTTTTGAAAAATAAACTTCGATTGTATTTCATTTTTTTCGTTAATTAACGCAACCTAACACTCTATTCTTTAATTAGCGTAATTTGACGTCTTTAATGAAAAATAAACTTAGAAATGCATATATACAATTACAACGCTTTACTTTCAGGTGCGATCATACCAGCACTAATGCACCGGATCCCATCAGAACTCCGCAGTTAAGCGTGCTTGGGCGAGAGTAGTACTAGGATGGGTGACCTCCTGGGAAGTCCTTGTGTTGCACCTCTTTTTGCCAAAATTTCGTGTTCTTTGCACCTCTTTTTGCCAAAATTTCGTGTTCTTTTTGTTAATTAGCGTAATTTTACGTCGTTTTTGAAAAATAAACTTCGATTGTATTTCATTTTTTTCGTTAATTAACGCAACCTAACACTCTATTCTTTACTTAGCGTAATTTGACGTCTTTAATGAAAAATAAACTTAGAAATGCATATATACAATTACAACGCTTTACTTTCAGGTGCGATCATACCAGCACTAATGCACCGGATCCCATCAGAACTCCGCAGTTAAGCGTGCTTGGGCGAGAGTAGTACTAGGATGGGTGACCTCCTGGGAAGTCCTTGTGTTGCACCTCTTTTTGCCAAAATTTCGTGTTCTTTGCACCTCTTTTTGCCAAAATTTCGTGTTCTTTTTGTTAATTAGCGTAATTTTACGTCGTTTTTGAAAAATAAACTTCGATTGTATTTCATTTTTTCGTTAATTAACGCAACCTAACTCTCTATTCTTTAATTAGCGTAATTTGACGTCTTTAATGAAAAATAAACTTAGAAATGCATATATACAATTACAACGCTTTACTTTCAGGTGCGATCATACCAGCACTAATGCACCGGATCCCATCAGAACTCCGCAGTTAAGCGTGCTTGGGCGAGAGTAGTACTAGGATGGGTGACCTCCTGGGAAGTCCTTGTGTTGCACCTCTTTTTGCCAAAATTTCGTGTTCTTTGCACCTCTTTTTGCCAAAATTTCGTGTTCTTTTTGTTAATTAGCGTAATTTTACGTCGTTTTTGAAAAATAAACTTCGATTGTATTTCATTTTTTTCGTTAATTAACGCAACCTAACACTCTATTCTTTAATTAGCGTAATTTGACGTCTTTAATGAAAAATAAACTTAGAAATGCATATATACAATTACAACGCTTTACTTTCAGGTGCGATCATACCAGCACTAATGCACCGGATCCCATCAGAACTCCGCAGTTAAGCGTGCTTGGGCGAGAGTAGTACTAGGATGGGTGACCTCCTGGGAAGTCCTTGTGTTGCACCTCTTTTTGCCAAAATTTCGTGTTCTTTGCACCTCTTTTTGCCAAAATTTCGTGTTCTTTTTGTTAATTAGCGTAATTTTACGTCGTTTTTGAAAAATAAACTTCGATTGTATTTCATTTTTTTCGTTAATTAACGCAACCTAACTCTCTATTCTTTAATTAGCGTAATTTGACGTCTTTAATGAAAAATAAACTTAGAAATGCATATATACAATTACAACGCTTTACTTTCAGGTGCGATCATACCAGCACTAATGCACCGGATCCCATCAGAACTCCGCAGTTAAGCGTGCTTGGGCGAGAGTAGTACTAGGATGGGTGACCTCCTGGGAAGTCCTTGTGTTGCACCTCTTTTTGCCAAAATTTCGTGTTCTTTGCACCTCTTTTTGCCAAAATTTCGTGTTCTTTTTGTTAATTAGCGTAATTTTACGTCGTTTTTGAAAAATAAACTTCGATTGTATTTCATTTTTTTCGTTAATTAACGCAACCTAACTCTCTTCTTTAATTAGCGTAATTTGATGTCTTTAATGAAAAATAAACTTAGAAATGCATATATACAATTACAACGCTTTACTTTCAGGTGCGATCATACCAGCACTAATGCACCGGATCCCATCAGAACTCCGCAGTTAAGCGTGCTTGGGCGAGAGTAGTACTAGGATGGGTGACCTCCTGGGAAGTCCTTGTGTTGCACCTCTTTTTGCCAAAATTTCGTGTTCTTTGCACCTCTTTTTGCCAAAATTTCGTGTTCTTTTTGTTAATTAGCGTAATTTTACGTCGTTTTTGAAAAATAAACTTCGATTGTATTTCATTTTTTTCGTTAATTAACGCAACCTAACTCTCTATTCTTTAATTAGCGTAATTTGACGTCTTTAATGAAAAATAAACTTAGAAATGCATATATACAATTACAACGCTTTACTTTCAGGTGCGATCATACCAGCACTAATGCACCGGATCCCATCAGAACTCCGCAGTTAAGCGTGCTTGGGCGAGAGTAGTACTAGGATGGGTGACCTCCTGGGAAGTCCTTGTGTTGCACCTCTTTTTGCCAAAATTTCGTGTTCTTTGCACCTCTTTTTGCCAAAATTTCGTGTTCTTTTTGTTAATTAGCGTAATTTTACGTCGTTTTTGAAAAATAAACTTCGATTGTATTTCATTTTTTTCGTTAATTAACGCAACCTAACTCTCTATTCTTTAATTAGCGTAATTTGACGTCTTTAATGAAAAATAAACTTAGAAATGCATATATACAATTACAACGCTTTACTTTCAGGTGCGATCATACCAGCACTAATGCACCGGATCCCATCAGAACTCCGCAGTTAAGCGTGCTTGGGCGAGAGTAGTACTAGGATGGGTGACCTCCTGGGAAGTCCTTGTGTTGCACCTCTTTTTGCCAAAATTTCGTGTTCTTTGCACCTCTTTTTGCCAAAATTTCGTGTTCTTTTTGTTAATTAGCGTAATTTTACGTCGTTTTTGAAAAATAAACTTCGATTGTATTTCATTTTTTTCGTTAATTAACGCAACCTAACTCTCTATTCTTTAATTAGCGTAATTTGACGTCTTTAATGAAAAATAAACTTAGAAATGCATATATACAATTACAACGCTTTACTTTCAGGTGCGATCATACCAGCACTAATGCACCGGATCCCATCAGAACTCCGCAGTTAAGCGTGCTTGGGCGAGAGTAGTACTAGGATGGGTGACCTCCTGGGAAGTCCTTGTGTTGCACCTCTTTTTGCCAAAATTTCGTGTTCTTTGCACCTCTTTTTGCCAAAATTTCGTGTTCTTTTTGTTAATTAGCGTAATTTTACGTCGTTTTTGAAAAATAAACTTCGATTGTATTTCATTTTTTTCGTTAATTAACGCAACCTAACACTATATTCTTTAATTAGCGTAATTTGACGTCTTTAATGAAAAATAAACTTAGAAATGCATATATACAATTACAACGCTTTACTTTCAGGTGCGATCATACCAGCACTAATGCACCGGATCCCATCAGAACTCCGCAGTTAAGCGTGCTTGGGCGAGAGTAGTACTAGGATGGGTGACCTCCTGGGAAGTCCTTGTGTTGCACCTCTTTTTGCCAAAATTTCGTGTTCTTTGCACCTCTTTTTGCCAAAATTTCGTGTTCTTTGCACCTCTTTTTGCCAAAATTTCGTGTTCTTTTTGTTAATTAGCGTAATTTTACGTCGTTTTTGAAAAATAAACTTCGATTGTATTTCATTTTTTTCGTTAATTAACGCAACCTAACTCTCTATTCTTTAATTAGCGTAATTTGACGTCTTTAATGAAAAATAAACTTAGAAATGCATATATACAATTACAACGCTTTACTTTCAGGTGCGATCATACCAGCACTAATGCACCGGATCCCATCAGAACTCCGCAGTTAAGCGTGCTTGGGCGAGAGTAGTACTAGGATGGGTGACCTCCTGGGAAGTCCTTGTGTTGCACCTCTTTTTGCCAAAATTTCGTGTTCTTTGCACCTCTTTTTGCCAAAATTTCGTGTTCTTTTTGTTAATTAGCGTAATTTTACGTCGTTTTTGAAAAATAAACTTCGATTGTATTTCATTTTTTTCGTTAATTAACGCAACCTAACTCTCTATTCTTTAATTAGCGTAATTTGACGTCTTTAATGAAAAATAAACTTAGAAATGCATATATACAATTACAACGCTTTACTTTCAGGTGCGATCATACCAGCACTAATGCACCGGATCCCATCAGAACTCCGCAGTTACGCGTGCTTGGGCGAGAGTAGTACTAGGATGGGTGACCTCCTGGGAAGTCCTTGTGTTGCACCTCTTTTTGCCAAAATTTCGTGTTCTTTGCACCTCTTTTTGCCAAAATTTCGTGTTCTTTTTGTTAATTAGCGTAATTTTACGTCGTTTTTGAAAAATAAACTTCGATTGTATTTCATTTTTTTCGTTAATTAACGCAACCTAACACTCTATTCTTTAATTAGCGTAATTTGACGTCTTTAATGAAAAATAAACTTAGAAATGCATATATACAATTACAACGCTTTACTTTCAGGTGCGATTATACCAGCACTAATGCACCGGATCCCATCAGAACTCCGCAGTTAAGCGTGCTTGGGCGAGAGTAGTACTAGGATGGGTGACCTCCTGGGAAGTCCTTGTGTTGCACCTCTTTTTGCCAAAATTTCGTGTTCTTTGCACCTCTTTTTGCCAAAATTTCGTGTTCTTTTTGTTAATTAGCGTAATTTTACGTCGTTTTTGAAAAATAAACTTCGATTGTATTTCATTTTTTTCGTTAATTAACGCAACCTAACACTCTATTCTTTAATTAGCGTAATTTGACGTCTTTAATGAAAAATAAACTTAGAAATGCATATATACAATTACAACGCTTTACTTTCAGGTGCGATCATACCAGCACTAATGCACCGGATCCCATCAGAACTCCGCAGTTAAGCGTGCTTGGGCGAGAGTAGTACTAGGATGGGTGACCTCCTGGGAAGTCCTTGTGTTGCACCTCTTTTTGCCAAAATTTCGTGTTCTTTGCACCTCTTTTTGCCAAAATTTCGTGTTCTTTGCACCTCTTTTTGCCAAAATTTCGTGTTCTTTTTGTTAATTAGCGTAATTTTACGTCGTTTTTGAAAAATAAACTTCGATTGTATTTCATTTTTTTCGTTAATTAACGCAACCTAACACTCTATTCTTTAATTAGCGTAATTTGACGTCTTTAATGAAAAATAAACTTAGAAATGCATATATACAATTACAACGCTTTACTTTCAGGTGCGATCATACCAGCACTAATGCACCGGATCCCATCAGAACTCCGCAGTTAAGCGTGCTTGGGCGAGAGTAGTACTAGGATGGGTGACCTCCTGGGAAGTCCTTGTGTTGCACCTCTTTTTGCCAAAATTTCGTGTTCTTTGCACCTCTTTTTGCCAAAATTTCGTGTTCTTTTTGTTAATTAGCGTAATTTTACGTCGTTTTTGAAAAATAAACTTCAATTGTATTTCATTTTTTTCGTTAATTAACGCAACCTAACACTCTATTCTTTACTTAGCGTAATTTGACGTCTTTAATGAAAAATAAACTTAGAAATGCATATATACAATTACAACGCTTTACTTTCAGGTGCGATCATACCAGCACTAATGCACCGGATCCCATCAGAACTCCGCAGTTAAGCGTGCTTGGGCGAGAGTAGTACTAGGATGGGTGACCTCCTGGGAAGTCCTTGTGTTGCACCTCTTTTTGCCAAAATTTCGTGTTCTTTGCACCTCTTTTTGCCAAAATTTCGTGTTCTTTTTGTTAATTAGCGTAATTTTACGTCGTTTTTGAAAAATAAACTTCGATTGTATTTCATTTTTTCGTTAATTAACGCAACCTAACTCTCTATTCTTTAATTAGCGTAATTTGACGTCTTTAATGAAAAATAAACTTAGAAATGCATATATACAATTACAACGCTTTACTTTCAGGTGCGATCATACCAGCACTAATGCACCGGATCCCATCAGAACTCCGCAGTTAAGCGTGCTTGGGCGAGAGTAGTACTAGGATGGGTGACCTCCTGGGAAGTCCTTGTGTTGCACCTCTTTTTGCCAAAATTTCGTGTTCTTTGCACCTCTTTTTGCCAAAATTTCGTGTTCTTTTTGTTAATTAGCGTAATTTTACGTCGTTTTTGAAAAATAAACTTCGATTGTATTTCATTTTTTTCGTTAATTAACGCAACCTAACACTCTATTCTTTAATTAGCGTAATTTGACGTCTTTAATGAAAAATAAACTTAGAAATGCATATATACAATTACAACGCTTTACTTTCAGGTGCGATCATACCAGCACTAATGCACCGGATCCCATCAGAACTCCGCAGTTAAGCGTGCTTGGGCGAGAGTAGTACTAGGATGGGTGACCTCCTGGGAAGTCCTTGTGTTGCACCTCTTTTTGCCAAAATTTCGTGTTCTTTGCACCTCTTTTTGCCAAAATTTCGTGTTCTTTTTGTTAATTAGCGTAATTTTACGTCGTTTTTGAAAAATAAACTTCGATTGTATTTCATTTTTTTCGTTAATTAACGCAACCTAACTCTCTATTCTTTAATTAGCGTAATTTGACGTCTTTAATGAAAAATAAACTTAGAAATGCATATATACAATTACAACGCTTTACTTTCAGGTGCGATCATACCAGCACTAATGCACCGGATCCCATCAGAACTCCGCAGTTAAGCGTGCTTGGGCGAGAGTAGTACTAGGATGGGTGACCTCCTGGGAAGTCCTTGTGTTGCACCTCTTTTTGCCAAAATTTCGTGTTCTTTGCACCTCTTTTTGCCAAAATTTCGTGTTCTTTTTGTTAATTAGCGTAATTTTACGTCGTTTTTGAAAAATAAACTTCGATTGTATTTCATTTTTTTCGTTAATTAACGCAACCTAACTCTCTTCTTTAATTAGCGTAATTTGACGTCTTTAATGAAAAATAAACTTAGAAATGCATATATACAATTACAACGCTTTACTTTCAGGTGCGATCATACCAGCACTAATGCACCGGATCCCATCAGAACTCCGCAGTTAAGCGTGCTTGGGCGAGAGTAGTACTAGGATGGGTGACCTCCTGGGAAGTCCTTGTGTTGCACCTCTTTTTGCCAAAATTTCGTGTTCTTTGCACCTCTTTTTGCCAAAATTTCGTGTTCTTTTTGTTAATTAGCGTAATTTTACGTCGTTTTTGAAAAATAAACTTCGATTGTATTTCATTTTTTTCGTTAATTAACGCAACCTAACTCTCTATTCTTTAATTAGCGTAATTTGACGTCTTTAATGAAAAATAAACTTAGAAATGCATATATACAATTACAACGCTTTACTTTCAGGTGCGATCATACCAGCACTAATGCACCGGATCCCATCAGAACTCCGCAGTTAAGCGTGCTTGGGCGAGAGTAGTACTAGGATGGGTGACCTCCTGGGAAGTCCTTGTGTTGCACCTCTTTTTGCCAAAATTTCGTGTTCTTTGCACCTCTTTTTGCCAAAATTTCGTGTTCTTTTTGTTAATTAGCGTAATTTTACGTCGTTTTTGAAAAATAAACTTCGATTGTATTTCATTTTTTTCGTTAATTAACGCAACCTAACTCTCTATTCTTTAATTAGCGTAATTTGACGTCTTTAATGAAAAATAAACTTAGAAATGCATATATACAATTACAACGCTTTACTTTCAGGTGCGATCATACCAGCACTAATGCACCGGATCCCATCAGAACTCCGCAGTTAAGCGTGCTTGGGCGAGAGTAGTACTAGGATGGGTGACCTCCTGGGAAGTCCTTGTGTTGCACCTCTTTTTGCCAAAATTTCGTGTTCTTTGCACCTCTTTTTGCCAAAATTTCGTGTTCTTTTTGTTAATTAGCGTAATTTTACGTCGTTTTTGAAAAATAAACTTCGATTGTATTTCATTTTTTTCGTTAATTAACGCAACCTAACTCTCTATTCTTTAATTAGCGTAATTTGACGTCTTTAATGAAAAATAAACTTAGAAATGCATATATACAATTACAACGCTTTACTTTCAGGTGCGATCATACCAGCACTAATGCACCGGATCCCATCAGAACTCCGCAGTTAAGCGTGCTTGGGCGAGAGTAGTACTAGGATGGGTGACCTCCTGGGAAGTCCTTGTGTTGCACCTCTTTTTGCCAAAATTTCGTGTTCTTTGCACCTCTTTTTGCCAAAATTTCGTGTTCTTTTTGTTAATTAGCGTAATTTTACGTCGTTTTTGAAAAATAAACTTCGATTGTATTTCATTTTTTTCGTTAATTAACGCAACCTAACACTATATTCTTTAATTAGCGTAATTTGACGTCTTTAATGAAAAATAAACTTAGAAATGCATATATACAATTACAACGCTTTACTTTCAGGTGCGATCATACCAGCACTAATGCACCGGATCCCATCAGAACTCCGCAGTTAAGCGTGCTTGGGCGAGAGTAGTACTAGGATGGGTGACCTCCTGGGAAGTCCTTGTGTTGCACCTCTTTTTGCCAAAATTTCGTGTTCTTTGCACCTCTTTTTGCCAAAATTTCGTGTTCTTTGCACCTCTTTTTGCCAAAATTTCGTGTTCTTTTTGTTAATTAGCGTAATTTTACGTCGTTTTTGAAAAATAAACTTCGATTGTATTTCATTTTTTTCGTTAATTAACGCAACCTAACTCTCTATTCTTTAATTAGCGTAATTTGACGTCTTTAATGAAAAATAAACTTAGAAATGCATATATACAATTACAACGCTTTACTTTCAGGTGCGATCATACCAGCACTAATGCACCGGATCCCATCAGAACTCCGCAGTTAAGCGTGCTTGGGCGAGAGTAGTACTAGGATGGGTGACCTCCTGGGAAGTCCTTGTGTTGCACCTCTTTTTGCCAAAATTTCGTGTTCTTTGCACCTCTTTTTGCCAAAATTTCGTGTTCTTTTTGTTAATTAGCGTAATTTTACGTCGTTTTTGAAAAATAAACTTCGATTGTATTTCATTTTTTTCGTTAATTAACGCAACCTAACTCTCTATTCTTTAATTAGCGTAATTTGACGTCTTTAATGAAAAATAAACTTAGAAATGCATATATACAATTACAACGCTTTACTTTCAGGTGCGATCATACCAGCACTAATGCACCGGATCCCATCAGAACTCCGCAGTTACGCGTGCTTGGGCGAGAGTAGTACTAGGATGGGTGACCTCCTGGGAAGTCCTTGTGTTGCACCTCTTTTTGCCAAAATTTCGTGTTCTTTGCACCTCTTTTTGCCAAAATTTCGTGTTCTTTTTGTTAATTAGCGTAATTTTACGTCGTTTTTGAAAAATAAACTTCGATTGTATTTCATTTTTTTCGTTAATTAACGCAACCTAACACTCTATTCTTTAATTAGCGTAATTTGACGTCTTTAATGAAAAATAAACTTAGAAATGCATATATACAATTACAACGCTTTACTTTCAGGTGCGATTATACCAGCACTAATGCACCGGATCCCATCAGAACTCCGCAGTTAAGCGTGCTTGGGCGAGAGTAGTACTAGGATGGGTGACCTCCTGGGAAGTCCTTGTGTTGCACCTCTTTTTGCCAAAATTTCGTGTTCTTTGCACCTCTTTTTGCCAAAATTTCGTGTTCTTTTTGTTAATTAGCGTAATTTTACGTCGTTTTTGAAAAATAAACTTCGATTGTATTTCATTTTTTTCGTTAATTAACGCAACCTAACACTCTATTCTTTAATTAGCGTAATTTGACGTCTTTAATGAAAAATAAACTTAGAAATGCATATATACAATTACAACGCTTTACTTTCAGGTGCGATCATACCAGCACTAATGCACCGGATCCCATCAGAACTCCGCAGTTAAGCGTGCTTGGGCGAGAGTAGTACTAGGATGGGTGACCTCCTGGGAAGTCCTTGTGTTGCACCTCTTTTTGCCAAAATTTCGTGTTCTTTGCACCTCTTTTTGCCAAAATTTCGTGTTCTTTTTGTTAATTAGCGTAATTTTACGTCGTTTTTGAAAAATAAACTTCGATTGTATTTCATTTTTTTCGTTAATTAACGCAACCTAACTCTCTATTCTTTAATTAGCGTAATTTGACGTCTTTAATGAAAAATAAACTTAGAAATGCATATATACAATTACAACGCTTTACTTTCAGGTGCGATCATACCAGCACTAATGCACCGGATCCCATCAGAACTCCGCAGTTAAGCGTGCTTGGGCGAGAGTAGTACTAGGATGGGTGACCTCCTGGGAAGTCCTTGTGTTGCACCTCTTTTTGCCAAAATTTCGTGTTCTTTGCACCTCTTTTTGCCAAAATTTCGTGTTCTTTTTGTTAATTAGCGTAATTTTACGTCGTTTTTGAAAAATAAACTTCGATTGTATTTCATTTTTTTCGTTAATTAACGCAACCTAACTCTCTATTCTTTAATTAGCGTAATTTGACGTCTTTAATGAAAAATAAACTTAGAAATGCATATATACAATTACAACGCTTTACTTTCAGGTGCGATCATACCAGCACTAATGCACCGGATCCCATCAGAACTCCGCAGTTAAGCGTGCTTGGGCGAGAGTAGTACTAGGATGGGTGACCTCCTGGGAAGTCCTTGTGTTGCACCTCTTTTTGCCAAAATTTCGTGTTCTTTGCACCTCTTTTTGCCAAAATTTCGTGTTCTTTTTGTTAATTAGCGTAATTTTACGTCGTTTTTGAAAAATAAACTTCGATTGTATTTCATTTTTTTCGTTAATTAACGCAACCTAACTCTCTATTCTTTAATTAGCGTAATTTGACGTCTTTAATGAAAAATAAACTTAGAAATGCATATATACAATTACAACGCTTTACTTTCAGGTGCGATCATACCAGCACTAATGCACCGGATCCCATCAGAACTTCGCAGTTAAGCGTGCTTGGGCGAGAGTAGTACTAGGATGGGTGACCTCCTGGGAAGTCCTTGTGTTGCACCTCTTTTTGCCAAAATTTCGTGTTCTTTGCACCTCTTTTTGCCAAAATTTCGTGTTCTTTTTGTTAATTAGCGTAATTTTACGTCGTTTTTGAAAAATAAACTTCGATTGTATTTCATTTTTTTCGTTAATTAACGCAACCTAACTCTCTATTCTTTAATTAGCGTAATTTGACGTCTTTAATGAAAAATAAACTTAGAAATGCATATATACAATTACAACGCTTTACTTTCAGGTGCGATCATACCAGCACTAATGCACCGGATCCCATCAGAACTCCGCAGTTAAGCGTGCTTGGGCGAGAGTAGTACTAGGATGGGTGACCTCCTGGGAAGTCCTTGTGTTGCACCTCTTTTTGCCAAAATTTCGTGTTCTTTGCACCTCTTTTTGCCAAAATTTCGTGTTCTTTTTGTTAATTAGCGTAATTTTACGTCGTTTTTGAAAAATAAACTTCGATTGTATTTCATTTTTTTCGTTAATTAACGCAACCTAACACTCTATTCTTTAATTAGCGTAATTTGACGTCTTTAATGAAAAATAAACTTAGAAATGCATATATACAATTACAACGCTTTACTTTCAGGTGCGATCATACCAGCACTAATGCACCGGATCCCATCAGAACTCCGCAGTTAAGCGTGCTTGGGCGAGAGTAGTACTAGGATGGGTGACCTCCTGGGAAGTCCTTGTGTTGCACCTCTTTTTGCCAAAATTTCGTGTTCTTTGCACCTCTTTTTGCCAAAATTTCGTGTTCTTTGCACCTCTTTTTGCCAAAATTTCGTGTTCTTTTTGTTAATTAGCGTAATTTTACGTCGTTTTTGAAAAATAAACTTCGATTGTATTTCATTTTTTTCGTTAATTAACGCAACCTAACTCTCTATTCTTTAATTAGCGTAATTTGACGTCTTTAATGAAAAATAAACTTAGAAATGCATATATACAATTACAACGCTTTACTTTCAGGTGCGATCATACCAGCACTAATGCACCGGATCCCATCAGAACTCCGCAGTTAAGCGTGCTTGGGCGAGAGTAGTACTAGGATGGGTGACCTCCTGGGAAGTCCTTGTGTTGCACCTCTTTTTGCCAAAATTTCGTGTTCTTTGCACCTCTTTTTGCCAAAATTTCGTGTTCTTTTTGTTAATTAGCGTAATTTTACGTCGTTTTTGAAAAATAAACTTCGATTGTATTTCATTTTTTTCGTTAATTAACGCAACCTAACTCTCTATTCTTTAATTAGCGTAATTTGACGTCTTTAATGAAAAATAAACTTAGAAATGCATATATACAATTACAACGCTTTACTTTCAGGTGCGATCATACCAGCACTAATGCACCGGATCCCATCAAAACTCCGCAGTTAAGCGTGCTTGGGCGAGAGTAGTACTAGGATGGGTGACCTCCTGGGAAGTCCTTGTGTTGCACCTCTTTTTGCCAAAATTTCGTGTTCTTTGCACCTCTTTTTGCCAAAATTTCGTGTTCTTTTTGTTAATTAGCGTAATTTTACGTCGTTTTTGAAAAATAAACTTCGATTGTATTTCATTTTTTTCGTTAATTAACGCAACCTAACACTCTATTCTTTAATTAGCGTAATTTGACGTCTTTAATGAAAAATAAACTTAGAAATGCATATATACAATTACAACGCTTTACTTTCAGGTGCGATTATACCAGCACTAATGCACCGGATCCCATCAGAACTCCGCAGTTAAGCGTGCTTGGGCGAGAGTAGTACTAGGATGGGTGACCTCCTGGGAAGTCCTTGTGTTGCACCTCTTTTTGCCAAAATTTCGTGTTCTTTGCACCTCTTTTTGCCAAAATTTCGTGTTCTTTTTGTTAATTAGCGTAATTTTACGTCGTTTTTGAAAAATAAACTTCGATTGTATTTCATTTTTTTCGTTAATTAACGCAACCTAACACTCTATTCTTTAATTAGCGTAATTTGACGTCTTTAATGAAAAATAAACTTAGAAATGCATATATACAATTACAACGCTTTACTTTCAGGTGCGATCATACCAGCACTAATGCACCGGATCCCATCAGAACTCCGCAGTTAAGCGTGCTTGGGCGAGAGTAGTACTAGGATGGGTGACCTCCTGGGAAGTCCTTGTGTTGCACCTCTTTTTGCCAAAATTTCGTGTTCTTTGCACCTCTTTTTGCCAAAATTTCGTGTTCTTTTTGTTAATTAGCGTAATTTTACGTCGTTTTTGAAAAATAAACTTCGATTGTATTTCATTTTTTTCGTTAATTAACGCAACCTAACTCTCTATTCTTTAATTAGCGTAATTTGACGTCTTTAATGAAAAATAAACTTAGAAATGCATATATACAATTACAACGCTTTACTTTCAGGTGCGATCATACCAGCACTAATGCACCGGATCCCATCAGAACTCCGCAGTTAAGCGTGCTTGGGCGAGAGTAGTACTAGGATGGGTGACCTCCTGGGAAGTCCTTGTGTTGCACCTCTTTTTGCCAAAATTTCGTGTTCTTTGCACCTCTTTTTGCCAAAATTTCGTGTTCTTTTTGTTAATTAGCGTAATTTTACGTCGTTTTTGAAAAATAAACTTCGATTGTATTTCATTTTTTTCGTTAATTAACGCAACCTAACTCTCTATTCTTTAATTAGCGTAATTTGACGTCTTTAATGAAAAATAAACTTAGAAATGCATATATACAATTACAACGCTTTACTTTCAGGTGCGATCATACCAGCACTAATGCACCGGATCCCATCAGAACTCCGCAGTTAAGCGTGCTTGGGCGAGAGTAGTACTAGGATGGGTGACCTCCTGGGAAGTCCTTGTGTTGCACCTCTTTTTGCCAAAATTTCGTGTTCTTTGCACCTCTTTTTGCCAAAATTTCGTGTTCTTTTTGTTAATTAGCGTAATTTTACGTCGTTTTTGAAAAATAAACTTCGATTGTATTTCATTTTTTTCGTTAATTAACGCAACCTAACTCTCTATTCTTTAATTAGCGTAATTTGACGTCTTTAATGAAAAATAAACTTAGAAATGCATATATACAATTACAACGCTTTACTTTCAGGTGCGATCATACCAGCACTAATGCACCGGATCCCATCAGAACTCCGCAGTTAAGCGTGCTTGGGCGAGAGTAGTACTAGGATGGGTGACCTCCTGGGAAGTCCTTGTGTTGCACCTCTTTTTGCCAAAATTTCGTGTTCTTTGCACCTCTTTTTGCCAAAATTTCGTGTTCTTTTTGTTAATTAGCGTAATTTTACGTCGTTTTTGAAAAATAAACTTCGATTGTATTTCATTTTTTTCGTTAATTAACGCAACCTAACTCTCTATTCTTTAATTAGCGTAATTTGACGTCTTTAATGAAAAATAAACTTAGAAATGCATATATACAATTACAACGCTTTACTTTCAGGTGCGATCATACCAGCACTAATGCACCGGATCCCATCAGAACTCCGCAGTTAAGCGTGCTTGGGCGAGAGTAGTACTAGGATGGGTGACCTCCTGGGAAGTCCTTGTGTTGCACCTCTTTTTGCCAAAATTTCGTGTTCTTTGCACCTCTTTTTGCCAAAATTTCGTGTTCTTTGCACCTCTTTTTGCCAAAATTTCGTGTTCTTTTTGTTAATTAGCGTAATTTTACGTCGTTTTTGAAAAATAAACTTCGATTGTATTTCATTTTTTTCGTTAATTAACGCAACCTAACTCTCTATTCTTTAATTAGCGTAATTTGACGTCTTTAATGAAAAATAAACTTAGAAATGCATATATACAATTACAACGCTTTACTTTCAGGTGCGATCATACCAGCACTAATGCACCGGATCCCATCAGAACTCCGCAGTTAAGCGTGCTTGGGCGAGAGTAGTACTAGGATGGGTGACCTCCTGGGAAGTCCTTGTGTTGCACCTCTTTTTGCCAAAATTTCGTGTTCTTTGCACCTCTTTTTGCCAAAATTTCGTGTTCTTTTTGTTAATTAGCGTAATTTTACGTCGTTTTTGAAAAATAAACTTCGATTGTATTTCATTTTTTTCGTTAATTAACGCAACCTAACTCTCTATTCTTTAATTAGCGTAATTTGACGTCTTTAATGAAAAATAAACTTAGAAATGCATATATACAATTACAACGCTTTACTTTCAGGTGCGATCATACCAGCACTAATGCACCGGATCCCATCAGAACTCCGCAGTTAAGCGTGCTTGGGCGAGAGTAGTACTAGGATGGGTGACCTCCTGGGAAGTCCTTGTGTTGCACCTCTTTTTGCCAAAATTTCGTGTTCTTTGCACCTCTTTTTGCCAAAATTTCGTGTTCTTTTTGTTAATTAGCGTAATTTTACGTCGTTTTTGAAAAATAAACTTCGATTGTATTTCATTTTTTTCGTTAATTAACGCAACCTAACTCTCTATTCTTTAATTAGCGTAATTTGACGTCTTTAATGAAAAATAAACTTAGAAATGCATATATACAATTACAACGCTTTACTTTCAGGTGCGATCATACCAGCACTAATGCACCGGATCCCATCAGAACTCCGCAGTTAAGCGTGCTTGGGCGAGAGTAGTACTAGGATGGGTGACCTCCTGGGAAGTCCTTGTGT
Organism: Medicago sativa; assembly: GCF_051527215.1. NCBI lineage: Eukaryota > Viridiplantae > Streptophyta > Magnoliopsida > Fabales > Fabaceae > Medicago > Medicago sativa. The sequence goes on along the minus strand of NC_140752.1, from coordinate 31,455,912 downwards.
TGCACCTCTTTTTGCCAAAATTTCGTGTTCTTTGCACCTCTTTTTGCCAAAATTTCGTGTTCTTTTTGTTAATTAGCGTAATTTTACGTCGTTTTTGAAAAATAAACTTCGATTGTATTTCATTTTTTTCGTTAATTAACGCAACCTAACACTCTATTCTTTAATTAGCGTAATTTGACGTCTTTAATGAAAAATAAACTTAGAAATGCATATATACAATTACAACGCTTTACTTTCAGGTGCGATTATACCAGCACTAATGCACCGGATCCCATCAGAACTCCGCAGTTAAGCGTGCTTGGGCGAGAGTAGTACTAGGATGGGTGACCTCCTGGGAAGTCCTTGTGTTGCACCTCTTTTTGCCAAAATTTCGTGTTCTTTGCACCTCTTTTTGCCAAAATTTCGTGTTCTTTTTGTTAATTAGCGTAATTTTACGTCGTTTTTGAAAAATAAACTTCGATTGTATTTCATTTTTTTCGTTAATTAACGCAACCTAACACTCTATTCTTTAATTAGCGTAATTTGACGTCTTTAATGAAAAATAAACTTAGAAATGCATATATACAATTACAACGCTTTACTTTCAGGTGCGATCATACCAGCACTAATGCACCGGATCCCATCAGAACTCCGCAGTTAAGCGTGCTTGGGCGAGAGTAGTACTAGGATGGGTGACCTCCTGGGAAGTCCTTGTGTTGCACCTCTTTTTGCCAAAATTTCGTGTTCTTTGCACCTCTTTTTGCCAAAATTTCGTGTTCTTTTTGTTAATTAGCGTAATTTTACGTCGTTTTTGAAAAATAAACTTCGATTGTATTTCATTTTTTTCGTTAATTAACGCAACCTAACTCTCTATTCTTTAATTAGCGTAATTTGACGTCTTTAATGAAAAATAAACTTAGAAATGCATATATACAATTACAACGCTTTACTTTCAGGTGCGATCATACCAGCACTAATGCACCGGATCCCATCAGAACTCCGCAGTTAAGCGTGCTTGGGCGAGAGTAGTACTAGGATGGGTGACCTCCTGGGAAGTCCTTGTGTTGCACCTCTTTTTGCCAAAATTTCGTGTTCTTTGCACCTCTTTTTGCCAAAATTTCGTGTTCTTTTTGTTAATTAGCGTAATTTTACGTCGTTTTTGAAAAATAAACTTCGATTGTATTTCATTTTTTTCGTTAATTAACGCAACCTAACTCTCTATTCTTTAATTAGCGTAATTTGACGTCTTTAATGAAAAATAAACTTAGAAATGCATATATACAATTACAACGCTTTACTTTCAGGTGCGATCATACCAGCACTAATGCACCGGATCCCATCAGAACTCCGCAGTTAAGCGTGCTTGGGCGAGAGTAGTACTAGGATGGGTGACCTCCTGGGAAGTCCTTGTGTTGCACCTCTTTTTGCCAAAATTTCGTGTTCTTTGCACCTCTTTTTGCCAAAATTTCGTGTTCTTTTTGTTAATTAGCGTAATTTTACGTCGTTTTTGAAAAATAAACTTCGATTGTATTTCATTTTTTTCGTTAATTAACGCAACCTAACTCTCTATTCTTTAATTAGCGTAATTTGACGTCTTTAATGAAAAATAAACTTAGAAATGCATATATACAATTACAACGCTTTACTTTCAGGTGCGATCATACCAGCACTAATGCACCGGATCCCATCAGAACTCCGCAGTTAAGCGTGCTTGGGCGAGAGTAGTACTAGGATGGGTGACCTCCTGGGAAGTCCTTGTGTTGCACCTCTTTTTCCCAAAATTTCGTGTTCTTTGCACCTCTTTTTGCCAAAATTTCGTGTTCTTTGCACCTCTTTTTGCCAAAATTTCGTGTTCTTTTTGTTAATTAGCGTAATTTTACGTCGTTTTTGAAAAATAAACTTCGATTGTATTTCATTTTTTTCGTTAATTAACGCAACCTAACTCTCTATTCTTTAATTAGCGTAATTTGACGTCTTTAATGAAAAATAAACTTAGAAATGCATATATACAATTACAACGCTTTACTTTCAGGTGCGATCATACCAGCACTAATGCACCGGATCCCATCAGAACTCCGCAGTTAAGCGTGCTTGGGCGAGAGTAGTACTAGGATGGGTGACCTCCTGGGAAGTCCTTGTGTTGCACCTCTTTTTGCCAAAATTTCGTGTTCTTTGCACCTCTTTTTGCCAAAATTTCGTGTTCTTTTTGTTAATTAGCGTAATTTTACGTCGTTTTTGAAAAATAAACTTCGATTGTATTTCATTTTTTTCGTTAATTAACGCAACCTAACTCTCTATTCTTTAATTAGCGTAATTTGACGTCTTTAATGAAAAATAAACTTAGAAATGCATATATACAATTACAACGCTTTACTTTCAGGTGCGATCATACCAGCACTAATGCACCGGATCCCATCAGAACTCCGCAGTTAAGCGTGCTTGGGCGAGAGTAGTACTAGGATGGGTGACCTCCTGGGAAGTCCTTGTGTTGCACCTCTTTTTGCCAAAATTTCGTGTTCTTTGCACCTCTTTTTGCCAAAATTTCGTGTTCTTTTTGTTAATTAGCGTAATTTTACGTCGTTTTTGAAAAATAAACTTCGATTGTATTTCATTTTTTTCGTTAATTAACGCAACCTAACACTCTATTCTTTAATTAGCGTAATTTGACGTCTTTAATGAAAAATAAACTTAGAAATGCATATATACAATTACAACGCTTTACTTTCAGGTGCGATTATACCAGCACTAATGCACCGGATCCCATCAGAACTCCGCAGTTAAGCGTGCTTGGGCGAGAGTAGTACTAGGATGGGTGACCTCCTGGGAAGTCCTTGTGTTGCACCTCTTTTTGCCAAAATTTCGTGTTCTTTGCACCTCTTTTTGCCAAAATTTCGTGTTCTTTGCACCTCTTTTTGCCAAAATTTCGTGTTCTTTTTGTTAATTAGCGTAATTTTACGTCGTTTTTGAAAAATAAACTTCGATTGTATTTCATTTTTTTCGTTAATTAACGCAACCTAACTCTCTATTCTTTAATTAGCGTAATTTGACGTCTTTAATGAAAAATAAACTTAGAAATGCATATATACAATTACAACGCTTTACTTTCAGGTGCGATCATACCAGCACTAATGCACCGGATCCCATCAGAACTTCGCAGTTAAGCGTGCTTGGGCGAGAGTAGTACTAGGATGGGTGACCTCCTGGGAAGTCCTTGTGTTGCACCTCTTTTTGCCAAAATTTCGTGTTCTTTGCACCTCTTTTTGCCAAAATTTCGTGTTCTTTTTGTTAATTAGCGTAATTTTACGTCGTTTTTGAAAAATAAACTTCGATTGTATTTCATTTTTTTCGTTAATTAACGCAACCTAACTCTCTATTCTTTAATTAGCGTAATTTGACGTCTTTAATGAAAAATAAACTTAGAAATGCATATATACAATTACAACGTTTTACTTTCAGGTGCGATCATACCAGCACTAATGCACCGGATCCCATCAGAACTCCGCAGTTAAGCGTGCTTGGGCGAGAGTAGTACTAGGATGGGTGACCTCCTGGGAAGTCCTTGTGTTGCACCTCTTTTTGCCAAAATTTCGTGTTCTTTGCACCTCTTTTTGCCAAAATTTCGTGTTCTTTTTGTTAATTAGCGTAATTTTACGTCGTTTTTGAAAAATAAACTTCGATTGTATTTCATTTTTTTCGTTAATTAACGCAACCTAACTCTCTATTCTTTAATTAGCGTAATTTGACGTCTTTAATGAAAAATAAACTTAGAAATGCATATATACAATTACAACGCTTTACTTTCAGGTGCGATCATACCAGCACTAATGCACCGGATCCCATCAGAACTCCGCAGTTAAGCGTGCTTGGGCGAGAGTAGTACTAGGATGGGTGACCTCCTGGGAAGTCCTTGTGTTGCACCTCTTTTTGCCAAAATTTCGTGTTCTTTGCACCTCTTTTTGCCAAAATTTCGTGTTCTTTTTGTTAATTAGCGTAATTTTATGTCGTTTTTGAAAAATAAACTTCGATTGTATTTCATTTTTTTCGTTAATTAACGCAACCTAACTCTCTATTCTTTAATTAGCGTAATTTGACGTCTTTAATGAAAAATAAACTTAGAAATGCATATATACAATTACAACGCTTTACTTTCAGGTGCGATCATACCAGCACTAATGCACCGGATCCCATCAGAACTCCGCAGTTAAGCGTGCTTGGGCGAGAGTAGTACTAGGATGGGTGACCTCCTGGGAAGTCCTTGTGTTGCACCTCTTTTTGCCAAAATTTCGTGTTCTTTGCACCTCTTTTTGCCAAAATTTCGTGTTCTTTTTGTTAATTAGCGTAATTTTACGTCGTTTTTGAAAAATAAACTTCGATTGTATTTCATTTTTTTCGTTAATTAACGCAACCTAACTCTCTATTCTTTAATTAGCGTAATTTGACGTCTTTAATGAAAAATAAACTTAGAAATGCATATATACAATTACAACGCTTTACTTTCAGGTGCGATCATACCAGCACTAATGCACCGGATCCCATCAGAACTCCGCAGTTAAGCGTGCTTGGGCGAGAGTAGTACTAGGATGGGTGACCTCCTGGGAAGTCCTTGTGTTGCACCTCTTTTTGCCAAAATTTCGTGTTCTTTGCACCTCTTTTTGCCAAAATTTCGTGTTCTTTGCACCTCTTTTTGCCAAAATTTCGTGTTCTTTTTGTTAATTAGCGTAATTTTACGTCGTTTTTGAAAAATAAACTTCGATTGTATTTCATTTTTTTCGTTAATTAACGCAACCTAACTCTCTATTCTTTAATTAGCGTAATTTGACGTCTTTAATGAAAAATAAACTTAGAAATGCATATATACAATTACAACGCTTTACTTTCAGGTGCGATCATACCAGCACTAATGCACCGGATCCCATCAGAACTCCGCAGTTAAGCGTGCTTGGGCGAGAGTAGTACTAGGATGGGTGACCTCCTGGGAAGTCCTTGTGTTGCACCTCTTTTTGCCAAAATTTCGTGTTCTTTGCACCTCTTTTTGCCAAAATTTCGTGTTCTTTTTGTTAATTAGCGTAATTTTACGTCGTTTTTGAAAAATAAACTTCGATTGTATTTCATTTTTTTCGTTAATTAACGCAACCTAACTCTCTATTCTTTAATTAGCGTAATTTGACGTCTTTAATGAAAAATAAACTTAGAAATGCATATATACAATTACAACGCTTTACTTTCAGGTGCGATCATACCAGCACTAATGCACCGGATCCCATCAGAACTCCGCAGTTAAGCGTGCTTGGGCGAGAGTAGTACTAGGATGGGTGACCTCCTGGGAAGTCCTTGTGTTGCACCTCTTTTTGCCAAAATTTCGTGTTCTTTGCACCTCTTTTTGCCAAAATTTCGTGTTCTTTTTGTTAATTAGCGTAATTTTACGTCGTTTTTGAAAAATAAACTTCGATTGTATTTCATTTTTTTCGTTAATTAACGCAACCTAACTCTCTATTCTTTAATTAGCGTAATTTGACGTCTTTAATGAAAAATAAACTTAGAAATGCATATATACAATTACAACGCTTTACTTTCAGGTGCGATCATACCAGCACTAATGCACCGGATCCCATCAGAACTCCGCAGTTAAGCGTGCTTGGGCGAGAGTAGTACTAGGATGGGTGACCTCCTGGGAAGTCCTTGTGTTGCACCTCTTTTTGCCAAAATTTCGTGTTCTTTGCACCTCTTTTTGCCAAAATTTCGTGTTCTTTTTGTTAATTAGCGTAATTTTACGTCGTTTTTGAAAAATAAACTTCGATTGTATTTCATTTTTTTCGTTAATTAACGCAACCTAACTCTCTATTCTTTAATTAGCGTAATTTGACGTCTTTAATGAAAAATAAACTTAGAAATGCATATATACAATTACAACGCTTTACTTTCAGGTGCGATCATACCAGCACTAATGCACCGGATCCCATCAGAACTCCGCAGTTAAGCGTGCTTGGGCGAGAGTAGTACTAGGATGGGTGACCTCCTGGGAAGTCCTTGTGTTGCACCTCTTTTTGCCAAAATTTCGTGTTCTTTGCACCTCTTTTTGCCAAAATTTCGTGTTCTTTTTGTTAATTAGCGTAATTTTACGTCGTTTTTGAAAAATAAACTTCGATTGTATTTCATTTTTTTCGTTAATTAACGCAACCTAACTCTCTATTCTTTAATTAGCGTAATTTGACGTCTTTAATGAAAAATAAACTTAGAAATGCATATATACAATTACAACGCTTTACTTTCAGGTGCGATCATACCAGCACTAATGCACCGGATCCCATCAGAACTCCGCAGTTAAGCGTGCTTGGGCGAGAGTAGTACTAGGATGGGTGACCTCCTGGGAAGTCCTTGTGTTGCACCTCTTTTTGCCAAAATTTCGTGTTCTTTGCACCTCTTTTTGCCAAAATTTCGTGTTCTTTTTGTTAATTAGCGTAATTTTACGTCGTTTTTGAAAAATAAACTTCGATTGTATTTCATTTTTTTCGTTAATTAACGCAACCTAACTCTCTATTCTTTAATTAGCGTAATTTGACGTCTTTAATGAAAAATAAACTTAGAAATGCATATATACAATTACAACGCTTTACTTTCAGGTGCGATCATACCAGCACTAATGCACCGGATCCCATCAGAACTCCGCAGTTAAGCGTGCTTGGGCGAGAGTAGTACTAGGATGGGTGACCTCCTGGGAAGTCCTTGTGTTGCACCTCTTTTTGCCAAAATTTCGTGTTCTTTGCACCTCTTTTTGCCAAAATTTCGTGTTCTTTTTGTTAATTAGCGTAATTTTACGTCGTTTTTGAAAAATAAACTTCGATTGTATTTCATTTTTTTCGTTAATTAACGCAACCTAACTCTCTATTCTTTAATTAGCGTAATTTGACGTCTTTAATGAAAAATAAACTTAGAAATGCATATATACAATTACAACGCTTTACTTTCAGGTGCGATCATACCAGCACTAATGCACCGGATCCCATCAGAACTCCGCAGTTAAGCGTGCTTGGGCGAGAGTAGTACTAGGATGGGTGACCTCCTGGGAAGTCCTTGTGTTGCACCTCTTTTTGCCAAAATTTCGTGTTCTTTGCACCTCTTTTTGCCAAAATTTCGTGTTCTTTTTGTTAATTAGCGTAATTTTACGTCGTTTTTGAAAAATAAACTTCGATTGTATTTCATTTTTTTCGTTAATTAACGCAACCTAACTCTCTATTCTTTAATTAGCGTAATTTGACGTCTTTAATGAAAAATAAACTTAGAAATGCATATATACAATTACAACGCTTTACTTTCAGGTGCGATCATACCAGCACTAATGCACCGGATCCCATCAGAACTCCGCAGTTAAGCGTGCTTGGGCGAGAGTAGTACTAGGATGGGTGACCTCCTGGGAAGTCCTTGTGTTGCACCTCTTTTTGCCAAAATTTCGTGTTCTTTGCACCTCTTTTTGCCAAAATTTCGTGTTCTTTTTGTTAATTAGCGTAATTTTACGTCGTTTTTGAAAAATAAACTTCGATTGTATTTCATTTTTTTCGTTAATTAACGCAACCTAACTCTCTATTCTTTAATTAGCGTAATTTGACGTCTTTAATGAAAAATAAACTTAGAAATGCATATATACAATTACAACGCTTTACTTTCAGGTGCGATCATACCAGCACTAATGCACCGGATCCCATCAGAACTCCGCAGTTAAGCGTGCTTGGGCGAGAGTAGTACTAGGATGGGTGACCTCCTGGGAAGTCCTTGTGTTGCACCTCTTTTTGCCAAAATTTCGTGTTCTTTGCACCTCTTTTTGCCAAAATTTCGTGTTCTTTTTGTTAATTAGCGTAATTTTACGTCGTTTTTGAAAAATAAACTTCGATTGTATTTCATTTTTTTCGTTAATTAACGCAACCTAACTCTCTATTCTTTAATTAGCGTAATTTGACGTCTTTAATGAAAAATAAACTTAGAAATGCATATATACAATTACAACGCTTTACTTTCAGGTGCGATCATACCAGCACTAATGCACCGGATCCCATCAGAACTCCGCAGTTAAGCGTGCTTGGGCGAGAGTAGTACTAGGATGGGTGACCTCCTGGGAAGTCCTTGTGTTGCACCTCTTTTTGCCAAAATTTCGTGTTCTTTGCACCTCTTTTTGCCAAAATTTCGTGTTCTTTTTGTTAATTAGCGTAATTTTACGTCGTTTTTGAAAAATAAACTTCGATTGTATTTCATTTTTTTCGTTAATTAACGCAACCTAACTCTCTATTCTTTAATTAGCGTAATTTGACGTCTTTAATGAAAAATAAACTTAGAAATGCATATATACAATTACAACGCTTTACTTTCTGGTGCGATCATACCAGCACTAATGCACCGGATCCCATCAGAACTCCGCAGTTAAGCGTGCTTGGGCGAGAGTAGTACTAGGATGGGTGACCTCCTGGGAAGTCCTTGTGTTGCACCTCTTTTTGCCAAAATTTCGTGTTCTTTGCACCTCTTTTTGCCAAAATTTCGTGTTCTTTTTGTTAATTAGCGTAATTTTACGTCGTTTTTGAAAAATAAACTTCGATTGTATTTCATTTTTTTCGTTAATTAACGCAACCTAACTCTCTATTCTTTAATTAGCGTAATTTGACGTCTTTAATGAAAAATAAACTTAGAAATGCATATATACAATTACAACGCTTTACTTTCAGGTGCGATCATACCAGCACTAATGCACCGGATCCCATCAGAACTCCGCAGTTAAGCGTGCTTGGGCGAGAGTAGTACTAGGATGGGTGACCTCCTGGGAAGTCCTTGTGTTGCACCTCTTTTTGCCAAAATTTCGTGTTCTTTGCACCTCTTTTTGCCAAAATTTCGTGTTCTTTTTGTTAATTAGCGTAATTTTACGTCGTTTTTGAAAAATAAACTTCGATTGTATTTCATTTTTTTCGTTAATTAACGCAACCTAACTCTCTATTCTTTAATTAGCGTAATTTGACGTCTTTAATGAAAAATAAACTTAGAAATGCATATATACAATTACAACGCTTTACTTTCAGGTGCGATCATACCAGCACTAATGCACCGGATCCCATCAGAACTCCGCAGTTAAGCGTGCTTGGGCGAGAGTAGTACTAGGATGGGTGACCTCCTGGGAAGTCCTTGTGTTGCACCTCTTTTTGCCAAAATTTCGTGTTCTTTGCACCTCTTTTTGCCAAAATTTCGTGTTCTTTTTGTTAATTAGCGTAATTTTACGTCGTTTTTGAAAAATAAACTTCGATTGTATTTCATTTTTTTCGTTAATTAACGCAACCTAACTCTCTATTCTTTAATTAGCGTAATTTGACGTCTTTAATGAAAAATAAACTTAGAAATGCATATATACAATTACAACGCTTTACTTTCAGGTGCGATCATACCAGCACTAATGCACCGGATCCCATCAGAACTCCGCAGTTAAGCGTGCTTGGGCGAGAGTAGTACTAGGATGGGTGACCTCCTGGGAAGTCCTTGTGTTGCACCTCTTTTTGCCAAAATTTCGTGTTCTTTGCACCTCTTTTTGCCAAAATTTCGTGTTCTTTTTGTTAATTAGCGTAATTTTACGTCGTTTTTGAAAAATAAACTTCGATTGTATTTCATTTTTTTCGTTAATTAACGCAACCTAACTCTCTATTCTTTAATTAGCGTAATTTGACGTCTTTAATGAAAAATAAACTTAGAAATGCATATATACAATTACAACGCTTTACTTTCAGGTGCGATCATACCAGCACTAATGCACCGGATCCCATCAGAACTCCGCAGTTAAGCGTGCTTGGGCGAGAGTAGTACTAGGATGGGTGACCTCCTGGGAAGTCCTTGTGTTGCACCTCTTTTTGCCAAAATTTCGTGTTCTTTGCACCTCTTTTTGCCAAAATTTCGTGTTCTTTTTGTTAATTAGCGTAATTTTACGTCGTTTTTGAAAAATAAACTTCGATTGTATTTCATTTTTTTCGTTAATTAACGCAACCTAACTCTCTATTCTTTAATTAGCGTAATTTGACGTCTTTAATGAAAAATAAACTTAGAAATGCATATATACAATTACAACGCTTTACTTTCAGGTGCGATCATACCAGCACTAATGCACCGGATCCCATCAGAACTCCGCAGTTAAGCGTGCTTGGGCGAGAGTAGTACTAGGATGGGTGACCTCCTGGGAAGTCCTTGTGTTGCACCTCTTTTTGCCAAAATTTCGTGTTCTTTGCACCTCTTTTTGCCAAAATTTCGTGTTCTTTTTGTTAATTAGCGTAATTTTACGTCGTTTTTGAAAAATAAACTTCGATTGTATTTCATTTTTTTCGTTAATTAACGCAACCTAACTCTCTATTCTTTAATTAGCGTAATTTGACGTCTTTAATGAAAAATAAACTTAGAAATGCATATATACAATTACAACGCTTTACTTTCAGGTGCGATCATACCAGCACTAATGCACCGGATCCCATCAGAACTCCGCAGTTAAGCGTGCTTGGGCGAGAGTAGTACTAGGATGGGTGACCTCCTGGGAAGTCCTTGTGTTGCACCTCTTTTTGCCAAAATTTCGTGTTCTTTGCACCTCTTTTTGCCAAAATTTCGTGTTCTTTTTGTTAATTAGCGTAATTTTACGTCGTTTTTGAAAAATAAACTTCGATTGTATTTCATTTTTTTCGTTAATTAACGCAACCTAACTCTCTATTCTTTAATTAGCGTAATTTGACGTCTTTAATGAAAAATAAACTTAGAAATGCATATATACAATTACAACGCTTTACTTTCAGGTGCGATCATACCAGCACTAATGCACCGGATCCCATCAGAACTCCGCAGTTAAGCGTGCTTGGGCGAGAGTAGTACTAGGATGGGTGACCTCCTGGGAAGTCCTTGTGTTGCACCTCTTTTTGCCAAAATTTCGTGTTCTTTGCACCTCTTTTTGCCAAAATTTCGTGTTCTTTTTGTTAATTAGCGTAATTTTACGTCGTTTTTGAAAAATAAACTTCGATTGTATTTCATTTTTTTCGTTAATTAACGCAACCTAACTCTCTATTCTTTAATTAGCGTAATTTGACGTCTTTAATGAAAAATAAACTTAGAAATGCATATATACAATTACAACGCTTTACTTTCAGGTGCGATCATACCAGCACTAATGCACCGGATCCCATCAGAACTCCGCAGTTAAGCGTGCTTGGGCGAGAGTAGTACTAGGATGGGTGACCTCCTGGGAAGTCCTTGTGTTGCACCTCTTTTTGCCAAAATTTCGTGTTCTTTGCACCTCTTTTTGCCAAAATTTCGTGTTCTTTTTGTTAATTAGCGTAATTTTACGTCGTTTTTGAAAAATAAACTTCGATTGTATTTCATTTTTTTCGTTAATTAACGCAACCTAACTCTCTATTCTTTAATTAGCGTAATTTGACGTCTTTAATGAAAAATAAACTTAGAAATGCATATATACAATTACAACGCTTTACTTTCAGGTGCGATCATACCAGCACTAATGCACCGGATCCCATCAGAACTCCGCAGTTAAGCGTGCTTGGGCGAGAGTAGTACTAGGATGGGTGACCTCCTGGGAAGTCCTTGTGTTGCACCTCTTTTTGCCAAAATTTCGTGTTCTTTGCACCTCTTTTTGCCAAAATTTCGTGTTCTTTTTGTTAATTAGCGTAATTTTACGTCGTTTTTGAAAAATAAACTTCGATTGTATTTCATTTTTTTCGTTAATTAACGCAACCTAACACTCTATTCTTTAATTAGCGTAATTTGACGTCTTTAATGAAAAATAAACTTAGAAATGCATATATACAATTACAATGCTTTACTTTCAGGTGCGATCATACCAGCACTAATGCACCGGATCCCATCAGAACTCCGCAGTTAAGCGTGCTTGGGCGAGAGTAGTACTAGGATGGGTGACCTCCTGGGAAGTCCTTGTGTTGCACCTCTTTTTGCCAAAATTTCGTGTTCTTTGCACCTCTTTTTGCCAAAATTTCGTGTTCTTTTTGTTAATTAGCGTAATTTTACGTCGTTTTTGAAAAATAAACTTCGATTGTATTTCATTTTTTTCGTTAATTAACGCAACCTAACTCTCTATTCTTTAATTAGCGTAATTTGACGTCTTTAATGAAAAATAAACTTAGAAATGCATATATACAATTACAACGCTTTACTTTCAGGTGCGATCATACCAGCACTAATGCACCGGATCCCATCAGAACTCCGCAGTTAAGCGTGCTTGGGCGAGAGTAGTACTAGGATGGGTGACCTCCTGGGAAGTCCTTGTGTTGCACCTCTTTTTGCCAAAATTTCGTGTTCTTTGCACCTCTTTTTGCCAAAATTTCATGTTCTTTTTGTTAATTAGCGTAATTTTACGTCGTTTTTGAAAAATAAACTTCGATTGTATTTCATTTTTTTCGTTAATTAACGCAACCTAACTCTCTATTCTTTAATTAGCGTAATTTGACGTCTTTAATGAAAAATAAACTTAGAAATGCATATATACAATTACAACGCTTTACTTTCAGGTGCGATCATACCAGCACTAATGCACCGGATCCCATCAGAACTCCGCAGTTAAGCGTGCTTGGGCGAGAGTAGTACTGGGATGGGTGACCTCCTGGGAAGTCCTTGTGTTGCACCTCTTTTTGCCAAAATTTCGTGTTCTTTGCACCTCTTTTTGCCAAAATTTCGTGTTCTTTTTGTTAATTAGCGTAATTTTACGTCGTTTTTGAAAAATAAACTTCGATTGTATTTCATTTTTTTCGTTAATTAACGCAACCTAACACTCTATTCTTTAATTAGCGTAATTTGACGTCTTTAATGAAAAATAAACTTAGAAATGCATATATACAATTACAACGCTTTACTTTCAGGTGCGATCATACCAGCACTAATGCACCGGATCCCATCAGAACTCCGCAGTTAAGCGTGCTTGGGCGAGAGTAGTACTAGGATGGGTGACCTCCTGGGAAGTCCTTGTGTTGCACCTCTTTTTGCCAAAATTTCGTGTTCTTTGCACCTCTTTTTGCCAAAATTTCGTGTTCTTTTTGTTAATTAGCGTAATTTTACGTCGTTTTTGAAAAATAAACTTCGATTGTATTTCATTTTTTTCGTTAATTAACGCAACCTAACTCTCTATTCTTTAATTAGCGTAATTTGACGTCTTTAATGAAAAATAAACTTAGAAATGCATATATACAATTACAACGCTTTACTTTCAGGTGCGATCATACCAGCACTAATGCACCGGATCCCATCAGAACTCCGCAGTTAAGCGTGCTTGGGCGAGAGTAGTACTAGGATGGGTGACCTCCTGGGAAGTCCTTGTGTTGCACCTCTTTTTGCCAAAATTTCGTGTTCTTTGCACCTCTTTTTGCCAAAATTTCGTGTTCTTTTTGTTAATTAGCGTAATTTTACGTCGTTTTTGAAAAATAAACTTCGATTGTATTTCATTTTTTTCGTTAATTAACGCAACCTAACTCTCTATTCTTTAATTAGCGTAATTTGACGTCTTTAATGAAAAATAAACTTAGAAATGCATATATACAATTACAACGCTTTACTTTCAGGTGCGATCATACCAGCACTAATGCACCGGATCCCATCAGAACTCCGCAGTTAAGCGTGCTTGGGCGAGAGTAGTACTAGGATGGGTGACCTCCTGGGAAGTCCTTGTGTTGCACCTCTTTTTGCCAAAATTTCGTGTTCTTTGCACCTCTTTTTGCCAAAATTTCGTGTTCTTTTTGTTAATTAGCGTAATTTTACGTCGTTTTTGAAAAATAAACTTCGATTGTATTTCATTTTTTTCGTTAATTAACGCAACCTAACTCTCTATTCTTTAATTAGCGTAATTTGACGTCTTTAATGAAAAATAAACTTAGAAATGCATATATACAATTACAACGCTTTACCTTCAGGTGCGATCATACCAGCACTAATGCACCGGATCCCATCAGAACTCCGCAGTTAAGCGTGCTTGGGCGAGAGTAGTACTAGGATGGGTGACCTCCTGGGAAGTCCTTGTGTTGCACCTCTTTTTGCCAAAATTTCGTGTTCTTTGCACCTCTTTTTGCCAAAATTTCGTGTTCTTTTTGTTAATTAGCGTAATTTTACGTCGTTTTTGAAAAATAAACTTCGATTGTATTTCATTTTTTTCGTTAATTAACGCAACCTAACTCTCTATTCTTTAATTAGCGTAATTTGACGTCTTTAATGAAAAATAAACTTAGAAATGCATATATACAATTACAACGCTTTACTTTCAGGTGCGATCATACCAGCACTAATGCACCGGATCCCATCAGAACTCCGCAGTTAAGCGTGCTTGGGCGAGAGTAGTACTAGGATGGGTGACCTCCTGGGAAGTCCTTGTGTTGCACCTCTTTTTGCCAAAATTTCGTGTTCTTTGCACCTCTTTTTGCCAAAATTTCGTGTTCTTTTTGTTAATTAGCGTAATTTTACGTCGTTTTTGAAAAATAAACTTCGATTGTATTTCATTTTTTTCGTTAATTAACGCAACCTAACTCTCTATTCTTTAATTAGCGTAATTTGACGTCTTTAATGAAAAATAAACTTAGAAATGCATATATACAATTACAACGCTTTACTTTCAGGTGCGATCATACCAGCACTAATGCACCGGATCCCATCAGAACTCCGCAGTTAAGCGTGCTTGGGCGAGAGTAGTACTAGGATGGGTGACCTCCTGGGAAGTCCTTGTGTTGCACCTCTTTTTGCCAAAATTTCGTGTTCTTTGCACCTCTTTTTGCCAAAATTTCGTGTTCTTTTTGTTAATTAGCGTAATTTTACGTCGTTTTTGAAAAATAAACTTCGATTGTATTTCATTTTTTTCGTTAATTAACGCAACCTAACTCTCTATTCTTTAATTAGCGTAATTTGACGTCTTTAATGAAAAATAAACTTAGAAATGCATATATACAATTACAACGCTTTACTTTCAGGTGCGATCATACCAGCACTAATGCACCGGATCCCATCAGAACTCCGCAGTTAAGCGTGCTTGGGCGAGAGTAGTACTAGGATGGGTGACCTCCTGGGAAGTCCTTGTGTTGCACCTCTTTTTGCCAAAATTTCGTGTTCTTTGCACCTCTTTTTGCCAAAATTTCGTGTTCTTTTTGTTAATTAGCGTAATTTTACGTCGTTTTTGAAAAATAAACTTCGATTGTATTTCATTTTTTTCGTTAATTAACGCAACCTAACTCTCTATTCTTTAATTAGCGTAATTTGACGTCTTTAATGAAAAATAAACTTAGAAATGCATATATACAATTACAACGCTTTACTTTCAGGTGCGATCATACCAGCACTAATGCACCGGATCCCATCAGAACTCCGCAGTTAAGCGTGCTTGGGCGAGAGTAGTACTAGGATGGGTGACCTCCTGGGAAGTCCTTGTGTTGCACCTCTTTTTGCCAAAATTTCGTGTTCTTTGCACCTCTTTTTGCCAAAATTTCGTGTTCTTTTTGTTAATTAGCGTAATTTTACGTCGTTTTTGAAAAATAAACTTCGATTGTATTTCATTTTTTTCGTTAATTAACGCAACCTAACTCTCTATTCTTTAATTAGCGTAATTTGACGTCTTTAATGAAAAATAAACTTAGAAATGCATATATACAATTACAACGCTTTACTTTCAGGTGCGATCATACCAGCACTAATGCACCGGATCCCATCAGAACTCCGCAGTTAAGCGTGCTTGGGCGAGAGTAGTACTAGGATGGGTGACCTCCTGGGAAGTCCTTGTGTTGCACCTCTTTTTGCCAAAATTTCGTGTTCTTTGCACCTCTTTTTGCCAAAATTTCGTGTTCTTTTTGTTAATTAGCGTAATTTTACGTCGTTTTTGAAAAATAAACTTCGATTGTATTTCATTTTTTTCGTTAATTAACGCAACCTAACTCTCTATTCTTTAATTAGCGTAATTTGACGTCTTTAATGAAAAATAAACTTAGAAATGCATATATACAATTACAACGCTTTACTTTCAGGTGCGATCATACCAGCACTAATGCACCGGATCCCATCAGAACTCCGCAGTTAAGCGTGCTTGGGCGAGAGTAGTACTAGGATGGGTGACCTCCTGGGAAGTCCTTGTGTTGCACCTCTTTTTGCCAAAATTTCGTGTTCTTTGCACCTCTTTTTGCCAAAATTTCGTGTTCTTTTTGTTAATTAGCGTAATTTTACGTCGTTTTTGAAAAATAAACTTCGATTGTATTTCATTTTTTTCGTTAATTAACGCAACCTAACTCTCTATTCTTTAATTAGCGTAATTTGACGTCTTTAATGAAAAATAAACTTAGAAATGCATATATACAATTACAACGCTTTACTTTCAGGTGCGATCATACCAGCACTAATGCACCGGATCCCATCAGAACTCCGCAGTTAAGCGTGCTTGGGCGAGAGTAGTACTAGGATGGGTGACCTCCTGGGAAGTCCTTGTGTTGCACCTCTTTTTGCCAAAATTTCGTGTTCTTTGCACCTCTTTTTGCCAAAATTTCGTGTTCTTTTTGTTAATTAGCGTAATTTTACGTCGTTTTTGAAAAATAAACTTCGATTGTATTTCATTTTTTTCGTTAATTAACGCAACCTAACTCTCTATTCTTTAATTAGCGTAATTTGACGTCTTTAATGAAAAATAAACTTAGAAATGCATATATACAATTACAACGCTTTACTTTCAGGTGCGATCATACCAGCACTAATGCATCGGATCCCATCAGAACTCCGCAGTTAAGCGTGCTTGGGCGAGAGTAGTACTAGGATGGGTGACCTCCTGGGAAGTCCTTGTGTTGCACCTCTTTTTGCCAAAATTTCGTGTTCTTTGCACCTCTTTTTGCCAAAATTTCGTGTTCTTTTTGTTAATTAGCGTAATTTTACGTCGTTTTTGAAAAATAAACTTCGATTGTATTTCATTTTTTTCGTTAATTAACGCAACCTAACTCTCTATTCTTTAATTAGCGTAATTTGACGTCTTTAATGAAAAATAAACTTAGAAATGCATATATACAATTACAACGCTTTACTTTCAGGTGCGATCATACCAGCACTAATGCACCGGATCCCATCAGAACTCCGCAGTTAAGCGTGCTTGGGCGAGAGTAGTACTAGGATGGGTGACCTCCTGGGAAGTCCTTGTGTTGCACCTCTTTTTGCCAAAATTTCGTGTTCTTTGCACCTCTTTTTGCCAAAATTTCGTGTTCTTTTTGTTAATTAGCGTAATTTTACGTCGTTTTTGAAAAATAAACTTCGATTGTATTTCATTTTTTTCGTTAATTAACGCAACCTAACACTCTATTCTTTAATTAGCGTAATTTGACGTCTTTAATGAAAAATAAACTTAGAAATGCATATATACAATTACAACGCTTTACTTTCAGGTGCGATCATACCAGCACTAATGCACCGGATCCCATCAGAACTCCGCAGTTAAGCGTGCTTGGGCGAGAGTAGTACTAGGATGGGTGACCTCCTGGGAAGTCCTTGTGTTGCACCTCTTTTTGCCAAAATTTCGTGTTCTTTGCACCTCTTTTTGCCAAAATTTCGTGTTCTTTTTGTTAATTAGCGTAATTTTACGTCGTTTTTGAAAAATAAACTTCGATTGTATTTCATTTTTTTCGTTAATTAACGCAACCTAACTCTCTATTCTTTAATTAGCGTAATTTGACGTCTTTAATGAAAAATAAACTTAGAAATGCATATATACAATTACAACGCTTTACTTTCAGGTGCGATCATACCAGCACTAATGCACCGGATCCCATCAGAACTCCGCAGTTAAGCGTGCTTGGGCGAGAGTAGTACTAGGATGGGTGACCTCCTGGGAAGTCCTTGTGTTGCACCTCTTTTTGCCAAAATTTCGTGTTCTTTGCACCTCTTTTTGCCAAAATTTCGTGTTCTTTTTGTTAATTAGCGTAATTTTACGTCGTTTTTGAAAAATAAACTTCGATTGTATTTCATTTTTTTCGTTAATTAACGCAACCTAACTCTCTATTCTTTAATTAGCGTAATTTGACGTCTTTAATGAAAAATAAACTTAGAAATGCATATATACAATTACAACGCTTTACTTTCAGGTGCGATCATACCAGCACTAATGCACCGGATCCCATCAGAACTCCGCAGTTAAGCGTGCTTGGGCGAGAGTAGTACTAGGATGGGTGACCTCCTGGGAAGTCCTTGTGTTGCACCTCTTTTTGCCAAAATTTCGTGTTCTTTGCACCTCTTTTTGCCAAAATTTCGTGTTCTTTTTGTTAATTAGCGTAATTTTACGTCGTTTTTGAAAAATAAACTTCGATTGTATTTCATTTTTTTCGTTAATTAACGCAACCTAACTCTCTATTCTTTAATTAGCGTAATTTGACGTCTTTAATGAAAAATAAACTTAGAAATGCATATATACAATTACAACGCTTTACTTTCAGGTGCGATCATACCAGCACTAATGCACCGGATCCCATCAGAACTCCGCAGTTAAGCGTGCTTGGGCGAGAGTAGTACTAGGATGGGTGACCTCCTGGGAAGTCCTTGTGTTGCACCTCTTTTTGCCAAAATTTCGTGTTCTTTGCACCTCTTTTTGCCAAAATTTCGTGTTCTTTTTGTTAATTAGCGTAATTTTACGTCGTTTTTGAAAAATAAACTTCGATTGTATTTCATTTTTTTCGTTAATTAACGCAACCTAACTCTCTATTCTTTAATTAGCGTAATTTGACGTCTTTAATGAAAAATAAACTTAGAAATGCATATATACAATTACAACGCTTTACTTTCAGGTGCGATCATACCAGCACTAATGCACCGGATCCCATCAGAACTCCGCAGTTAAGCGTGCTTGGGCGAGAGTAGTACTAGGATGGGTGACCTCCTGGGAAGTCCTTGTGTTGCACCTCTTTTTGCCAAAATTTCGTGTTCTTTGCACCTCTTTTTGCCAAAATTTCGTGTTCTTTTTGTTAATTAGCGTAATTTTACGTCGTTTTTGAAAAATAAACTTCGATTGTATTTCATTTTTTTCGTTAATTAACGCAACCTAACTCTCTATTCTTTAATTAGCGTAATTTGACGTCTTTAATGAAAAATAAACTTAGAAATGCATATATACAATTACAACGCTTTACTTTCAGGTGCGATCATACCAGCACTAATGCACCGGATCCCATCAGAACTCCGCAGTTAAGCGTGCTTGGGCGAGAGTAGTACTAGGATGGGTGACCTCCTGGGAAGTCCTTGTGTTGCACCTCTTTTTGCCAAAATTTCGTGTTCTTTGCACCTCTTTTTGCCAAAATTTCGTGTTCTTTTTGTTAATTAGCGTAATTTTACGTCGTTTTTGAAAAATAAACTTCGATTGTATTTCATTTTTTTCGTTAATTAACGCAACCTAACTCTCTATTCTTTAATTAGCGTAATTTGACGTCTTTAATGAAAAATAAACTTAGAAATGCATATATACAATTACAACGCTTTACTTTCAGGTGCGATCATACCAGCACTAATGCACCGGATCCCATCAGAACTCCGCAGTTAAGCGTGCTTGGGCGAGAGTAGTACTAGGATGGGTGACCTCCTGGGAAGTCCTTGTGTTGCACCTCTTTTTGCCAAAATTTCGTGTTCTTTGCACCTCTTTTTGCCAAAATTTCGTGTTCTTTTTGTTAATTAGCGTAATTTTACGTCGTTTTTGAAAAATAAACTTCGATTGTATTTCATTTTTTTCGTTAATTAACGCAACCTAACACTCTATTCTTTAATTAGCGTAATTTGACGTCTTTAATGAAAAATAAACTTAGAAATGCATATATACAATTACAACGCTTTACTTTCAGGTGCGATCATACCAGCACTAATGCACCGGATCCCATCAGAACTCCGCAGTTAAGCGTGCTTGGGCGAGAGTAGTACTAGGATGGGTGACCTCCTGGGAAGTCCTTGTGTTGCACCTCTTTTTGCCAAAATTTCGTGTTCTTTGCACCTCTTTTTGCCAAAATTTCGTGTTCTTTTTGTTAATTAGCGTAATTTTACGTCGTTTTTGAAAAATAAACTTCGATTGTATTTCATTTTTTTCGTTAATTAACGCAACCTAACTCTCTATTCTTTAATTAGCGTAATTTGACGTCTTTAATGAAAAATAAACTTAGAAATGCATATATACAATTACAACGCTTTACTTTCAGGTGCGATCATACCAGCACTAATGCACCGGATCCCATCAGAACTCCGCAGTTAAGCGTGCTTGGGCGAGAGTAGTACTAGGATGGGTGACCTCCTGGGAAGTCCTTGTGTTGCACCTCTTTTTGCCAAAATTTCGTGTTCTTTGCACCTCTTTTTGCCAAAATTTCGTGTTCTTTTTGTTAATTAGCGTAATTTTACGTCGTTTTTGAAAAATAAACTTCGATTGTATTTCATTTTTTTCGTTAATTAACGCAACCTAACTCTCTATTCTTTAATTAGCGTAATTTGACGTCTTTAATGAAAAATAAACTTAGAAATGCATATATACAATTACAACGCTTTACTTTCAGGTGCGATCATACCAGCACTAATGCACCGGATCCCATCAGAACTCCGCAGTTAAGCGTGCTTGGGCGAGAGTAGTACTAGGATGGGTGACCTCCTGGGAAGTCCTTGTGTTGCACCTCTTTTTGCCAAAATTTCGTGTTCTTTGCACCTCTTTTTGCCAAAATTTCGTGTTCTTTTTGTTAATTAGCGTAATTTTACGTCGTTTTTGAAAAATAAACTTCGATTGTATTTCATTTTTTTCGTTAATTAACGCAACCTAACTCTCTATTCTTTAATTAGCGTAATTTGACGTCTTTAATGAAAAATAAACTTAGAAATGCATATATACAATTACAACGCTTTACTTTCAGGTGCGATCATACCAGCACTAATGCACCGGATCCCATCAGAACTCCGCAGTTAAGCGTGCTTGGGCGAGAGTAGTACTAGGATGGGTGACCTCCTGGGAAGTCCTTGTGTTGCACCTCTTTTTGCCAAAATTTCGTGTTCTTTGCACCTCTTTTTGCCAAAATTTCGTGTTCTTTTTGTTAATTAGCGTAATTTTACGTCGTTTTTGAAAAATAAACTTCGATTGTATTTCATTTTTTTCGTTAATTAACGCAACCTAACTCTCTATTCTTTAATTAGCGTAATTTGACGTCTTTAATGAAAAATAAACTTAGAAATGCATATATACAATTACAACGCTTTACTTTCAGGTGCGATCATACCAGCACTAATGCACCGGATCCCATCAGAACTCCGCAGTTAAGCGTGCTTGGGCGAGAGTAGTACTAGGATGGGTGACCTCCTGGGAAGTCCTTGTGTTGCACCTCTTTTTGCCAAAATTTCGTGTTCTTTGCACCTCTTTTTGCCAAAATTTCGTGTTCTTTTTGTTAATTAGCGTAATTTTACGTCGTTTTTGAAAAATAAACTTCGATTGTATTTCATTTTTTTCGTTAATTAACGCAACCTAACTCTCTATTCTTTAATTAGCGTAATTTGACGTCTTTAATGAAAAATAAACTTAGAAATGCATATATACAATTACAACGCTTTACTTTCAGGTGCGATCATACCAGCACTAATGCACCGGATCCCATCAGAACTCCGCAGTTAAGCGTGCTTGGGCGAGAGTAGTACTAGGATGGGTGACCTCCTGGGAAGTCCTTGTGTTGCACCTCTTTTTGCCAAAATTTCGTGTTCTTTGCACCTCTTTTTGCCAAAATTTCGTGTTCTTTTTGTTAATTAGCGTAATTTTACGTCGTTTTTGAAAAATAAACTTCGATTGTATTTCATTTTTTTCGTTAATTAACGCAACCTAACACTCTATTCTTTAATTAGCGTAATTTGACGTCTTTAATGAAAAATAAACTTAGAAATGCATATATACAATTACAACGCTTTACTTTCAGGTGCGATCATACCAGCACTAATGCACCGGATCCCATCAGAACTCCGCAGTTAAGCGTGCTTGGGCGAGAGTAGTACTAGGATGGGTGACCTCCTGGGAAGTCCTTGTGTTGCACCTCTTTTTGCCAAAATTTCGTGTTCTTTGCACCTCTTTTTGCCAAAATTTCGTGTTCTTTTTGTTAATTAGCGTAATTTTACGTCGTTTTTGAAAAATAAACTTCGATTGTATTTCATTTTTTTCGTTAATTAACGCAACCTAACTCTCTATTCTTTAATTAGCGTAATTTGACGTCTTTAATGAAAAATAAACTTAGAAATGCATATATACAATTACAACGCTTTACTTTCAGGTGCGATCATACCAGCACTAATGCACCGGATCCCATCAGAACTCCGCAGTTAAGCGTGCTTGGGCGAGAGTAGTACTAGGATGGGTGACCTCCTGGGAAGTCCTTGTGTTGCACCTCTTTTTGCCAAAATTTCGTGTTCTTTGCACCTCTTTTTGCCAAAATTTCGTGTTCTTTTTGTTAATTAGCGTAATTTTACGTCGTTTTTGAAAAATAAACTTCGATTGTATTTCATTTTTTTCGTTAATTAACGCAACCTAACTCTCTATTCTTTAATTAGCGTAATTTGACGTCTTTAATGAAAAATAAACTTAGAAATGCATATATACAATTACAACGCTTTACTTTCAGGTGCGATCATACCAGCACTAATGCACCGGATCCCATCAGAACTCCGCAGTTAAGCGTGCTTGGGCGAGAGTAGTACTAGGATGGGTGACCTCCTGGGAAGTCCTTGTGTTGCACCTCTTTTTGCCAAAATTTCGTGTTCTTTGCACCTCTTTTTGCCAAAATTTCGTGTTCTTTTTGTTAATTAGCGTAATTTTACGTCGTTTTTGAAAAATAAACTTCGATTGTATTTCATTTTTTTCGTTAATTAACGCAACCTAACTCTCTATTCTTTAATTAGCGTAATTTGACGTCTTTAATGAAAAATAAACTTAGAAATGCATATATACAATTACAACGCTTTACTTTCAGGTGCGATCATACCAGCACTAATGCACCGGATCCCATCAGAACTCCGCAGTTAAGCGTGCTTGGGCGAGAGTAGTACTAGGATGGGTGACCTCCTGGGAAGTCCTTGTGTTGCACCTCTTTTTGCCAAAATTTCGTGTTCTTTGCACCTCTTTTTGCCAAAATTTCGTGTTCTTTTTGTTAATTAGCGTAATTTTACGTCGTTTTTGAAAAATAAACTTCGATTGTATTTCATTTTTTTCGTTAATTAACGCAACCTAACTCTCTATTCTTTAATTAGCGTAATTTGACGTCTTTAATGAAAAATAAACTTAGAAATGCATATATACAATTACAACGCTTTACTTTCAGGTGCGATCATACCAACACTAATGCACCGGATCCCATCAGAACTCCGCAGTTAAGCGTGCTTGGGCGAGAGTAGTACTAGGATGGGTGACCTCCTGGGAAGTCCTTGTGTTGCACCTCTTTTTGCCAAAATTTCGTGTTCTTTGCAC
Source organism: Medicago sativa (assembly GCF_051527215.1). Lineage (NCBI taxonomy): Eukaryota > Viridiplantae > Streptophyta > Magnoliopsida > Fabales > Fabaceae > Medicago > Medicago sativa. The sequence goes on along the minus strand of NC_140752.1, from coordinate 31,432,463 downwards.
CTCTTTTTGCCAAAATTTCGTGTTCTTTTTGTTAATTAGCGTAATTTTACGTCGTTTTTGAAAAATAAACTTCGATTGTATTTCATTTTTTTCGTTAATTAACGCAACCTAACTCTCTATTCTTTAATTAGCGTAATTTGACGTCTTTAATGAAAAATAAACTTAGAAATGCATATATACAATTACAACGCTTTACTTTCAGGTGCGATCATACCAGCACTAATGCACCGGATCCCATCAGAACTCCGCAGTTAAGCGTGCTTGGGCGAGAGTAGTACTAGGATGGGTGACCTCCTGGGAAGTCCTTGTGTTGCACCTCTTTTTGCCAAAATTTCGTGTTCTTTGCACCTCTTTTTGCCAAAATTTCGTGTTCTTTTTGTTAATTAGCGTAATTTTACGTCGTTTTTGAAAAATAAACTTCGATTGTATTTCATTTTTTTCGTTAATTAACGCAACCTAACACTCTATTCTTTAATTAGCGTAATTTGACGTCTTTAATGAAAAATAAACTTAGAAATGCATATATACAATTACAACGCTTTACTTTCAGGTGCGATCATACCAGCACTAATGCACCGGATCCCATTAGAACTCCGCAGTTAAGCGTGCTTGGGCGAGAGTAGTACTAGGATGGGTGACCTCCTGGGAAGTCCTTGTGTTGCACCTCTTTTTGCCAAAATTTCGTGTTCTTTGCACCTCTTTTTGCCAAAATTTCGTGTTCTTTTTGTTAATTAGCGTAATTTTACGTCGTTTTTGAAAAATAAACTTCGATTGTATTTCATTTTTTTCGTTAATTAACGCAACCTAACTCTCTATTCTTTAATTAGCGTAATTTGACGTCTTTAATGAAAAATAAACTTAGAAATGCATATATACAATTACAACGCTTTACTTTCAGGTGCGATCATACCAGCACTAATGCACCGGATCCCATCAGAACTCCGCAGTTAAGCGTGCTTGGGCGAGAGTAGTACTAGGATGGGTGACCTCCTGGGAAGTCCTTGTGTTGCACCTCTTTTTGCCAAAATTTCGTGTTCTTTGCACCTCTTTTTGCCAAAATTTCGTGTTCTTTTTGTTAATTAGCGTAATTTTACGTCGTTTTTGAAAAATAAACTTCGATTGTATTTCATTTTTTTCGTTAATTAACGCAACCTAACTCTCTATTCTTTAATTAGCGTAATTTGACGTCTTTAATGAAAAATAAACTTAGAAATGCATATATACAATTACAACGCTTTACTTTCAGGTGCGATCATACCAGCACTAATGCACCGGATCCCATCAGAACTCCGCAGTTAAGCGTGCTTGGGTGAGAGTAGTACTAGGATGGGTGACCTCCTGGGAAGTCCTTGTGTTGCACCTCTTTTTGCCAAAATTTCGTGTTCTTTGCACCTCTTTTTGCCAAAATTTCGTGTTCTTTTTGTTAATTAGCGTAATTTTACGTCGTTTTTGAAAAATAAACTTCGATTGTATTTCATTTTTTTCGTTAATTAACGCAACCTAACTCTCTATTCTTTAATTAGCGTAATCTGACGTCTTTAATGAAAAATAAACTTAGAAATGCATATATACAATTACAACGCTTTACTTTCAGGTGCGATCATACCAGCACTAATGCATCGGATCCCATCAGAACTCCGCAGTTAAGCGTGCTTGGGCGAGAGTAGTACTAGGATGGGTGACCTCCTGGGAAGTCCTTGTGTTGCACCTCTTTTTGCCAAAATTTCGTGTTCTTTGCACCTCTTTTTGCCAAAATTTCGTGTTCTTTTTGTTAATTAGCGTAATTTTACGTCGTTTTTGAAAAATAAACTTCGATTGTATTTCATTTTTTTCGTTAATTAACGCAACCTAACTCTCTATTCTTTAATTAGCGTAATTTGACGTCTTTAATGAAAAATAAACTTAGAAATGCATATATACAATTACAACGCTTTACTTTCAGGTGCGATCATACCAGCACTAATGCACCGGATCCCATCAGAACTCCGCAGTTAAGCGTGCTTGGGCGAGAGTAGTACTAGGATGGGTGACCTCCTGGGAAGTCCTTGTGTTGCACCTCTTTTTGCCAAAATTTCGTGTTCTTTGCACCTCTTTTTGCCAAAATTTCGTGTTCTTTTTGTTAATTAGCGTAATTTTACGTCGTTTTTGAAAAATAAACTTCGATTGTATTTCATTTTTTTCGTTAATTAACGCAACCTAACTCTCTATTCTTTAATTAGCGTAATTTGACGTCTTTAATGAAAAATAAACTTAGAAATGCATATATACAATTACAACGCTTTACTTTCAGGTGCGATCATACCAGCACTAATGCACCGGATCCCATCAGAACTCCGCAGTTAAGCGTGCTTGGGCGAGAGTAGTACTAGGATGGGTGACCTCCTGGGAAGTCCTTGTGTTGCACCTCTTTTTGCCAAAATTTCGTGTTCTTTGCACCTCTTTTTGCCAAAATTTCGTGTTCTTTTTGTTAATTAGCGTAATTTTACGTCGTTTTTGAAAAATAAACTTCGATTGTATTTCATTTTTTTCGTTAATTAACGCAACCTAACACTCTATTCTTTAATTAGCGTAATTTGACGTCTTTAATGAAAAATAAACTTAGAAATGCATATATACAATTACAACGCTTTACTTTCAGGTGCGATCATACCAGCACTAATGCACCGGATCCCATCAGAACTCCGCAGTTAAGCGTGCTTGGGCGAGAGTAGTACTAGGATGGGTGACCTCCTGGGAAGTCCTTGTGTTGCACCTCTTTTTGCCAAAATTTCGTGTTCTTTGCACCTCTTTTTGCCAAAATTTCGTGTTCTTTTTGTTAATTAGCGTAATTTTACGTCGTTTTTGAAAAATAAACTTCGATTGTATTTCATTTTTTTCGTTAATTAACGCAACCTAACTCTCTATTCTTTAATTAGCGTAATTTGACGTCTTTAATGAAAAATAAACTTAGAAATGCATATATACAATTACAACGCTTTACTTTCAGGTGCGATCATACCAGCACTAATGCACCGGATCCCATCAGAACTCCGCAGTTAAGCGTGCTTGGGCGAGAGTAGTACTAGGATGGGTGACCTCCTGGGAAGTCCTTGTGTTGCACCTCTTTTTGCCAAAATTTCGTGTTCTTTGCACCTCTTTTTGCCAAAATTTCGTGTTCTTTTTGTTAATTAGCGTAATTTTACGTCGTTTTTGAAAAATAAACTTCGATTGTATTTCATTTTTTTCGTTAATTAACGCAACCTAACTCTCTATTCTTTAATTAGCGTAATTTGACGTCTTTAATGAAAAATAAACTTAGAAATGCATATATACAATTACAACGCTTTACTTTCAGGTGCGATCATACCAGCACTAATGCACCGGATCCCATCAGAACTCCGCAGTTAAGCGTGCTTGGGCGAGAGTAGTACTAGGATGGGTGACCTCCTGGGAAGTCCTTGTGTTGCACCTCTTTTTGCCAAAATTTCGTGTTCTTTGCACCTCTTTTTGCCAAAATTTCGTGTTCTTTTTGTTAATTAGCGTAATTTTACGTCGTTTTTGAAAAATAAACTTCGATTGTATTTCATTTTTTTCGTTAATTAACGCAACCTAACTCTCTATTCTTTAATTAGCGTAATTTGACGTCTTTAATGAAAAATAAACTTAGAAATGCATATATACAATTACAACGCTTTACTTTCAGGTGCGATCATACCAGCACTAATGCACCGGATCCCATCAGAACTCCGCAGTTAAGCGTGCTTGGGCGAGAGTAGTACTAGGATGGGTGACCTCCTGGGAAGTCCTTGTGTTGCACCTCTTTTTGCCAAAATTTCGTGTTCTTTGCACCTCTTTTTGCCAAAATTTCGTGTTCTTTTTGTTAATTAGCGTAATTTTACGTCGTTTTTGAAAAATAAACTTCGATTGTATTTCATTTTTTTCGTTAATTAACGCAACCTAACTCTCTATTCTTTAATTAGCGTAATTTGACGTCTTTAATGAAAAATAAACTTAGAAATGCATATATACAATTACAACGCTTTACTTTCAGGTTCGATCATACCAGCACTAATGCACCGGATCCCATCAGAACTCCGCAGTTAAACGTGCTTGGGCGAGAGTAGTACTAGGATGGGTGACCTCCTGGGAAGTCCTTGTGTTGCACCTCTTTGGGAAGTCCTTGTGTTGCACCTCTTTTTGCCAAAATTTCGTGTTCTTTTTGTTAATTAGCGTAATTTTACGTCGTTTTTGAAAAATAAACTTCGATTGTATTTCATTTTTTTCGTTAATTAACGCAACCTAACTCTCTATTCTTTAATTAGCGTAATTTGACGTCTTTAATGAAAAATAAACTTAGAAATGCATATATACAATTACAACGCTTTACTTTCAGGTGCGATCATACCAGCACTAATGCACCGGATCCCATCAGAACTCCGCAGTTAAGCGTGCTTGGGCGAGAGTAGTACTAGGATGGGTGACCTCCTGGGAAGTCCTTGTGTTGCACCTCTTTTTGCCAAAATTTCGTGTTCTTTGCACCTCTTTTTGCCAAAATTTCGTGTTCTTTTTGTTAATTAGCGTAATTTTACGTCGTTTTTGAAAAATAAACTTCGATTGTATTTCATTTTTTTCGTTAATTAACGCAACCTAACTCTCTATTCTTTAATTAGCGTAATTTGACGTCTTTAATGAAAAATAAACTTAGAAATGCATATATACAATTACAACGCTTTACTTTCAGGTGCGATCATACCAGCACTAATGCACCGGATCCCATCAGAACTCCGCAGTTAAGCGTGCTTGGGCGAGAGTAGTACTAGGATGGGTGACCTCCTGGGAAGTCCTTGTGTTGCACCTCTTTTTGCCAAAATTTCGTGTTCTTTGCACCTCTTTTTGCCAAAATTTCGTGTTCTTTTTGTTAATTAGCGTAATTTTACGTCGTTTTTGAAAAATAAACTTCGATTGTATTTCATTTTTTTCGTTAATTAACGCAACCTAACTCTCTATTCTTTAATTAGCGTAATTTGACGTCTTTAATGAAAAATAAACTTAGAAATGCATATATACAATTACAACGCTTTACTTTCAGGTTCGATCATACCAGCACTAATGCACCGGATCCCATCAGAACTCCGCAGTTAAGCGTGCTTGGGCGAGAGTAGTACTAGGATGGGTGACCTCCTGGGAAGTCCTTGTGTTGCACCTCTTTGGGAAGTCCTTGTGTTGCACCTCTTTTTGCCAAAATTTCGTGTTCTTTTTGTTAATTAGCGTAATTTTACGTCGTTTTTGAAAAATAAACTTCGATTGTATTTCATTTTTTTCGTTAATTAACGCAACCTAACTCTCTATTCTTTAATTAGCGTAATTTGACGTCTTTAATGAAAAATAAACTTAGAAATGCATATATACAATTACAACGCTTTACTTTCAGGTGCGATCATACCAGCACTAATGCACCGGATCCCATCAGAACTCCGCAGTTAAGCGTGCTTGGGCGAGAGTAGTACTAGGATGGGTGAAAAAACTAGTTTTCGGTCGAATTGCTCTGATTGCTTCGAAATTTGGCCAGGAAATCCAGAAAAAAAACTAGTAACAGGACTCCCATAACAGGGACTGCTTACGGGACACGGGGCTGAAAATCCAAAATTCCTTTGTTTAGACCTATTTTTTAATTTTTTGAATTTTTCACATTCTCAAAAAAATCCGAAAAAAATTGTGTTATATTAAGTTAATTTTTATATATTTTTAGTGGTATTTTTATATTTTATTGATTTTATTTCATACGTTTTGTCAATTTTCTCTTTAATTTAAGATTAGGACATTGTTGGTATTCTATGATTTGTTTTGTGCCCGTGTGCTTTTCTATGTTGTACTATAATGCATTAACTAAATCAAAATCTGAGATTCTACACTACTTAGATCTCGAAATTGGCAAGACTTTTCATCTACTCCATAGATTCAGTTGGATTCTACATTTTCTTGACTAACAGGTGTTTTTCATCTTGTTAAGCTAATGATCCTTCCATCCTTTCTATGTTGCTGTTGGTGCCTCAGACATAATGGTTTCAATTTTTATTCAAGGGTTTTTGTTTAAGGGTTCATTGTCAGAGTTTTTGTTTTTTTTAGTTCTAGGGTTTATGTTCCAATATTTAGTGTCTCACTTTCCATCATTCCTAGTTTCTTAAGGTGTGTGGTAATGTGCATGTGTATGATTATAGTTGTTTGGCTAAATTAGAGTTATTTTTTTTCTCTTTTCAAATGCGTGTATGTGATTAAATAGTAATGATTTTTTTTTTTTGACAAAATAGTAATGTTGTATGTTTGATAATGGTAAACATAGTAAAACCTTAACTAAAATGTTGTATATTATGTTCACCTGGTTAACTGTATTTTAACTCTATCCTTTTGGTTCAATTGGTTTATTTGGGCAGCATTCCTCACTCATTTTGAGTAGGGTCGCTGTGATTGCTTCCTTCATTAAGATTTATTTTGTTGAACAAACTAGATCCTGCTCAAGACGAACAGAGACCGATGAAACAGAGAATACAAACCAAAGACGTCGTGTATAGGCGGAACATGTAACACCCATACCAGACGTATCTAGAAAGTCTGGCACGTGCGTTAATATTAGTACTGGATACATTAAAATATACAACAATTAAAAACTTCGAATGAATAATATTTACATCAAGTTCCGTTCGTATAAATAATAATACAATACAACTCATCCATACGTAAAAAAAATACATCCTTGAAGTCCATAACATCCTGCAGCTTCACGAACGAACCCTTGAAGTAATATCCATCCGGCTCCGAACATGCATAAACTTCCTGCTTATCTGAAACAAATAAGGATTGGGATGAGACATAATGTCTCAGTGAGTTCCCCTAAATCCTAGGCTATAGGCAACCTCGAGGGGAAACCTACGGTCACCACGTGTCTACATTACAACCTAACGGTTGATTATACGTGTGTGGGGACTTGCATACTTAGACGGTAGTGCATACTAGAGCCGTCATAGTTTTATCTTAACTTGTTTTAGGCTTCACTTCCTATACGTGTCATGGCGGTTGAGGAGGAGTCTAGGACCGCATTGCCAAGAATACGCTCTACGTATCGAGGCCCTAACATAACATAATCATGGCACGATTCTAAACCGAACGGTTAGGGGAACCTAGGATCGTCATCGGTATCATGATCTTCACTTAATCTATACATAACTTGCTCTTGTCTTAGCATCTGATGCTCTTAACTTGATCATATATGTAATCATTCTTGCATAAACATAACATAATCATATCGTACATAAACGTATCTAAGTTCATTCATTAAGTTAGCGTTGAACAAACAATTATTATCTGAGTTCATTTTACGGAAAGTCCCGGGTGGAGTAACCCCGAGTACAATCCCATACATGACCGATGTACGTACATCGGACTCCCTCGGTGTCGTGCGGGTCCCTTGCGGCTTAAACCGTTCCCCTTAGGTCGAGAACCTCTCGTATCCCCCTGGCGTGGATAACAAGAGACACGAGCACCTACGTCTTGTTTACTCAGTGACATGCGGGTCCCTTACGGCTTAAATCGTTCTCATTATGAGAACCCCTTGTATCCCCCTGATGTGGATAGCAAGAGACATGTCACCTACACATATTAATCATGGTCTTGTCGTGCATATAAGTTAAACATAATCATACATACATGTTTACCTCGGAACCTTGGTCGATCCGATTATCGGTAACCTATACTTATTCATACTTAACATGGTGGAGCGAAATAACTTATCAATCCACAACTTACGTACTAGCTAAGTTATTCTAGCTCATGTGCGAAGAGATTACACTTCGCGTCTTATCATTCTAGGGATTCTTGCTATCTTTCTAGTTCTCGACTAGCTAAGTCGAGGCTCTACATACATTCCCCTTTCTTAGTTCATTGCTACCCCATCATGCTTAACTCTCTTGAGTCATCCTTGTGACACATGTTAAAATTGCCATGTCTTTTGATTCAAGTTCCATTAACGATTGGTACATCTTTTCATTAATTTATGAGGACCGAAAATGTCATAAACCCAAGTATCAAGCCATTTAGAAACTCGAAGATTAAGCCAAGTTAAGTTTGTTCCAGTTGTAAAATAAGTGAAAACAGCAAGAATATACTTCAAAACGAACGCATCGGACCCCTACTCGACTGGCCCCAAGCACCCGAACACAAAACAACACAAAAGTTGCCCTGTCTGGGGCGCCTGGCGCCAGGAGCAGGGCGCCTAGCGCTAGCTCCCTGTGTGTGGGCGCCTAGCGCCCTTGTACAGGCGCAGCGCTCCGAACCTGCGTTTTTCGGCTGCGGGTTTTTGGCATTTTCGACCCAAAACTCCAAATTTTGATCTCCTAAATGCACCAACTCATTCCAAACATTGTTAACAAGTTTATGTACTCAAAATAGCTTACAAAAACATATACAAGATCATGTTCCATGGCAATTTATCATGTAATCAACAAGGGATGACTTTAGGTTCACTAAAATTTCATAGAAGCAAAACTAACACAAAACATGATTATCAAACCCAAAGGTAGGATACTCTATCTATAGAACTCACCTAACAAGATTCTTGAAGCATCATCATGTCCCAAGCTCAAACAATCCAAAACTCTAGCCCTTGGTTCACTTGCTTCCTTTATTCAACCCATCTCAAACTTGTTGTTTTCATGCAATCCAAAGCATCATGATCTTGCTAGCTTATCTCTAATCCAACCCAAGCTTCCTTCAACCAAAACCCTAATCTCATGATTTCTTCCCTTATGAGGATAGAGTGGAAGAACAAGCTCAAATAGAGCTTCTATTTGTTCCTTGATCTTGGAAGTACCATAACATAAGCTTGATCATGAAGAGGAAGAAGTTTTGGAATGGATTGGTGAAGAAAAGAGAGGAAGAGAGCGTGAGAATGGAGAGAGGAGGGAGAGAAAATTGCTTTCCCAAACTTAGAGAGATAAAAGGATAGAAATTGTGAGATATTTGGTGCCTTTCCAAATAAATATCCTTTTCCCGCGCAATTACCAAATTGCCCTTGCCTCAAACATGCTACATCCGTCTCTGATACTTAACTCGTATTAAGCTGACATAGCATAATAAATATTTCCATTAACTTACTTTCCATGAACCTGAGTCCTCTGATACATTTAACAGATAAAGTTCCTTAAGCTGATGAGCGGGATGTTACATTCTACCCCCCTTAAAGAAATTTCGTCCTCGAAATTTTAGAGATCGACTACCAATCATCATGACAGAAACTTACCATCTTTGGTCTGAGCCATACATACTCTATTCATACTTACTCATAGAGTTCGTCGTATCATGTCCTCATCTTGTTTCTTAACCCATATGCAACTGAACATAACCTTCTTGATTTTAATATTACCCAAACTTAGAGTTTTCTTATCATATCATGATTCAGAACTTACCTTGATACACACAGACTTATTGTCTCGGACTCGTATCTTACCCACTTAACATAAACCATTCATATAGGTATCTTTTTATAAACATGAACACTCAGGATTTGCCTTTTAACTGGGATCCTACGGAAACCAAGTTTGCCCTGCAGTGCTTACTTGTAACTTTAAAACATATTTCATACATACATCTTATCATGAATACATAATCTTACTGTACCTTGAGGCACATGCTTCTTACTTGTATTACTCATGTAAATGATTCCATGAATCTCTTATCTCTTTTCAGAGCCTTAGGAAATCTTCTGATTTCATCGCAATTCCATTGCATCTTATCACACCCGAATTAATGGGTAACTCATATAGCTTGACATGAAAAAGTGAAATCAACTCACCACTTCATCTGACAATCCATTAACCAATATTATGGTTCACATACTCGTGAAACTTACTAGTAATTCCACTTGCACTTACATCGTATACTCTTAACACAATTCCGTGTATCCCACATGGTATTGGCTTCATACGAACATTGTCGTTTTCATAACATGTACATACTTTCAAGTGCCATCTCTTGCTAAATGATAACGATACGTGTTCTAGAATCTTTCTTGAAGAAATTTCCTTAAGCTCTGGTATTCAGGTTCTTGGAACGAATATATATATACATGACTAAAATATTTTATCATTCCCAAAACTGAATTTGTAATAGCACCACAGAACCATCGGACGAGTTTCTATATTTGAAAAAGATTTAACAACTCGCCCTAAACTTGTCCACGACAAGTTGGTCCTGAAGTTGGTACGTCTTAAGTGAGTTCACTTACGACGTATCTCATCAGTTTCGAAAATGTATAATTCCATGAGTTTAAAATAAGCATCGTTCCCAAGTTCCATAATACCAATCTTAACTTTTAAAAGTTCTAAAATCATGACTTAACATGTCTTAACAAGTATCGTTTTCACTCAACAAGTATTGCATACGAGAGTATGATTCTCATTGCACAACTCGAGAGTTGCATCTCCTTTCATGATAACATACTTAACTTCGAAGATAAATTCTTCCCTTATTCAACCGTTATACATACTTGCCATACCGCTTACATATCCGTAAACAATCCTTGAACCTCTTAACATAAACTTATTCCTCTTCTTCGGAACACTAACTTGATTCTCCACATTAACTCATTCGGTTATCGCTTGAGCGTTAATACCTTTTCCGAAACCGGTCACCATTCTTGATGCCTTGATTCTTTACTTGAGTCACGAAATGTAACCTTCTGAACCTTACATACTTCCCATTATCATCTTTCATGCATCCTGACCAATTCATACAAGGCAATTCTTGTCATTTTCATCTTACTTAAGTGATGGCACATACTTAAAACTTTTACCTTGGCCAATGCTATCTATATAAACATTCATACTTACTTATCACATCAAGAACTCCTCACTTATCTTATGATGCTTCTGCTAAACTTGCATTACCAACCGAACATTCTTCACTAAAATTCATACATACTAAAATTTCCATGTTTCATAATTAACGATTAGCTTCCATGGCGCTACTCTGATTCCCACCGGTTGGTTTAAACCATTACTCTAATCCGTTAGAGAGACTGAGACTTCATATTCCTAATTACCACTTGAATACTAACTTCTTGAACTGTTCTCAAGATCTTCCATGTTGTAACCAACATCACAACCTTACACTTGTCTTGTGAATCCAAAACTCATGATGGTTTATCTTATTCTTATAATACTTGACTCGGGGGTAACCTTACTTTCTTGCTGGTTGCACTTACCATACATGTCATATCTGAACTTATTTTCGGGTAAACTCAATTTCCATTAACAACCCATCTAGCACTTGAACATAACTTTCTTGAACATTTAATCTTTGTACCTTCGCATTCTCGCGGACTATATTTTGCTTAATCATACCAATGCTTGCTCATTAATTTTTTTTTTAAAGAAAACTTCGTAAACTAGCGCACAAGTCATTGACGTTGATAATTTTCTACTTTATAAATATATTGAGTTTTGGCCCCGACCGTTGCTCTAAATTCATAGAACGAGTTGATAGCACATACGTGTCATCAATTCTAGATTATAATAAGTCTAGCTCGCTCTACGAGTATCATAGCAAACCGGTTCCTAGAAAATCTCGTGAATTTTCAAAATATCAACTTCAACGACCCATACGCGTAAATATTTCTAAATTATTTACTTTATGTTTCAACATCATATCGAGCCTAGCAAGTATATTAAGCAAAACATAGGTTCGAGCGATACGTCATAATTCCACATAATCGATGAATCTTATGATTTTCTCATAACTCTGCACCGCTTTAATTCTTACATCATACCTCATGCATAAACATTGGTGACTTTCCTTCTAAATGCAGGAACTTCTATACTCTTGATCTTGGCTTGTTCTTGACACATCAACACATTAACTTCCAAAAATACCTTAAACCGTATCGTTTTCGTTGATGGTTGTCCACGTCCTTTTCCTTAGAAATTGTAGGAGGTGATATGCATTCATTACTTGATGTCTTAAAAGATTTTCGTCACGTGAAATTTATTGTGAAGACATCTCCCCAATAGTCATTGCAAACCATAGGATCGAACTAGTAGGTTTCACAAAAAACGGAAAAATTTCGTCCCAGGCTTACTATTGGTGAGCTTCTCCAACAGTATTTTTTTCAGAAAACATTTGTTGCATAAAACTCTTATTCTCAAGTATAAAATGCACATCATTCGTTCCTATCGTCGTAAAATATTCTATAACATATGCATGGCAACATCAACCTTTTTTGATACAATTCTTGGCACGTCGGAAATCAATGTCTTACTCCTGATAACATAAAACTTTCTCTTGAATCCTTAACTTCCACCACTATGATTAACTTGCCTCTTTACGTTGCCACTTACGCAACTTGACAAACCTACATGTCCTTAACTTCATTTACATATTACTTTTCCTGAGAGCCCGCTGACTCCGTCAACATAAGTCGACTTCTCCCTATCTTGTAACCTTGTACTATCATTCCAGTATATCATAAATCCGTTCCAACATCTCTTCACTTACAGGTTCATGAAGTATCATCAACATCTTACCCGACATTGTCGGAACGTCCCTTCTTAACATGCCTTACATTCCCAGAGGATTCACACTTGTACCTGATTAGTTCACCGGCCACCTTTTGGCACGATAAAACTTCTTCATCACATACTTCGTTCCTCCTGGGTCCTATTCAGCTCTCAGGCATCCATTCTAATCATCGAATGTTAAATTGAGTTGATCAGGCTCAACTAACATCAACAACTAGAACATTTACCTGGAACCCAATGGTCCCACTTCCTTTGTTGTAATTTAATGACCCAAGGCACGGTCTGAATCGACCTGCTCTGATACCAATTGTAACACCCATACCAGACGTATCTAGAAAGTCTGGCACGTGCGTTAATATTAGTACTGGATACATTAAAATATACAACAATTAAAAACTTCGAATGAATAATATTTACATCAAGTTCCGTTCGTATAAATAATAATACAATACAACTCATCCATACGTAAAAAAAATACATCCTTGAAGTCCATAGCATCCTGCAGCTTCACGAACGAACCCTTGAAGTAATATCCATCCGGCTCCGAACATGCATAAACTTCCTGCTTATCTGAAACAAATAAGGATTGGGATGAGACATAATGTCTCAGTGAGTTCCCCTAAATCCTAGGCTATAGGCAACCTCGAGGGGAAACCTACGGTCACCACGTGTCTACATTACAACCTAACGGTTGATTATACGTGTGTGGGGACTTGCATACTTAGACGGTAGTGCATACTAGAGCCGTCATAGTTTTATCTTAACTTGTTTTAGGCTTCACTTCCTATACGTGTCATGGCGGTTGAGGAGGAGTCTAGGACCGCATTGCCAAGAATACGCTCTACGTATCGAGGCCCTAACATAACATAATCATGGAACGATTCTAAACCGGACGGTTAGGGGAACCTAGGATCGTCATCGGTATCATGATCTTCACTTAATCTATACATAACTTGCTCTTGTCTTAGCATCTGATGCTCTTAACTTGATCATATATGTAATCATTCTTGCATAAACATAACATAATCATATCGTACATAAACGTATCTAAGTTCATTCATTAAGTTAGCGTTGAACAAACAATTATTATCTGAGTTCATTTTACGGAAAGTCCCGGGTGGAGTAACCCCGAGTACAATCCCATACATGACCGATGTACGTACATCGGACTCCCTCGGTGTCGTGCGGGTCCCTTGCGACTTAAACCGTTCCCCTTAGGTCGAGAACCTCCCGTATCCCCCTGGCGTGGATAACAAGAGACACGAGCACCTACGTCTTGTTTACTCAGTGACATGCGGGTCCCTTACGGCTTAAATCGTTCTCATTATGAGAACCCCTTGTATCCCCCTGATGTGGATAGCAAGAGACATGTCACCTACACATATTAATCATGGTCTTGTCGTGCATATAAGTTAAACATAATCATACATACATGTTTACCTCGGAACCTTGGTCGATCCGATTATCGGTAACCTATACTTATTCATACTTAACATGGTGGAGCGAAATAACTTATCAATCCACAACTTACGTACTAGCTAAGTTATTCTAGCTCATGTGCGAAGAGATTACACTTCGCGTCTTATCATTCTAGGGATTCTTGCTATCTTTCTAGTTCTCGACTAGCTAAGTCGAGGCTCTACATACATTCCCCTTTCTTAGTTCATTGCTACCCCATCATGCTTAACTCTCTTGAGTCATCCTTGTGACACATGTTAAAATTGCCATGTCTTTTGATTCAAGTTCCATTAACGATTGGTACATCTTTTCATTAATTTATGAGGACCGAAAATGTCATAAACCCAAGTATCAAGCCATTTAGAAACTCGAAGATTAAGCCAAGTTAAGTTTGTTCCAGTTGTAAAATAAGTGAAAACAGCAAGAATATACTTCAAAACGAACGCATCGGACCCCTACTCGACTGGCCCCAAGCACCCGAACACAAAACAACACAAAAGTTGCCCTGTCTGGGGCGCCTGGCGCCAGGAGCAGGGCGCCTAGCGCTAGCTCCCTGTGTGTGGGCGCCTAGCGCCCTTGTACAGGCGCAGCGCTCCGAACCTGCGTTTTTCGGCTGCGGGTTTTTGGCATTTTCGACCCAAAACTCCAAATTTTGATCTCCTAAATGCACCAACTCATTCCAAACATTGTTAACAAGTTTATGTACTCAAAATAGCTTACAAAAACATATACAAGATCATGTTCCATGGCAATTTATCATGTAATCAACAAGGGATGACTTTAGGTTCACTAAAATTTCATAGAAGCAAAACTAACACAAAACATGATTATCAAACCCAAAGGTAGGATACTCTATCTATAGAACTCACCTAACAAGATTCTTGAAGCATCATCATGTCCCAAGCTCAAACAATCCAAAACTCTAGCCCTTGGTTCACTTGCTTCCTTTATTCAACCCATCTCAAACTTGTTGTTTTCATGCAATCCAAAGCATCATGATCTTGCTAGCTTATCTCTAATCCAACCCAAGCTTCCTTCAACCAAAACCCTAATCTCATGATTTCTTCCCTTATGAGGATAGAGTGGAAGAACAAGCTCAAATAGAGCTTCTATTTGTTCCTTGATCTTGGAAGTACCATAACATAAGCTTGATCATGAAGAGGAAGAAGTTTTGGAATGGATTGGTGAAGAAAAGAGAGGAAGAGAGCGTGAGAATGGAGAGAGGAGGGAGAGAAAATTGCTTTCCCAAACTTAGAGAGATAAAAGGATAGAAATTGTGAGATATTTGGTGCCTTTCCAAATAAATATCCTTTTCCCGCGCAATTACCAAATTGCCCTTGCCTCAAACATGCTACATCCGTCTCTGATACTTAACTCGTATTAAGCTGACATAGCATAATAAATATTTCCATTAACTTACTTTCCATGAACCTGAGTCCTCTGATACATTTAACAGATAAAGTTCCTTAAGCTGATGAGCGGGATGTTACAGAACACCCGAAAATAAACACCCTAACAAACACCAATGAGGACAACACCCACGAAAATACACGTCACCACCTAAAACAGACACCTTCACGAAAACGATATCCAACACCATCCATCGTCACTACTCACCCCGTAGTATTGTGTGAAGGTTGATGGTTGAGCAACTAACCAAACACATAATCACATAATCACCCAAACACATACACATAATCACCCACCCCATAGTATAATATTTCCAAAAATATTTATGCTAATGCATGCTTCACAATGCAACTCTTGGTGCAATTCAATATGAACAACTTGGACACATTTGATTTTTTTAACAACAAAATTTATTAAATAGAGGAGAGAAGTACAAAGAGTACTTAACCCATAATTCGAAAAAAGTACAAGAGGAACTTGATCCACTGAAGAGTTCAAACTCAGTCAAGTTTTAAAACACATAAGGGGGTTTAGACTCATTTGATACCACTAGACAAAGTTGGTCTATGTAGAATTTAGAAACATCAACGTTGGCTAAATCGAATTCTTTGGAATTTTTTGGTTTTGCCTACTCAATTACATCAAATCTTGGAAGTTGACGAGATTACAGCCTGTTACATACTCTGTCCAATTTTTTGTTATTTTTATTTTATTTTATTCAAATTTTTAGTTTATAGAAAAAGATTCATGGTAGGCATGGAAACAAAAATGGATCATTTAATCCTTTTTCATACATCAATCATACATTCGGCAGAGTCGTTCCTTTTAGTGTTCAAAGCAATCAATTTCATTTGTTTATCGTCTTTTTTTTAATTGTCAAATTTTAATGGAAAATTTATTTTCATTTATATGTCATTTTTCAAATTTCAATATTACATTAACTACTTTTCTCGTCAATTTTACTTTTCTCGTCAATTATACTCTTAGGCTTTGTTTGGGAGTTTGGAGGGGAAGGGAGAGAGGGCTTTGGGGGGTTGGAAATATATAGAAAAATGGACAAAAAATTCACATTTTTTGAAAAAACAGTTTTTTAGAGAATGATAAACTAATACTTATGATTAATATATTTTTAATTTTAAGAATATTATAACAACATTGATTGAATTTGAAAAATTCATATAAACCCTCCATAACCCCCCAAAACCCTCTCCCAATACAATTTTTGAGTTCCCCCAAATGAGGGGGATTTTTTATTATGAGTAAAAAATTAACCTCCAAAACCCTCTCCTCCCAATGTCTTCTATTTCTTCCACTTGCTCCTTCCTTTTTTCCAAAACTCTTCCCTCCAAACTCCCAAACAAAGCCTTAATAAGTGTATTTTTTTTTTATCAATTATTAATAAATCGATAATGTAAAACAGTGATTGGGCCAATGGAAAGTAAGTGTGTTTTTTTATATAAAGAAAAGTATGTTTTTTTGGACTGTGATTCACTGCAGTCAGAAAAGTGACGCAGTCACACAGTCAAACAATACACAACCATTTGATTAAATCAATGGTGCAAATTCACTTGTACCAATTTTTCCATTGAGTCCTTAATACAGGCAAACACGTCTTCTCCATAGTATAGTATTTTCAAAAATATTTATGCCAATGCATGCCTCACAATGCAACTCTCCTTACAATTCAATATGAACATCTTGGACTCATTTAAATTTTTTGGACAACAAAATCTATTAAATAGAGAAGAGAAGTACAAACAATACTTAATCCATAATTCGAAAAAAGTACAAGGGATACTCGACCCAGTAGAGCCAAATCTCGGTCAAGTATTAAAACACAAAAGGGAATTCAAATTCATTTGATACCACTACTCAAAGTGGTCTAAAACAAATTCTTTGTAATTTTTGGTTTTGCCTACTCAATTACATGAAATCTTGGAAGTTGATATTACAGACTGTTACACACCCTGTCCAATTTTTTGTTGTTATTTTTCTTTTTTTTTGAAGGATTGTTATTTTTCTTTTATTTTAGGGGAATTAGTCACTTTAGTCCCTGAATAGGAAAGAAGTAGTCACTTTAGTCCCTAAATGCAGAGAAATTGCAAAACAGTCCCTGAATGTAGACTTTATTGGTCAATTTCAGGGACTAAAGTGACGAACAGAGTCTACATTTAGGGACTAAATTGACTAACGGAGTCTGCATTCAGGGGCTAAATTGACTAAAAGAGTCTACATTCAGGGACTATTTTGCAATTTATCTGCATTCAGAGACTAAATTGGCGATTCCTTTCCTATTCAGGGACTAAAGTGACTAATTCCCCTTTATTATATTCAATTTAATATTTTTCGTAACAAACAAACACATATACATGGTAGGCATGGAAACAAAAATGGATCATTTAATCCTTTTTCATGCATCAATCATACTTTCGGCAGAGTGGTTCTTTTTAGTGTTCAAAGCAATCAATTTCATTTGTTGCTTCTTCCTTTTTTTAAATTGTCAAATTTTAATGGAAAGTTTATTTTTATTCATATTTCATTTTTCAAATTTCAATATTACATTAACTACCTTTTATTTAAGGATACATTAACTACTTCTCTCGTCAATTATACTCTTAATAAGTGTATTTTTTTTTATCAATTATTAATAAATCGATAATATAAAACAGTGATTGGGCCAATGGAAAGTAAGTGTATTTTTTTATATTAGAAAAGTAAGTATGTTTTTTTTTGTTGAGGGAAAGTGTGTATTCGATTTTTTTTTTGGTATTTGTAATTGAAATTTACTTATTAATTTTTTTAATTTGTTCAAAAAAAAACCTTAAAAGACACGCATATAGTAAGATTGAGTATCTCTCACAAAAGATTTCCCAAACTCTTTCTTTTAACCAAAATTGGGAAAAACACTTTCGGTGACCCCTATTTACATGAATTCATGGAATAATTACGACTAATGCATGGAAATTGAGGTTAGGACAAATCAAAACTCATGTCATAACCAAAAAAAGAAAATGAAAACATGGAAAAAGCTAAGTTACAAGAAGCACGAAAAATCACAAGGAAAGGCAAGGCAAGTGAAAACATGTAAAATGATGGGTTTGGCTTGGATTCTTAGACAATGATGTAAACAAATTCATCACCTTATATATATATACATGTGATGTTTGGTCCAAATTATTCCAACTCAAACTTTCATACTAGATTTTGCTTCATTATTTTTTGACAATTCAAAAAATGAAAGGTGTATTTGAATATGTTGTGCTTCTAGTTCTAGTTTTGCAATGTTTTAATATGGTAGTGAAAGTGAACTCACAAAAGGTTCCTGGTATGTTTGTTTTTGGAGATTCACTTGTTGAAGTTGGTAACAACAATTACCTAAGTACTTTTGCAAAATCAAATTTCTATCCATATGGTATTGATTACAACGGTAGACCTACAGGGAGATTTTCTAATGGGAAATCCCTCGTTGATTTTATTGGTAAATTATCTCATTACCTTTTTATTTTTTAATTTTTTAATATTCATTTGGTTTAAATACTCCAGATTTTTATTATTTTTAATTTTTTTCAATCAATTTTTGGTTTATAAAAAATATTAACCTTGATTCTTTTTCTTTTATATTGTATATAATTTATTTTAATTTTACAGGTGATATGTTAGGTGTTCCTTCTCCTCCACCTTTTTTAGACCCTACTAGTACCGGGAACAAATTACTTAATGGAGTCAATTATGCATCAGCTTCTGGTGGCATTCTTGATGATTCAGGGAGACACTATGTAGTTTACACACTTTCTCAATCATTTCTAAGTTTATATTATGTCATTAAATAGAATCCTATATTAAATAGATATGTTCTTGTTCTATGAATCAAATAATGTTGAGTGCAACCAGAGTTGGTCCTAAGATTTTTGATATCCGGGACGAATCAATAAAGTCGTGCAATTTTAAAGTTTTACAACAAATAATTCATTCATAAACAAGGTTGTCTAATAAAAATATTTTCCATTGAATTAATGAACGTGAGTTACAAAGAAAAACATGTATATACTACTCATTACTAAGTAAAAATAATAATTTTGATGTCTTAAAAAAATGGTGCTTTGGACGGCCGCCCCTCCTACCCATGCTCACGGCCGCCCCCTGAATGCAACCCCTTTTTAAAATTTTCCTACTAGATTTTTATTTTGAGTTTTTTTTTTATTTATTTATTTTTTTATAAATTGATTGTGCAATCTTTTATTTATTATTTATAATATGTAATTAAAACTGCAATGATGTGATGCAGGGTGATAGGCATAGCATGAGCCGGCAACTCAAGAACTTCCAGAGCACATTGAATCAATATAAGACAATGATGAATGAAACTGCATTGAGTCAATTCTTAGCCAAGTCAATAGTGATTGTGGTGACTGGAAGTAATGATTATATAAATAATTACCTCCGACCTGAATATTATGGCACTAGTAGGAATTATTCTGTCCCTCAATTTGGCAATCTTCTTCTCAATACCTTTGGGCGACAAATTCTGGTAATTATTCTGTTGAAGGTTAATTTATGGAGTAAACTTTCAATTTAGAAAAATTAAGAACAAAATTAAGAAAATTAAGAACAAAAAAAAAATGTAGTAAACTTTCAAAATAAAGCCGACAAATATCTGCTTTATTAAACTTTCAATTTATGGAGTAAACTTTCTTCAACTACCTTTGTAGAAAATTAAGAACAAAAAAAAAATGTAGTTGCTGTTTAAAAACACAAAATTGGTCCATCAAATTTTTATACCAGTTCAGTTTGGTTTAGGACGAACCATTATGAGTTTCACCAAAATGTTGAAACACTTCATTTCGGTTCGTTGTTCCTTCCCAAACCCAACATTGGATAGTCCTACCAAAAATATGTGAAAATAATAAGTAATTTCTAAAGTATATGAAAACCCTGTTTCGTTGCTCTCTAAAGTATATGTAAATTTGTCCTCGTGAGCTTAACTCAGTTGGTAAGGACAATGTATAAAATATGCAAGGTTCGGGGTTCAAACCCCGGCCATCACAAAAAAAAAAGTATATGTAAATTTGTCTCACTTGTTTATAAAATCCTGTCAATGTACAACGGCATAGACTAACTAACCGGGCAAATTTTCATATATCCTACAGACTATTTATTATTTTCATATACTTTAAGAATTAAGTAGAAGAGAGTGATCCGCCTTGACTCTTCTATTTATGTGAATTTTTAATTACTATTGTCATTTCGTCTATCTACTGAAGAGAAAAAAAAGTGTGATATGTAGGATTATATTGAAGATTAATATTGCCACAAACATTTGACACTTAAGTGTAATTAACTAATTTATATGTTGTATTGAAGGCACTATACAACATGGGATTGAGGAAGTTCTTCTTAGCAGGAGTTGGACCACTTGGTTGCATTCCTAATCAAAGAGCTATTGGTTTTGCCCCACTAGGAAGGTGTGTCGATTCAGTAAATCAGATGGTTGGAACTTTCAATGGAGGACTCAGATCAATGGTGGAGCAGTTCAACAGAGACCATTCTGATGCCATGTTTGTATATGGAAACACTTATGGTGTCTTTGGTGATATTCTTAATAACCCTGCTGCCTATGGTATGATATAATTCTAATAATAAAATTGAACTCAATTAGTAAAGTTTAATTATACATTACAATATATTCAACCATATTGTCTAAATATTTTAGAATCGGACATAAAGTTGATAAAATCGCGTAGGGTCTATTTAGATTGATTTATTTAAATTTATCTACCGACCTTAACACTTTCTGAGACTGTTTAGAAGAGTGTATTAAATTTAAGTAATTATCATAATATATTTTTAATTAATTTTCATAAGTTTTTGAAGACCGCTTATAAAAAAAGTTACAACCAATATAAACAGTTTTTTTTTTTTTTAGTGGTGTCCAGGGTTCGAGCCACAGACCTTGCATATATTAATTATGCATTGTCCTCACCAACTGAGCTAAGCTCATGGGGACAACAAATATAAACCGTTTGATTTTACTTTATCTTTTGTCATAGAAAATAGCTTATATGCGTTTATATAAGAAGCGTCTATGATATAAGGGCTTAATTAAATTGAAGACAATAGATTTGTGTAAATAATGTAGTTTTTTTCTTTTGTTGTGGTTGCAGCATTTACTGTTATTGATACAGCTTGTTGTGGTCTTGGAAGTAATAGAGGCCAAATATCATGTCTACCATTGCTATTTCCATGTTTAAATAGAGCACAACATGTGTTCTGGGATGCTTTTCACCCAACTCAGTCTGCAACTTATGTATTTGCTTGGAGAGCTGTTAATGGCCCCCAGAATGATGCTTATCCGATTAATATCCAACAATTGGCTCAAATGTAACTTAATCTTTAATGTATTGTTGTAATTATTATTGTTTCCTTTATGAAACAGATAATGTACCAAATTTGAAGTGAAATATATTAATATTTGATATTATATTACAAAGATCACTAAAGTCTTGTATATCAACATTTTTTTTAGTGGCGACTGACCAGTAACATTTTTTTTAAAGTGCTGAGATTGGGAATTGAAGGTGTATATAGAAGTTGAAATCTTTGAGGTTTTGGTTATTTTGGTGATTAGCGGTTTTGAGTTGTATTGTTGATATGCTTTTTCCAAAGTTCTTGTTTTGTATGAATAGACGAGGTTTACCTCCTGAGAAGGGAGTGCTCCTTTTCTCATTGGTTGAACTCACCGCGATTGGTCATATGCTTATTCTCCAAGGGGTGCGAGGTGTGCATGCAAATGACACTCCGACGCTCAACTGTTAAAAGGTAGCAAAGAGAGTAAGTGATTATACCTGAGGACAGGGACCCTATCAATAGCGATGCATCCAATGTTAAGCTCCTTACTTGTTGCTATCTTTCCTTTTACGATTTGGCACGATTTGTTACGAGGTTTATCTAGATGTTTGGAGTAACCGAATTTGAGATAGGCGGAGGAGTTTATATGATTTAAATGAAGTCCCTGCAAATAGAAACGACATGGTAGCTATCCAAAAGTTGATTAATACATAAGGCAATGGAGCACATCTACACTCAATTTATTTCTGAGGTAGGAACGAGGTGGTTTCGTAACGCGTTGTAGAAGGTTCTTATCTTGTATTGTATGTCATCCGTTCATCTATAAATGTAAATAACAGCAATTCCCAAGCTAGTTGATTCCTGATTAAATTGTAATTTAGTTGAATCAGATTGAACCATGATCCAAAAGTCTCACTTTTCAATCTCCGGTTCAATTTTTAAAGCATTGCTTCTCACAAACTTCTTTTTGACATTTTGGATAACACAAGGGAAATGTGGTTTCCTCTGTAGCACCGACACTTCTGATCGAAAACTGTCTAGTGTTCGACACATATCAGTGTTGAAAACCGAAACAACACCAACACATACAATTACATTTAATTATGCCATTTTCACAAATTACTAACGGTGCCAATTTGTTAATGTTATGTCCGGTGTCCGTTTTAGTGCTTCATAGGTGTTTAACCAATTTGTCTCGGTGTTAATAGCTACCCCTATTTATTGAGTTCAAAATAAACCAATTCACTCTATTTGTTTGGGTGTTTAACCAAGTTGTTTTGGTGTTACTCTTCTCACTTTAAGTTTTACTCTAAAATATCCAAAATTACCAAATTAACCTCAACAACACACAAATGACTTGGGGAGTAATTTGGTAATTTTGGGGTGTCTTGAAGAAAAGTGGGAAGAATAATTGTCAAAACAATAAAAAAGCCAGGCCCATTAAATTTCAAAGTTATATAACCCCACTTGACCTCCACAACTGAAATCAAACGACTCATTTGACTAATTTCAAATGGCAACATCATCACTGTCTTCTTCTTCTTCTTCTGCCCTAAAACAGAATCACCTAAGAACAACCCTATCCTATTTTCTGAAGCAAAATCGGTGTTATTCAAAGTTAAACCATGCAAAAGCATCATCATTATCATCAGCAGATTTTGAGAAAGTGGCAGATGATGTACCGACTTCAGGAATCTGTAGACCTCTGTCTGAAATACTGAAAGAGCTGAACAAGAAAGTTCCTGATTCTCTTGTTAAAACTCGTGTTGAGAAAGATGGGTTTCATATTCGATACATTCCTTGGTAATTTTCCTTAACCCTAACCCTAATAAACTACTTTATTATCCTCGTATTCTTGTAATAACATTGTTGTCTTCATTATTAGAGTTAAATGTGTTAGTATAATTTGCATTTTGTTTTGTTTTCAGTTCTCTGCTCTGTAACCCTTTTTAGTCCTACAATTTTGAAAAACTTTTTTGGTATTAACCAGTTTAGTAATTTGTTGGACCTAGGCTTGTTTGGATAAACGACTTAAATAGCTGAATAAAAATTTGGGTAAATAGTCATTTTTGTCACTGAATATGTTACGGGAACGACAATAGTCTTCAATGCATCGAAATTCTAAGATAGTCCTGATTGTGCATTATGTTAGTCAACATAGTGCCTAACGTAATAGGCCACAATAAATAAGTATATCGGGGGGATTAATATGACATTATTAACATAACATTTTAAAGTTAGGACTATTTTGACTACCATAATGCAATCAGGGACTATTTTGACTAACATAATGCAATCAGGGACTATTTTGGAATTTCAATGCATTGAAAGATCGTAACACATCCAGCTAGAAAAGGACTATTTAAGCAAATGTTTGGATTGACTTATTTGAGTTTATCTTTGGATCATAAAAGTGCTTTTGAAAGGACTTATGAAAAAAGCTTATGACATAAGCTTTTTCAATAGGTTCTCTAAGATAACTTTTGAAAATTGTCTGTAAGCTATATAAAAATAATTTGACTTTATTTTTTGTTTTTATAGAAGCAACTTTTACAGAAGTACATATATGATAAATGCTCATGCTGTAAATGCTTAATTAGGCTGTTTATCCAAACAAAGCTAAGCTCAAATAACTCAATCCAAATCCAAATAGACTCTTAAAAGTGGATACATGTATTGAAAACAAAATTTGAGATAATTATAGAAATTAAAAATGTATTTAACCCTTTGTTATTATGAATATTGTTGCAGGCATACTGTGAACCGCGTTTTGAACTTACACGCTCCCGGTATATATACACATTACACATACATGCAACCCTTTTGATTAATTTTGCTAGTTTTGTTTCAATGTTAAATTGATTTATTTGTTTTTCTTATGCTAGAGTGGTCTGGCGAGGTTCGCAATATCACCTATTCTGCTGATGCCAAATCTGTTTCTGTTGTTTACCGAGTTACTCTTTATGGGACTGATGCTGAGGTACTTGCATCTTCGATCTATTTAGAGTTTTCCGTTAATGCACTTGGTGGTATTTCATATCTATGTTTTCCGTATTTTCCCCCATATTTGTATTCTTGTCCGAGATATTTACTAGTATATGTTAAACTCTATGATAAAGTCTGTTTAAAGTCTCACATTTGTGGGGTTGAGTTCTTCCAACCCAAATTCTAAGAAAATCACGATCCTTTTATTTGTTTGTTCGTTATCTATTTATTTTAATTTCTCCCTCTAAGGTTTATGTTTTCGTCTCATTGATTCATTGTTTTATTACATTCTAATCATCAATTGCTGTTCTTTAGGGTTTTGTTAAGTTTCAGATCCTACATAGCAATCGTTTTGAAAGAAGCCCACAGTTCTACTTTTATTTGGGTTGTATCGTTTTGGTTCCTCCAGCCATGTCTCTCTATACCCGTGTCTTGCAGTGTCGCTGCCGTGTCTGTCTATTTTTTTTTTCTTTTTCGGGACACTGCTACCAGCATCTGACACATGTTGTACCGGTGTCTGACGTGTGTCCGACACCGACACGTGTCAGACACCGGGACACACTCACTATAAGCAGTGTCCGTGCTTCAGAGCTCATTTCTAGTGCTCTAGAGGTGCTAACATGTTATTAATGAACCATCTATAATAAACTCTCCAACATTTTACAGTCTCAAACAGCAAGATTGTGCGTGTGTTGTTTTATATTTACTACTTATATGTCTTGTTATGAGATTGGTCTGGATTCTTCATTCATTCTACTTCTATGCCGCTTTACTAAATGACAGTCTTTTGTTCACTAGCCCCCTTAGTTGAAATCTCATTCCCTGTAAATTAGATGAAAGGAAAATTAGAGAGGGCTGTCTTTGATTTTGGAGAGGATAGAGTCAAATGTATTGAGTTCTTATCTTTTATATTTATATCAATGTATCCATACCTTTGTTTTCTAAAAAATATCAAATCCCTTATCATTACTCGTATTGGTACTAGTACCCTTGCATTCTTGGAAAGAGGGAGGTCTCTTGGAAATTAGAATGTAATTGAGTTTTCTATCGATAAACAATATTTTTTCATATTTTTAACCAGTATCTACCATCTTGACTGTAATTTTCAAATGACTAAACATAGGTGCATTATTTTTGGGTGTTTTTTGTGTTGTTTTTATCTTAAAATACACTTCTAGCAGTTATAATAATCTTTGAGAAAATTATTGCTTGAGGAAATCATGGGTAGTTATGTGTATTTTAAGTGAAGGACAACACGAAAAACACTTAAGTAAATGCACCTAAGTTTTTTCAATTTTCAAATTACTAGGGGTATGAAAAGAAATTCTGTACTTGGGGTATAAAAGGAATTTTTCAAAGCTCTCGGTTTTATATATTAGGAGCAGAAGTTTAACTTGGGTGCTTCCTTTCTTGATAGAGACATCAAGTTCTGACGTTCTATACAACTTGATTTACTGTTTTATTTGACTTAGCAATTAGAACTACCGATGAGGTTTTGGTTCTGCAGATGCTCCTTGAAATAGCTTCTGCTATTTATACTTGACATCACAATTTACTGATACCTCTTCCATTCCCCATCTAAACACACACTAATAAAATACTACTTATACGACGTTTGTTGTGATCGAAACTTCGTCATAGATCCTTAAACTTGATTAATAAACTAGATGGCTTACCTAACACATTGAATCTTTGATTTGCATCAATATTTTGATTCTCACATTTTACTGTCTTTTGATAGTGTTAACCTTTGCCTAGTATTGTGTTGGTTAAAAGGACAAGTATATATCAAATATCTTCCACTTTCTAGACACAATAACACTACCTTCACGAGCCATCAGTATATAGAACAAAATCCTGGAAAGTTGAGCCAACCTATCTTCCCTACATTATAAACTACACACAATTCAGTTTCTTCATCATGCATACAAGTCAGCTGAGTGACTTTTAAGGAACTAAATGTTTAATGTGCTCAATCGACGAACATTTACAAGACGTCAAACTGCTGAAAAAAAATTAATAGATGCCAAGAAATCTTGGGCTAGCTATGTCTTTGGAGTCTTGTAAACACGCGAAAATGTTTGACTAACTGGTATATGAACTAGGTTAAGAGTTGTTCAGCTTTCTTGGCAGTGGAGCTTTAGAAGCTCTATAATTCAACAACAAAATTTACATTTATATGACCGCAGATTGCTTTTGCATCTTTTTCTCGAGTTTATTTACAATCATTGTTGATTTCAACTTTTTGCTATTGCTTTTGAAGTCTTTGGATATCGATATTTAAACATGATGTAGATATAATATAGCTACGGTGTTTGAGTCAGAAAATGAAACAAGGACAGTTGTTAGTTAGCTCCTGTTCTTTCTGTCTACAGATTATTTTTAATTCTGTTTTAGTCTTCTCTAAACTCCATTATTTCTCTAGATATTTAGGGAATCAACTGGTACTGCTTCAACAGATGATACAAATTATGGAGATCCTGTACAGAAGGCAGAAGCAATGGCTTTTCGAAGAGCTTGCGCACGCTTTGGACTGGGGCTCCACCTTTATCATGAAGAAGCGTCATAAACAAGCGTTTTTTCATGTCTGGTTAACTGCCATTGTATATTTTTGGCATTTAGCCTATGATTACGTTACTCTGAAACAAGATCGTATGGTTAGTTACCACTTAAAAGGTAGCATTTTGTCATGATCGCGATATGTTTTTATCTTTTTTGAGTTCTCTGTTTGGTTCATGATAGGACATTAAGGTATAGTTTGATCCATTTTGTTGCTTACGTCCATCTAGTAGGAAACGAAATGACTTCGGTTGTAGTTATCTGACTCGTTCAACCATTGTATGGTTCTATCATCCGATGTTTTGAGGAGAATTGATGGACTGCTGTTCTTTTGATATGAAACAGTTAAATTATGTTTAAAATTTAATTGCATACTAATTTGTTGATTACTACGACTACTACCACTATTTTTTTATGCTTAACAGATAAGTGTTAACTTTTGCCGTATGAATTGGATCTTATCCTTGTGTTGTGTCTTATCTGTTTTGAGTGATTAGTTTATGCAGTTGTGCGTACCAATAAAACTGATTAGGTGTTTGATCTATTTAAACCTACCAACCTATGAGTCCAACTGATCTAAAATTTGCGGTAAGAATATGATTACGTCTGTGAAGACGATTCTTACAACCTTCTGACCCAGCTGTAGCAGTTGTTTTTAGGGAACCTCACAAGATTTGTCTAAAACTTGTGCAAAAGAAAATGAAGCTGTGACATCGGAATTTGACCGGGCACCATCATAGGTGGAAAGGTAATAGCGAGCTTGTAAGCAACGGCCGCAAAATTGGACATTGGTGGAACCTTCTCTGCATTATTTCTCACGTAAGTCACATCAGATTGCACATATGCAACATAAATTATTTTCAATTCCCTTTGTGGACTGGACCAGAACTTCGTGAACATATTGAGGTTGTCAATTTTGAAGACTTTTTGCCTCCTCCTAAAGAATTTAAGACGTGAAAGAAATATGAGAGTAGACCTTGTTGAGGTTTAAATGTGGTACGTGTCGGTTGCTGCAGCTCTGTTGTAGTGAAATAATTTGTAGCCAATATATTGTCAATTATTTTATATATTGTCAATTATTTTATTAAAAAATCATAAAAATTTATTAGTTTATTTTGGCCTGGTAAAAAAGCTTATAAAAAAATGGAATATTAGAAGTTATTCTAAAATAGTCACAACAATATATTTAGGGGAAAATTATCGGTAGACAACTAAAACTTTTTTCTGAGGGGGTAGAGTGTAGACACTTAAAATCTATCTACACTTTAAAAGAAATAGATACAAAAAGAGTAATGTAATAGATGTGTTATGTTTTTTTCCGTAAAAAAAAAAAAATAGATGTGTTATGTTTTTTTTTTTTTTTTGTTGGTGGCCGAGATTTGAACCCTGGACCTTGCATATATTATGTATTGTCCATATCAACAGAGCTAAATTTACGAGGACATATGTGTTATGTTAGGTATGACATGTTGATACTTATTTGAAAAAAAAAAGTCACATTGCTGATATGATAGGAAGAAAAAAGGAGATGAAAAGAAAATAAAATGTTGAATCAATGTATAAAATTTAAGGGTATCTTTTTTCAGGTGGTTTAAATTTAAGGTATTTAAATATTGTAGTTATTTAATAAAGAAATATTATGTTCCTTTCAATAACAATAATGAAATATTATGTTCCTTTCAATAAAAATAACAGAAATAGTATTATGGGTCCGTTTGGATTAACTTATTTTAGAGCTTATATAAAACAACTTATGCAAATAAATAAGTTTTTATGTATTATTTATAAGTTTTTAAGGTAGTTTATGAAAAAACAGTTTATGAAGATACGATTTTCGTGAGTGTGAGCTTATAAATTAAAATAAAAGCTTATTTATTTACATAAGCTATTTTTCATAAGCTCGAAATAAGCTCAAACCAAACATGTTAACAACTTGGTTGTCCTTTTTCCTTCAAAAAGCTTGGTTGTCCTTTTGTCAAAAACAAAAAACAAAAAAATACAACTTGGTTGTCCAACAATGTAATTTTATACGATTTAAATATAATTCTATTATTTTATTACTTTTTTTTTTTTATCTCTCTTCTAATCATAGAACATAAATTAGAGTTAGATAACATGTAAACTAAAGTTAGTTGGTTGATTGGTTAATTAGATACTTTTATGTTTCCTTTCTTGCTGATCATTATGATCTTTATCTCTATGATTGTATGATTTATAATAAGAGATGTATTTTTATATTTACTACTTTTTTGGATGTGATAACTCTTTACTACTTTTTTTCCGAATGAAACTCTATCTACTACTTGACAAAGAAAATAACGCCACTCTATTTTTTTTAGTTTTTGATCAAGTAGTTTAGTGGTCGGATTTGACACATTTTAAACATAGAGAAGTAAGGTGTACGCATAACAATTGAGTTAAACTCACGGGAACATAATATCACTCTATTTATTATTGTAAATTATATCCCAGCCTCACATCATCAACAACTTTAGTGGTCGGATTTGACACATTTTAAACATAGAGAAGTATGGTGTACGCATAACAATTGAGTTAAACTCACCGGAACATAATATCACTCTATTTATTATTGTAAATTATATCCCAGCCTCACATCATCAACAACTACGACATATCTGACTTTTCTATTTCGATTGATTAATTTTCTTCTGTTGGTAATCAATCTCTTTCATCTCCACTAGTTTCAAATTTCAGCTCAGTTTTTATTTTCACTATCACTCAACTATAAATGCTTATGCATCTCCAAACTCGGCTGAATACACACGATAATACACAATGTCTCCTTTGTTATATTACTCCCTCCTTTCCCTTAGTTTCATTTTTACCTTGAAGCTTTTACTACAAAGAAGAAAGTTTAAAAACCTTCCACCAAGTCCATCAATAACTCTTCCCATAATAGGAAACATCTTCTCTTTATGGTTCGGGTCACGTCGTGTTGTTGTTATCTCCTCCCAAGCCCTACTTCAACAATGCTTAGCCAATCACGACGTTGTTTTATCAAACCGACCTCATTTCCTCACCGGAAAATATCTTTTCTACAATTACACTAGCTTAGACTCCGCCCCTTACGGAGATCATTGGCGTAACCTTCGCAAAATCATCACCCTCGACATCCTCTCAAGGCAACGTCTCAACTCCTTCACAGAAACACGAAGGAAAGGGACGTTGAAGCTTGTAACAAGTCTAGTCCGGGACTCGTGTGATGGGTTCACACGAGTTGAGCTAAGGACGAGGCTAACTGATATGACGTTTGATAATATGACGACTATGGTTGCTGGTGATACCGCGGAATTTAAAAAGTTTAAAGAGATGGTATCAGAGATGATGCCGTTGTTTGGGGCGAATAATAAGGGAGATTTTGTTCCTTTACTTAGGTTGTTTGATTTTGATGGCATGGTTAAGAAGATGAAGGATATTGGGAAGAGAAGTGATTCGTTTTTGCAAGGAATTGTTGAAGAGATTCGAAGTGGGAAGCACAATGAAAATACAATGACACAACATCTATTGACTTTGCAAAAATCTCAACCTGAGTATTACTCTGATGAGATTATCAAAGGGCTTATTCAGGTAATTAACAACTCAATTATTCAATTTTGTAAAAAAAAAAACTCAATTATTCAATTTTTGAGTAATTTATTTTAAAAAAAATGATGTCTGCTATTTGGATTTGGATTCCACTTTGACATATAGTCGACCAATCTTGAGTCTGGGTATGCTCCATTTACCATATGCTCCATTTACCCCATTTAGGGTCTTGGATGAATGACGTGTGGTAAAAGAAAAATTAAGGGTTGAGATTTAAAATAATTAAATAGAAATTAATCAGGCATCCTCTTCCTCATGCTCTCTTCTTCGCTGCTGTCATCCTTTTTAGGTCATATTCTTCTCTTCACTTAATTTTTTGTCAATTTCCATCGAAATATCACCTCTTCATTTTTTCCTTTTCTGAATAATAATCAACTACATAAAACGCAAAAACAAAATAAGATAATAATTTCAATATGAAATGGCTGCAGTTCATTTCTATTATTATAGTGAAACATGTGCAGCACTGCGCCCCTTCTAAGTAATTGATAATGATAAATGAATCGTCTGGTGTGGAAGAGAAGAGAAGCAACGGTGACGGCGGAAGAGGAGATGCTGTGTTTGATCGACGGTGGCACCGGGAGACATGGCGGTGAGTGATACGATTGAGGAAGATGAAGCCATGAGGTGAATACTTGTTTACAATAGAAGAAGAGAAAGAGGAAGGCGTGTTTCATCTCTATTTTTTTTTTAATTAAAAAAACTGATGTTTTGTTTATTTTTAATCTGAACCATTCAATCCTTTTTTACCACATGTCATTCATCCAAGACCCTAAATTGGATAAATGGAGCATATGGTAAATGGAGCATACCCGGACTCACCTCTTAATCAATAATAATGATTCTTGAACTTTGTCAAAAAATAATGATTCTTGATCAGGGACTTTGATAATGCTTTTTGGTCAAAAAGAATTAATATAAGTTTTGACTTAATGAAAATAAAAAGAGTCTTGTTAACGAGTGTCTTCGGAACACTCTTTAAGGATTCCAAAAGAAGAAATTATTTTATGAAAAAGTCAAATATTTTTATTTCTGATAAATTGATTATACATATTTTCATGATAAGTTACCTTTTAAAGGCCTTAACTAGTGCCCCTGGGGCACCGGTTAACATTTCCCAAATAAAAATAGGCTAAATTGCATATTTGACCCCTTAATTAATTTTTGAGTTTTATTTTTGTCCCTAATTAATAAAAGTTCTGTTTTAGTCCCTTAGTTTCATCCTGTTTGTCGATAGAACTTTGTCAAAAAATAATGATTCTTGAACAGTGACTTTGATAAATGCTTTTTGGTCAAAAAGAATTAATATAAGTTTTGACTTGATGAAAATAAAAATAGGCTAAATTGTATATTTGATCCCTTAATTAATTTTTGAGTTTTATTTTTGTCCCTAATTAATACTACCTCCGTCACTAAATATAAGAGCCTTTTGCCAAAATTGCGGAGATTAAGAAAGTTCGTTGTAGTATTAAATTTGTATATAATTACTATTATTTTTACAATTTTATCCTTAAGAGAGATAAAGTTAATTTATGTTTTCAATATAATATTTATTGTTGATTGAAGAAAAAAATGCAAAATAAATAAGGGTATGTTGGTAAAGAAATAATTAATGTACTTGGAAATATCAAAGAGGTCTTATAAAAATGGACAAATTATTTTTTCAAAAAGGTCTTATAATTAGAAACAAAGGTGATAAAAGTTTTGTTTTAGTCCTTTAATTTCATCCCTGCTTGTCGATTTAGTCCATTCTATTAATTTATTTAATTTTAACTTTTCCATTTGTACATGGCCCTCCTCCACCACCACCACCATCAAACAACCCATCTATTTCCACTCTCTTCACCTTCATTTCATTTCCCTCGTATCATCTCTCCACCTTCATTTCCGCTCTCCTCACCAACCCATCTCTCTCTCTCTCTCTCTCTCTCTCTCTCTCTCTATATATATATATATATATATATATATA
This sequence comes from Medicago sativa, assembly GCF_051527215.1. Lineage (NCBI taxonomy): Eukaryota > Viridiplantae > Streptophyta > Magnoliopsida > Fabales > Fabaceae > Medicago > Medicago sativa. Next base: position 31,399,586 of record NC_140752.1, on the reverse strand, counting down.
TATATATATATATATATATATATATCACACACACACAAACCCATTCCTTCCTTCAAACCCAACTGAATCCCTTCGAGCCCAGCTCAATCACTTTCTTTCTCAATCGAACCACTCACACCAAATTCAACAACTCTAAATCCAATTACAGTTCGAAATAAATTTTCAATTCAATAATAACTCTCAAAAAATGATTTTAGGAGGGTTTGCGGTGACCATAGAAAAAGTAGAATTTATGCGAAGGACACGTGACAAAGGAGATGATTAGTCAATAAGTGAGAGGGACCAAAACCAAAAAAAATGAAGATTGAAAAGAATTACCAAATATAAAAACATTTGAAATCGAAAAAAATCTTCATCCTCTCTCTCTCACTCTCTCTCCTCATGCCTTCCACTATTCTTCTACCCATATCCACCAATTTTGCTAACCATGTCTCCATCATCGGTTTCTAACTCCACTCCAACAAATTTTTTATCTTTCAATTTAGAACCATTTCATAAATAAAAACTTTGAATCCACAAAATTAACATCAATGTCTTCAATCTAAAAAAAAATTGAATCCAGAAAATTAGGATCATCCTCTTCAATCGCATAAACTGTTGAAATAATCCCAAATCCATAACACAAATTAAAATTTTACACAAACTTCTCATCCATCTCCTCCCCCGTCCTCATCTTCCCTTCAACCTTCAACACCAAATTAACTTTTAATGTTAAAGATTTAGAAACCAAAAAACTTAAAGATTTAGAAACAAAAAAATTAACAACAAAAGAAAATGATTTGAACCAGCTTCAGGTTTATCAACATTGCTCAAAGAAAGTGCTTCAAATGCCACATTAAACTGCATTGAAGCACAATAACCATTTGAATACACAAACACAATTCCTATAATGCAAATCCAATTTTTGAACAAACCTTGACGTCTGGGACCAAAACCAAAGACATTTGATCTTTTAGGGTTTGTTTTCAAACAAAAAAAGATACATAGACAAAAACTAAGAACTCACCAAATTACAAGAACTAGCTACATATTTAAGCCTTAATATAAGCAATGTAAATAAAAAAAAATAGAAAAAAAATGTTAAACAACTCTTCTGTCATGATTTATTCTTGTTTTAATTTTTCATTTAAGACAAGTCGGAGAGATTGTCTTAAACAAGACTATTAAAAAGTGTTTTTTTGAAAAATATATAATATTTCAAACGTTTGTAATTATTGAATAAAATCAATTTTTTTTTATTAATCCTTTGATTCTTAGAGGAAGGAAACCTAGTAAGTTGGAATTCGGCCGTAAAATAAATAAAATGTGACAAAACATTGTCCTATTAAAAAAATTAATTTTAGATTCTCCCAAATAATTCATGATTTGGTGGTGAGTTTATTAATCACTTTACCCTAATTATTAGTTGGTTATAAAATTAATATTTTACTTAATTGTGTTGTAGGGTACATTCCTTGGTGGAACAGACACTTCAGCTGTGACTCTAGAGTGGGCAATATCTGCTTTATTAAATCACCCAGAGATATTGAAAAAAGCAAAGGATGAATTGGACACTCAAATAGGGTATGATCGTTTGGTAGATGAGTCAGACATTTCAAATCTTCCCTACATTCAAAATATTATCTACGAGACACTAAGATTGTACTCTCCTGCTCCATTACTATTGCCTCGTTTTTCTTCAGATGAGTGCAATATTGAAGGTTATACTATTCCACGTGACACTATAGTTTTGATTAATGCATGGGCTATTCAAAGAGATGATGAAATTTGGAACAATGCTGCATGTTTTAATCCAGAGAGGTTTGAAAAAGAAGGTGAGGTAAACAAGTTAATTGCATTTGGTTTTGGAAGAAGGGCTTGTCCTGGAATAGGTTTGGCATATCGCACAATGTGGTTGAGTTTGGCATTGTTGATTCAGTGTTTTGAATGGAAACGATTAACTGATGAGGAAATAGATATGACAGAAAATAGTACAGGGGTTGTCATGGAAAAGCTTAATCCATTAGAAGCAATGTGTAAAGCACGACCAATCATCAAGAAGTTATCCAATAATTGATTATCTAGTGCGCACATCCGTGCATTAAAATCTACATTGACACGAAATAAATGTTTCTGTAAAAGTTTTGGATAAGTGATTTACACACATACACATATATGTTTTTTCTTCTTCATGATTTTGTCTTTCAAGTACGGTGTTGTGTTGTTCCTCGTCTTGTGCGATATTGTTCTAAATAAGTAATTTTCACATAAATATAAGTTTTTTTTTTCCTTTCATTGTGCATCCATCATCACTCATTTCAGAATGAGTGATTAGAGCTTTTTCTCTCACTCACTTTTCATTTGGTTCGGTTTTTTTATGATCTAAAAACTACTTTGAAAACAAAGTTAAAAATCAGAGCATTAGAAATAAAGTTAAAGTTGTTTGGTGAATTTTTTTAGTTTTTTACTTTAAAGTTATTTTTATGTTGAAAGTTATTTGGTAATATAGGTTTACATAATAATAAAATCAATTGCCCATGGATCAAAACAAACAAGACGGGTTTACAATTGCAGAATGATAGAAAACATGAATATATTACATATAAAACAAAACAGGAATAAACTAACATAGATGAGAGCATATACATAATGAAGTTATGAAGCAAAAGAATAATTCAGTTTGCTCAAAAAAATAAAATGAAAAAGTAATATAATATGGATGAGAACAAAGAAAAAGTTAAAACAAATAGAAGAACACGTACCATTCATGTAAACTAACACAAGTATTCAGAAAATAATGCTGATATAAAATAGAATAAAAAAGTGTTAATTAAGTAATTGGTCTCAATAAATATTTAAAATTTCGTTTTTAGTCTTTACAAAATAAAATCGTACTTTTTAGTCACGGTAAAATTTCGAAATAAGAAGTTTTTGCTGTGTGAAAAAAAAAAGTTTTGTATGATGAATTAATAAATTAATTCCAACACCCTTCCAATACATTTATTTTTATTTAAAAAATAGACTTTATAATAATATTGTAAGAAATCATCGATTGGGATATAACAAATCTAACATTGTTTGAAAGCATTAACTTCTTGAACACATGTTGATTGACATAAACATAATACAAGAAATTAAAGGCATGGTAGAAAAGTAGCAAATCCATTCTCATCCAGCAGAGAATGAATTGATCCTCCTACTTTAGATTTCCTAATTACAATCCAAATAATACATAGACTTAAACATAAAATTAATAGAGTATGAAGGTCCATCTCAATTTAAAAGTTGCCATAGAGAGAGATTAAATAAAGGGAGGAGATTGTGAAATGGAGAGAGAGAGAGACAAAGAAAAGAGTGATGATGAGATTCTCATTAATTCACCTATGTCCTAACCATGGTTGGTGAGCAAAGTGAAGTAACCAAGGGAACCCAAATATCTCCCTAGGTTACGTGCAAGTGTTTTTTTTTGAGTTCTACACATTCCATTGATGTAGCTCTCAAAATGATGATGACATGTACAACATATGCTAATTGGGAGTGTAAAAAAATTACTTTCCCTCCTAAAAATAACTAAATTGGGCTTAAACTACCTTAGTTTAGCCACAATGAATTTACATAAAGAAAAAAAAAAACATAGTTAGTATTTTTTCTTCCCTTACCCAAAAAGGGAAGATGACTAATTGGTTTGTTGGTTAAACCCTTTTTTATGAAAATTAATTTGATAAACATGACTTATCCTAATTAACACTAAAGACTAAGGCTATATATCTAGACGTTACCATACAAAAAAGGTGGGACATCCAATGTCCACGATTGCTAAACTTTCCTCGTCATCCAGAGAGGTGTGATTAGCAATTCTGTTTTTCCAAAACTAGTTTAATTTTTTAATAATGAGCTACCTATTTTTGAGATTCTTCAATTTACAATTTTTGAAAAACCATTCTTTATTACTTTCACTTTGCCCTCCATGGGTCAAAGTTAATTAACAAGATGATTTTTTTACTCAACCTTTCCAAGGGCTAAGTTTTCCCATTCATTTTTCCAACTTAGCTATTTCCTATAGCTTTTGTTGGTGATTACACATCTTTTTGGTACCTTTCAAGGAACCAATGCAACTTTTTTTTCTTGAACAAAAAAAATGGGGAGGGGGTAATGCATGATGAGTATGACTCTCCAAATTACATAGAGAGGAAACCTTTGGGCCCCTATGGGGGGCCTATGATAATGATGAGTGGAAAAGCCCAAATTCCAATGATGGGCTTTTTTTCTTTGGTGTTAGTGAAAGTGAGTGTGTGTGTGTGATGAGAAACACCATGGTTAGACCAAAGGTTGATTGATGATACTAGAGACTTCAAGAAGCAATAATAACTTGGGAAGTTTTGACACAGCTAGAATTTTTGAGATCATGATATGAGTCTCTAACGATGAGGAATTGGAGCTTGTAGAGCCATTGTCACGCCTGTGGCACAGCAAAACACACTGTCACAATATTAGCACCTCATTAATACATATATGACCAAATTGCATAATCACATAAACCAACACAAATTTATCATAGTTTTAAATTGTAGTTTTCAAGTAGTTCTAATCCTATGCGCTTATTCAACTGGTCAAGTCAAAGCTCAATAATTGAATTTAAATTGCACTTCAGTCCAACGATCAAGTAAAATCTTGATAGTTAAACTTAAATTGCACCTCAGTCCAACTATCAAGATTTGACTAAATCTGTTAAATAGCGGTAGAAGAAAATATGAATTTGTCCGCAAGTGTAGTTTGGTCAATAATCATGCAATATAAAAGTTTGCATTGCAATCCAAATTTAAAACCATTGTAGTTTTCAACTAGTTCTAATCCTATGCGCTTATTTAACTCGTCAAGCCAAATTTCGATGGTTGAACTTAAATCACACCTCAGTCCAACTATCGAGATTTGACTAGAACTATTAATTAATAGCAGTAGAAGAAAATATGAATTTGTGCGCAAGTATAGTTTGATCAATAATCGTGCAATATAATTGCAACCCTAATTTAAAACCATGATTATGAGAGTATAGTAAGAAGTAGAAACCTGATGGCAAGGCAGCAGGAGAAGGAGCAAGAGAAATGGGTGTTCCATAGTGCTGAGCATACCCACCAGTTGAAGCAATTGGAGAATATTGAAACACCTGAGGTGGGTAGTTAACACCATAACCTTGGCCAGAAGTGTAGCCGCCGGTAGTTGCGCCGCCGGTTCCTTCGCCATATTGAAGATATGGGTAGTAGGCTGCTGCTGCTGCACCACCAGTCATCATCCCTCCAGCTGGTCCATTTCCATAAACAGGATACTGTGCTGTTGCCCCACCGTACATACCATAGTAGCTCTGCATTTTCCATTACGTTACAACCACATTTTTATTTTCCATTACGTTTCAAAAAACCACATTTTTATTATAAGTGAAAATCATCACTCTAATAAATTTTATCACAAAAATAGAATATTATTATTATAAATTTAGTTATAATTAACATTAACATAATCAATAACTTTAAATTTTATGTACTATATTACAAAATTTCATTTACATTTAAAAGAAATAGAACTACAACAAAATGAAATTCTCGGATGTAAATTATTTTCTTTGAGCATAACAAGGAAATTTTGGTATAATTTCTTGATGATTGGATGTAAATTATTTTCTCAGATGTAAATTAATTTTAATTATAATTTTTCAAATATACTAGTAGTCATTTTTGCACGTTTGGTCCTCGTGAACTTAGCTCAGTTGGTATGAACAATACATAAGATATGCAAGATCCGGGTTTCAAACCCCGGCCACCACAAAAAAAAAAGTCATTTTTGCACGTTGAAAAAGTCATAAAATAACTATTTTTTAAAATCAAGAATAACAAGGAAAAACAGTTAACAAAAACAAAAATCAGAGTGGTTTTCATCATAATTTTGTCCATGTATATATATCTATATATGTTTGACCATAATATTTTTTTGAAAGATTGTTTGGCCATAATTGTCTCGTAGCTATAAAAGTAGTTAGATATTACACACGGATATAATATAAATTCTACAACGATAGGATCCAATGGAAACTTTTGTATTATATTTTTCATATATATTATGAATGAATTTGATTATAAGTAGATATGAACAACAATTTTTTAAGGACGACTATTTTTTAAGGACGACTATAGCAAGCAGTGGATTGGATTAAATAATTTTGGGGGGCTTTGAACGCATAGAAGACCGTGAAAGTTTATGACTAAATTTAAATAAATGGACCACAAACATCACTGTGTTTTTTTCCTTTCTAAAAAGTGGAAAGAAATAGAACAAAGGAGTGAAAGAAAACTTTGACTAGTGCAGTCCACAATCATTTGTTGTTTCTATGGAATCATCAATTATATGCAGCAATAGTACTGTTAAGGTCACCGACTTACCACGTTCACCCCCACATTCTGTAGGGTACAATAATGAGCTGTAGTGAAAAAAGTTGGTGCCCACATTCATAAGCAAGCTTGACATAATTTTACTATTGTACCCTCTTTGATACCTATATTTGTGGGCCATCACCTATATCTTATGATTTTGACATACCCCCAAATTGGGAAAAATAGAATTTTCTCTTTCAAAAAAAGTGATATATAATATTCTTTTAATATATAAGTCGTTATTTATTTTTAGGGTCTTGCTAACAAGTGCCCTAAGGGCATTGTTTAAGGAACCCAAAAAAAGAAACTATGTCTTGAAAATACAAGTCAAACACTTTTTAAAGTTATAACCGTACAATTTCCAATGCAAAAATTGCTACTTTTAGATGTTTAAACAATGTCCTTAGGGCACTTGTTAGCATTTTCCTTATTTTTATTCAAAGTAGGATTTATCCATTTAATTATTTTTATAGTAAATTTTTTATTTTTTTCATTAATTTAATAAATATATCATCATTATTTTAAAAAATAAATTAACTAAATCTCATACACCAAAAACATAAAATAACAAATCTCGTTTAGTTTCTAAATTATATTCAAAATGTAAATATATTTTTAATATATCAATATTTTTTTTTTGAAATCGGATATCCTTCATGCACAACAACTTTTTCAGGTATCTTTGGCTAAGATGAAAAAAAATTGAATCAATTTATCGAATTTCTCTTGGTTTCTTAAAAACTTGTTTAATAAAAATAAAAGATATTACTGAAAACAAAATATAAAATAGTTTTTTTTTTCATAAAAAAATATAAACTAGTTAAATAGAAGTATTTTATCCCTAAGAGAAATACAAGTATTTTATGAACGACAATTATAAGACTAATATGGTGGCTGAGTTGGTAGAGTTAAGGAGTGAATTGATAACAGTGGTTTCGAGATTGATTCCCATCCCCAACAAATATTAATACCATCCCCAACAAATATTAATAAATTAATAATTAACATATTAATATTGATTGTTTTAAAATTTTTTTTTTTATGAATAATATCATTTTGTATGTTATAACTTACTGAAATTTTTCCAGTCAAGAAAAATAAAAGAACTAAAATTTGTAAAAGTAAAAATTAATTAAAATTAATTTGGAAATAATCCCATTACATATGATAGACTTGATTAAAATTTGAAAAAAGTAAAAATTAATTAAAATCCTTTTTTTGACAAACTTAATTAAAATACATTTAATAAATATATTAATTAAAATACATTTAATAAATATTACTTTATAAAATTTAAATTAATCAAATGGTATTTTCAAAGTTGGAGGCGTAGATATTTTCTTATTCTCTTTTTCAGCCCTACCACACAAATTAATTCTAGAACTTATACTAAAATTAGGTTGAGAGTGATAATCAAATTGATTATGATCACGAAAATAAAAGATCACAAATCTTTCATGTAGGTGCAAGTCTAGGAGATATTTAATTTAATTAGTTTTGCATGAATAGTGATTTTTAGTAATTATACTATATTCTCTCAAAAAAAAAAAGTAATTATACTGTAGATTATTTCAAAAAAAAAAAAAAGTAATTATACTATAGATAACATAGTCCACTTATTCACATTAAAAAAGTTAATTTCTAATCACTAGACTCCTTAACAAAAAAGAAAATTTGACATAGTCCTCTCAAAAAAAGATAAATTGAATTATATTGAATACATTTAAGACAAACTTTTTTTTAATAATTTGTTATAGGATTAATTATTTGAAAGAGAGTAGTTGGAATTTTCATGAAAGATCGATCAAAAGCAATGTGTCGTAAAAGTTAAGCTTCAAAACGCATCCTAAGTAAAAGGTATATATAGAGCAGACAAGAGAAAGTAAAAGGTAAAAGTACATACCGTAGGGTAACTGTAATCGGGGGAGTAAGAAGAGTACCTGAAAATAGAGAATGGAAGAATTCAAGGTGAATATACTTTAACTTATGTAAGTAAAAAACATGAGCAATTATTTATGTCTATGATTCTGTTTGATATAACGGCACGTATAGAAAAACATGATATAACATGCATTCTTAGAAACTTATTTAATAGTATAAATATTTTATGATTTTTTTTTGAGGAAATATTTTATGAAACTTTTTTGAAGGAATAATATTATGAAACTTAAATAGTTTTTTTAAAGAAGAAACTTAAATAGTTAAATAATATTTCAGGAATAATATTATTAAATAGAGTAAAATTAATTGAGTAATTTTGTTATACTTTATAAAACAAACTATAACATTTTATTTTCTTATATTACAAATTAAAGAGAGTAATATTCAATTTTTTGTTCACTAAAGAGAGTACTATTTTTTTTTTTTAAATAATGTGAAACAACAGAATATTAAATACGTAAGTGTAAATACTTGCATAAATAGTTAAATATTTTATTTATTTACCTACTTTATCTCCCTATCTTATAGATTAAATCAGTGAGATGAGAAGAGAGAAACTTTGTTTAGAAAATATGAAAAACAATTTTTAAAAAAAAAGCCAACCAATGAATAACAAGTTTGAAAGAATGAAAAACAAGTACAAACGCATGTGAAAGAATTTATTTGTTTTTAACAATAACCCATGTGAACCCATATAAACTCATCTCTCATTTACAAATATGTGCTGACCATTATTTTTTTCTTTTTTTCTATTTGTTCATATTGAGAAATATGTGTAAGGTTGATGAAAAAGTTACATCAAGGGGCCATGTGGAATCAGGTCTATTTGTTTTATTTATTTATTTAAAAAGAATACTACATATGAACTGGCAAGGCATGCTTGCTTGCTTGGTGTTAGTGATAAACCTAGCTAGCATATTAAATTATATTGAATGGTTTTGTTGTTTTATGAGTTGGCATTGCACGTGGTATTCAATCCAACCTTAAAGTACAAATGTAAATGGTGTGATATAGAAAAGAGAGAGAGAGAGGAAAATAAAAAAGTACTATAGTGTTCAAGAAGCATATTCATACCCATAAACATTATAAGGTATCCCTTGCTGGATGGCATAATGAGGGAAGGTTGCAGCTGAAGGAAAAGCTGATCCCACTCCTCCAAATCCTGTCTGGAAAGAACCCATTACCCTAATGTTCCTCCCTCCTCCTCCTACAAATTTTCATCATTACATAAAATTAATCAATACTACCATTCAATATTTCAAAAGAAAATATTGTGAATGCATTTCACATGATAAAAAGCTACTTTTTGATGTTTTTTATTGAATGGCAAATATATATTATAGATAAAATATAAAAGGGAGAAATCTCCTAAAAAAGTCCAAACATACATACAAATTTGAGTACAAGAAGTATTCATGTCAAGCGATAACAAAATCAAAGAAACCCTCCCACAAAAAAACAAGAGCAAAATTTTGATTTTTTTTTTTTTTTTGAAGTAGCAAAATTTTGATGTTATATGATTCATGTTAAGACCCGTAATAATGCATGTGGATTTTATTGTTATACTCTTTAAATAATATAAAAATACAGAATACATTGTTGGTTTTTGTCTTGCAGGTCTTTGTTCTTCTTGAACAGAGATTTGATTATTAATAAAATTTTGTTGTTTAAAAAATTTATAAAAAATATGAAGTTAATTTTTCATTGTGTTTATGTCTTTAAAGACGCTCAATATAGATATCAATATAATTTTTTCTTATATAAATTATTGTTGATGATTCAACTTTTTTCTAGTAGTGTTTTAAGAACTAGGAAGAGTTTGAAGTTAAATATATATAGGAAAATATAGTTTAGGATAAATGAAAGTTAAAAAAACCAAAAATATCACTAAAGGGAATAAAAGCAGTAGAGTAGACTGCTTTTTTTTTTTCGATACTTCTTAGGGACACTTGTTTCATTTAATTTGTTTCCCAAAAACATGCATGAAATATTGAAACTCTTTACACTTGGATAAAAAACATAGCATAACTTTCCACTCTGGAAGAATATTCAAGCTTAGCTGCCACTTAGCTGTGTGTCTTGCTTTCTCATCAAAGAATATTTTCACAGTGTGATTTGAGTTTCACTCAAACACAAATAATAATAATTTGGAAAAGGAATATCCATTAACATTAAGCTTGTACGTGGAGAATATGTGAACAAGAATGAGTTGATAAATGCAAGAGCATCTTTTAATAGTGATAAACTAGAAATGAAAAGATTTAATGTAACTTTTCTTTGAGATCTTATACATCATATCAATAACAACAGAATAATTTATATATAAACTCAATTAGATAAGATGAGTTTATTAATTAGGTATATAATAAATATTAATTTGTATTAGTGTAAAATATTTTTTATACATACATTCAATCATATTAACATTTAGAGATATTTTTGGTGCATAGAAATTAATCCATAATGAAAGATTAATAAAGAAACTATAGAAAAGAAGTTAGTAAATAAATATTTTGTTATACAGTATTAATATTACCATGTTTTGGTGTTGAAGGCTTAGATCTTTGGACACCCAAAGAAGCAAGGTTGCAGTTGGCTCTTCTACCATCAATTATAGGAGCAGCATCCACACAAGCTCTCATAGCAGCATCAGGTTCACGAAAAGTGACCTAAATTGGAAACAAACAAATTTTCAACTTCAATTTATACAAGAATGAACTTGTCCAAAAATAAAAAAAAAACAAAATGGTAGATAAAGAATATAAAATTGAGATAAGATGAAAATGACAAAAGCATAATACGAACTATTGTTTGCTAGTGAAAGAAACTAAACATGGATTATCATATATACTTCATTTCTTTGCAAGTTTTTGAGTTGTTTTGCTACTACGATTCATTGAGATTCAATCATTTATCACTTCGAATACGGATTATTTTTATTTATAAAAAAAATCATATACAAACTTGATCATTTAGATCAATCCTTCTACTTGAAATAATAAATTAATAATTAATATATAGAATAAAAACATGATAATGATAAAAAAAATTCAAATATAGAGAGAAGATAGGCATACAAATCCATAGCCTTTGGATCTTCCAGTGGCTTTGTCAGTGATAACAACAGCTTCCAAGATCTCACCAAATTGCTCAAAATACTTCTTCATAGTCTCTTTTTGAGTTTCCCAAGCCAATCCTCCAACAAAAACTTTGGTGTATGTTGTGTCACCAAATTGTCCTGCCAAATTAATTGGAGTCATGTTGAGTTTCCTTGATGATGATGATCTTACTATTGCAAAATATTATCCTCTAGGGTTAGCTAGCTATGAAAAAACTTCCCAAGTGTTTTTTTTTTTGGTCAAACAATGAAGTCTATAGATAGATCTAGGTGATGGGGTTGGAAAATATGAAAAAAAGATAGTAAATTTAGAAGGATCTTCTTCTCAAGGTAGTGGTTGGTGTGTTTTTGGAGATGAGTGGTGATGTGAATAGAAGAGAGACAATTAGGTCAGAGAGAGAGAGAGAGAGAGAGAGAGAGAGAGAGAGAATTGGGAGGGAAGAGAAAGCAAAAGATAGAAAAAAAGAGGAAAGGGGTGTTACATAATAAGGACATGAATTATATACATAGCAGCCCCCACCCCACCAGTTTGCATTATTCAATACTATACTTTAGACTTTATATTATATTTTTTTTAAGAATCAAAACCATAAACCGGGGAGGGTGTGAATTGGTTCGCGCTTTTATTGGTTCGCGCTTATATTGGTTCGATTTCATTATTACTTTGTGTAGCTGTAATCATTTCATTGTGTTTTTATATTCAAATTTCCATGTGGTTGTACAACCGCATGCATTTGTTACTTTTTTCCTACTTGTTCATTTTGAATTCACTTCAATTAAGCCTCAATTTTCTACAAAAAAAAATAATCTAATATTTCAAATTAGACCTAATGATAGGATGGGAGAATTCAAGTTCTCTTTTGGAACCTAAATGGGCAGACAGAGTTTGCATACATCAAACAAAATATTAAGTAAAACACATGAAGAAAATTGATATTGTGGATTGAAAAAAAATGCTAACACCAACGCATCCTACCTGTTCACTTGCTAAAGAAGAAACCACTAACAAGGTAGGTACAAAGGTATATAGAGATATGATAAGATCACTTATTTATCTAGTAGTCTCAAGGTTTGGTATTTTGTTTAGTGACTGCTTATGCGTTAGATTCTTTAACATGCGTTTAAGTGTGTAGGAAATTCTAAGTACATGTAAATTAATGTTTTTGCACCAAGTCAAAGCTTTGGACCAAGTCACAACTTTGGATATGAAGTCAAGGTTAAGCATCATCGGTCAAAGCTATGCACTTGTGCTACACATTGCAGTAAGTATGTTGGAAGCTTTTTACCTTGATGATCTATGTGCATAGATAAAGGAAAAATTATACACAAGATTAAGGTCAACTATGAAAGTCAATGCTGATGTACAATCCTCTGGAGTAGGATCTTCTGTACCAAGCATCTGACTCAAGTAAATCATCATTGGTGTATGCAAAGGCTAGTATCTCAAAGAAGGACAATTTATTATGACTTATTCAACGGAATCAAACTTTTTTAAGATAATAATTGATGGAATTGAATGACCGAAGCACTGACCTAAAAATCTTCAAGATATATCAACATTCATTCAGGTTTCTAAGACAAGGATTTCTTCATCAACGGTCCTCTATTTCATCTCTATATAAAGGACCAAGTTTGGTTGAAGAACGTTACGACAACGACACACACGACGCTCAAGAATATTCATGTCTAATATGTTCATATATACTATTGTAATTACATAGATAATTGTTTATAGTATATACCTTGTCTAGCAAAAGAAAAAGATACAACTCTGAGGTTACACTTTAAGTGTTTACTAATCCTAGAATTTGTGTAAACATTATGTTTTGTAAACAACTTATTGGTGTATATCTCTAGTTTGAGATTAGGTAGTCCTAAAGGTTGAGGCAAAGAAATCTAGGACATGGTTGTCTTAGTGGTATTGTTGTAATCAAGATTTGATTATAGTAAAAAAAATCCATTGGAAGTGCAAGGGGACTAGAAGTACTTTCGGGTTGTGCGGTGCACCAAGATAAATTGTGTTGTCTCTTTCCATTATCTCTTTACTTTACGCTGTTATCTGTATTTTTAAAACAGTTGCAAGAGTGTCAAAAATAATTCAAACCCTCCTTTTCTTGTGTTTTTCTCACCTTCAAGGTTGATAGCTTCTCCAGAGAAAAAAGCAATGGAAAAGCAATTAGACGCTGATGGACTTCAATTGAAAATACAAACATTTTTCAAAATATCATTGATGGTTCTTATTCATTATGTTATCTTCATCGATTTCAAGTTTATTTGTAAATTTTTCAACTTTCAAATGCATATTTGACTGAAACATGATAGTATTTGACCTTTATTTGTCTATCCGTTTTAGAAAAAGCCGAAAATGTTGTAATCAAAATTTAATGTCTTTAATCTCTCATTGATCAACATTGTTTCAACACATCTTTAACCTTTTTAGATGTGTCAAAGATGTGTTCAAGGAGTTTTAAACCAAAGAAAAAATATAAAAAATTTTGGGACACTTGTCTGAGTTGTCTGACATGTGCGTACGACTGGCACATATGCATCAGACAATGTTTCAAAGAGTGTCGATACAAAGGAAAAAAAATTGTTTTTCAACACTTGTCTTTGTTGTCCAACACATGTCGTATGAGTGTTAAATGAATGTAAAACACCATGACACACCTAATTTTAGAGGTGTCCGTGCTTCATAGCTCCTAATCCTATTCATATCCTTTATCCAGTCTACTGAAAGTGTCATTCGAGAGCAGCAATAAACAAAGACTTTATATATTTCTTAATAAAATAATCAAATTCTTGATTAAATTATGATATCCTAGAAGTGAACATGCTCCAATGTTTAAATCCTTTTTTTTTTTTGGTGGTGGCCGGGGTTTGAACCCCGGACCTTGCATATTTTATGCATTGTCCATACCAACTGAGCTAAGCTCACGAGGACAATGTTTAAATCCTTTACACACACATTAAAGTTTTTGCAGGAACAAAACCAAATCTAAATAGTTGTAATTTTTTTATTTCGAATTGAAAAAAGGTTTAAATAAATTTTTGACCCCTTAACTTTTAAAAATTTTCGATTTTCCCCCTAACAAAAAAAAAAAAAAATAACAACCTTGTCCCCCATCTTAAGGGAAATATGCTAATTTGGCCCTCTATCTTTAAAGAAATATGCTCATTCCGCCTCTATCCTTAAAAAAAATATGCTCTTTTGCCCTTTTATCTTTACAAAAAGTTGTGGTTTTTCCCTCTTATTTTGGGACACGTGGCATCTTCTCAACAATTTTACAACATTTTGTGAAGTAAGAGGGAAAAATTGTTATTTTTTTTTGTTAAGAGGCCAAAATCACAACTTTTAAAAAGTTAAGGAGTCAAAAATACATTTAAGCCAAAAACTAAATCATGAATCCTCATTTCATAACATGATTAGTGGTCCATTATATTTTCCAAATCTTAAATCAAATCCTATTATAAATTTTAAGATACATGCTGCGATAAATTGAGATTCAGCGTTGACATGGCAACGGGGCAGGGCGGGGTGGGTTTTAACATACCTGGCCCCGCCCCTGTTTCATTGTACCCAGCCCCGCCCCTGCCCCCAAACCCGTCGAGGATAGAAATTTTACACCTGGACCTGCCCCTAACGGGGACGGGTTTCCCTAGCCCCGCCTAAACCCCACCCGCGAAAATTGTAGGCAATTTTTTTTAATTTTTTTCACAATAACAAAAAGAGCTAATAACAAAAGCTTCTAAATTCATTAGAGATCATAACATCACTGTGAAAAAATATGTTTAGTGGCAAGATAATTAAAACAAAGCTTCTATGTTAAGATTAAGAAGGGTATATGAGTAATATGACTATAAAAAATAAGGGTAAAAAAAGTAATTTAAACAAACGGGGCGGGGCGGGGTGGGTGCGGGCGGGTGTGAGTATCCCTCGCCCCCGTATTAAAACTCCGTGTTTTCCCCGCATCCAGACTCAATTAATTCGGCTTTCCCGTTAAAACCACGGTGGGGGCGGGTGGAACCCGACGGGGACGGGTTGTGTTGCTATGTCTATTTCTTCTCTAAATCCAAAATAGATTCGGACAACAATTTTCAGTATTTGTATTTATTTATGCTTTGAATGGAGATTTAAGTAGATTATATATGAGTACAAGTAACATGTAATAATAGCATGGTTCATTCTGACCTAAAAAAATCCATAAGATAACATAACATAATTGATCACAACACTCACTGCCAATGCAATGTAGATTAACCAAATACTAAGATCATCAAGCAAAGTCTATTTACAGTGCGAGCAAATTCTCTCTAATCCTATTCATATCCTTGATCCAGTCTGTTGATGGTGCCAGCAATAGTGTCATTCGAGAGTAACAATAAACAAAGACTTTTAAGTTTTTTTTTTTTTTTTTTTTAATAAAATAAACAAATTCTTGATTAAATTATCATATCCTAGAAGTGACCATGCTCCAATTCTCAAATCCTTTATAAACACATCAAAGTTTTTGCAGGAACAAAACCAAATCTAAATAGTAGTAATTTTTTATTTTGAATTGAAAAACTAAAGACTTAAATGCATTTTTGACCCTTTAACTTCTAAAAATTTCCAATTTTGGTCCCCTAACAAAAAAGAACAACCTTATCCTCCTTATATTGTAACATGATATCTTAAGATATCTTAAGGGAAATATGCTAATTTGGTCCTCTATCTTTAAAGAAATATGCTCTTATTGTCTCTATCCTTAGAAAAATTTGCTTTTTTGGTCTTTTATCTTTACAAAAAATTGTGGTTTTGCCCCATTTTTTGGGACACGTGGCGTCTTCTTAGCAATTTTTCATCTTTTAAAAAGTAAAGGAGTCAAAAATATATTTAAGTCAAAACTAAATCGTGAATCCATATTTCGTAACATGATTAGTGATCCATTATATTTTCCAAATCTTAAATCAAATCTTATTATAAATCGTAAGATACATGCTGCAATAAATTGAGATTCCTTGTTGTGATTCTTCTCTAAATCTAAAATAGATTCGGACAACAATTTTCAGTAATTGTATTAATAGCATGGAGATTTAAGTAGATTATATATGAGTACAAGTAATATGTATAAATAGAATGGTTCATTCTGACCTAAAAAATCCATAAGATATCATAACAAAATTGATTGCAACACTCACTGCCAATGCAATGTATATTAACCAAATACTTGAAGTAGGAATAAACGTCGCAGGGGGATGTTTGAATTGTAACCCTTTTAAAAATTATTTCTTAAACTTAAATTAGATTTATATACTCAATAAAATTCTTGGTTAATATTAATCTGACAAGATTAGAGTATTTAGCAATTGATTTATATAGGACCAGCGTGTTCTGGAGAATGATTATAAGCAGAATGAGAAAAATGATATTAAGTTCTAATGTAAAGTTATTTTTACTCAGACTAGAATGTTCTGGAGATTGATTAATATAAGACAGAATGATAAAACAATATTATAAGCGGGATTTAAACTTTAGTTAAATATTTATGCAGTTGTTTTATCTTGGACCAGAATGTTCTGGAGGTAGTTAATATTGAATAAAACAATACAACAATATTAATGATTAATTAGGGACCATATAACTCTGGATGAATTTAGTTGTGATTAATTAGGACCAGAATATTCTGGAGATTAATATTAATATAGGCGCGATAATGTGTGTATATGTGTAGCTTTAAATAAAGAGAAAGGGAAGAAGAATAACACATGAGAATTATCCAGGTTCACCAAACCCGACTCCTTCCAGTCCTCGCACCTTGTGTGAGATTATCCACTATAGTAGTCTACTAACAGAAACTTCTGGCTAGCACTATAAGATCTTGATCACACTAGATCAGTCCGTTATATCTTGTATTATCAACCTCAACAGACTTCTACAATTCTTTGCTTTCGCACAAGAAAGATTGTTACAATTCTTTCTCAAACTAATGTTACGAATAGACTTGATAATTTACAACACACTTTGGAATATAAACTTTTATGTAGTTTGAAAATATTTATTATTGAATATGAACAAATAAAATAATTTAAAACTAATTTGGAAAATATTTAATAGTTGAAGAAAATTCAAAGAATATTGATTATATTCAATTAAATAATTTAATTTCTTTTAAAAGAAAATATTAAATACCTATTATAATTTATAATTAATTAGGGAATATTATTATTTAATTACATCAAAATAATATTTATTTATTATATAAACCATTATTTAAACAAGTAAGGATGACCATTGTAGCTCAACTCCCTTTTCATCATCTCTCTCTCTCTCTCTCTCTCTCTCTCTCTCTCTCTCTCTCTCTCTCTCTCTCTCTCTCTCTCTCTCTCTCTTATTCCCTATTTCTCCAGCTATGGCCCAACAATTTCCAGGTGACATAGATGGTAACTGTTTGGCATGCCAGACTCATCCTAGAGAAGAAGAGAAGCTACAATGTGTCAAGTGCGTCACCTTGTGGCATATGTCGTGTCTCTCCGTGGACCTACCAACGACTCTAGATGACACAGTGAACTGGATCTGATCCGATGTTTAAACATGGAGAGATTGTTTGTCCATCAAATACATAACAATGTGAACGCAGATCCGATGGACGAAATGATGGTGTCGGAGAAAGGAAATAATACTAACATTGCTGAGACTAACATGTTCTTGTCTAACACTCTCACCAGAGATCTCCAATGTTTCAGCTGGTTTGAAATATGAGAGGTCTGTCACGGTCAATGTAGTTAGGAACGAGTTCCTACGTAGGAACGGTGGGCTGGTGAAGGGACGTAAGATCGAGGAACGTAACACGGTTCGTAAGAACCCACTAGAGGGAAAAAGTGTAACTTCACATATATACACACAAAAAACTTAAAAATAATAATGCAAGAAAGTATATTATTAACTAAGGGGGTAAAAAAGTATAAAAAAATGTATATTTAGGATTAATCTGGGTACTTAAAAAAAATATATCACTAGGGATGGCAATGGGTACCCAATGGGTAGGGTACTATACTACCTTTCCCCATACCCGCGTTTGTAAAAAATACCCGTACCCGAGCCCGTACCCTCGTGGGTAATAACTGTAGTGCCCTTCCCCATACCCTATGGGCACCTAAGTGCCCATACCCGTACCCATTACCCACACTTTAATTATAAAAAGACGATAAAAAAGTATCATAATTGAAATAAAACTATGATCCATTTTTTTTTAAAGCAACTCATAAAATAGTAGAAATCATATTATTTAGCCAAATAAAAAAAACATCTAAAATATTCCACGAAAATTAAAATAAAAACATTCAAACGATTACCGTATTAGTTTTTAGGTTTAGCTTTATGCTTGAATAGCTAAATAAATTAAATAATTGTACACCAAAAATAAATAAAATATTTATTATATTATATAAATATGTATATGCGGGTTGCGGGGATGGGTAGTATAGTGCCCTTACCCGCACCCATACCCATCTAAATTTGCGGGTAATTACCCGTACCCAAGCCCATACCCATAAAAGCGGGGTTTTACCCTACCCATTGCGGGTATTTTTTGCGGGTGCCCATCGGGCATGGGGCCAATTGCCATCCCTATATATCACTATGGGCCTAGCCCAATACTCTATATAAAAGAGTGAAATAACAAAACCCTAGTTATTCTCTCCTTTCTATTCTCCTCAAACAGCCGCCGCCTGCCACATTCATCTAAACTCTCAGATCTACCTCTCTTCAATCGTTCTCATTCTCATTCTTCTTCCTCCTTCACTTCTTCTTCCTTCTTCTCATTCTCTTCTTCGATCCTGACCAAATTTTTTTGTGGCAAACACGACACATATCAAGGTCGTAGCACGTTTGGGTGGGGAAAGCACGTAAGATCATGCGATCCTACGTACTGGGACTCGATCCTGGCTACCCTGGTCACAGTATCGTCGTCTACTTTGTATCTCAAAAACATGTCCTTTTTTTTCAATCAATTTCTTTCTCTCCTTCTGTAATCCTTTTATACGAATTATTTGGTTTTTTATTTATCTCTCTAGTTTGATTAGTGTGATAAAAATTAATGTTAACTATGTGAGTATTTGATTTTCTTTAACAATTCACAGTGGTGCCGAGGATCTTGATAGAAACAAACACACGAACAAGAAACAATCTTCTGACCAAGATATTGAAAATTACAATCTTGCCATTCGAGTTAGCTGTCTGAAGGGTTATCCAGTTTGAGTTTTCAGGTATGATATATTCCTCTTACAATATTGACATGCTTATTTCTCAACCTAATCACAAGACTTTTATTTAATTTACTCAATTGGACAATAAAATCATGTGCATGCCAATTAATTAAACTTATATATGGTATAGGTTGAAGGTAATATCCGATTGTAAAAGATTTAGAAGTAGTTGTTAAATTGCCAATGTGAATGTAACTACATGTTAATTTTTGTTGGATAAGGTAGCAAATTTACTATCACATTAAGATTGCGGCCTTGGCTAAATCCTCTATATCATATGATTGGATTCTTCAATTAAACATAAGATAAAAAATTAATTAATATTGTATTAACTGTGCTTTTAACAATCTACACAATATCATCTTGACGCATATAATTTCATTGATCAGATCTAGCAAGGACAAGAGATCCTCATATGCCCCTCGAAGTGGATACCGTTATGATGGAATATATAGAATTGAAAAATTTAGGCAAAGAGCAGGACAACAGGTAAATAGATATGTGATATTTTTTGACGACTTAGTAAACTCAAAAATATAAAACATTACAAATGTCCCGAAATCATAGGCAATTACTCTAATACTAGTCTGTTTTGCTGGTAAAATCTTTGATTCATTTTATGATTACTTAGAGGCTGATACACTTGTGTGTTGTTTTAATATTTCGTATTACCCATTTTGGGCCGACTTACACTCAGTTTTTATGTAATTTTCCCCCTTTTATAATAATATATATGAGCAATTAATAATAGATTAGAGTAGGGTACCAACTTCATTGGACACTATTCTTTTTTATGACATTTTTCTCTTGACTTATAAAAAAAATGATTTTTGTTTGATACAAATTTTTTAATTTATTAATTACACCATTTATTAAATTTAGAAGATAATAATACCGAAAGAACAAGTTGATTTGTAGCTATTGCTAGACTCTATGTTTACCAAAGATCAAATTCAATAAGGCTAATATATGCTTATTGCAAGACTCTAAGTTCACCAAAGCACAAATTCAATAAGTCTAAAATATGTCTAAACTCAAAACCCTCAATCATGCCACCTTTACAAATTATCATGTCAATCCATAATATAATTGGCTATCTATGCAGATGAACAATCTTGATCTGTAGAAGTAACATCTGTCTTTAGACGAGTGCATCCAAGACCTATCTCATTACATGGTATAAAGTTGTTCATTTTATCAAACAACAAACTATTGTCAGGAGATGATTTATTTTCTTCTTTCTCAGATTCCCATAGATTGAGAAGCTTTTGTTGAAACTCATCCATTTGTGTCATTGTATCCATTGGTGTCTGAGTCTCCATTGGTGTCGAATCCACACTCGCTGGAGGCCTCTCAACAAGTGAACGCTTCTTTTGAGAGACTTTGATGTTCCATTTATTTGTATTACCATAATGAAGCGTTCAGTTGTAGAGATGCCTCCACCGAGTGTGGATCTGACACCAATGGAGACGCCGACACCAATGGATATAGTGACACCAATGGATGAGTTTCAACAAAAGCTTCTCAATATATGGGAATATGAGAGAGAAGAAAATAAATCATCTCCGAACTATATTTTGTTGTTTGATAAAATGAACAACTTTATATCAAGCAATGAGATAGGTCTTGGATGCATTCGTCTAAAGACAAATGTTACTTCTAGAGGTCAAGATGGTTCATTAGCATAGATAGCCAATTATATTATGGATTGACATGATAGTTTCTTAGGGTGACGTGATTGAGGGTTTTGAGTTTAGACATATAAACATAGTTTACACTGATTGAATTTCTGCTTTGGTGAACTTAGAGTCTTGCAATAAACATATTTTAAACTTATTGAATTTGAGCTTTGGTAAACTTAGAGTCTAGCAATAGCTACAACTGAACTCGTTCTTTTGTATTATTATCTTCTAAATTTAATAAATGGTGTAAATAATAAATTACAAAATGCGTATCAAACAAAAATCATTTTTTTTATAAGTCAAGAGCAAAATGACATAAAAAAGAATAGTGCCCAATGAAGTTGGTACCCTACTCTAATCTATTATCAATTGCTCATATATATTACTAAAAAAAAGGGAAAAAACTACATAAAAACTAAGTGTAAGTCGACCCCAAATGGGTAATACGAAAAATTTAAACAACACACAAGTGTATCAGCCTCTAACTAATCATAAAACTAATTAAAGGTCTTCGATGCGGTGATTAAACCCTCTGTCAACACGTAAGCGGTTCATGTAGCATCAACTACCTGCAACATTGACAACAAGCTAAATGACTGACGACAGGTCATCTTACGTTATTCTTATTATGTTTTTCAGTCTTTTTTAGTAGGTTTTATCAGCAAAACATAGGAGTATTAGAGCAATTGACTATGATTTTGGGACATTTGTAATGTTTTCTATATTTGACAACAAGTAAATATGGACTTTGTAGAAATTTAATGGGTAGTGAATAAATTTCATTACATAAATTTGTTTAATTATGAATCTGAGGGTTTTGGCCTTGTCCTCCATCTTGTACATATTATTTTCTCCTTTTTTAATAATATTTATAGAGTAGAAGGTAGAGGTGACAGTTGGGTGCTAACTTGGTTGAGATTTTTCTGTCTCATCTTGATACCCTCCCTACTTCTTTGCCTATCAAATTTTTTTTAATAATATTTGAACTACTATTATTTATAATGGAAAAATGAAAAATTTATTATAATTTTACGATGTATTACAAAAATAGATATTAAATAAATTTTATCTCAAAAATATATTTCTTAAATAAATTTTTAGCCTATAAAAAGATATAAACTTTTATGTAGTTTGAAAATATTTATTATTGAATATGAACAAATAAAATAATTTAAAGCTAATTTGGAAAGTATTTATTAGTCGAAGAAAATTCAAAGAATATTGATTATATTCCATTAAATAATTTAATTTCTTTTAAAAGAAAATATTAAATAATTATTATAATTTATAATTAATTAGGGAAAATTATTATTTAATTACATTAAAATAATATTTATTTATTATATAAATCATTATTCAAACAAGTAAGGATGACCATTGTAGCTCAACTCCATTTTCATCATATCTCTCTCACTCTTATTCCCTATTTCTCCAGCTATGGCCCAACAATTTCCATGTGACATAGATGGTAACTGTTTGGCATGCCAGACTCATCCTAGAGAAGAAGAGAAGCTACAATGTGTTAAGTGCGTCACCTTGTGGCATATGTCGTGTCTCTCCGTGGACCTGCCAACGACTCTAGATGACACAATGAATTGGATCTGCTCTGATTGTTTAAACATGGGGAGATCGTTTGTGCATCAAGTACATAACAATGTCAACGCAGATCCGAAGGACGCAATGTTGGTGTCGGAGAAAGGAAGTAATACTAACATTGCTGAGACTAACATGTTCTTGTCTAACACTCTCACCAGAGATCTCCAATGTTTCAGATGCTTTGAAATATATGAGAGGTCTGTCACAGTATCATCTTCTACTTTGTATCTCAAAAACATGTCCTTTTTTTCAATCCATTTCTTTCTCTCCTTCTATAATCCTTTCATATAAATTATTTGGTTTTTTTATTTATCTATTTAGTTTGATTAATGTAATAAAAATTAATGTTAACTTTGTGAGTATTTCATTTTCTTTAACAATACACAGTGGTGCTGAGGATCTTCATGGAAACAAACGCACGAACAAGAAACAATCTTCTGACCAAGAGTTTGAAGATTACAATCTTGCCCTTGGAGTTAGCTGTCTGGAGGGTTATCCATTTCGAGTTTTCAGGTATGGTATATTCCTCTTACAATATTGGCATGCTTATTTCTCAACCTAATCACAAGATGTTTATTTAATTTACTCCATTGGACAACAAAATCATGTGCATGCCAATTAATTAAACTTATATATGGTATAGCTTGAAGGTAATATTCGAATGCAAAAGATTTAGAAGTAGTTGTTAAATTGCTAATGTGAATGTAACTACATGTTAATTTCTGATGGATAAGGTAGCAGATTTACTATCAGATTAAGATTGAGGCCTTGGAAAAATCCACTATATCATATGATTGGCTTCTTCAATTAAATATGAGATAAAAAATTATTTAATATTATTTTAACTGTGCTTTTAACAATCTACACTATATCCCCTCAAAAAAAAAATCTACACTATATCATCTTGACGCATATAATTTCACTGATCAGATCTAGCAAGGATAAGAGATCCTCATATGCCCCTCAAAGGGGATAGTTATGATGGAATATATAGAATTGAAAAATGTTGGCAAGTAGCAGGACAATAGGTAAATAGATATGTGATATTTTTAGATGACTTAGTAAACTCAGAAATAGTAAACATTACAAATGTCCCAAAATCATAGGCAATTACTCTAATACTCGTCTGTTTTGCTGGTAAAATCTTTGATTCATTTTATGATTACTTAGAGGCTGATACACTTGTTTGTTGTTTTAATATTTCGTATTACCCATTTTTGGCCGACTTACACTCAGTTTTTATGTAATTTTCCCCCTTTTATAATAATATATATGAGCAATTGATAATAGATTAGAGTAGGATACCAACTTCATTGGACACTATTCTTTTTTATATCATTTTTCTCATGACTTATAAAAAAAATGATTTTTGTTTGATACAAATTTTGTAATTTATTAATTTAACCATTTATTAAATTTAGAAGATAATAATACCGAAAGAACAAGTTGATTTGTAGCTATTGCTAGACTCTATGTTTACCAAAGCTCAAATTCAATAGGTCTAATATATGCTTATTGCAAGACTCTAAGTTCACCAAAGCACAAATTCAATAAGTCTAAAATATGTCTAAACTCAAAACCGTCAACCATGCCACCTTTACAAATTATCATGTCAATCCATAATATAATTGGCTATCTATGCAGATGAACAATCTTGATCTGTAGAAGTAACATCTGTCTTTAGACGAGTGCATCCAAGACCTATCTCATTACATAAAGTTGTTCATTTTATCAAACAACAAACTATTATCAGGAGATTATTTATTTCCTTCTTTCTCAGATTCCCATAGAATGAGAAGCTTTTGTTGAAACGCATCCATTGGTGTCAGTGTATCCATTGGTGTCGGTGTCTCCATTGGTGTCGAATCTACACTCAGTGGAGGCCTCTCTACAAGTGAACACTTCTTTTGAGAGATTTTGATGTTCCATTTATTTGTATTACCATAATGAAGCGTTCAGTTGTAGAGAGGCCTCTACCGAGTGTGGATCTGACACCATTGGATACAGTGACACCAATGGATTAGTTTCAACAAATGCTTCTCAATATATGGGAATATGAGAGAGAAGAAAATAAATCATCTGCGAACTAAATTTTGTTGTTTGATAAAATGAACAACTTTATATCAAGCAATGAGATAGGTCTTGCATGCATTCGTCTAAAGACAAATGTTACTTCTATAGATCAAGATGGTTCACCGGCATAGATAGCCAATTATATTATGGATTGACATGATAGTTTGTTAGGGTGACATGATTGAGGGTTTTGAGTTTAGACATATAAACATAGTTTACACTTATTGAATTTCTGCTTTGGTGAACTTAGAGTCTTGCAATAAACATATTTTAAACTTATTGAATTTGAGCTTTGGTAAACTTAGAGTCTAGCAATAGCTACAACTGAACTCGTTCTTTTGTATTATTATCTTCTAAATTTAATAAATGGTGTAAATAATAAATTACAAAATGCGTATCAAACAAAAATCATTTTTTTTATAAGTCAAGAGCAAAATGACATAAAAAAGAATAGTGCCCAATGAAGTTGGTACCCTACTCTAATCTATTATCAATTGCTCATATATATTACTAAAAAAAAGGGAAAAAACTACATAAAAACTAAGTGTAAGTCGACCCCAAATGGGTAATACGAAAAATTTAAACAACACACAAGTGTATCAGCCTCTAACTAATCATAAAACTAATTAAAGGTCTTCGATGCGGTGATTAAACCCTCTGTCAACACGTAAGCGGTTCATGTAGCATCAACTACCTGCAACATTGACAACAAGCTAAATGACTGACGACAGGTCATCTTACGTTATTCTTATTATGTTTTTCAGTCTTTTTTAGTAGGTTTTATCAGCAAAACATAGGAGTATTAGAGCAATTGACTATGATTTTGGGACATTTGTAATGTTTTCTATATTTGACAACAAGTAAATATGGACTTTGTAGAAATTTAATGGGTAGTGAATAAATTTCATTACATAAATTTGTTTAATTATGAATCTGAGGGTTTTGGCCTTGTCCTCCATCTTGTACATATTATTTTCTCCTTTTTTAATAATATTTATAGAGTAGAAGGTAGAGGTGACAGTTGGGTGCTAACTTGGTTGAGATTTTTCTGTCTCATCTTGATACCCTCCCTACTTCTTTGCCTATCAAATTTTTTTTAATAATATTTGAACTACTATTATTTATAATGGAAAAATGAAAAATTTATTATAATTTTACGATGTATTACAAAAATAGATATTAAATAAATTTTATCTCAAAAATATATTTCTTAAATAAATTTTTAGCCTATAAAAAGATATAAACTTTTATGTAGTTTGAAAATATTTATTATTGAATATGAACAAATAAAATAATTTAAAGCTAATTTGGAAAGTATTTATTTGTCGAAGAAAATTCAAAGAATATTGATTATATTCCATTAAATAATTTAATTTCTTTTAAAAGAAAATATTAAATAATTATTATAATTTATAATTAATTAGGGAAAATTATTATTTAATTACATTAAAATAATATTTATTTATTATATAAATCATTATTCAAACAAGTAAGGATGACCATTGTAGCTCAACTCCATTTTCATCATATCTCTCTCACTCTTATTCCCTATTTCTCCAGCTATGGCCCAACAATTTCCATGTGACATAGATGGTAACTGTTTGGCATGCCAGACTCATCCTAGAGAAGAAGAGAAGCTACAATGTGTTAAGTGCGTCACCTTGTGGCATATGTCGTGTCTCTCCGTGGACCTGCCAACGACTCTAGATGACACAATGAATTGGATCTGCTCTGATTGTTTAAACATGGGGAGATCGTTTGTGCATCAAGTACATAACAATGTCAACGCAGATCCGAAGGACGCAATGTTGGTGTCGGAGAAAGGAAGTAATACTAACATTGCTGAGACTAACATGTTCTTGTCTAACACTCTCACCAGAGATCTCCAATGTTTCAGATGCTTTGAAATATATGAGAGGTCTGTCACAGTATCATCTTCTACTTTGTATCTCAAAAACATGTCCTTTTTTTCAATCCATTTCTTTCTCTCCTTCTATAATCCTTTCATATAAATTATTTGGTTTTTTTATTTATCTATTTAGTTTGATTAATGTAATAAAAATTAATGTTAACTTTGTGAGTGTTTCATTTTCTTTAACAATACACAGTGGTGCTGAGGATCTTCATGGAAACAAACGCACGAACAAGAAACAATCTTCTGACCAAGAGTTTGAAGATTACAATCTTGCCCTTGGAGTTAGCTGTCTGGAGGGTTATCCATTTCGAGTTTTCAGGTATGGTATATTCCTCTTACAATATTGGCATGCTTATTTCTCAACCTAATCACAAGATGTTTATTTAATTTACTCCATTGGACAACAAAATCATGTGCATGCCAATTAATTAAACTTATATATGGTATAGCTTGAAGGTAATATTCGAATGCAAAAGATTTAGAAGTAGTTGTTAAATTGCTAATGTGAATGTAACTACATGTTAATTTCTGATGGATAAGGTAGCAGATTTACTATCAGATTAAGATTGAGGCCTTGGAAAAATCCACTATATCATATGATTGGCTTCTTCAATTAAATATGAGATAAAAAATTATTTAATATTATTTTAACTGTGCTTTTAACAATCTACACTATATCCCCTTAAAATCTACACTATATCATCTTGACGCATATAATTTCACTGATCAGATCTAGCAAGGATAAGAGATCCTCATATGCCCCTCAAAGGGGATAGTTATGATGGAATATATAGAATTGAAAAATGTTGGCAAGTAGCAGGACAATAGGTAAAAAGATATGTGATATTTTTAGATGACTTAGTAAACTTAGAAATAGTAAACATTACAAATGTCCCAAAATCATAGGCAATTACTCTAATACTTGTCTGTTTTGCTGGTAAAATCTTTGATTCATTTTATGATTAATTAGAGGCTGATACACTTGTTTGTTGTTTTAATATTTCGTATTACCCATTTTTGGCCGACTTACACTCAGTTTTTATGTAATTTTCCCCCTTTTATAATAATATATATGAGCAATTGATAATAGATTAGAGTAGCATACCAACTTCATTGGACACTATTCTTTTTTATGTCATTTTTCTCATGACTTATAAAAAAAATGATTTTTGTTTGATACAAATTTTGTAATTTATTAATTTAACCATTTATTAAATTTAGAAGATAATAATACCGAAAGAACAAGTTGATTTGTAGCTATTGCTAGACTCTATGTTTACCAAAGCTCAAATTCAATAGGTCTAATATATGCTTATTGCAAGACTCTAAGTTCACCAAAGCACAAATTCAATAAGTCTAAAATATGTCTAAACTCAAAACCGTCAATCATGCCACCTTTACAAATTATCATGTCAATCCATAATATAATTGGCTATCTATGCAGATGAACAATCTTGATCTGTAGAAGTAACATCTGTCTTTAGACGAGTGCATCCAAGACCTATCTCATTACATAAAGTTGTTCATTTTATCAAACAACAAACTATTATCAGGAGATTATTTATTTTCTTCTTTCTCAAATTCCCATAGAATGAGAAGCTTTTGTTGAAACGCATCCATTGGTGTCAGTGTATCCATTGGTGTCGGTGTCTCCATTGGTGTCGAATCTACACTCAGTGGAGGCCTCTCTACAAGTGAACACTTCTTTTGAGAGATTTTGATGTTCCATTTATTTGTATTACCATAATGAAGCGTTCAGTTGTAGAGAGGCCTCTACCGAGTGTGGATCTGACACCATTGGATACAGTGACACCAATGGATTAGTTTCAACAAATGCTTCTCAATATATGGGAATATGAGAGAGAAGAAAATAAATCATCTCCGAACTAAATTTTGTTGTTTGATAAAATGAACAACTTTATATCAAGCAATGAGATAGGTCTTGCATGCATTCGTCTAAAGACAAATGTTACTTCTATAGATCAAGATGGTTCACCGGCATAGATAGCCAATTATATTATGGATTGACATGATAGTTTGTTAGGGTGACATGATTGAGGGTTTTGAGTTTAGACATATAAACATAGTTTACACTGATTGAATTTCTGCTTTGGTGAACTTAGAGTCTTGCAATAAACATATTTTAAACTTATTGAATTTGAGCTTTGGTAAACTTAGAGTCTAGCAATAGCTACAACTGAACTCGTTCTTTTGTATTATTATCTTCTAAATTTAATAAATGGTGTAAATAATAAATTACAAAATGCGTATCAAACAAAAATCATTTTTTTTATAAGTCAAGAGCAAAATGACATAAAAAAGAATAGTGCCCAATGAAGTTGGTACCCTACTCTAATCTATTATCAATTGCTCATATATATTACTAAAAAAAAGGGAAAAAACTACATAAAAACTAAGTGTAAGTCGACCCCAAATGGGTAATACGAAAAATTTAAACAACACACAAGTGTATCAGCCTCTAACTAATCATAAAACTAATTAAAGGTCTTCGATGCGGTGATTAAACCCTCTGTCAACACGTAAGCGGTTCATGTAGCATCAACTACCTGCAACATTGACAACAAGCTAAATGACTGACGACAGGTCATCTTACGTTATTCTTATTATGTTTTTCAGTCTTTTTTAGTAGGTTTTATCAGCAAAACATAGGAGTATTAGAGCAATTGACTATGATTTTGGGACATTTGTAATGTTTTCTATATTTGACAACAAGTAAATATGGACTTTGTAGAAATTTAATGGGTAGTGAATAAATTTCATTACATAAATTTGTTTAATTATGAATCTGAGGGTTTTGGCCTTGTCCTCCATCTTGTACATATTATTTTCTCCTTTTTTAATAATATTTATAGAGTAGAAGGTAGAGGTGACAGTTGGGTGCTAACTTGGTTGAGATTTTTCTGTCTCATCTTGATACCCTCCCTACTTCTTTGCCTATCAAATTTTTTTTAATAATATTTGAACTACTATTATTTATAATGGAAAAATGAAAAATTTATTATAATTTTACGATGTATTACAAAAATAGATATTAAATAAATTTTATCTCAAAAATATATTTCTTAAATAAATTTTTAGCCTATAAAAAGATATAAACTTTTATGTAGTTTGAAAATATTTATTATTGAATATGAACAAATAAAATAATTTAAAGCTAATTTGGAAAGTATTTATTTGTCGAAGAAAATTCAAAGAATATTGATTATATTCCATTAAATAATTTAATTTCTTTTAAAAGAAAATATTAAATAATTATTATAATTTATAATTAATTAGGGAAAATTATTATTTAATTACATTAAAATAATATTTATTTATTATATAAATCATTATTCAAACAAGTAAGGATGACCATTGTAGCTCAACTCCATTTTCATCATATCTCTCTCACTCTTATTCCCTATTTCTCCAGCTATGGCCCAACAATTTCCATGTGACATAGATGGTAACTGTTTGGCATGCCAGACTCATCCTAGAGAAGAAGAGAAGCTACAATGTGTTAAGTGCGTCACCTTGTGGCATATGTCGTGTCTCTCCGTGGACCTGCCAACGACTCTAGATGACACAATGAATTGGATCTGCTCTGATTGTTTAAACATGGGGAGATCGTTTGTGCATCAAGTACATAACAATGTCAACGCAGATCCGAAGGACGCAATGTTGGTGTCGGAGAAAGGAAGTAATACTAACATTGCTGAGACTAACATGTTCTTGTCTAACACTCTCACCAGAGATCTCCAATGTTTCAGATGCTTTGAAATATATGAGAGGTCTGTCACAGTATCATCTTCTACTTTGTATCTCAAAAACATGTCCTTTTTTTCAATCCATTTCTTTCTCTCCTTCTATAATCCTTTCATATAAATTATTTGGTTTTTTTATTTATCTATTTAGTTTGATTAATGTAATAAAAATTAATGTTAACTTTGTGAGTGTTTCATTTTCTTTAACAATACACAGTGGTGCTGAGGATCTTCATGGAAACAAACGCACGAACAAGAAACAATCTTCTGACCAAGAGTTTGAAGATTACAATCTTGCCCTTGGAGTTAGCTGTCTGGAGGGTTATCCATTTCGAGTTTTCAGGTATGGTATATTCCTCTTACAATATTGGCATGCTTATTTCTCAACCTAATCACAAGATGTTTATTTAATTTACTCCATTGGACAACAAAATCATGTGCATGCCAATTAATTAAACTTATATATGGTATAGCTTGAAGGTAATATTCGAATGCAAAAGATTTAGAAGTAGTTGTTAAATTGCTAATGTGAATGTAACTACATGTTAATTTCTGATGGATAAGGTAGCAGATTTACTATCAGATTAAGATTGAGGCCTTGGAAAAATCCACTATATCATATGATTGGCTTCTTCAATTAAATATGAGATAAAAAATTATTTAATATTATTTTAACTGTGCTTTTAACAATCTACACTATATCCCCTTAAAATCTACACTATATCATCTTGACGCATATAATTTCACTGATCAGATCTAGCAAGGATAAGAGATCCTCATATGCCCCTCAAAGGGGATAGTTATGATGGAATATATAGAATTGAAAAATGTTGGCAAGTAGCAGGACAATAGGTAAAAAGATATGTGATATTTTTAGATGACTTAGTAAACTTAGAAATAGTAAACATTACAAATGTCCCAAAATCATAGGCAATTACTCTAATACTTGTCTGTTTTGCTGGTAAAATCTTTGATTCATTTTATGATTAATTAGAGGCTGATACACTTGTTTGTTGTTTTAATATTTCGTATTACCCATTTTTGGCCGACTTACACTCAGTTTTTATGTAATTTTCCCCCTTTTATAATAATATATATGAGCAATTGATAATAGATTAGAGTAGCATACCAACTTCATTGGACACTATTCTTTTTTATGTCATTTTTCTCATGACTTATAAAAAAAATGATTTTTGTTTGATACAAATTTTGTAATTTATTAATTTAACCATTTATTAAATTTAGAAGATAATAATACCGAAAGAACAAGTTGATTTGTAGCTATTGCTAGACTCTATGTTTACCAAAGCTCAAATTCAATAGGTCTAATATATGCTTATTGCAAGACTCTAAGTTCACCAAAGCACAAATTCAATAAGTCTAAAATATGTCTAAACTCAAAACCGTCAATCATGCCACCTTTACAAATTATCATGTCAATCCATAATATAATTGGCTATCTATGCAGATGAACAATCTTGATCTGTAGAAGTAACATCTGTCTTTAGACGAGTGCATCCAAGACCTATCTCATTACATAAAGTTGTTCATTTTATCAAACAACAAACTATTATCAGGAGATTATTTATTTTCTTCTTTCTCAAATTCCCATAGAATGAGAAGCTTTTGTTGAAACGCATCCATTGGTGTCAGTGTATCCATTGGTGTCGGTGTCTCCATTGGTGTCGAATCTACACTCAGTGGAGGCCTCTCTACAAGTGAACACTTCTTTTGAGAGATTTTGATGTTCCATTTATTTGTATTACCATAATGAAGCGTTCAGTTGTAGAGAGGCCTCTACCGAGTGTGGATCTGACACCATTGGATACAGTGACACCAATGGATTAGTTTCAACAAATGCTTCTCAATATATGGGAATATGAGAGAGAAGAAAATAAATCATCTCCGAACTAAATTTTGTTGTTTGATAAAATGAACAACTTTATATCAAGCAATGAGATAGGTCTTGCATGCATTCGTCTAAAGACAAATGTTACTTCTATAGATCAAGATGGTTCACCGGCATAGATAGCCAATTATATTATGGATTGACATGATAGTTTGTTAGGGTGACATGATTGAGGGTTTTGAGTTTAGACATATAAACATAGTTTACACTGATTGAATTTCTGCTTTGGTGAACTTAGAGTCTTGCAATAAACATATTTTAAACTTATTGAATTTGAGCTTTGGTAAACTTAGAGTCTAGCAATAGCTACAACTGAACTCGTTCTTTTGTATTATTATCTTCTAAATTTAATAAATGGTGTAAATAATAAATTACAAAATGCGTATCAAACAAAAATCATTTTTTTTATAAGTCAAGAGCAAAATGACATAAAAAAGAATAGTGCCCAATGAAGTTGGTACCCTACTCTAATCTATTATCAATTGCTCATATATATTACTAAAAAAAAGGGAAAAAACTACATAAAAACTAAGTGTAAGTCGACCCCAAATGGGTAATACGAAAAATTTAAACAACACACAAGTGTATCAGCCTCTAACTAATCATAAAACTAATTAAAGGTCTTCGATGCGGTGATTAAACCCTCTGTCAACACGTAAGCGGTTCATGTAGCATCAACTACCTGCAACATTGACAACAAGCTAAATGACTGACGACAGGTCATCTTACGTTATTCTTATTATGTTTTTCAGTCTTTTTTAGTAGGTTTTATCAGCAAAACATAGGAGTATTAGAGCAATTGACTATGATTTTGGGACATTTGTAATGTTTTCTATATTTGACAACAAGTAAATATGGACTTTGTAGAAATTTAATGGGTAGTGAATAAATTTCATTACATAAATTTGTTTAATTATGAATCTGAGGGTTTTGGCCTTGTCCTCCATCTTGTACATATTATTTTCTCCTTTTTTAATAATATTTATAGAGTAGAAGGTAGAGGTGACAGTTGGGTGCTAACTTGGTTGAGATTTTTCTGTCTCATCTTGATACCCTCCCTACTTCTTTGCCTATCAAATTTTTTTTAATAATATTTGAACTACTATTATTTATAATGGAAAAATGAAAAATTTATTATAATTTTACGATGTATTACAAAAATAGATATTAAATAAATTTTATCTCAAAAATATATTTCTTAAATAAATTTTTAGCCTATAAAAAGATATAAACTTTTATGTAGTTTGAAAATATTTATTATTGAATATGAACAAATAAAATAATTTAAAGCTAATTTGGAAAGTATTTATTTGTCGAAGAAAATTCAAAGAATATTGATTATATTCCATTAAATAATTTAATTTCTTTTAAAAGAAAATATTAAATAATTATTATAATTTATAATTAATTAGGGAAAATTATTATTTAATTACATTAAAATAATATTTATTTATTATATAAATCATTATTCAAACAAGTAAGGATGACCATTGTAGCTCAACTCCATTTTCATCATATCTCTCTCACTCTTATTCCCTATTTCTCCAGCTATGGCCCAACAATTTCCATGTGACATAGATGGTAACTGTTTGGCATGCCAGACTCATCCTAGAGAAGAAGAGAAGCTACAATGTGTTAAGTGCGTCACCTTGTGGCATATGTCGTGTCTCTCCGTGGACCTGCCAACGACTCTAGATGACACAATGAATTGGATCTGCTCTGATTGTTTAAACATGGGGAGATCGTTTGTGCATCAAGTACATAACAATGTCAACGCAGATCCGAAGAACGCAATGTTGGTGTCGGAGAAAGGAAGTAATACTAACATTGCTGAGACTAACATGTTCTTGTCTAACACTCTCACCCGAGATCTCCAATGTTTCAGATGCTTTGAAATATATGAGAGGTCTGTCACAGTATCATCTTCTACTTTGTATCTCAAAAACATGTCCTTTTTTTCAATCCATTTCTTTCTCTCCTTCTATAATCCTTTCATATAAATTATTTGGTTTTTTTATTTATCTATTTAGTTTGATTAATGTAATAAAAATTAATGTTAACTTTGTGAGTGTTTCATTTTCTTTAACAATACACAGTGGTGCTGAGGATCTTCATGGAAACAAACGCACGAACAAGAAACAATCTTCTGACCAAGAGTTTGAAGATTACAATCTTGCCCTTGGAGTTAGCTGTCTGGAGGGTTATCCATTTCGAGTTTTCAGGTATGGTATATTCCTCTTACAATATTGGCATGCTTATTTCTCAACCTAATCACAAGATGTTTATTTAATTTACTCCATTGGACAACAAAATCATGTGCATGCCAATTAATTAAACTTATATATGGTATAGCTTGAAGGTAATATTCGAATGCAAAAGATTTAGAAGTAGTTGTTAAATTGCTAATGTGAATGTAACTACATGTTAATTTCTGATGGATAAGGTAGCAGATTTACTATCAGATTAAGATTGAGGCCTTGGAAAAATCCACTATATCATATGATTGGCTTCTTCAATTAAATATGAGATAAAAAATTATTTAATATTATTTTAACTGTGCTTTTAACAATCTACACTATATCCCCTTAAAATCTACACTATATCATCTTGACGCATATAATTTCACTGATCAGATCTAGCAAGGATAAGAGATCCTCATATGCCCCTCAAAGGGGATAGTTATGATGGAATATATAGAATTGAAAAATGTTGGCAAGTAGCAGGACAATAGGTAAAAAGATATGTGATATTTTTAGATGACTTAGTAAACTTAGAAATAGTAAACATTACAAATGTCCCAAAATCATAGGCAATTACTCTAATACTTGTCTGTTTTGCTGGTAAAATCTTTGATTCATTTTATGATTAATTAGAGGCTGATACACTTGTTTGTTGTTTTAATATTTCGTATTACCCATTTTTGGCCGACTTACACTCAGTTTTTATGTAATTTTCCCCCTTTTATAATAATATATATGAGCAATTGATAATAGATTAGAGTAGCATACCAACTTCATTGGACACTATTCTTTTTTATGTCATTTTTCTCATGACTTATAAAAAAAATGATTTTTGTTTGATACAAATTTTGTAATTTATTAATTTAACCATTTATTAAATTTAGAAGATAATAATACCGAAAGAACAAGTTGATTTGTAGCTATTGCTAGACTCTATGTTTACCAAAGCTCAAATTCAATAGGTCTAATATATGCTTATTGCAAGACTCTAAGTTCACCAAAGCACAAATTCAATAAGTCTAAAATATGTCTAAACTCAAAACCGTCAATCATGCCACCTTTACAAATTATCATGTCAATCCATAATATAATTGGCTATCTATGCAGATGAACAATCTTGATCTGTAGAAGTAACATCTGTCTTTAGACGAGTGCATCCAAGACCTATCTCATTACATAAAGTTGTTCATTTTATCAAACAACAAACTATTATCAGGAGATTATTTATTTTCTTCTTTCTCAAATTCCCATAGAATGAGAAGCTTTTGTTGAAACGCATCCATTGGTGTCAGTGTATCCATTGGTGTCGGTGTCTCCATTGGTGTCGAATCTACACTCAGTGGAGGCCTCTCTACAAGTGAACACTTCTTTTGAGAGATTTTGATGTTCCATTTATTTGTATTACCATAATGAAGCGTTCAGTTGTAGAGAGGCCTCTACCGAGTGTGGATCTGACACCAATGGATACAGTGACACCAATGGATTAGTTTCAACAAATGCTTCTCAATATATGGGAATATGAGAGAGAAGAAAATAAATCATCTCCGAACTAAATTTTGTTGTTTGATAAAATGAACAACTTTATATCAAGCAATGAGATAGGTCTTGCATGCATTCGTCTAAAGACAAATGTTACTTCTATAGATCAAGATGGTTCACCGGCATAGATAGCCAATTATATTATGGATTGACATGATAGTTTGTTAGGGTGACATGATTGAGGGTTTTGAGTTTAGACATATAAACATAGTTTACACTGATTGAATTTCTGCTTTGGTGAACTTAGAGTCTTGCAATAAACATATTTTAAACTTATTGAATTTGAGCTTTGGTAAACTTAGAGTCTAGCAATAGCTACAACTGAACTCGTTCTTTTGTATTATTATCTTCTAAATTTAATAAATGGTGTAAATAATAAATTACAAATTGCGTATCAAACAAAAATCATTTTTTTTTATAAGTCAAGAGCAAAATGACATAAAAAAGAATAGTGCCCAATGAAGTTGGTACCCTACTCTAATCTATTATCAATTGCTCATATATATTACTAAAAAAAAGGGAAAAAACTACATAAAAACTAAGTGTAAGTCGACCCCAAATGCGTAATACGAAAAATTTAAACAACACACAAGTGTATCAGCCTCTAACTAATCATAAAACTAATTAAAGGTCTTCGATGCGGTGATTAAACCCTCTGTCAACACGTAAGCGGTTCATGTAGCATCAACTACCTGCAACATTGACAACAAGCTAAATGACTGACGACAGGTCATCTTACGTTATTCTTATTATGTTTTTCAGTCTTTTTTAGTAGGTTTTATCAGCAAAACATAGGAGTATTAGAGCAATTGACTATGATTTTGGGACATTTGTAATGTTTTCTATATTTGACAACAAGTAAATATGGACTTTGTAGAAATTTAATGGGTAGTGAATAAATTTCATTACATAAATTTGTTTAATTATGAATCTGAGGGTTTTGGCCTTGTCCTCCATCTTGTACATATTATTTTCTCCTTTTTTAATAATATTTATAGAGTAGAAGGTAGAGGTGACAGTTGGGTGCTAACTTGGTTGAGATTTTTCTGTCTCATCTTGATACCCTCCCTACTTCTTTGCCTATCAATTTTTTTTTAATAATATTTGAACTACTATTATTTATAATGGAAATATGAAAAATTTATTATAATTTTACGATGTATTACAAAAATAGATATTAAATAAATTTTATCTCAGAAATATATTTCTTAAATAAATTTTTAGCCTATAAAAAGATATAAACTTTTATGTAGTTTGAAAATATTTATTATTGAATATGAACAAATAAAATAATTTAAAGCTAATTTGGAAAGTATTTATTTGTCGAAGAAAATTCAAAGAATATTGATTATATTCCATTAAATAATTTAATTTCTTTTAAAAGAAAATATTAAATAATTATTATAATTTATAATTAATTAGGGAAAATTATTATTTAATTACATTAAAATAATATTTATTTATTATATAAATCATTATTCAAACAAGTAAGGATGACCATTGTAGCTCAACTCCATTTTCATCATATCTCTCTCACTCTTATTCCCTATTTCTCCAGCTATGGCCCAACAATTTCCATGTGACATAGATGGTAACTGTTTGGCATGCCAGACTCATCCTAGAGAAGAAGAGAAGCTACAATGTGTTAAGTGCGTCACCTTGTGGCATATGTCGTGTCTCTCCGTGGACCTGCCAACGACTCTAGATGACACAATGAATTGGATCTGCTCTGATTGTTTAAACATGGGGAGATCGTTTGTGCATCAAGTACATAACAATGTCAACGCAGATCCGAAGGACGCAATGTTGGTGTCGGAGAAAGGAAGTAATACTAACATTGCTGAGACTAACATGTTCTTGTCTAACACTCTCACCAGAGATCTCCAATGTTTCAGATGCTTTGAAATATATGAGAGGTCTGTCACAGTATCATCTTCTACTTTGTATCTCAAAAACATGTCCTTTTTTTCAATCCATTTCTTTCTCTCCTTCTATAATCCTTTCATATAAATTATTTGGTTTTTTTATTTATCTATTTAGTTTGATTAATGTAATAAAAATTAATGTTAACTTTGTGAGTGTTTCATTTTCTTTAACAATACACAGTGGTGCTGAGGATTTTCATGGAAACAAACGCACGAACAAGAAACAATCTTCTGACCAAGAGTTTGAAGATTACAATCTTGCCCTTGGAGTTAGCTGTCTGGAGGGTTATCCATTTCGAGTTTTCAGGTATGGTATATTCCTCTTACAATATTGGCATGCTTATTTCTCAACCTAATCACAAGATGTTTATTTAATTTACTCCATTGGACAACAAAATCATGTGCATGCCAATTAATTAAACTTATATATGGTATAGCTTGAAGGTAATATTCGAATGCAAAAGATTTAGAAGTAGTTGTTAAATTGCTAATGTGAATGTAACTACATGTTAATTTCTGATGGATAAGGTAGCAGATTTACTATCAGATTAAGATTGAGGCCTTGGAAAAATCCACTATATCATATGATTGGCTTCTTCAATTAAATATGAGATAAAAAATTATTTAATATTATTTTAACTGTGCTTTTAACAATCTACACTATATCCCCTCAAAAAAAAAATCTACACTATATCATCTTGACGCATATAATTTCACTGATCAGATCTAGCAAGGATAAGAGATCCTCATATGCCCCTCAAAGGGGATAGTTATGATGGAATATATAGAATTGAAAAATGTTGGCAAGTAGCAGGACAATAGGTAAATAGATATGTGATATTTTTAGATGACTTAGTAAACTCAGAAATAGTAAACATTACAAATGTCCCAAAATCATAGGCAATTACTCTAATACTCGTCTGTTTTGCTGGTAAAATCTTTGATTCGTTTTATGATTACTTAGAGGCTGATACACTTGTTTGTTGTTTTAATATTTCGTATTACCCATTTTTGGCCGACTTACACTCAGTTTTTATGTAATTTTCCCCCTTTTATAATAATATATATGAGCAATTGATAATAGATTAGAGTAGGGTACCAACTTCATTGGACACTATTCTTTTTTATGTCATTTTTCTCATGACTTATAAAAAAAATGATTTTTGTTTGATACAAATTTTGTAATTTATTAATTTAACCATTTATTAAATTTAGAAGATAATAATACCGAAAGAACAAGTTGATTTGTAGCTATTGCTAGACTCTATGTTTACCAAAGCTCAAATTCAATAGGTCTAATATATGCTTATTGCAAGACTCTAAGTTCACCAAAGCACAAATTCAATAAGTCTAAAATATGTCTAAACTCAAAACCGTCAATCATGCCACCTTTACAAATTATCATGTCAATCCATAATATAATTGGCTATCTATGCAGATGAACAATCTTGATCTGTAGAAGTAACATCTGTCTTTAGACGAGTGCATCCAAGACCTATCTCATTACATAAAGTTGTTCATTTTATCAAACAACAAACTATTATCAGGAGATTATTTATTTTCTTCTTTCTCAGATTCCCATAGAATGAGAAGCTTTTGTTGAAACACATCCATTGGTGTCAGTGTATCCATTGGTGTCGGCGTCTCCATTGGTGTCGAATCTACACTCAGTGGAGGCTTCTCTACAAGTGAACGCTTCTTTTGAGAGATTTTGATGTTCCATTTATTTATATTACCATAATGAAGCGTTCAGTTGTAGAGAGGCCTCTACCGAGTGTGGATCTGACACCATTGGATACAGTGACACCAATGGATTAGTTTCAACAAATGCTTCTCAATATATGGGAATATGAGAGAGAAGAAAATAAATCATCTCCGAACTAAATTTTGTTGTTTGATAAAATGAACAACTTTATATCAAGCAATGAGATAGGTCTTGCATGCATTCGTCTAAAGACAAATGTTACTTCTATAGATCAAGATGGTTCACCGGCATAGATAGCCAATTATATTATGGATTGACATGATAGTTTGTTAGGGTGACATGATTGAGGGTTTTGAGTTTAGACATATAAACATAGTTTACACTTATTGAATTTCTGCTTTGGTGAACTTAGAGTCTTGCAATAAACATATTTTAAACTTATTGAATTTGAGCTTTGGTAAACTTAGAGTCTAGCAATAGCTACAACTGAACTCGTTCTTTTGTATTATTATCTTCTAAATTTAATAAATGGTGTAAATAATAAATTACAAAATGCGTATCAAACAAAAATCATTTTTTTTATAAGTCAAGAGCAAAATGACATAAAAAAGAATAGTGCCCAATGAAGTTGGTACCCTACTCTAATCTATTATCAATTGCTCATATATATTACTAAAAAAAAGGGAAAAAACTACATAAAAACTAAGTGTAAGTCGACCCCAAATGGGTAATACGAAAAATTTAAACAACACACAAGTGTATCAGCCTCTAACTAATCATAAAACTAATTAAAGGTCTTCGATGCGGTGATTAAACCCTCTGTCAACACGTAAGCGGTTCATGTAGCATCAACTACCTGCAACATTGACAACAAGCTAAATGACTGACGACAGGTCATCTTACGTTATTCTTATTATGTTTTTCAGTCTTTTTTAGTAGGTTTTATCAGCAAAACATAGGAGTATTAGAGCAATTGACTATGATTTTGGGACATTTGTAATGTTTTCTATATTTGACAACAAGTAAATATGGACTTTGTAGAAATTTAATGGGTAGTGAATAAATTTCATTACATAAATTTGTTTAATTATGAATCTGAGGGTTTTGGCCTTGTCCTCCATCTTGTACATATTATTTTCTCCTTTTTTAATAATATTTATAGAGTAGAAGGTAGAGGTGACAGTTGGGTGCTAACTTGGTTGAGATTTTTCTGTCTCATCTTGATACCCTCCCTACTTCTTTGCCTATCAAAATTTTTTTAATAATATTTGAACTACTATTATTTATAATGGAAAAATGAAAAATTTATTATAATTTTACGATGTATTACAAAAATAGATATTAAATAAATTTTATCTCAAAAATATATTTCTTAAATAAATTTTTAGCCTATAAAAAGATATAAACTTTTATGTAGTTTGAAAATATTTATTATTGAATATGAACAAATAAAATAATTTAAAGCTAATTTGGAAAGTATTTATTAGTCGAAGAAAATTCAAAGAATATTGATTATATTCCATTAAATAATTTAATTTCTTTTAAAAGAAAATATTAAATAATTATTATAATTTATAATTAATTAGGGAAAATTATTATTTAATTACATTAAAATAATATTTATTTATTATATAAATCATTATTCAAAAAAGTAAGGATGACCATTGTAGCTCAACTCCATTTTCATCATATCTCTCTCACTCTTATTCCCTATTTCTCCAGCTATGGCCCAACAATTTCCATGTGACATAGATGGTAACTGTTTGGCATGCCAGACTCATCCTAGAGAAGAAGAGAAGCTACAATGTGTTAAGTGCGTCACCTTGTGGCATATGTCGTGTCTCTCCGTGGACCTGCCAACGACTCTAGATGACACAATGAATTGGATCTGCTCTGATTGTTTAAACATGGGGAGATCGTTTGTGCATCAAGTACATAACAATGTCAACGCAGATCCGAAGGACGCAATGTTGGTGTCGGAGAAAGGAAGTAATACTAACATTGCTGAGACTAACATGTTCTTGTCTAACACTCCCACCAGAGATCTCCAATGTTTCAGATGCTTTGAAATATATGAGAGGTCTGTCACAGTATCATCTTCTACTTTGTATCTCAAAAACATGTCCTTTTTTTCAATCCATTTCTTTCTCTCCTTCTATAATCCTTTCATATAAATTATTTGGTTTTTTTATTTATCTATTTAGTTTGATTAATGTAATAAAAATTAATGTTAACTTTGTGAGTGTTTCATTTTCTTTAACAATACACAGTGGTGCTGAGGATCTTCATGGAAACAAACGCACGAACAAGAAACAATCTTCTGACCAAGAGTTTGAAGATTACAATCTTGCCCTTGGAGTTAGCTGTCTGGAGGGTTATCCATTTCGAGTTTTCAGGTATGGTATATTCCTCTTACAATATTGGCATGCTTATTTCTCAACCTAATCACAAGATGTTTATTTAATTTACTCCATTGGACAACAAAATCATGTGCATGCCAATTAATTAAACTTATATATGGTATAGCTTGAAGGTAATATTCGAATGCAAAAGATTTAGAAGT
This sequence comes from Medicago sativa, assembly GCF_051527215.1. Lineage (NCBI taxonomy): Eukaryota > Viridiplantae > Streptophyta > Magnoliopsida > Fabales > Fabaceae > Medicago > Medicago sativa. The sequence continues at coordinate 31,356,971 of NC_140752.1, read as the reverse complement.
AGTTGTTAAATTGCTAATGTGAATGTAACTACATGTTAATTTCTGCTGGATAAGGTAGCAGATTTACTATCAAATTAAGATTGAGGCCTTGGAAAAATCCACTATATCATATGATTGGCTTCTTCAATTAAATATGAGATAAAAAATTATTTAATATTATTTTAACTGTGCTTTTAACAATCTACACTATATCCCCTCAAAAAAAAAATCTACACTATATCATCTTGACGCATATAATTTCACTGATCAGATCTAGCAAGGATAGGAGATCCTCATATGCCCCTCAAAGGGGATAGTTATGATGGAATATATAGAATTGAAAAATGTTGGCAAGTAGCAGGACAATAGGTAAATAGATATGTGATATTTTTTGATGACTTAGTAAACTCAGAAATAGTAAACATTACAAATGTCCCAAAATCATAGGCAATTACTCTAATACTCGTCTGTTTTGCTGGTAAAATCTTTGATTCATTTTATGATTACTTAGAGGCTGATACACTTGTTTGTTGTTTTAATATTTCGTATTACCCATTTTTGGCCGACTTACACTCAGTTTTTATGTAATTTTCCCCCTTTTATAATAATATATATGAGCAATTGATAATAGATTAGAGTAGGGTACCAACTTCATTGGACACTATTCTTTTTTATGTCATTTTTCTCATGACTTATAAAAAAAAATGATTTTTGTTTGATACAAATTTTGTAATTTATTAATTTAACCATTTATTAAATTTAGAAGATAATAATACCGAAAGAACAAGTTGATTTGTAGCTATTGCTAGACTCTATGTTTACCAAAGCTCAAATTCAATAGGTCTAATATATGCTTATTGCAAGACTCTAAGTTCACCAAAGCACAAATTCAATAAGTCTAAAATATGTCTAAACTCAAAACCGTCAATCATGCCACCTTTACAAATTATCATGTCAATCCATAATATAATTGGCTATCTATGCAGATGAACAATCTTGATCTGTAGAAGTAACATCTGTCTTTAGACGAGTGCATCCAAGACCTATCTCATTACATAAAGTTGTTCATTTTATCAAACAACAAACTATTATCAGGAGATTATTTATTTTCTTCTTTCTCAGATTCCCATAGAATGAGAAGCTTTTGTTGAAACGCATCCATTGGTGTCAGTGTATCCATTGGTGTCGGCGTCTCCATTGGTGTCGAATCTACACTCAGTGGAGGCCTCTCTACAAGTGAACGCTTCTTTTGAGAGATTTTGATGTTCCATTTATATGTATTACCATAATGAAGCGTTCAGTTGTAGAGAGGCCTCTACCGAGTGTGGATCTGACACCATTGGATACAGTGACACCAATGGATTAGTTTCAACAAATGCTTCTCAATATATGGGAATATGAGAGAGAAGAAAATAAATCATCTCCGACCTAAATTTTGTTGTTTGATAAAATGAACAACTTTATATCAAGCAATGAGATAGGTCTTGCATGCATTCGTCTAAAGACAAATGTTACTTCTATAGATCAAGATGGTTCACCGGCATAGATAGCCAATTATATTATGGATTGACATGATAGTTTGTTAGGGTGACATGATTGAGGGTTTTGAGTTTAGACATATAAACATAGTTTACACTTATTGAATTTCTGCTTTGGTGAACTTAGAGTCTTGCAATAAACATATTTTAAACTTATTGAATTTGAGCTTTGGTAAACTTAGAGTCTAGCAATAGCTACAACTGAACTCGTTCTTTTGTATTATTATCTTCTAAATTTAATAAATGGTGTAAATAATAAATTACAAAATGCGTATCAAACAAAAATCATTTTTTTTATAAGTCAAGAGTAAAATGACATAAAAAAGAATAGTGCCCAATGAAGTTGGTACCCTACTCTAATCTATTATCAATTGCTCATATATATTACTAAAAAAAAGGGAAAAAACTACATAAAAACTAAGTGTAAGTCGACCCCAAATGGGTAATACGAAAAATTTAAACAACACACAAGTGTATCAGCCTCTAACTAATCATAAAACTAATTAAAGGTCTTCGATGCGGTGATTAAACCCTCTGTCAACACGTAATCGGTTCATGTAGCATCAACTACCTGCAACATTGACAACAAGCTAAATGACTGACGACAGGTCATCTTACGTTATTCTTATTATGTTTTTCAGTCTTTTTTAGTAGGTTTTATCAGCAAAACATAGGAGTATTAGAGCAATTGACTATGATTTTGGGACATTTGTAATGTTTTCTATATTTGACAACAAGTAAATATGGACTTTGTAGAAATTTAATGGGTAGTGAATAAATTTCATTACATAAATTTGTTTAATTATGAATCTGAGGGTTTTGGCCTTGTCCTCCATCTTGTACATATTATTTTCTCCTTTTTTAATAATATTTATAGAGTAGAAGGTAGAGGTGACAGTTGGGTGCTAACTTGGTTGGGATTTTTCTGTCTCATCTTGATACCCTCCCTACTTCTTTGCCTATCAAATTTTTTTTAATAATATTTGAACTACTATTATTTATAATGGAAAAATGAAAAATTTATTATAATTTTACGATGTATTAAAAAAATAGATATTAAATAAATTTTATCTCAAAAATATATTTCTTAAATAAATTTTTAGCCTATAAAAAGATATAAACTTTTATGTAGTTTGAAAATATTTATTATTGAATATGAACAAATAAAATAATTTAAAGCTAATTTGGAAAGTATTTATTAGTCGAAGAAAATTCAAAGAATATTGATTATATTGCATTAAATAATTTAATTTCTTTTAAAAGAAAATATTAAATAATTATTATAATTTATAATTAATTAGGGAAAATTATTATTTAATTACATTAAAATAATATTTATTTATTATATAAATCATTATTCAAACAAGTAAGTATGACCATTGTAGCTCAACTCCATTTTCATCATATCTCTCTCACTCTTATTCCCTATTTCTCCAGCTATGGGCCAACAATTTCCGTGTGACATAGATGGTAACTGTTTGGCATGCCAGACTCATCCTAGAGAAGAAGAGAAGCTACAATGTGTTAAGTGCGTCACCTTGTGGCATATGTCGTGTCTCTCCGTGGACCTGCCAACGACTCTAGATGACACAATGAATTGGATCTGCTCTGATTGTTTAAACATGGGGAGATCGTTTGTGCATCAAGTACATAACAATGTCAACGCAGATCCGAAGGACGCAATGTTGGTGTCGGAGAAAGGAAGTAATACTAATATTGCTGAGACTAACATGTTCTTGTCTAACACTCTCACCAGAGATCTCCAATGTTTCAGATGCTTTGAAATATATGAGAGGTCTATCACAGTATCATCTTCTACTTTGTATCTCAAAAACATGTCCTTTTTTTCAATCCATTTCTTTCTCTCCTTCTATAATCCTTTCATATAAATTATTTGGTTTTTTTATTTATCTATTTAGTTTGATTAATGTAATAAAAATTAATGTTAACTTTGTGAGTGTTTCATTTTCTTTAACAATACACAGTGGTGCTGAGGATCTTCATGGAAACAAACGCACGAACAAGAAACAATCTTCTGACCAAGAGTTTGAAGATTACAATCTTGCCCTTGGAGTTAGCTGTCTGGAGGGTTATCCATTTCGAGTTTTCAGGTATGGTATATTCCTCTTACAATATTGGCATGCTTATTTCTCAACCTAATCACAAGTTGTTTATTTAATTTACTCCATTGGACAACAAAATCATGTGCATGCCAATTAATTAAACTTATATATGGTATAGCTTGAAGGTAATATTCGAATGCAAAAGATTTAGAAGTAGTTGTTAAATTGCTAATGTGAATGTAACTACATGTTAATTTCTGATGGATAAGGTAGCAGATTTACTATCAGATTAAGATTGAGGCCTTGGAAAAATCCACTATATCATATGATTGGCTTCTTCAATTAAATATGAGATAAAAAATTATTTAATATTATTTTAACTGTGCTTTTAACAATCTACACTATATCCCCTCAAAAAAAAATCTACACTATATCATCTTGACGCATATAATTTCACTGATCAGATCTAGCAAGGATAAGAGATCCTCACATGCCCCTCAAAGGGGATAGTTATGATGGAATATATAGAATTGAAAAATGTTGGCAAGTAGCAGGACAATAGGTAAATAGATATGTGATATTTTTAGATGACTTAGTAAACTCAGAAATAGTAAACATTACAAATGTCCCAAAATCATAGGCAATTACTCTAATACTCGTCTGTTTTGCTGGTAAAATCTTTGATTCATTTTATGATTACTTAGAGGCTGATACACTTGTTTGTTGTTTTAATATTTCGTATTACCCATTTTTGGCCGACTTACACTCAGTTTTTATGTAATTTTCGCCCTTTTATAATAATATATATGAGCAATTGATAATAGATTAGAGTAGGGTACCAACTTCATTGGACACTATTCTTTTTTATGTCATTTTTCTCATGACTTATAAAAAAAAATGATTTTTGTTTGATACAAATTTTGTAATTTATTAATTTAACCATTTATTAAATTTAGAAGATAATAATACCGAAAGAACAAGTTGATTTGTAGCTATTGCTAGACTCTATGTTTACCAAAGCTCAAATTCAATAGGTCTAATATATGCTTATTGCAAGACTCTAAGTTCACCAAAGCACAAATTCAATAAGTCTAAAATATGTCTAAACTCAAAACCGTCAATCATGCCACCTTTACAAATTATCATGTCAATCCATAATATAATTGGCTATCTATGCAGATGAACAATCTTGATCTGTAGAAGTAACATATGTCTTTAGACGAGTGCATCCAAGACCTATCTCATTACATAAAGTTGTTCATTTTATCAAACAACAAACTATTATCAGGAGATTATTTATTTTCTTCTTTCTCAGATTCCCATAGAATGAGAAGCTTTTGTTGAAACGCATCCATTGGTGTCAGTGTATCCATTGGTGTCGGCGTCTCCATTGGTGTCGAATCTACACTCAGTGGAGGCCTCTCTACAAGTGAACGCTTCTTTTGAGAGATTTTGATGTTCCATTTATTTGTATTACCATAATGAAGCGTTCAGTTGTAGAGAGGCCTCTACCGAGTGTGGATCTGACACCATTGGATACAGTGACACCAATGGATTAGTTTCAACAAATGCTTCTCAATATATGGGAATATGAGAGAGAAGAAAATAAATCATCTCCGAACTAAATTTTGTTGTTTGGTAAAATGAACAACTTTATATCAAGCAATGAGATAGGTCTTGCATGCATTCGTCTAAAGACAAATGTTACTTCTATAGATCAAGATGGTTCACCGGCATAGATAGCCAATTATATTATGGATTGACATGATAGTTTGTTAGGGTGACATGATTGAGGGTTTTGAGTTTAGACATATAAACATAGTTTACACTTATTGAATTTCTGCTTTGGTGAACTTAGAGTCTTGCAATAAACATATTTTAAACTTATTGAATTTGAGCTTTGGTAAACTTAGAGTCTAGCAATAGCTACAACTGAACTCGTTCTTTTGTATTATTATCTTCTAAATTTAATAAATGGTGTAAATAATAAATTACAAAATGCGTATCAAACAAAAATATTTTTTTTTATAAGTCAAGAGTAAAATGACATAAAAAAGAATAGTGCCCAATGAAGTTGGTACCCTACTCTAATCTATTATCAATTGCTCATATATATTACTAAAAAAAAGGGAAAAAACTACATAAAAACTAAGTGTAAGTCGACCCCAAATGGGTAATACGAAAAATTTAAACAACACACAAGTGTATCAGCCTCTAACTAATCATAAAACTAATTAAAGGTCTTCGATGCGGTGATTAAACCCTCTGTCAACACGTAAGCGGTTCATGTAGCATCAACTACCTGCAACATTGACAACAAGCTAAATGACTGACGACAGGTCATCTTACGTTATTCTTATTATGTTTTTCAGTCTTTTTTAGTAGGTTTTATCAGCAAAACATAGGAGTATTAGAGCAATTGACTATGATTTTGGGACATTTGTAATGTTTTCTATATTTGACAACAAGTAAATATGGACTTTGTAGAAATTTAATGGGTAGTGAATAAATTTCATTACATAAATTTGTTTAATTATGAATCTGAGGGTTTTGGCCTTGTCCTCCATCTTGTACATATTATTTTCTCCTTTTTTAATAATATTTATAGAGTAGAAGGTAGAGGTGACAGTTGGGTGCTAACTTGGTTGGGATTTTTCTGTCTCATCTTGATACCCTCCCTACTTCTTTGCCTATCAAATTTTTTTTAATAATATTTGAACTACTATTATTTATAATGGAAAAATGAAAAATTTATTATAATTTTACGATGTATTAAAAAAATAGATATTAAATAAATTTTATCTCAAAAATATATTTCTTAAATAAATTTTTAGCCTATAAAAAGATATAAACTTTTATGTAGTTTGAAAATATTTATTATTGAATATGAACAAATAAAATAATTTAAAGCTAATTTGGAAAGTATTTATTAGTCGAAGAAAATTCAAAGAATATTGATTATATTGCATTAAATAATTTAATTTCTTTTAAAAGAAAATATTAAATAATTATTATAATTTATAATTAATTAGGGAAAATTATTATTTAATTACATTAAAATAATATTTATTTATTATATAAATCATTATTCAAACAAGTAAGTATGACCATTGTAGCTCAACTCCATTTTCATCATATCTCTCTCACTCTTATTCCCTATTTCTCCAGCTATGGCCCAACAATTTCCATGTGACATAGATGGTAACTGTTTGGCATGCCAGACTCATCCTAGAGAAGAAGAGAAGCTACAATGTGTTAAGTGCGTCACCTTGTGGCATATGTCGTGTCTCTCCGTGGACCTGCCAACGACTCTAGATGACACAATGAATTGGATCTGCTCTGATTGTTTAAACATGGGGAGATCGTTTGTGCATCAAGTACATAACAATGTCAACGCAGATCCGAAGGACGCAATGTTGGTGTCGGAGAAAGGAAGTAATACTAACATTGCTGAGACTAACATGTTCTTGTCTAACACTCTCACCAGAGATCTCCAATGTTTCAGATGCTTTGAAATATATGAGAGGTCTATCACAGTATCATCTTCTACTTTGTATCTCAAAAACATGTCCTTTTTTTCAATCCATTTCTTTCTCTCCTTCTATAATCCTTTCATATAAATTATTTGGTTTTTTTTAATTATCTATTTAGTTTGATTAATGTAATAAAAATTAATGTTAACTTTGTGAGTGTTTCATTTTCTTTAACAATACACAGTGGTGCTGAGGATCTTCATGGAAACAAACGCACGAACAAGAAACAATCTTCTGACCAAGAGTTTGAAGATTACAATCTTGCCCTTGGAGTTAGCTGTCTGGAGGGTTATCCATTTCGAGTTTTCAGGTATGGTATATTCCTCTTACAATATTGGCATGCTTATTTCTCAACCTAATCACAAGTTGTTTATTTAATTTACTCCATTGGACAACAAAATCATGTGCATGCCAATTAATTAAACTTATATATGGTATAGCTTGAAGGTAATATTCGAATGCAAAAGATTTAGAAGTAGTTGTTAAATTGCTAATGTGAATGTAACTACATGTTAATTTCTGATGGATAAGGTAGCAGATTTACTATCAGATTAAGATTGAGGCCTTGGAAAAATCCACTATATCATATGATTGGCTTCTTCAATTAAATATGAGATAAAAAATTATTTAATATTATTTTAACTGTGCTTTTAACAATGTACACTATATCCCCTCAAAAAAAAATCTACACTATATCATCTTGACGCATATAATTTCACTGATCAGATCTAGCAAGGATAAGAGATCCTCATATGCCCCTCAAAGGGGATAGTTATGATGGAATATATAGAATTGAAAAATGTTGGCAAGTAGCAGGACAATAGGTAAATAGATATGTGATATTTTTAGATGACTTAGTAAACTCAGAAATAGTAAACATTACAAATGTCCCAAAATCATAGGCAATTACTCTAATACTCGTCTGTTTTGCTGGTAAAATCTTTGATTCATTTTATGATTACTTAGAGGCTGATACACTTGTTTGTTGTTTTAATATTTCGTATTACCCATTTTTGGCCGACTTACACTCAGTTTTTATGTAATTTTCCCCCTTTTATAATAATATATATGAGCAATTGATAATAGATTAGAGTAGGGTACCAACTTCATTGGACACTATTCTTTTTTATGTCATTTTTCTCATGACTTATAAAAAAAAATGATTTTTGTTTGATACAAATTTTGTAATTTATTAATTTAACCATTTATTAAATTTAGAAGATAATAATACCGAAAGAACAAGTTGATTTGTAGCTATTGCTAGACTCTATGTTTACCAAAGCTCAAATTCAATAGGTCTAATATATGCTTATTGCAAGACTCTAAGTTCACCAAAGCACAAATTCAATAAGTCTAAAATATGTCTAAACTCAAAACCGTCAATCATGCCACCTTTACAAATTATCATGTCAATCCATAATATAATTGGCTATCTATGCAGATGAACAATCTTGATCTGTAGAAGTAACATCTGTCTTTAGACGAGTGCATCCAAGACCTATCTCATTACATAAAGTTGTTCATATTATCAAACAACAAACTATTATCAGGAGATTATTTATTTTCTTCTTTCTCAGATTCCCATAGAATGAGAAGCTTTTGTTGAAACGCATCCATTGGTGTCAGTGTATCCATTGGTGTCGGCGTCTCCATTGGTGTCGAATCTACACTCAGTGGAGGCCTCTCTACAAGTGAACGCTTCTTTTGAGAGATTTTGATGTTCCATTTATTTGTATTACCATAATGAAGCGTTCAGTTGTAGAGAGGCCTCTACCGAGTGTGGATCTGACACCATTTTATACAGTGACACCAATGGATTAGTTTCAACAAATGCTTCTCAATATATGGGAATATGAGAGAGAAGAAAATAAATCATCTCCGAGCTAAATTTTGTTGTTTGATAAAATGAACAACTTTATATCAAGCAATGAGATAGGTCTTGCATGCATTCGTCTAAAGACAAATGTTACTTCTATAGATCAAGATGGTTCACCGGCATAGATAGCCAATTATATTATGGATTGACATGATAGTTTGTTAGGGTGACATGATTGAGGGTTTTGAGTTTAGACATATAAACATAGTTTACACTTATTGAATTTCTGCTTTGGTGAACTTAGAGTCTTGCAATAAACATATTTTAAACTTATTGAATTTGAGCTTTGGTAAACTTAGAGTCTAGCAATAGCTACAACTGAACTCGTTCTTTTGTATTATTATCTTCTAAATTTAATAAATGGTGTAAATAATAAATTACAAAATGCGTATCAAACAAAAATAATTTTTTTTATAAGTCAAGAGTAAAATGACATAAAAAAGAATAGTGCCCAATGAAGTTGGTACCCTACTCTAATCTATTATCAATTGCTCATATATATTACTAAAAAAAAGGGAAAAAACTACATAAAAACTAAGTGTAAGTCGACCCCAAATGGGTAATACGAAAAATTTAAACAACACACAAGTGTATCAGCCTCTAACTAATCATAAAACTAATTAAAGGTCTTCGATGCGGTGATTAAACCCTCTGTCAACACGTAATCGGTTCATGTAGCATCAACTACCTGCAACATTGACAACAAGCTAAATGACTGACGACAGGTCATCTTACGTTATTCTTATTATGTTTTTCAGTCTTTTTTAGTAGGTTTTATCAGCAAAACATAGGAGTATTAGAGCAATTGACTATGATTTTGGGACATTTGTAATGTTTTCTATATTTGACAACAAGTAAATATGGACTTTGTAGAAATTTAATGGGTAGTGAATAAATTTCATTACATAAATTTGTTTAATTATGAATCTGAGGGTTTTGGCCTTGTCCTCCATCTTGTACATATTATTTTCTCCTTTTTTAATAATATTTATAGAGTAGAAGGTAGAGGTGACAGTTGGGTGCTAACTTGGTTGGGATTTTTCTGTCTCATCTTGATACCTTCCCTACTTCTTTGCCTATCAAATTTTTTTTAATAATATTTGAACTACTATTATTTATAATGGAAAAATGAAAAATTTATTATAATTTTACGATGTATTACAAAAATAGATATTAAATAAATTTTATCTCAAAAATATATTTCTTAAATAAATTTTTAGCCTATAAAAAGATATAAACTTTTATGTAGTTTGAAAATATTTATTATTGAATATGAACAAATAAAATAATTTAAAGCTAATTTGGAAAGTATTTATTAGTCGAAGAAAATTCAAAGAATATTGATTATATTCCATTAAATAATTTAATTTTTTTTTTAAGCAAAGTAGATTACAGCGGCTGCTGCAACCCCAAAATATATATATATAGGAAAAAGAAAGATACAAAACAAGAAAGAGGGGGGACAAAAAACCAAAACCCTCAAGGTTAAGCAATTCTAAAGTTAGGTAAACCTAGCTTATTAGTCACTAAGTCTGCCCTAATATTATCAGGAGGTTGAGAAAACCAAACATGAGAAGCAGTAGATAGACCAATGTTTGCAAGTATGTCAGCACATTTGTTTCCTTCCCTATAAATATGAGTGACAAAGAAATGCATGGAAGAGATGAGATGAATACAATTGTTCCATCTGTTTTTTAAATGCCAAGGGACCACTTTGGAAGACTTGAAAGCCGAGGAAACTAACATTGAATCAGTTTCTAACCAAAGATACCGCCAATTCATCTTGTGAGCTATCTCAATGGCCAACATAGCACCTATAAGTTCTGAGCATAAAGCATTAGAGATTCCAAGATTAACTGCAAAAGCTCCTAGAAAGTCTGAATTGGAGTTTCTAAAAACTCCTCCACAGGCCGCAGCTCCAGGACAACCTATAGATGCACCATCTGAGTTACACTTCACCCAGTTTGCAATAGGGGGGCCCAAATTACTTCTTTGATGATTTGAGGTTTAGGAGGTTTAACTTTAACATCAAAATGCTTTAGAATGACAAATTCAGACATGGAGGCTCGTGAAGAAAGAGTAGTAAGATTACCAGCCATGTTCGTGCTAGATATAATCAAATTCTTTGCGGTTCTGATGTTGATGATCTTGTCTTGATATCTTTTTTGGTTTCTGCAGAACCAAATGGTGTTGTAACAACTGATAATGGCCGCTAGAATGACCACCTTGCATTGAGGGGACCAATTTCTATCAATAGCTTTCATAGGATCCAAAAAAGAGGTAAGGTTGAAGTTGATATTCAGAATGGATCTCAACCAATTCCAAATTTGCTGAGCAAAGTTACATTCCAGAAAAAGATGAACTGAAGATTCTAAAGCCAAGGCACACATACTGCAGATAGAGGGAATTTGACATCCTCTTTGAATGAGATGCTCGTCCGTTGGCATTTTTTCATGAAGAATTCTCCAAGTAAGGAGAGATTTTGATGGTGGAATAGCGACATTCCAAATAATTTTAGACCAGCTGGGATGTTGATGATTGGAAGCACTCTGAAATAGATAAGCATCTTTGAATGATAAATTCCCATCATGAGATTTCTGCCAAATGAGCTTGTCCTCTTTTTGAATCAAAGGTATAGTGACCAAGTTTAGACTTTGTTGCAGATTAGGGAAAACCTGAAGGATATCTTGAGGGACACACCAATTGTTGTTGTTGATGAATTGAGAAACTGTTGACTGTAAAGAACTGTGAAGAAGTGGTGGAATATTGAATAAATCAACGAAAGGGATCTTACACCAATTGTCGCACCAAAAATTTATCGATTCCCCATTGCCTAGCTGCCAAGATGTGTTGTTGAGAATGGTGGGCAGCTTGTGTTTAGCACTACTCCAAATTGAGGAAGATATATGATATCTAATAGGATTCTTATTTCGAAGGACCCTGCTTCTAACAAAAGATGCCCAAGGCAAGCCAGATTGAACAATTTCCCAACACAATTTGAGATTACCTGCTTCATTAATATCAGAGAGATTCCTGATTCCAAGACCTCCCTCCTTCAGAGGTTTGCAAGATTTGTGCCAAGCAACAGTTACTAACTTCTTTTTATTGATGTCACCACTCCAAAGGAAATTTCTCATCCATTTTTCCATATCTTTAATCAGACTGACAGGCCAAGAATAGATAGATAAACAATGAAGGAGCATGCTCTGAGCAACACTCTTAATTAGTTGCACTCTACCTGCCATGGAGAGGAGAGAGGCTTTCCAAGCTGCAAGCTTCAATTTTACTTTATCAGCAATTGGTTGAAAATATGATTTTTTAGGTTTGCCTTTGAAGATTGGAACTCCTAAATATGTAAATGGGAAGGAGCCAATTTTAAAACCACTAATATTAGCAATATGATTCAGCCTATGATTGGAAATAGAGCCACCATAAATTGAAGACTTCTGAGGATTAACCATCTGTCCAGATGTTTCAGCATAAGCAAGAAAAATGTTCTTCAGGCAGTTAAGGTTTGAAGTAGTACCTTTGCAAAATATCATCATGTCATCAGCATAAAGGATGTGAGAAGGAATTGCACTGTCTCTAGTACCTTGCATCAGTTTCAGCTTGCCATTCACAACATGTCTAGTCAAACTTCTGCTAATAACTTCTTCAGCAAGGCAGAAGAGAAGAGGGGATAAGGGATCTCCTTGTCTCACTCCTCTAGAGCAAGAGAAGTAACCATGTAATTTACCATTGACAGAGACTGAAAGTTTTGCGGATAAGAGAATGGAATGGATCCATTTGCAGAATCTCTCATTAAAACCAAACTTCTTTAGAACATTAAGAAGGAAGTTCCAATCAAGAGTATCAAAGGCCTTAGCAATATCTATTTTCATAGCCAAATTGCCTCCATGGGATCTTTTGTTCAGTAAGTTGATGGCTTCAGATGTGAGACAGATGCAATCTTTAATAGATCTCCCTTTGATAAAACCTCTCTGTTGAATAGATGTAATTGCTGGCATAATCTTTGCAAGCCTGTCTGCAATGATTTTAGAGATGATTTTGAACTTGAAATTAGCAATTGCAATTGGTCTATAATCACCTACAGAAGCTGCATTGTTAGTTTTAGGAATAAGCACAATGTTGTTAGCATTAAAATTTGGCAAAATCCAACCAGTTGTAAAAAATTGTAAAATAGCCTTTGAAACATCATTTTTGACAATGTTCCAAAAAGTTTGAAAAAATAGTGCTCCAAATCCATCAGGACCAGGGGCACTATCTTTATTTAATGAAAAAACTGCTTGATGGATTTCCTCATCAGAGGGAATAAGAGTAAGCATGTTGTTAATTCTATCTGTGATCAAAGATGGGATCACTTCATTCACTAAACCATTATCTATAGTATGTGTAGTATTGTTGAAGATGGAAGAGAAGTGATTGACAATATGCTCAGAGATATCTTTAGGGTCAGTTAACACAGTATCACCATTGGAAATGGAGGTAATAAGGCTGGAGGCATTTTTGATCTTGGCCACTCTATGGAAGTATGCTGTATTACGGTCACCTTCACTATGCCATTTGATTTTGGATTTTTGTTGCCAAAATATCTCTTCAATATTCAAAGCTTGCTCTAAACCAATCTGCGCATTCTTTTCAGCAAGCATGAGATCATCAGAATGACCTACACTGTCTATTTCTTCTTGAATTTTGTCTACTTTGTCTTTGGCATTCTTCACTTGATTGTGCACATTTCCAAAAGTGTTGACATTCCATAACTTTAGAGCTTGTTTCAAGTGTTTGAGTTTTTCAGATAGTATATACATAGGACAACCTACAAAGGGAGTATTCCAACTGTTTTTGACCACATTAATACAATCCTCACGAGCAATCCATATTTTCAAGAATTTGAATTGAGAGACATAATGAATATCATCATTTTTGAATTCAAATAACAGTGGAAAATGATCGGATCTGAGTTTGGTAAGAGTAGAGCAGCTAACCGAATTGCATACATTGAACCATTCTTGATTACAAATGACTCTGTCTAAACGTCTTTGAATATGGTATCTTCCTCTTCTACCATTGGACCAAGTGAATGCTGCACCTCTAGTTTGGATATGGATGAGGTTGTTTAAGTCGGACCAAGTTTGAAAGTCATTGATGGGGGTTGCAAGAGGCCTAAAGTTACTTCTTTGTTCATGAGTGCCTAATATGGTATTGAAATCCCCTATCATGCACCAAGGGAGGGGATGGCTAGTTAGGAGGTGGGTGAGGGTATCCCATAGGATTCTTCTTTTTATGTGACAAGTTGATGCATATATGGCAGCAATAGCAAAAGTTTTACCATTGTGGACAATTTGAAAAGAGACAAGCTGCTCATCAATGTGAATGATAACAGGGTTCAGGTTTATGGAACAAAAACACCAAAGGTTAGGGGAGATATTACCTCTATTGTTGACACTAAACAATTTTTAACCAAGTCTGTGAAGCCAAAAAGTGGAAAATTTTGAAATATCAAGCCAAGGTTCGGACACAAAAATAAAGTCAGGTTTATTAGTAACTATAAGTTTCTTAAGAGCCAACCTAGTTGGGGAGTTGGCAATCCCCCTGAGGTTCCAGTAGAGACACTTCATTTCAAGGATTTGGATGCACCAACCCTTGATCTAATTGGGTAGTTATTCTTAATACCAGAAGCTTTCTGTACTACAGTAACTTTATTCAATTTTTTGGAATTTCTAGATATGACCTGTTGAAAACCAACTGTATCTAACTGTGTATTGGTAGTATGTTCAGCATGGATGTCATTAGGTTCAACATTAGGGTTTAAAATGGGAACAACTTGCCTGTTATCATGAGCTGAAGGTGCAGACTCTTGTAAATCATCATTATCTGCGGTTTCTGCCAAGTTTGCCCAAGAAGCTTTGAGAAATTCCATGTTCTGTTGGACAACCTCTTCAGTGGTTTTTGAACTAGAACCAGCGCTGCTTTCAGAATCAAAGTTTTGTTGCGTGGCCTCCACAAACTCAGAATCATCGCTACTTTGAGATTCATCATCAACACAAGCATTCACGACATTAGTTGCATCCTTGTTCTGTTTTTCAAGCTGTGCTTCTAGTATTCCATTCACTTCAATCTCTAGATCAACATCATCCTTGCTTCTAGTATGTAACTCTCCAGGCACCACTTCTGCCGGTTTAGTCTTCTGAACAAATTCCTGCCGAGGCTTAGAGTTAGACACCAAAGGTTGTTTACCCTTATTATCTTTCAATCTTTTGCAATTTTCCAAGGAGTGGCCAGAGAAATTACAATGTGTACAGAAATCCGGAAGATTCTCATACTCAAAATCCACAAAAAACGCATAACCTTTTCTTTCGACAAGAACCCTGTATCTCAGTTCCTGACTCAGGTCTAAATCAACCAACACACGTGCAAAGTGTCCGAATGATCTCTTCATTCTAGGCTTACTAGTGATTGAGTCCGTGCATATCGGCGTACCTACACTGGATGCAATAGCAAATAGAATTTTTTTCCTCCAGTATTCTTGCGACAAACCGTAAATACGCAACCAAACCTGTGCAGTTGTCTGTTGTTGTAAATTAGGGTTAAACTCTTTTGACCAAGCAAAAAGCTTTAAAATACCTGGATTCAAAGACCAAGAGCCTACTGACCTAACCCTTTTCATGTCCTCAAGGGTTGAAAACGTGAACTCATAAAAACCTTTGCCAATAGATGTGATTCCCCACCTACCAATGGATTTCCACAACACAGACAACTTACTGCGCAAGTTTTCAATGGTGATTGGACTTGACCCTTTTGGCCAGATGATTCTCCCTTGTAAGCCGAATTTGCAGTCTTCAACTCCTGCTAAGTACTCATCTTCAGGGATCTCAATTGCTAGCTGATCGCCCTTCAAACATGGTTGAGGAAGCTGGCTCAGTGGTATATCACAAACATTGGTTAGGGCTTGGGCAAAAGTTTTTTGCTGCATGGTTGTATTGGTGGTGCTGATGGTGGCTTTGGTGATTGGTTTGGGTGAAGGGATATCATATGCTTGCATACAAGGCCAAGGAACAACAAATTTTTGTGGGTTGGGATCAGAATTTGGGGCGGTGGTCATGGTGAGTGGAGGCGGTTTGGTGGTGGTGGGTGGTTTTCTTTGAAAGTGGGTTTCCTAAAGTGAACAGTGTTAAAATTGCATAAAAAATTTCCAGAGCATATTTTCAATCCTCCTCAGCATCGTTTTCATGAAAAATGAATAAATAATTTAATTTCTTTTAAAAGAAAATATTAAATAATTATTATAATTTATAATTAATTAGGGAAAATTATTATTTAATTACATTAAAATAATATTTATTTATTATATAAATCATTATTCAAACAAGTAAGGATGACCATTGTAGCTCAACTCCATTTTCATCATATCTCTCTCACTCTTATTCCCTATTTCTCCAGCTATGGCCCAACAATTTCCATGTGACATAGATGGTAACTGTTTGGCATGCCAGACTCATCCTAGAGAAGAAGAGAAGCTACAATGTGTTAAGTGCGTCACCTTGTGGCATATGTCGTGTCTCTCCGTGGAACTGCCAACGACTCTAGATGACACAATGAATTGAATCTGCTCTGATTGTTTAAACATGGGGAGATCGTTTGTGCATCAAGTACATAACAATGTCAACGCAGATCCGAAAGACGCAATATTGGTGTCGGAGAAAGGAAGTAATACTAACATTGCTGAGACTAACATGTTCTTGTCTAACACTCTCACCAGAGATCTCCAATGTTTCAGATGCTTTGAAATATATGAGAGGTCTGTCACAGTATCATCTTCTACTTTGTATCTCAAAAACATGTCCTTTTTTTCAATCCATTTCTTTCTCTCTTTCTATAATCCTTTCATATAAATTATTTGGTTTTTTTATTTATCTATTTAGTTTGATTAATATAATAAAAATTAATGTTAACTTTGTGAGTGTTTCATTTTCTTTAACAATACACAGTGGTGCTGAGGATCTTCATGGAAACAAACGCACGAACAAGAAACAATCTTCTGACCAAGAGTTTGAAGATTACAATCTTGCCCTTGGAGTTAGCTGTCTGGAGGGTTATCCATTTCGAGTTTTCAGGTATGGTATATTCCTCTTACAATATTGGCATGCTTATTTCTCAACCTAATCACAAGATGTTTATTTAATTTACTCCATTGGACAACAAAATCATGTGCATGCCAATTAATTAAACTTATATATGGTATAGCTTGAAGGTAATATTCGAATGCAAAAGATTTAGAAGTAGTTGTTAAATTGCTAATGTGAATGTAACTACATGTTAATTTCTGATGGATAAGGTAGCAGATTTACTATCAGATTAAGATTGAGGCCTTGGAAAAATCCATTATATCATATGATTGGCTTCTTCAATTAAATATGAGATAAAAAATTATTTAATATTATTTTAACTGTGCTTTTAACAATCTACACTATATCCCCTCAAAAAAAAATCTACACTATATCATCTTGACGCATATAATTTCACTGATCAGATCTAGCAAGGATAAGAGATCCTCATATGCCCCTCAAAGGGGATAGTTATGATGGAATATATAGAATTGAAAAATGTTGGCAAGTAGCAGGACAATAGGTAAATAGATATGTGATATTTTTTGATGACTTAGTAAACTCAGAAATAGTAAACATTACAAATGTCCCAAAATCATAGGCAATTACTCTAATATTCGTCTGTTTTGCTGGTAAAATCTTTGATTCATTTTATGATTACTTAGAGGCTGATACACTTGTTTGTTGTTTTAATATTTCGTATTACCCATTTTTGGCCGACTTACACTCAGTTTTTATGTAATTTTCCCCCTTTTATAATAATATATATGAGCAATTGATAATAGATTAGAGTAGGGTACCAACTTCATTGGACACTATTCTTTTTTATGTCATTTTTCTCATGACTTATAAAAAAAATGATTTTTGTTTGATACAAATTTTGTAATTTATTAATTTAACCATTTATTAAATTTAGAAGATAATAATACCGAAAGAACAAGTTGATTTGTAGCTATTGCTAGACTCTATGTTTACCAAAGCTCAAATTCAATAGGTCTAATATATGCTTATTGCAAGACTCTAAGTTCACCAAAGCACAAATTCAATAAGTCTAAAATATGTCTAAACTCAAAACCGTCAATCATGCCACCTTTACAAATTATCATGTCAATCCATAATATAATTGGCTATCTATGCAGATGAACAATCTTGATCTGTAGAAGTAACATCTGTCTTTAGACGAGTGCATCCAAGACCTATCTCATTACATAAAGTTGTTCATTTTATCAAACAACAAACTATTATCAGGAGATTATTTATTTTCTTCTTTCTCAGATTCCCAAAGAATGAGAAGCTTTTGTTGAAACGCATCCATTGGTGTCAGTGTATCCATTGGTGTCGGCGTCTCCATTGGTGTCGAATCTACACTCAGTGGAGGCCTCTCTACAAGTGAACGCTTCTTTTGAGAGATTTTGATGTTCCATTTATTTGTATTACCGTAATGAAGCGTTCAGTTGTAGAGAGGCCTCTACCGAGTGTGGATCTGACACCATTGGATACAGTGACACCAATGGATTAGTTTCAACAAATGCTTCTCAATATATGGGAATATGAGAGAGAAGAAAATAAATCATCTCCGAACTAAATTTTGTTGTTTGATAAAATGAACAACTTTATATCAAGCAATGAGATAGGTCTTGCATGCATTCGTCTAAAGACAAATGTTACTTCTATAGATCAAGATGGTTCATCGGCATAGATAGCCAATTATATTATGGATTGACATGATAGTTTGTTAGGGTGACATGATTGAGGGTTTTGAGTTTAGACATATAAACATAGTTTACACTTATTGAATTTCTGCTTTGGTGAACTTAGAGTCTTGCAATAAACATATTTTAAACTTATTGAATTTGAGCTTTGGTAAACTTAGAGTCTAGCAATAGCTACAACTGAACTCGTTCTTTTGTATTATTATCTTCTAAATTTAATAAATGGTGTAAATAATAAATTACAAAATGCGTATCAAACAAAAATCATTTTTTTTATAAGTCAAGAGTAAAATGACATAAAAAAGAATAGTGCCCAATGAAGTTGGTACCCTACTCTAATCTATTATCAATTGCTCATATATATTACTAAAAAAAAAGGGAAAAAACTACATAAAAACTAAGTGTAAGTCGACCCCAAATGGGTAATACGAAAAATTTAAACAACACACAAGTGTATCAGCCTCTAACTAATCATAAAACTAATTAAAGGTCTTCGATGCGGTGATTAAACCCTCTGTCAACACGTAAGCGGTTCATGTAGCATCAACTACCTGCAACATTGACAACAAGCTAAATGACTGACGACAGGTCATCTTACATTATTCTTATTATGTTTTTCAGTCTTTTTTAGTAGGTTTTATCAGCAAAACATAGGAGTATTAGAGCAATTGACTATGATTTTGGGACATTTGTAATGTTTTCTATATTTGACAACAAGTAAATATGGACTTTGTAGAAATTTAATGGGTAGTGAATAAATTCATTACATTAATTTGTTTAATTATGAATCTGAGGGTTTTGGCCTTGTCCTCCATCTTGTACATATTATTTTCTCCTTTTTTAATAATATTTATAGAGTAGAAGGTAGAGGTGACAGTTGGGTGCTAACTTGGTTGGGATTTTTCTGTCTCATCTTGATACCCTCCCAACTTCTTTGCTTATCAATTTGTTTTTAATAATATTTAAACTACTATTATTTATGATGGAAAAATGAAATATTTATTATAATTTTACGATGTATTACAAAAATAGATATTAAATAAATTTTATATCAAAAATATACTTCTTAAATAAATTTTTAGCCTATAAAAAGATATAAACTTTTATGTAATTTGAAAATATTTATTATTAAATATGAACAAATAAAATAATTTAACACTAATTTGGAAAGTATTTATTAGTCGAAGAAAATTCAAAGAATATTGATTATATTCCAATAAATAATTTAATTTCTTTCAAAAGAAAATATTAAATAATTATTATAATTTATAATTAATTAGGGAATATTATTATTTAATTACATAAAAGTAATATTTATTTATTATATAAATCATTATTTAAACAAGTAAGGATGAAAATTGTAGCTCAATTCACTTTTCATCATATCTCTCTCACTCTTATTCCCTATTTCTCCAGCTATGGCCCAACAATTTCCATGTGACATAGATGATAACTGTTTGGCATGCCAGACTCATCCTAGAGAATAAGAGAAGCTACAATGTGTTAAGTGCGTCACCTTGTGGCATATGTCGTGTCTCTCCGTGGACCTGCCAACGACACTAGATGACACAATGAATTGGATCTGCTCCGATTGTTTAAACATGGGGAGATCGTTTGTGCATCAAGTACATAACAATGTCAACGCAGATCCGAAGGACGCAATGTTGGTGTCGGAGAAAGGAAGTAATACTAACATTGCTGAGACTAACATGTTCTTGTCTAACACTCTCACCAGAGATCTCCAATGTTTCAGCTGCTTTGAAATATATGAGAGGTCTGTCACAGTATCATCTTCTACTTTGTATCTCAAAAACATGTCCTTTTTTTCAATCCATTTCTTTCTCTCCTTCTATAATCCTTTTATATAAATTATTTGGTTTTTTTATTTATCTATTTAGTTTGATTAATGTAATAAAGATTAATGTTAACTTTGTGAGTGTTTCATTTTCTTTAACAATACACAGTGGTGCTGAGGATCTTCATGGAAACAAACGCACGAACAAGAAACAATCTTCTGACCAAGAGTTTGAAGATTACAATCTTGCCCTTGGAGTTAGCTGTCTGGAGGGTTATCCATTTCGAGTTTTCAGGTATGGTATATTCCTCTTACAATATTGGCATGCTTATTTCTCAACCTAATCACAAGATGTTTATTTAATTTACTCCATTGGACAACAAAATCATGTGCATGCCAATTAATTAAACTTATATATGGTATAGCTTGAAGGTAATATTCGAATGCAAAAGATTTAGAAGTAGTTGTTAAATTGCTAATGTGAATGTAACTACATGTTAATTTCTGATGGATAAGGTAGCAGATTTACTATCAGATTAAGATTGAGGCCTTGGAAAAATCCACTATATCATATGATTGGCTTCTTCAATTAAATATGAGATAAAAAATTATTTAATATTATATTAACTGTGCTTTTAACAATCTACACTATAGCCCCTCAAAAAAAAAAATCTACACTATATCATCTTGACGCATATAATTTCACTGATCAGATCTAGCAAGGATAAGAGATCCTCATATGCCCCTCAAAGGGGATAGTTATGATGGAATATATAGAATTGAAAAATGTTGGCAAGTAGCAGGACAATAGGTAAATAGATATGTGATATTTTTTGACGACTTAGTAAACTCAGAAATAGTAAACATTACAAATGTCCCAAAATCATAGGCAATTACTCTAATACTCGTCTGTTTTGCTGGTAAAATCTTTGATTCATTTTATGATTACTTAGAGGCTGATACACTTGTTTGTTGTTTTAATATTTCGTATTACCCATTTTTGGCCGACTTACACTCAGTTTTTATGTAATTTTCCCCCTTTTATAATAATATATATGAGCAATTGATAATAGATTAGAGTAGGGTACCAACTTCATTGGACACTATTCTTTTTTATGTCATTTTTCTCATGACTTATAAAAAAAATGATTTTTGTTTGATACAAATTTTGTAATTTATTAATTTAACCATTTATTAAATTTAGAAGATAATAATACCGAAAGAACAAGTTGATTTGTAGCTATTGCTAGACTCTATGTTTACCAAAGCTCAAATTCAATAGGTCTAATATATGCTTATTGCAAGACTCTAAGTTCACCAAAGCACAAATTCAATAAGTCTAAAATATGTCTAAACTCAAAACCGTCAATCATGCCACCTTTACAAATTATCATGTCAATCCATAATATAATTGGCTATCTATGCAGATGAACAATCTTGATCTGTAGAAGTAACATCTGTCTTTAGACGAGTGCGTCCAAGACCTATCTCATTACATAAAGTTGTTCATTTTATCAAACAACAAACTATTATCAGGAGATTATTTATTTTCTTCTTTCTCAGATTCCCATAGAATGAGAAGCTTTTGTTGAAACTCATCCATTGGTGTCAGTGTATCCATTGGTGTCGGCGTCTCCATTGGTGTCGAAGCTACACTCAGTGGAGGCCTCTCTACAAGTGAACGCTTCTTTTGAGAGATTTTGATGTTCCATTTATTTGTATTACCATAATGAAGCGTTCAGTTGTAGAGAGGCCTCTACCGAGTGTGGATCTGACACCATTGGATACAGTGACACCAATGGATTAGTTTCAACAAATGCTTCTCAATATATGGGAATATGAGAGAGAAGAAAATAAATCATCTCCGAACTAAATTTTGTTGTTTGATAAAATGAACAACTTTATATCAAGCAATGAGATAGGTCTTGCATGCATTCGTCTAAAGACAAATGTTACTTCTATAGATCAAGATGGTTCACCGGCATAGATAGCCAATTATATTATGGATTGACATGATAGTTTGTTAGGGTGACATGATTGAGGGTTTTGAGTTTAGACATATAAACATAGTTTACACTTATTGAATTTCTGCTTTGATGAACTTAGAGTCTTGCAATAAACATATTTTAAACTTATTGAATTTGAGCTTTGGTAAACTTAGAGTCTAGCAATAGCTACGACTGAACTCGTTCTTTTGTATTATTATTTTCTAAATTTAATAAATGGTGTAAATAATAAATTATAAAATGTGTATCAAACAAAAATCAATTTTTTTTTTATAAGTCAAGAGCAAAATGACGTAAAAAAGAATAGTGCCCAATGAAGTTAATACCCTACTCTAATCTATTATCAATTGCTCATATATATTATTAAAAAAGGAAAAAAAGTACATAAAATTTAAGTGTAAGTCGACCCCAAATGGGTAATACGAAAAATTTAAACAACACACAAGTGTATCAGCCTCTAACTAATAATAAAACTAATTAAAGGTCTTCGATGCGGTGATTAAACCCTCTGTCAACACGTAAGCGATTCATGTACCATCAACTACCTGCAACACCGACAGCAGGCTAAATGACTGATGACAGGTCATCTTACGTTATTCTTGACATGTTTTCCAGTATTTTTTAGTAGGTTTTATCAGCAAAACATAGGAGTATTAGAGCAATTGACTATGATTTTGGGACATTTGTAATGTTTTCTACATTTGACAACAAGTAAATATGGACTTTGTAGAAATTTAATGGGCAGTGAATAAATTTCATTATATAAATTTGATTAATTATGAATCTGAGGGTTTTTGCCTAGTCCTCCATCTTGTACATATTATTTTCTCCCTTTTTAATAATATTTATAGAGTAGGAGGTAGACGATGGAGGTGACAGTTGGGTGCTAACCTGGTTGGGATGTTTATGTCTCCTCTTGATACCCTCCCAACTTCTTTGCTTATCAATTTGTTTTTAATAATATTTAAACTACTATTATTTATAATGGAAAAATGAAATATTTTTTTATAATTTTACGATGTATTACAAAAATAGATATTAAATAAATTTTATATCAAAAATATATTTCTTAAATAAATTTTTAGCCTATAAAAAGATATAAACTTTTATGTAATTTGAAAATATTTATTATTAAATATGAACAAATAAAATAATTTAACACTAATTTGGAAAGTATTTATTAGTCGAAGAAAATTCAAAGAATATTGATTATATTCCAATAAATAATTTAATTTCTTTCAAAAGAAAATATTAAATAATTATTATAATTTATAATTAATTAGGGAATATTATTATTTAATTACATAAAAATAATATTTATTTATTATATAAATCATTATTTAAACAAGTAAGGATGACAATTGTAGCTCAATTCACTTTTCATCATATCTCTCTCACTCTTATTCCCTATTTCTCCAGCTATGGCCCAACAATTTCCATGTGACATAGATGATAACTGTTTGGCATGCCAGAATCATCCTAGAGAAGAAGAGAAGCTACAATGTGTCAAGTGCGTCACCTTGTGGCATATATCGTGTCTCTCCGTGGACCTGCCAACGACTCTAGATGACACAGTTAATTGGATCTGATCCGATTGTTTAAACATGGAGAGATCATTTGTGCATCAAGTACATAACAATGTCAACATATATTCGAAGGACGCAATGTTGGTGTCGTAGAAAGGAAGTAATACTAACATTGCTGAGACTAACATGTTCTTGTCTAACACTCTCACCAGAGATCTCCAATGTTTCAGCTGTTTTGAAATATATGAGAGGTCTGTCACGGTATTATCTTCTACTTTGTATCTCAAAAACATGCCCTTTTTTTCAATCCATTTCTTTCTCTCCTTCTATAATCCTTTTATATAAATTATTTGGTTTTTTATTTATCTATTTAGTTTGATTAATGTAATAAAAATTAATGTTAACTTTGTGAGTATTTCATTTTCTTTAACAATACACAGTGGTGCTGAGGATCTTCATGGAAACAAACGCACGAACAAGAAACAATCTTCTGACCAAGAGTTTGAAGATTGCAATCTTTCCCTTGGAGTTTGCTGTCTGAAGGGTTATCCATTTCAAGTTTTCAGGTATGATATATTCCTCTTACAATATTGGCATGCTTATTTCTCAACCT
This sequence comes from Medicago sativa, assembly GCF_051527215.1. Taxonomy (NCBI): domain Eukaryota; kingdom Viridiplantae; phylum Streptophyta; class Magnoliopsida; order Fabales; family Fabaceae; genus Medicago; species Medicago sativa. The sequence continues at coordinate 31,332,225 of NC_140752.1, read as the reverse complement.
AATCACAAGATGTTTATTTAATTTACTCCATTGGACAACAAAATCATGTGCATGCCAATTAATTAAACTTATATATGGTATAGCTTGAAGGTAATATTCGAATGCAAAAGATTTAGAAGTAGTTGTTAAATTGCTAATGTGAATGTAACTACATGTTAATTTCTAATGGATAAGGTAGCAGATTTACTATCACATTAAGATTGAGGCCTTGGATAAATCCACTATATCATATGATTGGCTTCTTCAATTAAACATGAGATAAAAAATTATTTAATATTGTATTAACTGTGCTTTTAACAATCTACACTATATCATCTTGACACATATAATTTCACTGATCAGATCTAGCAAGGATAAGAGATCCTCATATGCCCCTCGAAGTGGATACCGTTATGATGGAATATATAGAATTGAAAAATGTTGGCAAGTAGCAGGACAACAGGTAAATAGTTATGTGATATTTTTTGACGACTTAGTAAACTCAAAAATAGAAAACATTACAAATGTCCCGAAATCATAGGCAATTATTCTAATACTCGTCTGTTTTGCTGGTAAAATCTTTGATTCATTTTATGATTACTTAGAGGCTGATACACTTGTTTGTTGTTTTAATATTTCGTATTACCCATTTTTGGCCGACTTACACTCAGTTTTTATGTAATTTTCCCCCTTTTATAATAATATATATGAGCAATTGTAACGCCCAAATTGAAAGAGTCTAGAATATACACTGTTTTATCTTGGTTTTCGGGTGTCAAACATTGATTACGTTTGAACCTTTTTAACCGGTGATATCTCATTTTTTCTTGGGAAGGGAAAAAATAAGCAAAACCCTTGAGAATCGAGGTCCGGGAATTGTTTTCGCTACGGGAAGGTGTTAGGCACCCATAACGACTATAGTATCCTATAGGAACCGTCTTTATTTTCTACGCGCGCGCTTTATTTTTAAATGCTATTTTGAAAGTGTTTATTTACACCTAAGGTTTACTAGGTTAAGAATTGGAGGGAGGAGAAAGTGTTTGAATTTTTATTTTATTTGAATTGAAGGAATTTTGGTTCCTTGCCTACGTACCCTTTTAAGGGATCAAATCCACCGTAGTTTTCTTCCAAAAAATGTTTTTGTTTTTGTTGGTTGATTTTAAGTTTGAAAAAATTGGAATTTTGAAGAATGAGAGAGAGAGGCCTCAAGGGCATAAGATTGTGAAATTGTGAGATTTGATTAGTGATTTTGGAAAAAAGGTCAAGTATGATTAATTTTCATTGAAATTTGATTAAGAAAATAAAAAGGAAAATACAATGGGATTTTGATCCCAAGGTTTATTTAGAAAATGATTTGAGTGATATTATTCATGTTTGTTTAAAAAATGATTTTTTTCTCTAAGTGTAAATCCTAGGCATTCATCTAAACATTCAATCCTAAACATACATCTAAACATGCAAAACCTAAGCATATACCTAAAGATATCTATGTGATGTTGTGCATGTGTCGGTGCTTGTGTCGGTGTACATCATTAGAGTCCATTGTCCTTTACATCATTGGCCTAGATACATTCTACGGTCTTGCAAGAAATTAAAAGCATAAGGAAAATGTTACAAAATCCCTAAGTTTTTTACATACTAAGTTCTTGTAAGAAATATAAATTGCAAGAAAGTTAAACTAGAATATGAAATGAGATGAGCTTATGGAATGCATGAGACATGAAGTAAGAAGGGTTAGTAGCACAAATGATGTAATAGCAAAAGATGAAACAAGTAAAGCAAGCAAAAAAAAGACACATTGAAACTTGACACTTTTTTAGACATTTTGGAAAGGGTAAAGATCATAGAAAAGATAGGGCAATGACATAGAAATAGCCAAGGGATTATGAGCATATATTTTGACACACTTTGAAACCAAGAATTTACCAAAAGCTAAAGAAAGATTAAAATGCAAGAAATCAACATAACAAATATGCTTAAAATAAATCATTATGAATTTTGTAAAATATGAATCCAATGATCCAATACCATAGCCAAATTTTCAGTCATGATACAAGAATCAAAGGATTAATATCTCACAAAATGCACAATGATTCCTACAAGCATAGTTATCACATTTATTTCCACATTTTTTTTTATCAAGATTCAAGTACACCCTTAACAAGCAAGCAAGAATGAAACTCACATACATTTTCCATGTTTTGGAAGTAAGATTTAACATGCACCAATTTAAGAAACACACACAAGAAAGACTAGGCAAGAAATACATGATTAATTTGGAGTTTTTTCCTTTTAAAACACTTTAACCAAAAACGAAGATTGATGGATTAACAAAGAGGTCAATATATTTTCCACATATTTCTAAAATCCAAATTAAACACATATTAATGCTAAAAACAACTTAGAATTATCAAGAAACAAACATTACAAATTGTTAGAAAATTTTGGTGCAAAATTCAATCAAGCAGGGGTGCAGTGAGCAAGAATTTCAATACACATGCAGGAATGGGGGGTGCGCGTAGCAGGCTAGTATGCAGGCAGGTTTGGGCTTCAGGGGAACAGGCTGGGTAGGTTTGAACCGTATCCAACTGGATCGGATCTGCAGGCTTATAAAAGCCTGAACACGGTTCAAACCTTCACTTTCCCCATCTCTCTCTCTCTCTCTCTCTCTCTCTCTCTCTCTCTCTCTCTCTCTCTATACAAACCTAGTGAGAGAAGGTCTGCAAATGCAGCCTTCTTCTCAGACTCACCTTCACTGTTCCGGCGCGGTGGCCGGCCACCCTGGGGTGGCGGCGCCGCCGCCGGAATTCTTTTTTTTTCACCTTTTTCGAACTTTTTAGTGTTTTCAAATCCTCTCTTTATGGTGAAGGTGAATTTGAACTCACTTTTCCCAAACCTCTAACCAAACGGTCTAGATCTAAGTTTTTTGATTCGAAATTTTTGACATTCAAAGAAGGAAAAAAAATGATAGAAGGTTTACCTCAGTTTGGATTGATTTATGACGGCGTTGTCGAGCTCAGATTCGCTTGAAAACGGTTGCGGCTCCTCTTTTCTTTCACATGATTTTCGAACTTACTGTTGATGTTGTTGCTGGTTGTTGTAGGTTGGTATGAGGAACGAATTCGTTCTTCTTCTTCTTGACTGTTTCGGATTCAGTTTTACAAACTCAGTGTTCTTGTGATTTTTGTTGAGGATTTGCGTGAATCTCTGGAAAATGATGATGAATTGAACGAAATTTGGAGTTTGTTACAATTTGTAACTAACTCAGATTGCGTTTATTTTTTCTGGAATTGGCGAAATTGTTGTTGGATTCAGACGAATTCAATTTGTTACTGAGAAATCTGTGATTATTTTGGATGAATTTGGTTCGGATTGTGATGATTTTGGGAAATTTTATGGATTAGGGTTCAAGGATGAAGATGAATCTTCATCTTTGTTCTTGAGAAATTTCGGTTTTGATTCTGTTTTGGTGGAGAGAGAAATTGTGACTGTGTTTGTGGTGAGTTGGCAAAAAATGAATGGGTCCTTGTGACTTTGACTGATGACTGGCTTTTATAGCTGAGGTGTATGATGACTGGACCAATGGCCTGATGACACGTGGCATAACTAACTTTCTGGACAAATTGCAATTGACCAAAAGATAAGGACTATTCTGCAATTAACAAGAAATAATGGACCAAAATGCAAAATGACAAAAAGGACTAAAACTGTAATTAAAATAAAATTGGTAAAAAATGCAATTTGAAAATAACGTAAAGTGAAACGATTAAAAATGACAAAATGGACTAAAACGAACCAATTACTTAAATGAGGTACTTTAAAGTAACCTCTCTCTGCCAAAATTTCGTGTGAAATGACCAAAATGCCCCTGGGGACCGAAACGACTCAAAAATGACTCAGATGCAATTTTAAAATGGATTTTATCATGAAATTAAAGCAAGAGTTTATTCAAACCAATTGAAAAGACTCAGAGACAATTTTAAGAGATTAAACAGAGCTTTGGCACATGAAAAGACTAAAATGCCCCTAGGGGCTAAACTGACTCAAAATGACTTCAGATGCAATTTTTGAAATGGATTTTGACATGGAATTGAAATAAAGACTTATTCAAACCAATTGAAAAGACTCAAACAATTTTTTAAGGACTAAAATGAGTTTGGATACAGGAAATGACTAAAATACCCTTTTTCATGAATTTTGCAAACAATATTGAAATAAGATGCAGAGAAAGATGCAATTGATCAGAGACAAATTCAAATGACTTGAAGTGCAAGAAAAGAAGAATTGAGCTAGTATTTTTAGGTCCAAAATTAGGGTATAACACTAAGTGCGTTAAAACTGATATTGGATACATTAATTATACAATACGGAAACGACATCAGTCGAGAGTTTTAGATACAAAGCCAACATGAGTCTTATGTTACATTATTTTGACAAGGATAGTCGAACGAAGCTTAACTACGAAGTTCATTTCAACACATCTCATAATATAACATATGCATAAACTAGTAAGACACAAAGTTGGATCCACGAAAAGCACGATCAATCCAAAGCTTTCTCTTTACCTTTTCCACGTGAAACCTGTGAACCTGAACAAAGAGGGAGAAGGATGAGACATAATGTCTCAATGAGCTCAACCTAATCCTAAGCTATAGGTAACCTCAGGGGAATCCTACGGTTACCACGTGTCTACAATACTACCTGACGGTTGATTATACGTGTGTGGACATGCTTGCCTAGATAGTGGTGCATTCTAGAACCATCGTAGTGTCTTCATATAAAACAAAGGTTTAGCTTACATCTTACGTGTCAAGGCGATTGAGGGAAACTAAGATCTCTATACCGAGATACACTAGTGCATCAAGGCCTAATACTTAACTTATTCATGACACGATTCTAAACCGGACGATTAGGAAAAACCTAAGATCGTCATCGGTGATCTTCATAACTTACTCATGTCTAACATCATAACATACATAGTCGTATACATTAAGTTAGAGGTTAGTGTTGAACAATTACATAATCTGAGTTCAATTTTTATGGAAAGCCCCAGGGTGGAGTAAACCCGAGCACAATCCCTATCTAACCGATGGAAACCTATCTAAGGTAACATCGGAACTCCCTCAGTGTCGTACGAGTCCCTCATGCGAAGCTTATCCCGTTTCACCTAATGGAAACCTCTTGAGATCCAACCTATTGTGAACCACAAGAGACACGACACCTACGTCTTACTTATACTTTCTAAGTGAATAGATTAAACTAATCGCTTCACAACTCATCATACATAGGTTCTATGATTCTATTCTCGACAAGCTATGCTGAGGCTCTATGTTCATTCCCCAATGCCTAGAGATCATATGCTACCCAAGTGCATTAATTATCATCTTATCCTCATGTGTCATGCCTCACTAATCTATCTTAATACTTGCTTCCCAATTCCTTTTAATATGGCTTGATACATTGACAAGGAACCATTGGAATGGAGGGACTTATATTTATAAGTAATCCTTGAAAATGTAACAGAAAACTGCCGCTGTTTGCTTAGAATAATTCAATTTCACGTCTCTGTTCTGTAATTGTTACCGTAGCAACACATTTCCCGCCGTAGCGACAAGTTGGCAGAAAGACATACTTTCTGTTTTTCAGCTTGTCGTCGTGGCGACACATTTCCCGCCATGGCGACAGAATGGCGGAAAGGTATGTTTTCTATTTTTTAGCTTGTCGCCATGGCGACAAATGGCGTGCCCGACAGGGCATGACAGAACAGAACTTGTAAAACAACCATTTACTTCAAAAAAAACCTCCAATTTCAATGACCCAAAGCATATTTCAACTCTAAAAATCATATAGACACTTAAAATAACATTAAGGAGGCAAAAGGATTAACAAGATTAGTGGACATGGCATGAGAAAGGGGAGAAATCATAAACTAGAATCTCATGTTTTCTTTCTTAAGTAATCACAAAACCCTAAGGTAGGTAATCTAATCTAAGAACTCACCTTGATTAAGCTAAAGATAAGCTCAAAATCTCTGGACCTTGACACCATAACCCTAGCAAGAATTTCTCTAGATGTGAGAAAACTATTTGAAGAAGCTTGCTTCAAAACTTCCTAGCCAAACACTCTAAGTTGGACTCATCTCTTGCTTAGATTCTAGCGTGATAAGGATTAAGTGAAGATTGGGTGTGGAGAGGGAAAGAGTGAACCGATTTCTAGAGAGAAGGAGGAGAAAAATTTTGCTTCAAACCCTAGAGAGAGAAGGTGAAGGAAATTATGAAGAATTTTGGACTTAAAGTCCTTATATACTCCTTTCATGTTAACATGTATTACAACGCAACATGGAAGAGCGGGATATTACAGCAATTGATAATAGATTAGAGTAGAGTACCAACTTCATTGGACACTATTCTTTTTTATGTCATTTTTCTCTTGACTTATAAAAAAATATGATTTTTGTTTGATACAAATTTTGTAATTTATTAATTACACCATTTATTAAATTTACAAGATAATAATACCGAAAGAACAAGTTGATTTGTAGCTATTGCTAGACTCTATGTTTACCAAAGCTCAAATTCAATAAGTCTAATATATGCTTATTGCAAGACTCTAAGATCACCAAAGCACAAATTCAATAACTCTAAAATATGTCTAAACTCAAAACCCTCAATAATGCCACCATTACAAATTATCATGTCAATCCGTAATATAATTAGCTATCTATGCAGATGAACAATCTTGATCTGTAGAATTAACATCTGTCTTTAGACGAGTGCATCCAAGACCTATCTCATTACATGGTATAAAGTTGTTCATTTTATCAAACAACAAACTATTGTCAGGAGATGAATTATTTTCTTCATTCTCAGATTCCCATAGATTGAGAATCTTTTGTTGAAACTCATCCATTGGTGTCAGTGTATCCATTGGTGTCGGTGTCTCCATTGGTGTCGAATCGACACTCGGTGGAGGCCTCTCTACAAGTGAATGCTTCTTTTGAGAGATTTTGATGTTCCATTTATTTGTATTACCATAATGAAGCATTCAGTTGTAGAGAGGCCTCCATCGAGTGTGGATCTGACACCAATGGAAAGAGTGACACCAATGGATGAGTTTCAACAAAAGCTTCTCAATATATGGGAATATGAGAGAGAAGAAAATAAATCATCTCCGAACACTACAAAAAAACTGGTAAATAGCGGCATGTTTATTACGGCGGTCTACTCAAACCGCCACTTTAAACCGTATGTTACGGCAGTTTTTTAAGCCGCCACTATTTACCGTATATTACGGCGGTTTGACCCGCCACTATAGACAAAATTTTGTTTAACAATTCACATAGCGCATTCTGGCAGTTTCGCCTGCCAGTATTCTGCAGATTATATTTGTTAGATTCACGATCTAATAATTCAGTTTCCCTCTTCCCCTTTTTGGTGAAATTTGTCCCTCTCTTTTCTTCCCTCTCTTTTTCTTGAATTCATTCATTAATTTTTTTCCCCCTAATTTTTTCACAAACCCTCCAAATTTGCAATTTCCTCTCTCTCTCTCTCTCACATACACAAACCCTCGACCTCTTCACTCACATGCCCACAAACCCTCAACCATCACCCCCTCAAACGAACGACTCTATTTGCCTTTTCCTGTTCATGGATCCAAGCACCTTCTCTCGCCGCCATCTATGCATGTCATACATCCTCTGTCGCAGATCTAATCAGGGGTGTGCAATTTCTAAAATATATAATTTATATCTCATATCTATATCTATTTCTGAAATTTGTTTTATTCTTTATCTCTTCCTTATATTTGAAATTTGTTCTTGTTAATTGGTTTGTTTAATTTCTAAATCAGGTTGGGGCTTTTGTTCACTCTGCTCTCTACCATTGAATAAGTTTACTTCAATTAACTTCATGGCCATCTCCACCAGATACGGTACTTCAGTTTCTTTTTATGATTTTTTTTGTTTGCTTATTCAGCTAAACCTGAAAGATTTATCAGTTTTGAGTTCCTGGGCTGTGCAATATTTTGGGTTTAATATTTATATTCTAAATGCACGGTGTTCTTTCCATTTTGGAAAAAAGGCCTTTGCAATTAAAACTTTGGTGATGTGTTTACTTTGTACTAACTTTGAATTGTATGCTATTTTTGTAATTTTGGGTTTTGCTAATTGAAAGCTCCTGTATTTATTTTATTTATTGGGGTTTTGCAATTGTGAATGGTGGACTGTTTTATGCTTCAGATGTATCTTGAATCTTAATTATGGTTTATTGGTCTTAGGTTTCAATAGCACTATTGACCTTTTGTCCACTTTATTTGCAACTCTTCCTAGCTGAAACTGTGAAATTGACTTCAGCAATGAACAAGGCTTCTGTACTAGAGTTTTTTATGTTCATAATCAAAGACACAAATCTATAAGGAATGCCGCGGAAATATTAATCTTCAGGTTGTTTTCTCATGTTAAGCATCAATACTTTTTTGGAACTTGTATTGATGAGTCGTAAACGCTGTCATATTTTTTGTGAAATTGATATGTACTTATGGTACATATCAATTAAACTCTTATTGTCTTGATTTTTGTTATTTCTTATTTTCAAAGCTTGTATGTAATTGACTAATTTCTTTTACCTTAATTCCATAGTTTAATTAACAGTCCCATAATTCCTATGCAGTACTATTTGAAAGCTGTTTTTGGTTTTAACAAAAATCAGTTCTTAGAACTTCTGATGATGGTTGAAATTGGTTCAATCTTTTATGAGGTATAACAATTCTCAGACGAAATTTCTTCCTTTGATCCTTCCACGCTAATGATTATAGTTAAAGAAAGCTAGCTAGTTTGTTCTGCGATTCTTCTTTATAAGGATAAGTGTTAACAGAATTTACTCATAGTAAATCTAGGTTGAATGGAATGTACCTTTCTTTCCATAATCATATTGGTCTCTTTTTCTTTGCTCTATATCAGTTTTTTCATTTCTATAACTTCAGAGTTTAATCTGGCTTCTTTTAATGTTTTATAAGCTGATTATGGATAGGTTGAGTTTCTAGTTTGAAGTACCTACTATAATAAGCTGGCTTCCAGATTGTGTTGCTTCCAATACTTAATCCTTTGGTTGGAGAGAAAGTGATTCTATGCTCAGACTGACTTGCATCAACAACATATGTAAGTTCTCTTTCTTTTACTTCTTATTACATACTTCCTAATATGATATCTATAAGCTCTCTTCATAATATATTTTGATTTAGGCTTGGCGTTCTGGATTAGCATGGGCACCTTGGGTAAGTAAAATTGATAACTTTCTATATCAAATTTTACTATCACTATTCATCATGTTCTTTTACAATGCCCTTATACAAATCTATATGCTTCTATGGCTTGCTTAAAATTTCATTACCTGCATTTCCATGATAAAAGTTCACTATTGTAGGTACCATACTTAGGTGGCTCATTTGGCATTATCTATTTTCTTGAGAAACCTGATGTGAGTGTTAGATTAGTTTTCCTCATATATGATAAAATTATGATCCACTTTTATAGTTAGAATCAATGGTCCTGACCCCTGATATTTCCATTAAATATTTTATTGTCATGTAGACATATGCTATATTTCAAAAGCATCAAGCTCAACCATCCTGTTATATAATCTCTATAGTTTTGCATTTCTTTCCTTTTGGGGAGATATTGATAGACTGATTTTGAAACTCAAGTTCCTCTTTTAATGCTTTTTTTTATCAAGTTGCTATTGTTGTTTTGTGAATTAGCATTATGTGAACTTTATTTGATCTATATGTATGTGCTTGTGCATGTACCAGGGAAGTTGAAGGAGTGCATAAAATTAGGGAAATAAGGAGGACCATACATGGAAGAGATCAGATATAAACTCTACAACATAATTAAAGAGCTTAAATTTATTTTATAAACGTTCACGAGGTTGCTGGACTCTTACACATTGTAATATTACAATTTATGTATAAAAATAATTTATACTAGTTCTAATAATTGTTATTTAGGTGATTTGTGCAGGTATTTTTTATTTTTTTTTAAAATGACAATTGCGGCGGTTCAAACTGCCACTATTTGTACTTTTTTTTAAATTAAAAAATGGCTGTTACGGCAGTTGAAACTGCCACTATGCGCACTTTCGTTTTTACTGAAAAGTGTATATTACGGCGGCTTCAACTGCCACTTTAACCAACTAATTAGCCGCCGGTTTATTCAATGTGTATTTCGGCAGTCTGCATGGCGGTTAATTTTAAGCTGCCGTTTTAAACTTTGTGGCAGGAAAAATTACGGCAGTTTTGAAACCGCCAGTGTGGTATATAGCGGAGGCTAAAACCGCCGGAATAAGCCATTTTTAGCCGCCGCAATTCACGCGATTTTTTGTAGTGGAACTATATTTTGTTGTTTGATAAAATGAACAACTTTATATCAAGCAATGAGATAGGTCTTGGATGCATTCGTCTAAAGACAAATGTTACTTCTATTGTAACATCCCGCTCGTCTGCTAATGGAAAGTTTATCTGACAAACGTATCAGAGGACTAAGAGTCATAGAAAACGAGTATGGTGAAGAATGTTATGTACGATGGAGGATATTATTAAGTGATATTAGTAAAGTATGGACTTATGTATCAGAGTCAATCGAACACGCTTAAGGCAAGGGCATAATGGTAATTGCTCGCAAAAGGGGTATTTAAGTGATTTTGGCTCAAAATATTCATTCTTCACTTGTCTTTCTCTCTCTAGGTTTTGGAAAACCTTTCTCTCCCCCTTCTCTCTAAGAATTTCGCCCCCTCTCCTCTCTAATTCATCCAAGGCTTTTCAAATCATGCAATTGGTAACCAAACACGAATTATAGAAGCTTCAAGTACAAGAATTAGCAAAGACAAAGGATTGAGCAAGGATTCTTGGGTTAGGGTTGAGCTTGGGCAAGATGGATCAAAGCTTGTTGATGCTTCAAGATTATTAATAGGTGAGTTCTATAGATAGTTTACCTACCTTTGGTTGTGTAAATTCATGTTAGAACGGATTGAATTATGTTTATGTGAGGTTTAGAACCTTAATGTTCTCTAGACCAATTCTTGTGATTTATATGTTAAAATTGCCATGAGATATGTTTAAATAAGTCTATGTATGTTGTTGGATGGATTTGGTGCATTACAGGGTCGAATTGGACGAGTTTTGGGTCGAAAATGGCGAAAACCCGCGGCCGGAACACGCGAAAACGCAGAATTCGCAGCGCTGCGCCTGACCAAGGGCGCTAGGCGCCCACAAGTCAGGGAGCCAGCGCTAGGCGCCCTCCCTCTGGCGCCAGGCGCCCCAGACAGGACAACGTTCGCGTTGTTCTGCGCTCGGGTGTTTGGGGGCAGTCGCGTGGGGGTCCGTAGCGATCGTTTCGAAGTGTTCTTTCACTGTTTTACTTATCTTTCTACTGGAACAAGTTTGGCTTTATCAAATCATGAAATTTATAAACGGCTCGTAACTTGGGTTTATGGCATTTTCGGTCTTTAGAAAGTATTGAAAATTTGCACGCATCGTCAATTGATCCTTGCATCCTTAATCGTGGCAATCTTAGCATGTAACACGAGGGTGGCTCAAGAGAGCTTAAGTATGATGGGGTAGTAATAAGCTAAGAAGGGAATGTATGTAGAGCCTCGGCTTAGCTAGTCGAGAACTAGTATGTTTAGCAAGAATCCCTAGAAAGATAAGACGCGAAGTGTAATCTCTTCGCACAAGAGCTAGTATGATTTAGCAAGTACGTAAGCCGTGGTTTGACTAGTTAGTCTCTTCACCATGATTAGGTATGTTTATGAACAAGTATAGGTTACCAATAATCGGATCGATCAAGGTTCCGAGGTAAACATGTATGTATGATTATGTTTAACTTATGCACGACAAGACTATGACTAATAAGTGTAGGTGACATGTCTCTTGATATCCACATCAGGGGGATACAAGGGGTTCTCTTTATGAGAACGATTCAAGCCGTAAGGGACCCGCATGTCACTGAGTAACAAGACGTAGGTGCTCGTGTCTCTTGTTATCCACGCCAGGGGGATACGGGAGGTTCTCGACCTAAGGGGAACGGTTTAAGCCGCAAGGGACCCGCACGACACCGAGGGAGTCCGATGTATGTACATCGGTCATGTATGGGATTGATTTCGGGGTTACTCCACCCGGGACTATCCGTAAAATGAACCAAGATAATAATGTTTGTTCAACGCTAACCCAAATGAACTTAGATACGTTTATGCAAGTTATGGCTATGATTATGTTTAAGAATATATTCATGTACGATATGTTAGGCATAAGGGCATGAGATGATATAAGATAAGTTCAAGTTATGTATAGAACAAGTAAAGAATATGATACCGATGACGGTCTTAGGATTCCCCTAATCGTCCGGTTTAGAATCGTGTCATGATTATGTTATGCTTAGGCCTCGATACTTAGCATGTATTCTTGGCAATGCGGTTTTAGGTTCCCCCTCGACCGCCATGACACGTATAGGAAGTGAAGCCTATAACAAGTGAGATATGACTATGACGGCCCTAGTATGCACTACCGTCTAAGTATGCATGTCCCCACACACGTATAATCAACCGTCAGGTTGTAATGTAGACACGTGGTGACCGTAGGTTTCCCCTTGAGGTTGCCTATAGCCTAGGATTTAGGGGAACTCACTGAGACATTATGTCTCATCCCAATACTTATTTGTTTCAGATAGGCAGGATGATTATGTATGTGCGGAGCCGGATGGATATTACTTCAAGAGTTCGTTCGTAAAGCTGCAGGACATTATGGACATCGAGGATGTATTTTTATGTATGGATGAGTTGTATTGTATTATGATTTAAACGAACGGAACTTGATGTAATTATTATTCATTCGAAGTTTTTAATTGTTGTATATTTTAATGTATCCAGTACTAATATTAACGCACGTGCCAGACTTTCTAGATACGTCTGGTATGGGTGTTACAATTGGTATCAGAGCAGGTCGATTCAGACCGTGCCTTGGGTCATTAAATTACAAATAAGGTAGTGGGACCATTGGGTTCCGGGTAAATGTTCTAGTTGTTGATGTTAGTTGAGCCTGATCAACTCAATTTAACATTCAGTGATTAGAATGGATGCCTGAGAGCTGAATAGGACCCAGGAGGAATGAAGTATATGATGAAGTAGTTTGATCGTGCCAAAAGGTGGCCGGTGAACTAATCAAGTAGAAGTGTGAATCCTCTGGGAATGTAAAGCATGTTAAGAAGAAACGTTCCGACAATGTCAGGTAAGATGATAACGATACTTAATGTACCCGTAAGTGAAGAAGTTGGATATGTGTATCTAACCATGACCGAAAGTTTTGGTAAGAGTTGTTGTTGGATCGGGTTTAAGATATTCTAGAATGTCCGAACAAGGCTACAAGGTAGTAAGAGGTCGGTGTATGTTGGCGGAGTCAGCAGGCTCTCAAGAATAGCATTATATGAATGAAGTTAACTATATGTATGTTTGGAAGTTGCATAAGTAGCAACGTAATGAAGTAAGCCGTTCTTAGCAGATGAAGTTAAGGTTTATGTGGAAATTTTATGTTAGGAAAACGTGATGACAAGATATCAGTTTCTAATGTGCCTTGAATGGAACCGAATGATGTTAATGCTTGCCATGCAAATGTTATAGAATTGTTTTAAGATGTTTGGAAGGAATGATATGCATTGGGATACTTGAGGAAATAAAATTTTTATGTAAAATACGATTTTCCTTTTGGAAAGCTGAGTTGAAGAAAATACGCCAATAGCGAACCTGGATCGAATTTTTTTCAGTTTTTCTTCGAAAACTGTTATTTCGACTCTAGGGTCAATAGTAGCTATTGGGGGTTGTTTTCACAATCTTTTATATAACCAACACTCTCTATAACATCAAGTATTGAATGCACATCACATCCTATGATTTCTGAGGAAGAAAATGCATGGACAAGTATTAACGGAAATCAATCCGGTTTAAGGTAGCTTTGGAGGTTAATGTGTCAAGAGCCAAGATTAATAGTACAAAGTTCCGGCATATGACTGGATAAAGTGAATGCGTATGCATGAGGTATGAAGCGAGAAATTTAAATTGGTGCAAAGTTATAAGACATCACAAAGTTTTCAGATTATGTGGAATTATAGCGTAACTCTCGAACTTATGTTTTGCTTAACGAACATGCTAGGGCTCGATATGATGTTGGATCATTAAGTTTACGCGTATGGGTGATTGAAGTTGACATTTTGGAAATTCACGAGATTTTTCTAGGAACCGGTTTGCTACGACACTCGTAGAGCGAGCTAGACTCATTAGAATCTAGAATTGATGACACGTATGTGTTATCAACTCGTTCTATGATTTTATAGTAACAGCCGGGGCCAAAACTCAATATATTTATAAAGTAGAAAATTATGAACGTCAATGATCTGTGCGCTAGTTTACGAAGTTTTCTTTAAAAGGAAAAAAATTAATGAGCAAGCATTGGTATGATTAAGCAAAATATAGTCCGCGGGAATGCGAAGGTACAAGGATTAGATGTTCAAGAAAGTTATGTTCAAGTGCTAGATGGGTTGTTAATGGAAATTGAGTTTACTCAAAAATAAGTTCAGATATGATATGTATGGTAAGTGCAACCAGCAAGAAAGTAAGGTTGTGATGTTGGTTACAACATGGAAGATCTTGAGAATAATTCAAGAAGTAAATAATCAAGTGATAAGCATGAATGGAAGTCTCAATTGCTCTAACGGATTAGAGTATTAGTTTGAGCCAACCAGTGGGAATCAGAGTAGCGCTACGGAAGTTAATGGTAATCATGAAACGTGGAATTTTAGTATGTCTGAATCTTCGTGAAGAATGTTCGGTTGGAAACACAAGTTTAACAAGAATGCATCATAAGATATGCAAGGAGTTCTCGATGTGATAAATAAGGATGAATTCTTATTCAAGCATTGTTGGCTAAGGTATAAGTTTAAGTATGTGTCGTCATCTAGGTAAGATGAAAAGGGCAAGAATTGTCGTATGATAATTAGTCAAGATGCATGAATGATGATAATAAAAACATGTAAGGATCAGAAGGTTACGTTCTGTGACTTAGGTAAAGAATCAAAGCATCAAGAGCGATAACCGAATGAGATAATGCGGAGAATCAAGTTTAGTGTTTCGAAGAAGAGAAATAAGTTTATGTTAAGAGGTCCAAGGATTTCCTATGGATATGAAAGCGGTATGGCAAGTATGTATATCGGTTGAATAAGAAAAGAATTTATCTTCGAAGTTAAGTATGTTATCATGAAAGGAGGTGCAACTCTCGAGTTGATGCAAGGAGAATCATACTCTCGTATGCAATACTTGTTGAGTGAAAACGATACTTGTTAAGACATGTTAAGTTATGATTTTAAAACTTTTAAAAGTTAAGATTGGTATTATGGAACTTGGGAACGATGTTTTTATTTAAACTTATGGAATTATACATTTTTGAAACTTATGAGGTCCGTTGTAAGTGGACTCACTTACGACGTACAAACTTCAGGACCAACTTGTCGTGGACAAGTTTTGGGCGAATTGTTAAAATCTTTTCCAAAAATATCGAAACTCGTCCGGTGGTTCTGTGGCACCTTTATATAATCAGTTTTAGAAATGATGAAATCTTTTTAGTCATGTATAAATTCGTTCCAAGAACCCGAATACCAAAATTTAAGAAAGATTCTTTTAAAGAAGATTTTAGAACACGTATCGTTATCAGTTAACAAGAGGAGGCACTTGAAAGTATGTACATGTTATGGAAACGACAAGGTTTGTATGAAGCCAATGTCAAGTAGGATACACAGAAATGTTTCAAGAATGTTGACGTAAGTACAAGTGGAATTTCTAGCAAGTTTCAAGAGCATGTGAACAGCAACGTTGGCTATTAGATTGTCAGATGACGTGGCTAATCGATATCACTTTTTCATGTCAAGCAATATGAGTTATTCCTTAGTACAGGTGATAAGATGCAATGAGACCGAAAGATTTCCTAAGACTCGGAAGGGATAAGTGATAAGTGGAATTGTTTATATGAGTAATACAAGTAAGCATTGCAGGGCAAACCTGGGCTCTGGTAGGATTCCAGTTAAAAGGCAAACCCTGAGTGTTCATGTCTATGACAAGATACCATTAGGCATGGATTATGTTAAGCGGGTAAGATCTGAGTCTGGGACAATAAGTTTATGTCTAGCAAGGTAAGTTCTGAGTCATGATATGCTAAGAAGACTCTAATTTTGAGTGATATTAAGATCAAGAAGGTTATGTTCAGTTACATGTGGGTTAAGAACAAGAGGAGGACATGATGCGTTAAACCCTTTGGATATGTATGAATGGAAAGATGTTTGATACAGACTATAGATGATAAGATTTTTGTCATGGGGTTTGGTAGTTGGTCTCTAAATTTCGAGGACGAAATTTCTTTAAGGGGGGTAGAGTGTAACATCCCGCTCGTCTGCTAATGGAAAGTTTATCTGACAAACGTATCAGAGGACTAAGAGTCATAGAAAACGAGTATGGTGAAGAATGTTATGTACGATGGAGGATATTATTAAGTGATATTAGTAAAGTATGGACTTATGTATCAGAGTCAATCGAACACGCTTAAGGCAAGGGCATAATGGTAATTGCTCGCAAAAGGGGTATTTAAGTGATTTTGGCTCAAAATATTCATTCTTCACTTGTCTTTCTCTCTCTAGGTTTTGGAAAACCTTTCTCTCCCCCTTCTCTCTAAGAATTTCGCCCCCTCTCCTCTCTAATTCATCCAAGGCTTTTCAAATCATGCAATTGGTAACCAAACACGAATTATAGAAGCTTCAAGTACAAGAATTAGCAAAGACAAAGGATTGAGCAAGGATTCTTGGGTTAGGGTTGAGCTTGGGCAAGATGGATCAAAGCTTGTTGATGCTTCAAGATTATTAATAGGTGAGTTCCATAGATAGTTTACCTACCTTTGGTTGTGTAAATTCATGTTAGAACGGATTGAATTATGTTTATGTGAGGTTTAGAACCTTAATGTTCTCTAGACCAATTCTTGTGATTTATATGTTAAAATTGCCATGAGATATGTTTAAATAAGTCTATGTATGTTGTTGGATGGATTTGGTGCATTACAGGGTCGAATTGGACGAGTTTTGGGTCGAAAATGGCGAAAACCCGCGGCCGGAACACGCGAAAACGCAGAATTCGCAGCGCTGCGCCTGACCAAGGGCGCTAGGCGCCCACAAGTCAGGGAGCCAGCGCTAGGCGCCCTCCCTCTGGCGCCAGGCGCCCCAGACAGGACAACGTTCGCGTTGTTCTGCGCTCGGGTGCTTGGGGGCAGTCGCGTGGGGGTCCGTAGCGATCGTTTCGAAGTGTTCTTTCACTGTTTTTACTTATCTTTCTACTGGAACAAGTTTGGCTTTATCAAATCATGAAATTTATAAACGGCTCGTAACTTGGGTTTATGGCATTTTCGGTCTTTAGAAAGTATTGAAAATTTGCACGCATCGTCAATTGATCCTTGCATCCTTAATCGTGGCAATCTTAGCATGTAACACGAGGGTGGCTCAAGAGAGCTTAAGTATGATGGGGTAGTAATAAGCTAAGAAGGGAATGTATGTAGAGCCTCGGCTTAGCTAGTCGAGAACTAGTATGTTTAGCAAGAATCCCTAGAAAGATAAGACGCGAAGTGTAATCTCTTCGCACAAGAGCTAGTATGATTTAGCAAGTACGTAAGCCGTGGTTTGACTAGTTAGTCTCTTCACCATGATTAGGTATGTTTATGAACAAGTATAGGTTACCAATAATCGGATCGATCAAGGTTCCGAGGTAAACATGTATGTATGATTATGTTTAACTTATGCACGACAAGACTATGACTAATAAGTGTAGGTGACATGTCTCTTGATATCCACATCAGGGGGATACAAGGGGTTCTCTTTATGAGAACGATTCAAACCGTAAGGGACCCGCATGTCACTGAGTAACAAGACGTAGGTGCTCGTGTCTATTGTTATCCACGCCAGGGGGATACGGGAGGTTCTCGACCTAAGGGGAACAGTTTAAGCCGCAAGGGACCCGCACGACACCGAGGGAGTCCGATGTATGTACATCGGTCATGTATGGGATTGATTTTGGGGTTACTCCACCCGGGACTATCCGTAAAATGAATCAAGATAATAATGTTTGTTCAACGCTAACCCAAATGAACTTAGATACGTTTATGCAAGTTATGGCTATGATTATGTTTAAGAATGTATTCATGTACGATATGTTAGGCATAAGGGCATGAGATGATATAAGATAAGTTCAAGTTATGTATAGAACAAGTAAAGAATATGATACCGATGACGGTCTTATGATTCCCCTAATCGTCCGGTTTAGAATCGTGTCATGATTATGTTATGCTTAGGCCTCGATACTTAGCGTGTATTCTTGGCAATGCGGTTTTAGGTTCCCCCTCGACCGCCATGACACGTATAGGAAGTGAAGCCTATAACAAGTGAGATATGACTATGACGGCCCTAGTATGCACTACCGTCTAAGTATGCATGTCCCCACACACGTATAATCAACCGTCAGGTTGTAATGTAGACACGTGGTGACCGTAGGTTTCCCCTTGAGGTTGTCTATAGCCTTGGATTTAGGGGAACTCACTGAGACATTATGTCTCATCCCAATACTTATTTGTTTCAGATAGGCAGGATGATTATGTATGTGCGGAGCCGGATGGATATTACTTCAAGAGTTCGTTCGTAAAGCTGCAGGACATTATGGACATCGAGGATGTATTTTTATGTATGGATGAGTTGTATTGTATTATGATTTAAACGAACGGAACTTGATGTAATTATTATTCATTCGAAGTTTTTAATTGTTGTATATTTTAATGTATCCGGTACTAATATTAACGCACGTGCCAGACTTTCTAGATACGTCTGGTATGGGTGTTACATCTATAGATCAAGATGGTTCATCGGCATAGATAGCCAATTATATTATGGATTGATATGATAGTTTGATAGAATGACGTGATTGAGGGTTTTGAGTTTAGACATATAAACATAGTTTACACTTATTGAATTTCTGCTTTGGTGAACTTAGAGTTTTGCAATAAACATATTTTAAACTTATTGAATTTGAGCTTTGGTATACTTAGAGTCTAGAAATAGCTACAACTGAACTTGTTCTTTTGTATTATTATCTTCCAAATTTAATAAATGATGTAAATAATAAATTACAAAATGTGTATCAAACAAAAATCATTTTTTTTACAAGTCAAGAGCAAAATGACATAAAAAAGAATAGTGCCCAATGAAGTTGGTACCCTACTCTAATCTATTATCAATTGCTCATATATATTATTAAAAAAAGGGTAAAAAGTACATAAAAATAAAGTGTAAGTTGACCCCAAATGGGTAATACGAAAAATGTAAACAACACACAATTGTATCAGCCTCTAACTAATCATAAAACTAATTAAAGGTCTTCGACGCGGTGATTAAACCCTCTCTCAACACGTAAGCGGTTCATGTACCTTCAACTACCTGCAACACTGACAGCAGGCTAAATGACTGATGACAGGTAATCTTACGTTATTCTTAGCATGTTTTTCAGTCTTTTTTAGTTGGTTTTATCAGCAAAACATAGGAGTATTAGAGCAATTGAGTATGATTTTGGGACATTTGTAATGTTTTCTATATTTGACAAAAAGTGAATATGGACTTTGTAGAAATTTAATGGGTAGTGAATAAATTTCATTATATAAATTTGATTAATTATGAATCTGCGGGTTTTGGCCTAGTCCTCCATCTTGTACATATTATTTTCTCCTTTTTTAATAATATTTATAGAGTAGGAGGTAGATGATGGAGGTGACAATTGGGTGCTAACCTGGTTGGGATATTTCTGTCTCCTCTTGATACTCTCCCTACTTCTTTGCCTATCAATTTGTTTTTAATAATATTTAAACTACTATTATTTATAATGGAAAAATGAAATATTTTTTATAATTTTACGATGTATTACAAAAATAGATATTAAATAAATTTTATCTCAAAAATATATTTCTTAAAAAAAAAAATAGCCTATAGAAAGATATAAACTTTTATGTAGTTTGAAAATATTTATTATTGAATATGAACAAATAAAATAATTTAAAACTAATTTGGAAAGTATTTATTAGTCGAAGAAAATTCAAAGAATATTGATTATATTCCATTAGATAATTTAATTTCTTTTAAAAGAAACTATTAAATAATTATTATAATTTATAATTAATTAGGGAATATCTCTCTCACTCTTATTCCCTATTTCTCCAGCTATGGCCCAACAATTTCCATGTGACATAGATGATAATTGTTTGGCATGCCAGACTCATCCTAGAGAAGAAGAGAAGCTACAATGTGTCAACTGCGTCACCTTGTGGCATATGTCGTGTCTCTCCGTGGACCTGCCAACGACTCTAGATGACACAGTGAATTGGATCTGATTCGATTGTTTAAACATGGAGAGATCGTTTGTGCATCAAGTACATAACAATGTCAACGCAGATCCGAAGGACGCAATGTTGGTATCGGAGAAAGGAAGTAATACTAACATTGCTGAGACTAACATGTTCTTGTCTAAAACTCTCACCAGAGATCTCCAATGTTTCAGCTGCTTTGAAATATATGAGAGGTCTGTCACGGTATCATCTTCTACTTTGTATCTCAAAAACATGTCCTTTTTTTCAGTCCATTTCTTTCTCTCCTTCTATAATCCTTTTATATAAATTATTTGGTTTTTTATTTATCTATTCAGTTTGATAAATGTAATAAAAATTAATGTTAACTTTGTGAGTATTTCATTTTCTTTAACAATACACAGTGGTGCTGAGGATCTTCATGGAAACAAACGCACGAACAAGAAACAATCTTCTGACCAAGAGTTTGAAGATTATAATCATGGCGTTGGAGTTGGCTGTCTGAAGGGTTATCCATTTCGAGTTTTCAGGTATGATATATTCCTCTTACAATATTGGCATGCTTATTTCTCAACCTAATCACAAGATGTTTATTTAATGGGTCATGTTAACTTGTGCCCTTAGGGCACATGTTAAGCAACCTAAATAGAGCAATTTTGCATTGACAAACACAATATATCAACTTTTAAGAAGTTGAATGCACGTCTTTTGATATGTGTATTTCTATATTAAGTATCTTAACATGTGCCTTGAGGGCACAGCACAAGTTAACATTAGCCTTATTTAATTTACTCCATTGGACAACAAAATCATGTGCATGCCAATTAATTAAACTTATATATGGTATAGCTTGAAGGTAATATCTGAATGCAAAAGATTTAGTAGTAGTTGTTAAATTGCTAATGTGAATGTAACTACATGTTAATTTCTGATGGATAAGGTAGCAGATTCACTATCACATTAAGATTGAGGCCTTGGAAAAATCCACTATATCATATGATTGGCTTCTTCAATTAAACATTAGATAAAAAATTATGTAATATTGTATTAACTGTGCTTTTAATAATCTACACTATATCATCTTGACGCATATAATTTCACTGATCAGATCTAGCAAGGATAAGAGATCCTCATATGCCCCTCGAAGGGGATACCGTTATGATGGAATATATAGAATTGAAAAATGTTGGCAAGTAGCAGGACAACAGGTAAATAGATATGTGATATTTTTTGACGACTTAGTAAACTCAAAAATAGAAAACATTACAAATGTCCCGAAATCATAGGCAATTACTCTAATACTCGTCTGTTTTGCTGGTAAAATCTTTGATTCATTTTATGATTACATATAGGCTGATACACTTGTGTGGTGTTTTAATATTTCGTATTACCCATTTTGGGCCGACTTACACTCAGTTTTTATGTAATTTTCCCCCTTTTGTAATAATATTTATGTTGGCTGCATTATTGCTAAAACAAATATCCCCGTTTTGTAAGTTGGAACCAATGTTCTAACATGTGGATAGGCATCTCTGCAAGATGCTGGATAATGTGCTGGATGATGATACAACATGTCCATTTTGCAGTTGTGTTACTTTTCTTCGTGGTTGCGGATTGAAGAAATGTATGTTTGGTATCTCTCTACCTTGTCTGAATGGCCTCATGTTGTTTTAACAACAAATAAATCCAAAGGGGGAGATTGTTGGGTATTTGGGTATTGGCTTCATTATTGCTAAAACAAATACTCGTGTATGTTGGATACGATGTTCCAACATCTTGGCACGGTTCAGTGTGCCCTGTTTATGTGGCTTGGTTTACGTAATCTTTATCTCAGTAAGGAAACCACACCCTATTTCTTGTTCACCAAGCAGCGCGTTATTGCCCATAATTAGCTGGAATATTTGTTTCTAAAATATAAACAATATTTTAGGATTCCTTGATGGTGTGTGTGGCGGTTCCTAAAAATGTTCCTACTTTTTAAGAGTTACCATACTTGTAAAATATATTTTCAAAAGAGATTTTGGAAAATCTATTTTCTAAAGAATATTTGTTTCAACATATTTCTGAAGAGAATATTTGATACAAATATATGTTTAGCCTATGACGAAAATGCCCATGCTTTGAAAGGCTATATAAGGAAGACTCGTACCCTAGTTTTATTCACCAATTCAATAATATTGGATTGAGTCATTAGGGTTTCAACTCGTGCTTTATTTGTGAGCCTCTCTTTGTATCATCTTGATGCACTGAGCAGGACCTTTAGTTGAGTTGTAAGGTATAAAAACCATCGATTTGTAAAAGAATAGAATTTTAGGGTTTTGAGTCGTCTTCCTTGTATTTTGCTCTTGTATCATGTTGATGCAAGTATAGAATCTTTACTGTGTGCCTTTCTTGTATCGCCTGTGATACTTGTTTAGGACTGTGTGTATGAGTTTGATACTCTTGTGCACTACACCGAAGTTGTGAAACAAGGTGCTAGTTGTTTGTGTTGGAAGGTAACTTCTACTTTTGTTTGGTTGAGGTCTGATAGGTCACTTGGGCAGTGACTGACCATTAGGATAGTGAGATGGGATCTCAGATCTAGGAGTTCCTAGGTTGAAGTCTATACGGGTAGGTCCTAGGTCATATAGTGTAAACGAGGAGTTTGCTGAGAGCTATTGAATAAGGACTACTCTAGTGGATTTCCTTCCTGGCTTGGTAGCCCCCAGATGTAGGTGAGTTGTGCCGAACTGGGTGAACAAACTCTCTGTGCCATTTACATTCTTGTCTTTTATTTTGCTGTTTGTTTATGCTTACTGCCAGCACGATGTTGGAACATTAAACAGAACATCTGCTTTCTACGCATCTGGAATTGAAACATCACATAAAAACAGCTTTTAATTAACGCGCTAAAATTCTACATCTGTTATATTTTCCTTGATTAGTCTGTTTTCTGCTAGCTCGATGTTAAAACATCTTACTTGACATTCTGTTCGTAACATCATATAAAACACATGAAAGCTAGCCTGCCGGAATTTCAGTAATGATAGTTGGATTTCTTTTTGGGACCGAACAAGTTGTTGTTCATTAGTTCGACACCAATATGATCATCACCATCTCTTACTTTCAGTTGATGTGGCTTCAATTAAGCATGTTGTACCTTTCAAATTCTTTAGGACCTGGACCACTCATGAAGATTGTCGGGAGCTGGTTAGTAGTAACTGGTCGAAGCCGGTCAGAGGCAGTGGTATGCTTCGGTTGTAGTTGCAGCTTAAGAGTATGAAACATGTTTTCAAGGTTTGGAACCGCACCATGTTTGGGTATGTGGATAGACAGGTTTGGTTGGCGATAGATGAGGTTAACCGTATCAGATTTTAATTGACACCGAAGGTTTATCAAATGATCTTTATGCATCAGATTTGAATGCTCAATTAATTCTTACAAAGGCGTTAAATTACCAGGATCTTTTATGGAAAGAGAAGGCTAGAGACCAAAATTTTATCAATGGGGACTGTAATACATCATATTTTCATAAGATAGCAAAGTTCTAGGCAGCAACCAAACCGATTACTCTTCTCTATGATGGTCACACATCAATTACCAAGCCAACTGAAATTGAGCAACATGTGCTTCATTATTTTCAAAACATTTTCAGTGTTGACAACAACTGTGTTACTAGCAACTTGGTGGCTCGTACTATTCCATCTGCGGTCTCAGAGGAAGACAATAATGCATTGATGCGTCTTCCCTTGAGTGAGGAAATTAAGACCTCGATATTTGGTCTCAATGGTGACGAGGCACCGGCCCTGATGGTTTTGAAGGATATTTTTTCAGACATTTTGGGACATTATTGCATCCAATGTTATTCAGTCTGTTCACTGGTATTTTAGCTCCTAATATGAATTCTAATCTTATTGTTCTGATTCCCAAGGTGATAAGGGCGCAGGTTATGGGCGACTTCCGGCCTATAGCTTTGACAAATTTTCAGTTTAAAATCATCACTAAAATTTTAGCTGACAGACTTGCTCTCATTACTATGCGGATTATCTCCATTGAGCAGAGGGGCTTCATTCGGGATCGTAACATTTCTGAATGTGTTATACTGGCATCTGAAGCTATTAATGTTATTGATAAGGGACAATTTGGTGGCGATGTGGCTCTGAAAGTCGATATTAAGAAGGCTTTTGATACGTTGGATTTGAATTTCCTAATTGCGGTTTTACGACAGTTTGGTTTTGCTTCTGTCTTCACTGATTGGATTCTAACTATTTTGCAATCTGCCCGTCTCTCCATTCTTGTTAATGGTAAAGCGGTGGGGTTTTTTCCTTGCTCTCGTGGTGTCTGTCAGGGGGATCCCCTTTTCCCATTTTTATTTTGCATTGCAGAGGAGGTTCTTAGCAGGGCTCTTTCTTTGGCTCGCAAAACCGGAAAAATTGTGCCTATGTCATACTCCCGTGGTGTTTCTATTCCCACTCACATTTTGTATAAGGATGATGTGATGATTTTATGTGCAGGTACGAAGCAAAACATTCGTTGTCTACTTCAGATATTTGGGGACTATTCAGCGGTTTTGAGACAACTCATTAACAACATTAAGAGTCGTTTCTATTTTGGAGCTATGACAACCGCTCGCTCTCAGATGATTGCGGGTTTGCTGGGTTTCAGTGAAGGTAACATTCCTTTCAATTACCTAGGGTGCCCTGTTTTAAAGGGGAAACCGAAGTGTATTTATTTCCAGGCAATCGCAGACAGAATCAAAGTGAAACTTGCAACTTGGAAGGGAGCGATGCTTTCTATCATGGGGAGGGTTCAACTTGTTAAATCAATCATTCACGGAATGTTGGTTTATTGTTTCCATATTTACATGTGGCCTAGAAAACTTCTTCAAAAAATAGACTCTTGGATCAAGAATTTTATTTGGAGTGGGGACATTCTTACTCGTAAGGTTTGTACAGTTTCTTGGAAAATTATGTGTCAGCCTTGGGCAGCGGGTGGTCTTGATCTTAAGTCTACGCGCTTTATAAACGAGTCTTTAATGTTATAATTAGCTTGGAAGTTCATGTCGAAGAACTCTCAGGGGTCTTAGTTGCTTAGACAACGGTATTTATCTCATGGTCATCCGATTCAACACTAAGTAAAATTTTCGGTGTGGTGTGGTATTAAGGAACATATGGGTATGGTTGCTGCTAATTCATTATGGATTGTTGGCACAGGAGTAAATATTCACTTTTGGTCGGACAATTGGCTAGGTGAGCCGTTGCTTGATTTGTTGCAAGTAGCGCCTCACTTCCATGATAATTTTGATGGAACAGTTGCAAATGTTATTTTTAATGGAAGATGGAACATTCCTCGAGAGTTGTTGGACGTCCTCCAAGTGGTTGCACACATTGGTACCGTGGCGTTGCCAACTAGTAACCTCTCTAACTTACTGGTTTGGTTACACTCTTCTGACGGCAAATTATCCGTAAAGCATGCCCTTTCTGTCTTAAGGCCGGTTGCTACCTCTCTTCCTTGGGATGATATTATATGGACGAGTTGTATTCCCCTGTCACATTAATTCATCTTTTGGCGCTTAATGCACGGTAAAATGCCCACGGACGAAAATCTTCGTCGTCGGGGATGTATTATTGTATCTGTTTGTTGCTTCTGTTTGTTTCATAATGAAACTTCTGAGCACTTATTCCTCCGCTGCTCCTTTGCTCTGGAAATATGGAATTGGATTGGGGGTAAATTAAATTTTGTGTTTGACTGCACTTCTTTTGAGTTGCTACTGCTTTCTTTACCTCAAAACCGATTATCTCAGGTTCGTGATATTTTTTTGGCTGCTGTTGTGCATACTCTCCATTCGATTTGGTCAGCAAGAAATATCGTGCGCTTCTCTTCGAATGCTTCTTCTCTTCAGGCGGTGCAGCTGCGTGTTTAGGCAGCCACCTTTATGACTGGTAATCTCTCCGTCGGTAAATGTGTTGCTTCGGATGCTACTGTTCTTGATACTTTCTCTATCTGTCCCCATAACTGTCACATTAGATATATTATTATGGTCACTTGGAAGGCACCTTCAGCACGTTGGTTAAAAGTTCACACGGATGGCTCGGTGGTTGGGTCCTTAGGCGCTTGCGGTGGTTTGTTTCGTGACCACTCTGCGCTTTTCTTGGAGGCTTTGCATCTAATATTGGAACGTCCTATGTTTTCTTTGCTGAAGTTTATGGTTAAATTCAGGCTATGGAGTATGCAGCCAGTAATGGTTGGAGAAACATCTAGTTAGAAAGTGATTCCACCATTGCTTTAGCAATTTTCAAGAACAGGTCACTTGTTCCAGTGATCCTCAGAAATCGTTGGCATAATGCTTGCAATCAAGGGATACAAGTCATTTCCTCTCACATCTACAGGGAAGGTAATTGTTGCACCGATTTGCTAGCTAATATGGGCCATGATAGAGTCAAACCGCAAGTGCACGGTCTATCGAAGTAATAGTAGTAAAAGAGTATCGTTCCGCTAGGGAGTTATGAATTCGATTAACTTTTAGAGAATGATTAGAGGAGAAGAAAGATTATAAAAAGGGAGGTTTAGTTGCTGTAGGTAAATAACAATAATAATAATAAAAGAGCCTTGGGATTATTGGTTCATCATAACAACGAATCTTTTCACAAGCAAGCCTTAAACTTATAATTATGCGTTAATCTTAATTTCTAAGGACAAGTTTCTCTTTAGCATATCACAGCTTCTCTCGAAGTCCGTGAGTGTATCCCTCCAACAACCACACCTATTCTCATGGGTGATTGCCTTTGGGACCCTTGAAGATCAAAACTTTATGTGTCCCAAGGTTTGCTAGACTATTCTCATGTTTCGCAAACCTTGTCTAAATTCACTTGTTCGGATATCAAAGCTCCGCGTTCGCTTTATGAATTGATATCTGTGATGATGAATTAACCATTATTAAACCCTCCGCGTTCGCTTGCACAGTTTGATAATAATTAATTCATGTTAAAACGGTGAATTTAGATTAGGAATTAAGGTAACATATAATTAGGGTTTAAGGCTTGGCTTGATCCGGATTACGTCATTAGACTTATCCAAGAATCCCAAGACAAAGAAGAGTCTACTCACTAACGTTCATTGTAGACATGGGGGAAGAAGAGAGAAAGCAATAAAGTAAAAGAACAATAATATAAAAGTGAACTTTTATTCCAAGAACAAAAGATGAATGTTTATGATGGAGTACTACTCTATTTATAGCTTTACAATTGACTTAGAAACTAAGCAACTAAAAGGGTAAAACAGTAAAGCTGCAACAGGGTAACTTGGGCCCGAAGAAAAAGCAGCAAAAGGCCTTCTGTGAGGTGGCACGGCCGTGCCACATATTGGCACGGGCCGTGCCAAGCTTCTGACTTGGGGGCTTTATATTTTTGTTCCGAATCTTTCGTATTTTTGCTCCAAATCAGCTCCAGACTCCTTTCTTTTGCTCCAAGACACCTTTCATCATATATTCGTTCCTAAAATATAAAATATGCAATTGTAGTAAAAAGATTCAAAAAGGAAATATTATTTTTTTTTTGAGAGAAAAAAGGAAATATTATTGTAATAAAATAAATTCAAATCTAAATAAAACTAAACTAAATAATGCATAAAAATAGACTAAATATAGACTCAAGGTAGGGAAAAGCTTCCTAGATTCTTAAGCTTAGGTGGCAATTTGTTTGGAAGTATTTCAATAAGATTCATAAACTTCTCATCTAACTTGGACTCATCAAACCTTTGTGTTAATGGAATTTCAGGCTCATGAGATGGTGAAACAAATGACTTTTCATTCTCTCCTATGGCTTTCTCACTTTGAGGCTCATCACACCCTATCTCTCCTTCATTGTTATTAGCTTTCACAATGGGGTCCTCTAATTGTTTACCATCCCTAAGGGTAATGACACTTATATGGTTATTGGGGTTGGTTTCGGTTTGGTCTAGGAGGACTTCGGAGGATTGAGAGGGAGTAGCCACTTGAGATGTTTGAGTCTCTAGCATCTCACGGTGAGTAACTATGGAGTCTACTTTCGATGTAAGTTTGGCAAGAGAGTCCTTCAAAAATTCAGTTTGATATTCAAGCTCTTGGAGCTGCTCGGATTGATTTATACAATAATTTTCTAAAAAAAGTTCCAAGCTGGATTTTTGAGGGACTCTTTTGTTGTTTGCATAACTAGGTGTTGTTGTTTGTTGTCCAAAAAGATTTTGAGGGGTTTGAGAAAAAATTTGGTTGTTTCTAAACCCTTGATTATATTGAGCATAGTTTACTTGCTCAGGACTTCTAACAACACTACCTAGTTGGCAATCAATGCCAATATGGCCAAATACACCACAAATTTCACAAGAAGGAGATGCAGAAGAAGAAGAAGAAGAGATGACACTAACATTTATTTTTTCAAATTTTTGGGTTAATGCATCAATCTTAACGGCAAGGTGATCATAGTTAGAGACTTCATACATACCTGCCTCCTTTTTGGAGGGTGAAGAATTAGTGATGGCTCTCTCGTCGGTCCACTTGTAATGATTTTGAGCCATGTCTTCAATCAAGGCGTATGCTTCTGTGTAATTCTTGTTCATTAAAGCTCCACCTGCAGCTGCATCAACATAAATTTTTGTGGTATACAAAAGACCATTATAAAAAATGTGAATAATAAGCCAATTCTCTAAACCATGATGGGGACAAAGTCTAAGCATTTCTTTGAAACGCTCCCATGCATCGTAAAGAGATTCTCCATCTTTTTGAGTGAATTGTGTGATTTGATTCCTTAATTGGACGGTTTTAGAATAGGGAAAGAATCGTGCAAGAAAAACTTGCTTCATTTGTTGCCATGAAAAGATAGAACCAATTTCCAATGAATGAAACCAAGCACTAGCCCTACCCCCTAAGGAGAAAGGAAAGAGGTGCAGCCTTACGGCCTCTTGGTTTGCATTCAAGGTTCCACTGAGTCTTAAAAAGGTTGAAATATGAAAATTCGGATCCTCAGTGGGTGATCCGAAAAATTGATTTTGCTGCACTAAGTGAACAAGTGCAGGTTCTATTTCAAAATTGTCCTCAACCGTTGGGTACACAATAGCATCGTATGACTCATTTGAAGATGGGATTGCATACTCTTTGAGGGAGCGTTCCTTAGTCATATCATTATTATCTTCCCAAGAAGTTAAAGGAAAAAGAAGAAATAGAGAAAGAAAGAAATAAAATAAAATAAGATAAAGCAAAAGATTTTTTTTTTTTTTTATGGAGAGAGAGAGAGATTTTTTTTTTCTCAAATAAAAGTAAAATAATAATAAAAGAGGAAATAATATATTTTATTTATATATATGTTTTTTTTTTTGGAAAGAAATATAAAAAGAAACACAATAAAATAGAATAGGATAAAATAACGAAAAAGATTTTTTTTTTTTAGTCTAATCGTTAAAAAAAAGTTAACCAAATTGCAATAACTCCCCGGCAACGGTGCCAAAAACTTGATAGAGCCAAACCGCAAGTGCACGGTCTATCGAAGTAATAGTAGTAAAAGAGTATCGTTCCGCTAGGGAGTTATGAATTCGATTAACTTTTAACTTTTAGAGAATGATTAGAGGAGAAGAAAGATTATAAAAAGGGAGGTTTAGTTGTTGTAGGTAAATAACAATAATAATAATAATAAAAGAGCCTTGGGATTATTGGTGCATCATAACAACGAATCTTTTCACAAGCAAGCCTTAAACTTATAATTATGCGTTAATCTTAATTTCTAAGGACAAGTTTCTCTTTAGCATATCACAGCTTCTCTCGAAGTCAGTGAGTGTATCCCTCCAACAACCACACCTATTCTCATGGGTGATTGCCTTTGGGACCTTGAAGATCGAAACTTTATGTGTCCCAAGGTTTGCTAGACTATTCTCATGTTTCGCAAACCTTGTCTAAATTCACTTGTTCGGATATCAAAGCTCCGCGTTCGCTTTATGAATTGATATCTGTGATGATGAATTAACCATTATTAAACCCTCCGCGTTCGCTTCCACAGTTTGATAATAATTAATTCATGTTAAAACGGTGAATTTAGATTAGGAATTAAGGTAACATATAATTAGGGTTTAAGGCTTGGCTTGATCCGGATTACGTCATTAGACTTATCCAACAATCCCAAGACAAAGAAGAGTCTACTCACTAACGTTCATTATAGACATGGGGGAAGAAGAGAGAAAGCAATAAAGTAAAAGAACAATAATATAAAAGTGAACTTTTATTCCAAGAACAAAAGATGAATGTTTATGATGGAGTGCTACTCTATTTATAGCTTTACAATTGACTTAGAAACTAAGCAACTAAAAGGGTAAAACAGTAAAGCTGCAACAGGGTAACTTGGGCCCGAAGAAAAAGCAGCAAAAGGCCTTCTGTGAGGTGGCACGACCGTGCCACATATTGGCACGGGCCGTGCCAAGCTTCTGACTTGGGGGCTTTATATTTTTGTTCCGAATCTTTCGTATTTTTGCTCCAAATCAGCTCCAGACTCCTTTCTTTTGCTCCAAGACACCTTTCATCATATATTCGTTCCTAAAATATAAAATATGCAATTGTAGTAAAAAGATTCAAAAAGGAAATATTATTGTAATAAAATAAATTCAAATTTAAATAAAACTAAACTAAATAATGCATAAAAATAGACTAAATATAAACTCATCAGGCCACTCTGTTCATGATTCAGTGTGATACTCGGTGATGCCACATGCTTTGCTTCCGCATTTCTTTAGGGACCGTCATGCCTTGCCTAACATCCGATTTCCTTATATGGTGTTATTTATTTTTTCGAAGAATATTTGTTTCAACATATTTCTGAAGAGAATATTTGATACAAATATATGTTTAGCCAATGACGAAAATGCCCATGCTTTGAAAGGCTATATAAGGAAGACTTGTACCCTAGTTTTATTCACCAATTCAATAGTATTGGATTGAGTCATTAGGGTTTCAACTCGTGCTTTATTTGTGAGCCTCTCTTTGTATCATCTTGATGAACTGAGCAGGACCTTTAGTTGAGTTGTAATGTATCAAAACCATCGATTTGTAAAAGAATAGAATTTTAGGGTTTTGAGTCGTCTTCCCTGTATTTTGCTCTTGTATCATGTTGATGCAAGTATAGAATCTTTACTGTGTGCCTTTCTTGTATCGCCTGTGATACTTGTTTAGGACTATGTGTGTGAGTTTGATACTCTTGTGCACTACACCGAAGTTGTGAAACAAGGTGCTAGTTGTTTGTGTTGGAAGGTAACTTCTACTTTTGTTTGGTTGAGGTCGGATAGGTCATTGGGGCAGTGACTGCCATTAGGATAGTGAGATGGGATCTCAGATCTAGGAGTTCCTAGGTTGAAGTCTATACGGGTAGGTCCTAGGTCATATAATGTAAACGAGGAGTTTGCTGAGAGCTATTGAATAAGGACTACACTAGTGGATTTCCTTCCTGGCTTGGTAGCCCCCAGATGTAGGTGAGTTGTGCCGAACTGGGTGAACAAACTCTCTGTGCCATTTACATTCTTGTCTTTTATTTTGCTGTTTGTTTATGCTTACTGCCAGCACGATGTTGGAACATTAAACAGAACATCTGCTTTCTACGCATCTGGGATTGAAACATCACATAAAAACAGCTTTTAATTAACGCGCTAAAATTCTACATCTGTTATATTTTCCTTGATTAGTCTGTTTTCTGCTAGCTCGATGTTAAAACATCTTACTTGACATTCTGTTCGTAACATCATATAAAACACATGAAAGCTAGCCTGCCGGAATTTCAGTAATGATAGTTGGATTTCTTTTTGGGACCGAACAAGTTGTTGTTCATTAGTTCGACACCAATATGATCATCACCATCTCTTACTTTCAGTTGACGTGGCTTCAATTAAGCATGTTGTACCTTTCAAATTCTTTAGGACCTGGACCACTCATGAAGATTGTCGGGAGCTGGTTAGTAGTAACTGGTCGAAGCCGGTCAGAGGCAGTGGTATGCTTCGGTTGTAGTTGAAGCTTAAGAGTATGAAACAGGTTTTCAAGGTTTGGAACCGCACCGTGTTTGGGGATGTGGATAGACATGTTTGGTTGACACCAAAGGTTTTCAGATTTTAATTGACACCAAAGGTTTTTCAAATGATCTTTATGGATAAGATTTGAATGCTCAATTAATTCTTACAAAGGCGTTAAATTACCATAATCTTTTATGGAAAGAGAAGGCTAGAGACCAAAATTTTATCAATGGGGACCGTAATACATCATACTTTCATAAGATAGCAAAGTCCCAGGCAGCAACCAAACCGATTACTCTTCTCTATGACAGTCAAACATCAATTACCGAGCCAACTGAAATTGAGCAACATGTGCTTCATTGTTTTCAAAACATTTTCAGTGTTGACAACAAATGTGTTACTAGCAACTTGGTGGCTCGTACTATTCCATCTGCGGTCTCGGAGGAAGACAATAATGCATTGATGCGTCTTCCCTTGAGAGAGGAAATTAAGACCACGATATTTGGTCTCAATGGTGACGGGGCACCGACCCTGATGGTTTTGGAGGACATTTTTTCAGACATTTTGGGACATTGTTGCATCCGATGTTATTCAGTATGTTCAGGATTTTTTTTATCACTGGTATTTTAGCTCCTAGTATGAATTCTAATCTTATTATTCTGATCCCCAAGGTGATAAGGGTGCAGGTTATGGGCGACTTCCGGCCTATAGCTTTGAAAAATTTTCAGTTTAAAATCATCACTAAAATTTTAGCTGACAGACTTGCTCTCATTACTATGCGGATTATCTCCATTGAGCAGAGGGGCTTCATTCGGGATCGTAACATTTCTGAATGTGTTATACTGGCATCTGAAGCTATTAATGTTATTGATAAGGGGCAATTTGGTGGCGATGTGGCTCTGAAAGTCGATATTAAGAAGGCTTTTGATACGTTGGATTGGAATTTCCTAATTGCGGTTTTATGACAGTTTGGTTTTGCTTCTGTCTTCACTGATTGGATTCTAACTATTTTGCAATCTGCCTCTCTCTCCATTCTTGTTAATGGTAAAGCGGTGGGGTTTTTTCCTTGCTCTCGTGGTGTCTGTCAGGGGGATCCCCTTTTCCCACTTTTATTTTGCATTGCAGAGGAGGTTCTTAGCAGGGCTCTTTCTTTGGCTCGCAAAACCGGAAAAATTGTGCCTATGTCATACTCCCGTGGTGTTTCTATTCCCACTCACATTTTGTATAAGGATGATGTGATGATTTTATGTGCAGGTACGAAGCAAAACATTCGTTGTCTACTTCAGATATTTGAGGACTATTCAGTGGTTTTGGGACAACTCATTAACAACATTAAGAGTCGTTTCTATTCTGGAGCTATGACAACCACTCGCTCTCAGATGATTGCGGGTTTGCTGGGTTTCAGTGAAGGTAACATTCCTTTCAATTACCTAGGGTGCCCTGTTTTAAAGGGGAAACCGAAGTGTATTTATTTCCAGGCAATCACAGACAGAATCAAAGTGAAACTTGCAACTTGGAAGGGAGCGATGCTTTCTATCATGGGGAGGGTTCAACTTGTTAAATCAATCATTCACGGCATGTTGGTTTATTGTTTCCATATTTACATGTGGCCTAGAAAACTTCTTCAAAAAATAGACTCTTGGATCAAGAATTTTATTTGGAGTGGGGACATTCTTACTCGTAAGGTTTGTACAGTTTCTTGGAAAATTATGTGTCAGCCTTGGGCAGCGGGTGGTCTTGATCTTAAGTCTACGCGCTTTATAAACGAGTCTTTATTGTTATAATTAGCTTGGAAGCTCATGTCGGAGAACTCTCAGGGGTCTTAGTTGCTTAGACAGCGGTATTTATCTCATGGTCATCTGATTCAACACTAAGTAAAATCTTCGGTGTGGTGTGGTATTAAGGAACATACGGGTATGGTTGCTGCTAATTCATTATGGATTGTTGGCACATGAGCAAATATTCACTTTTGGTCGGACAATTGGCTAGGTGAGTCGTTGCTTGATTTGTTGCAAGTAGCGCCTCACTTCCATGATAATTTTGATGTAACAGTTGCAAATGTTATTTTGAATGGAAGATGGAACATTCCTCAAGAGTTGTTGGACGTCCCCCAAGTGATTGCACACATTGGTACCGTGGTGTTGCCAACTAGTAACCTCTCTAACTTACTGGTTTGGTTACACTCTTCTGACGACAAATTATCCGCAAAGCATCCCCTTTCTGTCTTAAGGTCGGTTGCTACCTCTCTTCCTTGGGCTGATATTATATGGACGAGTTGTATTCCCCTGTCGCATTAATTCATCTTTTGGCGCTTAATGCACGGTAAAATGCCTACGGACGAAAATCTTCGTCGTCGGGGATGTATTATTGTATCTGTTTGTTTCATGATGAAAATTCTGAGCACTTATTCCTCCGATGCTCCTTTGCTATGGAAATATGGAATTGGATTGGGGGAAAATTAAATTTTGTGTTTGACTGCACTTCTTTTGAGTTGCTGCTGCTTTCTTTACCTCAAAACCGATCATCTCAGGTTCGTGATATTTTTTTTGGCTGCTATTGTGCATACTCTCCATTCGATTTGGTTAGCAAGAAATACCGTTGGCATAATGCTTGCAATCAAGGGATACAGGTCATTTCCTCTCACATCTGCAGGGAAGGTAATTGTTGCGCCGATTTGCTAGCTAATATGGACCACTCTGTTCATGATTCAATGTGATACTCGGTGATGCCACATGCTTTGCTTCCGCATTTCTTTAGGGACCGTCATGCCTTGCCTAACATCCGGTTTCCTTAGATGGTGTTATTTATATTTCCGCCTTTTCTTTTCCTTTTTTTTCTGTTCTTTTCTTTGAGGGTTTTGGCCTAGTCCCCCTTCTTGTACATCTTTTCCCTTTTTTTAATAAAATTTTCTTTGAGCTGGCCGGCATAGGATGGGGGTTCTGCGGGGTGCCAACCTAGTTGGGATGTCGCTGCTTCCCTTTGATGTCGATCCACGCTCCTGGCTTAGCAAAAAAATAAAATAAATTAGGGAATATTATTATTTAATTACATCAAAATAATATTTATTAATTATATAAACCATTATTTAAACAAGTAAGGATAACCATGTAGCTCTACTCCCTTTTCATCATATCTCTCTCACTCTTATTTCCTTTTTCTCCAGCTATGGCCCAACAACTTCCATGTGACATAGATGGTAACTGTTTGGCATGCTAGACTCATCCTAGAGAAGAAGAGAAGCTAAAATGTGTCAAGTGCGTCACCTTGTGGCATATGTCGTGTCTCTCCGTGGACCTGCCAACAACTCTAGATGACACAATGAACTGGATCTGATCTGATTGGTTAAACATGTAGATATCATTTGTGCATCAAGTACATAACAATGTCTACGCAGATCCAATGGACGCAATGTTGGTGTCGGAGAAAGGAAGTAATACTAACATTGGTGAGACTAACATGTACTTGTCTAACATTCTCACCAGAGATCTCCAATGTTTCAGCTGCTTTGAAATATATGAGAAGTCTGTCACAGTATCGTCTTCTTTGTATCTCAAAAACATGTCCTTTTTTTCAATCCATTTCTTTCTCTCCTTCTGTAATCCTTTTATATAAGTTATTTGGTTTTTTATTTATCTATTTAGTTTGATTAATGTGATAAAAATGAATGTTAACTTTGTGAGTATTTCATTTTCTTTAACAAATCACATTGGTGCTGAGGATCTTCATGGAAATAAACGCACGAACAAGATAGAATATCTTCAGACCAAGAGTTTGAAAATTATAATCCCACCCATTGAGTTAGCTGTCTGAAGGGTTATCCAGTTCGAGTTTTCAGGTATGATATATTCCTCTTACAATATTGCCATACTTATTTCTCAACCTAATCACAAGATGTTTATTTAATTTACTCAATTGGACAAAAAAATCTTGCACAACAAAATCATGTGCATGCAAATTAATTAAACTTATATATGGTATAGCTTGAAGGTAATATCCAAATGCAAAAGATTTAGAAGTAAATGTTAAATCGCTAATGTGAACATAACTACATGTTAATTTTTGATGGATAAGGTAGCAGATTTACTATCACATTAAGATTGATGCCTTGGATGAATCCACTATATCATATGATTGGCTTCTTCTTTTAAACATGAGATCAAAAATTATTTAATATTGTATTAACTATGCTTTTAACAATCTACACAATATCATTTTGACGCATATAATTTCACTGATCAGATCTAGCAAGGATAAGAGATTCTCATATCCCCCTCAAATTGGATACCATTATCATGGAATATATAGAATTGAAAAATGTTGGCAAGTAGCAGGACAACAGGTAAATAGATATGTGATATTTTTTGATGACTTAGTAAACTCAAAAATAGAAAACATTACAAATGTCCCGAAATCATAGGCAGTTACTCTAATACTCGTCTGTTTTGCTGGTAAAAACTTTGATTCATTTTATGATTACTTAGAGGCTTATACACTTGTGTGTTGTTTTAATATTTCGTATTACCCATTTTGGGCCGACTTACACTCATTTTTTATGTAATTTTCCCCCTTTTATAATAATATATATGAGCAATTTATAATAGATTAGAGTAGGACACTATTCTTTTTTAGGTCATTTTTCTATTGGCTTATAAAAAAATGATTTTTGTTTGATACAAATTTTGTAATTTATTAATTACACCATTTATTAAATTTAGAAGATAATAATACCGAAAGAACAAGTTGATTTGTAGCTATTACTAGAATCTAAGTTTACCAAAGCTCAAATTCAATAAGTCTAATATATGTTTATTGCAAGACTCTAAGTTCACCAAAGCACAAATTCAATAAGTCTAAAATATGTTTATATGTCTAAACTCAAAACTATCAATCATGCCACCGTTACAAATTATCATGTCAATCCATAATATAATTAGCTATCTATGCAGATGAAGCACCTTGACCTGTAGAAGTAACATCTGTCTTTAGACGAATGCATCCAAGACCTATCTCATTACATGGTATAAAGTTGTTCATTTTATCACACAACAAACTATTGTCAAAAGATGATTTATTTTCTTCTTTTTCAGATTCCCATAGATTGAGAAGCTTTTGTTGAAACTCATCCATTGGTGTCAGTGTATCCATTGGTGTCAGCGTCTCCATTAGTGTCGGATCCAAACTCGGTGGAGGCCTCTCTACAAGTGAATGCTTCATTTGAGAGATTTTGATGTTCCATTTATTTGTATTACCATAATGAAGGACCTGAGGGAATGAAAGATGTTAATGCAACTTTAGTTTGGTTTTGTTGAATCTAATTTGGTTTCTCATACAGTTTGTAGTTTCTTTTGACTATTATATTGTTCTTTTAAGCTTTTTTATGTTGAGTGCATTTCATTTTGTGTACTTTTAACTCCCAGCACTTTGGGTTTAATGTGTGTGTTATGAACTAGTATTTGAATCCGGGAACGGAAATATTGATAGAAATATGATCAACTCTTTCAAATGATTTGTTTTTTGTTATTTGGTAAATTGCATCTATTCTCTATAACTATTCTTTTAGTGTTGCAACAAATTAGAAAAATAACTATGATCAATCTTTAGACTCAGAGTTCTCTCTTAATGTTACTACCCCTAATCTTTTAGGTGTGTCCATAACCATCAAACATTTTACTTGAAATTTAATTTATAAGTCACAACCTAACATCCCAAAATCTTTGAAGCAATCAGATAGATTGAACATAACTACTAGGTCAAGTTCAACAGCTATGAATAGTAGTCAATTGAGATTTAAGTTCATTTATATTTGATTAAGATACATAAAGCATTAACCTCAAGTAATCCTGAACAAAAACTAGATTTATAATTTAATTGAATAGAGTTTATACAATCACATGGTTTAAACAACTTGATATAGAAATTCATTTAAGACCTAATCATTGGAACATAGCTAATCATGGCAAAAGCACAATTAACTAAATTAAAAGAAGGTAACATAACATAAAATAGAACGATCTATGAGTTGGTAGACGTTGATGTTGATTTTTTATTTCTTTTCAAAATTGTAGGAAATGCATAGAATGCCTTTTAATATGCTATTTTCTAAAGAAAAAAAATTGTGATTTTGTAAACAATTATAGTGATTTTTTTTTTTTTTAAGAAAATAGAGATTTTTCTAGAAGTAAAAAAAGATTTTGTTTCTTAAAAAAGTTGTAACAAACGGTCTCATAGGGTCAGTTTTTTGCGGATTAAATACATGTGATTTTGTTTTTTTAGTGATTTTATAGAAAAATCAAAATCTATTTTGTTGTTTATTGTAATTGTAATAAAAAAAATAGCCCCCTTAAAAAATAATTTTTTTCCTTAATATAACTATATAAAAAGATTTTTTGTTAAAAAATTACCTCAATTTTTTGATCTGTTGATTTTAGGCATGGCAATGGGGCGGGGTGGGGACGGGTTTTACCTTCCCTGTCCCCATATCCGATTCTCATATACTTACCCGTTACCCTACCCATATCCAACGGGGATGAGAAATTGAATCTCATCCCCGTCCCCGACCCATCCCCGTCTCCGCATTGAATAATTTTTTTTTAAATAAAAATAGAAGTTTGTTTGCATCCCAAGAGCAACGTTGTAATACATTATCAAACAATACGCTTACTTTAACATTTGTTAGACGAAATGATTTAGTTGATCCTTTAAATATCAATGGTAGTTTTATTAACATGACAATTATCAAACAAAATAACATGACATATCAACATAAAGTATTTTTTTACATTTGGGACGGGTTTGGGTATGGGTTCAGGGTGGGTACCAATATACCTGTTACCCGTCCCATACCCGTGTTTTGAAATCGGGGAAAACCCATACCCATATCCAAACCCAGTCAAAACGGGGAAAACACGTCAAATTGGGTTTGGTTCGGGCGGGTAACCAAGGGTGTGAGTTTTGTTGCCATGCCTAGTTGATTTCACTCCTCTCTTGGTGGAAATTTTTTAGTTGCAAAAAGACATAAGACACAAAGGGATATAATTTAGACTCTAAATATTTAGAAGTTGAAACAGGGCGAGGATAAAACAAAATATATAATTTTGATGATGTATCAAATAATTAAAATGAGTTAACATTGAATGTTGGTAGTCAATAATTTTCATAAGTATTCCTTCAAAAAAAAAAGTTTCTTAAGCATTTTCTTTCAAAAAAAGTTTTATAAGTATTTTGTAAAAAAAAGATCAACTTTTTTTTTTCCTTCAAACAAAGTTGATTTTATTTTATTGGTAAAATGAATATTGATTTGAAAGAGCCCTAAGCCCATTATTATCACACTACTTTATTGGTAAAAACGAATTTTGTTCTTCATCTTCACGGTACTAATAATCCAACATAATAAATAGAATTTGTTACCCTTTCTTACTAAACCTAACTTGCTCCAAAAAAAAAAAAGTTCTAAACCCTAAACAAATCGTGTATTCAATATGAAAACAAGAAACACTCTCAATTCTGAACAACCACAACAATTATCGCTCTCTCAATCAAAATCAGCTGCAGCGATTGCAACAACAGATCTATATTTACCTGATGAGTGTTGGGAATGTGTCGTCAGATTCCTCGACAACGACGACGACCACAACAACAGCTCCTTAAAGTCTTTCTCCGCTGTCTCAAAGCAGTTCCTCTCCATCACCAACCGTCTTCGATTCTCAATAACTATCCGTGACCCAACCCGGATTTGCCCTAATGGACTCTTCCAAAGATTCCCTAACATCATCTCCCTCCGCCTCACTCACTACTATGGTGGTGACATATTTTGTTGGCTTTGTTCCATCGCCTCTTCCGTTAGAATAAAAAACACGCAAACAAATAATAGTGCAGACAATTCTAATTCCTTTGTTGCAAGTCCTCAGTTAATGTCTCTCCATTTGATTTCGAGTACATGGTTACAAGATGAAAGCATCAAAAGGATTGCTTCCGTTTTCGCCAATTTGCAATTGCTTGATTTGAGTTTTTGCTATAACATATCTGAAGAAGGTATTTTCCAAGTCTTAAGGACATGTTCGGATATTAAGCATTTGAACTTAACCGGCTGTTTAGGAAGGAAGCTGTGTCGAATGAACTTTGAAGTTCCCAAACTAGAAGTGTTGAACTTGTCATATACAAATGTTGATGATGAAACACTCTTCGTAATCTCAAAGTGTTGCCGTGGGCTTTTGCAACTCTTACTGGAGTGGTGTATTGTTGTCACAGAGTTGGAGTGAAGCATGTGGTAGAAAAATGCACACAACTAAGAGATCGATTTGAAATATTGTCTAGATCAAGTGCATTGTGATGTTCTTGCCTCATTGATATTTTCAAGGCCATCATTGAGAAAGTTTACAACTCCAGATCGTTATCGTTTCAGCAACAAGGAGATGGAACTCATATCACGTC
This sequence comes from Medicago sativa, assembly GCF_051527215.1. Classification (NCBI taxonomy): domain Eukaryota; kingdom Viridiplantae; phylum Streptophyta; class Magnoliopsida; order Fabales; family Fabaceae; genus Medicago; species Medicago sativa. The sequence goes on along the minus strand of NC_140752.1, from coordinate 31,291,356 downwards.
AAGGATGCATTGTTTGCTAGTATTCTAAAAGTGCTTTCTAAAAATATCTTTAATGTAAGATATTTTTTTTCAAATTTACTTCTATGCATGATAATTCCCTAAGTAAAGCAAGTGTTATATTACGTGCAATTTTAAATTGTATTGTTTTTCATCACTTTGCCTCATTAGTAGCATTTATTTTGTTTTGCATACTTTTGTAGCATAGTTTTCTCTGCTCTCACTTTTGATTTTTCCATAGGTCCTAGTACCAACTTTCAAAAACTAACTTATGTTATCTTTTTTGAACAAAACTTATAATAATTAACTTATATACTTTCCGTTCCTACTTTTTCCTGGTCATAATATGTAAGTGCACGCTCAAACGGGCTTAGTACATCGGTTGCCATTATGCTCATGTGGTAGATAGAAATGATTTGTGTAACTGTAAGGGTGTTACGTTGTAGTGGTACGGGGAGTTAGGATAGAGAGATATGTGGAATTTTGGTTTGCATCATAATATAATATGTGGATTATATATTTCACTTAAGACTAAGGGTTTATTGACCTGTTTTCGTATATGCAAGATAATTTTCTGTTTTTATAAGTGGATGTCCGTTGTTAATTCTATCGGCAACATCAGGGTGTTAAAATAAATTGATGGTTTGCCAATGTAGGCATGATGGTTTGCCATGTATTGTTCGTTGTGCTGAAATTTTTATGGAAAATTATCATCTTTCTACTGATGCCTACATCTTTGATGTTATTGGCCAATCATGAGAAGGGTGGTGGTTTTAGTTGGCCAATCACATTCATTCGCTATGTATTCGCGGTAGTTTTATTCGCTGTATATAGCATTCAATCACATGTTGTTTATATTTTGACTTTGATGTTGTTGGGTTATTCTGCTTGTGATGGCTTGATTGTTATGGTCTCTCATTTTATCTATTATGTTCGTTATTCATCGCCTGTCTGTAGTGATGTTTAAAATGCTTCTGATTTATGTTGCTGCTGATTCTGATTATTGGTGTTTCTCATTTTACTATTTTTGTCTGCACTTATTTCGTGCTAGTGCTGACGATTGGTCCAGCATTGTTGATACTGTAATTGTATGTTATTAGATGTTTTTCATAATTTGTATTATGAACTAAATCAAATTTTTTGACTCCTTTGACAGGAATTTAAAATCCAATGGAATGGAAGACATTTGAAGATGTAAATGCAAATTGTGATTCCTGTTGAATTATGGGAATATTGTTGATGTGAATGTCAAAGAATTTAGAAGGCCGTTAAAATCAGCATTTATTGGATTTAACTTTGTTTCTCACGTTGTTTGATGATTCATGCTACTTTCTCACGTTAAAATCAGCATTTCGAAGGCTCGAGAAATCTCTAATCTCTAGTACACATTATATGAAAGTTATAGCATTTCTAGATCTTAGGCATAGGCATTCCTATTCTAAACATGCGCATTGTTTCTCGTAAGTAATATCTCAACCCCCATTTTCAGATTTTGTTTGCATGCATATTAATAACAAAAGAAAAAAAACCATCCCACGTTGGCTGATAAAAAGAAACCACTACACAAGGTTTGGCTATATAAAAGATAGTTCTTTCACTTAACAAAGAAAATGGTTTTTGTATTGAACCATAGCAGACCCGTTGACTTCTGGTTTCGTCTGGTTTTACTTGTTTTTTGGCTGATTTTCTGCCGTAGTGTTTATTGGTACTATCTGAACTGGATGTAGATCCAGTTCCTGATTCACCCAGTCGAATCGGCAGATCTGATCAGGAGTTGATTATATTATGGAGTAGTAATGACTTGGTGAAAATTTTTGTACGTCCTTTAGTCTAAAATGTCAATATGATTGAAGAGCGGTGAAACATAGATCTCTTTAAACAAAGTAGGTGGCGCTTTTAAGGGGGATCAAATTTTGCAACCTTTAGAACCTGAAACAAAACTATAAGAGCAACAATCATTAACAAATTAGCAATACCCTTGACAATATCTACAAGTAATTATAAAACTCATCAATTGCAATCTAATAAACAGCTTCCAAAGAAAGAAGACAATCAAACTGAAACTGAGTTTTACAACATTGTCAACACAATAAGATCACAAACTGAAAGACACTTTGCACATGATTAATCATCAACTGAATTCAACAGTATTAGAGAACATCAGATAAAACTTTACATTCTCAAAATTACGGTTACCGACAACCATTGAAGAGAAAGATTGCTCGATTCAAATGAGTGTTTTATATTTTTGTGAGAGTGATCATTGAGAAGGAGTCGGTCCCATTTACATATACTAGTTGTGACCTCAAAAAAGGTGGAACTGCCTCCACATGTGAGCTACTAGCTCATCCTATTTCCTTGCCAACCACATGCCTAAAAGAGGGGATGCAGGTGCCGTTTTTCCAGATAGTTGGAGCAAGGATTCGATGGGTCAATGTGTCCATTGACCCTATCCGAGATATTTCATGCCTTTACCCTGACTTTGCCTATGTGGCCAATATATATATATATATATATATATATATATATATATATATATATATATAGACACCTTTTATGAAGGTGTCTTTTATCAAGTTACTCTATGAGCATTTGTTAAAAGACACCAACTACTTTTTATGAATGTGTCTTTTATCAAAGTTATAACTAAAAAGTGAAAATCACACCTTGAGGTGTGACTTGATAAAAGACACCACCAAAGGGTGGCTTGTAACATAACCCATATATATATATATATATATATATATATATATATATATATATATATACACATACACACAGATATATATATATATACACACACACACACACACACACACATACATACATACATACATACATACAAGAGACATGCTTCAAGTCAATACAAAGAAAGTATGGTGGTATACCACTCTAAGTTATCAGTGAGTGTGTATATATATATAATCCGCTATTAACATCACATAAGGGTGAATGGCTGTGTAGCATTGGCCACCCCAATTTTTGTTTTTCTTATATTGAATGAATAAGTGAATTAATATAGGTAGCTACCCCCAATAATTTGTAAAAAAATTAGCACAAATGAATAGACAATGATTTTGCAGTCTAAGAACATCAAATAAATCGGGTTAGTGACATACCATCTTAGATTATCTGGAACTTGACTCTAAGCGTTTTTGTTGACTGGTAGGTTCGGAGGGTTGATGTTGAAATGAGTTTGGAAACGATTCTGCATCGCATTCGAATAAGAAGTGAGCTGATCCACAACAGATGAATATTCATCCACATCCGATTGAAGATCAGTATTCTTTTCAGAAATTTTGGCTATCATATCCAGCAAGGTCTGCTTCAAATTATCAACCCTTTCAATGTCAACCATGACATTAGCATTATGACTTATTAAATTACGGACCATAGTTAACCATTCAGCGTAAAACCCATAAGCCTCGAGATCAGTAATCTTCTCAAGTACCTCTTCCTTCTTAGGAGAAACCAATAAATCCAAATATGTTGTTTCTTTCAGAGTTACTATGAACTTACTTAAAATGGAATAGCAGACGGATCTGTATTCACGGGAAAAATTTATGTTAGGAAGTGTTCTATCTAGAAAAAGTCCAGATCCGAATATACGGACGGTTCTGGCAACTTCAGGACCAGGATATGCTTTGAGGACCACACTTGCATAACCTAACTCCGCTTGATCAGCTTCAACAATTGCAGCATTGGCAACTCCGATGGCGGTATTGGCCGCAACGTAAGCCTTACTGGCCGCATCTTTGGCATCTTTTTCCTTCTCAAGGGCGAGATTAGCAGCTTTGTTGGCCTGTTCAATGGCAAGCTTCCCGGTTTTCACACCATCCCCTTTCAATTTCAAGTGATCTTGTGAAGTGTTTTCCTCATTCGTAGCTATTTTCATTGCTTCACGGTAGTCGTCGAAGGCCTTGATCGCTGCTTTTGAAGCCTCAACGGCAACATCATGAGCGGCCATGGCAGTAACGATGGATGTAATTTGAACTTCCGTAAGATGAGGCAAATTAGCAGCCGTTATCTGAGCTTGCGTAAAATTGGATGTAGTAAACGAAGCCATTGCTAGAATTGCTTTCCAGACGGGAGATTCCGCCTCCGCCGCCATCGTGTCAGATTCATTTAGGGTTTCTTTCAGGGGCGATTGGTTTTAGGGTTTCGGTAACACTTCCCCGTTTATGATCGTCAATTCCTCTTTATATATATTTTTTACCCACAATTTTTTATATATCATTATAAATTTAGAATTTTAATAGATTGTTGTAATAATTTATTTCTTTTTGGGTTAACATTTTTTAAATAGTCATCATTAGTATTTATTTATTTTTTTTAACAAAATCATTAGTATTTATTTTGTTCCTAAGAAAATATCAGTATTTATTTTCGAAAACAATTAAGTTTATTTTGTAGTTTAGACCTTTATGAAATAGTGTTTTTTATTGTAATTGTAATTCTTTTTTTTTTAAATCTGTTTTAATACACTAAAAAGAATTTAAGTAAACAATTTTTTTTTATCTTTTATCTTTATTTTCGAGTTCATGTTGGTCCCTAATTTAATAAAATATGAAAATTCGTATTTTAATTTGTTTAATTGACACCACATTAGTCATTTTTGTTCATAAAAAACTAACGATGTTAATCGCAATATATGTATCTTGTAAGTCAGCATCACCTTCTTCCTTTACAAATTTCCTTATAAATCAAAATTAGGGTTCATTTAAACCAGTGACATAATATTCTCAACCTTTTAATTCAAAACATAAATATCATTGAGAATTTTCTTTTATCGAAAAATAATTCAATTGAAAACTTCTTTGCATTCAATTGAAGGGGTTCACTTTGATGGTTTCTTCTTCTTCTTTCATTTTCATTTTTTTTAGTCTTTTGTTAAATTCATTGAGATTAGTGTTTTGAATTTATGATTTTTCAGGATTTTAATTCATCATTCTCTTTAAATTTCAGAACAAAGGGGTGAAAGACGATAACACTAAAAAGCAATGAAGTTCAACCCTTTGGGTTTCAAGCAGTCGTCACAAGAGCCTCAAGGCACAATTCACCACCTAATCAAGCGTATGTGGTGTGTTGATGAGCGCAACTCTCGCCGACAACCTCCGTTAAAAGTACAACATGCGTTTTCTCCCCGTTTGTAAAGACAATGAAGTTCAGGTTATGAGAGGAACATTCAAGGGATGTGAAGGGAAGGTTGTGCAAGTTTATCGTAGGAAATGTGTGATTCATTTCGAGAGGATAACTAGTGATTTGATTTTGTTCATGTTCATGTTAACACTTGATTTTGTTGGTGGTTTGAATGTTGTGGTTTCTATATGGATTATTTTTGGAATTTTGAGAAGTTTATGTTTTAGGATTTCTGGGTTTAGATATAAACTAATTTTGAGTGGTTTAGATATGAATTATTTTTTATTCATTGACTTTTTGAGTCAATGGGTGATCAGTGTTTTAAGTTGACGATGAAGCACTTTATGCAATCGCAAAAAGTTGTCGTGGGCTTTTGCAGTTATTTACTGGTATGTTCTTACGACGTCATATAGAAGAGAGTGAAGCAACAAGCAAGTTGTATAAAACTGCACATGAGAGTGATCAATTTGATTTTAGTACTGATATATACTTTATACTTCAACTAAATGCCTATTCTATTTCAAAGTCCGCCTCCTTCTATTTCTCAAATTTTATAGACGACTCCAATGAGGGTTCTTTTTGGAAGCTGTTCATGACCTATGGACATGTCACAGACGGTGCCGAGTATCCAATGCTGCATTTGGAGCATACAGATAACGAGCAGCACCATGCTGCAGCTCACTTGTTCGATCCTCATCTCAATATTTTCATCTCAATATTTTCCATCCACAAAGGATTAGAGGCTCAACTTGTTGCCCGCGCTTGCATTCCAACTCTATAAATTACATTTTGATGTAAAAAAATCAATTATAAAAAACAAAAATTAGCAACTGCACCCTATTTTATTTAGTAACGTTAATCTCCGAGAATCCAATACGTGCTCCATAGTGAATCTCCGAGAATCCAATTCGTGCTCCAACATTGAAGAAGATGGTGAAACAACTCCAAATCAACAGGAAAAGTTAATAAACAACTTAGAATCAAATCAAAAGTATCAAAAATCTGGAAGTACTTGGCATATCATACACTCACGTGTCCGTCTTTCCGCTTTTTTTACTGCGTTAACCGTGTTTTTTCAATGAAATTTTGATTTAGATTAAAACTAAAAATATAAATGTCTGTTTCTTTCAAGTTATAACAAATCAAACTAATCATGATTATTTATTTCAATGACAACAATAATATAACAAAAAAAAATCTAAATTCTTTTTTTTAATGACACCAACAACGATCTTTGTTATAGAAAAAAGTTGATTAAGGGTATAATTGAGATAATGAAAAAATAAGTATAAATATGCTCATATAATTTTTTACACTTTTTAAATGATAAAGGAAAAAAAATCAGACATATATATATATTCATATCGTGTTCGTTAATTTTTTTTAATATTTAAATTTAAATTTATCTATTTGTTACATGTGTTATTTGTATTCAAAATCGAGTGTATTTTTGGAAAGAAAAAGCCAGCCCATGTAACGCCCGTCTTAATTATTTGATTATTTAGAAATATATTTATATATATTTATATGATTTATGATTTAAGTGATTTTCATGATTGATATGTGTGAATTTTATGATTCATGAAGTTGAGTAGTTTATATGATTTATAAATAAATTATGTGGGGTATATGTTGTTGTGAAGTTGTTATGTTGGTATGACTTATTTTATTATTAAAATAAAATAAGATATGAGAAATAAAATAAAAATATTAAAAATGGGGCTGTGTTGTGAGATGAGTAAAATTTAGTAGTGAGAAGAGTAATATGAAGAGATAAATAGACAGACATAAGTTAGAAATACGTTTTTGGAGAAAAAGGGAGAAAAAGTCAGAAGAGGAGAACAAGAGAGAGAGGGCTGCGATTTCTGCAATTACCAGGTATAAGGGTGAGACTAACTTTCAATATTATTAAGGGTATAATTCTTTAGAATGAATTTAGCATGATTAGGTTGAGTTTTGGTGAGAATTGGGAATTAGGTTTAAGACCGATTTTGATGATTGAACCATGAAAAGATGTTAGATCGATGCAAAATTAGTGTATAGACCTTAGATATTGCCTAGGATGATGATTAGATGCTATTTGGATGAAAGAATCATGAAAATAGGTGAAAAGTTGTAATTTTTAGGTTTCTGGCCGTACTGACATTCATCGCTCGCAACTGCGAGCAAGAACACTCGCAACTGCGAGCTAAGAACCAGAGCTCGCCCTCTTAGGTTTAGATGAAACTTTCATTTTCATGCTCTTGGGTTTAGATGAAACTTAGATTTCAACATGCGAGATTAATTAAAACTTTCACCCTCTTAGGTTTTTTCAAGAAAATGTTTAGATTGAAACTTTGATTTGTTGATGATCTCCCAATATTAGGGTGGAACGAATTCTTGAGTCAAGGTTGCCACACAATAATAGATTTTCAAGAAAATGTTTAGATTGAAACTTCCGATTTTGAATCCCTTTCCTTACGTCAATGGAGTCGTAATTTTCATGCACTAAACTTCTTGAGTTCACACACTAAACTCATTAGTATCAATAGATGCTCTATCTATTAAGCTTGCAACACTATACTTAATAAACTCGTTCTTAATCAACATATCTTACTATAATTTAGTTTACATTACAATGTTGAGCCTTCTGAATTGGGAAGTTGAAGGCATGTATGTACTACAGGTCGCGTTGGAATAAACGGTGAATGGTATCAAGTACAATATGAGGGACTCCACATAATCTGTACTCAGTGTGGTTGTTATGGCCATCTCCGTAAAGACTGTGCTCCTTCAAAACAGCAGCCAAACATGTCGAAGGAAGGTGAGGCTCCTGGCACAGGGACGATCAACAAAACCGGTGAACCGGCCACCACAATCACTTAACCGGCCAATATTGCCAGTGAACCGGTCAACAAAACCAGTGAACCGGTTATCAATGAGAAAGTGACGTTACAAGATGGGAGCGTGATTGATGGCATGATTAATGCTGAGCAACGGTTAGCTTTGGAGGTCAATGATACTCCTAATATTTTGCATGGTGATTGGATTAAAGTGGAAAGAAAAAAAAGAAATAATAAATCCAATAACCGTGGAGTTAATGGGCTATTTAAGGGGGCACAATTACAGCAACATGCCAAATTTGGTTTTGCCTCATCTAGGTAAGTACTGATATCCATATGTGCCTCTACAGGTCTCAGCAAATTTTCTTCAAACAAACAAAATACAGACGATCTGTTATTGATTTTAGTACTGATATATACTTTATACTTCAACTAAATGCCTATTCTATTTCAAAGTCCGCCTCCTTCTATTTCTCAAATTTTATAGACGACTCCAATGAGGGTTCTTTTTGGAAGCTGTTCATGACCTATGGACATGTCACAGACGGTGCCGAGTATCCAATGCTGCACTTGGAGCATACAGATAATGAGCAGCACCATGCTGCAGCTCACTTGTTCGATCCTCATCTCAATATTTGTTGTATTTTTGAGTTGATATTATATTTCAAAAGTTATTAAAAGTTGTTCATTATTTGTTGTTGATTTAACCATGTGATATTTACTTAGTCAAAGTCTTATTTGTCAAATTTATTTTATATTTATTTTTGTAACGGTTGATACTTGACAGTTTGGTCAAAGGCTTAAATCACATTCCCTATTATTATGCCTATTTTTTCCTAAATATAAGGAACATCACAACTATCAGTGATGTATCCTTCATTTTTCTTTACACGTACTTACTACAATAAGTAGTCATTGCCATCACAGAAAACATCTGCTCACAGTATACACATACATACGCTTTCACTTTATATTTCTCTATGCACAAATTATTTTCCCTCATCCAAAATATTGTTTCTGGGTTACATCTCCTGATATCTTTGAGATAAACTTGAGCTGTTCTGTAACCTCCGGTTATGATTCATAACGGGGAAGAACTGTTGTATCCTGGGAGGATATGCGCTTATGAGGCGGATAAAATCCTCAAGGACAGTGACTATGTCACGCCTCAGGTTAGATAATGGTTTATTGTTTTGCAGGCTACAGATGTTGACAGAAGATGTTGATAGAGTTGTATATCGGTGTCTAATTATACAAAATTTCAATGACAGCTAAGTTTATTTATCTCCTTTTGATTATATTTGATTCATGTGTATATATTTACTTTTGATTATTATTTAGATATAATTATTATGACTAATTTTTACAACAATATTTTCCATCCACAAAGGATTAGAGGCTCAACTTGTTGCCCACGCTTGCTTTCCAACTCTATAAATTACATTTTGATGTAAAAAAAATCAATTATAAAAAACAAAAATTAGCAACTGTACCCTATTTTATTTAGTAACATTAATCTCCGAGAATCCAATACGTGCTTCATAGTGAATCTCCGATAATCCAATTCGTGCTCCAACATTGAAGAAGATGGTGAAACAACTCCAAATCAACAAGAAAAGTTAATAAACAACTTAGAATCAAATCAAAAGTATCAAAAACCTGGAAGTACTTGGCATATCATACACTCACGTGTCCGTCTTTCCGTTTTTTTTACTGCGTTAACCGTGTTTTTTCAATGAAATTTTGATTTAGATTAAAACTAAAAATATAAATGTCTGTTTCTTTCAAGTTATAACAAATCAAACTAATCATGATTATTTATTTCAATGACAACAATAATATAACAAAAAAAAATCTAAATTCTTTTTTTTAATGACACCAACAACGATCTTTGTTATAGAAAAAAGTTGATTAAGGGTATAATTGAGATAATGAAAAAATAAGTATAAATATGCTCATATAATTTTTTACACTTTTTAAATGATAAAGGAAAAAAAATCAGACATATATATATATTCATATCGTGTTCGTTAATTTTTTTTAATATTTAAATTTAAATTTATCTATTTGTTACATGTGTTATTTGTATTCAAAATCGAGTGTATTTTTGGAAAGAAAAAGCCAGCCCATGTAACGCCCGTCTTAATTATTTGATTATTTAGAAATATATTTATATATATTTATATGATTTATGATTTAAGTGATTTTCATGATTGATATGTGTGAATTTTATGATTCATGAAGTTGAGTAGTTTATATGATTTATAAATAAATTATGTGGGGTATATGTTGTTGTGAAGTTGTTATGTTGGTATGACTTATTTTATTATTAAAATAAAATAAGATATGAGAAATAAAATAAAAATATTAAAAATGGGGCTGTGTTGTGAGATGAGTAAAATTTAGTAGTGAGAAGAGTAATATGAAGAGATAAATAGACAGACATAAGTTAGAAATACGTTTTTGGAGAAAAAGGGAGAAAAAGTCAGAAGAGGAGAACAAGAGAGAGAGGGCTGCGATTTCTGCAATTACCAGGTATAAGGGTGAGACTAACTTTCAATATTATTAAGGGTATAATTCTTTAGAATGAATTTAGCATGATTAGGTTGAGTTTTGGTGAGAATTGGGAATTAGGTTTAAGACCGATTTTGATGATTGAACCATGAAAAGATGTTAGATCGATGCAAAATTAGTGTATAGACCTTAGATATTGCCTAGGATGATGATTAGATGCTATTTGGATGAAAGAATCATGAAAATAGGTGAAAAGTTGTAATTTTTAGGTTTCTGGCCGTACTGACATTCATCGCTCGCAACTGCGAGCAAGAACACTCGCAACTGCGAGCTAAGAACCAGAGCTCGCCCTCTTAGGTTTAGATGAAACTTTCATTTTCATGCTCTTGGGTTTAGATGAAACTTAGATTTCAACATGCGAGATTAATTAAAACTTTCACCCTCTTAGGTTTTTTCAAGAAAATGTTTAGATTGAAACTTTGATTTGTTGATGATCTCCCAATATTAGGGTGGAACGAATTCTTGAGTCAAGGTTGCCACACAATAATAGATTTTCAAGAAAATGTTTAGATTGAAACTTCCGATTTTGAATCCCTTTCCTTACGTCAATGGAGTCGTAATTTTCATGCACTAAACTTCTTGAGTTCACACACTAAACTCATTAGTATCAATAGATGCTCTATCTATTAAGCTTGCAACACTATACTTAATAAACTCGTTCTTAATCAACATATCTTACTATAATTTAGTTTACATTACAATGTTGAGCCTTCTGAATTGGGAAGTTGAAGGCATGTATGTACTACAGGTCGCGTTGGAATAAACGGTGAATGGTATCAAGTACAATATGAGGGACTCCACATAATCTGTACTCAGTGTGGTTGTTATGGCCATCTCCGTAAAGACTGTGCTCCTTCAAAACAGCAGCCAAACATGTCGAAGGAAGGTGAGGCTCCTGGCACAGGGACGATCAACAAAACCGGTGAACCGGCCACCACAATCACTTAACCGGCCAATATTGCCAGTGAACCGGTCAACAAAACCAGTGAACCGGTTATCAATGAGAAAGTGACGTTACAAGATGGGAGCGTGATTGATGGCATGATTAATGCTGAGCAACGGTTAGCTTTGGAGGTCAATGATACTCCTAATATTTTGCATGGTGATTGGATTAAAGTGGAAAGAAAAAAAAGAAATAATAAATCCAATAACCGTGGAGTTAATGGGCTATTTAAGGGGGCACAATTACAGCAACATGCCAAATTTGGTTTTGCCTCATCTAGGTAAGTACTGATATCCATATGTGCCTCTACAGGTCTCAGCAAATTTTCTTCAAACAAACAAAATACAGACGATCTGTTATTGATTTTAGTACTGATATATACTTTATACTTCAACTAAATGCCTATTCTATTTCAAAGTCCGCCTCCTTCTATTTCTCAAATTTTATAGACGACTCCAATGAGGGTTCTTTTTGGAAGCTGTTCATGACCTATGGACATGTCACAGACGGTGCCGAGTATCCAATGCTGCACTTGGAGCATACAGATAATGAGCAGCACCATGCTGCAGCTCACTTGTTCGATCCTCATCTCAATATTTGTTGTATTTTTGAGTTGATATTATATTTCAAAAGTTATTAAAAGTTGTTCATTATTTGTTGTTGATTTAACCATGTGATATTTACTTAGTCAAAGTCTTATTTGTCAAATTTATTTTATATTTATTTTTGTAACGGTTGATACTTGACAGTTTGGTCAAAGGCTTAAATCACATTCCCTATTATTATGCCTATTTTTTCCTAAATATAAGGAACATCACAACTATCAGTGATGTATCCTTCATTTTTCTTTACACGTACTTACTACAATAAGTAGTCATTGCCATCACAGAAAACATCTGCTCACAGTATACACATACATACGCTTTCACTTTATATTTCTCTATGCACAAATTATTTTCCCTCATCCAAAATATTGTTTCTGGGTTACATCTCCTGATATCTTTGAGATAAACTTGAGCTGTTCTGTAACCTCCGGTTATGATTCATAACGGGGAAGAACTGTTGTATCCTGGGAGGATATGCGCTTATGAGGCGGATAAAATCCTCAAGGACAGTGACTATGTCACGCCTCAGGTTAGATAATGGTTTATTGTTTTGCAGGCTACAGATGTTGACAGAAGATGTTGATAGAGTTGTATATCGGTGTCTAATTATACAAAATTTCAATGACAGCTAAGTTTATTTATCTCCTTTTGATTATATTTGATTCATGTGTATATATTTACTTTTGATTATTATTTAGATATAATTATTATGACTAATTTTTACAACAATATTTTCCATCCACAAAGGATTAGAGGCTCAACTTGTTGCCCACGCTTGCTTTCCAACTCTATAAATTACATTTTGATGTAAAAAAAATCAATTATAAAAAACAAAAATTAGCAACTGTACCCTATTTTATTTAGTAACATTAATCTCCGAGAATCCAATACGTGCTTCATAGTGAATCTCCGATAATCCAATTCGTGCTCCAACATTGAAGAAGATGGTGAAACAACTCCAAATCAACAAGAAAAGTTAATAAACAACTTAGAATCAAATCAAAAGTATCAAAAACCTGGAAGTACTTGGCATATCATACACTCACGTGTCCGTCTTTCCGTTTTTTTTACTGCGTTAACCGTGTTTTTTCAATGAAATTTTGATTTAGATTAAAACTAAAAATATAAATGTTTGTTTCTTTCAAGTTATAACAAATCAAACTAATCATGATTAATTATTTCTATGACAACAATAATATAACAAAAAAATAATTTAAATTCTTTTTTTTTTTAATGACACCAACAACGATCTTTATTATAGAAAAAAGTCGATTAAGGGTATAATTGAGATAATGAAAAAATAAGTATAAATATGCTCATATAATTTTTTACACTTTTTAAATGATAAAGGGAAAAAAATCAGACATATATATATATATATATATATATATATATATATATATATATATATATATATTCATATCATGTTTGTTAATTTTTTTTAATATTTAAATTTAAATTTATCTATTTGTTACATGTGTTATTTGTATTCAAAATCGAGTGTATTTTTGGAAAGAAAAAGCCAGCCAAAAGAGCTGAAAGGGGGTGTTTTCTTTATTATATATAGTATATATTATTATTATTATTATTATTATTATTATTATTATTATTATTATTATTATTATTCATGTTTCGAATATAATCCATGATTTTCATTCCGTATTCTTAACTTTTTAATATATTTTATATTCTACTATCGAAAAGACGTTCCACTCTTTTTATTGCGTTAACGTTTGAAAATTATGATCGGTGTTTATTTTTATGAAATTTTGATTTTGATTAAAACTAATAATATAAATGTTTGTTGCTTTCAAGTTATAATAAACCAAACTTACCATGATTAGCTATTTCAATGACACCAACAATATAAGAAAAAAATATAATATGAATTCTTATTCTTTAATGACACCAACAATTTTCTTTATTGAAAAAGTTGTTTAATTAGTTCAATTTTTTTTAAGGGTATAGTTGGGATAATGAAAAAGTAAGTATAAATATACCCATCTAGTTTGTTACACTTTTTAAATGATAAAGAGAAGAAAAAAAACAAACATATATATATATATATATATATATATATATATATATATTCATGTCGTGTTGTTACATTTTTTTAAAATTTAAATTTATTCTTATCTATTTGTTACATGTGTTATTTGTATTGAAAATTGAGGATATTTTTTGAAAGAGAAAAAGATAGCCCAAAAGAGATGAAAGATGTTGTTTTCTTTATATATAGTATAGATATTAAATCTATTATTTTACCGTGTATGTGTAATATTATTACTAATAAAAAATGTTTACATGTTGATTTTTGGATATCTAAAAACTAATTCAAATTAAACCGCACTTTGCTCTCCTTGATTTGTAACCCTTGTTTTTGGAATAGACTTCAGCTTAAATAGGCACAGAATATCGCCTAAATCGTGTCACGTTTTAAGTGAATTGTGACACGTTTTTACCTTGTAGAGCAAGAAACTGAATTAGAGTTTCACCAAATCGTGTCACGTTTTACCAATCGTGACACGTTTCTTGAATGTCGAATCATGTTTCTGGTGCTTCCCAAATCGTGTCACGTTTTTACCAAATCGTGACACGTTTTCCTTTTTTGCACTATTCTTCAGTTTTTTTGCTCTTTTTGCTGCATAAGTCTTCTTGTGAACTCCATTTTGTGATCAAAATACATAAAAAATTACGTAATGACAAGATGTCATCACTTATACACTTGTGTGTTGTTTTAATATTTCGTATTACCCATTTTGGGCCGACTTACACTCATTTTTTATGTAATTATCCCCCTTTTATAATAATATATATGAGCAATTGATAATCGATTAGAGTAGGACACTATTCTTTTTTAGGTCATTTTTCTCTTGGCTTATAAAAAAATGATTTTTGTTTGGTACAAATTTTGTAATTTATTAATTACACCATTTATTAAATTTAGAAGATAATAATACCAAAAGAACAAGTTGATTTGTAGCTATTATTACTAGAATCTAAGTTTACCAAAGCTCAAATTCAATAAGTCTAATATATGTTTATTGCAAGACTCTAAGCTCACCAAAGCACAAATTCAATAAGTCTAAAATATGTCTATATGTCTAAACTCAAAACTCTCAATCATGCCACCTTTACAAATTATCATGTCAATCCATAATATAATTAGCTATCTATGCAGATGAAGCACCTTGACCTATAGAAGTAACATCTGTCTTTAGACGAATGCATCCAAGACCTATCTCATTACATGGTATAAAGTTGTTCATTTTATCAAACAACAAACTATTGTCAAAAGATGATTTATTTTCTTATTTTTCAGATTCCCATAGATTGAGAAGCTTTTGTTGAAACTCATCCATTGGTGTCAGCGTCTCCATTAGCGTCGGATCCAAACTCGGTGGTGGCCTCTCTACAAGTGAACACTTCTTTTGAGAGATTTTGATGTTCCATTTATTTGTATTACCATAATGAAGGACCTGAGGGAATGAAAGATGTTAATGCAACTTTAGTTGGGTTTTGTTGAATCTAATTTGGTTTCTCATACAGTTTGTAGTTTCTTTTGGCTATTTTATTATTCTTTTAAGCTTTTTTACGTTGAGTGCATTTCATTTTGTGTACTTTTAACTCCTAGCACTCTGGGTTTAATGTGTGTGTTATGAACTAGTATTTGAATCCGGGAACGGAAATATTGATAGAAATATGATCAAGTCTCTCAAATGATTTGTTTTTTGTTATTTGGTAAATTGCATCTACTCTCTATAACTATTCTTTTAGTGTTGTAACAAATTAGAAAAATAACTATGATCAATCTCTAGACTCAGAGTTCTCTTTTAATGTTACTACCCCTAATCTTTTAGGTGTGTCCATAACCATCAAACATTTTACTTGAAATTTAATTTATAAGTCACAACCTAACATCCCAAAATCTTTGAAGCAATCAGATAGATTGAACATAACTACTAGGTCAAGTTCAACAGCTATGAATAGTAGTCAATTGAGATTTAAGTTCATTTATATTTGATTAAGATACATAAAGCATTAACCTCAAGTAATCCTGAACAAAAACTAGATTTATAATTTAATTGAATAGAGTTTATACAATCACATGGTTTAAACAACTTGATATAGAAATTCATTTAAGACCTAATCATTGGAACATAGCTAATCATGGCAAAAGCACAATTAACAAAATTAAAAGAAGGTAACATAACATATAATAGAACGATCTATGAGTTGGTAGACAGCCACCATGAGATCCTTAAGTAGATGTTAATTTTTTATTTCTTTTTAAAATTGTAGGAAATGCATAGAATGCCTTTTAATATGCTATTTTTTAAAGAAAAAAATTGTAATTTTTTAAACAATTATAGTGATTTTTTTTAAGAAAATAGAGATTTTTCTAGAAGTAAAAAAAGATTTTGTTTCTTAAAAAAGTTATAACAAACGGTCTCATAGGGTCCGCTTTTTGCGGATTAATATACATGTGATTTTGTTTTTTTTTTTATTTTATAAAAAAAATCAAAATCTATTTTGCTGTTTATTGTAATTGTAATAAAAAATAACCCCATTAAAAAATAATTTATTTTTCTTAATATAACTATATAAAAGAGATTTTTTTAAAAAAAAAATTACCTCAATTTTTTGACTTGTTGATTTCACTCCCCTCTTGGTGGAAATTTTTTAGTTGCAAAAAGACACAAGACACAAAGGGATATAATATGGACTCTAGATATTTAGAAGTTGAAACAGGGGGAGGATAAAACAAAATATATAATTTTGATGATGTATCAAATAATTAAAATGAGTTTTTTTTTAAAGGAAAAAAACAAATTAAAATGAGTTAACATTGAATGTTGGTAGTCAATAATTTTCATAAGTATCCCTTCAAAAAAAAAAAAGTTTCTTAAGTATTTTCTTTCAAAAAAAGTTTTATAAGTATTTTGTAAAAAAAAATATCAACTTTTTTTTTTCCTTCAAACAAAGTTGATTTTTTTTATTGGTAAAATGAATATTGATTTGAAAGAGCCCTAAGCCCATTATTATCACACTACTTTATTGGTAAAAACGAATTTTGTTCTTCATCTTCACGGTACTAATAATCCAACATAATAAATAGAAATTTATTATGTTGAATTATGGGAATATTGTTGATGTGAATGTCAAAGAAATTTAGAAGGCCGTTAAAATCAGCATTTATTGGATTTAACTTTGTTTCTCACGTTGTTTGATGATTCATGCTACTATTTAATTTTTTTAAGCTTTTTATGTTGGGTGCATTTTTATTTATGTACTTGAATATCTCTTAGGTTGGTTATTGACTTAATTAACTTCCTCTCATCATTTGCAAGATTATTATTATTCATTGTTCAGATCAATTTCTTGCAGCAGAGGGAAATGAATTGTTTTTAAACTCCAAGTTTCATGAGATCTTGTCACCACCATACAAAAGAGAAGTTCTTAGTATTAAACAAGATATGCATTCAGTATTAAACATAATATATCTCACTATAAGCTCGAGAAATCTCTAATCTCTAGTACACATTATATGAAATTAATAGCATCTCTAGATCTTAGGCATAGGCATTCCTATTCTAAACATGCGCATTGTTTCTCTTAAGTAATATCTCAACCTCCATTTTCAGATTTTGTTTGCATGTATAGTAATAACAAAAGAAGAAAAACCGTCCCACATTGGCTGATAAAAAGAAACCACTACACAAGGTTTGGCTATAAAAGATAGTTCTTTCACTTAACAAAGAAACTGGTTTTTGTATTGAACCATAGCAGACCCGTTGACTTCTGGTTTCGTCTGGTTTTACTTGTTTTTAGGCTGATTTTCTGCCGTAGTGTTTATTGGTACTATCTGAACTGGATGCAGATCCAGTTCCTGATTCACCCAGTTGAATCGGCAGATCTGATCAGGAGTTGATTATATTATGGAGTAGTAATGACTTGGTGAAAATTTTTGTACGCAGTGAAACATAGATCTCTTTAAACAAAGTAGGTGGCACTTTTAAGGGGGATCAAATTTTGCAACCTTTAGAACCTGAAACAAAACTATAAGAGCAACAATCATTAACAAAGTAGCAATACCCTTGACAATATCTACGAGTAATTATAAAACTCATCAATTGCAATCTAATAAACAGCTTCCAAAGAAAGAAGACAATCAAACTGAAACCGAGTTTTACAACACTGTCAACACAATAAGATCACAAACTGAAAGACACTTTGCACATGATTAATCATCAACTGAATTCAACAGTATTAGAGAACATCAGATAAAACTTTACAATCTTAAAATTACGGTTACCGACAACCATTGAAGAGAAAGATTGCTCGATTCAAATGAGTGTTTTATATTTTTGTGAGAGTGATCATTGAGAAGGAGTCGGTCCCATTTACATATACTAGTTGTGACCTCAAAAAAGGTGGAACTGCCTCCACATGTGAGCTACTAGCTCATCCTATTTCCTTGCCAACTACATGCCTAAAAGAGGGGTCAATGTGTCAATGTGGAGCAAGGATTCGATGGGTCAATGTGTCCATTGACCCCATACGAGATATTTCATGCCTTTACCCTGACTTTGCCTATGTGGCCAATACACACACACACACACACACGCACACACATACAAGAGACATGCTTCAAGTCAATACAAAGAAAGTATGGTGGTATACCACTCTAAGTTATCAGTATATATATATATATATATATATATATATATATATATATATATATATAATCCGCTATTAACATCACACAAGGGTGAATGGCTGTGTAGCATTGGCCACCCCAATTTTTGTTTTTCTTATATTGAATGAATAAGTGAATTAATATAGGTAGCTACCCCCAATAATTTGCAAAAAAATTAGCACAAATGAAAAGACAGTGATTTTGCAGTCTAAGAACATCAAATAAATCGGGTTAGTGACATACCATCTTAGAGTATCTGGAACTTGACTCTAAGCGTTATTGTTGACTATAGGTTCGGAGGGTTAATGTTGAAATGAGTTTGGAAACGATTCTGCATCGCATTCGAATAAGAAGTGAGCTGATCCACAACAGATGAATATTCATCCACATCCGATTGAAGATCAGTATTCTTTTCAGAAATTTTGGCTAGCAAGGTCTGCTTCAAATTATCAACCCTTTCGATGTCAACCATGACATTAACATTATGACTTATTAAATTACGGACCATAGTTAACCATTCAGCGTAAAACCCATAAGCCTCGAGATCAGTAATCTTCTCAAGTATCTCTTCCTTCTTAGGAGAAACCAATAAATCCAAATATGTTGTTTCTTTCAGAGTTACTATGAACTTACTTAAAATGGAATAGCAGACGGATCTGTATTCACGGGAAAAATTTCTGTTAGGAAGTGTTCTATCTAGAAAAAGTCCAGATCCGAATATACGGACGGTTCTGGCAACTTCAGGACCAGGATCTGCTTAGAGGACCACACTTGTATAACCTAACTCCGCTTGATCAGCTTCAACAATTGCAGCATTGGCAACTCCGATGGCGGTATTGGCCGCATCGTAAGCCTTACTGGCCGCATCTTTTGCATCTTTTTCCTTCTCAAGGGCGAGATTAGCAGCTTTGTTGGCCTGTTCAATGGCAAGCTTCCGGGTTTTCACACCATCCCCTTTCAATTTCAAGTGATCTTGTGAAGTGTTTTCCTCATTCGTAGCTATTTTCATTGCTTCACGGTAGTCGTCGAAGGCCTTGATCGCTGCTTTTGAAGCCTCAACGGCGACATCATGAGTGGCCATGGCAGTAACGATGGATGTAATTTGAACTTCTGTAAGATGAGGCAAATTAGCAGCCGTTATCTGAGCTTGCGTAAAATTGGATGTAGTAAACGAAGCCATTGCTAGAATTGCTTTCCAGACGGGAGATTCCGCCTCCGCCTCCGCCGCCATCGTGTCAGATTCGTTTAGGGTTTCTTTTAGGGGCGATTGGTTTTAGGGTTTTGGTAACACTTCCCCGTTTATGATCGTCAATTCCTCTTTATATATATTTTTTACCCACAATTTTTTATATATCATTATAAATTTAGAATTTTATTAGATTGTTGTAATAATTTATTTCTTTTTGGGTTAACATTTTTTAAATAGTCATCATTAGTATTTATTTATTTATTTTTTGACAAAATCATTAGTATTTATTTTGTTCCTAAGAAAATATTAGTATTTATTTTCGAAAACAATTAAGTTTATTTTGTAGTTTAGACCTTTATGAAATAGTGTTTTTTATTGTAATTGTAATTCTTTTTTTTTTAAATCTGTTTTAATACACTAAGAAGTATTTAAGTAAACAATTTTTTTTTATCTTTTATCTTTATTTTCGAGTTCATGTTGGTCCCTAATTTAATAAAATATGCAAATTCGTATTTTAATTTGTTTAATTGGCACCACATTAGTCATTTTTGTTCATAAAAAACTAACGATGTCAATCACAATATATGTATCTTATGTTGGTCCCTAATTTAATAAAATATGCAAATTCGTATTTTAATTTGTTTAATTGGCACCACATTAGTCATTTTTGTTCATAAAAAACTAACGATGTCAATCGCAATATATGTATCTTGTAAGTCAGCATCACCTTCTTCCTTTACAAATTTCATTATAAATCAAAATTAGGGTTCATTTAAACCAGTGACATAATATTCTCAACCTTTTAATTCAAAACATAAATATCATTGAGAATTTTCTTTTATCGAAAAATAATTCAATTGAAATCTTCTTTGCATTCAATTGAAGGAGTTCACTTTGATGGTTTCTTCTTCTTCTTCTTCTTCTTCTTCTTCTTTCATTTTCATTTTTTTTTTAGTCTTTTGTTAAATTCATTGAGAATAGTGTTTTGAATTTATGATTTTTCAGGATTTTAATTCATCATTCTCTTTAAATTTCAGAACAAAGGGGTGAAAGACGATAACACTAAAACGCAATGAAGTTCAACCCTTGGGTTTCAAGCAGTCGTCACAAGAGCCTCAAGGCACAATTCACCACCTAATCAAGCGTATGTGGTGTGTTGATGAGCGCAACTCTCGCTGACAACCTCCGTTAAAAGTACAACATGTGTTTTCTCCCCGTTTGTAAAGACAATGAAGTTCAGGTTATGAGAGGAACATTCAAGGGATGTGAAGGGAAGGTTGTGCAAGTTTATCGTAGGAAATGTGTGATTCATTTCGAGAGGATAACTCGTGATTTGATTTTGTTCATGTTCATGTTAACACTTGATTTTGTTGGTGGTTTGAATGTTGTGGTTTCTATATGGATTATTTTTGGAATTTTGAGAAGTTTATGTTTTAGGATTTTTGGGTTTAGATCTAAACTAATTTTGAGTGGTTTAGATATGAATTATTTTTTATTCATTGACTTTTTGAGTCAATGGGTGATCAGTGTTTTAAGTTGACGATGAAGCACTTTATGCAATCGCAAAAAGTTGTCGTGGGCTTTTGCAGTTATTTACTGTTATGTTCTTACGACGTCATATAGAAGGGAGTGAAGCAAGTTGTATAAAACTGCACATGAGAGTGATCAATTTGAGGGACTGCCATAGAGTGCATGTTAATGTTGCCTCAATGGTATTTTTAAGGCCCTCATTCAAAAAATATAATTGCTCCAGATCTTTATTATTTCTGCCACAAAAAAAGGAAACTCTTGTCACGTCAAGTACTTTGAAATGTAAGCTATATTTTTATTCTAATTAGATATAGGTTAAGCAACATAGTTCAATGATTTGAGATGAATTATCTGAGATCAGTTTGAGTGTTGATAATGATAGCAATGTCTTTCACATTATATATTTTTAGGTCTTCTCTTTTCATGCTTAGCGGTTTAGATTAAATTTAGATTTCATTTTCATGCTCTTGGGTTTAGATGAAACTTAGATTTCGACACGCGAGATTAATTAAAACTTTCACCCTCTTAGGTTTTTTCAAGAAAATGTTTAGATTGAAACTTTGATTTGTTGATGATCTCCCAATATTAAGGTGGAACGAATTCTTGTATATACCGCACATTGGAAGTAACGCAAACATCACATTTGATTGCTTTAGCTTGTATACGCAATGAAATCACCATTTGGAAATTCTTCTTTGAAACGCTTCATTTATCTGGCTGCAAAATTCTGACATCCCCGTCATCAATCTTCCCCAAAGCAAAGTTGAATTTAAATCTTTAAATTCCTTTAGCTCCTCCAAATACTTCCGATTTTGAATCCCTTCCTTACGTCAATGGAGTTGTAATTTTCATGCACTAAACTTCTTGAGTTCACACACTAAACTCATTAGTATCAATAGATGCTCTATCTATTGAGCTTGCAACACTATACTTAATAAACTCGTTCTTAATCAACATATCTTACTATAATTTAGTTGAACTTTAATTTTGTTTACATTACGATGTTGAGCCCTCTGAATTGGGAAGTTGAAGGCATGTATGTACTACATCTAGGTAAGTACTGATATGCATATGCGCCTCTACGGGGTCTCAGCAAATTTTCTTCAAACAAACAATACAGACGATCTGTTATTGATTTTAGCACTGATATATACTTTATACTTCAACTAAATGCCTATTCTATTTCAAATTCCGCCTCCTTCTATTTCTCAAATTTTATAGATGACTCCAATGAGGGTTCTTTTTGGAAGCTGTTCATGACCTATGGACATGTCACAGACGGTGCCGAGTATCCAATGCTGCATTTGGAGCATACAGATAACGAGCAGCACCATGCTGCAGCTCACTTGTTCGATCCTCATCTCAATATTTTCCATCCACAAAGGATTAGAGGCTCAACTTGTTGTCCGCGCTTGCTTTCCAACTCTATAAATTACATTTTGATGTAAAAAAATCAATTATAAAAAACAAAAATTAGCAACTATACCCTATTTTATTTAGTAACGTTAATCTCCGAGAATCCAATACGTGCTCCATAGTGAATCTCCGAGAATCCAATTCGTGCTCCAACATTGAAGAAGATGGCGAAACAACTCCAAATCAACAGGAAAAGTTAATAAACAACTTAGAATCAAATCAAAAGTATCAAAAACCTGGAAGTACTTGGCATATCATACACTCACGTGTCCGTCTTTCCGCTTTTTTTACTGCGTTAACCGTGTTTTTTCAATGAAATTTTGATTTAGATTAAAACAAAAAATATAAATGTTTGTTTCTTTCAAGTTATAACAAATCAAACTAATCATGATTATTTATTTCAATGACAACAATAATATAACAAAAAAAAATCTAATTTTTTTTTAATGACACCAACACCGATCTTTATTATAGAAAAAAGTTGATTAAGGGTATAATGGAGATAATGAAAAAATAAGTATAAATATGCTCATATAATTTTTTACACTTTTTAAATGATAAAGGAAAAAAAAATCAGACATATATATATATATATATATATATATATTCATATCGTGTTTGTTAATTTTTTTTAATATTTAAATTTATATTTATCTATTTGTTACATGTGTTATTTGTATTCAAAATCGAGTGTATTTTGTCTAAGAAACAGGTTCTCAATTTTGTCCAAGATAGGGTGTGGAAAAAGATGAAAGGTTGGAAAGAAAAATTTCTATCAACTGCTGAGAGAGAAGTTTTGATCAAATCAGTGGTTCAAGCTATTCCTACGTATGTGATAAGTTGTTTTCTATTGAAAGTATGATTAGTAAGTTCTGGTGGGGTAGCAAGCAAGGTGAACGTAAAATCCATTGGATTAAATGGGAGACATTATGTAAGGAAAAAAAGAAAGGTGGAATAGGCTTTCGAACATTTCATGAGTTCAACATTGCACTGTTGTCTAAACAAGGTTGGCGTATTATGCACAATGACGACTTATTGATCTCACAATGTTTGAAAGCAAGGTATTTTCCTAGAAGCAATTTCTTGAAAGCTTCAACTGGTTATTGCCCAAGTTATACATGGAGAAGTATTTTGCAAGCACGAGTGGATGTTATTGAGAAAACTGGTATTTGGAGAGTAGGAGACGGTCGTCTAATTAATGTATGGGAGGATAATTGGCTTCCTTATCAGGACACAAGATTTGGTCCCCTAAACCCCCTAATTGTGATATTAGTTTTGTTTCAGATCTCATTCACCATGATATTCGATGTTGGAATGCTCCTTTAATTAATGAAATTTTTCTCCCTTTTGAGGCTCAACAAATTCTTCAATTGCCAATTTCTTTCTCTCAATTGAAAGATGAATTTGTGTGGTGTGCTTCACGGTCAGCTACTTTTTCTGTGAAGAGTTCATACCATTTCTTAAAGGCAATGCGTGAAGCAGATGGCTCACATAGCTCAATGTAGGACAATAATCACCAAGTGTGGAAAAAATTATGAAAAATAAAAAGTATTCCAAAACACATCCACTTTTCTTGGAGGATTCTACATGAAAAACTACCAGTAAAAAATATTTGTTTAAAAGAGGAATAAGTAGCAATCCATTGTGTGTTCTTTGTGGGGAACATAATGAGACAATTTCACACCTCTTTATGGAGTGTCATTGGTCAAAGCAGATATGGTTTGCTTCCTCTTTAGGTGTGGTATTTAATTCGCATGATTCCAGGTATATTCCTTTTCATAAGTGGTTAGAGGAAAATATTATTGATGTCGATGAGGATATTATAGTCCATGTTCTGGCCTTGTGTTATGAGATATGGTGTGCTAGAAATGAGAAATGTTTTGAGGGGACTGATGTTGATGTGGCTGCCACTATTCAAAAGGCACAAAGATCTATTGTGAATTTTAAGAGTGCTAGTATGGTGTTGGTGGAGACACTAAGTGGAGGCCCAATTTTGCCAATATCTGATGTTCATTGGACACCTCCTTTTAGTGGTTTCTATAAGCTTAATGTTGACGCAGCGGGTCCGGTAGAGGGTGATAAGTGGGGTATTGGTGTTGTTGTGAGAGATTATGAAGGTGTTGTCGTTGGTGCTAGTTGTTGGCAAGTATGTTCATTACCAGATTCAGAGGTTGCAGAAGATTTAGCTATGCGAAAGGGTTTGGAATTTGCAAAAGACATGTCTTTTCTGAATCTTATAGCAGAATCAGATGCTTCTAATGTGGTTTTAGCGTTGAATGTTCACCAACAATCTCTCAACTATGTTGGCTCTATTATTCGAGATTGTATTAGTTTTAAGGGTAGTTTTCGTAGTTTAAATTTTTTGCATGTTAGGCGTGAAGCCAACCAAGCTGCTCATTATTTAGCTAAATATGCTCTTAAGAATTTAGATTGCATATGGGTCGAAGAAACTCCGCCTTGTATTTCTGCAGTCTTGTCATTTGATTTATTGCCAGACTTTCGTTAATGAAATTGTTTTCAACGTCAAAAAAAAAATTGAGTGTATTTTTGGAAAGAAAAAGCCAGCCCAAAAGAGCTGAAAGTGGGTGTTTTCTTTATTATATATATAGTACATATTATTATTATTATTATTATTATTATTATTATTATTATTATTATTATTATTATTATTATTATTATTCATGTTTCGAACATAATCCATGATTTGCATTCTGTATTCTTAACTTTTTAATATATTTTATATTCTACTATCGAAAAGAGGTTCCACTCTTTTTATTGCGTTAACGTTTGAAAATTATGATCGGTGTTTTTTTTATGAAATTTTGATTTTGATTAAAACTAATAATATAAACTAATAATATAAATGTTTGCTGCTTTCAAGTTATAATAAATCAAACTAACCATGATTAGCTATTTCAATGACACCAACAATATAAGAAAAAAAAATATAATATGAATTCTTATTCTTTAATGACACCAACAATTTTTTTTATTGAAAAAGTTGTTTAATTAGTTCAAAAAAAAATTTAAGGGTATAATTGGGATAATAAAAAAGTAAGTATAAATATACCCGTCTAGTTTGTTACACTTTTTAAATGATAAAGAGAAGAAAAAAAACCAGACATATATATATATATATATATATATTCATGTCGTGTTGTTACATTTTTTTAATATTTAAATTTATTCTTATCTATTTGTTACATGTGTTATTTGTATTGAAAATTGAGGGTATTTTTGGAAAGAGAAAAAGATAGCTCAAAAGAGATGAAGGGGTTGTTTTCTTTATATATAGTATAAATATTAAACCTATTATTTTACCGTGTATGTGTAATAATATTACTAATAAAAAAGGTTTACATGTTGATTTTTGGATATCTAAAAACTAATTCAAATTAAACTGCATATATATATTTAGATCAAATAAAATTTTCTTAAAATATTCATCCAAACCGGACCAAAATTTATTTTGGATAAAATCACTTTTTTCATCAAAATCGATTCAAACTACATCATGATTCATGAACACCCTTAGGCCTTTTTTTTTTTTTTTTGAAAGATGAACACCCTTAGGCCTTACTCACCATTATTTACATTTTTTTCCAGCTCACACACAATTTGGGCGCACTTACATATTAATTTCCCTCTTTTTTTAGAAAATTCCCTCCATCTTTCTGTAGTTTATTTCTTATATTTATATTTATTCATTCTTCTTCATCGAAACCCTAGACCCATCCAGTCCCCTTCCCAAACCCATCAAATGCATTGTAAACCCATCAAAATCCTCTCAAATCCACTCATCATTACTGCTTAAACAAGGTAGGTAGAAATTTTATTAGTGATTTTTTTATCACTCTTTAATTAGGGTAGAATCTTTTTCTTCAAAAAAAAAATTAGGGTGGAATCTTTGTTCTTTTTGTCCTCTTGTTTCCAATTTTTGTTTCCTTCTGATCCGAAATGTTCTTTTTGTTGCATCTTCTCTCCCATTTCAGGAGTTTTGTCAAATCTCTTCGATGATCCGTGGCTTCCTTCAAACTGCAGTTTTGTGACTGATTACACAATTTTGTTTTGCGATCGCATCTTCATCAATTTGGTATGTTATGGTTTCATTCCTTTTATTTTTTTTTTGTTGCTTTTGTGTCTTCTGGTTTCTTAAAACTCTGACTTGTGATTTATTTATCATTTGTGCTAAGTTTGCGATTTCTGTCTTGATGGATTTTCTTTTATTCTGGATATGTTTCATGTTGATTCCATTTAGTTCTTTGGTCCTCGTGTTTCTAATTTCTTGTTTCCAGATTTGATTTTCGTTTCCTATTGATTCAAAATGTTTCAAAATGTTTACACACTTCTCAATCTAGTAGTTTTTCTTCTTTCAATTTAACATTGTTTTCGGTTTTTTTTTTTTTTGACAAAAACATTGTTTTCGGTTTTGATGTGCTGTTTCAGGATCTGGTGAAGACCATGCATCTCTTTGTACTGGTGTTGCAGTTTGATTGAATTGCTCGTAA
Source organism: Medicago sativa (assembly GCF_051527215.1). Lineage (NCBI taxonomy): Eukaryota > Viridiplantae > Streptophyta > Magnoliopsida > Fabales > Fabaceae > Medicago > Medicago sativa. Next base: position 31,263,933 of record NC_140752.1, on the reverse strand, counting down.
TGGAGGAAGCCACTTATCCCAAATATGATTCAGAAAATAGCCCTAAAAAACGAAAACTGGCAGCAGCATGTCCATATTTACCAGATGAGTTATGGGAGATCATCTTCAAATTCCTCAACGACGGCGTCACCGAGTGCTACTTAAAACATCTCTCCATTGTCTCCACACAATTTCTCTCCATTACCAACCGTCTCCGATTCTCCATCGCAATCTCTGATGAAACAATCCCTTTCCTTGACCGCTGCTTCCAAAGGTTCCCCAACCTTAGATCCCTCGACCTCTCGAAAGCCAGACACCTAAACTTGCTTCTTTGCCACACTGAAGATTTCCCTTTAGGCATCAAATCTCTCAATTTTTCCAACAAAGGTGGCATTCATGGAGATGTGATGGTACTTTTGTCCAAACAGATGAAAAATTTGACCTCTCTCACTTGTTCCGGAATGTTTAGTATTCGAAAGAGTGATCTCTTCTTTATTGCTGATAGTTTCCCTTTACTAGAAGAACTTGACCTCAGTTATCCCATGAATTTTAGTAAATACGATTTTAAACTAGATGATGATGATGATCGTAAACTCTTGGCACTTCCCAAACTCCGCAAGATTAACTTATCTGGTAATTTGATCAAAAAATATCGCCAATTTATTAATTATCTGTTCAAGAACTGTAACCTTCTTGTAGAAGTCATCGTGAATGACTTGATTTTCATGGATGAGGTAGATAGCGACATCAGCAGTGACAGCGATAGTGATATTGATAGTGACAATGATAGTGAAAATGAAAGTTAAAGTGATAGTGAATAGTGATAGTTATAAGGATAGTGATAGTGACACTGACAATGATCGCTCTAGCGATGACAATGGCGATGATGCATAGTGATAGTTTGAGTTTTATAAAATTTTAGTTTCATCAGATCAGTACCTACAATTGTAAAACATCGGTTATTTTCATTCATCTGTCATCTTATACCACAAATGACTGACGTATTTTGATTTTGATATATTTTTGTCTATTTGCAAATTTTGGAGATTAAAATGATCGGAATTTATAATCTTAAAATCGTCACAGGTTATACTTTCAATGATTTGTTTCAACTGTTTCACATGTTAAGCATTTGGCATATTGCATTCTTACAGACATATATAGGAATGAGAAGTTTATTCTCAACCTTTTGTGTTTTCACGTTTGAATCAGAGTTTCCCTATAGAAAACACATTTCTATTAACCCTTTCTTTTAATACTTAATCTATTGAAACTTAATGAATTTTGGTAAGGAAGTCATGTTTTCTTTGCTTTAGTCTATTATTAAAATTCCTAGTGGCTCATATCCCTTTATGACAAGAGGGATTCAGATTTGTGAGTTGCATTATGGAATGAAATTCAACCAATTTTTGCAACAACATTTCCTTCTAAAAAGTAAAATTGTGAGGTTGTAACTAGACATTAATATGATACCAAGCATTTAAGAATTGAGAGCATAAAAAGTAAAATTGTTGCAGAATCTTTAAATGGTGCTGTCTAGATATAAAAAAGAATTTAACCCTGCATACAGAGATGAAAACATTGGGTTATATTAATTGAACTTCATCTGAATTTAACCCTGCATATAGAGATGAAAACATTGGGTTATATGATTTGTAGGATTTTATTTTTTGGTTTTACTGTGGCAGAATTGGCCACTGTAATAACTTTGTTTTAATTAGCATGGTCACCCTTTTGGATCTAAGCCAAAGGGAAAAGAGATAGTTGCCATCATTCTGAGTTTGTTCCATATTTTGGCCTACTGCTTTGATTTTTAGCTCCTTCATATATTGTGCATGGTGTTAGTATCTATTTGATGCATTGAATTTTGTTTTTTTCTTTTCTTTTCCACAAGCTAATGAATTGTAAAATGTAACACAATAAGTCACACATTTGCAGAGAAATTATATATACAGAATTACTGAGCAACCTAAGCAACCATGAAGACAAATATCTGACAAATAGAATTGGAGAAAATTTTGAGCTTAGCTTACTTTCTATACGAAATTCAGATTCTAATATTGAACTTATGAAGTACACTATATGGCTGTTGTACATTCCCTTGGTGGTTTGTCATTAAAAAGAAAAAAATATCTATAAGGAGCTGCAAAAAATGCTTGAATATTTCATTTTTTGTTCATCATTATGGAAGGATTGAAAGGATTTGTGATGTGCATTTATCTTTTAGTTTCTATAGCTACTTTACTTTAGATAATGATTAGTAGGATTGTGAGTTGGTTAATTTTTACACAGAATGTGCTTTAAATACTCTATTCCATTATTCTTTGAGCAAATCGTCATTTTAGTCTCTGACTCTACACCTCGTTGTTACAAAGGTTTCTGACTCAGGATTGAATATAAAGAAGTCCCTGACTATGCACTTCTGTTATCACTTTAGTCCCTGGCGTTAAATAATTTTGTTAAGTGATGATGTGGCATAGGTTTTACGATGACATGACATATGAGGTGTCACAGGGACTAAAGTGAAAGGAGAAAATAGTCAATTTGGTCCCTGAATCAATAATCAATATCCCAAATTGAATCTCAAATCCCTAAATGTCATCAAATTGTATCATTTGTTTAAAATCAATCTTCCATTAAAGAGCAACTTATTGTTAGGTCTATGACTATGCATACTTACTATCAGTTAGGTCCCTGACAGTAAACATGTACCCTCACTAAGGTCACTGATTAGTTGTTAGTTTAACAAAATGCTACCTACTGACAAGAGTAAGACATTAGTGTAAGAAGCATGAAGGAGGCATTGCAACATTTGATATTTTGGGTATTTATGTTAAAAAGCTTGTAAACTATTATAACACTTGCCAAAATAATTCCATAATTGAATACCAGAATGTTTCCTGAACATAACTATTAAGTCATTACAAAAAGGTCAACCATAGAACAATCAAAAGATTGTACCATATTTGGGCATATATATAATTCAACAAGTCATTACATAATGATTCAACAAAATGTTGAACAAAATATTGCACCACAGTTTTTGCTTATAATTTAGCAACTTTGGTACATAAATATACTAACGATCATCACATAGTTGACCTTGGATCATCACATAGTTTTTACTGTCAGATACATAACTGATAGTAAGTATGCACAATCAGGGACCTAGCAGTAAGTTGGTGTTTAATGGAAAATTGATTTTGAAAAAAGAGAGAATTAGATGACATTTAGGGATTTCAGATATCGAGTCAGGGACCTTTGTCATATCGAGGTACAAAATGAGGGACTAAAGTGACTATTTACTCATTATTCTTTATATAGTCCATAGATAAGAAATTATACATTTTTATGTTAGCCACTTATATTTAAGTAGCAGCTTAATTAGCACCTCTTCAATCTGATTTTTTATGCTTTTGATTGCATCTTACTATATGACAAATAATCGGATATTTATATCCTTTCTCAAGTTTTGACGTAAAATAAGGTAGGTAGTGTCACGTTATGTTCTCGCAATTTTTTACTATTTATACATGTGCTTGCCATTTGTATTTTTAGTGTTATATATGGTTCTGATACGCTTGAACCTAAGAGGGTGATTGACTTCTTTGGATATGCCGTTTGTAGAGGTTGATCCATCAATCTCTTCGCCGTAAGCCTGGTTCTATTAAAATGCGGTGAGGTGATGATTCTCGTGACTTTGGTTGATCATCAGCCCCGGTGAGATGGAGGGGGTTGTGTACATACACTTGCTCTGATATACAAGTAAGGAAGGTGTTCGAGAGAAGAGGTCACAAGTTTAGGGTAAGAAGTGTCATACTTGTCCCAAGCTTAATGCTTGATATATATATATATATATATATATATATATATATATATATATATATATATATATATATATATATATATATATATATATATATAAGGTAGTTAGATAGGGCTTAGCTGATAAACCTTATCCTGACAACCGTACCTATTAATTAGTACGGACGTGGGTAACTCTCAGCCCCAGTGAGCTTCCCTCGGCACGTGTAGGCGTCATAAACTCTCGAACCTCGTGTGTAACCCTCGACCCGTAGCATAATCTAGTGGATTTTAGGGTGTGTTTATCGTATGGTGTCGCGTGATTAGTGGACTCAGGTCGGACCCGAGCAGAGCTGGATTAGGATTCATCCCAATTAAGAATAGTAGCCCCCCCAGGCTACAGTCTTTCGGGATGTGAAGGCCTCGCCAGGCTTTACGAAGTGTATCTTGTGAGGTACTTGGAGTGTCTATCGTCGTAGCTTGATATCGTCAGGGTTCCAAGGTCTCTTTGGTTACAGAGATTGTAGCTTCGTGCCATCTGGTTTGATGTTCTTCGTAGTCTTTGAGCTACCTGGACCGTGGCTTCGTGTTACTAGGATCGTGGCCTCACTAGGCTTTACAGGGTGTTTCTTGTGAGGTACTTGGAGTGTTCGTTGTCGTAGCTTGATGTCTCCCGGGTAAGGGTTCCAAAGTCTCTTTGGTTACCGAGATTGTAGCTTCGTGCCATCCGGTTTTATGTTCTTCGTTATCTTTAAGTTACCAAGATCGTGGCTTCGTGCCGTCCGATCTAGTGCCTAGGGACTAGATTTGTGACACCCTAACCCTACAATAATATGCTTAATATTTATATAATTTAAGTCACTTCAAATTGTTAAAATATATTTTCAAAATTTTTTTGAGATGAGAAGACCACAATCGACACATACAATCCATATTCAATTATTTGTAAAATTAATAACACAAAAAATTGGCTCTACGACTATCATTTGAAAATTACAAAGGTTTTACAAATTTGATTACAAGTGATGAGCTTAAATAGAAAATTAATTTGAACCAGATGCCACCTATCGAAGCGAACCATTTTTCCAAAATAATTGACGAACACAAAACAAGTCCTCTTAGAAGGTACACACTTGACTCAAAGACTCATAACCTATAGAACTGCGATTTCGCAACCGTAGGGCCATTCCAGCAAACACAAACAACGAAAGGGTGAGTTTAGAGAACATGTATTAGTATAAAATAAGTGAGAAGAACACGCGAGAAATTAAGTCAAATTTGTATGACATCACAAATATTAGGCAAGAAAGTCATTACAACATAAGAATCAAAATCTTCACATACATAATGTTACAATTCAATCCAAGATAGTCACAACAAATGTAACACCCTAATTCCCGACGATAATTATTAAATAATAAAAATATATTTAATAGAGAGGATGTTACAAATTCATCATTAATCATATAAAAGCATTACAAATTCTTTTATAGTAAATATTGTCAAACAGAGGAAAACAATTCACTGATTGTATTGGTAAAATTATTCACGTCATTTAACATCATAAAAGGAAAGTAAAAAAGTTTTCAAGATTCGACTCAAACTGCAATTAAAAATTAAATCACCACCCCACCCTAGTGTTACAATATCAGAGCTCGTAGCGACTACAACTTATTCAACTACTAAATAACAAAACTAAACGGAGGGCATCCCATCATCTCCATCCTCTAAAACGTCCCACAACTACTCCTTGTCAACCTGAGTGTCTGTACTCAAGGTACAGTCACCGTACAGAAAACAACACATCAAAATAAGGGGTGAGAAATCCTGCCATAACATAATAATAGGGAAAAGCATGCACATTAAATAAATATCAGAAGAATATAGTCTCCACTATCTCATCATAGTTTTCCAGAGATATGTTACTGGACTTCTCCATTAGTCATGCACTCCATCAGTCTTAGACTCTATATGAATGCATAAAAATCAATTCTACAAGTAACACAAGTATACACATATTCAATTAATTCACATATTAATGCAAGACTCTCACTAAAATGCACGACTCTAATGCAAGCACACAAATCATCATCATATACTACTCTCGTCACCATGATATATATATATATATATATATATATATATATATATATATCACTCTCATCATCATTATATACATCACTCTCATCATCATAATGATATAGTTATTGTCATCCTCATCATCACTAAAATATAAACATTATCATCCTCACCTTTATCATAAATTAATCATTATCACTCTCATCGTATTTACTATATATATATATATTTAATATTAATCATCGACACTCTTTGTCATAGTTATAGGATTCCTCATCAATACTTTCTATCAACCGTTTATATCACCACTTATTCTCTTCATTAATCTAACCTTTACACATGACTCATTTCTACATCAACATCCCTCTATTTTATTTTATTTTATTATTCATCTTACAGACATACTCTATCCCATCATCTATTCTAGCTCTCTATATACTTTACTTCTGATAGCATAACCTATTACTCATTCTTAGTCTTATTACCTTGTTCTCACATTCGTCGTCATCTATACATCGACTATTCTCCTAATCTTAACTTAATCCTAATTTAAATTTATTATCTCACTTTCTCAATACTTTTGACTTCAGAAACTTTCCTCACTAAGGCTTCTTTATAATTCAAGATTTTATTCTCTCGATACCGGTTGTTGTTATTATCGTCAAACATTATAACTATTACCGCTTATCCGCTTTCCTACTCATCTTGCTCTCTTCTAATTGTTTCCCATCCTTTTCATCGTTATTATCATTCATATTGTCTATCATTACCTAATTCACAACTCCCTACCTTCCCTTACATTTCGTCTTAACGACCTTCTCATTGTTTACGATCATATTCTTTATTCATTTTTACACCTTATACGTTACTGTCTAATACTCATCTTAAGTTCTTTAACTACCTTGGTTCATTCGCTCTTTCACTCAACGGTATTCTTAGACTCATTATTGGGTTAAGGAGATCATATTTCAACTCATTAGTTATTCAGAAAAGAACCTACTTCACATCCCATATTATCATCGTCTTATACCCTTTTTACTAAATCGTGTGCTTTTAGACTCACCACATACGCACACTATTTGCTCTAGTAATTTTTCGTCTTATTACCCTTAATCAACTTGATATCTTTTCTCAATTTTATTATCATTCCCTAACTTACCCAATGTTTTAACTCCTACTCATAACATAACTCACTTCATCATTTACTCGTCACCCTAAATAAGACACGTCATCGTCATTACTCGTCATTCACAAAACATCATTAATTATGATATCATTCATCCTCACCATTCAACAATTATTATCTCAACATAGATCCTCATCACACGACAATAACTTCTCACCATTAATCAACATCTTATACAAGCATATGTACACATCATATTCCTTCGTTACTCATTACTGCATTTTAGAATCTACTCTCGTCATTCGTTCTCTCCATTATTACGTCTTTCATCCTAATAGTCCCCATTATCCATTCTAATTTAAGTATTAACCTCTCGATTAATATTCCTCATAGCGTCTCCCATATTTATCTTTCACTTTCTATTTTCAAGCCATCTTGACACCATTAGATTCTCATAGGTTACTATCCTCGGTTCCTATTTAAGCTTGTTATTATCCTGAGTTAATCACTTCTAATTACACTTAAACCCACTCCTTCATTAAGTTATATAGTTTAGGACCCTTACTCTTACCTTTCTCTTTAACAACCTTCTTAAACTCTTTATTATTTTCTAGGACGTTTTAAGGCTCATTGAAAAGATTATGCTGAAGTTTCACGAAAAACGCAGCATGACCCAGGTACGGTAATTTGACCATAACTCAAGTTGTAGAGGTCTGGTTGAGGTGAAACCAAAGTCATTGGAAAGCTAACACACATACCTAAAACTTTCATGTGTCGACCGAAATCCAGTTCAGAACGGAAAATGGTTAAAAACACAGTTTTTGTTTGTCAAGTTGTGCTGACAAAATCGGGGACCGAATTTACAAAATCAGGGCCCGATTTTTGTCGAATCAAAACACTCAGAAATGCGTTTTTCCCCAATTAATCACTTTTGGATCACTTAACTCAATCCCAACAAACCCAAATTGTCCCTAATCATCACTCTAGGTTTACCCTACTATTTGAGTGTTAATTCCCTCTCAAAGTATCCAATTTTACACTATTTCATGATCAAGTTTTGAACACTGGTCTCTAAACTAGGTTCCCTTAATATTCTTCTTTCAACAACAATTCTAAATTCATTCATCATAATTTTTCAGTGGAACTCTTCCTCATAACAACAATCATAACTTAAGAATTAATTAACCTCAACAACGTCCTATCACCATCATAACAACACTCATACTCTAACCCCTTTACAACCCTACAACAAAATATTAAACCCTAGAGATGAAGAGATTCTCCCCCTTACCTCGATTTCTTATGAAATATCCAGCTTGGCTTGATCTCTTCGCAACTAGGGTTTCTTCTCCTATGCTCCTCTTTTCATTCTTTTTTTCATGTTCAGCAAAAGTGACTCTTCTAACTCCTAATGTTTCTATTTATAGTTGGGTCAATCACATGTTATAACTTTCTTCTCCTTTATTCACTATACTTTTACTCCTCCCCTCCCCCGCTTATTTAAAACTTATATTCTACACCTCCGACTTTGTATTATATTTACTTAATTCTTCTCTTCATCCTATTAGCCCTCATAGTATGTCACTAATCAACATTATAATCATAATAAACACGACTCCACCTATTTAACCTCACAAAATTAATTAAATAGAAATTTGGGGTGTTACAACAAAGACAGTCACAAATAATAATCAATGCAGTTAAGGACATATTCTCGCAAGGTAATCAAAAACATTCATAGTGGAATAGTCGCAATTCAAACAATGATAAAAAAGTCACAAATGACATTCAAGACAGTCAATAACATACTTAAATACAATTAGCCATATACATTTCATCATTTAATAATCACAAGTAGGCACTCAACACTTAAAATAAAGACAAATATTATTTATGAATTCAATACTCATCAATGGAATACCTTTATGTATGCAATGCTCCTTAACTCAGCCAAATATTCATGTGGTATCAAACCTATTTTGGATATCAGAGGTGTTTTACTTATTTTATCCATCCAATCTTTAAATACATATTTTCAAATAGACTTAAAAATGAATGCATGAATGTCACGTAATTACTCATCAATACACATCATTAAAACCTCCTCATTACACGTCATTGAATAACTCATCATAACACATTGTCAAATAACATTATTTTCCTCTACATAATGCCAACAATCATACTTCACAATAATATAATTTCACTTGCTCAAAAAAAAAAAAATATATAATTTCACATCACACCATTCACATAAGTATATTACCACCTCACAATGATATCATCATCAAACAATTCAATAAATCAAGTATTTGCAGCAAATCATGAATACACCATCAAAATTATCAATAATATCAACTACCACATAATCAACATAATTTATCAAACAACCTGTTAATAAAGTTTCTAAAATCCTCTTTGAACCTCACACTACTAAATTTTCACATTAATTTAATTATTCTCTCATACGCTACAACTGTCGCAGTGAGCCGCGAATGAATTGTCGAAAATACGGCGTCCCATTCATCACAAATATTTTCCACTCATTTACCCAAACTCTACTCCCTTAACTCATACTGGATTGAAGTTTTCACACAACATAAAATAATATAGAGAACTCAACAACGACCACAAACTCGAAAAATTGATTGAATATGTGTTTTGCTCCACAAATTACCAAAAGTACCGCTTCAGTGTGAGAAGAATTTCTCTTAGCTCATACCTTGTTTTGATGATCCGATTAGTGAAAAGGTAGACCCATGTGTTACGAACCTACTCTCCAATAATCAGTCTGATCAAAAGGTTAATGAAACTGAAATGGTTGTTTTACTCAGAACTTGAGAAAAATAGGATTTATTTTCTCTCTTCATTTCTCTCTTCTTGGTGGCTACTCTTCTCACAAAAACACTCTCACTCCAATCATAATATATGACATATATCCACTTATATATAAGTGACACATAAATAATTGAAGGGATTATGATCTTAAGACCATTCTTATTTCCGAATGAACAATATATCAAAAAGGAACTTTAGTCTTAAGAACACCCTTAATTCTGAGGGAATAGAAAAAAATTAGATGAAGATAAGAAAGAGTCGTCAATACAAGTCGAAAAGGGAAAGAGAAAAAAAATTACTGGAAGTTTCACAATATTTTGCAGTGTGTAAAATGCACAATATGAGTTCTCTATTTATAGAGAAAATTCACAACTAATATGTGAGAAACTTTGGGAACAAGTAATTCACATATTAGATCTGTTACAAAACTATATCAATATTTATCATATTGAGTACAAAAATATATTATTGAATACAAAAATATATTAAAAAGAAGTAGGGTTTTATTGATCACAAATCATTAAAATACCCAGTGCTCTGATGTTGAAGAAGTAGGGTTTTCAGTTTTATATATATATATATATATATATATATATATATATATATATATGTCTATTTCATTTATTTTCTTTATTACAAAAATTGTCTTTCTATGTGCAAAAAAAAAAAAAAAAAGAGAGAGAAAAGAAAATTGCCTCTTTTATGTTTACGGGTAGTCACCTAGTTGTTTTTTTAATAAATATTTTGGTTTTTCTTGTAAAAAAAAAACTTTGTCGGCTTTTATTGTAAAAAAAAAAAAAAAAAACTTCATTGCCTTTTAGTATTTTTTTTTTCTTTCATATTTTTTTTTTGCAAATAATTGTTTAAATTCAAATTTAATATGAAAACAATTTTTAATAGAGACCGAGTTATATTGTCGAGTTATTCGGTTTAATTTGATTTTATCATGTGGTTCAACCAATGATCTGATGGTTTGACCATTGACCCAGTATCCCCAATGTATTGATGGTAAGTTCAGTTTTTAAAACTATGCCTAAAGGACACCTTTTCTACATTGTCGAGTCTTCCATTGTATCATGAGGTGATGTGTTGGATGTCTTCAATCTCATATTCGTTTGATTGGAACGAATGGAATTCAATACCTCATATAAATAAAAGTCAAAGACATCGATTAGTAGCACCACATAAGAAGGATGAGTTGTAAAAAAAAATTAACTACATAAAATCTAAACCTGGAAATAAAATAAGTAAAGTGAATTACCCTATTGAAAATATCAACAATCCCCGGAAACAACGTCAAAAACACGATAACAAAATTTGCACGTGAACCAAATTGATTCAAAGTAATAAAGTAGTAAGTAAAATTGTTTTCATAAGGATTGTCGAATCAACGATGAAACTATCTAAAATTATTAAAATAGTAAATTAAAATCGAATAAATGGAGAGAGTTTGCAAGTTTTATTTGATTGCGCAAATCAGTTGAGTTGTTTCTAGAAAATTAAAATGTTTTGATTAAAGAGTTTAACAGTGGTTAGGATTCTTTGAATCCCTCTATTTCTTTGTTGGATTAAATCGTTCTGATTTTTGATGTGGCTGTCATTATTCAATCTGGAATTCTTCATCCGCACTCTGGAATTCGATGGCATCATTGTTCAATCTTAATATGTAATCTCTTAGGGGTTCTCCCAGGTTCTGGTGTATGGTTCCTACATTATCGACAAATTATGGTTGCTTCCTTGAGGTTGTGAAATGTGCTTTGACTATTATGCATAGTTCACACCATAAGCTAATGAAGCGAGGCTTGAGGTTTTCAATCATGCCATGACCCCTTCCTACAATGTTAGAACAAACATTTTTACACTTCACCATAACGTGGGCTCCCCCGGAATCCTAAGAGTGTGTCGACGGTCTAGATGTAATTGCTAGGGTCAATGGTTCCATCATAATTCTTAACACTTAGAGGTTTATGTAGATCCTTTGGTATGGGACATTCGTTAATATTACTGGAAAAAATGTTCTTCATTGTTGGCTCGTCATCGTGCGATCTTACTTCTATAGACTTCTCGTGATGGTGGCCTCTTAGGGAATATGCATTGTGGTCTCAATCTTCACGGTGGCTGATGGACGAAATTAACAAGTGCAACAAATTGTAACAAGTAATAAAGTGGTAAGTTTATCGTTCTCCACATGGATTTTCGTTCAACTTAGTAATTAATAAAACTTTTTTCAAAAGAAGATAGTAAATAAAAATGAATAGAATTGTAGGGTTTAATTGTTCTACCCAATGCAATATTAGGTTTTGTGATTCAGATGATTAACGGCGATTAGGAAATCCTTGAATTCCCCCTTCGTCTTTATTGGAATTATCTTTTAAGAAACAAACAACTTATGTGGTGCTTACTTTGATTTAATGAATCCAATTGAAAAACTCGTACGAAGTTTCTTTAAATAACTTATGTAGGAACAACCTAGAATTAGGTCGTGTACTATGTTTGTTTAAAGAAAAGTGTAATGACGGAAGAAGTTCAAACCTGGAACTTCCTAACCTCTATATGAAGTGTTGATTAGAATATCCAATAGAACCGATATAATTTCGGGTTTTTAAGTCCTAGTTATATCCTAAGATTCAATCCCCAAGGTTACAAACGTATTTAACCAATTGACAAAGCATTAATGAATGGGTATAATCTAATTTAAATCGATATCAATCAAAGGATAAACTAAATGAAAAACTTTATTAATAAATTCCAACAAATAAGAAGGGGTTCATCGTGAACCCTAATCAAGAGGTTTAGTTGCTCATGGCAACTGACATCATAAGAAAACAATAGGAAAACATACCATAAAGAGAACAAAAGAAGGAGGAATAAAATAGTGTGCAAGGGTCTCTTTTTATAGCATGAGGTTACTTAGGCTTTAAAAGAAGAAAACAAGGCTTTTTGCACCGATCCAGCTTTGCAAACAAGCAAAAAGTGGTTTTTACTCGCCCAATGCACTAGCTCCCCGTGTCCCAGGCGCATGGTGTTTTATCTTGGTTTTTCGGGTATCAAACATTGATTACGTTTGAACCTTTTTAACCTTTGATATCTCATTTTTTCTTGGGAAGGGAAAAAATAAGTAAAACCCTTGAGAATCGAGGTCCGGGAGTTGTTTTCGTTACGGGAAGGTGTTAGGCACCCATAACGACTATAGTATCCTATAGGAACCGTCTTTACTTTCTACGCGCGCACTTTATTTTTAAATGCTATTTAAGAAATGATATTTACACCTAAGAGTTTGCTAAGTGAAGAATTGGAGGGGGAAGAAGATGTTTGAATTTTATTTTATTTGAATTGAAGGAATATTGGTTCCTTGCCTACGTACCCTTTTAAGGGATCAAATCCACCGTAGTTCTCTTCCAAAAATGTTTTTGTTTTTGTTGATTGATTTTAAGTTTGAAAATGGAATTTTGAAGAATGAGAGGGGGAGGCCTCAAGGGCATAAGATTGTGAAAATATGAGGTTGAATTAGTTATTTTGCAAAATGAAGTCTAAATATGATTAAAATTCATTAAGGTTTTTGTTTAAGAAAATAAAGGGAAAACCAATGGGATTTTGATCCCAAAGTTAATTTAGAAAATTATTTGAGTGATGTTGTTCATATTTTTTTGAAAAGAGAATTTTTCTAAGTATCGTGATTCCTAAGCATACATCTAAGACATACATTCCCTAAACATTCATCTAAAGTCACCATGTGATGTGTGTGCATGTGTCGGTGTACATCATTAGAGTCCATTGTCCTTTACATATGTCCTAGTTTACATGCTATGGTCTTGCAAGAAATTAAAAAACATAAAGAAAAATTACAAAATTCCTAGGTTTTTACATCCTAATTCTTTGCAACAAATGTAAATTGCAAGGAATATAAATCTAAAGAGATGGGATGAGAATGCTATGAATGAATTATGGATGAGAGGGTTAGTAACATAGTATGGCATAATAGAGTAGAAATTTTAAACCAAGTAGCAAAAATTTAACACAAGAGGTGATAAAACTCTTAGCAAAATACACCTAAAATTTGTCACAATACCAAGACAAGTACATGACCTATAATTCCCATGTCATGACAATTTTCAAAGGTTTCATCACAATCAATGATATGAGAATTACAAGAACACATTCAAGTCAAGAATCATGACATATTCTAGACATACTTGGCACTTTATTTTCACAAACAAACATTCACATGACTTGCAAAACAAGTAATCCCAAATCAGCACACCAAATAGTAAAATGACCACAAATTCAGAGGCATATACATCATAGAATCACCTATCAAGGGGGCACTATCATGTATCAAAGTATTAGGATCAAGAACATAGTAAAAGTTCACAAAATTTTATCAAACCAAGTGAAAATATTAATGAGAAACAACACACATATATTTTTACAGCTTTTAATATGCAAAATTACCCCAAAAACATCACAAGATGGATAAGAAACATGTATGAATTTTTTAGAACTTTAAAAGGAGTTTTAGGCTCAAGATATGCAAAACTTTCAAAAAAAAGAGTAACCAATTAGCAAGAAATACCATACACATTTTCCCTCAAGTTTTAATGCATAATAACATCACAAAAATGTCAAGAAAATCATCAAGAACATGTAGAAAATTTTTAGGAATCTTTTATCAAAGTTTTGAGGCAATAAGTGGTGTAAAAATCAAATCACAGTATTCAAATAGCAAAAATACAGGCACAAACGAAGTCCACATCAAACAAAAGCCCAGGCCCAAGGGGGAAATGGACCTGGATCATCCAAACGCATCAGGAGCGTTGGATTGATCCAGTCCAATGAAACCCTAAATCTAACGGTGAAGGCTCCAGGTTCAGGGGTGAACCAGACTGGTTCAAGTGAACCGGTCTGGTTCAAGCCCCTTTATAAACATAAGAGGCCGGTCCAGCCTCATTTGCCTTCTTCGTTTATCTCTCTAACTCTCTCCTTCCCTCTCTAGCTTCGCCTGATTCTCTCTTCCTCTCACCGGTTTCTGAAAGGAACTGGTCAGAGAAGATGAAGATCGGCCGGAATCTTCATGATTCCGCCGGAATCTTCATCCAAACCACCGTCACTTCCAGATTCCGACGAGATTGAATCTTTCGCCGATTCAAATGCAACAAACCCTAATCTATTCTATTTTTCCTCCTAGACACAAATCCAAGGCCAGAAATCACATACGAACACTGAAACGTTGTAGATCGGGAAAATTTTTTACGGTTTTCAAAAAAAAATTTTAGATCTTAAAACGTTTTCAAAGGAAGATTACTTGAAACTCACCGATCTACATTGTTTCGTTGATTAGACATACTCACACGCCTTCGTTGATGTTTTTGAAAGAAAAGCAGAGAAGGTTTGTGATGTTACCTGTCTTACTCGAAGATTCGAACAAAAATTCCACTGGAGAACTTTGTAATTGCTTTTGATTCTTCTGGTATTCGATTTGTTGTCTCTGGAAGCTGAAGAATAGATCGGTGAGCTTCTTCTTCTTCTCTGGTTTAAACCTAGCTTCGATCTCTTCTTCTTCTCACTTCTCTCACTGTGATCGTACGGACTCTTTGAATTCGTGCTTGAATTGCAGTTTCTAAAGTTCGATGATGATGATTCAGTGGTGAATCTCTGAGAACTGCGAAGAAATTGCTTCAATTTAGCTTGATTCTTGGTTCTGGAAAATTAGGGTTTCGTTGAATTCTTCATTGTTCTTGATGAACTTGAAAACGGTTATGATTTTGATCTTTGATGAGATGAGAGAGGATCAATTTGGTGTTTGTGATGATTTGGCACTTGATGATTGGAATTGTTGACACTGTGTCGTATTTATAGCTGACAAGTGTGATGCCTTAACCAGTGAGTTTGTGACACCTGTCCCTGGACTTTGAGTAATTCGGCCTTGCTGAGTTCTTAGGCTTGAGGGCCTTTGTGCAATTCCTGAGACTTTGGGACCAATCTACAATTCAAAAAAGGACTAGACTGCAATTTTTTTTTTAAAGACTAAAGGACTAAAATTTAAATTGAAAAAAAAAAAAGGTTTTATGGACTGAAATGAAAGAAAAGAAAAAGGACTAAAAATGCAAACTTTAAAGATTTTAAGGACTGAAATGAAAAAAGGACTAAAGTGCAAATTGTAGAGACTTTAAGGACTAAAATGCAATTAAACATAAAATTGGGTAAAAAATGTAATTTGAAAACAACGTAAAGTGGAACCAAAAAAACACCAAAAGGACTAAAATGAACCAACTACATCAATGAGGTACTTCAAAGTAACCTCTCTCTGTCAAAATTTCATGTGAAATGACCAAAATGCCCCTAGGGACTAAAATGACTCAAATGCAATTTTTAAAATGGGTTTTAACATGGAATTGAAACAAAGGCTCATACAACAAATTGAAAAGACACGGAGACAATTTTTAGAAATTAAACAGAGCTTTAACACTGTAAATGACTAAAATACCCTTAAGGGCTAAACTGACTCAAAATGTCCCAGATGCAATTTTTTTAAAAGGGATTTTGACATGAATTAAATCAAGGACTTATACAAACAACTTGAAATGACTCAAAGACAATTTTCAGGGATTAAAATGAAGTTGGACACATGAAATGACTAAAATACCCCTTTGTTATGAATTTTGCAAATAATATTGAAATGAAGTGCAGAAAGACATGCAATTGATCAGAGACAAATTCAAAATGACTTGATATGCAAGAAAAACATTTGGATGGTTTTAAATGTAAGAAGATACAGACAAATTCACAGCTTGAAAAGATTTTTGAAGCTAAATTGGGAGATAAGGCAGAGTAAAATATCAGTGTAAAACAATAGCGAATTGGCAATTTTCAAGAGCAATAGACATATATCAAAGATGGAAAAATATTTTGAGCAGGTATTTTTAGGTCCAAAATTAGGGTATAACACATGGGCTAGGCGCATAGGCGCCTGAGGCCGCCCCTCAAGTGCGATTTCTTGCATTTTCGTCCCATTTTCGATCGTTCTTCCGTTTAAAACTCCTAGGAAGTTGAAATTAATTTTCTTCACTTTGTATTGTCTTCAATAACCTTCTAAGAACCCTTGATATTCAATTTCATATCCTTGATCCTTCATGTGATGTCTTGATTTGTCGATTTACATGATTCCTCACTACAAAACACCTATGGAGTTGCATGATCTAAGATGAAACTAAATTACAATGACTCGAGTAAAAATAATACAATATGTTCCTCAAACCATTGACATATCCTCTATATCTCATCTTATTTGTCTTTAAATGCTAAGAAAAGTAGTAAAAAACATAGCCAAAATATCATACGATGCTCTGTCATCAGTGGCCTTTAGTTGGTTAGTGTTGGTTATTGCACTCTTCTCTTCTCGTTTTCTTCACTTGTCCCTCGTTTCTCCCATTTTAACCATGTAAGAACGGGGTTGGTTTGGAAGGGATGGTGCCTTAGCTAAGGTTTGGGACTTCGACGCGTGACGTGAGTAAAAAACTCTTATTGGGTTTCCGTCATCTTAGGTTGGTTTACATCGTTACTATTAGATCTCGAATGAGGTTTTCTTTCTACGCTGGTTCGGTGTCCGATGGGTTTCCTTGATATCCATCATTGTGAATGGTCAATAATGGGTTTGTAACACCCTATACTGCTTTCAGGATTGCCGACTGACCCCACAAAGCAACACGAGTCTTTTCAGCGTGTTTTGTCCTCACTCGCACGCTTACCGGAAAACTTCCCGGTAGGTCACATATCCGAAAATTTCTCCAATTCAAGCACGCTTAACTATGGAGTTCTTATGGAATAAGCTACTGAAAAGAAGATGCATCTTTTTGATATAGGTAGTACCAAACAATTCTTATAAGCCTTCCTTCAACCATGCAGTCCCATACTTGCACGGTTTCAGGATCCCTCTCATTCTGATGTGATTTCGTTTTGCCAAGAAGCTTCAAGGAGCCGCACCACTCCCCGCCCTCGTTAGCCTCGGGCGTTACATGCCCACCAAGCGGAGGCATTACAGGGTTCTCTTGGATCCACATGTTTTTGTGTGACACATGTGGATTTCTCTGAATTTCCATGTTATGGGCCACTACGGTCGGCATTAGGTTCATCGTGGGTGGCAAAGTCATCGTTCTATGGGAATGTGGTTTGTTTTCAGAATTTCCGCCATCATTCTGGTTGAAGATTATTGTATCGTCGGTTAAAAGAGGGTCCGATAGTCATTTGGGTAGGCTCTGGGACTATGGAGGATGAGTCGACGATTCCTTCGTTATGAGCTTCGCTAGCGTTGCGGTGGACAGATCGAGTGTTCATCATCTTTTTGGTTTGACGAGATTGTTTCTAGGGTTTATTCGCTAGTTAAGTCTCCACTAATATGATTGGACATAGGAAGTTGGCTTGTTGGGTTAAGATTCACAGTGTGCATGGATTGAGCTTTCGTCGTCGACCATGGTCCACCGGAGGGGGGGTGGTCTAACTGCACATGCTCCGACGTTTAAGTCAGTAAATTATCAATAGAGAGTTTGGCTAAAATCTGGTAAGAAGTGTGTTACATAAACCAATTTTATTCATGGGTATATATTTGAGATAAGTAGGGTTTTTGGGTGTCAAGCCTTCACTTGAACTGTTGTCTTGGAGGGATAGGTATGACCATCAAAGTGGTCCTCTGGCATTGGATTCAGACTGGACACCCAAGATTTATTGGTTCAGAGCATTATCTGGTGGAATTTTGGGCATATCCATCATATCGTCTCACCTGCTCTCCAGCCGTGCATTGAACTCAAATCTAGCCGAAATGGGCCTTAGCCCAATCCGAGACATTACCCTTTTAAGTCATATTTGTTATAAAATGGAATATCTATTATAAATTTATGACGTATAATAAAAATAGATATTAAATAAATTTTATCTCATAAATAGAATTCTTATATAAATTTTTAGCCTATAAAAAGATATAAACTTTTATGTAGTTTGAAAATATTTATTATTGAATGTGAACAAATAAAATAATTTAAAACTAAGTTGGAAAAAATTTATTAGTGGAAGAAAATTCAAAGAATATTGATTATATTCCATTAAATAATTATTATAATTTATAATTAATTAGGGAATATTATTATTTGATTAGATCAAAATAATATTTATTTATCATATAAACCATTATTTAAACAAGTAAGGATGACCATTGTAGCTCAACTCCATTTTCATCATATCTCTCTCTCTATCTTATTCCCTATCTCTCTAGCTATGGTCCAACAATTTCCATGTGACATAGATGGTATCTGTATGGCATGCCAGACTCATCCCAGAGAAGAAGAGAAGCTGCAATGTGTCAAGTGCGTCACCTTCTGGCATCTGCCGTGTCTCTCCATGGACCTGCCAACGACTCTAGATGACACAGTGAACTGGATCTGTTCCGATTGTTTAAACATGGAGAGATCGTTTGTCCCATTTACACGGCAAGTACATGACACTGTCAATGCAGATCCAATGGACGCAATGTTGGTGTCGGAGAAAGGAAATAATACTAACAGGGCTGAGACTAACATGTCTTTGTCTAACACTCTCACCAGAGATCTCCAATGTTTCAGCTGTTGTGGATTATATGAGAGGCCTGTCACGGTATCGACTTCTACTTTGTATCTCAAAAATATGTCATTTTTTCAATCCATTGCTTTCTCTCCTTCTGTAATCCTTTTATGCAAATTATTTGGTTTTTTATTTATCTATTTTGTTTTAGTGAAATGGGATGTATTCAACGGAATCACAATACTGCTATAAATTCATTTATAATATTCTTTCAAATAGTTTTTACGCATGTTTTAGGATCATTATGTTTCAATTCTTTTATTTTCTATTTTTTATTTGAAAAAATATATATTTAAATTCTTAGAACACGGTTGACAAAATTAATCCATCATTTTTACATTTTTTCATCATATCCTAAGTGCACCTTAGTGTATTTCCCTTCTTATTCTTTTTTTCGTTACTTAATATTGGCATGGTTGCATACAAAAAATATATAACTTGTATTAATATTTTTCAAATTTTTTTCATTAGACTCCTTGTGGGCACACTTGTTGTTTTAAGTGTTTTCGTAAATGGATGCGGAAAGGGAATAAGACTTGCGCCATATGTCGTCATAACATTCCAGAGAAAATTTGTGTCAATGTTGCCCTAGAAACCGTTGTTCGTGCAGTTACGGATGAATATGAGAAAAATAGGGGTGTGCTTGTTGGTGATACATTTTCATATAGGGCTATGTGTAGGCAATGGGATGTACCTGATACTAGTGGGTACTTAAATCATGGTGCACAATCTATTATACTTGGTGGTGGTGCTGATGATGATGATTATGGTGAATGGTTTCTGTACTCGAGAAGGTATATAAATAATTAACCATTTCATATTTATGCAGTTTTGGTCTATTTTTTATGCTTTACATAGATTAATCGATACATAGTTTGATTAATGTGACAAATTAATGTTAACTATGTGAGTATTTCATGTTCTTTAACAATTCATAGTGATGGGGAGGATCTTGATGGAAACAAACGCACAAACAAGAAACAATCTTCTGATCAAGAGTTTGAAAATTACAATATTGCGCTTCGAGTAAGCTGTCTGAAGGGTTATCCAGTTCGAGTTTTCAGGTACGATATATTCCTCTTGCAATATTGGCATGCTTATTTCTCAACCTGATCACAACACATTTATTTAATTTACTCAATTGCACAATAAAATCATGTGCATGCCAATTAATTAAACTTATTTATAGTATAGCTTGAAGGTAATATTCGATTGCAAAAGATTTAGAAGTAGTTGTTAAATTAACTATCACATTAAGACTGAGGCCTTTGCTAAATCCATTATATCATATGATTGGCTTTTTAAATTAAACATCAGATCAAAAATTAATTAATATTGTATTAACTGTGCTTTTAACAATCTACATTATATCATCTTGATGCATATAATTTCATTGATCAGATCTAGCAAGGATAAGAGATCCGCATATGCCCCTCGAAGTGGATACCGTTATGATGGAATTTATAGAATTGAAAAATATTGGCAAGTAGCAGGACAGCAGGTAAATAGATATGTGAAATTTTTTGACGACTTAGTAAAATGTTTTCTAACACACGATATTTATTTATTTGGTAGATTTTATCACACTATTTTCTATTAATTGAAATTTAAATATATTCTACTAAATTATATGGATTTCATAGAAATGTAATGGGTACTGTATAAATTTCATGATTTATATTTGATTAATTATGAATTTGATCATTTTCCATGACTAGGGGTTCTTAGTTTGCCGTTATATGTTTGTTAGATGTGACAATGAGGGTGCCCCTTGGAAAATAAGGTAATTTTTTCTTTTGTTCTATTGCATATATTACAATTACATTCTTATGTATTAAAAATTTTAACATTGTATTTTACTAAATTATAAATGGAACGCAGTGATGTTCGTGGGGACATGCCAAGACCCTTGCCAGTCGTTCCTGGACTAGAAAAGGATACCGTCGTTTATGAAAGGACTGAAACTCCATTTTGGGATTATGATGTGAGTGATCTCTTTTTCTGTTTTCAAATATTTTCATTTTCATCTCCATATTATGTAGTACATTGCTCAAGTTAAAAAGTTAAAAACATGTTTTCCATCCTTACAAAAATATATAAAAGTTTATATTTTAATCTCTATAAAAAAAAAAATCTTCACTTTTTCGTCCAAGTAAAATACAAAATTTTTTTATTTAACAAAAATTAATGGAATGTTTATGATTTTAAGAAGTATGCAATGCCTGGCATTCATGATGAGATGCCATTATTTTTTTTTACTTTATATAAATAATTTTACAATTTAGTTACAATAGTAGATTGACATGTTTGATTAGAGAATTCACATTAGATGCAAAAAGAAAACCATCCATTTCATACGAAATACAACTATATTTAACCCTATCAAATATATAGATCCCACAATTTAAAAATATTTTTAATGAATAAATGATATATAATTAGGATCAAGATTCTTACTGGAAATGGGTCAAACCACAACCTCCAAACAAACCAGAAGAAAGAAGTGGTGAATCAAAACGCAACTCAAGGAAAAGGAAATTCCATCATCAGAAAATTATGAAAAAATTGAAGAGAGGTATGCATTTTTTATTACATTGGTGGACTTTATTTTTACATTTTTTATAAAATTATTTTTTGATAACCTAAATCGGATTGTTAAACATTTTAAACCACAAGTTTGTACTATTTATGAACACTAGCTACTAAAAAAAATAATTTGTGAGGGAATTTTAATTAGATCTAATTTCTTCCCTGAATTTTGTGATGAGGAAATTACGGAGGGATTTCAATTTTTTTCCATTGCTATTTTTTATTTTTTCTAATTCATACAATTCAAAGCAGTTGAACTATGATATCTAGAATCTAAATGTCTGCCCGTTCAATTTTTATAATAGTTGTTAAAGAATATTAACATATTCTATTTTATATACATATAGGGTTCTCTTGCCTGATTTGCAAAAATATTATGGGTACACCAGTGACAACACCATGTGGCCACAGTTTTTGCAAAGCATGTTTGGAAGGGGTTTTTGCTGGTCAAACCCTTGTGAGAGAAAGAAACATGAATGGAATCGAGCTTCGTCCTAAAAAAAATATAATGAAATGTCCTTCTTGCTATACTGACATTGCTGAATATCTCCATCTTCTACAGGTGTGTCAATGTTTTTTTCTTGATATTTAGAATTTTATTATCAGATTTTGTTAGAAAAACAAATCTTAAATAAATAAGAATCAAATGATTGATCACATAGTTTGAGCAATTGTGTCATGTGTTTATGTAACAGGTCGATGTAGATTTAACGAAATCAATTGAGTCCATGAAAGCCAATGAATTGGGTGAAGAGTAGTGCAAGGAGTTTGAAGACATGCATAATTATAATTTATCTTTCTTTGAATTTTGTAATATTTTTTCCAAGACTATTGTTGTCTTTTTGTGTTTGTTCACTTCATTGATTTACTGAGAAGTAGAACATGTTAAGACCTTTAATTTTATTCATGTAATTTCAATTCTTCATCTTTATTTCCTTCTCTTTCTCTTTTTGGATGAATGTTTTCCTTTAAATTGACCCTCCTTCATCATTAACATGACTATTTTATACCAAATCCCTACCTATTAACAACGTTTTTGCCAGAAAAAACAATGGTACTTTCTCTTTAGGGCAATTATTTATGTCATTAAAGGTTTATTTCAGCTACCAGTAACAATAACGGTATTGTTTCTATTTGGTGCATTTCTAAAGGGAAGCCAATGTTCTCCTTCTATGGTCCTTCTGATGTTTCAATTAGTTATGGTTAATGTCTATTCTATGTGTTCGTTGGTGGATAAATTATTAATGTGGAGGGAGGTAATCCGTTTGAAGAGCTTGTTGGGGTGGTGTGTGGTGGGAGACTTACATTCGATTCTCTTTGATTATGAGAGAAAAGGGTATTTATCGAGAGAAAGGGGAGCGTCTGTTGAGATTTAAGAGTTCTCCAATTTCTTGCACGATAGGCCACAAATTCATGGTTCTATGACGTATTAAAATATCGATCTTACAAAGACTTTGTTTATAGTACCAATTAGTTTTGTACGATGATTACCAAAAAAGAGCAATATTTTGGAGAGATGGTTTTGATGGGTTCATCCTAATTACAACCAACCCCCTACATGCATAACCTTGCTCAACTTGATCCACAACCCATGACACCCGTACAAATGGGGTAAAACAACTAAAATTCTAGTGTAACATCCTGATTTTTATCAGCGCGAATGTATTTTTTTAAATAAATAAAAAGTCTTACACTAAAAGATTTATTATAACATTTAGTTTCAAATTAGAGTAACATAATATTTCTTTCGAAAGATTTGAATCAAATGTCACATTTAATAAATTGCATTCATACAATGAGTTTGTAAATTAAATCATACACTTTATAAGACAAAATAGTGTATGAATATCCATTTCGCATAGTAATATCATTTATATCAAGGGCGATGCTAGCAACAGGCGTTTAAACAGTCGCCTTTTAACACACCCTCTTGTAGCATGCCACGTAACATGTTCTTTTTTGTCACTTACCTGATGACGGCCGGTTCTACTTGTTAAACCTTTTAATTTTTTTTATTTTTTTTTATATTTTTGGATTCTTCAAGTCTGCAACCGACCCACCTTCATCAATCTTTTTCTTTTTTCATTACCATGTTCAAAATTCATCCTCCTCCCAATAGCTACTACTAACCTCCTTCCTTCTCATTTTGACATTTATGTTCTTCTACCTTCATCAAACCATATGGTTTCTAGAGAATCAGTTTTCTCTTTCTAAAAACATTCACTTCTCTCTAGAATTCAGAATGTGGTAAATACTATTTGTAGGATCTAAGACCAGATCTGAGTCCTTCTTTACGAGCTTTTCGATTTCCAGTGTTCTATTGTGTCACGTATTCACATTTGGTCGGACAACGATGGTCGTCATCGTCGCCATAGAAAACAGCAATTTATGCATCGCTCCTTGAAAACAGATTTCAGAGTAAAATGATTAAGCGAGAGCAAGCATGCCTTGAGGAATTAGCTATTCCAAAAAATAAAATCGCTTAAGATGAGACTCTTCTCATGTTATTATGGATCTTAATCTTCTGTTCTTCCTTCAACAGCAAAAATGGAGATGACAAAGGTTAAGGGTATTTTTAGATTTGGGTACAATTTTGAGAATAATAATAATAAATAAAACGATAATACGTTTATTAGACTTGTTCCGGTTACCAGTTTCAGAAATTGGGAAACAAGTGACGTGTCCCGTATAAACGAGAGAGTGACTAAACGCGGGTGAAAGAGCGACTGCCGCTAGCAGTGCTCTTTATATCAATGCCCATTTCAAAGTAAAGAAAGTAAACATATAAGACTCAGCAACAATAGCAACTAAGTTGATCTTGAACCCTAAATTGAGATGACAAGGTATGAGACCCACTGTAAGACCCAAATATTTTCTTTTTATACCGAAGTATTTTATTATATTTCAACATGAAAATATTTTATGGTTGTAGTTCATTCAGTGACGATATAATTTTACATTTTTGTATATGGGAAAATTCATGTTACCTATTATTTAATGGGCGCCTGATTTATTGTATTTTAGCGATGAATAAGAATAATTATTTCATCATTTTACGAGTATGTGTATTAACAAGTTAAATAGAGTTTGACTAATTATATTGTTTTTTTTATATCAAGACTAATTTTATTGTTTACAATTGAAGATTTTAAATGTGTATTCTTGTAACCATTACTTCCTAGTAATATGATAAAATACATGACTTCTCATTAGTTAAATTGCATTATGTGCTCTTGAGTTATTATCTTTCTCATGTTGTGAATACACGTACACAATTCTCTATCATCTTTATCTATTGTTTTTTTTAGTCAAATAGCTTAGTGGCCAGAATTCACATTTTTTAAGGGGGTGTCCGGGGTTCGAACTCCGACCCCTGCATATAACAATGCATGTTCCTGTCAACTAAGTTATGCTCACGAGACCTCTTCATCTATTGTTTTTTTTTTTGGTCAAGAACTTCATCGGTTGTTTTATTAGTAATTAAAACAATAATAAGAAAATAATAGTAGAACATACCCATGATTATAGAACAAAAACCAAAGGTGACTTGACTGAATATAGATTTCAACTACCTTTCATATTTACTTTGACAACCACGTTTTCCACTTCTATTAGCATTAGTACGGGTGTTACTAGCTCCCTTAAGCAACTAGTTAATCGGTTCCCTCTCGCAAATTTTATATCACACTTAAAGGGAACAAAATAGGAAGAAAATTAAACAAAGAAAGAGTAGAAGAAACTTGGAAGGAAAAAGGGTAGAAACAAGATGAAAGATTCAAACTTTAGAAGTCACCACCAAAATCCTTGACAAGTGAGTTTAGGAACCTTTTATTCATATCTTATTTTATGATGTCAGATTTCAATTAAAATTTCTCCCTAACTATGTAGAATAACAATTGTAAAAAGTTTAATTTTTAGACTTATATTTTGATTCATGATTGTTTGAAATTTTGTGAGACAAATAACTTCTTGAACATCGTGACATTCAAAATGGCAAGAGAAAAAAAATGTTGTTGTTGCGTTGTAATGTTCATAGTATTTGAACCATTTATGTGAATTTAATTTGTGAGAAACACTTCCTACATATAAGTTTATGTGAAGGCCGAATTTTATTTTGAACATGATGCTAAATATTATAATGGGTAAATTAATGGTAATATTTGTATAGAGGTAATTGTTTAAAATTAAATTTTGAGCATTTTATTGACTTTAGAATGACTTTTAAAAGTATTTCACTTACATAAAAATAAATTTATTGGAAATGGTTAGTTTGCTGGAAATAATTCTTAGACTATTGACATTTCGTTTCTCTCTTTTTCCTTTTTCTCTTGTGAGCCGTCACAAAAACTCTGGTTTCTTCTCCTTCATCCATCAAACCCCTCTAACTCGTTTTTCTATTTCCCTTTAATTGAAATAAGTGATTTTCACATCTATTTCGTTTTATTTTGTGATTTCGTCGTCTTCGTGCGACGTTGGTTGTTTGTCGTCTTTGTGCGACGTTGTTTGTTTTTCTTGTTTCTCTCAGGTATTTGATCGCTTCAGATTGTCATATCAGCTTCGATCCAGTGCAGATCCAATCAATGACTTTGGCGTCATCCACGTTGCAGATCCGGAAACATGGTTATTTCGGAGATTTAAATATAGTCATATGTGTAGGCATTTGTACTTTGTCGTTTTATGCTATTAACATGGATGTTGTGAGCTTGTTCACAGATTCATCCTTTTTGTTTTTAGCGAATTTGCATTATATCAATGTTCTCTTTCAATTTGAATGAATGAATATCTTTTATTTTGTCAAAAAAAAATAAAAATTCTTAGACTATTGAAATGACCTAAAGTAATTTTAAATGTATTAGGTAGGTATTTAAGCAATCGTTTTCCTAGAATAGCCTATTTATATAAAAAATAATAAAAAATAGCACTAGAAATATTTTCAAAAGAAAAATATATAGTACTGGAATCAATAGCAAATAACTGTACTGTGGTTTTCTTTTGAAAGTTTAAAATCTGGAATTTTTATTAAAAAAAAATAAAAGGGTCATGAACATAATGTAAGTATTGGGATTTATTTATTAATTTATTTTGATAATAGTATGTGGAAATGAATCTTTGAGAAAAACATAAAATTTAGCAAATTTTGTTCATTTTCTTTTGCTGGCAGCAGCATACATTGATTTCTTAAAAGATGGCAACAACATATATACATTGATTTTTTTTAAAAGATTTTCCTCTTGTAGACATCTGTGGAATATGAAGTTTAAATGTTTGGAGTGAAATACTTTGTGATAAGAACCCTTAGCCAAACCCCAAACTTTGCATAGGAATAATGATGGTTAGTAGTTATACTAAGTTAGTGTTTATTTAATTGTGAAGGTATATATGTAGTGGAACAAAGACGATCGTGTGGAAACTTTAAGAGCTACTATTGTAAAGGTAACAGCATCACTCCACGCGCTTCCGTACGTGTATATGTGTATATATTTGTGTTATGATGTTTATCATAGTGTTGTTGTTTTGAAATGAATGATATGTGTTATATATTGGTGTTGTGATAATTATTTTGATGGTTTTGTTTTGGCGTGAATATTATGTGTTATTATTTTTGTGGTGTTGTTTTAACATAAATACTATTTGTTTGTGGGTGAATAATCTTAAGTAACTAAAACGGTGATTCAAAACTATATCCAAAGGTGGGATACTAGACTTTTGATTTTAGAAGATTACCCAATGGTGGGGTATTTACGGAGACATTCATGCATTAGATGACTCAGACAAATGCCCAATGGTGAGGCACTGAACATCGAGTTTTAGGAGTCATTACCCAACGTGGGGTAGTGACAATTCATATGCATTAGGTGATTCAGAATAATGCCCAATGGTGGGGTACTGAACATCGAATTATTAGGAGTTATTACCCAACGGTGGGGTATTGCTCAATGGTGGGGTATACTGTCCAATGGTGGGACATTTGGCTCCGCATAGAGGTGAAATCCGGATCATGAGCATTTGCATATAGATTGACAATAGGGACTAACGCATTTTAGTTAGATTGTAACTTGAGGCTAGGGGGATGATTATGAAACAGGAGTAATGTGTCATGTACGTTTCATTTATTTTTATTGTCATGGAATCTATGTTGCATGCCTATTTGTACCATGTTTGTTAGTTGGAGATGACCCTTACTTTTGGACAGATGACCGTCAAACGGTTGTGAAAATTTGGAGGCTTGATATATTCTGACACTTGTATTAGTCTTGTTGAGAAAACTTTTCACAAGCATCTGTAATTATGATCAGCTAAGTTTAGTCTTGGGTAGAAAATGGTCAAGTGTCTTGCTTTTAGGAGTATTATATTTTTGATGTAAGACAACTCTAGTTACCTATTTTAAAAATTCAAAGAAAAAGTTATTTACCGGTTTATTTTTAATTTGATGAGTTTCATGGTAACAATATTATTTAAGGAAAAAAATAATCGTCCTTTTACTATGAATTTTGCTAATTAACGTTTGAAAAATCGGGTCGTTACACCCACCGATGACATCAAATCCAACTACTTTTGAACATCAGAAAAGTTGCCTCCTCACACGTCTTCCACATTGTCGAGAATTCGACAACTAAGACTCTAAGAAAGTTTGGATCACCCACGTCTAGATCTCCACAGGGCAAAGTATAAGGTCACGATCTAACAACAACATACATAGAAAAATACAACTTGAAAAACATACATGGTATGGTAAATGCATCAAGATAATCATTCCATATACAAGATTTTACTATGCACAGGTAGCCCAAGAATGTATACCCTACATGTGCGATAAAACTCAGTTTTCCTATCACATGCAAATAATTCCAGTGTCAAATCCTAAAGTTTATTTGATAATATCTTCAAAACACTCTTACTAAAACATAAAAATCTCAAAGTCTTTTCTCAAATAAAGTTCTACACTTACCATATCCCAAATAACACATAAATCAACACTAATTCTATAAATATTCGATCTTACATTCATCCTGAGTTTCTAGCTCGATCATATAGTCCCACTTCTCAAAGTAATCACTACTTCCAAATATATATCACCCTTGACACTTACCAACTACATCAGGTCTCTCCTTGAGACTTACCGAAACATACATTAAAACTTTCATCAAAAGTTAACTTAATATCTAGTTACTTGAAATTCTCCATTAGTCTAACGCTCGCTTTTCCAAACTTGTCACCTCTGAGCAGCCACCAACTAACATAGAGCTACTTGATGACAGAGCATCATATGACATTTTTTGCTATGTTTTTAGTACGTTTATTTGCATTTGAAGACAAAAAATATGAGAATAGAGGAGTTGTCAATGGTTTGAGGAACAATTTTTTCACTCGATCCGTTGTAATTCACTTTTATCCTAGATATGAGTGTTTTGAGAATAGAGGTTTTTTGAGTGTTTTGTAGTGAGAAATCTTGTAAATCGACAAATCAAGACATCACGTGAAAGAATAAGATATGAATATTGAAGTCAATGGTTCTTAGAAGGTTTTTTAAGATAATACAAAGTGAAGAAAATTCATTTCAAGTTCCTAAGAGTTTCCAAACAGAAGAATGATCGAAAACGGGATGAATACACAAGATTTTGGACCTCAGATTTGCGCCTGGACATGCCCCATTTGCGCATGAGGCAATGTTGCCACTGCCACAGGCACCATTTAATTTGCACCCTGTAGGCGCCATTTGCGCACGACTGTGGGCAAAAATTTCCTACAACTTGTTTTTCAAGCTGGATCGGTGCAAAAATCATAGTTTTCTTCTCTTAAACCCTAAGCAATCATTTCATATAAATAGAGACCCCCTGCACTCATTATTTTTCATTCAAAAAGATGACGGTTCAAGGAAAGTGTCAAGCATCAGAGTTGCAAGGCAAGATTTCTTCCTCCTCTTGTTTTCTATAGGGTATGTTTTTCTATTTTATTTGTCATGATGTTTGCTGCCATAAGTAACTAAACCTCTTGATTAGGGTTCCAAGATGAACCCCAACTTATTTGTTGGATTCTATTAATAAAGTTTTCATTCATTTATGTTTTCTTGCCTCAAGTGGGAACCCATCGTCATCCTTGTCAATTAGCTTCGACTCATTTCTGATGTCGAGCAATGTTGAGCCTAAATCTTCTAGCATGTATGGAACACTACATGCAGTCTTTGTTCCAACCGTATCTGCAACCTTCAAATGTGCCATACTTGCTAGACATCAGTTTATCGCTACCCAAGGCAATGAGGGTGGTCCGACCATTTATTGAGTTGTATGAGGAAGATGCATTGCTAATGATATAGGAAGATATACGAACTCATGGGGCCCTTCTTATCATTTCTTAATGAGTAGGTTTTTTGGGCTGGCACCAATTTTTGACAGTACAAGCAATAAAAGAATATGTTTGACGCTTATGAGATAAGACAAGGACAACTCATATGGGAAATGACTAAAGGGTATAACTTGTAGTTGTTGGCCTTGTACTATAAAAGGACAACCACGTGGTAATACTAGGGGGCCGAAATTGTAGATTGTGAATTGAGTGGCCAAGTTCCAGCCAGGGTTAGCAGCACTAGAGTTCTCACTCCATGTCATCTTCTCCATAGATGAGCATGAGTGGTAGTTCTGAGTGATTTAGAGTTAGGATTACTTGGGTGATGCTTCAAACTCACCTACTTCCTTCTTGAATTGTAATCTATTACTAGATATATTTTATCTACTAATTTAGCTTTTCATGTTTTCATTTATATTGTATTTCACCTTCATCTTTGTGATTAAGCTCATTATGAGCTAAACCTCTTCTTGTGGTTTAGACATGATGAGGTGATGATATTCTTTTCTTAGGATTTATAAAGCTACAGTTTCACGCTTCTTTCAAACAAATTGTTTTACCTCAAAACCTTTAAAAGTGAAACTTTATCTCTTTTACTTTTGATGTTATAGTTCCCTGAGACCAAAAGAGTATGGGAATGGAAATTTTTTGTTTGATATGAGTTATGTCCTTATGAACCGAAAGGTGGCAGGAACAAGAGAGACTATTTTGCACGAGTACTAGATCTTAGAATAGCCTATAAGTGTTGAGATCTAACTAGGACTCTTGTCATAGGAAAATGGCTCAACATGTACTACTTCGGTGGAAAATGGTGATGACCTAACCAAGCAATGTTGCGTGTTAAGATTATGTAAGTGTACTTTAATAGGATGACTTCACGTGCTTAACATGAAGGATGAGTGAAACACCTCCTAGTGGTTATCGGGTTGCCAGGAATCCATAGAAAGTTATAGCCCTGTAGATCGTAGCAAAGCTATGTCATAACTGATTCTTTGTTTAAACCACACTTTTATCTTTGAGAATTTCTAAGTCTATTTAATTGTTTTCCCAAACCTTTATCTTTATTTTACTGTTGTGACAAATGATTTATTTTATTTTCTTATAAACAAGTTTTCTATTTGAAAGCTAATAGGAAGCTATACTTCCTTAATCCCTATTAGATCGATATCTTTTTATACTATAACTTGGACAATGTATACTTGCACTTAATCTTTCCACCCTTAAATACTACTAGTGTTTTGGGAAACACCAGATACTCCATAAAGTCCAAAGCCACAAAGACCGGCAAGACCCTCATCCCAAAAGATAGGTCATTCTAGAGACTTTAATCAAGCTACAATATGACTCCCTCAACCTATAGCTTAGGGGCAACTATTTTGGACTAGCCCAAGGCCCAATCCAGTTAGGTTCAGGTCCGACTCGAACCGCAGAAGCAAGTGACACCATATGATGGATACGCCCTAAATCCCACTGGATTATGGCCCGGACCAAGAGATCTTTACCTACCAATCCGGAGATCATGCTACATACCACCCTCAATGGTCACACCAGTCCCCTTAAGGAGAGTTGTCCATGTGAAAGCTTGACAGCCGAAACCTTACTTATCCATTATATATATATATATATATATATATATATATATATATATATATATATATATATATATATATATATATATATATATATATATATATATATATATCTATGCTTAGTCTTGGGTCAGGTATGACATTTCTTGCCTATAAAATATAGCCACATTCTCCCTTGAACCTCTTACTGAATTAGGCGTCTGAGCACGACATGTACCTCATCCCTATTCGATGGAGAAGAACTCGCAACAGGCGGTGTAAAGCTCAATTCCTCTACGCAACGGATCTCATCCATCAAACCATCTTAACAGGTCCAACCAAATCACCAACTATAGTATTCTTCTTTTTATGATTACCCCTCTTCTCTCATGAAAGGTTGTAAAATTAAAGAACATTGGTAAAAATAATAATGAATTATGATGGCTAAGTTTTTATGTCACACATTGACCAAGTGTGATAAAGGGACAAATGCAACATTTCTATGTGCTTAAAAGATATTTAATAATGATTCTAATTTTAATTTTTTTTTTAAATCCATAAGCGCTAAAAATAATTAAGGTATGTTAGGAGGAGATAGACTTTATATTTTATTTATTTATTTACGATGGCTTTATATGTTATTAAGTGACAAAACCATAGAATATTATATAGATGCAACGGTTAGAAAATACGACTGAAGTAGTCATGTTTATTTATGTTATGACTATTTTCCTTTGCCTACTTAATGTTGCAATGAACGTTAATGGTATGCGTTTTTATCCTTTTTTAATTTTCTTATATAGTTTCCCTCAAAAGAAATTTTTATTTAGTTACGACATAATATTTTATCCATTTTAGTATCATACGTTTATCCTCTTTTTTCTTTGCAGCGGTTATTAAATGCTTTCAAGATTCCGATTGTCCGAAAGATATGTGCATGTTTCCTCTTAAACCAAAGTGTTTTTATATATTAGTCTTTCCCCCTCCCTGGACTGCCCAATGTATATGTGATTGAGAGATGTTCCCATAATGTTACTCTATAAAATTGGACAAGCTGTGATTGGGTTATTGTTTTAGCATCCAATAAATTTTACTTTTATTTTTTGATTTTCACGGACGCTATTGTTATGGATTTTGTACTCTTAGTTGATGGATATTGTTATTTGTATTTTCTTTTATCTTTTATTTCCCACTTTGCAACTAGTGAAGTTCTTGGAATTAATGAGTTGAATACAGTAAAAAACTATGACAGGAACAAGCATCCTAAAGAATGAATCACAGCTATGGAATGAATGAGACATATCAAATTACCAATAGGTTGAAATTTCACAAAGAGATATTTTCCTATTACTGAGCAGGCTTCATTAAGTTTGAAGATAATGAGGTCGGTTAAAAATCCACTTGGGTTGACCTAGTGGTATTGACTTGAGATTGGGGTGTGGTCCTTCTCTCTGGTGCCAATTGGATGAGTTAATTTAGTTTCTTAAAAAAAATGAGGTCGGTTAAAAATGGAATTAAAAATTGACATATTGGATGATTTATGTAAGGCACGCAATATGCATTAATTAGTATGGACTTGTAAATTATTGTCTAGTCGTTTAGAATTTGTATATTTTTAGATGTTTTTTTTTTGTGAAAAAAATAAATTATTCCATTGAAATTGACATCATAATCGAATGTGGAACCTGAAACTTTGAAAGGAGGACATATATAACGTGAGTTACATATGTTCTATCTAATTGTTTAGTGTGGAATATATTATATGAAAGTTTCGTAGAAAAATTCCAGTATAAGTTATGTGTTTGTTAAATAGGGTAAAATCATCCGTTGTTTTATCATTCAACAAAATCAAAATTTCTTAGGAATTTAAACAGGAGTTTAATACTCTAGCTATACTTCCTGGATTAAATGTAACACAGTTGGAGCTGCTACCTCCATGTCATCCTCATGTGGAGGTCTCTTTAGAAATCACAATGCTGACTTTTTATGTTGCTTTGTTGAACAATTGAATGGTGTGTGAATGCTCTCATTGCTGAGCTAAATGGAGCTATTTGGCTTAGTGTTCCATTGTTCTTGAATGCTTTGTATATTAGTGATAAGCTTGGTTCTCCAAGCTATAGGTTCCAATCTTTTTTAAAAGGTCTTGGCCTAGTCCTCCTGCTTGTTTTTGTTTCCTCTCTTTGGTTTAATATATTTTGAGGTCATAGTTCTTTGCTATGCCTCTATTTTTGAAAATAAAAATTAAAAATGTTCTACAAATAATTTCCAGACGGGAAATTATTTAAGTGCAAATTTGGTGATAAACTTGGTTAATTATTAGGGTCTTGTTAACGAGTATCTTTAGGACACTCTTTAAGGATTTTAAAAGAAGAAATTATTTCATAAAAAAGTCAAATATTTCGATTTCCAAATCATTGATTACACATATTTTCATACAAAATAACCATTTAAAGATCTTAAAGAGTGCTCTGGGACACTCGTTCACATTTCTCTAATTATTAAAGGGATAAAATAGACAAAGTCCCCTTCCTTTTTCCTTTAGTTTGTCCAAGCTTCCTTCGCTTAAGGATCTGGGTTTTCTTTCTTTCATCATTTCACTTTGGCAAGTGGTGAAGAATATCAGTAAGAGGTTGCGAAGCCACGATACTTCAAAATGGATGACGTATCGTATCCTCTGCCCGATATCTGCCCGATACTTCGCGATACGTATCAGAAGAGTATCCGAAAATTAAATTTTATTTTTTTAAAAAATAATTATCCGATACTTCCCGATACGTATCAGGAAAGTATCCGATAATTATCCTGCACCTATACCTGCCCCAATAATTCCCAATTAATGTTAACTAAAATAACTTGACTCTTGAGTATAGTGCTTCTTTTTTGGATCGATATGGTATAACACTAACAATGTTCCTTTTGGATATAGTATAGCACTTATGGTGCTCTTTTTGGGATATATTGTGTATGTAATTGACTAATCATCACTCTCTTAATCGTCAATATTATTTATATTTATGTTGATGTGCTACGAGCCTATGACTGGTTTCTTTTGTTTGTTAATATATTTGCATATTAAAAAAATGGTTATAATTATGTTGTACATTTAATTATATAATTTTTTTTATTAACGTATCCCAGCCGCATCGTATCTTGATTTTTGAAATTTTCTCATATCAACGTATCGGTGCAGTATCGTATCCATATCGTATCTCATATTCAGGAGAGGCACTAGTGACAGAAGGGCTAAGTTTGGAAACTCTTCCTACTGCTTCTTGTTTTATTGGCCTTCGCTTCGATGTCTTGGGAGTGGGTATTTTTTTCACATGTTTTTTATAATATTTTAGCCTTAACATCTAATGATAGTAGATCTATTTACTTCAACAAAAATAAAAAATATTCATCTCACCTTTTTCTTTCTTGATCATGGAATGTATTAGTTTGTTATTAATCCACAATCATGTTTAGTAGAGTTAATTTTGTTTAGCTTTACATTTTCTTTCTAGATCATGGAATGTATTAGTTTGTTATTAATCCATAATCATGTTTAGTAGAGTTAATTTTGTTTAGCTTTACAATTTGATAAGTCTGTTAGTTGGTTATATAAGACTTGCTCTCTAAGTTATGTATATAAATACTTTGTAACTTCTCTATTCATCAATCAATGAAACAATAACAACTTTCCAATACTATATTCTCTCTCCTTCACATCCTCTAACTACTTTCATCTTCTTCTTCCTCCATTAATCTTTCAAAATTGTGATTGAGTGCAAAGCAAGAAACAATTGATGCACTAATAATTGGCATCTAGAGCCTGGTTCAAATTCAGGGAAACACGAGTGAACTTGTGCAGGGTGATTTTCTGGGAAATACGAGTGAAGTGTGTGAAAATTCAGAGTTTCTAGTGTAGGAATCATGCGTACCAATGGAGATTTTGTTCCATCAAATCTACTGGTGTTTTATCTTGGTTTTTCGGGTGTCAAACATTGATTACGTTTGAACCTTTTTAACCTTTGATATCTCATTTTTTCTTGGGAAGGGAAAAAACAAGCAAAACCCTTGAGAATCGAGGTCCGGGAGTTGTTTTCGCTACGGGAAGGTGTTAGGCACCCATAACGACTATAGTATCCTATAGGAACCGTCTTTACTTTCTACGCGCGCGCTTTATTTTTAAATGCTATTTGAAAAATGATATTTACACCTAAGAGTTTACTAAGTGAAGAATTGGAGGGAGAAGAAGATGTTTGAATTTTTGTTTTATTGGACTTGGAGAAGTTTTGACTTCTTGCCTACATACCCTTTTAAGGGATCAAACTCCATGTAGTTCTCTTCCAAAAAATGTTTTTGTTTTTGTTGATTGATTTTAAGTTTGAAAATGGAATTTTGAAGAATAAGAGAGAGAGGCCTCAAGGGCATAAGATTTGGAAAAATGTGAGGTGGAATTAGTTATTTTGCAAAGAAAAAGTCTAAGTATGATTAAAATTCATTAAGATTTTTGTTTAAGAAGATAAAGGGAAAATCAATGGGATTTTGATCCCAAAGTTTATTTAGAAAAATATTTGAGTGAAGTTGTTCATATTTTTTTTGGAAAAGAGGATTTTTCTAAGTATCGCGATTCCTAAGCATACATCTAAAGCATACATTCCCTAAACATTCATCTAAAGTAACCATGTGATATGTGTGCATGTGTCGGTGTACATCATTAGAGTCCATTGTCCTTTACATATGCCCTAGTTTACATGCTATGGTCTTGCAAGAAGTTAAAAACATAAAGAAAATTACAAAATTCCTAGGTCTTTACATCCTAATTCTTTGCAAGAAATATAAATTGCAAGAAAATTAAATCTAGAGGGATGGGATGAGAATGCTATGAATGAACCATGGATGAGAGGGTTAGTAACATAACATGGCATAATAGGATAGAAATTTTAAACAAAGTAGCAAAAACTTAACACAAAAAGGGGACAAAACTCTTAGCAAGATATATCTAAAATTTATCACAATATCAAGACAAGTATATGACCTATAATTCCCCTATCATGACAATTTTCAAAGGTTTTTACCACAATCAATAATATGAGAATTATAAGGACACATTCAAATCAAGAATCATGATATACTTTAGACATATTTGGCATTTAACCTTCATAAGCAACATCCACATAACTTGCAACACAAGAAATCAACAAGTTACATTCACAAACAGTAAAGAAGGGACCCAAATTAGAGACAAACATATCACAAGATTGCACATCAAATGTCAATGTCAACTTGACAAAATATCATATCAAAACATAGTAAAAAATTCACAAGAAAAACAAACAAATCACAAGTGATATCAAGTATATTTTTTTTATCATTTTTTAATACGTAAAACAATCACAAAAATATCAAGAAACACATTAAAACATATAGGAAACTTTCTAGGATTTTTAACAAAGTTTTTTGGGCAAGCAGGGGGCGCAAAAAATAGAACACAGTATTCAAATAGTAAAAATACAAGCAAGAACGAAATCCACAGCACACCTAAGCCCAGGCCCAAAGGGGAAATGGATTTGGATCTCAGGAAGCAACAGAGGCCGTAGGATTGATCCAGATGGATCAAACCCTAGGTCCAACGGCCAGGATGCAAAGACAGATGAACCAAAACTGAACCGAACCGGTCCAACTATCTATATAAGGGTTTGTGGACCGGTTCAACTCATTTCTCTCTTCTCATTCCCTCTCTAACTCTCTCCTTCTCTCACTAGCTTCGCCTGATCCTCTCTCCCTCTCACTGGTTTCTGAAAGAAACTGGTCGGAGAAGATGAAGATCGGCCGGAATCTTCATGATTCCGCCGGAATCTTCATCCAAACCACCGTCACTTCCAGATTCCGACGAGATTGAAACTTTCACCGATTCAAATGCAACAAACCCTAATCTATTCTATTTTTCATGCTGATTTCAAATATGAACTTAGATTTGAAGAATAAATGGTGAATCTTCGTAGATCTACATCTTAGGGTTTGGCTTCGAAACTTTTTCAATCTTTTTCAATCTTTTTCAAACGAACAAGTCTCAGGACTTGTTAACCTACTTCGATTCACCGTTTATTTACATTTGTGGACCTTCAGTGAACTTTTACGATGAAAATGAGAAGGTCTCTTGTGTTTACCTGAATTTGATTTGGGAGATTCGAACGAAAGGATCCGTGAAAGCTTCTGGTAAGTTGAACCGAAAATAAATCGGTATACTCTTCTCTCTTCTTCACTGATTCAATTCCTCTTCTTCTCCTTCTCTGATTTCCTGTGATCGTGTTTGAATCTACTATTACCAGTGGTGGATTCGCACTGGAATTGCAGGAAAGATGATTCAATGATGAATATTCGTAAATGAATCACTGAGAATCATCCTGGATTCGTCGCATTTGATCTTGATTTTGCATTCTGGAATTCTAGGTTTTTGGATTGTTCTTTGTGTTCTTGGTTTGATTCTGAGTTTTTTGGTTATTCTGTGATGGATCAGTGTGAAAATTGTTGTGAATTGGTGTGTTTTTGTGATGAATTCGTTCGAGATTGATGAAATTGGAAACGGTTAGGGTTTCTGGTTCATGTGTTCTTGATGAAATTCATGTGAATTTGAGACTTTGATTCGTTTTTTCTGGAAAATGGGAATGGAAATGTGTTTGTGATGTGGCGAAATCTGAATGGGAATGCACTGTTGTGGCTATTTATAAGCTGCCATGTGTGATTCTGTACCAATGAGATAGTGCCACCTGGACTTGGATTGAAAATGGCTCGGCCTTGCTATTTTGAGAACTTAGGGACCTTTCTGCAATTATGAAGACTCAAAGGACCAAACTGTAATTATGGAAAAGGACTAAAAACAAAAAAATGAGACTTGAAGGACTAAAAATGTAAATTGAAAAAGTCTTTAAAAGAAAAATAAAATGGAAGAAAAGGACTTAAGTGCAATTTTTAAAACTTGAAGGACTGAAATGCAATTAATAATAAAATTGAAATAAAATTGGTAAATTGAAAAAAACGTAAAGTGAAACCAATAAAAAACACAAAATGGACTAAAATGAACCAATTACATAAATGAGGTACTTCAAAGTAACCTCTCTCTGTCAAAATTTGTGTGAAATGACCAAAATGCACCTAGGGACTAAAATGACCCAAAATGACTCAGATGCAATTTTTGACATGGATCTTAACATGGGATAGAAGCAAGAATTTATTCAGACCAATTGAAAAGACTCAGAGACAATTTTTAGAGATTAAACAGAGTTTTAACACTGGAAATGACTAAAATGCCCTTAAGGACTAAACTGACTCAAAATGCCTCAGATGCAATTTTTAAAATGGATTTTGACATGAATTAAATCAAGGACCTATACAAACAACTTGAAATGGCTCAGAGGCAATTTCAGAGATTAAAATGAAGTTGGACACATGAATTGACTAAAATAACCCTTTGTTATGAATTTTGCAAATAATATTGAAATAAAGTGCAGAGAAACATGCAATTGATCAGAGACAACTTCAAAATGACTTGATATGCAAGAAAAACATTTGGATGGTTTTAAATGTAAGAAGACATAGACAAATTCACAGTTTGAAAAGATTTTTCAGGCAAAATTGGAAGATAAAGCAGGGTAAAATATCAGTGTAAAATAATAGCAAATTGACAATCTTTCAAGAGTAATAGACACATATCAAAGATAGAAAAACATTTTGAGCAAGTATTTTTAGGTCCAAAATTAGGGTATAACAGCTGCCCCTATTTAAGTTTCTTTGTCCGGAGGGTCAAGAGACGAAGTCTTTGACTTGGCGGGACGAAGATACTTAAATATTAACATTTGCACTGTTTTTGGACATAAAAATACGCTCTCACATTTTCAAACACATGAATGCCATGCAACATTTCGATTATGAATGCAAGACAAACAACTGGAGTCTACAAAGCATGTCATATCACTGGGGGTTTAGGAAGACATTAACAAGGTAGACAAGCTAGGGGACAAAAGGGAGGTACAAGCTGTTCTTTGGATCGAACTAGCCACTTGACCATGTAATACAAACAGAAGGTGAGTACAAGCTGTTCTTTGGATCGAACTTGCTGCTTGACTGGGAATAGAAATACAGGACAGGTACAAGCTGTTCTTTGGATCGAACTTGTCACTTGACCGGAGACATAGACATATAAGTAGATACAAGCTGTTCTTTGGATCGAACTTGTCGCTTGATTGAAGATACAAACAGATAGGCAGGTACAAACTGTTCTTTGGATCGAACTTGCTGTTTGGCCCGGAGACATACACAAAAGGCTGATACAAGCTGTTCTTTGGATCGAACTTGCTGCTTGATCACTATGTAAATAGGTGCAAACTGTTCTTTGGATCGAACTTGTCGTTTGACCAAAAACATAGGCATGTAAGCA
The DNA here is from genome assembly GCF_051527215.1 of Medicago sativa. Classification (NCBI taxonomy): domain Eukaryota; kingdom Viridiplantae; phylum Streptophyta; class Magnoliopsida; order Fabales; family Fabaceae; genus Medicago; species Medicago sativa. Next base: position 31,223,582 of record NC_140752.1, on the reverse strand, counting down.
GGTACAAGCTGTTCTTTGGATCGAACTAGCCACTTGACCAATAACAAGACATATAGCAGGATACAAATTGAGGGTAGACTGACATTGACTTAATTTGAATATAGACATGACCATTATTGTTGGCCCAAAAGCAAATTGAGAGTGAATTAGCATTGACGGAGGTATTGAGTTGAATTGAGAGTTGACATTGAAAGAGACATTGAAGGTTGAAAATAATCAGAGACCCAAGCATAAACATAGACATGGAGTTGAATTGAGAGTTTAACAGGGACGTAGACATTGAATTGGAGAGTTGAAATTGAGAGTTTGAAATTGAATTGAATTGAAAGTTGAGATTGAGTTGAATTGGAATTTGAGATTGAAAATGCAACATGTATGTATGGTATAACAATATCATCAAATGTATAGGCACATAGAATGCATGATTATGCATGTATGAATGCTTGGAAATGCATGATTGGTTTACAATTTGGCAGAGAAGTTTCGCAGAGACAGACAAGATATTAGAAGATTGGGCACGTGGTGGCTCGTGCTATAACATATACACACAGGAAATCCTCTTTGGAGAGACCGTCGTTGAGAGACGTATCGAAACCATGGTTGGGAGCAGTGTACAATATCACATACAAAATTGTAGAAGAGGGACCTCGGAAGGTTCTTTGATACAAGTCGCCATTGCTAGGCGTGTCAGTGATGGGTAAATATTGGATACCTGCATCTGTGGTCAATGCTTTTCATATTATTTCATTCTTTCCTTTCTCATTATTCAATCCCATTTTTGCCTGAACCGCCCTTTCGGGTTTTTGATTCACCGGGAATAAATTCTTTTCATTGCCCCATTTTTTCCTGAATTGCCTTCATAGGTTGTCAATCAGTGGGGTGCTCATTTTTGCCTAAGCCGCCCTTCCGGGTTTTCGACTTAGCGAGCTTTTCATTTTCATTTCTTTTTTACTTTCATTCTGTTTTTTCATTCTTGCCATTGACCACAGATCACCCTGGGGAACATCTTGCTTGTAACATGTATTGAAATGGACATTGACACTCATTTAGTCATGCATGTTTCACTGAAATGTACACTATTGCTCAGGTTTGCTTTCAAAATAGATGGAAGAAGATTTTCAATTTTCAAAAATGTGTGTTTCAGACATTGACAATGTCAAATAGAAAGAAAATATTTTGTATATAGCATTGAAAGTAGAAAGAAAGTAGAGTTTCAAACAACAGCACAGGCTCAAATTGATGTAGAAGAGTGAAAGTCAGCCAAAGGCATGACCCCACAGATTTACAAAGCTTGGAAAATGGTAATTTTATTGGTTGGTGGTACATTGAACACGATGATCGCTACATTTCATAGAAATTTTGAATTCACAAGTACAGAAGCTTCTGATGAAGACGATCATTGACAGTTGCAGATGCCCCAAGGGGTGATGGTGATTTGCTAGATATAGTTACTTGTCTTTTATTGTCAATCTCATTTTTGTATGAACCGCCCTTTCGGGTTTTCGGCTCATCGAGACGCTCATTCTTGCCTGAGTTGCGTACAATCTCAGCGAGCTTTTTCATATTCATTTTTTTGTCCCTAACTTTTGCCTGGATCGCCCTTTCGGGTTTTCGATCCACCGGGAAGCGCATTTTTGCCTAGGCCGCCCTTTCGGGTTTTCGACCTACCACACTGTTCTTTTCTTCTTTAGACAAAGTATTTCTTGACTATATCGGCATTTACAGGATTCAGAAGTTCAACACCATCCATGTGTGTAAGGATCAAAGCACCACCAGAGAAAGCCTTCTTGACAACATAAGGACCTTCATAGTTAGGTGTCCACTTGCCCCTTGGGTCGGGTTGCTGGCTTATTCTTCTTTTTAATACAAGTTTACCTTCTTTGAATTCTCGAGGTCAGACTTTCTTGTCAAAGGCATTCTTCATTCGTACTTGATACAACTGTCCATGAGCCATAGCATCCATACGTTTCTCTTCTATCAAATTCAACTGATCATACCGACTTTGACACCACTCAGCCTCAGTTAATTTTGCTTCCATGATCACTCGAAGAGATGGAATCTCCACTTCCAGAGGTAGAACTGCTTCCATACCATATACCAAAGAGAAAGGAGTTGCCCCAGTTGAATTGCGCACTGTAGTACGGTAACCATGCAAGGCAAAAGGTAGCATCTCATGCCAGTCTTTGTAAGTAGTGACCATCTTCTGAACAATCTTCTTGATATTCTTGTTAGCGGCCTCAACTGTACCATTCATCTGAGGTCTATAAGGAGAAGAGTTGTGATGTTCGATCTTGAATTCTTCACACAAAGCTTGCATCATGCTATTGTTCAGATTGGAGCCATTGTCAGTGATGATCTTGTTGGGAACACCATATCGACAGATGATGTTATTCTTGATAAACCTTACTACCACTTGCTTGGTTACATTTGCATAGGAAGCAGCTTCAACCCACTTGGTGAAGTAGTCAATTGCCACTAGAATGAAACGATGTCCATTGGAAGCTTTTGGTTCAATTCTCCCGATCATGTCAATGCCCCACATATAGAAAGGCCATGGGGAAGATATAACATTGAGAGCATGCGGAGGCACATGAATCTTGTCAGCATAGATTTGACATTTGTGGCATCTCTTGCCATGTCTATGGCAGTCACGCTCCATAGTTATCCAGTAATAGCCGGCTCTTAACAGTTTTCTTGACATAGTGTGACCTGCAGCATGGGTCCCAAAGGTGCCGTCATGTACATCATGCATCAATTTCTCAGCTTCTTGTTTATCAACACATCTCAACAAGACCATGTCATAGTTCCTCTTGTATAGGATTTCTCCATCCAGAAGGAATCTGCTAGCCCATCTCCTCAGGGTCTTTTTATCCCTGTTGGAAGCACCAAGTGGATATTCATGATTCTGCAAAAACTGTTTGATATTATAGTACCAAGGTTTTCCATCATTCACATCTTCATCAGCCTGACCTGGCATATTTTCAATAGTAAACACATGAGTGGGTCTATCGAGACGCTGCACCTTGATTACGGGCACGTCATTCTAGTGATTCACACGAAACATGGAAGACAAAGTAGCAAGAGCATCAGCCATCTGGTTTTCATCCCGAGGGATATGGTGCAACTCAACCTTGGTGAAGTATGTCAACAGACGTCTTGCATAGTCATGGTAAGGGATCAGCTTCTCATGATGAGTCTCCCATTCACCCTTTATCTGATTAATAACAAGTTCAGAGTCTCCATAGATGTCAAGGTGCTTAATTCTCAGGTCAATGGCTTCTTCAATGCCCAAGATGCATGCTTCATATTCAGCTATGTTGTTCGTGCATTCAAAAGTTATTCGAGCAGTGAAAGGAATGTGGTGCCCTTGCGGAGTTACAATAATGGCTCCAATCCCTTTACCATAAGCATTGACAGCACCATCAAATACCAATCCCCATTTGCTATTGGGATCTGGCCCCTCATTGACCAGTGACTCTTCACAGTCTTTGGCTTTCAGATACATAATCTCTTCATCAGGGAAATCAAACTTGATCGGCTGGTAATCATCAAGAGGTTGACAAGCAAGATGCTCAGCAAGGATACTTCCTTTGATTGCTTTCTGAGCTTTTTACACAATATCATATTCAGACAACAACATTTGCCAACGTGCAATCTTTCCAGTAACAGCAGGCTTTTCAAAGATATACTTGATTGGATCCATTCGGGATATCAACCAAGTTGTATGATTCACCATATAATGACGCAGGCGTTTGGCAGCCCAAACTAAAGCACAACAAGTCTTTTCAAGCATTGTATACCGAGTCTCACAGTCGGTGAACTTCTAGCTCAGATAGTAGATAACATGTTCTTTCTTTCCAGTCTTGTCTTGTTGACCGAGAACACAACCCACAGAATCATCTAACACTGACAGGTACATAATCAAAGGCCTTCCTTCCACTGGCGGGACAAGGATAGGTGGTTCCAACAGGTATTCTTTAATGCTATCAAAAGCTTCCTGGCATTCATCATTCCATACTACAGGCTGATTCTTTCTGAGCAATTTGAAAATTGGTCCACAGGTAGTGGTCATGTGAGATATAAATCTTGAAATATAATTCAGGCGTCCGAGGAAACCTCTGACTTGCTTTTCAGTTTGAGGGGCCGGCATCTCTCTGATAGCTCGGACTTTGTCAGGATCAACTTCAATGGCTCTTTGGCTGACAATGAAGCCTAGCAACTTTCCAGATCTTACACCAAATGTACACTTGTTAGGATTCAACCGCAGCTTGTACTTTCTCAATCTTTCAAACATCTTTTTCAAATACACCACATGCTGCTCTTCATCACTTGATTTCACAATCATGTCATCAACATATACTTAAATCTCTTTGTGAATCATATCATGAAACAGAGTAGTCATACCTCTTTGATAGGTTGCACCAGCATTTATCAAGCCGAACGGCATCATTTTATAACAGAATGTTCCCCACGGAGTGATGAAGGACGTCTTTTCTCTATCTTCTGGTGACATCCGTATCTGGTTATAGCCTGAGAAACCATCCATAAAGGAGAACACCTTGGATTGGGCAGTACTGTCAACAAGCACATCAATATGAGGCAGTGGGAAGTTATCTTTCGGACTGGCTTTATTCAAATCCCTGTAATCAACACACATTCAAACTTTCCCATCTTTCTTTGGTACTGGTACGATGTTGGCAATCCACTCAGGGTACTCAGCTGTCATGAGGAAGCCCGCATCAATTTGCTTTTGCACCTCAGCATTGATCTTAAGAGTCATGTCTGGACGGGATCTTCTCAATTTTTGTTTGACAGGAGGACATTCAGGTCTTGTCGGTATCCGATGTTCCACAATCTTGAGATCTAGACCCGACATATCTTCATAGGACCATGCAAAGACATCTGGATAATCATGGAGAAGCTCAGTATTCTTCTTTTTCACTTCTGGCTCAAGTGCAGCACCAATCTTGATCTCTCGTTTGTTCTCTTCAGTACCCAGGTTGATAAGCTCAATCTCTTCCTGGTGAGGCTGAATGGCTCTTCTTTCTTGCTCAAGCAGTCGAGTGATCTCATACGGTATCTCTTCATCATCCTCCTCATCTTCAGCTTCATATACGGGGAATTCAAAATTTGGAGGAACCATAGGGTCACTGTGTTCAACGGGTTTATTATGGTTCAATCTGCATAATATGATTGGGATGATTTTAGAAAAATGTTTTTTCATGCAGATTTTTGAAATTAATAAGAAAATACAGATGTTTTGGTTTTTTTCTGGCATTACCATTATTTCCAAGAAAAAGGCACTAAAAAGTACAAAAACAAAGAGTCGCGGAAAAGACGACAACTTTTATTGATAACGGCAATGCCGGAACAAACATGCCCTTACAAGGATATCACTTTCGCCTTGGGCAGAGCGAAAGGATTGTTATTTTGAAAACAAAAAAAGCATGAGCAACAAGACACATTACATGGAAGCATGCATGACCAAAGGAACATCAATGGCCTCCCAATTTCTCACAGTGCCTCCTGGTACAACAAACGTAGGCACACAACTAATTTCAGCAGCATCTTCAGCAATAGCATTAATGAACCCCGCACTATAGAAAGTTCCTGTTGAAACGCCTGAGGTCGGGGAGAACCCAAGGCCCTCTTTACACTTATTCTCCATAATCTATATCACTTTCCCCCAGCCAGCAGCTTGCCCCTCTTGAACAGCTTTCTGGGCGTCTTTCAATGAAGCCATACTAGCACTAGCTCTCCGGGGCTCTGCACCTTCAACAGTCAAGCCTTGAAATGATGTCCCTTCAGCGGACCCTGCTTCAACACAAGAGAAAGATGACACTTGGCTAACCAGATACGCTTCTTCACCATTTTCAGTGACAAGCTTACCATTCCTCACGAACTTGAGCTTTTGGTGCAGAGTAGAAGTTACTGCCCCAACATCGTGAATCCACGGTCTTCCGAGGAGACAACTGTAAGAAGCATTGATGTCCATGACCTGGAAAGTGATCTGAAACGTCTTAGGACCAATGGTAATTGGTAGATCTACCTCCCCAAGAACATCCTTGCGAGATCCATCGAAAGCCTTAACCAAATAGCTACTTCCCCTCAGAGAGAGTCCATGATGACTCAACTGTAGACTCAGGCATTACATTTAAGGATGATCCAGTGTCCACCAGCACATTGGATATCATGTCAGACTTACAGTGCACTGAGATATGTAAAGCTAAATTGTGGTATTTCCCTGCTTCGGGGAGCTCATCGTCACCAAACCCCAAGTTATTGCAAGCAGTAATGTTACCCACTATTCCATTGAACTGATCCACGGAGACTTCATGATCAACATAGACCTGTTCCAGTACTTTCATCAACACTTTCCTGTGAGCTTCTGAGCTCAGGAGCAGAGACAAGATGGATATTTTTGACGGAGTTTGCAGCAGCTGGTCTACAATCTTATAATCGCTCTTTTTAATAAGCCTCAGAATTTCGTCCATATTAGACTCTTCAATAGACTGGCCTGATGGGCCGGTGTTCTTGTCAACAGGAGGAGCAACTGGTGGAGTTATTACGGCAACAGGTGTAACCACCTTCTTTTGGAACAAGGGTGGACGGACCTTTCCACTTCTCAGAGCTGTAATTTCTCCAGCAACGTTATCAACCGTTGCTGGGGATACCAGAGGCACTTCTACCCCATTCTCAATCATAGTTGCATCATACTTGTAAGGGATTGCCTTAGTAGAGGCATAAGATACTGGGCCAGGCAACCTGATCACTAAGGGTTCAACATCCCTTGTCTGAGATACCCTTCCAGCAGGAGAATCATGAAACACTGGCACAATCACACAAACATCGCTGACAATCAAGTGTTTATCATCCATTAGGCTCTGTATATCATCTTGCACCACACAACAACCTATGGGATTTTGAAGACATTCTGAACAAGAAGCATGATCGTGATTAAACAAAGAAGCCTGGCAAAGTTTGACATGTAGTGGCACCAAAGGAGTAGCAACATTACGGACATCCAAAGTGGGAACTTCTTGAGGAACACGAACTCTTTCGAAAGCCTCGATCATGTTAACGGTAGCATGGTTTGGAAGTGGATTGTCAAGAACATGAGGAACACTATTTTCAAAAGTCAACCGTCCTCTGTCTATTAGATCCTTTACAACGTACTTCAGAGCATAGCAACCTTCCACATCGTGGCCTTGAGCGCCCTGATGGAATTCACATGTGAGATCCTATCGGAACCTGGGAGGCAATGGCGTAGGCGGAGGCTTGCCTGGTCTGGTGACGCAGTGGCCTTTAGCAAGTAGAGTTGGGAGCAGATCAGCATACCGCATTGGTATTGGTGGGAAATAAGTATTGGGCCGAGGACCCTGTTGTTGCTGTTGAGCAGGAGGCTGCTGTTGTACCTGCTGAGCAATGGCATTAACGGGCACTGGTGGTTGACCCGGTGGCAGAGGATATTGCTGGTAGAACGGTGGGAAGAAAGGATGTTGAGAGTACTGCATATATTGGTAGGGCAGAGGTAACTGAGCAGCAGCCGTAGACTGGTTACCAGATACCATCCCTACTTCGGATTCTTTCTTCTTATGGTGGCCATTACCATACTTCTTAGGTGCACTAGCTGAAGATTCCCCCTTTTCAAGAACAATGATACCTTCTCTGACAGCCTCCTCTAGGCGAGTTCCCATGGTAACCATGTCGGAGAAATTATTTGGAGCAGAGACTATCATTCTTTCAACATATTCCTTCTTCAAAGTTTTCAGGAATGTCTGTGTCAGTTCTTCCTCATCAAGCCGAGGAGAAACACGGGCAGCTGCCCCTCTCCATCTCTGGGCATATTCACGGAAGGTTTCATCTGACTTCTGAGACAAAGACTTAAGAGAATCCCTATTTGGCTTCAAGCGGGTGTTAAACTCATAGTGATTTTCAAAAGCAGCAGCGAGTTCCTCAAAAGTATGGATAATGTCTTTGCTCAAACCAGTGTACCAGTCTGCCGCATCTTCCATCAAACTATCCTGAAAGCAGTGGATCATCAGTGCATCATTATCTGCGTAGTTGGCCATTTTTCGGACGTACCGAATGACATGGCTATGTGGACAAGCAGTTCCATTGTATTTGTCAAAATCTGGCACTTTGAACTTCTTAGGAATCTCAAATCGGGATACTAGGCATAGATCACGAGCCTTAGCAAAAACGTCGTTCCCACGGCTAGCTTTGACCTCACGGAGTTCTCCAGCTAGCTCTCTTAACTGTTTTCTCATAGCCTCCATTTTAGGGTATTGTCCACGCGGAGTGTCAACATCGATTACCTGTTGCACGGTGTGTACAATAGGATCGGTAACAACAGTAGTCACTTGAGGCATAGAGGTAGATGTAGAAGCAAAGGTTGTCACAGGAATCTGTCCTTGATTGCCAATACCAGAAATACCAGCCGCAGTATTAGGAGCATAGAAAGCTGAGAGTCCATAAGGGCGTCCATTGGGCATAACAAACCGAGCATCAGAAACCACAGTGGACAGTGGGATAGAAGGAATCATTTCAGTAGAAGCTGGAGCAGATGTGGCTGGTTGTTCTTGTGCAGCCATCAGAGTAGACATAGTGTCATGAGCCTTAGCCAAGTCTTCTTTCATAGCAGCCAATTCGGCACGGAGCTGAGCATTTTCTTCTTCAAAGTTAGCCATGTTTCTTCTCTTGTATAATCTTGTTTGATGAACTCTATCTGGTTGGTAAACCTTACGAGCACAAGCCACTTTTCAGACTGCGGCGGAAAAACCAGGAGACAATGAGCACGAGGGAAGTCTTTTGTGACCAATGAATGCATATGATGCATGAGATGTGTAAATGCATATGAAAAAAGACTCTTTTTTGTGTTATCGAAGGGTTTTAGACAAATTAGAAATTTGTAAACATTACTAAACAATTGAAACATGAAAACCAGACAAAACAATCAAACATCACAAAGTCTTACAAGATAATTCCCTTCGAAATACTAAGCCAAGGGATAGACTTTGAAATGTAAAACAACAATAACAACTGGAAATAACAACAGGAAACAGAAATCCTCAAGCATAGGAAGTGGAAGCATCATCCTCGGACTCAGATTCGGACTCATAACTGCAGTATCGGGCATAGAAATTACGGGCACCCCTAGCCCTCTTGGAATCTCTCATAAGCAACTTATCCTTTTCTTCAATTTCTTTCCGAGTTTTAGCCAACTCTTTCTTCAATGTCAAAACCTCATGAGTCTTCTGTTCATCTTTTCCATCCAAAGTCATGATCAAATTCTCAGCCTCATAGTATCTAGTCTTCCACTGATGCTTCTCTCGGCTCTCCATAGCTAGATGCTCCTGATACATCTCCTGAGTAGGCAGAGGTAGAGGCGAAGGCATGGTTGGGATAGATGCAGACACATATCTCATGGCGGGGTAAGGCATGCCAATCTTCTCGGCTTGATTTATCACCCACTGAGTATAGGCCTCATGAGCAATACCGGACCTCACACCCATGTGCTTCACCTCTTTCTTCCGAGGCTTAGACCAAGCCTCTATGAAATCTTCTCTTATTCCCGTGGGAGCATTAGAGTAATGGAAGAAGTAAGGAGATGTAGCAACATAGATGGGCTTCTCTTTCATCGGGAAACCAAATTGTCGCAAGGCGAGCTCCGGGTTATAGTTGATTCCACCCCGGGTACCAAGAAGAGGTACATTAAGAAACTTTCCACCACCGAAGATAATTTCTTTGACTCTAACAGCAGGAGTGAGCCAAACCACTTCATTAGGGGTGAGAGCCATGATCCTCTGTGAAATAGTCCAATTCTCTGGATTATCATGGAAAGACTTCGGAAGGTGCGAAATAAACCACCTATAGAGGAGAGGTACACAGCAAAGAATGTATCCACGACCCTTGCCGGATCGATCGTGAATAGCATGGTATGTGTTGGCTAGCAAGGTAGGAACCGGATTCTTGGAGTGGAAGATCATAATAGCATTCATGTCCACGAAGTCATCAAGATTCGGGAAGAGAATAAGCCCATAGATGAGTAGTGCAAGAATAGCCTCGAGAGTGTCCTGACAAGTGGTTTTGAGGTTGGCTTTCTCAAGTAAATACTCCAAAGTGAACCCTCGGATGTGAGCCTTAGTGACAAGATTCTTGGAGACATCGGTGGTCTTGAGATGAAGATCACGGGCAATGACCAAAGGAGTAGGAAGATTCTCAGGTCCCGCGAAAGTCCCCATACCTGTGAGTCAATAGTGTGCTATCATTATGAGTGTGCTATCATTAGTCCCCATACCTTTCATCGCCTTATACAACACCTGCATCGAGGCAAAAGTGTGAATATACAAATTTTGTGTAATTGAAAGTTTAGAAGTTTAAAAGGTTCTATAATATTACTAATCTATGAAACATTGACACCGTACACAACTCTGACATGTAAACATCGGTAATAATATTAAAAAATAGAAGTTGAAGTGAAGATGAATGAATACCTTTGCAAAATACTTTGCTGGATTAGTAGCACATTCAGTTATTGTCAATAGTGCGAGACCGAAATTCCCGGATGCTTCATTCTTTACTGCCTGATATGAATTTAACTTGAAATTCGATATCTCAATAGATAAATGAAGTTGAATTGATAGGATTAAAGTGATCAAGTTACCTTCTTCAATGAGTGACCATACATGTAATGATAATAGGAACTGACGGCAGCCAAATGTGCGCTGCTCCGTTCACTGAATATTTGGACAAATGTCTTTTCATCGGTTCCCAGTTTCTTTTCCCCCACTTTGTACAGAACCTTTGCATCCTTCTGAGCAATTTCTCTATTAAGCTCGAGGCCTTCATGTCGAGGGGTGGTTAAATACCTAAGTAAGATCTTAACAAGTTTTTTACATAAAGCGGTTAGTTTACAGTTGTTGCACAGCTCCTTTGATGATAGGGGATGGAACTGTTCGAAAACAAAAAACAGAAGCAAACTGAACCGCTACGAAAAAAACCGAACGCTGACTGACAATTAACGAACTAAACCAGTTTTTTAACAGTTCTAATATTTGAGTTGGATCAGTTTTTGGTTTTTTTTACAACAGACCTACTTATCAGTTAATAATAGCATTTTGGTCCAGTTTTGTTCACATATAATCAGTTCAGTTCAAAAAGCTACGTTTTCAATGTTTTGTAAATTTAGTTTTCGTATGGTTCGGAATCACAGAACTAGTGCATGTGCACCTAATCTTTATACCAATCTCGAATGGGTCGAACCATAAACAATACTAAAAGGAGGACCCTTAATGTGACTAATTTGTGATATGATAGCTAATGTTTTTCATACCTAAAATCCACACATAAGAACAACAAGAGAAGCTAAAATTGTTTTATGATCCCACCTAGCGGGATTTCATTCAACGTCATACTCAATATAAACGGCATTTACACATAGAAACCTCACCTTTTGATGATCCCCGGAAGTGTTTAATTCGATTTCATGCTCGAGATAAACGCCAAACTTTGAATGATTTAACTGTTTTAGATATTGTAGTTGGGATGGAGTACGCGAACATATTACTTCAGTGGCCGCTTCAAGGTTTCTGTCCACAACTAGCGACTTTCTAATGATTTCTGCATCACGTGCTGCAGGGTCAGGCAACCAAAGTAGAACTGCAGTCTGATAAATAGAAAAGTGTAAGATAAACAATGAAACATTACGCAAAAAGCAATAAGTAGAAAATTCATAGAAAACAATTCTAAATTATTGAAAACTTTATCTACTTTTGTAAGAACTTTCAATTCAATGTTATGTTGGAATGATTGATTTTGCATTCTACAATAAGCTATTATATAAGTAAATTAGTACCTCTAATTTTCCTTTCAGCTCTGAAACTAAGCGTTTCGAAAGCTCCTCAAGATATGTGTTTTTGTATTCTTGTTGGAGGTAGGCACGCTGTGTAGCGTCTCTATGAGCAAGAATATTGATCACAGCAGTTGTGTCACACCCAAATCCTGTAAAACCATAGAATTAGAATGGAAAAAATGGTTCCATGAATGGAATATCATTAGACTCATAAGTAATCTCTTTTTACAAAGAATCATACAGATATCACATTACACTTTTTCCTAAAATGAAATTAGATATAAAATGAAATTCGAAGCATACTTGAGCACCATGCATCACATTTTATTATCTCTTGTCAAATATGAAACCATTCGAGTTTTACTCTCTTACAAATTTCCAAAGTACATTTTCCCCTAGCTCGTCATAGTATGATAAAAAATGTAGATCTAGGAGCAGCATATATTTCAATTTTCCGAGAAAATTACACTGTCTAATACAATAGTTTCAATTTTGTAATGATTTGGATATAGCTGAACAACAGTTATAAAGTGAGGGACAACCCTCACGTCTCAAGTCAGTTTTGTTAGATTATGTTTGGCAAAACACAATTCTGCTGAGACAGAATTGAAAAACGAAAATCACACAGTGGGATCAAAGAAAACACAATTGAAGTTAGTTGAAAAGAATTTCAGAACAAAAAAAAAAACGAAAATCTTATTTCAGAACAAAAAAACGAAAATATAAAAAAAAACGAAAATCAAATTTCAGAACACGATTGAAGCAAGATGAAGAATAATTTTTACATCATGACAACCGCTTCCCTTTCCTCTATCCGAATCCGCAAACAAATTCTAACAAACATCAAAGATTCAACCTAGATCTACAAGCTTCCCAAACGGTTTTTCCACAAATAAAACTCTCACAAAACATCATGAACGCGACGGAACTAACAGATTGGAAAGTGTGCGAAAATGTTACCTCTTATACAAATCGGAGATAGCAAAACTCGCGACGGAAAAACTTCAATCTTCTCTGCTTATTCACTTCATTCTTCTTCTACTTCACTGGATCGTTTGTTGATTCGAAAAAAGGAAAAGGCGGTTCCGTTTCTTCTCTTTCACGCTCGATCTGGACTGGCTTTGCTTCGTTTCTGGTACAGGATGAGTTCTTGCGATGAACATGATCAGGAAACTTGTTGCTACTCGTGATGGACGGTTTGGATCTGTTGAAAGCTAGTTGAAAAGAGACGGTGAAGAAGCTAGTTGAAACAATTAGGGTTTCAGGTGATTTGGGTTTCACGATTGGGTTTCATAGTGATTGAGTTCGATTGGATTTCACAGTTATTGAGTTCGTTTGAGCTTTGGAGCTGTACGATGGAGGAGAAAGAATGGAAAAGGGAAGTTTTTGTTGCTTTTACTCGTGATGGACGATTTGGTTTTGGAACTATGTAGTTTGGCTTATATTACTTATAATAAATAGTTTTTTTAAATGGGGTCAACCTATTTAATATCATTTGAAGTTAAAAACTTCCCTTACACCTAACTTTTTAAATCATGTGGATAGCTTCCCACTTAAATTCCTTGATTTAATAAGTGGTTTTTGTACTAGTGGTACCCCCTTAGCAATAGATAGATCCATCAAGCAAGAATAAGCTTCCAGTGTGGGTACTAACTGAAAGTCGGGAAAAGTGAAACACCGATAGTCCCGATCATAGAATTGCACTAGAGTGTGCACAAGCTTCTCATCCACATTATTCCGGAGAAGAGTAAGTAAGGCCCCGTAACGATGTCGGAAACCGGTCGGATCCTTGATCTTGAGTGCCAAATCACTCAAACTAGCCAAATCCACTTCCTTGAACTTGTAGGACTTAGTCTTCCCCATTCCTACAATGTTTACAAATTCAATTCGTCTAAGCCCTTCGACAAATGCATGGAAAAAGAGTTTATGCATGTATGCATGTATGCATGTATGCATGATCATGTTCAAGTGCGGAGAAAACATGGTGGGTTGAAATTCAAAGTCAAGGAGTCATGGGTGGACACGGTGTCCGGTGAATCTAGGGCTTTGGATAATAGTAACCGGGTTCTAAAAGTTCCCAAGTCGCAACCTCTCCGACGTATATCATGGTGTCACGAGACAAACACTCGCTCCATGACTATCCGTAAGAAGGTCTAACTTGAGTGTAGTATCGCGCGACGACTAAAATTCGAGACAACACTCGGTTTAGCCTCCGCACTACATCCTAGTAAATGGCCATGGATGGGTTCGGTTATCTACGGTTCATAGCGTCATGGAACAATTAGAAGTAAAGTGCCTAAACGCGAAAACACGCGCCGACAACATCACCCCCAAAATGCCTCAGCTATGTGGGATTGATCGTATAATCCAATACACGAGGCAACCCTCGGAATGAATTGTCGATTATATCCCCCCTAAATCCTAAGTTCACTCAGTCCGGGTGTAGGACTTTTGATATTCTCACCCCCACACGTATGCAAGAATTTAAACATTTATTCACATAAGAAAGCAAAAAGAAGCAAGTAAAAACAAAAGCGCAAGCGTGAAAATAAAGACTAGGCGTAACTCTCGAAACTCCCCAGTGAAGTCGCCAGCTGTTTTATCTTGGTTTTTCGGGTGTCAAACATTGATTACGTTTGAACCTTTTTAACCTTTGATATCTCATTTTTTCTTGGGAAGGGAAAAAACAAGCAAAACCCTTGAGAATCGAGGTCCGGGAGTTGTTTTCGCTACGGGAAGGTGTTAGGCACCCATAACGACTATAGTATCCTATAGGAACCGTCTTTACTTTCTACGCGCGCGCTTTATTTTTAAATGCTATTTGAAAAATGATATTTACACCTAAGAGTTTACTAAGTGAAGAATTGGAGGGAGAAGAAGATGTTTGAATTTTTGTTTTATTGGACTTGGAGAAGTTTTGACTTCTTGCCTATATACCCTTTTAAGGGATCAAACTCCATGTACTTCTCTTCCAAAAAATGTTTTTGTTTTTGTTGATTGATTTTAAGTTTGAAAATGGAATTTTCAAGAATAAGAGAGAGAGGCCTCAAGGGCATAAGATTTGGAAAAATGTGAGGTGGAATTAGTTATTTTGCAAAGAAAAAGTCTAAGTATGATTAAAATTCATTAAGATTTTTGTTTAAGAAGATAAAGGGAAAATCAATGGGATTTTGATCCCAAAGTTTATTTAGAAAAATATTTGTGTGAAGTTGTTCATATTTTTTTTTGGAAAAGAGGATTTTTCTAAGTATCGCGATTCCTAAGCATACATCTAAAGCATACATTCCCTAAACATTCATCTAAAGTAACCATGTGATATGTGTGCATGTGTCGGTGCTTGTGTCGGTGTACATCATTAGAGTCCATTGTCCTTTACATATGCCCTAGTTTACATGCTATGGTCTTGCAAGAAGTTAAAAACATAAAGAAAATTACAAAATTCCTAGGTCTTTACATCCTAATTCTTTGCAAGAAATATAAATTGCAAGAAAATTAAATCTAGAGGGATGGGATGAGAATGCTATGAATGAACCATGGATGAGAGGGTTAGTAACATAACATGTCATAATAGGATAGAAATTTTAAACAAAGTAGCAAAAACATAACACAAAAAGGGGACAAAACTCTTAGCAAGATATATCTAAAATTTATCACAATATCAAGACAAGTATATGACCTATAATTCCCCTATCATGACAATTTTCAAAGGTTTTTACCACAATCAATAATATGAGAATTATAAGGACACATTCAAATCAAGAATCATGATATACTTTAGACATATTTGGCATTTAACCTTCATAAGCAACATCCACATAACTTGCAACACAAAAAATCAACAAGTTACATTCACAAACAGTAAAGAAGGGACCCAAATTAGAGACAAACTGATGAGTCATAGATTAGTCTAATTTAATGCTTTATTTAATTTAGTTTTATTAAAGATTTAGTTTTATTTTATTGCATTTTATTTCCTTTTAGAATATTTTACTTTAAATTGCTTTTTATTTTATTTTAGGAACGAATATATGGTGGAAGGTGCCTTGGAGCGAAAGAAAGAGGACTGGAGCAAATACAGCGCAAGAATACGAAGATACGGGACAAAAATATATTCCCTCATACTCAGAAGCTTGGCACGGCCCGTGCCAACATGTGGCACGGCCGTGCCCGTCTCCAGAACCTGTTTTGCTGCTTTTTCTTCGGGCCCAAGTTACCCTGTTGCAGCTTTACCGTTTTATCCCTTTAGTTGCTTAGTTTCTAAGTCGATTGTAAAGCTATAAATAGAGTAGCTCTCCACCATAAACATTCACCCTTTACTTTGTTTATTTCAAGTATTATTTCAATAAAAAGTCTTTATTTTCCTTTTACTTTCTTTGCAATTTATTTTACTGTTTTTCTCTCTTCTTCCCCCATGTCTACGATGAACATGAGTGAGTAGACTTCTTTGTCTTGGGATTGTTGCGGAGTCTAATGACTCAATCCTAAACAAAACAAGCCTAAACCCTAATTTCTATGTAACCCTAATTTCTAATCTAGATTCACCGTCTTAACGTGGATTAACAATTATCAAACTGTGGAAGCGAAAGCGGAGGGTTTGATAATCGTTAATCCATCATCCCAAACATCAATTCATAAAGCGAGAGCGGAGTCTTGATGTTGGAACAAGTGAATCTAGACAATAATCGCAAAACAGTGAAATAGTCTTTGCAATTATTGAGACAAAGAGTAGTTTCAATCCTCTATGCATCTTCTAGTAATCATGTCAGCGAAATAGGCTTGTTTGCTAGAAGTAAACTCTCATCGGACTTTCATCGGAAAGGTGAGGGGCTAAGGGAAACCAGTCTTTATAAATTAGTGTGTAAACCATGAAATTAGATGTTTAGGTCTTGTCTAGTGAAGGATTTGTCATTATGATGAACCAATGATCCCAAGGCTTTTTATTAATATTGTTTTTTACCTTCAGCAATCAAAACCCCTTTTTACTAAACTTTCTCTCCCTCTAATCATTCACTAAAGGTTAATTAAGTTGAACAACTCCCTAGCGGAACGATACTTTTACTTACTACTATTACTTCGATAGGCCGTGCACTTGCGGTTTGGCTCTATCAAGTTTTTGGCGCCGTTGTCGGGGAGTTAACTAATTTGATTAACTTTTTCTTAGTGATTAGAATTCTCTCTTCTTCTTTCTCTTTTCTTTTTCGTTTTTATTTTTAACTTTTTATTTTTCTGTCATTGTTAACTTCTTGGGTTCTCAAATTTTTATGCGAAAAACCAGAAATCGAGTTGTAATAATCAATGAGATCGAAAGGTATTTGCATAAACGAAAGAGAGACGCACGAAATAACACCGTCATGGCCAATCGCACTCTCAAAGAGTATGCAACGCCGTCTACGGCTGAGCCACAAGCTGTTATTGTGTACCCAACGGTTGAGGATGACAATTTTGAAATTAAGCTGCCCTACTTAACTTGGTGCAGCAAAACCAATTCTCGAGATCCCCCACTGAGGATCCCAATCTTCACATCTCTATTTTCCTACGAATTAGTGGAACCATGAAGGAGAACCAAGAAGCCGTAAGACTTCATCTCTTTCCTTTTTCCTTAAGGGATAGAGCTAGCGCTTGGTTCCATTCCCTCGAAGTCGGTTCCATTACCTCATGGGATCAGATGAGGCAAGCATTCCTTGCCCGTTTCTTTCCACCATCTAAAACCGCTAAACTTAGAGACCAAATCACGCGGTTCAACCAAAAAGATGGGGAATCTCTCTATGATGCGTGGGAGCATTTCAAAGAAATGCTAAGACTTTGTCCCCACCATGGCCTAGAGAAGTGGCTTATAGTCCACACTTTTTATAATGGCTTGTCTTATACCACTAAGATGTATGTTGATGCAGCTGCAGGTGGAGCACTTATGAACAAGAACTACACGGAGGCGTATGCCCTGATTGAAGACATGGCTCAAAATCATTACAAATGGACCGACGAGAGAGCCATCACTAGTTCTTCATCCTCCAAAAAGGAGGCAGGTATGTACGAAGTCTCTAACTATGACCACCTTGCTTCTAAAATTGATACACTAACTGAAAAACTTGAAAAACTCAATGTTAGTGCTATTAATTCTGCTTCTACTCCTTCTTGTGAAATATGTGGTATAACTGGTCATGCTGGTGTTGATTGCCAACTAGGTAGTGCTATTAATGGTGTTGAGCAAATGAATTATGCTCAATACAACCAAGGGATGCGACAAAATCAAAATTTTTATAAAAACCAAAATCCCTATGGACAAGTAGCACCACCCGGTTATGCAAACAACCAAAGATTCACTCAGAAATCTAATTTGGAAATTTTGTTGGAAAATTCTATTGCCAACCAGACTAAACAACTTCAAGAACTTAAAAACCAAACAGGATTTCTGAATGATTCTCTTTCGAAGCTCAATACCAAGGTTGACTCTATTGCTACTCACTCTAAAATGCTTGAAACTCAAATCGCTCAAATAGCCCAACAAGTGGCTACCTCTTCCCAAACACCGGGAGTCTTTCCTGGTCAAACCGAAGCCAATCCCAAAGCCCAAGTTAATGTCATATCTTTTGGGGGTAGTAAGTTAGGCGAAACTTTTGCTAAGGTTAAAAACATTGGGAAAGAAAGTGTCAAGCCTTTAGGTGATAAAATTGTGATAGAAGAAGCAAAACCGCTTGAAGAAAACAAAACTCCATCCCCCTTAAATCTTGATAAGCTTAAACTAGAGGGTAAGTTTGAAAAATTTGTTAACATACTTAGGAAGATTTGCATTAAACTTCCCTTTGCTGAAGCTTTGTCTAGGATGCCTCTATATGCCAAGTTTTTAAAGGAAATTTTTTCAAAGAAAAGGGCTATAGAGCATAATGAGACAATAGCCTTGGCCAAGGAAACTAGTGCAATCATCCAAGAAGCACCCCCTAAGCTTAGAGATCCAGGTAGCTTTGCCATACCGTGTGAAATTGGGAATGAAACCATAAACAAAGCCTTATGTGACTTAGGAGCTAGTGTTAGTTTGCTGCCTTTGTCTCTTCTTAAAAGGATAGGGATAGGAGAATTGAAACCTACCAAAATAGAGTTGAAGCTAGCTGATCGTTCTACCATGAAACTTGTAGGATTTGTCGAGGACATACCCGTTAAGATAGAAGGGATATATATCCCAACTGATTTTGTAGTCGTTGACATTGCGGAGGACGAAGACGTCCCCATAGTCCTAGGTAGACCTTTCCTAGCCACTGCGGGAGCTCTTATAGATGTCAAGAACGGTAGGATAGTCTTTCAAGTGACTGATAAGATGGTAGGATTTGAGTTGGAAAATGTTATGAAAGGTCCCGCTCTTTACTCTTGTTGTATGGTTAACGATCACGTTGTGAAAGAACGTTTTATAGCGTCATCTACACAATATGATATCTTTGATCCATTCTAAGGACTTTTTCTAACCGTCAAGCTAATGACATTAAAAGAGCGCTTCGTGGGAGGCAACCCACGCATTTAATTGCTTTCGTTTTGTTTTTCTTTGTTTTAAGTTGTTTTGTAGGTAATTGTCCAAGTGTGATTCGAAAAAAAATCAAGAAATTGAAAAATTCTGAAGCCCCCAAGACCAGAAAGGTGGCACGACCTGTGCTAGGTATGGCACGGCCGTGCCAAGTTTTTAAAGAAAAAAAAAGGGTTGAAGTCAGAAAGATGGCACGGCCCGTGCCAATAGGTGGCACGGCCGTGCCCGACCTCTTGCTGCATATATACATAAAATTTTCTTTCTTCTTCATCATTCACAAACAACAACCCTCTCTCTACCTTCAAACTTCTCTCTAAACCTCCATAACCTCCAAACCTTCAAACCCTCATATCTCCCTCAAATCTTAACCAAATCACTCAATTCTTTCACCAATCAACCACAAACTTCATCCAAAACAAAAACCACCAATCACAAACATCTTTCATCCATCCAAACCCATAATTCACCAAAACCCTAATCTTTCAAAACCTAACCCAAATACCACAAAACCTTAACCAATCTCCACATCCAAACCAACAAACCTTCCTTAAACATCAACCCCAACCATAAACCAATCCTTTCCACCAAAAATCTTCCCAAACCCTAAAACTTCAAACCAATTGCAACAAGGGTCAATGGCTTCAAGAAGAAGTGGTAAGGAACCAGCAAGCTCTCAAGGAGGACCTCCCCCAAAGAAGCAAGCACAAGTGAAGAATCATGGAATCCAGTTCAAAAACAACAAGCAAAGGGACAGGTATAAAATTCTAATCTCTAAACACTTGCATCCTTCTCGTTATCCAGATCCCAATACTTTGGATGCGCTAGAGCTTTTTGATGATGTTTCTAGGTTGATAGGAAAATTAGGTTGGACTGATTTGCTGAAACCTATGCGGGGTTATGAAAATTTCACTTATGAATTTTTAAGCTCAATTGTTTTCACTAAAGATAAGTTGGATTATGATAACCCTAACCATAGAGTTGTTTTCCGGTTGATGAATATTGATTATGACATGTCACTTCAGCACTTTTGTGAGGCCTTAGGTTTTGCAAATGAAGGATATATTCATGATCATTGGGATCCTAGTCTAAAACCGGTTAACTACGACCCAGCTGCCTTTTGGACACGTATCACCGGCGTTTCCAACTATGTCCCTAGAGCCAACAAAGCTAGCAACATCCACAACCCCGTACTTAGGTACCTCCAAAGGATAATGGCTTGCACTATTTGGGGTAGAACCGAGCTAGGAAATACTAGAACCGATGAGTTGTTCATGTTATGGGCAATGCTCCACAACCACCCCGTCAACACATGTTTCTATTTGATTGACTACCTAGACTTCTTAGGTAATAAACCAGCCGGTAAGGGAGACATAGTGGTGGGTGGCATCATTACATACATGTTTTATCTTGGTTTTCGGGTGTCAAACATTGATTACGTTTGAACCTTTTTAACCTTTGATATCTCATTTTTTCTTGGGAAGGGAAAAAATAAGCAAAACCCTTGAGAATCGAGGTCCGGGAGTTGTTTTCGCTACGGGAAGGTGTTAGGCACCCATAACGACTATAGTATCCTATAGGAACCGTCTTTACTTTCTACGCGCGCGCTTTATTTTTAAATGCTATTTGAAAGTGTTTATTTATGCCTAAAGGTTTACTAAGTGAAGAATTAAAGGGAGAAGAATGTTTTTGGATTTTTATTTTATTTTAATTGAAGGAATATTGGTTCCTTGCCTACGTACCCTTTTAAGGGATCAAATCCACCGTAGTTCTCTTCCAAAAATGTTTTTTGTTTTTGTTGATTGATTTTAAGCTTGAAAATGAAATTTTGAAGAATAAGAGAGAGGCCTCAAGGGCATAAGATTGGAAAATGTGAGGTTGAATTAGTCATTTTGCAAAAGAAAGTCTAGGTATGATTAAAATTCTTTAATGATTTTTGTTTAAGAAAATAAAGGAAAAAAGGAGGAGTTTTGACTCCTATTTTTGGAAAAAGGTTTTCAAGTGAGATTGTTCATGTTTATTTGGAAAATGATTTTGCTAAGTTTCAAGTCCTAAACATACATCTAAAGCATTCAAACCCTAAACATACATCTAAAGCATGCATACCCTAGACATACATCTAAAGTACCTATGTGATGTGTGTGCATGTGTCGGTGCTTGTGTCGGTGTATATCATTAGAGTCCATTGTCCTTTACATTGGCCCTAGTTTACATGCTATGGTCTTGCAAGAATTTAAAAGCATAAGGTAAAGTACAAGAATTCCTAGGTTTTACATTCTAAGTATTGCATGAATTCAAATGGCAAGAAGTGAAACTAAGACTAAAGGATGAAATATGCTTATGGAGTGTATGAAACATGAGACGAAAATGTTAGTAGCACAAAAAATATAGAAAAGAAATAGAAACAAGTAAAGAGAATTAGAGTAACTAGAAATTAACAAAGAGATAACCAAGAACTTAATCAAAACCATGATGAAATAGTACTTGAAAGATTACTAAAATTCTTAAGGCAAAACCAAGGCCTAGAATCCTCACATCAATGGTAACATTTCAAAAGTTTTAATTCAATTATGATGTGAAAAATCAAGGGAGATTAGCATGCAATGCAATCATAGTATTTTCAAGCCTATTTGCACTTTATTTAATACAAGGACCACACATTATTCACAAGGTACAAAATCCACAACATGAAACCAAATCAAACAGCAAGTATATACTAAAACAAGAAGCCAACTCACTCAAAAAAATGCATATTCAAAGTCACTATTATGTGCCAAATTCAAGAGCCAAAATCACTTCAAAATTGCACAAAGTTTTACAAGAAAAAGTGAGGCAAAAGCACAAGAAGGTTGCACATAATTTTGAAGTGAATTTCAGCATGAATTTACATTTCACGAGCAAACATCAAGTATCCACAATTATGAGCCAAAAAAATCACACAAGTCCTAGAAATTTTTAACACAACTTGATACATTGAATTAACAAAAAGCACACAATATTTTCCATACATTTTTCAGTATCAACATGTAAAAATTATCAAGAATCAACAAAAATATCAAAGGAAAATAATAGGCATTTTTAGAAATTTTATCATGCAAAATTAACATAGCAGGAGGTGTAATTAGAAACTTTCAACAAGAAATGCAGGAAGCAGGGGGGTGCGCGTAGCAAGAGGTACACAGGCATGGGAACTGGGCTTGGGGAGAGTAACGGGCCAGGTTGGGTTTGGAGCGGGTCATACTGGTTCACAGGCCTATATAAGGCCTTGAACCGGTTTTGGTTCACTTTCACCCTCTCCTTCTCTCTCTAAAGGAAATCTAGAGAGAGAGTCTGCAACAGACTCATCTTCTCCGTCCTACTTCCGATCATCTTCTTCCTTTCTCCGACGCGGTGGCCGGTGGTGGCGCCGCCGCGTCGGAGCTTCAAACCACTCCGATTCTAAAACTAATTACATATTCTTAAAGCTCTTCCTCTCCTCTTTTCAATTTCGAAGCTAGATTTCTAAAAAGATTTTTGAATCGGCGTAGATCGGGGTTTGAACTTATGGTTTTTTCAAGAACTTTCGGTTTTGAACTCTTTTTCACATATGTTTTCCAGAAGGCTCCGATCTACTTCGATTTAACCTCGTTGATGTGTTTAAAGAAGATCTGAGAGGTTTACGTGTTTACCTGTTGTTCAATTCGGAGATTCAAAGGAGAAGATGCAGGAAACTTCTTGAATCTCTTCTCTGATCTTCTGGTGAGTGTTTCTTTGTTGCTTCGAACTAAAAACGAATAGATGAACACGTTCCACTTCTTCTCTGGTTCATCTTCGAATTCGATCTTTCTTCTTCTCTTCTCGAAGCACTTCTTGTGATCGCACCTTGTGCTTGAATTGCAAGAAGATGAAAAAAGAACCAGTTCGGTGATGAAGATTCCTGAAAGGAATCACTGAGAACTGCTACGGTTTTGGTCGAACTTTAGCGAGATTTTTGTTGAATTGAAACACTTTCAGCTTGGATTTTCTGGAGATTTATGTGAAATTCGTGTGCTTGATGATGAGTTTGGTGAATTGCTGCGAAATCAGTGATCAGTTTGGGACGGATCTGGCTTTGATTGTGATGATTCTGGGAAAATTGATGAGTTAGGGTTCAAGGATGAAGATGAATCTTCATCTTCGTTCCTGGAGAATTTTGTCTTTTGATTCTGTTAGAGGAGAGAGAAATTGTGGAGGTTGTTTGTGATGAGTTGTAGCCGAATGAATGGTCCTCCTTGACTTGTACAGTGATGTGGCCTTTTATAGGCTGACACATGGCTTTCTGGACCAATGATGAGCTGACACGTGGATTGGACACTGGACTTGACTTTGGACTGATCTGCAATTAACTAAACTTAAAGGACCAAACTGCAAAAATAATAAAAGACTAAAAATGCAATTATTAGAAACTTCAGGACTAAAATGAAAATTAAAATAAAATTGAATTAAAATTGGTAAATGGAAAACAACGTAAAGTGAAACGATTAAAAATAACAAAACGGACTAAAATGAACCAATTACTAAATGAGGTACTTCAAAGTAACCTCTCTCTGCCAAAATTTTGTGTAAAATGACCAAAATGCCCCCTAGGGACTAAAATGACTCAGAATGACTCAAATGCAATTTTAAAATGGTTTTTAATAGGGAATTAAAGCAAGAGTTTATACAAACTAAATGAAAAGACTCAGAGACAAGTTTTAGGGATTAAACAGAGTTTTAACACAGGAAATGACTAAAATGCCCCTAGGGGCTAAACTGACTCAAAATGACTTCAAATGTAATTTTTGGAATGGGTTTTGACATGGAATTAAAACAAGGACTTATACAAATCAAATGAAAAGACACAAACAATTTTCAAGGACTAAAATGAGTTTGGATGCAGGAAATGACTAAAATACCTTTTTTCATGAATTTTGCAAGTAATATTGAAATAAGATGCAGAGAAAGATGCAATTGATCATAGACAAATTCAAATGACTTTGAAATGCAAGGAAAATATTTTGGGTGACTTGAAATGCAAGAAAAGAAGAATTGAGCTAGTATTTTTAGGTCCAAAATTAGGGTATAACAGCTGCCCCTATTTAAGTTTCTTTGTCCGGAGGGTCAAGAGACGAAGTCTTTGATTTGACGGGACGAAGATACTTAAATATTAACATTTGCACTGTTTTTGGACATAAAAATACGCTCTCAGATTTTCAAAATATGAATGCCATGCAACATTTTGATTATGAATGCAAGACAAACGAACTAGAGTTTACAGAGCATGTCATATCACTGGGGATTTAGGGAGGCATTGATAGGGTAGACAAACCAGGGGACAAAAGATAGGTACAAGCTGTTCTTTGAATCGAACTAGCCACTTGACCAAGAAATACAAATAAGAGATGGGTACAAGCTGTTCTTTGGATCGAACTTGCCGCTTGACCGGGGATAGAAATACGAGACAGGTACAAGTTGTTCTTTGGATCGAACTTGGCACTTGACCGGAAACATAGACATATAGAAAGATACAAGTTGTTCTTTGGATCGAACTTGCTACTTGATTGAAAACACAAACAGATAGGCAGGTACAAACTGTTCTTTGGATCGAACTTGCTATTTGACCTGGAAGCATAGACAAAAAGTTGATACAAGTTGTTCTTTGGATCGAACTTGCGGCTTGATCAATATTACAACATGTAAGTTGGTGCAAACTGTTCTTTGGATCGAACTTGTCGTTTGACTGATAACAAAACATAAGCAGGGTACAAACTGTTCTTCGGATCGAACTTGCTGTTTGACCGGAAACATAGGCATATAAGCAGGTACAAGCTGTTCTTTGGATCGAACTAGCCACTTGACCGATAACAAGACATATAACAAGATACAAATTGGAAGTTTGATTTGAAAAGATACAAATTGAGAGTAAGTTGACATTGATTTGATTTGAAAATAGACATGACCATTATTGTTGGCCCAAAAGCAAATTGGGAGTGGATTAACATTGACTTGAATTGAATTGAAAGTTGACATTGAAGGAGACATTGAAAGTTGAAAATAATCAGAGATACAAACATAGACACTGAATTGAGAGTTGAAATTGAATTGAATTGGAAATTGAGATTGAATTGAATTGGAAATTGAAATTGGGTTGAATTGAAATTGAGAATTGAAAGTGGAGATTGAACTGAATTGAAAGTGGAAACTGAGTTGAATTGAAAATTGAGATTGGAGATGCAACATGTATGTATGGTATAACAAGATCAGTAAATGTATGAGCACATAAAATGCATGATTATGCATGTAAGAATGCTTGAAATGCATGATTGGTTTGTAGTTTGACAGAGAAATTTCACAGAGACAGACGAAACATTGGAAGATTGGGCACGTAGTGGCTCGTGCTATAACATATTCATATGGAAATCCTCTTTGGAGAGACCGTCGTTGAAAGACGTATCAAAACCATGGTTGAGGGCAATAGAAACTTGTAGAGGAGGGACCTTTGGAAGATTCTTGGATACAGGTCGCCGTTGTTAGGTGTGTCAGTGCTGGGTAAACGTTGGATGTTCGCATCTGTGGTCAATGCTTTTCATCATTTCATTCTTTCTTTTTTCAATCCCATTTTTGCCTGAACCGCCCTTTCGGGTTTTCGATTCACTGGGAATAAATTCTTTTCATTGCCCCATTTTTGCCTGAATTGCCTTCATAGGTTGTCAATCAGCGGGGTGCTCATTTTTGCCTAAGCCGCCCTTTCGGGTTTTCAACTTAGCGAGCTTTTTATTTGCATTTTTTACTTTCATTCTGTTTTTTCATTCTTGCCATTGACCACAGATCATCCTGGGGAACAACCTGCTTGTAACGTGTATTGAAATGGACATTGATATACATTTATTCATGCATGTTTCACTGGAATGTACCTTATTGCTCAGGTTTGCTTTCAAAATAGACGGAAAAGATTTTTCAATTTTCAAAAATGTTTGTTCCAGACATTGACATTATCACATAGAAAGGAAATATTTTGTATATAGCATTGAAAATAGAAAGAAAAATAGAGTTTCAAACAATAGCACAGGCTCAAATTGATGTAGAAGAGTGAGAGTCAGCCAAATGCATGACTTCACAGATTTACAAAGCTTGGAAAATGGTAATTTTATTGGTTGGTGGTACATTGAACACGATGACCGCTACAGTTCATAGAAATTTTGAATTCACAAGTACAGAAGCTTCTGATGAAGACGATTATTGACAACTGCAGATGCCCCAAGGAGTGATGGTGGTTTGCCAGATATAGTTACTTGTCTTTTATTATCAATCTCATTTTTGCATGAACCGCCCTTTCGGGTTTTCGGCTCATCGAGACGCTCATTCTTGCCTGAGTTGCGTACAATCTCAGCGAGCTTTTTCATATTCATTTTTTTTTTGTCCCTAACTTTTGCCTGGATCGCCCTTTCGGGTTTTTGATCCACCGGGAAGCGCATTTTTGCCTAGGCCGCCCTTTCGGGTTTTCGACCTACCACGCTGTTCTTTTCTTTTTAGACAAAGTATTTCTTGACTATATCAGCATTTACAGGATTCGGAAGTTCAACACCATCCATGTGTGTAAGGATCAAAGCACCACTAGAGAAAGCCTTCTTGACAACATAAGGACCTTCATAGTTAGGTGTCCACTTGCCCCTTGGGTCAGGTTGCTGGCTTATCCTTCTTTTCAATACAAGTTCGTCTTCCTTGAATTCTCGAGGTCGGGCCTTCTTATCAAAAGCATTCTTCATTCGTACTTAATACAACTGTCCATGAGCCATGGCATCCATACGTTTCTCTTCAATCAAATTCAACTGATCATACCGACTTTGACACCATTCAGCCTCAGTTAGTTTTGCTTCCATGATCACTCGAAGAGATGGAATCTCCACTTCCAGAGGGAGAACTGCTTCCATACCATACACCAAAGAGAAAGGAGTTGCCCCGGTTGAACTGCGCACTGTAGTACGGTAACCATGCAAGGCAAAAGGTAGCATTTCATGCCAGTCTTTGTAAGTGGTGACCATCTTTTGAACAATCTTCTTGATATTCTTGTTAGCGGCCTCAACTGCACCATTCATCTGAGGTCTATAAGGAGAAGAGTTGTGATGTTCAATTTTGAATTCTTCACATAAAGCTTGCATCATGCTATTGTTCAGATTGGAACCATTGTCAGTGATGATCTTGTTGGGAACACCATATCGACAGATGATGTTATTCTTGATAAACTTTACTACCACTTGCTTGGTTACATTTGCATAGGAAGCAGCTTCAACCCACTTGGTGAAATAGTCAATCGCCACTAGAATGAAACGATGTCCATTGGAAGCTTTTGGCTCAATTCTTCCGATCATGTCAATGCGCCACATGGAGAAAGGCCATGGGGAAGAGATAACATTGAGGGCATGCGGAGGCACATGGATCTTGTCAGCATAAATTTGACATTTGTGGCATCTCTTGGCATGTCTGTGGCAGTCACGCTCCATAGTTATCCAGTAATAGCCGGCTCTTAACAGTTTTCTTGACATGGTGTGACCTGTAGCATGGGTCCCAAAAGTACCATCATGTACATCATGCATCAATTTCTCAGCTTCTTGTTTATCAACACATCTTAACAAGACCATGTCGTAGTTCCCCTTGTATAGGATTTCTCCGTCCAGAAGGAATTTACTAGCCCATCTTCTCAAGGTCTTTTTATCCCTGTTGGAAGCACCAGGTGGATATTCATGATTTTGCAAGAACTGTTTGATATTATAGTGCCAAGGTTTTCCATCATTCACATCTTCATCAGCTTGATCTGGCATATTTTCAATAGTAAACACATGAGCGGGTCTATCAAGACGCTGCACTTTGATTACGGGCACATCGTTCCAGTGGTTCACACGAAACATGGAAGACAAAGTAGCAAGAGCATCAGCCATCTGGTTTTCATCCCGGGGGATGTGGTGCAGCTCAACCTTTGTGAAGTATGTCAACAGCCGTCTTGCATAGTCACGGTAAGGGATCAGCTTCTCATGATGAGTCTCCCATTCACCCTTTATCTGATTAATAACAAGTGCAGAATTTCCATAGACATCAAGGTGCTTAATTCTCATATCAATGGCTTCTTCAATGCCCAAGATGCATGCTTCATATTCAGTTATGTTATTTGTGCATTCAAAAGTTATTCGTGCAGTGAAAGGAATGTGGTGCCCTTGCGGAGTTACAATAATGGCTCCAATCCCTTTACCGTAGGCATTGACAGCACCATCAAAGACTAACCCCCACTTGCTATTGGGATCTGGCCTTTCATTAATCAGTGGTTCTTCATAGTCTTTTGCTTTCAGATACATAATCTCTTCATTAGGGAAATCAAACTTAATTGGCTGGTAATCATCAAGAGGTTGACAAGCAAGATGCTCAGCAAGGATACTTCCTTTGATTGCTTTCTGAGCTTTGTACACAATATCATATTCAGACAACAACATTTGCCAACGTGCAATCTTTCCAGTAACAGCAGGCTTTTCAAAGATGTACTTGATTGGATCCATTCGGGATATCAACCAAGTTGTATGATTCACCATATAATGACGCAGGCGTTTGGCAGCCCAAGCTAAAGCACAACAAGTTTTTTCAAGCATTGTATACCGAATCTCACAGTCGGTGAACTTCTTGCTCAGATAGTAGATAGCATGTTCTTTCTTTCCAGTCTCGTCTTGTTGACCGAGAACACAACCCACAGAATCATCTGACACTGACAGGTACATAATCAAAGGCCTTCCTTCCACTGGCGGGACAAGGATAGGTGGTTCCAACAAGTATTCTTTAATGCTATCAAAAGCTTCCTCGCATTCATCATTCCATACAACAGGCTGATTCTTTCTGAGCAGTTTAAAAATTGGTCCACAGGTAGTAGTCATGTGAGATATAAATCTTGAAATATAATTCAGGCGTCCGAGGAAACCTCTGACTTGCTTTTCAGTTTGAGGGGCCGGCATCTCTCTAATGGCTCGGACTTTGTCAGGATCCACTTCAATGCCTTTTTGACTGACAATGAAGCCTAGCAACTTTCCAGATCTTACACCAAATGTGCACTTGTTAGGATTCAACCGCAGCTTGTACTTTCTTAATCTTTCGAACATCTTTTTCAAATACACCACATGCTGCTCCTCATCACTTGATTTCACAATCATGTCATCAACATATACTTCAATCTCTTTGTGAATCATATCATGAAACAGAGTGGTCATGCCTCTTTGATAGGTAGCACCAGCATTTATCAAGCCGAATGGCATCACTTTATAACAGAACGTTCCCCATGGAGTGATGAAGGACGTCTTTTCTCTATCTTCAGGTGACATCCGTATCTGGTTATAGCCAGAGAAACCATCCATAAAGGAGAACACTTTGGATTGAGCAGTATTGTCAACAAGCACATCAATATGAGGCAATGGGAAGTTATCTTTCGGACTGGCTTTATTCAGATCTCTGTAATCAACACACATTCGAACTTTCCCATCTTTCTTTGGTACTGGTACAATGTTGGCAATCCACTCAGGATATTCAGCTGTCATGAGGAAACCCGCATCAATCTGCTTTTGCACCTCAGCCTTGATCTTAAGAGCTATGTCTGGACGAGACCTTCTCAATTTCTGTTTGACAGGAGGACATTCAGGTCTTGTCGGTATCCGATGTTCCACAATCTTGGGATCTAGACCCGGCATATCTTCATAGGACCATGCAAAGACATCTGGATAATCACGGAGAAGCTGAGTAATCTTCTTTTTCACCTCTGGCTCAAGTGCAGCACCGATCTTGATCTCTCGCTTGTTCTCTTCAGTACCCAGGTTGATAAGCTCAATTTCTTCCTGGTGAGGCTGAATGGCTCTTCTTTCTTGTTCAAGCAGTCGAGTGATCTCATACGGTATCTCTTCATCATCTTCCTCATCTTCAGCTTCATATACAGAGAATTCAAAATTTGGAGGAACCATAGGGTCATTGTGTTCAACGGGTTTATTGTGGTTCAATCTGCATAATATGATTGGGATGATTTTAGAAAAAATGTTTTTTTTATGCAGATTTTTGAAATTAATAAGAAAATACAGATGTTTCGGTTTTTTCTGGCATTACCATTATTTCCAAGAAAAAGGCACTAAAAAGTACAAAAACAAAGAGTCGCGGAAAAGACGACAACTTTTATTGATAACGGCAACGCCGAAACAAACATGCCCTTACAAGGATATCACTTTCGCCTTGGGCAGAGCGAAAGGATTGTTATTTTGAAAACAAAGACAAACATGAGCAACAAAACACATTACATGGAAGCATGCATGACTAAAGGAACATCAATGGCCTCCCAATTTCTCACGGTGCCTCCTGGTACAACAAACGTAGGCACACAACTACTTTCAGCAGCATCTTCAGCAATAGCATTGATGAACCCAGCACTATAGAAAATTCCTGTTGAAATGCCTGAGGTCGGGGAGAATCCAAGGCCCTCTTTACGCTTGTTTTCCAAAATCTGTATCACTTTGCCCCAGCCAGCAGCTTGCCCTTCTTGAACAGCTTTCTGGGCGTCTTTCAATGAAGCCATACTAGCACTAGCTCTCCGGGGTTCTGCACCTTCAACAGTCAAGCCTTGAAATGACGTCCCTTCAGCGGACCCTGCTTCAACACAAGAGAAAGATGACACTTGGCTAACCAGATACGCTTCTTCACCATGTACAGTGACAAGCTTACCATTCCTCACAAACTTGAGCTTTTGATGCAGAGTAGAAGTTACTGCCCCAGCATCATGAATCCACGGTCTTCCGAGGAGACAACTGTAAGAAGCATTGATGTCCATGACTTGGAAAGTGATCTGGAACGTCTCAGGACCAATGGTAATTAGCAGATCTACTTCTCCAAGAACATCTTTACGAGATCCGTCAAAAGCCTTAACCAAATAACTACTTCCCCTTAGAGAGAGTCCATGATGACTCAACTGTCTCAGCGTAGACTCAGGCATTACATTTAAGGATGATCCAGTGTCCACCAACACATTGGATATCATGTCAGACTTACAGTGCACTGAAATATGCAAAGCTAAGTTGTGGTATTTCCTTGCTTCGGGGAGTTCATCGTCACCAAACCCCAAATTATTGCAAGCAGTAATGTTACCCACTATTCCATTGAACTGATCCTCGGAGACTTCATGATCAACATAGGCATGTTCCAGTACCTTCATTAACACTTTCCTGTGAGCTTCTGAGCTCAAGAGCAGAGACAAGATGGATATTTTTGACGGAGTTTGCAGCAGTTGGTCTACAATCTTATAATCTCTCTTTTTGATAAGCCTCAGAATTTCGTCCAGATTAGACTCTTCAATAGATTGGCCTGATGGGCTGGCATTCTTGTCAATAGGAGGAGCAACTGGTGGAGTTATTGTGGCAACGGGTGTAACCACCTTCTTTTGGAACAAGGGTGGACGGACTTTTCCGCTTCTCAGAGCTGTAATTTCTCCAGCAACGTTATCAATCGTAGCTGGGGATACCAGTGGCACTTCCACCCCATTCTCAATCATAGTTGCATCATACTTGTAAGGGATTGCCCTAGTAGAGGCATAAGATACCGGGCCAGGCAACCTGATTACTAAGGGTTCAACGTTCCTTGTCTGAGATGCACTTCCAGCAGGAGAATCATGAAACACTGGCACAATCACACAAACATCACTGGCAATCAAGTGCTTGTCATCCATTAGGCTTTGTATATCACCTTGTACCACACAACAACCCATAGGATTTTGAAGACATTCTGAACAAGAAGCATGATCGTAATCAAACAAAGAAGCTTGGCAAAGTTTGACATGTAGTGGCACCAAAGGAGTGGCAACATTACGGACATCTAAAGTAAGAGCTTCTCGAGGAACACGAACTCCTTCGAAAGCCTCGATCATATTAACGGCAGCATGGTTTGGAAGTGGGTTGTCAAGAACATGAGGAACACTATTTTCAAACGTCAACCGTCCTCTGTCTATCAGGTCTTTTACCACATATTTCAGAGCATAGCAACCCTCAACATCGTGGCCTTGAGCGCCCTGATGGAATTCACATGTGAGATCCTGTCGGAACCTGGGAGGCAATGGTGTAGGCGGAGGCTTGCCTGGTCTGGTGACGCATTGGCCTTTAGCAAGTAGAGTTGGGAGCAGATCAGCATACCGCATTGGTATTGGTGGGAAATAAGTCTTGGGCCGAGGACCCTGTTGTTGCTGCTGTGGCTGTTGAGCAGGAGGCTGCTGTTGTACCTGCTGAGCAATGGCGTTAACGGGCACGGGTGGTTGACCCGGTGGCAAAGGATATTGCTGGTAGAATGGCGGGAAGAAAGGATGTTGAGAGTACTGCATGTTTGGTAGGGTAGAGGTAATTGAGTAGCAGCTGTAGACTGGTTACCAGATACCATCCCCACTTCGGATTCTTTCTTCTTATGGTGGCCATTACCATACTTTTTAGGTGCACTAGCTGAAGATTCCCCCTTTTCAAGAACAATGATACCTTCTCTGACAGCCTCCTCTAAACGAGTTCCCATAGTAACCATGTCGGAGAAATTATTTGGAGCAGAAACTATCATTCTTTCAACATATTCCTTCTTCAAAGTTTTCAGGAATGTCTGTGTCAGTTCTTCCTCATCAAGCCGAGGAGAAGCACGGGCAGCTGCCCCTTTCCATCTCTGAGCATATTCACGGAAGGTTTCATCTGACTTCTGGGACAAAGACTTAAGAGAATCCCTATTCGGCTTCAAGCGGGTGTTAAACTCATAGTGATTTTCAAAAGCAGCAGCGAGTTCCTCAAAAGTATGGATATTGTCTTTGCTTAAACCAGTGTACCAGTCTGCCGCATCTTCCATCAAGCTATCCTAGAAGCAGTGGATCATTAGTGCATCATTATCTGCGTAGTTGGCCATCTTTCGGACGTACCGAATGACATGGCTATGTGGACAAGAAGTTCCATTGTATTTGTCAAAATCTGGCACTTTGAATTTCTTAGGAACCTCAAATCGGGATACCAGGCATAGATCACGAGCCTTAGCAGAAACACCGTTCCCACGGCTTGCTTTGACCTCACGGAGTTCTCCAGCTAACTCTCTTAACTATTTTCTCATAGCCTCCATTATAGGGTCTTGTCCACGCGGAGTGTCAACATCGATTACCTGTTGCACAGTGTGTACAATAGGATCGGTAACAACAGTAGTCACTTGAGGCATAGAGGTAGACGTAGGAGTAAACGTTGTCACAGGAACCTGTCCTTGATTGCCAATACCAAAAATATCAGCCGCAGTATTAGGAGCATAGAAAGCTGAGAGTCCATAAGGGCGTCCGTTGGGCATAACAAACCGAGCATCAGACATTACGGTAGACAGTGGGATAGATGGAATCATTTCAATAGAAGCTGGGACAGATGTGGCTGGTTGCTCTTGTGCAGCCATCATAGTAGACATAACGTCATGAGCCTTAGCCAGGTCTTCTTTCATGGCAGCCAATTCGGCACGGAGCTGAGCATTTTCTTCTTCAAAGTTAGCCATGTTTCTTCTCTTGTACAATCTTGTTTGATGAACTCTATCCGGTTGGTAAACCTTACGAGCACGAGCCACTTTTCAGACTGCGGCAGAAGAACCAGGAGGCAATGAGCATGAGAGAAGTCATTTGTGACCAATGAATGCATATGATGCATGAGATGTGTTAATGCATATGCAAAAAGACTCTTTTTGTGTTATCGAAGGGTTTTAGACAAATAAGAAATTTGTAAACATTACTAAACAATTGAAACATCAAAACCAGACAAAACAATCAAACATCACAGAGTCCTACAAGATAATTCCCTTTGAAATACTAAGCCAAGGGATAGACTTTGAAATGTAAAACAACAATAACAACTGGGAATAATAACAGGAAATAGAAATCCTCAAGCATAGGAAGTGGAAGCATCATCCTCAGACTCAGACTCATAGCTGCAGTATCAGGCATAGAAGTTACGGGCCCCCCTAGCCCTCTTGGAGTCTCTCATAAGCAACTTATCCTTTTCTTCAATTTCTTTCCTAGCTTTAGCCAACTCTTTCTTCAGTGTCAACACCTCATGAGTCTTCTGTTCATCTTTTCCATCCAAAGTCATGATCAAATTCTCAGCCTCATAGTATCTAGTCTTCCACTGATGCTTCTCCCGACTCTCCATAGCTAGACGTTCCTGATACATCTCCTGAGTAGGTGGAAGTAGAGGCAAAGGCATAGTTGGAATAGATGCAGACACATACCTCATGGCGGGGTAAGGCATACCAATCTTCTCAGCTTAATTTATCACCAACTGCGTATAGGCCTCATGAGCAATACCGGACCTCACACCCATATGCTTCACCT
This sequence comes from Medicago sativa, assembly GCF_051527215.1. Taxonomy (NCBI): domain Eukaryota; kingdom Viridiplantae; phylum Streptophyta; class Magnoliopsida; order Fabales; family Fabaceae; genus Medicago; species Medicago sativa. The sequence continues at coordinate 31,188,845 of NC_140752.1, read as the reverse complement.
CTTTCTTCCGAATTTTAGACCAAGCCTCTATGAAATCTTCTCTTATTCATGTGGGAGCATTAGAGTAATGGAAGAAGTAAGGAGATGTAGCAAGATGGATAGGCTTCTCTTTCATTGGGAAACCAAATTGTCGCAAGGCAAGCTCCGGGTTATAGTTGATTCCACCCCGGGTACCAAGAAGTGGTACATTAAGAAATTTTCCACCACCAAGGATAATCTCTTTGATTCTAGCAGCGGGAGTGAACCAAATCACTTCATTAGGGGTGAGAGCCATGATCCTCTGTGAAATAGTCCAATTCTCTGGATTATCATGGAAAGACTTCAGAAGGTGCGAAATAAACCACCTATAGAGGAGAGGTACACAACAAAGAATGCATCCACGACCTTTGCCGGATCGATCGTGAATAGCATGGTATGTGTCAGCTAGCAAAGTAGGAACCGGATTCTTGGATTGGAAGATCATAATAGCATTCATGTCCACGAAGTCATCAAGATTTGGAAAGAGAATAATCCCATAGATGAGGAGTGCAAGAATAGCTTCAAGAGTGTCCTGACAAGTGGTCTTGAGATTGGCTTTCTCGAGTAAATACTCCAAAGTGAACCCTCGGATGTGAGCCTTAGTGACAAGAATCTTGGAGACATCGGTGGTCTTGAGATGAAGATCACGGGCAATAACCAATGGAGTAGGAGGATTCTCAAGTCCCGCGAAGGGTACCCCCTTAGTAATAGATAAATCCATCAAGCAAGAATAAGCCTCGAGTGTGGGCACCAACTGAAAGTCAGGAAAAGTGAAGCACCGATACTCCTGATCATAGATTTGTACTAGAGTGTGCACAAGCTTCTCATCCACATTAGTCTGGAGAAGAGTAAGTAAAGCCCCGTAACGATGTCGGAAACCAGTCAGATCCTCAATCTTGAGTGCCAAATCTCTCAAACTAGCCAAATCCACTTCCTTGAACTTGTAGGACTTAGTCTTCCCCATTCCTACAATGTTTACAAATTCAATTTGTCTAAGCCCTTCGATAAATGCATGGAAAAAGTTTATGCATGTATGCATGTATGCATGTATGCATGATCACATTCAAGTACGGAGAAAACATGGTGGGTTTGAAATTCAAAGTCAAGGAGTCATGGGTGGAGTCATGGGTGGACACGGTGTCCGGTGAATCTAGGGCTTTAGGATAATAGTAACCGGGTTCTAAAAAGGTTCCCAAGTTGCAACCTCTCCGACGTATATCATGGTGTCACGAGACAACACTCGCTCCATGATTATGCGTAAGAAGGTCTAACTTGAATGTAGTGTCGCGGGACGACTAAAATTCGAGACAACACTCGGTTTAGCCTCCGCACTACATCCTAGAAAATGGCCATGGATGGGTTTGGTTATCTACGGTTCATAGCGTCATAGAACAATTAGAAGCAAAGTGCCTAAACGCGACAACACGCGCCGACAACATCACCCCCAAAATGCCTCAGCTATGTGGGATTGATCGCATAATCCAATACACGAGGCAACCCTCGGAATGAATTCTCGATTATATCCCTCCTAAATCCTAAGTTCACTCAGCCCGGGTGTAGGACTTTTGATATTCTCACCCTCACACGTTTGCAAGAATTTAAACAATTATTCACATAGGAAAGCAAAAAGAAGCAAGTAAAAACGAAAGCGCAAGCTTGGAAATAAAGACTAGGCGTAACTCTCTGATATCCCCAGTGAAGTCGCCAGCTGTTTTATCTTGGTTTTTGGGTGTCAAACATTGATTACGTTTGAACCTTTTTAACCTTTGATATCTCATTTTTTCTTGGGAAGGGAAAAAATAAGCAAAACCCTTGAGAATCGAGGTCCGGGAGTTGTTTTCGCTACGGGAAGGTGTTAGGCACCCATAACGACTATAGTATCCTATAGGAATCATCTTTACTTTCTACGCGCGCGCTTTATTTTAAATGCTATTTGAAAGTGTTTATTTATGCCTAAAGGTTTACTAAGTGAAGAATTGGAGGGAGAAGAATGTTTTTGGATTTTTATTTTATTTGAATTGAAGGAATATTGGTTCCTTGCCTACGTACCCTTTTAAGGGATCAAATCCACCGTAGTTCTCTTCCAAAAATGTTTTTTGTTTTTGTTGATTGATTTTAAGCTTGAAAATGAAATTTTGAAGAATAAGAGAGAGGCCTCAAGGGCATAAGATTGGAAAATGTGAGGTTGAATTAGTCATTTTGCAAAAGAAAGTCTAGGTATGATTAAAATTCTTTAATGATTTTTGTTTAAGAAAATAAAGGAAAAAAAGGAGGAGTTTTGACTCCTATTTTTGGAAAAAGGTTTTCAAGTGAGATTGTTCATGTTTATTTGGAAAATGATTTTGCTAAGTTTCAAGTCCTAAACATACATCTAAAGCATTCAAACCCTAAACATACATCTAAAGCATGCATACCCTAGACATACATCTAAAGTACCTATGTGATGTGTGTGCATGTGTCGGTGCTTGTGTCGGTGTATATCATTAGAGTCCATTGTCCTTTACATTGGCCCTAGTTTACATGCTATGGTCTTGCAAGAATTTAAAAGCATAAGGTAAAGTACAAGAATTCGTAGGTTTTACATTTTAAGTATTGCATGAATTCAAATGGCAAGAAGTGAAACTAAGACTAAAGGATGAAATATGCTTATGGAGTGTATGAAACATGAGACGAAAATGTTAGTAGCAAAAAAAATATAGAAAAGAAATAGAAACAAGTAAAGAGAATTAAAGTAACTAGAAATTAACAAAGAGATAACCAAGAACTTAATCAAAACCATGATGAAATAGTACTTGAAAGATTACTAAAATTCTTAAGGCAAAACCAAGGCCTAGAATCCTCACATCAATGGTAACATTTCAAAAGTTTTAATTCAATTATGATGTGAAAAATCAAGGGAGATTAGCATGCAATACAATCATAGTATTTTCAAGCCTATTTGCACTTTATTTAATACAAGGACCACACATTATTCACAAGGTACAAAATCCACAACATGAAACCAAATCAAACAGCAAGTATATACTAAAACAAGAAGCCAACTCACTCAAAAAAATGCATATTCAAAGTCACTATTATGTGCCAAATTCAAGAGCCAAAATCACTTCAAAATTGCACAAAGTTTTACAAGAAAAAGTGAGGCAAAAGCACAAGAAGGTTGCACATAATTTTGAAGTGAATTTCAGCATGAATTTACATTTCACGAGCAAACATCAAGTATCCACAATTATGAGCCAAAAAAAATCACACAAGTCCTAGAAATTTTTAACACAACTTGATACATTGAATTAACAAAAAGCACACAATATTTTCCATACATTTTTCAGTATCAACATGTAAAAATTATCAAGAATCAACAAAAATATCAAAGGAAAATAATAGGCATTTTTAGAAATTTTATCATGCAAAATTAACATAGCAAGAGGTGTAATTAGAAACTTTCAACAAGAAATGCAGGAAGCAGGGGGTGCGCGTAGCAAGAGGTACACAGGCATGGGAACTGGGCTTGGGGAGAGTAACGGGCCAGGTTGGGTTTGGAGCGGGTCAGACCGGTTCACAGGCCTATATAAGGCCTTGAACCGGTTTTGGTTCACTTTCACCCTCTCCTTCTCTCTCTAAAGGAAATCTAGAGAGAGAGAGAGTCTGCAACAGACTCATCTTCTCCGTCCTACTTCCGATCATCTTCTACCTTTCTCCGACGCGGTGGCCGGTGGTGGCGCCTCCGTGTCGGAGCTTCAAACCACTCCGATTCTAAAACTAATTACATATTCTTAAAGCTCTTCCTCTCCTCTTTTCAATTTCGAAGCTAGATTTCTAAAAAGATTTTTGAATCGGCGTAGATCGGGGTTTGAACTTATGGTTTTTTCTAGAACTTTCGGTTTTGAACTCTTTTTCACATATGTTTTCCAGAAGGCTCCGATCTACTTCGATTTAACCTCGTTGATGTGTTTAAAGAAGATCTGAGAGGTTTACGTGTTTACCTGTTGTTCAATTCGGAGATTCAAAGGAGAAGATGCAGGAAACTTCTTGAATCTCTTCTCTGATCTTCTGGTGAGTGTTTCTTTGTTGCTTCGAACTAAAAACGAATAGATGAACACGTTCCACTTCTTCTCTGGTTCATCTTCGAATTCGATCTTTCTTCTTCTCTTCTCGAAGCACTTCTTGTGATCGCACCTTGTGCTTGAATTGCAAGAAGATGAAAAAAGAACCAGTTCGGTGATGAAGATTCCTGAAAGGAATCACTGAGAACTGATACGGTTTTGGTCGAACTTTAGCGAGATTTTTGTTGAATTGAAACACTTTCAGCTTGGATTTTCTGGAGATTTATGTGAAATTCGTGTGCTTGATGATGAGTTTGGTGAATTGCTGCGAAATCAGTGATCAGTTTGGGACGGATCTGGCTTTGATTGTGATGATTCTGGGAAAATTGATGAGTTAGGGTTCAAGGATGAAGATGAATCTTCATCTTCGTTCCTGGAGAATTTTGTCTTTTGATTCTGTTAGAGGAGAGAGAAATTGTGGAGGTTGTTTGTGATGAGTTGTAACCGAATGAATGGTCCTCCTTGACTTGTACAGTGATGTGGCCTTTTATAGGCTGACACATGGCTTTCTGGACCAATGATGAGCTGACACGTGGATTGGACACTGGACTTGACTTTGGACTGATCTGCAATTAACTAAACTTAAAGGACCAAACTGCAAAAATAATAAAAGACTAAAAATGCAATTATTAGAAACTTCAGGACTAAAATGAAAATTAAAATAAAATTGAATTAAAATTGGTAAATGGAAAACAACGTAAAGTGAAACGATTAAAAATAACAAAACGGACTAAAATGAACCAATTACTAAATGAGGTACTTCAAAGTAACCTCTCTCTGCCAAAATTTTGTGTAAAATGACCAAAATGCCCCCTAGGGACTAAAATGACTCAGAATGACTCAAATGCAATTTTAAAATGGTTTTTAACAGGGAATTAAAGCAAGAGTTTATACAAACTAAATGAAAAGACTCAGAGACAAGTTTTAGGGATTAAACAGAGTTTTAACACAGGAAATGACTAAAATGCCCCTAGGGGCTAAACTGACTCAAAATGACTTCAAATGTAATTTTTGGAATGGGTTTTGACATGGAATTAAAACAAGGACTTATACAAATCAAATGAAAAGACACAAACAATTTTCAAGGACTAAAATGAGTTTGGATGCAGGAAATGACTAAAATACCTTTTTTCATGAATTTTGCAAGTAATATTGAAATAAGATGCAGAGAAAGATGCAATTGATCAGAGACAAATTCAAATGACTTTGAAATGCAAGGAAAATATTTTGGGTGACTTGAAATGCAAGAAAAGAAGAATTGAGCTAGTATTTTTAGGTCCAAAATTAGGGTATAACAATACATAGCTAGGTGTTTTGGAGTAGGTGAAGATGAGGGGATCAAACCAATTGAGGGCAACAATAGACTCAACATAGATACCCTCATTGCTATGAACTTCATTAAACAACGTCCACCCCTCCATTAGCAACTCAAGCTAAATGTGCCTATCTTGTTTTTACTTCCTAACCCATCTCGGACTACCACCGAGGTGGAAGAAAATTGGTTGTATGTTGATGATGTGCAGGTTCTAGAGCAGCAAGATGATGAAGGAGACGGTGCTAACTTGCACCATGACATGGGAGAAGGTGCTAACTTGCACCAAGAGGGGCACCATGGCCATGAAACCGGTGAACTTGATGAACATCAAAGATGGGCATGGATTCACAATGAGATCGAGAGGATGAGCACCGAGCAACAAAGGCAAGGTGTTGAGTTATCCGGGCTTCGAAACGATGTCCAAAGAGGCAACCGTGTGAACAATGAAAACAATGAAATGCTCCGAAGGATGATGCAACACCTCCAACTTCAAGGTCCTCCTTATGGACCTCAATAAATTGTGAGCGTTCCTCTTCCTCTCTTCCCTTCTCTCTTCTCTCTCTCTACTACTCTTCTTCTACTCCTTCTTTATTCTTCTTCTTCTTCTTCTTCTTCTTCTTCTTTTTAATTTCTTTTCTTTTTGAATCATTGAGGACAATGCTTCCCCTAAGTGTGGGGGGGCCTAATAAAGTGTCTAGAGTCGTAGTGTCCAAACTCCCTTGAACTTTATTCTTTTGTTTTGTTTTTATAGTGAAAGGCATGACTAGTAGCTTGTTTTTAATGTAAAAAATTGGCATGAAATTTTTTGTTTTGTCTCTTCTTTAAAAGGTTGCTTCTTGTACATGAAAGTAGTTTCTTGTGTTTCTTATGTTCTTGCTATACCCATGTCTTGTTTTATTGTGAAATTCTCCAATGAGAAAAGCACCCGGTTGCAATCCTTGAGCAAATGTATGAATAGGTATTTTAAGGAACACGTTCTATCTTTAGTGTTAACTTAGACCCTTTAAAGTCTTAAGAGTAAAAGTAGTATAAGTTGTGTGGGAAATTAATCAAATGTTCTTAATTGTTATATTCTTAAATTGTTAAAGTTAAATGGGGCGGGAGAATGGCACCAACATGTGGGGGAAAGGATAATCCCTAACTTCCTAATTGTGGTGGTGACTCTCTAATTTGAACTTAAAGTGAAACAAATTCATCAATGCTAGGGGGAAAGGACAATTACATCCAAAAAGACTTCCTACGCGGAGATGAAATAAATAAAATTTTGCAGCACTGCTTAGGGTGATTTTGAATCTAGGGGGAAAGGACAATTACATCCGAGAAGACTTCCTACGAGGATAGATAGCCCCTAAGCATCTGCAGCCCCTTGTGCTTAATTGTTAATCTAATCTAATTTTAACTTAAATTCCCATCACTCTTATATGAAATGAAGAAAGGACTTTTCTCGATTACTTTAGCACTAAGGATAGAACCTATTCCTCATAATATCTGTCTTATACAGGAGCAAGAAAAGGGTTGGACTGCACACACACACTAACTTGAGACTTGATGTTGGGTAGAATAGGTTCATGAGAAGTATTTGAAATTGTAATTAGTGTACTTGAAGCAAAGCCTTTCTTTTGAGACATGTGTTCTTAATATTGCCATGAATAAATCTTTTGTTGCTGCTATGTCTGTTGCCTTTTGCTTTAGGACAAGCAAAGATTCAAGTGTGGGGGAGTTTGACGAGTCATAGATTAGTCTAATTTAATGCTTTATTTAATTTAGTTTTATTAAAGATTTAGTTTTATTTTATTGCATTTTATTTCCTTTTAGAATATTTTACTTTAAATTGCTTTTTATTTTATTTTAGGAACGAATATATGGTGGAAGGTGCCTTGGAGCGAAAGAAAGAGGACTGGAGCAAATACAGCGCAAGAATACGAAGATACGGGACAAAAATATGTTCCCTCATACTCAGAAGCTTGGCACGGCCCGTGCCAACATGTGGCACGGCCGTGCCCGTCTCCAGAACCTGTTTTGCTGCTTTTTCTTCGGGCTCAAGTTACCCTGTTGCAGCTTTACCGTTTTATCCCTTTAGTTGCTTAGTTTCTAAGTCGATTGTAAAGCTATAAATAGAGTAGCTCTCCACCATAAACATTCACCCTTTACTTTGTTTATTTCAATAAAAAGTCTTTATTTTCCTTTTACTTTCTTTGCAATTTATTTTACTGTTTTTCTCTCTTCTTCCCCCATGTCTACGATGAACATGAGTGAGTAGACTTCTTCGTCTTGGGATTGTTGGGGAGTCTAATGACTCAATCCTAAACAAAACAAGCCTAAACCCTAATTTCTATGTAACCCTAATTTCTAATCTAGATTCACCGTCTTAACGTGGATTAACAATTATCAAACTGTGGAAGCGAAAGCAGAGGGTTTGATAATCGTTAATCCATCATCCCAAACATCAATTCATAAAGCGAGAGCGGAGTCTTGATGTTGGAACAAGTGAATCTAGACAATAATTGCAAAACAGTGAAATAGTCTTTGCAATTATTGAGACAAAGAGTAGTTTCAATCCTCTATGCATCTTCTAGTAATCATGTCAGCGAAATAGGCTTGGTTGCTAGAAGTAAACTCTCATCGGACTTTCATCGGAAAGGTGAGGGGCTAAGGGAAACCGGTCTTTAGAAATTAGTGTGTAAACCATGAAATTAGATGTTTAGGTCTTGTCAAGTGAAGGATTTGTCATTATGATGAACCAATGATCCCGAGGCTTTTTATTAATATTGTTTTTTACCTTCAGCAATCAAAACCCCTTTTTACTAAACTTTCTCTCCCTCTAATCATTCACTAAAGGTTAATTAAGTTGAACAACTCCCTAGCGGAACGATACTTTTACTTACTACTATTACTTCGAAAGGCCGTGCACTTGCGGTTTGGCTCTATCACAAACATATCACAAGATTGCACATCAAATGTCAATGTCAACTTGACAAAATATCATATCAAAACATAGTAAAAAATTCACAAGAAAAACAAACAAATCACAAGTGATATCAAGTATATTTTTTTATCATTTTTTTAATACGTAAAACAATCACAAAAATATCAAGAAACACATTAAAACATATAGGAAACTTTCTAGGATTTTTAACAAAGTTTTTTGGGCAAGCAGGGGGCGCAAAAAATAGAACACAGTATTCAAATAGTAAAAATACAAGCAAGAACGAAATCCACAGCACACCTAAGCCCAGGCCCAAAGGGGAAATGGATTTGGATCTCAGGAAGCAACAGAGGCCGCAGGATTGATCCAGATGGATCAAACCCTAGGTCCAACTGCCAGGATGCAAAGACAGATGAACCAAAACTGAACCGAACCGGTCCAACTATCTATATAAGGGTTTGTGGACCGGTTCAACTCATTTCTCTCTTCTCATTCTCTCTCTAACTCTCTCCTTCTCTCTCTAGCTTCGCCTGATCCTCTCTTCCTCTCACCGGTTTCTGAAAGAAACTGGTCGGAGAAGATGAAGATCGGCCGGAATCTTCATGATTCCGCCGGAATCTTCATCCAAACCACCGTCACTTCCAGATTCCGACGAGATTGAAACTTTCACCGATTCAAATGCAACAAACCCTAATCTATTCTATTTTTCATGCTGATTTCAAATATGAACTTAGATTTGAAGAATAAACGGTGAATCTTCGTAGATCTACATCTTAGGGTTTGGCTTCAAAACTTTTTCAATCTTTTTCAAACGAACAAGTCTCAGGACTTGTTAACCTACTTCGATTCACCGTTTATTTACATTTGTGGACCTTCAGTGAACTTTTACGATGAAAATGAGAAGGTCTCTTGTGTTTACCTGAATTTGATTTGGGAGATTCGAACGAAAGGATCCGTGAAAGCTTCTGGTAAGTTGAACCGAAAATAAATCGGTATACTCTTCTCTCTTCTTCACTGATTCAATTCCTCTTCTTCTCCTTCTCTGATTTCCTGTGATCGTGTTTGAATCTACTACTACCAGTGGTGGATTCGCACTGGAATTGCAGGAAAGATGATTCAATGATGAAGATTCGTAAATGAATCACTGAGAATCATCCTGGATTCGTCGCATTTGATCTTGATTTTGCATTCTGGAATTCTAGGTTTTTGGATTGTTCTTCGTGTTCTTGGTTTGATTCTGAGTTTTTTGGTTATTCTGTGATGGATCAGTGTGAAAATTGTTGTGAATTGGTGTGTTTTTGTGATGAATTCGTTCGAGATTGATGAAATTGGAAACGGTTAGGGTTTCTGGTTCATGTGTTCTTGATGAAATTCATGTGAATTTGAGACTTTGATTCGTTTTTTCTGGAAAATGGGAATGGAAATGTGTTTGTGATGTGGCGAAATCTGAATGGGAATGCACTGTTGTGGCTATTTATAAGCTGCCATGTGTGATTCTGTACCAATGAGATAGTGCCACCTTGGATTGAAAATGGCTCGGCCTTGCTATTTTGAGAACTTAGGGACCTTTCTGCAATTATGAAGACTCAAAGGACCAAACTGTAATTATGGAAAAGGACTAAAAACAAAAAAATGAGACTTGAAGGACTAAAAATGTAAATTGAAAAAGTCTTTAAAAGAAAAATAAAATGGAAGAAAAGGACTTAAGTGCAATTTTTAAAACTTGAAGGACTGAAATGCAATTAATAATAAAATTGAAATAAAATTGGTAAATTGAAAAAAACGTAAAGTGAAACCAATAAAAAACACAAAATGGACTAAAATGAACCAATTACATAAATGAGGTACTTCAAAGTAACCTCTCTCTGTCAAAATTTGTGTGAAATGACCAAAATGCACCTAGGGACTAAAATGACCCAAAATGACTCAGATGCAATTTTTGACATGGATTTTAACATGGGATAGAAGCAAGAATTTATTCAGACCAATTGAAAAGACTCAGAGACAATTTTTAGAGATTAAACAGAGTTTTAACACTGGAAATGATTAAAATGCCCTTAAGGACTAAACTGACTCAAAATGCCTCAGATGCAATTTTTAAAATGGATTTTGACATGAATTAAATCAAGGACCTATACAAACAACTTGAAATGGCTCAGAGGCAATTTCAGAGATTAAAATGAAGTTGGACACATGAAATGACTAAAATACCCCTTTGTTATGAATTTTGCAAATAATATTGAAATAAAGTGCAGAGAAACATGCAATTGATCAGAGACAACTTCAAAATGACTTGATATGCAAGAAAAACATTTGGATGGTTTTAAATGTAAGAAGACATAGACAAATTCACAGTTTGAAAAGATTTTTGAGGCAAAATTAGAAGATAAAGCAGGGTAAAATATCAGTGTAAAATAATAGCAAATTGGCAATCTTTCAAGAGTAATAGACACATATCAAAGATAGAAAAACATTTTGAGCAAGTATTTTTAGGTCCAAAATTAGGGTATAACAACTGGCACTAGATGGAAACAATTGGAAAAGATGGAGTGCACTGATGAAGTCACTATTTGGAGGACAAGATGTTCTTGAATCGGTGGAGAATGGGTATGAAGATCTTGGTGCAAATCCTAGAGATGTGCAGAGAGCTACTTTCAATGATTTGAAAAAGAAAGATTGCAAGGCTTTGTTCTACATTCAACAGAATGTTGATTCAAGTCACTTTGAGAAGATTTCAAAGATCATAAGATCCAAGGAAGCTTGGGATATCTTAGCAAAATACTATGAAGGTAGTGATAATGTGAAGCAAGTGAAGCTTCAGTCACTGAGAAGGAAGTATGAGTTGATGTTGATGGAGGATTATCAAAGAATCAATGATTACTTCTCCAAGTTGTTATTTGTAGTGAATCAGATGAAGGCTTATGGAGAAGCAGTGACAGATCAACAAATGGTGGGTAAGATCATGAGATCCCTTACTTTTAAATTTGATTTCATACTTATGGCCATACAAGATGTTAAAGATGTGAAGACATTTAAGATTGAAGAACTTCAATCATCTAGTCTTGAAGCTCATGAGATGTTGGTGATTGAAAGAGGTTTTGAAAGGAACTGCTCAACAAACCTTACAAACTCAATTCACTAAGAAAGATGGATATGACAATGGTCTTACTAGGACCTAAACATTCATAATGATTTCAAGTATCTGTCTTTTTGTCCTTTTTATACATCTTGTGCTTGTCCTTTTAAAAAAGGCTAAAACACACTTTTTACCCCCTAAGTTTCAAAATGTTGCAATTTTGGCCCCCTATTAAAAAAATAGCATTTTTGGCCCCCTTCGTCCAAAAATTGCTGAGAAGAGGCCACGTGTCCCAAAAAAGGGGCCATAATTGCAACTTTTTCTAAAGATAAGGGGTCAAAAAGCATATTTCCCTTATGTTAGAGGGTCAAAAGAGCATATTTCCCTAAACATGGGGGTCACTTTTGTCATTTTTTTTAATAGGGGGTCAAAATTACAACATTTTGAAACTTAAGGGGCAAAAAGTACAGTTTAGCCTTTAAAAAAATCTCATTGTATTCATAGTTAAACCGCTCCAGTTTTGTTTTTGTTTATTATCTATATGCTTGTAACTTGTTGATTTTTTTTGGGAAAAAATAAGGGCTGAGAATAAGACTTCCCTAAAGATGCATGACATATAAATGAACCAAACTCCATCGTTAACCATAGTTTACGAGGACCAACTTATGGATGAGTGATCTTTTTGGAATTTCATTAAAAAGCGTGAGTGAAAATAAGAACATTATACCATATACCCATACATTTGTACCTTCACCCCTACAAATCACTTATAATTTCAATTTTATCCTTTTTTCTATTTAATTTTTTGCACATTTATTTTCATCCAAATTCGATGTTCACCCCTACATGACATATATGTATGTTCCGGTGAACTTCAATTCAAGTGACATTTACACTTCAAATTGTTTATCGAATATCTGTCAAAATAGTTTCCGGTTTATTTTAATTTCAAAAAATTCACATTACCTTTCCAAAAATTTCAAACAGGAAAACAACAATAACGAGAGTTGATACCTGCGTTCTTTACGATCATTTCCATGCTTATTGTTTACAAACACAACTTTCTGGACTCATTTCCGATCATTTTAGAAAACAATTAATAATAAAAAACCTTATTTTTCAACAATTTAATAAAAAACTGTGTCATAATCCATCATAATCATTTCGGAATCCTTTATAATCTTTTCCAGTAAACACATAAACACAAACTAGAACCGTCGAAAAACCGTATAACCGTCACAAAATTGTGTCAAAATTGCAGCAAAGTCGTAACAGATCTGAAGCAGAATCGTGATAACATTTTCTGCTAATGAAATATAAACTGAAATCGTTGTTAACCAAATTCTAATCTGAAACACATATTGATGTTTACTGATGCCATAGGGTAATGTTTCCAGCACTAAAACACAAACTAGAAGATTGAAATCAGTCATTATAGAACTCACTCTGATGTTGAAAATCAGCGATTCAATGATTTTTGGGTGAAAGAAGTTTATGTAATGGATGAATATTGTTGGGTGCAACCTGAGTTTTCTTTTTCCGAAAGGGTGAAATAAGTTGTCTGGGGTAGAATTGTTGGGGTGAACAGTTAGATGAACAAAAAAACACTGAAGTGGTTTGAGGGTAAAATGGGTAATTTGTGTAAAATTTTAGGATGAGAGTATAATTGTAGGGGTATGGGGTATAATTTCCTGAAAATAAAATAAGCTAGGGTTAAATGCAGTTTCTCCCTTTTATATTTCAAAACATTGCAATTTTGGCCCCCTAATAAAAAATAAAAATTTTGTCCTCTATCTTTAGAGAAATATATTCTTTTGACCCGCTAACTTTATAGATATATGCTTATTTGACCCTCTATCTTTAGGGAAATAAGCACTTGGTCTGTTATCTTTACAAAAAGTGCCAATTTTGGCCCTTGTTTTGGGACATGTGGCGTCTTCTCAACAGTTTTGCAAGGTTTTGTAAAATTAAGGGGTAAAATAATTATTTTTTTAGAGTGTCAATCGCAACTTTTAAAAGTTAAGGGGTTACAAATGCACTTAAGTCAATAAGCTAAAATGAATTTGATTGGTTTGTGAGCTCCGTCATTAATACTTAAAGTTGTTTCAAATGCTAAATATTATTTATTTTACTACGTCCTCTCTTAATTCTATTAGATGTATAACCTTTAATTTTATTAATATGATTTTTATTATTAATATGATATTTTAAATTTATAAATAAATGAGTGTGGCATTTTTGTACCGTTAGTTTTCATCATTAATTATTTTTGTTTCTCTTTTGGGATATTTTCCCTATGATCATTACTAAGGTTATGTGACCACTTGAATGAGCTAAAAGGACACACGCGACATATTGAGTAGAGACACTTAACATTAATTCCAATTTTATAAATGACTTTTTGAAACTCCTAAGTCTTAAAAACTATTTAATTGAAACTACAAAAGCTGGGAATTTTACTTATAAAGCCATCCAAAAAAATTATGATTATTATACACAATAAATAAAAAATGGCTCAGAATATCATGTTTCTTTATGCTTTGATCACCTTTCTTCTTCTATTTCTTGTTGAAACTAGTACAACGAATACCAAAAGTATGTCAATTTTTACACCATCATCATTTTGTCTAATTTATGTTCTACATAATATTCTATGACATTTTAGTAACACTCTATTCTTCTTATTTAACAATGCAGCTACCATTCCTTGTAACTTTGATAATGATTGTCCGGAGGTATCATATCCTCTAATTTTGATGTGCATTGAAGATTTTTGTGAGTACTTGTTGGCATAAAAATTTAGTTTAAAACAATTATGTTAACTATATGCGTATAACTTTATTTGTACGTCATAATATATGTACTTTATAGTGCATAATTTAATTCAACATATGATTTAAGTTTCTCATGTCTTTCAATTTATATGACAGTCTTAAAAATGTACTATTATCATAATATTCAAGTATTCTTACCATTGTTTTTCATAGAAGATATTTGAAACAAATGAATTCAAAATGTGGTCTAACATAACTTTTCATATAAGTGTAAAGGAATTAAAGTGAAAATTTACATTTTGTTCTTTGTGTAAAAAAGGTTTACAATTAATAAAATAATACTCCATCCGTTTCTTTTTATAAGCAAATTTTACTTTTTAGGTTCATTCAATTAATGATATATGTGGTCCATATTATAAACCACATACATCATTAATTGAATGAACCTAAAAAGTAAAATTTGCTTATAAAAAGAAATGGAGTACTTTATAATGAAGAAGGAAACTTCCAATAAACCCTAAACTAGACTCATAATATGATGTTGCTCCTACTCAAAACATTTTGAACAGTTAACGAGAAATCTATATACTTACAATCCTTCAATGATATATTGACAACCTTTTGGTTGTCTTACATCCTATTTTTATATTGTATAGATATTATATCATTTTTTAATTAGTTGTTTCTCTCTCTTATAATCACATCAATAATTGATGTATTTTTATACTAGTTGTCCAAAAGTTGTTGAATTTTAAATGTTCATATAACACTACTCCAAAATTATAATACAAAAATGTCTTAAGATTTTTGTTTTAGAGTACAAAAGGTTTCCCTAATTTCAATGACTTACTAATATCATACTCCAAACTTTTCATAAAACGGCAACAAAACTGATAACACATAAACTTTTCATAAAACGGCAACAAAACTGATAACACATTTTTCAAACCAATACTTTAACAAAGGGTCATGTTAACTTATGCACTTAGGCACAAGTTAAGGAACTTATAATAAAAATAAAAAATAAGTTTTATAATGAAAATATAACTTTGAGACTTTGAATACATTGAATGCACAATTTCCAAGTGAAAACTTTTATATTTGGTTTCTTAACTTATGTCTCAAGGGCACAAGTTAACATTTCCTTTTTAACGAATACCACAATGAGAACCCTACACTTAGCTTAATACAAACATAAGCACAACTCTAAGACCAAGGAGGATCCTATGTATTCGAATTTTATCTTTATAAAAAATAAATATATAATGACAATTAAAAAATTAATTTTTTTTGGAGAGAATTAAAAAACTAAATATTAAAAAAAAACTAAAATGACCTTAAACAATTTTTTTATATAAATTTTATTTTGTTGGTGATATTAAAAAAGATAAGGATTTATATTATATTCGCTAAATTACTGCTGTTATTGAAAACAATAAACATGGTTTATTGAGTTTGTTGCAATTTAAAAGTCACAAATATTTGTATTTATAATTTTAATCAAAATCAAAATTTTATATAAAATACTGTTCATAATTTACACGCGTTAACGCAATAAAAAAGAGAGAAAAACAGGCACGTAAATGCCCATCTTTTCGCTAGTTAAAAAATATAAATAACTTATATTATATTTGTCATATTGTTAACGTCATTGAAAAAAACATCTAAACTATTATTTAAAAGTCACAAATAGCTACGTATATACTTTTAATCAAATCAAAATTTCATAAAAAATCAAACATTTATAATCTACATACGTTAACTCAACAAAAAGAACGAAAAATATGAATTAATTAAGTGCTAATCCTCTAGTAATAATCTATACTATATATACAAAGAATACAACCCCTTTCAACTCTTTTGAGCAAGATTTTTTTTCAAAATTATCCTTAATTTTCAATACAAATAGCACATATAACAAATAAATAAGAATAAATTTAAATATTAAAAAACATGTAACAAACATGATGAGTATATTTATACTTACTTTTTCATTATCCCAATTATACCCTTAAACAATTTTTTTCTATAATAAAAGAATTTAGATTATATTGTTTTGTTAAATTGTTGGTGCCGTTGAAATAGATAATCATGGTTAGTTTGGTATGTTATAACTTAAAAGCAACAAACCTTTGTATTTTTAGTTTAAATCAAAATTTTATAAAAAAACACCGATCATAATTTTCAAATTTAACGTAATAAAAAGAGCGGAAAGACGGGCACGTGAGTGTCCGTCTTTTCGCTAGTAATAATAAACCATAGCTTGTTTCGGAGTCTCCAACAATTCCCATATTGTCTTCTTTCCCTTTCTTGTTCTCTACTTAATGTGCCGTCCCCTAATTAGTCCTAATTTAAAACTGCCATCTTTATTTTTAACATAGTTTTCTTCTCTTGATTATTGTTTCAAGTTCAACCATGAAATCCAATGGAGCATTGACACCAAATCAGGTTAATTAGTGTACCTCTATCATGCTTTAAGTTGTTTCTCAATTATCATAGTTTACAGATGTATTTTCGTGTTTGTTTAGTTTTAGTTTCAGTATACATCTAAAACTATATGGTTTTTTTTTTTGTTACATCTAAAACTATATAGCCTGCTATGTTTTTCATTTTATTTCAATAGTTTCTAATTTTGTTAGTTTCTAATGACTTTAAGCAAACGGTACTGGTTGTTCATGAAAAGTTCAAGTCTTCAATTCGTGCTAATTAAAGTGATTCTAAACACACAGTTGATAGGGACAATTTATAATATATGTAAGGTCCGAGTTGGTGGTTCTTGAAAAATACCTATAGAGAATATCTACCACTAGGAAGAGTTTTTTTCTTTCTCATTATGCTTTTATATGATAACAAAATTTTTTTCTTCCTTTGTATTAATATTTGTGCTAAATATATTTTTATTCCTTATAAAATAGAGACCTTCTAAGTTTAATTTTTAATTAATTTTAATAATTTTTAGTACCTACAGATTATTCAATTTTTAAGTAAAAAAATGGTGAAAGAGAAATTTATTATTGACTGTGGTACTAATTACCAAATTACAACCGTCTAAAGTGGGATTCGAACTTTGTCTCTTTCTCTTGATGTTACAAAGTCAAACTCTTACCACTGAGCTGACATCTCATAGACTATTCCCTATAATTAAATCATGATTTATTTTTGAATGAATCATAACTTTTTATCAACATATTATTTCTATATTATCTTCATTTCATCTCTTATTTTTGTTTTCTTTAAACAATTGTTCTTAATTATATGCAGGAACCATATATTCGTACTAGAGAAAATCCATTCTTTGATGGCCTTTTAAGCAAAGGTGAACACACAAAAACCTATACCAATTTTTTGTTTTTAAAATTTTTCAAATCTCTTTGAGGAACTAATAGTAGTAATGTTTTTGAATCATTATCAGATAGTGATGAAACCAGAACCAAAAATTTGGTCACAGATATGTCTAAAGAGGTTATAGATCTTTCACCATTGGATAATTCAGCAATCTCAGATTTCAACTTTGAATCCTTTGAACACTCTTCATCTGAAAAGTGGTCAAAAACAAGCAATATTGCACCATTGATACAATTAGATATTCAATCTAATGAAGAGTTTTCACATTCACCTGAAATACCACATATGGAAAAGATATACACTATTACTAGAAGAAATGAAAAGCTATCAAATGTTCTTCTTCCACTATCTGCAGCTTCATATTATAATGGAGTATCACCAAAAATTGAAATTGTTGAATCATGTGAAAGTATTGGTAAACTCGATGCATATTTGAAGGCAAGAAAGGATGATGTTAATGCTGGTGTACCTGGAAAATTCTTGCATGCTGTAATTGGATCCGATGATGCTGGTAATTTTATTCTTTCTTATAGCTTCTATAATATGCAACTCAAAAGCTTACTATAAATAAATATATCTTTAGACATGGATTGTAAAATTTGTATTCTGAAACTGCAATTGTGACCGCAATATAAATGATTTTGACGTCTCTGGAGTCTGGAATGACAATTTTGACCGCATCGACCGCACTTTGCGGCAATAGAGAGGGTTGCAGTGTATGTTAGCCAAGTGTAATTCCTAATGTTCTATTAAGAATTCAGTTGAAATTATGCTTATTTTACATTACACTTGTTTCGCTTCAAATAATGTTTTTTCGAACAAGAGTTATTGGATAATGTTTCGATATATTAAAAAAATTTACACTATTTGAAAATAGAGGATAATGGTAGTTTATAAACATCTATACTCGTCGGTTAACTAAAACGCCTTTTAAAAAGGACAAAATTGTAAGAGCTTACGCAAGACCCCAAAATGGACAATACCTTGAAAATGTGATCGACTTGAGGTCGAAACATTGACGTGCGAAAAGGGGCCTTAGCTATAGGCACCTTAGTTTCTTAGCATCCCTCAAATTGGAGATATTGTTTCGGTCCACCCAAAAAAAATTTACTATATTACTTGAGAATCGAGGCTAATAGTAGCTTATAAACACCCATATTCTTCATTCCATCAAAGACATTTACAAAGGATAAAACTGTGAGGGCTTATAAACGTCCACACTCTACATTCCATCAGGGATTATTTTATAGAAAGTTTCTTGGATAGATATTGTCTAATCATAGCACTCCTCTTATGTTTTAGTTTCTTAAAGTATATATTTTTTAAAACTTATCTTAATTTATTTGTATTTAATTCAATGCAAATTGTGTGTAGATGTTGGAACTATAGCTTCAACCATCATGTACTCTTTTTACCTAAATGTAACTTCAAACAGTGATCAACTTTGCATAGTACCAATTATCAACATTAACAGATCAAATCTTGGCTCACATCTTGAACTCAAGTGGTTGTTTGATTCATGTCAAATTGATCAATCATCCTTAATTTTTGCTGATGAGGTTAGTTTAATTCACAATATAGAGTTCAACAACCATATTTTAATAAATAAGCTTGCAAACATAATTGCAATATTTTTATCTTAGCTTCTAAAATTTATTTATACTTTCATTAGACAATTATTATTATATTTAATCATGTGTTAATCAAATTCAAACAGATTGATTTGTCATATTATGATCTATTTGGAAGTCTCAAGATACTTCTGTTGAAGAGCAGCAAGATTGCCAATAAACAAGAGGTAACAAATTATACATTGATTGAAATTCTATTAAAAATTGTTATAAATTAATTATGTATATTTTATTTTGTTCTTTTGACCACAGAAATTGAAGCAGGCCGTGGTTGAAATTTTTCACTGCAGAAAGGTTAATTTAGTACCCAAATTTTGTTCTAATTTTTCAGGGGACCAATTTTCTGGACACTATATTTTGAAATGTGCTTTCAAACAATACAAATTTACATTTTCCACATGTGTATATTCCAATTGATATTGTAAGGTGTTGAAGATTATCAACTTATTCGAGCTATCAACACACATTTTTCAACAGAGTCTTTTTAATTGGTTAAAATTCACTTTAACACACACTTTTCAACGCAATCTCTTTGATTGGTAAAAATTCACATGAGTCTCAATAAATCATGTGGGTCCCATTTATCCATATGAATTTTAATCAATAAAAAAAAGTGTGTTAAAAAATGTGTGTTAAAATTGTGTGTTGCTATCATTTCTCGCTAGCAAATACACACAACTCACATTCTAACAAACTATTTTTGTTCAGGGAGAGACAATATATCCATGGGTAAAAAATGTGACAACAGGAGAGGTAATTAGAACTTAAATTCCATAATGATAATTTTTTTAAAAGACCAATTTTAATTTTGGTTAATTAATTATTTGATTATAAGAATCAAAGTTAATATGTTAACATATGGTTACAGGAAAGTTCTTGTTGTACTGCTATAGCTGAAAAGTTTGCAACGTATTCACCAGAAATTTTGACTAGCAAATCCTTCAGTAAACTTCTGGTACTTATTCAACTTCTTACTAGCTCTCACTTTTTCCATTAATGTTACCTATAAAAACATTTCAAGAAGTATTTGTTCCATAATACCGGAATATCTTCTCTATTTCTCATAAACTCTCCATGTCTATTAGATTTTCCATTTCCAATTATTCATAACTACAAGATTTCAACTCTTCAATAGAAATATGATATTTTATGGGGGTGGGGGTTTAAACAGTAATCTATAATTTACAGAGACTGAGTTTAAACACTGCTCTTTCGGCTTAAAGTTTTTACGGGCCCAATAAACACAAAGACCTAATGTTTTCAACTTTTCATATGAAAATTTCTTTTCCTACCCTACTTGCTTCTTGCGTGCCCTTCCAAATTTATATTTTACCGTGTGGTGATTTTATAATCCAAATCAATTCTACTAGATTTTTCCATTTTAACTCATTTTGATTTTATAATCTGAATCATTTCTTCAATATTTCGGATTATATGATTCGAATCGACTAAAAACTCAAAAAACACCAACAGATTACCCCAGTTTCTATAATTCTTTATTAAACAGTTAGAAAATACTATAAATTTTTTTTAAATATTTTAGATTATATAATATGAACCGTACCAAACCCCTCATCAGACCAGTTACAAAGAGCATTTGTAGTCCATAAGTTGACACATATTGGATTATAAAACCAAATTTAAAAAATGCAGGCTAGGATTATACAATTTGAATTATGTTAACATAGAGAATGATATTGTTTATGACGGTAAACACACTGATCCCTTGTCAACATAGAGACTGAGCCAGCCTTAGTAGACGATCATGTGTTGGAACTCGTGTGTCTGGCGGCGTTTGGCGTATCGTTAGAAGGCATAATTTGTAGTTATAATTCAATCGATTAGCACTTTGTAGGGATCTAACTGGGAAACCCTACATTTGGTATAAACATCATAGCATGTGGGTATCCCTCCTTCCAGTAACCCTTTCAATAACCCATTGGTCGGACTCCCTCGAAGTGTTAAAATATACATGCTTACATCATCATATACTAATAAAAAAATAACACATAATATGACTTGTTTAACATTTATGTAAATAAAAATTTCTTTGTTATACCCGAAGTACAATTAGGCAGGAAGGTGCCTTGTCCCATAACTGAAAACAATTCAAATCATAGATACAAAAATCAACAAAAAAAACTCAGAATTCAACACATTACTCCCTCCGTCCCATAATACATGACACAGTTGACTCTGTTACGCATATCAATGCATATTAGTAGAAAAATATTGTCAAAGTAAGTTAGGTCAAAATTGTACATTTTCAAATGGGTCATCTATTGCGGGACGGAGGGAGTATATTGCTTCAGATCATATCATCCAAAAACAAGAACAACCAGTTTCAGATATATAATTTGACACAACACAACACGTAGAAACAAAAAAAAAAAAAGGAACAAATGATCGAAGAAATCCAACCCTAAACTTCTCACAAGTTATAATAAAATATCGTAAGTTCAGATAAGTAAATTTTAATTGACATATTTAAATTATATGAGGATGTTGCGCTGGATGAGTGGTAAGATTAGACGAGATAGGATTAGGAATGATACCATTAGAGAGAGTGGGGTAGCACCTATAGTAGAAAAGTTGGTAGAAAATAGGCTTAGATGGTTTGGACATGTAGAGAGAAGACTCGTAGATGCCATTGTAAGAAGAGTGGATCAAATGGAGGAGAGTCAGATTAAAAGAGGTAGAGGAAGACATAGGAACACTATTAGAGAAACCATTAGAAATGATTTAGAGGTCAATGAGTTAGATCCAAATATGGTTTATGATAGAACACTATGGCGTCATTTGTTCCATGTAGCCGACCCCACTTAGTAGGATATGAAAGTGAGAAAAACACAAGAAGGGGGGTTGAATTGTGTTTTGAAAAATTCTTCGATTCTCCTAAACTAAAAACACTAATCAGAAGCTAAGTAAGACAGCTTCTGAAGTGGTAATCAGAATCTGAATGCAGCGGATAAAAACAGAGAGAGAAAGAGAAGAAAGACACAAAGCAATTATACAGGTTCCTTCCACAAACCGGAAGTAGTCATGTCCCCCTTGCACTTCCAAGGAGAGTTCACTAGAATGTAATATCTGATTACAATTGCTCAAGCACACAGCAAGAGACTTCCTTTGCTCAAGCACACTTTGCAAGAGTCTTCCTATGCTCAAGAACACAATCAAGAGACTTTTATGCTCAAGCACAACTGCAAGAGACTTCTAAACAAACAAGATTACAAAGAAAAATGTTTGAAGTTGAACGCTTGATATACAATCAGAGGTGTTCACAATACAAATCAGATAAGACTCTAAGACTTAAGAATTTCAAGAATAGGACTTTGTGAAACAGAAATTCTAAGTGAATGCAGAACAATTTCAGCAGAGGTTTGGCACTTGTAAAAATGTTGAGAGTCTTTCGTTCAACATTGCCAAATCTCTAAGTCTTCACTCCTTTATATAGAGGTGTGAAAGAGACGTTGTGAAATTGCCAGCACATCAAAAGAGTCGTTGTTGAAGTTTGATCAATCACCAATGATCTTTTGCCTGATTTGGTTATTGTCCTATGAAGAACCAATTTGAAATCCATTCCCATTGTGAAGGAACATCTTTGCAGGCATAGCTGTTATTCTGGAGCTGTTTTCTTGTCTTGTAGCGTGGACACAAAACAGAGTAGTGGAGAAGGTGGTTGTACAGTTCGTACAAAGTACAATATCAACGCTCTTTGAAGATAAGCTTCCAATGCCTTCAAATCTTCACCAAAATGACCGTTGCAACGTTCCACTAGTCTTCTGCATTTCTTTCGAATCCAATAGACAGCTTTTGAAGTGTTAATTCTTGAATCTTCAGCTTGTGGTGATTATCAGCTTCTGATGAGCTTCAGCTTCTGATGAAGTTGCTTCTGAACTACTTGCTTCTGATGAACTTCAGCTTCTGATGACTTTCAGCTTCTGATGACGTCATCATTCTTCAGGAGCACTTTTGGTCTTCAGGAGCACTTCTCTTCAGATGCTTTAAAGCTTCCTTTCCTTGATTCCTTAGCTCTCATTTGTCCTTCAGAACCTTTAAGTGATGTAAATTTTTAACTATGGTCATGTACACTTGAACAAATATTAGCTAGTCCAATTGTCAATTTTTAATACCTTGTTATCATCAAAACTCTTTAAGGTTCATTGTTAAACACATTTTGTTCCAACAATCTCCCCCTTTTTGATGATGACAAACAATAGTATTTAAAACTTGATCAATTGTTGTTAGTCTAATTAACAAGTTGACTTTGGGGTTCTGAGGTTTGTAAGCTCAGAGTCTGAGGTTTGTAAGCTCAAACTCCCCCTGAGTCTGATAGTCTTTAAGGTGAGGTTTGTAAGCTCCCCCTAAGTTCTATCCAAGTTAATTAAATTCTTTTAACGCACTATAATATTTCAAAATGGAAAGAAGTAGATTATAGATAACAAGAATGGTTCACTTAATTTTATTTGAAATTCGATACTCCTTCTTACGTTCATAGCTTATACCTCTCAGGTGAAAAAATGATAGAAGTTTTTCAAAATAATTTTCAAATATCATTAATGGGGCTCAGAGCCTTTAAATACTATCACATAGACACCCCCTTTTGTCATTAGCAAAAAGAAAATGTGCACTAACGACAAAAAGATAATGAGAAAAACTAAAACATGGAGAGAGTATAGACTATAATAAAACAATCAGAGCAAAAAGTGTTAGAGCAAAACAATAATATAGATCAAAGCACGTATAGACAAAACAGAAGCATAACATTCAAAAGCAAAACAGTTCAGATTCTATAAGCAATCAGAAGCATAAAACAACAACAAGAAAAAAAAACTAAGGTGTGTATCTAATGGTTAGGTTGTTGCATCATAGCTTTCATGAGAGCAATTTCTTCAGACTGTTTCTTCAGTAGCTCTGCTTGTTGCTTCACAAAATCTTCAAGTGCTTGCTGCCTCTGAAGAAGAGAATCTTCCTTAACCTTTGATTCTGTCAGTTTCTTCTTCGGCGTCTTGAACACCTTTTCTTCTCTCCATATGTACTCTGATTCTGGATAGAAGGGCTCATAAGCTAAGCAAAGAACTGGACCTCTAGCTGGCTCAAATTGTTGCAGATTCATCAGCAGTCTTCTTACAGTAGCAGCTTGAGTCCTGATACATTTCTTGCTTACAGTATCTATTAGCTCAGAGGCTATGTTCTTCAAAGATGCCCATTTGGCCTCATAGTCAAGAGAAAGAGTGGGAACTCTTCTCAGTTGCATTAGAGTATGCATGTCAGAGCTAAGCTTGAGCAGCTCAGTGTCAACGTAGTCAGATTCCAAGATGTCTAAGGGTGGTTGATCTAGAATTTCAAGGTTAGATGAGGTTGATGGTTTGTCAGAAACACTAAGTGTTTGAATCTGATTGGGAGATGGGGGTTGAGTTTGTTCAGTTTCTAGGGTGGTTAGTTGTTAGGTAGGTAGTTCAGTTTCTGAGACTTGAATGAAATTTGTTTGCTCAGGTGCAGTAAGTTCAGAAGTATCTGGGTCAGAAGTGGTTTGTTTAAGAACAGTAGGTTCAGAAACAGCAGGTGTAGGTAGGGTTTGAGTAGAGCTGGTTGAGGCGTCCATTTGTGGTTTAGTTTGTGTGTTTGGTGGTTGTTGTTGTGGGGATAAAGTCTTTTGTGGTTCAGGTGCTTGTTGTTGGGGGTTTTCTAAAACAACTTTCTCAGAAGCAACTGCTTCAGAAGCTGTTTCAGAGGCTTTCTCTGAGTTTGGGTTAACTTCATCAGGTAGTTCACCTGAATAGTGATTAATCAGATTCTCTAAGACAGTATTGTCTTCTGTTTAGTTGGTTGAGGATGGTTTGGATGAAGAGGGTGAAACATGGATAGAGGTTTCTGGAATCTGACTTACCTGAACTGCTTCTAAAACCTCAGCTTCTGGAGCATCCTCCACAATAATCATCATTTCTTCCTCTGAATCATCTCCAGCAGCTTCACCAGCTATCTTCTTTACTTCAGCAATCTTCTCCTTGAAGTACTTATCACAGTTTTCTAAGCCAAGAGTCTTGAGCTTCTCATCTCTTTCCAGTTCGTACTGAGCTTTTAAATCCTTCTTTTCTGCTCTCATATGCTCAGCTCGCTCCTGAGCCATTCTCTTCATTGCAAGAGTCACCCCAACCATAGGACTCACAATCTGAAGAGGAGCCTTCTTCTTCTTGGGCTCATGCTCTTCTGCTTTTATTGCTTCAAGAGCTTTATCCAGATGCTCTTTGGTGATTATGGTTTCTCCTTTTCCTCTCCTTTTCTTGGGAATAGAAGCAGGAGCAACTTTCTGCTTCTTGGCCTTTGCATCAGCAGCTTCAGACTTAGTACTGGTTCTGCCCTTTTTTCTTTTGGTTCCATCAAGAGCATCAGGAACAGCTTCCACTTGAGTGTTGGCTCCTGATTCTCTGGAGTGAGCAGCTACCAGACCAGCCAAGATTTCAGGATTGTTCTCTTGTAGAATGGAAGGAAAATTCTTAACAGGTTCTGATTCAGTTGTGGTCTTTTCCATCCAATTCTCATTGACAGGGGGTTAGTCAATGATCCTCATAGCATACAAAGACTTGTTGTTTAGGATCTTGTCAGAAGTTGTGACCTTGAAGCAGCTGTCAGATGCAGGCTTGATGTTCCTCAGGACCTCCAACAAACCTCCTTGATGGAAAATCTCAGACATAAGCCTTGCACAAGGTACTTGCTTCCTTCCCTTGTTAATTCCTTTCTTGATAGCCCAGCACAGATGATGCATGAGGTATCTAGGAATGTTTATCCTTTCAAAAGTGGCCATGAAGTACGGAGCCAGTTGATGATCCTGATTAGGTTGATCAGACCATCCTCCTCTTTGAAAGAAGCAATTAGTGCAAAACTTCAGGAGCAGCCTATGACAATCCTCCATTTCAGTAGTCCTAGCCTTTGGGTTTCCTTTCAAAAACAATCTCACGTAGCTTTCCAACAGGACATCATCCTTGACATCCCACTGAAATCTACCTTTATCAGAAACCCTGCAAGCTCTGGAAATTGCTTTTTCAGTGATGGTTACTGGAATACCCATCACAGCTGACCTAATCTCCATATCCTCAATTGGTACCAAACCCATTTCTTCTCTAGTATTCCCTTTCAGACTGGGATTTCTTTCTACAGCCTGCTCTTCTTCTAACTTAGCCGCTTCCCAATCGAAGACTTCAGCCCTTAACCAAAAGTCCTTTACCAGATTCTCATATGTTGGTCCATTCAACATACGGAAGTAACCATATAACTTTTGAGGTTTAACGAAACCCTCCATATTCACCTTGTATCTCTCAAGAGAGGTGAAGTCCATTGGGCTCTCTATTTGAACCGTTAGAGATTCAACTGGTATAGACATGGTTTTTGGTTTGATGACTAACCCTGGTTCTGAAGCACCCTGTTGTTGTTGCATGCTGGATGTAGATTCTGATAACACTTGTTGCGAGCTTGATGATGCCATTTGATGAAGATGATGATGATGATTTTGGGTTCTAGGGTTGAGAATTGCACTTACTTCGCAAGAATAGGTTTGAAAGAAGAAGTGTTTGTTGTGAAGTGAGTAGTGTGTGAATTGTCAAAGTGTTAAGAGTAAAAACGTTTGCAATTCAAAAGAGACAAACAAACATAACATTAATGACATTGGGGGCGCGTGAAAGTACTTTCAAAGCTTTTAAATCATCATTGCCCTTTTAAGTTACACACCAATACAGATAAGCCACGTCAGAAGTTCTCAGAGTAACTGCCAAGTTAGTGGGCCAGTGCTACCACAAAAGTAACTTCCAGCGTTTCCACTAACTCTACTATTCAGAAGCATAAAATCCAGCTTCTGGACTTCAGATGCTGACGTCATCATCAGAAGCATATTTTCCTCAGAACCTCAATAAAGAGCTTCTGATGGACCACAACTTCTGAACTGACTTCAGAACCTAAAATCCTATTCAGGAGCAAGCAAGCTTTTAATCAGACACAAAGTGCATGTTCAAATTTTTCTTTATAAAATCAAATCTTTCAACAGTTAAAGGCTAGTAAATATATCAGCCCATTGATTCTCAGTATCAATGAATTGTATATCTAAAATTCCTTTTTGAACATAGTCTCTGATAAAATGGTGTTTGATTTCAATATGCTTAGCTCTTGAATGCAAAATTGGATTTTTAGACAAACAAATAGCAGCAGTATTATCACAATAAATGGGAATACTGTTAGCAATAATCTGATAGTCTTCCAACTGATGTTTCATCCAAAGTAGTTGTGTACAACAACTTGCAGCTGAAATGTATTCTGCTTCTGCTGTAGACATAGCAATAGTTGTTTGTCTTTTGCTAGCCCAGGATATAAGATTATCACCCAGAAATTGACAATTGCCACTGGTTGACTTTCTTTCAATCCTATCACCAGCATAATCAGCATCACATAATCCAATTAGCTTATAATCTAAGGATTTCCTATAAAGGAGTCCAAGATTAGTTGTTCCCTTCAAATACCTGAAGATTCTCTTGACAACAGTCATATGAGATTCTCTAGGATCTGATTGGAATTTTGCACACAAGCATACACTGAATAAAATATCTGGCCTAGATGCAGTGAGGTATAACAAAGAACCAATCATACCTCTGTACAGCTTCTGATCTACTTTTGCTCCTTCATCTTCTTTGCTTAAGGTGCATGTAGGATGCATTGGAGTGTTCATCACTTTACAATCTTCAAGCTTGAACTTCTTTAGAAGCTCCTTTGTGTATTTGGATTGATGAACATAGACTTCATCTTTGCATTGATTGATTTGAATACCTGGGAAGAACTTCAGCTCTCCCATCATGCTCATTTCAAATTCATCCTGCATTAACTTAGAAAATTCCTTGCAAAGAGATGCATTAGTAGAACCAAATATTATATCATCAACATATATTTGCACAACAAGAATATCTTTCCCAAGGGTCCTTCTGAAGAGTGTTGTGTCAACCTGTCCTCTTTTAAAATCATTTTTGATTAAGAAATTACTTAGTCTATCATACCAAGCTATGGGAGCTTGTTTCAAGCCATATAGTGATTTCTTCAGTTTAAAAACATGATCAGGATACTTAAGATCCTCAAAACCAGGAGGTTGTTTGACATACACTTCTTCTTCTATGACACCATTAAGAAATGCACTCTTGACATCCATTTGATACAATATTATGCCATGATTAACTGCATAGGAAAGAAGTAACCTGATTGTGAAATTCTGGCTGGCTAGCAACAGAATGTTCTACGAGATGTTCCAACACTCGGCACAGATTACTAATGTTGAATGAGATGTTTAGAACATCGTGCTAGCAGTGGACATAAAATAACAAGGAAAATAAAGAACAGAAAAATAAAAGGCACAAGAGAATTGTTAACCTAGTTCGGTGCAACGTCACCTACTCTGGGGGCTACCAAGCCAGGAAGGAAATCCACTAGTGTAGTTCTTATTCTCTAGCTCTCAGCAAACTCCGTTTGCACTTATGACTTAGGACCTACCCCAACAAGACTTCAACCTAGGAACTCCTAGATCTGAGATCCCACCCCACTCCCTTACAACAGATCACAATCCCCTGTGATTCCCAAATTACAGACTCAAATAAGATGAGGTTACCCTAAAAAATAACAACATGTAACCTTGCTTAAAAGCTTAGATGCAGTTCACAATCTACCTAGCTCCTTGCTTAAAAGCTTCGGAGTAGTGCACAGTTTTACAACTCAAAGCACAGTCCTAAGCATTCATCAAAGTGATACACGAAAGGCTCACAATAAAAAGACTCAAAACCTAAATAAACTCTATTTTGTAAAAATGATGTCTTGAATAAATCTTCAGGTCTTGCAGCCTCCTTTATATACTGAAGCAAAGCGCGTCATCAACTCAATCAGGCTTCAGATCAAACCGGTGACTCATTACTCAATCAACATGGCCGGATAAGGAAACTCCTAAAAAGTAGGCACATTAAAAGTCACATTATCATCACCTTAAAACACACTTTCCTAAGTCATTACCATTCCCTTAGGAAATCACATCTGTTATGATCTTCTTATAAAAACACGCAGCTTGACCAACAAGAATAAAGGCATGGATTCCTTAAATAGAAAACGCGTGCGTAAATCAAGGCACTTGACCAGGTCACACTGAACCTTGTCAGGATGTTGGAACATCGTATCCAACATCACACTTGAATATTTGTTTTAGGCAAAAGTGAAGCCAACATACAAATATCCAACAATCTCCCCCTTTGGCAAATTTTTGGCTAAAACAAATTGAGGCCAGTCCAAACACAGAAGAGAGATAACACGCATCCATTACTTCAATCAACACAAGAAAACAACCATGAAGAACGGAACACATCTTGCAGAACTTACTAAAGAGATACCGTAAATATAATTCTTCAGTCACTTCATAATCATTCAGACATGAAGAAAAAATAACATAACTCCCAAATTCTACTTCCATTATTTTTCACAAAAACTCTTCAAAAGGAAATACGTAGATAAGAGAGAATGAGGTACCACTAAAGAAACTCAGAGATGCAATAGCGGAAACATCACACATCATATGTCTCACAAAAACAAAATGGGAAAAATAAATTCCCACATAAACATGCAGAATCTACTTTGATGTTCCAACATGAAATCACGCATCCTATACCACTTCCTACCAAACAGCTTGAGCACGGCCAAGCACACTTCATAGCATCACTCCCCCTCAAAGATGCAACCAATGAGTGACTACTAACACAGTATTCTAATACTCCCCTTGAACACATGCACAAAAAGAATCTTGAAAAACCAAAACTCTTAACACATAGAATAAGAAAACTTCAGGACTGAGTCAACCAAAACCTCAGGGAATGTTTACCAACTAGCATACCCAAGCTAGCAGACCTTATAGAAGCAGCAGAGAACATGTACAGCAGAAATACTGAGAAAAATAAATTCTCAGAACAACATCAGGATGTTGCAACATACATGTCAACATCTACACGTACTTGAAATAGTTGCAAAATAAATGCAACAGCAGAAAATATAGGCATAACATACATAAAGGTGCACAATAAATGCAGACAGATAGAGAGACGATAATACCATTTTTCTCCCCCTTTTTGCCACAAATTATGCCAAACAGAAAGTAGCAGACTTCAAGATTAGATCATTGCCATGTATACCCCACAGTTCAAAGACGGACGCATAAGAGAAAACAGATAACCCGTCTCACAAAACAGATCATTACACTTCTTCATGCCGGAAAATGTCATCTAGATGTTTCAACATTATCAGGCACAACAGCAACAACAGACAATATGATGCAGAAGCAAACACATACAATCACCTGCTTCCAGTGAAGAAAAAAAAACTTCACGGGCATTTACAGAAGAACATAAGTAAACATCTACTCCCCCTTTGTAGCCATAAATTCTGACAAGCTAATCAGAAAAGTCCACACACTTTGATCACCACTCTCTGATCCATCCTTCTCATCACCAACAGTCACAGTATTACCATCCTCATGATCAGAAATATTCTTGCTTTGAGATCTTTCATTATCAGATGCTGACTCAGCCACAAACTTTATTTGATCAGGTTGAACCAGGGATGTTGTAACATCTGACGCAACATCCGGTGCAATAGCAGTTTTACAAGCAGACACAAACACACATTTCTCAATAGTATTATCAGCATCAGCAACATTCAAACTAGACTGGCCTAAGTTGCCAGACTTAGTCAAAACAGGTGGAACACTAATTGATGCAGAGGAAGTCATAGAAGAACTTACATTTGGAGTTTTGGGTCTCCATTCTTTCCTAGCTTGCGCAAACATACCACTGACCTTTGGTTGAACATGAGACTGAGGATATCCATACAATTTATAACAGAAAGGTCTTATGTGTCCTTTTCTTTTACAGTGGTGACAGATCCAAGGACGAGTTGTCTTTTTGTCATTTTGATGTCCTTGAGAATGCTTCAACATTGTCTTGCCAGCAACATCTGTTCCTGAAGAATCAATAACCTTGACACCTTTGACATGTTCTTCCTTTCTGATCATCCTATGATCTTCTAATGCATATCCAGACTTTCTGTTGCGCTGCTTTTGATTTAGGGGTTTATATTCAAAACATACACCATTTGCCTTCCTTTTATCTTGACTTTCAGTCACTTCTTCCATAATTATGGAACCACTTGTCATCAATTCAACTTGCTTCTTGACATGTTCAAGTTGTGAGTTTAGAGAAGTTACCTCATCATTGAGTTCTGAAATCCTTATTAGATGACTACTCCTTTCTGTAAGCAGTTCACTATTGATCTTCTTTTGTTCCCCTAACATTTTGCATATTTCTACACTTCTAACATGCAAATCCTTATAAGAAGTGGCTAAGTCATCGTAAGCCAATTCTTCATCACATGACTCAGTGTCAGAAAAGACTCTACCAGTAAAAGCAGTCACCTTCTTAGTGAACTTACCTTCATTAAATCTTTCTGAAATATCTTCATCCGACCAATCAGCAATCAAACCTTTCTTTTGTTTTTTGAGAAAAGTAGCACACTCCGTTTTTATATGACCATATCCTTCACATTCAGAACATTGAACTTCCTTATCGGTGTTAGAAACGAAAGCTATGTTTTTCTTCTTAAAACCATTAGCTAATTCAAAAGTTTGAAGTGATCCTATTAGCTCATCAACCTTCATACTGGAGATGTCTTGTGCTTCTTCAATCGCAATCACCTTCATATCAAATCTCTTAGATAGAGATCTGAGAATTTTTCTAACAAGCTTTTCATTAGAAATTTTCTCTCCAAGTGAGTCAAAAGAGTTAGCAAAATCAAGAATGTTCAAGTAATAATCATGTATGTTCTCATCCTCCATCGTTTTTAGATTTTCAAACTTGGTAGCCATAAGTTGAAGCTTTAACATTTTCACTTTAGATGTACCTTCATGTGTAGTTTTGAAAATTTCCCAAGCATCTTTAGCCACAGTGCATTGCTTGATCAATCTGAACATGTTCTTGTCCACTCCATGGAATAAAGCGTTCAAAGCCTTAGAGTTTTCAAGAGCAAATTCATCTTCTTCCTTGGACCACTCTACTTCTGGTTTCAGATCAGCTATATTGTTTCCATCTTTGTCAAGCACAACAGGATGTTCCCAACCCTTCAGAACTGTTTTTCATGTCCTGCTATCTATGGATTTGAGGAAAGCACTCATGCGTGATTTCCAATTATCATAGTTGGATCCATCCAACAAAGGTGGTCTGTTCACAAATCCTCCTTCCTTGTCCATAATGCCAGAAAGTATCTGCTCTGGATCTCACCCTAAAATAAGCAGGGTGCCTACTCCGATGCCAATTGAAATTCAGGCTGGCTAGCAACAGAATGTTCTACGAGATGTTCCAACACTCGGCACAGATTACTAATGTTGAATGAGATGTTTAGAACATCGTGCTAGCAGTGGACATAAAATAAAAGGAAAATAAAGAACATAAAAATAAAAGGCACAAGAGAATTGTTAACCCAGTTCGGTGCAACGTCACCTACTCTGGGGGCTACCAAGCCAGGAAGGAAATCCACTAGTGTAGTCCTTATTCTCTAGCTCTCACCTACCCCAACAAGACTTCAACCTAGGAACTCCTAGATCTGAGATCCCATCTCACTCCCTTACAACAGATCACAATCCCCTGTGATTCCCAAATTACAGACTCAATCAAATATGAAGTTACCTTCAAAACACAACAACTAACACCTTGTTTCACAACTTCGGTGTAGTACACAATCTACCTACCTCTTTGCTTAAAAGCTTCAGAGGAGTGAACAAATTACAACTCAAAGCACAGTCCTAAGCATGCATCAAAATGATACACGAAAGGCTCACAATAAAAAGACTCAAAACCTAAATAAACTCTATTTTGTAAAAATGATGTCTTGAATAAATCTTCAGGTCTTGCAGCCTCCTTTATATACTGAAGCAAAACGCGTCATCAACTCAATCAGGCTTCAGATCAAACCGGTGACTCATTACTCAATCAACATGGCCGGATAAGGAAACTCCTAAAAAGTAGGCACATTAAAAGTCACATTATCATCACCTTAAAAACACTTTCCTAAGTCATTACCATTCCCATAGGAAATCACATCTGTTCTGATCTTCTCATAAAAACACGCAGCTTGACCAACAAGAATAAATGCATGGATTCCTTAAATAGAAAACGCGTGCGTAAATCAAGGCACTTGACCAGGTCACACTGAACCTTGTCAGGATGTTGGAACATCGTATCCAACATCACACTTGAATATTTGTTTTAGGCAAAAGTGAAGCCAACATACAAATATCCAACAGATTGCTTCCAATCTTGCAACTAGAGCAAATGTTTCAGTATAGTCAATGCCTTCTTGTTGACTATAACTTTGTGCAACAAGTCTTGCTTTGTTTCTTGTTACTTCTCCTTGCTCATTCAACTTGTTTCTGAATACCCATTTTGTTCCAATAATGTTCTTATGCTGAGGTTTGGGTACCAGATCCCATACATCATTTCTTTGAAATTGATTCAACTCTTCTTGCATAGCTAAGATCCATCCATCATCTGAAAGTGTTTCATCAACTGTTGTAGGTTCAATCATTGATATTAGTCCAATCATAGACTCTCCTTGTCTGAAATATGATCTTGTTCTTCTTGGACTATCTTTGTTTCCAATGATTAGCTCCTCAGGATGTGAAGATTTGTGCTTGAAAGTGTTTCTGGGAGGATCTGCTTGATGTGAGCCATCTTGTGCTTCATCAGAAGCAGCTTCATCTTGAGCTTTTGAAGTGGGTTCAGCTTCTGGACTATCTTCAGATTCAGCTATCTGACCAGGTTATGGAGTATCTTCAGGAACCTGTATCTCTGCAAAACTTTCATCTTGCTCTAGAGTTTTACTCCCAGGCTCTTTGTCATCAAATTTAACGTGCATAGATTCTTCAATAGAGTGTCTCTGAATTATACACTCTGTATGCCTTTGACCTTTCAGAGTAACCTAAAAAGATTCCTCTTTGGGCCTTGGCATCAAATTTCTTTGGGTAGAGCTTGTTATTCAGAATGTGACAAGTACATCCAAATTGATGAAAGTAAGAGATATTGGGTCTTCTTCCTTTAAAGAGTTCATATGCTGTTTTCTCCAAAATAGGTCTAATATAGATCCTGTTCTGGACAAAACATGTTGTATTCACTGCTTCTGCCCAAAAATGCTTTGCTAAATTGTTTTCATGGATCATGGTTCTGGCCATTTCTTGTAAGGTTCTATTCTTTCTTTCTACAACCCCATTTTGTTGTGGAGTTCTAGGAGAAGAGAATTCATGGACAATTCCATGTTTTTCACAAAAAGCTTCAAATGACTCATTTTCAAACTCTCCACCATGATCACTTCTGATTGAATTTGAGTGCAGAAACTACTGAATACATCACAAGCAACATCTTTACTCTTCAGGAATTTTACCCAGGTACATCTGCTGTAATCATCAACAATAACCAATCCATATCTACTTCCATATAAGGATGCAGTGTTAAATGGTCCAAATAAATCAATATGAAGTAGTTCTAAGGGTCTGGAGGTTGAAACAATGTCTTTTGTTTTAAAAGATGATTTCACAATCTTCCCTTTCTAGCATGCACCACAAAGTGCATCTGAATGATAGTCAATGTCTGGAAGGCCTTTGACAAGTTGTAACTTACTAAGCTTAGAGATTAATCTCCAGTTAGCATGTCCTAACCTTCTGTGCCACATCCATTTCTTATCATTCACTGATAGAAGGCAAATCACCTTCTGATCAGCCAGTTCAGAAAAATTGATTTTGTAGACATTATCAACTCTCTTTCCCTTGAACACAATGGATTTGTCTTCCTTGTTGATTACAGTACAGTTGGCTTTCTCAAATAACACATCATAACCATTGTCACAAAATTGACTAATGCTCAAAAGGTTATGTTCAAGACCATCTACCAACCATACATTATTAATTGAGGTAGAGGAATTACCAATAGTTCCTGTATCAAAGATCTTTCCAGACTGGTTGCCTCCAAATTTCAAACTTCCTCCTTCTTTCATTGTTAGGTTGAGGAACATTGACTTCTCTCCTGTCATGTGTCTTGAGCAACCGCTGTCTAGGTACCATGATCTTTGTTTCTCCTTTGCTCTTAGACATACCTGCAACATTGACATTTTTAGATTTAGGTACCCATTGTCTTATGGGTCCTCTCAGGTTAGTACTAGAAGTTTTACTTTTCACTTCTTGTACCTTGTGCTATGTGTTGGGTTGCTTCTGATTAACCATCGCCTTAGGTTTAACAACCTTTGGTTTTGGTACTTCAGGAGCAGTAACTGTCTTCTTCTGAGACTTAGACTTCAGAACCTCAGATTTTGGTTTCACCAGACTATGAGGAACAGGTTCTAATCTCTTTAGAATCCTGATCTTTGAAGTCTTGGAATCAGAGTTGATCATAGCCTTTGGCTTGGAGTTCTTTGGCTTTGAAGTAATCTTAGCCTTAGAGCTAGAAGCTTCAGGTTATGATTGAACAACAGTTTCCAACTCAGCAACTTCAGGTACAAAGAAGGTTTTCAATCCTTCCTTGATGCATTCACAACATGCTTTGAGACTGATTTCATTAGGTTTCCCTCCTGAAAAACCAATCCCTTTGCCATTGTTTCTGTAAATGTTGTAAATCATTGAAGCAACTCCGCTTCTGTCAATACCAGACATGATAAAATCTTCAAGAGCAATTTCATGGTTGCTTAAAGGTTTTTCATTACACTTTTCTTGTAGCTTCTGACATAAGAACCTGAGCTTATCTTCATAAGTTTTACAAATGAAGTCAAAGCCTCTAAGTCCTTCTTCAGAAGCCTTCAGATCCAATAGAGTTGATTTTTGTTGTTTCATTAAATCAACATATTTTTCTTTCAAATCCTTCAACTCATTGGTTCTTACTTCAAAATGTGTAAGGAGTTCTTTAAGTGACTCAACAAGTTCATTTCTGGGAATTTTAGAATATATCTCGTTTTCATCTTCAGAGTCTGATTATGATAGCTTCTGAAGTTGCCGTAGCTATTAACCCAACAACTATCTTTGCACCTTCATCAGCTTCCTCTTTATCAGATCCAGATTCACTTTCCAAATCATCCTAGGTGGCCATTAAACTCTGCTTAATCTGCTTCTTGAATTTGCTTGGTTTGAAAGATGACTTCTTTGACTTGTCCTTTGACTTATCCTTCTGAAGATCAGGGCAATCAGCATTGAAATGTCCAGGCTTCTTACAGTTGAAGCAACCCTTCTGATTTTCTCTCTTTGAGCTTCTGGAGTTACCCCTTCTAGTCAGAAACTTTCTATTCTTCTTGGCCAGATACTGAAGTCTGTTGGAGAGCATAGCCATCTCAGCAGCATCTTCTTTAGAGTCTGAACCAGATGGTTCTTCTTCTTCAGATTCAACTACGTTGAGAACTTTTGATGACTTGCCTTTGGATGGAAGTGCTATTGATTTACTCTTCTTAGTAAAATCATGTTCATTAAGACTTAACTCATGAACTTTGAGAGAACTAACAAGATCTTCAACACTTAAAGTGTTTAAATCTTTAGCTTCCTCAATGGCAGTCACCTTTGGTCTCCATTTAGCAGGCAAACTTCTGAGTATCTTGCTCACATTATCAGAAGCAACATAACTCTTCTTCAGTATTTGTAGTCCAGAGACTAGAGTTTGAAACCTTGAGTACATCTCCTCAATAGTTTCATCATCCTTCATTTTGAACAACTCATACTGATGAACCAGCAAAAGAGCCTTTGCTTCTCTAACTTTCTTGCTGCCTTCATAGTTAGCACAAAGAGAAGCAAACATTGCTTTAGCAGTTGACTTGTCACTCATCTTCATGTACTCTGCTTTAGGGATAGCAGTGACAAGTGCTCCTCTGATGATATGATGCTTCTTGTAAATCTTCTTCTGAGCAGAGTATGTTTCTTTCTATCAACATCAGCTCCTTCTTCATCAAGAGCCAAGTCATCACCAACACCTTCTTCCAGTATGTCCCATAGTTCTTCGTCTAAGCTCATGACATAGTTGTAGAAGTTAGTTTTCCACCAAGAAAATTCTTCAGGGTCTCCGTTAAACTTGGGAATCTTTCCTACGCTGGATTTCTTGTCACCATTATCATATGTAACATTGTTGTTGTTGTGGCCAGATCCATTACCAGAAACAGATGATTCACTAGACATGTTTTTTCTCAGATCTTGGACTATTACACTGTTAGGTGTTATCAACAGAACCAAGGCTCTAGATACCAATTGAAGGTGTTAAAAACACAAGAAGGGGGGTTGAATTGTGTTTTGAAAAATTCTTCGATTCTCCTAAACTGAACACACTGATTAGAAGCTAAGTAAGACAGCTTCTGAAGTGGTAATCAGAATCTGAATGCAGCGGATAAAAACAGAGAGAGAGAGAGAGAGAGAGAGAGAGAGAGAGAGAGAGAGAGAGAGAGAGAGAGAGAGAGAAGAAAGACACAAAGCAATTATACAGGTTCCTTCCACAAACCGGAAGTAGTCCTGTCCCCCTTGCACTTCCAAGGAGAGTTCACTAGAATGTAATATCTGATTACAATTGCTCGAGCACACAGCAAGAGACTTCCTTTGCTCAAGCACACTTTGCAAGAGTCTTCCTATGCTCAAGAACACAATCAAGAGACTTCTATGCTCAAGCACAACTGCAAGAGACTTCTAAACAAACAAGATTACAAAGAAAAATGTTTGAAGTTGAACACTTGATATACAATCAGAGGTGCTCACAATACAAATCAGATAAGACTCTAAGACTTAAGAATTTCTAGAATAGAACTTTGAGAAACAGAAATTCTAAGTGAATGCAGAACAATTTTAGCAGAGGTTTGGCACTTGTAAAAATGTTGAGAGTCTTTCGTTCAGCATTGCCAAATCTCTAAGTCTTCACTCCTTTATATAGAGGTGTGAAAGAGACGTTGTGAAATTGCCAGCACATCAAAAGAGTCGTTGTTGAAGTTTGATCAATCACCAATGGTCTTTTGCCTGATTTGGTTGTTGTCCTATGAAGAACCAATTTGAAATCCATTCCCATTGTGAAGGAACATCTTTGTAGGCATATCTGTTATTCTGGAGCTGTTTTCTCGTCTTGTAGCGTGGACACAAAACAGAGTAGTGGAGAAGGTGGTTGTACAGTTCGTACAAAGTACAATGTCAACGCTCTTTGAAGATAAGCTTCCAATGCCTTCAAATCTTCACCAAAATGACCGTTGCAACGTTCCACTAGTCTTATGCATTTCTTTCGAATCCAATAGGCAACTTTTGAAGTGTTAATTCTTAAATCTTCAGCTTGTGGTGATTATCAGCTTCTGATGAGCTTCAGCTTCCGATGAAGTTGCTTCTGATCTACTTGCTTCTGATGAACTTCAGCTTCTGATGACTTTCAGCTTCTGATGACGTCATCATTCTTCAGGAGCACTTTTGGTCTTCAGGAGCACTTCTCTTCAGATGCTTTAAAGCTTCCTTTCCATGATTCCTTAGCTCTCATTTGTCCTTCAGAACCTTTAAGTGATGTAAATTTTTAACTATGGTCCTGTACACTTGAACAAATATTAGCTAGTCCAATTGTCAATTTTTAATACCTTGTTATCATCAAAACACTTTAAGGTTCATTGTTAAACACATTTTGTTACAACAAGATAAAGCTTGGTTGTTGTTGTTGTATATTTAAATTATACTCCTTCCTGTCACTATCATAAGTAAAAAATCACATTTTAGGTTCATTGAACAACTTATGTATCTAATCTATGACAAACAAAATTTGTATATATATAAAATAATAATAAACAAAATTATTATAAGCGAAAAATCACTTTTTAGTTCATTGAATTGTTTAAGTATATGATATATGACACAAAAATTGATTTTTTTTTCCATATACATATAAAATATAACAAATATTTGTGATAATTTTTCAAAATAACAACATCAATAATAAGCTAATTATCCAACAATTTAAAGAAATGAAACTGCATAGAAGACAATCGTAAAGTATATATGTAATTTTTTATTCCAATATCGTTCAGTGGAATATATATATCAACGTTAAAAAGTTTGAACCCATTGACCCATTGAGTTAACTCACGCTGTCACTTTTAAAATCAATTGAACCAGCTTAAAAAATGATTGAACCGTCGGCAAGAAAAATTTGAAAATTTAGTAGTGGAGAATTTATTTTAAAATCTATAGATCAAAAGACTATATTTTTAGTAGTGGAGAAAATATCATAATTTAGTAGTGGGGAAATTTTTTAAAAGCTATAAATTAAAAGACTATATTTTTAGTAGTGGAGAGAAAGAAAGTATATAATTAAGCCAAAAAAATGAATCAACTTTTAAAAAATTTGTTAAAGATAGGTACCTAAAATTTAGTCATGTCGACATTGTCTCTTTTAATTAATAAATATCTAATTTATGTTAGTCATTGATCTTTTCTATTAAAAAATTTAATAACAGTGCACTTATAGTAGAAAAAGATAGTACATACCCAAGAGCATTTGGATGATACCGTAAAAGATCTCTTTTAACTTAATAAGATGTCTTAAGTTTGAATCTAGCTTTAGAATTGCAGCACTATTAAATCTCTTAAGAGATGATATTATAAGTGATTTTTTTAACTTAATTATAGGTCTTGAGTTTAAATCCAACTTTAGAATTACATTGTTAAATCTCTTAAGGGAGAATTTTGTCACTCATTGCAGTTTTATCCGAGTCAGAATCTCTTAAGGGAGAATTTTGTCACTCATTACAGTTTTATCCGAGTCAAAGAAATAGTCTCTGACTCTTTGTAGTTGAGTGAGTGGATACCCGATTCACACTAAAAGAAAAAGTTAGTACATATATCAACTTGTAGATTTTTTTTCTAAGAAAATACAGATATTTTTACAATTTTTGTACAAAGTAATCTAATTATATGACACTGCTATATGCAATTTAATATCTATATAAAACTTTTATAATTTTTAATTTTTTAATACTGTATGTTGTTTATTCTTCTTTTTGAGATGTGTTAGTAAGTAGTTATCGAACTCATACAATAACAACAATAAATATTAATTATTTATTAAATATCTAAATATTTAATTACAATTTCACACCACTAGTTTCTTTTATATTTTTTTTTATTCTTTTAATGTGTTAATGTACAATTTTTAAAATAGAATTTTTATTTTAAAATTTATAACTAATGTTCCAAGAATTTTTCCTTGGTTATAAATGATTTGCAGTTAGCTGGCATCCTATTGGACACTTCAAATCTGAGGGACCCACATTGCACGTCCAAAGATAAGTATATGGCTTCATTATTGATCAATGGGGCTGGTCGTTATGGATGCAATGGTCTTTATCAATTATGTATGTCCCACACCATTTCTTTACCAAAATAGTTTTGTAGCACATGTTATTGTCTATCAAACTAGGATAAATAAATTTACAATGATTTACTATATAGAGATAGAGATTTGACTACATATATTGCAAAACTTTGTATTGTTTTTTACTAGGTTTAATTACTTACATGATGTGATTATTTTTAGTAAGGTACAAAATGCACGACCTATCCTCACTGCAAGTTGGGGATATACTGAGAAAGGACTTCAAAAAGTGGAAAGGACAAGGTATTTCATTTTTACTTACCTATGTGAATTTAATAAATCATATCATAGTTTGGCATACATGTGATACATATTATATTCTCTGTGGATGGTGGTAGGGCTTTGTGCATTCATCTGAAAATGCCTAACAATATACACCACATCTATATTTCACCAATGTGCCCCACCTCATTTCATTTGTGAGATTCCTTCTTATTTATTTGGTTACAAGTTTATGAGAAAGATAAAAGTAATTTCAAAAGTATAGATAGTTGATTTTGAGATGTTTTGGTGTTCTAAAGTTAAATTGATCATACCTTCAAAATTACTTCTTAAGTTCATTTTAACTTGTTTTCATAGGAAAAGTTTGTTCCTATTTACTTGTCATTGACTCGTTCCAACAAAATAGCAAATACATATTCAAAAATGTAAAATGACCGTCAAAATGATATATTTGTTAACTCCTAGAATTAGAGGTTATGATGTGATACAGGGCCGGACCCTAGGGGGTGCAAGAAGTTCTATAGAACCGGGCCTCCCTAGGGTATGGGCCTCAAAAAAAAAATTATAGCCCAGTACCCCTCATTAAAAATCAGATAGGATATTAGAATTGATGTTCCTCATGTATACGGCAGTGATTTTCACCTTTGGGTGTACCGCATATATACGACTCCTTGTATTTATCTTTTAAAAAATTTAAATAGAACATTGTTCTTTTAAAAAAAAAATACATCTTTATTTTATTACGGGCCTCATTTCACTTCTAGAACCGAGCCTCCATATTCGCAGGAACGGCCCTGATGTGATATACGAATCAGACATGTTATATTGCATGTGGATCCTAAATCAGTGTTAACTTATTAGTGACTAATTTTTCTGTGACATTAAGGTTATTTCAATGACAAATTATCACTAATTGCAATTGTGCATGTACCAATTATATTTGCAAACTAGTTATTGAAAGATCAAAATTTCATAGACAAATTTTTCTTTGGTGTGAGAACATTAATGTCATAACAAAGTGGAGTGACCACATTTACTATTAACATGTCACTTCATAGATTTCCTAAAAGAAAATGTCACTTCATAGTTTCCAACTATAAAAGCAAATAGAAGGATTATTTTGGTTAACACTTTATAATGTACAAATGTATTTATCAATTTATAAAAATTAGGGATTATTTTATTAACACAATTCAAAAGATGATTAATAAATATAACA
The DNA here is from genome assembly GCF_051527215.1 of Medicago sativa. Taxonomy (NCBI): domain Eukaryota; kingdom Viridiplantae; phylum Streptophyta; class Magnoliopsida; order Fabales; family Fabaceae; genus Medicago; species Medicago sativa. Next base: position 31,146,761 of record NC_140752.1, on the reverse strand, counting down.
AGATGTTACAATTCATTAATCATCAATTAAACTCAACTAATCATGATTTAGAATTTCATTGACTATTATTTTCAAGGGTTCTGTTAACCGGTGCCCCCGGGGCACTGGTTAAGGAATCTAAAAAAGGAAAATTTGAATTAAAAGTAACATTTTTTTTTACTTTTTAGAAATTGATTACACAATTTCCAATACAAAAGTTACTATATTTGTTTCCTTAACCAATGCCCCGGGGCATTGGTTAACATTTTCCTATTTTCAATTACACATTTTAGCAAATATATATCATGTATATCTCAACACTTTTTTTTTTAGCTAAAAAAAAAATAAGTTCAAAAATATCATGTAAGAGAGGAAAGATAGAACTTGGAGGAGGGAGACTATGTCAATATCTAAGAACATTGTGCAAGAAAAACACTTGTTAATACCCAAGGTAAACAAAAACAAGAAAGAGATGGAGAGGGATGGAGAGAGGGAGAGGGATAGGGAGAGGGGGAGAACAAACTAATCACAATCACATCAAACAAATAAGTCAAGATTCAATCTAACCTTTCGGCTCACACTCACAGTTTCCATTTTTTCACACCAATCGTTTGATTGCACTTTTGTAACATAACGTCACATGACATTGATCAATTCAAGTGTGACATGTGACAGTACAATTCTTTTAAACATAAAAATATGTCAAAGAGAAAGAGAGAAAATTGTTGAATTGACTCATGCGTCACAATTAGATTGATCAATCTTAAGAACATTTCGACTGGTACACAAATGAAGTCCCCAATTGTTATAAGTTCATTGATCAAAGGACAAACAACAACTTCATGAAATAAAAAAAAACGCTAATAAGTTTTTTTCTCTCCTCTAAGAAATGCTAATAAGTTGTCTTTATGGCTATTGTTAAGAAATTTAAAAAGAAATTTATCTTGAGAATGATCAGTGATGTAATAGTGGCAAAATAAAATCATCAACATGGTGGCATATCAAGTGTCGACAAGTGTCATAAAAATAGTTCATAACAAGTGTCTTGATATGACCTAACAAAATAGAGAAATGTTAACTTATGCCCTTAAGGCACAAGTTAATGAATCAAATATGGAAATACTTTATTGGAACGTGTGTATTACATTTAATCTTTAATTTTTTAATGAATTGAATGCACAAAATTTTATAGAATATTTCTTTTTTTGAATTTCTTAACATGTGCCCTAAGGACACAAGTTAACACTACCCAACAAAATATCATCAACGTATCTGTCAAAAACAATCATCAACGTAATAGATCAGTGGTGTAATGGTGACAATAAAGAAGCTAGAGGGGACACGTATAAAGATAGAAAGAGTGTTAAAACAAACTTTAAAACCAAATCGTAATATTAAACAGGTTCATAATTGCATTTTTTATAGGCAAGATTTTACTAAATGTAAGCTAGTAAGCAAAATACTCCATCCGTATCCTCGTGAACTTAGCTTAGTTGATAGGAACAATATATAATATATGTAAGATCTGAAGTTTAAACCGTGACTACCAACAAAAAAAAAAAAAACTTCCTCTGTCACATTTTTTTTTGTCAAGTAGCCTAGTTGTTAGAATTCACCTTTTTCAAGATGAATAAGTGAGGTGGTCGGGGTTCGAACCACGGCCCTGCATATAACAATGCATGTCCCTGCCAACTGAGTAATACTCACGAGGCTCCCTCCGTCACATTTATAAGCAAAAAAAGTTTTTTTTTTTTAAGTTCATTCGATATTTAATATATTTGGCCTATATTCTCTCAAAAAAAAAATATATTTGGCCTATATATAGACCAAATACATTAGATATTTAGTGAATCTAAAAAACATTTTTTTCCTTATAAATATGACCGAAGAGAGTATGTACAAAGTCGTTCACCAAAAATTACAACATGTTTGTCCTTCAACCATAAGCACATGTGAGTATGATGAGAGAGTTGTTCAATCATTTAGTGATAACTTTTGTGACAACTTTTTTTTCTCTCTTCTTAATAATCATCAATAATAGAAAGAGAAAAAAAAAGAAAAAGAATAAGCACTTTGAATATAAGAAAGAGAGTTATTCAAAAATTATCATAAAATAATTGTACAAATATCATTTCTCAAACCATAATTGACGCAATATGGATCGACCGAGTTACCTAAATTAATTGATTTTTTCCTAAAGCGATTTTAACGCTATCAAATCATTACTGTGTTTCAATTCGATTTGGATTATAAAACCATGCACCGATAGCATTGCCGACACCTTGTGAAAGGGGAAAACATAGTAATGTTCAGTAACATCTTATCCCTGCAACTTTCATGGGTCCAGATTAGCTTGTAAGGATATTTTTGCTCCAAAATCTGTACCTGGCTTAACAACCATATGATTGGTGTTTATTCAACACCTTAAAACAAAATACACACAAAAAAAAATGAGTATCTCTTTGTTTGAATCTCATATTCTTATTTATTCATCTTATGAAATTATAATCTTTAACTTACTTTAAAAAATAAAAATTTGTGAAGATTAAGAAAGTTAGTTCAATATAATTAATTTTTTAAATGTAAATTAAAAATTAAATTTATTAAAGTATCATTGTGGATATTTAATGGAAAAGTTTACTCAACTAACCGCACAGGTGTTGTAGCATAGAGTATCACTGAGGTCCTCGTAAACTTAACTCAGTTGGTATGAATAATGCATAATATATGAAAGGTCTGGGGTTCGAACCCCGACCACCACAAAAAAATAGAGTGTCACCGAGGAGTTTTTGATCCTAATTAAGATCACTTAAGTTGAAAACTAAATAAAATGTAGATACATTCCAACGACCTTTAACTAATGTCAAAATTATCAAAGTAGAAAACAAATTAGATATACTCTCTCCGTTTTTAATTATAAGATTATTTTTTTAAAAAAATATTGTCCATAAATATAAGACTATTTACAAATTTTTAGATGCATTTATTATTTTTTTCAACTATACCCTCATTAATACTACTAATTATCTTGGAATATGAAAAAAAACATTAAATACATTTATACAAAAAGCGCATTTTAGTAATGGTAACACATTTTTCAGACAAATTTATTATTTTAATAACTTTTTTTAATACCTGTGATTGTTGTAAAGTAGTCTTATAAAAAGGGACGAAAGAAGTAAATAGATAAAAAGTAGAAAGAAAAAAGAAAATTAAATTTTTTATTTTTTTAACAAAGTAGTTTATTGGCTAAAAATTCATCCTTTTAGGGTGAATAAGTGGGGTGTCTGGGATTCGAATATCAGCCCCTGCATATATTATACAATATCCCTACCAATGAGCTAACTCATGAGGGAAAAAAATTGTTCTATTATGTGATATTAACATCACATATAGCTTAAGAAATGGTGAGGTACTTTTTTTTAACAGCCAAAGAAAATTTATTGATTGAAGGAAAAAAATAAGTGCAAGCAAGTTTTGATTTTAATATATATTTGAGGCAGGTCATGATTATATATCCATTCTTCAAAAAAAATGATTATATATCCATTAAATACTTTTTTTACTGTCTTTTGTTTGCATTATGAGATAATACATAGAGTTTTTTTTATATCTTATTAATATTTATTTTTCTTTTAATAAACCAGAAAATACAGATTCAAGATCATTGTCACAAATTGGCATGAGTTGTATTGGAATTTCAATCGGACAGCTTCTCTCTCACACAGAGAATCTAGCACAAGAAATAACATCTTTCCAATGTGAGTCTTATATTATTTTTTTTGAAGGAAATGTGAGTCTTATATAAAACGTCTACTTGAACTAATTAAATGTATGTTGCTTTTCAAAATAGAATATCATTCTTTTGTGATGATAACTATCTCTTTGTTGAGTCATGTTAACAAGTATTTTGTTGATGGTATTTATAAAAAGCAAGATTAAAATAGAATACAAATTAGTTACTAGCATGTTAATAGTATTTTGTTAATTAATTTCTTTACACAAATTTTATAAATTAGTTAGTTCTTATAATCTATTGGCAAGGAAGATGAAAATTCACTTGATGATGTAGAACAAGCTGGAGGATAAGCTGTTGAGGTTAATGTGTGTGCCTAGTGTAAATCTATCTAAAATATAGTTGCAAGATCAAGTGTTGAAGGAGAGTTACTATGACAAAAACAGATTAAGAAAAGATTATTAATGAAAGAGAATATATTGTATTTTTACGTATATTCATTATTGAGTATTGTTGCATTCATCATTATTAAAAATGAAAAGTCGAAGATATTGGATTTAAAATGATGGAAGTAGTATTCAAACTAAGGATGCATTTGAGGAAAAAAAAATCAATATTCAGAATAATATTCTTTATTTAAGATAATTTAATTTTCACAAATGGATTACTCATTGTAGGACGGAGAGAATAATATCCATCAGATTCTTGTGATTATACATTTTTTTTGGGAGATTCTTGTGATTATACATATATGTGCAAAATAATTGTTAGATTCTTCTAATGAAATCTATTATATATCAGTTGCAGAGAAACTTCGAGCACTTATCATCGTGTCAGGGTATTTTAATGATGAAAAGAACTTTAAGGTTTGCCCTTAGCTTTTATATATTAATTTTAAATTTTGATGAGTAGGAATCAAACTCGGTACCATAAAAATTACAACACATGCACTACATACCAATCACCACTGCTAGACCTTAGTTGTTTATATTAATGTTTACACTTGCAATGAAGTTTAAACAAATTAACACACAGAAACTTTTTTCTTATGAGTAACTGTTGATGTTGGCTATGACAGTTACTAGTTTGATAGTTTTCGTTCTTGCAACTGGTGCAAATACTTCATCAAATTTAATGACTTCTCTTTGCACGAATCCTTTTGCAACTAGTCTTGCTTTTATGCTAGGTCACTTCATCTTTAGAGTTCATTTTTACTTTGAAAACCGAAATTTATAGTGATTCCCCCTTTCGTCCTCACTCGGGGTACCTTCAGTCTTGATAGAAAACGTCTTTATCAAGGACTTCCACTACTGTTGAAAAATATGTACAAATTATTATGATTACAAAAGATTATCTTGATAACCCTAATCTTCAATCTTAAGCAATCACAACACCATCAATCTTCAAATACTCTTGTTAGCATTTCCCATCTATTAATACCACATAAAGTGAGTGTAATCGGTTAAGATGAAACAGAAATTTTTACTGGTTCAATCAAATTGGGTTGAAAAGCATGCAAGATCTGCAAGTGAGTAGAATGTGTATTGAAACACCCTTTAGTTAAATTTCTCTAGTTCAAACATCTATGAAAAATATCTTAGCAACACAAAAATATACTTTTTAACAAACTCTTTTTTGTTTATTGAAATATATATGAGTCCCACTAAATTATGTAGATCACGTATAAATTTGACGGAAGTTATGTTAATTTTAACCAATAATATAGAATGTGTTAAAGAGTACTACTCTTATCTTGTTAGTGCTTTTTTATAGAATCATGTAACATTGCTATTGGAATTTGACTTAAATCTCCGAACACTTTTTTATAAATTGAATTGTTCAGAGAGAAGTTTTAGTATCTACGGAATCCGTGAAGCTGTTGGAGAGTTTACTCTTTTTTTTCGATTTCAATGCCTCTCGGTTGCCACTCAAAATTTTACACTTCCCAGGTTAGTGTTAAATTTGTATTCCTACATGACACCTTCTAGTCATTGTTATAAGCCAAAATCTATATTTTAGATTCATTTAATTAATGATGTATATTATCTTTATTATAGACCACACATACATCATTTAACAAATGAATTTAATTAAAAACGTTGATTGTTACTTATTGTAGTGACCGGAGGATGTATTTGATCATTAATTTTGATGATGTATAGACAAAGAGGCAAATCTGATTAAGTACAACGCTCGCTGCTAAATTCCTTCATTTTCTTTCAGGTCTGAAAAATGAGATGAAAGCATATGAGATTGATAAGGTTACATCAAGAAAAATAGTTGAGCATCTGATAGAAGAATTTGTTGGAATTCCAAAATCCCAATAGGTTTTTAAATGAAAATAAGTATTTTATTCAAATTGTAACATTAGTGTTGCAGCCGTAATGATTTTTAACTTGAATGATGATCAACCATATGACTCGAAGATCCTTAATTTGTTGGCTTAATCTTCTTTTCAGTCTCTTATCTTTATTTCATGGTTGATATTGGTCCCTTATTTAAAAAAGATGCAAATAGGTCTGTTAATTTGTTCAATAGTACCACATTAGTTATTTTCATCCATCAAAAAGCTAACAATGTTTAATTTAGCATACGTGACATGTAAGTCAACATCTCTTTTTTCCACTTTACCAATTCCCCTATAAATCAAAATAAAGGTTCATTGAAACTCATCCCCCCCCCCCCCCCCCCCCCCCCCCCCCCCCCCCCCCCCCCAATTCACCGGCCCAAATTAGAAATTGCAACTAATCTTCTTTCCCGTCTGAGCTAACATGTCATATTCAGGATGTTTCTCATCAACTTCCTTTATAAAACTATTGAACAATGGTATGGAGGATGGATCCAAAACAAATTCGCATGGATCTCGTATTTCAAAACCACGAATTTGCATGGTGATGACTAACATGGTACCTATTAAATAAATTAAAGGACCTATCTACACTTTTTTTTTAATAAGGGACCAATATAAACCCCACAATAAAGATAAGGGATCAAAAAGTGTTTAAGCCTAATTTATTTAGTGTCTAACAACCAGCAGTAATCCCCACTACTTGAATTGATATTTAGTTCAATGACTATTATTAGTTTAGTGTCTAACAACTAACAGTAATCCCCACTACTTGAATTGATATTTAGTTCAGTGACTATTATTAGTGTTATATAATATATTTTTTTACGCAAGCAAACTTAAGGCATTGCATTACTAATAAGGGAAGTGCTAACAAGGGTTCATGGGGTATTGGTTAAGGAATTATAAAAGGAAATGTTGTCTTGAAAATTGTGTATTCTGTTGGAACAAAATGTGTTTAATATTACCACCTTAAGTTTTGATGATAACAAAATATTAAAATGTCAATTGGATATGTTAATATTTGTTCAAGCGTGCAGGACCATAGACAATAATTTATAAGTCTTAAAGTCAAGCATTGGTTCTAAAAGAACAAATGAGAGCAATGAAATTTACAAAAGGAAGCTTATGTTGCAAGACAGATTCTGAAGACCAACAGCGTTTGAAGACCATCAGAAGCTGATTGCCAGAAGCTGACGTCATCAGAGAGTCTAAAGATCATCAAAAACTGAAATTCATCAGAGTCTGAAGACTGGAAGTTGGAGTTAGTTAAAAGTTATTATTCTGAATTCACATCAATGCAGAAGGAATAGAAGCCTGGAGCAAAGACTATTTTAGAGGAATTAGAGAGCATTAGATGCTTATCCACTGAAGAGCTCAGGAAAAGGACAATAGTATAATTGTACAACCACTACTCTACTACCCCACTCTTCATGTCTGCAATAATATACAAGATAACGGTTGTGTTTACGCTGGTTATTCTTTATTCAAGGAATGAATTTGAAATTGTTCCCTCCTAGGACAATAACCAAATCAAGCAACAGATCATTGGTGATTATCAAGCTTTAACAATGACTCTTTTGATGTGCTGGCAATCAACAGCGTCTCTTTCACACCTCTATATAAAGGAGTGAAGACTTGAAGATTGTAAAAGACTCACAACAATTTTACAAGTGCCAAAACTCCGCTGAAATTAATTTCACATCAAAGTTCACTTAGAATTTCTTAACAACTTTCATATCTTAGAAATTCTATAGTCTTAAGAGTCTGTATCTGATTTGAATTGTGAACAACACTGATTGTATATCAAGTGTTCAACCTCAAACATTTTTCTGTGTAATTGTGTTTGTTTAGAAGTCTCTTGCTTTTGTGCTTGAGCATAGGAAGTCTCTTGCGTGTGTGCTTGAGAATAGGAAATCTCTTGCTTTTGTGCTTAAGTAGTTTAAAGTCTCTTGCTTTTGTGCTTGAGCATTTGTAATTAGATATTGATTTTAGTGAACTCTCCTTGGAAGTGTAAGGGGGGAAAAGACTACTTCCAGATTGTGGAAGGAACCTGTATAATTGATTTGTGTCTTTCTCTTCTCTCTCTCTCTCTCTCTACTTTATCTGCTACATAAGACTTTGAACCTTGTTCCAGACTCTGAACTCTATCAGACTCTGAATATTGGACTTAGTTTTAAAAAGAAGAAAAAACTAACACAATTTACCCCCCCCCCCCCCCCCTTTCTTATGTTTTTCTCACATTCAGTTGGTACTAGAGCTCCAGTTCTGTTTGTCTTAGCACTTAACAGTGTAACAGAGAAAGATCTGAGAAAAACATGTCAACTGTTGAAGGTTCTAGTTCTGGTAATAATGTTGTATCATATGACTATGGTACTAAAGATAAGTCATATGGTTCAAACAAACCTCCAATGGAGACCCTGAGACTTTCTCTTGGTGGAAAACCAAAATGTATAGTCACATTATGGGTTTAGATGAAGAGCTATGGGATGTTCTTGAAGAAGGTGTTGGTGACTTGGTATTAGATGAAGAAGGTGCTGCTATTGATAGAAAGAAACACACTCCTGCTTAGAAGAAGCTGTACAAGAAACAACACAAGATCAGAGACATTCTTGTTGCTGCTTTGCCTCATAAGGAGTACTTGAAGATGAGTGATAAATCTACTGATAAAGCTATGTTTACTTATTTGTGTTCAAACTATGAAGGTAATAAGAAAGCCATAGAAGATAAAGCTACTATGCTTGTTCATCAATATGAGTTGTTCATGATGAAAGCATTGAGGATATGTACTCAAGGTTTCAGACTCTAGTCTTTGGACATCAGATACTGAAGAAAAGTTAAGTAGCTTATGATCATGTGAACAAGATTCTAAGAAGCTTACCTGCAAGATGGAGACCTAAAGTTACTGTTATTGAGGAAGCTAAGGATCTAAACACTCAGAGTGTTGAAGATCTTATACGCTCTCTCAGATGTCATAAGATTGGTCTCAATGAGTAAGAACCTGCTAGAAAGCCAAAGACTAATGCACTTAAGTCTAAAGGAAAGCATTCACAAGCTCTCAAAGCAAATGAGTCTAAAGAAGAGTCCCCTGTTAGAGATTCTGATGAAGACCCTGCTGTTGTTAATAAAATGGTTATGCTCTCTAACAAACTTCAGTATTTAGCTAGTAAGAACAAGAAGTTCTTGAGCAGAAGCAATGGTTACAAAGGATCAAGAAATGAAGATAAAAAAGGTTGCTTCAACTGCAAGAAACTTGGACACTTCATTGTTGATTGTCCTGAACCTGCAAAAAGAGAAATCTAAAGAAAAATCCACGAAACCAACTTTCAAATCCAACAAGTTCAGAAGACATATCAAGCAGAGTCTGATGACCACCTGGGAAGATTTGGATAGTGAGTCAGGGTCTGATAAGGATGAAGCCAATGTAGCTGTGGGGTTAGTGGGCAGTGGCTTCAGATGTTGAACCTGAAACAGACTCTGAGGATGAAAATGAGGTATATTCTAAAATTCCCAGAGATGAACTTATTGAATCTCTTAAATAGTTTTTCACACACTTTGAACACATAACCAATGAGTTGAAAGATTTAAAAGAAAAATATGTTGAATTATTAAATCAACAAGAAAAGACTCTATTGGATCTGAAAGAATATGAAGAAGAACTTAGGAACTTTGACTTCATTTGCAGAACTTATGACGGAAAACTCAAGTATCTTTGCCAGAAACTGAAAGAAAAGTGTGAGGGAAAATCTTTAAGTAAACAAGAGATTGCTGTTGAAGATTTTGTTGGAACAAAATGTGTTTAACAATGAACCTTAAAAGAGTTTTGATGATAACAAGGTATTAAAAATTGTCAATTGGACTAGCTAATATTTGTTCAAGTGTACATGACCATAGTTAAATTTTTACATCACATAAAGGTTCTGAAGAACAAATGAGAGCTAAGAAATCAACTAACGGAAGCTTAAAGCATCTGAAGAGAAGTGCTCCTGAAGTCAAAAGTGCTCCTGAAGACAAAGCGCTCCTGAGGATGGATGACGTCATCAGAAGCTGAAGTTCATCAGAAGTAAGTTCAGAAGCAACCTCATCAGAAGCTGAAAATCACCACAAGCTGAAGATTCAAGAATTAAGATTTCTAAGGTTGTCCTTTGGATTCGAAAGCAATACAGAAGACTAGTGGAACTTTGCAACGGTCATTTTGGCGAAGATTTGAAGGCATTGGAAGCTTATCTTCAAAGAGCGTTGACATTGTACAATGTACGAACTGTACAACCACCTTCTCCACTACTCTGTTTTGTGTCCACGCTACAAGACAAGAAAACAGCTCCAGAATAACAATTATGCCTGCAAAGATGTTCCTTCGCATTAGGAATGGATTTCAAATTGGTTCTTCATAGGACAATAACCATATCAGGTAAAAGATCATTGGTGATTGATCAAGCTTCAACAGCAACTCTTTTGATGTGCTGGCAATTTCACAACGTCTCTTTCAGACCTCTATATAAAGGAGTGAAGACTTAGAGATTTGGTAATGCTGAACGAAAGACTCTCAACATTTTTACAAGTGCCAAACCTCTGCTGAAATTGTTCTGCATTCACTTAGAATTTTTGTTTCTCAAGTCATATCTTAGATATTCTTAAGTCTTAGAGTCTTGTCTGATTTGTATTATGAGCACCTCTGATTGTATATCAAGTGTTCAACCTCAAACATTTTTCTCTGTAATCTTGTTTGTTTAGAAGTCTCTTGCAGTTGTGCTTGAGCATAGAAGTCTCTTGATTGTGTTCTTGAGCATAGGAAGACTCTTGCAAAGTGTGCTTGAGCAAAGGAAGTCTCTTGCTGTGTGCTTGAGCAATTGTAATCAGATATTACATTTTAGTGAACTCTCCTTGGAAGTGCAAGGGGGACAGGACTACCTCCGGTTTGTGGAAGGAACCTGTATAATTGCTTTGTGTCTTTCTTCTTCTCTCTCTGTTTTTATCCGCTGCATTCAAATTCTGATTATCACTTCAGAAGCTGTCTCACTTAGCTTCTGATCAGTGTGTTTCAGTTTTAGGAGAAACGAATAATTTTTCAAAACATAATTCAACCCCCCTTCTTGTGTTTTTCTCACATTCAATTGGTATCTAGAGCCTTGGTCTGTTATCTCAACACTTAACAGTGTAACATAAAAAGATCTGAGAAAAACATGTCTGGTGAATCATCTATTTCTGGTAATGGATCTGGCCACAACAACAATGTTCCATATGATTATGGTGACAACAAGAAATCCAGCGTAGGAAAGATTCCTAAGTTTAATGGAGATCCTGAAGAATTTTCTTGGTGGAAAACCAACTTCTACAGCTATGTCATGAGTTTAGATGAAGAACTATGAGACATACTTGAAGAAGGTGTTGGTGATGACTTGGTTCTTGATGAGGAAGGAGATGTTGTTGATAGAAAGAGACATACTCCTGCTCAGAAGAAGATTTACAAGAATCATCATATCATCAGAGGAGCACTTGTCACTGCTATTCCTAAAGCAGAATATATGAAGATGAGTGACAAGTCAACTGCTAAAGCAATGTTTGCTTCTCTTTGTGCATACTATGAAGGCAGCAAGAAAGTTATAGAAGAAAAGGCTCTTTTGCTGGTTCATCAGTATGAGTTGTTCAAGATGAAGGATGATGAAACTATTGAGGAGATGTACTCAAGGTTGCAAACCTTAGTCTCTGGACTACAAATACTGAAGAAGAGTTATGTTGCTTCTGATCATGTGAGCAAGATACTCAGAAGTTCGCCTGCTAGATGGAGACCAAAGGTGACTGCCATTGAGGAAGCTAAAGATTTAAACACTTTAAGTGTTGAAGATCTTGTTAGTTCTCCCAAAGTTCATGAGTTAAGTCTTAATGAACATGAGTCTACTAAGAAGATTAAATCAATAGCTCTTCCATCCAAGTAGTTGAATCTGAAGAAGAAGAACCATCTGGTTCAGACTCTGAAGAAGATGCTGCTGAGATGGCTATGCTCTCCAACAGACTTCAGTATCTGGCCAAGAAGAATAGAAAGTTTCTGACCAGAAGGAGTAACATCAGAAGCTCAAAGAGAGAAGATCAAAAGGGTTGCTTCAACTATAAGAAGCCTGGACATTTCATTGCTGATTGCCCTGATCTTCAGAAGGATAAGTCAAAGGACAAGACAAAGAAGTCAACTTTCAAACCAACCAAATTCAAGAAGCAGATTAAGCAGAGTTTAATGGCCACCTGGGATGATTTGGAAAGTGAATCTGGATCTGATAAAGAGGAAGCTGATGAAGGTGCAAAGATAGCTGTTGGGTTAGTAGCTATAGCAACTTCAGAAGTTGGATCAGAATCAGACTCTGAAGATGAAAACGAGGTATATTCTAAAATTCCCAGAGATGAACTTGTTGAGTCACTTAAAGAACTCCTTACACATTTTGAAGTAAGAACCAATGAGTTGAAGGATTTAAAAGAAAAATATGTTGATTTAATGAAACAACAAGAATCAACTCTATTGGATCTGAAGGCTTCTGAAGAAGGACTTAAAGGTTTTGACTTCATTTGTAAAACTTATGAAGATAAGCTCAGGTTCTTGTGTCAGAAGCTACAAGAAAAGTGTAATGAAAAACCTTTAAGCAACCATGAAATTGCTCTTGAAGATTTTATCATGTCTGGTATTGACAGAAGCAGAGTTGCTTTAATGATTTACAACATTTACAGAAACAGTGGCAGAGGGATTGGATTTTCAGGAGGGAAACCTAATGAAATCAGTCTCAAAGCATGTTGTGAATGCATCAAGGAAGGATTGAAAACATTCTTTGTACCTGAACGTGCTGAGTTGGAAACTGTTGTTCAATCAGAACCTAAAGCTTCTAGCTCTAAGGCTAAGATTACTTCAAAGCCAAAGAACTTTAAGCCAAAGGCAATGATCAACTCTGAGATCAAGACTTCAATGATCAGGATTCTAAAGAGATCAGAACCTGTTCCTCAGAATCTGATGAAACCAGAATCTGAGATTCAGAAGTCGAAGTTTCAGAAGAGAACAATTACTGCTCCTGAAGTACCAAAACCAAAGGTTGTTAAACCTAAGGTGATGATTAATCAGAAGCAACCAAACTCACAGCACAAGGTACAAGAAGTGAAGAGTAAAACTTCTAGTACTAACCTGAGAGGACCCATAAGACAATGGGTACCTAAATCTGAAAATGTCAATATTGCAGGTATGTCTAAGAGCAAAGGAAAAACCATAATCATGGTACCTAGACAGCGGTTGCTCAAGACATCTGACAGGAGAGAAGTCCATGTTCCTCAAACTAACAATGAAAGAAGGAGGAAATGTGAAGTTTGGAGGCAACCAGTCTGGCAAGATCATTGGTACAGGAACTATTGGTAATTCCTTTACCTCAATTAATAATGTATGGTTGGTAGATGGTCTTGAACATAACCTATTGAGCATTAGTCAATTTTGTGACAATGGTTATGATGTGTTATTTGAAAATGCCAATTGTACTGTAATCAACAAGGAAGACAAATCCATTATGTTCAAGGGAAAGAGAATGGAAAATGTCTATAAAATCAATTTCTCTAAACTGGTTGATCAGATGGTAATCTGCCTTCTATCAGTGAATGATAAGAAATGGATGTGGCATAGAAGGTTGGGACATGCTAATTGGAGATTGATCTCTAAGCTTAGTAAGTTACAACTTGTCAAAGGTCTACCAGACATTGACTATCATTCAGATGCACTCTGTGGTGCATGCCTGATAAGTGCCAAGAAGTGTTAATTTCATGTTATATTTCATGCACTTTTTGTTACTTGTTTTACAAGTTATTGAAGGAAAAGCCGAGAAATAAGTGTTAAATGCCTTATTACGCTTTATATATCTTACTCTATCCTTTTATGCAGGAATTAGCCTCAAGACACTGATCAAAGACCAAAAATCATGAAAAAGTACTGTTTGGGCAGAAGCTGATCCAGGAGGCATGCAACTCGCACTCAAACTCGCAACTGCGAGTGCCAATGCGAGCAGCTCGCATCTGCGAGCTCCCTTACTCGCAGATGCGAGTTAGGGCGGTTTGACCTCCTCATTTATGACGTGGCAGCATCTCATTGGACTAGAAGAATCACTCGCATCTGCGAGTGATGCTGCTCGCATCTGCGAGCTCAAGCAGAACAGAGGCTATTAAATGCCCACTTGCTATTCCTTGAGGTTATTATGTTGGGATCTTAGCTTGATATTTTCTTAGTTTCTCTCTTAGGTTTTAGCTTTAGATATTTTATAGAGAGAAGTAAGGTAGATCATATAGAGTGAGAGTGGTTTTGGAAGTTGGATTATTATTCCTTTGTTGAGACATCACAAGTGTAATGAATCCTTCCTTTTCAATCCATCCTTGCAAGGCTTCCATGATGATGTGTAGCTAAATACCTTTTGTTGGGATGAGAGGTACTTGATCCTTGCTAAACATGTAATCTTTTGATCTTGCAATAAATGGTTCTAGCAATTTATATTCAATATTTTTGTTATTCTTGTGTTAATGCTTTCAATGAGATTCAAGATGCTTTGGACACAAACTCTTGAATCTAGAGCTAGAGTAGCAATATATCTTAGGTTAACTTACTTGACATCTTTGTTAATCTTGTGATAATCACCTTAATCAAGAGTTAAATGCTTTCGGATACTTAATCAGACTGGGCACGGTCGATTAGGTTATTTGATCGACTTTGTTATCGTTTAAGGGATTTGGACACGAATGTTTAAACGATATCTTAGAGTTAATTATATCACTTTGGACACGAAGGATAGTTTAGAATTGATTGTGATAATGTTGTTTATAAAGCTAGAAATCGTATGGATCATTAGGTTACGTGTGAAGCTTGATTAAGGAACGCTACTCCTAACAAGTTTCAATCCTTATTTATCTCAACTTTTACTTTTTGCAAATTAGTTTAGCTAATCACATTTCAAACAAACAAGTACTCTTAATACTTTGAATGATAATTGATGTTAAACTGTCATTGATAACGCACTATTCCCTGTGGAGACGATACACAAATACTTATCTTGTTTGATGCTAAAAACAACTTCATCAAAATGGCGTCGTTGCCAGGGATTGGTGAGAGAATTCTATGCCAATGCCCTTCCTCAAAATCCTCAAACCGACCCATTCACTTTTGAAACTTTTGTAAGGGGTAGGACAATCAAGTTTGATCGTGATGCCATAAATACATTCCTAGGAAATCCCTTCGACCTAGATGTTGAGACTGAGGATGGGATTGATGATTTCCATAACAAGCAAAACCTAGGCCATTTTCTCCTTGATGAGCACCACAATGAGATTAAAAAGTTCATTATGCTAGAGGGGGAAACCTATGACAAAAGTGATGCGGGTAGAGAGCACATTGCCCAATATAAACTGATGAAACCATCGGCCAAACTTATCTTTCGGTTCCTATTACACAATGTCAAACCTAATAGTCATATGCTTGATTGCACCGTTGATGTTTGCCCATTAATTTTTTACATTCTCAAAGGCATCAAGGTTGATATAGCCCGAACCATTGCTTGGCAGCTAAAAAAGGTTGTGCTTCAAGGCCATGGTGAGCCAAAAACACGCCTATTTTTTCCTGGTTTGATCATGGGTTTGCTCAAAGACACCCACATGAGGATGCCCACTGATTATCATGAAATAATCAAAAACCCCATTGATGATGCCTTCATTACCCGTTACATCATGGGTGAATCTAAGAAGAGTAAGGGTAAGAAAGGTACCGGAGCTTCCTCATCACACCAACCTCAAGCTCCAACATCAGCTGATGATTTCTCACACATGGACCCAGACCAGAGGCAGTGTTTTACTTACACTTGGGACTACCTCGATGCTAACAAGAGGGCGATGACTTCATTGCATGATTCTTTGTACCGGATGCAGCTACATGCCGGTTACCCACAGGTAGCAGACCATCAGGTTCCTTTGCCAGAGGCTTTTCAGGCTTATTGTGCTTGGCCTGGGGACAGGCCATTTGTCTATGGAGGGGGTGGTTCTTCAGATATGCATGTTGATGATCTAGGTGGTGATGGTAATGAGCAGGATGATCCAGAGATGGTCCACAGTGCTACTTCAACCCCCCATGGGTCAGATGATGATGACATGCAGTCTTGAGGAGGAAGAAAAGATTTGAAAGCTAGTCCTTTTTGAGTGATATTTTATCAAGCTTTCAATCAATTCTTGCTGTCTTCCTTATTTTATTTTGCTTTCTCTTTTGTTAGCTTTGAACAATATTCTGTTGGTTATTTTTATTTTAGCACATGAACTCGTATTTTGTTACTCAGTCAGTACTTTGTTAAGTATTTTGGTATTTGATGTATGGTAACTTTTGTTTCATTTTTTTATTAGTATTATGATGTTCGTATTTATATTAGTATGGTTTAATTTTATTTTGTAGTATAATAATGTGTTAGCATTTTTTAAGTACTTCATTTGGTTTTAATTTAAAAATTGTGGAAGTTTCTTGCGTATCACTCTTGCTTAATTTCAAATCTCAGATGATTGATAATGATTCATAGTTGTGATTAAAGCGCAAAGCCAAGGTACAAGTTTCCAGTTTTTCTAGGTTTTTACTCGAATATGGAATGAGTACTTTGTACAAATTTCATTTCATTTAGTTCTTAACAATAATATATTTATTTTTGAACCACTTAGTTCTAGCCTAAAAGTGAGGAAACCTCAAGTGTTTGTACATATGCAAGGAGACCGGTATTCATTGTTTAACTCGGTTGTGTTATTTTAAATCCAATAATTGTTTTTAATTGTGTGAAGGCATGGAAGTGATCAAGGCACATTTTTGTTTTTGAGTGAAGCTTACTTAATCACAAATAGCCTACCTTGTGAGAAGAGCGAGTACTTGCTAACCCACTTGAGCCAAATAAATCGGAGTCGTCAATTATGAACTGTCAATTCATAAGCACAATGCTTGATGAAGTTGCCTTTAAATTTTTTCAAAATTCAGTTCATCTTTGACGCACTTTAGGACTCTGATATGTTTTTAATTGTTGAACCCTAAAATTTCATTGTTTAATTGCCACTTTTGCCTTAGAGTAAGGGAACATTCAAATAGGGTGTATTTTGATTCAAGTTGGGGAGAGAAGGTAGATGTAAATCTTATTTCAAGTATAATGGTGTAATTTTATCTTTGATCAAGACAACATGTTGTTGTAAATACAAAAAGAAAAGAAAAAAATGTGTACATGAAAAGAAAAAGAGAAAAAGAGAAAAAGAAAGAAAAATCCAAAAATAGAATAAGTTGTCAAGATCAAAGTGCTTCATGTTTAAGCACCAAGGGTTTGTAAATGATTGGTAGGAAAGATTGTGGAATTTAATGGTTGATACAAGGAATGTTCCCCTTTGTTAGGCTTTTTGATTTCAATTGCTCCACATATGACATTTCTTTTGTAGCCAAGCCAAGTTATAACCCTCAAAGACCTTTTGATCCATGTTTTTATGCCTTTTGAAACGATATTTGGATGGACACATAACTTGATTGGAATGTTAACTTGATTGCCGGATGTGTGTTCATAACCCTCATTTATATGTTTTCAATTGTTTATCTACTTTCAAAGAAGTGTGTTAGGTGTGGTTCGTAAATAAAAGTATTATTGTTTTGAAATATTTGACATGAACTTTGTACTTATGACTCATCTCATGTTAGTAGTAGAATTTTAGATTAGTTGGAAACTTAGACTTGCCCGCGCATTCACTTTCAAATCACTCATCTGAAATAATTTTCAAAAGCCTTTTGTACTTGTGTCTTGTCCTGTTAAATTGTTTGATTTTCAATCTTTTGTTTGAGGACAAACAAAGAGTTAAGTTGGGGAGAGTTTGATAAGTGCCAAGAAGTGTTAATTTCATGTTATATTTCATGCACTTTTTGTTACTTGTTTTACAAGTTATTGAAGGAAAAGCCGAGAAATAAGTGTTAAATTCCTTATTACGCTTTATATATCTTACTCTATCCTTTTATGCAAGAATTAACCTCAAGACACTGATCAAAGACCAAAAATCATGAAAAAGTACTGTTTGGGCAGAAGCTGATCCAGGAGGCATGCAACTCGCACTCAAACTCGCAACTGCGAGTGCCAATGCGAGCAGCTCGCATCTGCGAGCTCCCTTACTCGCAGATGCGAGTTAGGGCGGTTTGACCTCCTCATTTATGACGTGGCAGCATCTCATTGGACTAGAAGAATCACTCGCATCTGCGAGTGATGCTGCTCGCATCTGCGAGCTCAAGCAGAACAGAGGCTATTAAATGCCCACTTGCTATTCCTTGAGGTTATTATGTTGGGATCTTTGCTTGATATTTTCTTAGTTTCTCTCTTAGGTTTTAGCTTTAGATATTTTATAGAGAGAAGTAAGGTAGATCATATAGAGTGAGAGTGGTTTTGGAAGTTGGATTATTATTCCTTTGTTGAGACATCACAAGTGTAATGAATCCTTCCTTTTCAATCCATCCTTGCAAGGCTTCCATGATGATGTGTAGCAAAATACCCTTTGTTGGGATGAGAGGTACTTGATCCTTGCTAAACATGTAATCTTTTGATCTTGCAATATATGGTTCTAGCAATTTATATTCAATATTTTTGTTATTCTTGTGTTAATGCTTTCAATGAGATTCAAGATGCTTTGGACACAAACTCTTGAATCTAGAGCTAGAGTAGCAATATATCTTAGGTTAACTTACTTGACATCTTTGTTAATCTTGTGATAATCACCTTAATCAAGAGTTAAATGCTTTCGGATACTTAATCAGGCTGGACACGGTCGATTAGGTTATTTGATCGACTTTGATATCGTTTAAGGGATTTGGACACGAATGTTTAAACGATATCTTAGAGTTAATTATATCACTTTGGACACGAAGGATAGTTTAGAATTGATTGTGATAATGTTGTTTATAAAGCTAGAAATCGTATGGATCATTAGGTTACGTGTGAAGCTTGATTAAGGAACGCTACTCCTAACAAGTTTCAATCCTTATTTATCTCAACTTTTACTTTTTGCAAATTAGTTTAGCTAATCACATTTCAAACAAACAAGTACTCTTAATACTTTGAATGATAATTGATGTTAAACTGTCATTAATAACGCACTATTCCCTGTGGAGACGATACACAAATACTTATCTTGTTTGATGCTAAAAATAACTTCATCAAAATGGCGCCGTTGCCGGGGATTGGTGAGAGAATTCTATTCCAATGCCCTTCCTCAAAATCCTCAAACCGAACCATTCACTTTTGAAACTTTTGTAAGGGGTAGGACAATCAAGTTTGATCGTGATGCCATAAATACATTCCTAGGAAATCCCTTCGACCTAGATGTTGAGACTGAGGATGGGATTGATGATTTCCATAACAAGCAAAACCTAGGCCATTTTCTCCTTGATGAGCACCACAATGAGATTAAAAAGTTCATTATGCTAGAGGGGGAAACCTATGACAAAAGTGATGCGGGTAGAGAGCACATTGCCCAATATAAACTGATGAAACCATCGGCCAAACTTATCTTTCGGTTCCTATTACACAATGTCAAACCTAATAGTCATATGCTTGATTGCACCGTTGATGTTTGCCCATTAATTTTTTACATTCTCAAAGGCATCAAGGTTGATATAGCCCGAACCATTGCTTGGCAGCTAAAAAAGGTTGTGCTTCAAGGCCATGGTGAGCCAAAAACACGCCTATTTTTTCCTGGTTTGATCATGGGTTTGATCAAAGACACCCACATGAGGATGCCCACTGATTATCATGAAATAATCAAAAACCCCATTGATGATGCCTTCATTACCCGTTACATCATGGGTGAATCTAAGAAGAGTAAGGGTAAGAAAGGTACCGGAGCTTCCTCATCACACCAACCTCAAGCTCCAACATCAGCTGATGATTTCTCACACATGGACCCAGACCAGAGGCAGAGTTTTACTTACACTTGGGACTACCTCGATGCTAACAAGAGGGCGATGACTTCATTGCATGATTCTTTGTACCGGATGCAGCTACATGCCGGTTACCCACAAGTAGCAGACCATCAGGTTCCTTTACCAGAGGCTTTTCAGGCTTATTGTGCTTGGCCTGGGGACAGGCCATTTGTCTATGGAGGGGGTGGTTCTTCAGATATGCATGTTGATGATCTAGGTGGTGATGGTAATGAGCAGGATGATCCAGAGATGGTCCACAGTGCTACTTCAACCCCCCATGGGTCAGATGATGATGACATGCAGTCTTGAGGAGGAAGAAAAGATTTGAAAGCTAGTCCTTTTTGAGTGATATTTTATCAAGCTTTCAATCAATTCTTGTTGTCTTCCTTATTTTATTTTGCTTTCTCTTTTGTTAGCTTTGAACAATATTCTGTTGGTTATTTTTATTTTAGCACATGAACTCGTATTTTGTTACTCAGTCAGTACTTTGTTAAGTATTTTGGTATTTGATGTATGGTAACTTTTGTTTCATTTTTTTATTAGTATTATGATGTTCGTATTTATATTAGTATGGTTTAATTTTATTTTGTAGTATAATAATGTGTTAGCATTTTTCAAGTACTTCATTTGGTTTTAATTTAAAAATTATGGAAGTTTCTTGCGTATCACTCTTGCTTAATTTCAAATCTCAGATGATTGATAATGATTCATAGTTGTGATTAAAGCGCAAAGCCAAGGTACAAGTTTCCAGTTTTTCTAGGTTTTTACTCGAATATGGAATGAGTACTTTGTACAAATTTCATTTCATTTAGTTCTTAACAATAATATATTTATTTTTGAACCACTTAGTTCTAGCCTAAAAGTGAGGAAACCTCAAGTGTTTGTACATATGCAAGGAGACCGGTATTCATTGTTTAACTCGGTTGTGTTATTTTAAATCCAATAATTGTTTTTAATTGTGTGAAGGCATGGAAGTGATCAAAGCACATTTTTGTTTTTGAGTGAAGCTTACTTAATCACAAATAGCCTACCTTGAGAGAAGAGCGAGTACTTGCTAACCCACTTGAGCCAAATAAATCGGAGTCATCAATTATGAACTGTCAATTCATAAGCACAATGCTTGATGAAGTTGCCTTTAAATTTTTTCAAAATTCAGTTCATCTTTGACGCACTTTAGGACTCTGATATGTTTTTAATTGTTGAACCCTAAAATTTCATTGTTTAATTGTCACTTTTGCCTTAGAGTAAGGGAACATTCAAATAGGGTGTATTTTGATTCAAGTTGGGGAGAGAAGGTAGATGTAAATCTTATGTCAAGTATAATGGTGTAATTTTATCTTTGATCAAGACAACATGTTGTTGTAAATACAAAAAGAAAAGAAAAAAATGTGTACATGAAAAGAAAAAGAGAAAAAGAGAAAAAGAAAGAAAAATCCAAAAATAGAATAAGTTGTCAAGATCAAAGTGCTTCATGTTTAAGCACCAAGGGTTTGTAAATGATTGGTAGGAAAGATTGTGGAATTTAATGGTTGATACAAGGAATGTTCCCCTTTGTTAGGCTTTTTGATTTCAATTGCCCCACATATGACATTTCTTTTGTAGCCAAGCCAAGTTATAACCCTCAAAGACCTTTTGATCCATGTTTTTATGCCTTTTGAAACGATATTTGGATGGACACATAACTTGATTGGAATGTTAACTTGATTGCCGGATGTGTGTTCATAACCCTCATTTATATGTTTTCAATTGTTTATCTACTTTCAAAGAAGTGTGTTAGGTGTGGTTCGTAAATAAAAGTATTATTGTTTTGAAATATTTGACATGAACTTTGTACTTATGACTCATCTCATGTTAGTAGTAGAATTTTAGATTAGTTGGAAACTTAGACTTGCCCGCGCATTCACTTTCAAATCACTCATCTGAAATAATTTTCAAAAGCCTTTTGTACTTGTGTCTTGTCCTGTTAAATTGTTTGATTTTCAATCTTTTGTTTGAGGACAAACAAAGAGTTAAGTTGGGGAGAGTTTGATAAGTGCCAAGAAGTGTTAATTTCATGTTATATTTCATGCACTTTTTGTTACTTGTTTTACAAGTTATTGAAGGAAAAGCCGAGAAATAAGTGTTAAATGCCTTATTACGCTTTATATATCTTACTCTATCCTTTTATGCAGGAATTAGCCTCAAGACACTGATCAAAGACCAAAAATCATGAAAAAGTACTGTTTGGGCAGAAGCTGATCCAGGAGGCATGCAACTCGCACTCAAACTCGCAACTGCGAGTGCCAATGCGAGCAGCTCGCATCTGCGAGCTCCCTTACTCGCAGATGCGAGTTAGGGCGGTTTGACCTCCTCATTTATGACGTGGCAGCATCTCATTGGACTAGAAGAATCACTCGCATCTGCGAGTGATGCTGCTCGCATCTGCGAGCTCAAGCAGAACAGAGGCTATTAAATGCCCACTTGCTATTCCTTGAGGTTATTATGTTGGGATCTTAGCTTGATATTTTCTTAGTTTCTCTCTTAGGTTTTAGCTTTAGATATTTTATAGAGAGAAGTAAGGTAGATCATATAGAGTGAGAGTGGTTTTGGAAGTTGGATTATTATTCCTTTGTTGAGACATCACAAGTGTAATGAATCCTTCCTTTTCAATCCATCCTTGCAAGGCTTCCATGATGATGTGTAGCTAAATACCCTTTGTTGGGATGAGAGGTACTTGATCCTTGCTAAACATGTAATCTTTTGATCTTGCAATATATGGTTCTAGCAATTTATATTCAATATTTTTGTTATTCTTGTGTTAATGCTTTCAATGAGATTCAAGATGCTTTGGACACAAAATCTTGAATCTAGAGTTAGAGTAGCAATATATCTTAGGTTAACTCACTTGACATCTTTGTTAATCTTGTGATAATCACCTTAATCAATAGTTAAATGCTTTCGGATACTTAATCAGGCTGGACACGGTCGATTAGGTTATTTGATCGACTTTGTTATCGTTTAAGGGATTTGGACACGAATGTTTAAACGATATCTTAGAGTTAATTATATCACTTTGGACACGAATGATAATTTAGAATTGATTGTGATAATGTTGTTTATAAAGCTAGAAATCGTATGGATCATTAGGTTACGTGTGAAGCTTGATTAAGGAACGCTACTCCTAACAAGTTTCAATCCTTATTTATCTCAACTTTTACTTTTTGCAAATTAGTTTAGCTAATCACATTTCAAACAAACAAGTACTCTTAATACTTTGAATGATAATTGATGTTAAACTGTCATTGATAACGCACTATTCCCTGTGGAGACGATACACAAATACTTATCTTGTTTGATGCTAAAAACAACTTCATCAATGCCAGAAAGGAAAAATTGTGAAATCATCTTTTAAAACAAAAGACATTGTTTCAACCTCCAGACCCTTAGAACTACTTCATATTGATTTATTTGGACCAGTCAGTACTGCATCCTTATATGGAAGTAAATATGGATTAGTCATTGTTGATGATTATAGCAGATGGACTTGGGTAAAATTCCTAAAGAGTAAAGATGTTGCTTGTGATGTATTCAGTAGTTTTTGCACTCAAATTCAATCTGAAAAGGAATCAAAGATTTTGAAAGTCAGAAGTGATCATGGTGTCGAGTTTGAAAATGAGCCATTTGAAGCTTTTTGTGAAAAACATGGAATTGTCCATGAATTCTCTTCTCCTAGAATTCCACAACAAAATGGGGTTGTAGAAAGAAAGAATAGAACTTTACAAGAAATGGCTAGAACCATGATCCATGAAAACAATTTAGCAAAACATTTTTGGGCAGAAGCAGTGAATACAACATGTTATGTCCAGAACAGGATCTATATCAGACCTATTTTGGAGAAAGCAGCATATGAACTCTTTAAAGGAAGAAAACCCAATATCTCCTACTTTCATCAATTTGGATGTACATGTTACATTCTAAATAACAAGCTCTACCTAAAGAAATTTGATGCCAAAGCCCAAAGAGGAATCTTTTTAGGCTACTCTGAAAGGACAAAGGCATAAAGAGTGTATAATTCAGAAACACTTTGTGTTGAAGAATCAATGCACGTTAAATTTGATGACAAAGAGTCTGGGAGTAAAACTCCAGAGCAAGATGAAATTTTTGCAGAGATACAGGTTCCTGAAGATACTCCAGAACCTGATCAGATAGCTGAATCTGAAGATAGTCCAAAAGCTGAACCCACATCAGAAGCTCAAGATGAAGCTGCTTCTAATGAAGCACAAGATGGCTCATATCAAGCAGATCCTCCCAGAAACACATTCAAGCACAAGTCTTCACATCCTGAGGAGCTAATCATTGGAAACAAAGATAGTTCTAGAAGAACAAGATCATACTTCAGACAAAAAGATACAATGATTGGACTGATATCAATGATTGAACCTACAATAGTTGATGAAGCACTTTCAGATGATGGATGGATCTTAGCTATGCAAGAAGAGCTGAATCAATTTCAAAGAAATGATGTGTGGGATCTGGTACCCAAACCTCAACATAAGAACATTATTGGAACAAAATGGGTATTCAGAAACAAGTTGAATGAGCAAGGAGAAGTAACAAGAAACAAAGCAAGACTTGTTGCACAAGGTTATAGTCAACAATAAGGTATTGATTACACTGAAACATTTGCTCCAGTTGCAAGATTGGAAGCAATCAGGTTACTTATTTCCTATGCAGTTAATCATGGCATAATATTATATCAAATGGATGTCAAGAGTGCATTTCTTAATGGTGTCATAGAAGAAGAAGTGTATGTCAAACAACCTCCTGGTTTTGAGGATCTTAAGCATCCTGATCATGTTTTTAAACTGAAGAAATCACTATATGGCTTGAAACAAGCTCCTAGAGCTTGGTATGATAGATTAAGTAATTTCTTAATCAAAAATGATTTTAAAAGAGGACAAGTTGACACAACACTCTTCAGAAGGACCCTTGGGAAAGATAATCTTGTTGTGCAAATTTATGTTGATGATATAATATTTGGTTCTACTAATGCATCTCTTTGCAAGGAATTTTCTAAGTTAATGCAGGATGAATTTGAAATGAGCATGATGGGAGAGTTGAAGTTCTTCCTGGGCATTCAAATCAATCAATGTAAAGATGGAGTCTATGTTCATCAAACAAAATACACAAAGGAGATTCTGAAGAAGTTTAAGCTTGAAGATTTTAAAGTGATGAATACTCCAATGCATCCAACATGCATTTTAAGCAAAGAAGATGAAGGAGAAAAAGTAGATCAGAAGCTGTACAGAGGTATGATTGGTTCTTTGTTATACCTCACTGCATCTAGGCTAGATATTTTATTTAGTGTCTGCTTATGTGCAAGATTCCAATCAGATCCTAGAGAATCTCATATGACTGCTGTCAAGAGAATCTTCAGGTATTTGAAGGGAACAACTAATCTTGGACTCCTTTATAGGAAATCCTTAGATTATAAGCCAGTTGGATTTTGTGATGCTGACTATGCTGGTGATAGGATTGAAAGAAAGTCAACCGGTGGCAACTGTCAATTTCTGGGTGATAATCTGATATCTTGGGCTAGCAAAAGACAAGCAACCATTGCTATGTCTACAGTTGAAGCAGAATACATCTCAGCTGCAAGTTGCTGTACACAACTACTTTGGATGAAACATCAGTTGGAAGACTATCAGATAATTGCTAACAGTATTTCCATTTATTGTGATAATACTGCTGTTATTTGTTTGTCTAAAAATCCAATTTTGCATTCAAGAGCTAAGCATATTGAAATCAAACACCATTTTATCAGAGACTATGTTCAAAAAAGAATTTTAGATATACAATTCATTGATACTGAGAATCAATGGGCTGATATATTTACTAAGCCTTTAACTATTGAAAGATTTGATTTTATAAAGAAAAATTTGAACAAGCATTTTGTGTCTGATTAAAGTTTGCTTGCTCCTGAATAGGATTTTAGGTTCTGAAGTTAGTTCAGAAGCTGTGGTCCATCAGAAGCTCTTTATTGAGGTTCTGAAGAAAATACGCTTTTGATGATGACGTCAGCATCTGAAGTCCAGAAGCTGGACTTTGTACTTCTGAATAGTAGAGTTAGTGGAAACGCTGGAAGTTACTTTTTGTAGTAACACTGGCCCACTAACTTGGCAGTTACTCTGAGAACTTCTGACGTGACCTATCTGTATTGGTGTATAACTTAAAAGGGTAATGATGATTTAAAAGCTTTGAAAGTACTTTCACGCGCCCCCAATGTCATTAATGCTATGTTTGTTTGTTTATTTTTCTAAATTGCAAACGTTTTTACTCTTAACACTTTGTCAATTCACGCACCACTCACCTCACAACAAATACTTCTTCTTTCAAACCTGTTCTTTGCGAAGTAAGCGCAATTCTCAACCCTAGAACCCTAAATCATCATCATCATCAAATGGCATCCTCAAGCTCGCAACAAGATGTTCCAGAATCTACATCCAACATGCAACAACAACAAGGTGCTTCAGAACCAGGGTTAGTCATCAAACCAAAAATCATGTCCATACCGGTTGAATCTCTAAATGTTCAAGTACAGAGCCCTGTGGACTTCACCTCTCTTGAGAGATACAAGGTGAACATGGAGGATTTCTTTAGACCTCAAAGACTATATGGTTACTTCAGTATGTTGAATGGACCAACATATGAGAATCTAGTAAAGGACTTTTGGTTGAGGGCTGAAGTCTTCGATTGGGAAGCTGCTAAGTTAAAAGAAAAATGGGCTGTAGAGAGAGATTCTAGTCTAAAAGGGAAGACTAGAAAAGAAATGGGTTTGGTACCATTTGAGGATATGGAGATAAGGTCAGTTATGATGGGTATTCCAGTAACCATCACTGAAAAAGTCATTTCCAGAGCGTGCAGGGTTTTTGCTAAAGGCTGATTTCGGTGGGATGTCAGCAAGGATGATGTTCTGTTGGAAAGTTACGTTAGATTGCTACTGAAGGGAAATCCTAAAGCTAAGACTGTGGAAATGGAGGATTGTCACAGGCTGTTCTTGAAGTTTTGCACTAATTGTTTCTTTCAAAGAGGAGGAGGGTCTGATCAACCTAATCAGGATCATCAACTGGCTTTATACTTCATGGCCACCTTTGAAAGGATAAACATTCCAAGATACCTCATGCATCATCTGTGCTGGGCTATCAAAGAAGGAATTAACAAGGGAAGAAAGCAAATACCTTGTGGAAGGCTTCTATCTTAAATCTTCCATCAAGGAGATCTGTTGGAGATCCTGAGGAAAATCAAACCTGCATCTGACAGCTGCTTCAAGGTAACAACTTCTGACAAGATCATAAACAGCAAAACTCTGTATGCTATGAGGATAATCAAGAATCTCCCTGTCAACGAAAATTGGATGGAAAAGACCACAGCTGAATCAGAACCAGCTAAGAATTTTCCTTCCATTCTACAAGAGAATAATCCTGAAATCTTGGCTGGTCTGGTAGCTGCTCACTCCAGAGAATCAGGAGCCAACGCTCATGTTGAAACTGTTCCTGATGCTCCTGATGGAACCAATGGAAAAAGGGCCAGAACCAGTTCTGAGTCTGAAGCTACTGGTGCAAAGGCCAAGAAACAGAAGGTTGCTAAGTCTGAAGCAACTAACAACGGTGCTCCTGATGATAAAGCTAAGAGAAGAAGAGGAAAAGGAGAAACCATAATCACCAAAGAGCATTTGGATAAAGCTCTTAAAGAGATAGAAGCAGAAGAGCACAAGCCCAAGAAGAAGAAGGAAACTGCATCTGGCCTGGAAATTGTTAAAGAAGATGTTCAGAAAGGTCTGAAGGAGATTCAAGGAACAGCAGAAGCTGGTGCTTCAGGATCTGTTCCTACAGCTGGTGCTCAAAAGTCTACCTCATAAGCTGACAACTCAGTTCAGGTAACACAGATTCCAGAAACCTCGATTCTTGTCTCACCCTCTTCATCTCAACCACCCTTAACTAACCAAATAGAAGACACTAAAGTTTTAGACAATCTGGTTAGTCACTGTTCTGGTGAACTACCAGAGTTTAACCCAAATTCAGAAAAAGCCTCTGAAACAGCTTCTGAAGCAGTTGCTTCAAAGAAAGTTGTTTTAGAAAGCCCCCAACACCAAGCACCTCAACCACAAAAGACTTCATCACCACAAAAACAACCACCCAACACACAAATTAACCCACAAATGGCCCCCTCAACAAGCTCTACCCAAACTGTTTCTGAACCTACTGTTTTTAAACAAACCACTTCTGAACCAGATGCTCTTGAACTTACCGTTTCTGAGCAAACAAACTTCATTCAACCCCCAGAAACTGAACAAACTCAACCCCCATCTCCCAATCAGATTCAAACACTTATTGTTTCTGACCACTCATCAACCTCATCTGACATTGAAATTCTAGACCAACCACCTATAAACATCTTGGAATCTGATTACCTTGACACTGAAATTCTCAAGATTACCTCTAACATGCAAACTCTAGTGCAACTGAGAAGAGTTCCTACTCTTTCTCTTGGCTATGAGGCCAAATGGACATCATTGAAGAACAGAGCTTCTGAGTTAATAGATGATGTGAGCGAGAAGTGTGTCAGGATTCAAGCTGTTGCAGTAAGAAGACTGTTGATGAATCTGCAACAACATGAGCAAACTAGAGGTTCAGTTCTTTACCTAGCTAATGAGCCTTTCTATCCAGAATCAGAGTACATATCAAGAGAAGCAAAGGTATTCAAGAGGCTTAAGAAGAAACTGGCAGAATCAAAGGTTAAGGAAGATTTTCTTCTTCAGAGGCAGCAAGCACTTGAAGATTTTGTGAGGCAACAAGCAGAGCTACTGAAGAAACAGTCTGAAGAAATTGCTCTCATGAAAGCAATGATGTAACAACCTAACCATTAGATGCACACCTTAGTGTTTATTTTGTTATGTTTTATGCTTCTGAATGTTTATAGAATCTGAACTGTTTTGCTTCTGAACTTTATCATCTCTTATTCTAAGTTTGCTCTGATCTATATCATTGAATTTCATGACATGATTTGCTTTGATCTAAATTAGTGTTCTGCTCTGATACTTTTTGCTCTGATTATTTTATTATAGTCTATACTCTCTCCATGTTTGAGTTTTTCTCACTATCTTTTTGTCTTTAGTGCGTATTTTTTTCTTTTTGCTAATGACAAAAGGGGGAGTATATGTGATAGTATTTAAAGGCGATGAGCCCCATTAATAGTATTTGAAAATTATTTTGAAAAACTTCTATCATTTTTACCTGAAAGGTATAAGCTTTGAACGAAAGAAGGAGTATCAAATTTCAAATAAAATTAAGTAAACCATTCTTCTTATCTATAATCTACTTCTTTCCATTTTGAAATATTTTTGTGCGTTAAAAGAATTTAATTAACTTGGATAGAACTTAGGGGGAGCTTACAAACCTCACCTTAAAGACTATCAGACTCAGGGGGAGTCAGAGCTTACAAACCTCAGATTCTGAGCTTACAAACCTCAGAACCCTAAAGTCAACTCGTTAATTAAAATAACAACAATTGATCAAGTTTTAAATACTATTGTTTGTCATCATCAAAAAGGGGGAGAATGTTGGAACAAAATGTGTTTAACAATGAACCTTAAAGAGTTTTGATGATAACAAGGTATTAAAAATTGTCAATTGGACTAGCTAATATTTGTTCAACTGTACAAGACCATAGTTAAATTTTTACATCACATAAAGGTTCTGAAGAACAAATGAGAGCTAAGGAATCAACTAAAGGAAGCTTAAAGCATCTGAAGAGAAGTGTTCCTGAAGTCAAAAGTGTTCCTGAAGACAAAGCGCTCCTGAAGATGGATGACGTCATCAGAAGCTGAAGTTCATCAGAAGCAAGTTCAGAAGCAACCTCATCAGAAGCTGAAAATCACCACAAGCTGAAGATTCAAGAATTAAGATTTCTAAGGCTGTCCTTTGAATTCGAAAGCAATACAGAAGACTAGTGGAACTTTGCAACGGTCATTTTGGCGAAGATTTGAAAGCATTGGAAGCTTATCTTCAAAGAGCGTTGACATTGTACTATGTACGAACTGTACAACCACCTTCTCCACTACTCTGTTTTGTGTCCACGCTACAAGACAAGAAAACAGCTCCAGAATAACAGCTATGCCTGCAAAGATGTTCCTTCGCATTAGGAATGAATTTCAAATTGGTTCTTCATAGGACAATAACCATATCAGGCAAAAGATCATTGGTGATTGATCAAGCTTCAACAACGACTCTTTTGATGTGTTGGCAATTTCACAACGTCTCTTTCACATCTCTATATAAAGGAGTGAAGACTTAGAGATTTGGTAATGCTGAACGAAAGACTCTCAACATTTTTACAAGTGCCAAACCTCTGCTGAAATTGTTCTGCATTCACTTAGAATTTCTGTTTCTCAAGTCATATCCTAGAAATTCTTAAGTCTTAGAGTCTTATCTGATTTGTATTGTGAGCACCTTTGATTGTATATCAAGTGTTCAACCTCAAACATTTTTCTCTGTAATCTTGTTTGTTTAGAAGTCTCTTGCAGTTGTGCTTGAGCATAGAAGTCTCTTGATTGTGTTCTTGAGCATAGGAAGACTCTTGCAAAGTGTGCTTGAGCAAAGGAAGTCTCTTGTTGTGTGCTTGAGCAATTGTAATCAGATATTACATTTTAGTGAACTCTCCTTGGAAGTGCAAGGGGGACATAACTACTTCCGGTTTGTGGAAGGAACCTGTATAATTGCTTTGTGTCTTTCTTCTTTTCTCTCTCTGTTTTTATCCGCTGCATTCAGATTCTGATTATCACTTCAGAAGCTGTCTCACTTAGCTTCTGATCAGTGTGTTTCGGTTTTAGGGGAAATGAAGAATTTTTCAAAACACAATTCAACTCCCCCTTCTTGTGTTTTTCTCACCTTCAGATTTCATTATATCAGGTATGGACAGAAGCAAGGTAGCTTCAATGATTTATAGCATATATATAAGAACAATGGTAAAGGGATTGGTTTTTCAGAAGGAAACCCTAATGAAATCACTCTTAAATCATGTTGCGAATGCATTAAGGAAGGTTTGAAAACTTATTTTGCGCCTGAAGGTGTTGAGTCTGAAATTGTAATCTAGTCAGAACCTGAAGCTTCTAGCTTTAAGACTGTGAATGTTTCAAAGTCAAAGAACTTTAAGTCTAAGGTTATGACTAACTCTGAAACTAAGACTCCAAAGATTCAGATTCTGAAGAGACCTGAACCTAAATCTCAGGTTCTGAAGAACTCAGAGTCTGAAGTATTAAAGCCTAAGCTTCATAGGAGGAAAACAATTGTTCCTTCATGGGATTCAAAACCAAAAGATGCTAAATCTAAAGTCTTGAACATAAGCCACTTAACTTCAAGCACAAGGCACAAAATAAGAAGAGTAAAACTTTTAGTACTAACCCTAAAGGAACTATAAAGATATGGGTACCTAAGTCTGAAATTCTTGATGCTGCAGATATGTCTAAGAGGAATGGAAAGTCAAAAGTCATGGTACCTGGACAATGGCTGCTCACAACACATGACAGGAGAAAGGTCTATGTTCCTAATCCTAACTATTGGTATGATAGTGGTTATGATGTTATGTTTGATAAGAGCAACTGCACAGTAATCAACAAAGATGATAAGTCCATAGTGTTTAAGGGAAAGAGAAGAAACAATGTGTATAAAATTAATTTCTCAGAACTGGCTGATCAGAAGGTAGTATTTCTTCTATCAGTGAATGATAAGAAATGGTTGTGGCACAGAAGGTTGGGACATGCTAACTTGAGATGCCAACACAAATGGAACATTTTTGTAGCATTTTTTTGTTAAAGTAGGCACATGGGCATCCATATTTATCTTTTTCATCCACAAACCAAACACATTTGAACAATACATATTTTTTATGACCATAATAAGCTAACTCTATGATATCTTTTATCGCCCCATATTAAGTCACACAAATCTTTTTGAGATTTTTATCCTTTGCATTTCTAAGAACTTGAGTCATTGATTATAATGTCACACTACTATTGTGTTTTAAGCCTTGCCTCACATTTTGTTGTATGAAATATGTATCCATTAATAATATAACCATAATACCTTCTAACAATATCATTGGGTCCCCAAAACAACACCTTCAACCATTCAGTTACTTCCTCATCCATGCTACATGTTTCAAACTAATGAATAAAATCTTTTGTTTGATTGTTAGCTCATCTGTGTGTCTATAACATTAGACAAATATCTTGAACAAAATGTTAGCAATTATTTAAGGGTTAATACATTTTTACCCCACTGTAATATAGGCGAGTTCTGGTTTTCACCCCTGTAAAAAAGATTCTTTCGATTCCAACCCTGTAATATGAAGATTCTTTCGAAAACAACCCTGATCCCATCTGACACACTATTCATGCTGATGTGGCATGCTGACTGTGCATTTCTGATGACGTGGCACGCTGACTGTATAATTATTTTTATTTTTTAAGGCACGATGACGTGGCATTTCTTATTTTTTTAATAAAAAAATATATTTTTTAATTAAAAAAAAAATTTTAAAAATATTTTTTTTAAAAAAAAAATAAAAAAACGAAAAAAATTCTGAAAAAATAAAAAAATACCAAAAAAATTGGAAAAATTAATAAAAATGAAAAAAAAAATCTAGAAAATTTTAAAAATAAAAAATAAAATAAAAAAAATGAAAACATTCGGGAAAAAATTAATAAATTTCGAAAAATTCATCAATATAACATGATTTATATACCGGTGTCAATTAATATACATTGTATCCTGTTATTCGGACATGATTTTTATAAATATGATTAATCTTCTAATTTTTGAAAATGATAAATCTTGAAATTTTTGAAAAAAGATTAATCAGCTCTTTGGGACTGGTTGTTTCTTTTCAAAAATGTCCTCAATTTTCAATACAAATAAAACATGTAACACATCGTAAATATTAAAAAAAATTCCAGATTGTTTTTATCCTCAATTTTTAAATATTAGAAAATATTCTCAAATTTGAAAATATCTGAATTTTCCTAAATTTTTAAATAAATTTGTACACAGATTTTTAAAAATAAAAATATTTTCCAGATTTTTTTTTTGTTGAGAAAATATAAATTTGTACACAGATTTTTAAAAATAAAAATATTTTCCCAAAGAGCTGATTAATCTTTTTTCAAAAATTTCAAGATTGATCATTTTCAAAAATTTGAAGATTAATCATATTTTTAAAAATCATGTCCGAATAATAGGATACAATGTATATTGATTGACACCGGTATATAAATCATGTTATACGGTTGAATGACAAGTACTTTCCGAAAAAAAAAAGAACGTATAAAGTTTTTTTTTAACAAAGAACGTATAAAGTGTTAAAGAACGTATAAAGTTTTGTTAAATATAGTATTCAGCATCTAATTATTTAAGCTCGTCGAAAAAAATCATTTAATATGATGTTATTTTTTAATTTTTAATTATTTTCAATTGGATTCGAAAAAGAATTATAATTTTTTTTAATTCTGAAAAATTTTCTGAAATTAAACTAAAAATATTTGAAGTTAAAATTTTCCAGAATTTTTTTTAATTTTTTTTTAATTTTCCAGAATCTTTTAAATTCAATTTTAATTAATTTTCCAGAATTTTTTTTAAATTTTTTAAATTTTCCAGATTTAATTTTTTTTTTAAAATTTTCCGGATTTTTGTTTTCACTTTTATTAATTTTTTAAAAAAATTTTCGGTATTTTTTAAGATTTTTTTTGAGTTTTTTATAATTTTTTTTTAAAAAAAATGCCACGTGTACCCTATAAAAAAATAAAAATAATTATACAGTCAGCGCGCCACGTCATCAAAAAAGGTGAGTCAGCGTGCCACGTCATTGCCATGTCAGCAGGGGAGTGTGTCAAATGGTATCAGGGGTGTTTTTGAAAGAATCTTCATATTTCAAGGTTGGAATCGAAAGAATCTTTTTTACAGGGGGGAAAACCAGAACTCGCCTATATTACAGGGGGGTAAAAATGTATTAACCCATTATTTAACCAAGTTTGCTTCAGCGATAGAACCCTCTGAATGCCTCCTATTACGAACAAAAGATTTTAAATCACCCAAATATCTCTCCATATAATACATCCATCGAAACGAAACTAACCCACCCAATCTAACTTCGTTTGCAAGGTGAATTCGTAAGAGAACCATTATGTCAAAGAAACTTGGAGGGAAGATACGTTTGAATTGACAAAGTGTTTCAACAATTTCTACTTCCAAGTGATCCAAAGTTTTCACATCTATAACCTTTTGACATAAACACCTGAAAAATGAACAAAGTTTAAGCAAATGAATAACAACTTGATTATGGCATATCCCTTTTATTTTTAGTTGCAACAAGTAATACAATATAATATGAGCATCATGACTCTTGTACATAGAAACTTTTCCTTTATTAACTTGAACATGTCGATAAATATGAGAAGCAAGGCCATCAGGAAGTTTTATTGTCTTTAAAACACCACAAAAAACAGATTTCTCATGCTTTGTTAGGGAGAAACATGCTTTAGGGATTTGAGTTTTCTTACCATCACTCGTTGCTTTTAAGTGGATTTTTTTTTTCTCTAATTCCCATGTGTTGTAATATGTAGTCCCCTTAGTAGGCATATGCCTGCACTATGTTTTGAATTTTTTTTTTTTAAGTGGTATAATATACTAATGTTAATATTTTGACTAACATGTTACACTCATCACACAATGTAAATTAAACTCTACAAATTGCTTATCCAACATAAAATGTATGTTCAAAGAAAGAAAAAAAGGTTAAATAATTGGTTAATTGTTTAATAATATGTGATTGCATTATTATTATACATCACAAACATTTTTTTTTTGCCATGTTACAAGAGTCTAGTTCCTTATGCTATACTCCACTAATGTTGCTATAGAGAGTGGTATAAATGAGAAAACCATTTAATATTCCAAAATACGATTAATCATAGAAAACAATTATGATGTATTATATGCTTTTAAAAATATAATTGTGTATATATAGTGCCCCCACTATTAAAATTCCTGGATTCGTCCTTGTATACTGACCATCAAACGGACAATCAGGTCAATCTAAGTGGGTTTTACTCAACACAAGTGTATAAGATATAGTTGATTTTGGATATTTAATTACTTAAGTATGCTTACTATTATTATTATTTTTTACCAAAATATGTTTTTTCATAAACAAATTAATTAATATGAACAAAAACGTAGGAAGATATCGGATATCTTCGAATATTTTTTTTTTATAAAAATGATTCTTATAGATCAAAG
This sequence comes from Medicago sativa, assembly GCF_051527215.1. NCBI lineage: Eukaryota > Viridiplantae > Streptophyta > Magnoliopsida > Fabales > Fabaceae > Medicago > Medicago sativa. Next base: position 31,111,407 of record NC_140752.1, on the reverse strand, counting down.
TTCACACGTGGAGTTATCAAAACCAAAAGAAAAAAGTTCACATGGAGCTATTACTGGTTATATTTGTGGCACAGGCACTGTTCTAGTAGCTAGTACCACTGATGGAGTAATATAGGAATTATTCCTCAAAAAGGGGTATCATTTCATGCAGTGAAATGAAAAAGGAAGGAAAAACAAAGGAAAAGTCATTGATGGGAAAATTAGTGGCTAGTGAATTTGACAGTACTTCTTTATATGTGGTCCATTCACTAACGAGGTAAAGAGAAAATGTGGAACAAGTTTATTATTTTTATTTTTATTTTTTTTAGAGAAAAAAATGTGTGAACAAGTTCATAGAATGTGTCTCTCTTCTCTCAAAAAAAAAGTTCATAGAATTTGGAATATATGTCACATTCTAATCTTAATCTCTATAACAACTTTGATAGGTATAGGACTCGAAACAAACAAACTTCAATCACTTGGCTGTAAACTCCCTATAGTTGGCATTGGCAAAGGCATATTGATTTTTTTGCTGACCTTAAGCAATCATTCTAACTTTTCCCTACATATTTTACCAACATATTTTACTCTCTAACTCACCAATTTAATTCATAAAATTCTTGAAGTTTAGTTCACCTTTAAAATTAATGAAATTTTAACTAATTTGGTTTTAAAAAAATAACTGAATGATCAAGTTAACTCTTAAAATTATAGCTAGCTTAGGCTCTTGAATTTGTAGGGTTAGTTAATTTAGTTTCTAAAATTGAGGAACATTTAATTTTGAAATATCTATGAAATAAAAAATTCTAAATGAAAATCAATCAGTTTATTTCTTGAAATTGTTCCAAAGAATTTATGAGTTCGGAAATTTTTAATTTCAAGGTTATTTTAAAATTTCAATAATTTTAAAAAATAAATAAATTGACTGCCCTACCATTTCAAGATTCTAGCTATATAATTTTAAGAGCCTATCCAATGAGACTTACGAAGACTTTGCAGATGAATGGACCAAAGCTAAATCCCCACAAAATACACTTTTGGTCTCGAACAAAATATCTGCAGTGGTGAGAATATCTGATAGTTTCATTTATAGACCAAAGACACCAAATACACTACAATAGGTTTAACCAATACAAAAAATGAAATTAAAAAGGGTATCAAGGAATTTAGGACCTTTGCCCTTGAACATATAGGACATCCTTACGTATGTCAAGGAATTTAAAAAAGTTTTTGTAGTAATTAAATTTATTAACATTTCATATAGTTTTATAGGTGAACCATTTAGAATAGAGAAATAGCTCTTAAAAAAAAAAAAAAAACAGAGAGAGAATTAGTTCGTGTTTAACATATATTGTAGAAAAAAGATGTAATATTGTACCAAAAAAAAAAGATGTAATATAATTTGAAATATTTTGCTAAGAAACAGTTAATTGAGTTTAAAATTTGTAATGAATCCTATGAAGTGGGACAGAAAAATCAAAGGAGTTTTTATATTTAACGATGAAGGTAACACTATTATATTAGAAGTAAGTAAAAAAATTATATAAATTTTTGTGTGAAACGGACATCCTCTCTAATATCATCAATTGATTGTAAAATTCTCCCACAAAATATTTAACACCAACTGTATTTTCATATAATTTTTGTATAAATAATATTAATTTTTTTACAAATTGAATAAATAATATAAAATGAAACTATTTTCCAAATCGCCCATCACGAAATGTTTTTTTTTTATCAAAGGGAAAACAATAAAAAAAAAAACTAAGCAAATCTCTGTCTAAATACCCCAGAGGTATCTGCCAGCAGAGTGATACTTAGCTGAGGAGGAGGAGACATCCACGTGTTTAAGGAATCAACATTTTTAGCACCAAACTTTGCCTAGAGTCCGATTCCATGATGATAGATTGATACCCAAGGTCCCACGCGATTTGAAGTCCTTTCCAAATAGCTGAAAGTACAGCTAGTAAATTAGAAGCTCTACCACAAGAACCAGAAAATCCTTGAATCCAAATTCCCATATCGTTTCTGAAGAGACTTCCAAAACCGGCATTACCGGGATTTCCAAAAGAAGAACCGTCTACATTGATCTTAATATAACCTTCAGGAGGGAGATTCCAAGGAACCTGATGGAGCGTCAAGGATAAGATATTTGGAATTCTGTCAACAGCATAATAAGAGCGTGAACCATAGAGGGGCATTACCACTAGTAAGCATCATGTGGTCCATCAGGTTCCTAGTAAGCATCATAATTCCAAAAATTATTATGCTGTTCACGCTCTATGGTACCGTACCAAGAGCATGAACCATAGAGGCATGATAAGATATTATGCTGTTGACAGAATTCCAAATATCTTTTTGCACATTTTGGAAAATCTGTTCATTTCTATTTCTCCAAATTTCAAAACAAGCTACTATGAACTTAGTACGTGCCTCCATTGTAGCATGATATTTAAACCAAAGCTGAAAAGCCCTTCACGAAATGTTGTTCCATAAAAATAAGAAAGCTATTAAAAAAAACTTCGAATGTGATAAAAATAGTTACATAATATTTACTTGTATTTTAGACCACTAAATATATTTTTTTTTTAAAAATGCACTAAATATAATTATTTTGTTGTCTAGCTGCCCGACACTAAATATCTCTCTCTCTCTCTCTTGTATATGGACACTTCTTTCCCACGCACTAATTACTATCAAATTTGTCTTTCTAAGTTTTATAACTTTGGTGACTCATTTTTTTTTTTTTTTTAAGGATAACTTTGGTGACTCATCTTCTTAATTATGTGTCCTTTTAGAAACTTCCAACTCATATATTTCCATCACAATACAATGTGTATAGCACTGTACGGTATGGCCACTCCTTAGATTAATTGCACCAATAATTCCATTTAGTTTCACACCTTTTGATTGGTTACAGTACATTTCACTATATTCCCATCACAATCCAATAATTTTATTTCTCTTATAAAAAACCATCCATTGGCTATTCTCAATTCATTCATAAACTTCATTCATAATATTCTTAGTTATCTACCAAAAAAATTCTTAGTTGGAAGAAAAGAAGGAAGAGACACTTCATACATATCTACTGAAAATCAGGTTAGATAATCACACTCAAATCTTATATCATATTTTAGTTCTTACTATTGAAATTTGTATTTACTATTTCTTAATGAAAATTGTTCCCATTCCAACATTTTTTCCACTTGTTTTTCTATGTATCCTTGTTCTCAATATTGAAAACAAAATAAAAGAGAAAAATTAGAATATGGAAAGAGATCTGAAGAGTGTTCTCCAGGCTAAGGCTTGAAGCTTTAACATTTTTTAATTATATTATTATTGCATTTTTTATAAGTTAAGAGTATTTTTTTGAGAGGTGATAAGTTAAGAGTATTAACATGCACATACTCATAATAATATAATCTTATTATTACTCCCTCCGTTTCAAAATGAGTGTCGCTTTAGCAAAAAAAAATTGTTTCAAAATGAATGTCACTTTCAGTTTCCAATGCAATAATAATTTTTTCTTTTCAATTATACCCTCCAATTAATACTCTGCACACTACTTCCAAAGTATTACTTTTAAAACTAACCAATAGTTAATAAGGATAATTTGGTAAAATAACCATTCTCTTTCTTTTAATCATTGCATTTCTTAATATGTGTGTAAACACCTAAAACGACACTCATTTTAAAACGGAGGGAGTATTTTATTATTATTATTATAATTATTTGAACTGTAAAGAACTCTCCAAAATAATTGGCATCATTCTAAATTTTCAATGTCCATGGTTATTATAATAGTTGAATCAGTAACTCATGATTAAAAAGGCCCTAAGAGGAAAAACTCATGATTAAAAAGAATTCTAAATTTATTTAATCATAGTCATAATTATTTATTATTATTATTTGTGCCTTGCATTTAGAGCAAATTTGATTGAAAACTGTTGTGTGCAAAAGATGTGAAATGAGTGACTTCAAAGCATTATATATCTATCTATCTCTTTCTTCAATTCTTTGATTAGAATTATAGTAATTACAGTGCAATCATTATTAACACACACTAACAAAATTGACACTTCAACGTCACCTTTCTCTTTTGTCTCACTTCACACTGTTTTTGTTTTTTTTATTTGCATTATTTATTAATAATGTTATGTTTTATTTGTATTTTAATACCAGTGCATGTTTTCTAGGATTGTGACCTTTTTACCTTCAATTATGCTTCATTGATCATCAAACTTCAAATTTCATCCATATCCACTCAACCTAGTAGCTTTGTTTCAGGACCACGGCGCGGCCACAATTGACGCCACATCAGCCTCATTACATCAACTTCATCTGACCACGATTCTCTACAATATCAAAGATCATGGCGTGACCACGTTTTCAAACCTTGTTGACAACTTTCTTTTTTGGATTTTGTCTGCATCGGCTGCATTTGACCGCGATTCTCTACAATATCAAACATCCTGACACGGCCACATTCTTCAAATCTTGTTAACAATTTTGTCCTTTGAACTTAGTCTCAATGGCTAAGACTTCCAATTTCTTTCATTTTTTCTACTTCATTGCAATTTTGTTACTCACATCACCCTATATTTTCCCTCCATGTATGTCCCTAACAAATGAAACACAAGCCCTTCTTGATTTCAAGAACCATTTGAATGACTCATTGAACACTCTAGCTTCATGGAATGAATCAAACTCACCATGCAACTTTCTTGGAATTACATGTGATCCAAGAAATTTGAAAGTTAGAGAAATCTCATTGGATGGTGACTCCCTATCCGGCGAAATTTTTCCATCAATCACAATTCTTCATAGCCTAGAAGTTCTTTCATTACCATCCAATTCCATTTCCGGAAAAATTCCATCAGAAGTAACAAAATTTATAAACCTCAGAGTCTTGAATCTATCAGGAAATGAACTTATTGGAGCAATTCCAGATTTGTCCGGTTTGAAAAATCTTCGAGTTCTTGATCTTTCAGCCAACTACTTTTCCGGTAGTTTCCCTGGCTGGATAGGGAACCTTACCGGACTAGTTTCGCTTGGTCTCGGAGAAAATCTTTACACTGAGAGTGTGATACCAGAGAGTCTTGGAGATTTGAAGAATTTGACTTGGCTTTATCTTGGTGGTTCTCATTTGAAAGGAGAGATTCCAGAATCAATATATGAAATGGAAGCATTGGAGACTTTGGATTTGTCAAGAAACAAGTTATTTGGCAAAATCTCTAGATCGATTTCGAAGTTGAAATATGTTTCCAAAATCGAGTTGTTTTCGAACAATTTGACGGGCGAAATACCAGAAGAACTTGCAGATTTAACCAATTTGCAAGAGATTGATCTTTCTGCAAACAAATTTTTTGGTAAGTTGCCGAAGCAGATTGGTGAAATGAAGAATTTGGTTGTTTTTCAGCTCTATGATAACAGCTTTTCTGGTCAAATTCCTGCTGGATTTGGTAACATGGAAAATCTCACAGGTTTTTCGGTTTACAGAAACGATTTCAACGGTACAATTCCGGAGAATTTTGGCCGATTTTCTCCGCTGAAAAGTATCGACATATCAGAGAATCAATTCTCAGGTTTTTTCCCAAAGTACTTATGTGAGAAAAGAAAGTTGACACTTTTGCTTGCATTGCAAAACAATTTCTCTGGAAATTTTTCTGAGTCTTATGCTTCATGCAAGTCACTAGAAAGATTAAGGATCAGTAACAATTCTTTGTCGGGAATAATTCCGAAAGGTGTTTGGTCACTTCCTTATGCAAAGATAATTGATTTAGGTTTTAATAATTTCAGTGGTGAAGTATCTTCAGAAATTGGTTATTCAACAAATTTAAGTGAAATTGTTTTGATGAATAACAAGTTTTCAGGTAAAGTTCCTTCAGAAATCGGAAAATTGGCGAATTTGGAGAAACTTTACTTGAGTAACAACAATTTCTCAGGTGAAATTCCACATGAAATTGGATTATTAAAACAGTTATCTACTTTGCATTTGGAAGAGAATTCATTAACCGGTTTAATACCGAAAGAATTTGGTCATTGTTCGAGGTTGGTGGATTTGAATCTTGCTTTGAATTCTCTATCAGGAAATATTCCGAACTCGGTTTCGCTAATGAGTTCATTGAATTCTTTGAATTTATCAAGAAACAGATTAACAGGTACAATTCCTGATAATTTGGAGAAAATGAAACTAAGTTCAGTGGATTTTTCTGAGAATTCTCTTTCTGGTGGAATTCCTTTTGGGATTTTGATTATTGGTGGAGAGAAGGCTTTTGTTGGAAACAAAGAACTTTGTGTTGAGCAAATTCCACAAACTTCAATGAAAACTGCTTTGAAGATTTGTGATAAAGATCATGGTCATAGAAGAGGGATTTTTGCTTATAAATATTTGTTGCTCTTTTTCATTGCTGTCATCTTCGCTGCCGTGATTGTGATCCATAGATGCAATAAGAATCGAAAAGAAAAAAATTTACAAAAAGGCGAAATGGAAGCAAGTCAAAAATGGAAACAAGCATCTTTTCACCAAGTGGATATCGATGCAGATGAAGTACGTCATTTGGATGAAGATAATTTAATCGGCTACGGTGGCACCGGAAAGGTTTATCGAGTCAAGTTGAAGAAAACCGGCATAGTGGTGGCCGTAAAGCAACTAGAGAAAGGTTATGGTGTGAATATTTTAGCTGCTGAGATGGAGATTTTAGCGAAAATTAGGCATAAAAATATTCTTAAACTTTATGCTTGTTTTCTTAAAGGAGGATCCAATCTTTTGGTTTTTGAGTATATGCCAAATGGAAATCTTTTCCAAGCTCTTCATAGAGAGGTAGAAGATGAGATGGTTACATTTGATTGGAAGCAAAGGTATAAAATTGCTTTGGGAAGTGCAAAAGGAATTTGCTATTTGCACCATGATTGTTCTCCACGTGTTATTCATAGGGATATCAAATCAAGCAACATTTTGCTTGATGCAAATTATGAAGCAAAAATTGCTGATTTTGGTGTTGCAAGATTTGCTGAAAAATCTCAGATAGGTTATAGTGTTTTTGCTGGCACACATGGCTATATTGCTCCAGGTATGTTTTGAATTTTAATAATGCATTTTGTATGAAATTTTATGCTTTTATGCATATTTAAATAGGTAATAGAACATGGTTAATTTATATAATTTTTTGTCTTCTATGCAGAACTAGCTTATACAACGGAAATAACCGAAAAGACCGATGTATACAGCTTCGGAGTGGTGCTATTAGAGTTGGTATCTGGAAGAGAACCTATTGAAGAAGAATATGGAGAAGCAAAAGACATTGTTCATTGGGTTATGAGTAATCTCAACAATCGCGAAAGTGTACTCAACATTCTTGATGGTAGAGTTGCATCAACACATTGTGTTGAAGATATGATTAAAGTGTTGAAGATTGGTATTAAGTGTACTAATAAGCTTCCAACTTTGCGTCCAACTATGAGGGATGTTGTTAAGATGCTTGTTCATTCTGAACCTTCCAAGAAGAAATCGAAGCCATGTAGTTTTGAGAAAAATGCAGGCTCTTTTCGCTAGTGGTTTTGTTTTCTTTTCAAAAGCTATAATGTAAATTTTTGCAAGTTTTTTTTTCTTCAATTTAAGAGCACTTTTGTTTACTAGTTGAGATTTGTATGATATATATAATAATTATGTTTTTGAGAAGTGTTACAAATGTATGATATGTGTATCATATTTTCAAATTGGAAAAGGTGAACCTGAGTTTTCAAGGGAATGTTGCATTCATGTTGTCAAATAATCTTTGTTCAATAGATAATGGTTCTTTTTTTTTTTTTTAAGATCAATTTAGTTTTTCTATCTTATCATGGTAAGATCACTCATTATTAAGGAAAAAATCATATTTATTTATGTGTTTGTTTGTAATGATATTGTATCTTTTACTTTAAAGTTGAATGAAGATTAGTGAAGAATGAAAATCTTTCAAATAGGAATGACTTTTCTGAGTTGATTGTTATTTGAAGAATTAGCAAACACAATTATTTTATGTATTTCTTTGTGCATCTCCAATGATGGTTTTATAGTGTGTGTTTTTTCAATATCTTAAATAAGATACTATCGCATAGAGGTGAGTTTATAATTTGAATTACTTCCATAAGATTTTTATTTTAGATTGGACAGCCAATACTCAAATAAAGGTCCGCTAGCCCAATACAAGGACGCTGCCTTCGCCCACGTAGGACACACTCCCTTCCTTATCTTCCGAAACCATCAATCCCGAACCTTGAAGCCAGATATTCGGCTAGAATATTCGGATTCGGGATATATACACGTTTCTCCCTATCTTGGGTGACGTAGGGAGTAAGTCACGTAACAAGAGGTTCAAAAAGACTATAAATAATTTCCTTGGGGTCATTCCCAATACATGACCTAATCAGATACTAAACCCTAGTTTCAGTATTGTACTCACTGTAAATACATTTGACGCCCATCATAGGACTAAGAACGAGATCTTTCACATATACTCGACCGTTTTGAAGGCGCTCAACTATTATATCATACAAATGAAGGAAAAAATATTGTTATGGTATATTGGAGGCCACTTGATAATTGCTTAAGGTTGAGTCCAAATAAAAAGTTATTGAAGATTGTTGCTTAGGGATTGCTCAAAAATCCAACCATTGCTAAGAATACTGGGGCCCACTTGGTAGTGGCCATGCAATCCAAAATAGGTTTCTTAGAATCTTGTCATTATATATAGATGCTATTTTATATAATTTGTTTGCACTCAATAGCCATATAACTTTGCTTGGTGAGTCTCTCACTGGATTAGTTCCCTTGTGAACTTATAGCACTTTTACATCACTCTTATCCATAAGAATTTTGCACTTGTTTTAGAACTTCATTTTTATTCTTCTAGAAACAAATGTAGTCAAGTCTAAAAAAGTTGGATTAACCTTTTACCAAAGCACTACATGCATAAGCATAAATGACAGCATTTTGTTTGCACTTTCCTTTTGATTTTACTATTAAATTGTTGAACAATGAAAGCAAACAAAGGAGAAAAATTAAATTTAAATTTGATGTCTTGCTTGCTACAAAGCCCAATTTTAATAGTCTCCAAATCACTAAATATTCCAATGCTTAGTAATGCAAACTCATATGCTTTCTATAGGAAAAAACGTCCACTACCCTCCAATATGAGACTTGGTATATATATATATATATATGGGGTTTGCTAGAACACACCCACTAGTTTTTATGTGGGAGTGTTTTAGCAAAGCTACACCTTAGGGTGTAATTAACCACTTTTTAGTTATTTACTTGCTAAAACACTCCCACATAAAAACTAGTGGGTGTGTTCTAGCAAATGCCTATAGGATTTGCTAGAACACACCCACTTGTTTTTGTTAGAAGGTGTGTTATAGCAACATACACCTTAGGGTGTATTTAACCACTTTTTAGTTATTTACTTGCTAAAACACTCCCACATGAAAACTAGTGGGTGTGTTCTAGCAAACCCCTGTGTTCTAGCAAACCCCTATATGTATATATATATATATATATATAAGAAAAAAAAATCACTAACTTTGTGTCATCTAATAGAACACTTTAAAAATTATGTCGTCTGAAAGTATACTTCTACGAAATATAGAGTTTTTCGGTAGTAAGAGTGAGTTAAAAGTATTACCCTTGTAATTAGTTTAGGACATCTTAAATATCCTTATTTCAAAACTCAATTACAATATTCACCAATCAGTCAAATAGTGTTAAAACCAATTAGTTAAAAAAAATTAACTTGACTAATTGTTTCTAATTATTATTTCTTGAGTCGTAGTATGCTTGTTTATGAGAAGAAGTCAAGAAACTTATGGACTAAGAAACTTTAACATTATGCTTCATTATCTTCAACCAAAGTTGCATTGCATATTAGTGGTTTCTTCTATCACAATACCATAAAAATAATTCAATTTGTTACTTCATAATTTTCTCATAATCAAATTTAGCCTCTTAACAATAAATAATACCTCCGAGCAAAAAAAAAAAAAAATAGTCTCTGACAATTGTATATTTGAGACAAATCAGTCAAGAACTATGAAGCACGAACACTTCTCGAACATGTGTTATGTCCGACACCGACACATCAACCATACACCAACACCGACATGTCAACGACACACTGAATTATGTGATTTTCTCAAATTATTAGCGGTGTCGACGCGTCCGTGTCGTGTTCAGTGTACTTGTCTGTGTCCGTACTTCATAGGTCAAGAATAAGTTGTCCATAATATAAAAATGTTAGAAACTAATTTAGATATTATTTTTGTTAGAGACTAAATCCAACCGCAAGAAAATTGTGAATGATGAAATTTCACTCTAAAAATAAAGAGAATTGTCTAGACACAATATGTCAACGATAAATCTAGAGGCTGAATTTAAACCTCATATTTTTTGGACCAGTTACAGATCCTCTAATACTCATATTTCAAAAAATTCCCATATGTTTGACTTTGTATCTTTAAGGAAGAAATGAAACATTGACTTAGTTAAGAGTAGTAATTAAATAATAAAAGGAAAGAAAAAGGTTTGTGTTGCTTGCTTGTGAAGCACATTGATCTGGTCGAATAAAAAAAATTAATAGTATAGTAAGACGTTTTTTGATGGTTTAGGTTATTCATATCAAATTGTCAATGTGTGACACACTTTTTTGGCCTAAATTATTAACTCAAAATAAAACTAGATTATAATTTAACTTAAAGGAGATGTATCTTGCCTAATCAGTTTTACTTTGACATTTAATAAACATTTATCATTTTGCTGCATTAATATATTTTCAAGTTGAAATAATCAAATTTATATTGTCACCGTAAGAATACCAAAGAAAAAAATAATAATCATTAGCTCTTTCTTGGACTCCTAAAATAACCAAATTTTTGGGATAAAAATAAAAGGCTCAAAGGACTAAGATTAGGGGTGAGACAATGAGTGGTGTTAAACTGATTTAAATTGCCATTATACATCCATCAAACTTTTATAATTTTCTCAAAATTTCTTGTTTGTTGAGCAAATAGTGGTTCTGGTTAACGAGTAGTCACAATAGTACATCAATGTATTGAAATTTTAAAATAGTTTTTGATTATGCACTTTATTAGTCAAAATAGTGTCTGACATTAAAATAGTCTTTCAATGCTTACATTAACTCTTTTTATACATAGGGATTGATATGATTGAAGTGAATAATTTATTTTAAAATGTAAAGTGTATTATGAATCATTGATCAATATTATATGGAGAATTCTAACCAGTGCTATAAGGGTATTGGTTAAGCATCAAAAACATTTGCGTTACAAGGTGTGACACACACAAGGGCTTTCAAACAATCTGTGTCATCCAAACACACACTTTTAAATTATAATAGCTTTTTCAACTTGTGCCCGTGACACAATCATCATATTTTGGAAAACAAAAATTGGACCATGTCAATAATAATGGACTTATCTCGTGGAAGTTGTGACAATGAAATTAGTTAGAAAAATATTAACAAAAATTGAATGAAGAAAGAAAAAAAGGTGAAATGATATACAAATATTGACACTTTCAAAATTCACAAACGCGTTAAGCGTAAGGAAAAAGGAATTGTGGAAAACTAGTCATTCATAAGAAATATTGGTACTAGTGGTCCTAGTTGACTCACAAAATATTGGTTGTGCCAAACATGCCTCAAGAGCTTTTTCTAAACTATTCACAACATGACTCATATTTGGTCTATCTCTACCTTCTAAACGAACACAATCACAAGCTAAATAACCCACAAAAGTCACAGCCTCAATCTCAAATGGTGTTGGTGGTGGCAATTTTGTGTCCAAGATTCTATGAATCTCATCTTGAACAATGTAGGGTACCACAAAATCAACCACATTTCTTGGTACACCATTTTCATTTTTATGTATGGCTTTATATCCACTTAAAAGTTCTAACAAAACAACACCAAAACTATAGACATCACTTTTTGATGTTAAATATTGAAGCCTATAGTATTCTGGATCCATATAACCTACGGTTCCGGCCGCTAGTAGCGAAAGATGTGACTCTTCGTCTTCCGGACCCATTAACGATAACCCGAAATCAGACACTTTAGCGACCCATTTTGAATCTAATAAAATGTTTGACGTTTTAATGTCACGGTGAATAATCGGGGGTTGAGCGTATTTGTGTAAATACTCTATACCCCTAGCCGCGTCTAAAGCGACTTTTATACGACCACTCCATGACATAATTGTTGAAGTTTGAAACTTATGAAGATGGTCGTTTAAGCTTCCATTGTTCATGTATTCGTACACTAAGATTCTCTCATTTTTGTCTTCATAGAAACCGAGTAATTTGACCAAGTTTTTGTGATGGAGTCTTGATAAAGATTCAAGTTCATTCACAAATGCACTATCTGTGTCTTCTTGTCTTTTGGTGACGCCAAAATTTGCATTAGAAGTTGAAGTTGATGAAATTTCAGCTCTTTTTATAGCAACTTCTTTTCCATCTTCAAGTTTTGCACGATACACCGAACCAAAGCTACCGACGCCAATTTTGTTCTCTTCAGAGAAATTGTTGGTGGCTTCAAGTAATGTCTGAAGGGAAATTTCCTCCAAAAGGGTACCTCCATTTCCCATGCTGATTACATGGCTTAACCTCTTCTCGAGAATCGCATGGTTAGCTCGAGGTTGTGATTCGTTTTCACGATCGAGATCATCTAGTCTTCCAGAGTCATGAACTCTACTAGATTTGCACGCCGTTCCTTTGCAATACTTGTAAAGGAAAAAAGACAGGACTAGTAACAAGGAAGTGCAGCCAACACATCCAACTACTAGAAATGCAACATTTTTGTTGCTCCATGTACCACTTTTCGATGCATTTTCGGGCATTTGAGACGGTGGATTCGAAGGTGGTAATGATGGAATTTCAAATGATGGTGAACAAGGTTTGCAAATGATGGCTGGTGAGACACAAAGCTTACTAGAATCTGATAAAGGTCCACATGGACATTGATTCTTACAAGGTCCTGGAAGCACATTATCAAAGACTTTTTTTGACTCAAAAACTTCATTGCCCCAACAAAACAATGAATAATTAGAAGACAAAACACCACAAAAAACACTTTTTTTAGCCACAATTGACTCAAAAAATGTGTTTTTTAGTGTCAATGGCATGGTGAAATTATTCAAACCCCAACAAGTAACAATTCCATCATACCCAAGTGCACAAGTTCTATTTTCCCCCAAGGCCAATGAAATGAATCTCCCTTTTGGTTTCTCACCAACCATATCACCCCAACAATCCAAATCACCATCATTTGTGATAGCACAAACATGATTTGAACCAGCTTCAATAACAGAATAATTTCCACCATTCTTTGGTTCATTAACAACTCTATTGTTACTTCCTTTGCAAGTAACAACATTCCCATTTCCATTTTCTAATAGCCCACATACAAAATTCTCTCCCACCGCAATTTTTGACATGTTCATGTTCCTCCCGGAGCTTGAATTGAAATCTCTCCATTGCCAACACTCGAGGCGAAAACCATTGTTCCCTTTAACGAGTCCACAGACATGGGAATTCCCACTATCGATATCCTCGATAACGGGTCCATGATATAGTCGTTTAAAGGAAGCAATAGTAATTGAATTTGAAGATTGAGAAAATCTCCAACAAACCATGATTGAATTTGAAGAATTTGATGATGTTAAACCACATAAAAAACCATTTCCACCAACAATTTGAGAATATGAAACATTAGAATCCAATTCAAGTTTAGTACCAAAACTTGTACTAGGAGAAAAACTAGTACAATTAAGCTTTGAATGTTTTTGTTGGTTTTGAGGTTGTAAGACACAAATTAAAGTTTGGTTTGAATTTGAAGTATGAGAAATTGAAACAGTTGAAAGTGTGTTTATGATAGGAAGAATAAAAGAAAGGAAAAAATATAAAGAAATAAACAAGTGTTTATGGTGAAAAGCCATAGAAATTATTGTTAAGAGAATTCAATAATTTCATGGTATGAGAGAGAGGGGTATTCATAAATAAGATGCTAAAAGCATATAAAGTTAATACAATGAACGCGGTTTCATAATTGAGAAATAGTATTATTAACTTTTTGTTCATTTGTTAAGGACTTTGTAGGACTGAGACTAAGTCAACATAACTATGTATTCTTACTCGGACCTTGTATTAGTCCTCAATATAGCACTATACTTTTTTCTTTTTGTTGATAATAACGTAGTTATTACCCTAATAAAGACACGAAAACATCCATGTCCATACATATAATATATAAGAAAAGAATCAAATAAAACAAATATGATGATGTAGGTTTTTTGCCGTGTTATGACAGCGTATGTCATCAAACTTAGGCACTGTTTGGTAAGGCCACATAACTAGCTTATAGCTTATAGCTTATAGCTTATAAGCTCGTTTGACAAAATAAGTTCTGTTTAGTAACATTTTTTACAACGAGCTTATAGCTTATTTCACGAATTTCCATGAGCTTATAAGCTATTTTTCAGAAGCTACTTCAAGTAGCGTTTGAGCTTATAGCTTATAGCGTCTCACTTTTAATTCCAGTTTTACCCTTATGTTTTTATTTAAAGTCCACTTTTATCCTTTTAACTCAAACTAAAATAGTTATGAAATAATTATCAGTTGCGCTTCCGTCTTTTTTTTCTTTTGAGAAAATGCCTTCCATAGTTTTTTTTTTATAGAGTACGTTTTGATTTTTTTTTTCCTATAAGAATGTTACTTTCATTTTTTTTAAAGCTGAATATTACTTTCGTTGTTAAGTCTTATTACGTAACTTCCTTCAAAAAAAGTCTTATTATGTAACTATAACAATTCAGTATAATAAAATTACTCAAGATAATATTATGTAACTATGCATTGTTGGTAAATATTTAATAATACATATACATATAATAATAATAATAATAATAATAATAATAATAATAATAATAATAATAATAATAATAATAATAATAATAATAATAATAATAATAATAATAATAATAATAATAATAATAATGAATTATAGTATGAATAAAAATGTCCTTTTATGTCATTTTACATCTAACAGCTAGTTGAACCGCTATTTTTACCAAACATTTCAATTAGCTTATCAGCTATCAGTCATCAGTCATCAGCTATAAGCTATCAGCTAAAATCTATCAGCTAGCTTATCAGCTAAAAGCTATCAGCTAGCTTATCAGCTATCCGCTATTTTTACCAAACAGAGCCTTAATAGAAGGTACGTAGAATTTGTGTTTTTATTTTTCATTACTTCTGCTCCACTCCCTTCAACACTGATCTTTGTTTCGGTTTGGAAATTAGGTTAAAAATAATATTTTTTGATGAATATTTAGTTTTAGCCATTAATTTATTTTGGGTATTTTTGTAAGGATGCAGGAAAAAGAAATTATAATGGCATCTTTATTTCTTGAATGTGAATTTTACATCATACACAAACTAATTTTAACCATTTAATCAATGAATCTCATCATTAAATAAAATATGTGACTTTTTGATACACAATAGAAAAGACGCTTATGCATAATACAAGATTATTTTGCTTGTGACTGTTACACCAAGCCTTTTTTCTTGAAACAGTCAAAATTTTGAAACAAAACCAAAATGCTTAAAAGAAAACTACATCAAAACACTATTTTAAAAATAAAATACAAAGTAGAGAGTATTAAAAAAAAAGACACTGGAACAAAACACACACTGATTGGAATGAATGGCTAACAACAGCCTGAGAAACATTCATGTTGACCATCAATTATAAGGCATAATAAATACAGAAAAAGATTCACACAAAAGCTAGTGTTATATTTAAGTCTACAAGGGGTACTTTTTATTAATTTTTTTATGAACGAAGGGGTATTTATTTAGTATCACTAGACTGCCTCTTTATACAATTGGGTGGACATTGACTTTTCAATCGGAAATGAATTTTATTTGTTCATTTTTTTAGGGGGACTCTATTTGTTCATAGAAGCTAAAATCCATAGGATCCAACTACTGTTTGATGTTCAAATTGGTGTGACTTATTGTCTTAAAGATGGAAATTGATTGGATGAAAGATCTCCATGGAGAATGTTGTTTTCTAAATGGATTCTAATTCTCTTCATAAATTACTGTGTTTGGTGCTTGATTACAAAGTGTAAATAGACTACTCTATTTTGTTTCAACTCTCATAACTCTGTAAAGTTTACTAGTATAAGATAAGATAAGAAAAATCAAGATTTTTTTAAATGGTTATCAATTAAAGTGCCATTAAGTACCTTGAGATTGCAACATTAAACTGAGCTAAATCCTTTAAGTGTCGGAGTCAAGTTACATAATTACTCATTCCTTAACAAATGTTAGTTATCGTTGATGCTTGTTTTCAATCTTTAATTAATGTTCCAACATACATCAAACAATTGAATTTTAATGAAATGCATTAGATTTTTGCTACGCAAGTATTATTTATTATGAGTAGAAGGCTGATCCAATGAATAAATAGTCAACTCATATTCTGCGACCATTTTTAGGAGTCGTTGGTAGATAATCGATAAGAGTCGTTGGTAGATAATCGATAAGTAACTTTAACAACGTTCGTTATGGGATCCAACTCACCTAAATTTTTATTTATAAAAGAAGAGAGGAAAAAAAAACTGATATTTTACTGAGGCCAGAAGTACATGCTTCCGCTGACCTAGGTTCTTGATTAAGTTATGTACTTCCATAGCTCTCAGATATACAATAACTGCTCTCGCTGACATTTTAACTTTGATTGCTCAAACTTGTAAGAGAGTCAACAAAGCCAACATGAATACACACAGTGACTAGAGTAACTAGAGAGATTATACAAATGATTTGTTAAGAAAGAATTATAATTAGTCAAAATGCAAATGCTGTTTATAAACTTTATTGATAGAACTGCAGCTATTACATGAAACTCAGAGCAGAGGTCCATGAAGTCAAAGATTTAACAAAGATAAAATATATCTAATCTATTTTCTATTTTGAAAATGTTGACATTAGTTGTTAAAGGTGGGTGGAAAGTATCTACATTTTAATTAGTTTTCAACTTAAATACTTATCATGTGTCAAAAAAACTTAAATGCTTAACCACTCTTACCACCCTCCACAAACAAATTGAAATAAAACAAGGTAATTGGTGAACAAGGGGGGCAGCTCTGAAAATAAATTATAGTATAACATGCAGATTGAGTTTAATATGCAGCCGCTACCTATAAAATCATGACCACTCAAATTTTAATATTTATAATTTTTTTATAAAGATTAATCTTGAATAACATTTTTTATTTATATATTTACACCAAATGATAACACAATAGGCTGAAAAAGAAAAGTAAGGAGAACAATAAGTAGAAGAAAAAGATGAATACTTCTCTGAGATAGTTACTTTCTGTAATTATTACTTTTAAAAGTGAATGTCAATTGTTAGTATATTCTGTTAGTAGTCAAGGTCTCTAAACCTCTTTTTCAAACTCTTCTGGGTGTCTCAGCTACACCATTTGAGTTACACCTTGGAGACTATTTATACCCTCTTTTATTAATTTTTTAGAAACATTATATCAATTAAGTATTTTTACTGTTGATCTTGACATTCATGAATCATGATACTATCACAACAACATCAAAGTAAATTATATCATTAAGAATAACATTGAATAGATTATTTTCCTTATTCTTTTATTTCCTTTGGCAAATCGAATACATAATTTCCAATAATGATATACAGAAAATGGTAAAGAACGGAGCATATGAACCACCAGTAACAGGGAGGAACCAAACCAACAAACTATGACTCGCTACATCCTTCATTTTCACACTCAAATGAATTCGTAAAATAAACTATGAGGTCCAATACAACTTTGTACTATCAATCTAAACAATGAATTGAAACTTATCTCGACTCTTTTAAACTGAATGAAGAATTATAGTTTACCTTCAGCAAGGCACCATGTTAAATCAAAAAGACACCATGCTAAATCAAAACGACAAACGATGTTTTTCTATGCTACCATAGATTCTGAAGAAGCTTTCCTTTGCTCTAGAAGAGTTGTAAGTGCACCATCAATTTGAGCAAATACTTCCTTCTGAGAGGAATTTCCATTAATCTGTAGACAACAAAAGCATCTTAGCTGCGTTTCAAAATTCACAAAATTATATGTTTACTGTGTCTTGGCTATGCATTAGCAGGATGCTATTGAACTCAAACTACTAGATAGCATAGAAGCAACTAAAAACCAGATAGTGTTTCGAGTGCATGACTACAACAAGTTTTCTTCCCCGAAATTGACATCGTATGACTTAAATTCACTGCCTTTCTTCTTCCCATAGTTATTACTATCACCATTATCAGAAAAAACCCTTTATGGTGGCCTTGTGAAATAATCAATTTCTATTTAGTGGTAATAAATCCATGTGACAAGCGGTGTCATCTATATAACTAATGCCACTTTCTTAGTGTCACATTTTGATTAGAATTCATGCAAATTCTTTCTTCATTACAGGTTGTATAGTAAGAAATACAAGCAAATTGTAATTAAAAAAAGAAATTGAAAAGAAAATTACAATTAATTGCCCGTTGCTCGAGCCCGAACCTTATAATGATATGAAGAACTGCATATTCTTATAATGTTATAGGTAATACACTACTACTTTATTACCACTGCCAGTGTTTCAGCCTATTTATCACCCATCCCTCAATCATTTTTCCTCACACCAATCATCAGGGTTTTCTAGCTTCTCTAACTGTGATGATTTTTTTTAAAAGGAAGAAAAGGATAGAAGCATATGCTAGTTTTATAACAAAATCTCATCAGAACAAGTATTTGGATCCAACTGCTAATATTTAATATGTCACCTATCACAATAAGACACTTCTCTCACTTGATATACCACTGATGTGTGTGTGTTTACCCTCGTTTTGCTTACACTATGACCAAGTGTGCGTCAAACGAGCCGTTGGCATCTTATCCATAACAACAAGATATGAATGCCCTTACAGTGTGCATACCCATGCTTTCTACTGCGGTAACAAGGATTGGCTACTCCACATTGGTAGCATACAATACTGATAGACATGGTTGATTGGTGATTGTTTATTAATGATATCTACTCCACAAACAACAAACAAGATTACTTATGCTATGCATGTCTCTGATGTGAGTCTCACACATCCTCATAGACGTATCCTTACAAGATGTGGACGGAGTTAAGATCCTCTCCATTTTTTACGCTCTCCATATTTTCCATTACCAAAGTTTTGGGAACATAAATACAATATACAATAATGTGACATTTAGTGGGTCCAATTATTTAATATACACTTCAAAATTTCTCAAATCTGTAGTAATGGAGAGGGAAAATGGAGACAGAAAATGGAGAGGATCCCAACTCATGTTGACACGTGTATGAAGATGTGTGAGAGAGAGATAAACAGAGAAAGTTACATCAAAAAAGCATACCTTAATTGTTATATCTTTATACATGGAAAGGACAGCCTCCACATTTTGATGATGGGTGTTCAATCGCAACTTTACCTAAGTTGAAAACAAACAATAATACAAAGAACGTTCAGTTGTATTTAATTTTTATATTTGCATATATGTAATCCCATGGTTGTCAACAGAGAGCATTCTGCATTTTCTGATAAAAGAATGGAAATCTTAACAGAAAATATAGATTAGAGTTTCTAATAGGGACATACCTTCTCTTCAGTATCATCAAAACGTTGGGTGAGCCTATCCGCGATTTCTTTTGTCTCTGGAGGAGAATACTTCAAATGATATATCTTCCCAGTAACAGGATCTAATCTCCTTCCAACTACTCTCTCCACAAGAATATCTTCAGACACCTGAAAATTTGAACTGTAAATTATAATTATAATATAAGCTACATTGACCCTTTTATTTCTGTAGTAAGACTAATGGCTTCTGATATTTATAGCAGTATAGTGTCTCCTTCAACTGCAAGGTCACAACAGCATAGTTGTTCATATAATTGATCAAGGTATTACATATATAGTTTAAAGGGCATTCACGTGTAAATTTGTTTTACTCTGACATCCAATGAGTCCACTATTCTGCTACATCATCCCACACCTTTAATTTTATTTTAAAATTGTTTCTACGAAGTGGCAAAATGGTGAGTTCTTATTGTTAGTCAGCAAATTTATACTGACAATGCATGCCCCTTTCACTTGGATGGTAATGGCTGTATAGGGTTAGTGTGTTACACCTCTTGTTAGAAAACAATATAAGAGGAGTGGACAAAAATATTTATAGCGGTCAGGCAGATATGTTTTTATATTAATTCTCAATTATGTATTGTCAGTTACAGCGTGTTATGTTAAGGAATATATAGGGAAAGACAGGGGAAAAGTGGTTACTGGGAAGTGTTTAGGTGGTTACGGAAGGGAAGTATTTAGGGAGGGAGAGGTCAAGCTCTCTAATACTTGGAGAGCCAAGTGAAACCCGTATCACCTTGTACAGAATTCTCTGTATTGTTTATATTTTATCCATACATGTAATTGTATTTAGTGTCTAATTGAGAACCTTTCTCCAGATATTATTCAATAAGAATAAGTTAGTATTCCTAACTCTTACAGTTTGGTACCAGTTTATATCATAGTCATAACTCCAGATGCAAGGTTTTGTTGAGAGGTACCATAATGAAATATCGATATTTTGGATGATACTCTGCTGATATTAGTATATTACTATTTGACATCAATTTCTTTCTTTTTTATTAAATAAAATTCAATTACTTTAACTAATCATTGACTGATAAATTACAATGAAGCTGAGGAAGAAACATTTGAAATATTAGCAGCAATATAACCACAAGTGTTTACCTCTAGAAGAATGAAAATATCAGGCTTAAACCCTAACTCCTTAAGTGCAGTAGCCTGTGATAAGCTCCTGGGATATCCATCCAAAAGCCAACCATTCTCTACAGAATCTGGCTTCAAGAGACGATCTTTGACCATCTATTAAATAAAAGAGTTATTAACACTAAAGAGAAAACATATTTGAATATCAATTGTACGGTTACTTCCATTTACCCTACCATACCATGACAACTATTTCATCAGGGACCAACTGTCCCTTCTCCATATATTCTTTCGCACGCTTTCCATTTTCACTTCCGGTTTCAATTTCCGCCCTAAGTAAATCTCCAGCAGCAACATGCACCAAACCGTACTGCATATATGCACTTGAATCAATTTTTTATTTCAATGGAGACTAAAAATAACAGCCTTATCTAGTAGTGAATCAGTAACTTGTCCCAAAGCCAAGAAAATAATATAGTAAGGAATTTGGGAATTTGGATCCCTTTGTAAGGCTACAAAAGATGCAATGGTTGCAAGGCCATTGGATCCAGGTCCAAAGTTTATGTCTAAACTCCAACCGCCTTGCAGCAATTGCACCATGTGAAAGGGATCCAAACATTCTGGTAAGACACACTACGAGTTCGGGATTTCAAAGCGCATGTGTTGTGTAGAGTCCCCAAGCATCCTCTAGGTAAATTTGGTTCAACCGAGGAGAGGAAAGGAATATAATGCGATATTCCATTTGGTCAAGAGGAGGCGAAATTACTGTCTTCATGTATAGTTCACAAGGGAGGAAAGAAATTTTAATTAAGGGAAAGTCGTAGTTTACTTTATACACTCTCTCAACACTTAACTTAGCTTTTAATATAATGATATTTTAGATATAAACATAAAATTTATAGACTTGTCTATTCTCCCCTACAAATCCCCCAATTTTGGAGGGAAGCCAGAGTTGAGTTAGAAAAGAGTATCCCTCTCTTCCCTTCCCTTCCGTCCACTCCATTTTCCCCAGCCAGACACTATGTGACAGGCAAACGAGAAGTTGAGAATCAGCCAAACTTAGTCCAACACAACCCCTACCTACCCCACCCGATGGATCAAAATGATTATCTCAAATAACCCTGGAAAAAGCCTATTGTTAAAAAACAGGGTAAGACTGCGTACAATACACCAATTGTGGGACCCCTTCCCAGACCCTATGTATGCGGGACCTTTACTGCACTGGGCCCATTGTTGTCATTTATCGACCATGGTGGCGCCATGGCAGATTAGAGTAAGCATTTATCTATCTTAAACCGGAAAATACTTGGGTGCCTTTAGCACACTAGACTAGAGTAAGCATAGGGTATTCACAAATCAAACAAAAAAAAAAAAACAAGTTTAAACTCCTATTATGCTAATGCTGCTAATCAATAATACATAAAAGAATAACAATTTCAAAGAAAAACAAAATTAACAAAAAATAGAATAACAATTTCAATGAAAAACAAGATTAACAAAAAATTGAGATTATTGTTATTAATTAAAAATAGTAGAAAAGTTAGGTCATGAAGCACGGATAAAGACACGGACACGGTCACTGACATAGTTAATAATTTGAGAAATTAGACATGTGTCCGACACCGGGACATGCCTAATCCGAGGAACATCCATGCTTCATAGGCTCAAATTGAATTGAATAAAAAAAAAAAAAAAAAAAACTTACTTTCTTGGTGATGAGGTGACATTGAGTTCCTTTACCAGAAGCAGGTGCACCGGAAATCATAACATGAAGTGGCTCCTCCTCCGTCTTCGCCACCGCTTTCACAATCTGAATCATAAAATCAATTAATTCATTAATCAATTTCAATATCCAATAAATAAAATTAAATTAAATTAATAAATACCATAGAAGAATGAGAAAAGGGTCGCGAAGAGGATGAACGAAGAGGAAAGACATTTGATGAAGAAGAAGAACGAAGTGAAAATGAAGATGAAGAAGATGAAGAAAGCGCTTTTTGTAGCTTATTCTTCTGATTATGATTATGATTATTATTTGGAATTGGACTGCACAGTCCCTTCAAAGAAGATGATGAAGAAGTGGTAGAGAAATTCATGATATTGCAACCCATTTTTTCGTCACTTACTCTTCACTCTTGCTCTCCCTCTTATTAATTTTGTTGATTCGATTTGTATCCATATTATATTATATATCCTTTCTTCTACCAACGATATACACTCACCTATATACTCTCCCCTTGTAACCAAAAGTTATTAAGAATAAGAATTCATTTAGTTACCTCTAATTAATGTTTTGAAAGGGACTTAAACAATCTGAAAATTCAATTAAAAAAATCAATTAGATTGATTTGGATTTTTGTGCATCTAAATATCTAATAAAAGATACATATTTCAGAGTCGTTTGAATATCAGATTCTCTACTTATTTATTTTAAGAGATGATTTTTTAAATAATAGGTTAATTGACAACAATAAAAATAATTAAACCGTGTTATTTTATTTTAATGTGGCTACCAATTTCACATGATTTAAAATCAATTATTTATATATCTATTTTATAGTTATATATAAAGGAGAAACTTGATTTTTGAGTTGCTTTTTAGTTTTCAATTATAATCTTCAATTAAACTATTTTAATTACAATTTTATATTTTCTATAGTTGGTGTCTTCCAAAACACTATGAGTATTTTAATATGAAAATATGTGAATAAATAACACACCTAGTTTACAAGCATTATGTCATCGATTTCGAAGCAAAACCGGAAAGATTATAAGAGCACTAGTGGAATAACTTTCTAACCATAAGTTTCTCCACCCATTGTGGGCAGAATACTCCAGAGCCAAAATAAAACCATGAATTTCCGCGGTAAAAACAGAAGAATTTCCCAAATTACAGGTAAAGGCACCAAGGAAAGTACCTAAGCGATCACGAAACAAGCCACCACAAGCGACGTGATTTCCAATGACCGAACCATCCATATTCACCTTCAACCAAGGCACGGAGGGTGCCTTCCAACGCACCAACACCATATCTCTAATCTGACGACTATGATGGGAAACCGAGAAGGAATCAAGAAGAAGAGCATCCGAAGCAAGACACTTACCCAAGGAAAGATTACCACTCATACCCACTAAGAGTGAGGAGCGCAACCGAACCTTGGCTGCGTGAATCGTGGCAATATTCAAAGAAAACTAAAAGTATTTCGAGACATCCAGATTGTATGCAATGTGTGCACCACAGCAGCCACAAATAAATCAAGAACTTGAGAAGAGCAACGCAGAGGGATACACAAAAGCATCGATTGAAAGGAGGTAAGGTCCATAACGTGGTTTAATTTTCCCCCAAGCCAGTTCCAAAGATCCGCTACAAAAGAGAAGCGAAGAAACAAATGCTCCAAAGTTTCATCAATTTTCAACCAAAAACTGCAGACTGAAACAACAATACAACCCCGGGTACAAAGATTCTCGTCGGTGGGAATTT
Organism: Medicago sativa; assembly: GCF_051527215.1. NCBI lineage: Eukaryota > Viridiplantae > Streptophyta > Magnoliopsida > Fabales > Fabaceae > Medicago > Medicago sativa. Next base: position 31,087,074 of record NC_140752.1, on the reverse strand, counting down.
TACCATGAATGAGACGCCAAAATATAAATGAATGAGGGTGGAATACAAGTCTTCCATATCATAGATGCCCAAGGAATAATAGTATCAACAGGCATCAGGAAAGTGAAAGCTAGTTTAGCAGTTAACTTACCATCGGCTGAGTGTGGCCAAAAAAACGAATTAGGAAGGTGGGTGCGAGGCAAGACAATGGAACCCAACAGAGCTGCCACCCCAGGAGCGGCCAACACCTCCACAGGAATATCCCAACCCCTATCAACAATGACATCTGCAACCGAATCAATAAACTCCGCATGAAATAAAGGGTCAATTTGATGCAGATCAACCAAAGGTTCACCAATGAAAAATAAATATTTTCACTGGTGCCCACAATCCATAGTTATTCAAAAGTCTCATGATCATGGTTGTCAAAATCAGGATCCCACTAAAGATCGTTGGGGTATAGAAAAAGCGTAGAGATCCCACATAATAGACAGAATTATGAAAGTAACTACAAAAAATAACCTTTCATCAGAAATTAAAAGTAACTAGAAAAATAACCTTTCATCAAAAAAAAACTTTCATTAATCATCATTGGAATTGTCTTAAACATCATCTAAAAACTTTCATAAAAGAAAAACAACAAAACATCATCTTAAAAGTTAAAACATCATAAAAAAAAAAAAAAAAAACTAATTCAATAAGTCATTCAAGACATTCTGATCAGCTGCAACTCCATTATCTCCTTCATTCAGAGTTCCTCCTTCCAAATCTTCACATTTAATTAGTGGATAAACACCTTGACAACAAATAACGATATCTTTCCAAAACTCTTTATCCATAACCACTTTTTCAATTTGCTTTCCTTCATCTGTATTTGCAAATTTGCTTGATGTCTACTCATTAGATGTGAACATATAGCCGAAACGGGTCAATTACACGCTGGACGATGCCGGGTCAAAATCGAGTCGGTTTGGTTCAACGCTTTCTGAACCAGGTCAAAAACCATCACAGATGCGCAGAAAAGCACCAATTCTGCGATCTGCCGCTTTTCCTCGGCGCGCCGGCCGCTCCGCCGTAAACTCCGATCTTCAACCAGCTCCAGATCGGTGGTGGCTTGATATATCGCAAGATCGTACGATCTTGGGTGTTAGAGCGCGCGTTTGACAACCTTGCTCATGATAAGCATGCTTTATGCAGGATGCATGCCCTAGTCTTCTACTTGGAGCTCTTACTATCCACTGCTTCCTTGAGTTTTGTCCCTAACGCAAATGCCAGAGGAGGGGGAACAGCATTACCAATCTGCCTGTGTTTGTGTATGATGTTACCATAAAATTGATAGCAATCTGGGAAGCCCTGCATTTATAAATGAAAAAGATGATCAGTAAAAAATGACACCGGATCATATGAGAATTTCCTATCACAATTTTCAAACTATGAACATCTTTTTCCTAACCGCATATTTGGATAGCATGATCAGAATTCTTCATAATAAATTGAAAATAACAAATTAATCAACAATATAGGTAAATGAGTTCAATAGTCTTACTAATGATTTCACTTATTATTATTATTTTCTAAATTACAAAAAAAAAAAAAATATCTATACAACAAGTGACTGAATGTCTCTGTAAAATTTATTTATACAGCCAGTAGATATTAATATTACTTAAGTCCATAGTTAATTTCCAATTTGGTTAGGGTTCATTTCTTATGATAGCGTTTAGGGTGACAAGTAACTAACAGACTTACTTGAGATCGGGCACATTCACGAACAGTAAGAATTCTATCTTGATCAGGATGGAAGCACATTCCAACCTTCCCCATTGGTTGAGGGTCAGTGATGGAAGTTGGAAAGTTTCCTTGCCAGTCCAACCTACCAAACAGTCCCTTCCATTGATTATGCCTGTTAGCAGTGTTTGGCAAGCACCACGGTATCAAATCAACAAGTTGTCCACTTGACAGCTTTATCTGTGCATTATATTTGATAACATTAATTAGATTAACACATACAATAAATGTCATGCTAAAATTCACAAAGATTTCAGCTTACCTTTTCATCTGGAAGATCACGCCAATCACAACCTGGTCTCTTGGGAATTTTCTGACATCGAATCAAGTTCAACTCATTCATCTCCTTTGATATATGATCAGTCAACACAGCCATATTGCCTCGAATTTTCTTTTGAAACCATGATACGGGATCACTTTGGTACTGCAAGCATAAAGCCAAGTGTATAAGAGTTTGACCTTTTACCTCAATGGATAGAGTCGGAGAAAATTATAAATAACCATTAGTGTCCCTTTAATTCACAATTATTTTCTTTCCAATTTTTTTTAAGAAGGGAGTAGAGTGTCGAGTTAACTCAAACTATTTCAAGGGGATAAAGATAGATAACATGTATTGTTCCTGTTTTACATACCTCCATGTTTGTCCTAGAAGCTCCATTGCCTACAGCTGGGAGTTCACCAATGGTATCACGAACAGTTATTGCACGTAACGGAGCACCATTTGCGGTACTGCGGACGGCAGCATGCTGGACATTTTCTGACAATGTGATTTTCAATTCAGGAGCAGAAAAGACATGCATTGGTTCTGGCCACTCTGGAAGCACGTCCTCTGGAGAGGCAGCCCATATAAATGCCCTTTTTCTTGACTGTGAAACACCAAAAGCTCCAGCCTCAAGGATACCGAACCTCACCTTTTGAACAAAATAATCAGCATCGATTAGTTCCTCAAGATTTTATTAAACTCCAAAGTGAAATAACTTGAGAAAAAAGATACAGTTATGCAACTATTACCTGATAACCCATCTCAAGAAGTGAAGCCAAAGTTAAACGGAACGTCTGTCCTTTATTAAAAGACACAAAGTTCCTCACATTCTCCAACAGGAAATACCTTGGCCGGAAATAATCAGCAAAGGATAAGAATGCCAGTATCATCTCACACTGAACTTTACTCCAGGTGCTTGTGTTAAATCTATTCATGCCAGAGAAACCCTGTAAAAACAAATTATTCAATAAATTAATCACCAAAGTATCACCAGCGGCATAAGGCAAACAAAGTCATGAGCTCCACAAACCTGGCATGGAGGTCCTCCATTAATGAAATCAACTTGCCCAGGCAAGGGTAAATTACTTAAATCCTTCTCATCAAGTTTAGAGGACAACTCTGCAGCCTCTGTCGTTGAGATACAATCGTCTATGTCTCCACATTTCTCCATTATAGCCCTGCATTACAATCATTTATGAGTCACTTTATTCAACCTTGTGGCCTGTTATATTCTCTCTCATATCATTTACCTAAGAATAACATTGCAATTGTTAATAAACACCAATGCTTCAGGATGGTTAGCTTTAAACGCATTCCCAGCTGGTTCTTCATACTCAATAGCCCATTTAGTTGATGAAACACCTGAAGCATGAAAGCAGTAACATAAGTTACATTATGCACACACACACACACACACACACACACACACACAGATATATATATATATATATATTTGATTTTCTTTCTATAACGAAAAGTGGAGTTAAACTTACCAGACTGATGCAACCCCTCTGATAAGCCACCGCATCCTGCAAAAATGTCCAAGGTTGCTAAACGTTTTTCATTTGATGTTATTCTTTCTAGATCAGGCTCTGAAATGCTATCTCCCTCTTTAGATTTTCCCTTTTTCTTTCTAGCTGCAGCATCAGCTGTGTGTCCACTAGAATATTTTATTTTGATATGTGCTGGCAACTGTCAAGCAAATGAAAAATAAAATACTTATTCAGTGTAAATCATATATGATCCTTATACTTGCATCATAATGTTGAATTGACATCATGAAATTAATAATTATAGCAATAATAATCAAAAACATGATATACTATTCCATCCGCATAATACCAACAATAACAGCAGCCTAAAAAATTAATCAACCGTAAACTATACTAAATGAAATAACTGATTGAAGTTTAACTGAAAAAATAATGGCAGCAAAGCTATCAATATAGAATACAAGGTTTAAAATTTGAGTATTTAGATTTGACTTTCATCCACTAATAGGGTAGGGTTTTACACTATCAGTAAACCACACATGTATGACATTGGAAACACCCGTCTCAAAGAGCAGACGTTTAATACAAGTAAAAAAAAAAACCTTGGCTGCTACGATGTGGCACTTCTCTGTTTACTTGGTATAAAAATATTTTACATGAGTAGTGGATTAAATTCAAACTCTATTAAGAAGTTTGTATAGAATTTTGAATGAAGATACAATGAGATGAGACAACAAGATCAAGCTAAGCCTTGATTTCGTCAGTGTAACACTCCGTAGAGCAATCACGGAAAGTAATATAAATCGGTAGCAGGTTAAGTAATACAAAGTCAAATAGTCCACACTACTTCAAAATAAAAAGTATAAAAACTTCATAAAACATAAATCGCCAATGCTTTTACAGATTTATCTGAGGATAAACAAGCATATTGTAAAGTTATAACAGGGTCAAAAATACACTACCTTCTTGAGTGCTCCAGTGGCAGGATCATACAAGAGCTCACAGAAAAAGACATTATGGAAGATTCCGGGGGCACATCCATCAAGGACGTCAATCTTTTTCCTGACTTGACATTTACCTTCTATGGATTGTACAGATATTGTACATGTTTCATCACTGTAATACACCTAAAAGCATAAATCAAGATATCTGAGTCAATATAAACAGTTGCACAGAGACAATGAACAACAATATGAACACACAAAGGTCAGGTCACTTATCAAAGTCAATTCAGAACAAGTATGAATGCCTTAGTACCAAAAAAAGAAAAATTATTAAGTTATAATAACTTGTATGTAACTTTTTACCTCTTGCACATCAGAACAGTATGCCTTCTCACTTGATACATCTTCCGGTCGGAAGAACCTTCTGACTTTGATATCTGTAGATTTTATTTCAGCTTGTTTTGTTTCCTTATTGGCAATGATCTCAAGCACTTGGCATATAACATAAGCTCTCAGCCCTATGTTCCTCCCACTCTTATGAGTTCCCTGCTGTATTTTTTCCTCAAATTCAAAAGGACTGACATAAACATAGTCATTGAGAGAATATTCAGTTCCCTCCAATACAAAACTAGATTTGGATGAATTTACTTTGAAAACATCCTTCTCCTCTTCGGCTTCCTGTAACTTGCAAGATTGACAGACACCAGAACCTAGACCCAGTGTATCAAACGGAAGGCTAAAGAAAGCACCTCTTTCAGGCCAGTACAAGCTTTTACAGTAATATTCAGTAGGCAGTCCTTTCTTTTTCCTTTCTTCTGCTCTTTCCCTGTCGATTTTATCTGCAATGATGTTATCCTTTCGATGTTGATGCCCCCAAGGTGTTTTTCGGATGCTTACAACATTTATATGCTTAACATCCTGCAGTCCCAAATCCCTGCACTCATTAGTCAAAAACACCTCCCTCTCGTTAGCTGCATTGCCAAGAACAGTCTGACAACCATGCTGCATCATCCTACCGTGAAACATTTTTTTCCCACCCTTCGATTCAAACATATATTCAACGTAGTATATATCAGGAAGTTCATCCGATTCATCTACTTCAACTGACACAGATATTCCAACATAAACAACTTCGCCATGAATAATTGCCTGCTTATAAAGAAGCAATCCAGAACTAGTCTTCCCTTCCGGACCCCCTTCCCATCTAATTTCTCCTTCATCAGAAAACGCTTTAGTTTGTTTGGAATTTGAGTGCGGCTTTTGCATTCCCTCCAACAGTACTGTCTCCACCTCCGCATCCTCATCTTCATTCTCTTCCTGTTCCTGTTCCTCCGCCTCATCATCATCATCATCCTTTACTTCACTAGCAATTACCTCTTTTGAATCCTCCGGCAAGTGGTTTGAGTAATACTCTCCCCATATTTTGTTTATCAACTTTGTTGTTGTGGCTCGCATAGCTTTTCTTTTGGATACAACAGGGGCCATTGCTGCCCTGGGATTTAAATTTGGCTCACTCCTTGGCAACACTTTCTTCTTCTTCTTCTTCATCAACCATTTGGTATGGTGCCGCGCTTCCATTTTGCTCGTAAGACCGGCCACAAAAGGACACTTCCTGATATTCTTATCTGGAAATTCTGCAAACAGTTGCAGAATTATCTGTCCGTGGACAACAACATATCTCTCCACAGCCAATGCATCAGAAGAAATGTATGACTTATTGTCTTGACTGAACTCGGATACTTTTTTGATGACATCTCCGAAGGAAAGTCGTGATACACGGCTCTGCTCCTTCAACAATGTGATAATGCTTATAGCAATCCTTGCAGTTTTCAATACGGTGTCGTACCAAGGAGAGTACTGCTTTGATGGTTTGCCAAGTCTATACCTGAAAGAAAACAAGTATGGGTATGGACATTTATAACAAAAATATTCTAAGATTTGTGTAAATATGCACAGATATTTCACTAAGATGACCAGATTCATTGATGATAGTTGACAGAATTTACTTGCAATAGCTTTATCTACAAACGGATTATATACTTACAGTGTGTACTCAAGTAATCAAATGAATTCTCAAATTTTATTTCATTTCAAATAAGATTGCTCTAGAGTATAAACATAACAGCCAATATTACTATCATAAATTAACATACAGAAAAGAAAAGAAAAAATAAATAGCATTTAAGTTAGAGAAGAGATACCATACCAGGCCATATCTGTTCGGATGGATATGAAAACCATAGACGACCCAAATTCAATCATCCATTCTTTTATAGCACTCAGATAAATTGGAATTCCATCGGTGGCCTGTTCTCCAGAAGCACTGGAAGATTGGCCAGCCTCTGTATCAAGATTGAACCCACTTCCATCATCTGAGGTCATTACACCTGATCCAAAGATTGTAACATCTATTTCTGAGCAAGGTTTCATAGGAAGAAGTTCCAAGGAAATCAATCTAGAATCAGAGTTGTATAAAGCCCAGTTATGCAGCATGCTTCTAGGAAGATCTTCAGTGTCATACACATCATAGTCGTTATCAAAAACAATAAATTCATCTGTTTCTTGAAGAGAAGTTTTATAATAAGCAGGGAGAGGGTAATCATTGGCTATCTCATCTTCATTAATTTTGATATAGAATTTGTTAGATGACGAGGATGATCCAGGGTTTTTCCTCTGCTTTTTTGATTTCCAGTACTCTTCTTCCTGCAACAGTCTTGCTAGCTTTGCATCTTCATCTTCTTCATGTACAGAATCCATCTGATCCTTCATCTCTTCATCCCCGGTTCCCGAACCAATCCTTAAAGTTGCATTTGATGGCATCACTTGTGCATTTGCAAAGTTTGCTTGTTTCTTGCTCTCATCTCTAAGAGCAGCAAGAGCAGGAATCTCTGTGAACCCCTTGTCATTCGCCTTCAACGTCAGGTCTAAACCAATGAGCTGCTTATAAATAAAATCGCCCTGAGAAATAATGAACTCCTTCAGAGATGCAGCTCCAGAAAAGTACTTGCTGCCACTCATGGACCGTGCCAGGCCAGCAAGTAATTCATCAAGACTTATGTCAGGGTCTCCACCAGCAGACTTTGTTAGCTTTTTGTAAACTTCAATGCAAGCACGGGCCTTTTCAAAGAATTGATCATAATACTTTTTGTAACTAGCAGCTGGTTTCTGGCAATCGTAATCAGCAATATCAGTAGAAATCCATATCACTGGAGCACCCTCGTCATAACCAGATATATCCCACGATTCAATTCGACCAAAGCCTTCACATCGGACACCTTGCTCTTTTTTCTTGTCTGCACTTGCTTCCAGTGGCAATATAAGTCCAGTGATGAACAAATCATTGATTTCAAGCATCTCAAGTTGTTGTGCTGCACCAGATTCATCATGAAGGATAAAGTCTGTAATTCTTCTATTTGGGCGGCCATCCTCCTGTCCAGCAGTCATGCGGACAGCAAGAAATTCTTCTTCTACAACCTGATCCTTCTTTGTTTTAATAAGATCAGACTTATCAGATTTGGAAAAAGACTTCTCCTTGAAATTTTTACTTGCTGCACTTGCTGATCGTTTAGGCATTTTACGAGTAGGAGCAGCAGGCTGCTCACTGCTCTCTGACAAACTTCGCTTCTTTTGCTTGCCAGCAGCCATAACTTCCTCTTCGGTGTTCGAAACAAAGGGTCCTCTTTACTCGTGCTGTCCTTAACACCTATTTTGAACAATAAGAGAAAAAAATTACATATTCGATAATGAAACCAAGGAAAGTAATGTAAAGGCAACAGAGGGCATCAGAGCAGATCGTGAAATATAAATAAGGGATTTATAAGCATCATAATCATCCACATTGCCTGCAAAATAGAAGGACAAAAAGGGAAAGGAAATAGAACATTCTCGCAAAATCAAATCTATAATAAAAATACACAAGAAATGGGAGCAAGGAAATAAACAGGGATACATCTGATGATCTGAAGGCAGAACAGGTATATATATACAAATATCATTCCTCGGATATTTTTCACATGGCAAAAATAAGATTAATAGTAGTAATTTAAAAAAAAAAGACCAAAAAAAATCTGTGATTAATTCAAAGGATAAGAAATGGGCAATGGGAAAAAAAAAAGAAGATAACACCCATTAAAAGATATAAATAAGTGCAATTTTTGTATATGCCTGATAGTTAATTGAGAATCAGACAAATCAATAGCAATTCATTTAATTAAACCTCACATTTATTGGGGTATATTGGGAGCTAAAACCAATTTTAACTCTATGCAAACATCAGATAGATTTCCAAAGGATTTTATCTGATAGTTAAAAAATTAAAAGTAAAAAATCTACATAGAAATGTGAAGTTTTTAATTGCTATTTTTCTATAGATCACAATACATTGCTAACATCTTGTAATTAACCCTAGCAGTATGGCATTAATGAGCACACATTAATTCCACAATCTATCACTGCTGCAAAATTTGAATTGAAAAATTTAAAGTCGTCAAAACAAAAATAAACAATTCATTCAAGTCATAGACATAATAAATACAGTACTGCAGTTAAAAATGCAAAACTCAAAATTAATACAAAATTTCAAACAAATCTATTACACGTGATTTGATTGGGAAAAAGTACTAATTCTAACAGTGGTATTGTTTCCTTCACCGGAATCACAACATAAAGTATTAACCTAAATTCTCAGATAGTGCAAATCCACTACTGTTGATCAGGTATATCGTTGAAAATTTCAAAGCATACACGATCATGTATTTTTTACAGTTGAATCATTTGATCCCAGAGAAACTACAAGTCTCTTTAGATATAGATTGCTTTCGGATCAATGTATGCTTGAAGATTTTCAACATTAAACCAAATCTAACATTAGGTTTTCTGAAAGTTCTTCGTGAAAGAAAAAAAAACTAAAACAATTGGGCCTAGGTTCCAATATATCAATAAACAGTGTCAACCAGCCCCAAAAGAAGCCATTTGCAAAATAACAACAATAATCAGTTGAAGCCTAGAAAAGTTCAAGGCTGTTATGGCTTCAAACCCTAAGATAGAACCACATGAAAACCGAAAGATCGAAGAATAATAAAAACAATGACAATAACAATACTCACTGCTTAGAACGCAGATCATGGTTGAATAGACAACAAAAATTTCCAGTCAAATCCTATCGAATCACAAAAACTACTATGGATTCAAACCTAAACCAATGTTCCGACCTTGATTCCGCTGCACTGTTTTACGGAGGTAAATTCCGATTGCCCTGTTCTCCTCAACCCCTAAACCGCCTTTTAACCAAGGACAAGAGGGTGAGGGCATACAGAAGATCCAAATCGGATAATACCTCAGACAAACAATGACTCAGACTTCAGATCCAAACACTAACCAAAAACCACTAAAATCACTAGATTTGAAACCTTTTAACACAAAAATGCTTCAAAAACATAAATGAGTATCAACAGATTCAAATAAAAAAACTCGAAAAATTAACAATAAACTCGAAAAACATCATTGAAAACTACACACACAATTACCCATTAAATTAAAAAAAAAATGACACAACAAAAAAATCAAATCTTTAACACATAAATCACGAGAAAACTTAAAAGGGTATCAGAATATTCAATTAAAAAACAATAAACCTTCAATAATCATAAAAAACAACACCAAAAAAAAAAACAATTAAATCAGAACAATACAACACAACCCAAAAGCACTAAGCAAGTTTAATATACCTGCAAAATCGAAAACCAAAGCAAAATCGCAAGATTGAGGCACAAAAAAAAAAAGAGATGAATAAAACCCTAGAAAAGGGGGTATATTTATATTACCAGGATCTGAAGAATTGAGAAGAGAAGCGGAATCCATGAGTTGAATGATTTTCCTTATATGCAAAACGCGGAATTTTGAAGAATCGATGTGAATTTTGATGAATCGTTTTGTTGTAGATGGAAAGAAAGTGTGTGAAATGGTGTAATGGATTTGGCGGGGAATTGAATTTTGGGATATATATAGGGCTTTTATCGCCCATTGGTCTTCTTACACTTTTCATTTTTATTTTATTTTGGGATAATAGTCAATTTAGTCTATCGATGTGTAACAAGTAGCCAGTGTAATCCATCAATTTATTGAAATTTTAAAATAATTCTTAATTGTGCACTTAGTTAGTCAAAATAGTTCGTGACATTAAAATATTTCGTAAATACTTTCATATTAGTCCTTCAATATATTTACTGATTGTCATATCAGTCCTTATAAGTACCTAGTTATTGTCATTTTAGTCCACATATGAAAAGATTTATTGAGTATTGAGGGATTATTTTAGTAACATGGACTATTTTGACGACTAACAAAGTATACAATCAGAGACTATTTTGCAATTTTGATACATTGAGGGACTATTGTGACTACTTGTTATACATTAAGGAACCAAACTGACTATTAACCCTTTTATTTTTAACCAAATATTTTCTCCATGCAATTGTGTATATCACGTTATACATTTAGGGATCAAAATGACTATTACCCCTTTTATTTGTAACCAAATATTATCTCCATGCAATTGCATAAACTGATATCTCGAGTCGGATATGATTGTAATGAATGGTAAAACTTTATCTTAAAAGATTTAACAATGTGTGTTTATATAGTTGGATAAAACTTTATCTTCTTACATTTTTCATTTTTAGTTTTTCAACTATGTATCATCTACGTCTAACTGTATAGATTGGTTATTTGAGTCGGATAAAACCACAATGAATTTATTTGAGTCGGATAAGACCTGTTATACCCTAATTTTGGACCTAAAAATACTTATTCAAAATATTTCTTCTATCTTGAATATATGTCTATTACTCTTGAAAGATTGCCAATTTGCTATTGTTTTACACTGACATTTTACTCTGCTTTATCTCTCAATTTAGCTTTAAAAAAAATCTTTTCAACTGTGTATTTGTCTATGTTTTCTTGCATTTCAAGTCATCCAAAATATTTTCCTTGCATTTCAAGTCATTTGAATTTGTCTCTGATCAATTGCATATTTCTCTGCATTTTATTTCAATATTGTTTGCAAAATTCATGAAAAATGGTATTTTAGTCATTTCCTGCATTCAAACTCATTTTAGTCCTTGAAAATTGTCTGAGTCTCTTCAATTTGGTTGTATAAATCTTTATTTCAATTTCATGTCAAAATCCATTCCAAAAATTACATTTGAAGTCATTTTGAGTCAGTTTAGCCCCTAGGGGCATTTTAGTCATTTCCTGTGTTAAAACTCTGTTTAATCCCTAAAACTTGTCTCTAAGTCTTTTCATTTAGTTTGTATAAACTCTTGCTTTAATTTCCTGTTAAAAAACCATTTTAAAATTGCATTTGAGTCATTCTGAGTCATTTTAGTCCCTAGGGGGCATTTTGGTCATTTCACACAAAATTTTGGCAGAGAGAGGTTACTTTGAAGTACCTCATTTAGTCGTTGGTTCATTTTAGTCCGTTTTGTTATTTTTAATCGTTTCACTTTACGTTATTTTCCATTTACCAATTTTAAATTCAATTTTATTTTTTAATTTTCATTTTAGTCCTAAAAATTTCTAAAAATTGCGTTTCAGTCCTTTTTAATTTTACAGTCCAGTCCTTTATTTTTTTGGTAATTGCAGAATAGTCCACACTTATGTCCAGTTTATTTTTAGTTTTTTTGCAGAATGGTCCTTATTTTATATCAAGTTTATTTTTGTCTTTTCTTTAGTTTTGCAAGTTGGTCCTTTAATTTTCCAGAATTGCAGAAGGGCCCCAAGTTCCAAATTAGTCCAGTTTCGAATCAAACAAGTCCAAGTCCAGGTGGCACTATCCAATTGGTACAGAATCACACATGGCACCTATAAAACAGTGCCAACTCAGGTCCAAATCAGAATCATCACCATTCAACGCAAGCCACATCACAAACACAATCCAATCCTCTCTCTCTTTTCATCAAGATCAAAAACGTAACCGTTTTCCAGAATTCATCAAGAACAGGATGAAGTTCATGAAGAACTTCATCCCCAAATCGTAAACCCTAACCTTCCCGAACTCAATTCAACCTCAATTCCTCACAAATCCGCATCAATCCACCACAAATTCATACCAATTTCACCACAAATAAATTCAACTCAACAATTATTGCACAAAATTAGTTTGAACTTACAGAAGATTCTCAGAGATTCTCAGAAGAATCATCATCATCGAATCTTCACCTTCGCAACTCAGGCAAGAATTCGTCAATTACTAAGACAAATTCCTTGCGATCACGAAGGATTTGGTAAAAGAGAGAAGAAGAGAGATTGAATTCGAGGTGAACCAGAGAAGAAGAAGAAGAAGAACAACAACGAAGCACTTACCAGAAGCTTAGAGAAGATTCGAGAAGGTTTTCTTCGTCTTCTCACTCAAAGCTCCATTCAAATCCAGGTAAACACACGAATCCTTCTCGTTTTCATTCTAAATCATCATCGAAGGTTCGTAATTGAAAATAAATGGTGAAACGAAGTAGGTTGACAAATTCCAGAACGTATTCTTTCGAAAAAGATTGAAAAAGAGTGAAAAAGATTCAAAACCGAAAAATCAAATGTAGATCTACAGAGTTTCACCGTTTATTTCTCAAATCTAAGTTCATATTTGAAATCAGCATGAAAAATAGAGTGGTTTAGGGTTTAGATCCATGTAGATCGGAGAAGATTAGGGTTCCGTCACCGGAATCTTCGCCGGCGGTGGTCAAGTCCGCCGGAGAAGACGACGGAAAGTTTAGAGAGAAGGGAGAGAAATCTGAGATGTAGAGAGAGAAACGAAGGAATGGAATGAACTGAACCGGTCTACAAACCCTTATATAGGCAAGTGAACCGGTCTGGTTCAGTCCTGGTTCACTTGGCTTTGCATCCTGGCCTTTAGATCTAGGGTTTGATCCAATTGGATCAATCCAACGGCCTTTGTTGATCCCCTGTGGATCCAGGATCCACTTTCCTTGGGCCTGGGCTTTAGTTTGGGTTTCTGGCGTTGTTCTTGGTTTTTTTTTTTCTATTTTCATCTCTGTTTCTTGTTGTTTGCACCCCTATGTGTTCAAAAATTTTGTTAATAATTCCTAAAAATTCTTACATGTTCTTGACAATTTTCTTGACATTTTTGTGATATTGTTATGTGTTAAAACCTGAGGGACAATATGTGTGGTATTTCTTGCTAATGATTTACTATTTTTGTTAAAATTTGTGAAGTTTTGCATGTTCTTGAGTCAAAAATCCTTTAAAACTCTAAAAAAATTTCATGTATATTTCTTGTTAGTTTTGTGGTATTTTTGTGATGATTTTGCATATTATAAATTGATAAAAAAAATAATGTGATGCTTTTCTTGCCTTTTTGTGATGTTTTATATTAAAAAACTTGTAAAAAGTGCATGCTCTTGATCCCTAATCATGATACATGATATTGATTGGTGAAGTGGGAATTTGTACTGAATTTCTTGCTGTTTTGAAGTGTTTTTTACTGCATGTGAATAAATTGTATGTGTTTGCTTGTTTTACAAGTCATGTAAATAAGTGTTTGTGGAAATAAAATGCCAGATATATCTAAAACATATCATGATTCTTGACTTGAGTGTATCCTTACAATCCTCATATTATTGAATGTAATAAAACCTTTAGAAAAGATTGTCATGATGTAAGGATTATAGGTCATACACTTGTTTTGATATTATGATAAGTTTTAGGTATATCTTGCCACTTTTAGGTTAAGGGTTTCATTACTTTTTGCCAAGTTTTTTAGTGTTTCTTTTGCTTACAATTTCCATTCTATGATACCCTATGCTACTAACCACTTTACTTCATGTTTCATGCATTCCATAAGGCATCTCATCCTCCATCTTATATTCTTGGTCTTTATCTTTCTTACACTTTAAAATTCATGCAAAGCTAGAATGTAAAGACCTAGGAATTTTGTAACTTTTCTTATGCTTTTAAATTCTTGCAAGACCATAGCATGTATCTAGGCCAATGTAAAGGACAATGGACTCTAATGATGTACACCGACACAAGCACCGACACATGCACACACATCACATGGTTACTTTAGATGGATGCTTAGGGAATGCATGTTTAGGTGTATGCTTAGGAATCGCGATACTTAGAAAAATTCTCTTTTCCAAAAAATATGAACGACTTCACTCAAATCATTTTCTAAATAAACTTTGGGATCAAAATCCCATTGATTTTCCTTTCATTTTCTTAAACAAAATCTTAATGAATTTTAACCATACTTAGACTCCTTTTGCAAAATAACTAATTCCACCTCATATTTTCCCAAATCTTATGCCCTTGAGGCCTCTCTCTCTTATTCTTCAAAATTCCATTTTCAAACTTAAAATCAACCAACAAAAACAAAAACATTTTTGGAAGAGAACTACGGCGGATTTGATCCCTTAAATGGGTACGTAGGCAAGGAAACAATATTCCTTCAATTCAAATAAAACAAAAATCCAAACATCTTCTTCTCCCTCCAATTCTTCACTTAGTAAACTCTTAGGTGTAAATATCACTTTCCTAATAGCATTTAAAAATAAAGCGCGCGCGTAGAAAGTAAAGACGGTTCCTATAGGATACTATAGTCGTTATGGGTGCCTAACACCTTCCCGTAGCGAAAACAACTCCCGGACCTCGATTCTCAAGGGTTTTTCTTATTTTTTCCCTTCCCAAGAAAAAATGAGATATCAAAGGTTAAAAAGGTTCAAACTTAATCAATGTTTGACACCCGAAAACCAAGATAAAACAAGACCACACTAGATGGTAAAACCTTTTTAGTAAATTTAGCATTGTCGTATTTCTAAAGTTGGATTCGAATCTAAGAGTGATTTTCTTACATTTTTATTTTGTCAAACTAAATATCATCTGCCTGCAGTTGTATATACTTATCCTTCAAGTAGGATAGGACCATAATGGATGTTAGATCTCTGTCTTAAGATATTTAACACTACAACATTTAAGGTGGATTCAAACCTAATGCATTTAGTTAAGTAAAAAGAGTGTTTTCTACCATATCATTAAAGTGTTATCAGGTTTTTTCTTGCATTTTTCATTTACAGTTTATCTTAAGTTAAGATTCTCTCCATTTATTTCCCTCTCCATTTCCTCCATTTAGAGAGATAAAGATACATAAAAAGTAAAATATAATTAATGATGGTGGGACCCACTTAATGATAGGACCCACCACCTATTTTTTGTGTTTATCTCTCTCCAAATTGCATCTTCCATTTTTTTTTATAAATGGAGAGGTTCTTAACCCGTTTATCTTATCATTGCAATATTTGTTGATTTCATAAATGGTCTTGTAAACGTAAAAATGATATCTAACTCAAGAAAAGAGACAAACAATTGAGGCAAATCTGACGAACTTAGACACGAGTAGTGGCTATCACTATGATCTTATAAGAAGATAGGTTGGTGCAGTAAAATCAAAACTCACAACTGATAAGTGAGACATGTATGTTTTCTTTAAGCAAAAAGATATGAATCGATTCACAGTATTTTGAATCGTATCACTTATGACTTGATTCATATTTGGTTGAGTCGTATCATTGTTTCTCTCTGACTTGCACTGAATCGATTCATGAAAGTCTGAATCGCATCATTTTTCATCCTCGGTTTATTTGAATCGATTCACATTTACAATGAATGGTATCAATCTTCATAGGTTTCTGGCTTGGACTTTTGCTTTCTGAATTGATTCACTCATTTAATGAATTGATTCACTTAGTTGTTTTTGTGCGAAAATATGCACTTTCCCTCCTTTTCTATATATACTCACTTCCTCATAACCCCCAAAATCACTGAATCATTTGCAACTATTCTCTCTAGGTCTCAAAAACTCTTTGTTCATAAATTCTTCAAGATTAAACACTTTTTCTTAGAATCATTTTGTACATTGAGTCACATTGATTTGCTAGGGTGCTTATAGGGATTGTAAGTTGGTTCTCTCAAGGAAGTTGGTTGGGCTTAACCATGGTTCCAAAGTGAATTGAATAATCTCATTCCACCTCCAAAGGGCTTGGGGGGTTCTTTCTAATTGTTCTTGCAATCGAAGCGGATTCGTTTACCGGACGTAGCATCGTAGACTTGAGTGAAGAGTTCGAAGGAATGCACAGGTAATCAAGAGTTCAAAGATTCAAGGAGCACTAAATTCAAAGATTATTTGAAGTTTAGGGGAGTGTTTACATAGGGGTTGAAGAACTAGGATTAGTTTCAAGGAACTCTTGTAATCACATTTTTATTCAACTTTGTTACTACTAGTGGATGACCTTGGTGAAGGTGTACTTCATCAAGAAGAGTAGACGTAGCTCTAGCGAGGACGAAAAAAGAGAACTACTATAAAAATATCGGTATTATCTCTCTTCCTTATTCTCTTTACTTTTGATTATTGTATATGCTAATTGACTAATTGTTAGGATAGAAACTTGTGTTGATCTAAGTTGTTTTTGATCAAAATTAATCTAATTCCTTGAATTAGGTTTTAGTACTTAGCTTGGATCAATAGGTTTCAATTCTATTCAAATTCATCAATAACATATGCATTGTGAATTTGTGTTGATAGCTTGTTATATTTTCATATAGGTTTGGTTTGAAATTGTTTAAGCTTTGCAAATTGTTCAAGAACTATTAACTTTGGATTGTAATAAGATTTTTATTGTGAATCTCTCAATTCTACATTGAATCTTATTATCGCATAACTTTATCTTTTTGCTAATTGTTGTGATTGCTCAAGTGAATTTCCAAATAGTCAATTTGTTGAAATCGTTTTTGTTAAAACTTCGAAAAGTTTTACAAAAGCGTTATTCATCCCCCTCTAGTGCACTACCTTATTAACCATATTGACCAACAAGTTTTCATAGGTCGAAAGATGGTACAATTTGCCAATCAGACAAGATTTAAACTGTTGACTTCGACACCATATTATGCTCAAGAAAATGGTCAAGTCGAAGCAGCCAACAAAGTTATTATCACCTAATAAAAAAAACATATAAGTGATAAACCAAGAAATTGGCACAAAATTCTTGATCAAGCATTATGGGCTTGTCGAAATTCCCCCAGGGAATCGACCAATACTACTCCTTTTAGACTTACGTTTGGACATGATGTTGTGTTACCTGTAGAAATTTGTCTTCAATCGACCAGAATCCAAAGGCAATGGGAAATTCCTACCGATCGTTATTGGTCGATTTAGACGAAGAAAGGATAAAGGCGTTAGATATCCTCACAAGGCAAAAGGAAAGTGTAGCCAAATCTTATAAAAAGAAAGTTAAATCGAAAACATTTGTTGTGGATGATTTGGTGTGGAAAGATATCCTACCTATGGACAAGAAAGTAAAAGCTTTAGGCTAATGGTCCCCTAGTTGGGAAGGACCATGGAAATTTTAAGGGTGTTTTCGAATAACGCTTATGAGGTCGAAGAGTTGGTTGCTGATAATCGACTCATGCGTATAAATGGGAAATATTTGAAAAAATACAGACCATTATTGCAAGAAGTTAAAATAAAACAAGATTAGTTCGAAAATATAAAATATGTAATTAATTAGTTAAAGCCAACTATTCGGAAAAATACAATTGTCAAATAAAATGGATAGTTGTAGAAACCATTACAAAGCATTTCGACAAGTATTACAAAAGTGGCTTAATAACCCAAAATGAACTTAAAGACCATAAGCATACGGGTCGAAGCTAAATAGCCTTCTCCATCCTTGAAGTTCTGTGTCAAAACGACAAAGGATGCAAACCTCCGTCTGAGAATATTCATAATCATCACCAGGAGGAGGCCAATGGAAATTAGGTAATCTCCCATCCCTTTTGCAAGTCACTTTCGACGTACAGAGAGTTATGAGAACTAATGTAATATCCCGCCTGTCAGTATCGGAATATTACCAGTCGATCGTGTCAGAGGAATTAAATTCATGGAAGATAAGTGTGATGGAAATATTTTATGACATGTCAGCATAACGCGGGAAAAGTATCGGAGTCGTTTTAAACACGCTTGAGGCAAGGGCATAATTGTAATTTTACGGAAAAGATTATTTATATGTTTTTGGTGGAAAATATCTCATTTCCCTTATCCTTTTCTCTCTCTTAGTTGGAAGAATTCTCCTCCTTCTCTCTCTTCTCTTCCCTCATGTCATTCTCTCCTCTCATCTCCAACAATCTTTCCAAATTTCTTCTTCTTCCATGACAAGATTTCCTCCTTTACCTCCCATATTACCACAAGGTTGTGTAAGCTTGGTTTTGGGTTGAATTTCTTCTTCTTTCTCATGAAGCTTATTCCATCTCTCTCCTTTGAAAGAACAATTCTTCCAAGAATTTAAGAGTGAACCAAGCATGGATTGTTAACAACTTAGTAAGCAATAATCAACTATGGATTGACTAGAAATTTTAGTGGTTGGTTGAACCAAGAAGCTAGGGTTTGTTATTTGGTAAAGAGGAAGCTTTGAGTTGGAATAAAGATGAGCTAGCAAGGATGATGATGCTTGGGATTGCAAGAAAACAACAAAAAATGAGGTGGCTTGAACAAAGAAAACAAAAGGATCAAAAGCTAGGGTTTTGAGGCATGAAGTGAAAGTGATGCTTGAAGCTTGGGCTACATGTGCAAATCTTGTTTAGGTGAGTTCCTTAGATAGTGTTCCTACCTTGGATTCATGTGTTTATGACTTGTAAGTAGAGAAATGATTTATAGGGTTTATACTTAGAGTATAAGTACCCCTTTTCATGTCATGCTTGCCATATATGTAAATACTTGCCATTCAAATGTTTTACAAGTTTTCTATGACCTCTAGAGTCTTAATATGCATAGAGATACTTGGTTTTGAGGTTTTTGGGTCAAACATACCAATTTTGCAGGTGCTGGACTGTCATTACTCGCCACTGCGAGCAGATTGCTCGCAAGGCGAGCTAGAAGTCCGAACATGGGTGTCTGCTCGCCTTTAACTCGCAGCTGCGAGCAGTTACTCGCCATGGCGAGCAAGCTCACTCGCGAGGCGAGTAGACAGTGCACTTGCACTGTTTGCTTGTTTCGCGTAATGATGGCAGGTTCCGGCTTAAGTTTTCTTCGAGCAGTCTTTTATGAAATGAACCCCTCAAACCAAGATCCTATTAGCTAATTTTAAATAAGGTTTTTCTTGATAAGAAGCAAGTATTTGGCATAGTTAGCAAGGCATGGAAATTGAGAGAATTAGGTCATGAACCGGGTAGCAAGTTAATCCTTAAGGAAGGGAAAGAACTAGAGCCTCGATATAGTTATCGAGAACTAGAGTAGTTAGAAAGAATAGAATGCTTTGCATTAGTATTTTACTTGTTAAGATGCGAGGTGATATAGATTATTATCTTCGCATAGAAGTTAAGTGCCATACGATTATGGCAAGACGTGAATCGATTTTATATCCATTCACGAAGTAAGTTGAGGAAGCATATAGTTACCTCTAGTGGGATCCTCTAGGGATCCAAGGTAAAGAGTTAGCATGTTTAAGTTAATTTTCATGCATAAGACTAAGACTTTTAAGAAAGAAAGAGTGTCATGTCTCTTGTTATCCAAATTGGATTCAAGGGGTTCCCCAAGGGGAATGGTTAAGCCGCAAGGGAGCCGCATTTCACTAAGTTAAGGTGTCGTGTCTTTTGTATTCCTTCAAAGGTTGGGTACAAAAGGTTCTCCAAGGGGAATGGGGTAAGCCGTAAGGGACCCGCACGTTCACTAAGGGAGTCCGGTGCGCTCTTGCTAAGCATATCACCGGTAGTAAGGGATTATCTTCCGGGGTTACTCCACTCGGGACTAATCCGTAAAATGAACTCAGATAAGTTGTTTGTTACACGCTAACATAATCAATGAAGCTAACTATGCATATCTATTATACATGTTTATGTTATGTCATAGAGCCTTGACGTAGATCGTCAAGAACAAGTAGAGACTTGGCGTAGTTCGTCAAGAAGTAGTAAAATAGCAAGAATCACTTAGGTGATAAGAGATGATATGTTGTAGATACAACATATTAAGCAAGTAGAAGCAAGTAAATAAAGATATGCCGACGACGATCTTAGGTTACCCCTAATCGTCCGGTTTAGAATCGTGTCATGATAGAGATATAAGAGAGCCTTGATGCTTAGAGTGTACTCTTGGCAATGCGGTTTTAGTTCCCCCTTCACCGCCATGACACGTATAGCAGAGAAGCCTATAACAAGTTAAGAATATTAAGACGGCCCTAGCAAGCACCCCCGTCTAAGAAAGCAAGTCCCCACACACGTATAATCAACCGTCAGGTTGTATTGTAGACACTTGGTGACCGTAGGTTTCCCCCGAGGTTGCCTATAGCCTAGGGTTAGGTGGAACTCACTGAGACATTATGTCTCATCCCAATCCTTATTTGTTTCAGATATCAGGATGGTTTAGCAAGCTAGTAGCCGAATGGATGTTGCGACAAGAGTTCGTTCGTACCCGCTGCTGGATGATGTGGATTTCAAGGGATGCATTTATTATTCTTTAGAAAAGCTGAGTTGTAATATTATTGTACGAACGCTTTTGTTGTATATTAAATTCATTCGAAGTTTTTATGTTGTAAATTTTTAATGTATCCAGTACTAAACTAATGCACATGCTAGACTTTCTAGATACGTCTAGTATGGGTGTTACATTTGGTATCAGAGCAGGTCAATTCAGACCGTGCCTTGGGTCATTAAGTTACAACAAAAGTAGTGGGACCATTGGGTTCTGGGTAAATGTTCTAGTTGTTGTTGTTAGTTGAGCCTGATCAACTCAATTTAACATTCGACGATTATAACGGATGCCTGAGAGCTAAATAGGACCCTGGATGAACGAAGTATGTGATGAAGATGCATTGGAAAGTAAGAACTCGGAAGGAGTATTAGTAAGAAGTTTGATTGTGCCAATAGGTGGCCGGTGAACTAAGTAGTAGAAATGTGAATTCTTCGGGTATGTAAGGTAATGTTAAGAAGGGACGTTCCGGCAGCGTTGGGTAAGATGTTGTAGATACATCGTATACCCGTGAGTAAAGAGTTTGGAAATGTCTAAGTATGATCTGAAGCTTCAGTAAGATTTGTTGTTGGAACAGATTTATTGTATAAGAAGGATTTGTGTTCCAGAACGTCAGCGCAGGGCTACAAGTTAGAAAGAAGATGATGTAAGCTGGTGGAATTAGGAAACTCTCAGGGATAGCGTTATGTGATGAGGTTATGGACTTGTAAGCTCAGAGTGGACAAGGTTCTAGTGTTTTGAAAGTGCGTTAAGTCGCAATGTAGCGAGGCAAGCTACTTGTAGCGGAAGAAGCTAAGAATTTTATGTCATCAGGACTAATGCATTAATTTCCAACGTACTGAAAAATTGTATCGAATTAGGTTGATGCTTGCCATGCATAGATGATAAAGTATTTTATGAAGGTAAGAGTGACTGATGTGCATTGGATTACTCGAGAAATGATAATTGTATGTAAAGTATTTTTCTAGAGAATTGAACTGAAGAAACTCGCCAATAGCAAACCTGGAATGAGATTTCCTATTTCATGAAAACCGTTAATTCATCTCCAGGGTTTCGTTGACTATTGGAGGGTTGTTTTCATAATATTTTTCATGCAACGAAAACCTTTTTATGACATCAAGTAACAAATGCATATCACATTCTAAGGTTCCCATAGGAAAAGGCATGGGCAACCATTAACGAAGTCGGTTCAGTTTAAGGTAACTTGGGAAGTTAATGTATCAAGAGTCAAGAATGCGCTTAGCCTAAGAGTTTAAAGGTTCCGGTATATGGAATGGACATCACAGATGAGAAGGCTTGAAGCAAGATGTTAAATGGTGTGAAATCACAAGGTTCACGTTGTGTGGAACTAAGAGTATTCCTCGAATCTATGTTTTGTTTAATTGACTTGCTAAGGCTCGTTACGATGTTAAAACGTAAAGTTTATAAGATTTTAGAAAGATATATGCATATGGGTGATTGAAGTCGACATTTTCGAAATTTAAATTTTTGTAGGTGCCGATTTGTTGCGACTCACGTAGAGTGAGCTAAACTCACTAGAATCAAGATTTGATGACACATGAGTGTTATCAACTTATTCTGTGATTTTAGAGTAACAAATGGGGCCTTCGTTTAGTATATGTTTTAATAGTAAAGAATCGTCAACGTCAATGACCCATGTGCTAATTTATAAAGTTTTCTTTAAGAGGAAAATTAACGAGCAAGTAATAGTATTATCGAGCAAAACATAGCATGCGAGAATACAAAGGTACAAGATTAGATGTATGAGAAGTCATGCCCAAATGCAAGATGAGTTTATCATGGAAATAGTAAGTAGTAGTAGCAGAGAAGTATACTATGAGTAGAGATTACTCGAGAACAAGTGTAAGTGGGGCATTAATATGTCGAGAGAAAAGTCTACCTCGAAACTTAATTATACAAGCTAAGGGTAGAGCAAGGTTGCAGAATTTATTGCAACAAAGGAAGTTTTGGGAAGAGTTCTAGAAGATAGTAAAGAAATGAAATACAGAGTGTGAAGTTCACCCATTCTAACGGACTAGAGTATTGGTTGAAGCCAACCGGTGGGAATCAGAGTAGCGCCGCGGAATTTATCAGTAAAGTTGTGGAAGGTGACCATGGAACATGGAATGTTTTAGTAAGAATTTTCGTGAAGAATATTTGAGTCGGTAATACAGTTTTAGTGAGGAGTACTATGAATGAACGAGGAATTCTCGATGTAACAAGTAAGTATTGATGCTTATACGGTCAGTGGTGATTAAGCTAAAAGTATAAGAAATGTATCTTCACTTAAGCAAGACAAAGAAGACTAGAATTACCACTGATGAAGTAAACGGATTGCCTAATCGATGATGTCGAAAGTCTAGAAGAGTATATGCTAAGTTGATGAAGTACATACCTTCCTATACCAAACTTGTTAAATGATAACGATACTAGATGGAATAATTTTAAGTTTTGAGTATTATTTTCTTAAAGTAAAGATTGGTATTAAGGAACTTGGGAACGAAATTGTTTTAAAAGTATGATATTAATCATTGATGGAACCGATGAGGTGCGCCGTAAGTGAGCAAGCTCACTTAAGACGTACAGACTTCAGAACCAACTTGTTATATACAAGTTTGGGGCGAGTCGTAAAACCTTTTTAATAAAATTTAGAGACTCGTCCTGTGGTTCAGAGGTACCATTACAAACTTGGTTTCAAAATGAAATTTTCTTTATTCAAGTAAATGTTCGTTCCAAGAACCTATGTACTAAAGTTTAGAAATTTCTTGAAGTAAAGTATTAGATGGGGTATCGTTATTAACTAACAAGAAGCAGTATTTGGAAGTATGTAAGTACTATGGAGATAAAGTTTTAAGAGGAAATGATAATGTTCGTGTGATATCAATATCATACGGGAAGCACGGTCATGTACTAATAGTGTTCAATGTAGGTGCAAGTGGCCTTAGAAGAAAGTTTAAGAGAATGCGATTCACAAAACTGGTTAAGGGAATATCAAGTGAATCAGGGTAATTGATTTCACTTCTCCATGCCAAGTTAGACGAGTTACCCATGGATTCGGGTGCAAGGAGATTGTGAAGAGGTAAGATATTCGTAACTCATCAAGATAAGTAACAAAAGTACGAGGCATGTATCCTAAAAGTATAGTAAGAAAGATTATGTATGCATGATAGAATGTATGCATGATACGATGATTGGTAGAGGATTTCTAAATTTCGAGGACGAAATTTATTTAAGGGGGGTAGAATGTAATATCCCGCCTGTCAGTATCGGAATATTACCAGTCGATCGTGTCAGAGGAATTAAATTCATGGAAGATAAGTGTGATGGAAATATTTTATGACATGTCAGCATAACGCGGGAAAAGTATCGGAGTCGTTTTAAACACGCTTGAGGCAAGGGCATAATTGTAATTTTACGGAAAAGATTATTTATATGTTTTTGGTGGAAAATATCTCATTTCCCTTATCCTTTTCTCTCTCTAAGTTGGAAGAATTCTCCTCCTTCTCTCTCTTCTCTTCCCTCATGTCATTCTCTCCTCTCATCTCCAACAATCTTTCCAAATTTCTTCTTCTTCCATGACAAGATTTCCTCCTTTACCTCCCATATTACCACAAGGTTGTGTAAGCTTGGTTTTGGGTTGAATTTCTTCTTCTTTCTCATGAAGCTTATTTCATCTCTCTCCTTTGAAAGAACAATTCTTCCAAGAATTTAAGAGTGAACCAAGCATGGATTGTTAACAACTTAGTAAGCAATAATCAACTATGGATTGACTAGAAATTTTAGTGGTTGGTTGAACCAAGAAGCTAGGGTTTGTTATTTGGTAAAGAGGAAGCTTTGAGTTGGAATAAAGATGAGCTAGCAAGGATGATGATGCTTGGGATTGCAAGAAAACAACAAAAAATGAGGTGGCTTGAACAAAGAAAACAAAAGGATCAAAAGCTAGGGTTTTGAGGCATGAAGTGAAAGTGATGCTTGAAGCTTGGGCTACATGTGCAAATCTTGTTTAGGTGAGTTCCTTAGATAGTGTTCCTACCTTGGATTCATGTGTTTATGACTTGTAAGTAGAGAAATGATTTATAGGGTTTATACTTAGAGTATAAGTACCCCTTTTCATGTCATGCTTGCCATATATGTAAATACTTGCCATTCAAATGTTTTACAAGTTTTCTATGACCTCTAGAGTCTTAATATGCATAGAGATACTTGGTTTTGAGGTTTTTGGGTCAAACATACCAATTTTGCAGGTGCTGGACTGTCATTACTCGCCACTGCGAGCAGATTGCTCGCAAGGCGAGCTAGAAGTCCGAACATGGGTGTCTGCTCGCCTTTAACTCGCAGCTGCGAGCAGTTACTCGCCATGGCGATCAAGCTCACTCGCGAGGCGAGTAGACAGTGCACTTGCACTGTTTGCTTGTTTCGCGTAATGATGGCAGGTTCCGGCTTAAGTTTTCTTCGAGCAGTCTTTTATGAAATGAACCCCTCAAACCAAGATCCTATTAGCTAATTTTAAATAAGGTTTTTCTTGATAAGAAGCAAGTATTTGGCATAGTTAGCAAGGCATGGAAATTGAGAGAATTAGGTCATGAACCGGGTAGCAAGTTAATCCTTAAGGAAGGGAAAGAACTAGAGCCTCGATATAGTTATCGAGAACTAGAGTAGTTAGAAAGAATAGAATGCTTTGCATTAGTATTTTACTTGTTAAGATGCGAGGTGATATAGATTATTATCTTCGCATAGAAGTTAAGTGCCATACGAGTATGGCAAGACGTGAATCGATTTTATATCCATTCACGAAGTAAGTTGAGGAAGCATATAGTTACCTCTAGTGGGATCCTCTAGGGATCCAAGGTAAAGAGTTAGCATGTTTAAGTTAATTTTCATGCATAAGACTAAGACTTTTAAGAAAGAAAGAGTGTCATGTCTCTTGTTATCCAAATTGGATTCAAGGGGTTCCCCAAGGGGAATGGTTAAGCCGCAAGGGAGCCGCATTTCACTAAGTTAAGGTGTCGTGTCTTTTGTATTCCTTCAAAGGTTGGGTACAAAAGGTTCTCCAAGGGGAATGGGGTAAGCCGTAAGGGACCCGCACGTTCACTAAGGGAGTCCGGTGCGCTCTTGCTAAGCATATCACCGGTAGTAAGGGATTATCTTCCGGGGTTACTCCACTCGGGACTAATCCGTAAAATGAACTCAGATAAGTTGTTTGTTACACGCTAACATAATCAATGAAGCTAACTATGCATATCTATTATACATGTTTATGTTATGTCATAGAGCCTTGACGTAGATCGTCAAGAACAAGTAGAGACTTGGCGTAGTTCGTCAAGAAGTAGTAAAATAGCAAGAATCACTTAGGTGATAAGAGATGATATGTTGTAGATACAACATATTAAGCAAGTAGAAGCAAGTAAATAAAGATATGCCGACGACGATCTTAGGTTACCCCTAATCGTCCGGTTTAGAATCGTGTCATGATAGAGATATAAGAGAGCCTTGATGCTTAGAGTGTACTCTTGGCAATGCGGTTTTAGTTCCCCCTTCACCACCATGACACGTATAGCAGAGAAGCCTATAACAAGTTAAGAATATTAAGACGGCCCTAGCAAGCACCCCCGTCTAAGAAAGCAAGTCCCCACACACGTATAATCAACCGTCAGGTTGTATTGTAGACACTTGGTGACCGTAGGTTTCCCCCGAGGTTGCCTATAGCCTAGGGTTAGGTGGAACTCACTGAGACATTATGTCTCATCCCAATCCTTATTTGTTTCAGATATCAGGATGGTTTAGCAAGCTAGTAGCCGAATGGATGTTGCGACAAGAGTTCGTTCGTACCCGCTGCTGGATGATGTGGATTTCAAGGGATGCATTTATTATTCTTTAGAAAAGCTGAGTTGTAATATTATTGTACGAACGCTTTTGTTGTATATTAAATTCATTCGAAGTTTTTATGTTGTAAATTTTTAATGTATCCAGTACTAAACTAATGCACATGCTAGACTTTCTAGATACGTCTAGTATGGGTGTTACAACTAAGCTTCTAGGCATCTCCCTGTTCCACCAAAAGGAGTAAAAGAAATAAGGGGTGTTCCACCCAATCAAGCACAATCGAAGGCTTTGAAGCTTTCGAGCCCTAAAATATCTTGTGAAGGTGGAAAGTACTTTTTCAAAGTCAAAACCTCCTTCAACCGAAACATCCAACATCAGCACGAAGTAGTTTGCGGCCTCGACCCCAACATCAAAGGCAATCTCCAAACACGGCGGATTTCTAGGACATTAGGATCACCTTGAAGCATCAAGTGAACCCCCTTATCACGCATACAACTAGCATGTCCGTTGTTGATCACCTTGTCAATGAAGGCTTGTTGTTGTGGAGTTATATCTAGATCAGTGTAAAATCTCAGACAATCCGAACGCAAAGCCCTAAGGACGACATCCATGTTAGTGACCTTCTCGTGATATTTGGAAGTTTGCATGAAACTTGAAAGTGATGGAGTTCTATGCGCAATAAGCTTTTGAGCAATGAGGATGATTTCATCTTCATTCAATCCCTCCATGTTTGAAAGAAATGAGAAAGATTTATAGTTTTTCTGAGAAAACATGGAAAAGAAAGAGAAAGGTTGCTAAGAAATGGAGAAAGAAATGGTTTTTATAGAGTGAGGAAGAAGTTAGAGTAATGATGATTAACTTTTCAGTTTTTCCTCTTAACGAAGGCCACATGTTCGATTTTAAAAGGGTTAGTTTATCGAGGAGGTGAGAAGTTGGAAAGTTTATTTATTAGAAATTATTAATTCAATTTCTGATATTCATTTATTAAAAAGAAACTTTTCAGTTTCTAGCATTTCGATTGGGAAGAAACTTTTCAAATTCTATTATTTCGACTTGATGTTGAGACATGAAGTTCAAAATGATGATATTATAAAAAACGGATTAAAAAACCGTTAAAAATTCAAAATGTTGGAATCAAAAAGATAGAATTTAGAAATATTACAAGATTACAAATATTACTAAATCTTAAATTCAGTTATGAGTTTTTCGAGATTCTTCTTCGAATGAGCCAGCTTAATATCAAGAAGTTTTCCTTCGTCGACTGATTTTGCTATTTCAGCATTTTGCCGCTTTGATTCTTCAATCTTCTTGATAAGAAGATTTGCTTCTTTCTTAAGTTTTTCATCTTTTTTCAAGAGAGATTCCTTTTTTGACCTCAATTCTCGAATTGCTTCCTCATGTTTGGAAATGGCAAGGTCATACTCCTCCATTTTCTTCTTGACGTTTGGAACTTCTTCTTTGAAGTTATAGATCTTTTGCTTAGACTTCTCGACTTCAGCCATAATCATAATCGTATCTAGCAAAGAAAAGATCAAAAGAAAACATACATATATGAGACAAGCACTCACAACTCATTTCAGTGCAAAATCGAAACTCACAACTTATATGTGAGACATGTATGTTTTCTTTAAGCAAAAAGATAAGCAATCATGGTTACAAATGAACTCTAAGCCTACAATTGATAGACTTTTTTAGGGTAAAAGCCTAAGTTTACAAAACATCAAATTTGAAAAACCTACCGATAATAGTTTGAGAAAATGACATAAATCAATGTAATTATAGATGTAGGTTTCGTATGTGAGAAAATTCAGTTTGAGAAAATGCAAGTTTAATGTTAGCTATATATGAATCCAGGTGGCTAAAGCATTTGCATTTAAGAAAAACTCAATTGAAACTACCAGAGTACCAACTACATGTATTGCATATACAGTAAGTTCACTCACCTATAGTCAATCAATACCACAGTAAA
Organism: Medicago sativa; assembly: GCF_051527215.1. Lineage (NCBI taxonomy): Eukaryota > Viridiplantae > Streptophyta > Magnoliopsida > Fabales > Fabaceae > Medicago > Medicago sativa. Next base: position 31,058,294 of record NC_140752.1, on the reverse strand, counting down.
CATGTGCATAACATATGCTTAACTAGATTATAAGGAACATGCTCAGGAAAAAGAATGAAGATTACCTGAGTTGAAGTCGACGAAGGGCAGCACGACAATTGAAAATCGGGTGCTGCAGAGCAAGAGTTGCAAGCGAGAGCTGAAACGACAAGCAAAAAGGAATACATTTTAATGTTGATAAAATAACGCAACAGGACCCGTTTTTTTAACTCTTGTACATTCTTCTTCCTTTTCTACGTTGTTTTCTTCTTCTTCTTAGATCAGAATTTACATTGAAACATGAAGAACCCTTTTTCAACATTAATGTTGATAAAAAAGACCAATAAATCAAATTCATATATAGTAGAAAAATTCATGATTCAGATTTTAGATTTATTATTTCCATTCAAAATCAGTAAATAACTACACCAAACACAAACTTAATTATTGAGATTTGACGGTTGCTTTTCCCATTTAAAAAACCTTAAATTTAATTTATTTTTCCATCTTTTAATTAAAGTTTGTAACTTCATCAGTAATATTAAAACCTAATAATAAAACAACACAACAGGAGCTCTTAAATCTTAATACACTATAACAAGCTAGGATTAATAAACTATAAAAAAAATTCAAAATTTGTCAAAGGTCACATACCTTTGTTGTTATAAGCTGAAAAATTAGGAAATTGGTAATCGTCCCGTCTCTTCTTCTACGCTAAATCTGCGAAAACAAACATCGATTTCAGTCACACCTTCAAACAATCACTTCCTGTTTCAAAAAGAAAAAAAATGAAATTACACCTTCAAACAATCACAATCAGTTCCCATTTAAGAAGAGAAAAAAAACGAATAACAATCACTTTGTAATAGGAAAAACTACCTTAAAACAATCATTGTATGAGAGAGAGAGAGAGAGAGATGCGAAGATGAAAACACTCACTGGGTTAAAGAGTACAAGAACGATGGGTGACAGAAGGAGAGGAGCGAAGGATTGAATCTGAGTGTCGGGCGAGAGAAGGAGAAGAAAAAGGAGGAAAGATCAAGGAATGCCAAAAATTTGGGTGATTGAATCTCAAAGGATAGGATCGAAGGAGAGGTGTTTTTGTTGTTTTGGGTGAAAATGATCCTCTCTTTTTTTTACAAATTTAAGATGTTAGGGTTTCTAGATTTTTTTTTTGAGAGAATGATAGGGTTTCTAGATGAGTGGTGGAGATATTTTATTTTTTTATTAAATGAAAAGAGGGAAAAAAAGTGTAGGAAAAAATTTAGGCAATATTTTTGTTGACTTGAATAAAAAAAGCTTCATAATAATTATATAGAAATAGAAATTGAAATTTTATCAGTAAAAATAATAGAGTCGGATAGGCGGAAGCTAAATTTGATCTTAAGTCGTATGTGGGTCTGCCCAACATATAGCCTCGGCTGAGCTGCCGCTAATAATTTCTAAAAATAAAGAAAAATTATAAATTGGTGTTGAGTGGGTGAGGCCGACTCTAAGTGAACTTGGGGGTCGGCGCTATAATCTGAGGCTAAAAACATGTGTTCTTGTAGTGCAGGGTTGAATTGACATGTCCAATGCAAGATTAGGTTTGTGATTCAAATTATTTACGACAATTTGGGAATCCTTAAATCCCCCCTTCGTCTTTGTGGTATTATAAAGAAAGTCTATGTGAACTGGTTGGATATTCTGATTCAGATTATGCAGGATGCAAGACGGATCGGAAAAGCACTAAGGGCGCATGTAATATTATCGGAAAAGCAGAAGCATAATACGTTGCTGCAAGAAATTGTTGTGCACAAGTATTGTGGTTAAAACAACAATTATGTGGCATTCTAGAACAAAGCACATAGACATTGGACATCAATTTCCTAAGAGATTATGTTCTTAAAGGACATGTAGTCACTTTTGTGGATACCCATTCACAACTTACAGATATATTTACCAAACCTCTAATCAAAGAACAATTTTTTAAAATTAGAAGAGAATTGGGTATCCTAGATTAGAATGATATTTTTTTTTTTGAAGAAATCAAAATGAAATATATTACTACCAGGTGGCAATTAATCTAGCACAAGGCGTGCCAGAAAAACGCCACAAAAAGTACAAGATACATCAAAGAGTCAATAGTTCAGAAACAAAACATTAGCCAATGCCCACACAAACAAAGGGATTTTGGCACCAAAAATGAAAATTATAATTAAAAGCCTTGAAATTGGATTTAAGCCACCAAAAGGAAAGAAGTTTAATCTTCTCCAAAAAGTTGAAAAGGAGAATTTTCTTTGCCTCCAAAAAGACGGTCATTTCTTTCCTTCCAGATGACCCAAGTACTTGCAGACCAAAGCATACTCATAAAAGATCGCCTAGATGCTGCATACCCTGAAGAGGTACAAAACTGAAGAAAATGATCCATAACATTAGAAGGATCAGCCGCATAAACTCCAAGCCAATTACGGACAAGTTGCCAAATTTGACCAAAAACACCGCAAGTCAAAAATAGATGACTATCATATTCATGAGTACCACACCCAGTTACACACCACTGAGCCTCGTAAGGAATGATCCTTCTTCGGAATAAGTTCACCTTGGTTGGCAAACGATTCCGAAAAAGACGCCAAGCAAAAACCGAAACCTTCAGAGGAATCTCTCGCCTCCAGAGAAGATCAACAGGAACAAACTGAGGAGTAGGCCTCCTATCTGTAAGTAAATGGTAAGCTCCACTCACAGAGTACCCAACAACTGGATCATGAGACCAAATCCACACATCATCAATATCTACCTGCAACACCACAGTTAGTAATAACGTCCTACACTCTGCTACCAACTCTTCCTCCCACGCCCATAACCTCCTCCTCCACTTCCAAGCCTCTCCACCCTCACCCCACCCCAAAGCAAACATTTGAGATACGGTAAGCATTTTATATTCTGATAAATCAAACAAACGCCTGTACCTATCGCAGAGGGGAACATCACCAATCCACCTATCTAACCAAAATAAAGCAGTGGAACCATTACCGACTCTAATACGAACACTATCAGGGAACCAGGACCCCCCCTCAGAACAGCTACCATCTCGAATCCTCACTATCTCCCTCCACCACGACGAACCCTCCCTACCACCATCCTGAATCCGCCCCCCAACACTACCATATCTGGCAATTAAAAGACGATACCAGAGACCCTCCTGACTAACCTGCAACCTCCAACACCACTTACCTAACAACGCCAAATTAAACTCTCTAAGACTCCTTACCCCCAAACCTCCAACCTCCTTGTCCAAACAGATGGACCTCCAGTCTATCCAAGAAATTTTCCTAAAATCCTCACAACCCCCCCAAAAAAAATTAATGAAAAGAGATTCAATAGAGGAGATGATACCTGAGGGAGCTTTGAAGAAGGAAAGAGCATAGACAGGTAACGAAGTCAGGACAGACTTTAGGAGAGTGAGGCGACCACCAAATGACAAGTAGCGACTTTTCCAACTGGACAGACGGGTTTAGAATGATATTTAATGCATATACAAACAAGCTATTTTGTGAAAAAAAAATTGTTGATATTTCATGCTTAATTGTTGATGTTTTCATGAATTATATGTATGATATGTATTAAAATTGTTTAAACTTTAAAAAAAAACATGAAAAATTACGTATTTTTTCAAAATTTCTCACATGGTAACCGGTTACCACTTCAAAAAAATTGAAAACTTTTTACAAAATTTTCACATATATGCTCATGAACTACAAATTACGTATGCCATAAAAAATGAGAAACTTGTGAATTGGTCTTACACTATCCTCCATCACATACTTTCTCATTCACACTGTGCAAGTGACCTACCTTATGCCAGGGTGATTTCTAGGATTCTGGATTTTTGTGGTGTTGACTTGGAAAATGAATTCTACATTATTATTCCAAATATTTATGTTGCATCCTCTTTTGTTGTTCTGGTTGGGGAAGATGAAGTTATCAATCAGATGATCATGGCTGAACTTCAGGGTCTTCAAGGTTATATGACGAGTAGATTTGATTATATGAACCTGAAATTTGTTGATATGTCTTACCGCTTGAATCGTTTGGAGACTCTTTCTGATGATGAAGGACTGGGTTATGAAGAAGAAAATGAAGAAGATGTTGAAGAGGATGATGGTGAGAATTGTTGTTTTTGGATTTCCAAACTGTTAAATTTGAATTTCCAAATTCTATCATCTACCGAAGTTGTTACTAGGTTGAGTCGCGACCAGGTCGCTCTCTTTAAGACGTTTCGTGGCACTACCCAAAGTTGTGCAAGGTAGACTATCAACCACGCCGCCTCCAGGATAAAACAAGCCCAGCTACAACTGTTCGATTAACTACTGCACTGTAGAAAAATCGTTCGAGAATTACACCTTCATATATGGTACTAAGACCACTCTTTAATATTGAAACCATTCAAATTAATATGGTATTATTACCATTCTATTATGGTGCTGAGACCACTCAAATATGGTGTTACCACCATTCTAACTTTAACTTCTCCAAAACATCAATATGGCACTACGACCACTCAAATATGGTGATACCACCATTTCTCCTTAAATAGAAAATTATTAAAATAATTTATATACTGTTAAGATCATTCTTTAATTCCGACGGGACATTAGTATTACGAAAGGGACTATGATCTTAATAGTACTCTATATTCCGAAGAATCATATATTATCGAAGGGACTATGAACTTAAGACCACTTCTTAATTCCGAAGGGACATTAAACCGAAAAAGGGACTATGGTCTTAAGAACATTCTTAAAATATGGTTCAATCGATTGATCGAAGCCATTCGATACGGTACGTAACCGCTCTATTTGAAACCGAAAGGGACAGAAAGGAGTAGAAGCAGAAGAAACTTGTTAACACAAGTCGGAGGGAGAAGAGAAGAAAAGAATTCCCGACAACTCAATGAAATTCTTTTCGGTGTGTAGAATGAGTGGGGCGAACTTCTCCTTTTATAGGGAGAGTTTGTAACAAAAAACGAGTGACTTGGGGATTAAGTCTGCTTAATCCTTAAGCAAACGCGTTTTGTTTCTTAATTGGATATATCCGGAAGTTTCTGGATATGCTTTTGGATCGGGTCGGGCCGTAACAAATTTATTTGTTACGCGTAGCGCTTACGGATAATGATTAAATTAATTAATTAATTAATTTAACATTTTCAAGTGACAAAAAAATTTATATTAATTTTTTTTAAGCGTTCACCCGTTCACAAAATTGGGTACCCCAAGGGCACACCCTTGGAGGTCACTTTTCCCATATATAAACACTTACTAGTTGGGGTGACCGTTCAATGTGGGACATTTTTAAGTCACACCCACACACTAGTTTTTTTCATAGTGTTTTTCTTTCCAATTTTCTTCACTAGAATTAACTAGTGTTCCAACAATCCCCCACTTGACTTCACAATGGTTTCGAGAAATAACGTAAAACGTTTCCATAAGATTTGCTAATATACAAAGGTGTCGCCAACAACTTGAACCTTTGCATAGTGGAAGGTATTCTGATTTAACAAGAGTTGCTTACAGCATTGAACTCTATCTCAGACATAGAATCCACACACAAACCTTTTCATAGGTGTATTCTAAAAGCCCGTGCGTTTTAAGGCCCTGCACGTGTATCCCGGTTTTAACGAATGCTCTAGGAATTCTGCCTCGAAATTCCATAGGACCGGCCTAAGTTCCACATTCGTATAGGTGAGTCTATCAAGGGTACTCCTGTAGCTGTGTACCCCACTCAACATAGAGTATAGATCTCATTAAGAGTTACTATTACCTCATCCTTCTTTCGCTGCAGGATCATGCTTTCTAAATTCTTTCTCTCATAGCATGTTCTACCACTTCATGACTTGTTTTTACCCATTGAACCTATTTCTTGGGATCTCCAGTCATGTAGGTCGGGTTACCATCACTTGTGGGCTATAGGCATTAGTCCCATCCTACTGGATGTTTCTTGGACTTTCTCTCTATTAAGTCCTTTCGTCAAAGGATCAGCTAAGTTTTCATTCGTACGTACAAAATCAACTCTAACCGCTCCATTTAGAGATACACTCTCTAATCGTGCTATGTTTTCGCCTTATCTGTCGTCTCTTACCATTGTAATAACGATTCTTAATCTTTGCAATAGCCGCGGTACTATCGCAATGAATTAACATAGCCGGTAACGGTTTCTCCCATGAAGGGATTTCAGCTAGCAAGAATCTTAGCTAACTTGCTTCTTCACTAGTTTTCTCTAGTGTTCTCATCTCAGATTCATTCCATAGTGGACTGAGTCAATATCATTTGTTTTAACAAACAACTCCTCTAGTGATGCTCAATGTGCAAACACTAGTCACTAAATATTCATCTGAAAGATGTTCAATTCTATATCTTGGACCATTTACTCCTAGTGAAGTAATCTTAGAGTCATAGTCTTCTTAAGACACCTCATGACTCTTTCTATAGCATGGCAATGCTTTTCTTTTTTCTACTAGTAAACTTGCACAAGAGTTTTACGACATCGACAATGTCGGGTCTAATACATTCATTGGCTTACCTAAGGACTGCCAATGATGGTCGCATATTCTATTTGTTTAACTTCATCTCAAGTGTTCTTACACTTGGATCATAATATATGCTTGCAAGTTTACACTCAAATAATAACATTTTCTTAAGATCTTCTCAACTTTGTGAGATTTATCAAAAAAGTTATCTTTTCTGATCTAGTAATCTTGAAACCAAGAATTACTTCAATTTTTTGCCTAGGTCTTTCTTATCAATGTTGTTGATAAACAATGATTTCACATAATTCATAACATGAATCTTTAAATCAAATTTGAGCAAGTCGTCTTCATAGAGACATATGATCGTGCAAATATTATTTCACTTTCATTCACTTTATACTCATTCGATAGCATTAGAATGTCAAATTTTTCATGTCATTCCTTAAGAGTTTATTTTAGACCTCACAAAGAATTATCTAACTTACAGACTTTGTTTTCTTGTCCATGAATCGCAAAATTTTCAGGTTGTTCCATATAGATTTGTTCTTCTAGTTCACCATAAAAAGGCAACTTTCACATCCATTTGGCATGCTTTCGAGTTATAAACGGCGGCTAAAGGGACTAGTACTCTTATGGATATGATTTTCGTGACTGGTGAATGAATGTCGAAGAAGTCTATATTTTTCTCTTTGTCTAAAACCTTTGACTACAAGGAAATCCTTGTATTCATCAACCATCCCTTCAGGTTTTAGTTACCTTTTCGAAATTCCAAATACAACCGATTGATTTTGCAACCATGAGTCAAGTCAACTAAGTTTCATGTTTTGTTAGACTCTAGAAAATCCATTTCATCGTTTATTGCTTCTTGCCATAATTCAGCATCCATTAAGGATATAGCTTTTTAAGGCTTAATGGATCTTCTTCCATTGTATAAACCAAGTTCATGCTCTTTAGCAATTTTAGCTTTCTTACCTCCTTGAGGTTCTATAACATCTCGTACGATGTTTTCATAACTATTTCTAATTACATGAATGTGATTAGATATAGTGCCCCCACTAGTTCTTAATTTTTAGAAGGGAATTTATTTTGCGCCCACTAATGTTGTGCTCCCATTAGAGCCCCCACTAGTGCCCCCACTATTCTTTAGTTAAAGGGGTAAATATTTACATAGAATTCGACATCTTTTAAATTCTATGATCACTTTAACATTTAGGTCATAAAACCTATATGTTTCGTTATTTATCGCATACCCGATGAATACATATTCATAGGCTCTACTAATGAGTTCAACTCTCTTGGGGTCCAGGATCTAAATATAGTCCAGACAATCCCAAGTTCAAAAATAAGACAAGTTGGATTGTCTTTTCTTCAAAAATTTCTTAATTAGAATTTTTGTTCTTAGACTTGGATACTCTATAAATTTCAATTTTCGTTATAAAAATTGAACATTCAAGCACATCAATTTTATTTTCCAAAATTCACAGTCATCAATAAATATGATAAAATATCATTTCATCATTTTTAGTTTTTGTGTCATCAAATTAACACATATCATAATTTATTATGTTTAGAGATTCATATTCTCTAAATTCTGATTTATATGAACTTTTGATTCATATATCTTGTCTGCAATAAATAAAATTGTCTAATTATATAACTTTGGAATTAAGTCCAAGTTACTCAAGTTTAAAATTAAACATTTGTTCGTGATCAATTTTGATATGTCAAATATTAAAATCACACAACTAATGACATAGAAGGAGAATTTAATTTTTAACATACCATCAAAGTGTAGTTTTTTCCCACAAGAATGCATGGTACACAAGTCTCTCTTTAAGTCTGAGTCAACTCAGTTTTATTCAATAAAATCTGAAATTCAGATTCTTTCTTATTTTTAGAGTAACTAACTTCCGAATTTTAGCACTCCCTTTGAACTAAAATCATGTTAGTTCCTTCAACCAAGGACACAAATTTAAGAATATTAAATCTGCGCATTTTTTCAATTGGTTATTCCAGGATGGTATAGAACAATTTCACTCAAAGTAATAACCGAATCCAAGCAATTCCATCATTAGTTCATTATTTTCTTTTTTCGATCCAAAAGAGTTTCTGTAGCAATCTAAGAAAATTATGCCATATCCATTAATGATAGTCTCACACAAGTAATGTTCGGATCTTTATTCACAGTATAGTTTGACAACGTATATGTGAATATATTTAGTGTTGTTGTTTAAAAACTACAACCACTTCGTGGTATCAATCAAGAGATGTAATTTCCGGCTTGTTTTATCCTTGTTTTATTTAGGGACAACTGAACCTCAATAAGTAACTTCCATGGTAGACATAACAGATCGAAACGTCTTAAAATTGTTGTTTTTGGATTTCCAAACTGTTAAATTTGAATTTCCAAATTCTATCATCTACCGAAGTTGTTACTAGGTTGAGTCACGACCAGGTCGCTCTCTTTAAGACGTTTCGTGGCACTACCCAAAGTTGTGCAAGGTAGACTATCAACCACGCCGCCTCCAGGATAATACAAGCCCAGCTACAACTGTTCGATTAACTACTGCACTGTAGAAAAATCGTTCGAGAATTACACCTTCATATATGGTACTAAGACCACTCTTTAATATTGAAACCATTCAAATTAATATGGTATTATTACCATTCTATTATGGTGCTGAGACCACTCAAATATGGTGTTACCACCATTCTAACTTTAACTTCTCCAAAACATCAATATGGCACTACGACCACTCAAATATGGTGATACCACCATTTCTCCTTAAATAGAAAATTATTAAAATAATTTATATACTGTTAAGATCATTCTTTAATTCCGACGGGACATTAGTATTATGAAAGGGACTATGATCTTAATAGTACTCTATATTCCGAAGAATCATATATTATCGAAGGGACTATGAACTTAAGACCACTTCTTAATTCCGAAGGGACATTAAACCGAAAAAGGGACTATGGTCTTAAGAACATTCTTAAAATATGGTTCAATCGATTGATCGAAGCCACTCGATACGGTACGTAACCGCTCTATTTGAAACCGAAAGGGACAGAAAGGAGTAGAAGCAGAAGAAACTTGTTAACACAAGTCGGAGGGAGAAGAGAAGAAAAGAATTCCCGACAACTCAATGAAATTCTTTTCGGTGTGTAGAATGAGTGGGGCGAACTTCTCCTTTTATAGGGAGAGTTTGTAACAAAAAACGAGTGACTTGGGGATTAAGTCTGCTTAATCCTTAAGCAAACGCATTTTGTTTCTTAATTGGATATATCTGGAAGTTTCTGGATATGCTTTTGGATCGGGTCGGGTCGTAACAAATTTATTTGTTACGCGTAGCGCTTACGGATAATGATTAAATTAATTAATTAATTAATTAATTTAACATTTTCAAGTGACAAAAAAATTTATATTAATTTTTTTAAAGCGTTCACCCGTTCACAAAATTGGGTACCCCAAGGGCACACCCTTGGAGGTCACTTTTCCCATATATAAACACTTACTAGTTGGGGTGACCGTTCAATGTGGGACATTTTTAAGTCACACCCACACACTAGTTTTTTTCATAGTGTTTTTCTTTCCAATTTTCTTCAATAGAATTAACTAGTGTTCCAACAAGAATGATGAGGAGTAGATGTCTTGATCCAAGTATTCTTATGCTTTATGTTTTTACTTTATTCTGTTTCTTGTATTTTTCATTTGAACATTTTCAGTTTTATGTCCTTTCATTTATGACTTGTCTACATTGTGCATTTTCGTAACTTTTTGGATCTGTATGTTTATGTTTGAATACTCTTTGGATTTATCAATATTATGCATGTCTTGTGTGAAATATATGCTTGGATATATGTTATGTATCACCTCTCTTTCTTCTTTTCGATGATGTCAAAAGGGGGAGAAAGTGTAGGTTTGTGTTTTTGTGCTTTAATATTTATAGGTATCTAATTGGAAAACAAAGGGGGAGACATACAAGATATAGGGAGATTTCATTGTGCATCGATGTCAAAAAGATATGGTTTAACTGAAGGTGAGAAAAACACAAGAAGGGGGGTTGAATTGTGTTTTGAAAAATTCTTCGTTTCTCCTAAAAACTGAACACACTGATCAGAAGCTAAGTGAGACAGCTTCTGAAGTGATGATCAGAATCTAAATGCAGCGGAATAAAACAGAGAGAGAGAAGAAGAACGACACAAAGCAATTATACTGGTTCCTTCCACAATCCGGAAGTAGTCCAGTCCCCCTTGCACTTCCAAGGAGATTTCACTAAGAGTAATATCTGATTACAATTGCTCAAGCACACAAGCAAGAGACTTCCTTTGCTCAAGCACACAAGCTAGAGACTTCCTTTGCTCAAGAACACAATCAAGAGACTTCCTGCTCAAGCACAACTGCAAGAGACTTCCTAACTAAACAAAATTACACAGAAAATTGTTTAAGGTTGAACACTTGATATACAATCAGAGGTGCTCACAATATAAATCAGATACAGACTCAATGGACTTAAGAATTTCTAAGATATGACTTTGAGACACAGAAATTCTAAGTGAATGCAGAACAACTTCAGCAGAGATTTGGCACTTGTAAAAATATTGAGAGTCTGTTGTTCAGAATTGCCAAATCTCTAGGTCTTCACTCCTTTATATAGAGGTGTGAAAGAGACGTTGTGAAATTGCCAGCACATCAAAGAGTCGTTGTTGAAGCTTGATCTTTCACCAATGATATTTTGCCTGATTTGGTTGTTGTCCTATGAAGAACAAATTTGAAATCCATTCCTTATCCAAAGGAACATCTTTGCAGGCGAAGCCGTATTCTGAAGCTGTTTTCTTGTCTTGTAGCGTGGACACAAAACAGAGTTGTGGAGAAGGTGGTTGTACAGTTCGTACAGAGGTACAATGTCAACGCTTTCGTCCAAAATTGCAAGCACATGCCTTCAAACACCTTTGAAGTGACCGTTGCAATGTTCCACTAGTTTTCTGCTATGTTTTCGAATCAAATAGACAGCTTGTAACACCCATACTAGGCGTATCTAGAAAGTCTAGCACGTGCATTATCTTTATTATTGGATACATTAAAGATTACAACAATAAAACTTCAAATGAATGTTTATATAATAACATGCGTTCGTACAAGAGATTACAACATAAACTTTCCTAATACATAATGTATACATCCTTGAAGATCCACATTATCCGGCACCGGGTACGAACCAACACTTGTCGCAGCATCCATTCGGCTACTAGCTTGCAAACCATCCTGATATCTGAAACAAATAAGGATTGGGATGAGACATAATGTCTCAGTGAGTTCCACCTAACCCTAGGCTATAGGCAACCTCGGGGGAAAACCTATAGTCGCCACATGTCTACAATACAACCTGGCGGTTGATTATACGTGTGTGGAGTCTTGCTTTCCTAGACGGTAGTGCATGCTAAACCCGTCATAGGCTTATCTTACTTGTTATAGGCTTCTCATCTTACACGTGTCATGGCGGTCAAGGGGAAAACTAAAACCGCAATGCCAAGATACGATCTACACATCAAGGCCTTCACTTGCTAAAGTCATGACACAACTCTAAATCGGACGATTAGGGGAAACCTATGATCGTCGTCGGTATAACTCTCTTAACTTGCTTACTTGAAAATGTTGCATCTAACAATATATCATCTCTTGCCACAAAAGTGACTCTTTCTAGCTTGCTAGTTCTTGACTATTTACTTCTAAATTCTTTCTAGTTCTTGACAGTCTATGCCAAGGCTATATGACATAACACATAAATGTATGATGAATATGCATAGTCAGCTTCATTGATTATGTTAGCGTGTAACAAACAATTATCTTAAATTCAATTTTATGGATTAGTCCCGAGTGGAGTAACCCCGGAAGATAATCCCTCACTACCAGTGAAATGCTTAGCAAGAGCGCACCGGACTCCCTTAGTGAACGTGCGGGTCCCTTACGGCTTACCCCGTTCCCCCTTGGAGAACCTTTTGTACCAAACCTTGGATGGAATACAAAAGACACGGCACCTTAGCTTAGTGAAATGCGGCTCCCTTGCGGCTTAACCATTCCCCTTTGGGAACCCCTTGAATCCAATTTGGATAACAAGAGACATGACACTCTTTCTTTCTTATAAGTCTTAGTCTTATGCATGAAAATTAACTTAAACATGCTAACTCTTTCACCTCGGATCCCTAGACGATCCCACTAGAGGTAACTATGTGCTTGCTTAACTTACTTTGTGAATGGATATAAATCGATTCACATCTTACCATACTTGTATGGCACTTGCTTCTATGCGAAGGTAATACTCACATTACCTCGCGTCTATCAAGCATAAAACTAATGCAAAGCATTCTATTACTTTCTAACTATTCTAGTTCTCGTTGACTATACCGAGGCTCTAGTTCTTCCCTTTGCTTAAAGTTTATCTTGCTACCCGAATTAAACATCATACTCTCGCTTACCATGCTTTACCATACTTGCCAAATACTTGTTTCGTTTATAAGAAAGTCTCCTTTTTAAACTTTAACAATTAGGATCTTGGTTTGAGGGGTTTATATCTCTTAAAAAGACTGCACAAGAAAAACCGCTCGCGAAACGCCGAAACGACCTGAGGCGAACAAAACAATGGGTTTCCCCACTGTGTTGCTCGCCTAGGTGAGTAGATTTATGGGGAGGCGAGCTCTTACTCGCCATGGCGAGTTGGGGGCGAGCAGAACCCCCTGTTCGGCCCTCTAGCTCGCCTCGCGAGCCATTTGCTCGCTGTGGCGAGCTGTGACAGTCCTGCAACCTCCAAACTGATATTTTTGGCTTAAAAACCTCAAACCAAGCATCTCCAAGTGCTATGTGACCCTTAGGATCATTAGAAACCTGTAAAAACAGTCCTGGGACAAGTGTGCACAAGTATAGCAAGCATGGTAAGAAATGGGGCAACTAACTTATACTTTAAAAACCCTAAAATACATATTAACTTTGCAAGATAAATACACAAACCCAAAAGGTAGGAAACTAACTAAGGAACTCACCTAAAAGATTACAATTGATTCCCAAAAGCTTCCAAGCATCCACTTCACTTCATGCCTCAAAACCCAAGCTTTGGTCCTTATTGCTTTCTTGATCAAACCATCTCACTCTTGTAGTTTTCTTGCAATCCATAACATCTTCATCCTTGCTAGCTCATCACAAATCCAACCCAAAGCTTTATTCAACAAACCCTAGTTCTTGATTTGTTCACATCCATGGCCTTAGCTTACTAATCAATCTTCAATCATCTTTCTCTTTGTTTCTTAACCATGAATCAACCCAAGCTTACACCAAAACATGCTTCAACTTCCAACTTGATCAAAACCCTAACTTGAATCCATTCTTGAAAGGAAGAAAAGAAGAATCAAACAAAACCCCAAGCTTAAGAGATGTTGAGAAACATAATCTAGAAGCATGCCATGTGAGGAAGTAGTTTTGATGAAGTGGTGAGGTGAGGAGAAGGAGGGAGATCGATGGAGAAGAGAGAAGGGAGAGCAAAATCCTTTCTCCAACCTAGAGAGAGAAGGAAGAAGAGAAAATGAGATATTTTGGTCCCTTTCCCAAATAAATATCCTTTAACCGTGCAATTACCAAATTGCCCTTTCTTTAAGCGTGTTAACTCCGTCTCTAACACTTACTCCGTAATAAGCTGATATTACGTAATAAATATTCTCCATTAAACTATCTTTCAAAATAAGTTCTCTGGGACGATCGACTGATACAGTTCAAACACTGACAGGCGGAATGTTACACAGCTTTTGCAATGTAGATTCTTCAATCTTTGAATCTTTTGCAAATCCAGTTGATCTTCAGCTTCTGGTGAAATGACTTCTGATGAGGCAGCTTCTGATGATGCAGCTTCTGCAGGTGCAGCTTCTAATGATACAGCTTCTGATAATGTGGCTTCTGGACCTCTTGTCTTCAGGAGCACTATTCTTCAGGAGCACTATTTCTTCAGGAGCAGCTTGACTTCAGGAGCGCTTTTACTTTCAGGAGCGTATTGCCTTCAGAATCATCTAAGCTTCATTTTTGTTGTTTCCTTTGCTCTTTATTTGCTCATTCAGAACCACTGATGATGTAACATTTTAATTATGGTCCTGTACACTTGAACAAATATTAGCTAGTCCAATTTACAATTTTTAATACCTTGTTATCATCAAAACTTTTTAAGGTTCATTGTTAAACACATTTTGTTCCAACATTATCATCATCACAAAGGGGGAGATTATGAAGAAGATCTCCTTCTGACTTGGCTGAGTTTAGATGATAACAACATCACATAAAAAAAGAAGAAAGTGCTTGGAGGCTCAGTTGAATGATGAAGAGAAAGGACTTAGGCTTCATAGTTATAATTTTTTTTGTAAATATGGTTCTTATCCTTGAACTATCATTCTTGACATTGAAAATGTTGGAACACTAGTTAATTCTAGTGAAGAAAATTGGAAAGAAAAACACTATGAAAAAAACTAGTGTGTGGGTGTGACTTAAAAATGTCCCACATTGAAGGGTCACCCCAACTAGTAAGTGTTTATATACGGGAAAAGTGACCTCCAAGGGTGTGCCCTTGGGGTACCCAATTTTGTGAATGGGTGAACGCTTAAAAAAAATTAATATATATTTTTTTGTCACTTGAAAATGTTAAATTAATTAATTAATTAATTTATTCATTATCCGTAAGCACTACGCGTAACAAATAAATTTGTTATGACCCGACCCGATCCAAAAGCATATCCAGAAACTTCCGGATATATCCAATTAAGAAACAAAACGCGTTTGCTTAAGGATTAAGCAGACTTAATCCCCAAGTCACTCGTTTTTTGTTACAAACTCTCCCTATAAAAGGAGAGCTCGCCCCATTTGATTCTTTACACCGAAAATTCACAGTTGATGCTTCCTGTGTTTTTTCCTCTCTTGTCCCTCCGACTTGTTTTTAACAAGTTTCTTCTACTTCTACTCCTTTCTGTCCCTTCGGTATTAAGAGTGTTCATAAGCCCATAGTCCCTTGGTCTTAAGTTCATAGTCCCTTCGATAATATATGATTCTTCGGAATATAGAGTACTATTAAGATCATATTAAAGAATGATCTTAACAGTGTATATATATATATTATTTTAAAGAGAAATGGTGGTATCACCATATTTGAATGGTCGTAGTGCCATATTCATGTTTTGGAGAAGTTAGAATGGTGGTAACACCATATTTGAGTGGTCTCAGCACCATAATAGAATGGTAATAATACCATATTAATTTGAACGGTTTCGAATAGAGCGGTTACGTACCGTATCGAGTGGCTTCGATCAAACGATTGAGCCATATTTTGAGGGTGTAATTCTCGAACGATTTTTCTACAGTGCAGTAGTTAATCGAACAGTTGTAGATGGGCTTGTTTTATCCTGGAGGCGGCGTGGTTGATAGTCTACCTTGCACAACTTTGGGTAGTGCCACGAAACGTCTTAAAAAGAGCGACCTGGTCGTGACTCAACCTAGTAACAACTTCGGTAGATGATAGAATTTGGAAATTCAAATTTAACAGTTTGGAAATCCAAAAAACAACAATTTTAAGACGTTTCGATATGCTATGTCTACCGGAGATGTTACTTATTGAGATTAAATTGTCCCTAAATAAATTATGGATAAATCAAGCTATAAGATTTACATATTTCGACCGAAACGATGAAGTGTTTGTTGTTGATATAACAACAACACTAAAAAGTTTAAGATTATCATTGATAATGATAAAACAGACGAGTTTGTGAAACATAAGAAAATGTTTGGACTGAAAAAGAAAAAATAACGTGAGGTTGCGGTTTTGTCTTGATTAACTCAAAAATTTTCAGGATGAAAATTAATAACACATGCTTACGTGTTGTTTTTCCTTATGAATCAGTAACATGAAATTCTTATTATATAATCATCATCATGATAAGAAATAAATTGTTAAATTTGATCGGTCATGTTCTCAACAGAGCCTCTTTAATGAATAGTTTGGGATGTACCGTCGAACAAGAAGACAATTTAACCATCATAATGTTTCCTGTACAAAATATGAACATTGAAAAATCAATGAATGGATCAAATTGAAAAAGGTTTTGATGAATTTGAAATTATATGAGAAATTTGTTTCAAATATTTCATATAAAAATAAGAAAGAATCTGAATTTCAGATTTCTATTGAATAAGACTGAGTTAACTCAGACTTAAAGAAAGACTTGTGTACCATGCATTCTTGTGGGAAAAGACTGCACTTTGATGGTATGTTAAAAATTAAATTCTCCTTCTATTTTATTAGTTGTGTGATTTTAATATTTGACATATCAAAATTGATCATGAACAAGTTTAATTTTTGAGTAACTTGGACTTAATTCCAACGTTATATAATTAGACAATTTTATTTATTGCAGTCAAGATATATGAACCAAAAGTTCATATAAATCAGAATTTAGAGAATTGAATCTCTAAACATAATAAATTATGATATGTGTTAATTTGAAGACACATAAATTAGAAATGATAAAATGATATTTTTATCATATTTATTGATGACTGTGAATTTTGGAAAATAAAATTGATGAACTTGAATGTTCAATTTTTATAACGAAAATTGAAATTTATAGAGTTCCCAAGTCTAAGAACAAAAATTCTAATTAAGAAATTTTTGAAGAAAAGACAATCCAACTTGTCTTATTTTTGAACTTGGGATTGTCTGAACTATACTTAGATTCTGGACCCCAAGAGAGTTGAATTCACTAGTAGAGCCTATGAATATGTATTCATCGGGTATGCGATAAATAACGAAACATATAGGTTTTATGACCTAAATGTTAAAGTGATCATAGAATTTAAAAGATGTCGAATTCTATGTAAATATTTACCCCTTTAACTAAAGAATAGTGGGGGCACTAGTGGGGGCTCTAATGGGAGCACGACATTAGTGGGGGCAAAATAAATTTCCCTTTAAAAATTAAGAACTAGTGGGGGCACTATATCTAATCACATTCATGTAATTAGAAATAGTTATGAAAACATCATACAAGATGTTATAGAACCTCAAGGAGGTAAGAAAGCTAAAATTGCTAAAGAGTATGAACTTGGTTTATACATTGGAAGAAGATTCATTAAGCCTTAAAGAAGTTATATCCTCATTGGATGCTGAATTATGGCAAAAGCAATGAACGATGAAATGAATTTTCTAGAGTCTAACAAAACATGACACTTGGTTGACTTGTCTCATAGTTGCAAAACCAATCGGTTGTATTTGGATTTTAGAAGAAAAAAAAAGGGAACTAAAACCGGACGGTACGGTTAATGAATACAAGGCTTTCCTTGTAGTCGAAGGTTTTAAACAAAGAGAAAAATATAGACTTCTTCGACATTCATTCACCAGTCACGAAAATCATATCCATAAGAGTACTAGTCCCTTTAGCCGCCGTTTATAACTCGATAGTACTCCAAATGGATGTGAAAGTTGCCTTTTTATGGTGAACTAGAAGAACAAGTCTATATGAGACAACCTGAAAATTTTTGCAATTCATGGACAAGAAAACAAGGTCTGTAAGTTAGATAATTATTTGAATGGTCTAAAATAAACTCCTGAGGAATGACATGAAAAATTTGACATTCTAATCTTATCGAATGAGTATAAAGTGAATGAAAGTGACAAATGATATTTGCACGATCATATGTCTCTATGAAGACGACTTGCTCATATTTGATTTAAAGATTCATGTTATGAATTATGTGAAATCATTGTTTATCAACAACATTGATAAGAAAGACCTAAATAAAAATTGAAGTAATTCTTGGTTTCAAGATTACTAGATCAGAAAAGATAACTTTTTTGATAAATCTCACAAAGTTGAGAAGATCTTAAAGAAATGTAATTATTTCACCGTAAACTTGCAATCACATATTATGATCCAAGTGTAAGAACACTTGAGATGGAAAAACAGAATATACGAGCATCATTGGCAGCACTTAGGTATGCCACTGAATGTATTAGATCCGACATTGTCGATGTCGTGAAACTCTTGTGCAAGTTTACTAGTAGACGGATGGGAAGCATTGCCATGCTATAGAAAGAGTCATGAGGTGTCTTAAGAAGACTATGACTCTAAGATTACTTCACTAGGAGTAACATATTGTACTTAAATGGTACAAGATATAGAATTGAACATCTTTCAGATGAATATTTAGTGACTAGTGTTTGCACATTGAGCATCACTAGAGGAGTTGTTTGTTAAAACAAATGATATTGACTCAGTCCACTATGGAATGAATCTGAGATGAGAACACTAGAGAAAACTAGTGAAGAAGCAAGTTGGCTAAGATCCTTGCTAGCTGAAATCCCTTTATGGGAGAAACCGTTACCAGCTGTGTAAATTCATTGTGATAGTACCGCGGCTATTGCAAAGATTAAGAATCGTTATTACAATGGTAAGAGACGACAGATAAGGCAAAAACATAGCACGATTAGAGAGTGTATCTCTAAATGGAGCGGTTAGAGTTGATTTTGTACGTACGAATGAAAACTTAGCTGATCCTTTGACGAAAGGACTTAATAGAGAGAAAGTCCAAGAAACATCCAGTAGGATGGGACTAATGCCTATAGCCCACAAGTGATGGTAACCCGACCTACATGACTGGAGATCCCAAGAAATAGGTTCAATGGGTAAAAACAAGTCATGAAGTGGTAGAACATGCTATGAGAGAAAGAATATAGAAAGCATGATCCTGCAGCGAAAGAAGGATGAGGTAATAGTAACTCTTAATGAGATCTATACTCTATGTTGAGTGGGGTACACAGCTACAGGAGTACCCTTGATAGACTCACATATACGAATGTGGAACTTAGGCCAGTCCTATGGAATTTCGAGGCAGAATTCCTTGAGCATTCGTTAAAACCGGGATACACGTGCAGGGCCTTAAAACGCACGGGCTTTTAGAATACACCTATGAAAAGGTTTGTGTGTGGATTCTATGTCTGAGATAGAGTTCAATGCTGTAAGCAACTCTTGTTAAATCAGAATACCTTCCACTATGCTAAGGTTCAAGTTGTTGGCGACACCTTTGTATATTAGCAAATCTTATGGAAACGTTTTACGTTATTTCTCGAAACCATTTTGAAGTCAAGTGGGGGATTGTTGGAACACTAGTTAATTCTAGTGAAGAAAATTGGAAAGAAAAACACTATGAAAAAAACTAGTGTGTGGGTGTGACTTAAAAATGTCCCACATTGAAGGGTCACCCCAACTAGTAAGTGTTTATATACGGGAAAAGTGACCTCCAAGGGTGTGCCCTTGGGGTACCCAATTTTGTGAACGGGTGAACGCTTAAAAAAATTAATATATATTTTTTTGTCACTTGAAAATGTTAAATTAATTAATTAATTAATTTAATTTAATCATTATCCGTAAGCGCTACGCGTAACAAATAAATTTGTTACGACCCGACCCGATCCAAAAGCATATCCAGAAACTTCCGGATATATCCAATTAAGAAACAAAACGCGTTTGCTTAAGGATTAAGCAGACTTAATCCCCAAGTCACTCATTTTTTGTTACAAACTCTCCCTATAAAAGGAGAGCTCGCCCCATTTGATTCTTTACACCGAAAATTCACAGTTGATGCTTCCTGTGTTTTTTCCTCTCTTCTCCCTCCGACTTGTTTTTAACAAGTTTCTTCTGCTTCTACTCCTTTCTGTCCCTTCGGTATTAAGAGTGTTCATAAGCCCATAGTCCCTTGGTCTTAAGTTCATAGTCCCTTCGATAATATATGATTCTTCGGAATATAGATTACTATTAAGATCATATTAAAGAATGATATTAACAGTATATATATATTATTTTAAAGAGAAATGGTGGTATCACCATATTTGAATGGTCGTAGTGCCATATTCATGTTTTGGAGAAGTTAGAATGGTGGTAACACCATATTTGAGTGGTCTCAGCACCATAATAGAATGGTAATAATACCATATTAATTTGAACGGTTTCGAATAGAGCGGTTACGTATCGTATCGAGTGGCTTCGATCAAACGATTGAGCCATATTTTGAGGGTGTAATTCTCGAACGATTTTTCTACAGTGCAGTAGTTAATCGAACAGTTGTAGCTGGGCTTGTTTTATCCTGGAGGCGGCGTGGTTGATAGTCTACCTTGCACAACTTTGGGTAGTGCCACGAAACGTCTTAAAGAGAGCGACCTGGTCGTGACTCAACCTAGTAACAACTTCGGTAGATGATAGAATTTGGAAATTCAAATTTAACAGTTTGGAAATCCAAAAAACAACAGAAAGAGACTTATAATGCTCATAAATCAATTTTGAACTTATCACTAACATTTTTCTAAGTTCTCATATGAAGCAAAGCATTGAAACATCCTTGAAAAATATTTTTTAAGGTAGTGTAACAGGTTACACAATATATGGTAACCGGTTACCGATGTCGATTTTTTGAAAATATCTGAACCAATACCATTTCAAATACGTCTCTCTCTCTCTCTCTCTCTCTCTCTCTCTCTCTATATATATATATATATATTCTTCTCTCTCTCTCCTCTCTCTCTCTCTCTCTCTCTCTCTGAAGAATGGGTAATTATACGACTTCACAATGGTTATAGTTTTATGAAATATTCTATATAGTTGGTTTAAATTTATGGTTGTTATTAGAAATTAAGATATTTTTTTATCTCATAACATATTACATCAATCAACGTAGATTGATATTATTATATTTTTTTATAATAACATAGATTGATATTTTATAACATTGCCGCTTCACACAGTGCATTGAATTTTGATCCCCTAGAATATCACCAATAACAAAATTAAATAAACACGTGGTCATGGGTTTGTTTCGTGGCTCATGCATATAAGAAAAAAAATTGATTGAAAGGGTAGAACCCACCTTTTGTGCCCCACCGATTCCTGACGGAGATTAGTCATCTCTAACGATGGTGAAATTTGTGAACATATATCATGGTTACCCAGAAAAAAGTATAACGAATAAATAGACAAAAGGCATATAAATTAACTCCTTAAAAAATCTCTCTCTCTCTCTCTCTCTCTCTCTCTCTCTCTCTCTCTCTCTTTCTATCTCTCTCTCTGAAGAATGGGTACTAGTAGAACTACTTATTCTCTCCTTTTTTGCGCGTTCTTCCGTCTTGTAATGTCTTAGAACTTGAAATAAATTTTCATCACTTTGTATTGTCTTTAAATACCATATATGAACCATTGATATTCAATATTCATATCCTCGATCCTTCATGTGATGTCTTGTTTTGCCGATTTACATGATTTATCACTAAAAAACTAGAAACACCTATGAAGTTGCATGATTTAGGATAAAACTGAATTACAACGACTCAAATGAAAACAATACAAAAAAAATTCTCGAACCATTAACAACTCCTCTAAATGACTTCTAATTTGCCTTCAAATGCAAAGAAAATAATTACAAATATATCGAAAAACATCATATGTTATTCCATCATCATTACCACCCGAAAAAATCGAACATACTGAGACTTTAAGAGGAACACACTCTTAGGTCCCACGTTAACACCACCAGACCAACCCAAGTGGGTTAACCGTACACTATTTTACACCAAAACAATTAAAGAGAAGTAAACATCTATGAATTCATGTTTTAAACACTACCAAATACATATGTTCCTATGAATGACTAAACAATCATTTAACCATTATTTTTTTATATTATTGTGTATTTGTTACTTCACTAATAAAATTATTTAATATTTTTTTTGGGGGGCGTCAATTAAGTTTTAGTGGGAACAAAACCAAAATAAATAAAAAACATCAAACAAAATATATACGTAGTGGGGCAATTCATATTATCATCTTTTAATTTTAGTAGCACAATATTTTCATTATTTAAGAACCATAAATAAATAAAATGAAATAATGAAATATTTTATTTGTTGGAGGCTCAAACATTCACCTGTTTGAGGGATATTATGGAGGAAAATTACTGTTAACACTTTAAGGAAAGCTAAAAACACACTAGGAAATGACTTAATTGCACTTCGGCAGTACTGCCGCCGCGATTGTAAATCCTCGGCAGTTAGTTATCGATGCGTCCATTGGTTCTCATTATTAGCAGAAGGCTAAAATATGATTTTGGTCCCTGGAAATATGCCCCGTTTTGGTTTTAGTCCCTGTAAATTTTGCAGTTTTTGGTCCTTGCAAATATGTCTCGTTTTGGTTTTGGTCTCTGGCCCCACTTTTGTGATGATTTGCACATGTGGCACATGATGACTGAACCCATTTTGTAGAAAATAGTCCCTGTAAAAAAATTTGATTTTTAAAAAGGTCCCTGCAAAATATTTTGTTTTTGAAAATAGTCCCTCCAGGGACTATTTTCAAAAACAAAATATTTTGCAGGGACCAAAAACTACAAAAAAAATTTACAAAGGCTAAAACCAAAACGAGACATATTTGCAGGGATTAAAACCATATTCTAGCCTTAGCAGAACTTCACATTTGTTCATCTTAATGTCCTGCAAAATCAATAAATGAGGAAACAAAAACAATAAACTATGTGATTAAAATGAATAAACAAAAAAAAAGTAATTATATTTGCCACTTAACTGAATTATGACTATTTTGTTTTAGTTTTTTGAGAGTGGTGATGTTGGAGAAGGTTGTCATAACATTGTTTTTTCGAACACCTTCTCCAACATCACCACACATCTTATAAATTGTTTACGCCTCTAAATTCAAAACCAAAAATAATCAAGAAGATTTTTGGGTTGGTGGTTATTTTTAGTTTTTAAGATGACTGGTGATGAAAGGGAAGGTGCTCAAACCATTGTTCGAACACCTTCGCTCCCATCACCACGATTCTTATAAACTATAGATGTGTTAGTGTGGATTTTGGTAACAATGAAAACAACACATCGATATATAAAACTTTACATGGGATATGGACCATAGAAAGTGCAGTATGAACCTCATCCACACAAAAAAATGCATCGGCAGTTAACTGTCGTCGGATGTTTTCTCATTGTCTGTTAGTTGCTGCTAGTTTCCTTTTTCCTTGGCCATTAACTAACGATGCGCCCCTAAAGCTCTGCATTGGCAGAAGCTGCTGATACACAACCTGCTATAGGTTTTGAGGCATATTTTTTTCAATGCCAAATAAAAAACTAAGCAACATTTGAACCAACATTAACATTAATATATAATAGCAGTTTTGACCCCCTAAGTATCATGAACTTGTGATTTTGGCACCCTAAGAAAAACAATTTCAACCCATCCCCCTAAGTATAGCCTCTTTTGCAGTTTTGGCCCCCTCGGTCAATTTTGACCTATTCAACGCATACGTGGACGCACGTGTGTAATTTTCAATTTAAAAATAAATAAAAAGGTTTTATAGCAACAAGAAGAAGAAGGAGGAAGAGAGAAGAGATAAGGGAAGAGAGGAAGATGAAAGCTCACAATATTTCATTGAGGACCTTGGAGATGAAGGTGTTGCATCATTCGTCGGAGCATTTCATTGTTCTCTTGTTTCAAGCGGTTGCCCCTTTGGACATCATTCCGCAGCCCCGATAATTCAACACCTTGCCTTTGTTGCTCGGTGCTTATCCTCTCAACCTCAGTTTGCATTCATGCCCATCTTTCATTGTCATTTAGCTCACCGGTTTCTAGCTCATGGTGCTCTCCCTCAAGGTGCAAGTTAGCACCTTCTCCTTCATTAAGATTTTGCTCTTCATGTACCTGGTCATCATCAACATACAACAAATTTGCTTCCACCTCGATGCTAGTCCGAGATGGGTTAGGAAGTAGTAACAAAATAGGCACATTGAGCTTGAGTTGGTATTGCATGGGTGGACGATGTTTTATGAAATTCGTAGCAATGAGGGTGTTTATGTTCAGCCTATTGTTTCCCTCAATTTGGTTTTATCCCCTCATCTTCACCCACTCCAAATTGCCTAGCTATGTATGTGATGATTCCCCCCACCACTATCTCTCCCTTACCGGCAGGCCTATTACCTACATCGACAAGATAATCAAGCAAATAGAAACAAGTGTTTACGGGGTGGTTATAAAGCATTGCCCACAACATGAAAAGCCCATCTGTCCTAGTGTTCCCTAACTCAGTTATACCCCAAATAGTGCAAGCCATAACCCTCTAAAGGTACCTAAGCACGGGGTTGTGAATGCTACTAGCTTTGTTGGATCTTGTGACAAATTCCCTACGGCCGGTGATAAGTTCCCAAAAGACAGCGGGTTGATAGTCAACCGGCTTCAAATTTTGATCCCAAGAATCATGGATATAACCCTTGTTTGCAAAGCCTAATGCATCACAAAATTGCTGAAGAGACATATCATAATCAATATTCATTAGCCGGAAAACAACCCTATGGTTAGGGTTATCAAAATTCAACTTATCCTTAGTGAAAACAATAGAACTTAGAATATCAATCCAACCTAGGTTTCCTAGCAACTTATAGACATCATCTCTAATGCCTAGGACACTCAAACTATGAGAATCAGGATATCTAGAAGGTGCAAGGGTTTAGAGATTAGAATTTTATACATATCCCTTTGCTTGTTGTCTTTGAATTTGATTCCATGATTCTTCTCTTGTGATTTCCTCTTTGATCGAGGTCCTCCTGAAGAGCTTGCTGGTTCCTTTCCACTTCTTCTTGAAGCCATTGACCTTTACCTTGGGTTGACTTTGTGTTTTGGTGAAGGTTAGGGTTTGGAAAGAGTTTTTGTGGAAAAGGTTGGTTTAGGTTTGGGGTTGATGTTTTAGTAAGGTTTATGAGTTTAGGTATGGAGATTGGTTAAGAATTTGTGGTTTTTAAGTTAGGGTTAAGGGAATAAGGATTTGGTGAATTATGGATTTGGGTGGATGAAAGTTGTTTTTGATTGTTGGGTTTTATGTAGAATGATGTTTTGAATTGATTTGGGGAAGAAATTGATTGAATTGGTGAAGATTGGATGGAGATATGAAGGTTTGAAAGTTGTTGGTTATGGAGGTTTTAGAGAGAAGTTTGAAGGTAGAGAGATGTTTGTGTTTGAGAATGAGGGTTGAAGATGAAAAATTTTGTGGTTATAGGGTGCTAGAAATCGGGCACGGCCGTGCCATCTATTGGCACGGGCCGTGCCAACCTTCAGTTGTTTTGGCCTTTTGGTGTGTTAAGTCTGGCACGGCCGTGCCAAGTGGGAGCACGGGCCGTGCCAACCTTCTTAACATAGGGGCTTCAAAATTTTCAATTTTCTCGAATCAAACTTGGACAATTACCTACAAAACAACTTGAAACAACGGAAAACAAACAAAACAAAAGCAATTAAATGTGTGGGTTGCCTCCCACGAAGCGCTCTTTTAGGGTCATTAGCTTGATGGTTAGAAAGAGTCCTTAGAATGGATCAAAGAGATCATATTGTGTAGATGACGCTATGAAGCGTTCTTTAACATCATGATCTTTAAGCAATGCGCAAGAGTAAAGGTCGGGACCTTTCATAACATTTTCCAACTCAAATCCTACCATTTTGTCGCTCACTTGAAAGACAATCCTACCATTTTTGACATCAACAAGAGCTCCCGCAGTTGCGAGGAAAGGTCTACCTAGGATTATAGAGACGTCATCGTCCTCTTCATTGTCAACTACCACAAAATAAACCGGGATGTATATCCCTTCTATCTTAACAGGTATGTCTTCAACAAAACCTACTAGATTTATAGTAGAACGATCAGCTAGTTTCAAGACCAACTCGGTAGGTTTCAACTCTCCTATCCCCATCCTCTTGAAGAGGGACAAGGGTAGCAAACTAACACTAGCTCCTAAGTCGCACAAGGCTTTGTCAACGGTCTCACTCCCAATCATACAAGGTATGGCAAAACTACCTGGATCTCTAAGCTTAGGGGGTGTCTTTTGGATAATTGCACTACTTTCCTTAGCTAAAGTTATCGCCTCACTATGCTCTATAGCCCTTTTCTTTGAAAAAATTTCTTTTAAAAACTTAGCATATAGAGGCATTCGAGACAAAGCTTCCGCAAAGGGGATTTTAATGCAAATTTTCTTAAGGATGTTGACAAATTTATTAAATTGACCCTCCAAGTTGAGCTTAGCAAGTTTTACAGTGGAAGGAGCTTAGGTCTTATCAAGTGGTTTCTCACTTTCTACCATAGTTTTCTCACCTAAAAGCTTGACACTTTCTTTCTCAATGTTTTTAACCTTAGCAATAGTTTCTCCTAACTTACTACCCTCAAAAGAAATAGCATTAACATGGGCTTTGGGATTGGCTTCGGTTTGACCAGGAAAGACTCCCGGTGTTTGAGAAAGGGTAGCCACCTGTTGGCTATTTGGGAGATTTGGGTTTCAAGCATTTTAGAATGATTAAAAATAGAATCAACTTTGGTATTGAGTTTGGAAAGAGAATCAGTCAGAAATCCAGTTTGGTTTTTGAGTTCTTGAAGCTGTTTAGATTGATTTGCAATAGTATTCTCTATTAAAATTTCCAAATTAGATTTCTGAGCGACTCTCTGGTTGATTGCATAGCCAGGTGGTGCTACTTGTCCATAGGGATTTTGAGGATTTTTATAAAGGTTTTGGTTTTGTCTCATCCCTTGGTTGTATTGAGCATAGTTCATTTGCTCAACACCATTAATAGCACTACCCAGTTGGAAATCAACACCAATATGACCAGATATACCACATATTTCACAAGAAGGAGATGCAGAGGTAGAAGTGATGGCACTAACATTTAGTTTTTCAAATTTTTGAGTTAGTGCATCAATCTTAGCAGCAAGGTGATCATAGTTAGAGACTTCGTACATACCTGCCTCCTTTTTGGAGGGTGCAGAATTGGTGACGGCTCTCTCGTCGGTCCACTTGTAATGATTTTGAGCCATATCTTCAATCAAGGCATATGCTTCCGTGTAGTTCTTGTTCATTAGAGCTCCACCTGCAGCTGCATCAACAGACATCTTAGTGGTATAAGACAAGCCATTATAAAAGGTGTGGACTATGAGCCACTTCTCTAAACCATGGTGGGGACAAAGTCTAAGCATTTCCTTGAAACACTCCCACGCATCATAGAGGGACTCCCCATCTTTTTGATTGAACCGTGCAATTTGGTCTCTCAGTTTAGCAGTTTTAGAGGGGGAAAGAACCGGGCAAGGAATGCTTGCCTCATTTGATCCCATGAAGTAATGGAACCGACTTCAAGGGAATGGAACCAAGCGCTAGCTCTATCCCTTAAGGAAAAGGGAAAGACATGAAGTCTTACGGCTTCTTGGTTCTCTTTTATGGTTCCACTGATTCTTAGGAGAATAGAGATGTGAAGATTGGGATCCTCGGTGGGGGATCCTGAAAACTGATTTTGCTGCACCAAGTTAAGAAGGGCAGGCTTGATTTCAAAGTTGTCATCCTCAACCGTTGGGTACACAATAATAGCTTGTGGCTCGGCCGTAGACGGCGTTGCATACTCTTTGAGAGTGCAGTTAGCCATGGCGGTATTATTTTGTGCGTCTCTCTTTCTTTTATGTAAAAACCTTTCGATCTCGGGAATGAATTCAACAAGATTTCTAGTTTTTCGCAAAAAAGGTTGAGAACCCAAGAAGTTAACGGTGTTATACCCTAATTTTGGACCTAAAAATACTTGCTCAAAATATTTTTCCATCTCTGATATGTGTCTATTACTCTTGAGAGATTGCCAATTTGATATTGTTTACCCTGATATTTTACTATGTTTTAGCTGCATGTTTTATTGCCTTTGTTTTGAAAAATTTCCAATTGTAACTTTGTCTATGTTTTCTTGCATTTTAAACCATCCAAAGGGTCTTTCTTGCATTCCAAGTTATTTGAAATTGTCTCTGATCAATTGCATCTTTCTCTGCATTTTATTTCAATGTTATTTGCAAAATTCATAAAAAGGGTATTTTAGTCATTTCCTGCATTCAAACTTATTCTAGTCCTTGAAATTTGTCTCTGAGTTTTTTTCAATTTGTTTGTATAAGTCCTTGTTTCTATTCCATGTTAAAATCCATTTCAAAGATTGCATCTGAGTCATTTTGGGCCAATTTAGTCCCTGAGGGCATTTTAGTCATTTCCTGTGTTAAAACTCTTTTTAATCCCTAAAAATTGTCTCTGAGTCTTTTTAATTTGCTTGTATAAACTCTTGTTTTAATTCCCTGTTAAAAACCATTTTTAAAATTGCATTTGAGTCATTTTGAGTCATTTTAGTCCCTAGGGGCATTTTGGTCATTTCACACAAAATTTTGACAGAGAGAGGTTACTTTGAAGTACCTCATTTATGTAGTTGGTTCATTTTAGTCCATTTTTGTGTTTTTTATTGGTTTCACTTTACGTTTTTTCCAATTTACCAATTTTATTCCAATTTTATTATTATTATTTTCATTTCAGTCCTTCAAAATTCTAAAAATTGCATTTCAGTCCTTTCTTCCATTTTTCCTTTTAAAAGTCTTTTTCAATTTACATTTTAGTCCTTTAGTCTTAAAAATTGCAGTCCAGTCCATTTTTTGTTAATTGCAGTTTGGTCCCTTAACTTTCAAAAATTGCAAAAAGGTCCCAAGTCCAAAACTAGTCCAAGGCCGAGCCAAACAAGTCCAAGTCCAGGTGTCAACTTTCCATTGGATCACAAGTACACATGTCACCTATATAAAGGCCACATCACCAATTGCACAGTAATAACGCCACTCATTTTCTGCCAACTCACAAAAACACATTCCCAATTCCATTTTCCAGAAAAACGAATCAAAGCCCCAAATTCATATGAACTTCATCAAGAACACATGAACCAGAAACCCTAACCGATTCAATTCTTCATCAGATTCATCACCAATCATACAAATTCAACATGAATTTCCAGAAAACCTAAACTGAAACCATTCCAAACAAATTCTTACCAAATTCGATCAAAATCACATTGGTTCTCAGTGATTCTCTGCGAGAATCTTCATCACCGAACCTTTTTTCTTGCAATTCCAGCACGAATGCGATCACAAGAAGGAGATTGAGGAAGAGAAGAAGAGGATCGAAGTGAAAACGAAGCAGAATCACACCGGTGAAGAAAGAGAAGAAAATAACTGGTTTATTTCCAGTGAAAGCATTTACCAGAGAAGACGAAGAAGACGACGTGAAGTTTCCCAGCGTCCTGCAACTCTCTTCTCCGATCAAACTTCTGGTAAACCCTAATTTCTCAAAATCTATCTCCAGGATGTGATGTGTGTTCGTTATGCTTCGTATTTCATAGATCTAGGGTGGACGGAAATACGCCGTTTAACCTTCGTTTTCAAAAAAGACAAAAGAGGAGTGGACGGAATCCGTCTTTCTCACCGGAGAAGACGACGATTCCATCGTTCTTTAAAGATTACGGTGTACTTGTCATTGTTCCTCCACCTTACAGCGCCGTTAGGTTAGATCGGAGAAGAAGAAGAGAGAACGAGAGGGATATGAGAAGAAGAAAGAGAAAGATCGGTTGGAAATGAAGGGAGACCGGCTCACAAGCTTTTATAGGGAGTGAACCGGACCGGTTCACCTGAACCAGACTGGTTCACTCCCAAACCGGTCTCTTCTTCGTTTTTGGCCGTTTGATCTGCTTCTTAGTTACGTGTACGGCGTAGATCTAGTTGTTGTGTGTTCCTTCTTTGACTTATGGTGTGCTACATGTTCCTGGCCTTTGGATCTAGGGTTTTGAGGGAGTTGGATCAATCCAACGCCTCTGAGGCGTTTGGATGATCCAGATCCATCAACAGGCTTGGGCCTGGGCCTGTTCCTGTCCTGAGTTCGTTTTTCCCTATTCTTTTGCTATATGCACACTGTTTTTGCTGTTTGCACCTCTGTTGGCTTAAAATCTTCATGAAGAATTCTAAAAAAAATTCCTATTAATTTTCTTGTATTTCTTGATAAACCTTGATATGTTGCATGTGAATTTTGATCAAAGAAATATGTGAAAATTATTTTACCTTGGTTATTGCTTTTCTTTTTAATTTTTGTTGAAAAATCTTGTTAAAAACTTGTAATAATCTTGTGATTTCTTGCCTATTGAAAATTGGTAGAAAAATGCATGGAGAATTGCTTGAGTCTTGTGTTGTTTTTTTTGTCAAATTTTGTGGAGCTTCTTGCATATTTTGATTCCAATTCTTTTGCTCATAATAATTGTTGTTTGTTGAGTAATGTTGAGGTTTTGTTTGTTGTTCAATTTGGAATATTTGGTGTTGTTTGTGATATATGATGATTGGTTTCTTATATGGCAAGTTACTTGAATTTTAATATGTGAATTAGTGCAAAATAGACCTAAGAATATACCATAACTCTTTGGCTTGTGATTTTCTTGTAACTCTCATATTAGGGCTGATCCTAAAACTCTTTGAAAAATGTCATAATGTGAGGGTTATGAGTCTTTTGTTTGCTTGGGATTTTGGTATTTTGTTAAGTGTATTTTGTCACCTTTTCTTGCCATTTTACCATGTTGTTATGCCTTTTTCCTTGCCTATTTTTCTATCATTCTATGCCTATTATTACTAACCACTTTATTCATTGTTTCATAAGCATCCCTCATCATCTTCATCTCATTTTCCATTTCTTTTCTATTGCACTTTATTTTGGCTTTAATTCATTTTATGTGAGATTAAGTTCTCACAAGGGAAGTAGTTTGTATTTAGGCAAATGATGTAATATGGACTATGGACTCTAATGATGTACACCGACACAAGCACCGACACATGCACACACATCACATGGATACTTTAGATGTATACTTAGGGAATGTATGCTTTAGATGTATGCTTAGGAATTACGATACTTAGAAAAATTCTCTTTTCCAAAAAACATGAACAACTTCACTCAAATAATTTTCCAAAGAAACCTTGGGATCAAAATCCCATTGAATTTTCCCTTTATTTTCTTAAACAAAAACTTTAATGAATTCTAATCATACTTAGACTTCCTTTTTGCAAAATAACTAATTCCACCTCACATTTTACCAAATCTTATGCCCTTGAGGCCTCTCTCCCTTATTCTTCAAAATTCCATTTTCAAAAATTAAAATCAACCAACAAAAACAAAAACACTTTTTGGAAGAGAACTACATGGAGTTTGATCCCTTAAAAGAGAATGTAGGCAAGAAGTCAAAACTTCTCCAAGTCCAATAAAACAAAAAATCCAAACACTTTCTTCTCCCTCCAATTCTTGACTTAGTAAACTCTTAGGTGTAAATATCATTTTTTTTAAATAGCATTTAAAAATAAAGCGCGCGCGTAGAAAGTAAAGACGGTTCCTATAGGATACTATAGTCGTTATGGGTGCCTAACACCTTCCCGTAGCGAAAACAATTCCCGGACCTCGATTCTCAAGGGGTTTTCTTATTTTTCCCTTCCCAAGAAAAAATGAGATATCGAAGGTTAAAAAGGTTCAAACTTAATCAATGTTTGACACCCGAAAAATCAAGATAAAACAGCTGGCGACTTCACTGGGGAGATTCGAGAGTTACGCCTAGTCTTTATTTTCACGCTTGCGCTTTTGTTTTTACTTGTTTCCTTCACTTGTTTTCTTATGTGAATAAATGTTTAAAATTTTTGCTAACGTGTGGGGGTGAGAATATCAAAGTCCTACACCCGGGCTGAGTGAACTTAGGATTTAGGGGGGATATAATTGACAATTCATTCTGAGGGTTGCCTCGTGTATTGGATTATGCGATCAATCCCACATAGCTGAGGCATTTTGGGGGTGATGTTGTCGGCGCGTGTTGACGCGTTTAGGCACTTTACTTCTAATTGTTCTATGACGCTATGAACCATAGATAACCGAACCCATCCATGGCCATTTTCTAGGATGTAGTGCGGAGGCTAAACCGAGTGTTGTCTCAAGTTTTAGTCGTCACGCGATACTACACTCAAGTTAGACCTTCTTACGGATAATCACGGAGCGAGTGTTTGTCTCGTGACACCATGATATACGTGAGAGAGGTTGCGACTTGGGAACTTTTTAGAACCCGGTTACTATTATCCAAAGCCCTAGATTCACCGGACACCGTGTCCACCCATGACTCCTTGACTTTGAATCTCGACCCACCATGTTTTCTCCGTACTTGAATGTGATCATGCATACATGCATACATGCATAAACTTTTTCCCATGCATTTATCGAAGGTCTTAGACAAATTGAATTTGTAAACATTGTAGGAATGGGGAAGACTAAGTCCTACAAGTTCAAGGAGGTGGATTTGGCTAGTATGAGAGATTTGGCACTCAAGATCAAGGATCCAACCGGCTTCCGACGTCGTTACGGGGACTTACTTATTCTTCTCCGGACTAATGTGGATGAGAAGCTTGTGCACACTCTAGTGCAATTCTATGATCGGGACTATCGGTGCTTCACTTTTCCCGACTTTCAGTTGGTACCCACACTCGAGGCTTATTCTTGCTTGATGGATCTATCTATTGCTAAGGGGGTACCTTTCACGGGTCTTGAGCATCCCCCTACTCCTTTGGTTATTGCCCGTGATCTTCATCTCAAGACTTCCGATGTTTCCAAGAATCTTGTCACTAAGGCTCACATCCGAGGATTCACTTTGGAGTATTTACTTGAGAAAGCCAACCTCAAAACTACTTGTCAGGACACTCTTGAGGCTATTCTTGCACTACTCATCTATGGGCTTATTCTCTTTCCGAATCTTGATGACTTCGTGGACATGAATGTTATTATGATCTTCCACTCCAAGAATCCGGTTCCTACTTTGCTAGCTGACACATACCATGCTATTCACGATCGATCCGGCAAGGGTCGTGGATATATTCTTTGCTGTGTACCTCTCCTCTATAGGTGGTTTATTTCGCACCTTCCGAAGTCTTTCCATGATAATCCAGAGAATTGGACTATTTCACAGAGGATCATGGCTCTCACCCCTAATGAAGTGGTTTGGCTCACTCCCGCTGCTAGAGTCAAAGAAATCATCTTCGGTGGTGGAAAGTTTCTTAATGTACCTCTTCTTGGTACCTGGGGTGGAATCAACTATAACCCGGAGCTCGCCTTGCGACAATTTGGTTTCCCGATGAAAGAGAAGCCTATCTATCTTGCTACATCTCCTTACTTCTTCCATTACTCTAATGCTCCCACAGGAATAAGAGAAGATTTCATAGAGGCTTGGTCCAAGCTTCGGAAGAAAGAGGTGAAGCATATGGGTGTAAGGTCCGGTATTGCTCATGAGGCCTATACTCAGTGGGTGATAAATCAGGCCGAGAAGATTGGCATGCCTTACCCCGCCATGAGATATGTGTCTGCATCTATTCCAACCATGCCTTTGCCTCTACTACCACCTACACAGGAGATGTATCAGGAGCATCTAACTATGGAGAGCTGAGAGAAGCATCAGTGGAAGGCTAGATACTATGAGGCTGAGAATTTGATCATGACTTTGGATGGAAAAGATAAGCAGAAGACTCATGAGGTTTTAACATTGAAGAGGGAGTTGGCTAAAGCTAGGGAAGAAATTGAAGAAAAGGATAAGTTGCTTATGAGAGATTCCAAGAGAGCTAGGGGTGCCCGTAACTTCTATGCCCGATACTGCAGTTATGAGTCTGAGAATGAGTCCGAGGATGATACTTCTGCTTCCTATGCTTGAGGATTTCTGTTTCCTGTTGTTATTTCCAGTTGTTATTGTTGTTTTACATTTCAAAGTCTATCCATTGGCTTAGTATTTCAAAGGGAGTTATCTTGTAAGACCTTGTGATGTTTGAATGTTTCAGTTTGTTTAGTAACGTTTACAAATTTCTAATTTGTCTAAAACCCTTCGATAACACAAAAAGAGTCTTTTTGCATATGCATTTACACATCTCATGCATTCATTGGTCACAGAAGAATTCCCTCGTGCTCATTGCCTCCTGGTTTTTCCGCCGCAGTCTGAAAAGTGGCTCGTGCACGCAAGATTCACCAACCAGATAGAGTTCATCAAACAAGATTATACAAGAGAAGAAACATGGCTAACTTTGAAGAAGAAAATGCTCAGCTCCGTGCCGAATTGGCTGCTATGAAAGAAGACTTGGCTAAGGCTCATGACGCTATGTCTACTCTGATGGCTGCACAAGAACAACCAGCCACATCTGTTCCAGCTTCTACTGAAATGATTCCATCCATCCCATTATCCACTGTGGCTTCTGATGCTCGGTTTGTTATGCCCAATGGCCGCCCTTATGGACTCTCAGCTTTCTATGCTCCTAATACTGCAGCTGGTATTTCTGGTATTGGCAATCAAGGACAGATTCCTGTGACAACTTTTGCTTCTACATCTACCTCTATGCCTCAAGTGACTACTGTTGTTACCGATCCTGTTGTACACACTGTGCAACAGGTAATCGATGTTGACACTCCGCGTGGACAGGACCCTATAATGGAGGCTATGAGAGAACAGTTAAGAAAGCTAGCTGGAGAACTCCGCGAGGTCAAAGCTAGCCGTGGGAACGGTGTTTCTGCTAAGGCTCGTGATCTATGCCTGGTATCCCGATTTGAGGTTCCTAAGAAGTTCAAAGTGCCAGATTTTGACAAATACAATGGATCTTCTTGTCCACATAGCCATGTAATTTGGTACGTCCGAAAGATGGCCAACTACACAGATAATGATGCGTTGATGATCCACTGCTTCCAGGATAGCCTGATGGAAGATGCGGCAGACTGGTACACTGGTTTGAGCAAAGACAATATCCATACTTTTGAGGAACTCGCTGCTGCTTTTGAAAATCATTATGAGTTTAACACCCGCTTGAAGCCGAATAGAGATTCTCTTAAGTCTTTGTCTCAGAAGTCAGATGAAACCTTCCGTGAATATGCTCAGAGATGGAGAGGGGTAGCTGCCCGTGTTTCTCCTCGGCTTGATGAGGAAGAACTGACACAGACGTTCCTAAAGACTTTGAAGAAGGAGTATGTTGAAAGGATGATAGTCTCCGCACCAAATAATTTCTCCGACATGGTTACTATAGGAACTCGTCTAGAGGAGGCTGTCAGAGAAGGTATCATTGTTCTTGAAAAAGGTGAGTCCTCAGCTAGCGCGCCAAAGAAGTATGGTAATGGCCACCATAAGAAGAAAGAATCTGAAGTAGGGATGGTATCTGGTAACCAGGCTACAGCTGCTTCTCAGTTACCTCTGCCCTACCAATATATGCAGTATTCTCAACATCCTTTCTTTCCACCATTCTACCAGCAATATCCTCTGCCACCGGGTCAACCACCAGTGCCCGTTAATGTCATTGCTCAGCAGGTACAACAGCAGCCTCCTGCTCAACAGCAACAACAACAACAACAGGGTCCTCGGCCCAAGACTTATTTTCCACCAATACCAATGCGGTATGCTGATCTGCTCCCAACTCTACTCGCTAAAGGACACTGCGTCACCAGACCAGGCAAGCCTCCGCCTAAGCCATTGCCTCCCAGGTTCCGGCAGGATCTCACTTGTGATTTCCATCAGGGCGCTCAAGGCCACGATGTGCAAGGTTGCTATGCTCTGAAGTACGTTGTAAAGGATCTGATAGACAGAGGACGGTTGACTTTTGAAAATAGCGTTCCTCACGTTCTTGACAATCCACTTCCAAACGATGCCGCCGTTAACATGATCGAGGCTTTCGAAGGAGTTCGTGTTCCTCGAAAAGCTCCCACTTTAGATGTCTGTAATGTTGCTACTCCTTTGGTGCCGCTACATGTAAAACTTTGCCAAGCTTCTTTGTTTAATCACGGTCATGCTTCTTGTTCAGAATGTCTTCAAAATCCTATGGGTTGTTGTGTGGTGCAAGGTGACATGCAAAGCCTAATGGATAGCAAACACTTGATTGCCAGTGATGTTTGTGTGATTGTGCCAGTGTTTCATGATTCTCCTGCTGGGGGTGTGCCCCAAGCAAGGTATGTTGAACCCTTAGTAATCAGATTACCTGGTCCGGTATCTTATGCCTCTACTAAGGCAATCCCTTACAAGTATGATGCAACTATGATTGAAAACGGGGTAGAAGTCCCTCTGGTATCCCCAGCTACGATTGATAACATTGCTGAAGAAATTACAACTCTGAGAAGAGGAAAGGTCCGTCCACCCTTGTTCCAAAAGAAGGTAGTTACACCTGATGTCACAGTAACTCCACCAGTTGCTCCTCCTATTGACAAGAATGCCAACCCATCAGGCCAGTCTATTGAAGAGTCTAATCTGGACGAAATTCTGAGGCTTATTAAAAAGAGCGATTATAAGATTGTAGACCAGCTGCTGCAAACTCCGTCTAAAATATCCATCTTGTCTCTGCTCCTGAGCTAAGAAGCTCATAGGAAAGTGTTAATGAAAGTACTGGAACAGGCCTATGTTGATCATGAAGTCTCCGTGGATCAGTTCGATGGAATAGTGGGTAACATTACTGCTTGCAATAACTTGGGGTTTGGTGATGATGAACTCCCCGAAGTAGGAAAACACCACAACTTAGCTTTGCATATCTCAGTGCACTGCAAGTCTGACATGATATCCAATGTATTGGTGGACACTGGATCGTCCTTAAATGTAATGCCTGAGTCTACACTGAGACAGTTGAGTCATCATGGACTTTCTCTAAGGGGAAGCAGCTACTTGGTTAAGGCGTTTGACGGATCTCATAAGGATGTTCTTGGAGAAGTAGATCTGCCAATTACCATTGGTCCTGAGACGTTCCAGATCACCTTCCAAGTCATGGACTCAATGCTTCTTACAGTTGTCTCCTCGGAAGACCATGGATTCACGACGATGGGGCAGTAACTTCTACTCTGCACCAGAAGCTCAAGTTTGTGAGGAATGGTAAGCTTGTCACTGTACATGGTGAAGAAGCGTATCTGGTTAGCCAAGTGTCATCTTTCTCTTGTGTTGAAGCAGGGTCCGCTGAAGGGACGTCATTTCAAGGCTTGA
This sequence comes from Medicago sativa, assembly GCF_051527215.1. NCBI lineage: Eukaryota > Viridiplantae > Streptophyta > Magnoliopsida > Fabales > Fabaceae > Medicago > Medicago sativa. Next base: position 31,020,883 of record NC_140752.1, on the reverse strand, counting down.
CTGTTGAAGGTGCGGAACCCCGGAGAGCTGGTGCTAGTATGGCTTCATTGAAAGACGCCCAGAAAGCTGTTCAAGAAGGGCAAGCTGCTGGCTGGGGCAAAGTGATACAGATTTTCGAGAACAAGCGTAAAGAGGGTCTTGGGTTCTCCCCGACCTCAGGCATTTCAACAGGAACTTTCTATAGTGCTGGGTTTATTAATGTTATTGCTGAAGATGCTGCTGAAAGTAGTTATGTGCCTACGTTTGTTGTACCAGGAGGCACCGTGAGAAATTGGGAGGCCATTGATGTTCCTTTAGTCATGCATGCTTCCGTGTAATGTGTCTTGTTGCTCATGCTTTTCTTTGTTTTCAAAATAACAATCCTTTCGCTCTGCCCGAGGCGAAAGTGATGACCTTGTAAGGGCATGTTTGTTTCGGCATTGCCGTTATCAATAAAAGTCGTCGTCTTTTCCGCGACTCTTTGTTTTTGTACTTTTTAGTGCCTTTTTCTTGGAAATAATGGTAATGCTAGAAAAAACCAAAACATCTGTATTGTCTTATTAATTTCAAAAATCTGCATGAAAAACATTTTTTCTAAAATCATCCCAATTATATTATGCAGATTGAACCATAATAAACCCGTTGAACACAGTGACCCTATGGTTCCTCCAAATTTTGAATTCCCTGTATATGAAGCTGAAGATGAGGAAGATGATGAAGAGATACCATATGAGATCACTCGACTGCTTGAGCAAGAAAGAAGAGCCATTCAGCCTCACCAGGAAAAGATTGAGCTTATCAACCTGGGTACTGAAGAGAATAAGCGGGAAATCAAGATGGGTGCTGCACTTGAGCCAGAGGTGAAAAAGAAGATTACTCAGCTTCTCCATGATTATCCAGATGTCTTTGCATGGTCCTATGAAGATATGCCGGGTCTAGATCCCAAGATTGTGGAACATCGGATACCGACAAGACCTGAATGTCCTCCTGTCAAACAGAAATTTAGAAGGTCTCGTCCAGACATGGCTCTTAAGATCAAGGCTGAGGTGCAAAAGCAAATTGATGCGGGCTTCCTCATGACAGCTGAATATCCTGAGTGGATTGCCAATATTGTACCAGTACCAAAGAAAGATGGGAAAGTTTGAATGTGTGTTGATTACAGAGATTTGAATAAAGTCAGTCCGAAAGATAACTTCCCATTGCCTCATATTGATGTGCTCGTTGACAGTACTGCTCAATCCAAAGTGTTCTCCTTTATGGATGGTTTCTCTGGCTATAACCAGATACGGATGTCACCTAAAGATAGAGAAAAGACGTCCTTCATCACTCCGTGGGGAACGTTCTGTTATAAAGTGATGCCGTTTGGCTTGCTAAATGCTGGTGCTACCTATCAAAGAGGTATGACTACTTTGTTTCATGATATGATTCACAAAGAGATTGAAGTATATGTTGATGACATGATTGTGAAATCAAGTAATGAAAAGCAACATGTCGTGTATTTGAAAAAGATGTTTAAAAGATTGAGAAAGTACAAGCTGCGGTTGAATCCTAACAAGTGCACATTTGGTGTAAGATCTGGAAAGTTGCTAGGCTTCATTGTCAGTCAAAGAGGCATTGAAGTTGACCCTGACAAAGTCCGAGCCATCAGAGAGATGCCGGCCCCTCAAACTGAAAAGCAAGTCAGGGGTTTCCTCGGACGCCTGAATTATATTTCAAGATTTATATCTCACATAACTACTACTTGCGGACCAATTTTCAAATTGCTCAGAAAGAATCAGCCTGTTGTATGGAACGATGAGTGCCAGGAAGCTTTTGATAGCATTAAAGAATACTTGTTGGAACCACCTATCCTTGTCCCGCCAGTGGAAGGAAGGCCTTTGATTATGTACCTGTCAGTGTTAGATGATTCTGTGGGTTGTGTTCTCGGTCAACAAGACGAGACTGGAAAGAAAGAACATGCTATCTATTATCTGAGCAAGAAATTCACCGACTGTGAGACTCGGTATACAATGCTTGAAAAGACTTGTTGTGCTTTAGCTTGGGCTGCCAAACGCCTGCGTCATTATATGGTGAATCATACAACTTGGTTGATATCCCGAATGGATCCAATCAAGTACATCTTTGAGAAGCCTGTTGTTACTAGAAAGATTGCACGTTGGCAAATGTTGTTGTCTGAATATGATATTGTGTACAAAGCTCAGAAAGCAATCAAAGGAAGTATCCTTGCTGAGCATCTTGCTTGTCAACCTCTTGATGATTACCAGCCGATTAAGTTTGATTTCCTTGATGAAGAGATTATGTATCTAAAAGCCAAAGACTGTGAAGAACCACTGATCAATGAAGGGCCGGATCCCAATAGCAAATGGGGATTGGTATTTGATGGTGCTGTTAACGCTTATGGTAAAGGGATTGGGGCCATTATTATAACTCCACAGGGGCACCACATTCCTTTCACTGCTCGAATAACTTTTGAATGCACGAACAACGTGGCTGAATATGAAGCATGCATCTTGGGCATTGAAGAAGCCATTGATATGAGAATCAAGCACCTTGACATCTATGGAGATTCTGCACTCGTCATTAATCAGATAAAAGGTGAATGGGCGACTCATCATGAGAAGCTGATCCCTTACCGTGACTATGCAAGACGTCTATTGACATATTTTACCAAGGTTGAGTTGCACCATATCCCTTGGGATGAAAACCAGATGGCTGATGCCCTTGCTACTCTATCTTCCATGTTTCGTGTGAATCACTGGAATGACGTGCCCGTAATCAAGGTACAACGTCTTGATAGATCCGCTCATGTGTTTACTATTGAAGATATGCCAGATCAGGCTGATGAAGATGTGAATGATGGAAAACCTTGGTATTATAATATCAAACAGTTCTTGCATAATCATGAATACCCACCTGGTGCCTCCAACAGGGATAAAAAGACCTTGAGGAGATGGGCTAGCAGATTCCTTTTGGACGGAGAAATCCTATACAAGAGGAACTATGATATGGTCTTATTGAGATGTGTTGATGAACAAGAAGCTGAGAAATTGATGCACGATGTACATGACGGCACCTTTGGGACCCATGCTACAGGTCACACTATGTCAAGAAAACTGTTAAGAGCCGGCTATTACTGGATGACCATGGAGCGTGACTGCTACAGACATGCCAAGAGATGCCACAAATGTCAAATCTATGCTGATAAGATTCATGTGCCTCCACATGCCCTCAACGTTATATCTTCCCCATGGCCTTTCTCTATGTGGGGCATTGACATGATTGGAAGAATTGAGCCAAAAGCTTCCAATGGACATCGTTTCATTCTAGTGGCGATTGACTATTTCACCAAGTGGGTTGAAGCTGCTTCCTATGCAAATGTGACCAAGCAAGTGGTAGTGAAGTTTATCAAGAATAACATCATCTGTCGATATGGTGTTCCTAACAAAATCATTACTGACAATGGTTCCAATCTGAACAATAGCATGATGCAAGCTTTATGTGAAGAATTCAAGATTGAACATCACAACTCTTCCCCTTATAGACCTCAGATGAATGGTGCAGTTGAGGCCGCTAACAAGAATATCAAGAAGATTGTTCAGAAGATGGTCACTACTTACAAAGACTGGCATGAGATGCTACCGTTTGCCTTGCATGGTTACCGTACTACAGTGCGCAGTTCAACCGGGGCAACTCCCTTTTCTCTGGTATATGGCATGGAAGCAGTTCTCCCTCTGGAAGTGGAGATTCCATCTCTTCGAGTGATTATGGAAGCAAAATTAACTGAGGCTGAATGGTGTCAAAGTCGGTATGATCAGTTGAACTTGATTGAAGAGAAACGTATGGATGCTATGGCCCATGGACAGTTGTATCAAGTGCGAATGAAGAATGCTTTTGACAAGAAAGTCCGACCTCGAGAATTCAAGGAAGGCGAACTTGTATTGAAAAGAAGGATAAGCCAGCAACCCGACCCAAGGGGCAAGTGGACACCTAACTATGAAGGTCCTTATGTTGTCAAGAAGGCTTTCTCTGGTGGTGCTTTGATCCTTACACACATGGATGGTGTTGAACTTCCGAATCCTGTAAATGCCGATATAGTCAAGAAATACTTTGTCTAAAAATATGAAAAGAACAGCGTGGTAGGTCGAAAACCCGAAAGGGCGGCCTAGGCAAAAATGCGCTTCCCGGTGAATCGAAAACCCGAAAGGGCGATCCAGGAAAAAGTTAGGGACAAAAAAAAAGAATATGAAAAAGCTCGCTGAGATTGTACGCAACTCAGGCAAGAATGAGCGTCTTAGGCAAGAAAGGGCGGTTCATGCAAAAATGAGATTGATAATAAAAGAGAAGTAACTATATCTGGCAAGTCACCATCACCCCTTGGGGCATCTGCAACTGTCAATGATCGTCTTCATCAGAAGCTTCTGTACCTGTGAATTCAAAATTTCTATGAAATGTAGCGGTCATCGTGTTCAATGTAGCACCAACCAATAAAATTACCATTTTCCAAGCTTTGTAAATCCGTGGAGTTATGCCTTTGGCTGACTCTCACTCTTCTACATCAATTTGAGCCTGTACTTTTGTTCGAAACTCTATTTTCTTTCTATTTTTTGCTATATACAAAATATTTTCTTTCTATTTGATAATGTCAACGTCTGAAACAAACATCTTTGAAAATTGAAAAACCTTTTTCTGTCTATTTTAAAAGCAAACCTGAGCAATAGGGTACATTCCAGTGAAACATGCATGAATAAATGTGTATCAATGTCCATTCCAATACATGTTACAAGCAGGTTGTTCCCCAGGATGATCTGTGGTCAATGGCAAGAATGAAAAAACAGAATGAAAATGGAAGAAAAATTTGAAAAAATCCAAATGAAAAGCTCGCTAAGTTGAAAACCCGAAAGGGCGGCTTAGGAAAAAATGAGCACCCCGCTGATTGACAACCTATGAAGGCAATTCAGGCGAAAATGGGGCAATGAAAAGAATTTATTCCCGGTGAATCGAAAACCCGAAAAGGCGGTTCAGGCAAAATTGGGATTGAAAAATGAAAAATGAAAAATGAAAGAATGAAAAGCATTGACCACAGATGCGAACATCCAATGTTTACCCAGCACTGACACGCCTAACAATGGCAACCTGTATCAAAGAATCTTCCAAGGTCCCTCTTCTACAGGTTTTGTATATGTGATATGATATATTGCCCTCAGCCATGGTTCCGATATGTCTCTCAACGAAGGTCTCTCCAAAAAGGATTCATGTGTACATGTTATAGCACGAGCCACCACGTGCCCAATCTTCCAATGTTTTGTCTGTCTCTGCGAAACTTCTCTGCCAAATTGTAAACCAATCATGCATTTCCAAGCATTCATACATGCATAATCATGCATTTTATGTGCTCATACATTTGATAATATTGTTATACCATACATACATGTTGCATTTCCAATCTCAATTTCAATTCAACTCAATCTCAGCTTCCAATTCAATTCAATTTCAACTCTCAATTCAATGCCTATGTCTATGTCTCTGTTAAACTCTCAATTCAATACCATGTCTATGTCTACTTTTGTGTCTCTGATTATTTTCAACTTTCAATGTCTCTTTCAAGTGTCAACTTTCAATTCAATTCAAGCCAATGCTAATCCACTCTCATTTGATTTTGGGCCAACGATAATGGTCATGTCTATTTTCAAATTAAGTCAATATCAGTCTACCCTCAATTTGTATCTTGTTAAATCAAACCTCCAGTGTATCTTGCTATATGTCTTGTTATTGGTCAAGTGGCTAGTTCGATCCAAAGAACGGCTTGTACCTGCTTATATGCCTGTGTCTCCGGTCAAACGACAAGTTCGATCCAAAGAACAGTTTGTACCCGGCTTATGTTTTGTTATCGGTCAAACGACAAGTTCGATCCAAAGAATAGTTTGCACCTGCCTATATGTTGTGATAGTGATCAAGCAGCAAGTTCGATCCAAAGAACAGCTTGTATCAGCCCTTTGTCTATGTCTCCAGGCCAAACAGCAAGTTCAATCCAAAGAACAGTTTGTACTTGTCTATCTGTTTGTGTTTTTGATCAAGTGACAAGTTCGATCCAAAGAACAGCTTGTATCTACCTATATGTTTATGTTTCCGGTCAAGTGACAAGTTCGATCCAAAGAACAGCTTGTACTCACCTTCTGTTTATATTACTTGGTCAAGTGGCTAGTTCGATCCAAAGAACAGCTTGTACCTACCTTTTGTCCCCTGGTTTGTCTACCCTGTCAATGTCTACCAAGATCCCCAGTGATATGACATGCTTTGTAGACTCCAGTTGTTTGTCTTGCATTCATAATCGAAATACTGCATGGCATTCATGTTGTTTGTCTTGCATTCATAATCGAAATACTGCATGGCATTCATGTTTTTGAAAATGTGAGAGCGTATTTTTATGTCCAAAAGCAGTGCAAATGTTAATATTTAAGTATCTTCGTCCCGTCAAATCAAAGACTTCGTCTCTTGACCCTCCGGACAAAGAAACTTAAATAGGGGCAGCTGTTATACCCTAATTTTGGACATAAAAATACTTGCTCAAAATATTTTTCCATCTCTGATATGTGTCTATTACTCTTGAGAGATTGCCAATTTGATATTGTTTACCTTGATATTTTACTATGTTTTAGCTGCATGTTTTATTGCCTTTGTTTTGAAAAATTTCCAATTGTAACTTTGTCTATGTTTTCTTGCATTTTAAACCATCCAAAGGGTCTTTCTTGCATTCCAAGTTATTTGAAATTGTCTCTGATCAATTGCATCTTTCTCTGCGTTTTATTTCAATGTTATTTGCAAAATTCATAAAAAGGGTATTTTAGTCATTTCTTGCATTCAAACTTATTCTAGTCCTTGAAATTTGTCTCTGAGTTTTTTTCAATTTGTTTGTATAAGTCCTTGTTTCTATTCCATGTTAAAATCCATTTCAAAGATTGCATCTGAGTCATCTTGGGCCAATTTAGTCCCTGAGGGCATTTTAGTCATTTCCAGTTTTAAAACTCTTTTTAATCCCTAAAAATTGTCTCTGAGTCTTTTTAATTTGCTTGTATAAACTCTTGCTTTAATTCCCTGTTAAAAACCATTTTTAAAATTGCATTTGAGTCATTTTGAGTCATTTTAGTCCCTAGGGGCATTTTGGTCATTTCACACAAAATTTTGACAGAGAAAGGTTACTTTGAAGTACCTCATTTATGTAGTTGGTTCATTTTAGTCCATTTTTGTGTTTTTTATTGGTTTCACTTTACGTTTTTTCCAATTTACCAATTTTATTCCAATTTTATTATTATTATTTTCATTTCAGTCCTTCAAAATTCTAAAAATTGCATTTCAGTCCTTTCTTCCATTTTTCCTTTTAAAAGTCTTTTTCAATTTACATTTTAGTCCTTTAGTCTTAAAAATTGCAGTCCAGTCCATTTTTTGTTAATTGCAGATTGGTCCCTTAACTTTCAAAAATTGCAAAAAGGTCCCAAGTCCAAAACTAGTCCAAGGCCGAGCCAAACAAGTCCAAGTCCAGGTGTCAACTTTCCATTGGATCACAAGTACACATGTCACCTATATAAAGGCCACATCACCAATTGCACAGTAATAACGCCACTCATTTTCTGCCAACTCACAAAAACACATTCCCAATTCCATTTTCCAGAAAAACGAATCAAAGCCCCAAATTCATATGAACTTCATCAAGAACACATGAACCAGAAACCCTAACCGATTCAATTCTTCATCAGATTCATCACCAATCAAACAAATTCAACATGAATTTCCAGAAAACCTAAACTGAAACCATTCCAATTCAACAAATTCTTACCAAATTCGATCAAAATCACATTGGTTCTCAGTGATTCTCTGCGAGAATCTTCATCACCGAACCTTTTTTCTTGCAATTCCAGCACGAATGCGATCACAAGAAGGAGACTGAGGAAGAGAAGAAGAGGATCGAAGTGAAAACGAAGCAGAATCACACCGGTGAAGAAAGAGAAGAAAATAACTGGTTTATTTCCAGTGAAAGCACTTACCAGAGAAGACGAAGAAGACGACGTGAAGTTTCCCAGCGTCCTGCAACTCTCTTCTCCGATCAAACTTCTGGTAAACCCTAATTTCTCAAAATCTATCTCCAGGATGTGATATGTGTTCGTTATGCTTCGTATTTCATAGATCTAGGGTTATAGAACGAAGAACAATGGAAATACGCCGTTTAACCTTCGTTTTCAGAAAAGACAAAAGAGGAGTGGACGGAATCCGTCTTTCTCACCGGAGAAGACGACGATTCCGTCATTCTTTAAAGATTACGGTGTACTTGTCATTGTTCCTCCACCTTACAGCGCCGTTAGGTTAGATCGGAGAAGAAGAAGAGAGAACGAGAGGGATATGAGAAGAAGAAAGAGAAAGATCGGTTGGAAATGAAGGGAGACCGGCTCACAAGCTTTTATAGGGAGTGAACCGGACCGGTTCACCTGAACCAGACTGGTTCACTCCCAAACCGGTCTCTTCTTCGTTTTTGGCCGTTTGATCTGCTTCTTAGTTACGTGTACGGCGTAGATCTAGTTGTTGTGTGTTCCTTCTTTGACTTATGGTGTGCTACGTGTTCCTGGCCTTTGGATCTAGGGTTTTGAGGGAGTTGGATCAATCCAACGCCTCTGAGGCGTTTGGATGATCCAGATCCATCAACAGGCTTGGGCCTGGGCCTGTTCCTGTCCTGAGTTCGTTTTTCCCTATTCTTTTGCTATATGCACACTGTTTTTGTTGTTTGCACCTCTGTTGGCTTAAAATCTTCATGAAGAATTCTAAAAAAAATTCCTATTAATTTTCTTGTATTTCTTGATAAACCTTGATATGTTGCATGTGAATTTTGATCAAAGAAATATGTGAAAATTATTTTACCTTGGTTATTGCTTTTCTTTTTAATTTTTGTTGAAAAATCTTGTTAAAAACTTGTAATAATCTTGTGATTTCTTGCCTATTGAAAATTGGTAGAAAAATGCATGGAGAATTGCTTGAGTCTTGTGTTGTTTTTTTTTGTCAAATTTTGTGGAGCTTCTTGCATATTTTGATTCCAATTCTTTTGCTCATAATAATTGTTGTTTGTTGAGTAATTTTGAGGTTTTGTTTGTTGTTCAATTTGGAATATTTGGTGCTGTTTGTGATATATGATGATTGGTTTCTTATATGGCAAGTTACTTGAATTTTAATATGTGAATTAGTGCAAAATAGACCTAAGAATATACCATAACTCTTTGGCTTGTGATTTTCTTGTAACTCTCATATTAGGGCTGACCCTAAAACTCTTTGAAAAATGTCATAATGTGAGGGTTATGGGTCTTTTGTTTGCTTGGGATTTTGGTATTTTGTTAAGTGTATTTTGTCACCTTTTCTTGCCATTTTACCATGTTGTTATGCCTTTTTCCTTTCCTATTTTTCTATCATTCTATGCCTATTATTACTAACCACTTTATTCATTGTTTCATAAGCATCCCTCATCATCTTCATCTCATTTTCCATTTCTTTTCTATTGCACTTTATTTTGGCTTTAATTCATTTTATGTGAGATTAAGTTCTCACAAGGGAAGTAGTTTGTATTTAGGCAAATGATGTAATATGGACTATGGACTCTAATGATGTACACCGACACAAGCACCGACACATGCACACACATCACATGGATACTTTAGATGTATGCTTAGGGAATGTATGCTTTAGATGTATGCTTAGGAATTACGATACTTAGAAAAATTCTCTTTTCCAAAAAACATGAACAACTTCACTCAAATAATTTTCCAAAGAAACCTTGGGATCAAAATCCCATTGAATTTTCCCTTTATTTTCTTAAACAAAAACTTTAATGAATTCTAATCATACTTAGACTTCCTTTTTGCAAAATAACTAATTCCACCTCACATTTTACCAAATCTTATGCCCTTGAGGCCTCTCTCCCTTATTCTTCAAAATTCCATTTTCAAAAATTAAAATCAACCAACAAAAACAAAAACACTTTTTGGAAGAGAGCTACATGGAGTTTGATCCCTTAAAAGGGTATGTAGGAAAGAAGTCAAAACTTCTCCAAGTCCAATAAAACAAAAAATCCAAACACTTTCTTCTCCCTCCAATTCTTGACTTAGTAAACTCTTAGGTGTAAATATCATTTTTTTTAAATAGCATTTAAAAATAAAGCGCGCGCGTAGAAAGTAAAGATGGTTCCTATAGGATACTATAGTCGTTATGGGTGCCTAACACCTTCCCGTAGTGAAAACAACTCCCGGACCTCGATTCTCAAGGGTTTTTCTTACTTTTCTCTTCCCAAGAAAAAATGAGATATCGAAGGTTAAAAAGGTTCAAACTTAATCAATGTTTGACACCCGAAAAACCAAGATAAAACAAACGGTAACAGAAAGAAAAGAGAAGAGCAGAAGAAAATAAAAGAATTCTAATCACTAAGAAAAAGCTAATCAAATTAGTTAACTCCCCGACAACGGCGCCAAAAACTTGATGGGACAAACCGCAAGTGCACGGTCTATCGTAGTAGTAATAAAAGAGAGTATCGTTCCGACAGGGAGTTGTTCAATTTAATTAAATTTTAGAGAATGATTAGAAGAGAAGAAAGATTATAAAGTAGAGGGTTTCAGTTGGTTGAAAATAAATACAATAATAAAAAGAGAGCCTTGGGATTATTGGTTCATCGTAATGACGAATCCTTCACAAACAAACCCTTAAACTTATAATTTTACGTTAGTCCTAATTTCTAAAGACAAGTTTCTCTTTAGCGTATCAAAGCTTCTCTTGAAGTCAATGAGTGTGCTCCTCCAACAACCACACCTATTCTCATGGGTGATTGCCTTTGGAATCCTTGAAGCTCGAAACTTTATAAGTCTCAAAGTTTGCTAGACTATTCTCATGTTTCGCAATCCTTGTCTAAATTCACTTGTTCGAATATCAAAGCTCCGCGTTCACTTTATGAATTGATATTTGAGATGATGAATTAACAATTATCAAACCCTCCGTGTTCGCTTCCACAGTTTGATAATGGTTAATTCATGTTAAAACGGTGAATTTAGATTAGAAATTAGGGTTACATAGAATTAAGGTTTAAGGCTTGGTTTGATTTAGATTACGTCATTAGACTTATCCAACAATCCCAAGACAAAGAAGTCTACTCACTCATGCTCATCGTAGACATAGAGAATAAGAGAGAAAGCATAAAATAAATAAAAAGAAAGCAAAGAAACAAAAAGGAGAACTTTATTGAGAAAGACAATTGTCACTTATTGAATTCCCAGAAATAAAGATGATTGTTTGTGATGGGAGGCTACTCTATTTATAGTTTACATTTGACTTAAAATCTAAGCAACTACATGGGCTTTTCGGTAAAACTAAAACAGAGTAGCTTAAGTCCTAAGCAAAAGCAACAAAAGGGTGTTCTGGGGGGTGGCACGGCCGTGCCACATGTTGGCACGGGCCGTGTCAAGCTTCTGACTTGGGGGTATTATATTTTTGTTCCCGAATCTTCGTATTTTTGCTCCAAATCAGCTCCAGACTCCTTTCTTTTGCTCCAAGACTTAATCCATCAAATATTTATTCCTGAAATATAAATATATGCAATTGAAGTAAAATAGCTCAAAAAGGAAACAATATTAAAATAAAATCAAATCAAATCTAATTAAAACGAAACGAAATATTATACTAAAACTAGCTAATTATTGACTCATCATATATGAGTAGGTGCTTGTTGGTATATCTGGGGAAAGAAATTAACCGGTTAGGAGAAGCACAAAATCTATGAAGTCTTTCTTTTATATTTATATTATATGTTTGGTTATTAGCCCAAGTGAACTTAGAACCATAATACCATAAGTCAGTTAATTCACAGTCATTAAGGATCTCATTAAACAGATTAGTATGATTATAATCAATATTATTCCCTCCTAATTTTTTAGTACTATTAAGAAGAAGATTAAAGTCCCCAAAAATTAACCATTTGGAGGATGTTCTATTTTGATAAAGGTCCTTAATAGCTGCACAAGTTAGGTGTTTAAGGGAATAGAATGGATAACCATAGATACCTGCAGCATACCAAGAAACATTCAAATTACTAGCACTAATATACATGTCAATTAGCATTTTATTACTTTGAACAATATCAACATTAAAAACATCATTCCAAAGAAGGGCCAGACCTCTAGCCCTATGGCCATTACAAAAAATTACAGTCAATCATGAACAACTTAGAAATAGGGCCGCAAACTAAACTAAACTTAGCTTTGGTATCAGAATCTTTATGCCTTGTTTCCATAAGAAAAACCACATCAGGACAATGATTTTTAAGGAGCTTTTTCAGAGCTCTCACTGCAGAAGCGTTCCCAAGCCCTCTGCAGTTCCAGGATAAGCACTTCATTATTGCTGGATGGCCTTGTGCTCAAGGCCTGCCATTTTATTAACCTGATTCAAAATCTCCCTAGTTGCTGCTTCCAAAACTTGAGTGGTGACTAGCTTCCTTTTCAGAATTTTATTTTATGTTGAATTGGAGGGTTGGTGTGAGTGCAGGATCACTAGTTCTCCCTCATTCGTCTGAGGGCCCAACTGAACTGTAGTTGCATAAGGACAGAGAGTGTGTGTTGGATTGCTGCTGAGAGTTTTTTGAAAATCCTTGCCCAGTTGTCTGACTGCCTTGCTTCTTGAGGCTCATGGCAACCATTTTCTCCAATAGACCTTTTGGTATGGGGCTGAATTGGCCACACTGATGGATTTCATAGGGTTACTACTAAAAGCTTTCTCCTTCCTTTCAATAATTCTTCTCCCATAGTTCCTTGATCTCAGCCAAGCTCCCCTAGGATTAGTGCCACCCTCTATAGGAATAGGAGAATTTATGCAATTTTCTGAATTGTGCCAAATTAATAATCAATTAAATAATCAATTAAATAAATAATTATTAAAAAACGATACAGAATATCTAGGATTTTTTGTTATGCAGGCTAAACAGACTACCCACGGCCCATACGGGCTAGCCCAATTGGGTACTGGGTTTTTTAGGACCGGGCTAAAAAGCCCTGTAAAAATTTGGGCTCAATATTTAATGCCCAAACCCTAAAATTAATCAGGCTTGACGGGCCGACCCATACAGATTAGCCTGTTTTGACAGCTCTACTTGAGATGCTAGCTCAATGGTAAGAGTTTAGCCTTATAAGCTTAAGCTACAAGGTTTAAATTCCCTTGAGGTTGATTGTAAAATGACCATTAGTTTCATTTTAATTAATGATAATTCCTCCTTTCCCAATACATCTTTTTTTTTTTTTTAAAATGGAGCATAAATAGAGATATATGCTTAAAGAAAAATTTAAAGTGACAAAACCTGTTAAATTGTGTGAAGCTCTATAATATTTTTTTTAATAACTTTTATTAGCCAATGTAGCATTATAAAATTTTTGTTGTATTTCTTAAATTATTTTTTTCGCTTTTATTCCCTGAATATTTAAAATATTCACTTTTTGTTCATCAATAACTATTTTTTAAGTGGTGGGTTTGCAAATCCATTTGTTTTTTAAGCAAAGTTTTATTGCATATTCAAGGAGGATTTGGGTGATAGTTGGGTGATGAAAGATGCATGTCATAATAAACGCCATGTCAAGTTCGACAATTCTGGTAAAAAAACCTTTGTTGACTACTGGAAGGGATCGACTGAGGCAGTTTTACAGCTTGATCGTAGACCATGTTGTTACGTTCAGTTACTGTGGTAATACCAAATTCAGTATTAATTTTTTCTAAACACTAGTGCAACCATTCAATTTTTCCTTGTTCCACTGTCTTAGCAGTAAACATGAGTGAATTGGGACAAGTAACCCCCCTTCTTCCTTATTGTGTCCTTTTGCTACAGTGATGCCACTCAACAACAAGATACGAAACAGTTTACAGTAACCAATCATCTCGTTAACCCCCTTTTTCAATTGATGAAACAAGCTAAATGCAATTGTTGAAAGAATGGCTTCGATTGATGAATTGGGATTGGAGCGCAAAACAAAAAAAAAAAGAGATAAAAGGGAATTGCAACAATTGCACGTGCCTCACTTAAGTTAACCAGGCTCTGATACCATGTTAGGAAACATACATCCATGGGTATAGAGAGAAAAGCTTGAAAAACTATTGTATTGATGATAGTTGAAATGATACAAGAATGGAAGATGAGTACAAATGAGTCAACCATGTGACTTATATAGTCACTAAACTAGTGTCCTAACTAACTATATCATTATTCTTAATAGAAACCTTGAGGACATCCACAAGAAAAAGCTTGAATTTTCCGGTGCGAGGAACACGTGCTATAGTACATTGATGGTTAATTTCTATACATTTCACAGAACTAGGAAAAGGATGAATTCTAAGCCAACACTTGAGGATGGGGTTGACAACAAAAGTTTCTCTACTATCATTCGAAAGGAGCAATATGCCATCACACGTACTGATTATATTCCCCATTCCTTGAGGTGTTCCCAAATCAGTCCTTTCAAATTGGCCATTCACGTCATCTATAAATTCCAAGAAATAAGAACTACTTTGTGTTGTGTGATTTTCAACGTTAAAGACCAGGTTTAGAACGTGCACGGCTTTCGCACATTTCAACAAAAAGGGAGCTGGCAATAGTAGCAGCCCAAGCTTTACAAACATACCTTGCAGAGTTAATCAGGCAGTTAAGAGGAACCAACCTAAGGATATCAAACATCAAGTGTTCAGGAATCAACAAGGTTGAAATCACTTCACAATTCTTGGAATCGGAATCAGAGCAATTTCCCTTCTTCGTGGATTCAATTATCTGACTTCTATGTCTAGCCATTGTTAATTATGCTTAAATCACTGATGATGACGAAATGGGGCTGCAAGAAGCTCACCCGCTGCCGCCGTCCCGGCAACAGTACGCCGTCCCAATTCTGCCCGGCGTAAAGCAACACAGACTTATACGTAACAACGGATCCTGCGCTATATATATATATATATATATATATATATATATATATATATATATATATATATATATATATATATATATATATATAACCAAGAATAGAAGTGACTGCAGTATTGTAGGAAGTAACTAACAACAAATACAACATGAATAAACAACATCAAATACAATAAATATCCTTTTCAAAAAAAAAATCAAATACAATAAATATTTTTTTTTGAAGCAAATACAAACTGATACTTAAAATAAGGACAAATTATAACACCGTAATTGTTCATGATTTCTAGGCGAATTAGGGGGGAAAATATTGTTAATATCACATACATTAAAACCTTATATATTTAATAACTTTATGCCATGTATGGTGGTTGATACCCTAATTCAGAGATGAACTATATGACGTCATCAGTAAGGCAACAATATACACATATGTCGAAATCATAATACTCATTAAAAGTTGCAACTCAGACATCTTTTTTCAATGGTGGGTAGTGTACATGTTTTTCAATGTTCATGGGATACCGCGGAGAACTACAAACATAGTGGCCATGCCCTAACCTTTCATTGCTTGTCTCCTTATTAGTCATTCTGCAAGTTTGAAGGCACCTCTCATTCCACAAGTCGTACAACCAAGAAGTCCCTTCCTTCAAAAAAAAAAAAAAAAAACCAAGAAGTCCCAATCACGTGTTTGGAAAACTCTTGAGCATATGTTCATTATCGCAAGAACATATTTTTCTTGATAATGACCTTCTTCAAATGCCTTTATTAGACAGTGTGTTGCAATTTTAAATCCGGGTTTAAGGTGACAAAGATTCAATATATCGACCCTAAAACTGAATTCAGGGTTTCGACTCATTTGTAAACGGTTGAATAAATAATCACTTCCTTCTTCATCAAAATGTTTCCAAGGGAGTAGAGAAATTTTATCTAAGGAACAGATACCTTTTCGTTGTTACAAGCATTTCACAAACTTTTATAAGTGACCATCAGATTGTAGAGATCTTTGAAATAGTTGGCAGCGACCATTGTTGTTGTGATGAGGAGAATGTCCCATGGAAGAAGTTTAAGCATCCCTTCAATTGTATGACGATTATTTCATGTTGATGGAATAGTCTGGTAATTTTGGGGTCGGAAAGAAGGCAATTTTTTTATAACACTTTGGGTATATAGTATAATAGTAATGGGAAGGTGCTGAAAGGTTGCAACCATTCAAAAGGGAATACCACGGTTTATAATGACAATGTCTCAATTAATGGTTATTTGAACGAAAGAGATGTGGACTGATAACGGAGAATCATATAATATTTTGAGGTCACTTATAGGAGTAGTCCATGATTTGAGGAACATATTGTATTGTTTTCATTCGAGTCCGTGTAATTAACTTTTATCCTATATCATGCAACTTCATAGGTGTTTTAAGTCTTTTTAGAGGTCATGTAATTAACTTTCATTCGAGTCATTGTAATTAACTTTTATCTTATATCATGCAACTCCATAGTAGTCCATGATTCTTAAAATGTTTTTGAAGACAATACCAGTTGGAGAAAATCCATCCCAAGTTCCAATATATTTAAAGACGAAAGAACACTTGAAAAAGGGATGAAAACTTCCAAATTCGCACTGGAGCCACTGGCCCATGCACCCTTGCACATGAGGAAGCATTGGATACCACCCCATGCGCTCCGCCCATGAGTTTGGGCAGAAAGTGTTGTTTGCCTGTTTTCCAAGCTGATTTGGTAGAGAAAAAAAATCCTAGTATTCTTCTCTTAACCCACAAGTAAAGATGCACTATAAATAGAGACCCTTGCACACTCTTTTATTCATTCAGAAAGTTAGCGATACAGGGCAATGGTCATGCAAGAGTGAAATATTCACATAGAACCATATCACTCAAAAGGCCCAAAGTCATACAAACTAAGGATTTAGATGAGGAACTAGGTGATAACAGATGCATATGACCTAGCTAGGGATGAAGGAACTTTTGAAGAAAACCAGACTTTAAAGCAAGAGATAAGGCAATGCTTCTAAATCCTAATAGTTTATATCCTCCATCGCAATCTAAGAATAAAGAATGGTCCAAAACATTGACGGTGCAATACATTGAAAATGGTGGACATATCGAGATTTGGGATGATATCATGTGGTTCATTGAAGTTCAAAAATTTGAACTTCGATTGATGGAAGAAAATGATGAGGTTAAGTCGAGAAAAGATCAAGCGACTCTTACAAAATAAAGGTATTTCAAGGTTTTGCTGAATGGATCAAATTTCGTGAAGAGATATAAGAGAAGTATGGATGGACAAATTCTGAATATGATTGGACATCGGAAGACAAAGAACCTAAGGAGAAAAGGTCCAAAAGCTCAACTTAGACAAATTTATCAAGCTCACGACGCTAAACACACGCTGAATGAAAGGCAACCTATAAGCTATCTTTGAGCAAAATATATTTCCACTTTCTACTATATTTCTTTCATATGTGTGTTCCATGTGGATTGCTATTTTTCCTCTTTAGGCTTTCACATATGTGTGTTCCATGTGGATTGCTATTTTTCCTCTTTAGGTTGTTCTCTATGGACTATCATTATATATACACATGAGACACTTGTTTTGATACCTTGAGCCTTTTTCAAGCTACCCGGAATTATTATTGTCCTATCATTTGTGAAACTAGTTTGAGCCTCCAAGCAATATTTCTTTCTTTGTTACTTATGTGACTTGAATCATGTCACAAGTTTTGAACCCTATAATGATACATCTTTTTGATTTCTTTCGCAGTTAGATAGATTAGTGAAATACTTATCAAGGTTGCTCTTTAAAACTAGCAACATCTTAAGTTTGGGGTTATCAAGGGCTTGTTTGAAATTTCTGGGAATACTAAATTTGAGAGTGAGGTATGTGAATTACGATCACAAAATGTTTACGAAAATAATCATTTTGCATGTGTATAGAGATATATATACACCCTTTAGTGACCATTATAAGCAAAAACTCAGTTTAGTTTATAAAAGTGACGGGTACAAATGGAAAAAAAAGAAAGAAAGAAAAAATCATTTCTTTCAAAGAATTTTTGGATGCAAACGTATAAGAAAAGACAATTACTTTATGTTTGCTCATGTTTAGTAATTTTTTTTTTTTGGGTACAATGCTCATGTTTAGTAACTTAAATCCCAAATTGGAGTCCTCATTTTTAATTTTTTTTTTTTTTGGGAGAGCAGAGAAGGCTGCGCTGCACTGCACAGCTCGTTATTTTTTGTGGGTCAAGTTCCCTCCTTAGACCATGTCCAATGGCAAAAAATATTCAATAACCTTCAACACCCACTTTTTCAATTCCCAACACTCCACATCATTTTCTCTCTCTTAATTCAACACCCATTCAATTTTTACCACTCCAATAGTTTTCATTCAACACCCTACCCCACCACTTTTTATTTCTTATTCTTATTTAATTTTTGTTTTTATAATTGCATAAAATTATAATTATCGATTATAATTAAATTAAAATAATACAAATAATTTTTTTAAAAAAACAATATTTTTTTAAATAATTTATTTTTATTTTCTTAACTTAAAATGCAATACAACAAACTAAGCACGCGACACACGATTAGCTTAAAATGCAAGACAACAAACAAGCACACAACACACACGTAATTTATTTAGTACGATACAAATGATCTTCAAACTCAAAACATTCCAAACTTTGTCCATATGTGCTTCACTAGATCTGCCTGAAATGCGTGGTGAACATTTGGATCACGCAACTCGGATCTAGCACGCACATGATTTGCAAAAGTGGGTAACACCTCGGTCGAGTATGGTTGCGGTGTACTAGATCCACTTCCCTCAGATTGCTCAAAATCGCTCCAACGTTGAGCATATGTATCTCGTTCATCCTCAACAATCATATTGTGTAATATGATGCATGACCTCATGATGATACCCAAATCGGCTATGTCCCACAAGCGAGCTGGTTCACGGATGATTTTAAATCGAGCTTGAAGCACTCCAAAAGCACGTTCGATGTCCTTCCTACAGCTCTCCTGTTGTTTTGCAAATAACTTATCGGGTTCACTTTGAGGAAGTCTAATTGATTTGACGAAAGTTGGATAAGAAGGGTAGATACCATCAGCTAGATAGTATGTCATATTATAGGGACGTTGATTCACGAAGAAATTCACCCTTGGAGTCTTTCCCTGTTCCACATCATCAAACACTGGTGACCGGTCTAGAACGTTTATATCGTTCAACGTTCCCGGACATCCAAAAAAGGCATGCCAGATCCATAGATCATGAGATGCAACTGCTTCAAGAATAACTGTGGTGGTTCCCTTATCCCCCCTGGTAAATTGACCTTCCCATGCTTTAGGACAATTTTTCCACTCCCAGTGCATACAGTCAATACTCCCGATCATCCCTGGGAACCCCCGCATTTCACTAACATGTAGTATTTTTTGCAGGTCATCTTCGGTTGGTGCTCTCAAGTACACTTGCTCATACAGTCGTATGATTCCTTTGCAGAATCTAAGTAAGCACTCTAATGCTGTACTACTTCCTATTTTGATGTATTCATCGACCGCATCTGCTGCCACACCATATGCTAACATTCGCATTGCTGTGGTACATTTTGCTAATGGTGATATACCTTCTTTGTTGGTGGCATCAACTCGCTGGGTGAAGTAGTTATCACTACTTGAAAGGTCTCCAACGATTCGAAGGAAAACGTGTTTTTGCATCCGGAACTGTAACACCCCGTTTTCCCAACGTAAAAATTTCTTAAATAAAATCAGAGTTTTTCATCATAAAACGGAATGTCACATTTCTTAAAAAACGTAAATGGAATAATAATTTATCCTTCAAAAATATAACAACATAATCTTTAAAACTTCGCAGCGGAATAGTTTGACAACTTAAATAATCTTTGGCACAAGGGCCTCAATATAAATTTTCATAAAACTTAGTTCAACATCAATTCTTGAAAGATTCATAAAGTAATACGTAAGGAACAGAAAGTAAAGACATAATCCCATCCCGTTACATATCAGAGCACCTAAGACACACTTGTGAGGAGTCCACTCACGACCGCAACTAATCCTGGTTACCTGCAAGTTACCCATACGAAGAGCAACATTTCCAAGCAGAGGGGTGAGATTTCTCAAACAATAATATTAAACATATAAATCATATAAAGTACATTCAACAACTTAAACATCTTATAATTCATTAATCATATCTAACAACTTAAACTTCCTTAACTAGTATCATTAATCTTCCTACATTAGTCATAAACTATCATAACACTAATCATAAACATCTTCATATATCATCAATTACTAATCTTAAACATCATTATATAACATCAAATAATAGTCACCAACAATCATCACATAGCATCAATATCAATCATAAGCATCAACATGTAATTCACATAAGTATCATTATCAAAACATAGCATTACCGAAAATAACTTCATAATCAAATTCGTAATCAATCCCATATATCCACATAATTATAAACATCAACTTATAGCATCCTAAGTACAAACACAACGTTATCATGTATCGTCATAAATATATTCATAAAACATCACATATCATCATATCATAATTCACGTAACATCTTATCATAAATCATATAACATCATAATCAATCATCAACATAAACATCATAATCATTCATCTTCATTCATCATAGCACTTCATTAATAACTTATCAACGTGACGTCTTGACATCTAAACAACTCGACAACTCGACAACTTCACATCTTAAATCATCTTAAAACTTCTTGATATGCAAATGCATGTGGTACCAATCAACAACATAAATGAGCGTAATTAGGCTCTTCAACATGTGAGCATAAAGCTGCCGGGCTTAAAGCCCCCAACGTAGTTTGAGCACAAAGGCTGCCGGGCCTAAAGCCCCCAACTTTAATGAGCACAAGGCTGTCGGGCCTCAAGCCCCCAACTTTAATGAGCACAAAGGCTGCCGGGCCTAAAGCCCCCAACTTTAATGAGCACAAGGCTGCCGGGCCTCAAGCCCCCAACTTTAATGAGTATGCAATGAACTCAATCTTCCTACAACTTGACAACTTAAACAACATCATGAACATCTATGACATCCTAACATCTTGACATCTTGACAACATAACATCTTAACAACTTGATGACTTCATAACGACTCGACGACTTAACAACTCTTATCATCTTAACGTCTTAACATCTTAATATCTAAGCATCTTGACAACATATGGATCACATAAATAATTCATGTCATATCATAATATAACAATATCAAATGATAATAAACAACATCTTAAAACATCATATTCATCAATCATAAACAACTTCATATAACATCGTATTTAAACATCGACAATAATTCACTAAGTATCTTTGTAAAAACATAATAAATTATCCACAACATATTTTCATGTCAAACCAAAGCTACTGGAAAGATATCACAAATATCAACAACTTTCATGTTTACAACAAAGATCAATTCAAAACAGAAACATATGAACAAAACGCAAAAACATGAAACAGAGAATGCTGTCACCGTACAATTTTGCTAAGACCTCCCTGTAGTATTTTCATCATAACTCACAGACCAAACATCATTTTCACGTCAAACCAAAGCCACAAGAAAGCTAACAAAATTATCTAAAACTTTCATGTTTACGCCTAAGACCAATTCTGTACCGATCAATACCAGTTTTTATTTTAAATTCGGAAAAGTTGTGCTGAAAGTCCATAAAAATTCACTGTGACCTACGTGCAGTAATTTGACCATAACTGAAGTTCTATAAATCCTATTGATGTGAGACCAACGGCATTAGAAAGCTAACATCCATACCTACAACTTTCGTGTTTACACCTAAGACCAATTCCCCACCGATAAATACAGGTTTTAATATCAAAATTCGGGCAGAATGCAGATTTTCTCCAAGTTTCACCTAATCTCATGGTTATAACCTCAAAACTACTTCCAATAATCATCCTATGGATTATCTAAGGTCTGTACATAATTTCTACATCAATTCAACAAGTTTTCATCATCTAATCATCAAATCTCTCTCAAAACCCTAATTCTCAAATTCTCACAAACTCTCCCCAACTTGTTAGATGTAATCTAATGATTTAACAACTTAATATTAATGCAAGATAGTCTCACCCTCACCTTAGATTAATTCCTGAATCAGCAGCAGCGTTCTTCTTTCCTAAGATATTCTCCTCTTCTCTTGACTTTTCTCTTCTCTTCTCTTCTTTCTTGTTCTTCTCTTTTCCAAAAAGCGGTTTAAGGTAAACTCTTTCCAACCTAAGCTTCTCTATTTATAATACTAAAATATTCTTCCCAAATCTATTTAGGCCCAACAGCTTATTCTTCTTTCTATTCCAACCCTCAAATCCACTCACACTAATAATCCTCATATTCTAATAAATAATATTTCTCTACTAAATATAGTCTTCCACTAAATATATAATAATACACCATATAACAATAATAGCATATTTCATCAAAATATATATGTATATATATGTATATAATATGTATATAATATTTTAACACCAAATAACAAATATACCTCTTCATTGAATAATAAATATATTTCTACACCAGATAACATATATATTTTCACACAAAATAACAAATATATTTCTACACTAAATAACATATATATTTCTACACAAAATAACAAATATATTTCTACACCAAATAATATATATATTTCTACACAAAATAACAAATATATCTCTTCATCAAATAACAAATATATTTCTACACAAAATAACCCCACAACTTAATATTTATTTTATTTTCGAATCTTATTTTATTAAACAATAAAATAAGTCACAACGTCTCATAAATTTCTCTAAAATCATATAAATCACATAAATCTTATAAATCACACTAATCATATAAATATATTCTAAAACTCATTTAAAATAATTAAATAAAAAGGAGGGCGTTACAACTCTCCCCAACTTAAAGGAATTTCGTCCTCGAAATTCAAGCACAATAGAAAATAAGTTTAGTCATTACTTCATCAAACAAAACACAAAAACAACATCAAGTTGGTCAGTTAAACATAAAAACATAACTACTAACTAGAAAACATGACGACACGACACAACGACTCATCTACTTGGCCGGACGGACCAACCTGCTCTGATACCAATTGTAACACCCCGTTTTCCCAACGTAAAAATTTCTTAAATAAAATCAGAGTTTTTCATCATAAAACGGAATGTCACATTTCTTAAAAAACGTAAATGGAATAATAATTTATCCTTCAAAAATATAACAACATAATCTTTAAAACTTCGCAGCGGAATAGTTTGACAACTTAAATAATCTTTGGCACAAGGGCCTCAATATAAATTTTCATAAAACTTAGTTCAACATCAATTCTTGAAAGATTCATAAAGTAATACGTAAGGAACAGAAAGTAAAGACATAATCCCATCCCGTTACGTATCAGAGCACCTAAGACACACTTGTGAGGAGTCCACTCACGACCGCAACTAATCCTGGTTACCTGCAAGTTACCCATACGAAGAGCAACATTTCCAAGCAGAGGGGTGAGATTTCTCAAACAATAATATTAAACATATAAATCATATAAAGTACATTCAACAACTTAAACATCTTATAATTCATTAATCATATCTAACAACTTAAACTTCCTTAACTAGTATCATTAATCTTCCTACATTAGTCATAAACTATCATAACACTAATCATAAACATCTTCATATATCATCAATTACTAATCTTAAACATCATTATATAACATCAAATAATAGTCACCAACAATCATCACATAGCATCAATATCAATCATAAGCATCAACATGTAATTCACATAAGTATCATTATCAAAACATAGCATTACCGAAAATAACTTCATAATCAAATTCGTAATCAATCCCATATATCCACATAATTATAAACATCAACTTATAGCATCCTAAGTACAAACACAACGTTATCATGTATCGTCATAAATATATTCATAAAACATCACATATCATCATATCATAATTCACGTAACATCTTATCATAAATCATATAACATCATAATCAATCATCAACATAAACATCATAATCATTCATCTTCATTCATCATAGCACTTCATTAATAACTTATCAACGTGACGTCTTGACATCTAAACAACTCGACAACTCGACAACTTCACATCTTAAATCATCTTAAAACTTCTTGATATGCAAATGCATGTGGTACCAATCAACAACATAAATGAGCGTAATTAGGCTCTTCAACATGTGAGCATAAAGCTGCCGGGCTTAAAGCCCCCAACGTAGTTTGAGCACAAAGGCTGCCGGGCCTAAAGCCCCCAACTTTAATGAGCACAAGGCTGTCGGGCCTCAAGCCCCCAACTTTAATGAGCACAAAGGCTGCCGGGCCTAAAGCCCCCAACTTTAATGAGCACAAGGCTGCCGGGCCTCAAGCCCCCAACTTTAATGAGTATGCAATGAACTCAATCTTCCTACAACTTGACAACTTAAACAACATCATGAACATCTATGACATCCTAACATCTTGACATCTTGACAACATAACATCTTAACAACTTGATGACTTCATAACGACTCGACGACTTAACAACTCTTATCATCTTAACGTCTTAACATCTTAATATCTAAGCATCTTGACAACATATGGATCACATAAATAATTCATGTCATATCATAATATAACAATATCAAATGATAATAAACAACATCTTAAAACATCATATTCATCAATCATAAACAACTTCATATAACATCGTATTTAAACATCGACAATAATTCACTAAGTATCTTTGTAAAAACATAATAAATTATCCACAACATATTTTCATGTCAAACCAAAGCTACTGGAAAGATATCACAAATATCAACAACTTTCATGTTTACAACAAAGATCAATTCAAAACAGAAACATATGAACAAAACGCAAAAACATGAAACAGAGAATGCTGTCACCGTACAATTTTGCTAAGACCTCCCTGTAGTATTTTCATCATAACTCACAGACCAAACATCATTTTCACGTCAAACCAAAGCCACAAGAAAGCTAACAAAATTATCTAAAACTTTCATGTTTACGCCTAAGACCAATTCTGTACCGATCAATACCAGTTTTTATTTTAAATTCGGAAAAGTTGTGCTGAAAGTCCATAAAAATTCACTGTGACCTACGTGCAGTAATTTGACCATAACTGAAGTTCTATAAATCCTATTGATGTGAGACCAACGGCATTAGAAAGCTAACATCCATACCTACAACTTTCGTGTTTACACCTAAGACCAATTCCCCACCGATAAATACAGGTTTTAATATCAAAATTCGGGCAGAATGCAGATTTTCTCCAAGTTTCACCTAATCTCATGGTTATAACCTCAAAACTACTTCCAATAATCATCCTATGGATTATCTAAGGTCTGTACATAATTTCTACATCAATTCAACAAGTTTTCATCATCTAATCATCAAATCTCTCTCAAAACCCTAATTCTCAAATTCTCACAAACTCTCCCCAACTTGTTAGATGTAATCTAATGATTTAACAACTTAATATTAATGCAAGATAGTCTCACCCTCACCTTAGATTAATTCCTGAATCAGCAGCAGCGTTCTTCTTTCCTAAGATATTCTCCTCTTCTCTTGACTTTTCTCTTCTCTTCTCTTCTTTCTTGTTCTTCTCTTTTCCAAAAAGCGGTTTAAGGTAAACTCTTTCCAACCTAAGCTTCTCTATTTATAATACTAAAATATTCTTCCCAAATCTATTTAGGCCCAACAGCTTATTCTTCTTTCTATTCCAACCCTCAAATCCACTCACACTAATAATCCTCATATTCTAATAAATAATATTTCTCTACTAAATATAGTCTTCCACTAAATATATAATAATACACCATATAACAATAATAGCATATTTCATCAAAATATATATGTATATAATATTTTAACACCAAATAACAAATATACCTCTTCATTGAATAATAAATATATTTCTACACCAGATAACATATATATTTTCACACAAAATAACAAATATATTTCTACACTAAATAACATATATATTTCTACACAAAATAACAAATATATTTCTACACCAAATAATATATATATTTCTACACAAAATAACAAATATATCTCTTCATCAAAGAACAAATATATTTCTACACAAAATAACCCCACAACTTAATATTTATTTTATTTTCGAATCTTATTTTATTAAACAATAAAATAAGTCACAACGTCTCATAAATTTCTCTAAAATCATATAAATCACATAAATCTTATAAATCACACTAATCATATAAATATATTCTAAAACTCATTTAAAATAATTAAATAAAAAGGAGGGCGTTACAGGAACCGACGACGAAACATTGCATCGTCATATGTAGGCTCATTGGCAAAGTAGTCGTCAATGAGTCTTTGGTTAGCTGCTGCATGATCTCTATTTAAATATTTTTTTTTACGAGATCCACTACCTGATCCACTACCTTCCTCTAGTTTTTTTCGACGCTGAATAAATCGGTTGACCATATACGTGTCTTCAGCATCACGTTTTTCGAAGTAGGCTTTCATATCAAAACCAAAAGGATCCATTGATAGTGTTTGGAAGTAGATATTGGAAGTAGATATTGGAATGCAATTTGAGAAAGGAAATAGTTTAAACAATATTCAAGTTGGAAGTAGATATGAATGTTATTCAAGTCCCTATATATATAAGCAAATAGGTGAAGCACGGGGAGTGAAGCAATACCATGTGTTGTGGCATAGTAAAGCAATACCATGGGCTATGGCATAGTAAAGCAATACCATGTGTTGTGGCATAGTAAAGCAATACCATGGGCTGTGGCATAGTAAAGTATGCATAATTAAGTTTGTGAATGCATAATACCATGGGCTAGTAAAGTAAAGCAATACCATGGGTTGTAGCAATACCATCACGATATATATTGGAATGCATAATTAAAGCAATGCCATGGATGTAACACTGACAAAATAGTGAAAAAAGTTTGTGAAATAAAAGCAATACCATGGGCTAGTGAGGAATACCATGGGCTGTGAAATTAAAGTTTGTGAAAAAAGTCACGGGACAAATATTATGCATAATTATTTAAAGCAACATTGAGGACTAGACAACACTGACAATTATTTAAAGCAACATTGAGGACTACACAACACTGACAATTATTTAAAGTAAACATTGGGGACTAGACAACACTGACAATTTTGACCGAATACAAACAAATATTAGTGAATTAATTTCCAAACAGCTCACGCTCCAAGTTTTCCACCATTTTTTTTTCCTGTCATCGAGATGCTCTTGGGAAGTTAACTTTATGTACATGTCCATTTTCTTCAATTTGTTTTTCTCTTGTTGCACTGCGGTGTACTTTTCCATTTTTTCGGTGTACTCTTTAAAGTGTTCCATCTCTTGCACCTTCATTTCTTTGAATTGAACCCACTCCTGTTCCACCTCCTCGAAGCCAGCGTCCTTGCTTTTCTTTTTTCCTTTTCCTTTTTTTTTAGCTGCCTCCCTACCCATTGGACGAGCACTAGATCCTACAGAGTCATCGTGAGATCTCTTAGATCCACTACTTCCTGAGCCAACACTTCCTCCCACTTGACTGCCATAACGAGGTTGATCACGGAGAGCACGCCATTCTTCCTTTAAAGTAAATTGAACATTCTTCCCACCTGCATATATTTCTTGGGCTTTTGCCAAAACATCATCTTCCGACCAACCGCTTGCTTGCTGACGCTTAGCGGTATCATAAGCACCAACCCATTTATTTATTAATTTGCTCATATAATTAAAACGGTTTCGGCATGCAATGACATCGCGTGGAGAATCGAATGAGCAATGATCATTACAATACTCAGCAATTTTACCCCAATATGATTCACTTGTCTGGTTTCTCCCGACAACACTGCATGTTCCATATTTTATCCACCCACTAATTAACACCAAATTTTGTTCAGTGTTCCATGCTGGTTGCTGGTTTTTCTTGCTCTTAGGAGTTGTATCCTCTGGAGTGACTTCATTAGCTATTGTCATTCCATCACGATTTATTTGTGATGAAAATTCAGGATATTCACCAACACTCTGAAAACTTTCATTCATCATTGGCATATAACCGTTAAATGGGGGTGTTTGAGATGAATATCCCATCATAGATCTAGAATATGGATGAAAGTTGTTTGGAACAGAGGATGGGTGATTGAAATTTGAGGCATAACCAAAATTAGGCATGTTTTGAGGATTTTGGTTGGGAAATTGATTTGGGTTTTGAGGATGTTGGTTGGGAAATTGATTTGGGTGTTGATAATTGTTGGGATTTTGGTAGCTAAATGGGTAATTAGAAGAATTTTGGGTGTTGAATTGATTGTTGTTGGGATCCATTTCACTAATCAAAGACTAAAATTTCAAAAGAAAGGCTAATAATAAGATTAAGAGAGTGAAAAACTTGATTTTTTTTCTGTGTCCAAATCAAATGATCCAAGTCTCTATTTATAGAGAAAAAAAAATTACGAATTTTGGTAAAAAAAATAAAAAAAATAAAAAAATTATTTGCAATGAAATAATTGAGTCCAAATTATTAAGAAGATAAAAATCCAGGCAGCCAACCATGTTGCACCACGTGTCACTGTTTTTATCCAAACAATCTTCTCTCTCCGCGTTCATTAGCTACTCACGCGCCCTGTCGGGCCGTGTAGTACACGCGCTCGCCTGGTGCAATAAAACGCTGCCACGTGGCCTGGCCGGTGCAGATTAAACAAGGTTGAATGCTTTCATCACTTCCCTCCTCCATCTCATCTTCAATACCCTCTTCTCCAATCATTCAACAAGTCTAAACACCCATTCAATACCCCCATTGGACTTGGTCTTAGAATATGAATATTTTTTTTTAAATGTGTTAATTAAAACACGATGGGAAAAAAAAATTCAGAGTCCTTTTGCTGATCAGAAAACATCCAGATTAAGCAATTTTTCAAAATTTAAAAGCTCACTGGATGTTTTGCCTATAAATGCAGGTTTTTAAGTCTTGCATATTGATATTTGTTTCTTTGCAAAGAACATAGCAAACAAAAAGTAAGGTTTTCATGTTAGAAAAAACTATAACTATATAATTAGAACTGAATGTATAATTATATACAAAATCCAAAAAACAAAGAATAAATGTTACTCCATCCTCAAGCCTTCACTAGCTCATTTCTCTATATATTACCACGAAGGGCTTCCACCGGTCACTCAAACCTCACTCTCCTCAATGTCCTGTAAAAATACAGACACTGATTTACTTGCCTGTATGGAAACAGGACACAAGTAAATGCCACCATTGGGGTAATAAAAAAAGTAACGACAAAATATGAGGAAAAGGGTATGGGAGAAAAAAAATTGAGATGTTACAATGTCAAAATTTGTAGTCTTGGGAATGTATGTATATGTACACTCTGACTCTGAAATGAATCTGGAAAATTAACCATTAAGCTTCGCCAAAAATTGACTCAAATTGTACTCCTCTGTATACTGTGATTGGTCCCATAGATCCTCCAATCCTCCAAGTATTGCTTTCATTCCCTTTCCACTGCCTAATAATTTAGGGTCATCACTGTTGTCATCTGAACTCTTCGCAACAGAAGACCCCTATACAAATTATCATGCCAAAAACATTAGAAAAGAAAAACAAACCAGGGTGGTTAACATTCACCCAATTAAATATCTCAGTTAAACTTCATTCAGGTAACTAATCCCCCAATCATATTTATTCATGTAATAATACTCTGCATATAAAGTGGTTATATTAGACATAAACAAGTAGTAGTACCTTGGGGATTTCTGCTGATGCAAATAAATCAAGCAATTGATCTGTATTCATTGTTTTCAAACTAGCATTTTCCGCATTAATGACAGCATTAGCCACGGACACTTTAAACCGTTGTAGACTCATAACTTTCTCTTCCAGAGTACCACGCATTATCAGACGGTGAACATTAACTACTTTTTTCTGACCTAACCTGTGCGCTCTATCCATAGCCTGCATGTTATTAATATAAACAAAAGAAATTAAGACACTTATTCCCTAAAAGGCAAGACGAGAGTGATGGGCATTGAAGATGGTAAGAGGCCATGCAAGAAGGCAGCATTTCCATTCACCATCAAAAGTCAAAACCAAGCTGGAAAAAAATAAAAATAAAGCAGAAAGCATTGAATGGATCACAAATTACCTGAAGATCACGCATAGGATTCCAATCATGCTCCACAAAAACAAGGGTATCTGCAGATGTCAGGTTCAAACCAAGCCCGCCCACTACAAATAGAGAACTTCATATAATTTTCATGAAAAATAAGCTAAAATTATAAGACATGAATTTGATAAACAGGTAGGTCGAACGAGGAGATTTGTATTTTTTACCATGAGTCGTAAGCAATAAGACATCAATGGTAGGATCTGAATTGAAAGCTTTTACAATTTCAAATCGCTTATCGGTCTCAACTGATCCATCCAGCCGCAAATATGTGACACTGTACCATGAAAAGGAAAATAATGAAGGTTGTCATTATCAAATGGAAAAAAGTCAACCAATTTCAAGAATCATAATTCCATGTAAAAGCATGTGGCATCTGTTCAGTATACAAACGAGCTTTCAACAAAACCTTTATATAATATGAACAAGCATGCAAATTTAAACAACTAATTTAGTAAAACTATCGGGATCCAGGATCGTACCTTTTCATGTGAGTCTGAAACAAATCTTTTTCAATTATATCCAAGAACGCCTACACGCAAACAATTTTTAAATGATGAATCAGTGAACTATATATTAGTCTTCGGAAGAAATTAGCCCCAGGAAAGGGATAAATATTACCTTATGTTGAGCAAATATCAAGACCCTATGCTGCCCAATGCCAACAGCATTCTCAGTACCTGAAGCATCAACTCCAATTCCACACTCTTCGAGAATCTCATGAAGAGCAACTAGTTTTGGAGAGTGATGGAGTTTGTGAAGTTCTGAAATGACATCAGAACCAGCAGGAAACAGTTCCAAAAGGATGGTAGAGAGTGAATCTGGAATCTTCCCACCAAGTACAAGCAACGGATGACTACAGAGTTTTAGCAAGTATTGAAGTGCCTGAAAAACGGAATGGGTTTGAGGCTTAAAAAACGAGTCAAAAAACAGGTTGATGGAACATAATTTACTGGTAAAAATATAAATAACATTGCCTGGAAAACATGTGAAGACGCTTTAGTAGAACTGCTACTTCCTTCTGCTGCAGCTGACTCATTCGTTGTTACAATAGATGACACCTCTTGTTTTGCACGAGAACCAGAAAACTGTTCATAAAGTTTAAGTTGTACAGTGCTCAAATCACAGTATCTGTCTTGAATTATTTTCTCTGGCAGATCGGACAAGACTTCATCCTTTGTCCTCCGAAGGAGGAAAGGCATGACCTAGAGAACAAAAGTACATCCAGTTAGAAGAGAAAACACACCAATTTTGCAGTGCAGTAATAGGAAAGAGAAAATTACCTGCTTATGCAATGCTTCCATAGCAAGTGCTCCAGCTTCAGCATCCTTAGCAGAGCACTTTGGATCTCTTGAAGCTAAAAGTGGTTTTCCATATGTGCTTTGGAACTGGTAAAAGCCCACAAAGAATTAATGCCAATTGGGACAACCATCAATAAAATGCCAAAATGTATTGGCAATTGGCATGTAAGTATTCTTGTTAGCGAAGTATTACATAGATGGCTAAGACTAGAAGAAACGGACACTAGCCGTAAAAACACATTACCATGAGGAAAATTAGCACATTTGAACAAAAGTTTTGTAATACATTTTACACATTTGAATGTATGCACAACTCTGTTTTGCTGGTGGGAAGGTGTTTCTGTGGGATGAAAAAGCAAATAAAAACACCGTTGCAAAAAATCTAATCATTGCATACAACCAAAAGTTTCATAGGAAAAAAAGGAAAGCTTGTTGGTTTCAATTCCGTACTTCAGCAAGCAGTGGCACTGGTAGGTAAAACAATGCAAATTAAGAAAATACCAGACAGGTGCGAATGAGTTGTTATTGAATATTGGATAGATGGCATCCATTTTGAATAAGCCAACCACTACCCCAATAATCTTGGCCAATTCTATCCGAATTTTGTCAAATTGTTTAAAGCCATACAATGTAGCAGCATAATTATTCAAATTTATTTATCTCAGCAATTAAAGATATGAACATTATTTGGAAAAAAATATTCTACCTAGAACTAGTTACATTACATGTGAGAATTGACCTTTTAAATCAATCAAATTTCACACTTTTTTTGTGCTGAGACATGTAGAATTAGTAAACCAACTGATGTAACCATTCCATTCCATCCCCATCAGAGACAATTGGACGGCACAAGAGAAACTATACTTTTGAGGATTTATGATTATGACCAATCCACTACATCACATTCGTGATAATACAAAAACAAACAAAATGATGTCTGCATGGAATCCCTGCCTCCTCGATATACAAGACAGAGATTGTGAAAGTGAACCTTAATCAGAAAAATGTTTTCAAAATTAAGTCCAAATCAAGAATCTTCACAAACTTTATTTGGTTAACCATTTCAATTTCTTGAACAAAAATTAATCAGAATTCAGTCTCAGCATTTTAAGACCTAATAACATGTCAAATATATAATTTTTCCAAATCATAGCAAATACCAATATCAGTTGCAGTTAAATTATGGTAACAATGTCTATTACAATGATTGGCAGCAAAAAGATACCTGTCTATCTGTTCCGAGAAATCCAGGCATCAAAAAATCAAAAAGGGACCATAAGTCCATTATGTTATTCTGCAAGAGATGGTGACACGTTAATCAGATTAGTGGTGATAAGTTTTCTTTTAATGAGAATATATATACTCATCAGCCATCACCTACCTGTATTGGTGTCCCACTCAATATCAAGCGGTGTTGGGCTTTCAACTGCTTTACAGCAAGAGTAACTTTAGACTTGGCATTTTTTATTATATGTCCTTCATCTAAAATGCAGTAATTCCACGGCAGCTGTCCCAAATAATCAATATCTTTCCGGACAACATCATATGATGTTATAATTACATTATGCTTGCAAAAACTATCTCGAAGAAGCATTCGATCCTGAGCAGACCCAACATACTGAAGACTAGATATGACTGAAACATCAATAAACTTTTCTATCTCAAAGGCCCAGTGTCCAACTAGTGTTGACGGGCAAATAATTAAAGATGGCAGAAGATCCTCATTTCCGATTTGAGTTCGACGCTCAACTATTTCAGAGGCCACAATTGCTGATGCTTGAAGTGTCTTACCAAGCCCCATGTCATCACATAAAATTCCATGAAGTTTGAAACGTTTCAGAAAAGCTAACCAATTTATGCCTTCCTGTTGATACCTAGAATGATCAAAATGAAATACAAAAGGTTAAAAATTTATAGCAAATCTAATAATGCCCATAAACATCACTAACAACACAAGCCACATATCAAGTAAATAGAAGAAAAACAAAAGAAGGGGTGGTTTATCGCAGATGAGGTCAAAATACGATTGAAGTATTGAACATAGAAGACCAAGCTCGAAAATTCAAGAATTTAGCATCATTGGAGATGTATTATCTTCGCTGTGAACACTACACAGAAATTTGATGGAAACACTAGCCGGAACTGTGAGAAGATTTAAAACTGATTACATCATTAAATCAAGTTTTAATCACTAAACCAACATGCGACATTCCATTAAACCTAGTACTAGACAAGCAGAGGTGTCATACACTTATAAATATCAAAATGGAAAAGACAAACTCCCTCAAAAAAAAAAAAAAAAAAAAAAAAAACTCACACTGGAAAACCTAAACCACAGTCCAATTTACCTTCTCAATGTTACTTTCAATTCAGT
This sequence comes from Medicago sativa, assembly GCF_051527215.1. Classification (NCBI taxonomy): domain Eukaryota; kingdom Viridiplantae; phylum Streptophyta; class Magnoliopsida; order Fabales; family Fabaceae; genus Medicago; species Medicago sativa. The sequence goes on along the minus strand of NC_140752.1, from coordinate 30,986,986 downwards.
GCACAACTTGTAATCTTCAATATGAGAGTTGTCAAGTAGCTGCTCCAGAAAATGTAAATCTTCTGCATTTCTAGATACACCTTCCCCTAATCCAATTGGTTGTGGAACACCACGTGCTAAAGGAAGTAATGGTACAAGAGCAGCAAAGCTATGGGTAACACTCTGTCTGACAGACTGATCACAATCACTCATGCATCGTAGAAGGGGAACCACCAGCAGAGGAGCATATGGGACCAACTCTACACCAAGCCCCTGAACAAGAAAGCTAATCAACATGCCTGCTCCTTGCCGAGCATGAACTGATGATGCATCTTCCAACATAGGGATAGCATTTTCAACCACGGCTCCCATGACTTTCACAATCATTGACTGGGCCATGGAGGTGATGCAGCGTGAAGCAGCTAGTCTAACAGCGACATGTGAATGCTTAACACATTTAAAAACAGATGGGAGAAGTGTCAAAAGTTTTGGCTTCAGCTCCTCATTTAACAAGGGGGCAATAGACCGCACAACCTATAAGAAAACAACGATGCATATTAAACAATACATTTTGAAATCAGTAAACCTGGCTCAAATGCATGTAGATAAATCTGAAGAATCTATTGAATTACTAAAAAAGATAATATAAAAATGTCATCAAGCTAAGATTTATAACTAAAGAATACATATCTACCAAACTTGAAACTATTGATATGCACTGTAGTATAAAAGGAAAAAAAAAAACATCCATAACAAATTGGGAAAATCCGAAGTTGAGTTTTATTTTCCAGTACTCTTTTCTGCATCAAAAATATAAAATAAAACAACAATCAAACTTTCAGCTAAATCAGGAAAATCCTCAGAAGTTGAGTTCATTCCATGTAATAATGTAGCAGTTCAACTCCATAGCAATTCACAGCTAATGATGCAAAAGTCTTGTATATAATAAGCCAAATTCATGGGAAGAAATTGATGGCACCAACCTGAATATTGTTAATCAAGGTCTGAGGATCACTAACAGACTCAATTGCTACAGTATCTTCCTCTTCATTAGCAGAAAGTAGAGATTCAGAGGAACTTGGCTTAAGAACCTCGGTAAGACAATCCCACAGCTTAGGAAGTTTATCAAATAGCAAAACACCGAACTTCTCACACAGAAGCCTTAATGATTGCTCAGATCCACGTCTACTAATAAATCCCTCCACCTTTGATCGATCCTCACCAGTCAGCACATGCACCTTTGACTTTTGTTTATTCACCGGAGTTCTGAAAGACAGAAGACCTTGGTCATCAATACTCTCGATGGAACAAATGGATTTAGCTTGAGGGGTCTCAGAGGGATCCATGCAAGTCAAACCACATATATTCCTAATTAATTTATCATTGGGGCAAGGTCTACGTGAAACACAGTGATATATTAGCTCAGCGAGAGCCTCAGCTGACTTAATTTGCAGTATTTCCTCCTGAAAGATAAGATAGGTATTTTATCAGTAAATTATACATGCATATACTATGCATGAAACATACAGTTAGAATATATGTAGCACCTGCTCTCGTCTGATTGAAGCCATTAAAGGCAAAATGATGGGATTGAGCCGTGTAGGAAACTCAGACATCCACACAACTGCAGCTGCAACTGCAGATGTAACCGTAACATGTAAATTATTCTGCAAGAAACAAGCATGTCAGGAAATCTATTGGGGATAAGTTAAAACACATAAATGATGTAAAAACCAAATAATACCGTACCAGTTCAAGAAATTTTAAATAATAAGAATAAGAATAAAAATGATAACAAAATACTGATGATGATGGTGATAACAACAATTATATTATTGTTTGAGACATACCTGAACACATTTCAAATAACCAGAAGTTGTCAAGAGCCTCTGTTTTGACGATTCAATATCATCCATAGTGTTCTTTATAGATTCGTTTGCAGTACTATCATTACACACTGCTGGAATTTTTGATGCAAAACCAATGGCATCATCTACACTCAAGTTATCCAACTCAATATTGGTTGTTGTCAATAGCTCGCTAAACATACCAGAAGACTTGACTGCATTTAGCAATTGAGCAGCCTCACTTCGCATCTTTGAATAAGTTCTTGAAAGCTCCGCATAAGGAAGAAGTGAACCTTTTGTTGGGAATGCAGAGTCAGAACATGCTAACAAGTCCAGCAACCAATCTTTGAGGCAAGCAGGAATAACATTGAGGTTTTCAGACAAACTCCTGGTCCTATTCTCCTTGAACCAAGAAATAAGTACCAAAGATGCAACCTAAATACACTAAAATATTAAAGACTGTAAAGGGTAGAAAATCATCTGGCTACGTGATAATCATATGCAAGTCAGAAATTCATACCTGGCGCTGGACACCAGACAGAGAGGTTAATGAACTCCATAGTGGATCAATTACATACTTCAAAGAACCCTCTGGAAGCTTAGAGGCAAAAGTTCCCAAAGCAGTTGCTGTAACTACCCGGGTACGAGTTACTGATATGTCGACCTCAGCACCAACAACTATCTTAATGGAATTCAAAGGAACATCTCCATTTCTATCTTGTGGAATAGTTGATTTCATAGATTCAAGGCCAAGAGCTCCGCCATATTCATTTTCAATCTTCACAGCTCTCATTTTAGCTGCTGCTCTAAATTGACTTTTTCGAGGAAAGGCAACAGGCCAAAACATCTTTGAGGCATCTAATGCAGAACCAAAAGGTGTAGATGCAAGTTCTATCCAGGAAGTCATGTAAGAGCTTGCAGCATTCTCCAGGTCCACGACAGAACACTGCCATCAATTAGGCAGAAAACTAATTATATGAGAAACAAAAACAATCAAGAATGCAGGAGAAAGACCAAAACAAGTTTTTTTTTATAAAAAATATACATTAATAACACCAAAGGGAAAAAACAATTCATTACAAACCACAGTAATCAATACAGTACAGCAGTGTGTAGCGGCTGACCTCAAAAAGGTTACAGTGGGATAGTGCATATGGATGACCACAATTCTGATTTTGTTTTATACATACAAAGAACACCTACAACTTGGTTGTTGATGCCATTGACGATAATTTTTATCATGTTTTGTTGTAAATATGATCTTATATTTTGTAATTATTTGTACACATTGTATTAGGCCCACTAACCAGGCCCTTTGGGTATAACATAGTCTATAAACAGTTTAGTGATTGTACTATCTATTATTATGCTTTTGAAATAATATTCAGAAAATTATTCTTCAATTCTACATGTTATCACAAGCTCCGGTTTCGGGGTCTTGCTTCAACATAAACACCAGTTGTAGTCTGTCCAGTTTCCTTTGTTTATCCCCCCTTCATTGCGGATTCTTGTTCCTTTGCTGCGTCTTTGCAGCCTTTTGAGATCATATGTGCCTATTTGTTCCTGTCACTCATTACAATTCACGTTCTCTGTGCCTATTCACCGTCGCCCAATTTCAAGCTGAAAAGCACGCTCACCCAAAGGTTTGTCGCTGCAAAACCTACAGCGACCGAAAAGTATGTGGACAGAAGCCACTACACGGGCAACCACCATTGCTGGACGTTTCCGACGTATTCCCTCCACGCACTGCCATTTCACGAATACCACTTCTTTGATAACTACCATTAATATATACCATTTCTCGAGTACTTCTAGTTGTACTCTACCATTACTCTTTCATTATTCTGGGTGTAAAGATCAGTTAGATAACTGACAGGGTTAGTTAGAACTAATATTTAGTCTATAATTACAGAATTGTAACAAAGTCAGAAGTTTAACAATCATTTTCAACTCTCAATACAGAATCAGTTTCACTGAAATCCAGTATACCTGAACAAGGAGACTCCAAACTCTCTCAGAACATTGCAAAATATCCTCATTTGTTTCCAATAGTAAATTCTGAAAAACAATTCTAAGGGTATCTCCAAATATAGAAGAGGGCCAAAAAGAAGCAGGGGAGAGCTCGGACATGCTTCTCTTATATCCAGCTTCAAGTAGCCTTTCCTGAAAATGAAAAAAATTGAGTAAGCCATTCCACAGTATACCACATCTTGTGAAAAAGAAACTATATTATAACTATGTTACAAGGAATACTATTATTACCAGAGTTCGTATTGCTGAATAACGGACAGATGTGATGCTGTGCCTCATAAAGGGCCACAAACGTGGTGCCAAAGTTGAAAGTACAAAAGGATTTTCTTCTCCATCATCTCCACAACCACCAGCACCATTTTCTATTTCCTTGTCGCTCATTTTAAAAACTTTATACATTTTCGGGACCATCTCTTGATGGGAATAGATTTCTGCAAGCAGATTCATTACACTGCAAACAAATAAATGACCTGTAAATTTGACTAATACATCATGAATTATTATAACTATATATATATATATATATATATATATATATATATATATATATATATATATATATATATATATAGGGTTTTGTTACAAGCCACCCTTTGGTGGTGTCTTTTAACAAGTCACACCTTAAGGTGTGATTTTCACTTTTTAGTTATAACTTTGCTAAAAAACACCTTCATAAAAGTAAGTTGGTGTCTTTTCGCAAATGCTCATAGAGTAAATTGATAAAAGACACCTTCATAAAAGGTGTCTTCTATCATAACCCGTATGTATGTATGTGTGTGTGTGTGTGTGTGTGTCTATATATATATATATATATATATATATATATATATATATATATGTATGTATGTATGTATGTATGTATGTATGTATGTATGTATGTATGTATGTATGTATGTATATATGTATATATGTATGTATGTATGTATGTATATATATATATATATATATATATATATATATATATGTATATATATATATATATATATATATATATATATATATATATGTATGTATGTATGTATGTATGTATATGTCTATGTATTGCTTTGCCAGCCATTAACAAAAAGCCAAACCACTAGGCTTTAACAAGAAGGACGATCATGAAGTATAATATGAAAACAAAATTAAATATAATTTGTTTAGGACATGTCCACAATAAATTGAGTGCCTAAGCACAATGCTAAAATTTCATCAATTTCATTTTATTATTGTTAGGTAGCCTTGGTTAGTTGTGATTTTGTGGGTGATCCTTTTGTTTTTGTGTGGTGGGTTGAGTACCACTTGTACTGATTCTATTCTTTCGGAGGCAGTACCTTTTGTATGTCATTTCATCATTAACATACTATATCAGTTTTTGCTGTTATAAAAAATTCATTTTAATATGTCCAAATAGCTATCACTAAAAATATGGCTCTCATTAACCAACATCGTACAAGAAATAAAATAAGGTATGAAAGCATGACTCGTCAACATGGAGCCCAGAAAAATGAGCAGACAAATATATTGTTTGTCATTTAGTTATTACAACATAAGAAGGGCCTAATAAACGTAACTAAAGGCTGTAAATTCCCCAAAATTTTAGCCAGTAAAATACCTGCTAGTGGATGGACTTAAATCATCCAAGTCAAGCAATATATCCCACAACAGCATCACAATTGAATGCAGTGTTTGACCCTGCAAAGCAACAATTGCTGCTGCAGCTGGTATTAAAGCATCAGCGGCAACAGCTCGGACATCATCATCTGGGTCCTCCAAGCCAGATTTACATGCAGGAAGAACACGTCCAAGCAAATCGGAAAGCATCTCCTGTGTCCGTAAAAGATGTGTTAGAAGTAAAGAAAAAAGAATAGTGTGAACGCTATTAGATTTCATTATACTGATCTATAATTTTTTGAAGAAAAAAAATATATACTTCACCAAATCATCAAATATAGTTTTAATGGGATGAGGATTGAAATAAACTCTATTGAACTACACAGTAGCAACTACGAGAAGGAAGAGTTCAGATGGCCTTAAAACGCCTCCTTAGTAGAGTAGTTAGTCCCATTACGCACATGTACCTGGAGCTTCTGTTAGGTTAACATTGTGAGAATACAGTTCTCTTATCATGTGGATATTGTACAGGATCTTTTCCTACCTAGTTAGTTTCTTGATAGTTCAGTTTGCTACAGCAGTCACATGCTGGTTGGCTTGCAGAGCTTTTCTGTTGAGTTTGTAGTGTTGTATCTTATCAAAAAAAAAAAAGTTTGTAGTGTTGTTGATATGATGGAAACAATAATTAATTTCATCATCAATCAAAATAATGATTTTTGTTGTTGTGGTAGTGTGCCACCATCACTAGACCTCAACTTGGCTCTATCAACAAAATTTGCCAAATCATGTCTAATCTGCTTAAGCCACTTTGGGTCGCCGAAGAGAGGATATTAAGATATTTCAACGTCTATATCATGAAATGCGTCTTCATTTTTCCTTGCCTGCTTAGAAGAAGCTTACTCTCAAGGCCTGTTGTGATGCCAACTGGGCTGCTGATTCTTCCGATTGATGTTCTACCTATGGAACAACCAGTTCCAGTTACTTTGGTCCAAACCTAATTTTCTGGTGGTCTCGCAACAAAACTGTTGTTGCCCGCTATAGTGCTAAAGCCAAATACAGAAGCTTGGCACAGGTTATTGCAGAATTGTTGTGGATTCAGACTTTAGTAGTGAACTGTGGGTTCCAGTTTCGCTTCCTCTGACGATCAGAGTGCAGAGGCACTGGCCCATAATTCAGTGTTACATGCTCGCACCAAGCACATGGAACTTGGCATATTGTTTGTGCGTGAAAGAAGTCCTTGGCAAGCAATTCATGGTGCATTACAAACTTGGTCAAGAAAAGATAGCAGATCTACTAACCAAGCCTTTGCCTTTTACCAGATTCAGTCTTTTATGGGACATGCTCCAAGTGACTGAGCTTCCCTCTGTCACCCACCTTGAGCTTGTGGCTAGCGAGTTGAGAATACAGTTCAATCACTTATCATCTACTGAACAAGATTTTTTCCTACATAGCTGGTTTAGTTTGTTACAGCAGTACAGTTTCCGCATGCTGATTGGCTTAGAGAGCTTTTCTGTTTTCATATTTTTAATGTTGCCTCAGTCTAAAAATATAGATTTTATGCTGATGTCTTGTAACAAGACTTCATTTCATCACCAATCAATAGAATTATTTTTTAGATTCTCTCTGAATCAAACATGATACAAAAGTGACTAGTCAGTTTCAGTTAATTATTATTAATTCTGTTAATTTTCGTGCAGTTGGAGAGGTACCTCTTATTATAGTTTTGCACTTTGTTTCTATTCAAAGAATATCTTTTGACAATAATTGAAAAGCACGGGAAACAAAAATAGTACAACTACTCGAAAAGAAAGAGCCACAACAATTGCTCGTAAAAATAATTCTGTGCATATAAAAATCTAATACTTCACATTAATTTCCTAGAAATAACTAAGGCCTATAAAAATAACTACTGTACATATTGGAATCTAACACTTCATATGAGACCTGTACCACATTTTTTATAGCCAATGTCTGGATGCAGGTGACTAAATTATCTTACACAAAACAAAGGCTAAAAGGAATACACATAAGTAACTATATACCTCAACCATCATACATATTGTAAAACCTATATAACAGAATTGGCAGCAAATAAATATGCACCTGCCGCACAGCAACCAAATATTTGATACCCAGAAGACTGCCATGACGAATCTCCCATTCTGGACTACACTGAACATAAGGCAACAGAAAAAGCATAAAGATTAAAAACTAATCTACGTCAGAGAACTCAAACCAAATCCCAAAAGGAAAACCCAAAGCAATGCTCGCACGTATAGAGATATTGCACAATTAAATGATGCTTACCTGCATTTTCAACAATATGTTCAATGTTTCATTTACTAGTGCAGCATGCATATACTTAAATGCAGCACCTAATGCCTGTGCACAAGTTTCACGCACTGGAGCAACAACCTGATCAGATACATAATCTCCAAAGCTGAAATAAAATAACCAAAAATTATCAAAAAATAATATTTGCAGACAGAAAGACAGCGTCATGGCATCACACTGACAATAATAGCCAATCGTAAGAACAGACGAAAGAAATTTGCCAATCAGTTGCACCAAAGTTCAGCAAAATCTAGTTCATTTATTAGAAGATATACAGAACAAAATATCATACCGGTCAAGTGACAAAACACACAAAAAGCGTATGACACAGTCGTGAAGAAATTCACAGTTTCGAAGCCAGGAACTTCTAGCCACTTTAACCAAATTCATCAGCTCACAATTCTGAGGAAGATTTCTCAGCACATTAGGGTTTCCAGTAATCATTTTGTCATCAGAGTAACCCTTCTGCTCTGTAATATTAGCAGAGTCCTTGCATGCATCATGTAAACCGTCAGAGTGAGTTTTCAGATTCATATCAACAGAACTACCGTCAAATTTCCCATTCCCATAATCCAGAGGTAAATTGCATCCCTGGATTTCAGAACTAATGTTGTTTTCAATATCACCATCGTTGCTGCAAGTCATCACACTATCCATAGAAGTTGTGGATGATACGTCTTCAAGTTTTGGTCTCTTCAAGTTCAAAACAGACTCATCTGCTGAAACTTGCATATTTAAATCAATGTCCCTCTCTCTCTTCAACGTATTTGATATATTTTTGTCTTCTAACTCCACAAACGATGTCCCACCCAAGTGTGATTCATGTTTAAACACTCCAGCTGAAGCACCTTGGTGTGTTAAAATCTCCCTCAATGCCATCACGCTACCATGCCGAACCTCCCAAACTAGCAATGGCATTTAAAATAATCATACAAAGAACATCATAAGGTGAATGTAAAAATCCAGTCTAATTATATATCCCACATTCTTCTTCAAATTGTACAAAATGTGACAATAAGGATAAAACGTGTACCAGGATCAAACATATCAATAATAAGTTGCTCAACAAAAGTACTGAAAGGCCATTGTCCATCTCCATCATGCTCAAACCCATCTTCCTCGTGATTAACTTGTTCGGATGCCTATATAAAATTCCAATGAAATAATTCTGAATTATGACTTCTGATTGCAGATGGAAGCAGAATAAATTTGCATTGCAAATAATCTTAAGGTCAAGATAGCATTTCCAAAGACAGACAACAGATTGAAACTTGAACTATTGCTCACAAGGACATGCCAAGCAAATTGATAATAATATTAAGGGAAAATTACACACACCTCCCCTAAGATTAACTAAAATGACACTGACACCCCCTCTAATTTTAAAACTTACACTAACCTCCCTTAAGTTCTTTTTAAATAAACAAACACCTCCATTTTCTATTAACACCATCTACTTTCCGTTAACTTTTTTTCTTTCAGAAATTTTCATCAATATTTAACGGAGATTCTTAAATTAATAGTGAGATAAAATAAAAAACGCAAAAGCACCGTAAACGCAGTTGATAACCATTTCATTGTTGTCATCAACCCAATGCATCATTGATAAAACTAAAAGCACCTTAAACGCAATCAAACACAACCTGGTATCCACATTATTTGTAGCAATTTAATATATAGAAAGAAAGTGTACACCATCAGATGCTGAAACAACAGTAAATGCTCATGTTGCAGACTAAGCTTCAAAGTCTTTATGAATTTCAAGGTTGTCGGGATCGAGATATAAATCGTGAGATCGTACGATCTCGCGCGCCACTAAGCCTCCGCCGAGTTGGAGCGGTTCGAAGATCGGAAGAGATGGCGGAGCGTGCGGCGCGCCGAGGAAGATCGGAAAATCGTGAAATCGCCGCGTTTGTTCGCATGACAGAAGAATCATGTGAAGGCGTGTAGAGAAAGAGGAGAAGAGGAAGAAGCGGCGCTGCTCAAGGAAGATAGGAGGGACTGTTGCTAACGTGACAAAACTAGGGTTATTAAAGACTGGGCTTATTCTTTTTTGAACATGGCCCTCTTAAAACTGGGCTTGCTCTGTTTTGAACATTGGCTTCCTAAGACTATTTTTTGTTTGAAAGGGGACTCTGAAAACTTAAATGATAAAATATTTTTGATAAAAATAAAATAACATCAAATAATAAATAATAGTAAAAATATTATTTTAGTTTTATAAATAATATATTTTTATTATAATAGTAAAATAAAATAACAACAAATAATAAATAATAGTAAAAATATTATTTTAGTTTTATAAATAATATATTTTTATTATAATAGTAAAAATAGTATACTGTTTTTTTTTTTTTTGAGGTGAAATATAATATATTGGTTATATTTTTGGGACTTGGTGGTGTTTAATAAATAATATATTGTTTCTTTATTTTTGGTGGTGAAATATAATATGTTTTTATAATTTTTTCAATTCTTTGGGATCTTACGATCCTGGTTACGATCCTACGATCTACGCTTTTTCTATACCCCAACGATCTTCAATGGGATCCCGATTTTGACAACCATGATGAATTTACTCAAAAGGATTTCGATAGGTGGAAGTTAAACATCGACACAATTTCCATTGCAAATCAAAGTTATGCATAAAAGTAACTCAACATGATTCAACAAATTGCCATGCTAAAAGTAACTCCACACAATTCAAGCAACTGATGACAACCTCCACTGGGGAGGTTTTTTTTTTTATTGATCCAGTTACTTGAATTTAGATTCAACGATGGAGTATATTTTCCAGGAAAATTCCCTCAAAAAATGAAGTTAACAGAGAGTTAATGGTGTTAATGAAAAAGGGAGGTGTTTGTGTATTTGATGAGAACTTAAGGGAGGTTAATGTATGTTTTAAAACTAAAGGGGGTGTCAGTGTCATTTTAGTAAACCATAGGGGAGGTGGGTCCCTAATATTAATAATTAATTAATAATAACAGATAACTGCTGCCAGCAATGAGTAATGCCAACCATAGGAGTGCAACCAAACAAGTATGTAAGGACATGGCCAGAGAGGGCCAAAAATTACCATAAAATTAGCAAGTAAAATAGAACAATACCTTACTATAATTTCCTGAATCAGGACATGTGCCTTTTGAGGTCAAATTTTGAGTACCTGAAGGCTCTGTTCCATCCTCGCACCAGCTCTTTGTTTGGTCTTTAGAGTTAATTTTTGCTTTGCGTTTTAAAAGATTCCGTTCTCTAGCACTCGGCCACTTTGATTTGACACTAGGAACCATATTTGCAACCATTTTCTGGATGTTATGTACAGAACAAGATGTAAAAACTTTATGATCTATGCCATTCAGATATGAGTCTGATTTGTGTGCCATGAGATCTTCATCTCTTATTACATCATTGATATCCATAAATTGTTCGCACACATCCAAACCTACATTGACAGAAAAGGATTTCTGAAATCAGTAACACATAGACTTGGGTAAGTTAGAATAAGTTTTGGAAAAAAAAGGAGAATGAGTGATTATCTAAGATATTCTCTTTTGGAACGTTCTTTCAAAAGCTACTCATTTCAAGCTTCTTTAATTTTTATTTTTTTTTAAATTAAGCTTTAAACAAATGAGCCCTTACGTGAGATACAATTTAATCAACATTATTAAGAAAATGCATGTGACATTATAACCAAGCACCCCCAAAAATAATGAGAAACGAACATATCTAAACGCATTGATCGGTAGCAGAAAATGAACATAGAACATCAGACTGAATTCACTGTATTAAAAGAAAATACAGGCTTGTTATCAATGATAACCAAACCTCGATTTATGATTTACAAAGCAAAATGAAAAAGCCCAAGTGAAACCTAGGCAATTCAAAGGCCAAGTCACTTCCCAGATTCTAATTGAACTCCAGCCTATTCTACTCCCTTGCTCATGCTCACTATATTCCCTCTCATTTACCTACAGGCACCCCTCACTTTACAAGCAGGTTTGGTAAGGATGAGTTAGGCCCAATATAAAAACTATTCAAGGTCATCCATCATCTATATCCATGCACAAGCCCACTAGCGCTGGGCGAGATGGGGTGTATTGGGAAAACCAAGTCCCACATAGAAAAGAGATGAGGCCTTAAATGATTTCATAAAGAGACACACCCCAAATCCACCACTATTGTGTCAAGCTTCTCATCCTCCTTCACCGCATTTAATTTGAGATATTGTTCCACCTAAACAATCAAGGTGCACGCCTCCTTTCCATTTAACCAGTGGCTTCCTCCACTTCTTTCGTCTACAAACCTCTTACGAGTTGTCTCCAATTTTGTCCTTGTTAACGAAAAGGCATCTTATCCAACGTCTATTTAAGCTCATTCATCTCAGTCCTCTGTTGATATTTAAATAGTAAATAATTATATTTACGTTGTAAATATATTTTAGCTTACTCTCTAAGCTACTTAACTCCTATATAATAAATCTTCCGTTGTACTATTCAGACACACGGTTTTCATCATATGTCTCTCTTTTCTCTCTTATTCAACATGGTATCAAAGCCTTTCCAAGATCCATTGGGTCACCTACTATCAGGTTTCCGCTATCAGGCCACACACTATTTATGTCCACGAACCAACAAGCCCAATGGTGCAGGTCGTGAGGGGGGGAGGGTGTTAAAGAGTCCCACATCGGACAACATATGGCATGAACATTTGTTTATAAGTGGGGGCAATCTTCACCTCACAAGCCGGTTTTGTGAGGTTGTGTTAGACCCAACAACGATTTTCTAACATAACTCATAAATGTTGAGCGATCACCAACATTAAGATATTATAGCTTGAAATAGCTTGAATTAATCTTACTAACCTAATCGACGTCGAAGATTTTGCTTCTGGCGAACCAATCGCTCCTTCGGGTTCTTTATATTATCACTTGCAATATCATATTCCTGAAATGGAAAGACATAAATTGTCTATGGAAAAACGCACATACAATAAAAAGAACTGAAAACTTCAAAAGGAATTCATAATAGCTCTTTCGCTATACGAAGTATGAAGAACGTAAACCAGTTTCTGCACAACAATTGCAATGTAAAAACGATTTCAACTGACCCGATTCAAATCTACTCCTAATTTGGCATTATGGAGTACATACCAAATTCAGCTATAATACAAATCCATGCAAGTTTGAAATTCAGTTAAAACAGGACTAGCTACTGTCCTAACAAAAATAGTGTTTGCTGCATATTAAACTCAAGATTTACTAGGACCCGAGGAAAGTTCTTGGAAAAACATTTGCTCGTTCTACAATCTACGCATAGATTAGAAGGCTTGTAAACACTTCATAGAATTTAGATCTTAATTGCAATTAAACAATTATCCCCAAAAAAGTCCTAATCCATAGTGCCCTGCCCAACAACAGCTGAGTATGTTAAAAATAATCACTAATGGAAATTTTGAGTGCAGTGTGTGGAACTCTTTTGTGTTGTGCGACGTGTGTTGTCCTTTGTTGCTCAATCATTTTCTGATGAATCAATATAATTCAATATGGCGACCAAGTCTAGCTAGGTCAATGGTTAGGAGGAAGAACACGATATAGCACCATAACAGTTTTACAAGGTGGATATTAGGATTGTTCCACATTCCAAGTTTGGAGTCCCCCAAATTCTAAATGTGTTTTCTATAATTTGATTTTTTTTCCTCTCTGTTTCTTTGTTCATCCAGCCTTTCTACCTTTGACATGGAAAGTAGAGCAAAATCTTATAAAACTTGTATGATTATTTGACATCATAATTTCCCATGCATCGCCACGTTTTGTCAAAAAGAATTTAGTTGTTCGGTCCCAGACAATACTTTTCTTCCAGCTTTTTTTTTTACACTCCTTTTCTTCCAGCTTGTAAACAAGGAAGACTATATACCAATTAAGAAAAACAACTAATATGTAACTTTTAGAAATGCAAGAATACAAGCTCAACAAATCAGGGATATTTAGTAATATATTGGGTATGTATGTGTATAGAGTACGTTGACATTAAAAAATACATTAAATATAAGGTTGAGATTGTAACGAGATATTATTTTACCTGTCCTCCTGATGCTAATAAAGCTCCAAATTCAAGCACCTTATTCATATCAAAGCTGTCAAGGGGTAAAATTCATGAAGTAAATATTTCAAAAGTTACACTCAATGTAATAAAGATGGGAAAAATTATTCACAAACAATATGAAACACTGACTTTTCAGTTCATAGTGAACGATTGGTGTATTTTACTTTGTAACAGCTTTTCATGGTTCAATATAAAGGTTTAGTAAGAGAATACGGAACTATAACTTAGTGACACTGTTCAAGTTATGCAACTTTTTGGTGTCTCAGCATTGAGCATAAAGCTGCAACTTTCATATGATTTTGTTTATACTTCTCTTTGGTGTTCTTCCCCCTGCTGTTTCAAGAGATTTACAATTTTTATCTGTAGAGGATTAGGCAGCCCATGCCTCACTGACAATTTTTTATGTTCCTGGTTCTGTCATTTTTTCTATTTTGAAGTAAAAAAAAAAAAAACTCAACAATTGTATTGATTGAACAACCTTCTAAATGAGCTTCCTGTAATTTTTGCTTGTAAATAAGGCCATGCACACAGATCATCAACACTACAAGATATCCCACTCTCAGACATTTTTGTTACAACAGAAGCAATAAGTTCATTCAAGCTTATGTGCTTAACATTATCAGCAATAGACCCAATTGCATGAGCAGCTGCAACTCTTGTATCCCATTTTTTACTTCGCAGATATTGAGAAACCTGGACATCATAATAAAACAGGTTCTTAAAATCAATGTGACAAATAATTCGCGGACTATCAATATACAAAACAAAGAGAATAACAACCATTAGTATTTAATATTTGTGTTGTATAAATTTCAAAGTATTTTGCCAAAAAGATATTTAATTAAGAGATCAAAATATTATATGTGGCTAAACTCTAGCACACCTTTATCACTAAAGCGATAGTCAAATTTCATTTTAAACATTTATACAAAATATAGGAGTAGCAGGTAATCGTTAAGTTTATGAATATTCATTTCTTCAATGAGGAGTTATGTAGTAAATATCGGATAGCGGCCGACCCCAATACTAGGATAGCCGTGTAGCGGGATAGCCGCAATTCTAATATTTATTTATTCGGGAGCATCGCAACTGCTGACCGCAGATCAGTAAAAAGCGTTGCACTAGAGGTCATTTCTACTTCACGATTGTGGCTCTATTAACAACATAGATGAACCGGCTATATTACCATGTCAAGAACTAACAACTACAAAAGGTTGCAATAGTCGAGGCTGGCTGAGAAATGGTTTTTATGTCGAAACATCTCTCTATATATACTCCCTCTGTCCCGAAATGTAAGCAAACTCACTTTCTTTGTCCCTAAATGTAAGCAAAAAAGACAAACTTTTATTCTATTTAATCTTGTTTTTTTAAAAAACCATCTTTTCCAAGGATTTTTTTGCTTATTTTCATGAAATTAAATGCAAATTACATTCAATATCTCTTCCAGTTTCTCCATAACCAATAGCCAATAAAAATTGCTTTTACATCTTTCCATGAAACTTATTCCAAAAAAAAAAAACACAAAACTATACTCCAAATTCTTATGTTTTAGTTTTCTTAATAAGTGTGATTTGAGTTTTTATGCTTACAATTTGGGACAGAGGGAGTATATAATATATATTAATATAAATATAATAAGAATATATGAAGAAAGGCCATAAATATGATAAAATGTTGCAACAAAAGCAAGGTTACATTACATTGGAAAAATCAATACCTTCTTAAGAAGACTAGTCAAATCTTGAGGGTGCGATTTTGCAATCTCCCCGATCTGCCGAGCTGCAGTCAACCTTGTTGCTTGGGTTGAGCCAGCTTTAAAGATTTGGTTAAAGAAAACTCACGGAAAAAAATATATAATAAGTTGAGTAAATGTGAAGACAAGAAAAATATGGAGGATACTGTCCAAAAGAGTAAGCAAGCGCTGAAGCCTGGATGACTGTTGGGCCATAACAAATCATTCCAAATGCTTTGTATCTCACTTTGCCTATAGTCTTAAGTGCCAACTAGCAAATATGCTATCCAACAAACACATTAAAATTACTTTTTTGCAACTAATACAGTTGCATAAATAGACCTCTATGCCTTTCAATAATCTGCATCCAAATAAAATCCACATAAAAGTCATTGTTAAATATAATAAATCAAAGACATATAAACTACTTTTGTAATGTCAAGCCAGACACACTGCTATGAAACCTAGGCCAAGACATGCTTTATGCAATATGCGCTGGAAAACCAATCATATATTTGCTACTCTCCTAATAAAAAGACAACTTGAACTTGAGAGTGGTACGTAATAGGAATAACAAAAATGATATGATGGAATGATGCATGACTCAAAGTTTCATACAACTCTTGCTTCCAATAAGTATCTTATTGTAGAAAGTCGTTGCTCATTTCTTGTCCGCATTTGGTATTCTATTCTGAAGGCAGTAACTTTCAGATATGGATAAAATTAGCATTATTTTATTTTTGAAGATTAGGATTATGTTTTCCTTTTTTTATTTTGACAAGTAAAAGTTTAGGAAAGTTGGGTTCCAGAGCTTTCTGAGGCCAGGAAAAGTCACAAGGCTTACAGAACTGACAGAAGTACTTACAAATTCCCGCAAGAGATGTCCTCACATCGACAGCGGGATTCAAACCAAGGTCCTTGTGGGATCTCAGCTGAATCCTTACCAACTGGATCACCTATGTTGGTATGTTTTCTTTTTAAATTTCAATTAGAATTTTTATTAGGAATTGGGATTAGGATTACTTTATTTCTTCTAAATTGAATTTAAAGTTTCTTTATCAAGATAAGATTCTGCATAACATAATCTTTACTGTTAGTAGAGATTAATTAGGATTAGGATTAGGATTCACTACATTATTATCTATAACTTTTAAAAAGGAAAATTGCTATTGGGATAAAGAAATAAGAAATCAATTTAGAAAAATTTGTGTTAGTCTTGGAGGGGCTCTGTCAAGGACGAGTCTACTTCTTACTTTCACCATAGGTCTAAAGAAAACTTCTACCATGTCAAGACCTGTGTCCAATCCCAGGCCAGGGACCATAGCAACTTGCAGAATCGTGTCTAGATAAAGAAACTTCAAATTCAAATATAAAAGAGATAAAATAATCCCAATCTTAACTAGCACTCCTAATTAATCGAACTTCAAAAAGATACCATAATTTGAATCTTAAAAATATAAATTAATCCTAATTTTTTTCCATATCACTCTCTCATTGTAAAATATACTTAAGGATCCCGGTAATAGCCAGGTGTCTAGATGCTAAACATAAACTAGGGAGAAGAAAAAGATAAAGAATCTAATGTGATTCAACATATAGCAAACCATGGAACTAAACTAAATCCACAAGCAAAATATAAGGAAATTTTATTATAATCAAAGAAGATAACAAGGAAAGGAGAGCCACTCAAAACTAATCTCAACAAAGCCGAATCCATATTACTGCTGAAATATAATTTAATATGTTGCACAACCTAACAACTGATTTTACAATTTATATGCATATCCATATGTATGTATGTACATAGACTCAGGTTACGCTGCACGTTTTTCAGGTCAGGACGGACAACTATAATCGGACGGATACTACAAAATTAAAGTTGCACACGTCCCGGATATACATCCGTATTATATGCATTGGGTACTCATTGATACGCATGGGTACATACTAAAAAATAGTTTTAAGAAAACATGGTACACATGGGTTTTTTTTGGCTATGTGTTGTACCACCTTCACCCCTAACTGATAAATGAATTCCTTGCTCCTTTTTGTTGATAATATTGATACTCTCCCTATTACTTTGTAAAATATACCCTAGTTTCTGATAAGTAGATATCCCCTTCTATATTTCTCAGTACATATTTCTTGATTTCTTTCTGATTTGCAGTGTAGTAAATTAGAAAAGATTCTAGGCAGTAACTAAATAACCAATCACTATATTAGGAGATACATTTCGTGCAAAGATTATTATACATTCAAGTGACTTCTAGTCTAATCCAAAAGCAGTTTAGCACCAATTCTAGTCTTCTACTAAGGAAATTCAAATCATTTTTTTTCCTCCCAAATCTACATATTTAAACAATTTAGTCATGTTTGTATAAAATTCAGTTTCTATATCAATGTACTGTATGTTAGACTTTGGAAAAATATTTGTACCCCATATCAATACCCGTGCATCATAGCAAGGAGGTCAAGCCTATATTATATAAGGAAAATGTTAACTTGTGCCCCAAGGGCACATGATAAGAAACCAAAAGTAGAAATAAAATCTTTGAAATTGTATATTCTTAATTGTGAAAATTTTAAATTTTATCTTTCTTACTTGTTCGTATATTGATTAATTCCTTTTTTAGCTTCTTAACTTGTGCCCTAAGGGCACAAGTTAGCATGACCCATTATATAACAATATCCTTCCAGCAGTGACCCGTAACTCATCTTTACCGATTTAATTTTAGCACCAATATAGACGCTCCATGTGGTCATTTTTAGAGTACATTTCATGAATGATACACAAATAATCCAGATTGCTTCGTTACAACATTTAGCTTCTTTGGCTCGCTATACTCTCAGTTTTAAATGTTAGCATAATATGTTACCCTCCTCACGATATGTACTTTGTCTCTTCATCAGTTACGAACTTACTATAGAATCAAAAAATTCCTCACAATAGAATAATAACAATGACTTCGCAGCACATGAACAAATGTCCAGATTGTTCTTCTCAAAACAATTTAGGCACTGTTTACTTTGTGCATGCATTTTCTAATTTCATCTTCTAAAATTTGTGTTAATTGTACTTGCTGCTAACAAGAAAATACTAGTCTCTTGAATGAACAATTGTGAGAATTTTTTGGAAACAATAAAAATGCTAAAAGAATTGTTTTCATTATTTCCAAAAACGCAACATCCCTATCTAGTATTTCATCTTCTCTCTGCCACAACGATTCACTACAAGAATCTCACATTTACTTATAAGAAAGTTAAAATAAACACATGATTTAAGAGTCCCCGTTGTTACAGCCTAGTGGTTGAGTTGTGAGGACATTTTATGTTGAATCCCGAATTCAAACCCGGGCCACCACATTTTCGCCTACATGTGTGTTTACTGGAGTGTGTGTTGGCCACTAGGTCAATAACAAAATAAAAACAAAAAAACACATACTTTAAGAAATGAAAATAGAAAATATTTCCACAAGGCAAACAGGCCTAATAGTGACATAGCAGCACATGAACAAATGCTCCAATTTTTCTCGCGGAATTAATCAGTTGTTGAACATAACCAGAACGATTAGGAATTATCAATCTGTAATTCAGAAAGCATGCTAAATTCATCAACAGCAAAAGCCAACTAATACCACAACTAAACGAACATTACATTCTACAGCATCTACTTTACCAATCCAATACGAGTAAAACAGAATCAACAACAGTTACATAACATCTTTCTCTCAAAAAAAAAAAAAAAAACAGTTACATAACATCTTTCAAATAAAAAAAGTGGCATAACAAGAAAAACCTAAACCTACACAAATTGCAAGAAAAAAAATGAAAAACCAAACAAACCAATACTTCTGTTTCATTATCATTTTCCACCGCAAAACAACAATAATTCCAAATAATCCAAAATTCAAAGCATCGGTGTAACAACGAAACGAACAATACATTTTCTACGCATGCTCAATTCATCAACTGTGAAAACTGACTTACTACCACTATAGAACGACACGACAAAATCATTTTAACAGTAAAAACTGAATTATTACGCTCAATTCATTCATTTTTTCAAATTTTTACCAGTGTCGACGTCTCAGTCTCTGTGTTCCTGGTGTCCGTATGGTTCATAGCTTGTTACACAACTAAATGAACATTACATTCTATTGCAGCATATTCAACAATTCAGTACTAAGAGTAAATCAGAATTAACAACAACAGTTACATAACTAAGAAAAACCTAAAAACGTTACAAATTGCAAAAATGAAAAACCAAACAAATCGTAACTTCTGAATTCTGATTCATAATCATTTTCCACCGCAAAAACCACAATAATCTCAAATAATTCACAATTCAAACCATCGATGCATCAATTTCGAGAAAATAGAAAACGAAAAACGATTTCGTGATTGGAAAACAAAATGCGGCAATTAAGAGTAGATCATGCGGTAAATGGAAGAAGAAATTGAAGAGAATGAGAAACGAGCCTGTGATTGAAGGTGTTGGTCGGAGAAGTTTGTTGCGACGGATAAGGGAAATTCGCCGGCGGGAATGAGGCGGCGGGAGTGTTGTGAGTTGAGAGCGTTTCCGTCGATTGTTAGGGATTAGTCGAAAGGAAAGAGATAGAAAATAAATAAAGTGTGTATTTCCTTTAACAATTTTGCTTTTATAAAATAAAATATAATAATTTTTCAAAAAAAAAAACCTACAATAATTTCGTCAAAAATAATAATAACTTCCGATATTTCGTTAAAAAACTAAGTCAAAATAATAATAATAATATCGTTCAAAAAAACTAAGTCAAAATAATAATAATAATAATAATAATCATAATAACACCCCTCAAAATAAAAAAGTTTAATCGTAGTTTTGATATTTTCACCATTTTAGAAAACTAGACTCTAACCCGTGCGATGCACGGGTTTTGTAGAATTTCGTATATAAATATCATATTGATTATACATTCAATACTATGCTATGAAACGACTGCAAAAAGCAACAAGAAATTGCAAAAATTACACCAATTTAAACTATTAATAGGAGAAACAAAGAGGCCGGCAAAATTACAGAAAAAAGTGAAGTTTCTAATTATAAAATTATCATTTAGATCAGTCAAATTATCTACAATTTTAAAGATGCAACTTTAATATCGTATAACGTAGTAAGCGTACACCAAAAAAAAAAAGAACTACTATCAATAAAGGTACCGCTAATAATAAAAAATAACTGCTATGAGAGAGGAAACTGCTAAGGCGGTTGGGGCTTTAAAAAAATGTTTTAGTCATGTATTTCAATTTTGGAAGCAACAATATTTCAACAAAAATAGAAGTGACATAGTGGTTATAGTTGTAAAGTGTGAGCATAGGGTACCTGGTTCGATTTCTTGCAAACTCTTTTTTTGCATAAAAGTTACTCAGATCCACCAAAAAAGGCGGGATTAATTAGGGCAAACTTATCAGAACTGTTTAACATTTATATATATTAAGATTAAGATTAAGATTGGTCCCCTATATTAAAATTGGGTTAATAGGTTTTTACCTCGATTTCTTGCAAACTCTTTTTTTGCATAAAAGTTACTCAGATCCACCAAAAAAGGCGGGATTAATTAGGGCAAACTTATCAGAACTGCTTAACATTTATATATATTAAGATTGGTCCCCTATATTAAAATTGGGTTAATAGGTTTTTACCCTCATGTAATATATTTCATTTTTTGTTTTCACCCTGTAAAACTTTTTTATCAGATTCCGTCTTTGTAAAAAAAAAAATTGTTTTGGAATACACCCTTAGGCTAGTTAACTTTGCATTTCCGCTGATGTGGCACGTTGAGTCACCTTTTTCTGATGATGTGGCACGCTGATTGTATAATAAATTTTTTTTATTGTGTACACGCGGCATTTGTGATTTTTCTATAAAAAAAATAAAGAAAAATTCTGAAAAAATTTAAAAAAAATGAAAAAAAATTCTAGAAAAATTAATAAATATGAAAAATAAAGAAAAAAATTCTGAAAAAATAAAAAAATACTGGAAAAATGAAAAATAATGAAAAAATAAAAAAATTTCTGGAAATTGTTTAATAAGTATCGAATTTTTCAAAAAAATTATAAAAAAATCTTAATTAAGTTCCTGAAAAAAATTGAAATTTTTATTTTTTGCATAAAAATAAAAAAAACAAACTCTTCATTGTTGAAAGAAAAATTTGAACTTTTTTTAAAAAATTTCAAAATATATTTTCTTATTATTTTAAAAAAATGTTTTAGCTTAATTTAGAATTTTTTTTATAATTTTTTCAAAAATTTTGATATATATTAATCTTTTCCAGATTTTTTTAATTAATTTTTCTAGAATTTTTTAATTATTTTATTAATTTTTCCAGAATTTTAAAAAAAAAATAATCATTTTTTTTATTTTTCCGGTATTTTTCCATTGTTTTTTATTTTTATTAATTTTTTTAGATTTTTTTCATTTTCTAAAATTTTTTTAAAAAAAAAATCACAAATGCCACGTGTACACAATAAAAAAATAATTATACAGTCAGCGCGCCACTTCATCAGAAAAGGTGACTCGGCCTGAAACATAAGCGAAAAAGCACAGTCAGCTGACCTAGGGGGATATTCTAAAACAAAAAAAAAATACAAGGATGAAATCTAACAAAATAAAATTACAGGGGGGAAAACCAAAAGTGATCTATATTACAGGGGGTAAAGACCTATTAACTCTTTAAAATTTGATAGTTTTGGTCCACTCTTTCTAATATTTTGTCTAAAATATGGTGATATAACATGTTTTAAAAGAATTTTTTTAGGATTTAATCAATGTTAATATTTTCTCATCTTCAGATCATATAACACGACATTTAAAAAATATGATGGATGGACCATAATTGTCAAATTTTAAAATAAGAGGACCAATTTCACAAAAAAGATGAAAATAAGGAGATCAAAACTGCAATTAAGTCAAATAAAAATATCATCATAATAATACCCCTGGTGCATTTCATTTAGGGTTAATATATGTTCATCGCTCTGTAATATAGGCGAATTTTCGTTTACCTTCCGTAACAAAACAAAAATTGATTTCAACTTTATAAGAAGATTCTCCATCAACACACTCTTACTAATCTAAATGGTTGACGTGGTTCTTAGCATGTATTTTCATTTATGTATTTCGACATGTAACTAGATAATCAAAACCATGAAATCCTCAAAGTCCAAGACAGAAGATAAAGATTTCGACAAAGCTAGTTTTGACAAGGTTCTGAGGGTTCGACTAGAAGAGTTCAAATTCTTTAAAGAGGCCAAGTTTGAAGGGTCAAATGCGTGGAAAACAATACAAAGCTGTCAGAAGGATTTAGTTTATGACCGTTGGTCTGTGTAGTTATTTTTCTTGTGTATATATAGTAGTTTTTCATGGAAAAAATGGGTCACAAATCATTAACAAAAGTTCTACACACTCAAAGAATCCAACTTACCTCCATTTACCATTCCTCCATTTACTCATTTCCAATGCATAGATAAATGACATGTGGCAAAAAGAAATTTAAAGGTTAAGATTAAAAGGTTATGGTCGTTCACATGAGGATGTTACTGTTTTTTTACAAATCATACTGCTGTGTTATGGTCGTTGGTCAAAATTATAGCAGCTTTAGGTGTGTTTTGGCAGGGTTTTCCTTTCAGCGTTTGCTACTTTTTGCTTTCCTAACTGTTGCCCACTGAGAGGAATTGTAATGACAAAAATCTCTAGTTTAGGTGTTAAATTCGCGTGGTTCCATTGACATAGTATTCCAAAAAATGTGATGGAAAATTTTGTTCTACCAATTGTTTCTTTTGTGGTGCCCATGTCCTGCAGTGTGTGGCCTTTCGTTGGTCGTAGTATTTAAGGAGTATATAAATAATGATCAATTTGGTCCTGAAGAAAAGGAGTCCGATAATATTTTATTTTATTTTTTTTACGTTGGAAACAATGTACTCATTGTTAATAGTTTGTCGGTATGTGGTCCGTTGTCGATTGAAAATATATATATAATTGTGATTATGTGTCATATAGAATGTGGACGATAAAACCATAGCCGTCACCCCTTTCTTCTTCTTCTTCTTCTTCTTCTTCTTCTTCTTCTTCTTCTTCTTCTTGTCAGATGGGTGATTTATGGTCAATTTTGACCCAAAAATCACCCCTCCGAGTTGTTTTTCCTTTTATTCTAATTGAATAAGTGATTTCACATATTTTCTATTTTCTTTGGTTTGTTTTTGTGATTTCGTCGTCGTTGAACGACTTTGTTTGTTTTGATTTTCCGTCTTTATGCGGTGTGTTTTTGATTTCTCGTCTTAGTGCAGTGCAGATCCGATCAATGACATTGACTTTGGATTCGTCAACGTTGCAAATCCGGAGACATGAGTACTCTGGAGACTTGAATACAGTCATATTAGTCATATTTGTAGACAGATATATTTGGCCGTTTTATGCTATTAACATGGATGTTGTGAGTTTGTTCACATATTCATCCTTTTCGTTTTTAGCGAATTTGAATTTGTACTGTATCGATGTACTCTATAAATTTGAATGAATGAATATCGTTTAGTTTTGTCAAGAAAAAGAATGTGGACGACGTTTAGTCAAATGTTGACCGTTTTCCACCCGTGCGTCACACAGGCAAGACACTAGTTCTAATTACATATAATGGGGTGTTTGTTTGAGGGTTACAAAAACAATTCCAAGGAATCTAAGGCTGGAATTGAATATTCCTTTGTTTGGTAGATGGGAGCCACACAAATATGCCCCGGAAAACATTTTTCCCAGGAAAGTGATGAACCCACGTTCTCCCCCATTTTTCCCCCACATTCAACCCTTTTTCCAGCCCTTTTATTCCCATGAGATAGCTTGGGAAAATTTTATTCCCAAGGAATGCAAACCCATGATCTTCAAGGAAGGTATGTATCACTCATTCTTTAATATGAGAGGTATCGACCCATTTTCGATTTGCTGAAGCAATGGTGAAAGTCATTAACTTAAAATATTAGTTCCTTAGTGCTACAAGAAGACATAAATTCCACAAAACCATGCTTTTGCTAGAAATGTAATCTGCATAACATGAAATAAATATATTCTGATTCATTCAATCAATTTAACGGATATCACTAGAACAAACATGAAATAAATATGTGCAATAGCCAATACATCGTGATAGTGTTTATACTTTCTCTTATATGATACAATGACTTAATGATCATATTCTGGGCTTCAAAGCATGAATTTTTTGAATAAATCTAAGCTTAAATATTATAGCATCTATTATAGCTCTGGCAGTCTCAGAAGAGGGAGCATGAAAAACCCACTAATGAAATCTGTTAATCACATTGAAAGGGAAAAAGTCCCATGTAAAATTAGAAGTAATACTATAACCAACCACTCATAGGTTTTCTGAGACGCAGACGAATATAACATGTTTTTACCAACTTTTATATTGAGTGTGAATTACTATCTAAGAAAGTGAGATTTGTCAAATTTGGAATCACTATATATTTGGATGTTTGTGCTCTATTTAGAATGTTATATATGGTGTAATTCCTATGTTTCTAATATAGTATTATGACCTGCAACAATTATTTTTTTATCATGACACATTTGATGGAAATGCGTGAAAGGAAGAAAAAAAAATTATAGCAATGTTTATGATATATATGGAGATGTTAAATTACTTTATGTTGATGACAATTGTGTTATGCTACCTTGAGTTAAGTAAGCGTTCAAAAAGGCGAAAAAGGTCATGGAATTTTTATGAAAGAAGTTTAGTTAGAGAAGTCCATTTTCGTAGAATTATTTACATGAGTGATTTGGCTTGCGTTGAAAATACAAGGATGGATAGAGCTGCTTTCCACAAACTATGTGACATGTTGCAAGTTATTGGTGGTTTGCTTCCTACTCGACACGTGTGTGGAGGAGTTGGTCGCCATGTTTTTACATATATTGGCACATCATGTTAAGAATAGAATGATTAAAAGACAATTTGTTAGGTCTGGTGAAACGATTAGTAGGCATTTCAGTAATGTATTATTGGCAGTTTTGAAGTGTCATAAAGAATTGTTAAAACAACCTAAACCAATTTTGGAGGGCAACACGGATGAACGATGGAAATACTTTAAAAATTGTTTAGGAGCTCTTGATGGCACTTACATCAAGGTCAATGTGCCAGAAGCAGACAAAAGTAGATATAGAACAAGGAAGGGTGAGATAGCTACAAATGTGTTAGGCGTATGTTCATCAGATTTACAATTCATATATGTTTTGCCTGGTTGGGAGGGATCAGTAGCCGACTCTAGAGTCCTTAGAGATGCTATTTCTCGACCAAATGGTTTAAAGGTTCCTCAAGGTACAAAAGCATAAATTAATATAAAAATAAAACATATTTTGCATAGTTTATGGATTTTAACTTCAATTTTATTTATGATAGGGTGTTATTATTTATGTGATGTTGGATACATGAATGGAGAAGGATTTCTTACTCCTTATAGAGATCAAAGGTATCACCTTAGTGAGTGGAGGAATGGATTACAACCATCTACCTCTAAAGAATTTTTCAACATGAAACATTCTTCAGCTAGGAATGTAATAGAAAGATGTTTTGTGTAACACCCTAATTTCCACATTTTATTTTTATAATAAATATGCTTTTAAAATAAAGAAAACACACAAGGGTGTCACACATCTTAAAAAAATTCAAAAGTACTTCATTAAAATTAAAAACATTGCAATGGAATATTTTTCAAAAACTTTAAAGTACATGTCGCATCACAATTTCAACACCAAAACTAAATTCAAAAGAATTCTAAAATTGAGTCTAAAATAAAAAGAATCCCTGGTCCCTAGTGTTACTGATCAGAGCTTCGACTCAATAAAACTCCCAAAAAGCGATAGACAAAAAGGAGAAGGCCCCAACGCCATCCTCCGAGACTCACTGCTACTAAGATCCTCTTCCTGCAAATCTACACCACAAGGGTGCAGGCGCCCAACCCGCCACTAGAGGGTGAGAATATGTTCAACATAAGAAATGCATAAACACATGGATAGATCTAGAACAAAGAATACATCATTTACATTTAGGCATGTACACATTACAAATAGATAATATTCACATTTAAATATAAACCTTCGTTTAATAAAAATCAATTGGCATCAATCACATACAAGTATCAACACCATTTAAGTATATCAAGTACACATTTAGAAAAAATACAGATCATTCACACATAATCACATAGAAGCAAATTATTGAATGTTACATCTCTAAATAGTTACACATTTTTAAATAGCACATCTTTTAATTACACATCTTCAAAATAGACTTGCAGTTATGTATGCAATGTCCCTAATTCGACTCTATATGCATGTGGTACCAGTTTTGGATATCAGAGTTATGTTACTGATTTATCCCCCATATTTAAACACATCTTTAAATCGGACTGACCATGAATGCATGAACACAAGTAATGACTCAACAATGCACATTTTTAAATGACTCGACAAATGCACATCATTAAATAGCACCATCGTCAAATATCACATCTTTATATAACTCATCTTTAAATCACACATTTTCAAATATCACATCTTTATATAATACATCTTTAAATCACACATCTTCAAATAGCAAATCTATAAATCACACATCTTTAAATATCACATCTTTGTATAACACATCTTTAAATAGCATCATCGTCAAATACGACATCGTTAAATAGCATCATCGATAGATAGCACATCAATTACACATCGTTAAATAGCACATCAATTTCACATCATCAAATAATTCACAAATTACACTTAGACAAATAATTCATCAATTACACTTCGTTAAATAACTCATCAATTATACATCGTCAATTAACACATCGTTACACATATAAAAGTAGTAGAAATAATTTTCATGATAACTATCAACTCTATAAAATTACTTTAAAAATAAGAATATGTTATTCTGAACTAATATAATAGCAATTTCTTGATCAATATGTGTTTATACTTAACAGTATTGAATTCGGTATAAAAATAGATAAGGTGTAATACTAAATAATCCATGTATGTTTCTAATAAACTATAAATTAGTGTCTTTCCAAAATCATGCTAGCAAGTAATTAGCCTAGTCTAAAATATAAATAATAGATCAATCATTTTATTAAAACAAATAACTCAGACAAGGAGGTAATATAAAGAAGGACGTAGGCACATATGTATATGAGATAATGCAATGGGAATACAAAGTAGCAACTAGTTACAATTAATAATTGACTGCATTTAATATATGAATCTCATGATAGCTATTTGTAAATATATAAGGTATGTAACTTCTAATATCAAAACATGTCTGGTCATTGATAAACAAAAATTCATAGGGTAGTAAACCGAAGGACATATAAAAGAGTCGAAGAACATATTCATAACATCATGTCGAACGTGTTATAAAAAAAAAAAAAAGACACCATATACACAAACGTGAATCATATTCATATAAGCATATATTAAACGGATTCAAATTTAATGATTTAATCAAAAATTTAACATGAAAACATTAAAAATCATGAAAAACAATGGGAAATAAAACCCTTCACTAACCATATGATCATACAACCCTTATGATGAATATAGACTCCCCCCCTTACCTCTAATATTGCGAAATTGATGATTTACTACGGTGAACTCTCTCTCTAGGTTCTTCTCGCTACTCCTCTTTGCCTCTTCTCTCCATAACCCTAGCTTTTCTTTTGCCACTTTGTTTCTCTCTTTCTCGGTAACCCTTCTTCTCTAATTATCTTCTCTATTTATAAGCTCTAATTGAGTTTGTTACCAATCTTTTTAGATTACTATATGTCCTCTAGGTTTGTTACTAATCTTTTCAAATTACTATCTGCACCTCTCGAATTTGTTACTATTATTTATGTAACTACACCGTCTTGCTATTCACACTCCCCTCTACTTAAATCATTAAAGCACTCCTCATCTCACTAACTACACCTCTTTTCTACCAAATTTTACTAATCTCCCCGTTCGCACTCTAATTTCTTATTTTCTCTAAAAACTCCATTTTCTTTCTAAATATTATTTTCTCTCACTCTTTTGTTTTAATTAAACTACTACCATTAATTAAAGCTCTACTTTATATATGCTACCTTTATTAATCCAATGTCTCTATCCCAATTAACTAAACAACCTCACCCAAACATGTTAAAATTAATTTAATTCAAATAAAAATAAAAATAAAAATAATGTCAAACAATCAACACTAATATTATCTAATAAATATATTAATAAAATAATATTAAAAATTGGGGTGTTACATTTTGGACTTTTGAAAGGACGTTGGGCTATATTGAGAGAGAAGTCATTTTATCCCGTAAAAACTCAAGGAATAATAGCAGCTTGTTGTCTTCTACATAATCATATTCGCAAAGAAATGACATTGGATCCTTTGGAATTGAATTTAGGAGATGATGAGTTCTTTGATGAAGTCATGTTAGGTGACATGATAACTACGGTGGAGCGAAGTACGACATGGAGTCAATGGAGAGATAGTTTTTCATTAGATATATTTAATAGGTGGAGAGGTGGAAATCATTGAAAATTTTCATGTTTTTTATTTGACATTTCAATTTGATTGTAATTTTTATTTTCAGTGTACTGTTGACTTTGATTTAAAAGTTTTATTAATCAAATCGATTTCTTTTTATGAGTTTTTATTTGTAAAATATGTACTTGTAATATGATTTTATTTATTGTTTATTGTTATATATTTTGACATGCATGCACTTGTTGAGTTGTTGAATAGATGGACGGGTCATTTGAAAATCAAAATGTAAGAATCACAAAGCGACAACGGACTCCTGAAGAAGATGGAGTATTGGTGGTTGGTTTGTTGAAATTAGTGGACGAGGGTTGGAAGGTGTTGCAAACTCATTTAAACCTAGGTATACTAAAGCTTTGGAGAAATATATTCACAACAAATTCCCAAGTTGCACACTAAAAGCTACCCCACATATTGAATCAAGAGTGAAACTGCTTAAAAGACAATATTCTGCAATCAAAGATATGTTGGATCCAGGTGCAAGTGGTTTTGGGTGGAATGATGCTGAAAAGATGATTAAAGTAGAGAAGGAGATTTATCGTCAATGGTGCAAGGTAATATAAGATATACTATTCCACAATTGATAAATTCATGATAATTTTTCTTGCATTAAATTTATATTTCTAAACACTTTTTCCTTTAACGCAGTCTCACCCTACCGCAATTGGCTTGTATAAAAAACCATTTCCACACTATGATAGCTTCGATAAAGTATTTGGAAAAGATAAAACAGCTGGTAATGTAACAAAAGATATCATTGATATCATTATTGAGATGGAGAAGGAAAATGTTCAATCAACACAAGAGGGTGGATCAGGAATTAATTTGAATGATGATGATGACGATGAGAATTTTGAGTCGCAGATGCCAGAAACTCCCACAACTAACACTACTGCTCCGGGTTCAAATCCAACAAACCAACCACAACGTGATTCTACTAATTATAGGACCGGAAAGCGTGGGAGAAAAAGGGTGAAGTACAACGATGATGCTTCTGATAGCATGTCAAATTCATTGAACAAATTGGGTGAGATTTATGCTAATGGTGTTGAGAATATGAAACAAGTCTTCACTTCTTGTTTTGTGCACGAGAAACACACAGCTGATAGGAGGAACCAGATTGTCTCTATTTTAAAAGAAATTGAAGGATTGTCTGATGCAGAAGTGGTAATGGCTAGTATGCTAATCACCAAAGACAATAACCTTTGCGACTATTGTAATATCCCGCCTGTCGGTATCGGTATATTACCCGTTAATCGTGCCAGAGGAAATAATTTATGGAAAGTGGATTAATAGTAAATATTTTATGACATGTCAGCATAACACGGGAAAAGTATCGGGGTCGTTTTAAATACGCTTGAAGCAAGGGTATTTTGGTAATTGCACGATTAAGAGATATTTATTTGATTTGGGGCCAAAAATATCTCATTTCTCTCATCACTTCTCTCTCTAGGTTTTTGGTAAAGGATTTTCTCCTCCTTCTCTCTACTCTCCATCGCCCTCTTCATTCTTTTCTCTACCAATCTCCCAAAACTTCTCTCAATCATAGAATAAGCTTAAGTTTTGGTACTTCCAAGAGTTAGGAACAAGAAGAGGCTTCTATTGAGTTTGTTTTCCAACCATATCATCCCAAGCAAAGAATCAAGAGTCTAGGGTTTTGGTTTGGCAAGAGATGGAACTTGAAGCATAAAGTTGTTCTAGTCTTCATGAGTTGTGAATCAAGAAGTTAGGGTCTTGGGTTTGATTAGAAGCTTTGGTGTTAAATTGAAGGCAAGATGAAGAATTAGGGTTTGTTATTTGTTAAAGAGGGAGCTAGTGTGTGTATAGTTGATGGTTTCATCTTGATCAAAGGAGAGTTGTGAAGATTAGAATGGATGGAGCAAAGGAAGCAAGTGGGACAAAAGCTAGGTTTTGGATTTGTATGAGCTTGGGACTTGGTGATGTTACAAGAACTTGATTAGGTGAGTTCCTTAGATAGTTTCACACCCTTTGGGATTATGTGATTCTCTTGTAAGAATATTATGCATTCTAAGGTTTTAAAGTATGAGATTAGTTGCCCTTTTCTTACCATGCTTGCCATACTTGTGTACACTTGTTCCATGACTGTTTTTACAGGTTTCTAATGATCCTAAGGGTCACATAGCACTTGGAGATGCTTGGTTTGAGGTTTTTAAGTCAAAAATATCAATTTTGAGGTTGCAGGACTGTCACAGCTTGCCACGGCGAGCAAATGGCTCGCCAAGCGAGCTAAAGGGCCGAACAGGGGGTCCTGCTCGCCCCCAACTCGCCATGGCGAGTAAGAGCTCGCCTCCCCAGTGATTCTACTTGCCTAGGCGAGCAACACAGTGGGGAAACCCATTGTTTTGTTCGCCTCAGGTCGTTTCGGCGTTTCGCGAGCGGTTTTTCTTGTGCAGTCTTTTTAAGAGAAATAAACCCCTCAAACCAAGATCCTAATTGTTCAAGTTTTAAAAGGAGACTTTCTTTTAAATGAAACAAGTATTCGGCAAGTATGGTAAAGCATGGTAAACGAGAGTATGATGTTTGAATCGGGTAGCAAGATAAATTTTAAGGAAAGGGAAGAACTAGAGCCTCGGTATAGTTATCGAGAAATAGAATAGTTAGTAAAGAATTAGAATGCTATACATTAGTGATATGCTTGTTAAGACGCGAGGTGATATAGATTATTATCTTCGCATAGAAGTTAAGTGCCATACGAGTATGGCAAGACGTGAATCGATTTTATATCCATTCACAAAGTAAGTTGAGCAAGTATATAGTTACCTCTAGTGGGATCGTCTAGGGATCCGAGGTAAAAGAGTTAGCATGTTTAAGTTAATTTTCATGCATAAGACTAAGATTTATAAGAAAGAAAGAGTGTTATGTCTCTTGTAATCCTTCCAAGATTGGATTCAAGGGGTTTCCCCAAGGGGGAATGGTTAAGCCGCAAGGGAGCCGCATTTCACTAAGTTAAGGTGTCGTGTCTTTTGTATACCTTCCAAGGTTGGGTACAAAAGGTTCTCCAAGGGGAATGGAGTAAGCCGTAAGGGACCTGCACGTTCACTAAGGGAGTCCGGTGCGCTATTGCAAAGCATTTTCACCGGTAGTAAGGGATGAACTTCCGGGGTTACTCCACTCGGGACTAATCCATTAAATGAATTCAAGATAATTGTTTGTTACACGCTAACATAATCAATGAAGCTAACTATGCATATTGTTCATACATCTATATGTTATGTCATAGAGCCTTGACATAGATCGTCAAGAACAAGTAGAGACTTCGCGTAGTCTGTCAAAAAGTAGTAAGATAGCAAGAATCACTTATGTGATAAGAGATGATATGTTGTATATACGACATATTAAGCAAGTAGAAGCAAGTAAAGATTGTGATACCGATGACGATCTTAGGTTTCCCCTAATCGTCCGATATAGAGTCGTGTCATGATTATGTTATGTTTAGGCCTCGATACATAGAGTGTAATCTTGGCAATGCGGTTTTAGATTCCCCCTTGACCGCCATGACACGTATAGGAAGTGAAGCCTATAACAAGTAAGATAAGACTATGACGGCCTTAGCAAGCACCACCGTCTAAGTAAGCAAGTCCCCACACACGTATAATCAACCGGCAGGTTGTATTGTAGACACGTGGTGACCGTAGGTTTTTCCCCTTGGTTGCCTATAGCCTAGAGTTAGGTGGAACTCACTGAGACATTATGTCTCATCCCAATCCTTATTTGTTTCAGATATCAGGATGGATTAGCAAGTTAGTAGCCGGATGGATGCTGCCACAAGTGTTGGTTCGTACCCGCTGCAGGAAGATGTGGATATTCAAGGATGTAAATTTATATGTATTAGAAAAGTTAAGATGCAATCTCTTGTATGAACGCATTTGTTGTATATGATATTCATTCGAAGTTTTTATGTTGTATTTCTTAATGTATCCAGTACTAAACTAACGCACATGCTAGACTTTCTAGATACGTCTAGTATGGGTGTTACAACTATTTTTTCACAATGGATACTCCTGGATTGAGGAAGCGGTTTGTGGACATTGTTTTGAGTAACAATGGTTCTAGATAAAATTTAGAATGTTATTTCTTCTTTTGGTGTTTGAAGTTGTGAATCACCACCAATACCACGTTTTTGCTTTGTACTCGATTGATGGCTTTATATTAATCTTACTAATGACCATTTTTTATTTTCCATCAATAATTATTTTCACTTTTGTGGGTTGCAAGTTGACAACGGTAGTTAATGAAATTGGTTTGAGGGTTTTCTCTAGAACCTTTCTTAAATGGTTACCTTTTGTGCTGATTAAGACAAAGTGCCTGCCAAAGTAAGTTGACAGAGAAACTCACATAGTCACATACTGTGCAAATATTTTCGAGCGAACTTCAAGGAAATGAAACAAGTTTGTGTGCTTGTTATAAGATGGACTGGTTGGAAAATGTTCCCCTAGAGAATTACCATGATGAATAAATGGAAGAAGGATCGTAAATGCAATGAGAATGAAGGTAATTTCCTTGATGATTGAAATGATATTGCAATGCTTAGATTTTGTAATATTTTTACAATAGGGCTATGTAATTATAATGTTCATTCCCAGGATTTTACATCTCAAACCAAACATATTTCACTTATTCCCTGGAATTATTTTAAAAAAAGTTCCCACGAATTAAACAATTAACCAAACACTTTCTTCTATATTTTCCTGGGAATACAATTTTCATCTTCATATTCCTCGGAAAGTTAATGCCTGGGAATAAGTATTGTAACCCTCAAACAAACATCCATAAGGATTCATTATCAAAATATCTTTCATTTTTTTTAAGTAAAAATACAATAGGGTTAATAGTGTTTTACCCCCTGTAATATATGCCATTTCCGGTTTTGCCCCCTGTAAAATATTTTTTTTGGATTTCGTCCTTGTAATTTGAAGATTTTTGGTTTTGGATCTTCATGAATTTTGACTGTACAAAATCGAAGATATGGCAGGGGGTAAACCGAAATTTGTTCAAATTAACAAGGGGTAAACCGAAATTTGCATAAATTACAAGGGGGGTAAACCTAAATTTGCTCAAATTATGGGGGTGAAATTTTCTGTGAAGGTCCAAAACCAAAAAAATCTTCAAATTACAAGGATGAAATTAAAAATAAATATTTTACAGGAGGGAAAACGGGAAATGACTTAAACCATCTACAATGGTTTTTTCTTTCAACATCATTCAACACCCACTTTTTCAATTCCCAACACTTCACGTCATTTTCTCTCTCTTATTCAACACTCACTCAACTTTTACACTCTCCAATGGTTTTTCATTCAACACTCTACCCCACCACTTTTTATTTCTTATTCTTATTTAATTTTTGTTTTTATAATTACATAAAATTAAAATTATCGATTATAATTAAATTAAAATAATAAACACTTAACAATTTATTTTTTAGTTTTTCGTAAAAACAAACTTTATTTCAATAATTTATTTATATTTTCTTAACTTAAACCACGTTTGATAGAAAATTTATTTAAATAATTCATTTATTTTTTAGCTAAATGGGTAATTAGAAGAATTATAGGGGTTAAAATGATTATTATCGAGAATCGAGATCCATTTCACTAAAAAGAAGTTTAAACTTCAAAAGAAAAGATAGCGAAAAACTTGATTTAAGTTAAGATAGTAAAAAACTTAAAAGCTAAGATAGTGAAAAACTTGATTTTTTTTTCTGTGTCCAAATCAAATGAACCAAGTCTCTATTTATAGAGAAAAAAAATCATGAATTTTGATAAAAAAATTTAAAAAAATTAATTTGCAATGAAATAATTGAGATTAAATTATTAAGATGAGAAAAATTCAGATAGCCAATCAGAACCAGCGACGTGTCACCACTAATCCACAAAGCAGCTTCTCTCTCATCCGTTCTGCGGCTCACTCGCTTCTGTCGGCGCGTGTTCTACACGCGCCAGTTTTGGCAAACCAAATTCCGCCACGTGTCTCTGTTGCAGGCTTAAACAATGTTGAATCCATTCAACACCTCTCTCCCCCACATCATTTTTTTCCCACTTTCAACACTCCATTGGAAAAGTCCCAAGTGTTGAATCATGCTTTCAACACTTCCATTGCACTTGGTCTTATATTACAGGGAAGGAGTCACTTTGGCAGTGTTTGGTAACACCAAAAAATTAGCTTATAGCTTATAACTTATAAGCTCGTTTGACAAAAAAAGCCCCGTTTGGTAACACTTTTTCACCATGAGCTTATAGCTTATTTCACGAGCTTATAAGCTATTTTTCAGAAGCTATTCCAAGTAGCGTTTGAGCTTATAGCTTCTAGCTTATTGTTTTTTCTTCTACTTTTACCCATACTATTTTTTCTAAAATCCTTTTTTACCCTTTATAATTTGTTATAAAATTAAATAATGATGTATCAATAAATGCAGAATACTAACGATCAAACTCTCCATTCTCCAGAACAATAAAAAAAATGAGCTATTCACCTTCACAACTCTCAAATGTCGTCGTTCCTTTCTCTGTGATTCCTGCTCGTACTCGTCCGTCGTTCCACTGATTCGTTTCCACACCCAGGTTTTCATTTTTCTTGAACTGTTATATTCTTCTTTTTAATTATACTTCAATCGTTTGTTGGATTTTAGTAGTTTATGA
Organism: Medicago sativa; assembly: GCF_051527215.1. Lineage (NCBI taxonomy): Eukaryota > Viridiplantae > Streptophyta > Magnoliopsida > Fabales > Fabaceae > Medicago > Medicago sativa. The sequence goes on along the minus strand of NC_140752.1, from coordinate 30,951,109 downwards.
TTTTTTTTTATGGAAATCGTTGTGAAAAAGGGTTGTTTGAATCATAGAAAAACCCCAAGTATCTTTCTCATTTATGATTTGATTGTGTTTGGATTTTATTGGTGGATGTGGATTCTTAGGAATTCAAATGTTCTTCATTAGATTTATTTGGAATTTAAAACCGTTGTGTGTATTCAAATGATTGCAATTTGACACTTTTGATTAATGAAAATTTTACATGGTTGATTTCATTTATGAGCTCTATATACTATGTTAAATCTATCTCTGATGTATTTTTACCATGTGTCCTTTTTTATTTCTATAATTCAAAAGTGATAATCCTCATTATTGTATATTGTCAAATTTATAAGATGGCATCAAGTAAAGATAAAATGGAAGGACTCAGTTTTAAATGGTCAGATGATCCTGTGTATGAAAAGAAATTTTGTGAGCTTTGTATAAAGTTCATTAGAATAAATGGACGTGGATCATCATTTAAATGGAAGGAGATTCACCAAAATTTTGAAGAGGCCATCAACCGAAAAGTTCCCTCAAAAACTTTAAAGAATGAGTTAGATAAAATGAAGAAAGATTGACAACTTTGGAAGTTTCTGAAGTATGGTGAAACTGGATTAGGATGGGATCCTGTTACAGGAAAGCTTAGTTGTTCAGATGAGTAGTGGGATAGAAAAATTAAGGTTAGATTGTTTGATACATAGTTTTAGTTAATTTACATTGAAAATAATTTATATAAGATCTGGAGGTTAATAATCAACTTATCTTTGTCTGTAGGAGAAACCTGATGCTAAAAAATATCGTAATAAGTCGGTAGATCCCTCGATTGAGGAATACTGGAGACAACTGTTTGATGACAATTATGCAACTGGGGAAGAGTTTGTTGCACCCTCTATGGATCCTGAATTGGTTCAACCTATGGACATGTTAATGTTGAGGGGGAGGATAAAGAAAGTGGTGGGGTAGACAATCATCATTATGAGATTGATGGAGAACATGTTTATGAAGAATACAGACGACATGCATCTAAAGTGGAAAATCTATATCGCGAAGAAAATGATTTTTTGCCTGATTTTATGAATGAGGTGGGTGGTACCCATGTGCCTACCCAAGGTATTGGAGGTACACAAATAGCTGGTGAATATACTGAAGGTGCACAAGTGACTAGTCAAGGTGGAGGCACAATTAGAGATGCACACACCCAAATCATGACTAACAAACCTATTAAGGGGAATCGTAAAAGAAAACGCTCATGAGGGGTAGCAAAGCTAGGTGGTCAAATAGAAACTTTGATATCTCAATCGAATAAGGAATTGGAAATAATGCAATCTGGTGGTTTCACAAGTAAACAAGTTAATGGTAGTTCTACCATTGCTACAACAATGACTGTTATAGATCGGATGGTTACCAAAGGTGTTTTGGAAAAAGGTAGTGAATTGTGGTGCTTTGTGACTTGTTTGATTGAGAATCAAACAAGGCGAGAGATTCTTCTAAACATGGGGGATGATGATGATTCTATGAAATCTTGGATTACATATTTACATTCCCAAAAAAAATGAATGTTGACATTAGGTAGCAGTGCTTGAGCCATTGATTTTGATTTGTCATAACATTATGGCTTATGCCTCTGATTTTGATTTGTAATTAGTTCCAGCTTTGTCATAAGTCATAACATTAGCTTGAAACATTAGCTTGAATGGCGTATGCCTCTGATTTTGATTTGTAATTAGTTCCAGATTTGTCATCAGTCATAACATTAGCTTGAATGACTTATGCCTCTGATTTTGATTGGTAATTAATTTCTGACTTGTGAATGTTAACATTAGTTTGAATGGCTTATGCATCTGATTTTGATTCGTCATTAGTTTCTGGTTTGCTATATCTTGCCACTTTAAATTGTTTTGAACTTATATTTCAACACCAATAAGGAATCCGAGAAAGTGTCATAACATTTTTTTCATAACTGTGTGACTAAATATGACTGTAAACTGGGCAGGCTTATGAAATTATTTACATGTCATAATTTTAATGATTGTTTTGATATGTGTTCAACATCACACTGAAGGTGAAATTCATACTTGAAACTGCTCATTTTGCAGATTAAAGTTGGTGCTCATGTTATTATGGATAATGAAAGAGAAAATAAGAGAAGAAAGTATGCACTTTATTGGAATATAAGATCAAGTGCAATTGCTACATATTACTATAAATATATCTATATAGAACCATGTATGAGTTCACTTCAAAGGGGGAAAGATTGGATGAATGAGATATTGAATGGCCACCCTGTTCGATGTATGATTGCCTTTAGAATGGACCCAACTTTATTTAAACAGTTGTGTGAAGATTCGCAATCAAAATATGGATTGCAACCAAATAAGAGAATGACAGTTGAAGAGAAGGTGGGCATATTTGTGTATACACTTGCTATGGGTGCTTCTAATAGGGATGTTAGAGAGCGCTTTCAACATTCGGGAGAGACTATTAGAAGAGCATTTCATGAAATTTTAGAAGCAATTAGTGGTAGAAGTAGGGGCTACAAGGGTCTAGCACGTGATATCATAAGACCAAAGGATCCAACTTTTCAATTTATACCGCCGCATATTTCTAATGATGAGCGGTACATGCCTTATTTCAAGGTAAAATATATATAGATATGTAAATATAATCTTATACTTTATCATGATGGTCACACCGTTGTCTAACTAACCTTTTTTAATAGGACTGTATTGGACGTATTGATGGTACCCATATAGCTGTTTGTATTCCTGAGGTGGATCAAATGCTTTATAGAGGTAGAAAAGGAATCCCCAACTTCAATGTCATGGCATGTTGTGATTTTGATATGTGTTTCACATTTATATCAGTTGGATGGGAGGGATCAGCGCATGACACACATGTTTTTCTTCATGCAATCAACACACTGGCGTTAAACTTTCCAAAGCCACCAGATGGTATTATTATTTGTATATATTTCTACAAGTTTTTCCGAGGAAGTTTGTTTTATAATTTTGTTTTTTCTCTTAAACAGGTAGATATTATTTGGTTGATAAAGGATATCCTGATAAAGAAGGATATATGGTGCCTTATCATATGATAAGGTATCATCAGTCTCAGTTCGAACATGAACCCCCAACTAATGCTCAAGAAGCCTTTAACTGGGCACATTCATCTCTTAGAAGTTGTATAGAAGGATCATTTGGAGTTCTGAAGAAAAGGTGGAAGATACTAAACAAAATGCCGCAATTTAGCGTTAAGACCCAAATTGATGTTATTATAGCTGCATTTGCGTTGCATAACTATATTCGCATCAACTCACAAGATGATGCAATGTTTACTATTCTTGAGAAACATCCAAATTACATACCTAATGATGAACTTCCGGGTATTGTTGATGGTTATCAAGGTAGTGAAAGACAAGAGGGAAGATCAGGGAGATCAACCAAGACAAAGGAAATGCGTAACAATGTTGCTGCTTTATTATGGAATATTAGGCGATAGACTTATTTTGATTATTACTTTGTATTAACATAATTGTTGTTAAGCTTGTTAAATCAACATTTTAGATTAATTTTGGCTGCAGGCTCCATCTGGATTTTCTGTCGAGTTTGGTTCTCTATTATTGAGCTTGGTATGGTCTGTTATGCAGGATTTTCCTCCCTGTGCTGTTTTGGTTGTTTTGTTGTGATGTTGGTTATCTGCTGTGGTGCTGGTTTTTTGCAGCAAGAAGGGTTTGGCAAGGTATGACAGAGTGGTGGGAGAGGTTTTTCGCTATTCCTCCGATCGTTTTTGCCCCTTGGGAGTGCTGGAGTAATGGCGAGAGGAATAAGAGAATTTGTAAGGGGCCCCGTCTTGTGTGGCACACGACGTTTTGGGTTTTATGGAAAGCGAGAAATAATAGAGTTTAATAGTTTGAATCCGGAGGTGGCCGAGTTGGTGGATGAGTTACAGGTTATGTTGTGGCGTTGGGCGTTGGATAGAATTTGTATGCCAACTTGTATGTTTTTTAATGGTGTTGGATCCCAAGGTTTGCTTTATTCGTTGATTCCGGGTTTCTAGCTTCTGTTTTTGTGGTACTGGTATCTCAGTCTTAGGCTACTGTGCGGTTGTGTGTTTGCGGTTTGGTCTAGGCTCTGCTGCTTGTTTTGGTGGCCTGTTTGTGTGAGGTGGTGCTACTGTTAGCGTGGGGCTGTTTTGGGCTATCTGGTGTATTTCGTTTGGGCTGTTGGTCTTTTGTTATCATTATGTGCACAAGGAATGTTTTCTGTTTGCTGCTGTCGTAGCCTGCTGGTGTGGTTTGGAGTGTTTTAGGTGGCTTGACAGTTCTGTTTTGTGGCTGGTGTAACACCCTATTTCTATTAAAGCGATAAAACACGTGAATAAAGCATATATTCAAGAAATAGACGCTACATCTCAACAAAATCCCAAAACAACAACATGCATGTATAAAATCTCAACAGTCGCAGCGGATATAAACTATACATCTCCAAATTATACATGCCATGATATCAAGATACATCATCATATAAATCCTCCAAATCCTGACAAGTGGGTAAACCTCAATAATAAAATAAATCCAGCAAAAGTATAAAGACACCGACAACCTAATCAGAGCCTAAACCTACGACTCCAAAACGATAACGGAGATTAGCTCCCGCTATCCAAGCACTCACCAAAAGTGAACTACTCCTGCACAACGTCTACCCATCCATACAGAAATGTAGGCGGTCAAAACCACTGGAGGTTAGCTTTGTATCAATCATAATCAATAAAAACAGTTGGACATAATTAAATCAAATCAAATCTCTAATTCACAGAAGTAATTAACCTTCATATACACACACAACCATTCCAATATTCAAGTATGTACACATCAAACACACTTATCACCAATAATCATCATTCACAAGCAACATATGCAACATCATGCCAATATGATATGCACCTACTTGACACATATATGCATGTGGTACCATATCAACAACCATTAGATGCCAACCGAACATCTTAAGTAAGAGTACACCTCATTTTACAATCAATTATGTAAAAGTACACATCCTTTTACATTTCTCATATGACTCAATATGATTATGATTCATGGACATACAACAACGACCCAATAATGCAACTTACAACATAAACAACTACCAACGGCAATGTAAAAGTACACCTTCAATTACATTGATTAATTCAACAATTGCATTATCAAGTATTCATGTCCATACATTCAACAAATCACAATGCAAATAAGAGTCTTCACCATGTTATCAACAAACACCAACATAGATTGCCACATAAACATTAGTCCACAACAACTACACAACTTAGTCCAACAATTCCATACACTTTCTCATAAACCAAGTAAAGTGGAAAATATAACTGTAACACCCTGATTTCCCAACTTAAAAATTTCATAATAAATCAGAGTATTTAAAACATAAACGGAATGTCACATACTACTTGAAAGTCATAAAATAGATAATAATAATTATCCTTCAAAATTCAACATCATGAAATCTGAAACTTCGCAGCGGAAATAGTTCAACATAATAAAAGTATTGGCACGCATGCCTTATCAGAAAAATTCTCATAAATTTGGTTCAATACTTATTCATAAAAAGTTCATCAAAGACATGTAAGGAATAGAAGTAAAAGCAAGCCCCTTCCCGTTACGTATCAGAGCACCTAGACACAAGTGAGGAGTCCACTCACGAACGCCTCTAGTCTTTATTACCTGCAAGTTACCCATACGAAGGGCAACATTTTCAAGCAGAAGGGGTGAGATTTCACAGTCAATAAATTAAAAATATAATTCATCAAAATGCATTTAACAACATAAAACATTATCAACATTTATCACTTAGCATAATATCAATTCATAATCAATATCATCAGTAAATCATAATCAACATCATCTTTTAAAACATTATCAGACTTCATATTCAACTTGATACTTAACTCGACAATGCGACACAACTTAACAAATGCAACTCTTAACAACTTATATCATCGTAAACTTCTTGATATGCAAATGCATGTGGTACCATTCGGGGCATCAATCCCCCAACATAATATGAGCGTAAATAGGCTCTTCAACATGTGAGCATAAAGCTGTCGGGCCTCAAGCCCCCAACGTAGTTTCAGCGTTAAGCTGCCGGGCCTCAAGCCCCCATCTTTAATGAGTATGTAATAAACTCAATCTTCCTACAACTTAGACAACATCATAACATCTCTTACAATTCCATATACATGGACAACTTCTTAAACCTTTACACTTAGACCGACTCATGCAACTTCACGACATTAAATGGTTAACAGCATTGAACAACAGCAAAATATAGCATGCAATAGTGCTTGAATGTCTCAACATCATTTGAGGAATGAAATACATCAACATAAATATCATAAAACATCATAATAGTATTCATACATCATTACTAATAATCTCAATCATCTAATCAGGCTTCTGGACATCTGGAAGTATCCTAAACAACCCTCATTCTTACCTCTAAGATCAACTCATGACTACACGTGCGAAAGGATCGCATAGGAAACAATTTGGGCAACTAGCAGTGTTACTCGCAATGGCGAGTACAATTGCTCTCTAGAAATCCTAAAGGACTTGCTCGCAACGGCGAGCTACTTTACTCGCAATGGCGAATACTGGGTTTACTCGCAACGGCGAGTGTTCTAGCTCGCAATGGCGAGCGATGAACTTCATCACTCGCAATGGCGAGTGTTCTTGCTCGCAGTGGCGAGCGATTAATGTCAGTACGACCAGAAACATGTTTTTCTCAAAAATTCTCATAATCTCTTGGTTCTATCATCCAAATAGCATCTATATATCACCCTATGGAATATCTAAGGTCTGTATACAAGTTTTGCATCAATTTAACATCTTTTCATGGTTCAATCATCAAAATCGGTCTTTAACCTTAATTCCCAATTCTCACAAAAACTCAACCTAATCATGCTAAACCCATTTTTCAGAATCATACCTTTAATAATATTGAAAGTTAGTCTCACCCTTACCTGGTTATGGTGAAATCGCAGCTCTCCCTCTTGATCTCTTCTTTTCTGACTTTTCTCCCTTTTTCTCCAAAAGCGTTTCACGTAAAAACGTTTCTAACTTATGTTTGCCCTATTTATTTCTCCTTATTACTCTACTCACCTCTAAACTTACTCTTTTCACCTCACAGCCCCACTTTTAATATTTTTATTTTATTTTTCATATCTTATTTTATTTAATAATAAAATAAGTCACACCAACATCATAACTTCACAAAATCATATACTTCACATAAATCTTGAAAATCACATAATTTATCTAAAAATCATGTAAACCACTTAAATTCATAAATCATATAAATCACACATATATAAATAATATAAATATATGTTAAAACTCATCAAATAATTAAATAATTACGACGGGCGTTACAATAACACCTTATGATAAACATCATTTTCAACACCTAACAACCATCCACATAACCTCATTTAATCATATAAAACTATCCATGAAAGATTTATAAGGTAATTGTCCTTTAAAACCATTTTCATCAAAGTTCGTCTATCATTTTACAACTTTAAAATGATTGAAGTAATTGAACCAAAACCAAGTAAATAACTTCTAATGCCTCAACTATGCATACACTTAGATCACATATAAGTGCAGTTAAGTATGCATGTACGTTTCACCGGCCAAATACGACAAAATCATGAGAATCACAAAGTGTCTCTCTTTATCACTTTTCCAAAAGAATACCATTTTCAAAGCAAAACAAGTTAAGACTCGATGAAACTAATCACAACCATTTTTAGAAATCTTATAATCAGTGTACAACCTTAACCCTACTTCAATTCCATGAGAAAAACAAGTTTCGGAAAAATCGACGTTCTTGGACCATTTTTCAAAAGTTAAGTTCGATTCACAAAAGCATGTCCAATTCGATTCAAACGATGTTCCAGTAGGTTTAAGCGTGTAAACAAAGGTTAAACAAGTCAAAAGAAACATTTTAGAAAATACGGATTGATCCCCAAGTGCCCGAAACGAAAAACAAAGCAGTGCTGAACTGGGCACAGCTCGCTTAAGCGAAGGCCTGCTCGCTTAAGCGACCAAGTCACAGAAGCTACTGTGCCTGCTCGCTTGTAGCTCGCTTGCAGCTCGCTTAAGCGAAGCTTCATCTGCTCAGAAAAATAACTTTCCGGTTTTTACCTCTTTTCACCCAAAAATCCCAATTTTGATCATTTCAAACCCCAAAACTCAATCCAAAAGATGTTTACAGGCCATATACATTTCAAAACACTCAAACATGCATAAGTTTTAAGATTACAACTTCAATTCAACAAAATTCACCAATTCACCAAAACTCTCACAACTTTCAACAACAACAACAAATCTCATCATAATTCACCAATTCATGATACCCAATGCATCAATTCATCAACAACACATCTAACAACAACAACAACAACATCTAATCATGAAATCATCCACAATATAACAACCACAACTTCATTCTTCATCAATTTCACACAAAAACATATCATATTCATATATACCCATTTTGACATACAAATTCAACAACAACAACACAATTATCATTCAATTCATGTACATAATCATATCATCACAATTAAGCACGAATTTCTACAACCAAAATCAAATCAACCACTTATTCAATTAAGCACTTAAGCAAGAAATTTGGGAAGAAGCTACCACTAAAGATTAGGATTGAAATCTAACCCCCTTACCTTAATTCTTCACAAACTCAAGCTAAGGCTTCACTTTAGCTCCAATCCTGGAACCTCTACCTTCCTCTAGCTTTCTCTAGTTTTCCTCTTCAAACCATTCTCTTCTCTTGCTCTTTCTCTCTCTATCTCTTCTCAAAAATGTGTAAAATGATTATGGAACCCTATTTTCTCTAAAGACTAGAGTTTATATAGGCTCTACATAATTGGGATCAACTCACAATGCCTTAATGGGCCTAACCCATTTACTAATCTAATTCAAAATGTTTCTACCCACTTAACGATAAAATATAATAATAACGGTCACTTGCCGGTCATTAAACAATTCACTACAACTCTCTAATACTTAGTAAAATAATAACGGCTCTCACTAAGCACTAAAAGTAATCCTCATCAAAATTACTAAATTACCCCTACTCACAAAATGACCAAAATACCCCTGAGCCCATACTGACTAAACTAACACCGAATTATACAACTCCCAACCAAAAATACACACAGAGGAAATTAATCACATAAGAGTACATATAAACACACATAAAAACAATTAAATTAAATCTAGCGAAAAATCGGGCTGTTATAGCTGGCAGCTTGTTTTTCTTTGTGTTGGTCCTTGTCTTGCTATGGGTTTAGGACCCTAGGGTTTTTTTTTTTATTGAGTTGTTGTGTTGTTAGAGGTGTCTTATGTTATTAGGCCCTCTTTGTGTACTCTTTTTCATCCTTTGCGGGATAAGTGCATCTTGTATTAACCTTGCTTAATAATATTTGTCGATTCAAAAAAAAAAAATTCCAATGATATCGTAAATTTTTTAACAAAATTTTATGGCTTAATAGTAACGTAAATTTAGTAGAGTAAAAAATAAAAAAAAATTGGTTTAATAGTAGCGTAAATTTTTATGGCCTAAAAATGATAATTGTTCGTCTTCATAGAAATTAGAATAATAAAAAAAAAGTCCTTTTTATTCTAAAAAAAAAGTCCTTTGATGTCATTTTACATTTATCAACCATTGAACCGCTAATTTTCCCAAACACTTCAATTAGCTTATTAGCTATAAGTCATCAGCTATCAGCTATAAGCCATCATCTATCAGCTAGCTTATAAGCTATCCGCTATTTTTACCAAACAGACCCTTTATACCATCTTGGGAGATTAGTCACTTTATACCCTGAATAGGGAAGGAGTCGCCACTTTAGTCCCTGAATGCAGATAAATTGCAAAATAGTCCCTGAATGTATACCCTGTTAGTCAATTTAGTCTCAGAATGCAGATTTCGTTAGTCAATTTAGTCCTTAAATGTAGACTTTGTTAGTCACTTTAGTCCCTGAAATTGACCAACATATGAAGGCACTACTACAAAATTGGGAAAATATAGCGCCTCATAAATAGCGCTTTTAACACTAAAGCGCTATAAATTAAAACACGGAGGTCTTAGCTAGCGCTTTTTTGAAAAAGCGCTATCTATCATTTTAAGTATATATAGCGCTTTGTATTGAAAGCGTCAGTATAGGCTAAATAAAAATAATAGTTATTTAAATAAAAAACATGATTAATCGTATATGGCACTTTTTATGAAAAGCGCTATATATAAATCAACCTTAAATAGCGCTTATAGGTTAAAAAAAGCGCTATTGTATGCTTGAGAAAGATAGCGCTTATAGGTTAAAAAAAGCGCCATTTTATTAACTGATTTAATGTACATTAACTAACAGGTCCCCTGTTCGATCCCCTGCATAGCATATTTCAAATATTTTTTGAATTTTTATGAAAAATGGATTGCAGTAACAAAGCACACCTTTTTTTAAGAAAAAAAATTTGGTACAAACCTTTTTTAATTCTTTTATCATATATATAACAAACCTTTGTTATGTATATTATATATAACAAACTAAATCTAAACTTTAAAAAAAAAAACAAATCTAAACTTTTTCCCAAAAAACAAATCCAAACTAAAAAAAACAAATCAAATGTCCTGGTCCCATTAAATCCTACTTTTCCATAAATCCTACTTTGCACGTTGCGTTTTTTGTTTTTTTATTTATATTTGAAAAAAAAAACGCTTTATACACTAACAACAAAGCATAACTTCTTTTTGTTATATACTCAAAAGTAACAAAGAATCCCAATTTTAATGGAAATCCCTATTTTAATGCATCCTAAAGATAAAATAAAAACTATAACATAATTTTCATGAAGTTTGCGTTTTTTGTTTTTTTATTTGTATTTGAAAAAAAAAATGCTTTTTTTTGTTACACAAAAAAAAAACGCTTTATACACTAACAACAAAGCGTAACTTCTTTTTGTTATATACTCAAAAGTAACAAAGAATCCCAATTTTAATGGAAATCCCTATTTTAATGCATCCTAAAGATAAAATAAAAACTATAACATAATTTTCATTAAACGTATTTTTTAAAGCAATTAATAACATAACCCAAAACTACTTTACTCAAAATTTTCATTAGATCGTGTGCAGGAAATTCAGTCCAGAACCACCACCTCTATTGATTCATTCATCACCAACCACCTATATCTATCAATTCATTCATCACCATCACTCGCTTCCTTCGATCTATTCCAAAACCATAACCGTCTCTTTCGATTCATTCCAGAACAACCACCTCTATCTCACTCTTAATTGCGGTGCATCATATCGTCGCTGCCGTCGACCGGTTACAGCTTTTTCAATACTCAATTCTTCATCTCAGGTACCATCTTCATTCTTTCCTTACCTCAATTTAACTCAAATATTCTTTAATTTTTTTCATATTTTCATCTGGATATTTTAGGTTTTCAAGGTTCAAACTAAATTTAAGACTTCACTGTTAGTGATTAGGATGAATTTGACAATCGAAAATTCAAAATTTTTGTTTGATGAATAATTACTGAAATTTGACAATTGTTTATTAAAGATTTTGGGTTTAATTAAACTCTACACAACTAGTAAGATGAATAATTTTTCTTTTGGTTCAATTTTTTTTTTATATATATAAACAATGACACTTTTTGTGTGTGACTAGAATTATTTTCTAATAAACTAATTGAATGATGTGATAATATGATATACACTATGCATATGCCTTTTGTATAACCTACTAATCAATTCCATAATCATCCATCGTGACTTCTACATGGCATACCAAATAAACTAACTTATACAATTACTTATTATTTTATTTTTTGTAGTGTCCTTGCCAAGAAAATGGTATAGATTGCGGGTACTTTGTGATGAGGTTTATGAAAGATATTCTCATTTCAAAACTAAATGAGATTCCAAAGTTGGTATGTTTTTTTATATTAAAGTATAATATCTATGTATAATTAAGTTTATTTCTTCAAAAAAAAATGTATAATTAAGTTTATTAAGTAACATGGTTATTTTTAATGTTATAATATATACAGTACATTGATGGTTTCAAGTGTGTGACATACTCAAAAGATAAACTAATAGAAATCTAAGAAGAATGGTGTCGGTTCATGATCAGCCTAAAATTTATATGATTTTTTTTATAATAAGGTGAGTTTAATGTTTCTAAATATATTTGCTAGAAGTGGTACGTAGTTGTTTTAATTTATAATCTTGCTTTAATTTCTACTCATGATCAGTAGTACTTTGAATTTATCTCTAATATAATATAGCGTTATTGCTTAATGGCGTTTTCTGGTATATATTCAGGTGGAGGAGAGTGAACGAAATTTGGAAATGAATGATGATTTGCGTGCTTGTTTTCGATAAAAAAGTTGAGAAGACCAAGAAGATAGATGAAGACTGCATGATACCATAGAAGATATTGATCTTTATGTCAACTAATTAGTTGTAACTCTTAGAGATATCCATGTTACCATATTAGAGGCTATACATTTCTGACTTTTATGCTATATATACATACATTTTTTATGATATGGTTATGTTTTATTCGATAAATAATAGTCTCAATTATAATGTGCCTAAATTATATACATTTCCCTTTAAATTTCAGACTATATATATATATATATATATATATATATTACTTTAAATTAATAAAAAAAAACGCTATCTGGAAAGGAATTTTTTTTGACAAAAATAAAATAAAATAAATGCTTTTCCTAGCGCTTTTTTTCCTTTATAAAGCGTTATCTAAACCTATTGTTACATAGCGCTTTTAAAACAAAAACGCTGTTTTTAAACTTGTCTTAGATGACGTTTATTTTTGAAAGCGCTATCTAAGGATAACCTTTGCTAGCACTTTTTGACATAAAGCGCTATATAAACCCTGTAATAGCTAGCGCTTTATACAGAAAAAAAAGCGCTATATTACCTTTACCAGCGCCATTTACAATAGCGCTTCAAAAGCGCCACCTAAAGCAAAAAAAAAACGCTATATAAGCCCATTTTTGTAGTAGTGAGGTGAGAAAAACACAAGAAGGGGGGTTGAATTGTGTTTTTCAAAAATTCTTCGTTTCTCCTAAAAACTGAACACACTGATCAGAAGCTAAGTGAGACAGCTTCTGAAGTGATGGTCAGAATCTAAATGCAGTGGAAAAAAAACAGAGAGAGAGAGAAGAAGAACAACACAAAACAATTATACTGGTTCCTTCCACAATCCGGAAGTAGTCCAGTCCCCCTTGCACTTCCAAGGAGATTTCACTAAGAGTAATATCTGATTACAAATGCTCAAGCACACAAGAAAGAGACTTCCTTTGCTCAAGCACACAAGCTAGAGACTTCCTTTGCTCAAGAACACAATCAAGAGACTTCCTGCTCAAGCACAACTGCAAGAGACTTCCTAACTAAACAAAATTACACAGAAAATTGTTTAAGGTTGAACACTTGATATACAATCAGAGGTGCTCACAATATAAATCAGATACAGACTCAATGGACTTAAGAATTTCTAAGATATGACTTTGAGACACAGAAATTCTAAGTGAATGCTGAACAATTTCAGCAGAGGTTTGGCACTTGTAAAAAATGTTGTGAGTCTTTTGTTCAGCGTTCTTGCATTACCAAAACTCTAAGTCTTCACTCCTTTATATAGAGGTGTGAAAGAGACGTTGTGAAATTGCCAGCACACCAAAGAGTCGTTGTTGAAGCTTGATCTTTCACCAATGATATTTTGCCTGATTTGGTTGTTGTCCTATGAAGAACAAATTTGAAATCCATTCCTTATCCAAAGGAACATCTTTGCAGGCGAAGCCGTATTCTGAAGCTGTTTTCTTGTCTTGTAGCGTGGACACAAAACATAGTAGTGGAGAAGGTGGTTGTACAGTTCGTACAGAGGTACAATGTCAACGCTTTCGTCCAAAATTGCAAGCACATGCCTTCAAACACCTTTGAAATGACCGTTGCAAAGTTCCACTAATTTTCTGCTGTGTTTTCGAGTCCAATAGACAACTTTTGCAGTGTAGATTCTTCAATCTTTGAATCTTCTGCAAATCCAGTTGATTTTCAACTTCTGGTGAAATGACTTCTGATGAGGCAGCTTCTGATGATGCAGCTTCTTCAGCTTCTGATGATGCAGCTTCTGATAATGTGACTTCTGGACCTCTTGTCTTCAGGAGCACTATTTCTTCAGGAGCGCGTTTTACTTTCTTCAGGAGCAGCTTGACTTCAGGAGCGCTTTCCACTTTCAGGAGCGTATTGCCTTCAGAATCGTCTAAGCTTCATTTTCTTTTGCTCTTTATTTGCTCATTCAGAACCAATTAATGAAGTAACTTTTTAACTGTGGTCCTGTACACTTGAACAAATATTAGCTAGTCCAATTTACAATTTTTAATACCTTGTTATCATCAAAACTCTTTGAGGTTCATTGTTAAACACATTTTGTTCCAACAATCTCCCCCTTTTTGATGATGACAAACAATAGTATTTAAAATTGGTCAATTGTTGTTAATCTAATTAACGAGTTGACTTTGGGGTTTCTGAGGTTTGTAAGCTCAGAGTCTGAGGTTTGTAAGCTCTAACTCCCCCTGAGTCTGATAGTCTTTAAGGTGAGGTTTGTAAGCTCCCCCTAAGTTCTATCCAGGTTAATTAAATTCATTTTTCGCACAATAATATCAGAGTAAAAAAATTTGGAAGAATTGACTTATAGATAAGAAGAATGGTTCAATTAATTTTATTTGAAATTTGATATTTCACCCTTTTTGATACACCCTTTTAAAGGTAAAACAAAAAGATAGAAATTTTTCAAAATTTTCAAATATTATTAATGGGGCTCAGAGCCGTTAAATACTATCAGATATACTCCCCCTTTTGTCATTAGCAAAAAGACATAAACAAAAAGAAGAGATGAGAAAAACATAAGATTAAAGGTTCATAGCATAATTCAAATTATTTTAAAGCATATTAACCTTCTTCAAAGATTAAATAAACAAGCATAGCAAGCATTATTATCAAAGCAAATAATAACACACAAGGTATAAACAGTTAAAGATTTTCAGAAGCAGGAAGAATTCAGAAGCTTATAATATCAGAAGTGAAAAGAACTAAGTCAGAAGCAGAGATGATCAAAGAATGTTAAAAGCCTAAAGAGACAAAAAAAAAATAAGCTAAAAGTGTGCAACTATGGGTTTGGCTTATTTCTCTAAAATCTTCTTCAGAAGTTCTTGAACATCAGCATACTTCTTGTCCATATCTTTTCTGTAGTTGTCTTCTCTGATCTTGACTTCTTGCATATCAGCTTCCAATTTTGATATCTTCAGCTTCTGCTCTAGTAGCTCTGTTTCAAGCCTGTCATTTTCTTCTTTGAGCACCTTGTTCTCCTGAGCTACAGCCAGGTTAGGTGCATCAATCTTCTCCAGGATCTCAGAAGGAATAATCAGATGCAGCTCCTTAGGCAGGAATTCATCAGGTTCTTTGCCTCTTATACTGAGTGGATTCTTCACCCAAGTACCAAGAACTTCAACATCTCAAGTATTCTCTTCTATTCCATTCAACCAATCTTCCAGCTTCTCCTTGGCTTGCTCTTGAGCCTCAATGCAGGAATCATGCAAAGCTGAAATCAGGTTGACGACCCTTTCTTTTATCCTTCTCCATTGCTTCTGATAGCTAACTTGATGACCCAAGTCATTTCTTCCTGCTATCAGTCTGAGAACTTCAGAAGCAATATCTTCCCACACATCTTTTAGTACTTGAGAATCCAGGTAAATGGTGGGAGGTGAAGGTTGTTTAGAGGGTTTTGGAGGGGCTAAGTGTATAATGGGTAGGTTTGATGATGATTGGTCATTTGTAGTTAAGGATTGGCTAACTGATGGTTGGTCAGGAGTGGGGTCAACTGCCATATCAGAGGCATGATCATTTTGATCATCCTCAGAATCTGTGTCCATATCACATACACCAGTATGATGGGTGATCTTGATAACTTGTACTGGTGAAGGAGTTATGGAAGCAGGGTTTGGCTCAGGAACAATGTGTTCAGGAGCAGCAGTTTCAGGTTCAGGTTCAGGAATGGGTTTAGCAACTGGTTGTTCAGGAACAATATGTTCAGGAACGGTCTTTTGAGGAGTGACTTGTTCAGGAACAGATGGTTCAGGAACAGTTGGGGGTGATGAAGTTGTAGGGGGTGAAAAGGCTTTTTCTGGTGAAGGTTTTTGTTGAGGGGGGGTCTTCTGAAACAACTTTATCAGAAGCAGCTGCTTCTGGAGTTGTCTCAGAGGCTTTTTCTGAGGTTGTGTTAAAGCCAGATTCTGGTACAATCATGTTGAGAGGTTGAATGTTAAGAGGTTGAGGGTTAAGACGAAAGATATTATTAATGACTCTATCTCTCTGCATAGCCAATTCAGTCAACTTCTCATTGATTATATGACCAACTGGTTCATAAATGCTTGACTGAGATGGCTTTGTGTTGGTATTGGTTGGTGTTGACTGGCGTTTTACTGGTTTTCGAAAAAGTTAAGCTATGGGTATATCATCATCAGAATCTGAAGATGATGATGAGGATTTTGAAGAAGGTGAAGGAGAGTCACTGGATATCTCATGTACTACTGGTTCTGAGTGTGTGAAGATATTACCTGTTGTAGAAGGTTCTGAACAATCAGCTGACTTCATTTGATCGTCTTCAGCAGTGCCAGAAATTTTAAGAAGTTGTGATGCTTCTGTCATTACCCTCTCTAGAAGTTCAGAAGCGATCTCCATAGCTTTTCCAATAGCTTCTGACACATTAGTAGGAGCTTCACCCTTTTCAGACACATGAGGAAAGTCCTTTGTCCTCCTTACTGCTGGCTTCCTCTTCTTCTTTGGTACTACAGGTTGATTACCAGTAATGCCAACATCCATGATCAACCTCGAATCCATGTCTTCAATAGCTTCTTCAATTGATGGTACAGATGAACCACCAATCTTGAGCTTGTCAGCAGCAACTCTTGCCTTCTTAACGGTCTTTTCAACCTCCAGATAATCTTCTGCAGTCATTTTTCTTTTAGATCTTCTGCCTTTTGCTAGAGGCACTGCACCGCCAAACATTTCTTCAGGTACTTCATCCAACCTGATGATCTTGTTGGTTGTCTCATAGTGATCCTTGATGTACCTCATCTGCACTTCAATAGGATCCCGTTTGCAAATGGGTGGAAAATCTCTCATAAGATCATACAACACATGGGATTCACTTAAATCAGTTTGAAGTTTGGTGACTTTACTGATTAGCTTCATATTTAAGAGAGTATGAGCATTAATGAACTTTCCAGTCTTAGTGTCAAGTAGCTGATCTGTGTAACCTTGAGATCTACTGAGACTGTCCATGACACCTCCTTGATAGAATATCTCCGATAAGAGTCTTCCATAAGGAACCCAGGGTTTATCCAGTAGCTGACTCTGTTTCAGACACTCTATGAGGTACTTGAACATATATTTGGGCACGTTCACTTTTTCCTTTTTGATGAAGTGCTGGAGAAGGACCTTCTGAGCTAAATTTGGTTTCACACTGTCACCACATGGAAACAGGTTCTCATTCTGAATCTTCAGAAGCATCTTAGTTTCCATGCTCAATTCAGCATATTTCTTCTCCTTCTCAGAATTGTATATTACCAAATTAGCTTGCTTTTTCCAAATGCGTTTTTCAGTAGCATCCGAAGGATCAATTCCAGAATAGTATTCAGATGCTTCAACCTTAAGAACAGCTTCTATCTGCCATTGAGTAATTCTTAATGGAATACCGCAGATACTTGATCTGATTTCGTCTTCAACAAACGGCGCAAGACCCATTTCTTCTCTTGTCTTCCCTTCTAATTCAGGATACATTAACACCATTTGACTTTCCTCAGCTAGGGATGCCGCTCTGTTGTAAAATTTTGCTCTTACCCAGAAGTGTCTAACCAGAGCTTCATATGTTGGTCCATTCAACATTTTGAAGTAATGCATGAGTCCTTGCTCTTCATAGTAACTTCTGATCCAACACTTATGAAAGGCCAGAGAATCAAAATCCACTGGATTCTCTATCTGAACTTGTAAATCCCATTCTTCCAATTTCATGCTTCTTCCTCTGTAGTCATATTCAAGGACCATTCGTGAAGTAGGTACTGAACCTTCTCGTTGCGAACTTGATGATGCCATTCGATGATGATTGAAGAAGATTTAGAGAATATAGGGTTCTAAGGTTTTTGCGCTTACTTCGCAAGAGGTTTGAGAGCAAAATGTGTTTGTTGTGAGTGAGTAGTGTGTGAATTGAAAAAGTGTTTAAGAGTAAAAACGTTTGCAATTCAAAAGAGACAAACAAACATAACATTAATGACAAATTGGGGGCGCGTGAAAAGTACTTTCAAAGCTATTAAATCATCATTGCCCTTTTAGTTATACACTAACACATACAGGCCACGTAAGAAGTTCACAGAGTAACTACCAAGTTAGTGGGCCAGAAGTTACTTTTAAAAAGTAACTCCCAACGTTTCCACTAATTCAACTATTCAGAAGCAATAAATCAGCTTCTGGACTTCAGATGCTGACGTCATCATCAGAAGCGAGTTTTCCTCAGAACCTCAATACAGAGCTTCTGATGGACTACTGCTTCTGAACTAACTTCAGAACCTAAAATCCTATTCAGGAGCAAGCAAACTTTAATCAGACACGTAGTGCATGTTCAAATTTTTCTTTATAAAATCAAATCTTTCAACAGTTAAAAGCTTAGTAAATATATCAGCCCATTGATTTTCAGTATCAATGAATTGTATATCTAAAATTCCTTTTTGAACATAATCTCTGATAAAATGGTGTTTGATTTCAATGTGCTTGGCTTTTGAATGCAAAATTGGATTTTTAGACAAACAAATAGCAGCAGTATTATCACAATAAATGGGAATACTGTTAGCAATTATCTGATAGTCTTCCAACTGATGTTTCATCCAAAGTAGTTGTGTACAACAACTTGCAGCTGAAATGTATTCTGCTTCTGCTCTAGACATAGCAATAGTTGTTTGTCTTTTGCTAGCCCAGGATATAAGATTATCACCCAGAAATTGACAATTGCCACTGGTTGACTTTCTTTCAATCCTATCACCAGCATAATCAGCATCACAGAATCCAATTAGCTTATAATCTAAGGATTTCCTATAAAGGAGTCCAAGATTAGTTGTTCCTTTCAAATACCTGAAGATTCTCTTGACAGCAGTCATATGAGATTCTCTAGGATCTGATTGGAATCTTGCACACAAGCATACACTGAATAAAATATCTGGCCTAGATGAAGTAAGGTATAACAAAGAACCAATCATACCTCTATACAGCTTCTGATCTACTTTAGCTCCTTCATCTTCTTTGCTTAAGGTGCACGTAGGGTGCATTGGAGTGTTCATCACTTTACAATCTTCAAGTTTGAACTTCTTCAGAAGCTCCTTTGTGTACTTTGATTGATGAACATAGACTCCATCTTTGCATTGATTGATTTGAATGCCAAGGAAGAACTTCAGCTCTCCCATCATGCTCATTTCAAATTCATCCTGCATCAACTTAGAGAATTCCTTGCAAAGAGATGCATTAGTAGAACCAAATATTATATCATCAACATATATTTGCACAACAAGAATATCTTTCCCAAGGGTCCTTCTGAAGAGTGTTGTATCAACCTGTCCTCTTTTAAAATCATTCTTGATTAAGAAATTACTTAGTCTATCATACCAAGCTCTGGGAGCTTGTTTCAAGCCATATAGTGATTTCATCAGTTTAAAAACATGGTCAGGATATTTAATATCCTCAAATCCAGGAGGTTGCTTGACATACACTTCTTCTTCTATGACACCATTTAGAAATACACTCTTGACATCCATCTGATATAATATTATGCCATGATTAACTGCATAGGAAAGAAGTAACCTGATTGCTTCCAATCTTGCAACTGGAGCAAAAGTTTCAGTGTAATCAATGCCTTCTTGTTGACTATACCCTTGTGCAACAAGTCTGGCTTTGTTTCTTGTTACTTCACCTTGCTCATTCAGCTTATTTCTGAATACCCATTTTGTTCCAATGATGTTCTTGTGCTGAGGTTTGGGTACCAGATCCCACACATCATTTCTTTGAAATTGATTCAACTCTTCTTGCATAGCTAGGATCCATCCATCATCTGAAAGTGCTTCATCAACTGTTGTAGGTTCAATCATTGAGATTAATCCAATCATTGACTCTACTTGTCTGAAATGTGATCTTGTTCTTCTTGGACTATCTTTGTTTCCAATGATTAGCTCATCAGGATGTGAAGACTTGTGTTTGAATGTGTTTCTGGGAGGATCTTCTTGATGTGAGCCATCTTGTGCTTCATCAGAAGCAGCTTCATCTTGCGCTTCTGATGTGGGTTCAGCTTCTGGACTATCTTCAGATTCAGCTATCTGATCAGGTTCTGGAGTAACTTCAGGAACCTGTATCTCTGCAAAACTTTCACCTTGCTTTGAAGTTTTATCTTCAAGCTCTTTGTCATCAAATCTAACGTTCATAGATTCTTCAACACAGAGTGTCTCTGAATTATACACTCTGTATGCCTTTGACCTTTCAGAGTAACCTAAGAAGATTCCTCTTTGGGCCTTGGCATCAAATTTCTTTAGGTAGAGCTTGTTGTTCAGAATGTAACATGTACATCCAAATTGATGAAAGTAAGAGATATTGGGTTTTCTTCCTTTAAAGAGTTCATATGCAGTTTTCTCCAAAATAGGTCTAATATAGATCCTGTTTTGAACATAACATGCTGTATTCACTGCTTCTGCCCAAAAATGTTTAGCCAAATTGTTTTCATGGATCATGGTTCTGGCCATTTCTTGTAAAGTTCTATTCTTTCTCTCTATAACCCCATTTTGTTGCGGAGTTCTAGGAGAAGAGAATTCATGGATGATTCCATGTTTTTCACAAAAAGCTTCAAATGGCTCATTTTCAAATTCTCCACCATGATCACTTCTGATTTTCAAAATTTTTGACTCTTTTTCAGTTTGAATTTGTGTGCAGAAGTTACTGAATACCTCATATGCATGATCCTTACTTTTCAGGAATTTCACCCAAGTCCATCTGCTGTAATCATCAACAATGACTAATCCATATTTACTTCCATATAAGGATGCAGTACTCACTGGTCCAAATAAATCAATATGGAGTAATTCTAAAGGTCTTGAGGTTGACACAATGTCTTTGGTTTTAAAAGATGATTTCACTATCTTCCCTCTCTATCATGCACCACAGAGTGCATCTGAATGATAGTCAATGTCTGGTAGCCCTTTCACAAGTTGTAACTTACTAAGCTTAGAGATTAACCTCCAGTTAGCATGTCCCAACCTTCTGTTCCGCATCCATTTCTTATCATTCACTGATAGTAGGCAAATTACCTTCTGATCAGCCAGTTCAGAAAAATTGATTTTATAGACATTGTCAACTCTCTTTCCTTTGAACACAATGGATTTGTCTTCCTTGTTGATTACTGTACAGTTGGGTTTTTCAAAAAGCACATCATAACCATTATCACAAAATTGACTAATGCTCAAAAGGTTATGTTCAAGACCATCTACCAACCATACATTATTAATTGAGGTAGAGGAATTACCAATAGTTCCTATACCTATGATCTTGCCTGACTGGTTGCCTCCAAATTTCACATTTCCTCCCTCTTTCATTGTTAGGTTGAGAAACATGGACTTGTCTCCTGTCATGTGTCTTGAGCAACCGCTGTCTAGGTACCATGATCTTTGCTTTGGCACTGCTCTTAGACATACCTGCATCATTGACATTTTTAGATTTAGGTACCCATTGTTCTATGGGTCCTGGAAGGTTAGTACTTAAGGCTTTACTCTTCACTTCTTGTACCTTGTGCTGTGAATTGGGTTGCTTCTGATTAACCATCACCTTAGGTTTTGGTACTTCAGAAGCAGTAACTGTCTTCTTCTGAAACTTAGACTTCAGAACCCCAGATTTTGGTTTCACCAGACTCTGAGGAATAGGTTCTGATCTTTTCAGGATCCTAAACTTTGAAGTCTTGGAATCAGATTTGATCATAGCCTTTGACTTAGAGTTCTTTGGCTTTGAAGTAATCTTAGCCTTGGAACTAGAAGCTTCAGGTTCTGATTGAACAACAGTTTCCAACTCAGCCCCTTCTGGTACAAAGAAGG
The DNA here is from genome assembly GCF_051527215.1 of Medicago sativa. Classification (NCBI taxonomy): domain Eukaryota; kingdom Viridiplantae; phylum Streptophyta; class Magnoliopsida; order Fabales; family Fabaceae; genus Medicago; species Medicago sativa. The sequence goes on along the minus strand of NC_140752.1, from coordinate 30,928,815 downwards.
TTTTCAGACCTTCCTTGATGCATTCACAACAAGATTTTAGATTGGTTTTCTCAAGTTTCACTTCTGGAAAACCAATTCCTCTGCCATTGTTCTTGTAAATGCTATAAATCATAGAAGCTACTCTGCTTCTGTCAATGCCAGATATAATAAAATCTTCAAGAGCAATTTCATGGTTACTTAAAGGTTTTTCATTACACTTTTCTTGTAGCTTCTGACATAAGAACCTGAGCTGATCTTCATATGTTTTACACATGAAGTCAAAGCCCCTAAGTCCTTGTTCAGAAGCTTTCAGATCCAATAGAGTTGATTTTTGCTGTTGTACCAAATCAGCATATTTTTCTTTTAAATCCTTCAACTCATTGGTTCTTACTTCAAAGTGCGTAAGAAGTTCTTTAAGTGACTCAACAAGTTCATCTCTGGGAATTTTGGAATATACCTCGTTTTCATCTTCTGAGTCTGAATCTGATCCAGCTTCTGAAGTTGCTGTTGCTACTAACCCAACAGCTACCTTTGCATCTTCATCAGCTTCCTCTTTATCAGATCCAGATTCACTACCCAAATCATCCCAGGTTGCCATTAAACTCTGCTTAATCTGCTTCTTGAATTTGCTTGGTTTGAATGTAGACCTCTTTGACTTGTCCTTTGACTTTTCTCTTTGAAGATCAGGGCATTCAGCAATGAAGTGTCCCGGCTTCTTACAGTTGAAGCATCCCTTCTGATCTTCTTTCCTTGAGCTTCTGGAGTTACCCCTTCTGGCGAGAAACTTTCTGTTCTTCTTGGCCAGATATTGAAGTCTGTTTGAGAGCATGGCCATTTCAGCAGCATCTGGTTTAGAATCTGAACTTGACTGTTCTTCCTCTTCAGATTCAACCACTTTGAGAGCTTTTGATGATTTGCCTTTGGATGAAAGAGCTATTGATTTACTCTTCTTAGTAGACTCATGTTCATTAAGACTTAACTCATGAACTTTGAGAGAACTAACAAGATCTTCGACACTTAAAGTGTTTAAATCTTTAGCTTCCTCAATGGCAGTCACCTTTGGTCTCCATCTGGCAGGTAAGCTTCTGAGTATCTTGCTTACATGATCAGAAGCAACATAGCTCTTCTTTAGAATCTGTAGCCCAGAAACTAAGGTTTGAAACCTTGAGTACATCTCCTCAATAGTTTCATCATCCTTCATCTTGAATAACTCATACTGATGTACAAGCAGGAGAGCCTTTGCTTCTTTGACCTTCTTGCTCCCTTCATAATTTGAACAGAGAGAAGAAAACATAGCTTTAGCAGTGGATTTGTCACTCATCTTCATGTATTCTGCTTTGGGTATGGCAGTGACAAGGGCTCCTCTGATAATATGATGCTTCTTGTAGAGTTTCCTCAGTTCTGGAGTATGTTTCTTTCTATCCATAACAGCTCCTTCTTCATCAAGGACTAAATCACCAACACCATCTTCTAGAATATCCCATAATTCTTCATCTAGGCTCATGATGTAACTGTAAAAGTTGGTCTTCCACCAAGAGAATTCTTCAGCATCTCCATTGAATTTTGGAATCTTCCCAACACTGGATTTCTTACTATCACTATAATCATGTGAGACATTTTTATAGATAGTATCACTAGAACCAGTAGGAGGAGGAGTAGACATGTTTTTCTCAGATCTTTGACTGTTTCACGGTTAAGTGTTACACAACAGACCAAGGCTCTAGATACCAATTGAAGGTGAGAAAAACACAAGAAGAGGGGTTGAATTGTGTTTTTCAAAAATTCTTCGTTTCTCCTAAAAACTGAACACACTGATCAGAAGCTAAGTGAGACAGCTTCTGAAGTGATGGTCAGAATCTAAATGCAGCGGAAAAAAACAGAGAGAGAGAGAAGAAGAACGACACAAAGCAATTATACTGGTTCCTTCCACAATCCGGAAGTAGTCCAGTCCCCCTTGCACTTCCAAGGAGATTTCACTAAGAGTAATATCTGATTACAAATGCTCAAGCACACAAGCAAGAGACTTCCTTTGCTCAAGCACACAAGCTAGAGACTTCCTTTGCTCAACAACACAATCAAGAGACTTCCTGCTCAAGCACAACTGCAAGAGACTTCCTAACTAAACAAAATTACACAGAAAATTGTTTAAGGTTGAACACTTGATATACAATCAGAGGTGCTCACAATATAAATCAGTTACAGACTCAATGGACTTAAGAATTTCTAAGATATGACTTTGAGACACAGAAATTCTAAGTGAATGCAGAACAATTTCAGAAGAGGTTTGGCACTTGTAAAAAATGTTGTGAGTCTTTTGTTCAGCATTCTTGCATTACCAAAACTCTAAGTCTTCACTCCTTTATATAGAGGTGTGAAAGAGACGTTCTGAAATTGCCAGCACACTAAAGAGTCGTTGTCGAAGCTTGATCTTTCACCAATGATATTTTGCCTGATTTGGTTGTTGTCCTTTGAAGAACAAATTTAAAATCGCTTCCTTATCCAAAGGAACATCTTTGCAGGCGAAGCCGTATTCTGAAGCTGTTTTCTTGTCTTGTAGCGTGGACACAAAACAGAGTAGTGGAGAAGGTGGTTGTACAGTTCGTACAGAGGTACAATGTCAACGCTTTCGTCCAAAATTGCAAGCACATGCCTTCAAACACCTTTGAAATGACCGTTGCAAAGTTCCACTAATTTTCTGCTGTGTTTTCGAGTCCAATAGACAGCTTTTGCAGTGTAGATTCTTCAATCTTTGAATCTTCTGCAAATCCAGTTGATCTTCAGCTTCTGGTGAAATGACTTCTGATGAGGCAGCTTCTGATGATGCAGCTTCTGATGATGCAGCTTCTTCAACTTCTGATGATGCAGCTTCTGATAATGTGACTTCTGGACCTCTTGTCTTCAGGAGCACTATTTCTTCAGGAGCGCGTTTTACTTTCTTCAGGAGCAGCTTGACTTCAGGAGCGCTTTCCACTTTCAGGAGCGTATTGCCTTCAGAATCGTCTAAGCTTCATTTTCTTTTGCTCTTTATTTGCTCATTCAGAACCAATTAATGAAGTAACTTTTTAACTGTGGTCCTGTACACTTGAACAAATATTAGCTAGTCCAATTTACAATTTTTAATACCTTGTTATCATCAAAACTCTTTGAGGTTCATTGTTAAACACATTTTGTTCCAACAACATAGTCTACATTCAGGGACTGCTTTGCAATTTCTCTGCATTGCTAAAGTGACTACTCATTTCCATTCGGGACTAAAGTGATTAATTCCCCTAAGATCTTTTCCTTTCATCCCAGAAACGCATTTCACTCACACAGAAACCCAAATTCTTTGAAACGCATCCAAAGTCGATTCCTCCATTCACCTTCATCAATCTCGTTCACTAGAATGCATTTGATTTCTTCAATCTGGTTCGCTGAATCCGTTATTGACATTGCGTTTTCACTGATTTCCATCTTCGATCCGTTCTCGCATCGCTCAGGTTACTCTCGCTCACTGAATTGATTTTTAGTTGAATTGATATTTAATATCATTTGATAATATACAGATTGTTGATTTTTGTTCCTATTTTTTACTTGATGATAGTTGCATGTTTAAAAGCTTAAATTGTTTTTTATGTCCAATACATAATGTCGAATGTTGATAATAATTTGATTTGAGAGCTATGAAGCGGACACTCCTTGGATTAGGTGCGTGTCCGACACTGACATTTGTAATTACACTGAATTATGTGATTTTTTCAAATTATTAGCTGTGTCGGCGTGTCAGTGTCCGTGTCGTGTCCAGAGTCGGTGTCCGTATCCGTGCTTCATAGTTTGAGAGTCATTGTATAAACCATATGTGTTGATGTTATTAGATGTTGTTACTTACATTACACTGATACTTGTTAGACACTAGACACACATTTGATCTGAAATGTGTTGGTGTTATATCCCTTTTTGTAAGAGAGTTAAACTTTTGGATTGGATTGAATTGTTAGTGCTATATAGCTTTTGGGGGTTAGATAATTGAACTTTTTGGAACTAATTGTTTTGAATTTGATGCTATATGTATGTCTGAGTAATGTAATGTGGTTAGAAGCATTCATGTTTTCAGAATTCGATCAGAATTTTCCCAACTTAAAAGCAGTTGTTGGATAAGTTTAAGCTCTGTTACAAACCTTATCTTTATGTATAATGTTGCTAGTTTGAAGTAGTGCCACATTGTGTGATTGTATAATCTAGATTTAAGCTTTGTTATAAACCATATCTGGCTGTTAAAAAACTGGATAAAGATACTCATAATGTATTAGCACCTGTGTTGTAGAGTTAGGATGAAAGATCAGCAACTGAAACATAAAATAGTTAGCGTAGGGTATTGATAGTTTTTAGGATGATGTATGTTTTTCTGCATTTCTGACCTGCATATTTTGGTGTTAGGGAGTGTTTGAATATCTGTTTTGGCAGTGTTTGTGTGCTAGCAGTGTAGTGTGTGTGTGTTTATGTGCTGTGTTTGTATTTTTGTTGTGCATTTGTGATGTTTTTGATTAATGCCTTCTGCTGTTCGTGTGGACAGCTCTTGTATTTGTTTCTCAGTACACCTTTGTACTTCTTGTGTGAGGTGCTGCAGTTTAATATACTTTCACTGTTTCAAAAAAAAATAGTTTGATGTTATGAATAGGTAGAGAATTTTCAACTCGTAAAACTCAGTAGGCATCTTTTTGTTCTTTCTTTAATTTACTTGGGGATGTTTTAACTTTGTGGACATTGATGTTAAGAATCAATTAAACAAAGGATAAAGAAGGAAGGTAGCCATTCTCACTTCACGTGTGTTATACCCTAATTTTGGACCTAAAAATACTTATTCAAAATATTTCTTCTATCTTGAATATATGTCTATTACTATTGAAGAATTGCCAGTTTGCTATTGTTTACACTGACACTTTACTCTGCTTTATCTCTCAATTTAGCTCTAAAAATCTTTTCAAATGTGTATTTGTCTATGTTTTCTTGCATTTCAAGTCATCCAAAAATATTTTCCTTGCATTTTAGGTCATTTGAATTTGTCTCTGATCAATTGCATATTTCTCTGCATTTTATTTCAATGTTACTTGCAAAATTCATGAAAAGGGTATTTTAGTCATTTCCTGTATTCAAACTCATTTTAGTCCTTGAAAATTGTTTGAGTCTTTTCAATTGGTTTGAATAAGTCCTTGTTTCAATCTCATGTTAAAGTCCATTTCAAAAATTACATTTAAAGTCATTTTGAGTCAGTTTAGCCCCTAGGGGCATTTTAGTCATTTCCAGTGATAAAACTCTTTTGATCCTTAAAAGTTGTCTCTGAGTCTTTTCAATTTGCTTGTACGAACTCTTGCTTTAACTCCCTGTTAAAAAACCATTTTAAAATTGCATCTGAGTCATTTTGAGTCAGTTTAGTCCCTAGGGGCATTTTGGTCATTTCACACAAAATTTTGGCAGAGAGAGGTTACTTTGAAGTACCTCATTTAAGTAGTTGGTTCGTTTTAGTCCTTTTTGTGTTTTTTATTCGTTTCACTTTACGTTATTTTCCATTTACCAATTTTTAATTCAAGTTTTATTTTTAATTTTCATTTTTAGTCCTAAAATTTCTAATAATTGCATTCTAGTCCTTTAAAGTCTCAAGTTTTTGTTTTTTAGTCCTTTTTTTTGTTATTTGCATATTAGTCCTTTTAATTTTGTTATTTGCAGATTGGTCCTTTTAATTTTCATAATTGCAGATTGGTCCAAAGTCAAGTCCAAAGTTCAGGAACACGTGGCAGTCTCCTATTGGGCAGAGGGCACACTTGGCACCTATAAAACAGTGCCAACTCAATTCAAAGTCAGAGATCACCATTCATTCATTGACACATCACCAAAAACACCTTTCCATTCTCTCTCCAAAATTAAACATATCAAAATCCAGAAAAACTCAAGAACACGATGAAGATTTGAAGCAAGCTTCAAACCCTAACCGTTTTCTTCATCCACAATTCCAACAAAAATCACCAAATCCACATCTAAACTCATCGATTCACATAGAATTCGACACCACAATCATTAGAAGCAGCAATTACAGCAAGAACAATAGAGGAAACTTCATCTTCATCACTAAACCCTAATTTCCAGATTCAAAAAAATCCACAATTAATTGCGACAAATTCGAGTGTGGTTCTCAGAGATTCAATACTGAATCGTCATCATCGAACACTGAGCTCTGCAATTCGAGCACCAATTCGTCGCAAGGACTAATCTGGTGCGATCACAGAGGTAGAGTGAGAAGAAGAAGGAACGAAGTGGGAGGACCGGTTTATCAAGATTCACCAGAAAGATCCAACAACAAATCCACAGAACACGAAGAAGAAAAAGAAAACCGATCTATTTTCGGTTCGATCTCGCTTACCAGAAGCAGCAAGAACGAACCTCGTAAAGTTTTCCTTCCTTCATCTTTCTGTGAGTTCAACGAGGTAAATATCACTCTCTCTTCTTTCTTTTCGATTCAAGTCCAACCGTTCGAAGCTGTGTACGTATTTCGTTCATGAAAAACATGTGAGAATATAGATTGGCATAGATCCATCGATCTTGGAGATTTTTTTTTACGAAAAGGTTTAAAAATGGAAAGATCCGAGAGGAACTTTGTAGATCTACGCCAATCTGTTGATTTTCTTTGAAAATAGGTTTTAATTTCGAAAAGAGGAGAAAATTTCGGTTTAAAAAGCATAAAAATGTTTTAGATAGGGAAGACTACTGGAACCTTCGCCGGAAAATTCATGAGTTCGCCGGAATATTCATCGGCAAGTTCATGAACTCGCCGGGAAGTTCATACCATTTCCAGAATCCGACGAGGAGTTATAGAGAGAGGACGGAGAGTTTTTTGACCTAGAGAGAGAAAGAAGTGTGAAAGTGGGAGTGTGAACCGGTCCAAGGCTTTTATAGTAAGCCTATTGGACCAGGCCCAGTTTGGGCTGGTTTGGGTGACCTGAACCCTTTCCTGCGTCCTTTGTACTCGTTGCTGTCCACGCCCCCAAGCCTGCTTCACACACCCCCCCTGACTTTGTCATTTTCGTATTCTCTTGCTTGTAAAATTCCAAAAAAATATTTGATACTTGTTTCTTGAGAATTTTCTTGGTATTTGCTGATAGTTTTTGCATAATAAATGTTGATGGAAATGGTGTGATGTCTTCTTTGCTTATGTGTGAAGTTTCATGTTAAAATCTTGTGAAAACTTGCACCACTTTGAGTCCAATCCTTTTTGATATATGTTTGTGGTTGGTGATGTGTGAGTTTGTGATGAATTTACCTCTGTATTTGATGTGTCATTACTGGATGTTAATGTGTTGTGGTCAATTACTTGCTTTACAAGGCAACTTAATGCTTGTTTGTGAAGATAAAGTGCCAAATATGTCTAAACATATCATAATTCTTGACTTGAATGTGTTCTTATAATTCACACATTATTGATTGTGATAAAACCTTTAGAAAATTGTCATGGTGTGGGAATTATAGGTCATATACTTGTTTGATGTTAGGATAAACTCTAGGCATATTTTGCTACTTTTAGGTTAAGGATCTTAGCATTTTCTTGTCAAGTTTTTAGTGTTTCTTTTGCTTATAATTTCCATTCTATGATACCCTATGCTACTAACCACTTTACTTCATGTTTCATGCATTCCATAAAGCATCCTCCATCTTATATTCTTAGTCTTCATTTTCTTACACTTTAAAATTCATGCAAGGTTAGAATGTAAAACCCTAGGAATTCTTGTACTTTATCTTATGCCTTTAAAATTCTTGCAAGACCATAGCATGTATTTAGGCCAATGATGTAAAAGGACAATGGACTCTAATGATGTACACCGACACAAGCACCGACACATGCACACACATCACATGGATACCTTAGATGTATGCTTAGGGAATGCATGTTTAGATGTATGCTTAGGAATCACGATACTTAGAAAAATTCTCTTTTCCAAAAAAATATGAACAACATCACTCAAATCATTTTCTAAATAAACTTTGGGATCCAAATCCCATTGATTTTCCCTTTATTTTCTTAAACAAAAACCTTAATGAATTTTAACCATACTTAGACTTCTTTTGCAAAATAACTAATTCCACCCCACTCTTTTCCAATCTTATGCCCTTGAGGCCTCTCTCTCTTATTCTTCAAAATTCCATTTTCAAACTTAAAATCAATCAACAAAAAACAAAAACATTTTTTTGAAGAGAACTACGGTGGATTTGATCCCTTAAAAGGGTACGTAGGCAAGGAAAAATATTCCTTCAATTCAAATTAAAATAAAAATCCAAACATCTTCTTCTCCCTCCAATTCTTCACTTAGTAAACTCTTAGGTGTAAATATCATTTTTCAAATAGCCTTTAAAAATAAAGCGCGCGTGTAGAAAGTAAAGACGGTTCCTATAGGATACTATAGTCGTTATGGGTGCCTAACACCTTCCCGTAGCGAAAACAACTCCGGACCTCGATTCTCAAGGGTTTTGCTTATTTTTTCCCTTCCCAAGAAAAAATGAGATGTCAAAGGTTAAAAAGGTTCAAACGTAATCAATGTTTGACACCCGAAAACCAAGATAAAACAACGTGAACTGTGTCTTTTTTAAAAATATGACTGTGTGAATTTACTTATAATGATATATATCAATTACACTATATTTTTGCAAGCCCATACTTGTCCTGCCACAGACTCATATTCAATTGATTGAGTGAGAATTTATTTATTTGTAATGATAATGATACTTACCAATTATTCTATGTTTTTACAGGCATGTACTTGTCCTGCCACCAACTGATATTCAATTGTTTGAGTGAGAGCAGTCAGAATTTGAACGAGACTTCTATGATGATCTCTTCCTGAAAGCAAAAGTAAGTTGTCCTAGCTTGCTATCTGTAAATATTTATCTTGATCTCTCTCAAAAGCATTTGGTTTTAGTGTTGGCTTTGTGTTTGAGTGCTTACATTTAGTGCTGGACAACATTAATTGTGTGCATGTGTATGCAGCTAGAATCGATTTTAGGTAGCAGAAGCGCTAACAAAATCACGTTTAACAAAGAGAAAGCGCGGTGAAGCGTTACGGTTTCAACTCCAATCTCCAACGGCGCAGCTGCGTCTATGGATCTCCTCCCACCGTCTCAGCTACGGCGTCCTCCCAACGCATCTCCGGTAACCCTCCCCTCCGAACTCATCGCAGAAGTTATTTCCTTCCTTCTCGTCAAATCTCTCATGCAACTCAGATCCGTGTGTAAGTCCTGGAAATCCATCATCGACGATCCCACTTTCGTCAAACTGCACCTTAATCGATCTTCACAAAAACCCGATCTCACATTTGTATCTTCCGCGGAAATCACAATATGGACACTCGGATCTGCCGGGACGGTATCGTTCACCGTTTGTCGCTTATTTGAGAACCCTCCGGTCATTATCAACCTTCCAGATGATGATCCTTACTATCAACTGAAGGACAAAGACTGTGTCCATATCATGGGTTCCTGCAATGGTTTGCTTTGCTTGTTTGGTCTAAAAATCAATGATTCCTGTGGTTATATGGATATTTCTATTCGATTTTGGAACCCGGCAAGTAGGAAAATATCAAAGAAATTAGGGTATTGTGGTGATGGTGTTAATAACGATCCAAGTTGTTTCCCCGATAAAGGCGATTTGTTAAAGTTTGTGTTTGGTTATGTTAATTCATGTGACACTTATAAGGTGGTGTATTTTACCGTGGGGACAACAAGTGCTAGAGTTTTTAGTTTAGGCGATAATGTTTGGAGAAAGATTGAAAATTCACCTGTGGTTATTCATCATGTGTCAGGGTTTGTCCATTTGAGTGGTAGTGTTTTTTGGTTGACAATTCAGAATTACAATGGCTACGATGATTATGATTGCGAGGATTTTACGATCGAGCAATTTGTGGTTATGTCGCTTGACTTGGGCACTGAGAAATATACTCAATTGCGGCCTCCTCAAGGGTTTGATCAAGTGCCATTTCTTATGCCAAATCCAAGTGTGTTAGAGGATTGTCTTTGTTTTTCTCATGATTTTGAACAAACTCATTTTGTTATATGGCAAATGAAGGAATTTGGAGTGGAAGAGTCTTGGACTCAATTTCTTAAAATTAGTTATCATAATCTTCAAACAGATAATAGATTTCTAGACATGTCCTTGCATTGGTTGCCATTATGTGTTTCGGAGAAGAGTGGTACACTACTATTGACTAACCATAATGAATGCCAAGCAATTCTGTTTAATTTGAGAGATAAGAGAGTAGAGAGAATCAATGAACGTTGGTTGTTCAATTGCAAAGAGTATGTTGAAAGCTTGGTTTCGTTTTGTTGAAAGTAAGTTTCTTTACGACAATTTACTTGTTTGAATTTGTGATAATACATGTATGCTATATAATATATCGTATTATCATTTTCTTATGATGGTTTTGATTTGATTGTATTGTTGTATGACTATGATTATGCATTGGCTATCGTTAACAGATTGACAATAGTACATTTGATATTTTTGCAAGTTAATATCTATTAGAATTTCTTTTTCTGATTTCTATACTGGATACTGATATCTTATTTTTAATAACATGATAACCATCATGTTAACAGTGGTGCAGGTTGGTGGTCATGGCAGCACCTTTGATGGATGTTACGTCACAGTTCAACGTCGGCCAGCTCCTCACCGACACCAAGCATCGCTTGTTACTTTCTTGCATTCTGTGATGCATGTTTGGAAATTGCTTGCCATTAAAAGAGTTAGAATCATTATGGATGATAATTTATTTTTTTCATGATTGTTAACAAAGTTTAGGGGATTTTAAACATTCTCACCGTGCTGACAATATACTTTGAGTTCATGATTTATACCATCTTTTAGTTCCATTCATTATCAATGAAGAGGAACAAACAAATAAGATTTGCCTTGATTTTGTCAATCATGAATGCAATCACATGTGTGGTGTTGTGTCAGTGTCGAACACCGACATATGTCTTATACTCCCTCCGTTTCAAAATACATGTCCATTTTAGAGAAATTTTTTGTTTCAAAATACATGTCCATTTGATAGTTTAAGGATACATTTTACCTATTTTACCCTTGTCTACCAATTAATTGGATTCTAAATTTTCTCCACGATAATTATTTTCCACTAATAAATGTTGACCCAATTTTAAGTGGATTTACTCATGCACTCTCCCAAGAAATTACTAATCCATCGTAACTAACTACTCCTAATTAATTGGACTCTCTAATTTGTTTATAAAAATGGCAAATTTATAATTAAAACTACAAAAAAAAATGGAAAACAAAGGAAAGTCTCTGAAAGTTGAAGATTTGCAAAAAAAAAAAAAAAATATGGTTCATCATGTACTTCTTGATTTAAATCAAACAGTGGCTCTTCATTTAAATCAAACAATGGTTCTTCGTTTAAATCAAATGGAAAAGCATTGAGATCCATAACAAAATTTGTTCTTCATTAATAATATAAAATGGCAAATTTATAATTAAAACTACAAAAAAAAATGGAAAACAAAGGAAAGTCTCTGAAAGTTGAAGATTTGCAAAAAAAAAAAAAAAATATGGTTCATCATGTACTTCTTGATTTAAATCAAACAGTGGCTCTTCATTTAAATCAAACAATGGTTCTTCGTTTAAATCAAATGGAAAAGCATTGAGATCCATAACAAAATTTGTTCTTCATTAATAATATATATTTGATAAATGAGTACCTAATTCTTATATATAGTGAAATTATAAGTGTTTTTGAAAAAATGGTGGGAAAAACAAATTTTAATTTAACTTTGGTGGTAAACATTTTAAGGTTAGAGTATAAATAATGGAGGGAAGTTTTTCAATTGAGTTTAAAAAAAATTTGATGATAACCGAAGCATGATAAGAGAAGTTGAAAAAAATTTGTATTGGCATGCTATTTTCAATACATAACCGCAGCAAAAACAATGTGATTTACTAGATGAACCGTATGTATTTATTGGTATTGAAGGATGATTGACTTTAATTAATTTTGGTATTGGTATTGGGAGTAATTATGAGATGGGGTAAATAAATGTAAAATGGAGGAAATCAAAGACAAGGGTATAATAGGAACTTTTGTGTCAAACTAGCTTGTCCTTGGTTACTGCAATTCCTCTAAAATGGACATGTATTTTGAAACGGAGGGAGTATTAGATTAGAAGTGTCGATGCTACAAAGCTGTATATTTTATTTTTAGTTCATCAGATTAAATTAACTTATGATAAACTCTTCCATCCCTTGAAAGCTTATTGTTGCTGGCTTATTCCATTAAGGTTTATGTGCTCTTTGGATTATTTTCACTTTTGCAGAAAGGCTTGTTGTCCTTCTTGGAATTCAAAATTAAGTTACATAGAATGATACACTTAATTATTGAATTTCAATGTTTTTTTTTGTTTTGGCAACATGGTTTTAACTCAATCATCTAGTTTGTTACAACAATTGTTTGTTTCTAAATATTGTCTAGAATTGTGAACTTATTACAACAAGTGAATTTTTTTGGTTACTTACAACAAGTGATTTTGATACTAAAAATGTTAGATTAATTTTTAGAGATTTAAAATAAAATAAAAAACGGAAGTTGTTTTGTGGTTGTTTATCATAATGACAATTACTTCTTTTTTTAAAGTATGAAAAAATTATTTACTTTTTTTTTTTTAAAGTATGAAAAAATTATTTGTTAAAGAAACTACACATAACGACTTCTAATGTGTCTTTAAATAACTTGAAGCTTTTATATATGGGAATAATTCAGAACAATCAATGCATTTACTTAATAAATGAAGGGAGGACATTAAGACATTAAGCTTCTAGTTAACATTTCCCTTTATTTATTAAGTAAATGCATTGATTGTTCTGAAATACTATTCGCTTGCTTCATTGGCCATGGAATCGTTAAACACAAAAACTAATGGTGTAATAATAATACTTTTTTTACAGAGCTATCAAGCATAAATACATAGGGGAGGACATTGGAAGGTTAAGTCTATATTTTAATATTTAAAAAAATTATGATTAATAATCATATAATATTTTAATCATATTTAATTGATTTAAAAACACAATTTATAATGTATGTAATTTAAACACAAAAAGTAATCCCTCCACTTCATTCCTCCCCTAAACTCTTCATAGCCTCTTAATAACCTCTTATTATCATTGACCCCTTTCGTCGTGCTTAAATTTTCATCTAAAGCGTTATAATTGAATCTTTTAATTTTTGTCTTTTTTTGTGTGATAGTATCTAACCTCATTGCTCATCCATGTGTTGTTTTTGGTCCATATTTTGAAAAAATTAAATCGAGTTCATATCAATTTGCATGTTCCATATTCATAAGGGAACTTTGGCGATCGAGAAATTTTAGGGCCATTTGTTTTTTATTATAAAAAGGGAACTTTAAGATTATGAAAAATTAAATCGACTTATGAAGTCAACCAATACGTATTTAGTTGTGTGGCTTTATCTATCGACTTGGTTGGTCGACAAATAAAATTGTTCGTGTGACTCACCCATCATTGGTATTTGGTCATTCTAGTTCGGTTTGATTTATCAACTTGCCTTCCATTTCAAAAGGTCTAATGATGTAACTTGTTGTCCGTTCGTCTTCCATTCTTGTATTATTTTCATATATATTACTAAAAAAAATCCAAACTGAGTCAAGACATATGCAGTCAAAGCATCTTGATTAATTATCCCTAATTTTTAAATGATTTCTTTTCGACATGTTTAGAACATTATAAAAAATTATTCTCTAAAAAATGAGTTTAAAATATGATTTATATGTCCGTTTTTTCAATAATTTTACCTAAAACTTTTGAAAATTTATAAAATTAATATTTAAGTCATCTTGTTCTAAAAAATTCTAATTTTTTGTGAAATAACTTTTTATAAAGTTTTTTAAAAAGAGAACTTTTTTATAAAATATTAAATATGTCTGCAAAAAGTTATTAAAAAATTTAAAGTTTACAAATAATTAAACAAAATTAAATTTAATAAGAACTACAACGAACTTCATGCCAAAAAAATTTATATACACTAAATCAGGGAAATTCTTAAATAGACACAAACACAAATCCAAATCATTTAGACAAATACACAACAAATACACATTAACCAATGTTTTCAATAATAATAACAATAAATTGATTTTTTTTCTCTCTTTAGACATATTTCTATTTGTATGTATACCTAAAACAAGGGGTAATAGTCACTTTAGTCCCTGAATATGTAATGATTAGTCATTTTAGTCCTTCATTGTATCAAAATTTCAAAATAGTCCCTGATTGTGCATTATGTTAGTCAAAAAAGTCCTTGACACTAAAATAATCTCTCAATGTTCACAATAACTCTTTTCATATAGGGACTAAAATGACAATAAACATGTACTTATAAGGACTAATATGACAATAAGTAAGTATATTGGAGGACTAATCTGACAATATTAATGAAATATTTTAACGTTAAGGACTATTTTGACTAACAAAATGCACAATCATGGATTACTTTGAAGTTTTGATACATTGAAGGACTATTTTGACTACTCATTATAATTTCAGGGACCAAACTAACTATTACCCCTAAAACAATTATATTCGTGGTCAAGAATTTCTCCACTAAAACATGGCACTTATTTAAAATAAAAAGAAACTTGAATATATATATATATATATATGTATGTATATATATATGTATGTATGTATGTATGGATTAAGAACTTATATAACTTAAAAATAATTACAACTTGTGAATTATTAAAAAAATCGAATCTGGTCATGTATATTCTATGCATTACCAAGTGAGCTGAGCACACGAGAGGACAAAATTTTTTGAAATTTATAATATGAATAGAAATTCAATTTTGTGAGAGAATGAAAATAAATTAATACAGTAGAAACTCTTTAATTTAATACTCGGTAAATTAATAAACTCTCTAAAATAATAATTTTGTCCGGTCCCGACTTGGGCCAATGTAAAAAATTGAAAAACTCGATAAAATAATAAGATAATAATTTTTCGGAAGATCCTTTTATAATTTTCGGTCCCAAGAAAATCATAAATTAATAATTCATAGAAACTGAAAAAAATATATTAAGAATAGATTGAACACATTTGTTCCTCTTGTTTACATTTACTATACTTCAAAAGTCATTATTGATTTCCAATGCATATGAACACAGTAGTTACTAATTTACGTTGAGTCCCAAGATTCGTTGCAGCGTAATTCTAGGAGGCATAGACTAATTTGCATTTTTGTTTGGTATGTACAGTATAATTACTTAAAAACTCTTTAAATTAATAATTATTAATTTATCGATAAATTAATAACTCTCTATATTAATAAATTTCTCCGATCCTGATATTATTAATTTATAGAGTTTTAACTTTATCCTTTAAAAAAAAACATTAATAAAAAATGAAAACTAGAAGGAAATAATAATAATAATTTAGCGAATTAAAATTGGGAAAAGAGAGTTTTGGGAAAGAAGAACAACAACAACAACCAGCCAGCGGTGAAGCGGTTGAATTTCACCTGACATTCAACAACAACAACAACATCATAACAATCATTCCTTTCTTTCTTTCTTTCTTTCTTTCTTATAATTTTTCAATTGAATTTCACGAAATCATTCGTGTTGTTCACGTCACGCAAAGCATTGAATTGAATCAAATTCTGAAATGGCGGAAGGGAGTAATACTCCTGTTCTTCTACCTGATTTGTTGAAAAACACGCCTTCTAATATTGCTAGATTGGAAGATGTTATTGAACAATCTAAAGCTAGACAAAAGTATCTCGCTCATACTAACAGTTCTTCTGATGGCGGTGATGTTCGTTGGTATTTTTGTAAAACCTCTTTAGCTCCTAATGGTATGTAACAATCAATTCTAAACCTAAATATTTTATTTTTATTTTGGATTACTTTACTACTTTATTAGTATCTTCTGATCCTTTAATATGACGGAGATTGATTTTGAATGAATTGATTCTGACTAAAAGTGAGTTGCGGGTAGAGTGATTTGTGTCTGGATACATTAATGTAAAAGTCGGTTGAATTATAAATTTGTGTGTAAAAATCAATTCTAGAATCAAAAGCTACAAATAGTAGCTTCAAGTAGAATTGCTTTTAGTGCCCAAAATTGATTTTTCAAAAAAAGTGTCAAACATAATTTTGTAGAGTTAGAATTGATTCCGGCACTTGAAAAGCACCTAAACGTAAACTAAACACCCTAAAATAGTGTTACCGTGATTCTGACATACCCACCGTGATATTAAACATAAACTAAGTGGTTGGACTCGGGTTGGCCTGGTGGTGATGGTGTATGTTTGGGACCTAGGAGTGTGCTCGTCTCTAGTTCTTAGGTTTGAATCCCCTAGGTGACAACAATTCCTATGTTGTGTCGGTCCATAAAGAGCATAAAGGGCTTTGCTCTGGCTTCCACTGGCCCCCGTTAGTGGACGGTGGGATTGGTTCCCTAGATGAGTTAGTTCTAGGGCTGGATACCAAGTTTTCAAAAGAGGGGTTATGGATTCGATTCCCACCCTCAATAAAAACTAACAATACTAGCATTAACCGTTTTAAAAAATATATATTCAGTTAAGGTTGAATCAATTTGGAGTTTCAAACCCTGGTCGAACTCTGTTTCTTGGGAACTGGTGGGTTAAGATAAAAAAAAAAAAAAAAAACCTTTCATCTGCTCCTTATAAAATTTGACACATATTCTAAGTTTCATTATTCTTGTATATTGATCTAATGAGACATTGAAATTTGCTTGGTCTTTTTGTGCGCTTTTGAATGTTTATTTATCTATGCATCTATATATATATATATATATATATATATATATATATAGCTTACATGAGTAGTATATGATATTTTGAAGAGTTGTGTTGAGACACACATGCAGATAGGATTTAAGGTAACTAGGACTAGGACTTTGATACCATTGTTGGGAATCATGGGATTGGACAGGCCCAACATCTTTTTAAGACTAAAGTGAACTTTCAAATGAGATCTTCTTAAGGGAAAGTTACAGAGAAGTCAGGACTTGCTAAAACAAAATGTAGTTTTTGCTGAATACTGATAGTGAATAAGTTTTTTCTTGGTGGGCGTAAAGTAAGGGTTTGAGAGCTGCCTTGTGCTTTCTTTCACTTCGAGTTCTGTATCGGGAGCAACTTTCTGCAACCCCAACATGGTTACGGATGTACACGTTCGGAAAAAAACATATTTTGAGCAGTATGGAAGTAATACATTTTTCGTTATGCCCTCCAAAAATACACTTCGAGAAATACGTGTGGGGGTGGAGAAAGTTTCTTCATTCTGTATTAGTAGCAAATGGACTTGCATTTGTATTGTGTCCATGAAGACATGTATGATTTAGGATTTTTTTTTTTTTTTTTTTGAAAAGGAATGATTTAGGAACTGTATTAGATTTGTGTGACTGAGGATAGGAGGAGAAATTTTTTTCTGGTTGTTGGCTGATAGATATATCAGCACCTAACTCCACTATATGTATTTTGAATTGGTTTAGCTGGTATTCTGTTGCAGAGTTGGCGGCGTCAGTCCCGAGCACTGAGATAGTCGGGAAGAGTGACTATTTTCGTTTTGGCATGAGAGATTCTCTGGCAATTGAGGCATCTTTCTTGCAGGTAGTTTTATAAAACTTATATAGGTTAAATTCTTGTACTTATCTTGATTTGAATCATGGCCTTGGTGATCTTTAGATAGTAAGATTCTTTGTTTGTGTTTATTCATAGAGAGAGGAAGAATTGCTTTCTAGTTGGTGGAGAGAATATGCAGAGTGTAGTGTTGGACCAAGAGAACGACAAACTTCTGGTACTACCAAGTTAGATAGACATCAATTTTGTGAAATTGAGGAAGAGAGAGTCGGAGTTCCTGTGAAGGGAGGACTGTACGAGGTACTTGTTTTATATTTTGTGTCATCTTTTCTCAGTAAGCAAAATTTGTGTTTTAGACTAGTTTATCCTTTCTTTCCCACAAGACAAACCCGTTTTTTTTGTGTGAATCTTTGTTGCCTTTTGGTATATCTTTGCTAGTTAGGTATGACGCAGGATCATATATAACAATATTCATAGATTTTCTTTTCAACTTTTTTAAACATTTCAACAACACAGAGGGGGATGAAGTGTTTAAGCTTTTATTTATTATATTCAGAATTAGTATCTATTGCATATGTTTTAAGTTCTAGGGATATTTGGACTGTTGTGAGCACATATCAAATTTGAACATATTAATAATTTGAGTGAATATGACTTTCCTTTAAAAAGGAAACAAATTGGGAACATCTTTCCAAGGTTGTGATGCTCATCATTACAGGTAGATTTGATCAAGAGACATTGTTTCCCTGTTTATTGGAATGGAGAAAATCGACGTGTTCTAAGAGGCCATTGGTTTGCTCGTAAAGGTGGCCTCGACTGGCTACCACTTCGCGAAGATGTTGCAGAACAACTAGAGATTGCTTATCGTAGTCAGGTCTGTATAATTGTTCAAATTACATATTTTTAATATAGAAGTCATTGCCAAAATTTTACAAATGAATAGCTTTAAGTGTGGTTCTGAAAGCAAAAGATTTATTTATTTTTGACGTGGGTCTGTAGGTTTGGCACCGGAGAACATTTCAACTGTCAGGACTTTTTGCTGCTCGAGTTGATTTGCAAGGCTCCACGCAAGTATGCAGATTATTTTGACAATGATGATCTGGTTTATTTTTTATTGTTTTATGGATAGAGATTGTTTTGCATTTAAATGCATGGTATGTTATTGTATATTGATGTTGAACATGCAGGGCCTGCATGCCCTTTTCACAGGAGAAGATGATACCTGGGAAGCCTGGCTAAATGTTGATGCTTCTGGTTTTGCTAATTTTGTGAGTCTTACTGGACATGGAATCAAACTAAGACGTGGTTACTCCCCATCAAATTCGCCAAAACCAACCCAGGTTTCTAATTTTTTGGTAATAGTGCTATAATGTAGAGATAGTCTGCCATTAGAGTAGTGCTCAGTCTTTCCATACATGGATATGGACAATCGATCCCGATTTTGCTTTGTAAATGTATCTTATATATATATATATATATATATGATCCTTATGACTATAAAATTATGTTTATACTGACATAAAAGAACTTTGCTATAGTAATATCCATCGTGCCATATATGTATCTTTTATACTTCAATACACATTTTATAATATAAAATTAGGAGCTGCATGATATTCAACAGTGATAATTGTGGAAAAATATATCTGACTATTATTGAAAATATCTAGATACAGTCACCAATGCTTATATAAACTTCACTATACTTAATGGACTGGATTAACCCACTGAGAACAATTATTAACATAATTACAAGATATACACCTATTTACAACAACATTGGTAATGGGCAACTTTTCTTGTTCTAACAATATTACAATATTATCTATTTTCACACACACGCGCACACACACACACACACACCTTGTGTTCATCGTATTGAAGTGTTCATCTTGTATTTGTGTATGATATCATACTGTAGATAGTTGAATAAACTAAGCACCCGTTCTTTTTTGAAGAATGTAAGTTCAGATCCGTTCTATTTGTATTAACTTGTAATTTCTAATAGGATGAATTAAGGCAAAAGAAGGAGGAGGAGATGGATGATTACTGTTCTCAGGTATGTAATCAGAAGTCCAGGTTATGATCATCATTATACTAATGTTTCTAGACTCTAGTCCCCTTGTGTTCTTTATGGGGATCCATACTTTTCTTTTGAAACCTGGAACGCTTCATATGTCATCTAATTCAAACAACTGAATTTGATCACAGTATAGCTGTCCCCACCCTCACCTTTGCTTGATATCAATTTCATGACGATAGTTGTTTGTAGGTTCCTGTTCGACATTTGGTGTTTATGGTTCATGGGATTGGGCAAAGGTTGGAAAAATCTAATTTGGTTGACGATGTGGGCAATTTTCGCCATATTACAGCAAGTCTTGCAGAGCAGCATCTTACTTCACACCAACTTGGCACTCAAAGGGTCCTCTATATCCCATGTCAGGTATTGGATGTGTTTAGTTATCTTTCACTGTTTATGTGTTCTGATTATGATGCTTTTGTCCCTCTGTTTTAAGGCCTTTTGCAATGTACCTGTCTACAAAATTAAGTTGTCCCACCCCTGGCATTTCCTTTTGGCACATTGGACCTTATTTTATATTCTGTTAATACTAAAACTGACTGTGAGCTAATTTGTAGTGTTTGAATTGCCAATATGTATCATTGATTTGATCTTCTAAACTACTGTTTCCTAAACTGTAACCTGTACTGCATAATGAGAAACGTGCACTAGCTCCCTAGATATCCCTGTAAATCTTTGCAGGAGTTGTGAAAATTTGTTTGCCAGTTTCACTTGCTTTCCTTTCCTACCATTTTGAGTGTTTGTGGTGCTGTTAGGTTTTTGTTTCCTGGAAACATGCATTATTTATATTAAAAATGGTATATGGTAATTTGAGCAACTTATATACTGAATGCCGGAATTGTTTTTGTAGAATTGGAATTAAGTATGAAGTGAGAAATCATACAAAATGAACATACTTTTTTTTTTTGTTACAAAGGATAAGAAAAAAAGAAGAAAAGCAAAGTAACGAAACATAACTAACACTAACAACTGAGTAAAAGATACCTTCATTGTATCAGCCAGTAAACACGGCTCATATCAGAAGGAGGTTCATGAAGCATTGCCTTTTTTTTTTATGTTTTCCATTTTTTAAATTTATATGTTTATTTTTAAAAGACGACGTGTTCTCTCTCGTAGCATGCTGGTACAGTCTATCATGTCAGATAAAGCAATTCTTTAAACATTCATAATTTGAACGCTTTCAAT
This sequence comes from Medicago sativa, assembly GCF_051527215.1. NCBI lineage: Eukaryota > Viridiplantae > Streptophyta > Magnoliopsida > Fabales > Fabaceae > Medicago > Medicago sativa. The sequence goes on along the minus strand of NC_140752.1, from coordinate 30,907,922 downwards.
CCCAAAGCTTGTTTAAGGGCAAAGAGAAATACTTTGAAATCCTTGTAGCGTGTTTGTGACATTTCTCTTTTTTTGTTGAAACCTCTTCAGTCAGTGTTTTGAAACTTTTGTTATAATCAATCTTTTATTTGACTACAATTAATAATTAATTGTTGATTTCATGTTATCTAGTGGAGGAAAGGTTTGAAGCTGAGTGGTGAAACGGCTGTTGAGAAAATAACCTTGGATGGAGTTCGGGGATTGCGTGTCACACTAAGTGCAACTGTTCACGATGTTTTGTATTACATGAGCCCAATTTACTGTCAAGACATAATTGACTCGGTAAGAAATTCTGTGCCAGTGTTCACTGATTTCATTGTTTCTTTAAATCATCCTAAAAAACAATCAACAGATCATTTCATCTATTTTCTTATTTTTATTCATTTACAGTTTTTACATTTGCATAGCACATAACACGTATAAAGAAAAGAAATGAAAAAAGGAAACATAAAGAGGCAGTTCACTAATTCTACAATGCCAATATTTGAAAAATTTGGATGATTACTAGTATACATCATTTAGCTGCCAGAGGTTTTGATAGAAACTTGGTATTTTATTAGAAAAAGTAAGGAAACAGAACAGCAATGCTGATTTATGCACGACTTCGTCTGTCTTCAAAACTTCCATATAATGTTTAGTTGATTCATACTTCTTACTTTAATCTTCTTTAGATTCTGTAGATCACACAAGCCCTAAATTTCTTATTTTAAAAGCTATCTAGAGTTTTAGTTCTGTGAACCTCCTTGTATGTGCATGCGTGTATCCTTACATGTTCTGCAATTGCAAAACCTGTAGTGCAAAAAATAATAAATGAACCTACTTTTCATTTTAGAACTACTTATAACTGCAGTGCAGATATATCCATTTTTAAAAACCAGGTGCATAATGAATTCACATTTTCTTTATCTCAGTAGTTGGATGGATTACTTTGAAGGTTTAAATGTTATACTATTGTAATAGAGAACTAAACAATGTTCATTTTTTGACCTCTGAATTTACACTTCTCTAGGTATCCAACCAACTGAACCGACTATATCTGAAATTTATCAAGAGGAATCCTGGATATGATGGAAAGGTATGCTTGTGAAAAAATTGCTTCGTGTTTCCCTCTATGCATTTTTAATATCTATAGTGGTTGACTTTATGGCGACTTTTATGTAGATTTCTTTATATGGTCATTCTCTGGGAAGTGTCCTCTCATATGATATCCTCTGCCATCAAGACAATTTGTCATCCCCATTTCCAATGGACTGGATGTACAGGGAACATAGTGAAGACGAAGAACCCGTCCCTGATGAGAAAAATAATTATTTTCAGCACTCATTGGTCAATCAGGATGACACATTGAGTGGGAGGATCTCCTCTGATGAAAAGAAGAGTACACAACAGACTTCAGAAATGGAAGCAGAATTTTCCGAGGAGTCCTCCACTTTTTGCCCTGCTTCATCAAGTGGGCACAACTTCATTGCAGAACCTAACCCTGTGAGCCCAAGTAATGAGCGAGATGTTTCTGACTGCATTTCTGATTCTAGTGACACATTTTTTGAGAAAACGGATGCATCGGATAAACTAGAGAGTGTGGATCTTGGGCTACCGGTGCCTAAGGAAAAATGTAATGGGACAAACAACAAAGATGAAGAAATAAAAAAGCTCCGGGAAGAGGTTGGTTTCCGATTTCTATTTATTTTTATTTTTTTGGTTTTTCATGGACTTCTCTAGCAAGGTTTCCCTACTCAAGAGAGGGAGAGGCATGTTGAGAGGCCCTAAAATAAGAAACCATGCCCTTGAATGCTTTTGTTAGGAACTCAGAAAGTAAGACGGAAAACCAAATATAAAGAGTCAAAAGATTGAAGATATTCTTTTACAAGGGATATTTCTTTTCACTCAAAAGCTGTCAAATGTACATAATGCCCCTCCTCATTCTGATTTCCCCTATTTAGCCAATTGTTTTTTGGAAAAACTATTTATCGAATTGTTCTCTTTTAACTAATTAACAGATCTAAATAAATAATAGACTGCTTGATTATAGATTTCGTTGTTATGCACATTGCTTCTTGTTGTAGACTAGTCTCCCCATCTGTTCATGAAAGCAGAAACAAAGAAGTTGCGGAGTGACATAGGGTATGTAATCCAAGGTGATACTAGGATCTTGATTCCCTACAGAGAGAGGGGGAGAGAGAGAGCTTGAGCTATATCATAATTTCATACTACATAGTTAGTTTGGATGCTAGTATGTGTGACTTAGTAGTGTTAACTTAAATGTTTTTGGGTTTGTATTATTTCATCAGTAGGCCATCTGTAAGTACTATAGTTCATTTTGGATGGGTAACTTAACCTGTCCTCTTCCTAAATATGTCATAACCAAAAAAATGGCAAATTAATGAAGTTATTGTTTTTATGAAATTTGAATATTATTTTTAAGTTAACCAAACTTCGACTTATACATACACACAACAAGACATGATTCAACTTATGATATGACATACATGTTCACAACTTCACATGTACTGGTGAGCAGGGAGCATTGGTTGCACAAGGAAACAAAAATTTCATGATAAAAGTCTGAATTATTTGCACAAAACTATTTTAATAATTCAACAAAGCTAATATCGACTTCTCTTTCAATGTGCTTCGAATATGTTAAAATAACGCGTGGTGCACAATTCTTTGGGTTATGTAAACATCTTGCGACTTAGATACTTGGAAGCAGTAATTCATTTGGGTTTTGTGTGTACATTTGTATACTACATACAAAGGGTGCATTGTTGAACTCATGAGTGATGAAAATGAAATACCTTCATATGACTATATAGTATCCCTACTACTAACATTGACTTCCTTTATAACTTGGCCTTTAGCTGACAATTTGTTGATTAGATTGATTCGTTGAGCGGGAAGCTAGCTGATCTGCAATCATGTGATGGTGATCATACGAAAGAAGAATTGGATTCTGGTAATTACTAGATTTTGGGTCCAATAAAAAGCATAAGATGTTTTCCCATGTTCGTCTTGATTTCTAATATATAACAAAATGCAGTTAAAGATGTTCACATGAATGTGGAAGTACCAGAGTCATCTCAAAAGTTGCCTCCTATGCAAGATGTAACAAAGCCTTACACTCCGTATATCAATTATACAAAGCTTCTATTCAAGGTATTAAAACTACTACAAACTCTGTTTCTAGGATGTGAACTCTTGGATGGCCTTATCGAGAAGTATATTTCCTTCAGGGTGTGTTTGGATTGAGGGTTTAGGAGGGGAGGGGAGGGGAGGGGAGGGTTCACTTTTAATTTTTAAATTACGAACAATGTAAAATGTTTTTTTAAAATAAATTAAGTGTTTTTGAAGTATTATATAATCATTTATCATGTTAATGCAATTTTCTAAAAATCATCTTATAATGTCAAAAAGAAAAGTAAGCCCCCCCCTCCCTTCCCCTCCTAAACCCTCAATCCAAACACACCCTTAGTATTTTTAACATATTCAACTCTTGAAAAAAAAAAGGGTCATTGATAGTTGCTTAGTATATGTCATACAATATATATTGTGTTGCTCATATGACTAACAATGAATTTATGGCAGGTTGATACATTCTTTGCTGTTGGATCCCCTCTGGGTGTATTTCTTGCACTCCGCAATATCCGAATTGGCATTGGTAACAATTTCTTAGCTTGTCTTTGATACAGTAAAAAAAAAATTATTTCGGGTATTGATAGATCTCTTTGAAGTGATTCTTTTATAATATTGCTTATTGCATCTTTAGTGTTATGTTAAATAATATTTTATGAATCTGTATTTATCACAAGTTCAATTTAAGCCCACTTATTTATGATGTTCTTCTCAATTGATTGGGGGGGAGTAAAATCTCATTTCAAGTAAAATAGGAGGACCAAAAGTGCATTTAAGCTTAAAAAAATTTATGATTGCAAATACTAGTTCTTTTAAATGTTCAATTTTTTATATGCATCTAAGTTGATAAATTCTTTCTTGTTAATTCCAGGAAGAGGCCAAGAATATTGGGAACAGGAAAATATTATTGAAGAAATGCCAGCTTGTCGGCAGATGTTTAACATTTTTCACCCATATGATCCAGTAGCATACAGGTTTGTTATAATTCTATCCCTAATGAAGTTTTCCCGGTGAATATGTGTTGGAGATTCCCAAACATTGATAATTTTCTACAAGTAATTTAAATAGAGCATAACTACCAGTTTGTTATAACTATTAATTTGTTAGTGAGGTTGGAAGGACGAGCGATTTAGCTTAGATAGGAGTAAGATTGAGATTTATTACTTTGAAAAATTAGAGCAGTGGTTTAGTTGTAAACGGATCAACCCTTGTAGAAGAGGTATTTTCCGATGTTTTTATTCTATTTCACTTAATAAGAATCATCTTTACTTGCACACAATTCTTTTCGAGGTTCCATTCATCGTGAGTACGCAATATAAATTCTTGCCACCAGTCAATTTGTGCAATTTTCCTGATTGTTTATATTTTCCGTTTCTTCACTAAATTCTTCCGCAGCTTTTTGGAGCATCTGTTCTAATGTTTTAATTGTGTTGAAATAGAGAAAACAGGCATGAGATGATAAAAACCGTGTATCAGCTACAGTGCTACACAACGTAGTCCATCTATATAGGCTTAATGTGATAAATATATGACCTAATTGTCTACAACAATATATAAAGGTTATACAATGTTCGATGTACACATTTTCTTTACAATTTTGCCCTTGCCTCCAAGTCAATAAATAGATATTGTTTTCCAAAAATAAGTGATACTTTAAATTTAAATCTACATAAGGAGAGTGAAGCTAAAAATGTAGATAGAGAGATCGAAAAGTAATATACAGCAGTTATTGTGCTTGTCTTTCCTGTAGTTGTATAAATAGGAGTATTATGTTACATAACATGTTACATGACCTATAATTCTTTAGTGTATGCACACCAGCATGTGGAATGATATTAAATCAATTGTGATTTTGCTAATCTTTTCTATTTTCTGATACTGTATCTGCTGTGTGAAAATTTATACAAACTTCAATGTGCGACATCACATGCTATTTTTAAATTCACCACAGGGTAGAGCCACTTGTCTGCAAAGAATACATTGGCAAACGCCCTGTCTTGATTCCTTATCACAGAGGAGGAAAAAGGCTGCATATTGGATTTCAGGTGAGGCAGCAGAGATACTGGTGTTACATTCCTAGATTGGATAATTGTATCTGTCTCTAATAACACTGTAAGTCTTCTTGTAGGAATTCACTGAAAATCTAGCAGTTCGCACTCACGCAGTAAAGAGATACATGAAATCTGCAAGGGTGAGCTCCTCTCTTCTCGTTGTATAATAATACAGTGAGAAATGCTAGCTAAACTAACACACTCTTTATTGATTGAAATTTATATTGGTCTACTAAATTCATCTGGGAACCACATGATTTAGTGGGGCTTATTCCCAAAATGGTGGGACTGAAATTGTCGGAGTAAGAAATCCTGTTGAAAGTAGATAATTATTAACAAACTTATTACAAGTGTGGTAAGTTGGTAACAGACCCGGCTCCATATGGATAGCACACATTAATATTATTCTGATTGGCAAAATCGAAGCTTGAAACTGAAGATACGAATAATTTATGATGAGCCTGTCAAATTCATTAGAAAACACACACGCATGGTAACAGTTGTAATTTCTCTTTCCTAAACAGGATAGGGTACTAGCAGTTTGTCAATCAAAACTTTCGGAGAACATAGAAGGTAATATAGTTTCAGGTTTCTTTTTATTTGATAGCCATTTTATGAATGTCATATTTATATAACAAGTTTGAGAATTCTATCCCTTTTCAGAACATCGACGTAGTAGCAATTAAAATGTCTAGTAATCTTTATATGGCTTTTCCTGCTCACTGTTTATTTAGAAAATGCTTTTATTTTGACAGGCTTGTGAACAGATATGATATTATGCCTTTCCTGTTTTGTTTTTTTCAAAAAGATGTCTTTCCTCATTGTTATTTATGTCTCGTCAGGAAACTTACTCCTATACACCCCTTCCCACCAATAAAGTTAGAAACTGTAATGCTACAGTACGTAGTTTTGGTAAATATTTTGGAAGGCGCTGTAATTTCTTTGTCTTCTACATTCTTTTTTAATTATGTCTCTTAAAACAACTATTTAAGTCTTGTAATGACAAACCTCAAAAGTATAAGACATATACGACTTTATGTTTCTACGAAGTGTCCATGGCATATCCTAGAAGTGTTGGTGTCTGAGACAAGTGTCCAAGGTGTCTTAGAAGCATCACTGTCTAATACATGTTTGACACCTGACACAAAAGTTTGGAAAGCTGTCCGTGCTTTATAGTTCCTCACGTAGATATATATGTTGGTGCATCTATGGTTTGATTGTAAAATGTGTATTACATACTAGATTGTCCCCTCATGTTTTTGTTCAAATTCCTATCTATCTGCATTTCAGGTGAGAGCTCTGAAGAGGAGGAAGAGACATCATATGGATCTTTAATGATGGAGAGGTTGACAGGAAGCAAAACTGGACGAGTTGATCACATGCTTCAGGTATGGAGTTATTACATTCCATTATCTATCTTGCTTTTCAAACACTTTGGTGACAGGAGTATTGGGCAAAATGAGAACACACCTAACTGAGTTATAATAAAACTTTTGGTGCTCAAAATGATGTATTTGATTGTATATTTGTATCCATGGATGAAGTCGATTTGAAATAAAACCGACATTTTGTCCTTGGATATATACATTGCCCCACCTTTATTTTCAAGGACCACTAAACTGCATAGAGTTAGGTTACTGTAATGTAATGACTCATCTTATTTTGAGTCTGGAATCTTCTACTACTTGGTTCAATACATGCATGTTTCCCTCACATGGAACAAATCCTAGAGTATATACCCTGGGATACCTCACCCTTGGGACTGTTTGGGAGATTAGGAGGGGAAGTGAGTTGAGGGCTTCAAAAAAAGGAAGGATAGAGTGGAAGGAATTGACTTCGGGTGGGGAGGGCTTTGGGGGGTTTATTTTTCTTAATGATACAAACTCCCCCTAATTTGGGAGAATTCAAAAATTGTATTGGATGAGGGTTTTGGGGGGGCCTAGATAAATTCTTCAAATCCAATTTATATTGTTATGATGCTCTCAATATTAAAAATATATTAATAATTAAAATATTATATCCTCCATTGGGTGAATTATATCCTCACCACAAAAAGCTACTGGATCTCCATTGGGTGAAACGGTATCTTAAGAATACTTATCCAACTTTTAGTCTGTATCCTAGATGTTTTATTTTTAACTAACTTATTCTCAATGGAAGATGCGAAATAAGATCTTGTTTGCAAGAGAAAGTGAGAGCTTAGTCATAAATTTGGGACCATATTCTAAACTGAAAATACAATTTTTTTGTAGCAAAATTTAATATAGGCAAAAAAAGTTTCGAAGGAAATGTCACTACCTTATCCCTAGGTTCTTTCATTTGGGTATTTTTACTTCCAATATAGTGGTCTTTCCAGTTTTTATTAATTCAACTTGTTTTTGCAATGTAGGATAAGACATTTGAGCATCCATATCTGCAAGCCCTCGGATCACACACGTAAGTGTATTTAGAATTTCACATTGGCGTCATTCTATTACGATCATATTTATTGGAATGGTTTTGTTTTAGGACTCAACTCAGGCAATTTCCAATGTTTATCTGGTTTGCAGGAACTATTGGCGAGACTATGATACTGCTCTTTTTATATTAAAACATTTGTATCGAGATATACCAGAAGAACACAATTCGTCAACTGTATATAGCGCTGGAAGCTCGCATCATGAGGCTACTTCTGTTGGTTGGTATGATCCAAGAGACACTGTTGAGGAAGACGCTCCTTTGACTTTCACCGATAAGGTCAAGGCCAGAAATTTCTCAATCAAAGCTAGAAGGTTTCTTGCAAAGAACACTGCATCCGATTTCTAAACACATTATTATAGACACATGTTGGGATGATATTTCCATGCATACGCAGTTGATGTTATCGCTTCCTACACGATGTAATTGAGAGTATGTAATGTAATATACGAAAGAATGTAACATTAGAAGGATTCTCTATATTAGAGTTGTTTCATATGGCTGACTAGAGTTAATGTTAGATTAGTCCAACTTCCACTGTACATAACAAAAGGAAAATCATCTATGTAAATTATGGTGGGTTGCATCAATTTATATAACACTACAATCTTACTGCTTGTAGGATATGTTTATAGTTTTTTTGTGGTTTATGTTGCCCTCTATTTTTTAGGCTTTAGATGATTATTTTACTTATGGTACTGCTTGTAGGATATGTTTATAGTTTTTTTTTGGTTTATGTTGCCCTCTATTTTTTAGGCTTTAGATGATTATTTTACTTATGGTTATACAATGGAACCTTTATACTTAATTGTTCCTCCTCTTCCATCCAAATTTTATCTTTCATACCTCCATTCTTGGAGTCATCCATGGCTGTGGTTGTGCGTCCGCCAAACAACTGCATTCTTTGTGGAAGGAGATTTATTCTCCTTTCACAAACACATTCATTTTCGACGAGAATGAAGAAGAATCTTACCAATCTGCCTTACCACTTTGAAAACTAAATTGAGATACAGTTCTCATGGATGAAGGTTTGTGATCTTTTCTGACATCCAATAGTTCCTAGAAACACATGTAAATGACTAAAAAACCCAGTTTTCTAGTTATAAGCCAGCAATAGTCAACTACCTGGAGGCATTTTAGTATTTTACTTGTGTTTTTAGGAAGTTTTTGATGTTAAAAAAGCAATTTTCAAGGTTTGTTGGCTTAGGGTTTGACTGTAGGAGGCAAATTTAACCGAACCCATTTAATTTTGAGATTTACTTTTCCCACCCTATGACCTTCTCGCGCGCCCTATTTTTTTGACCAAAATACCCTTTATCCGGACTATATATTCCGGAAAATATTCGGATCATATAATCCGAAACAATTAGGAAATTTGCGTAACTTGGGTTTGGTCAGGGTGAATACAATCCGGAAAACATAATCCGGACACAATGGTTGTATTCTGGAGAAGAAAATCCGCACGCCCTGTATTTAAACCGGGCGGGAAAAGTAGTCGTTTTGTTCCGAAAAATGTAATCCGGACAGCTAGGTTATATATAGTTCTCCAGAACCTAGCTGAAGCAGACCACCTTTATCTAAAACACTCCCTACACCTCTAAAAAAAAACACTCCATTTGAGCGAAATCATGGTTTGGAGCAGCAATCTGGCGATCAAGGGGTGTTAACATCATCATTTTCGACTGAATGCAAAGGTAATGTGTATATAAACTTTTCCCTAGTCGATTTTTAGGCGATTAACATTTGATCACATTGTATGATCTTTGCAGTACTTTTCTGGAATATGTAATCCGGACTGCATTCTGGATTTCGTATTCCGGACTGTACCAGTGCAGAAACTGTGTTCATTTTCTGACTCTGCTTCACACTGTTTTCAGTCATGGTTGTTCCTATTGATCCCCCAAATGATGATCTACCTCAGAATGAACCTCCTGTTGTGTTGCCGCTTCTTTTACTTCAAGATGCGCATGATTCCGGAAATGCCAAATCCGAGAATCCCCCACCACCACCCCCGAAAGTAGAGGATGCTCATCCTCCTATTCCTCCTGTTGTACCACCTCCAGTTGTTGCTGTTTGTATTGACCAGCGAGAACATTTTACCACCAAACACAGGTTTGCAACACGCAATGATTTGTTGGAGTGGGTTCGGGAGAAAGCTAGGAAGCTTGGTTTTTCCACTGTTATTGGTAAATCCGATAACGGTGGCAACAAAAGAAACACATTTGTTACTTTAATATGTGAAAGGGGAGGTTCATACTCCTAGTACAAGAGAAAAAGTCGACGTGAGATAGCTGGTTCGGTTAAATGCGAGTGTCCGTTTAGGCTAAGAGGTTACTTGTTGACTGGTGGTGATTGGAGCCTCAAAGTTGGTGATGGTAAACACAACCATGGCATGACCGATGTGTTGAAAGGTCATAAAACCGCCGGTCGTCTAAACCCAAATGAACGTGTTCACCTTGAAGAGATGGTGGAATCAAACGTTCCTCCGAGGTAAATGCTTACCAACTTAAAGAAGAGGAACCGTACCACTTCAACTACCATCAAACACGTTTATAATGCTACTTACAGGTATAGGCGGTCCATTAGGGGTACGAGGAATGACATGCAACATCTCTTGAAGTCTTTGGTTGATAATGGTTACGTTTATCATTGTAGGAAGTATCATGATTCTGATGAAGTCGGTGATGTTTTTTGGGCACATCCAGATTCTATCAAGTTGTTTAACACGGTCTCCACGGTGCTTGTGTTGGATTCAACATACAAGACAAACAAGTATCGTCTTCCATTGCTTGAGTTTGTCGGTAATACCTCTACCATGAAAACATACTCTATTGCTTTTGCCTATATGCTGTCTGAGAGGCAAGACAATGTTTATTGGGCTCTTGAGAGGTGTCGTGAGATGTTGCACTCCAAAGATCTCTATCCCAAAGTAGTTGTCACTGATCGGGACAATGCTTTGATCAATGCTGTGGAAAAGGTTTTCCCTAAAGCTACTACTTTGTTGTGCTCATATCACATTGGACAAAATGTGAGAGCAAAGTGTAAATTGGATTGCAAAGTGACGGATCTCAAAGGCAAGAATGGGCAAGCGATTAAGCCTGCTTCGGTGGTGAAGACTGTGATGGCTGCATGGATGAATATTGTGGACTCCGACACAGAGGAAGCATATATTGATAATCGGACCCGGTTCAAAGTTGTATGCGCAAAATTTCCCAAGTTTTTGGATTATGTTGAAAAGACAATTTTGGATCCAGTTAAGGAGAAGTTTGTGAGGTTTTGGGTTGACAAAAACCTTCATATGGGGAATACTACAACAAACAGAGCTGAATCTACACACGCTCGGTTGAAAAAGTATCTGAGTAGTAGTATGGGTGATTTGAGCACAAATTGGAAATCCGTTCATGCCATGCTAGAGTTGCAACATACCGCAATACATGCTTCGTTTCAGACGAGCATTATCATGCTTGAACATCGGTTCAAAGACAAGGTGTTGTGGTCTAGGTTGATCCGGAACATTTCAAGGGAAGCTTTGCATCATCTCATAGTGGAGTACAATAAATCACTTGAAATTGGTACGGATAAATCAAGATGTGGTTGTTTGAGTTTGATCACTTACGGATTACCGTGTGCGTGTATGATAGCTTTGAAGATCAAGAACGACACCGCCATCCGTTTGGAAGAAATTCACACCCACTGGAAGTGGTTGAGGTTCGAGTACGAGGTTGACCCGAAGCTTCAAAAAGAAGACATCTCTCTATTGCCAGAATGGGATATTCTCGAGGTATTTTTTTTTTCAAAACTGTCTCTGTTTATGTTCTGCCCAGGATTTCTGTTTCTGTATTCTGTACTGGTGCAATCCGGATTATATAATCCGGACATAGTTGATATGTTCCGGATAATATAATCCGGAGAGGTAGCATTTACGCCCCATGCAAGTGCATTTAAGGCTCATGCATAGGGTGTATCGGGAAGTTCCGGATTTTATAATCCGGATTACCTTATATAATTCGGAATATATAATCCGGATAGTATCAGTAGTAGTAACAGAATGCAAGTTTCTGACTGTTTTCCATCAACAACAATAATGACAGTTTTTTACACATTGTAGGCCCGGTTCAAGGACGCCGATTACAACATGAAGGTGCATTTGAAAGAACAATTCCAACAATTTGTTTTACCGGAAACCACCTCTATGCGTCCACCGCCAAATAAGGTCACCACCAAAGGAGCTCCAAAGAAAGATAAGCAAAGCATTCGATCGACAAGGCGGTCCCCTTCCCCATGGGTGATTGTTGACTCCCAGGAGCAAGAAACACAGGGTTCACAGACACGGTCAACAGGGACGAGTAGAAAGAGTGCACCGAAAAGCAACATGTCTCTTACTCCTCCCAAGCCAATTCCAAAAAATCCAAAGAAGCCAACACCCGTTGAAGTCCACATATCACACAAAGACCAAATCCCAATTTGGATGCATGACTTTATTGAAAAGGTTACGGATGTACCCGGTGATGGCCATTGTGGGTTCCGAGCAGTTGCGGTCCTACGTAACTTGACTGTTGATGATCACGTATTAGTCCGGTACAACCTTTACAAAGAGCTTATCGGTGTAGAAAATGGCCGCTATCGGAGGATGATTAATGATGATAGGGGGTATAACGAGGTCTTAGACGCTCTATCCTACTCCGGTATTAGCAATGCACCACCGGATAAATGGATGACAATGCCGGATATGGGGTTCCTCATCGCACAGAAATTCAGCCAAACGGTTGTTATGTTGTCCATTGGGAAATCAGAAACCTTTTTTCCCTCTATGTGGTCCACCGCCGCCTCCAACTATCGATCCGTTGATATGTCTGGCATATGTGAATGACAACCATTTTATGGCCTTGAAATTGAAGGATGGTTGTCTGATTCCTCCCACTTCCGCTCTATGGAGACAATACCATCGAGAGGATGCAGACACCTGGCCTGATAGATATGTCAGCTGTAACACCCCGTTTTCCCAACGTAAAAATTTCATAACAATTATCAGAGTTTTTCATCACAAAACGGAATGTCACATTTCTAAAAATCATACATAGAATAAATTAATATTTATCCTTCAAAATTCAATCAACAATTAATTAATACTTTGCAGCGGAATTATTCATCATTTAAAATAGTCTTTGGCCTGCAGGCCTCATCATAAAAGTCTCATAAATCTTAGTTCAAAAATAATTCTTAAACTTCAAAAGCAATACGTAAAGGAACAGAAAATAGTATTAAAATCTCCATCCCGTTACGTATCAGAGCACCTAAGGACACAGTGAGAGATAGTCACCCACGACCGCAGCTAATCTTGATTACCTGCAAGTTACCCATACGAAGAGCAACATTTTCAAGCAGAAGGGGTGAGATTTCTCAAACAATAATATTAAGCTTATAAATCATAAATTACATTTAACAACTTAAATATCATTAACATATCTTAAACTTCATTAACTAGCATCATTAATCTCCTACATTAGTCATATACTTCATCTTATATCATCTTAATCATAGACATAAACATCATCATATAACACCAGTTACTAATCATAAACATCATCACATATATTAATCACAAACATCATCACATATCGTCAAATATTAATCATAAACATCATAGCATTATCAAACATAGCATTATCATAACATCTTCATAATCAATTCATGGTCAGCTTCATAATCAATCATCAACATCAACTTCGTATTCAACTTATAAATCAATCTTAACAACTTGACATCTTAACCTCTTGACAACTCGACATCTTAACCTCTTAACAATTCGACATCTTAACCTCTTAACAATTCGACATCTTAACCTCTTAACAACTCTACTCGACTATGCAACTTCAACTTCTTAAAATCATCTTAAATCATCTTGATATGCAAATGCATGTGGTACCAATCAACAACATAAATGAGCGTAATTAGGCTCTTCAACGTGTGAGCATAAAACTGCTGGGCTTAAAGCCCCCAACGTAGTTTGAGCACAAGGCTGCCGGGCCTAAAGCCCCCAACTTTAATGAGCACCAGGCTGCCGGGCCTAAAGCCCCCAACTTTAATGAGCACAAAGGCTGCCGGGCCTAAAGCCCTCATCTTTAATGAGTATGCAATGGACTCAATCTTCCTACAACTTGAACATCATGAACATCTGATATGACCCCAATAATTTGGACGACATCTTACAACTTTACAACTTAGACCGACATTTACAACTTATAACATTAATGGTCAACAACAGCAAACAGCAACAAGTGCAGCATATAACAACTCTTATATAACACATCTTTAAATCACACAACTTCAAATAGCACATCTTTATATAACTCATCTTAAATTACACATCTTTAAATCACGCAACTTCAAATAGCACATCTTTATATAACTCATCTTAAATTACACATCTTTAAATCACGCAACTTCAAATAGCACATCTTTATATAACTCATCTTAAATTACACATCTTTAAATCACACATCTTCAAATAGCACATCTTTATATAACACATCTTCAAATAGCACATCTATATACCACATCAATTTCACATTATCAAATAATTCACAAATTACCCTTTAGTCAAATAATTCATCAATTACACTCGTTAAATAACTCATTAATAAATCAGCATCTTCCATAGAATATTAACAAGATATAGGGTAAAAATACTTGCACGTATAAGACATACAAATAATCAAATAGAAATTGTCTATAATCATTTTGATAATGTGTCCTTAATATTTTTGCTCATGCACATATAGTAACCTGCTATCATCTTAGCCTATTTTTATTATTAAAACTAGACTAATTATATCTAATGATAAAGGCATAGGAGACACGTACATCATGGGATATTATCAAGAATAAGTGTTAGAATATCATAAGCAACTTATTTTTTCTAGTCATATGGCAGTCTCTCACCTTCCACTCTAATTAAACTGTTATTCAAATTGGAAGGATTTAGTCGATGAGTATATACTTATCCCTATTAGCCATCTATGTTTACTAGTTTATTTATATTTCCAAATAATAGGACAACTAGTAGAGGTATGGGCCAACTTATCAAGTAGTTACTGATACTACGATTGTTTGAAGGATTCGGTCACTTATTTAGCTAACACGAGTTGAACCCAATTAGATTCAATTAAATTGCAGTGAACATTGCAGCAACGAATTATGGAATGATTTTAATAGATTTCGATGATAACACACCGGGCTGAACGATACAAAGATTTTAATGGCTTTAGTTAACAATTATGCATACTCAATTAAACTAGTGCTTCTGTCTATTAATCAATTTCAAAACAATGGTTAAAGGCTGAAGACGAAAACAAGATCCAACTATTCTAAATAAATTCCCACAAATAAACTATTAAAATAACTTTTCATAGAATTAAACTTCATTAACACGCAAACACTTTAAAACCTTATCTATAGGTTCTACTCACTTTTTCTTATAGATTTCAAACTACAGCATCACCGTAAAAGGGCACAAGTTTAATCATAGATTCATCAACTATTCAAAAATAAAATCACAACAACAAATTAGAGCAATAATTTTAATATGAATTTGATTAAAGGTCATGAAAACATGAAAAGAACACAAACCCTTCACCACCCATATGTTCATACAACCCTTATGATGAAAATCATGTTATATGCAATCTAATGATTCACAGACCTAATATTAGTGAAGGATAGTCTCACCCTTACCTTAGATTGTTTTTCTGAAATCAAAAGCAGCGTTCTTCGTTCCTAGGTTCTCTCTCTAAGTTCTCCTCTTTCTCCTCTTTCTCCAAAAAGCGGTTTAACGTAAAAAAAAACTCTTTCTAACCTAAACTTCCTTATTTATAATACTAACCACTCTTCCTAAATCTATTTAGGCCCAATAACTTATTCTTCTTTCTATTCTAACCTCCAATTCTACTTACACTAATAATTCTCATATTCTAATAAATAATAGAATAATGCCACTTAATAAAATACCAACACCTCACAGATTTAAAATAAATCACATAAATAGATTCTAACTTAATAAAAATATATAAATAAAAGGAGGGCGTTACATCAGCCGGATGACAGATTATAATGAGCTAAGTCGGGCGGCGGGTGTAGCGGTCATAGAAGATGATGAAGAATTGTACATTGTTGAAAATATTGATCCCGATGAGAGGGTTGGTGCTGGTCCTGCTCCTGGTGTGAAGGTTGAAGTGGATGATAGTCTCATTGATCTTTCGGCGTCATAGATTAGATATATATCATTAGTTTAGTTGAAATGTATATCATTAGGTGAAATGTGTAATGATATAAATTCGACTTTTTTGGTATAATGATATATATATATATATATATAGAGGGCATATCAAGTGAGAGGACTTTTTAAATGAGAGGATGAGAGGAGTAAATAATAGCCCTTGGATCTAAATCAATGATTGTAAATGAGTTTAAGTTTTCTAACTGCACCTCATAATATAATTTCTCCCTCGCTCACTCACTTGTTCCCAACTAATGGTATTTTTTTTTTTGTACGATTCTAATGCAAACATGAAGAACCCTAAATTAATACATTGGGATGTAAGGATTGTGTTCCATCATGGACAATCAACAAGCAACTAACGGATCTTTTTGCTAATCTTTCATTCAATGGTTTGTGGTTTTACTCATCCCATGGTCAAGTCTTGAATTACAGAAGTCTTCTCTGTTGAAAGGAAAAATTTTCATCGATTTTTTCTTTTAATCATTTTGTTTTACATGATTGTGAGTTCATTTGTATTTGTAGCACTGGATCAATTTCTTATTTTTTTTTTTTTAATTTAATCAAATTCTGGGTATTAGGAGCAATGGATTCAATCAATTTTTGGTTTTTTAATCAATTCAATAAATTTTCAGATTTTAGTTTTTACGCCTCAAGCTTCAATATACTTCAATTCCTTTGGAAAAAAATCTGCAGATTAACAAGAATAGGATAGAATGAATTGCATAGCTTCAGCAATAAAAAATGTCACAGAGATGCAAATAAGGGGCAACTAATTGATTGGTTGTAAGGTAGAGGTCGGAGACTCGTCAGCACTATTGAATCTGTGATTGTTTTTCAACAGGCAAGGAAGAGTGATGCAGAGAGGAAGATGAAAGAAGAAAGGTTTCAGGAAGAGAGAGATAGGCGTTAGTTACAAGGAAGTAAAAGAATTATGACTCATTAAAAGGAAATTTAATCACAACCATTCATTTTAATCCAAAGGCTATTATTTCCTCCTCTCATCCTCTCATTATAAAATGTGCTCTCATTTGATATGTCCTCTATATATATATATATATATATATATATATATATATATATATATATATATATATATATATATATATATATATAATCATTTTTTGATATAATATTTAAGTTAATTGTCTTTTATACAAACATATATAATGATTTATTGGAAAAAAAAATGATAAAAACCACAATGACATGCAAATCTGTTTCAGTTCTGTGCACTGGTGCATTCCGGATTATATAATCCGGAATGTCCCGAGGGTAAAATTGGAAAAAAAAATAGGGCGCGCGAGGAAAGGCATAGGGTGGGAAAAAGTAATACTCTTTAAATTTTCACTAATAGGAGAAATTGTGTTTGGAAGTGATTGGAGAGTGTAATACTATTAACACTCTTGTAAACAATGTTGTTATGCTTTTAACTGCATCATCAAAAGTATGGATACTATTCTTTCAAAAAAAAAAAAAGTATTGATACGGCTAACGCTATATACCACGAAGGCACAAGCCACGAATTCAACGATACCACACAAATATTTGACAGTTTTTTTAAAATTAAATAATGAATAAATATTAAATTGGTTTTTGGTGAAAAACATGGGTGGTGGTAATTGAAATTCTTGGTTTTCGTGGTTTCATGGTTCGTGGCAAAAAGTGTTTTCCGATTAAACTATTCGTAAACTTGCGATCAATTCATTAAGGGAAATGCTAACTTGTTCCCTTAAGACACAAGTTTAGTAGCCAAATGTAGAAATTTATTTTTGAAAATAGTGCATTCAATGTCTTGAAAAGTTAAAAAACTTAGTTTTTCAATACAAAGCTTATGTTTTACTCCATCCGTTTCAAAATGAGTGTCGCTTTAGCCAAAAAAATTTGTTTCAAAATGAATGTCGCTTTCAGTTTCCAATGCAATAATAACTTTTTCTTTTCAATTGTACCCTCTAATTAATACTCTGCACACTACTTCCAAAGTATTACTTTTAAAACTAACTAATAGTTAATAAGGATAATTTGGTAAAATAACCATTCTCTTTCTTTTAATCATTGCATTTCTTAATATGTGTGTAAACACCTAAAACGACACTCATTTTAAAACGGAGGGAGTAATTCTTTTTTTAAATCCTTAACTTGTTGTGCCCTAAGAGCACAAGTTAACATGACCCATTCATTAATTATTCGGTAAAACAATAAATTAAATAAGTTCTACCAAAAAAAAGTAAAAAGTCAAACTTAAATCAACGTACATAGCTATTATAAATACTATTTTTTTTAATAATACTATACCAGTGAGATTGCAAATTGTTCTACTTTTAAATTCATAATGAATAATATTTTACTAACTTTTGTTATTTATATATAAGCTAAATGAAGCCAAGTTCAAGATTTAAGTAAGGTTTTTGTCCCAAGAAAAAAAAGATTGAAGGTTAGTTTAAATAAATGAATTAAGTTCTTTCTTGGTCAAGAAATGAATTAAGTTCAAACCTTACATTTTTTCACAAAGCAAACTCTCAACTCTCAAAATGAATTAAGTTTAAACCTTGCATTTCTCTAGATATATTAATTAAAGTAATTGCAAAAGAAGTGTATGATGTAGATAAAAAATATACAAGGGAAATGCAACCAAGTAGAAGATTTAAGTTGGACTAGTTTAATGAAACTGCTTCTTATTAAGGCTCATTGCCAAACGAAAGCGAAGAATATAATCTCAACTCAACTACATATCTTATTTTCAACCTGTGGTGTATACATCCTACTGTTTTGTTTTTGTTTCGTGTATAAGAGTAGTTCTTGCATTTCTTCCTGATTGTTTTCGTGAAATAACACAATCCTATATGTTTAAATAAGAGCATTGTTAATTATGAAAACTATCGGCAAGAAAGAAAAAAAAAAATGACTTACAAAAACAAAACAGTAGGATGTCGCACAATGGGAAAAGCTTGATAGTGCGAGAAGTTGATTGACGAAAAACAACGAAGGAAAACAACCGGCTTCCGCAGGCTGCAGGAACGTTAACACTCCAACGCTGAAGTCAGTGATGAAACTAAGAAAGAGTGTGTAAAAAGTGTGGTGAAAGTGAATCGTACCTTGAGGGTGAAGCTAAGTCACCCTTATATAAGCGCGCGTGAGAT
Organism: Medicago sativa; assembly: GCF_051527215.1. Classification (NCBI taxonomy): domain Eukaryota; kingdom Viridiplantae; phylum Streptophyta; class Magnoliopsida; order Fabales; family Fabaceae; genus Medicago; species Medicago sativa. The sequence goes on along the minus strand of NC_140752.1, from coordinate 30,888,831 downwards.
TAATCGTCTCCGGGATATGCGGTGTGTGATTAGGGAGCGATTAGAGGACACCTGTAAGGTGATTGTTGGACGGAGGCATGCTCGAATGTGATACGGTGCACTGTTGTTGGTGTGTTCCTTCAAGCGTTGTGCCTTAGTGTGGTGGACTTTAAAACTGTCGCTATGGGATTGGCCTTCTGGCCGGTCCAGAACAATAACAAATCATGAGTTTGTTACAAAAACAACTCTTGATTTTCTTTTTTTGAAACATAACCCTTGCTTTTCTTTATTATTTTGAAGAGAACCCTTGATTTTCTTACTTTACACTTTCCTGATTTTAAACGATCTTTGTCCTAACAATTGACGGCAACAACTAGCATTTTCCTTTAAGTAAATGAATTATCGTTTACTTTTTTAAAAAAAAAACTCTCGAATTTTAAGTGTTACATTGGACTCTACTTGATTACGACCCTTCTCCGAACTAGACTCCCATTTTCAAATTGAAGAATATTTCATACTTGAAAAGAAATCAACAAGAAGTAAGTAATCCCATTTACACACGCTTGTGTAACAAATTAACCAAGAATAAATGTCACACTATAAATATAACTAGAAATATATATGAGAGCAGAAATAAAATCAACAATAAGTGTCCATATTTGAAGTGAAGACAAATTCATAATCAATGGTCTAAAGTCATCATCACACCAAATTTCCATTTGTTAACCATTTTTGCCACGTCATTTAACTAAATAATTTCTAATAACCATTCCATAACAATCAACTACTCAACCTTAATATTTAACACCATGGTTCCCACATTAATTTTGTGAACATTATTTATCCTCACGCAAAATCAATTAATTCATTCACTTCTCATTTATGTAAATCACTAGTTCTATAAATTAGACTAATTTAGAGCCATTTTATTCCATGCAAAACAATAGAGATAAGAAGAAAATAAAAAATACTCAATCATACATTACACACTATGGCAAAAATCATTGGTTCACTTGTTCTAATTCTCTTTGTTGTAGCAATTATTAATGTCTATAGTGCTGAGGGTCTGGAGACAGATTGTCCCCATTTGTATAAAATGTGTACTATTTTCCATGATCCTAATGCTTGTTCTTTGTATCATGAGTTTTGTACTCCTAACAAAGCACTACAAGAAAACACTTGATTTCCTAGGGAAAAATTCCTCGGAAAACAAGCCTAATTCGTAGGAAAACATTGTTTTCCTAGGGATTACCGAGGAAACCAGTTGTAGGAAATTTTAGATCTATTCCTACAAGTTTTACGAGGAAATGTTGTTTCCGAGGAATTTACCGAGGAAAGTTTTGTAGGAAAGCACTTTGCAGACTGCCAAAACTGACACATGCTTTCCGACAAAATTTTGGTAGGAAAGCATTTTGCAAGCTACCCCACACTTTCCGACGAAAGTTTCCTAGGAAACATTAATAATTAAAAAAACATTAAATTAAATCCAAATTTTCAATTTGAAATGAAAATGACGCCAAAATTTCAGAACAAATTCAAATTAAAAAAAAAACAAATAAGTAAAGTGCGCCAAAATTTCAAAAACACCCAAAAAATTTTGAGAATTTGTTTCTATAATGTTGATAATAATTACATAAAATTCATTAAGGCAACTAAAATTATCTTTAACAGTGGTGAGGCAATCAAAATTTTCTTTGACAGTGGTACATCACCACTGCAAACCACCTAAAACAACCCGAAAAGTGCCCCAAACCAGTCCCTAACCAAAAAAACCTGCTAAAAACAACACCAAAATACACAACAAGAATAAAAATTACTCGCTATGATCATCATCCCGCTCGTCGTCCTCATCATCATCATCAACGTTGTCATCATCGTCATGTGATTGGTCTTCTTGAACCGATGGTGACGATTGACTCGATGGCGACGATGATTCCGATGTTTTCCTACTCTTCATGCCACCCATCCTTTTCGTAACCATCCTTTTGAATTTTCTCATTTCATCTGCTTGTTTGGCCAGCAATTCCCTTAACTCATTCTCCGATTCTTCTTTCTTTGCCAATGCCTCCTTTTGAGATTGCAACTCCTGGTTCATTCGTTGTATCATTGCTTGCATCTCAAGAGGCAGATCCCTAGAACGAGATGAGGACTCTGGTGGAGGAGGAACATAGAACAAATCTCCATGTACCACATTACCGGCTAACGGCCCAAGACCGTACATTCTACCCTTTCTTCCTTTTCCTCCATCCAGTCTTCCTTTTTCTGCAGCCTTTGCCCATAATTGAAGTTTAATAGGGAAGGGAATTTCTGGATATGATGGAATCTCAAGATTCTCCTCCAAAAACTCCGCTGCATTCGTGCGATAAGCTGCCTATAAAGAAAAGTAATAAACAATAAAGTCAAAACCGGGAAGGAAAAAAACACAGACACATCAGCAGCAAGCAAGCCACAAACAAAAAGTGCTGATAGCTTCAATCTCAAAAATGAAAGGCACCAACCAACAAAAAATGCAGGCAAACAAAACATAACAGGACAGCATTTTCTGGGCAGCAGCAAGCTTTAATAATTTAACTAACAATGTGATATTTATAAGCATCAAATAAAAATGAAGGGCACCAATTGACAATGCATACATATGACCGACACATCCTTTGAACACATCAGAGAACAGAAAATTATTAAAAATTTACCTGGGTATTGCTAGCTCTAGCATCGACATACCGACCAAGATTCTGACTGAAATGAGTCTCATCATGGATCTCTTCCGGATAAGGATCTCTACCCAATCTATTTCGCTAATTGTACACATAAATATTAACCAATTAGAACATTTGGCAAAATTAATATATACATATATAAAAAATATTAATAGTTAAATATATTTTTTTACCAAATTTCTAGCATGGGTAGCGGAACTGACAGAGCCTTGTGCGTGCAACTGTCCTCCTACAATAGATGCTCTGTTCGCCTTGTTAGCTTTGGACCGGTTCTTAAAATGTGGATCTTCATTCCAATACGTCAACAATAAGTCCCAGCTTTTTTCTCCGATCCATTCTGTACGATAACTGCCCTTACGTTTTTTCAATTCCTGCCGTTCATCATACAATAAATCTGATAAACGTCTTGCAGCTACCCTATGAAAGTTTCTCTCTACAAGAGTGTGATGATGAGATTCCCATCTACAAAAATCCTGCAATAAAAAAAATGATTTATCTATCTGGAGCCATTCCCCATTTTCGTATCAAACCATTCTAGTCATCAAGACTTCTTAGCTCATTGCAAAACGTCCAATTGTATCTTAATTTTCCAATGATGTTTATATTCAATAATCCAAAAATTGCAAAAATAATTCTTGATAACGTATCGTAAAAGAAGAGTGAAGAGAAGCATAACCCTAAGATCGCTTATAGGAAAAGTTGAAATTAAGCAATCAGGGAAGGAACAATCTGGCTGGCTAATGGATCAAGATACAAAAGACAGTAGAAAGAAAATCAAGCAAACTCTAAACTCAAGACATCAAAATCATACATGGTCTCCTACAACACTAAAGATTGAACAAAAAGAATTTACTTGAGGCTCCATGCTATGGATGAAGGAGATCATTATTATGACAAACCACATTGCAGAAGAGCAATTTCAAAATCAATTTGTATGTTTTGCAATCAAAGTTAAAGATTAAAAACAATAAACAATGGCTCATTGAAGAAATTTGATTTAACTAATCAAAACTTGGAGGTTCTTTTTTATTTATGAACTAAGGAGAAAAGTATTTACCGAAAAGTATTTAAAAAGGTCATTCCTGTCTTCAGTAGTAAGATCTGTATATACGGCCCAACGCCTATCTTTAGGGTAAAACGTCTGGATCGCCATTCTAATATGTTCTGATACTCCGTGGGATGGCTCCAACCTACAAATTTGAATTGTTAATTAAATTATGCATTTAAAAAACTAATAAGAATTAGGTCAAACATAGGTAACAAATTAAATTTTTATTACTTACGTTTCAGGTGTTGGTGTAACCACAACAAGTTTATCCACATACTCCCAGTCTTCAATGATGTGACGCCGTTGTCGTCGTTGTTGATCACCCCCAGATGGTACCTCTTCATTTTGGTTGTTTTGTTGTTGTTGTTGTTGTTGTTGTTGTTGTTGTTGTTGTTGTTGTTGTTGTTGTTGTTGTTCTTGCTGTTGAGGCCGTTGATCAGCAAGTAAGGCTAGGAAATTGCCAGTTTGCATAAGATCTTGCATCAGTTCCGTTGATGATTGTGATGGAACGGATGTGTTAAAGCCTTGTCGGACATTATATGGGGTGGTGTTGTAATTTGGTGAGTGTGTGGATGGCAGGGTAAATCCAGGCATGGCAAAACCAGGATTAGAATATATGGGGGGCTGGCTAGTAGTAGCCTGACTAGTAGTAGCTGCTGGAAATGATGCGGGAAGACTAGGCAGGAATGGGGCAGGAGGATTAGGCTGGAATGGTGCGGGAGGATTAGGCGGGAATGGTGCAGAAGGAATAGTCGGGAATGGAGTGGAGTAAGGAGGTGGACTAGTAGCAGTACGAATAGGAGTACCTGTCCGTTCATCAATGTTACGGAAGGTAACCCCCGTCGGCCGAACCCACTGTCTGGTAGGGTCCGAGGAAACATCTATTCTTCCATTCTTCTTTTTCTTCGACTTCCCATGATCTACAACATGAGCCTTACCCCTATCCTTGTCTTGCCCAGACATCCCTGTCATAATTATACAATAAAAAAAATTAATAGAGGTAGCAGAAGAAAGAGTAAACGAATCAGTTTGAAGTTTTAACTTCAACAACCAAGTGCAGCAAACATTGACTATATACCACTACGTATATCATGGCACAGTCTAACACATCATGCAGAAATAAAATCATTCTATAATATACATGAATACAATCATAGATGTCAAAATTAATAAAATCTGTAGCATAAGGAGCATTGAATTCTCATTAAGCTTGTATAGTAGTCAACGATCATGTTGTTATTAGGTGATGATCTTTTGGAGTCTGTTTTCCTAAAATGACTCTAGAAATATCATTGTATATTATTTGTAATCATTAGCATTACTTATTAACATTACTTCAAATAAGGGGAGCCTAAGCTAGGCATAATGATTAACTAATACCTTCATTGTTATGCACCAAACCAGTGTATGTGCATCTGACTCTGTGTTTGCTTAAGGATGACCAAGTAAAATTAGAGTGGAAGTAGTGTGCAGGTGTGCGTAAAAGAATTCTATACAATAAACATAACTCAATCAGGTGACCCTAAATGGTAATGCATAGGTGACATCAATTCTGTCCAATTTGAACTGTAAATCAATTGTATATATTAGCACCTTATATCAATGTACTCAAGACTTCAAATTGTTTCATGATGTCTTACTGTCACAACTTCTTTGGCCGCGATTTCATTACCACTCAACTAAATAAAAAGGAATACACACACAAGAAATAACATAAACTACCATTCAGTGGCAGCACCAAATATTACCTAGTTGCAGCAATGGACTGTTAACAAGCCTCGGCTCTTACAGTCTTTGATTAAGCTACTTCGATATATTCATACGCTCGTTGGCATCCTCAAGTATATCTACGTTCTCCATGGAAGCTCTTCTCTTGTGTACTATTAAAAGAAAAGCAAAAAATCAATTATTTTAACAAAAACGGTTCGGTATCAATTTTTTTAACTTAATCCAGATTAAATGGATATGATTTGGTTTTAAAAATATCCAGATTTTAAGACCAAATTTTACAAAAAAAAATCCAAATTTTGTTAAAATAAGAAACATGCATGTCGTACAAAAAAATGCACCAGCAAAAGCTACAATAATCATTCCACAATTAAACATGCATCTGAGACTCAACAATGATGGATGTGATTGACTAAGACTCTACAAATGCTAGCTGCTATATAACATCATAGTTTTAGAGTAACCAACACTTAAATTTAAGGAAAACAAAGTTGCAGGCCTACAACTAAAACTTAATCCATTTTGATACAAACTGCAAAATAAATGATTTAATCATAGAGAACTATATCAGATTTGACCAATCCAAAATAACAGTTAGATAAAAGCTTAAGCATAGTTCCTACTTTAGTTTTGTCTCATTCAAATGTATAGTCTTAATACAGATGCAAACAACAGTGAGTTAAAAGCTTAGTTCCTACTTCAGTTCTGTGTATAACGAAAATGATATAAAAGTTGTAAAACAAAACAAAACAAAACAAAACATAGTAAAAGAATCAAAACAAGCCAATGTTGAATAAATAATAATTGAGTCAGAACTTGTAATTGCAAACACAGTTATGGCTTCTTCACTATCGGACACAAAAACTTTACTTCATACTCATTTGAAATAGTGAATTTCTCAGCAGTTTCTTGATCACATTCATTTGATAGAGTATTTAAAAATTTATAAAAGACATTGCTATCTATATAAGTGAATACGCTTGTCTCATTTTTGCATTCAAACAAAATTACTCCTATAAATTATTCCAGACAGACAAAGAAAACAGTAAATGACATGCTGCAATATACAAGAATTCAATTTTTGATAGTTGAAATGTCATGTTAGTATATATTTATTTTTGTCCTTAATTTGTTTTAGCCTCTCATACTTCTTGAGTAATTTGTTTTAGACTAACAAATTGTGATTATATGTTCAGCCGTTACTGACATCGATACGAGTGGCATTCATGCCTTTGAAGAATTACATAGAAGTCTTGAAAAAAGAAGTGTTCAGGTAACAAAATTAATCATGTCTGCTAAGATTTACCATATATGTATATGAAGAATCTTGGTTCATTTATATACTATATGATATAAATTATGATACTATATGATAGGACAAGTTAATATGTTAATTCTTACCAAGAGTGCGTTACTTGTTTGAGCAGCTTGTTCTTGCAAATCCTGGTTCAGCAGTGAGAGACAAACTTTACACATCAAATTTGGCTTACATAATTGGTCAGGACAATATTTTCCTCACTGTTGCAGCAGCTGTTGCAGATTTTGCTCCAAAGCTAGATGTGAACCCATGAAAATTTAGTTAAGAGAAAAAAAATGGAATGTGAGAATGATGAAATGGACAGTGGCATAGTGGTTTTCATTTCAGCTTAGTAGATGATAGCAAAGTCAAAAGGATGAAAGATACTAAAGATGAGAGATATTATATGATATGATATCACTAACAAAAGGTTACATCTGAACACAACTGTAGAGATTTTTCCTTTTGAAAATGTAAAGTGAATTAGGTTGCATCTCATACATAGTAAATTTTCAGAAGCATTGAATATTTGAATTGGTACTCAGAGATGAATACAAAGCTATTTTATTTGAGGTATGGTCTGACATTAAAGTCATACATCTTTCTTTTGTTGGACTCAAACATTGGTTTACACTAATCTGAGAGACTAGCATCCTCCACTGAATCAAATCTCATTGTTTCATTCCTCCGATGAATAATATCCATGTAATAATCCTTGTAAAATCGACAAAATATGGTTCTAATCCTAATAAAAGAGTAAACCAAGACAAACAATGCAGTTATGCCACAAAAAATGTAAATAAAAAGCTTTTTTTTTGGTCGAAAATATATTTCATTCATTCAAAAAGGCAGCAGGAAATTAATTACCGTAAGAGGATGAGAGAACTTAGTCCTAAGAAGCTCTTTGATATCTTCTGTAGCCCTCAGGGTTTCAATAGATTGCTGAAATAGATTGCTGCACCGAACAAGCTGCCACCAGCAAGGACGAACATGAACAGCTTAGGTTACAAATTAACTAATTATATCAAAAATCAAATAAAAAAACAACATTAGGGTAAGAAAAAAATTAGGGTTAGAGTGTACCTTGAGCTGGGAAAGGAGATTTGAAGCAAAATCGATTGAGTGAAGGAATGAGGAACGGTGAAGAAGAGGAACAGTTCGATTGCTTCGATTCGGTCAGCCACGGAAGAGGAACAGTGAAAGAAGAAGAGGAACGGTGAAGAAGAGGAACGATGAAGAAGAGGAAATAAGGAGAGGAACGGTGAAGAAGAGGAAAATCGATTAGGTTTTGGAGTGTATGGAGACTTAGGTTTTTGATTTGGGGGGAAAGTGAGATTGAGGGATTAAGTGTTTTGGAGGTGTGGAGGGAGAGTGAAATTGGAATTTGGAAAAGAGGGGGAGTGTGAAAATCCTGGAGGGAGAGTGAAATTGACGGGATATAATTTTACTTTCTACAATATCTTATAAATAATTTAATTTCTTTATAAAATATAATTTAATTTTTTTAATATATTAGATAGATATATAGATAAATGATATAAGAAGTTAAATATATATAACTAATATGATAAAGGGTTAATTAAGTTTTTAGTCCCTATAAATATTCACAGTTTTGTTTTTAGTCCCTACAAAATAAAATCACACTTTTTAGTCCCTGTGACATTTTCTTTAAGCATTTTAGGGACTAAAAATGCTGATGAAAAAATTTTATAGGGACTAAAAATGCTGATGGAAAATTTTATAGAGACTAAAAATGTTGATGGAAAATTTTATAGGGACTAAAAATTGTGATTTTATTTTATAGGGACCATTTACTTAATTAACCCTATGATAAAATCATTATGTTGAACGTAAATGTTTTATTATTATGATAAAATAATAACATTAAAGGCATCATGTGTTTTATCAAGGGTTATTCATCATCATCATAATAAAAATCATCCACATTGTTGTCAGGGTTATTTGCATCTTCCCCATTGTCTCTAGAGTTGCTTGACTCCTCCCCACTATCAGTGTCAATAAGTAACATTTGAGCTAACATATCAGCATCAAGTTGCTGACCGTCAACATCTCTGTCAACCAAATTTGTAACAGGATCGACTTCAATCACATCTGGAACATGTGATATTTCATCATCTTGGTAAGGTATTTCTTGATCTAGAACTTCTGTCTCAAATTGACCTCTTGGTTTACACTTGATAGCAGCACACCATCCACGTTTGCGTCGGTGATGAGAAGGATAGGGTACATAATACACTTGACTAACTTTACTTGCCAAAATGAAAGGGTCAAATGCATTATACATCCTGTTCATTCGTACATCAACAGTTTTATGCTTTGGATCAATTTTCATCCCATTTGCAGGGTCAAACCAGTCACAATAAAACAATACAACTTTGTTAGGTTCATCTACATATAGGTAAGTTACTTCAAATATGTGTTTCATCACACCGTAGAAGTCATCTTCACCTCCATCACTGATTCCTTTGACGTAAACACCACTGTTAATTGTTTTTTTGCCCACTGACCGCGATTGAGTATGAAATTTAAACCCATTGACAAAGTAAACATTGACTTGACTGAGACTTGTTTCTTCTTCTGAGAACCGGCATCATCACATACTTCATACCTCGGTGCATTGCAAAATTTACACGCCACCAACGCCTCATCATTTTTACCAAATTCGTTGTCGTAAAATAACATGCACCTATTAACGCAACAATCAATAGTTTTAACTTCCAATCCCAACTTCTCCACCAACTTTTGAGCCTCATAATAACTCAAGGGCAAATTGTCCTTTACAGGAGTTGTGCCCCTCATGATATTTGTATAACACTCTGAGCCTTCTTCGGCTACACTCCAATCTGACGCGGCAGCTAAAAGCCTCACACTCATGGATAACTTAGAATCAGACGACCCTTCAAACAACGGCTTGTTTACTTCTTGCATCATCTTGTAAAACTTCAACGCTTTCTCATTCGGGATTGTTTCCTCTTCACCACCCTCATTGTAAGACAGGTTCACCCCAAGAGCATCAACGACCATATCTTCCATCACGCCAAAGTTTTCAAACTCCATACGCGCCTCACTGCTTGAAGCGTGCATATTAACATCAGACTCGGTATTATTTGTCGGCTCTTGTTCATCGTTATAAATCCACACATAATAATTCTCCATAAACTCAAGCTCCTTTAAATGGTTTAGAACATCTTTTGGGCTCCGAATCAACCTACACGTACATTTAACACACGGACATCTTATCCCTCCCTCCAATTGAAAGGCATCTTGCGCCATGGCGTAAGCAACAAAATCACGAACTCCATCCACAAAAGCCGCCTTAAGTTTCCTTTTCCCCGGATATTTTCTATCGTACATCCAACTACGATGGAAAATATGTTGGTCCATTTTTCGCGTCACTGCAGTTGACTCAAATTAGTTCCATTTTTTATACGTAAATATTTTTCTAATATAAATAACAATTTTTTTCTAATCACCTAAATATTTAGAAATTTGTACAAAATAAACATGGTATCGCATAAAAATTATATAATATTTTATATTTTATGACTGAAATATATAACATTTTGTAATCTAAATCACATTTTCTAAAATTTGTATGAAATAAATTGCGCGCATATACAACTTACGAACCACAAATAAATGTTAAGCGCGGACACCAAAACTAATTCCCACAAAATAATTCACATATGTCATATTAATTAACTTCATAATTTTTTTACTAATTTACATTATTTTTCTAACAAACTTTATTATACATATTTCTTTACTAACTTAACCTTTTTTTTTAAAGAACTACAGTAACATTTTTACTAACTACATTTTTTTTAAGTAAAACAAATTTTATCTAAATAACATATTTACTACAATGTAATTTTACCAACTATGTTTCTAATAACTAATATTTTTGTTACTAATCCATTGAGTTAATTTTAAATAAATAAAAGATACTAACCTCAAATAACAAGCCAATGGACAAGTGGATGCAAAAAAAAAAAAAAAGCAACAACCAGCCAGCAACAACACCAACCTCAAAATGGATCCAAAGCAAGGAAACTACAAAAAATAATGCAACATATTTTAATAACTAAATTAACAATATATAAATAATATAATTTTATTACAATAGAATTTTACTAACTATTTTTCTAATAACTAATATTTATATATAATAACTAATATTAATTTTTCTATTTTTCTAATAATTATCTTAACTAATTAAACTACAAGTTTTTCTACAAGATAACACTTTTTTATTATACTCTCTAACACTAATAAGTTTTTTTTTTTAAAGAAACACTAATTTGAAATTTAATTTAATCCCACTAAATATTTTTTTGATGAAGTTAATCCGACTACAAAAAATAATGCAACATATTTTAATAACTAAATTAACAATATAATTTTATTACAATATAATTTTACTAACTATTTTTGTAATAACTAATATTTATTTCTAAGAACTAATATTTATTTTTCTATTTTTCTAATAACTATTTTAACTAATTAAACTACAAGTTTTTCTACAAGATAACACCTTTTTTATTATACTCTCTAACACTAATAAGTTTTTTTTGTTTTGAAAGAAACACTAATAAGTTGAAATTTAAATTTAATCCCACTAAATATTTTTTTGATGAAGTTAATCCAACTAACATTTTTTTTATACAAAAAGCCCAATAACATTTTTATTTACAATATAATTTTACTAACTATTTTTCTAATAACTAATATTTATTACTAATATCATACCATTGTAGCAATTATTTAAACTAAGTTAGAAATATACCAACCTCATAATAAGTCGACGAATTAATTGGAGGCAGCAAAATCAACAGCAACGAACAACACCACCAACCTCAAAATCGATCGGAACCAACAAAACTATAAAAAAAAACGTAACTTATTTTAATAACTACATTAAAAATATATAGATTCAAACACATAAAATTGAAATCAATTATAAAAAATAACAATAATAACCTGTGCTAGAAACTTCAACAATGATAGTAAAATGATGAAAAATAGTGTAAATAATGAAGAATAAAATTTGAGTGATATTAAGAAAATTTGATTGAGAATTAAGTGAAGAAAATGGTAAGGAAAATAGTTGGAATTGGTACGGTGAGGTAGAATGCAGAAGCACATATATATACACATGCTGCCAACGGTAACAACAACGGATCTCTTCAAGAGACGTACACTTTTTAAACGTTATTTTGCATGTGGGTCCGCTGCTTTCCTACGAAACATTTCCTAGGTAAATCCACCATTCACAAGTTGCCACGTATAATTTTTTAAACGTTATTGTCCTTGTGGGTCCGCCGCTTTCCTACAAAATATTTCCTAGGTAAATCCAGCCATTCACAAGTTGCCACGTACCATTTTTTAATGTTATTCTCCATGTGGGTCCGCTGCTTTCCTACAAAATATTTCCTAGGTAAATCCAGCCATTCACAAGCTGCCACGCACCACTTTTCTGTGTATATGGGACCCTCTTTGACTGACAGATGCGTTCCTACGAAAATTTCGTCGGTAATTCCTCGGTAAACGTGTCCTAGGTAATTTTGTAGGAAAATTTTGTAGGAAATACAGGATTTTCTTGTAGTGAAGATCTCAAATCAACCGTAGCTAAAAGTGGTGATCCTAAAGGTGAAATTCTTCCATGATGAGAGCAAGATTGCTGTCATGGTTTGTGTGAGTGTGAAAATATTATGATATCAAAATTATATACCTAAATAATAACCTTTATGGACCTTTATTGGTTGTGCTTTAGCTACATAGCTAGCTTCTTGGGTATTATCTCCAATCAAGTGTGTGTGTGTCTATATATATATATATATATATATATATATATATATATATTATTACTATTATTAATGTGCTATGGATTTGTATAAGTGTTCTATGTTATGGTTATATATAATTGAAATAAAATTTGTGTGTGATTTTGTGTCACATAGTATCACAATACTTAAAATTGAATTTTTTTCCTTGACATATTCATTTTAGTTCCTATAAATTTCCATCGTTTCTTCACCAATTAGAGGGAAGAAAAATACGAGTTTATAAACCACGGTAGTGTTCACATAAAATTTACATGCTTGAAGTTTCAACTTTCAACGATGATTGAAATTGAATCGAGCCTGAAAAATCATTATATTTTATTGTGAAAAAGAAATAATTGCATAGATAAATGTTGAACAAAATATCATGAGCTATTGCAACTATATACGTATTGAAATATATATTATATAATTCTCGTCAAGTCATGCCAAAAAAAAAAATTTCTCGTCAAGAAAAATCATTATATTTGTTTTTGAGGGAAAAAAAAATCATTATATTTTGTTTTGATGAATATGATTAGTATTATTCTATACTTAGTATATCTTTGTTTTTTTTTGTCTGAAAGAAGGTGGTATATCTTTGTTATGTGCCAATAATTTATAAAAAGATTATTAAGTTTCATTTTATTACATTGTCAGTGTTCAATAATCGGTATATTCAATTTTTCAACCGAATAAACTACCAATTTAGCTCTTAAGCTATCACACTTTCACCAACTTATTCCTTAACTATTAAAATCAAGTAAAAGACCCTTAAACTATACTTTCACCCATCAAGTTATTCCCCCGATAAGGATTAAAATGATAGATGAAAGTATAGTTTGTAGACCTTTTAGTTGATTTTAATAATATAGGGATCAAGGGCAAGGGCTACATCGAATCGGAGGCGTTTGGATGTAAGGGAAGAATGGACGGCACACGGTTTGGAAGTGTTTTGTTGCCAATTTCATGCCTCTCCATCACATGTTTGCGCATCAAGAAAAATGTATTTGTTGTGATCTTCAAGCAAAGAAACAAACAAAATTAGCTTTTTGGTGAAGACCTAAATTGCAATACCAGTTATTGTCCGCGAGGAGATTTACAATATAGATTACAAAATAGAGTAAGGACAAAACATATGTTCCAGTCCTATGAATTGAATAACATGATATCAAAGTCGTGTTAAAGATTGCAATTAGGGAATTGGAGTCAGGATGTTAGGCACAAGGGTGGGTATTGAAGTTGTTCTGTTTGGAGTCTCGCATTACTCAGATTCCAAACTATTGGATGTATAAATATATGTTTGAACACCCTCATCTTTTCAACTAGCTTTCGAGATGAGATTTTAGTCCATTTAATAAGATATCTACAAACAGGGGTGTAGCCCTTCATATATACAAGGGGTAGCCTTGGCTACCCAAAAAAATATGTTAGTCTTGAATTAATTGGTATGTATTTATATTTTTTTTTTTGACAAAGGTATGTATTTATATTTAACTACCTCAAATTATAAACATTGAGCTACCCCAAACAAGTTCAGTTGTCGAAAATTAGCATAAATAATAAAGTAAAAATTTACTACATAATTGATAGATTTATTTGTAATTGTTTGGTATTTCCAATCGCAATAACAACTATAGAGAAAACTTTTTTAACAATCAAAATTATCAAGACAATAGTCATAAACATATTAAATGAGCAATAAGTCTCTTGCAGATGATCTAATTTTTAAAATTGGAGAAGACATTATCATTCTATTTTGTAATTAATCAATTATGGATAAAATTGGCTGCTTGAAACACATGTTGTCCAACTTCTTAAAAAGTTATTGTCAATTTTTATCATTTGTTGATACTCAAAGTTAATTTTTATGTATTAGCTAATTTTTATATTATTTTGTTTTTAGTCTCTACAACACTTGCGATTTTTAAGTTAATTTACTAAGATTTTGTTTAATTTTAGTCCTTAATTTTTGTTATAGAGATTTTTCTTTGGTAGAAATTTTTTGTTATAGAGATTAAATCCAAGACTAAAAACACTTTTTTTTTTTGTAAAATTTTAAAAATTGAGACAAAAATTGAATAAATTTTGTTTAAAGGCTAAACCTAAAAAAATATAATTTATACGACTAAAAAAGTATTTTATCCTTAAATTTAATATGCTTGTAAAAAAAATTATTTTTTGTTTATAGTTGGCCCTACACAAAATTTTTGCTTGTTTCGCATGTTTACAAACAACATTAATTTCAATGAGAGTGAAGAAAAACTTATCGATTGGTCCTATAAATGTGTTGGTATAGGGTTCGATCGTGGAAGGAGGAAAATTTAAATCCACCCATTTAAATTTTAACTCAAAGGAGAAATCGTGATTGGAGAGTGCAATATTCTTTTATTTTATTTTTTTGAGGAAAGGAGAGTGCAATATTATTAGCACTCATCCTTTTTTTTTTTTTTGAGAGAGAATTATTAGCGCTCATCTTATGAACAATATTATTAGCATTTCTTTCTCCAAGGAAAATAGATTAACTTAAGAATTACAAAAATGTGCATAATGGAGAAAAAAAAAGGGAAATGTTAACATATAGAAATTAAACTATGTTAACTTATTTCTTAAATTTTTTTTTAGGCAAAATAGAAAATATATAAAATAGAAGGAAAAAGTTACAAAGATTGGGGGGCATTTGACCTGACCTAGGAATAACCCAACTGGGAATACATCATGTGGAAACAGTCCAAAATGGATCAACTCTAATCTATTCTAACAAAAAAACACTAATCACAAACGCAACCCAGCAAACCCGCGTACGGGCGCGAAACCAAGTTACAAAAAAAGCATGAAAAGTGAAAATCTGCTGAGAACAACTAGAGTCTAAAAATGGCGAATGGATTGACCACCAACACGGTAACAAACCCAAGTGCCAACAGCTCCCTGATTAACAGCAAACATAAAATGCCCTTTCGAGCAAAACAACGCGTAAAGACTCAGATCATGGGATGAGTCCAATACGTTAGCAACCAGACCCTTTCGGGTTTTTGAAACACAACAGATCCTTTCGGGTTTACGAACCATCCACTGCAAAAAGGTCTAAGCCGAACCCTCCCAATCTAGCAACAACAAACACAACACCAACAACAAATACAAACACAGCACATAACAAAAACTACGAACAAAAATGAGTCACCAAGAGCACCGACGCGGTGGGAGCGAAACAATAGCCAAAGAATCTGCAGATCTCAACAAATCTGATGAAAGGAACCAGCAATCAGAGGCCGAGCAAGGAGAGTATGAGAGAAGCCAAAACAGAACCGCCTGAAATCAGCGACGCCCAACCACCAAGAAATCCACGAACCACCACCAGGAGCCAGCTTGATACGACGGAGCCGCCGTCAACCACCTAACCCATCCACGACACACGCACAAACACAAAGCCGGAAGAGGGAACCTGTCCATACCAACCAAAACGGAGACCGAGCCCGAATCAAACAACCACAAGACCACGAACGGCGGACGACTGAGGAGATCCGAAGAGAAACCGGCCACCAGCTGAGGAGAGGAAAAAGAGCCCCATACAGCGAAGGGGACCTTCAAGATCTACATCAGGGCGGATTTGGATTGTGGAAGGAAAAGGGGCGGTGGAGTTTGTCTGTTGTTTGTAGAGAGAAGCGAGTGTTTGGGTAGAGAGAGAAGTTCTAACTTATTAATTGGTTCTTCTTAAAATTTGAAAATTATTATTGTTTCGATAAATACTTATTATCTGTCATCGTGAACTTAACTCAATTGCTAAGGACAATGCATAATATATTAAGGTTTGGGTTCAAACCTCGGTTAGCACAAAAATAAATGTTTACTATTTGTGAAATCCTAAGTATTGTTTCGATAAATACTTACTATTTGTGCTCGTGAGCTTAACTCAATTGGTTAGGATAATACATACTATATGCAAGGTTTGGGGTTCAAACCTCGACCACCACAACAACAAAAAAAAGATACTATTTGTGGAATCGTAAGTTGGACCATTTTCTTTTAAGTGTAGAAGAATTAAGTTCATATCATATATATTTTGTTCACAAAGAAACTCTCGAATTTTAAGTGTTGCATTTGACTCTACTTGATTATGACCCTACTCCCAACTACACTCCCATTTTCAAATTGAAAAGTACTCCCAACTGAGAAAAAAATAATCAACAACAAAAAACTAATTCCATTTACATACTCTTGTGCAACAAATTAATCAAGAATAAATGTTACACTATAGTCTATAAATATGACTTGAAAAATATATATGAGAGCAGAAATATACAACCAAGTTTCCACGTGAGTGTGTTGACCATTCTTTCCATATTTGAGAAATGAAACAAATGCATAATCAATGGCCGAATTATGTTAACAAGTTTTGCAATATCATTCAACAGTTTTGCAATATCATTTAACAGGTCAACCTTAATATTTAAGACTATGGTTCCCACTTCCCACACTAATTTTGTGAACATAATTTATCCTCACGCAAAATCAAATTAATTCATTCACTTCTCATTTAAGGAAATCACTGTTACTATAAACTGGTGTAATTTATAGCCATTTTATTCCATGCAAAACAATAGAGATATTAAGAAAGTAAATATACTCATTCATAATCACTATGGCAAAAACCATTGCTTCACTTGTTCTAGTTCTCTTTGTTGTAGCAATTCTGAAAGGCTATAGTGCTGAGGGTGTGGAACTAGATTGTCCCCGTATGTATCAAATGTGTACTTTTTTCGATGATCCTTATGCTTGTCTTCTGCATCATAAGATATGTTCTCCTAACAAAGATCTCCAATCAACCGCAGCTAAAAGTGGTGATCCTAAAGGTGAAATTCTTCCATGATGAAGGCAAGATTGTTGTCATGGTTTGTGTGAGTGTGAAAATATTATGATATATCAATATTATATAGTTAAATAATAACCTTTATGGACCTTTATTGGTTAGCTAGATAGCTAGCTTCTTGGGTATATCTCCAATCAAGTATCTATATTATTACGTACTACTACTATTATTGTGCTATAGATTTTGTTTAAGTGTTCTATGTTATGGTTATATAAAATTGAAATAAAATTTACGTGTGTGATTTTGTGTCACATATTATCACAATACTTAGCATCGAATTTTGTTTTCCTTGACATATTCATTTTAGTTCCTATAAATTCCAATCGTTTCTTCACCAATTAGAGGGGGGAAAAAAGACGAGTTCGTAAATCAAGGAAGTGTTCACATGAAAGTTGCATACATGCTTGAAGTTTCAACCATGATTGAAATTGAATCCAACCTTAAAAATCATTATATTTTATTGTGAAAAAGAATTAATTGCAGAGATAAATGTCGAGCAAAATATCGTGAGCTGGTGTAACTATATAATTCACGTATTGAAATAGATTATAAAATTCTCGTCATGGCAAATCATTATTTTTGATGAATATGATTAATATATCGTTTTTATGCACTAAGAATTTATAAAAACATTATTAAGTTTCATCACATAAAAATATTAACTAAATTTTTTGATGTTATTAAGTGTCATCAGATAAAAATATTTTTAATCGACAAAATATTATTTGTTCAACTAAATAAACAGTCAATTTAGTTCTTAAACTATCTCTGAACTATTAAAATCAACTAAAAGACCTATAAACTAGACTTTCACCCATCAATATAGTCCCTCGGTAAAGACCAAGTTGATTGATGAGAGAATAATTTAGAGACATTTTAGTTGATTTTTATAGTAAAGATCAAATTGACCAAACAACGTACAAATTTGTACAAATATATATCACATATTTTGTTGATTAAAAAAAGATCACATATTCTCTTATGATGAGTGACTTTATTTGATCTTCTAAAAATTGACATTGTATTGCCCGCTGTACAAAACACATCATTTATAACTATTGATGTGACTTAAGAGAGAAAAAATAATTAAAAAACAAAGTCGTATGTATATATGGTACCATATACATATACGGAGTTGGACAACTAAAATTGTCAATTATTACTAGAAGAAACAAGTTCAATCGTCGTGAACATAGCTGAATTGATAGGAACATTATATGTAATATGCAGAGGTGTAATATTCAGAGGTTGAGATTCGAACCCCAGATTCTTCATTTATGCACTTTATCGGGTGACTATCTAACCACTAAACAACTTGACTAAAGAAAGAAGAAACTTGTTCAGTATCCACTACCCAATTAGAAACTTCACATTATCCTTGGGAGAGAGCAGATGATTATAAAAAGGTAAAAGGGTGGGAAGGGATGCCTGCAGAACTGTAAACAATATCCAAAATGGCAAAATCATATCAGTTGAGAGGTATGAATTATTGAGAATAAGTGATGCTAATCCTTGAGAATTTGAAACCCTCCCATTATTTTTAGGGGAGAATTTGAACAGTACATATGCAAAACTTAAGAATCCTGCCTATATGGCTCCCAAAATTGTATGCATTTTGAACAGACATCTTTTATTGTTTCATGTTTCTTGTTCTTTCCCATCTATGCTATCATCATATTATAAAGATTTACAACTACACCGAAACTATATGCGCTTCATACAACACAAATGCAAGAACAAACTTCAATCAAGGAATAACCCGGAGACATTAAACGAATATATATATATGAGCACTGTTATCCATCTGTATGCAGAGTCAGATCCAGAGAGAATTGGTAACTTGATAATGTCATCATCATTTCTCCTCAAAGTCGACATCAATGATGTTAGGGTCTGACTTCGATGACGAGTTGTTTCTACCACCTCTTGTGAAGAAATCCCCTTTACCTTTAGGTTGCCACACAGTGTTGCCACATCTTGTACATCGAACTACTTGATTCTTGTACCCGGCAAACTGCGTCTTGCAATTTGGACAAGAGCCCTGTCCAATTACAGCAGAAGCATAATTTTTTAGCGAATTTCAAAATGAAGTGCATAAAATGTTAAAATTCAAATGGTCATTAGAACACAACTAAATTAACTACACACTTAACTACCATAAATAACTTCGATAGTATTCTAAGCCGATGTACTTAAGTATGTGCTAATTAGTATGAATTCGAGTTTAACTAAGATTTAAGTCCAACTTACATCAGCTTCACATAATTGGTATGACCAAGCTAACAATAACAACAACAAAGCCTTATCCCACTAGGCACCAAGTGTGGGTCGGCTACATGAATCAAATTACGCCATAGTGTTTTATCATAAACCATATTTGGATCCAACTCATTGACCTCTAAATCTTTCCTAATGGTTTCTCTTATGGTTTTCCAAAGTCTTCCTCAGCCTCTTTTGACTTGACACTCCTCCATCTGATCTACTCTTCTTACGACAGCATCTATAGGTATTCTCTCTACATGCCCAAACCATCTAAGCCTGCTTTCTACCAACTTTTCTACTATAGGTGCTACCCCCACTCTATCTAATGGTGTCATTCCTAACCCTATCCCGTCTAGTCTTACCACTCATCCAATGCAACATCCTCATCTCCGCTACACTTACTTGGTTCTCATGTTGGCTCTTAACCGCCCAATAATCCGTACCATACAACATCGTCGGTCTGACTACTGTCTGATAGAACTTTCCTTTCAACTTAAGGGTACTTTTTTATCATATAAAACACTCGAGGCTCTTCTCCATTTCAACCACCCAGCTTGAATACGATAATTTACATCTACTTCTATTTCTTATGACCAAGCTAACATAAAATTAATTGAATATATGAAGTATCTCAGTTTTTGAATAAAGCTAATCAAAACTTGGTATTATTGTTTCAAGGAAAATGTTATTCTTGGTTAGATCAAAAAGCTTAGAAACGAGGATTTTTAAAAAAAAAATAAAATATTGGCATACAAGGCTACTTTTGTAATATTTCACAGTATTATTCATGTGCTTTTCTAAAGAGAATTTCACATCCACCATTATTATTTCCCTTTTTCCCTTCTTCAGTGAATTCTCTTCTAGAGGATGCTCAAAGAAAAAGTAAAAGTTCATGCTCATTGGAATTGATTAAAACCGTACACTGTTGAGTACGATTGTCATTCAGACATTACATACATGCACATATATTTATACTTTAAAAATCCAATAGCAATGATACCTTAATAACTAGGCTGTTGGCCAATGTCCCAATTAGAAGAGGTCCAGCAAATGGAAGTACCCATGTTGCGATTATCAGGAACCGAAAAAGCCAGCCAGAGAATGCAAACCAGATGAAGAAAATTGTCTGCAAAAAGAAAATCAATTGGTAACATGGATATTGAGTACAATGAAAAAGATAAAGACTAGAAGAAATAATGCATACCAAATATCAAATAATACCCTATATGTATGTTTGATATGAACAAAACTCAAAACGTATGAAAAATAAAATTCATGGAAAACAGGGGACTAAGTGTTGGCTTCTTTAGAACCAACTAGTTAGAGTTCAAATTGGCTTTTACATCTTAAAAAGGAACACAAATAAGTGAAACGGAAAATGAATGGATATAACTTAAATAAGATTAGAAAAAGCAGAAGAAAAAGTCCATCTTCATGCATTTTACACAATTTCCTTAGAATTATAGCGACTCACATGTATGCTTAGTTTTTTCCTCAAAAGAAATTTAACATATTTGGAGCAAAGAAAAATCAGAGGGAGGACTAAAATTTTCTCCTTTATAAGAGAAAGAACCGCAATTATTCGATATACATGTTATCTAAGAAGTCCAGGACATGGAAACAACAATACAGGGCATCTCTAAGAAATCAAGACATGACCTTGCCAAGATATGTTAACAGAAATTTATACGTATAAACATGTATAACATAAATACTAAATGCATATTGTTGAGAAAGAGATGCGTGGATAGGGCAAGAAAGGAGCTTGGGGCAGCAAAATAAGAACACATGAACTCAGAAAATGTGCAAATCAGAACAACAAAGAAGATGCACGAATTACATCAGTGAGAATGAAGGAGAACAGTAGAAACAAAGCAAACAATGAACAACAGCTGCTCTGCAGCTCCAAAAAATAAAACTATGCAACCAGAGCAACAACACAGATGGAGAAAAGAGTAGAGCTTGAGAGGAGCTCGGGCAAGAAAATGACACGGGATGGCAGAAAACGTGTGAACCAGAACAATGAAGCAGGTGCACCACATACGGAAGCAACTAAGAACACATAAGAGCCAACCAGATCAAAAATGGATCTAGAACACCATGCAATTACAATCCCTAACTGGTAAAAAGGAGCTCCGTTTTGATGTGCGGAGTGATATGGAAGTACAAAAAGTTTTTTTATGGGTTGTGAAGTAAGGAAAGAGTCAAGTGGCAAAAAAATAAGTAAAAAGTGGTCCTACCAGTGTCATGCGGCAACCAGGTGACAACTGTGTCTTTAGTTGGTAAGATGTATCAAAGATATATAGGGAAATTATTAGGAAAAAAACGTTTAATGATTAGTTTCTTTCCAGATACATATTGTGACATATAAGGATGCATATTATTATATGATACTCGTTAGACAGCGATACTTTTCCATTTTTGAAGTATTTAATGTAAGGGGATGAAATGAAGTGGAATCATAACAGGTTACGTTGTTTACAACAGAATAAAATGGAACGCGCATTGCGATACATTCAATCCAATACTATGTTTTTCCCTCCATTTCAATTCAGGCAAAATGAGATAAAACAAACTAGGATTTTCAAAAAGGACTCGCAGCTATGAATCTATTATGGCCAGGATGTCAAGATTTTTTTATTTTTACAATTGCAGCCGCATCAGTCATATTCAACTTGACCACAATTATTAGCAATATCAATCAACACAAACACAATGGCAAAGATTGGCTCAATTTTGTTGGTGAACCAAATTTAATATATACATTGTGATGCCTAAACAAGTATAAACTGCACCCAGCGTCAATGTAGCATTATGGAGCAGCACAGTGGTAACCAGGTGAACCGCTTTGGTTTTCATGAAGCCACACTTGTCAATTTGTTCATCAATTTTTTAATGTGAAAATGCGAAAACAATTCTATAGGAATCGATAGTAATACCAAGAATGTTACAAAAGCAAGACGTAGCCACTGCGGACCACCCGCAATACATATATCTTAGAAGACCAGATACATATAATATGTTTCGGGTCTGACATGTATACAAGGATACAGGGCATTTTAAAAAAAAATCAAGATATGACATCACTTAGATTTGTTAACAGAAATGTATAAACATATGTAACATAAATGGATAATAGTTAAAAAGAGATACGTCAAAAGTAAAGCAAGAAAGGAGCTTAGCGAAGCAAAATAAGAACATGTGAACTCAGAAAATGTGAAAATCAGAGCAACAAAGATGAACAAAATACAACAGTGAGAATGAAGCGAAAAGAACAGTGAAAACAATGTAAACAATGAACAGCTGCAGAACTCTACAATTCAGAACTTCCCAACTCTGTTTCCTGGGCAAGTCTGCAGATGGACCAAAGAGCAGAGCAAGACAGGAGCTTGGACAAGAAAATGACACGGGGAAGCAGAAAATGTATGAACCAGAACAATAACGCAGGTGCATCAAACACAGGCAACATAGAATAAAGAAGTTCCAACCATAGCAAAAACGGACTTAACAGTCCGTGCAATTAGAATCCCTTACTAGAAAAGTGGGATTGTGAAATAAGGAAACAAGGTTAAATGGGAAAAAAGTAAGTAAAAAAATGCCGCTATCAGTTTTATGCAGTATCCGGGTGACACTGGCGGCGTCTTTCGTTGGTAAGATGTATAAAAGATGCATATGGAATTTATAGGGAAATTAAAAAAATATATAATTATTTGTTTCTTTCTGGATACATATTGTGACATATCAGGATGCATATCAGTATCAGATATGTGTCAAGACATTGATACTTTACCATTTTTTAGGCATTTAAGTGAAATTACGTGGAATCATAACAGGTTTCATTGTTTAGAACAGATTGAAATAAAATAAAAATGCATCCCATCCATTCGAATACTCTGTTTTTTCCTGTCTATCAATTTGGGCGAAATGGGATAAAACAAAGCTAGGTTCCAAAAAACGGGCCTGCAGCCACGACTTTGGCCACGATGTCAAGGTTCCTTATTCTTTGCAATTGTGGCCACTCAATCCTATTTGACTTGACCACAATTATTTTCAATATCACGACACACAACCACAATGGCAAAGATTGACTCGATTTTTTAAGGAACCAAATCTAAGTACACACGAATTATAAACATTTTTAAGAAGATCTTGTAGCTCAATTGGTCAGAGCACCCGTTTAGTAAGCGGGAGGTCCTGAGTTCGACTCTCAACGAGAGCAAGTATATATTTTTTAGGGAAACAAATTTAAGTATATATACATTGTGGTGCCTAAACAAATATATATTGTGTCCAGTGTCAATGTAGCATTACAGCCTAGCAAGATGGTAGGCGAACCGCATTCGATTCCATGAAAACACTGGACACAATATATATACTGTTAACAATCTTGTAGGAATCGATATTAGGAACGTTACAAAAGCAAGGCTTAGCATTACACCAATAGAAATATTAGAAACTATTAACACCGAACGTACTACGTATTTATATACAACCATGCAAAAATCTATATATAGAGTCAATATCCGTTAACACCAACGTCAAACTAAACTTCAATTTGACGCCAAATCTCAACCATCTATCTCGTGTAATCCATACGTCCATAATTGTTTGTTAAATTAGCTCATGCATTTTGTCTAGTCAATTAAGATTGGTGTCAACGATTCCTGACTCATACACATACATTATCGGGAGCCATGACTCCACCTATCATTGAGATGCTCTGCCCCCCAGCAATGTAAAACCTAAAAAACCAGTCTGTTTTTCTCTATTCCATCCTTACAGAATCCAAAGCTTATAACAGAAACTCTAATTTCATCTCACACAATTCTACCTTTCTACTTATCCACTCTTCACTATATATTCACAAACACAAAATGCATCATTTGTGTTATTTGAACATCAAAATACAGACACTGTATGCAACATATACACACAAAAAACCAAATGACACCGTCCATATTAGACAGTTAAAATTCTAATGTCAAAAATTCATTTCTAAAACGCAAAAGTGTAAAAAGAATAAGAAATTATCAATACTAACCGTAAAGCTTTTTAAAAAAAAATCAAGATATTGTTGAAATTTGGGGCCTAACTCATCCTTACAAAACCGGCTTGTAAGGTGAGGTGTGCCTCCTCTTTATAAACTCTTCTCAAGAGTCCTATCTATCCGATGTGGGATTAATTCCACCCTCTCAAAGCCAACACAATGAAGGTGTTGGAGGTTGCAATGAAGGCAAACCAAAGGTCGCAAGTTATGCGACTAGGGGTGGACCGCAATAAAGGCGGAATTTCCAACAGACACCATCTAGACATGATATTAGAAATTTATAAATAAACAAATATAACATAAATGGATAATAGTCAAAAAGAGATACATAAAAAGTAGAGCAAGAAAAGAGGTTAGGGAAGCAAAATAAGAACATGTGAACTCAGAAAATGTGCAAATCAGAGCAACAAAAATGCACAAAATACAATAGTGAGAATGAAGCGAGAACAACAGTGAAATCAATGCAAACAATGAACAACAGCTGCACAGCTCAGAACTTCCCAACTCTGTACCTAGAGCAACTCTGCAGAAGGACCAAAGAGTAGAGCAAAACAGGAGCTAGGACAAGAAAATGACACGGGGAAGCAGAAAATGTATGAACCAGAACAATGACGCAGGTGCATCAAACACAGGCAACCTAGAATAAAGAAGTTCCAACTAAAGCAAAAATGGATTTAACAGTGTGTGCAATTAGAATCCCATACTGGAAAAGTGGGATTGTGAAATAAGGAAACAAGGTTAAATGGGAAAAAAGTAAGTAAAAAAAATGCCACTATCATTATGCAGTATCCGGGTGACAGTGGTGTCTTTTGTTGGTAAGATGTATCAAAGATGCATATGGAATTTATAGGTAAATTAAAAAAAATATATAATTATTTGTTTCTGTCTGGATACATATTGTGACATATCAGGATGCGTATCAGTATCACATATGTGTCAAGACATTGATACTTTACCATTTTTTAAGCATTTAAGTGAAATTAAGTGGATTCATAACGGGTTTCATTGTTTAGAACAGACCGAAATAAAATGAAAAATGCATTCAGTCCATTTGAATACTGTGTTTTTTCCTGCGTATCAATTTGGGCAAAATGGGATAAAACAAGCTAGGTTCCAGAAAAAAAGGGTCTGCAGCCACGTCTATGGCCACGATGTCAAGATTCCTTATTCTTTGCAATTGGGGCCGCTCAATCGTATTTGACTTGAACACAATGGCAAAGATTGACTCGATTTTTTAGGGAACCAAATTTAAGTATACACGAATTATAAACATTTTAGTAAGCGGGAGGTCTTGAGTTCTACTCTCAACAAGAGCAAGTATATATTTTTTAGGGAATCAAATTTAAGTATATATACATTGCGGCACCTTAAAAGGGCAACCCGGTGCACTAGAGCTCCCGCATATGCAGGGTCCGGGAAGGGGTCCCACCATTTGGTGTATTGTACGCAGCCTTACCCTATTTTACACAGGAGGCTGTTTCCAGGACATAAACCCGTGACCTTTCAGTCACATGACAACATTGCGGCACCTTAACAAATATATATTGTGGCCAGTGTCAATGTAGCATTACAGCATAGCATGATGGTAGGCGAACCACGTTCGATTCCATGAAGACACATTTGTTACTTTTTTAATCTAACTTATAGAAAAAACAATTTTGTAGGAATCGATATTAGGAACGTTACAAAAGTAAGGCTTAGCATTACACCAATAGAAATATTAGAAACTATTAACACCGAACGTACTACGTATTTATATATAACCATGCAAAAATCTATATATAGAGTCAATATCCGTTAACACCAACGTCAAACTAAACTTCAATTTGACGGCAAATCTCAACCATCTATCTCGTGTAATCCATACGTCCATAATTGTTTGTTAAATTAGCTCATGCATTTTGTCTAGTCAATTAAGATTGGTGTCAACGATTCCTGACTCATACACATACATTATCGGGAGCCATGACTCCCACCTATCATTGAGATGCTCTGCCCCCCAGCAATGTAAAACCTAAAAAACCAGTCTGTTTTCCTCTATTCCATCCTTACAGAATCCAAAGCTTATAACAGAAACTCTAATTTCATCTCACACAATTCTACCTTTCTACTAATCCATTCTTCACTATATATTCACAAACACAAAATGCATCATTTGTGTTATTTGAACATCAAAATACAGACACTGTATGCAACATATACACACAAAAAACCAAATGACACCGTCCATATTAGACAGTTAAAATTCTAATGTCAAAAATTCATTTCTAAAACGCAAAAATGTAAAAAGAAGAATAAGAAATTATCAATACTAACCGTAAAGCTTTTTCCAACTGGGCTATCCAAAAATTTACTAATCTGCATCCTATACTGCAAAAAATAAAAAACCAACAAAAAATTAAATTGAAATTGTTATCCCAAAACACAAAAATGTAAGAGAATTAAAAAAAAATGTAGAAATGAACTAACCCTAGGCCAGTTAAGGGCAAAATCGGAAGAAAAGTTACGATATTTAACACCAATTTCAAAATCACGATCAATTTCACGAGCTCTATCAGCAGCAGCAGAAGCAACAGAAGCAAGACGTTTAGACACGGAATACTGACGGTCAATCCTTTCAGCGGTTTTCTTAGCTTCAAATAATAACCGCTCAAAACCATCGTTAGCGTTTTGCCACGCTTCTTTCAAAACCCTATCCATATCATTTGGTTTATTGTTGTTGTTCTTGAATGATACTGTCACGGGTTGCCGGTGGTGGCGGTGACGGCGGTTGAAGGGTGGGAGGTGTGGTTGTTGTTGTTGATATCGGAGTGATGTTCCTGTGCATGTGTTTGTCATTGTGAACATTCTTTGATTGTTGCGTCTGTGTTTGGTTTGGGAAATGGAGTGTTTGTGTTTTTATTTGTGTTTGGCTTTTCTTTCTTTCTTCTCTTGCTGCCACCTCCACTCCCTCCACTTTTACACGAAGATAATAATAATAATAATATTATTGTTATTATTATTATGGGTTAATTATGTTGTTGGTCCCTACAAAATTGCGACCTTGTAAGTTTAGTCCTTACTTAATTTTAATAGCATTTTTAATCCCTACAAAAAAAATTTACTTATAATTTTAGTCCCTGCTAAAATAAATTTTGTTTAATTATCCTTAAACTCTTAATTTTTTTAACGATTCTTTTTATACAAGTTTAGAACACTATGAAAGGTTCATTTACTAAAATCTATAATTTTTTAACATGAAATAAATTAAATATGAATTTTTTAAAACGACAAAAGTTTAAGATATAAGTAACAAAAATATGGACGTAGAAATCAAATTTTTGCGATATTTTTTTCGGATGACCTTTTAATAACGTTCTTAACACACCTGTAAAAAATTGTTGAAAAACTTAAGAGTTTAAGTATAAATTAAACAAATTTGGATTGAGTAAGGACTAATATTGAGTGCAGAAACTTTTTGTAGGGATTAAAAATGCTATTAAAATTAAGTAAGGACTAAACTTACAAGGTCGCAATTTTGTAGGGACCAAAAACATAATTAACCCTATTATTATTAATAAGGGAGATTATTATTAAATTGCAAAATAGTCCCTGAATGTAGACTTTGTTAGTCAATTTAGTCCTTGAATGCAGACTCTGTTAGTCAATTTAGTCCCTGAATGTAGACTCTGTTAGTCACTTTAGTCTCTGAAATTGATCAACAGAGTCTACATTCAGCAACTATTTTGCAATTTCTCTCCATTCAGTGACTAAAATGACTACTTCTTTCCCATTCAAGAACAAAAGTGACTAATTCCCCTAATAATAATTGTTATTAGTGGAACCACGGTTCTTCATTTATTCACTTTTATTTTGAATGAAAGTTTGTTTATGACATTTCATTAATAATAAGATTGTTAATGTGAGGAATATAAATAAAAATGTTGGGACTAGTTGATAACGTAGTCTCTACTTTGAAAACATGAACAACCTAATTTGCTTTTTGTCGATTAATCTCGACCTAAGAGTTTGTAAATTGAGTAGTAAAGGGATATTCGTACGTTGTAATAATATGACTGAATTCTATAACGTCATCTCGGTTAAAATGAAAAGCATCATTGGTTATTTTTTAATCCACTGTGAAATTGATATTATCAAATTGCTTGTCGTTCAACCATTGCAAAGTGTGGAAAAAAAAACCCAAAGCTGCCCTAACATCTACTAGACAAAAAGGTGAAAAGCTCATAGTTTTCATCGGAACAAAAGATACTCGTCATCACGCAAACACATATCGATACATGTGTGGTTCCATTGAGTCAAAAAAGAGACATCAATATCAAATTTAAACCCACCGCGATGTGGTATACGTCATCGAGTTGGAGTTGGTCACTGCGAATGAGTTGCATTGCCTTGCGTTTCATGCTTTGAGGGCAATTTGCAGTCTGCCAACCATCTGTTGGGCATGTTCATGTGTCAGAGTTATCAATAAATAAATGATGGCATTAAAGTTGAATCAGTGGTAAGAACAACATGGTTAACACAAACCTTCCATGGAGTGTTTGTCAATTGAGGACCGCAAAAAATAGCAATTTGTTCAAATTTCTTTGATCTATAGTCCAATAGCATTGCTATAGCTGTTTTTTTGTTACGACAAGAAAATAGAGTTGGATCATTCATAATGAGAATCGTAAGTCGTTAATGAAAAACAAAACTACAAGACAAAAATATATTGGTAAATCATAACTCCAAAACAACACTTGATCTTCAGTCAATACACATTTTACTGGATAAAATTACAAGTCTTGCACATTCAATCCTGGAGGAAGTGATTGCTTCAACTTACAAGCTTTCCCAGTATCAAACACACAAAAGGGTGAACAAATACTTAGAGCATCGAACCTTGAACTTGACAACATTTTTGCTTCTATTGATTTTCACAGAGCGTGTGTCCATCTTCCTGGCAGTGAGGAGGATGTCTTTAATCTCATTGATTTGCTTAGGCATTTTTCGTCTTCGTTGCGGTTTCCTCTTCTTCCCCAAAAATCACAATCGGCACGCTCCACATTCCTATAACTGTTTTTTTTAAGAAGCTAAATTAGCCGACCTTAAGGAGGAACACACTCTCAGGTCCCAAACCAATAATACCAGACCGACCCAAGTGGGTTGCTATAGTTGTTATTTGATTACATTTTATACTAATAGCGTATCAGAGAACAATAGCCATTTGTTCAAATTCTGTTGCGTTGTAGCTGCAACATCGCCTATATTAAGCAATACTTATTTCATGAAGGCTACATGTTCATTTTGTTCGTTTATTCTTTTGTGTACTGTAGAAGGATTCCCAAATCTTGATGTACATATATTTGCGTTTTTCTCCTCTTAAAAGTATTGCTTCATTTGAATGTTAATTTCACCTTTTAGTTCAGAGAAGCCGGTTTTAACTTTTGAATGACCTAGTTCATCCTTGTATTCACTTTTTCTTAAAACGATCTAATTTAGATATTTGTCAGACTGTTTTGGAGAGTTGATGGAAACAGCTCATAACATGCCTGTAAGTTGTTTAAGTTAAATGGAGAGAATCTTAACTTTGTTTCTATAAGCTCTCTAAGATGCGAACAACTAATATGAAAAATCTTATAATTTATATGAAAACAACTTGACAAAAAGCAGACAAGTGCTCCTTGGAAAAGTGTTAAGTAATCTAATATATATAGTAAAATTTGTTGGATTAATTATTTAATTAATCAATTATGGATTGACAATAATCAATTATTATAAGTTAATATTATATTATAAATTATGGTCTATTGTGTTAAGCACTAATTAGTTGATGAATTTGAGTGATTGGGCTATTGTTACTAAATGGACCGTGATGGGTTGGACCATTTAGATAAGTCCAATGAGAGGTCCCTGCCCTCAGCCGTTTAGCTATTTATTCGTCATCCCATCAGACGGTTAATTATGCTGAATGTCATGGTGAAAACCTAGAGCTAGACGGAATGAGGGTAGTTATCCCTCTCATAGTTGTCGGAGTTGTCTACGTTTATCCTTCATCAACCTAATTCAAAGGTACACAATTTCTTGTTCCTTCTTTGTTACTGATGATGATATGCTATAATTTGTATCTAGTGATCTATGGCTAAACACTAAAACTTTCATCAATTGGTATCAGAGCCAAATAGATACATGTTATGGCTATTTGTTGAATTGCAATCGGTCTTTGTTTTACGTGGCTGAATAATTCATAATTCACACAAACCCTTAAATATTTGATTGCAATTGAAACCTTTTTTGACTGATTGAATTGTGTGTATATATGAACTTTGTGTTTTCCAATTGTACCGTGTTCATTCTCATAAAGTCGATGCATTAATGTTTGATAGTTTTATTGGAATATACATTCTCAATTACATGATGAGGTATTATAATTTTGTTTTACCTACATAAACGTGAACACCATCTATGATTCAAGCCAATTCTTTTATGTTCCCTGTTCAACGAGATCGTATCGGGTCAATAGAATCCGCTTAAGGGGGAAATTGGTAAATAATAAAAAAAAATATAATAAAAATAAAAACTGTTGAGAACACCCACTCACTCATCAAGCGCGTGGGTGCCAACCCTTCAATATTCCAAATTTAATTTAATTTTTTTACCAAATAATTAATATTTATTATTCTGAATATTTTGGTATTATTTTGGAATTTTATTGACACTTATAAATATTTTATATATTATTATTTGGGGAATAAATTGTTTCCTAATGTAATATCCCGCCAGTCAATATCGGTATATTACCAGTCGACCGTGTCAGAGGATTTAAAATCATGGAAAGTAAGTTAATGGAAATATTTTATGAGATGCCAGCTTATTACGGATAAAGTATCAATGACGTATTAAATACGCCTAAGGCAAGGGTATTTTCGTAATTTCACGAAGAGGAATATTTATATGTTTTGGGTTGGGAAAATATTTTCTTCTCCTTCTCTCTTCTCTTCTCCCACGCCATCTTTCTTTCCTCTCTCAACCAAAGTTTTCCAAATCTTCTCCCATCTTTGGCAAGCTTCTAAACTAAGTATCCTCATGATCTTTTGAACTAAGAGAAGCTTGTGTTGTGTTTGATTTCTCTACTTCTTTCCCTCAATAAGTGAATCAAGAATTTAGGGTTTTGGTTATGTTGGAAGTGGGAGCTTGATCTAGTGCAAGATGTGGTTCCTCCATGAATATAGAAGATGAATAGAAGTTGGAATCAAGGGCTAGGTTTCAAGAAAGGCAAGAAGCAAGAGTTAGGGTTGTTGGTTAGTAAGTTCAAAGATGCTTCAAGTATGGTTTCTTCATGATCAATCAAGGATCATGATGTCTTAGATTGCAAAAAAAGACATCAAGATAGTGATGGTTTGAGCAAAGGAAGCAAGAGGGACAAAGCTAGGGTTTTGGCATGTTTGGGCTTGGCACATAGTGATGCTTCAAGAACTTGTTTTAGGTGAGTTCCATAGCTAGTTTTCCTAACCTTTGGGACCATGTTTATGCCATGTTAGTTTATTATAAAAACTATGAAAAAGTCTAGGAATATGTATTGTGTTAGTTGCCCTTTTCTTGCCATGCTTACAAAACATGTTTATACTTTCCAAATGAATGTTTTACAAGTTTCCTATGATCAAATATGTTTCAAAACACTTAGGGACACTTGATTTGAGGTTTTTGGGTCAAAAATACCAGTTTTAGGGGTTCTGGACTGTCATTACTCGCCACGGCGAGCTAGAAGGTCAAACAGGGGGGTCTGCTCGCCTCCTACTCGCCATGGCGAGCAGTTGCTCGCCTCCCCAGTAATGTTACTCGCCATGGCGAGCAAGTGATGTCTCCTGGCATTGCTTGCTCGTTCTGGCAGATTTGGTGATTTTCGTTCCGGATCTTTTGTGCAGTCTTTTATAAATGTAAACCCCTCAAAACAAGGTCCCAAATGATGATCAAGGAAAGCAAGATTCTTATGTTAAAGAGGCAAGTATTATGCATGTTAGTAAGGCATAGTATACGAGAGAAACAAGTCATGAATCGGGTAGTAAGTTATCCATTAAGTAAGGGAAAACTAGAGCCTCGACATAGTCGTCGAGAACTAGCTAGTTAGCAAGAATCCTTGGAATGATAAGACGTGAAGTTTAAGCTCTTCGTATATATATTTTAAGAGTATTATCTTCTTGAAGAAGCAAGGGCCATACGAGTATGGCAAGACGTGAATCGATTTCATATTCATTCACAAAGTAAGTTAAGCAAGCCTTTAGTTTACCTCTAGTGGGATCGTTCAAGGATCCGAGGTAAAAGAGATAGTATAATTAGGTTTAAACTTCATACATGCATAAGACCAAGATTATAATAAGAGTGTTATGTCTCTTGAATTCCTTCCAAGGTTGGGTTCAAGGGGTTCCCCAAGGGGAATGGTTAAGCCGAAAGGGAACCGCATTTCACTAAGTTAAAGTGTCGTGTCTTTTATATACCTTCCAAGGTTGGATATAAAAGGTTCTCCTAGGGGAATGGGGCAAGCCGTAAGGGACCCGCACGTTCACTAAGGGAGTCCGGTGCGCTATTGCAAAGCATTTTCACCGGTAGTAAGGGATGAACTTCCGGGGTTACTCCACTCGGAACTAATCTGTAAAATGAACTCAGATAAGATGTTTGTTACACGCTAACATAATTAACGAAGCTGACTATGCATATTTATTATTCATGTATATGTTATGTCATAGAGACTTGGCGTACTTTGTCAAGAAGTAGTAAGTTAGAAAGAACCACTTATGAGATAAGAGAGGTCATGTTGTTAGATACAACATACTCAGGCAAGTAGAAGCTAGAAAAGAAATATGATGCCGGTGACGATCTTAGGTTTCCCCTAATCGTCAGGTTTAGAATCGTGCCATGATTATGTTATGCTTAGGCCTTGATACATAGATCGTATTCTTGGCAATGCGGTTTAGGTTCCCTCTCGACCGCCATGACACGTATAGGGAGAGAAGCCTATAACAAGTGAGATAAGCCTATGACGGGTCTAGCATGCACTACCGTCTAGGAAAGCATGACCACACACGTATAATCAACCGTCAGGTTGTAATGTAGACACGTGGTGACCGTAGGTTTCCCCTGAGGTTACCTATAGCCTAGGATTTAGGGGAACTCACTGAGACATTATGTCTCATCCCAATCCTTATTTGTTTCAGATATCAGGTTGGACGTCAAGGTAGTAGCCGGATGGATTTTTCAGCAAGAGCTCGTTCGTACCCGAAGCATGAAGAATATGGATCTCAAGGATGTACTCATTTTAAATTAGATAAGTTATGATGTATTGATATAGTACGAACGCGTTTTGTCGTATAGAAATTCATTCGGAATTTTATTGTTGTATATTTTAATGTATCTAGTACTAAATTCAACGCACGTGCTAGACTTTCTAGATACGTCTAGTATGGGTGTTACACCTAAAATATCATATTCTCTTACGGTAAGATTCCTTACTCTTATTTGACACTGTGAGAAATCTCACTTTCTCATATGCGATTAATGTGTCAATGGAAAATTTTACATCTCCAAATTAATTAGTAAATATTATATTATTTTGGGATAAAAATATAATTTATCTTGTACCCAAAATACTCGGAAGATTTGATTTATTTTATACCCTTAAAATTTGGGATTTAAATTACTTTTGAGATCTCTAAATATTTGATGTATACTAATATGAGAATCTTATGTTCTTTTGAATCATGAATTCTTTAGATTTGAGTCTAAAATATAACACTTATGTAAATTTATTCTTTTTAAAGTGTTATAATTGTGAAAAATTCTTAGACTCAGACTTATATTCCTGCATCAAATATTCTATCTTGCATCAAATATTCTATACTAATATATATTTTGAGATTTGTTGATACCCTCAAAATTATTTGTCGTGTCAAGAATAACTTGACTATTATACTATTCTTGATTTATGGGTTTCAAAAATTTTGTCAAATCTTAAAAGGATCGTTGAGAATAATTTCTCTTCAAATCATATATTCTCATGTAACACTAACTATTTAATCAATTGAAATGTTACTATTGTGAATTTCTAGAAGGTTCAATTTATTAATTCTAATGTCAAATATATTGAATATAATATATTCTTTAATTCATATTGTTTTAGCATAAAGATCCAAAATTTACTAATTGATCATTTTTTGGCGACATATTTAAACTAAGACACTTGTCTTTGATTCTTGTCACAAATTGTTTTGACGGGTCCTCATAATATTTTGTTTTCAAAATGAGTATAGTGAGTTGTATATATATGTCATTTGTATTAATTGAATTTAAAATTGGCATATTTCTCTTTAATATATATTATGCTTTCTACTATACTCTCTAATCTAGACCCGTAGTTTATTACTCTAAATTTTGTGACAAATATTATTATGTGTCTTGTCGTAATTAAATATTTGGATCACAATAATATTAAACTATATATTTTATATATAGTGAATAATGCTAAAATTCTAATTATGAATTAAAATTTGTACCCCTCTTTGTTGTTTATCCGTCAACTATTATCAAAACAACTTATTAAGAATTGAGGCAATTTTTAAAATATGTATCATCCTTACATCTGAATTCTTATATAAATCATATTGATTTATTTTTTTAATTAGAGTCTCACATATGCTTATTTATAATTGTTTATTCTCTATTGTGGAATATTTTGAGATGACTATATTATAAGATATTCTCGTTAAGTCATCAAAAGGCATTGGCTCTAAGTATAAGGATGAATGTCACACTCTGCGAGGTAAGTTGTTATTTAATTATTTTATCTTCTTGTGACTTATTGCTTATTATTGCACATTTTTTTTTGAACAAGCCAAAATGAGATATATTAACAAAAAGTTTTGGTCCCTAGCACAAGGAGTGCCAAAGGAAACAAAACAAGATTACAAAATAGTACTGATCAAAACTAAAAAAGACAGCAAGGAAAAATACATCAGCCAATCCCCAAACAAGCAAGGGGACGCTGCCACCACATATGATAACCAAATGGAAAGCATACATTTTTTGCTTTCAACCATTTGAGAGATGTAATCTTAACCTTTTCAAGTAATTGCTCTGTTGTTTTTGTTGTGTTGGCAAAGAGTCTTTGGTTTCTTTCATTCCAAAGAACCCAAATACCACATAGCCAAATCAAATGAAGAAAAGACCTTCTTGGAGCATAACCACCTGAAGAGTAAACAAACTGATAATAATGTTCCGAAACCTGTCGAGGGTCCACAGAAAACAAACCAATCCAAGTCTTAATTTGTTGCCATAGGTCACCAAAAAAAGGACAATGTATGATTAAGTGATCTATTGTTTCATTTTGTCCACATCCTGTAACACATAATTGGGAATCATTAGACATAACACCTCGTCGCATCAAGTTATCCTTTGTTGGCCATCTATTGCGGAGAAGACGCCATGCGCAAATAGAAACCTTCAAAGGAGCATTCTTATGCCAAGGAGCATCCGAAACGACGTCATGGTTATGCATCTCCTGCCGCATGAGCATTTGATACACACCACGGACGGTGTATCCG
The DNA here is from genome assembly GCF_051527215.1 of Medicago sativa. NCBI lineage: Eukaryota > Viridiplantae > Streptophyta > Magnoliopsida > Fabales > Fabaceae > Medicago > Medicago sativa. The sequence continues at coordinate 30,852,473 of NC_140752.1, read as the reverse complement.
TCATGGTTATTATTGCACATATGAAGAAATTTAGTTCTTCTTCTCTTTTGTTGTGCAATTATGATATCCTATAGAAATTAAATCATTTTTTCCAGAATATTCTAAACAAAACTCTTTTGTTATATACTATTTTCTTACTATAATACTCCATTTTGTATTTATGTTCTTTCTAATTTATAGTGGGAGTATTGAAAAATTTTATTCTAAGAGTTCTATTCTGGATATATTAGAAAACTATTTGACACACTTGTATTTCAAATAATAACTTTTGTTATTATACTACTTCATATAAAAGAAATTCTAAAGTCATATTTATGATGTGCTAATTTAAAATATTGTTAAGCACATTTTTCTATCATTTGAATATGACCGAAGTTGAGTAAATTAAGTACAATTGTTTATGCATGATATTATTATCATACTCTCTTAAGCATAAACATTATTTATTTGTATAATTGTAATCTCACCTATCGTGGGTACAATTATGCAAATTTTGTTAAATAGATTAGCATTATATTGGTAACAGTCATACCCTATCGGTGTGTTGTTATTAATATAATTGTTCTTATTCAATGTACCTAAAATGTTTATACTCATGTCAATTATAATACTCTATCAATGTTTAAATTTTGAGACATAAGAATTGACATTGTGATGATATAGTTCTTACTTATTATTATCCTTAAGGTCCTCGAATGACATTACAATAAGTAAGTTACTCTATTAAAAGATATGTAGAAAATTGTATAAATTTTGCAATCCAATATTATTATATTTTGAATTAAATTTCTACCTAAATGTGATTTTTATATATATAAATATTTTGGATTGCTACTATCCCTTTGTTATGTGAGTGACGGACATACCCTATCGGTGTGACGTTACTTAACATATCATTTTGTGATAGAGAAATAGTTGAATAATTTATTTAAAATATATTTCAAACCTTTTAATTCAACTATCATTGTTTATTCTCTATCAAGTGGGAGAATCGTTGCTATGTATTGTGTAACGTGATGGACATACCCTATCGGTATGACATTACTTAACATAATCATCCTTTTGTGGGTAAGAAAAATACCTTATTAGTATCATTCTCCACCAAGTGGAGAAAATATAATTCTTCAACAAGTGAGGAAAATTCTACATGTCAACTAACTATATCTCATAAACAAATATATTTATTTGTTTCATATTTTTAGATATGAAATTTTTGTAGAGACTTATATTGAGGATATTAGTTATGCTATTGCTATTCTTTAATACTTATGGAAGCTTATGACTATTTTCTCTTATATCCTCAATAATAATAAAATATAAGTCTTGTGTATTTCCGCTGGTTGTAACCTAATGTTTTTTTTCTCAAATGTGTGTAAGTATAATTGTAACATTTGAGTTTTGAGTGAGTTATTAGAATTGTGAATAGAGTCTTATATCCTATTTTATAATAATTAGAGACTCATCTCACTCATATGATGATAAACTTTTTATATAATCATCATACTCTGTCATATAACGGTTACTATGTTTATAAAATTCTTTGGAATTTTAATTGTGAAAAAAGAGATCTTGTGTTATAAAATTCTTAAATGAAAAATTTACATTCTCCTTAATTGTAAATGCAGAATATGTGGTTAACTAAGAAACCCAATTCTTGATAATATCTGTCATTGATAAAATATGTATTTATGGGGTTTCATATTATCTTTGAGTTACCACTTGTGTTAATAATTCTGCTATGCTCATGTGCAAAATATGTGGTTGAGTTCATGAAACTCTATTGGCTAAAATTATATAACCACTTATGCTGATAATCTTGCACTGGTAATTAAGTATCCCACTGTTGAATATTACATTATTATAATATTTTTGTATTAGTGATCACTAATGAGAATCTCACTTACTCTTGTTTATATATATGTGGGATTAGTGGGAGTGTGTACACACCATTATATATTATGAGCTCAAATGAGAAATCTCACTCTTGTTTATATATATGTGAGATCAAGAGAAATGTGCACACAATATTATTCTCGTTATCGCCATATACTCTTGTGCACACTATAAAATATGGCATATCTTAAGAGACTTTAAATTTTAAACTTTAGTCTCATTCTATTATATTGAGATATATGTTAAAATTCTATCGATCTCAATGAGCATCATAATTGGATGTTTAAGTCAATTGTGTTGGAATATGCACAATAACTTCTTGGCATGCAAATATACATTGTGCTTCTGTTTTACCAACATTCCACATTTTTTGAGGTCATAAATAGTAAGTACAATGTATAATATCAATACTCCTATCGAGTATGATATTGTGTTCTTGTGGTACTTATAATTTGAGATAATCATAGATGTTCTTTTGTTATTGACATTCTAGTGGCCACATTAATCCACATTTTTTCTTTAAACTAAGTGTCTATGTTAATCCAATTTGGGGATTATTGAATTTCCTATTTTCCTTTTATGGATTTTCATAGTCACATTTTTTGTAAAACTTGGATTAATTGAATGTCGTAGAACATTTATTGATTTTGACTATATGTAATTACACTCTTAATAGGCTATCCCTATAAGTAATTACTATTCGTGTACCTATGTGGATATAAGACTTCTGTAATATTGAAAACTCATTGGCAGAACCACTAACCACAGACTTATATATATGAGTATTGTAACTCATAATGATTTGATCAAGTCTATGTTATTTTGGGTTAGTGGGAGTTTGTTATAGCATTTTTTAAAATGCTTATTCTTTAGTGACACATTCTTTTTAATTCAAACGTGTCACTATAAAATCATCATTTGTTAGAAAAATGAATCTTTGATCTGTATGATTTGTTTTCCCTATCGGATTCAATTTCTGCAGCATTAAAGCTCACTTCTCTTTTGATTTATTAGTGCTTTGACCAAATTCTTTATGACAAGTGAAATTTTGAATTCTTTCAGTAATTGAGTATTGTCATCCAAGTGGGAGACGGTTGGATTAATTATTTAATTAATCAATTATGGATTGACAATAATCAATTATTATAAGTTAATATTATATTATAAATTATGGTCTATTGTGTTAAGCACTAATTAATTGATGAATTTGAGAGATTGGGCTATTGTTACTAAATGGACCGTGATGGGTTGGACCATTTAGATAAGTCCGGTCTCTGCCCTCAGCCGTTTAGCTATTTATTCGTCATCCCATCAGACGGTTAATTATGCTGAATGTCATGGTGAAAACCTAGAGCTAGACAGAATGAGGGAAGTTATCCCTCTCATAGTTGTCGGAGTTGTCTACGTTTATCCTTCATCAACCTAATTCAAAGGTATACAATTTCTTGTTCCTTCTTTGTTACTGATGATATGCTATAATTTGTATCTAGTGATCTATGACTAAACACTAAAACTTTCATCAAAATTATCTTGTAACTTAACCATTTAGAAGTGTAAAAAAATGTTCTTTTCAAAATAAAATTTACTTTTTTTTGTTTTCTTAGCAAGTTCTGTAGGGAAACTAGGTAGCATGACCCTTTGTTTTCTTACTTCATTGTGTTTTCTGATTGCAGTTTCTGGTTCCTTTAAATGTTGCTTACTGTGTTACAGGGATTTGTAATGCCATTCAGGAAAAGTGGAACATATTGTGATTTACCTTTTTCTATTTATGCTGGAGGTACAATATGAGATCTATTCTTAGAAGATTTTGATGTATAACATTACTAGTTTGATTACAACTAGTTAGTGTTACACTAGTTCATTTTTATCTTATAGTGATTGTAAAAACTAGTTAAGTGTTCTAGACTGGTCTGAAGACCAATTACACGTTGACACATGGCCTAACTTACACCGTGTTAAGGCTCCGCGCTTGAGGGAACACACCAACTTTGATGCGCCGCAACACACACCGTGAAACCCGGAGGCCGTTATTCCCAACGCGCGGATATATAAGGGTGACCTTGCTTCACCCTCAAGGTATGATTCACTTTTCACAACACTTTCTACACACACTTACTCAATTCCATTACTGACTTGAGCGTTGGAGCACTAACGTGCCTGCATGCACCTTTCGTTCCACCACGAAGACTCGTCACCCGCCGTACCTGAAACCGTCACCGTCATACCAGAGAACTTTCCGCCATTGTTGCTACTCATCCATCCTCATTGAACTGAGCATTAAGTGTTTGTAACTTCTTAATAATTTTTTTTGTTAAATGCTCTTTTCTAAAATACCCATAATGCATAATAGAAACAAGGCTAATTTGATACATTGTTAAAATATATCATTACATATGAAATGTATTTAGTACATATCCAATTATATACAATCTGTACACGACGCTTAATTTTGATTACAATTGAATACATTATATGCATTATTACAAGGAAAAAGAGAGAAATAAGCATAGTTATTGCCCTAAAGTATTAGGTTAATAATGTCACGTAGAATTTTGGGTTTTGGTTAATGAACATGGAAAAATATAGAGCTACTAACAGAGACAGTCAATGGAGAAAAACACGGTTTCCAGAGGGTGGTTTATAGATCAATTTTTTTGCTGAGCTTGTTCGCATATATGGAAGACATTGTGGAGATGGTGTGCCTTATGGAACAAATTTTGGTAGTCCAGAAGGTGGTTGATCAGTGTATTTTTAATGTACTTTCTTCTATCTTATGCTATGGCAATTCTATGATTTTTCCCTTTATTTTTAGTGTTTTTAATGTGTTTTCTAAGTTTAGTTTAGTTTTGCATTTATTATATTTTCGCTACTTATTTTCTGAATAAACAGTAATTTGACACCTTTCATTGCGCAGGGCATAACTGGAGCTGCGTTTATCGGTTTGAGGCCCGCGACCATGCGTTGGAAAGCTAAGAGAAAATGCTACAACTTTCATGTTGAGGCCAGAACCCAGTTCGGAGCGAAAAGGAGTCAAATAATCGTGTTTTGTTCCAGACGTTATTTTAAATAATTAATTTCGAGACAACATTTGTTTTTCGGCCCGATACTTGTAAGGCCCGTTTTTCCCATGTAATATAAAAACTAATAAACACAGCTAGGGCTGCTCATTCTGTATTCACATTTCAGAAAATAGAAACCCTAAGGCAGCCGCTTGCTATGGAGAACTAATCTCTCTTTCGATCCATTGGTGAAGGAACTTTGTTGTTACTCTTGAGGTTCGGTTTTAATAGCAATTTGTTATGTTTATGCTGATCATATATCAATTTTCTTGCCTCACTTATGTGTATGAATTTGGTACAATTGATGCTTAATTATTCTGTTTCATATTCATACCATTGAGATTGTTCGAATTAATTCATCGCTTGTTTAAATTAATTTGAACAGAAAACTATGCTTTTTTCGCTTGTAAAAAGGGTTGATCGAATCTTGTTATGATATTAACTTTGTTCTTGGTGACGCTTGATCATCACCATAGTTAGTTGAACACGTATGATGCTTATGTTAGATAATAAAGTATTGGGCTTAAGTCATTGGGCCTTAATATTAGCAAGTTAGCAGTCCATTAGGTTTTAGTATATATTTTCTCTTATAACTTTTTGTAATGTTAAGCTATTGTTATTCTAATGAAACCCGCCGCCGTCTTTGTTATTCAGTCTTTCTCTCTTTTGTACTTGTATTGTTAACATGGTATCAAGAGCATGGTTCGATCCGCCTTGAACAACTTGTTGCTTCCGCTGTCGAATTCTCAAACGTTTGAGAATGTTGTGTGATTGATTTGGTTTAATTTATAGTGTTAGTCTTTTCGAATTTTTTGTTGGTCAAGTTTTGAGGTGGGAAGTGTCTTTGTGGCTACTGTGTTTTGTGTGTCCTAAGTAAAAATCACAGTTTCGATATTGGTCAAGTTTTGTGTTTTGTGCTTTGTGGCTATTGTGTGTTTAGTGTGTCCGAAGTAAAAATCACAGCTTCGGTATTGGCCAAGTGTTTGTGTTTTGTGGGTATTGGTCAAATGTCGATATTCGTATATGTGTCGTTCTTTGTTACTTGAATAATAGTATATATTGTTCAAAAAAAAATCATGGTTTGATTTGGTGGTCACGGCTATTGAGAGGTTGGATTTGATAAAAAAAAAACTGCAAAATTTAGTAAAGGGATTCAAATTGGTGTGATGATGTCATCCCATAGCTCATTGTTCTCTCCAAACACTAATTTGCATTGGTTTTGGTAACTTGCTGGGCTCTGGAATTTATTGTTTGGATATCTATTGTCCTTCTACAGTTTCGGATATTGCTTTGTTCTTCCTCGTGATTGTGATCATTCCGGTACAAAGGTGTCTTGTTTTCATGTGCGATGGTATTTGGTTAATTGTCTCTCCATTTGGCTCCATTTGGTTATTTTTGTTTAAGTTTTATGTTCGGGTCGTCTCCTTTGTATTTGGTTAATTGTCTCTCCATTTGGCTCCATTTGGTTATTTTTGTTTAAGTTTTATGTTCGGGTCGTCTCCTTTATTTTTAGTTTATTTATTTGAGTCTAGTCCTCTGTTTGTGGGTTTGTTTGTTCTTTTAGTCTTCGTGTGTTTCTTTGTGTTTGTGTGTGGTTAATAGGTTGTTCGTCTATGTCTGTCTTTGGTTGCTTTGGTTCAGTTTGTCTTGGTTTGTTTGGTTCGGTTCGTTTTGCTTCTTCAATTTGTCTTGATTTAGTTTCGTTTGGTTTAGTTTGTTTGGTTGTTGGGTGAGTCAAAATAGTGCTCACAATTGGTTCGTTTGTTTGTTGGTGGGTCGAGTTCTCACATTTGGTTTGTTGGTGAGTCGAGTGCTCACAATTTGGTTTTTCCCCCCTTTTGATTCTTCAACTTGGTTGTTTGGTGAGTCTAGTTCTCACAATTTGGTTGTTTGGTGAGTCGAGTGCTCACAATTTGGTTTCTTCTCCCCCTTTTGATTCTTCAATTTGGTTGTTTGGTGAGTGAGTCTAGTTCTCACATTTGGTTGGTGAGTCGAGTGCTCATAATTTGGTTTCTTCCCCCCCCCCCCCCCCCCCCCCCCCCTTTTGATTCTTCTGATTGATAGCACTTCTCCCCCCTTTTGATTCTTCTGATTGCACTTCTCCCACTTTTGATGATTCTCTGATTGCTCCTTTATTTGTTCTTCTGTATGATTGCTTCTCTCTATCAGTTCTTTTGTTTGGATGATTCTCTCTTTGATTGGTTGATAGTGATGGTTCTTGCTGCTCTCTCTATGAAAATAACTCACTTTGGTTGCTACTCTCCATTGGTTTTGTTACCAGCTGATTTGGTTTATTTTTCTGGGTTAATTTGTAACAAGCTTAAAGCTTAGTAAGCTTCAGCTTGAGGGGGTAGTGTTAGAACTTTATATTATTTAGTATGTTTCTTCGTATTTTGTTTGACAAACTCACAATGTTTCTTTGTGATGCATTATGAGTTTGAGGGTAAGTGTTAGATAATAAAGTATTGGGCTTAAGTCATTGGGCCTTAATATTAGCAAGTTAGCAGTCCATTAGGTTTTAGTATATATTTTCTCTTATAACTTTTTGTAATGTTAAGCTATTGTTATTCTAATGAAACTCTAACCACCGTCTCTGTTATTCACTCTTTCTCTCTTTTGTACTTGTATTGTTAACAGCTTAATCAAACGAATTCTATATAAAACTGATTTTCGCTAGTTAAATGAGTTTTATAATCAACCAAAGCATAAACTCTTAAACAAATATTCTCTGAGAACCTGTGATAGATGATAAACAAAGTTTCCTAAAACCAGTGGATTGCTTTCCTATTAATTGAATTCATCATCCTATTTACTGTTCTTTACAACAAAATAAAAACCCCCAATTTATATTTTTGAATTCATAGTTGCTGTTCTTGTTATTGGTAATTGTTAAATCAGAAATCCTTGAAAGACGACCAAGGTTAACTGCCTTGTGCTATTTGTTTTAAAATACTTATTTTTGATCGTGCACGACAGCGATCAATGGTTTCCCACCTCCATACGCAGATGGATATCGTGTTCACACGGCTGCTGCAAAGAAAGGTCCTCTTTATGGAATGGGTACTACTTCTAGGAAAGCACACGAGGAGGAGCCTCGCTCCTTATTATTTGCAATTTTTAATATATTTTTAGCTTTTAACTAGCATATGTAGGTATCATCAAAAAAAAAAAAAACTAGCATATGTAGGTTTTATTGATGCATTACTGTTTTTTACATGGAGAAAACATTGCTACAGTATCTTTAAGATTAAAACTTTTTTTTTTAAAGCATTTAAGATTAAAACTTGTTGTGTAGGAATTCTTCAATTTATCTATGTTCAATATATATATATATATATATATATATATATATATATATATATATATATATATATATATATGGGTTTTGCTAGAAGACACCTTTTATGAAGGTGTCTTTTAGCAAGTTATTCTATGAGCATTTGTTAAAAGACACCAACTAATTTTTATGAAGGTGTCTTTTAGCAAAGTTCTAACTAAAAAGTGGAAATCACACCTTAAGGTGTGGGTTGCTAAAAGACACCTTCATGGGTGGCTTCTAGCAAAACCCTATATATATATATATATATATATATATATATATATATATATATATATATATATATATATATATATATATATATATATATATATATATATATGGGGCATATCACACGAGACGAGAATGACAATTATATGTGAGAATGATAGGAATAAATTAGAGCCATTAGATTAAAAACAAGGGCCGAGATTAAAACACCACAATAAACACTCACGTGCACTCTTTCTCATTCTCACCTGTTCACCTCCTTCGTTCCACCGACAACACTACTTGTTCTCCATGGCTAAGGTCGATTTTCTTCAACCCTTACTATAGATCTCTGTATGTCCAATTTTCGAAGATTTGGAGCCTGAATTATCTCATGCCTTCAGTTATTTTCTGTTTTATAAAACATAGAATAACTCAATTTTTTTAAATCATTTTCTACCCTCTCCTCTTCAAGTGCAGATCTTGTAATTTGAGAATTTAGGAATTTTTCTTGTATGTTGTTGTTAGAGATTAGATAAGCAGGATTGAATTTCTAAAATTTATTTTGTATGTTGCTACTGAAGATTGAATAAGAAGTCCAGTAGTTATAAGAAATTACCCCTCAAAAACAAAATAATTATAAAATATTAGATTGAAATAAAAAAGATTTCAACACAAAAACCCAAGAACAATTCAAGAAATAAGATTGAAATTACAACCCAGAAGAAAAATGGGAAGGGCAAAAGAGGGCGAGAGAAATTATAACGAAGATGAAAGAAATTAGAGGAAGGAATGAAAGCTGGAACAACAACCCAGAATAAAGGGAGAAGAAGAATGAGGCCTCGCAGGATTAAAGGTGTTTTAATTCTGTAGCACATGATTCACTTAACTAGTAAAAAAACCCGTGCTGACGCACGGGTGCAATTATAATTTGAGAATTAAAATTTAATGTATATTTTAATTATCAATATGACATTAATTATTTATGTTACTTTTGAGTAAATTTAGTTAGTGACAACTTATCCCGTGTATTTGAGTTACTTTCGTAATTTTTGTCAATACCCACTTCTCTCATGTATTTACGTTATTTTTAGTTAGTGACAACATGTCATGTGTATTAAAGTTAGTTTAATCAATTTTGAAAATTTATTAGCTAAAAACTGTCAAGTGCATTTTTGAGCAATGACAACTTGTCTTATCTATATCAAATATTTTAAATGTGTATCAGTGACGACTTCGCCCGTGTATTAGAATAAATTTTTTAAATATTGAGCAATGACAACTTGTATCGTCTATATCAATTATTTTAAAATGTGTATCACTGATGACTTCGCCCATGTATTAGAGTAATTTTTATAATTTTAGTAGGAACAATTTTTTTTTGAATTGTGTGTATGAGAGTTAGTTTAATCAGCGACAACTTATCCCGTTGATTTATGTTACTCAAAAAAAAATATTGCATTCCTCACGTACAACACACAATAATTGTATCATTTGGATTTTTTTCTATCTCTCTTCACTTATTGAAAAACCCATCAGGTTTCCTCTTCTCTCAACAAAACCTTAGCCGCCTCCCTCTTGTGCAGCCACCACGCACCGTCCGACCTTCAATAACCATACCAACACTTTCAATCTTTTCCTCTCATGTTGTATTTTCTATCCATTCGTTTATTTTTTTTTCAAAATCGTGAAGTTGACGTCGTAGTTTCATCGAAAAACACTTTATTTCATGTGGCCTTCAAGGTTTAGCAACAAAACCTTAGCCGTGCAGGGTTAGTTTAATCACTGACGCACGGGTACAGTGAAAATAGTAAACATAGAATTTTTTATAAATATATTTTTGTTGGATATATTAATTAGCATACATAAAAATTGGTTCCACATTTTTTTTTTATATTTATCATTCAAATATATTGGTCATGTATTTTTATAAAGCAATATTTTTAGAATATATTGGTCTCCATATTTAGAATATATTGGTCTCCAATATTTTTGTGGTTCCAAATTTAAATTTAGCAAATTTACTTGGTCCCGTATTTTTTTTTTAATTTATAAGTCACAAATTTTAGTCTCATGCTTTTTGTAAATTTATCATTCCGAAACTTTGGTTCCGTTTTATTTATATTTATCATTCACAAATCTTTGTCCCGTATTTTATAAATTGATTATTCACAAATTTTGATCCCGTGTGTTTTTTATAGTTGAATTCCCTTTTATGATATGCTTAACCAGTCCTCGGGGCACAGGTTAGCAGGACCCATTTAAAAACTTATCAAGTTAACATTTTGAATAAGTAATTATTTTCAATAGGATTTTAATTCACGTGCATTCAATATTATTAAAAGTGGGTATATACTACTACCTCCGTCCCTAATTATAAGACCCTTTTGAGAATTTTTTTTGTCCCTTTTTATAAGACCCTTTTGCTATTTCCAACTACATTAATTATTTCTTTACATACATGCCCCTATTTATTATACATCTTTTTCTTCAATCAACAATAAATAACATGTTGAAAATATAAACCAACCCTCTCTCTTAAAGGATAAAATTGTAAAAACAATAGCAATTACAAACATATTTAATACAAATATCCACTATCTTAATTCCCGTTATTTTTTCAAAAGGGTCCTATAATTAGGGACGGAGGTAGTATCACATATGCTATATTATCTTCTCGCTCTGCATGAACCTATTTAATATCATGAACCTATTAGTTAGTGGGCATATACTATGTTATATTCATGTGCATTCAACTTGTACATTATTCAATATTTTGTTTACTTTCTTTCTCAAAAAATAATATTTTGTTTACTTTTAACAAAATCTGTCGGTTAAGTGAATCTATCACATATTTCCCTTCTCTCTCGCCTGAAACCATCCCTTCTTCTTCTCTTTCACCATGAACCACTGTCACCGACAACTTACGCCAGATCTATATCTTTCCGACGACCTTTACTCAAAAATAATTACATATTATTCATCACCTCATTCTCCTCTTTCTTTCTATCAAAATAGATTTTCAAAAGGAAATATCTTGAAATTTTCTCAAACTGCAGTATTAAATCTTTCTACTATCAAAGTTTCGGAGTATTATCTTTCTTGTTCTTGGTAAGTCCTCCTCCTTCTCTATTTTACCGGTACAATAACTTGTATTGGGACAATAACTCAGCATTCACATATTTCTACTTTAAATTGATGGATTTTTGATTTTATTTAAACATCTAACTTATTTTTTTATTAAATCTACATACTGAAATCTGAAACTAAACATGCACAAACAAACTATTCTCATGTTATTTTGTTTAATTATATCATTTGTCTTTGTTTGTGCATCGAAATCATTAAGATTTGTAACCAAAAAAAAAATCATTAAGATTTGATATTAATTTGAGATTTCAACCCTTGTCAAATAAAAAGATCATAATTTTTTTAATTTTTTCCTGCAAAAAGATCATAATTAAGTCAAAATAAAGATATTTTTTTCCGTCCGTTTTAGTTGATGAGGATTCAATGTCATGGTTAAGGTCAGATTATATATTCATATCTTCTTTCAAACATACAGGCAACAACAAAATCACATTTATCAAAGGAAAAAAGGCATTGATTTGTATCCATTGTTCTTGTGAGGAAACATAATTGGTCGAAAGTTGAGTTGTTTTCAACTATTTTTTTTTCATGTGCGGACCTAATTATTATATTTTTTGTATAATTTATTATATTTATGTGTATAGAAAAAAAGATTTTAACTTATGTTTGAAAAAATAAATAATTTATAACAAATCGGCAAAAAACATTAATGTATATAAATTTTACTCTATCAATTTTATTTTCATGTCAAAGATAATTTTAAATTTCCCTACAATCATCTTTTCGGCTAGATCTCGACAACCACATACAAACTTTTGAAAAACCATCACCATAAAAAGAGTCCTCTCAATCTTCTCTACAAAACCCAGTAAAAAAAAAAGGATCAGACTACCTTCCGGTTACCACCGTAGCGGAGCTTGCAATCTTGTATGTTTTGGACCAGATCTAGGTCAGAATTTTTACACAAACACTCATCTGATACATGCCCCAATCTTGTATGTTTTCATCCAAGTTTATTTTGTTTTATTTTCAATGAATACTATTGATAACAATAGCCTCAGTTTAGTCATCAAACATGCAGCAACAACAACAACAACAACAATCAAAAGATTTAAATGGAGACTTTAAGAATTGAAAGTTGTTGTTTACAGATCTTCACAGGTGAATAAACCACAAATTCTCTCAGACTTTTCTGTTTAAGAACTAAAAGGTTTTTTTATTGGTGTTTGGAATATTTCTCACCATAACAATTATTTTTTTCAAAATTCATTTTATATTATTATTTTTTGATTTATTAGTTCAATAAAGAGACTTCAACTTGAGTGCAATAACATTTATAGATCAAAAAATGTCAGTTGAATAAGACTCAGATGAATAACATTCTTATGTATGTATTTATTTAATTTAATGAAAAGAGTAAAGTTTAGACATCAAATATACTTGTAGATCTGATAAATTAATTTTTATTTACAGGACTTCAACTTGCAGTTGAAAAATATTCAACTTTCAAGTTCCCTATAAAAAAAAAACTTTCAAGTTTCAAGAGGACAGCTTTCAAGAGAAGATGGAGATTATAAAAGTTTGAAAACCTAGCAAATAAAATTGGTTAAAAATCAAGGTATTCAGTTTATTTGTTCTCACTTATCGGTAACATACATTTATCCGTCACCTACCAAAGGTGTTACCAATATCTATGGCTTTTTCTCGCCATTCGTTCATCCAACATGTCCTGCAAACAAAAGCTCAACTATTTATTTATACATGTTATCTTTCTTACAAAAGAAATTATAGATGTTATCTTCAGTTGTTGGAGTGTTTACTTGCAAAAGAAATTGGTGTTATTGTCATTTACTTACCGGTTTCCTTCTTGGTTTTGCAGAGTTGGATATCTTTAATGTTTTCTGCAGAAAAAAACAATCAACAGTTAGATATGGGAGTTTAAGATTACACATGGAGGAGGAAAATGAAGAGCAAAATGATAGAAATAGAAGAGGAGATGTAGAGAGAAAAAGAAACTGAAAAAGGGATTAATATAGTATGAAGAAAGAATGAAATGTGTGGGAAACATTTGAATGAGCAAAACAAATTTGAATTTCAAATCTGAGAGCCAAAATTTTGTAGAAGGATTCAAATTGAAAAGGTGGATAAGAGTACAAAAATAAGTATAGTTTAACGGCATCCAAGAATTTATAAAAAGCAATTAAAAAAAAATTATTCCCTCATTCACGTTATTTGGATGTCAGTATGCCTCAAAAAGCTTTTGATTAAATGAGGAGATTGCCCATACCATTTCACTGCAATATTAAAATGGGTGAATGGGTGAATGACAATGCTTACCCCTAAAAATGGGTCAATGACAATGCTTACTATAAAAAGGATAAGGGCATAAATATATTTTGCAGACAGATAGTTGTTCAATGTAGGAGAAAAGACCAGATATACCCCTAAAAATGGTAAATTAACATATAAAAGGATTAGGGTATAATTAGATTTTCCACAACATAGTTTTTTCTTATATTAAAGGAGATTGTGTTTTAATCTCAGCCCTTGTTTTTAATCTAATGGCTCTAATTTATTCCTATCATTCTCACATATGATTGCCATTCTCATGTGATATGCCCCCTATATATATATAAATATTTTTTGATAAGCAAGGAAAGAGGACAGACATTAGGAGACATCATCGGCATCCCAACTAGGTTGGCACCCCGAAATACCTCCATCCTATGCCGCCAATCTCGAAAAATTTATTAAAAAAGGGGGAAAATAAATTTACAAAAGGAGGGGGGACTATACCAAAACCCTCCAAAAAAACCCAGCTAAAAACAGAAAAAGAAACTGAAAAACAACAAAACAGCCCAAAACTAGATTAAGGGAATCTATAATTAGGTAACCCACATTTGACCCTAAAAAAAAAAAAACCAATCTTCACCTCATATGGAAGAAAAGTTCGAGAGAAAATTCATTGAGCAGACGGTTGAGTGTCACCCTGTGCACGGGATTTGGATGGCTGCTTTGATAAGATGTGTTGTACCTTAAGCTTCAGTTTCTGATTTCGTGTAAGAACAAACATGAAACCATCAGTTGCTTCAGCTACTGATCTTGCATCATAAGCATGGACTCGTTCCCACAAATCTAAACCATGCTGGATATTATTGCTAGGATGAACCTCTTGTCTTTGCAAAATGACCACATTTTGTTCCTTTGCCGTGGGCATACCCCCATCAACCACGCTTGATGCTTCGGTAACCATAGGTGATTTCAAGGCTTGTGAAACAACAAGAACATCATCTATACCATCCAGAGACCCATAAGAGTTCTCAAGTGTAACAATTGGAGGATCAATGAGAGATATATCGTGATGGTCTTCGAAACAAACATATACCTCATACATGTCATCATGCTCAAATGAGGATGGTCGTGCAACACTCTCATGAGCACCCTTGGGACTCTTCACCAGCGCCCGTGGGCTCACATGATCATGTACCACACCATCCTGAAGTGGTTCAGAAAAATCATCGACCTTGGGGTTCTCCAACACCCCCCGCGATGTCTGATTTGTTTGTGCCACTCTGTCGGGTCGTATGTCCTCACGCCCAAGAGGGGATGAGTGTGTATCGCGCTCATTAGAACCCTTAGGACTCTCCACCAGCTCCGTCGGGCTCACAAGATTATGATCCACACTATCCAGAAGCGGATTAGTAACATCAGCCATCTTGGGGCTCTCCAACACCTCCCGTGTCTGATACGACCTCCCCACTTCTATGGGTTGCACGACATCGTGCGCTACAAGGGGAACAACCTCCTCCAACACAGTACTAGTCAAAGGTAACTCATCAGTCGGAATACGGTTAATACGGTCAAAAACATTATGAAGCGGAAAACTGAACGAATTTGAGGTAATGTCTGAAACCGACACTACAGGTAAAGAAACCGGAATTGATTGAGTAATAGTGTTGACTGGAATCTGAGAAGATGTAGCCTGTGTTGTTTGAGGAACTGGGACCATAGTCCTAGAAGTGGTTGTAATTGTGGAATTGACAGAAATAGGAATCCACGATCCATTGCCTCCAATAGCCATAGTAGAGGCACCCTCACCATTAAGCTTAGGGGGCGCCACAACAGTATCTTTGGCCGGTTGTTTCCCACGATCCACTTTCTCTTTGGCAGCTTGCGGATTTAACCATCTACAAGTGGTGATATTATGCCCAATTGAGTAACAATGATGGCAAAACAAAGGTCTCCGTTCATATTGTACCTCCACTATGAACGCAAAACCATCACGTTCCACAAGGACCTCATCATATGCTTTCTTAGATAAATCAATGTCCACTAAAATGCGAGCATAATGACCAAAGGAACGATTTCTAGTTGGTTCGTCGATATCTATAGGAGTACCAACTGCACTTGCAATTTCCATCAAGGTTCTCTCCCGCCAATACTCTTGTGGTAGCTCCACCAAACGAATCCAAAGCGAAGCATGAGTCTATTTCTGCGTCAAAAGTTTAAAGTCTTTGGTCCATTGTGAAAATCTCAACAAACCAGGCTTGAGATTTACCGTGCCTGTTGCCCATATTTTCTTTAAATCCTCCGCCGAGTCAAAATGAAAGTCATAATACCCCTTGCCAAGAGGCACCATTTTCCATCCTGCCATTGTCTTCCAAGTCTTATCAATTTTAATACTGAGATCACGTGCCGAATAAGGTTTGTCTCCTTTGTTAAGAGTCAACCGAGCCCTTAACACCTTCCGACAATCTTCTACTCCCTTACGGTATTCCTCCTGGCAGATTTTGATGCTCAACGCACCACCTTTAATGCATGGAGAAGGGAAGGGTTTGTCATCAATTACCGTCTTCCCCGCAAGAGCTGCTGCAAAGGACATTGCTGGTGCTGAAACAGGTTGTTCTGTTATTGCCAAGTCCATTGTTGATGCTGGAACAGATTGGTGCACCATATCTGACGTAGGTGCAGCTTCAGAAACACATGGCCATTGGCACTTGTAGGCTATGCGGGCTGCCTTAGGCGATTCCACAAACAGTTGGTGGGTAGAAAGCAACAACCAACATATGGAGAATAGATGAAACAACGAACCAGTAGAGCAATCAAAATCGGAAGTATGATTGAGCCAGGCTAATGTAATTGAGTTATAAATAACTCCACACAATTGGTGGTGATGATGCACGCAAACCAACTCTCCAACAATGGTGTTGGCTAATACCACGTATTGAAATATCCACCAATTCTCAAGGACCGGAGTAGTAATTTTCAAAATGAAAGATCAATAGTCATGTGTATTACCTTCTATGTGAAGTACCGTTGTCGATTTACAAATCACAGTAGAAAAGAAGATTGAGGCAGCAACAAATTTTTTTTTGAAGAAGCTAAATAACCCATATATATATATATATATATATATGGGGCTGCTAACTTACACTCACCTAAAAACACTAAGGTGCATGTTAGCAAGCTGCACCCACTTATAATTTACTAAAACACCCTTTTGTTTATATTCTAATTAATTTTAAATAAAAGGGCAATTTTGTAACTAGCTTAAAAAAGATCCTTAAAAAAAGAAACAAAAATGACAATGACATGCTTAAGGTACAAAACATGTAATAAAGACAAACTTTTAAGGAAACAATATTTGGAATGATGAAAGTGGGTGTAAATTAGTAAAGGTTGCTAACTTGCACCTTAATAATACTTATAAAAATGAGTGTAAATAATCAAGTGGGTATAGGTTGCTAACTTGCACCTTAATAATTTTAGGTGGGTGTAGCTTGCTAACTTGCACCTTAGTGCTAACTTGACATTGCATTCAGATAATGTTTCTTAAATTAACGTTTTTAGTCTAGATATATCTTTACAAAATTAAGTATTTACTGTAAGACTTGTGTGTCGCACATGTCGCTGATCTAGTTATAAATACTGTGATTCACGCCTATAATTTTCTCATTAAGTTTCATTATACTCACTCTATGAGGGTTTAGGTTTTTTTAGCATTTAAAATCAAAATCATGTCATCTGTTGAAGAATCATCAACAAAGAAGATAAGAAGCTACATTTTTATATTTCGACCCATTTTCAATATTTTTAAGTATCTCTATATATTTGTCGAAATTTTTAAATATTCAATAATGTTGATATTGTTCCTTCAAAAAAATAATGTTGATATTGCATTTGGATAATGCTTATTGTTTTCTATTGTTAAATTAATATTTTTAGTGATGGTATATCTTTGAAGAATTAATTATTATTTTAAGACTTGTGTGTTCACACTCATGTGTTCACACTCGTGCGTTCACACTCGTGCGTTCACACGGGTTATCCAGTTATAAATACGATGACTCAGGCCTATTATTTTATCATTAAGTTTGATTTCACTCACTCTATTAGGATTTAGGGTTTTTTTTACCTTTTGAAATCAAAATCATGTCAGGTGTTGAAGAATCATCGACTAAGAAGATCATGTTGAAGAGTTCCGACGGCGAAACCTTCGTAATTGCAAAGGCGGTGGCTATGAAATCTGAAACGGTCAAGAATTTGATCGAGGATGTTGGCAGCGACACTGGAATCCCTATTTCTGAGGTAACCGGGAGGATCTTGGCGAAGGTTATTGAGTATTGCAAGAAGCATGTTGAGGCTGAGAGTTCCAATGGAAACTGCTCTAAGGATGAATTGAAGAAATGGGATGCTGAATTCGTCAATGTTGATAAGCCTACACTCTTTGATCTCATCATGGCAGCTAACTATTTACATATCAAGAGTATTGGATCTTACATGTATGACTGTAGCAGACATGATCAAGGGTAAGACACCGAAGGAGATTCGCAACACTTTGAACATTGAGAATGATTTCACTAAAGAAGAGGAGGAGGAACTTCGTCGCGAAAATCAATGGGCTTTTGAATGATTAAATTTTAGGGTTTAGTCTCTATCTTTATATTTTCCTAGTTTAAAGATAGCTAAGAGACTCTATTTCAACATTTTACAATTTCAGTCAAGGATTTGTTCTGTTGGTTTTATGTTTTGCTTCGTTTTATTCATCAATGAATTGCAATGTCGTTATATATATGCTTAGTGCTTGCTTTTCTTTCAGTTTATATAATGCTTTGGTATCAATTTTTCTTACTTATTTTGAAGTTGGCGAAAGAGTTACTTTTGAGGCCAAATAATTGAATTCTGCACTGTGGGTGGTATTTATAGGTTATGTTTTGATTCTTATCGCTGGCCATGACCTACCATATGGAGGGTATTTCAGTGCCGTTTTAGTACTGTATTTCTGTGTTTTTCAGGGTTGATTCAAGGTGTTTTCTTTTAGTTGTTTGACTGTTATGGTTTGTGGTTACGAGTGCCTGTTTTTCACTATTTTGAGGTAGTGTTGGCTGTTAGATTTTGGTTGAGTCAAAGACGTTTGAGAGGCCCTGGTTTTTTGTTGCTGTTGTTGTTGTTGTTGCTGTTGTTGTTGCTGCTGTTGTTTTGTTTTTTCGTTTACGCAATACCTTCGCTTTGCGGATTTGCTTTTCAATTGTTGTAATTACTATCACATACAATTTATGTTCTTGGGTTTTTGCTTGTGCAATAAATTTTTTTGTTTCAAAAACAATATTTGAATCTATTAATCATTTACGATGATTGAATTTGTTCTTATGAGGTATCAATGTTGTGTTGGTACATCAAAAGTGAGTTAGAGTCTCACATTGGATACATGGAAGAGTGAATGTTGAACTCACTTATGTGATTGCTCAAAGCCTAATGTGATGAAGATCTCCGGACACCTTTATCACCCAACATGTTGTTCTCTATCATTTTGTCTAGATAGGCATACATAATAACTTTGAAATTTCATGTTATATTTTCCACGAATCCATGGCATTTTCAGTACAGCTGGTAATGAAATAACTTCAATTAATTTCAAGCTATTTATTCCTATTTGTACCATAATTCAATCTATCTTGCCAACTGTAACTTCTTTATGCAGATTCTATTGAATATGTGTTTTTACTATATTCCATATTTTCTAACATCTTATAAGGAATTCAAAGTTACATATGTATGAAATGCTATTTGTACCATAATTCAACTGTAACTTATAAATATTGTTTGCCTTATATCCAAAACCTATTGATGACACGATCGTAGGAATTGCTATTGATATTAAGGTTATGACTACTTTATCTTTAGTAGGTTACCAGGTTATAATTATATAGGTTTCTATTGATACTAGCATATCCAAAATTTATTCTCCTATTTCATTTGAATATTTTTAAATTGTGTTTTTTTAAGTCATACTTGGGAAGCACTGGACCATATATCCTCTCCTGCTCAATTCTTTGATTAATATCTGCTACTTGAGGCTGACTAGAGTCCATTTGAACATTGATATTGCATACCATACACTACTACATTTAAACTTTGATGATCAACATTTTTTAATGTTGCTAATGTCCACCTACAACATCTACTATAATATAAGAAAGTAGTGCACGCTCATCCACAAGGCGACATCTGGCAGCGTGTATATGTGCCAATTGGCTGCAGCTTTGCTTGACAAGTGGGTAGCTTCATTATGTGACACGTGGCAAAGAAAGGTAGATAAAGAGTTTTGAAATATCAATGGAGGCAAAGTTTCAATTTCAAATTTCAAATACAATGGAGCCAAATTTACAATTTCAAATTTCAAATACTCTTCATTCAATACTCTTTGATAATTTAATACTCTCTCATTCTCTCTCTTTCAAAAAATAAAAATACTCTCATTCTCTCAAATGTCTCTCTTCTCTCATTTTCCTTTTTCTCTTCTGTCTTTGCCTCATTCTTTGAACTCCATTTTCTTTTCTCAAATTGCAGGAACATTGTTTATTTTAAAAAGAAGAACACAGCAGGTACACGAATTCATTTTCTTCTTAACAAAGCTATCAAAATTATCACTAAACTACTTATTTTATTTTTTTTGTCTTCATTTTACTGTTGCAGGAAGAACAATGGTAAGGTAATAAGAACTCTTTTTCCTTTGTAAAATTGTCTTCTTTGTTTCTTTATGTCCAAAGTATCATCATATTAAACTGAGTTTACTTTTTTCCAACTGTATAACATAACAAGTTGTACTTCAAAGTATCAAACAACATTCATATTCAAATTATAATAAATAGATTACTTCAAATATCTAATAAAGTTTTACACCATAGTCAATCTTCTTCAAATACTTATTTTCTTGCACAGTTTTTCCTTTGTTTTGTTGGACAGAAAAAATAAACAACAAATGAAGATGATGAATACCGGTATGAAATAGTAAGAACCTGAAAATGAGCGAGAAAGGGAAGATGAATACAAGGATCAAAAGAAATATCAATATTTCTGTTGTGATTTTATTGAAGAATTATTGAAGATACAAGAAGACCGAGAGGAAGAGCCAACATATACATATGTGTGTGAGAGTTCACATGGGGAAGTAACCACAGTTTTTTTATTTCATTCTGAAGTTTTTTTTTTATACAAAGAGGTAATCTGAAAGTTTAACAACACAATTAATTTTTTTTCATTTGAGGGAAAAAAGTATACATTCAATCAAAATATATTCTATGTTGTACAAAAAATATTATATTTTATGCTATACCAATATTTTCTATAAAAAAAAGGTGAGTTGAATGGGATAATTGTCATAAAAATTTATAATAACATTTATAAAAAAAATTATAATACTCAGATCTGTGATTTTTTTTGAAGGAATATTCAGATCTGTGATTGTTTTCAAGAATATTTTCAAGAATAATATCCCTTTATTCAAAATTATATTTTCAAGAATATTTTCAGGAATAAAATCTTACTTCTCTCATTAAGAGCTTTTGTTCACTTTATCCTCTTATACATTTTCCTAAACTTCATATTATGTTCTTCTTAATGTTGCAGGAGATCTACAAGTTGCTCATTCTCCAGTCAACAGTAGAAGCCGATGTTCTGCAAAATAAAAATCAATTTTTTAAAATTATTATGTTTCATAGGCAACAAAATAAATACCACTTGAAATATGGTCAGACATAATTTTTCAAGAGAAAAAAAGCTTTTTCAAAAAAGTAAAATTGTGTTATAATGTTATGTACAAACTTTTTCAAATACTTCTAAACTTGCACAATCTTCCTTTAGATTATTAAAAGTTTTGAAGAAAGAAATAGAGTAAAAATAAAGATGATACTATTTTTTATAAATAAAAAATAGAGTATAAATTAAAATGAAAACTACCGTGAAGGATTAAGAAGAGGAAAAAAACATAAGAAAATGAAGATGAGTACAACATCAAAAAGATACAGCAACTTTGCATGATATAAAATGTGTGTCTACAATTTTCACTACCATTAATTTGTTTTTACAGCCCGTTACTATTTTAAAAAAAATCATAATTCTCATCTCCGATTCTATTCTTTATTTATGCGAAAATAAAAAAAAAATAAAAAAAGTATGACTGAAAAGTAATCTTCCCCTTATTACATTCTTTTCGTCATTCGATTTCCTAATAGTGTCATTTTTAGCTTAATTTTTAAAGTAAAGTATAATAATTTTTGTTAAAAAATATTATTCATCCATTAAAAAAATCTTCTTATTTCCTGATTAGAAAAGTCCTCATTTTTAATCTTTTTTACTGATTCTTGCTGAACAAAAGTAAAAAAAAAAAAAAAAAAAACGTTTTTTATCCAGATCTAATAGATGGATCACCAACAGACTACCATTCGTACCAGATCTCTAAACAAGCTTACATCTTTGAAAGAAAGAAAAACATAACGATCAACACAAAAATTCTTACATCTTTGAAAGAAAGAAAAAAGAATCTTACATCTCTTAAAAATACAACAGAAGCAAATCTAATTTCATGTTTTGATTGTTGTTGTTGCATGTATGCTGGCATGACAGAGGATATCATCGGTGTTGCTGTGTCAGGCGAAGTTACTCCAACGGTCATTTTTTGTGGGTTTCTGTTGTTGATGCTCAGCATAAGCAGATTGTCAGTTTGGAGTTTGGTTTTTGCATCGGTGGCTCGCGGTGGCCGGAAAATATAAGAGAAGATGGATACTCAAAATTTTAACTCCTCAAAACATAAAATAAATTTATGGGTTTTCTTGAGGACAATGAGAGGAGTAGAATGCTGGTTTTAATGGTTGGATTTTGTTGAAATTTAGAGAGAAGATGATGGTTGTCGGAGAGGAGGAAGAAACCACATACATGCAAGACTGGGAGAGAGCGGCGGCTAGGGTTAGAGATTGTGTGTTGCTGATAGGTTTTTATGTGTGGGTTCTTGGGTTGGGCTTTAATGGGTTACTGGGTTGGCCTTTTTATGTGTGGGTTCTTTCAAAAATATACATTATATAAGAACTTATTTAAAATAAAAGCATTATATAAGAACATAAAAATTTAAGGAAAAAATATAGTTTTTTTATTTACATAAAAAATAATCTGGATTGCTAACTAGCATCGTTATCCTACAACAAAGTCATATAAGTTATACTACTAATTCAACAAAGAAATAAAGTTATATGTATGTACAAATAAGCATACGAAAAAATGGTTTTAAATATATTCAAAATCATAAAAATGGTTTTTTTATTTTGGTTTTAAAGTGGAAACCAAAATGTGTGTATCATGTATAGCCCAAAATGTTTTTCATAAGTTTATATTGATTAATTCAACTATTATGCAAGAAAGATGTTGTCACTAATAAAGTTAAATTGGATATGTAAGACATGTTTTCTCTGACGAACAAATTCGCTAGATAATTTGTTACTTATAAAAATTTAGAAATAACTCAAATGCATGAGATAAGTTGTCACAAATGATATTAACTCTGATAAAAAACATATGTTGTCGCTAATAAAATAATTTTTGTTGAGTTGTCATTGATAAGATATATTTTTTATCGATATAATAAATAAGATTCACTGTAGAGTATGTTCTTTCACTAATTAAGTTAAATTTAATACACAAGACAAGTTTGTTTTAGGAGCAAAAACGCTAGATAAGTTGTCACATATAATATTTTAAAAATAACTCAAATGCACGGGATAAGTTGTCACAAATGAAATTATCTCTGATAAAATAATATTCAATGTAGAGTATCTTCTTTCACCGATATATTAAAAAAAAACATGTTATCACTATAAAGATATTCCTATTATTTATACCGTAGGTTCTATTATACAACGATATTAAACTCAATTTAACTAAAATGCATGAAAAAAGTTATATATAGTCACTAATAAAGTTAAATTTAATACACAAGACAAATTTGTTTTAGGAGCAAAAACACTAGATAAGTTGTCACTTATAAAATTTTATAAATAACTCAAATGCACGGGATAAGTTGTCACAAATGAAATTAACTCTGGCAAAAGAGACAAGCAGTCATTAATAAAATTATTTTTGTTGAATGGTGATCGATAAAATGACATTTTTCATCGATATATTAAATAATATTCAAAGTAGAGTATCTTCATTAATTGATATATAAAAAAAACATGACATCACTATAAAATGTTCCTATTATTTATACCTTAACTTTTATTATACAACGATATTAAACTCACTATAACTAAAATGCATGAAAAAAGTTATAAGCTATCACTAATAAAGTTAAATTTAATACACAAGACAAGTTTGTTTTAGGAGCAAAAACGCTAGATAAGTTGTCACATATAATATTTTAAAAATAACTCAAATGCACGGGATAAGTTGTCACAAATGAAATTATCTCTGATAAAATAGACAAGTTGTCATTGATAAGATGATTTTTGTTGAGTGGTCATTGATAAAATGATATATTTCAACGATATATTTAATAATATTCTAAGTAGAGTATCTTCTTTCATTGATATATTTTTAAAAAAAAACACGATATCATAAAGACGTTCCGATTTTTTATACCGTAACTTTTATTATACAACGATATTAAACTCTCTTTAACTAAAATGCATGAAAAAAGTGATAAGTTAGGAACAAATAAGCTAGATAAGTTTTCACTTATAAAATTTTAGAAATAACTCAAATGCTGAGGATAAGTTGTCACAAATGAAATTAACTCTGGTACATGAGACAAGTTGTCATTGATAAAATAATTTTTGTTGGGTGATCATTGATAAAATGATATTTTTCATCTGTATGTTAAATAATATTCAATGTAGAGCATCTTCTTTCATTGATATATAAAAAAAAACACGATATCACTATAACGATGTTCTTATTATTTAGACCATAACTTTTATTATACAACGATATTAAACTCTCTTTGACTAAAATGCATGAAAAAAGTGATAAGTTAAGAGCAAATACGCTCGATAAGTTGTCACTTATAATATTTTAAAAATAACTCAAATGCACGGGATAAGTTGTCACAAATATAATTAACTCTGATAAAAGAGACAAGGTGTCGCTGATAAAATGATTTTTGTTGAGTGGTCATTGATAAAATGATATATTTCATGGATATATTAAATAATATTTAATGTAGAGTATGTTTTTTCATTGATAGATATAAAAACATGATATCACTATAACGAATTAACGATGTTATGATTATTTATACCATAACTTTTAGTACACAATGATATTAAACTCTCTTTAACTAAAATGGATGAAAAAAGTGATAAGTTAGGAGCAAAAACGCTAGATAAGTTGTCACATATAATATTTTAAAAATAACTCAAATGCACGGGATAAGTTGTCACAAATGAAATTATCTCTGATAAAATAGACAAGTTGTCATTGATAAGATGATTTTTGTTGAGTGGTCATTGATAAAATGATATATTTCAACGATATATTTAATAATATTCTAAGTAGAGTATCTTCTTTCATTGATATATTTTAAAAAAAAACACGATATCATAAAGACGTTCCGATTTTTTATACCGTAACTTTTATTATACAACGATATTAAACTCTCTTTAACTAAAATGCATGAAAAAAGTGATAAGTTAGGAACAAATAAGCTAGATAAGTTTTCACTTATAAAATTTTAGAAATAACTCAAATGCTGAGGATAAGTTGTCACAAATGAAATTAACTCTGGTACATGAGACAAGTTGTCATTGATAAAATAATTTTTGTTGGGTGATCATTGATAAAATGATATTTTTCATCTTTATGTTAAATAATATTCAATGTAGAGCATCTTCTTTCATTGATATATAAAAAAAACACAATATCACTATCACGATGTTCTTATTATTTAGACCATAACTTTTATTATACAACGATATTAAACTCTCTTTGACTAAAATGCATGAAAAAAGTGATAAGTTAAGTGCAAATACGCTCGATAAGTTGTCACTTATAATATTTTAAAAATAACTCAAATGCACGGGATAAGTTGTCACAAATATAATTAACTCTGATAAAAGAGACAAGGTGTCGCTGATAAAATGATTTTTGTTGAGTGGTCATTGATAAAATGATATATTTCATGGATATATTAAATAATATTTAATGTAGAGTATCTTTTTTCACTGATAGATATAAAAACATGATATCACTATAACGAATTAACGATGTTATGATTATTTATACCATAACTTTTAGTACACAATGATATTAAACTCTCTTTAACTAAAATGCATGAAAAAAGTGATAAGTTAGAAACAAATAAGCTAGATAAGTTTTCACTTATAAAATTTTAGAAATAACTCAAATGCTGAGGATAAGTTGTCACAAATGAAATTAACTGTGGTACATGAGACAAGTTGTCATTGATAAAATAATTTTTGTTGGGTGATCATTGATAAAATGATATTTTTCATCTTTATGTTAAATAATATTCAATGTAGAGCATCTTCTTTCATTGATATATAAAAAAAACACAATATCACTATCACGATGTTCTTATTATTTAGACCATAACTTTTATTATACAACGATATTAAACTCTCTTTGACTAAAATGCATGAAAAAAGTGATAAGTTAAGTGCAAATACGCTCGATAAGTTGTCACTTATAATATTTTAAAAATAACTCAAATGCACGGGATAAGTTGTCACAAATATAATTAACTCTGATAAAAGAGACAAGGTGTCGCTGATAAAATGATTTTTGTTGAGTGGTCATTGATAAAATGATATATTTCATGGATATATTAAATAATATTTAATGTAGAGTATCTTTTTTCACTGATAGATATAAAAACATGTTATCACTATAACGAATCAACGATGTTATGATTATTTATACCATAACTTTTAGTACACAATGATATTAAACTCTCTTTAACTAAAATGCATGAAAAAAGTGATAAGTTAGGAGCAAATACGTTAGATAAGTTATCACTTATAATATTTTAAAAATAACTCAAATGCACGAGATAAGTTGTCACAAATGAAATTATCTCTGATAAAATAGACAAGTTGTCATTGATAAGATGATTTTTGTTGAGTGGTCATTGATAAAATGATATATTTCAACGATATATTTAACAATATTCTAAGTAGAGTATCTTCTTTCATTGATATATTTTAAAAAAAAAAACACGATATCATAAATTCGTTCCGATTTTTTATACTGTAACTTTTATTATTCAACGATATTAAAATCTCTTTAACTAAAATGCATGAAAAAACTGATAAGTTAGGAACAAATAAGCTAGATAAGTTTTCACTTATAAAATTTTAGAAATAACTCAAATGCAGAGGATAAGTTGTCACAAATGAAATTAACTCTGGTACATGAGACAAGTTGTCATTGATAAAATAATTTTTGTTGGGTGGTCATTGATAAAATGATATTTTTCATCGATATGTTAAATAATATTCAATGTAGAGTATCTTCTTTCATTGATATATAAAAAAAAACACGATATCACTATAACAATGTTCTTATTATTTAGACCATAACTTTTATTATACAACGATATTAAACTCTCTTTGACTAAAATGCATGAAAAAAGTGATAAGTTAAGAGCAAATACGCTCGATAAGTTGTCACTTATAATATTTTAAAAATAACTCAAATGCACGGGATAAGTTGTCACAAATAAAATTAACTCTGATAAAAGAGACAAGGTGTCGCTGATAAAATGATTTTTGTTGAGTGGTCATTGATAAAATGATATATTTCATGGATATATTAAATAATATTTAATGTAGAATATCTTTTTTCACTGATAGATATAAAAACATGATATCACTATAACGAATCAACGATGTTATGATTATTTATACCATAACTTTTAGTACACAATGATATTAAACTCTCTTTAACTAAAATGCATGAAAAAAGTGATAAGTTAGGAGCAAATACGTTAGATAAGTTATCACTTATAATATTTTAAAAATAACTCAAATGCACGAGATAAGTTGTCACAAATGAAATTATCTCTGATAAAATAGACAAGTTGTCATTGATAAGATGATTTTTGTTGAGTGGTCATTGATAAAATGATATATTTCAACGATATATTTAATAATATTCTAAGTAGTGTATCTTCTTTCATTGATATATTTTTTAAAAAAAAAACACGATATCATAAAGACGTTCCGATTTTTTATACCGTAACTTTTATTATACAAAGATATTAAACTCTCTTTAACTAAAATGCATGAAAAAAGTGATAAGTTAGGAACAAATAAGCTAGATAAGTTTTCACTTATAAAATTTTAGAAATAACTCAAATGCTGAGGATAAGTTGTCACAAATGAAATTAACTCTGGTACATGAGACAAGTTGTCATCGATAAAATATTTTTTGTTGGGTGATCATTGATAAAATGATATTTTTCATCGATATGTTAAATAATATTCAATGTAGAGTATCTTATTTCATTGATATATAAAAAAAAAACATGATATCACTATAACGATGTTCTTATTATTTAGACCATAACTTTTATTATACAGCGATATTAAACTCTCTTTGACAAAAATGCATGAAAAAAAGTGATAAGTTAAGATCAAATACGCTCGATAAGTTGTCACTTATAATATTTTAAAAATAACTCAAATGCACGGGATAATTTGTCACAAATAAAATTAACTCTGATAAAAGAGACAAGGTGTCGCTGATAAAATGATTTTTGTTGAGTGGTCATTGATAAAATGATATATTTCATGGATATATTAAATAATATTTAATGTAGAGTATCTTTTTGCACTGATAGATATAAAAACATGATATCACTATAACGAATTAACACAGTGATATTAAACTCTCTTTAACTAAAATGCATGAAAAAAGTGATAAGTTTATCACTTATAATATTTTAAAAATAACTCAAATGCACATGATAAGTTGTCACAAATGAAATTATCTCTGATAAAATAGACAAGTTGTCATTGATAAAATGATTTTTGTTGAGTGGTCATTAATATTCTAAGTAGAGCATCTTCTTTCATTGAGATATTTTAAAAAAAACACGATATCATAATGACGTTCCGATTTTTTATACCGTAACTTTTATTATACAACGATATTAAACTCTCTTTGACTAAAATGCATGAAAAAAGTTATAAGTTAAGAACAAATAAGCAAGTTTTCACTTATAAAATTTTAGAAATAACTCAAATGCACGGGATAAGTTGTCACAAATGAAATTAACTCTGATAAATGAGACAAGTTGTCATTTATAAAATAATTTTTGTTGAGTGGTCATTTATAAAATGATATATTTCATCGATATATTAAATAATATTCAATGTAGAGTCCCTTTTTTCATTGATATATAAAAAAACAACTTGATATCCATATAATGATGTTCTTATTATTCAGACCATAACTTTTATTACACAACGATATTGGACTATCTTTAACTAAAATGCATGAAAATAGTCATAAGTTGTCAGTAATAAAGTTAAATTTTATACAGATGACAAGTTTTTTTTTTTACGAACAAATAAACTAGATAAGGTGTCACTTATAAAATCTTAGAAATAATTCAAATTCATGGAATAAGTTGTCACAAATGAAATTAACTATGATAAAAGAGACAAATTGTCATTGATAAAATAATTTTTGTTGAGTAGTGATTGATAAAATGATATATTTCGTCAATATATTAAATAATATTCAATGAAAAGTATCTTCTTTCATTGATATATATATAAAAAAATGATATCACTATAAAGATGTTCCGATTATTTATACTATAACTTTCATTATACAACGATAACTTTCATTATACAACGATATTAAACTCTCTTTAACTAAAATGCATGAAAAAGTGATAAGTTAGGAGCAAATACGCTAGATAAGTTGTCGCTTATAATATTTTAAAAATAACTCAAATGCATGGGGTAAGTTGTGAGAAATGAAATTAAATAACTCAAATTCATGGGATGAGTTGTCACAAATGAAATTAACAATGATAAAAGAGACAAGTTGTCATTCATAAAATAATTTTTGTTCACTGGTGATTGATAAAATGATATATTTCATCGATATATTAAATAATATTCAACGTAGAGTATCTACTTTCATTGATATATAAAAAAAACATGATATCACTATAAAGATGTTGCGATTATTTATACCATAACTTTTATTGTACGGCGATATTAAACTCTCTTTAACTAAAATGCATGAAAAAAGTGATAAGTTAGGAGCAAATACGCTAGATAAGTTGTCACTTATAATATTTTAAAAATAACTCAAATGCACGGGGTAAGTTGTCACAAATAAAATTAACTCCGATAAAAGAGACTATTTGTCATTGATAAAATGATATATTTCATCGATATATTAAATAATATTAAACGTAGAGTATCTTCTTTCATGTATATATAATCAACTGTATGCACATGATAAGTTTAACTGTGATAAAAGAGATAAGTTGTCATTGATAAAATGTTAATTTTATATATTCTTAATCTATAATAAAAATTAAATAGATAGACACAAATAAAATTAGCTATAAAGTTGTCATTGATAAATAATTTTTATTAAGTGGTCATTGATAAAATGATATTTTTCAAAGATATATTAAATAATATTCAATGTAGAGTATCTCTTTTCACTCATATATAAAAAAAAAAATATTATATCACTATAACGATGTTCATACTATTTAGACCATAACTTTTATTATACAATAATATTAAACTCTCTTTAACTAAAATGCACGAAAAAAGTGATAAGTTGTCACTAATAAAGTTAAATTTCATATGTAGAAAAGTTTTTATTTTGAGGAGAAAATACGTTATACAAGTTGTCACTTTTAAAATCTTAGAAATAACTCAAATGCACATGATATGTTTAACTCTGATAAAAAAGATAATTTGTCATTGATAGCTTAATTTTTGTTGAGTGATCATTGATAAAATGTTCATTTTCTATATTCTTAATATAATACAAATTAAATAGATAGTCACAAATCAAATTAACTCTGAAGTTTACTTCAAAAAAAAAAAATTAACTCTGAAGTTGTCATTGATAAATAGTTTTTATTGCTTGATCATTGATAAAATGGTATTTTTCATATATATATATATATATATATTAAATAATATTCAATGTAGAGTATCTTCTTTCATTGATATATAAAAGTTACATGATATCACTATAACGATGTTCCTATTATTTAGACCATAACTTTTAGTATACAACGATGTTAAACTCTCTTTAACTAAAATGCACGGAAAAAGTGATAAGTTGTCACTAATAAAGTTAAATTTCATATTGAAGACAAGTTTTTTTTGTGGAGTAAATACGTTAGACAAGCTGTCACTTTTAAAATCTTAGAAATAACTGATATGCACATGATAAGTTTAACTCTGATAAAAAAGATAAGTTGTCATTGATAGCTTAATTTTTGTTAAGTGGCCATTGATAAAATGTTAATTTTCTATATTCTTAATTTATAATTAAAATTAAATAGATAGTCACAAATCAAATTAGCTCTAAAGTTGTCATTGATAAATAATTTTTATTAAGTGGTCATTGATAAAATCATATTTTTCATAGATATATTAAATAATATTCAATGTAGAGTATCTTCTTTCACTGATATATAACAAAAAAAAGTATATCACTATAACGATGTTCATTCTATTTAGACCATAACTTTTATTATACAACAATGTTAAACTCTCTTTAAGTAAAATGCGCGAAAAAAGTGATAAGTTGTCAGTAATAAAGTTAAATTTCATACAGAAGACAAGTTTTTATTGAGGAGTAAATACGTTAGACAAGTTGTCACTTTTAAAATCTTAGAAATAACTCGAATGCACATGATAAGTTTAACTCTGATAAAAGAGATAAGTTGTCATTGATAACATAATTTTTGTTGAGTGATCATTGATAAAATGTTCATTTTCGATATTCTTAATCTATAATACAAATTAAATAGATAGTCACAAATTAAATTAACTCTGAAGTTGTCATTGATAAATAACTTTTATTGAGTGGTAATTGATAAAATGATATTTTCATATTTATGTATATATTAAATATTATTCAATGTAGAGTATCTTCTTTCACTGATATATACAAAAAACATGATATCAATATAACGATGTTCTTATTATTTAGACCATAACTTTTATTATACAACAATGTTAAACTCTCTTTAACTAAAATGCACGAAAAAAGTGATAAGTTGTCACTAATAAAGTTAAATTTCATACAGGAGACAATTTTTTTTTTTTGAGGAGTAAATACGTTAGACAAATTGTCACTTTTAAAATCTTAGAAATAACTCGAATGCACATGATAAGTTTATATCTGATAAAAGAGATAAATTGTCATTGACAACATAATTTTAATTGAGTGGTCATTGACAAAATGTTCATTTTCTATATTCTTAATCTATAATAAAAATTAAATAGATAGTCACAAATCAAATTAGCTCTAAAGTTGTCATTGATAAATAATTTTTATTAAGTTGTTATTGATAAAATTATATTTTTCATAGATATATTAAATAATATTCAATGTAGAGTATCTTCTTTCACTAATATATAAAAAAAACATGATGTCACTATAACAATGTTACTGTTATTTAGACCGTAATTTTTATTATATAACGATGTGAAACTCTCTTTTACTAAAATGCATGAAAAAAGTGATAAGTTGTCACTAATAAAGTTAAATTTCTTACAAAAGACAAGTTTTTTTTTGGAGTAAATTCGTTAAACAAGTTGTCACTTTTAAAATCTTAGAAATAACTCAAATGCACCTGTTAAGTTGTCACAAATGAAATTAGCTGTGATGAAATAGATAAACTGTCATTAATAACATATTTTGGTCATTGATAAAATGGTCATATTCTCTATTCTTAATTTATAATAAAAATTAAATTGATAGTCTAAAGTCCTTATATAGATAGTCTAAAGACCTTATACATCCTTATTTACCAATTATTCCATTAATCTAATTTATGCAATGATAAACTGTGGTGTACTCCAAATTTACATATGCTGATTAATGAAATTGCCCTTTCCTTTGTGTGTCCCAGAAATTTTGCTTACTATTATTAACTCTCATGTTGACTGAAAAATATAACTATAATCCTTTCCATCATTTTCAATCCAATTATTTACTTATTATGGGAACAAATCTGCCAATTACTTATTCACCAAGCTACCAATCAAATTAAAATTTTATAAGTTTAGTTTTTTTTCTTCTAATCTTGCTTATTCCAAAAACAAACAAAATTTACTGCCAAATAAAATTATTTTAAAAAAATTGCATTGCTTATAGACTCCCCAATTAAATTATAAACATTGGCAAAAAAACATGCGCCAACGGCGCAACCCGTGCGTATGCACGGGTACAGCACTAGGAAAAGTTAAATTTCATACGGTAGACAAGTTTTTATTTAGGAGTAAACACACTAAATGAGTTGTCATTTATAAAATCTTATAAATAACTCAAATGTATAATATAAGTTGTCACAAATGAAAAAAACTTTGATAAAAAATACAAGTTGTCACTTATAAAATCTTAGAAATAGCTCAAATGTACGGAATAAGTTGTCACAAATGAAATTTGCTCTGATAAACTTTTACTATACAAACGATATTAAACTCCCTTTAACTAAAAAGCATGAAAAATGTGATAAGTTATCAGTACTAAAATTAAATTTCATAAGATTAGAACTTTTTTTTAAGAGCGATTACGCTAAACAAGTTGTCACTTATAAAATCTTAGAAATAACTCAAATGTATATGATAAGTTGTCACAAATGGAATTAACTCTAATAAAAGAGACAAGTTGTCACTGATAAAATAATTTTTGTTGAGTGGTCATTAATAAAATACTCTTTGTTATCGATATATTAAATAAGATTCAATGTAGAGTATCTTCTTTCACTAATTATTTATACCATAACTTTTATTATACAACGATATTAAACTCTCTTTAACTAAAATGCATGAAAAAAGTGATAAGTTTTTTTTTTTTGACAAAGAAAAAAGTGATAAGTTGTCATTAATAAAGTTAAATTTCATACATAAGACAAGTTTATTTTAGGAATACGCTAAACAAGTTGTCACCTATAAAATCTTAGAAATAACTCAAGTATACGCGATAAGTTGTCACAAATGGAGTTAAATTTGATAAAAGAGACAAGTTGTCGCTGATAAAATAATTTTTGTTGAGTGGTCATTGATAAAATAATTTTCCACAAAAGAGTCATTGCTCTTAAGCCCTCTTTTGCTACAAAGCACAAAAGAAGTTGACATTGACTACAATTTGAAAAAGAATTAAAATACCCGGGAGAAGTTGTTACTGATTTTAAATTAAATCTATTACAAAAATAAGATATTCACTTTAAAATTTTCAACAATGGATATTGCTAGGATCCATGCTTTTTAGAGAATCCATGTCCTAAATTTATATACTCAATTTACAAAAAGTTAATCTTCTATATTCTTAATCTATAATAAAATCTAAACAGATAGTCCAAAGTCCTTTTTTTTTTTGAGCAAAAGATAGTCCAAAGTCCTTATACATTCTTATTTACCCAAATTATTATTCCATTAATCTAATTTATACAATGATGAAAAAAAATTCGCCAACCGTACAACCCGTGCGTCCGCAAGTGGTGTAATCCACATTCGAATATGTTCATTGATGAAGTTGCATTTTGCTTTCTGTTACCATAAATCTACCTATTTAAAATCATCTATCCAATACTACTAATCTTGCTTAATGCTAAGTACCATGTTGACTCGGGAATATATTTTATAATACCTTCCATTTACTTTGTCAAAACTTACGATGGGAACATTGCTTCCTATTACTTCCTCACCAAGCTACCATTTATATGAATTTATGATAATTATAAGTTAGCCAAATCTTACTTATTCCAAAACAAAATAGAATTACTGCCAAAGAAAATTATTTTTAAAAAAATTAGCATTTTTAAAAAACTCTAGAATTAAAATATAAACATTGGCAAAAAAAAATGCGCCAACGGCGCAACCCGTGCGTATGCACGGGTACAGCACTAGTGTTTTAAACTTTGATGATCAACATTTTTTAATGTTGCTAATGTCCACCTACAACATGTTTTATAAAATGTTGCAAGATCCGTAGTTTTGCCATGTTACCAATTCTGGCTCTCATTCGATTTTTTACAATTCTCGCTCTCGTCCAAAATTGATTGATTCTTTTACTCACTTTCTCCCAATTCTCTCGTCACTCTCTCACGTACCATTATACCTCTAGCGCCACGCCTCAAACATAGATCCATGAGATTGGTTTTGTGTAGTCAGTCACTCTTGATTTGGTTTTAGAACTCACTCGGAACTATTGCTCTCGATTCTAGAAAGAGATGTAGCAACTGGAAGCGGTACTTTATATTTCCATAAGATAAACTTGTTTGATTTTTTCTTCTGATTCTTCAAGATTTTCAGATAACATACATCAAATCAGTGAACTTTTCATTTCTTTGATTTAGTTTCCAATTTTCACTTGTTCGTCAATTTTATTGATCTGTTCAGAATCTGGTTGATATAAGTTTTCTATTCGTTATAAATATCCATTTCTATTTATTATGTTGGTATTCGGTTTCTTACGCTGATCTAAGATATAAGAATGTATGAATAACAAGTTTGCTGGGCTTGGCTGAATTTTACAGTTTCGTTGGAAGTGTTTTTGATCCGGATACAAACAGCCAGCCGCAGAAGCCTAAGACAGATTGTTTAAATTTTGAAATTGTGAGTTGATTACTTAAAAGAAACTTATTGTCATCATACAATTTGATGACATACAATGGTCATAACATTATAAGGCGTGTTACTAATTTAAATTGAATTATAAAATGAATTAAAGTCAACCAAAACCATTTTGAATGCCATGTTTTTTTTCCTTTTTTTTTTTCCTGAATATTCCTTAACATTATTAGGCTTGTTGCTAATTTAAATTTAATTATAAGGTTGGATGGCTGATTGTTCAATTCCTTGTAGCTTAAGATAGTTAGCCTCTATGAAGCACGGACAATCCTCAGATTAGACATATCCCAGTGTCGGACACGCGTCGGTGTCCGACACTGATAGGACATTGACACATATAATTACACTGAATATGTGATTTTTTTTCAAATTATCAACGGTTTCTGCGTATTATTGTCAGTGTCGTATCCTTGCTTCATAGGTTAACCTCAATAAGGATTTGAATATGATTTTTCAATATCAATGCAAACACAATAATTTTCAATCTATAACAATCAAGCTTGTCATTATTGTTTTATGCTTCGTAACTTCTTATATATAGCTTTAATACCATCTGTACGTGAATGAGGAAATTATAAGACACTTCTTTCAATATTTAAAGGCTCAAATCAAATTGTCTCCATCTTTTTGTTCAGTTCCCCTGCAAAATTACTCTTCTCCCTTTAACTTGTTTAAAATTCCGCCTTTATTTTGGTCCACCACTAGCTGCCTAACTGCGGCATTTGGGCTGCCTTCATTACAGTCGAGCCGGTGATCATGAAGATAGAATAGAGTAGGCTGCAATGAAGGCAGAAAATCAAAGTAAAACGCAACGAAGACCCCCAAAGAGCGGAATAAAGTAAACCACAATGAACTTGCAATGCATTCACCAATTTTACCAAGGAAATGCTCAACAAATCTTTTGTTTCTTCTAATGAAGAAATTTTTGATTCATATCTCTCAGACACAAAAACCAAATTTTCTTGCACAATTCTTTCATCAGAAAAAAAATCATTACCAAGTATTCTCACATTGTTAACAATGCCTAACAACTTATATGCATACTCTTATATGGTTTTTGCCTCCTTCATTTTTAGCATCTCGAACTCCTGAATCAAGTAATGTATCTGCATGTTTTTGGTTCTTTCATTTCCCTTATATTATTTTTTGATGTAATCCCATATGTCTTTGA
Organism: Medicago sativa; assembly: GCF_051527215.1. Lineage (NCBI taxonomy): Eukaryota > Viridiplantae > Streptophyta > Magnoliopsida > Fabales > Fabaceae > Medicago > Medicago sativa. Next base: position 30,815,594 of record NC_140752.1, on the reverse strand, counting down.
AGGTGAGAAAAACACAAGAAGGTGTTGGTCTATATGGCCAATAAGGTTATAAGTTAAAGGGGGTGAATAGTGATGACATGTCATCTCACGTTATTCTTAGCATGTTTTTCAGTTATTTTCAGTAGGATTTAGCAGCAAAAAGGAGGAGTATTAGAACGATTGCCTATGATTTCGGGACTTTTGTAATGTTTTCTATATTTTAGTCTGTAATTCTAGTTTTCCCGAAACATGACAATTTTAGGGGGTTTTGAAGTAATTCTCGAAGAATTCATGCAAATCGGCAAATCAAGAACATCTGAAGAATTGTGAAGATTCAAGGTAATAAAGAATGAAGATTCAAATGGCCTCAAAAGACTTACAACGGGGAGGAATTCTGTTCCTTAGTTCCGAGGCAAGTTATTTGAAGACGAAGACCTAAAACGACGGAAAATCGAAGAATTTGGGCCCAGGAAAGACCTCATGCGCCTAACACATGAACAATGCGCCTAGCATATGAGTTATGCGCCTAGAACATGGGAGTGGCACCCATGCTCGTAGGGCATTGTTCATGCGCCTAGGGGATGGATTTTGACATACACCCATGCGCTAGGAGCACTATGTATGTGCCGCGTGCAACTGAAAATTCAGAGCACAAACTTCTTTTCATGCTTTTATTTTGGGTAAAGCCCACGCTTTTAGCCCAAACCCAGGTAGAAACTATCACTATAAGTACCAGCCTTCCTGATTTAGAAGTTCTCGTTTAGAACTATGGTCGTTCAAGAGGAAAGCAACTTTGGAGCTTCGAGAGAGTTTCTATCTTCTCCTTGATTTTCCAGGGTATGTTTTTATCTTTAGTAATTTGTTTTTAGTTACCATGTGTAACTAAATCTTTATAGGTTAGAGTTCTAAGATGAACCTTTATTTATTTTTGTTGGATATTTATTTAATTTAAGGTCGTTTATATTTTATTTTTTGTTCACTACTTATTTAATTTAATTTGTAGAATATGGCTTCCCGTTTGTAGAACTACTAAGTAAGCGTCCAAAGAATGTGTTATGAGTGTCCTAAGATTCATAGATGGGCAGACCTAAGGAAAACCTTGGCCTTCATTGCGTCGGGAAACACTGGAAAGTCAATTTAAGTTTATGTTTCAATTACCTTTGAATTAGCAAGACCCCGCACCTAAGGATCATCAGCAGGTGCAGTTAGCCATCGGAGGGATAAACCAAAGTAGGTTAGTAATGTCCCAACGACTTTATCATTTGTATAGTCTACCTAAGATAAATAAACGTGACACTACTGTTATTTAACATCCAACAATATAGACAGAGGGAATTCGAAGAATCCTAACCATTGCTTATTTTTATGCAACTAAAAACAGGTAACTTGCTTTGTTGCAAACAGATAAAAATTGTAACCTATCTTTTATACCGTCAAACTTACAAAAATAAGTAACGAGAATTGTTTGGACGAAAGGACAATCCCTGTGGATACGATACTCTACTTATCACTTTATTATTTGGTAAACGATTTGGTACACTTGCCATATCTGACCATCAAATAGCTTTTTGAAAAAGTTTTACAGAGTTTTGTTAGAATAGATTTGAAAGGTTTTGACTAAGTGGAAACAAACTTGAACAATCACAACAATTACAAAAAGCTAAAAACTATGTGCTAATAAGATTCAATATAGAATGGGGAAATTACATTGACCTCCCTCGAGGTATAGTGAAATGGCACACACACCCCCTCTAGTTTTCAATTCACATTTACCTCCCTTGTTACTAACACTGTTAAACATCAGTTAGATGGAGAGAGGAAAGAAAAAGAAGCATATTCTTGTCGAAAATTTATACCTAGAATCTGAAATAGTCTTGGCTTTCTTCCATGATTCCCGAGCATTAAAATTTGGAACAACTCTGAAATTTTGGACGCCGCTGTTCCTTTCTCATGATATATGTTTTTTTTTTTCTTTTGGAAATACTCGAGATATATGTTATGTGTTTGAAACAATAACCAATTTGGTGCAGAATGTACCAGTAATTCATGATTAAATTTGATAATAGAAATTGATTACTAAATTTGTAATAAAATGCACTTTTGTGTGTTTTTAATTCAGAGCTCTCGCACTGATACCGGTAGTTTTGAGATTATCTTGATATTTATCATCAAACCCATATTTTTAATTAGCTCAAAATTTGGGGAAACTTAGCACTCTTGCAGAGGAAGGTGTCAATGGTGTGGCGGAACCCCGTTTAAAAGAGAATCTCTGGTTATTATTTTTTAAGAAAAAGAGATTCTCTAATTCTGTCAAGAGACAGGCGTTAAGCAAGGGTGGAATGTGTCACTAATCAAACAATTAAGGGTAGTTAGTGTTCAATTGAAAACTAGAGGGGGTGTTTATTCTATTTCATTAAACCTCAGGGGAGGTAAGTGTAATTTGCCCATATAGAATTGAGAGATTCACAATATAAATCTTATTACAATCAAATATTAATAGTTCTTGACAATTTTCACAACAAGACAATTTCAAATCCAAACCTATAATGAAATATAACGAAGCTATCAATCAAAATCACAATGTATATGCAATTGATGAATTGTATAGGAATTGAAACTAATTGATCCAAGCACAATAGTAAAACCTAACTCAATGAATTAGATCAATTTTTATCAAAATTAGTTAGATCAATTATCAATTTTATACACTATAAATTAATCAATTAACATGCATACACAATTAAAGAAAATTAAAGAGGATAAGGAAAGAGAACGACACCGATATTTTTATAGTTGTTCACCCTTTCATCCTTGCTTCGTGCTACGCCAACTCTTCTTGGTGAAAAACACCTCCACTAAGGTCATCCACTAACAGTAACAATGTTGAATACAAATGTGATTACAAGAGTTCCTTGTAAGCACCCCCCAAACTTCAAATAACCTTTGAATTTGGTGCTCCTTGAATCTTCGAATCCATGATTACCCGTGCACCCCTTCGAACTCTTCACTCAAGTCTTCGATGATACGTCCGGTAAACGAATCCCCTTCGATTGTAAGAACAATTAGAAAGACCCCCAAGACCTTTGGAGGTGGAATGGGATTATTCACTTCACTTTAGAACATTGATTAAGACCAACCAATTTCCTTAAAAGAACCAACTTACAATCCTGTCATACCCCAATTTTTGACCTAAGATGGAACAGACACGTGTTCTTTAACCCCGACCGGTCCCAACCTTTTCAATAAAAATTCGGCAGAGAGGTATTTTAAAATACCTCATATTTGGTTCCGAGTCGGGCCCTCTTCTCTCAATTTTCATTTTTTATTTAAAAATTTCTTTTAGTTAATTAATTTTGAACTCATTTTAAATTTTTATTTTTATTTTTTATCTCATTTTTGTTTTAATTTATTAGTCTTTCTATTATTATTATTATTATTATTATTATTATTATTATTATTATTATTATTATTATTATTATTATTATTATTATTATTATTATTATTAATTTTTTTATTATTAGTATTGTTGTTGTTTATTTTTAAAAAAAAAATCAAAGCTTGTCCGAAAATATCCAAATCCAACTCAAAGACAGCCTGTCCTGTCCCCTTAATCCAAGCCACTGCTTTAGCAAATTGTATGTCTGAATCCAACTCTATAAATACAAACCACCTGCAACCAGCAAAATTACACCCAAAGAGCCAATTTCGATCCAACACAAAAGCCGAAATTACACGCAAGAAATTAAAACCTGCAAGAAATTCACAAGAACACCGAGCCAGGGAACAACCATCACAAATAACCTGTAATCACAAAAACACACAAGGACAGAAGCACAAAATTCCTCAAGAAACCAGTACATCAAAACACATCAGCCATTAAAAAACCATCGAAATCAATCCCCAACCCCATATCACAGTTACAAATCGCAAAACCCAACAGCACAACACAAGAACCCTCACAAACAACACGTTATAACAACCGACACCAACACCAGACTCAAATCACAACACATTCAGTCTCTAAACCATACAACACCGCACGACCAAACCTAACACATAAAATCGACACCAACAAAACTGTCTCATCTTTAGATCCAGATCTTTTTTTTTTTAAATTTAGTTTAAAAGTTTTAATTTTAAAAACAGTAGAAAGAAAAGAAACAAAAAGGTAGAAGAGAGAGATCGACCACCGCCGGAAACCACCACCTACCTCGCCGGAATCTGGAGAACCACGACGGCCTTCATCAAGGCTCGCCGGAAAACTCAAGTGTTCTTGAGTTTTATGAAGAACAAGAACAGAGAGAGAAGAGAGCTTTCTGCTCTCAAAGAAGAGAAGAGAGAGAAACTTCTTTGAAAAATGATAAAAAACCAGCACTCCCCCATATATAGACCAACAGGCCGAACCGGTTCAGCCTTGAACCGGCCTGAACCAAGCCCATCTGCGCCCCCTAGCTTGCTTTCGACCCGTTTTAAATAATTCTAAGTATCTATATAATTTTTTTCAAAATTTTTAAATAATCAATGATGTGACCTTGCATTTGGATAATGCTTATTGTTTTATATTGTTAAATTAACATTTTTAGTGCAGGTATATATTTACATCATATAATATTTACTGTAAGACTTGTTTGTCGCACGCGTCACTGATTTAGTTATAAATACTGTGATTCACGCCTATTTTTTTCTCATTAAGTTTCATTTCGCTAACTTTATTAGGTTTTATGTTTTTTTTTTTACATTTTGAAATCAAAATTATGTCATCTGTTGAAGAATCATCAACATAGAAGATCATCTTGAAGAAGCTACATTTTTATATTTGGACCTATTTTCAAGATTTCCAAGTATCTCTATATATTTATCAAAATTATTAAATAGTCAATGATATTGATCTTGCATGTGGATAATGCTTATTGTTTTCTATCGTTAAATTAACATTTTTAGTGTTGGTATATCTTTGAAGAAATAATTATTATTATAAGACTCGTGCGTTCACACTCGTGTTTTCACACTCATGCGTTCACACCCGTGTGTTCACATGGGTCATCAGGTTATAAATAATGTGACTCAGGCCTATTATCTTAATATATCTATCTATATATAAAAGTTGTCCCAAGTCAATTTGGAAGCCCTAATTTTTCCAAAACCCTAATGGCTACAATTACTGTTTTACCCCTAAAAGCTACAAATCACTCCTAAATCGCTCCTATTCTCTCTCTCGCTCCTATTCTCTCTCTCCCCTCACACACCCACTTTTTTTTTAATCAGAGAAAGTCACCCATTTTCAGACTCTCTCTCTCTCTCTATCTACGATTCTTCTGTATCTCTCCCTTTCTCTCACACACTTCCTCCCAAAACCATGGCTGCTTCTTCTCTCTTTCTCCACCAAAGCCTCCCTTATGAGTCACGATCTCCGATCTCTTTCCTCCATCTACTAAACTCTGATAGCTCTCTCTCCATTATGAACACATATTGCAGTCGGAAAAATTATTTATCGCACTGATCCACGCACATCTCGCCGACTCCGCAATTGTCGCCGCAACAACAAACGACCTTCGTAATTGTCACCGGTAAGTTGTAACTCTCTTTCTCCCACCGATTCATGTTCATATTGATTGTGTGAATCTATCTATATATAAAAGTTGTCCCAAGTCAATTTTGAAGCCCTAATTTTTCCAAAACCCTAATGGCTACAATTACTGTTTTACCCCTAAAAGCTACAAATCACTCCTAAATTGCTCATATTCTCTCTCTCGCTCCTATTCTCTCTCTCCCCTCACACGCCCACTTTTTTTTAATCAGAGAAAGTCACCCATTTTCAGACTCTCTCTCTCTCTCTCTCTATCTACGATTCTTCTGTATCTCTCCCTTTTCTCTCACACACTTCCTCCCAAAACCATGGCTGCTTCTTCTCTCTTTCTCCACCAAAGCCTCCCTTAGGAGTCACGATCTCCGATCTCTTTCCTCCATCTACTAAACTCTGATAGCTCTCTCTCCATTATGAACACAGATTGCGGCCGGAAAAATTATCTATCGCACTGATCCACGCACATCTCGCCGACTCTGCAATTGTCGCCGCAACAACAAACGACCTTCGTAATTGTCACCGGTAAGTTGTAACTCTCTTTCTCCCACCGATTCATGTTGATATTGATTGTGTGAATCTATCTATATATAAAAGTTGTCCCAAGTCAATTTTGAAGCCCTGATTTTTCCAAAACCCTAATGGCTACAATTACTGTTTTACCCCTAAAAGCTACAAATCACTCCTAAATCGCTCCTATTCTCTCTCTCGCTCCTATTCTCTCTCTCTCCCCTCACACGCCCACTTCTTTTTTAATCAGAAAAAGTCACCCATTTTCAGACCCTCTCTCTCTATCTACGATTCTTCTGTATCTCTCCCTTTTCTCTCACACACTTCCTCCCAAAACCATGGCTGCTTCTTCTCTCTTTCTCCACCAAAGCCTCCCTTATGAGTCACGATCTCCGATCTCTTTCCTCCATCTACTAAACTCTGATAGCTCTCTCTTCATTATGAACACAGATTGCCGCCAGAAAAATTATTTATCGCACTGATCCACGCACATCTCGCCGACTCCGCAATTGTCGCCGCAACAACAAACGACCTTCGTAATTGTCACCGGTAAGTTGTAACTCTCGTTCTCCCACCGATTCATGTTCATATTGATTGTGTGAATTTTGCTAATTTTGAATTTGACAATAGGGTTTGAATTATAGCTTTTTCATTGATTTTGTGTAAATTATCATTGATTATCAATTACAGTATAGTCAAAATGGTTGATTATCAATTTTGTGTAAATTATGCTAATTTCGAATTTGACATTACGGTGTGAATTTTGTGTAAATCTATATATATATAAAAGTTGTCCCAAGTCAATTTTGAAGCCCTAATTTTTCCAAAACCTTAATGAATTACTGTTTTACCCCTAAAAGCTACAAATCACTCCTAAATCGCTCCTATTCTCTCTCTCTCTCTCTCGCTCCTATTCTCTCTCTCTCCCCTCACACGCCCACTTTTTTTTTTAATCAGAGAAAGTCACCCATTTTCAGACTCTCTCTCTCTATCTACGATTCTTCTGTATCTCTCCCTTTTCTCTCACACACTTCCTCCCAAAACCATGGCTGCTTCTTCTCTCTTTCTCCACCAAAGCCTCCCTTATGAGTCACGATCTCCGATCTCTTTCCTCCATCTACTAAACTCTGATAGATCTCTCTCCATTATGAACACAGATTGCCGCCGGAAAAATTATTTATCGCACTGATCCACACACATCTCGCCGACTCCGCAATTGTCGCCGCAACAACAAACGACCTTCGTAATTGTCACCGGTAAGTTGTAACTCTCTTTCTCCCACCGATTCATGTTCATATTGATTGTGTGAATTTTGCTAATTTTGAATTTGACAATAGGGTTTGAATTATAGCTTTTTCATTGATTTTGTGTAAATTATCATTGATTATCAATTACAGTATAGTCAAAATGGTTGATTATCAATTTTGTGTAAATTATGCTAATTTCGAATTTGACATTACGGTGTGAATTTTGTGTAAATATAGTTGATTTTGATATGTGATTGTGTGAATTACAACTTTTTCTTCATTGTTAGTTTTTGTAATCGTTACTTTCTCTGTGTTTCAGTCTCAATTCAATATCTTGCAATCATGCTACTTCTCTGTTTATGCTCTTCTACTTGAATTATGGATGAATTTCTGAACGTTTTTTTTTTAATTCTTACCTTTTAATGTTCTGAACTTTTTTTTTTTTAATTTGTAGGTTCTAATGAAGGTCCACGCAGTTATAGTTACTTGAATCAGGAGAAATAGAGCACATGTATTGAATTTTAGTGTCCAAAATTGATAATGAATGTTCTAATGAATCTGAACGTTTCAAGGTTCTAATGAATGTTCTGAATTTTAGTATCACACCATTAATTGACTCTTTTTGATTGTGTTGTCTTTCTTTCTTTTATGTAGGTTTGATTTGTGATGTCTTGAATTCCTCAATGCAAATGTGATAACACTTAACTATTGAAGATTTTTAATTTTAAGACTCCCTGTTTCATTTCAGATATGATTAAGTATTTATACAAATTGGACGTACGTTTCCTTTCTAAATTTGTATGTTTCTGATTTTTTGTCGAGACATATTCTTTCCTAAATTTTATCAGGACATATTCTTTCCTAAATTGACGAGAAATCTGAAATGTAATTTGCATTTGGTTCTGAACATCATTTTCTTAACACCATTTTTATAATGATTCATTTTGCTTTGAACTTTTAAGCATGTTAACTGCTTTGCTTCATATGTATTAAGTTGAATTATGGATGAGTTATTTTTTCTTCATCATAAGTTGACATAATTATTGAAAATGACACAATCATAAGTATATAATACTTTCGTGGTAAGCATAGTTTTCCTCTTCTATCTAATAATTGAATTTCCTTCCTACTATAATATGAGTAAATGCGGTGTACTTTCCTTTTCTCTTGCAGGCAGAGGTACTTGGTGTTGATCCAAGAGAAGTTGATGTTCCAGTGGTAGGAGGTCATGTAGGAGTCACAATATTGCCTCTTTTATCACAGGTTTTTGTAAAGGATACTTGATACTTCCTTACTTAAAAATGATGACATCGTTAAACAAGTCACTGAACCTTCTTCAAACTTGGTTTTTAAAGGTTAAGCCTCCCAGTAGCTTCACTGCAGAAGAAACCGAATACCCGACAAACCGCATTCAAAATGGTGGAACAGAAGTTGTTGAGGTAATGTCATATAAGTAATAAGTTTATCACCTAATATGTGATTGGAGTATTAGAAGGACAAACTTCTTAGATATCATGTCCTTGAACCTGTGATTCTTTTTTTTGATGGAAATCTGAACCTTTAGGATTGCTTCAAAGAGTCCTAACTAAAATGTGATTTCAAGTGTTCATTTGATAAAAGACTAATTACAATTAACTTAAAGCTTCTTCATTCTGAAGGTGAGAAAAACACAAGAAGGGGGGTTGAATTGTGTTTTGAAAAATTCTTCGTTTCTCCTAAAAACTGAACACACTGATCAGAAGCTAAGTGAGACAGCTTCTGAAGTGATAATCAGAATCTAAGTGCAGCGGAATAAAACAGAGAGAGAGAAGAAGAACGACACAAAGCAATTATACTGGTTCCTTCCACAATCTGGAAGTAGTCCAGTCCCCCTTGCACTTCCAAGGAGATTTCACTAAGAGTAATATCTGATTACAATTGCTCAAGCACACAAGCAAGAGACTTCCTTTGCTCAAGCACACAAGCTAGAGACTTCCTTTGCTCAAGAACACAATCAAGAGACTTCCTGCTCAAGCACAACTGCAAGAGACTTCCTAACTAAACAAAATTACACAGAAAATTGTTTAAGGTTGAACACTTGATATACAATCAGAGGTGCTCACAATACAAATCAGATACAGACTCAATGGACTTAAGAATTTCTAAGATATGACTTTGAGACACAAAAATTCTAAGTGAATGCAGAACAATTTCAGCAAAGATTTGGCACTTGTAAAAGTATTGAGAGTCTGTTGTTCAGCATTACAAAATCTCTAGGTCTTCACTCCTTTATATAGAGGTGTGAAAGAGACGTTGTGAAATTGCCAGCACCCAAAGAGTCGTTGCTGAAGCTTGATCTTTCACCTTTGATCTTTTGCCTGATTTGGTTGTTGTCCTATGAAGAACTAATTTGAAATCCATTCCTTATCCAAAGGAACATCTATGCAGGCGAAGCCGTATTCTGGAGCGGTTTTCTTGTCTTGTAGCGTGGACACAAAACAGAGTAGTGGAGAACGTGGTTGTACAATTCGTACAAATGTCAACGCTTTCATCCAAATTGCAAGCACATGCCTTCAAACACCTTTGAAATGACCGTTGCAAAATTCCACTAATCCTTTGTAGCGTTTTCGAATCCAATAGACAGCTTTTGCAGTGATAATTCTTCAATTCTTGAATCTTTGCAAATCCAGTTGATATTCAGCTTCTGGTGAAATAGCTTCTGATGAGGCAGCTTCTGATGATGCAGCTTCTGATGATACAACTTCTGCAGCTTCTGATGATGCAGCTTCTGATGTTATGACTTCTGGACCTCTTGTCTTCAGGAGCACTATTCTTACTTCAGAAGCGACTTAACTTCAGGAGCGTCCAAGCTTCAATTTTGTTGTTTCCTTTGCTCTTTATTTGCTCATTCAGAACCAATGATGATGTAACTATTTAATTATGGTCCTGTACACTTGAACAAATATTAGCTAGTCCAATTTACAATTTTTAATACCTTGTTATCATCAAAACTCTTTAAGGTTCATTGTTAAACACATTTTGTTCCAACAATGTCCCCCTTTTTGATGATGATAAACAAAAGTATTTAAAAATTGATCAATTGTTGTTAATCTAATTAACAAGTTGACTTTGGGGTTCTGAGGTTTGTAAGCTCAGAATCTGAGGTTTGTAAGCTCAAACTCCCCCTGAGTCTGATAGTCTTTAAGGTGAGGTTTGTAAGCTCCCCCTAAGTTCTATCCAGGTTAATTAAATTCATTTTTCGCACAATAAAATTATCAGAGCTTTAAAAAATGAATCATTGAAAGAATTAATTTAGAGATAAGAAGAATGGTTCAATTAATTTTACTTGAATTTTGATACTCCTTCTTTCGTTCATAGCTTATACCAATAAGGTAAAAAATGATAGAAGTTTTTCAAAAATTTCAAATGCCATTAATGGGGCTCAGAGCCTTTAAATACTTGTCACATATACTCCCCCTTTTGTCATTATCAAAAAATATTGAAAAAAAATAAGCATAAAAGACAAAAAAAATTTGAGAAAAAAAAAACTCAAACATGAAGAGAGTATAATAGGAAAATAACTAAGTCAATCAGAGCAATGTAAATGAACAAGAATATCGAGGCATTATACATAAATCAGAAGTAGCTAAGCAGTCAGAACCATTAAGCATTCAGAAGCATAGAGAAATAAAACAAGATGGTTTCAGAAGCAAGGACTAAGAATTTAAAACAAACAACAAACAAAAGATAACACTAAGGTGTGCAACTAAGGGTTGGTTTGTTGTTGATTCTTCATCTTCTCCATTTCTTCAATTTTCTTCTGCAACTGTTCTTCAAGAAATTGTTGCCTTTGGAGAAGAGCCTGTTCCCTTTCTCTAGCCTCTTGCTGCTGCTGTGCCATCTGTTTCTTCAGAAGCTTACACAACCTTGCTTCTCTGGTCAAGTAGTCCATTTCTAAGAAGAAAGGCTGGTTTGCCAGGAGCAGTGTAGGATTTCTAACTCTGAGACTCTGATTCAGATTTTCCATAAGCCTTCTGACTGAAGCTTGCTTGACTCTGATGCACTTAGCCTTTATGTCTTCAATAAGCTCAGTTGCCCGGTTCTGAAGTGATGCCCAGGAGTCTTCATATGCGTTGGTGAGATCAATTGTCCTCCTTTGATCCACCAAATTATGCATTTGAGAGAGAATAGAGAGTAGCTCAGCATCAATATATCCAGATTCCAGGGTGTTTGTGGGTGGTTGTTCAAGAATTTCAGGATCAGAATCACTAAGTTCAAGGTCTTGAACAGGGCTAGAAACTGGAATGGTGATGTGTTGAGTTGGGGTTAAGGTTGATGGCTGGTCAGAAGCAATGTGTGCGGTAGAGGTTAGGTCTTGGACATTGACTTGAGAGTTGTCAATATCCATGGGAGTTGGTTGGGGTTCAATGTGCTCTGGTTGGGTTTCAGTTTCAGTTGGTGGTTGTTGTGGTGAAGTTGATGTTTGAGTGTTGAGTTGGGGTCAATGGTAGCTACTGGTGATTGTGGGGGTGTTGTGGGTTTATGTGGTTCAGGTGTTTGTTGATGGGGGTTTTCTGAAACAACATTTTCAGAAGCAGCTGCTTCTGGGGTTATTTTAGAGGCTTTTTCTGAGGTAGACTCAACATTTTCTGGAGGAATCATGTTGAGAGGTTGAATGTTAAGGGGTTGAGGGTTAAGGCGAAAGATAGTATCAATGACTCTTTCTCTCTGCTCAGCCATTTCAGCCAACTTCTCATTAATTATGTGACCAACTGGTTCATAAGTAGTTGACTGAGAGGGCTTTTTGTTGGTTTTGGTTGATGTTGACTGGCTTTTTACTGGTTTTTGAAAAAGTTGAGCTAAGGGTATATCATCATCAGAATCATCAGAATCTGATAATGATGAGGATGCGGAATCTGATGATATATTAGTTACCTTCTCTGGTTCAGGATCAGAATCCTCTTTAGCAGACTCACTGGTCATCAGCATCAGTTGCTTGGCTTCTGAAACTACAGACTCTTGTAGCTCAGCAGCAATTTCCAAGACTTTTTTAGTTGCTGCCTTCTTCCCTTGTAAGTCCTTTAACTCCAAATCAGAAGCAGCTTGAGCTGTCATGGTGATATGAGGAAAATCCTTGGTCCTCCTCAAGGCTGGCTTCCTCTTCCTCTTTGGTATAGCTGGTTGTACAGGAGCAATACCAGAACTTAGGACTACACAAGAGTTGTTGTCTTCAGCTACCTCTTCAATTGATGGCATTGCAGAACCACCAATCTTAAGCTTGTCAGAAGCAGGTCTTGCCTTCTTAGCAGATTCTTCAACCTTCAGATACTCTTCTTTGGTCACTTTCCTCTTAACACTTCTGCTTTTTGCCAGAGGCACAGTACCACCATACATTTCCTCAGGTACCTCATCCAACCTGATGACCTCTTTGGTTGCCACATAGTGTTCCTTGATGTACCTCATCTGTACTTCAATAGGATCCTGTTTGCAGATGGGTGGAAAATCCCTCATAAGATCAGACAAGACATGAGATTCACTTAGATCAGTTCTAAGTTTGGTGACCTTGCTGATCAGCTTCATATTCTTGAGAGTTTGAGCATTTATGAATGCTCTAGTCTTTGTATCCAGCATCTGATCTGTGTAGCCTTGAGCTTTGCTTAAACTGTCCAAGACACCTCCTTGATAGAATATCTCTGATAAGAGTCTTCCATAAGGAACCCAGGGCCTTGGTTTATCCTGCAGCTGACTCTGTTTCAGACACTCTACCAAGTACTTGAACATGTATTTGGGCACGTTCACCTTTTCCTTCTTGATGAGGTGCTGGAGAAAGACCTTCTGAGCCAAATTTGGTTTCTCATTATCACCACATGGAAACAAATCCTCATTCTGAATCTTCAGAAGCATTTAGTTTCCATGTTTAATTCAGCATATTTCTTCTCCTTCTCAGAATTGTATATAACCAAGTTAGCTCTTTCCTTCTAAATGCGTTGTTCAGCAGCACTTGAAAGATCAATTCCAGAGTAATATCCAGACGCTTCAACCTTAAGAACAGCTTCTATCTGCCATTGAGTAATTCTTACTGGAATACCGCAAATACTTGATCTGATTTCATCTTCAACAAACGGCGCAAGACCCATTTCTTCTCTTGTCTTCCCTTCTAATTCAGGATACATTAACACCATCTGACTTTCCTCAGCTAGGGATGCCGCTCTGTTGTAAAATTTTGCTCTTACCCAGAAGTGTCTAACCAGAGCTTCATATGTTGGTCCATTCAACATTTTGAAGTAATGCATGAGTCCTTGCTCTTCATAGTAGCTTCTGATCCAACACTTATGAAAACCCAGAGAATCAAAATCCAATGGATTCTCTATCTGAACTTGTAAATCCCATTCTTCCAATTTCATGCTTCTTCCTCTGTAGTCATATTCAGGGACCATTCGTGAAGTAGATACTGAACCTTCTCGTTGCGAACTTGATGATGCCATTTGATGATTGACGAAGATTTGAAGAAGATGAAGATTTTATAGTTCTAAGTTTGAGAGAATGCGCTTACTTCGCAAGAGGTTTGAGAGCAAATATGTTTGTTGTGAGTGAGTAGTGTGTGAATTGACAAAGTGTTAAAAGTAAAACGATAGCAATTCAAAAGAGACAAACAAACATAACATTAATGACAAAATTGGGGGCGCGTGAAAAGTACTTTCAAAGCTATTAAATCATCATTGCCCTTTTAGTTATACACCAATACATACAGGTCACGTCAGAAGTTCACATAGTAACTACCAAGTTAGTGGGCCAGAAGTTACTTTTAAAAAGTAACTCCCAACGTTTCCACTAATTCAACTATTCAGAAGCAACAAATCCAGCTTCTGGACTTCAGATGCTGACGTCATTATTATCAGAAGCGAGTTTTCCTCAGAACCTCAATAAAGAGCTTCTGATGGACTACTGCTTCTGAACTGACTTCAGAACCTAAAATCCTATTCAGGAGCAAGCAAGCATTTAATCAGATACAAAGTGCATGTTCAAATTTTTCTTTATAAAATCAAATCTTTCAACAGTTAAAGGCTTAGTAAATATGTCAGCCCATTGATTTTCAGTATCAATGAATTGTATATCTAAAATTCCTTTTTGAACATAATCTCTGATAAAATGGTGTTTGATTTCAATGTGCTTAGCTCTTGAATGCAAAATTGGATTTTTAGACAAACAAATAGCAGCAGTATTATCACAATAAATGGGAATACTGTTAGCAATTATCTGATAATCTTCCAACTGATGTTTCATCCAAAGTAGTTGTGTACAACAACTTGCAGCTGAAATGTATTCTGCTTCTGCTATAGACATAGTAATAATTGTTTGTCTTTTGCTAGCCCAGGATATAAGATTATCACCCAGAAATTGACAATTGCCACTGGTTGACTTTCTTTCAATCCTATCACCAGCATAATCAGCATCACAAAATCCAATTAGCTTATAATCTAAGGATTTCTTATAAAGGAGTCCAAGCTTAGTTGTTCCTTTCAAATACCTGAAGATTCTCTTGACAGCAGTCATATGAGATTCTCTAGGATCTGATTGGAATCTTGCACACAAGCATACACTGAATAAAATATCTGGCCTAGATGCAGTGAGGTATAACAAAGAACCAATCATACCTCTATACAGCTTCTGGTCAACTTTAGCTCCTTCAACTTCTTTGCTTAAGGTGCACGTAGGGTGCATTGGAGTGTTCATCACTTTACAATCTTCAAGCTTGAACTTCTTCAGAAGCTCCTTTGTATACTTAGATTGATGAACATAGACTCCATCTTTGCATTGATTAATTTGAATGCCCAGGAAGAACTTCAGCTCTCCCATCATGCTCATTTCAAATTCATCCCGCATTAACTCAGAAAATTCCTTGCAAAGAGATGCATTAGTAGAACCAAATATTATATCATCAACATATATTTGCACAACAAGAATATCTTTCCCAAGGGTCCTTCTGAAGAGTGTTGTATCAACCTGTCCTCTTTTAAAATCATTCTTGATTAAGAAATTACTTAGTCTATCATACCAAGCTCTGGGAGCTTGTTTCAAGCCATATAGTGATTTCTTCAGTTTAAAAACATGGTCAGGATATTTAATATCCTCAAATCCAGGAGGTTGCTTGACATACACTTCTTCTTTTATGACACCATTTAGAAATGCACTCTTGACATCCATTTGATATAATATTATGCCATGATTAACTGCATAGGAAAGAAGTAACCTGATTGCTTCCAATCTTGCAACTGGAGCAAAAGTTTCAGTGTAATCAATGCCTTCTTGTTGACTATACCCTTGTGCAACAAGTCTGGCTTTGTTTCTTGTTACTTCACCTTGCTCATTCAGCTTGTTTCTGAATACCCATTTTGTTCCAATAATGTTCTTGTGCTGAGGTTTGGGTACCAGATCCCACACATCATTTCTTTGAAATTGATTCAACTCTTCTTGCATAACTAGGATCCATCCATCATCTAAAAGTGCTTCATCAACTGTTGTAGGTTCAATCATTGAGATTAGTCCAATCATTGACTCTACTTGTCTGAAATGTGATCTTGTTCTTCTTGGACTATCTTTGTTTCCAATGATTAGCTCCTCAGGATGTGAAGACTTGTGTTTGAATGTGTTTCTGGGAGGATCTGCTTGATGTGAGCCATCTTGTGCTTCATCAGAAGCAGCTTCATCTTGCGCTTCTGATGTGGGTTCAGCTTCTGGACTATCTTCAGATTCAGCTATCTGATCAGGTTCTGGAGTAACTTCAGGAACCTGTATCTCTGCAAAACTTTCATCTTGCTTTGAAGTTTTATCTTCAAGCTCCTTGTCATCAAATTTAACGTGCATAGATTCTTCAACACAGAGTGTTTCTGAATTACACACTCTGTATGCCTTTGACCTTTCAGAGTAACCTAAAAAGATTCCTCTTTGGGCCTTGGCATCAAATTTCTTTAGGTAGAGCTTGTTGTTCAGAATGTAACATGTACATCCAAATTGATGAAAGTAAGAGATATTAGGTTTTCTTCCTTTAAAGAGTTCATATGCAGTTTTCTCCAAAATAGGTCTAATATAGATCCTGTTTTGAACATAACATGCTGTATTCACTGCTTCTGCCCAAAATTGTTTAGCCAAATTGTTTTCATGGATCATGGTTCTGGCCATTTCTTGTAAAGTTCTATTCTTTCTCTCTACAACCCCATTTTGTTGCGGAGTTCTAGGAGAAGAGAATTCATGGATGATTCCATGTTTTTCACAAAAAGCTTCAAATGGCTCATTTTCAAATTCTCCACCATGATCACTTCTGACTTTCAAAATTTTTGACTCTTTTTCAGTTTGAATTTGTGTGCAGAAGTTACTGAATACCTCATATGCATGATCCTTACTTTTTCAGGAATTTCACCCAAGTCCATCTGCTGTAATCATCAACAATGACTAATCCATATTTACTTCCATATAAGGATGCAGTACTCACTGGTCCAAATAAATCAATATGGAGTAATTCTAAAGGTCTTGAGGTTGAAACAATGTCTTTGGTTTTAAAAGATGATTTCACTATTTTCCCTCTCTGGCATGCACCACAGAGTGCATCTGAATGATAGTCAATGTCTGGTAGCCCTTTCACAAGTTGTAACTTACTAAGCTTAGAGATTAACCTCCAGTTAGCATGTCCCAACCTTCTGTGCCACATCCATTTCTTATCATTCACTGATAGTAGGCAAATTACCTTCTGATCAGCCAGTTCAGAAAAATTGATTTTATAGACATTGTCAACTCTCTTTCCTTTGAACACAATGGATTTGTCTTCCTTGTTGATTACTGTACAGTTGGGTTTTTCAAAAAGCACATCATAACCATTATCACAAAATTGACTAATGCTCAAAAGGTTATGTTCAAGACCATCTACCAACCATACATTATTAATTGAGGTAGAGGAATTACCAATAGTTCCTGTACCTATGATCTTGCCTGACTGGTTGCCTCCAAATTTCACATTTCCTCCCTCCTTCATTGTTAGGCTGAGGAACATGGACTTGTCTCCTGTCATGTGTCTTGAGCAGCCGCTGTCTAGGTACCATGATCTTTGCTTTGGCACTGCTCTTAGACATACCTGCATCATTGACATTTTTAGATTTAGGTACCCATTGTCCTATGGGTCCTGGAAGGTTAGTACTTAAGGCTTTACTCTTCACTTCTTGTAACTTGTGCTGTGAGTTGGGTTGCTTCTGATTAACCATCACCTTAGGTTTTGGTACTTCAGAAGCAGTAACTGTCTTCTTCTGAAACTTTGATTTCAGAGCCTCAGATTTTGGTTTCACCAGACTCTGAGGAATAGGTTCTGATCTTTTCAGGATCCTAACCTTTGAAGTCTTGGAATCAGATTTGATCATAGCCTTTGACTTAGAGTTCTTTGGCTTTGAAGTAATCTTAGCCTTAGAACTAGAGGCTTCAGGTTCTGATTGAACAACAGTTTCCAACTCAGCCCCTTCTGGTACAAAGAAGGTTTTCAGACCTTCCTTGATGCATTCACAACAAGATTTTAGATTGGTTTTCTCAAGTTTCACTTCTGGAAAACCAATTCCTCTGCCATTGTTCTTGTAAATGCTATAAATCATAGAAGCTACTCTGCTTTTGTCAATGCCAGATATAATAAAATCTTCAAGAGCAATTTCATGGTTACTTAAAGGTTTTTCATTACACTTTTCTTGTAGCTTCTGACATAAGAACCTGAGCTGATCTTCATATGTTTTACACATGAAGTCAAAGCCCCTAAGTCCTTGTTCAGAAGCTTTCAGATGCAATAGAGTTGATTTTTGCTGTTTTACCAAATCAGCATATTTTTCTTTTAAATCCTTCAACTCATTGGTTCTTACTTCAAAATGTGTAAGGAGTTCTTTAAGTGACTCAACAAGTTCATCTCTGGGAATTTTGGAATATACCTCGTTTTCATCTTCTGAGTCTGAATCTGATCCAGCTTCTGAAGTTGCTGTTGCTACCAACCCAACAGCTACCTTTGCATCTTCATCAGCTTCCTCTTTATCAGATCCAGATTCACTTCCCAAATCATCTTGCCATTAAACTCTGCTTAATCTGCTTCTTGAATTTGCTTGGTTTGAATGTAGACCTCTTTGACTTGTCCTTTGACTTTTCTCTTTGAAGATCAGGGCATTCAGCAATGAAGTGTCCAGGCTTCTTACATTTGAAGCATCCCTTCTGATCTTCTTTCCTTGAGCTTCTGGAGTTACCCCTTCTGGCAAGAAACTTTCTGTTCTTCTTGGCCAGATACTGAAGTCTGTTTGAGAGCATGGCCATTTCAGCAGCATCTGGTTCAGAATCTGAACTTGACTGTTCTTCCTCTTCAGATTCAACCATTTTGAGAGCTTTTGATGACTTGCCTTTGGATGGAAGAGCTATTGATTTACTCTTCTTAGTAGACTCATGTTCATTAAGACTTAACTCATGAACTTTGAGAGAACTAACAAGATCTTCGACACTTAAAGTGTTTAAATCTTTAGCTTCCTCAATGGCAGTCACCTTTGGTCTCCATCTGGCAGGTAAGCTTCTAAGTATCTTGCTTACATGATCAGAAGCAACATAGCTCTTCTTCAGAATCTGTAGCCCAGAGACTAAGGTTTGAAACCTTGAGTACATCTCCTCAATAGTTTCATCATCCTTCATCTTGAATAACTCATACTGATGTACAAGCAGGAGAGCCTTTGCTTCTTTGACCTTTTTGCTCCCTTCGTAGTTTGAACAGAGAGAAGCAAACATAGCTTTGGCAGTGGACTTGTCACTCATCTTCATGTATTCTGCTTTGGGTATGGCAGTGACAAGAGCTCCTCTGATAATATGATGCTTCTTATAGAGTTTCCTCAGTTCTGGAGTATGTTTCTTTCTATCCACATCAGCTCCTTCTTCATCAAGGACTAAATCACCAACACCATCTTCCAGAATATCCCATAATTCTTCATCTAGGCTCATGATGTAACTGTAAAAGTTGGTCTTCCACCAAGAAAATTCTTCACCATCTCCATTGAATTTTGGAATCTTCCCAACACTGGATTTCTTACTATCACTATAATCATGTGAGACATTTTTATAGCTAGTATCACCAGAACCAGTAGGAGGAGGAGTAGACATGTTTTTCTCAGATCTTTGACTGTTGCACGGTTAAGTGTTACACAACAGACCAAGGCTCTGATACCAATTGAAGGTGAGAAAAACACAAGAAGTGGGGTTGAATTGTGTTTTGAAAAATTCTTCGTTTCTCCTAAAAACTGAACACACTGATCAGAAGATAAGTGAGACAGCTTCTGAAGTGATAATCAGAATCTAAATGCAGCGGAATAAAACAGAGAGAGAGAAGAAGAACGACACAAAGCAATTATACTGGTTCCTTCCACAATCCGGAAGTAGTCCAGTCCCCTTTGCACTTCCAAGGAGATTTCACTAAGAGTAATATCTGATTACAATTGCTCAAGCACACAAGCAAGAGACTTCCTTTGCTCAAGCACACAAGCTAGAGACTTCCTTTGCTCAAGAACACAATCAGGAGACTTCCTGCTCAAGCACAACTGCAAGAGACTTCCTAATTAAACAAAATTACACAGAAAATTGTTTAAGGTTGAACACTTGATATACAATCAGAGGTGCTCACAATACAAATCAGATTCAGACTCAATGGACTTAAGAATTTCTAAGATATGACTTTGAGACACAGAAATTCTAAGTGAATGCAGAACAATTTCAGCAGAGATTTGGCACTTGTAAAAGTATTGAGAGTCTGTTGTTCAGCATTACAAAATCTCTAGGTCTTCACTCCTTTATATAGAGGTGTGAAAGAGACGTTGTGAAATTGCCAGCACCCAAAGAGTCGTTGCTGAAGCTTGATCTTTCACCTTTGATCTTTTGCCTGATTTGGTTGTTGTCCTATGAAGAACTAATTTGAAATCTATTCCTTATCCAAAGGAACATCTATGCAGGCGAAGCCGTATTCTGGAGCGGTTTTCTTGTCTTGTAGCGTGGACACAAAACAGAGTAGTGGAGAACGTGGTTGTACAATTCGTACAAATGTCAACGCTTTCGTCCAAATTGCAAGCACATGCCTTCAAACACCTTTGAAATGACCGTTGCAAAATTCCACTAATCCTTTGTAGCGTTTTCGAATTCAATAGACAGCTTTTGCAGTGATAATTCTTCAATTCTTGAATCTTTGCAAATCCAGTTGATATTCAGCTTCTGGTGAAATAGCTTCTGATGAGGCAGCTTCTGATGATGCAGCTTCTGATGATACAGCTTCTGCAGCTTCTGATGATGCAGCTTCTGATGTTATGACTTCTGGACCTCTTGTCTTCAGGAGCACTATTCTTACTTCAGAAGCGACTTAACTTCAGGAGCGTCCAAGCTTCAATTTTGTTGTTTCCTTTGCTCTTTATTTGCTCATTCAGAACCAATGATGATGTAACTATTTAATTATGGTCCTGTACACTTGAACAAATATTAGCTAGTCCAATTTACAATTTTTAATACCTTGTTATCATCAAAACTCTTTAAGGTTCATTGTTAAACACATTTTGTTCCAACACATTCTTGAGTGTGGGATTCACATTGTTATTTGGATTGATATAGTTTTTTGCTCTTTGATATATATTCCTTTAATGTTTCAGCTACTTCATGCAGATTTTTATTGAGGTATTTCCTCAAAATTGTTGCAAATTTATCTTGGTGGATGAGGGTGGAGAACGGGTTCCTTACACGTGCAGTGTTGCTTAACATTTGATGGCTTAAGTCCTTATCTCTTGAAGAATTACGAGAAGCGGATGCAAAAAGAATGAAATCTGTGGTTTCAAGATATAGTGGACAATTGGTTGCATGGGACGTTGTGAACGAGAATGTCCACAACCGGTTTTTTGAGGACAAACTCGGCGAAAATGCCTCTGCAGTATATTATTTAACAGCTTACTATATCTTGATCCGAACACCAGCATGTTTATGAATGTGTTTAACACCATTGAATTCAGTCCAGACCAAGTTGCCAGCCCAGCCAATTATATCAGGAAACTTAAGGAGATTCACAATTTCCAGGAACTACTGGAATGCTATTGGCTATAGTGGTGCAAGGCCATTTGTCAGGCGGCATGCCAAACATTGCTTACATGAGGTCAGGTCTAGATCATCTTGGTGCAACTGGACTTCCTACATGGCTCACTGAAAGTAGTGTGGATTCTAATCCAAATCAGGTATTTCCTATACTTTAAAAGCTGCATGATTTAAAACAGAAGATGCATAGTTTAGCTATCTATTTTCGTCTGTTAGTCATAGAAGTAAAAGAAACAAACCTGAATTTTGCAAACAAAATTTTTAGAAGTATTAGTTTCATTAGCTTCACTGGCTATATTATATGACATGATCAAACAAAAAATGATTATTTTTTTCTTATTTTTGTGTGTTAGGCAGGCAATGTATTTTGAAGAGATACTAAGAGAGGCTTTCTCCCATCCAGCTGTTGAAGGGATTATAATGTTTGTAGGTCCAACGCAAGCTGGTTTCATCAAGACGCAACTTGCAGATGCAAATTTTAAAAATACTCCAACCGGAGATGTTGTGGTCAAGCTTATTGGTGAGTAGGGAACTTGAACTCATACAGCGATATCAGACAATAGAGGAATCGTAGATATTTCACTACATCATGGAGATTATGATGTAACTGTTACACATCCTCTAATCCAATACTCCAAAAAACTGAATATAAGTGTAAGGAAAAGATTTTCACCAGAACCTATCAATGTAAAAATGCATGCCTAAAGAGCAACCAACTATTATAACTCCTACTGAAGCCAACAATATTTAACTGTGTCAATTTTGAAAGATTATTATTGTAATAAAGGGGTTTTGAAAGATTATAGCAACATTTTTTTGTTAATATTACACTTTTCATCCAAATTAGAAATGAACTCTCTTTGTTAAATATCTAACACAAAATACACCAGAATTTTGCAATCTATATAAACAGGTGGAAGAAACATTTCAACAAACAGTTAAAGGGCATCATTTACACTAATGACTAATCAGGTCCATCCACTTTTCTTTTCTCATACCCCTTCATGACTTAACATAAGGCACAAGAGCTTCTCATGTTTTGTTTGATTCACACACCAAAAGTAAGCACATGGCCATCAAAATAATTCAATTAAAGTTTCTTCTTCTTTCTGCATATGACCACTAAATATACTAATAATGCATTATTTGACTCAATAAATTAATAACGACAATTGATTTAAAATGACTCCAACTTAAATACTAAACTAATAAAAATAGACTAAAAACTTAATTAAAAATGCCTGTAAAAATAGTGTATGACTGACTGTCATCAGTTAACTTTTAAAAAATATTTCATAGTGTGCGTAATTTAAAAATGAAAAGTAAACACTCTTCTCCCTTCCCCTCCTAAACCATTCATCTAAACACACCCTTGGTGCTTTTAGCTAGTGTGTTAGTGGATAGTTTTGTGCTTTTGGGTCTGTTGGATATAGTTTTGTCCTTTTCGTATTTATTAGGTTTTCCTTTTTTAATTGGTATTACTCTATGCACGACCTTTGATCATTGTTTTTGTGACTTTAATTCATCAAGTCTTCCTCTTGTTATTAAACATTTTATTCATTAGTATGTGAGTTCTTCTGTATGTTTCTACACAAGGCACTCATGTCTTGGTGGTGCTTTTTTTAATAGGTATTATTGCATTGGCGTGAAATCCCAAGCTCTAATTCAGGTATGTCTTATACTTGGGTTTGAGTTGTGTTAATATATCTAGCCATTTAAAAAATATTCATCTCGGTGCGAATTTTTCTTCCAGATTATGAAGTTAGTGAAAGTTACTTTTGAGGACAAATAATTGAATTATGTATTAATCTTTTATGTTGATTGAATTGTCTTTATGAGGTATGAAATATCAATATGGTTAAGTATCATTTTGTGTAGATAGGCATACCTAAGATAACTTTTAAATTTGTTGAAATCAATCCATCATAACACAAGCTAACTGCAGTGAAACTCTTTTTGCTGATATATCACACACCAAGCTGAGACTGCTAAAATAACATATTTGCTCCAAGCTGAAATTTCAAGATTTTGAAAACCTAATAATCATCAAACGAATGTGTTATATTGTCTCCTAAAAAGGTATAACAAGAAATAAGCCAAATAAATCAAATAGGATACCTTCTACTTGCACCATTGTTTGTCACTCATTAACAACAGAAAGAATTGGTAATATTAACCACCAGCATACCAACTCACATATAGTCCTCCTTTATTTTCTCAAACCAATTCTATAACACAAGACATTAATCTTCAAAATAAATAAGATAAAATTGAAACTAACTTGCAACAGAAAACACACTTAGCCAATTTAGGAAGCTCATCCAAAATTGAACGAGATTCAATATGTGTTTTGTGAATTTTAAAATCTAACAAGGGAAGGAACCTACAAAATGTCAAACGACCAACACTAAAAATTACAAATCAATAACAAAACATTCCCAAACTTTTAGGAATTCGACAACGGAAGCGATGAGTTGTTCAAGGTGGATCGAACAAAGCGCTCGATACCATGTTAACAGTGTAGGATTTCAATAGAGAATAAAGAGACATCTATGGTTCCAATAATAGTATAATAGCTTAACATTACAAAAGATTATAAGAGAATATATAATAAAACCTAATGGACTCTAACTTACTAATATAAATGCCCGTAACAACTTAAACCCAATACTTTATTATTTAGCCCTTATAACTTACCTCGTTTTCACTAACTTTTTATAAATAAAATGTGTGCAGTTTCCTTAAATTTTATATGTTGGTGGTTTGTACCAAGAACTGATGCATGCTAGAACAATGGTGGATTATGAAAAGAAGGCAAACATGGAGTTCATGGAACAGTGGCAGTCAATGGAGAAAAACATGGTTTCCAGAGGGTGGTTTATGGAACAAATTTTGTGCTGAGCTTGTTAGCATGGATGGAAGACATTGGAGAGCTGGTGTGCCTTACGGGACATATTTTGGTAGTCCAGAGGGTGGTTCCACCTCCATACGCAGATGGATAAGGTGTTCACATGGCTGCTGCAGAGAAAGGTCCTCTTTATGGGGTGGGTACTACTTCTAGGAAAGCACACGAGAAGCCTCGCTCAAACTGTCGTTGAATCAAGTCATTGAATTATATTGATTATTTGCAATTCTTAATATATTGTTAGCTTTTAACAGCATACATGTAGGTTTTATTGGTGCTTTACTGTTTTTTACCTAGAGAAAACATTGCTGCAGTAGCTTTAAGTTTAAAAGTTATTGTGTTGGAATTCTTCAATTTATCTATTTTCCATTGATAAAAAAATATATGTTGCTGCTCTCTTTGTTGTTATATTTCACTTTCCTTTCTATTTCACTATTCTTCAATTACGAAGGAAAAGTACATTTTATACAATTTCTTAGGTTGTCACAAGCTATATTTTTCTATTTCGACCCATTTTAAATAATTCTAAGTATCTATATAATTTTTTTCAAAATTTGTGTTGACCTTGCATTTGGATAATGCTTATTGTTTTCTATTGTTAAATTAACGTTTATAGTGCAGGTATATCTTTACATCATATAATATTTACTGTAAGACTCGTGTGTCGCACATGTCACTGATTTAGTTATAAATACTGTGATTCACGCCTATTTTTTCTCATTAAGTTTCATTTCGCTCACTTTATTAGGTTTTATTTTTTTTTTTTTTTTTTACATTTTGAAATCAAAATTAAGTCATCTGTTGAAGAATCATCAACATAGAAGATCATCTTGAAGAAGCTACATTTTTATATTTGGACCTATTTTCAAGATTTCTAAGTATCTCAATATATTTATCAAAATTATTAAATATTCAATGATACTGATCTTGCATGTGGATAATGCTAATTGTTTTCTATTGTTAAATTAACATTTTTAGTGTTGGTATATCTTTGAAGAAATAATTATTATTATAAGACTCGTGCGTTCACACTCGTGTTTTCACACTCATGCGTTCACACTCGTGCGTTCACACTCGTGTGTTCACACGGGTCATCCGGTTATAAATAATGTGACTCAGGCCTATTATTTTCTCATTATTTTTGAGTTCACTCACTCTATTAGGGTTTAGGTTTTTTTACCTTTTGAAATCAAAATCATGTCATCTGTTGAAGAATCATCGACGAAGAAGATCATCCTGAAGAGTTCTGACGGCGAGACCTTTGTAATTGAGAAGAGGGTGGCTATAGAATCTCAAACAATCAAGAATTTGATCGAGGATGTTTTCGACGACACTGGAATCCCTATTTCTGAGGTAACTGGGAGGATCTTGGCGAAGGTTATTGAGTATTGCAAGAAGCATGTTGAGCGTGAGAGTTGCGATGGAAAGCCCTCCGAGGAGGAACTAAAGAAATGGGATGCTGAATTCGTCAAGGTTGATAAGCCTACACTCTTTGATCTCATCAACGCTGCCAATTTTTTGGAAATCAAGAGTCTATTGGATCTTACATGTATGATTGTAGCTGACATGATCAAGGATAAGACACCAGAGGAGATTCGCAACTTTTTCAACATTAAGGATGATTTCCCTGCAGAAGAGAAGGAGGAACTTCGTCGCGAAAATCAATGGGCTTTTGAATGATTAGATTTTAGGGTTTAGGGTTTAGTCTCTATCTTTATATTTTCCTTGTTTAAAGATAGTTAAGAGACTATATTTTAACATTTTACAATTTCAGTCAAGGATTTGTTATGTCGGTTTTATTTTATGCTTCAAAATTCATCAATGGATTGGAATGTAGTTTTATATATGCTTAGTACTTTCTTTTCTTTCGGTTTACACAATGCTTTGGTATTAATTTTTCTTACTGATTTTGAAGTTGGCGAAAGAGATATTTTCGAGGCCAAATAATTGAATTCTGCACTGTAGGTGGTATTGTCAGGTTATGTTTTGATTCGTATCGCTGGAAATGGCCTACCATAAAGAGCATATATATCGTGCCGTTTTCGTAGTCAATTTCTGTGGTTTTCAAGGCTGGTTCAAGTTGTTTTCTTTTAATTTTTTTACAGTTATGGTTTGTGGTTACGAGTTCCTGCTTTTTCACTAGTTTGAGGTAGATTTTGGTGAGTCAAAGAGGTTTGAGAGGCCCTGGTCTTTTGTTGTTGTTGTTGCTGCTGCTTTGTTTTGTTTTTCGGTTTTAGCATTACAATTGATGTTCTTGGGTTTTTGCTTGTTCAATAAATCTTTTTTTTTTTTTTCAAAAACAAAATTTGAATCTTTATTAATCGTTTATGATGACTGAATTTGTTCTTATGGGGTATCAATGTTATTATATCAAATGTGAGTTAGAGTCTCACATTGGGTGGAAGAAGGGATTGCTCAAAGCCTAATGTGATGATGATATTTGGACCCCCTTTTGACCCAACATATTTTTCTCTCTCATTTTGTGTACATAATAACTTTGAAATTTCATGTTGTATTTTCCATGAAATCGTGGCACGTTCAGTACATCTGATAGTGAAATAACTTCAATTAATTGCAAGCAATTTATTCCTATTTGTACCATATTTCAAGCTATCTTGCCAACCGTATAGGAATATCTGTCGAATATCTTTTTTACTACATTCCATATTTTCTAACATCTTATGAGGAATTCAAAGTTACACAATCGTAGGAATTATGACTAATGGCAACTGTAGTCAAAACATACTAAGAGTATGACCACTGTATCTTTAGTAGGTTACCAGGTTAATTCGAATCATACTTGGGAAGCACTGGACCATATATCCTCTCCTGCTCAATTCTTTGATTAATCTCCGCTACTTGAGGACGACTAGAGTGCATGTGAATCTTTGATTAAACCTGGATGATTAACACTTTTTTGAATGTTGATAATGGCCATCTACAACAACATGTTTTATAAAATGTTGCTCTCGTCCCAAGTTGATTGATTCTTTTACTCCTTTTCTCCCAATTCTCTCGTCATTCTCTCACTTATCATTATACCTCTGGCATGCGTCAATCTCATGAACACGCCCCTGACATAGATCCATGAGATAGGTTTTATGTAGTCAGTCGCTCTTCATTTGGTTTTAGAACTCACTCAGAACTATTGCTCTCGATTCCGGAAAGAGATGTAGCAACTTGAAGCGGTACTTTATATTTCCATAACATAAATTTGTTGATTTTTTCATCTTCTTCAAGATTTTCAGAGAGCATAAATCAAATAGGTGAGCTTATCATTTCTTTGTTTTAGTTTTCAATTTTGCCTTCGTATTTAGCTTCTTACACTGATCTAAGATATAAGAATGTATGAATAACAGGTTTGTTGGATTTGGATGAATTTTACGGTTTCGTTAGAAGTGTTTTTGATCCAGATACAAACAGCCATGCGCAGAAACTGAAGACAGATCGTTTAAATTTTGAAGGTATTCAGATCGTTCATTACTTAGAAGGTATTCATTTTCTGTTGATTACTTAAAAGAAACTTATCGTCATCATACAATCTGATAACATACAGTGTAGTCATGACAGAATTAATGTCTGTTACTGGTTTAAAATTGAATTATAAGAGAGTTAGCCTCTATGAAGCATGGACACTCCATGGATTAGGCGTCTCCTGGTGTCGGACACGCGTCAGTGTTCGACATCGACACAACATCGACACATATAATTACACTAAATTGTGTGATTTTTTCATATTATTAACGGTGTCTGCGTGGCATTGTCCGTGTAGTGCCCAGTGTCTATGTCTGTCTCTGTACTTCATAGGTTAGCCTCTATAAGGATTTGAATATGATTTTTTTGAATATCAATGCAAAGACAATGATTTTCAGTATCTAACAACAATCAAGCTTGTCATCATTGTTTTATTTAGAGTGTGTATGTTAATATTTGGTGTGCTGCTCCTGTTGTTGGATCCGCACTTATGTAGGTAAAGATTCCTTGAAAAAATTATTTGGGTTTGTTTCATTAGTTATTTAGGTCCAGAGCCGTTCCTTGGCATGTGCAAGGAGCTCTACGGAGCCGAGCCCCCAATTTACGGGGGCCTCAATTATTTGTAGGGGTATGATTATAATTGTTGGGATGTAGGATAATATTTTCTTTTATTATGTTGGTCTAAATCAAACACTTATTATTTGACAAAAATAAAGAGTAAATGGACAAGTTAGATCAAACACACACATCTATCAACAATAAAAATTCAACAAACAAATTTAAATCAAAATAATGCTTATCGTTAATTTGCAATTGTTTAAATTATCATTAATTATTTTTATTAGAGACCATTTTTAATATTAGAGCCGAGCCTCCAATTTTATTGGAACGGCCCTGTTTAGGTCCTTTTGGTATTCATCAGGATTTCCTTTTTTTTCTTCTTTCTCTGTTGGTGCATTGGCGTGTAATCTCTTTGCTCTAATTCTGGTATGTCTTGTTCTCGGGTTTGATTTCTGTTAATATATTTAGCCGTTTTAGAAAAATATCGGTCATTATGGTGCCAATTTTTTTTTCTGGTTTTGAAGTTAGTAATAGAGTTACTTACAAGAACAAATATTAATCTTTTATGCTGATTGAATTTGTCATTATGATCAGGTATAAAATATCAATATTATTCTGTATCTTTTTACGTAGATAGGAATACGGGTGCGTTTGTTTCGGCTTTAAAAAAATAGATTTTGGGTTAAAAGAATTTAGAGATTTTTTTTTAGAGATTTTTTTAAAAAAAAAAAATCTGAAGTTATATTTGTTTGTTTACTATCATAAAAATCATTTTTTAAGATTTAAAGCTCTAGCATTTGAGTATATTTGTTTGTTTACTATCATAAAAATCATTTTTTAAGATTTAAAGCTCTAGCATTTGAGTTTCTTGTTTTAAGGAAAAAAAATAGCTTTATGGTTTCAACGAATTTCTCCATTTTCCTACATCATAGTAGTTATTCGTTTTCTCTTATTTGTATCAAATCTATTGTCTAATTCTTTCACCTCCCTCTTTTATATATATCCTCACTCCTACTCCTTAATCATATACTTTTTATGTGAAAATATTTTCTGTAGTGGTCAAGTATTTTCTCCATTTTTACAGTGAATTATTTCCAGCAGCCACTTTTTTTTTTTTTTTATAGTGGTCAAGTATTTTCTCCATTTTTATTATAAAAGTCTATAATATTTTGTAAAGGCTTAACCTGGTCATTAAGAGCATACACATCGGTGTCTTCACATAAAGCAAGGAAAAAAATGTCAGAATGTTATGAATACTTAGCTTTGTAAAGTCGTTCCCAAAGAGCTCTTATAGTTATACATGAACCACCTTAGGTGGCATACACCTTTTTACACCAACACACATTTCTGACGTGTGACAAAAACATTGAAAGAAGAGATGAAAATGACTGATAATGTGACGTGAAATTACTAAAATACGCGTGACACATGGGATGTATATGAGAGATGTATAAAAAATGGTGTCTATCTTTTTCCTTCCCAAACTTGGCATTGTTGCCCAATTATAATACTATGATGTTTTTTGTTGTGCTGGATTATAAAATATATATATAGATAAGAATAACACATACTTTTTGGGTTTTGATGGATTATTGTAGGGTGCAAAGAGACTCATTTTAAAGTTTTTGACGACTGGTTTAAATATTTATGAATTTTTTTTTAGTTTTTTAAATAATTGAGAAGTGTAAAATAATATAAATATTATGTAGAGTCCATTTATACCATCAAATAGGATGTATTGGATGTGTATGCTCTAATAAGAAAAAAGTAACGCGTAAATTTACTTAGTCATCGGAAAAAAGTAACACAGTTTTTCGAATAATGATTTTACCAAAAAATTAGACTTAATTAAAAAACAGCACGTCATTTTAAAATGTTCAATAAACATGAATTTTGTCATTTATGGTTAGAAACTGATGCTCAATTAATTGGTGCTGGTGGCTTTTAAAAATATATCTTTGGTTCCTTAGAGCATAAGGAATAGATGGATCAACTGTTTGGAAACTATTAGAAGCATGTAAACAAGGATGATTTGTATGTTTTCTTAAAAAAAGAAAAATGAATTACATGTTATAACCTTTCAATTGACGATGAAGTTTGTAATACATGAATTTGATATAAAAAATATTATAAACAGAGAATAACATAACATTATCAAGTATTATTTGTGGTGATTTAATTTTTTTGACGCAAAGGATAACTTAATTCTTTTTTCTAATTATTAACATTAATATAGCAATGTGAGGAAGATCATGTGAGGGAGTGTAGTCAGTTGTTAAATTTGATTGTTTTGTAGGATGGTATGGCAAATAGATGGGTCTAGCAGTTACATTTGTCCAAAATGTTACAATCTCTTTGAATGCCATCTACTTCTTATTCACATTCCAACTTAAGATAATTTTCTCATAAGAGGGGTGATTCAGAATAATGATCAACAATGTATGAGAGGTTGTGGTATGAATGAAGATGTGGATCATTTATTTGTCACATGTGATTTTTTTGCAAGAATTTGGTCCATCTTTCAGAGTGGCTCGGATTTGTAACACTAAACTTAGGCTACAATTCAGATCAAGTTTTTCAATTTGGGTGAGTTCTCTAAGAATGTAAGTATGGATTTGCAAATTGTTTGGCTCTATTGTTTTTGGGTTATTTAAAAAGAAAGGAAGATGCAAATTTTTCAGCATAAAAGAGAAGAACATGCAAATGTCATGTGACAAAATCAAGCATAGGTGGTTAAAAAATAGATATGCAATTTTCGAGTTCGACTACCACAACAATTGGCTTAATCCTCTTCAGTGCTTGTCTTCAGTTTCATAGTAAACTATCTTTAAGCCGGGTTCTAACACGGTTTGTCCTTGAAGGATTTATTTGGTTTGGTTAATAAACTTCATTTTGGCCTCGTAAATAAAAAAAACTATAATCTACAAATCTCTATTAAAAAAAATACCAAAATTTTTTCTCAGTAAAAAAAGGGAAAAATTTCAAAACAAAAAATATGGTGTCCCTAGCCCATTTGATATCTACAATGACTGATTTGTATGGGCCGGGTTCGGATCTTGGATTCCCAATTTCCACTAGCTACTTGAAAGAAAAAACTTGTGGAGACTTTAATTGCATTGTAGCAAAGCATAATAAATACTAGTTGTAACGCCTATTCTTTCTCTCATTCAATTCATTTCACTCACTCTATTTTCAAACCTAGAAATAAATTTAGGGTTAGGGTTTAGATTCAAATCGAAATCATGTCTGATCGTGTTGAATCATCGACAAAGAAGATCACACTGATAAGTTCTGACGGCGAGATCTTTCAAGTCGAGAAGGAAGTGGCGATGGAATCTAAAACCATCAAGAATTTGATCGAGGACGTTGATGAGAATGCTCGAATCCCTATCTATGAGGTAAGCGGTAAGATCTTGGCTTTGGTTATTGAGTATTGCAAGAAGCACGTTAATGCTGTGAATTCTGATGAAAAACCTTCAGAGCAAGCTTTTAAGATGTGGGACGCTGAATTCGTCCAGCTTGATCAGCCTGAGCTCTTTGATCTCATCTCTGCTGCAAAATTTTTGGATATCAAAAGTTTGTACGATCTTACGTGCAAGACTGTAGCAGACATGATGAACGGCAAGACACCAGAGCAGATTCGTGAGATGTTCAACATTGTGAATGATTACACTCCGCAGGAAGAGGAGGCAATTCGTAGCGAACACCCATGGGCCTATGAATAACTATATTTTAGGTTTTTGGGCTTCATCGTTTTGAATGATTATTATATTTGAACATTTTAGAATCTTAGTCATGGATTTGACATGTGGGTTTGATGTTTTGTATCGTTTTATTATTGAAATAACTGCAACGCAGATTTATAACTTCTTAGTACTTTTTTTGAAGAGGAGTGTTATTTGAACAACCAATTTGGTTGACAACTTACTCCCTCCGATCTCAAATGTAAGAAACTTTTCACTTTTTAGATTCATTCAATAAATGATGTATGTGGTTTATAATATAGATCACATACATCATTTATTGAATGAATCTCAAAAGTGAAAAGTTTCTTACATCTGAGACCGGAGGGAGTATTTGACAACCATAATACACAAAGAAAATGTAGATATTTGCACGGAAACCATAACAATAGAGAGATAAAGTAAAAAATAATGTGAATATGAGAGAGAAAGTTGTCACAAAAGTTGTCCCAAATGGATGTTCAAATATCATCTCTTTTTTGAAATGGTTTATATATGTTGTGTCTTGTCATGAATCATCATATTTGTCACGAGCACATTCTAACAACTGCCATTGTTTTTATCTCACTCTTTATTATTAGTGTTTGGTGTGTTGCTCCTATTATTCAATATAGTGCATGTACTTGTATGGAGGTGGGGGATAAATTTTTAGACTATTGTTTGTGTTTTGAGTTCGAAGTGCTTTGGTGAAGATTGTTTGGAATTTTTTTGGGTATGTTAAGTTTTTCTTTAGTGTTTTTACTTTGCACTACTCTGTGCCCGAGCTTTCATCATTGTTTTTTAGCTCTAAATCATCTGGTTTTCGTGTTGGTAATCAAAATTTCATTTTTTAGTATGTGAGTCCTTCTGTATGTTTCTACATAAGGCCCTCATGTCTTGGTTTTGTTTTGTTGAAAAGATGTTTTTGAATTGGCGTGAAATCTCTAGCTCTAATTCGGGTATGTCTTCTGCGGGTTTGAGTTGTGTTAATATGCAGCTGTTTTTAAAATTAAAATAAAAACATCATTTTGGTGCCAATTTTTCTTCCTGATTATGAAGTTAGTGAAAGAGTTAATTATGTAATAATCGTTTATGCTAATTGAATTTGTCCTTATGAGGTATCAAATATTAATATGGTTATGTATCTTTGTGTAGATAGGCATAACTAAGATGACTTTGAAATTTTTTGTGAAAGTTGCCGGCTTGGATTGACTTATTTGAATTTAGATATTATCATAGGAACATGTGACACTGTTTAGAAGAGCTTACAAAAATAGGTTATGATATGCCCATAAGTTATTTTCATCTTATTTTTATAAACTCTAAGATATCTTATGAAAACAAAATAAAAATTATATAAAAATATTTTGACTTTATTTTATTTTTTGTTATAAAAACGTTATGCAGAAGCACTAATTTTATAAGGGCTTAAGTCAATTGTTTATCCAAATATTAAGTGTGTGTGTACTTTTATGATCATGTTCTCGTGTCCCATGTAACACCCTAAACCACATATGCAATAAATCATGCAACTAATTCAACTAATCAAGAGCTTAGATGCTACGTCTACATTTTTCCAAAACATGCATAATCTAATTTTCATAAAAATTTGCAACGGAGGACAATCATCATACATAATATCTCATTACCACGTAATAATCCTCAATACATGAGTACATACAATCTCCACACTACATCTCAGGTTTCAAATACATAACCATAATCTCCACAAATAAATTCAACAACAGATAATGTCAATAAACATAAATGCCCGACACCCTAATCAGAGCCTAATTAGACTCGAGCAAAAGAGAAAGGAGTTAGCTCCACGCTATCCTCAAACAACTCACTAATGAAGCAAAGAAAAGCAACTCAATCTTGCAAGCCGTCTACCTATTCATACAAATAGGCAGGAGGTCAATCAAACGACCACTAGGGGTTAGATAATATTCCACATAATAAACATAATCAAATAAAGCATTCAAGGATTTCAAAGAAATACACATGTACATATTCAACATTCCTAGAATATTAACTCCACATGAATATTATCACACCACCATCATAGTATATCAATCAACATATAGAAGTCCACAATTCACATCATCACAACATTCACCAAATCTAACCAATGCACATATTCAAGTATGACACATTTCACCAACTTCACGTGCATGCAATGTTCTAGACACTTCTACATGCATATGATACCAATTGGATTCCGGAGATAATTTTACCGTATGAATCCACTAACGTAATAAACACCAACAATTATGTTCTTCACCAACTAATGTAATAAAGACCACCAATTACATTCTTCACCAAAAGACTCGACAAGACTTGGATGCATGGGCTTTCAAGTAACAACTCGACAATGCACAAATCACCAAAACTATATTATATAATTTACACCATCATATAATATCTTCACCAAACACCACCATTTGCATTATCAAGTATTTACATCCACACAATCAACAAGTCATAATTCAACAAGACTCATCGTCATATTTAACATCTATAATTATCACCACAAGTAAACCACATCGTCTCAAAAGGTACAATCCACATAAAAGACGACAAACAACCTCACCATGATAGCCAACATATCAAACACCCAAAAACCATTGTTTCATTATTATTTCACCATGTTACCATGTTTACAAAGCCATTTGCAAGTTATACGATCATAAAACCTTATTCTGAAAAAGTTCGTCTATTTTCACAAAATCACCTATTTCTAATTTTCTCAACAAAAGTAGGATTCCAAGTTCTTACACATCCAAAAAACATCCCTACATATCACCTAACATCAATGTTAATCAATCATGGTATATTCACTTCACAAAGTTCATCGTTCTCTCAAAATTCTCAAAGTTCGTCTATTTTTTATTACATTTCAAAATCAATTCATTTTCAAAGCAAAACCATGTTTAACCACTCATAAAAATCCAATTAAACTTCAATTAGATATGGTTGGGTGTTTTGAACTCATAGTGATACATTTGGATCCTTAAAAATGCGAAAAATCGGGTTTTCAGGCACATGCACAAGCGGCACGATCGTGCAGACCAAGTGCGAACTAGACGCACGGTCAGTGCCTCCAGGGCGCACAGTCGTGCAACCTTGACAACACAGATTTTCCGATTTTTCAACTTTTGCATTTTCTCGCGTAAATTTTTTACTCAAAAACTCAATTTTCATCCAAACGATTTCACACTCAAAGTTTATGATTGAAAAGAGAAATTCTAATCATCACAACTCAACACAACAACTTCATCACTTCACTCAAATTCATTAAAATCAAACCCCTCCACTTTTAACCCATTTTCACAAAAATCATAAAAACACAACAACTTAACCACAACAACACATTTATCAACACCCAATGCATGAATTATCATCACCAAGATATACCCAACAACGTTCATGGCATATAATCAAGAATTCACCAACAATCAACAGCAACAATATCATTTTCATCATTTTAAGCTAAATTCTCAAAGTAATCACTTCAACATGTTTCAACAATAGCATCAACAACAAGTTTATAACAAATTTCACATACCCAAATTTACCACATAATTACGGGCACGGAAATTAACATCAAAATCACAATTCACTCATAACAATTATGACCCATAAGTGAAAAGGAAAATTATAGCTTATTAAGTAGAATACAACTATCCCTTTTACCTCAAATCTTCAAAAATCTCTAGCTAAGGATTCACTCTCCTCTTTTAGCTCTTGCTTTCTTCTCTTCTAAGTTCTTCCTCTTCTTTCTTTTATTCTTCTCTCTATCTCTCTACTTTCTTTCTCTAGCCACTCTATATCTGTGACATGTGTGAATGAATGAGTGTAACCCTAATTTTCTCTCATGAGTTATCTATTTATACCACAATAATGGGTTAGGGTAACTCTATTTATATTGGGCCTCAAAACTCTTGTCACTTAATTCTAAAAAGTTACTACACACCTAACTCATTAAAACATCTCATTATTTTACCACCTCAAAATAATTGCCTCAATTCACCGGTAACTTAGTAAAAATAACTATTCTCATTAAAACACTAAAAATAACCTTCCCACTAAAATTACTAATCTACCCTTACTCACCAAATGACCAAAATACCCTTAGTCTTAAAAATGACTAAAATACCGTTCTAAGCTAAAAATCCACTAATCTTAAATCAAATACACAAAGAAGCTATTAAGCACATATAAACACTGATAAGAACATATAAATGATAAATAAAATAATCATAGCGAAAAACGAGCTGTTACATTCCTTTACAATTTGACGGTGATTCTTAGAAGCTCCGGTTGATGCTTTCTCTTTATAAATTATGAAACCAATGTTTAAGGTTATTTAACGCTAGAAACAATAAAGCAAGTGCACCTACAAAATACAATAGAAATTTAAACATATGACATTCAACGTATAAAATCAGTGTTAAAAATTACACTACAACATCAATATAAAATTTACACTACAACATCAATATAAAATCAAGACATTGAAGTGTTTTGACATGAAGATTCAAATTTCAATGTTACATTGATCACTAATTTGTAAAAATTTTGCTAAGATGAAATGTTGCAGAGAATGTAAGCCAAATTGAAAATATTTTAATATACATTATCATAAGAAGGCAACGATAAGTATGTAAATCTACCACAATGTTCTCATTATATTAACTGCTCAACATGAGTAGACTCATTCTTATTCACAATATCTCTCTAGTTCTCAATACTTATAAATTGTAAAAAGAACCCTTAAAAATATAAAAAATAATATTGTTTTAATACTTTTCCAATGGATTTCATAAAATAAATGAAAATCTTTCAATCTAAGCTGTAACAACTTCACAGCTTAATCAAACCCACTGTTTGTTACTAAGGCTTTGTTTGTGAGTTAGGTTTTAGAGGGGAGGGGAGGGGAAGGAAAGACTTATACAGAGGTAAACCCTTGTTTGAGAGTTTTAAAAAAACATGGAAAAGTTTTGGGGGGTTTTGAAGGCTTCATTTGTCCAATTCTAAAGTTCCCCAAAATTGGAGGGTTTTGGGGGGTTAAACATACAAATTGACAATTTTGTCCTCATAATAATTCAAAATTCCAATTATAATTTACAAGATAAATTACAAAGTAAAACAAAATGTATTGATTTTAAGGAAAAAAAATGGTAAAATAGTAAAATTATCACCTAAGCCTTCCATATCCTCTCCTTGTTGGTTTCTTTAACTCTCAAATAAGGGGAAGACTTTCCCTCCTTTCTCCCTTCCCTTCCTTCCCTTCCCCTCCTAAGTGTTTCCTTCCCCTCCCCTCAAAACTCATAAACAAAGTCTAAAGAAATGTTATAATGTTAGATAAATTAGAAGAATTTTTTTTTTATAGTTTACCAAGAATTGGATTCAAATCCAAATAAATAATTTATCAGGGATAAAACCCCTTTAGCTCCAATACATACTTTCATCTAGAAACTAAAAAGCATACCAAAATCACTTTACATATCCTTCTTTTCTACATGTTTGGAATGTAGGGGAAAAAAATCAAACAGATCCATCAACCATAAGATCAATTAATTTTCTGTAATATTTAACCTGTGTCCACTCAAACCATGCTTATCACCACTTCATAGCATGCTTTCTACATCTATCACACACAACCTGCACAAATATGATATCAAATAACCTATTTATTAATGGAATTTTATAAGGATCTAAACCAACCCCACTTAAAAATAACTAAAACTTTATTTAGAATAAAACTTGATCATTTAAATGATGTATAGGAATTTGTCTTAATTGAATATACCTACGTAAGAAGAAACATTTTCAACTTCAAACAAAAACAAATAATGTTGTAGAGAGTATCACCGGTAGTTTTGAAATTAAGAAACATATAAAATAAAATAAAATAAAAAATGAAACTTTTGTGGTTGTAAGTACCGCATGAGTGTGATGAAGCTAATGAGTTGGTGAGTCATGTTTGAGAAGGATGGAGCAGAAGAAGGTTGGAAATTGACCTCTTAGCATATGTCATGGGCGTTGAGTTTGCTCAACCCTAATTTAGGATTTGTTCTTGTTTTTTTTCTTGTTTTTTCCTTTTTTTTCCCCTTTTGTTACTAAAAAATGCCTTGAGAACACCTTTCCGAAGGTAGTTTGTGCCTCCATCCCCCAACTCCAGATCTTCATAAACACCTCTAAAAAAAAGTAACAAATTATGTCCCTAGACTTATGGAACAAAGGACATTGTGACCTTATTATTTAATTTTACAACCATTAAACATCATAAAACACAATACTATGCAGCATGAACACGATACATGATACTCACATGAAGATACCAACATCAATTGAGAAAATGTGGTGATTAAATGTAACCACATATGTCGTTGTTGTTTTGGACATGGGAGGCAGAGTCTAGGAAAAATAGGATTTTGAAAAGAAAAAAAGAATGCTTAGGGACAATCTAAGAACATCCCCTTTATACCCTCCCAACAATTGAAGTATTATACCTGCAAAATTGAGGAAATAGTGTTCACAATCCATGTTCATGAGCTAATTGCCACATCAAAACAAGTTAACCTACTCAACATACAATCTCCAAGTAAGATGAATCAAGGCACGTTAAGATGTCGTACCAACATGTTTAAGACATCTTGTCTGACATCTTGCTAGAACTATTGTTTTAACAAAATGTAGCCAACACATGTCAACAAAACCCAACAAAGTTATCTTTGCTAACAGTGAACCAGGCACACCCTCAACCTCAACTTCACAAACAAACCTACCCACACCTCCTGCTCCTCAACCTATCAATGTTTCACCACCTCCAACCATCCTTCTCCAATCAACCATCCTGAGAGAGGTTTGTGAAAACATTTTTGAGGATTTGATGAAGCTTGTCAAATCAAGGAATAATCTCATTCACACTAAAAATTATGAGGACAAATGGCTTACATTAAGAGATGTTGTGGATAGAGTCTCCTGTGATCTGTAAAGACTGTCAGTGGAATCTCAGAATCAAGCCCTAAGTAATTGGCTTAAAGAAGTTATCAGAAGTATGGAATCTATGGAAGTCAAAAGGAACAAGATATATATCTCAGACTCTCCATTCTATTTAGATCTCTCTACAATGATCTCTCAGACTGTCAAAGAAGGTCTTGATACTTCTTGGATAACTCTAGTGTTTGTCAAGCTTCAAAAACCAGTTCTTAAGGATATGAAGATGAAAGACCCTGAAGAAGAAAAGAAAGTTGAAAAACTTCAGGAAGAACTATTTGAACAGAAGCTGATATCTGAATCCTTGAGAAGACAACTGGCTAAAATGAAGGAAGAATAGAGAGCAATTCAGGAAGCTAGAGCAAAGAAATCAGAGGATTTGGAAAACACAGTGAAGAAGCAGTCTGAAGATCTCTCAAGGCTATGATGTCTGATATGAAGGTCATGATGAAGAAACAACAACAACAACAACCTTAGATTGCACACCATTTTTTTGTTGTTCATGTTTCTTTTTGTTTCATAAACTTATCATCACTGTTATATCATATTACTTGCTTCTGATATTCATTTATTATATTTTATGCTCTGATATTTTAACCAGGCTCTAATATTATACTGCTTAGAAATATTTCATGTTTTTATTATTTCTCTTTTTATTTTAGGCTCTGAGCCCACTAAATTAACATTAAAATTAATTTAGGAGAACCTTCTTCTCATCTCTTAGTCTCTGATTTCATGTGAAATCATTTTCGAGTGACGTTTTAAGTTTAAAATAAATTTAATTAACTTGGATAGAACTCAAGGGGAGCTTACAAACCTCACCTTAAGAACTATCAGACTCAGGAGGAGTTTACAAACTTCAGACCCTAAAGTCAAATTGTTAATTAGGTTAACAACAATTGACTCTTAATACTAGTGTTTGTTATCATAAAAAATGGGGAGATTGTTGGAACAAAATGTGTTTAACATTACCACCTTAAGTTTTGATGATAACAATGTATTAAAAAGTCAATTGAATATGCTAATATTTGTTCAAGTGTGCAGGACCATAGACAAAAATTTATAAGTCTTAAATCCAACTACTGATTCTGAAAGAACAAAATAGAACAATGAAATTTGCAAATGAAGCTTATGTTGCAAGACAGAGTCTGAAGAGCATCAGAATCTGAAGACTATCAGAAGATTCAATATAGTTGTTGGAGTGGGCAGACAAATTTCTCCAATTTTCTTTCATTATATTTCTCTTTTATTTATCCACATACTTCCACCTTCCTTCATCATATATTTTGTATGTGAAAATACTAGTGGGACACGGGTGCGTATGCATGAGTTAATGTATTTTTCATCACACAATGTGATTGAAATCATAAAAAATAAATGATGAAACCAAAGTTCAAGATGATTTAACGCTAGAAACAATAAAGCAAGCACACATACAAAATAAAGTAGAAATTAAAAAACATGACATTCGACTTATGAAATAAGTGTTACAAATTACATTACAACATCGGTAAAAAAAAAAAAAAAACTAGACATTCAAAGTGTTTCGACATGAAGATTCAAATTTCAATATTACATTTATCACAAATTTATAAAAATTTTGCTAAGATAAAATGTTGCAGAGATGTAAGCTAGATTGAAAGTATTTTTTTTTTTTTTTTTTTTGGTCAAGTAGCCTAGCGGCTAGAGAAATTCACCTTAAAGGTGAATAAGTGGGGTGTCCGGGGTTCGAACCCCGGCCCCTGCATACAAAATGCATCATCCCTTACCAAATAAGCTAAGCTTATAGGGACAGATTGAAAGTATTTTAATAAGCCATACCATGACATAGTTGAATATACATTACCATCCATAAGAAGGCAGTGATAAGTAGTATATACATCAACCACAATATTTTCATTTTATATTAACTGCTCAACATGAGTAGACTCATTCAAACTACAACTTCACAACTTAATCATATATGGTGTTTGTTACTAAAGAAATGTTAAAATATCAAATAAATAATAGAAAATAATAGTTACCAAGAATTGGATTCAAATCCAAAATTATAATTTATTAAGCATAAAAATTCATTAGCTCCATACTTAATTTCATTTAGAAACTAAAACCACACCAAAATCCATTTACATATCCTTGTTTACTACATGTTTGGAATGTAAAAAAACAAACAGATCCATCAAGCATAAGATCAATCAGCTTTCTGTAAAAATTAATAAATAAACAAAGAAATTAGTAGGCTAATGAGTTTTTGAGTCATGTTTGAGAAGGGTGGAGCAAAAGAAGGTTGGATTTGGATATTTAGAAAAGAATTGAGAGTGATA
The DNA here is from genome assembly GCF_051527215.1 of Medicago sativa. Taxonomy (NCBI): domain Eukaryota; kingdom Viridiplantae; phylum Streptophyta; class Magnoliopsida; order Fabales; family Fabaceae; genus Medicago; species Medicago sativa. The sequence goes on along the minus strand of NC_140752.1, from coordinate 30,774,192 downwards.
TTTACAAGCTCCTCCAAACAATCACTAAGGTTCAACACTAGAGAACCACTCTCATTCTCTTCATTTCCATATTAGTTTTAGATTTCAACTCAACTTAACTGCAGCAAGGCAACAATTTATTAGAGAGAAGTACAAAATTAATTAAAATAATATAAAAATAATAGCTATACCTTTGGCATAAAAAATCACGGACCAAGATGCTCGCATCTATAAGTTGAGTATCTCCACTGCATCAGTAACAATATCTTGTTAAATTAGAGAAAAAGAATTTAGTTTAATTCTGTTATAAATAAATTGCTCAAGAATTACTTACTGACATAAATGTGCGAAGATTAATGAGTAGCAAAAAGATAATATGACAAAAGAATCAATAATAGATATAAATGGAATCAATATTTGATATAATCATGAACGATTGAACGATTGAAGTAATAATTTTAGAAAAATTCTACGGTGAAGTCATGAGAATGACTTTTTCACTACCAAAAAAAATGAGAATGACTTTTTTGATAAAGTTAAATGGTCAATCATTGAGCATTTGTGTATTTAATTCATGTCACCATGTAAAATTACTCATAAAACATTATTCAACTAATACAAATAAGGGGGTTTGCGGTGCAGTTTGGTTCGGTTTTGATGCTAAAAGTCATCCGAACCGCAAGAAAAAAAAGTATGCAGTTTGGTTTGGTTTGGTTCGGTTGACATTTAAAATAAAATCCGAACCAAACCAAACCAAACAAATGCGGTTTGAATTGGATCGGTTGGTGCGGTTTCTTTTAGACATTAATTTTTTTGTTCCAACATTAAAATCAAATTAAAAAGTTACAGCACAACATACTTTCAGAAATATTTTAAATTTCATTCAATATTATAATTTTATTTTCATCCAACAATGTTCCCAACTACGTAGACAAAATTAAAACGTGGACAAAATGTAATCCAACTTTATAAGAAATACAAATGACTAAAAATTTTATCTTTCTGTAAGAGTTCAAGTAGCACATAAATACATTTTTTGAAGAAAAAGTAAAGAAGAAACTTAACAAGAGAAAAAAAAATATCATTTTAATAAAGTTTCCAATGAGTTTCTCTAATTATTGGTCTACGTGATATATATTTAATTAATATTTTTCTTATATTGTAGTTTGGTTTGGTTTGGTTCGGTTGGTAAAATCAAAATCACAAATCAAACCATGCGGTTGAGTAAAAAAATGATCTGAATACATTTGTACCAAATACGGTTTTTTGCGATTTCGATTTAAATTGGTTCGGTTTGCAGTTTTTCTATTGGATTGGTTCGGTTTTGAACACCCCTAAATACAAATATATAATCAATCAAAAATGAAAGAATCACCATGTAAAGTTGAATTGGTTTGGTATTTATAGGGAGAGTTTCCACTTGAAGTTAGGCTAAAAAACCGGGGTTTTCCACTTAAAAGTAGCAAAAATCAGTTATGGCCTGTTTCTGCTCATGCTCGAGGCGTGCAACACATGCTCGAGACGCATGTGAGAGGAGAATGCTCAGCGCATGGGATAATGTTAGGGGCGCATAAGTGTGATGTCCCATGCAGAAATGCATGTTTCTTCGTCCTTTTGGGTGTTTGCTTCCATATAAGATATCTTGGGACCTGGGAACAGAATTCATCCCTCCGTAATTTCTTCTAAGGCCACTTGAATCTTCATTTTTGTTATTCTCAATTTCTTCGTGAATTACATCAAAACACTCTATATTTGCTATGTAACACCCATACCAGACATATCTAGAAAGTCTAGCACGTGCGTTTAATTTAGTACTGGATACATTAAAATATACAACAATAAAAGTTTCGAATGAATATTTATACAACAAATTGTGTTCGTACATACAATAACATAAACATCTCATCCAAACATAGAAAATTACATCCTTGATATCCTTGGCATCTTGTAGCGATACGAGCACGCACTTGTTGATACATCCATCCGGCTTCAAGCTTGCATACCAACTTGCTTATATGAAACAAATAAGGATTGGGATGAGACATAATGTCTCAGTGAGTTCCCCTAAATCCTAGGCTATAGGTAACCTCAGGGGAAACCTACGGTCACCACGTGTCTACATTACAACCTGACGGTTGATTATACGTGTGTGGTCATGTTTCCTAGACGGTAGTGCATGCTAAACCCGTCTTAGGTTTATCTTACTTGTTATAGGTTTCACTTCCTATACGTGTCATGGCGGCCGAGGGGAACTTAAAACCGCATTGCCAAAGATACACTCTACGTATCGAGGCCTACTCATAACATAATCATGACACGATTCTAAACCGGACGATTAGGGAAAACCTAAGATCGTCATCGGTATCATGTTCATAACTTGCTCTATACATAACTTGTACTTGCTTGTAGCATCTAATGCTCTTATTCTTAACATGATCTTGCATGAAATCATTCTACATGCCATAACATAATCATATTCATATCATACATAAACGTATCTAAGTTCATTAATTAGGTTAGCGTTGAACAAACAATTATTATCTTGGTTGATTTTACGGAGAGTCCCGGGTGGAGTAACCTCGAGTACAATCCCATACATGACCAATGTACGTACGTCGGACTCCCTCGGTGTCGTGCGGGTCCCTTGCGGCTTGAACCGTTCCCCTTAGGTCGAGAACCTCCCGTATCCCCTGGCGTGGATAACAAGAGACACGAGCACCTACGTCTTGTTAATTTCAGTGACATGCGGGTCCCTTACGGCTTGAATCGTTCCCCTTAGATCGAGAACCTCTTGTATCCCCCTGATGTGGATATCAAGAGACATGCCACTGTTATACCCTAATTTTGGACCTAAAAATACTTGTTCAATTCTTCTTTTCTTGCATTTCAAGTCATTTGAACTGTCCCTGATCAATCACATTTTTCTTTGCATTTTATTTCAATATTATTTGCAAAATTCATGAAAAAGGGTATTTTAGTCATTTCCTATGTTAAAATTTCTTTCAGTCTTTTAAAAATTGTTTGAGTCCTTTCAAAAAGTTTGAATAAGTCTTCATTTCAATTCTATGTCAAAATCCATTCCAAAAAATTGCATTTGAAGTCATTTTGAGTCAGTTTAGCCCCTAGGGGCATTTTAGTCTTTTCATGTGTTAAAACCCTGTTTAAATTCTAAAAATTGTCTCTGAGTCTTTTTAAATTGGTTTAAATAAACTCTTGCTTTAGTCCTCTGTTAAAAAATCATTTTAAAGTTGCATCTGAGTCATTTTTTAGTCGTTTTAGCCCCAGGGGCATTTTGGTCATTTCACACGAAATTTTGGCAGAGAGAGGTTACTTTAAAGTACCTCATTTAGGTAATTGATTCGTTTTAGTCCGTTTTGTCATTTTTAATCGTTTCACTTTACGTTATTTTTCATTTTTTTACCAATTTTAATTCAATTTTATTGTTAATTTTTTCATTTTAATTCAAAGAAACCTAATAATTGCATCTTAGTCCTTAGGGTCTCTTTTTTTTTTGTTTGCATTTTGGGTCCTTTTTTTCTTTCAGTCCTTTAAATTTTTTTTAAATTTACAATTAAGTCCTTTTCAATTTTTGCAGTCCAGTCCACTATTGTTTGTTAATTGCAGAATGGCCCTTATCTTTTGGTTAATTGCAAATTTGTCCAGAAAAGTTAGTTACAAGTCCAGGTATACGTGGCAGATCATGACAGGCCAGAATATCACAAGTGGCAGCCTATAAAAGCCCAGTCATCACAGTCAAAGGGGTCAACACCATTCATTCTCTTACACATCATCAAAAACACATTCCAATTTTCTCTCTCTGCCTTTTTCAATCAAAACCCAAAGTTCTTGATGAACTTGATGAATATTCATCAAGAAAATCAAGAACATTCATCCCTAACCGAAACCCTAAACCACCAGAAACATGAATTCATCATCCAAATTCACAATTCCTGCGTCAATTAACATGAATACATAGCCAGAAAAAGCAACAGAATCGTTTCTTTGAAAAATCCAGCTCTCAGAGATCTACGATCTTCATCATCGAGCATTTTCTTTCGCAATTCAAGCACCGGCTCAATCGCGAAGTACGAGAGCCAATACGATCACGAAAGTGAGTTTGAAGAAGAGAAGAAGAGAAATCAAAGAACCAGAGAGTACGAAGAGTGAGAAGACGAAGAGAGCTTCGATTTATTTTCGAAGTTCGAATCCAGAAAGTTCATCAGAGGCAAGAAGGAGATATCAGATCATCTTCTCACCTTTCTTTCGTCGAACCTCCAAATTCCAGCAGGTAAACCGTCAAACTCATCCTTCTCTCTTATAATCTCGTACTTTCTTTTCCTTACAAACACTTTCACGTTAGAATCAATGTAGATCGTAAAGAATCAGTGTGGTTTGAAACGTTTCGAATTAATTTCTTCAAAAAAATATCAAGTTTAAAACGATTCGAACGTCTTTCTTCGAAAAACATCAGGATCGAAATGTTTCAAACAGTTTTCTTCAAAAAATATCCAGATCGAAGCCTTTCAAACGATTTTCGTCAAAAAAAGCATCAAGATCGAAACATTTCGAACTGATTCCATGGAAAAATGCTTAGATCGAAACGTTTCAAACGGTTTCCTTCAAAAACAACAAAATCGAAGCATTTCGAATGGTTTTTCTTCGAAAAAGTATCAAGATCCAAAACGTTTTGTCCGATCTACGTTGATGTGTGGTTTATTTGTGATATGTGGCTTGAATCCATGTGTATTGTAGGAAGAAAACGAGTGAAAGCATGGGAAGATGAGGGAACGAGAGAGTGAGAGGCAGAGAGGATGAGAGAAGACGAACCCTAGAGAGAGAAGATTAGGTTTAAAATGAATTTGGACCGGTCTTCCTGCTTTTATAGAAGAGTGAACCAAACCGGTTCGTCTGAACCAGTTTGGTTCACCTCCAAACCGGTCTCTTCTTTACCCATGACCGTTTGATCTGGTTCTTATTCATGTGTACGGTGCAGATCTAACACTGTTGTGTTCCTTCTTTGGCTTATGGTGTGCCACGCGCCCTCAATCCTTGGATCTAGGGTTTTCAGGATCCTGGATCAATCCAACGTCCCTGATACGTTTGGATAGTCCAGGATCCGTTTCCCCTTTGGGCCTGGACCTCTTTTCATTTTTTCTTCGTTTTTGTTGCTAATTACACCACTGTGTCTTGCTATTTGTACCCCTGTCTCATTAAAAATTTTATTAAAATTCCTAAAATTTTCCTATATGTTTTAGTATATTTCTTGGTGTCTTTTTGAATGTTTTGCATGATAAAAATTGATAAAAATGTGCATGATATTACTTGTGATCAATTTGTTTTTCTTGAGAATTTTTGCTAGGTTTTGATGTGATATTTTGTTTAAATGATACATGTACTTGTTGTGTAGTTTTGTGATGTGTTTGCCTTTGATTTGTATCTCCTTTCTACTGTTTGTGAATGTGATTTGTCATTTTCTTGTGTTACAAGTTATGTGAATATTTCTATGTAAAAATAAAGTGTAAAATGTGGCTAAAAGTGTGTCATAACTCTTGGTTTGAATATGTGCCTATAATTACCACATTGTGGTTGTAATAAAGTCTCTTGAAAAATGCTATGATGAGAGAATTATAGGTCATGTGCATATTGAGAAGTTATGGTAAACTTTTAGTATATTTTAACACTTTATTCTTGTTGATTTTACCACTTTTGTTTAAATGCTTTCTTGCCTTATTTCTTTATCCTATTGCATCTTGTGATACTAACTCTTTCATTTCATATTTTCCATAAGCATTTCAATCTCCATCTCACATTCTTGGTTTTTATCTTCCTACACTTTAAAATTCATGCAAAACTTAGTACGTAAAGACCTAGGAGTTTTGTAATTTCTTTTGTATTTTTAATTTCTTGCAAGACCATAGCATGTATCTAGGCCAATGATGTAATAAGGACAATGGACTCTAATGATGTACACCGACACAAGCACCGACACATGCACACACATCACATGGATACTTTAGATGTATGCTTAGGGAATGTATGTTTAGATGTATGCTTAGGAGTCATGATACTTAGAAAAATTCTTTTTCCCAAAAAAAAAAATATGAACAATATCACTCAAATCATTTTCTAAATAAACCTTGGGATCAAAATCCCATTGTATTTTCTCTTTTATTTTCTTAATCAAAATTTCAATGAATCTTAATCATACTTAGACTTTCTTTTGCCAAATAACTAATTCAACCTCACAATTTCACAATCTTATGCCCTTGAGGCCTCTCCCTCTCATTCTTCAAATTTCAATTTTCAAACTTAAAATCAACCAACAAAAACAAAAACATTTTTTGGAAGAGAACTACGGTGGATTTGATCCCTTAAACGGGTACGTAGGCAAGGAACAAAATTCCTTCAATTCAAATAAAATAAAAATTCAAACACATTCTTCTCCCTCCAATTCTTCACTTAGAAAACTCTTAGGATTAAATAAACACTTCCAAATAGCATTTAAAAATAAAGCGCGCGCGTAGAAATTAAAGACGGTTCCTATAGGATACTATAGTCGTTATGGGTGCCTAACACCTTCCCGTAGCGAAAACAACTCCCGAACCTCGATTCTCAAGGGTTTTTACTTACTTTTTCCCTTCCCAAGAAAAAATAAGATATCACCGGTTAAAAGGTTCAAACGTAATCAATGTTTGACACCCGAAAACCAAGATAAAACAGCCACCTACTTATTAGTCATGGTCTTGTCGTATTATTACTTAAACATATTCATACTTGCTTGCTTATTACCTCGGACCCTTGAGTCGATCCGATTAGCGGTAATCTTAAACTTATTCATGCTTGTACGTTCCTAATCATGGTGGAGAGATTAACTAATTAAACCACACTTATCATGCTTGTAATCTTATTCTTAATCATGTGCGAAGATATACTTCGCGTCCTATCATTCTAGGAAATCATGCTAATTTGCTAGTTCTCGACGACTATGTCGAGGCTCTAGTTTTCCCTTACTTAATGGATAACTTACTACCCACTTCATGACTTGTTTCTCTCATATGCCATGCCTTACTAACATGCCTAATACTTGCTTTCATTGCCATCACTTAGGACCTTGTTTTGAGGGGTTTACATTTATAAAAGACTGCACAAAAGATCCAGAACGAAAATCACCAAATCTGCCAGAACGAGCAAGCAATGCCAGGAGACATCACTTGCTCGCCATGGCGAGTAACATTACTGGGGAGACGAGCAACTGCTCGCCATGGCGAGTAGGAGGCGAGCAGACCCCCCTGTTCGACCTTCTAGCTTGCTGTGGCGAGTAATAGCTCGCCGTGGCGAGTAGTGACAGTCCAGAACCCCTAAAATTGGTATTTTTGACCCAAAAACCTCAATTCAAGTGTCCCTAAGTGTTTTGAAACATATTTGATCATAGAAAACTTGTAAAACATTCATTTGGCAAGTATAAACATGTTTTGTAAGCATGGCAAGAAAAGGGGCAACTATCACAATACATATTCCTAGACTTTTCATAGTTTTTATAATAAACTAACATGGCATAAACATGATCCCAAAGGGTAGGAAAACTAGCTATGGAACTCACCTAAAGATTAGTACTTGATTCCCAAGCTTTCAAGCATCATCATCATCACTTCACATCCTCAAACTTTATTTCTTGATCTTGTCCATCAATTCCATGGTACATGCTTCAACATATGCTCCCAAAGTCCTAGCCTCTTTAACAATCACCAACCCTAGCTTCCATATTGACATCTCAGGAGAAACAAAGTGAAGAGGGAGGTTGATCCAAACCCTAGAACATATAAATCCTTTCAAAGAATATCCAATCTTGGTAGAGGTTGAGACTAAACCCTTCTTGATGGAACTTGAAGCATAAACCTTCACTTGATCCATTACCAAACCAAACCCTAACTCTTGATTCTCTTCTCTAAGGAGAAGTAGAGAAATCAACAAATCCAAGCTTCTAGGAGTTTAGGAGATCAAGAGAGAACAAGATTGGTTCACTTGCCATGGTGGGAAGAAGTTTTAGAAGATTTGGTGAAGGGGGAAGAGATAGGCGTGGGAGAAGGGAAGAGAGAAGGAAGAGAAATGTTTTTCCCAACTTAGAGAGAGAAAGAGATGAGGATAATGGGATATTTTTGCCCCAAAACCAAATAAATATCCCTTCCTCGTGAAATTACCATATTGCCCTTGCCTCAAGCGTGTTATAAACGACTCTAATACTTCTCCCGTAAAAAGCTGACATCTCATAAAATATTTCCATTAACTCACTTTCCATGAATTACATTCATCTGACACGGTCAACGGGTAATATTCCGATACTGTTAGGCGGGATATTACATTCTACCCCCCTTAAAAAAATTCCGTCCTCAAAATTTAGAGATCACTTACCGATCATCATGATAAAATCTTATCATATTTGGTCTGAGCCATACATTTTCTATTCATACATCATCAAGAAGTTCATCATTGCTTGTGCTTCATCTTGTTTCTTGATTCATATACATAAGCATATAGCTTTCTCGATCTTATAATCACTTAAACTCTGAGTTATCTTAGTGCATCATGATTTGGGACATTCCATGCTAAACATAGACTCATTGTTTTGGATTGTATCTTACCCGCTTAACATGAACCATTCATGAAGATATCTTATCATAGACTTGAACACTCAGGATTTGCCTTTTAACTGGAATCCTATCGGAAAGCAGGTTTGCCCTGTAGTGCTTACATGCAACATAAAACATCTTTTCATGCATACATGATCTTTCTTACCGCACTTTGCAAATTATGCCTCTTACATATATTACTCATATAGACGATTCCACGAATCTCTTAACGAGTCTTAAGAATTCTTTCGATCTTATTGCAATCTTATTACATCTTATCGCACCCGTACTAAGGGGTCACTCATATTGCTTGACATGAAGATGTGAAATTAACAATACCGTTCATCTGACACTTAACCATCAACCTCGTGGTCCACATGCTCTTGAAACTTTCTAGTAAATCTACTTGCACATACATCAAACATTCTTAACATACTTCCGTATATCCTGTAGGATATGGGCTTCACACGAACATTGTCGTTTCCATAACATGTGCATACTTTTAAGTGCCGTTTCTTGTTAAATGATAACGATACGTGTTCCATATTCTTGCTTTAAGAAATTTTCTAAACTTTGGTATTAGGGTTCTTGGAACGAATAAACATATGGCTAAAAAGAATTATCATTTCAAAACTGAGTCCATAATGATACTACAGGACCACAGGACGAGTCTTTATATTTTGAAAAGTTTTAACAACTCGCCCCAAACTTGCACATGACAATTTGGTCCTGAAGCTTGTACGTCTTAAGTGAGGTTACTTAAAACGTATCTCATCAGTTTCGAAAATGTATAATTCCGTGAGTTTAAAATAAACATCGTTCCCAAGTTCCTTAATACCAATCTTAGCTTTTAAAAGTTATAAAACCATGGCTTGACATATCTTAACAAGTATCATTTTCACCCAACAAGTATTGCATACAAGAGTATGAATCTCATTACACATCACTCAAAAGTTACTTCTCTATCATGATTACATGCTTGACTTCGAAGATAAATTCCTCCCTTGTCTAACCAATATACATACTCGCAATTTCGCTTACATCTCTGTAGGAAAATCTTTGGACCTCACATGTTTTCCAATATCCTCATTCATGCATCCTGACTAATTCATAAATAGCAATTCTTGTCCTTTCATCTTACTTAGGAAAAGACACGTACTTAAAAACTTTTACCTTAGCCAAAACTGATTGAATAAACATCTATCCTTACTTATCACATCGAGAACTCCTCGCTTGTCTTATGATGCTTTCTTCTTAAACTTGTTTTACCAACCGAAAATTCTTTCACACTAAAATTCCATGTTTCGTGATTAACAATTAGCTTCCATGGCGCTACTCTGATTCCCACCGGTTGGCTTAAATCATTACTCTAATCCGTTAGAGCAATTAAGACTTCAATTCATGCTTATCATTTGAATACCTACTTCTTGAGATCTTCCATATTGCAACCATTATCACAACCTTACTCTTGTCTTGTAAATTCAAAACTCGTGATAACTTATCTTATACTCATAATACTTGACTTGGGGGTGAACTTTACATTCTTGCTAGTTGGATTTACTGGCTGGGTATACATGTCATACTTGAACTTGTTTCAGAGTAAACTCAAATTCCTTTGACAAACTCGTCTTGAACTTGAACATATCTTTCTTAAACATTTAACCTTTTCATTCTCGCATACTATATTTTGCTTAATCATACCAATGCTTGCTCGTTGATTTTTTTTTTTCATTTAAAGAAAACTTCGTAAACTAGCGCATTGGTCATTGACGTTGATAATTTTCTACTTTATGTATAAATATTGAGTTTAGGCCCCGGTTGTTACTCTAAAATCATAGAACGAGTTGATAACACATACGTGTCATCAAATCTAGATTTTAATGAGTCTAGCTCGCTCTACGAGTATCGTAGCAAACCGGTTCCTAAAAAAAATCTCGTGAATTTTCAAAATGTCAACTTCAATCACCCATACGCGTAAATCTTTCTAAAATTAATTAAACTTTATGATTCAACATCATATCGAGCCTTAGCAAGTCTATTAAGCAAAACATAGGTTCGAGAGATACGCCATAATTTCACATAATCCATGAACCTTGCAATTTCTCATAACTTTGCATCCCTTTAGCTTCTTACTTCATACCTCATGCATAAACATCGACGACTTTCCTTCTTAATGCCGAAACTTTTATACTCTTGATTTTGGCTTGTTCTTGACTCTTGATACATTAACCTCCAAAGCTACCTTAAACCGTATCGATTTCGTTGATGGTTGCCCATGTCTTTTCCTTTAAAAATCTTAGGGTATGATATGCATTCGTTACTTGATGTCATAAAAGATTTTCTTTACATAAAAGTTTATTGTGAAGACATCTCACCAATAGTCATTGCAAACCATAGGAACGAAATGGTAGGTTTCATAAAAACGGAAAGTTTCGTCCCAGGCTTGCTATTGGTGAGCTTCTCCAACTCTATTTTTCAGAAACATTCTTTGCATGAAATTCTTATTCTCAAGTATCCAATGCACATCATTTATTCCTATCATTGTGAAATATGTTATAACATATGCATGGCAATCCTCAACCTTTTTCGATACAGTTCTTGGCACGTTGGAAATCAATGTCTTAATCCTGATAACATAAATCTTTCTCTTGAATCCTTAACTTTATTTACATATTGCTATTCCTGAGAACCTGCTGACTCCATCAACACATGTCGACTTCTCACTACCTTGTAACCTTGTTCTGACATTCCAGAATATCACAAACCTGTTCCAACAACAACTCTTACCGAATCTTTCGGTCATGATTATATATATACATATATATCCAATTTCTTCATTTTCGGGTACATGAAGGATCACTAACATCTTACCCGACATTGTCGGAACGTCCCTTCTTAACATGTCTTACATTCCCGGAGGATTCACACTTGTACCTGATTAGTTCACCGGTCACCTTTTGGCACGATAAAACTTCTTCATCACATACTTCGTTCCTCCTGGGTCCTATTCAGCTCTCAGGCATCCATTCTAATTGTTGAATGCTAAATTGAGTTGATCAGGCTCAACTAACAATAACAACTAGAACATTTACCCGGAACCCAATGGTCCCACTTCCTTTGTTGTAATTTAATGACCCAAGGCACGGTCTGAATCGACCTGCTCTGATACCAAATGTAACACCCATACCAGACATATCTAGAAAGTCTAGCACGTGTGTTTAATTTAGTACTGGATACATTAAAATATGCAACAATAAAAGTTTCGAATGAATATTTATACAACAAATTGCGTTCGTACATACAATAACATAAGCATCTCATCTAAACATAGAAAATTACATCCTTGATATCCTTGGCATCCTGTAGCGATACGAGCACGCACTTGTTGATACATCCATCCGCCTTCAAGCTTGCATACCAACTTGCTTATCTGAAACAAATAAGGATTGGGATGAGACATAATGTCTCAGTGAGTTCCCCTAAATCCTAGGCTATACGTAACCTCAGGGGAAACCTACGGTCACCACATGTCTACATTACAACCTGACGGTTGATTATACGTGTGTGGTCATGTTTCCTAGACGGTAGTGCATGCTAAACCCGTCTTAGGTTTATCTTACTTGTTATAGGTTTCACTTCCTATACGTGTCATGGCGGCCGAGGGGAACCTAAAACCGCATTGCCAAAGATACACTCTACGTATCGAGGCCTACTCATAACATAATCATGACACGATTCTAAACCGGACGATTAGGCAAAACCTAAGATCGTCATCGGTATCATGTTCATAACTTTCTCTATACATAACTTGTACTTGCTTGTAGCATCTAATGCTCTTATTCTTAACATGATCTTGCATGAAATCATTCTACATGCCATAACATAATCATATTCATATCATACATAAACGTATCTAAGTTCATTCATTAGGTTGGCGTTGAACAAACAATTATTATCTTGGTTCATTTTACGGAGAGTCCCGGGTGGAGTAACCCCGAGTACAATCCCATACATGACCGATGTACGTACATCGGACTCCCTCAGTGTCGTGCGGGTCCCTTGCGGCTTGAACCGTTCCCCTTAGGTTGAGAACCTCTCGTATCCCCCTGTGGTGGATAACAAGAGACACGAGCACCTACGTCTTGTTAATTTCAGTGACATGCGGGTCCCTTACTGCTTGAATCGTTCCCCTTAGATCGAGAACCTCTTGTATCCCCCTGATGTGGATAGCAAGAGACATGCCACCTACTTATTAGTCATGGTCTTGTCGTATACGTACTTAAACATATTCATACTTGCTTGCTTATTACCTCGGACCCTTGAGTCGATCCGATTAGCGGTAATCTTAAACTTATTCATGCTTATACGTTCCTAATCATGGTGGAGAGATTAACTAATTAAACCACACTTATCATGCTTGTAATCTTATTCTTAATCATGTGTGAAGATATACTTCGCGTCCTATCATTCTAGGAAATCATGCTAATTTGCTAGTTCTCGACGACTATGTCGAGGCTCTAGTTTTCCCTTACTTAATGGATAACTTACTACCCACTTCATGACTTGTTTCTCTCATATGCGATGCCTTACTAACATGCCTAATACTTGCTTTCATTGCCATCACTTAGGACCTTGTTTTGAGGGGTTTACATTTATAAAAGACTGCACAAAAGATCCAAAACGAAAATCACCAAATCTGCCAGAACGAGCAAGCAATGCCAGGAGACATCACTTGCTCGCCATGGTGAGTAACATTACTGGGGAGGTGAACAACTGCTCGCCATGGCGAGTAGGAGGCGAGCAAACCCCCCTGTTCGACCTTCTAGCTTGCTGTGGCGAGTAATAGCTCGCCGTGGCGAGTAGTGACAGTCCAGAACGCCTAAAACTGGTATTTTTGACCCAAAAACCTCAATTCAAGTGTCCCCTAAGTGTTTTGAAACATATTTGATCATAGAAAACTTGTAAAACATTCATTTGGCAAAGTATAAACATGTCTTGTAAGCATGGCAAGAAAAGGGGCAACTATCACAATACATATTCCTAGACTTTTCATAGTTTTTATAATAAACTAACATGGCATAAACATGATCCCAAAGGGTAGGAAAACTAGCTATGGAACTCACCTAAAGATTAGTACTTGATTCCCAAGCTTTCAAGCATCATCATCATCACTTCACATCCTCAAACTTTATTTCTTGATCTTGTCCATCAATTCCATGGTACATGCTTCAACATAAGCTCCCAAAGTCCTAGCCTCTTTAACAATCACCAACCCTAGCTTCCATATTTACATCTCATGAGAAAGAAAGTGAAGAGGGAGGTTGATCCAAACCCTAGAACATATAAATCCTTTCAAAGAATATCCAATCTTGGTAGAGGTTGAGACTAAACCCTTCTTGATGGAACTTCAAGCATAAACCTTCACTTGATCCATTACCAAACCAAACCCTAACTCTTGATTCTTTTCTCTAAGGAGAAGTAGAGAAATCAACAAATCCAAGCTTCTAAGAGTTTAGGAGATCAAGAGAGAACAAGATTGGTTCACTTGCCATGGTGGGAAGAGGTTTTAGAAGATTTGGTGAAGAGGGAAGAGATAGGCGTGGGAGAAGGGAAGAGAGAAGGAAGAGAAATGTTTTTCCCAACTTAGAGAGAGAAAGAGATGAGGATAATGGGATATTTTTGCCCCAAAACCAAATAAATATCCCTTCCTCGTGAAATTACCATATTGCCCTTGCCTCAAGCGTGTTATAAACGACTCTAATACTTCTCCCGTAAAAAGCTGACATCTCATAAAATATTTCCATTAACTCACTTTCCATGAATTACATTCATCTGACACGGTCAACGGGTAATATTCCGATACTGTTAGGCGGGATATTACATGCTATGTTTCGGGAAGAATAGAATTACATGACTCAAATATATAAAACACTACAAATATCCAAAAATAATTAGCAATTGTTCTAATACTCCTTTATTCTGAATGGAAAAACTATTGAAAATAACTGAAAAACATGCTAATAATAACGTAACATTATCTGTCCTCAATTGTATTATAACATTGTAAACTATCTCTAAGTCTGTTTTTGATACAATTTGTGCTGGAAGGATTTATTTGGTCTTATTAATATATTTTAGTTTGGTCTGTTAAATAAACTATAATCTATTATATCATTATTCAAAAGAAATATATCTACTATATTTCCTTTCATGGAAGAAAAGGTAGAAAACAACAACAAATCTCGTTTTCCTCAAACAAAATCACAAATCTCTTTGTTAAAAAATACCAAATATTTTTATCGGTAAAAAGAGGAAGGAATAAAACAAAAACAAAAACTCGGTTTCCCTGGTTCATTTGATAACTACGGAAACAAGACATTATTTGTATGTGTTGTGAATTCGATGAAAAATCACACCAATAATAAACTTGATGTGTGGAGCAAGTGATAGTCAAGCAACCAAAACAAAGTGTATGGAAGTTATAATCACAAACAAAAGTAGAAAACAGCGAGAGAAAAGAAAGAGAGAACACAAGAGAATTTGTTTACCCAGTTCGGTCCAAATTGACCTAGTCTGGGGGAGATAGCATCCCTCTGTTTCACTATAATGATGAGTGACTTTACAAAAGAGACATCAATGGATTACAAGAATAAGTCTCCCGCCTAATTCTACCCAAAGCCCCAATCTCTTCATGTGACCAAGAGACTCAATCCTAATAGTGTTTTCCAAAGTGAATCAACCCAACCCTAGTGTTTGTTGCCAAAAGCAAACTCTATACAAACCCTAGTTTGATTTCTAAACCATGTTTCAGCCCCCTCTATCTCAAGGTTTACTCTGATACAAAGTCTTATAGTAAAAATATCCCTCATAAAACTGGAACAAATATGGCCCATAAAAATACGTTTTATTTTTATGCTGTCACGACAATTCGGGGGCCGATTTTGACCATTCGGGCCCCAAAAAATGTCGAATCAAATGTCTTCAAAAACAGGCAAAATTTGGGCCCCGATTTTGACAGATTTAACAAACTTCAATTTCTCCAATTTTGAGTCACTTTCACAACAATCTCCACCTTGACTCTAAATTAGTGATGATGCCAATTTAACATCAACCACCATGATGCTCTTTCCCTTGCTTCCCACTATAACATGTAGCTCCACAAGTTTACACCTTAACCGCTTCAGCCATCGGAATGTCTTCCGCCTTCTCGAAGGTCCTTGCAGTCCAACTACACTAGGAATTTTAGATAGTTCCACAAGTATCCACCATAACCTCTTCAATACGAGACATCTTCCGCTTCCTTGAAGATCTCCTTGAATCCAATCACCCTTGGATTTTTAGGGTAATCCACTAGTACACACCTTAACATCTTCAGCCATCGGAATGTTTTCCGCCTTCTCGAAGGTCCTTGCAGTCCAACTACACTAGGAATTTTAGATAGTTCCACAAGTATCCACCATAACATCTTCAACACAGGACATCTCCCACTTCCTTGAAGATTTCCTTGCATCCAATCACCCTTGGATTTTTTAGGGTAATCTAGCAAGCCGTGCTATACATTCCTTCCGTCTTCATGAAGAAATCCCTTGCTCACCACTAGAGCATAGCACCCAAGGTCCTCCATAGTCATACCATTCCCGGTGTGTTCAACTCCACCTAAAGCTGAGCTTCCAACCTCTCAACTAGCAAATGCATACATCCCACTATGTCTTCCACCTTTAAACTCCACCTCAACAGGTAGATCATGAGTATTCTTACCACCGCCTCTCCAAGCTGATGTTGAGTGTTTAACGTCTCTCTAGACGACCACCGCTCCACTATGTATCAATTCCAAGGTGAGAAACATCACCTTCTTCATCCTCCAAACAACACACCACCAAAGCACTTGCATCCTCATAACCCTCAGAGACAATATTCTCCAAGTCATCAAGGATTCTATTGAATTTCGTAAGTTGCTCCATGATGACCTTTGACTCCACCATCTTGAATAAGTAGAGTTTTTGCTTTAGGAATTGCCGATGAGCCAAAGACTTTGTCATATACAAAGACTCCAACTTTGACCACATCGATGCCGCGGTTGGTTCCTTTGCTATATCTCTCAAAACTATATTCCTGAGCCACTCTTGGCCTTGTCCACCATCTCGGTCTTCTCCGCTCGTGACATGGTGACCGGTAATACACCTTCACCTTTCAAAGATTTCTCACATTTTTGTTGTATTAAAACTGCTTCCATCTTTACCTTCCATAACCCAAAATCGTTATCTCCGGTAAAATTCTCAATATCCCATTTTGAACACATGGTACTTGATTATCCTTTGACCTTGCCCCACGGTGGGCACCAATTGTTGTGAATTCGAAGAAAATCACACCAATAATAAACTTGATGTGTGGAGCAAGTGATAGTCAAGCAACCAAAACAAAGTGTATGGAAGTTATAATCACAAACAAAAGTAGAAAACAACGAGAGAAAAGAAAGAGAGAACACAAGAGAATTTGTTTACCCAGTTCTGTCCAAATTGACCTAGTCTGGGGGAGATAGCAGCCCTCTGTTTCACTATAATGATGAGTGACTTTACAAAAGAGACATCAATGGGTTACAAGAAAAAGTCTCCCACCTAGTTCTACCCAAAGCCCCAATCTCTTCCCGTGACCAAGAGACTCAATCATAATAGTGTTTTCCAAGGTGAATCAACCCAACCCTAGCATTTGTTGCCAAGAGCAAACTCTATACAAACCCTAGTTTGATTTCTAAACCCATGTTTTAGCCCCCTCTATCTCAAGGTTTACTCTGATACAAAGTTTATATTTATAGTAAAAGTATCCCTCATAAAATTGGAACAAATCTGGCCCATAAAAATACGTTTTATTTTTACTAGATATTTGACCCGTGCTTCGCACAGGTTTTTTGTAAAGGGATTGACATACGAATAAGGATATAGCTAGGCAACATGATAGGAATGAAATCGATGCGATGCATTTTTTTAATATTAAATAAGTGTATACAAAAAAATGGCAAGAGGATAGGAATCAAATTGGTGCGATGCATTATTTTAGATGGAATTTGTTAGGGTAAATTACTGCTAACCTAATACAACAAATGAGCGGGAAAAATTAGGTTAAATTGCTGCAGACCTAACAAAATTAATAAATAAGGATGTTGTCACGACAATTCGGGCCCCGATTTTGACTATTCGGGCCCCAAAAAATGTCGAATCAAATGTCTTCAAAAACAGGCAAAATTCGGGCCCCGGACACAGCAAACTTCAATTTCTCCAATTTTGAGTCACTTTCACAACAGTATGGATAGGGTTCGGACCATGGCTTCCCTATTTCCACTAGCTACTTAAAAAAATTGTTTGGACCCCAATTGCACTATAGCAGAGCATTATAAATAATAGTAGTAACACTAATTCTTTCTCTCATTCAATTCAATTCAATTCAATTCACTCACTCTATTTTCAAACTCAGAAAGAAATTTAGGGTTAGGGGTTATATCCAAATCAAAATCATGTCTAACGACGTTGAATCATCGACAAAGAAGATCACCCTGATGAGTTCTGATGGCGAGATTTTTGAAATCGAGAAGGCAGTGGCGATGGAATCTAAAACTATCAAGAATTTGATCGAGGATTTTGCTGACATCACTCGAATCCCTATCCCTAAGGTAACCAGCAAGATCTTGGCTATGGTTATCGAATATTGTAAGAAACACATTCGTGCTGTGAATTCCAATGAAAAACCTTCGGAGGATGATCTTAAGAAGTGGGACACTGAATTCGTCCAGCTTGAGAAACCTATTCTCTTAGATCTCATCTTAGCTGCTGACTTTTTGGAAATCAAGAGCTTGTTGGATCTTACGTGCCAGACAGTGGCGGGCATGATGTGCAGCAAGACACCAGAGGAGATTCGTCAGATGTTCAACATTGTGAATGATTACAGTCCGGAGGAGGAGGAGAAAGTTCGTAGAGAACACCAATGGGCTTTTGAATAATTATATTTTATGGTTTAAGGTTTCAGGCTTTTGAATGGTTATTACATTTGAACATTTTACAATCTCACACAAGGATTTTTTTTTTTGAAGGATCTCAGTCAAGGATTTGTTGTGTGGGTTTTATGTTATGTATCGATTTATTATTGAAACTAGTCCTTGCACTCGTGCTGCCGCACGGGTCATAAAAATTGCATATGTGTAAATCCTAAAAGCAAATTTTAATAGTAAGTATCAAACCTTGAAACATAAAGTTTATAAGTGAGTTAATACAATCGGGACACAACAAAATTCAATTCATGATAAATTGCGAAAAAATTCTTTGTAAACGACATTTGAAGTATTGTTGATGCAAACCCCATCGTCGTCTGTCAGAAGTATTTTAAGCCCACTCCTAGAAGTCACACGCGAAATAGGAACATAATGTTGACCATGAGAGAACACAGGTTGTGAAAGATATACTCCAACTTGTTTGAGAGACTGGCCTTAACTTTTGTTAATAGTAATTGCAAAGCATACACGGATGGGAAATTGTCTTCTATTGAATTTAAACGGAATTCTTGTGTCAAATGGTGAAAGAGATAATCTGGGGATATACACCTTTTCTCCAATATTGCTCCCTGTTATTACCTTTCCTTCAAGAATATATCTACCCATTTTTGTAATTATCAACCTTGTTCCGTTGCAAAGGCCTGCAGTAATGTCCAAGTTTTGCAATAACATAACAGGCACTCCGACCTTCCACTTTATTTTGTGATTTGGAAGACCAACTTGCTGTTGAGTCCTTGATGATTCGTGACAACTCATTTCTAGACCTTGCACCCGTGCTGCCGCACGGGTCATGTTGATGGCAAACAAAATATTCAATTATACTGTTAATTCATAATCTATTTGTGCAAATACAATGTTAAAAATAATAATGCAACTTAAAAAAAGGGAACAAATCATGCTGGTACATTACGAAAAATTTCCTTGTAAACAACATTGTATTTAGGATGATTTGAATGATTCAAAAATTCGCCGCAATCTAAAATATGAGAACCATCTCCACCATATACTAACAGATACAGGTGTTTCATTTGTTGAAACTGACATTAAATATATTGTCGGTTGGTTAGTGATGACAAATGGATACGGCGTGATAACTTATTGTTTGGTTACTGCACTGATGGTGTGGATAATGAATGGTGATAGTGAACAGAGAAGTGAGAGAGAGGGAGATGGAACACTGAAAAAAAATGGTGTATTGAAGTTGAAAAAAAAGAGATGACATAGATAAAGTAACGTTTTTGGAAAATGAAAAAGAAATTAAAGTGGGGGACACAAAGGTAATTGTGAGATTTGAATTAGGTTTAGGGTTTTCATATTAGTGAGTACAAATAAATAAATTGTGATTCACTACATATCAATTATTATGCTTGGAGTGGTGACAATTTTCAAGGATTCATCAGATGAGTGAATTATAAAGGGGGGGGGGTCAGTTATGTAAAACCACCCACTACACATTAGTTATGCTTGGAGCGTTACCTATTTTCAATGATTTATGAGATTATGGAAAACAGAACATGAAGGGCAACAACAAAGACAACTATTTATAAGAAGAGAGTGAGAATTTGAAAGTTATCATGAAAAACCACCCACGATGCTTGGAGTCGTGGCTATTTTCAAGGATTTATCTAAACCCGCTACACATCAGTCATGGTTGGAGTGGCTATTTTCAAGGGTTTTCAAGCAACAACATTGTACGTGTTCAGGGTCAAGACTATATTTTCAAGGATTTATGAAAGGCCACTACACATTAGTCATGTTTGGCGTGGCTATTTTCTAGGAACAACATTTGCACGTGTGTTCAGGCTGAAAAAAACTACCTAAGCAGTGTTTAAGGATACAATAACAAAAATACGTTGAGGTGGCAATTTTCCCTATTTTTTAGGACTAAATCACTATTAGAAATTATAATCATTGCCAATCCTAACCTATATCAGAAAACGTGAAGATTGTATATTTGAAAATTCAAGGATTGAGAAACAATCTTAATTGAATTGAAAAATCATAAAATCCCCAAATTTTGAAACCCTAATCACTATCCAGAAAATCAAAATGAATAAAATAATAAAATAGCATTGATATCAAAATTAGTTTAGTGATCATACCATTAATAAGTTATCATGGACGAAATATGCATCAGAATCATATTTTTGCGGAGAAATCGAAGGAAAAGGGGGAAGAAAGGGATGGAAATGACTGATTTCTGGGTTGAGATCGCATGAATAAGAGGAGAACATGACTTCAGAACCGTATAATGTTAAAGTCGGGAAGGAGAGGAAAAGAGATTAATTGCTTTTTAAAATGTCTGTTTGGTATAGGATATGCATTAGTGGAAGCGATATTATAACACTTCAGAAAGATTTTTTAAACCTCTCAAAAAAGGCAGGATTAGGGTTAGGTTTGGGGTTTTCATATTAAGCATGAATTGTGAACCTTCGTATTATATATTAAGATTCAGAAAGATTTTTTAAACCTCTCAAAAAAGGCAGGATTAGGGTTAGGTTTAGGGTTTTCATATTAAGCATGCATTGTGAACCTTCGTATTATATATTAAGATAACTTCAATGGAGATTTATAGAGATTTATATGTGCTTAATACTTGTTTTTCTAGTGGTTTATATCTATTGCGTCCTGTCATGAATCGTCATATCTTTTGCAACACATTCTAACAATTAATGTTCTTTTTATCACACTCTTCTATAATGTGGCTCTCATGTCTTGGTGCTGCTTTGTAGGATATGTGCTATTGCATTGCCATGTAATCTCTAACTTTAATTCAGGTTTGAGTTGTCTTAACATATTTAGCCGTTTTAAAAAAACTATTTTGGTGTTTTTCTTCCTGATTATGAAGTTACTTATTTTTTAGGACAAATAATTGAATTATGTTTTAGTCTTTTATGCTGATTGAATTTGTCCTTATGAGGTATCAAATATTAATATCGTTCTGTATCATTTTGTATAGATAGACATACGTAATATAACTTTGAAATTTGATGTGATTGTTGCCGGTTTGGACTGACTTATTTGAACTTATATATTATCATAAACACATGTGACACTGCTTATAAGAGCTTATAAAAACAACTTATGATATGACCGTAAGTTGGTTTCAATTTATTTTTATAAACTATTTAAAATATACAGCTTATGAAAACAATATACAACTGATATTCAGATTAGGCAAGTGTATCAAATTGTTTACCAAGTAATAAAGTGATAAGTGAGTATTGTATCCATAAGGATTGGTGTTTCGTCCAAACAACTCACGTTACTTATTTTAAGTTGATGATAAAATAAAGAGATAAGGGTTAAGAGATTTGCAATTTTTATTTGTTTGCAACAAAGCAAGTTACCTATTTTTGGTTGCAGAAAAGTAACAGAGGTTAGAGGATTCTTCGAATCCCTCCTATTTATTTGTTGGATAATTATTTAGCATACATGTCGCATGTAGTTATTCTAAGTGAACTATCTAAGTGATGAGGTCGTGGGACATTTCTAACCTAGTTGGTCATCAAGTTGCACCTGCTGATCGCACGGTGATTCTTACGTGCGGGGCCTTACTCTCCTAGTTGATTATAGGTTTATCCCTCTGATGGCTAACTGCAACTGCTGATCACACGGTGATCTTTACGTGTGGGGTCTTGTTAATTCAAAGGTAATTGAAACATGTACTTAAATTGACCTTCCAGTTTTTCCTAAAGCTATTTTATAAACTATTTAAAATAGCTTATGAAAACAATATACAACTGATATTTAGATTAGGCAAGTGTATCAAATTGTTTACCAAGTAATAAAGTGATAAGTGAGTATCGTATCCATAAGGATTGGTGTTTCGTCCAAACAACTCACGTTACTTATTTTAAGTTGATGATAAAATAAAGAGATAAGGGTTAAGAGATTTGCAATTTTTATTTGTTTGCAACAAAGCAAGTTACCTGTTTTTGGTTGCAGAAAAGTAACAGAGGTTAGAGGATTCTTCGAATCCCTCCTATTTATT
The DNA here is from genome assembly GCF_051527215.1 of Medicago sativa. Taxonomy (NCBI): domain Eukaryota; kingdom Viridiplantae; phylum Streptophyta; class Magnoliopsida; order Fabales; family Fabaceae; genus Medicago; species Medicago sativa. The sequence continues at coordinate 30,751,553 of NC_140752.1, read as the reverse complement.
TGTTGGATAATTATTTAGCATACATGTCGCATGTAGTTATTCTAAGTGAACTATCTAAGTGATGAGGTCGTGGGACATTTCTAACCTAGTTGGTCATCAAGTTGCACCTGCTGATCGCACGGTGATTCTTACGTGCGGGGCCTTACTCTCCTAGTTGATTATAGGTTTATCCCTCTGATGGCTAACTGCAACTGCTGATCACATGGTGATCTTTACGTGTGGGGTCTTGTTAATTCAAAGGTAATTGAAACATATACTTAAATTGACCTTCCAGTTTTTCCTAAAGCTATTTTATAAACTATTTAAAATAGCTTATGAAAACAATATACAACTGATATTCAGATTAGGCAAGTGTATCAAATTGTTTACCAAGTAATAAAGTGATAAGTGAGTATCGTATCCATAAGGATTGGTGTTTCGTCCAAACAACTCATGTTACTTATTTTAAGTTGATGATAAAATAAAGAGATAAGGGTTAAGAGATTTGCAATTTTTATTTGTTTGCAACAAAGCAAGTTACCTGTTTTTGGTTGCAGAAAAGTAACAGAGGTTAGAGGATTCTTCGAATCCCTCCTATTTATTTGTTGGATAATTATTTAGCATACATGTCACATGTAGTTATTCTAAGTGAACTATCTAAGTGATGAGGTCGTGGGACATTTCTAACCTAGTTGGTCATCAAGTTGCACCTGCTGATCGCACGGTGATTCTTACGTGCGGGGCCTTACTCTCTTAGTTGATTATAGGTTTATCCCTCCGATGGCTAACTACAACTGCTGATCACACGGTGATCTTTGCGTTTGGGGTCTTGTTAATTCAAAGGTAATTGAAACATGTACTTAAATTGACCTTCCAGTTTTTCCTAAGGCTAATGAAGTGCCAAAGTTCCATTAGGTTAACCCATCCATAAATCTTAGGTATCTCAACGCACACTCTCCCTCTCGGTAGTTCTACAAACGGGCAGCCTTATCAGCGTGTACCTTACCAAGGGTCGAGGAGAATGGTTCTATTAGGTTCAACTTATTTCCTTCAAGCAACCGCTTGTTTCCTTAATCTCTAACTAGTTACCTCCTAGGTTCAGCAGATTTTATTCAATATTAGTAATGTTACCTCCTAAGTACTTACTACTAGGGTCAACTCGCTTTAGACATCTTTCGCTAGCTATTAACTAATTACTTTCTAGACAGATAGTTATTAGTATAAGGACATAAATATCAAGATATAAGCATCCAGATGGTAATAACAATGTTAGGCCCTATCACAACCTAAGTATCTAATTCAGGGTTGTGTCTACTATAGAAATAAATCTAGACTAATAAAACTAAATAGGGAATAGAAAATAACTAAATAAACGACATATAATTAAATAATTATCCAAAAAATGAAATAGGAGTTCATCTTAGAACTCTAACCTATAACTACTTAGTTACACAAAGATAAAAACATACCCTAGAAAAGATATGATAAGATAGATCTCCTCCTTGGCTCCTAGAATCGCCTTCCTCTTGAGCTGCTCCAGTTCTCAACCGAACAAACGAGGTAACGAACAAGGAAGAAGCACCGACGGAAGGAAGAAATGAAACAGAAAGGTCAGGAAATGATGAAAGTTTGAGTTCAAAAGCCCTAATCACGCCTGGGGAACTATAAACGACTACACCCATTGATGACTAACACGTGCCCAAAGTAGCTCCAGATCCTAACACGTCACAAGAAAATGAAAGGCCATCGCTAGATGACCGTTGGATAGATCAGGTAGGCGAGGATTAACCACGCCAGCTATGAAGGACGATCCCGCCTCTTTCAAAAGTACAGCGCCAACAAGCTTCAGTCCAACAAACCACTTTGCCTTGTCCCTAGACTCATGCTTGGGGGCTTGTGGATCAGGAAAACCCAGATAAGGGCATCAGCTAGCGCCCTTCATAAGAATCAAAGTGCCCTTCCCGTAGCTAGAAAACCTACGCGCCCAACACATTTCGCATAAAGCCACTTCGCCTTGTCCCAAGACTCGTGCTTGGGGGGCTTGTGGACCGAGAAAACCCGGGCAAGGGGCATGGTTCCCTTAGCAAGGGCCAATCTTCCCTTCATATAGGTCAAGAGGCCTTAAGAGCCCCTATCGCCGGAAACCGCCTAGAAACCTTCTAGATGCTACTAGAAGCCTGCTAAACACACATTCTAAACCTAACCGACTCAGCGCCTGAATTACCGGGAAAGTATGCCTGAGTTGGCTATAAATACTAGGCTAAAAAAACTTCACAGGGACTAAAAACAAAACGAGGCATATGTGCAGGGACTAAAATCATATTTTAGCCTAAATACTAACCTTGAGAGTTTTCTCAAGGCATGACCTAAACAGATAGAATCGTACTATCTGTAAGTACAAAGCCGATCTTGATATGACCATTATCCTCTTGGCAGATGTCATGGGCGTTGAGTTTGATCGAACCTGGTTTTAATTTTTTTCCTTGTCATTTTCTTGGTTTTTCCTTTTCCCCCCTTTTGTTACTAAAAATACCTTGAGAAAACCTTTCCCAAAGGTAGTATGTGCCTCCATCCCCCAACTTCAGATCTTCATAAGCACCTCTAAACAAAGTAACAAGTTATTGCCCTACATAGGACTTGTGGAACAAAGGACATTATAACCAAATTTAACGTTACAACCAATAATGATCAATAAAACACAATAGCTACGAAGCATGAGCATGATACATGATTCTCACAAGAAGATACCAACATCAATTGAGAGAATGTGGTGATTAAATGTAACCACATATGTCATTATTGCTTCGGTCATAAGAGGAAGAGTCTAGGAAGAATAGGATTTTGAAAAAAAATAATGCCTAAGAACAGTCTAAGAACATCCCCTTCACAATACCCTCCCAACAATTAAAGTACTATACTTGAAAAATAGAGGAAATCGTGTTTACAATCCACGATCATAAGCAAATTGACACATCAACACAAATTAACCTACAACACGTTGCAATCTTCTTACGTCATAACAAAGTAATACTAACAAATCTTACAGAAAAAACTTGTCCCTCCTTATACATGATAAAATGAAGTTCTGTCAATCACAAAAAATACAAGGACACCACTTTTTAAGCTTAAGGACAACACTTACATGGCCGTCGCCACCTTCAAATTCAACTTTTTACTTTTTGGAGCTTCAATGTGCTGACACATTTTAAGCATAAGGACAACACTTCCACTATTCCTATAGATATGCTTGGGTCAAAAAATTAATAAAGTGTAACCGTTGAAGTTTTTGTTAAAATAAAGAGTATGTTAGCAAGCAGATTTATACTTTTATCCCCTAGAATAGGCCCTTGTTATATGTGAGAAGTTCTATAAAAGAAGAATATGCAATAGAACAAAAATGGAGATTCGACTGCCAACACCTCAAGCAATATACAATGCATCATGGAACTTTTTTTCTATATATGAATTTTGAGAAAGAACAATTTTTTTTTGAAAGGCAAAATATATATATATATATATATATATATATATATATATATATATAAACTGTACAAGATACACCAACGATCATCAAGAGATGAACCGAAAAAAACCCTGGGACGGGCTGCACCTCCCACTCGTAGTAAGAGCAGGAATTAGCAGGGCACTTAGCCAAGAACCACTTCCAAGCTAAGAGTGTCGCTTTATCCACCAACGGCTCCTCACGAAGGACGCCACCAGCAAAAATCAGGTCGTTCTGGGATGTCCAAATAGCTCAAATAACATCATGCCAAACAAGAAGCAGACCTAACCTTATTTTCTTACCCCTTCCTAAGGCCAAAAAAGCCTAGAAATGACTAGCAAGACTAATGGGGGCACAAACACCCAACCCAACCACCTAGACACCTGGTACCGCACCGAAAAGATAGAGGGGCACGAGAGAAAAAGGTGCATCGAGGATTCAGACGGCGCATCACAAAACACACACACCAGACCCCCATCAGGAAGCGGGACACCATGACTCACCAGATTAAGCCTAGTAAGGATCCTATCGAGGATAAGCTTCTAGGAGAACACAACCACTTTCGAAGGGGCCCCAAGACTTCCAAACACGAGAAACCGCACGAAGAGTGTCACAGTCAGGGATACCCGGAGCCGGCAGAAGCAAAGAGAGGTAAGTATAAGCTGACTTAACCGAATACCGACCATCAGGACTATAGGTCCAAGACCACACATCCTCCCTACCCACACGAGGGTTGGACAGGACCCCAAGCAACTCCTGGACCAACTTAGACTCCCACTCAAAAAGAGATCTCCTCCACCTAAAGTCTCAAACCCAATCAATTCCTACCCAACCCCCTAAGTCCCCCACCTTATCGTCGCCCTAGAGAGATAACCGAAAGAGGTGACTAAACCTGACTCTGAGAAGGACCGGCCCATGCCAAGGGTCATTCCAGAACTGCGTCGAAAGACCTTCCCCGATAACCCTACTCACCCCATCCGAGAACCAGTCCCCAGCAGCCTCCCTATCCCCCCCAAAAAGAGAATTATTCGTACACCAGGAGGACGCCCCACAAAGGCCGGAAGGCTTACCACCAAGGTGTGGGGAAGGAAGACAACCACCATACCTGACATAAATGATATTTCTCTAGATACCACCATCCCCCAAAAGGTACCGCCACCTCCATTTGGCCAAAAGGGCAAGGTTAACCTGGCGAAGATCCCTCACACCCAGCCCCCCTCTCTTTGGTTTGCAAACCACAGACCAGGACACCCAAGGGATTCTTTTGAGATAAGCCAATCCTGTTACCCTAAGAGCCAAGCCTATTAGAGAGAAACTGGAGGAGCGGATGCCAAGTCTTCTCTAGACGAGGGTTAGCGCCCACCGGGAGCCCTAAATAAGTGAACCGGACACTTCCCACTCTACAATAGAGAAAGCGCTCCGCCATACCAAGAAAATCCACCCCCACATTCACCCCCATAACCGAACTCTTAGAGAAGTTGACCTTAAGAACCGACACAAGCTCAAAGCACCGGAGAATGGTCTTGAGCGCCGAAAGGTTCTCTATAGTCGCCTCACCCAAAAATAAGGTATCATCTGCATAATGGAGATGGGAAACCGAGAGACCTGAATTACCCACCTTGAAACCATGATACAAACCTCTAGCCTCAGCCGAGCGAACCAAACCACTCAACCCCTCTACCACTAACAGAAAAAGGAACGGAGCTAGGGGACCCCCTTTCTTAAGACCCCTCTGAATGTTAATCTCCTCAATCAGACTACCGTTCACCAGGACAGAAAGGCTACCACAAAAGACACATGCATGAATCCACTAACACCACCTAGGCTTGAAACCTAATATCTTCATCATGTGCTCAAGGAAATCCTAGCTAACCGAATCATAAGCCTTTTCAAAATCCACCTTGAAAATGAGGCACTCATTTTTGGTCTTCCTGGCTACATCGATAATCTCATTCACCGCTACCACCCCGTCCACAAGCTAACGACCTCTAATAAAGGCGGATTGGTTAGACGAGATCAACTCATCCATTATAGGTGCAAGCCTACCCGCCAAAACTTTAGCCACCAACTTATAGAGAGACCATAGAAGAGAAATGGGGCGGAAGTCACCAACACGTGTGGGGGACACCACCTTAGGAATAAGAGTTAAGAAATAGGAAGCAAAGCTCCGGGGAAGGATTGCAGAATGATAAAATTGAGCGAACATGATACTAACATCCCCCTTTAATAAGTCCCAAAATCTTTTGTAGAAAGAGAAATTGAAACCGCTCCGGCCCGGACTCTTCGTCCCGTCCGACTCGGACACCACCCTACTAATCTCCTCAGAACTAAAAGGGGCAACCATATCCTCTGCATCCCCCTCGAAGATACTCGGCAAAGGAACCCCGTCCAAGGTGGGGGGATCCACCACACGCTTCGAGAAGTGATCCCTAAATAAGGCCAGAATCTCCACACGCACATGAGGTTTATGAAGAAAAAAATAATCATGATATAAGATCATTCATAATAATTAATAACACATGTGTAATTAAAACCATATCATGTTGCGGCTTATCACTAAAACCAAATCTTATCCAGTTAAGTGCAAAACATTGGAACCCTAACATCTAACAACTGTTTAAGAGAAAGAAAATTGAAATATCGATAACTTATGAAAAGTTTTAAAATCAAAACTAAAATAATCATGTAGAAAGTTATTTTAGATTGCTTGAGTTGATGAAGCATATAGGCAATTGTTTCATGATACTTGTTTCCTGCGTGTTTTTGTGTGTTTCTTGTTCTTTTTGAGTGTTTTTTTCCTTAGAACTTGTCTTGGGACTTGGAATAGAATTTCTCCACTCTCTAATGTCTCTAGATGACTCTTGAATCTTCTCATTCATTGTCTTCCCAAATCCTCACGAGGTGCTTTGCCGATTTGCATTGAATTACATTAAAAAAAAACCAAAGAATTGTTTGGTTTTGGAAAAATTAGAATTACATGACTCGTGTGAAAACATTACAAAATGTCCCGTAAACCATAGACAATTGTTCTAAATCTTTTCTAATCTTGATCAAAACATAACTAAAATGACTGAAAAGTATGTTGTATATAACGTAAGATGACATGTCCACCTATAAGCTTCATCTCACCATTTTTTTAGTCCCAAAATCTATGACATGGAGCAAAATTGATTTATTTTAAAATGTGGACCATAACTATATTTAATTCTAAATATAGTTATTTTTTTCTCATAATTTACTTCGTATATATTAAGATTAGAATTAGACAAAAAAAAATCACGTTTTTTGCTTAAAAAGTTTACACTTTTTCATAATACATACTGCATAAATTCATCATTTTTATCAATTTGTTTGTATTATATTTTTATAAATAAAGCGTTTGTAGTTATTTAATTTGTTTATTATCTTCTCTCTTAAGTAACAAGTAATAACCAACATAGGAGAGATCCGATTGATATGGCTTCCAAACTCATGCATGCAGTTCAATACGATTCCTATGGTGGAGGTCCCTCCGGATTGAAGGTTATGATCACACATTTCTCATTTCTTTATGTTTTTCTTTCTTTGAATTAAATTAACATAATTCCAATTGCATTTCAATTCAATTAAATTATTGGTTTAAGCAGCATGTTGAAGTTCCTGTTCCAATTCCAAAGACCAATGAAGTTTTAATCAAAGTGGAAGCAACAACCATTAACCCAGTTGATTGGAAGATTCAAAGCGGTCTTCTTCGCCCTTTATTGCCACGAAAATTTCCCTTCATTCCTTGTATGATTAGCTAATCCACGTTCTTTTTCTCTTAATCTTTGTTTGGATTTATTTAATAAACAATTTATTTACCTTTGTTAACAAGCATAAGCATGTACTAGACTTGTTTATATCTAAACGATTCAAACCGATCCAAAAAACCGCAACTAATTCAATATTATTGGATGCTTTGGGTCTCCTTTGGTGAAAATTGCACGAAAATTTTAACACCCTATCTCTAAGAAATTTTCAGTTTATGAAAACAGCTCTCTACAATAGATTATCCAAACAAACTATAGGTTATGTTGGAGTTTGTTGTATGTCCCACATCGCTCAGGTTCCTGGGTTGTCGATTGTATAAATATGCTTGAGTTCCCTCCTCCTTTGAGCTAGCTTTTGGGATGAGATCCAAGCTAATTTAACATGGTATCAGAGCCGGGTTAAGGATTGCGATGTGGGAATTTGTGGGAATTTGACCCAGTCCCACGCTAGGTCCCACGCTAGCCATGCTAGGTCCCACGCTAGGCGTGAGGGTGGGTGTTGGAGTTTGTTGTATGTCTCACATCGCTCAGGGTCCCACGCTAGGCGTGAGGGTGGGTGTTGGAGTTTAACATGGTATCAGAGCCGGGTTAAGGATTGCGATGTGGGAGTGAGGGTGGGTGTTGGAGTTTAGCGTGAGGGTGGGTGTTGGAGTTTAACATGGTATCAGAGCCGGGTTAAGGATTGCGATGTGGGAGTGAGGGTGGGTGTTGGAGTTTAACATGGTATCAGAGCCGGGTTAAGGATTGCGATGTGGGAATTTGACCCAGTCCCACGCTAGCCATGCTAGGTCCCACGCTAGGCGTGAGGGTGGGTGTTGGAGTTTGTTGTATGTCTCACATCGCTCAGGGTCCCACGCTAGGTGTGAGGGTGGGTGTTGGAGTTTGTTGTATGTCTCACATCGCTCAGGTTCCCGGGTTGTCGATTGTATAAACTAGTCCTTGCACCCGTGCTGCCGCACGGGTCATACAACCTTGCACCCGTGCTGCCGCACGGGTCATACAAATTGCATGTGCTGCCACACGGGTCATTCACATCGCTCAGGTTCCCGGGTTGTCGATTGTATAAACTAGTCCTTGCACCCGTGCTGCCGCACGGGTCATACATGCTGCCGCACGGGTCATACAAATTGCATATGTGTAAATCCGCTGCCACACGGGTCATACAACCTTGCACCCGTGCTGCCGCACGGGTCATACAAATTGCATATGTGTAAATCCTAAAAGCAAATTTTAATAGTAAGTATCAAATAATAGTAAGTAATCAAATAATAGTAGGAATTTGACTCAGTCCCATGCTAGGTCCCACGCTAGCCATGCTAGGTCCCACGCTAGGCGTGAGGGTGGATGTTGGAGTTTGTTGTATGTCCCACATCGCTCAGGTTTCCGGGTTGTCGATTGTATAAACTAGACCTTGCACCCGTGCTGCCGCACGGGTCATACAAATTGCATATGTGTATAAACTAGTCCTTGCACCCGTGCTGCCGCACGGGTCATACAAATTGCATATGTGTAAATCCTAAAAGCAAATTTTAATAGTAAGTATCAAATAATAGTAAGTAATCAAATAATAGTAAGTATCAAACCTTGAAAGTACATCTTAGTGTGTAAATCCTAAAAGCAAATTTTAATAGTAAGTATCAAATAATAGTAAGTAATCAAATAATAGTAAGTATCAAACCTTGAAAGTACATCTTAGTGATCACACCTCTCTCTGTTGTTATGGATAAAATATGATAATAAAATTGTATTAGTCTAAGAAAATAATGTGTTCTCTATGTATAATCTTATATGCTATATGTGTGGGATATATGAACTTCTTTTTGAGAAAACATATCAACCAATTTACGGACCTTCCTTAAAAAAAAACCAATTTATGGACCGAAAATGTAACCATTTGTGTAAATCCTAAAAGCAAATTTTAATAGTAAGTATCAAATAATAGTAAGTATCAAACCTTGAAAGTACATCTTAGTGATCACACCTCTCTCTGTTGTTATGGATAAAATATGATAATAAAATTGTATTAGTCTAAGAAAATAATGTGTTCTCTATGTATGATCTTATATGCTATATGTGTGGGATATATGAACTTCTTTTTGAGAAAACATATCAACCAATTTACGGACCTTCCTTAAAAAAAAACCAATTTATGGACCGAAAATGTATACCCAAACACAAAAAATAAGGAAAGGAAAGTAAAAGGAGAACCACATCACCTTAACAAAGCAGAAAAGCATAAATGATCATGGTAGTAGAGTTGGGCAATCATGCATATATAAGATAAGTTGGGGCAAGATTTTATTGAAAAAAATTAAAACGTTCATTTTTAGAGTTTCCAATCTAATGAATGGAACTTTTTTTGGATATCATAATCATTTTAATCTTCTTATCATGTTAGGACTGACTTTTCCTAAATTTTCTGACAATTTGATTAGTGTATACGTTTTTTTATTTATTTTATGTGGACATATGGATTTAATTATTTAATAATTGTAGCATACATATTTTTCTTTGAGTTATATAGTACTAACTGTCAAGTAAGTCTTTGTTTTCTCCTTTCATTTTGTGTGACATGCAGAATGGGAAGTTCCTTTTTTTTTTCAATAGTGGAGGAAACTATTCAATTTGATAATTAATTAATTCTTTAATTCTTCAAAGATAATTGGAAAGTCAAGCTGTTAATTAATAGTGTAAATTTTTTTTAGATGTACAAATTCAAAGATATATAAATATATAGAAGATAGAGAGATAGATGTGTAACTTGGATCATATCCTTTAACCTTCTCTATATATTGTTTTTAGAGGCGCTATTCTTTATTCATCTCAATTTTATCTATCTTTATCTTAATTACACATACACAATGTTTATCTCTATCATTATACTTGGAGTAATATGTTTATTATTATTTTTATACGAAAAAATGGTAGACACTTGTCTTCACCTTTATAAAAAAACAGTATTATTTATAAATATGCCCCTTATTTATATTACCAATTTGTATTAATTAATAGCCAAAAAATAAAGAGTAAAAAAGAGAAGAAAAACTATAACACCAAATTGAAGAGGAATCATCCAATAGTTTTATGGAGAAAGTGACGATAAACAACCATTTTTAATAAGCTTCTTCCTCACCATCAATGATGCAACAAAATAAAAAAATAGAAGCATCATTTATCCTAATTCACAAAAAAAAAAAAATCAAAAATCCACATACACATTAAGGAATAAAAAAATATATAAAAAAAGTTCGAAAAATAGACTAATAAACATTTGAAGCTTAACTATTTGATCAATCTAAGAGTAACTTGACTCCCTATCAATTATCATATTATAGAAACCAGTTAATAATCAAGAGATAAGAGAAAAATTGTACCTACACTAATGAATAAATCGTCATATAATTAATACCAAGAAATATTGAAAAATGGATTCAAATCCAAATCCAACACCAAAACTCACTGGTTTCTAGCTTTCATCTTTTGCAGCGAATCAAGACTACTACCACCACATAGTATTATTAGAATTGTGAATATTGTTATTTCCTTTCATATTTGAAGCTCTATGTCTCCTCATGTAGCCACCTAAAGCTTGTCCTATTGCAAACTCCAATCCACAAATAGAACACTCTTGTTTTAGACTTTGATAATCAAAAGATGAAGAGTAAAAGTGAGTGGAAAAACAACAATACAAAATTGAAGATAAACTATCCAATTGTTACTTGAAAGTGATGATGAACAAAACCCAAAATATGATGCACAAAATCACATATTTATACACAATGTTTTCAATGTAGAAACTAAAAAATATTGAGATCATATTAGTGGTTGTATATATAATGAGTGACTGTATGGTCATAATTAAAAAATGAGTTACGGAATAAAAAAAAAAAAAAAAAAAGCAGTTCAAAGGTTGTGATAGAAATGAATCCATCCATCCATAATCCATAATAAACATGTAAAGAATGTGTGAAGGAGGTATAACGTAAAATGAAACAAAAAGCATAACGTCAAATTAAAAGTTAATTGTGCCTTGTATTACTTGACCTTGTGTATTCTATTTAATTGTTGATATCAACTGCTGTATTAATTCATTGTTGGTTTGTTCATGATATGTTATTCATTCATTTCAATCATAATGTATTAGTGGAAGTGATATTACAACACTATAACAACTACTGGTCAAGTGGTTAAAGTGCTTGGATGGAGGCTATGGGTTGCAAGTTCAACTCCCTGCAGAGACTTTTTTCAGAAACAACTCCCTGCAGAGACTTTTTTCAGAAAGATTTTTTAAGCTTTTTTAAATCAACTCCCTGCAGAGACTTTTTTCAGAAAGATTTTTTAAGCTTTTTTAAACCTCTCAAAAAAGACAGGATTAGGTTTAGGTTTAGGGTTTCATAATGAGTATGCATTGTGAACCTTAGTATTATATATTAAGATATGCTTGAGTTCCCTCCTCCTTTGAGCTAGTGTCCCACATCGCTCAGGTTCCCGGCTTGTCGATTGTATAAATAGCTTGAGTTCCCTCCTCCTTTGAACTAGCTTTTGGGATGAGATCCAAGCTTATTTAACAGGTTATTGTTTGATATGAGTTTTGTTAACAATATAAGGTTTCAATAGAATAACAAAGAGACGACTAGGGTTTCAATATTGTCTCAATGGCATAGCATAACATAGATTATAAACTTTAGGTTATATTTAGTCTCAATGGCATAGCATAACATAGATTATAAACTTTAGGTTTAGGTTATATTTAAATTGTTTGATATGAGTTTATTCATAGACATAAGCAAGTGTTAAGTGTGATACTAAAGAAATAGATTGTGACATGTTTGTGAGTTGTATTTGGCTTTTGAACACAACTCTCCAGTTTACGAAAACAATTTATAGCTTATAAAAAACAATTTCACTATATTTGTCCTTTGATTGTAAAAATAGTTTGTATCCAATTTTTGGTACGATTATACTTATCAGGGTTTCTTTTCTCTGGAAACCGAAGGATTATATTTATATTATGAGCGCTCAATTGAAATGTTTTTACAAACAAACTCATTCCATGCTTACTCTTCGGATATAATAAAGGTTCTTTTGCTCTGGGGACTTTGATTCAGGCACTGATATATCAGGAGAGGTTGTAGAGGTTGGACCGCAAGTCAATGATTTTAAAGTTGGAGACAAAGTTATTACCAAACTCACAAATCCAGTACTTATCTCTTTCTATCACTTCTTTAGGTTACTGTTTTTAATTTTTCCTATCATCTATGTTATTTCAAGTGTAACTTGCAACACAATTTCATGAATGAAATGATTTTCTATTCTATAATCTATACTAGTTTTAAAATAACATGTACTCTTGCACGGTGCTCATGCACAGGTATAGAAAAAATGGTACGAAACAGAATTTGAAATTTTGCCATGTCTCGTCAGAATTTGAAATTTTAAATTAAGTGTAATATATGCAGATGCCACATGATTCGGTGTAGCAGTTTTATTCATATGCTTTTCTGCTCCCTACTTGTTGTGCAGATTTCCTAATCCACAACTTTAGGACTATGATCCTATCTCCAATCCATCTCTTTTTTAATCGCATGTATTAGTATATTAATTACAATTGTTCAATACCAATTTTTCTGTCGTGTTGAATGACAGTATGCAGGTGGACTAGCTGAGTTTGCGGTGGCTGCTGAGAGCTCAACAGCTGCCAGACCATCTGAAGTCTCGGCTGCTGAAGCTGCGAGTTTACCTGTAGCCGGTCAAACAGCTCGTGATGTGCTCACCCAAGTTGGGGGAGTTAAGTTTGATGGGACTGGTGAGCCCAAGAACATTTTGGTAACTGCTGCTTCAGGTGGTGTAGGTGTATTTGTTGTTCAACTTGCAAAACTAGGGAACAACCATGTCACAGCTACATGCGGTGCTCGTAACATTGACCTTATCAAGAGCTTAGGTGCCGATGAGGTTCTCGACTACAAGACTCCGGAAGGAGCATCACTAAAAAGTCCTTCTGGTAGGAAATATGATGTAGTGATACATTGTACTGCTGGAATACCATGGTCAGTTTTTGACCCTAATTTGTCTGAAAATGGGGTTGTAGCGGATATAACACCTGGCCCAAGATCAATGTGGACTTTTGCGGTGAAGAAACTTACCTTTTCGAAGAAGCAGTGGGTGCCGTTTCTTTTAAATCCAACGCGCGAGGGCTTGGAACATCTTGCTCAGTTAGTGAAGGATGGAAAACTCAAAACAATTATTGACTCCAAGTTTCCTTTGAGCAAAGCTGAAGATGCTTGGGCTAAGAGCATTGATGGCCATGCTACTGGAAAAATCATTGTGGAGCAATAGGCACAGTTTTCTTGGAGTCATAGTAACCCGACACTAACGCATTTGATTATATTTAGTTCATTTTTTCAATTTTTACCAACGTCGACGTTTCAATGTCTTGTCATGGTCAGTACTTCATAGTTCTACACAACTTTTGTGTGTTTATATTGAAATGAATGATTTGGGATACATCATATGATGGAATGCTTTAAAATTTGCACACCTCTTGATTCTTTCTTTCTGGTTTGTACATATAATGGTTCTCTTGTATGTTTTTCAACTTGCAAATGTGTATCAATATGCTCTCTAGATTTATCATTTACATGATGTTCCTCCCCTTGATCCATGGGTTACTACTTACTAGCATGGCATCATGAGATTTTAGCCGTTGAACTTCAAATTTTTCTTCCACAAACAACATCCATGAAGATGAAGAATTTGTTTCGGATTTAGCTTCTGACTTCGTGATGGTTAGGGAAGTGACATGTTTCCTCATCGCCTTCAATGGATTAACATGTTCACGTTATACTTGCAGCCAATACAAGAAAATCCTTTTGAGAGATTTTTTAACTAGTCATTTTTTAATTCCTTTAAATAAGTGTTTTTCTTGTAGTGAGCAAAGTGATCATTCATGATTTGATTTTGAATCATGACTACAAAAAATGCATGCAATATTGTTTTAGGTAGTGTAGATTGGGTTGAATATCAAGAAACCATGACACTCATAAAATCAAGAATCAAAAATCATCACCACACTGAGTCTTGGTCGAGGAGTAACAATTACAAAGATAACATGTCTAATCTCTTCACCGCAGTAGCTTTCTTTTGATTTCAAGGGAGGATCCAAGCCACAAGTTGTTTGCACACATGAAACAGTGAGGCCATTGTTGTTAGCAATGGGCTCAAGGAACACAGTGGTATTTGTTGCATACCTCGTCTCTTCTTTGAATCCTTTCTTCCTTGTGTCAACATAATTTGCATGGAATCTAATCAATTGCCAAAACCGTTGTGGGATCTTTTTGCTAATTAAAATGGCCGTGGGATCTCCTCCACCATCCTTCCACATGACCTCACTCGAGGAGGTAGAGTATCTTGATCCCTCAAACGCCATTTAGTCTTCCATCACAGAGGAAATGTAACATATGTCTACATCGTGCAACGCCTCATCAAGATGAACGATTCTCCCACAATTGAAGCATTTGTTGATCCAAAAACAACAAATGAATTGGAAACAATTGTTGTTATCAAGGTCAGAGTTGCGGTTGTGGTCATTGTGGAGTTGTCATGACCAATTTTGCAAGGATGTGTGATCGAGAAAAGTTTTAGAAACCCTGGGAAATCAATCCCTCATCCACTCAGCAAGTGTATATTCATTTTTTGGCCTCACCAATTTATTTTGCTGGAGTTATTTTTGGTATACAATGCTATCATTTTTAGGACTTGTAATGTTTGTTTTGGTCACCATCAAAATTGGTTTTGCTTATATTATTACTTTTTTGGGATTGTCTTTTTTTCGCTGTTTGAGCTATGTGACTAAAACTCAAGTTAAGAATTAGAAAATTGCTCTCTATGCTTCTTTTTTCATTCATCTCAAAAATATCAAAATACCTTCAGCAACAGTTTACTATCGTTTGGTATCCAACGACCGTCAAGTGTCGTTGGTTCCAATGACAGTTAATTGTCACTCTGATATGCAGTCAACAACACTTATTTAGGATTTAGGAACCAGACACAAAACGGCTTGTCTATACACCTGTAACCCATACACTCAATTCTAGAAGCAGTACAACAAATTCAACAACAATACTCGGACATAAGCAACAACATTACATAACCATTCATAATTCAATAATGTTACACCAATTTGACATTGCATTAACTAAACACAAACAATTCAAATTCAACAAAAATTCATCATTACATAAATTTGACAGCATTCTTTTAAAAAAAATTGACAACATATTACACAACGTAATAACAAATAACTTAAAACTCTGTAACTTGACATCAAATCTCTGCCGATAATTTGGACACTTGTAATTGAAACGAACACCGTGATAAAGCTTATTATTTTCATCCGTCTAGAAAAACATGGATGCTACATGCCATCATTATGAAAAATGTCAAGATGACAACTAGTTTTCCAGAGGTCTTTATCCACATCCTCACTTAGTTGTACGCATGGTACCTATACAAATACATGAGAGGCAGTTTGATTTTCATCAAAATGGACAGACTATTCCTTAATCGTCCTCTTTAAAGCTTTGTATCAGACATTAGCTTCAACTATCTCATCCTAAGACATGACTCACTTAACAGAAGTAGATACAAGAACAAATATAAGAATAAAATAAAATGAAAGATACGATAAAATGATTGTAGATTAACCAGAGACATATATTCATATAAAATACGGTGCAATTTTATCCACATAAATTGTTGGTGCTTTGTACACCAAATAAAACATAAAAAGACAAATACTTATATAATGTTAGTGATATATTGGCCAAAAAAATCCGGATACATTATAGACCGCAAAAAATATGTTGGTGCATTATCCAACAAAAAAAAAAATGAACACCAATAGAAAAGGTGTTAAGGCCTATTAGTGAAATTGTTTCTTCATCCTCTTCTATAACTTCAAACTCTTGACCTTCTTCATCTTCAATATAATACGGAATTGGATTGAGTTGATTTGATTCTTTTTTGGTGATTTCTCTACTTTTTCAATATCCATGGGGTCTCATACCAAATATTGTCTATCCAAAAATTCAAATTCTGATGTATCAGCCTCATCATTCTTGTGTAGCTTTAACTCTGCGGACAATGGTGGTATTTGGAAAATTATATTTAAAAAAAGATGAACAAAATGTTTGCAGATTAAGTCAAGGCACGTGGTGTGAGTATTTGGGTTAAATGGTGGACTACCTGAAAGAAAAAAAAAAGTCTCAGATATAGCGATTTTGTGATTTTTCAACTCAACTACAACTTTACTGTAACAAGTTGCAACAATGTGACACATATTCGGTAACGTCAACCAGTTATCTTTGAATGAAATTCCACTACTATTTTGGAGATGGAACAAACCATTAATGATATATTTAAAATAATCCTCAAATCTAAATATTCTCAATAGTCAATCTTATGAATTTTCAACTCATGAATAAGTGTTTTACGAATCATAGGATGACTTTCTTCATGCATGCACATGTGTTGAGCTACAACCCAAAATCTGCAATTACATCGCATTTAACATCCATAATTTTTTTAATATATGGTTTCATGAACAAAGGCATATGATCAATATGGGGTAAATTTGGATTTGGGACTGAAGTAGGCCTTAGAACCGGAGAAGGTGTAGATCAACATGCTCCCACAAATTTGGAACTCGACTAGTCGAAGCCTCATTTGGTGTAGATCTCACTCTTTTTTTGACACCCTTGGTTCTTACCTTTTTTGGAGGTGGAGTCCAATTTCGTTTCTTGAAATGCTAATTGTAGTTGCTTCTTGGATCATCTAAATTGTTTTTGATGATTTTAATTTTGATGCATGATTATATTTTTGTCTTCTTGTCTATGTCTAGTTTCTAAAGCACCTTGTTGATCTAAATCTCTTAATCTCATGTGTCACTCCTTGTTTTTAATCTCTTGTGTTAGAGAATTAGTAATAAGTTGGGTATGTTTTTCTGGTTATTTTTTTACATAAAATCTTGGTTTTTTGAAAGCTTGATTAGAATCAAATATGCTATCATGAAGCTAAAACTATTGAATGAATAAAGTGATTTTCATTGATTATAATAGTTGGTTACACACTTATTTATATGTATATGAGGGCATACAATAAGAAAGCTATGCATGCTGTAGAATATTGAAGCTAAACCCTAAGCTAATTAGGTAACTTGCTGCGCAAGTTATCTTCTTCTTCCTTATTATGTAATAGCCCCCCACAAGCTGGAGGTTGATAAATGTCAATCAAACCCAGCTTGGATAGTAATGTAGCAAAAGGTTGAGGAAGGAGAGGTTTAGTAAAGAAATCAGCCAACTGATCCTGGGAAGAGACAGGAAGAAGCTTCAGAATGCCTGCATGAAGTTTTTCCCTGACTATGTGGCAATCAATGTCCAAATGTTTAGTTCTCTCATGGAAAACTGGATTGGCTGCTATGTGTAAAGCACTCTGGTTATCACAAAACAACACAGGAAGCTTGGAACATTGAACATGTAAATCTCTGAGCAAATAGAGGAGCCACTGAAGTTCACAAGTGGCTGAAGCCAATGCCCTATACTCAGCCTCAGAAGAAGATCTAGATACAGTCAATTGCTTCTTTGTTCTCCAGGAAATCAGTGAATTGCCAAGAAAGAAGCATTGTCCACTAATGGATCTTCTGGAGTCAATACAGCCTGCCCAGTCAGCATCAGAGAAGCCTTGCAAGTGTAAAGAAGAACTTCTGGGAAAATGAAGACCCTTTCCAGGACAACCCTTAAGATACTTGAGAACTCTGAGAGCAGCTTGATGATGAGTCTGAGTAGGTTTAGAAAGAAATTGGCTCAGTTGCTGTGTAACAAAAGTGATATCAGGTCTTGTAGTAGTGAGATACAAAAGCCTGCCCACCAATCTTCTGTAGGAAGAAATATCTTCATAAGGAGGAGAAGCATCATTGTGAAGTTTGATGGAGGGATCTGATGGAGTGGAAACAGGTTTGGAACCAATGGAGCCTGAATCAGATAAAAGGTCTAAGCAGTATTTTCTTTGACACAATGAAATACCAAGCTTAGAGTGAGCAACTTCAAGGCCAAGAAAATATTTAAGTTGACCTAAATCCTTGATTTTGAATGAAGCATGCAGTATGGATTTTTGATATGATCAAATTCAGATAAAGTGTCTCCAGCTAGTATGATATCATCAACATATAGTAGCAACACAGTAAAAGATGATGCAGTTTGTTTAATGAATAAAGAATGGTCAGATGTGGCCTGAATATAATGTTCCTGAAGCAAGACAGAAGTCAACTTCTCATACCATTTTCTGCTTGCCTGTTTGAGGCCATAAAGGGATTTAAGTAGTTTGCATACTTGATTTGGTTTAGAGGATGAAACACCAGGAGGCAATGTCATGTAAACATCCTCTTGCAATTCACCATGAAGAAAGGCATTGTTGACATCAAGTTGATGCAGATGCCAAGAATGGATAGAGGCAAGAGCAAGAACCAATCTAACTGTTGTCATTTTAGCCACTGGTGAGTATGTATCAAAGAAGTCAAGCCCTTCAATCTGGTTATATCCCTTAGCTACCAATCTTGCCTTATATCTTTCAATGGACCCATCTGCATGATATTTAACCCTATATATCCATCTGCAACCAATAGGTTTCACATGCTCTGGTAAATCAACCAACTTCCAAGTACCAGTTGACTCAAGGGCTGAAAGCTCAACTTGCATATTGTCTCCAACACTCAAATTTGTTTGCCTCAGTAAAAGATGTAGGTTCATGATTGGAATGTATGGAAAAAATAAAAGAAGAGTGTTGGTCAGACAGATTATGATGAGAAACATAGTTAGAGATATGATAAGAAGATGCATGAATATTATTACACACATAATCTTGAAGATAAGAGGGAGTGGTTAAATTTCTGGTTGATTTTCTAAGTGGAACAGACTCAGATGGGGTAGGTGAAGGGATATCAGAAGTGTCATGAAAAGAAGGAGGAGGGTCATCAATAATGGGAGGAGGAATGGTAACAGCATCTGATAATGTGGAAATAGGTTTACTAGGAGTAGAAGAAAAATATTCCCATTGGGAAGTGATAGAGTCTGGATTGGTAGGGTAGGGAAGGATGTGTTCATGGAAAATGACATGTCTTGACACAAACACTTCCCTAGAGTGTATGTCTAACAAAGTAAAACCTTTATAACCTGATGTGTAGCCTAGAAAGATGGATTTTCTGGCTCTAGACTGAAGCTTAGTTCTATGTGCATGTAGAGAAGAAGCAAAACATAAACAACCAAACACTTTGAAAGATGAAATATCAGGTAATTGATGGTATAAAACTTGAAAAGGAGATTGATGCTGAAGAACAGGAGTAGTGATTCTGTTAATGAGGAAAACAGCATAAAGAACAGCATAAGACCAGTATGAAGATGGTAATTTGGATTGAAAAAGGAGTGCCCTCCCAACATTAAGAATATGTTGATGTTTTCTCTCAACTCTAGCATTTTGCTGAGGAGTTTCAACACAAGACTTTTGGTGTAAGATGTCATGAGAAGCATAGAAATCATGAATCATGAATTCAGGACCATTATCAGTTCTCACAAATTTAGGGGTAACATGAAATGGTTTTGGATCATGGTTATAAAAGACTTGACATGATGAGAAACTTCTGATTTGGATTTCAGTAAAATGATCCACAAAAACCTACTATGATCATCAACAATTGTTAAAAAATATTTATGACCATGTATGGAAGAAACTGATAGAGGACCCCATATATCAAGATGTAATAGTTCAAAATTGCAAGAAGCATGAGACATACTAGGAGTAAAAGGAATGTGCTTTTGTTTTGCAAAGTGACAAATATCACATGTTGCTTTATTATCATTAGTAATAGAGGGATACAAAGATGACATTTTATCCATTCTTTGATGAGATAAATGTCCCAATCTAAAATGCCAAAGGGCTTTAACAGGAATACAATGACTTGAATTACAAGAAATTGAAGAAACAGATGCACTAGGTGCATTTATTGTACTAGAAATAGAGGGAACAGAAGATAAACTGGAACTGTGAAATTTGTAGAGACCATCATGTTGACTAGCCAAACCAATCATCTTCAGGGATTTCTTGTCCTGTATAATGCATTGATTAGCAGAGAAATGAAACACACAAGATAAAGCATGACACACTTTAGCTACAGAGATAAGATTTAAAGTAAAAGTGGGAGAATATAAGACATTTGTGAGATAAAACTGAGGACTGAAAATGATAGTGCCAGCTTGGGTAAGAGTAACATTGGAACCATTAGTTAAAGTGACATAAACAGGTTTAATGGTGTAAATGGAGTCAAAAAGAGACAATGTGGTGCAAATATGCTCATTAGCACCTGAATCAAGTAACCAAAGTGAAGTATTAGGTAAAGAGCAGGGATTGACATTGAATATACCTGCAGAAGAAGTGGAAGCAATGTGACTGGAATGAATTTGAGGAGAGGCACTTATATGATTGGTGGTGGGGCCAAGAGAAGGATTGGGAGCTGAGGCAAACAAATTTGCTTGTTGAAGCAATAACACAAGTTGATCAATCTTATCCTGAGCCAAACCAGTACCACCAGAAACATTACTAGCATCAGAAGTCTCTGCTGAAGCAGCATTTGCCTGAGATTGAGCAGGAGCTTGATTTTTGTTAGGGAAACCATGTTTTTGGTAACAAAACTCAATTGTGTGATTGTATCTATTGCAGAAAGTGCAATATCTGGAAGAAGGCTTATTGAAAGAGCCTCTACCACGACCTTGTGGTCTTCTTGCATCTGATGCATTAACCAAAGCAGAACCATCTTCAATAGAAGGAAGAGAAGGAATCAACACATTGTTACTCTCTTCTTGAACAACTAAAGAGAAAACCTTGTTCAAAGATGGTAAAGGATCAAGTAAAAGAACTTGAGTTTTCACAACTGAAAACTGATCATTGAGTCCAGTGAGGAACTGAATGATCTGATCCTCCACTCTGTAATTCTTGTTAGTACGCATTGCAGCACAACTACATTGAACAGGGCAAGTGCAACTGAGAAAAGGACGATGAGAATGCAACTCTTCCCATAAAGCTTTCAATTCAGTGAAGTATTCCAAAACAGATCTTGATCCTTGTCTAAGGTTGTTAATGGAGGAACGAAGATTGGCAATTCGAATACGATCAACTTTGGAAAAACGTTCCTTGAGATCTTGCCAAACTTCAAAAGCAGTGTCATGGAAAACAACCGTTTGAGCAATGGAATCAGAAACAGAGGCTATAAGCCATGACTGAACGAGATGATTACAACGTTCCCAAGCGTTTTTGTTGAGATCATCATCATCAAGAACAGGAAGAGTTCCATTGATGAATGAAAGTTTGTTCTTAGCACCAAGAGCACGTTGAATTGACCGGCTCCATGCAAGATAATTGGAACCGTCAAATTTAGGAGAAATCAACACAGAGTGAGGTCCTTCACTCGGATGAACGTAATAGGGAGATTCAGTATCTTGACTAGCTTGTTGATTGCGAACCATGGCGAATCAATGCAAAAACCAGAAATGAAATGGAGAAAAATTGCAACGAATCACGCACAGAAAATGAAGAAAGAAATCTCAATGAAGAAATTGAGAACAAGAACAAGAAGATTCGTGCAAAACAGAGACGAATCAGAGTGAAAATAGAGAAGAAAAGAAGAAATGAGAAAGCTTGAGCTTCAAGCTTCAATGGCGGAAACGGTTAGGAATCAGAAAATGGATCGTAACAAACTCTCTAAGGAGAGAGAAACTGATACCATATCATGAAGCTAAAACTATTGAATGAATAAAGTGATTTTCATTGATTATAATAGTTGGTTACACACTTATTTATATGTATATGAGGGCATACAATAAGAAAGCTATGCATGCTGTAGAATATTGAAGCTAAACCCTAAGCTAATTAGGTAACTTGCTGCGCAAGTTATCTTCTTCTTCCTTATTATGTAATATATGCCCTGCATATTTTGATTAGAATCATTCATTCTCTCGAGTTTGTCATATAAGGTGATTGATTTGAATCAAATTTTATAAAAGGGATAAAAGATTCGAATCATTCATCCCCTCAGGTTATCCTGTAAGTAGACTGATTTAAATCAAATTCTTGCTGATTTGAATCAATCTTCATTTGGAAATCATTTTATCTGAATTAGTGTTCATAGCAATCGACTCAAACTTCATAACATCTCAGATTACATAAATTACATTAATGATTCGATTCATATTTTCTCTAATTCGAATTAAATGCAATTTTTCAATTAAATTTTTAGCCCAAATTATTCACCTATATATAGTGGCTTCCTCTCTTTTTATCATTCATTGAATCAAATAGCAAAAACACTCTAAAGTCTTTTCTCTCTCTCTCTCTCTCTCTCTCTCTCTCTTTCTACAAACTTATTTAGGTTAAACACTTTTTTCTAAAAACACTTATGGGATTTGAGAACTAGATTGTTAGGGTGTTAGAGGATAGCTGTAAGTTTAGTTTAATTCAAGGATATTGATGGAGCATAAATGATCTAAAGAAAAAGAAGAAACTTTTTACCTCCAAGAAAATTGTGGGGTAGTTTATCAAACAATCAAGATTTAAGGGGACTAAAATGAGGTCATAGCAAAGAAGATTTCTTTTGCAAGAAGTTTGAAGGATTGCATGCTAGCCTGATCCGAATACCTTAGGATTCATTCAATTTCAAGGAGCTTGAAAATTGGAGGTATTGGAGTTGTTACATAGTGTAGAAGATTTGGATCGTGGTGATTTTTAAATTATTAAGTGTAAAACCAAACGAACTTTTATTTGATTAAGTCAGATTGTAGAAGTCTCTTTCCTGTGTGATTGAGTAAAAGGAAGTGCAAGGGGACTAGACTACTCTCGATTTGTGAGAGGACCCAATATAATTGTTTTGTGTCTTCTCTCTTCTATTTCTCTCTGTGTTTGATTTTTAAACCGTTACAACTTTATTTCAGACTCTGAACAAACTCTGTTTTGTGTCAGACTCTGAATCGTTTTTTAACAAACACTTAGAAAAAGTTTTGAAAAAATTAACACAATTCAAACTATTGTATCATTCTAAGTGGAAATTCTTATTCTTATATATAAAAATCATTATGAGTAGCATCATTTTTCTATCTTAACCCGTTTCCCACTTTTTTAAGGAATCTTGTTTTAATTTAGATATTATTAGATATTTTGGAGAAATCTTTGCAAAGCACATACCAAAGATTTAGTTTAATTAAATCAGATTTTCTTTAATGAGTTTTTCCAAACCAAACCACATATCATTTTAATTTATTTTTTTAGCAAATATCATTTTAATTTTGTATTCAAGCTTTTATTTCCTTCCACAAATCGGTCCAAACAGACAACAATCAAATCTATTTTTACTATTGTAAGAAACATTTCGCTTTTTAAATTAATTAAATAACTAATGTATCTAGTCGATATTACGTATCAAATACATTAATTATCAAATCAATTTTAAAATATACACCCTCCGGTCACAAATATAAGCAAAAAAACCATATTTTAAATTCATTTAATAAATGATGTATGTGGTCTTTATTGTAGACAACATACATCATTTATTGAATGAATCTAAAATATGGATTTTTGCTTATATTTGTGACCGGATGGTGTATTATATTATTACAACTAGTGCTGTACCCGTGCATACGCACGGGTTGCGCCGTTGGCGCATTTTTTTTTGCCAATGTTTATAATTTAATTTAGGACAATAATATTAAAAGTAGTTTTATTTGTAGATGGGCAAAAAAATTTCAAAAAATCACCATTTCAGGAGAATTATAAATATATACTTGTATAATTCGCACGCTTAAGTGGTTATTAAGTTTTATATAATTAATTATGATATAACTGACCCCACTTATTAAGTTTTCTGGATCCGTCACTGCATAGATCTGCTTTACTACAGACCAAACCACATGCAAGCTCAGTTTATCTGTCATATCTTAGTGAATGTATATAAAATATTTTGACAGGGAGTTAATAAACATATTAATCATTACACACACATAATCAATATTATATTATATCATAACTTAAAGCATTTCATACAAAGTTTTAAACTAAATTTATACATAAAGTCATTTGTATGCTTCAATGAGAAACGACTTAGTATCTAAACACTGAAATATTGTAAATATCATGGCTGGATATAAAGTCCAGCCATGATATATGTAATTGATTAAATAGAGTAAGAAAAAAAAAATTCAATTCAAGACGACTAATAATAGACAAAGGGACAAAAAAAAATTGAAGGTGGACATTGCATTAACATAACAATCAAAAGACATCTCCAATAAAATAGTTAAGCAGGACATATAATTATTGGAGTTGTGACAACGATTGATGGGAACAACGTTAATTGTTTGAAGATGATACTGATATTTGGTAAACATGACACGAAGTGAGACTGCAGTCCTTTGTGAATTTGAATCTAATGATTCCTGGGTAAAAAGCATTTGCTTTGCATAAGCTGTTCCAATCCATTCCTAATTGCACTGTGGAATGTTCATTTTTTAGAAGGAGGACATTAAGAATATAGCAATGTCCATTACCAGTGCAACATTTTAATTCATCATATGAAAACTGTACGACGAAGCGTCCAAACTTGGTAGGGAGAACCTATTAAAAATGTAACGATGAGTTATTTGTCGATAGACTTAAATAGAAGGCAGATAAATTAATATTCAAGAACAGATTGAATGAACAGAGAATAAAACTATGATTAAAGCAAATAGGAAATGTTATAATAACCATTATAGGTTGGTGTAAGTTGGAGTGATGGATATCAACATCAAAGTAGAATGTTTCAGCTGGATCCATACTTCTACTATGATATTTTGGGTAAGTTTTAGGATCTAGAAGTAGTTTGTAGATTGATACTACAAATATGCTTTTCCCATAATATGAGAAAATAATCTCAGCATTTGCAGGTAAATGGTTTCTTTCAATGGATTCTTTCCAACCTTTTGTAAATGTTGGGAAAATTAAAGAATTGTTGAACTTGAGTTCATTTACTTCAGCACCCTTGTTTATGACATGCCATGTTGTGGTTAATTGGTCATAGTATTTGCCAATGTTTATAATATAATTGTTGAGTGTATAAGCAATGCAAAATTGTTAAAATAATTTTATTTGACAGTAAATTTTATTTTTTTGGAAAAAGCAAGATTAGGACAAACTAAACTTATCAAAATTGAATTTCATTGGTAGCTTGGCAAATAAGTAATTGGCAGATTTGTACCCATAATAAGTAAATAATTGGATTGGAAATGATGGAAAGTATTATAAATATTTTTTTCGGTCAACATGAGGGTTAATATTAAGCAAAATTGTTTATATAATTAGGTGAATTTCTGGGAACACAGAGGAAAAGGCAACTTTATTAATCAACATATGTAAATGTGGAGTACACCACTTGATTCGATAGAAATAAAGCTGAGTGAAAACTTGTTTAGAGTATTTGCTCGTAAAAAAAAAATTCTAATCTTATGAAATTTTATTTTATTAGTGCCAACTTGTCACTTTTTCATGCATTTTATTTAAAGATAGTCTAATATCGTTGTATTATAAAAGTTTATCAGAGTTAATTTCATTTGTGACAACTTATCCCGTACATTTGAGTTATTTCTAAGATTTTATAAGTGACAACTTGAGTACAAATATCAACGTTAATTTCATTTGTGACAACTTATCCCGCAAATTTAAGTTATTTCTAAGATTATATAAGTGACAACTCGTTAAACGTATTTGCTCCTAAAAAAACACTTATGTCATATGAAGTTTAACTTTATTAGTGACAACTTATCATTTTTTTCATGCATTTTAATTAAAGAGAGTTTAATATCGTTATATAATAAAAGTTTATCAGAGTTAATTTTATTTGTGATAACTTATCCAGTACATTTGAGCTATTTTTAGGAACTTGTCTTTTTATCAGAGTTAATTCCTTTTGTGACAACTGATCCCGTACATTTGAGCTATTTATAAGATTTTATAAGTGACTTCTCGTTTAGCGTGTTTGCTCATTAAAAAAACTTGTCTGCTATATGTAATTTAACTTTATCAGTGACAACTTATCACTTTTTCAAGCATTTTAGTTAAAGAGAGCTTAATATCGTTGTATAATAAAAGTTTATCCCGTACATTTGAGTTATTTCTAAGATTTTATAAGTGACAACTTGTCTTTTTTATCTGAGTTAATTCTATTTGTGACAACTGATCCCGTACGTTATAGTTATTCCTAAGATTTTATAAGCGACAACTGGTTTAGCATATTAACTCCTAAAAAAAACGTGTATGTCGTATGAAGTTTAACTTTATTAGTGACAACTTATCACTTTTTTCATGCATTTTAGGTAAAGAGAGCCTAATATCGTTGTATAATAAAAGTTTATCAGAGTTAATTTCATTTGTGAAAACTTATCCCGTACAGTTGAGTTATTTTAAAGATTTTATAAGTGACAACTTGTCTTTTTATCAGAGTTAATTCCTTTTGTTACAACTAATCCCGTACATTTGAGCTATTTCTAAGATTTTATAAGTGACAACTCGTTTAGCGTGTTTCCTCCTAAAAAAAACATGTCTGGTGTATGAAATTTAACTTTATTAGTGACAACTTATCACTTTTTTCATGTATTTTAGTTAAAGAGAGCTTAATATCGTTGTATAATAATAGTTTATTAGTGTTAATATGATTTGTGAAAACTCATCCCGTACATTTGAGTTATTTCTAAGACTTTATAAGTGATAACTTGTCTTTTTTATCTGAGTTAATTCCTTTTGTGACAACTGATCCCGTACATTTAAGCTATTTCTAAGATTTTATAAGTGACAACTTGTTTAGCGTGTTTGCACCTAAAAAAAACTTGTTTGTTGTATGAAATTTAATTTTATTAGTGACTACTTATCATTTTTTTCATGCATTATAGTTAAAGAGAGCTTAATATCGTTGTACAATTTATAGTTAAAGAGAGCTTAATATCGTTGTATAATAAAAGTTTATCAAAGTTAATTTCATTTGTGAAAACTTATCCCATACATTTGAGTAATTTCTAAGATTTTATAAGTGACAACTTGTCTTTTAATCTGATTTAATTCCATTTGTGACAAGTGATCCCGTACATTATAGTTATTTCTAAGATTTTATAAGTGACAAATGGTTTAGCGTACTAACTCCTAAAAAAATCGTCTATGTCGTATGAAGTTTAACTTTATTAATGACAACTTATCACTTTTTTCATGCATTTTATTTAAAGAGACCTTAATATCGTTGTATAATAAAAGTTTATCAGAATTAATTTCATTTGTGAAAACTTATCCCGTACATTTAAGTTATTTTAAAGATTTTATAAGTGACAACTTGTTTTTTTATCAGAGTTAACTCCTTTTGTGACAACTGATCCCGTACATTTGAGCTATTTCTAAGATTTTATAAGTGACTTCTCGTTTAGCGTGTTTGCTCATTAAAAAAACTTGTCTGCTATATGTAATTTAACTTTATCAGTGACAACTTATCACTTTTTTCATGCATTTTAGTTAAAGAGAGCTTAATATCGTTGTATAATAAAAGTTTATCAGAGTTAATTTTATTTGTGAAAACTTATCCCGTACATTTGAGTTATTTCTAAGATTTTATAAGTGGCAACTTGTCTTTTTTATCTGAGTTAATTCCATTTGTGACAACTGATCTCGTACATTATAGTTATTTCTAAGATTTTATAAGTGACAACTGGTTTAGCATATGAAGTCCAAAAAAAAAAAACGTGTATGTCGTATGAAGTTGAACTTTATTAGTGACAACTTATCACTTTTTTCATGCATTTTAGTTAAAGAGAGCTTAATATCGTTGTATAATAAAAGTTTATCAGAGTTAATTTCATTTGTGAAAACTTATCCCGTACATTTGAGTTATTTTAAATATTTTATAAGTGACAACTTCTCTTTTTATCAGAGTTAATTCCTTTTGTGACAACTGATCCCGTACATTTGAGATATTTCTAAGATTTTATAAGTGACAGCTCGTTTAGCGTGTTTGCTCCTAAAAAAATTTGTATGTTGTATGAAATTTAACTTTATTAGTGACAACTTATCACTTTTTTCATGCATTGTAGTTAAAGAGAGCTTAATATCGTTGTATAATAAAAGTTTATCAAAGTTAATTTCATTTGTGAAAACTTATCCCATACATTTGAGTAATTTCTAAGATTTTATAAGCGACAACTTGTTTTTTTATCTGATTTAATTCCATTTGTGACAACTGATCCCGTACATTATAGTTATTTCTAAGATTTTATAAGTGCATGAAAAAAGCGATAAGTTGCCACTAATATCTTAAGCGCATTAACTCCTAAAAAAAACGTCTATGTCGTATGAAGTTTAACTTTATCAGTGACAACTTATCACTTTTTTCATGCATTTTATTTAAAGAGAGTTTAATATCGTTGTATAATAAAAGTTTATCAGAGTTAATTTCATTTGTGAAAACTTATCCCGTACATTTAAGTTATTTTAAAGATTTTATAAGTGACAACTTGTTTTTTTATCAGAGTTAACTCCTTTTGTGACAACTGATCCCGTACATTTGAGCTATTTCTAAGATTTTATAAGTGACTTCTCGTTTAGCGTGTTTGCTCATTAAAAAAACTTGTCTGCTATATGTAATTTAACTTTATCAGTGACAACTTATCACTTTTTCATGCATTTTAGTTAAGGAGAGCTTAATATCGTTGTATAATAAAAGTTTATCAGAGTTAATTTTATTTGTGAAAACTTATCCCGTACATTTGAGTTATTTCTAAGATTTTATAGGTGGCAACTTGTCTTTTTTATCTGAGTTAATTCAATTTGTGACAACTGATCCCGTACATTATAGTTATTTCTAAGATTTTATAAATGACAACTGGGTTAGCATATTAACTCCTAAAAAAACGTGTATGTCGTATGAAGTTTTACTTTATTAGTGACAACTTATCACTTTTTTCATGCATTTTAGTTAAAGAGAGCTTAATATCGTTGTATAATAAAAGTTTATCAGAGTTAATTTCATTTGTGAAAACTTATCCCGTACATTTGAGTTATTTTAAAGATTTTATAAGTGACAACTTGTCTTTTTATCAGAGTTAATTCCTTTTGTGACAACTGATCGCGTACATTTGACATATTTCTAAGATTTTATAATGGACAGCTCGTTTAGCATGTTTGCTCCTAAAAAACTTGTCTGCTGTATGAAATTTAACTTTATTAGTGACAACTTATCACTTTTTTCATCCATTGTAGTTAAAGAGAGCTTAATATCGTTGTATAATAAAAGTTTATCAGAGTTAATTTCATTTGTGAAAACTTATCCCGTACATTTGAGTTATTTTAAAGATTTTATAAGTGACAACTTGTCTTTTTATCAGAGTTAATTCCTTTTGTGACAACTGATCCCGTACATTATAGTTATTTCTAAGATTTTTTAAGTGACAGCTGGTTTAGCATATTAACTCCTAAAAAAAGCGTGTATGTCGTATGAAGTTTAATTTTGTTAGTGATAACTTATCACTTTTTTCATGCATTTTAGTTAAAGATAGCTTAATATCGTTGTATAATAAAAGTTTATCAGAGTTAATTTCATTTGTGAAAACTTATCCCGTACATTTGAGTTATTTCTAAGATTTTATAAGTGACAACTTGTCTTTTTTATCTAAGTTAATTCCATTTGCGAGAACTGATCCCGTACATTATAGTTATTTCTTAGATTTTTTAAGTGACAACTGGTTTAGCCTATTAATTTCTAAAAAAGACGTCTATGTCGTATGAAGTTTAACTTTATTAGTGACAACTTATCACTTTTTTCATGCATTTTAGTTAAAGATAGCTTAATATCGTTGTATAATAAAAGTTTATCGGAGTTAATTTCATTTGTGAAAACTTATCCCGTACATTTGAGTTATTTTAAAGATTTTATAAGTGACAACTTGTCTTTTTATCAGAGTTAATTCCTTTTGTGACAACTGATCCCGTACATTTGAGATATTTCTAAGATTTTATAAGTGACAGCTCGTTTAGCGTGTTCGCTCCTAAAAAAATTTTGTCTGCTGTATGAAATTTAACTTTATTAGTGACAACTTATCACTTTTTCATGCATTTAAGTTAAAGAGAGCTTAATATCTTTGTATGATAGAAATTACGGTGCAAATAATAGGAATATCGTTATAGTGATATCATGTTGATTTTTTTATATGTCATTGAAAGAAGATATTCTGCGTTGAATGTTATTTAATATGTCGATAAAAAAAATTATTTCATCAATGACCACTTAACAAAAATTATTTTATCGATGGTAGTTTGTATCATTCTTATAATTTGTATCTCTAATCAGAGTTAATTTCATTTGTGAACTTATCCCGTGCATTTGAGTTATTTCTAAGATTTTATAAGAGACAACTTGTCTAGCGTATTTTCTCCTCAATAAAATTTGTATTCTGTATGAAATTTAACTTTATTAGTGACAACTTATCCGTTTTTTCATGCATTCTTCTTAAACAGGGTTTAATATCGTTGTATAATAAAAGTTATGGTCTAGATAATAGGAACATTATTATAGTTATATCATTGTTTTTTTATATATCAGTGAAAAAGATACTCTACATTGAATATTATTTAATATATCTATGAAAAATATCATTTTATCAGTGCCCCCTCAACAAAGTTTATTTTATCAATGACAGCTTGTCTCTTTTAAGTGAGTTAATTTCATTTGTGACAATTTATCCCGTACATTTGAGTTATTTCTAAGATTTTATAAGTGACAACTGGTTTAACATATTAACTCCTAAAAAAACGTGTATGTCTTATGAAGTTTAACTTTATTAGTGACAACTTATCACTTTTTTCATGCATTTTAATTAAAGATAGCTTAATATCGTTGTATAATAAAAGTTTATCAGAGTTACTTTAATTTGTGAAAACTTATCCCGTACATTTGAGTTATTTTAAAGATTTTATAAGTGACAACTTGTCTTTTTATCAGAGTTAATTCCTTTTGTGACAACTGATCCCGTACATTTGAGATATTTCTAAGATTTTATAAGTGACAGCTCGTTTAGCGTGTTCGCTCCTAAAAAAAACTTGTCTGCTGTATGAAATTTAACTTTATTAGTGACAACTTATCACTTTTTCATGCATTTTAGTTGAAGAGAGCTTAATATCTTTGTATGATAGAAATTACGGTGCAAATAATAGGAATATCGTTATAGTGATATCATGTTGATTTTTTTATATGTCATTGAAAGAAGATATTATACGTTGAATGTTATTTAATATGTCGATAAAAAAAATTATTTCATCAATGATCACTTAACAAAAATTATTTTATTGATGGTAGTTTGTATCTCTTATCAGAGTTAATTTTATTTGTGAAACTTATCATGTGCATTTGAGTTATTTCTAAGATTTTATAAGAGACAACGTATTTTCTCCTCATTAAAATTTGTCTTCTGTATGAAATTTAACTTTATTAGTGACAACTTATCCGTTTTTTCATGCATTCTTGTTAAAGAGGGTTTAATATCGTTGTATAATAAAAGTTATGGTCTAAATAATAGGAACATTATTATAGTTATATCATTGTGTTGTTTTATATATCTGTGAAAAAGATACTCTACATTGAATATTATTTAATATATCTATGAAAAATATCATTTTATCAGTGGCCGCTTAACAAAGTTTATTTTATCAATGACAACTTGTCTCTTTTAAGTGAGTTAATTTCATTTGTGACAACTTAACTCGTGCATTTTGCGTTATTTCTATAATTTTATAAATGAAAACTTATCTAGCGTATCCGCTCCTAAAAAAAACTTGCATTATGTTTGAAATAATATTATTTTATCAATCACTTAACAATTTTTTTTTATCCATGACTGTTTGTCTCTTTTATCAGAGTTAATTTAATTTGTGAACTTATTTTGTGCATTTGAGTTATTTCTAAGATTTTATAAGGGACAACTTCTCTAGCGTATTTTCTCCTCAATAAAACTTGTCTTCCGTATGAAATTTAACTTTATTAGTGGCAACTTCTCGCTTTTTTCATGCATTTTTGTTAAAGAGAGTTTAATATCGTTGTATAATAAAAGTTATGGTATAAATAATAGAAACATTGTTATAGTTACATCATGTTTTTTTTTAATATATCACTGAAAGAAGATACTCTACATTGAATATTATTTAATATATCTATGAAATTCCACGTTAAAAACAACCTTTGGGTAATTAGTTACTTTAATCCTTGAATAGGAAATGAGTCGTCTCTTTAGCCTCTGAATGCAGATAAATTACAAAATAGTCCTTAAACGTAGATTCTGTTAGTCAATTTAGTCCCTGAATGTAAACTTCGTTAGTCAATTTGGTCCTTGAATGTAAACTTCGTTAGTCACTTTAGTCCCTGAAATTGACTAACAAAGTCAACATTCAGAGACTGTTTTGCAATTTATCTGCATTCAGAAATTAAAGTGATTACTTCGTTCTTGTTCAGAGACTAAAGTGACTAATTTGTCACAATCTTTTGATAACCCCCATTAAAAAATCTTTTTTGTCCATTTTTATCACCTCTCTCACCTCGACTTTTTACCAAACAAACTATTTTTTTTTGTCTTTACTACTGTCTCTCCCACGTGAAAACTGCCCAAAGCATCACTACTCACTCCTTCCAATATTCAATTTCACATCACATTTACTTTGTAATTATTTCTTATTTTTTATTGTGAAAAGTCTCATTCATCTTTGGTAATTGGTACTACTCTCTCACGTGAAGTACATCAGCCTCCCATCACTCTTTTTTAATTTTTATCTATTAGTCTCTCTCTTGTAAGTGAAGAGAGCAAGAGTTCTACCACTCACAATAGTTTTTGGGCCGGGTATAACAATAGATCAAGCCCAATTAATAATAAACCCTAGTCTGTTTTGTATATTGTGTTGACAGTTTCAACTCTCAATTTTTCTCAAACGGCTGCCGCATCCTGTCTCCAACACAAACCCTCATTTGTTAATTTTTTTCTCTCTCTCTTCAGGAATCAACATGAGAAGCTCTCCTTGTGTAAAATAACCCTAGCCGCCGAATCACTGCTCACAACCTCCTTAATCCATTTCCGACTGCCTCTGGCTAATCTTCATCTATTTCTTCTCCTCTATTATTTTATTAAGTTTATTTTCAGATCATATAAATTTGTAAACATCTCAACCAACACTTTCACAGCTAGATCTCGGACAACATAGACAATATTTTGAAAAATCATCATCTAAAAAAACTTTCCTCCATCTCCTCTACAAAACCCACAAAAAAGATCTGAACTCGGAATTCCTTTTTTCCGGCCACCACCGTGTGTTATCGTCTGAAAAATCAGTGTCTTCATCAAGGTCAAGTTCTGGCCATCTTTGCATTACATGCAACATCAACAAACAACAGCAGCAACAACAACAATCAAAAGATGGAATTTGATATGGTTGTAAGACTTGTTTGTAGATCAATGAATCTATTTTAACTTCTTTAGATCTGATACTAATGGTATTTTTTTTGGTAATATTCTTCTATTGAATTCTTCCTTTTTCTTTTTTTGAAAATTCAATGAAGAATTCTTTTCACGTTTTTTTTTATACGATAGAAGACTTTTTTTTTTTAACTTCAAAAAAAGGACTTTTCTTATCAAGTTTTTTATTTTTATTTTAAGTATAAATAGATGACACTTTTCTTGAACCCAAATCATAAAGATTTGATTTTTAATACAATAAAAAGATATTATAAGATCTGGTGTATTGATTTTCTATTAACCCATGTCTGTATTTATTTTCTTATCTCGTTTTTTTTTTCCTACACTCTTTGTAAAAAAAAATATTTTTGTTTCTATTATTTGTTTTATGCTTTGACAAAAAAACATAAATCAAAAATATGTTGTTGATAAAAAAAACTCATCAAATCAAATTAAGTGGGCTTAATTTGGGTCTTCATATTTTTCAAAATTGTAGAGATTTACAATACCATGAGTCTTACCAGTGTGATATTCTTTCCCATTTTACACAATAATAATAATATTAAAATTAAAAAAAGGTAAATCTATAATTTGTTACCCATTGCTTTTAATAAAAATTTCTTTCATGGTGGTATTCAATTTAGAAAACTCTTTATTATGACCTTTCCCATCCAGATTCGCACACTTGATACGTTTACAAATCTCTTTTTTTTTTTTCCCTTTTATCTTGCTACTTCAATGATTCATTCATATAATCACAACAAATAAGATTGCTATTTCTTTTGATATTTGTACTCATCTTCCTTCTCTTGTTGTTTTTACTCTTGCAAAAATATAAAGACATAACTTTATTATAATTTGGATATGAATGTTATTTGGTATACTTTAAAGTAGAGTTTGTTATGTTTGTGAAGTTGAAAAAAAACTAAATTATCTTTATTTAGTTTAAGATGATGATATGAAGGGCATAAAGAAGGAAGAAGTCAAGTTTGCAAAGTGAAAAAAAAAAAAAAAATTGTTCTTGTTACCCTCCATTTTCTTTACATTTCCTGCAAAATAAGAAAATGATTAAAAATACAGAGTAGATGATGAAACATACATGATATACATATAAATTGTATCTACTTTTTTTCCTATTGCAATTTATTGGCTTTGTATTTTCTTTTTCTTTCTTCATTTCAAAACAAAAAATGAAGGGAAACGTTCTATGTATTTTTTTTCTTCCAATAAAAATGAGGAAAAAGTAATAGTGGAGAAATACACATTATAAATGTTGTTTGTATACCTTGATGATGTCATAGTCATTTAGCTGAAGAAAAAAATGAAGAAAAAAAGAAGCTGTAGTCAGTTTACATGTTGATATGAAGAAAAAAAAATATTAAGAAGAAGAGTTATTGTTACCTTCCTGTGTTCTCCTTTACACTTAAACCTTCGTCCATCAAAAGAGGAATCTCTGCATAATAAGAGAAGAAAATGAAGATTAGAAACAGGGAGAAGATTGAAATAAAAATAAGAACAGGTGAGAGAGAAAGATCAATGTTTGAAATGGGCTGTTGAATATTGTATATAAAAGTGTTTTGAGAATAAATAAAATGAGTTTGAATTTGAATTTCAAATTTAAGAGCCAAAAGTTTGTACTAAAGCAATAAGTTTTGAAATTCAAATTTGGAAGAGGAAAGAAAGTGTGGGAACGTTTGTGTTTTGAAAAGCTTTTGGGAAGAAAAAGTTTTGCCACTTGTCAAACACAAAACGAACCCACTTGTCAAGCAAAGCTGCAGCCAAATGGCGCACACACAGGCAGCCAGATGTCAAGCTCACATGCAGCGTGCACTCCTTTCTTATATTATAAGAGATAACGACGAAGTGAGTAGTTTAAGACAAGTAGTCAACAAAACAAAGAAGATTCTGGAGAAAGTTAGATATGGCTGCGAAACTTATGCAAGCTCTTCAGTACAGTTCCTATGGCGGAGGAGTCTCTGGATTGAAGGTAATATTTATTCATCACCCATTTCTCATCTCTTTCAAAAGATTCATTATCTTTTTCTTCAATTATTGATCACTGTATCTGATTCAATTCAATTATTGGTTTTAAAACAGCATGTTGAAGTTCCTGTACCAACTCCAAAGACTAATGAAGTTTTACTCAAATTGGAAGCAACTAGCATCAACCCAGTTGATTGGAAGATTCAGTCTGGTGCTCTAAGGGCTATCTTTTTGCCTCGAAAATTTCCTCACATACCTTGTATGACACACTGATCCACCTTCTTTTTTACTTTTGCTGCCTATAAGCATAATCACTTGTCGAACTGTTTGTGTCGTACTAAAGAAACAACTTAAGATATGTTGTGGTTGGTGGTGACCTTCGAGTGTGCTCCTTCTCAAGGTCTCAGGTTCGATTATTCCCGTTTCCCGATGCCAATTTGGATGTACTAGTTTAGTTTCTTCAGGAAAAAGAAACACATGATCTAGTGTTAATATCAAAAGAGATCTAGAAAACTGAAAATCGTTCCAAACCAAATATTATTGGATGTTTCTGGATCTTATTTAGTGAAAAACCACATGAACTGGATTCAGGTTCATTTTTCAAAACCGAATTGGTCGGCCAATCTCATGCCCCTATCTCTGAGTTATTTTTAGTTTATGAAAACAGATTTAAATAATAATAGTTTATTGAAACAAATTATAGCTTATATGAACATAATTTGACTATTTTTTTTTTATTTTAGAAATGAGTTTATTTATTAGCATAGTACTTTGTCAAAGTGTTTATGTGATACTAAGTTTCTGTTTGGGAGGGGGGTTTTGGAGGGTTAAAGTCTATATTTTGTAATATAACTGATATTTTTTAAAAAATTGAAATTACAATATGATACATGATCATATAATACTTCAATCAAACTTAATTCATTTAAAAAATATTTTATAGTGTCTGTAATTTGAAAAAGAACAATAAGCCCTCCCCTCCCTTGCCCTCATAAACACTACATCCAAACATACCCTAAAGGAATAGCTTATGACATATCTAAGAATGGTTTTTAGTTTATAAAAACTGTTTTGAAGTAGAGTTTATGAAAACAACTTTGAACTATAGTTTATGAAAACAACTTATAGCTTATATGAAAATAATTCTCCTATATTTTTTTTCTTTGATTGTAGAAATAGCTTATATATAGTATAAGTGCTTAAATGATAAACATGTATCATATAAGTCTTTAATTGAACTGTTAATGCAAACAGACTCATTTCCTACTCACTTCTACTTGCAATATAATTAAGATTCCTTTGATCTTGGGACTTGGATTCAGGCACTGATGTAGCAGGAGAGGTAGTAGAGATTGGACCACAAGTTAAGGATTTTAAGGCTGGCGACAAAGTTATTGCTAAACTCACACATCAAGTACTTATCTCTTTCTTTCACTTCCGTAGGTTACTGTTTTCCATTATCTGTGTTAATTCAAGTGTAAATTACAACACAATTTCATAAATGAGATGATTTTCTATTCTATATCTATTCTAGTTTAATAACACATACCCTTTCACGGTGCTCATGTGCAAAAGAAATTTCGTACATGTGTCAAAAGTTAGAAATTTTGCAATGTGTCAAATTCTGTCCCTCATTTTATTGATATTGCAAAATAGTCCATCACATATCAAAATATTGTTCAAATTAGTCCTTCTGTTAGTTTCAGTCGGTTAAATGGTGATGTGTCACGTTAAGTGATATTCTGGCACACAAGTCTTAGTACACGTAAGCAAAAGTCGGGGATTAAATCGATAAAACGCTAGGCTTTTAAACAAAAATCTCCAATATCTATTTCCAGTTGTCTTCTTCCTCTTTTATTCGCTGAAACCAGTATGTAAAGAAACTAAATCACTAATCTATAGCTTGGTTGTTGCACAAACCAGAAATGTACCATCGTAGTATTACAGTATTTGTTCACTGCTCCATCATGCAATTTTATTACAAACCGGAATAAAGTTTACTGCCATGATGGCCTTATTCCTGTGACTAATAATTATTATACAGCTTACCACCAACTCATTTGTGGGTAAAAGATAAACTCAAAACCGTGGTTATTATACCTGTTGAACAGGTCTCACCATTTACCATGGTTTTACCATTTGTTTGAGTTTAAAATTCCTTTAGCAAGAGGATTAAAGTAGTAAAAATGTAACAGACCTGTATTTATAATTCAGACTGCACAATATCCAATGCCCTCCCTTTTCCCTTTCAACCTATA
Source organism: Medicago sativa (assembly GCF_051527215.1). NCBI lineage: Eukaryota > Viridiplantae > Streptophyta > Magnoliopsida > Fabales > Fabaceae > Medicago > Medicago sativa. The sequence continues at coordinate 30,713,449 of NC_140752.1, read as the reverse complement.
TTTATAATTCAGACTACCTACAGCAATTACAAGCGGTTACTGCCCACAATATTTAATAATAATAATAATAATAATAATAATAATAATAATAATAATAATAATAATAATAATAATAATAATAATAATAATAAAATAAATTAAATGTTAATAAACTACTTATTACTAACAATGCTCAACACATTAGTTGAGAGAGAATGAGTCAAAGAAGGTTGATGTATTTGATCCACATTACTAATAAACTGCTTATCATAGACCAGCCATGGTATGGATATACTCCATTCCTATTTATAAGCAAAAATGAGTCAAAGAAGGTTGATGTATTTGATCCACATTTTTAACCAAATACATCAACTTTCTTTGACTCGTTTTTTCTTGTAGATAGGAACGGAGGGAGTAGTCATGTTGAGTAATCTCCATACAATGTCTATGCTAACAGAACGGAAATATCACTAGAAATAGAATCTAGGGTAAACACAGAAAAAAAATATGAAACCAAAATAAATTCTTCTTTGGTCCATTTTGCGCATCTGGGAACCAAATTGAAATGCAATCATCTTGGAACAATTTGCAACTAGCCAAACAATATTTCAATTTCTATTACAAGCTTCTCCTAGATTTTAAAGCTTAAGCACGCCTGTGTTTCTCCAACAAATTTTTGGGCCACTTATCAGGATAAGCAGATTTTAAAGCTTGCACGTGTTTCAAATTTGAAGACTTTCTGCTTATGCTTTCAGATTTAAAAGACAGACTTGACTCAGGCATTCACAAATATGCAGTGTAATCGCATAAACTTTTCAATCCACCACCCATTCTTTACACTCCCATGGTCCCTAAATTATGGAGATATGAAAATTTCTTAAGGTATTAGACAAGAAACCAGAAATAAACGAGTTTTTAAATTTGAAATTCTAGCTTTTATCAATTTGGTCCCTGACTTTTTCTTACGTGTACTAAAATTTTTGTCAGAATGTAACTTAAAGTGACACATCACTACAAAAAAAAAAAAAAAATCACCACTTAACACATGAAATTAACGGAGGGACTAGTTTGACAATATTTTGATAAGTCAGGGACTATGTTTATGCAAGTGTCTGATTTGAGCGACCAAATTGGGTACTTATAGATAAATACAATTATAGATAGATTACTACTTTTGGCCAATTGGTAAATCAATCAACAACATGGAGTGGAGCTGTGGAGGTAAAAATTATCTTTTGAACCAACCATTCCAATTTGTTGTCTGTCTAACATCCTTATTTGACCCTACCAGACATGGGGATACAAGCATACACAGTGGTTGTCTAAGGTTTTAAGAATTAGATGGAAATGGTAGAAGATAACAACCTTGTTTTGATTAGCCTTACCTAGAAAGGTATGATTTGATTAACCTTCCCTCCTTGTTTGGAGATGTAGTTTGTGCAGCTAGACCACGTGATTGATCACGAGATATCAACCTTCCTCTGCCTCTAACCTTACCTTCTATTAATTACACAGTAATACTTCTTCATTGCCCCTCATGGTTGTGAAAGTTCAGATTTCGAGCTTAAACATCAAATAACCTTCTCTTTAGTAAAGGTGTATTATTAATCTGTTTATCTGAAATCTAAGTGTCATATATGAAGATACCACATGATTTATACTGTTAATTTATATAGCTGTGTTACAGTTTTGATTATATGCTCTTTGTCCCAACATGTGGTACATATGCACCGGTAACATTGAAGGTTTCCCAATCCACTACTCTATGACTGATCCTATCTCCAATCCAACTTTTTTTTTATTTCATATGCATTTATATATTAATTGGTTATATTTGATATCCAATTTTGTATTATGTGAATGACAGTATGGAGGTGGACTAGCTGAGTTTGCCGTAGCTAGCGAGAGCTTAACAGCTGCCAGACCACCTGAAGTCTCAGCTGCTGAAGGTGCGAGTTTACCTATTGCCGGTCTCACAGCTCGTGACGCCCTCACAGAAATTGGAGGAATTAAGCTTGATGGGACTGGCGAGCAGAAGAATGTTTTGGTAACTGCTGCTTCAGGTGGTGTAGGTTCATTTGCTGTTCAACTAGCCAAACTAGGGAACAACCACGTGACAGCCACTTGTGGTGCTCGTAACATTGACTTCGTTAAGAGCTTAGGTGCTGACGAGGTTCTTGACTACAAAACTCCAGAGGGAACATCACTGAAGAGTCCATCTGGTAAAAAATACGATGCAGTAATACATTGCACCACTGGAATACCGTGGTCAACTTTTGATCCTAATTTGAGTGAAAAAGGGGTTGTCGTGGATTTAACACCTGGTCCAAGTTCAATGTTGACTTTTGCACTGAAGAAACTTACTTTTTCGAAGAAGCGTTTGGTGCCATTCGTTGTAACTGTTAAGCGTGAAGGCTTGGAACATCTCGCTCAACTAGTGAAGGATGGAAAACTCAAGACAATTATTGACTCTAAGTTTCCTTTGAGCAAAGCTGAAGATGCTTGGGCTAAGAGTATTGATGGCCATGCTACTGGAAAAATCATTGTTGAGCCATAGTCTCAGTTTGCTTGGTGATATTGTATTTATAATTTCTATTTCTCTACACAACTTTTACGTGTGTTTCATGTAGAAATGAATAATTTGGAATACACCATATGCTGTAAGATATTAAATTGATATATGTCCTGATTCTCTCTTGCTGGTTTGTACAATTGAATGTGATATATAGACTGCCTCTCTTGTTTGATGAGTGATTTAGATATCAATGATTTCATGAGGTCAATTATGTAGCTGATCCTATATGGTAATGAAATGTTTAATTATTGTTGATGATCTTGATTCAGTATTCTCTAGTTTTTTTTTTTTTTTTGAGCAACAGTATTCTCTAGTTATATAAAGTGATTTCTTGAATCAAGACTTCTTAATCCTCTCAATATTACTTTAAGGTGCTCTTCTAGCCCTATTTAAGGAGCATAAACATTAATAACATAAGAGTTGTCTTGTTTAATTTTTTTTTTTTTTTTTTTTGCACTTGCACGTGCACGTTTCGAACCTTTTTTTTTTGTTTTTGCACTTGCACGTTTCGAAATTTTTATTGTTTATGACACTTGGACAATCTAACATCTTAAAAAGTTTACACCCCCTATAGGTATAACCCGAAGTTCTAGATCCGCAGTGTTTAGAATACTTAACACAAATTGTTGTTAAACAATAAGAAAATACCGATTACAGTATCATCATCCAGCATGTGAGTCAGTCACATGCCTGTATCATGTATGCATGTTATGATTTGCATAGTAACGAATAATATATCATCTGTCCGCGTGAGATAAGCTCAGTTGGTAAGGACAATGCATAGTATATGTAAGGTCTGGGGTTCAAACCCGAACACCACAAAAAAACTCAACATCTATAAAAAATAAAAAATAAATAGCATGGTCAACGTAGTACTAGGTTTATTAATATATAGTAAAGGATCAGAGTTGTAATCTAAAATCAAGTGAACAAGACAAGATTCAGAGAGTTTGATAATATGGCTGCTAAACTTATGCAAGCTGTTCAGTACAATTCCTATGGTGAAGGTGTCTCTGGATTGAAGGTGATAATCTATGTTCAGTACTATGTTTTTAAATTTGCATGTTTTTTTTCTTTGTTAAATTAATCTAAGTCCATTTACATTTATATTTGTTATTAAGCAGCATGTTGAAGTTTCTGTTCCAACTCCAAAGACCAATGAAGTTTTAATCAAGTTGGAAGCAACTAGCATTAACCCAGTTGATTGGAAGATTCAGAAGGGTGCTCTTCGTGTTTTATTTTTTCCTCGAAAATTTCCCCATATACCTTGTATGACCCACTAATCTACCCTTCTTTTTACTTAAACCTGCGTTTAGATTGGCTTATAAACAACTTATTTGAGTTTATTTACTAGCATAAGGATTTGCCGAAGTGTTTGCGTTGTACTAAAGAAACAAACTCATGACAATCTCTAATAGGGTTGTTTGTATCCAAAGCGCGAAACCGATTCAAAAAACTGACAAGCACATTGGATATTATTTGATATTATTCAATCCACTCTCGTGAAATTCGCATGAGTTAGATCATATTTCATATTCATTTGTCAAAACGAAATCAAAGAAAACCAAATCGCAACCACCAGTATGACTAAGCTATATTTTTTAGTTTATGAAAACCACTCTCCATAATACCTTATATGAAAATATTTTTTACTATATTTTTTTATTGTAGAAATGAGTTTATTTATAGACATAAACTCTTTTCCAATGTGTTTGCGTGAATCGTGAAGCTAAAGAAATAGCGTATGACATGCTTGTGAGTTATATTTAGCTTATGAAAACAACTCTTTAATTAAGTATAGTTTATGAAAACAATATATAATTTTTCTTTTATTGTAGAAATTAATTATACTGATAAAAGCTTATATGATAAGCATAACACTTATTAATCCAAACGGACTCATTCCCTACTTACTTCTACGATATAATAAACATTCCTTTTGCTCTTGAAACTTTGATTCAGGCACTGATGTAGCAGGAGAAGTAGTAGAAGTTGGACCACAAGTCAAGGATTTTAAAGCTGGAGATAAAGTTATTGCTCACCTCACACATCAAGTACTAACCTCTTTCTTTCATTTCCTTAGGTTACCTATAGCCGGTGGCTAGCGAGAGCTTAACAGTTGCCAGACCATCTGAAATCTCAGCTGCTGAAGCTGCCGGTTTACCTATAGCCGGTCTCACAGCTCGTAATGCCCTCACCGAAATTGGAGGAGTTAAGCTTGATGGAACTGGCGAGCCGAAGAATGTTTTGGTTACTTCTGCTTCAGGTGGCGTAGGTATATTTGCTGTTCAACTTGCCAAACTAGGGAACAACCATGTGACTGCCACTTGTGGCGCTCGCAACATCGACTTTGTTAAGGGCTTAGGCGCTGACGAGGTTCTTGACTACAAGACTCCAGAAGGAGCATCACTGGAAGAGTCCATCTGGTAGGAAATATGATGCAGTGAAAATTGTACCGCCGGAATTGCTACTGGAAAAATCATTGTGGAGCAGTAGGCACAACACAGTTTGCTTGGTGATATTCTATTTATAGTTCCAACTTCTCTACACAATGATCGTGTTTTATATAGAAATAGAAATGGATAACTTGAGATACATCTGATGCTGTAACCTGTAAGGATTTTCAATTCATACAGTGGCTGTATGTGATGTAGAATGGTTCTCTTCTTCGATAAGTGATTTGGTTGTTTTCACGTTAGTGTGGATGTAAACGCGTGATTGATAAACTCTACAAGTTATCGACGTGTATTTCGAATTTACCGAACACACAAATAGTAGTTTTTTTCTTTTATTGGACATTATTCCAGCCGTGTACAGTGGTTTTCTTCTTTGATGAGTAAATTAGTAATAAATACTTATGTCTTGGATAAACATAGATGATATGATTTCATAAGGTTAGGGTTCAAGAGCTACTATGGCAGTGTTTGGTATCACTTTTTTTCCACGGTGCACGCTGTCCAATGCATAGTTTGCCGTGATTTTCCAAAGCTGAGAATTGTAGCGTTAAGCAAAACGTGGTTTTGAGGCTTTTCCACCGTGGGCCCAAACAGACACTGTGTATAGAGAAAATTTATTTGAGAGGAGAGAACCTACTTTATGTATCCAATTGGTTCTACGACGGAAAAAAAAGACTAATTTAAATTAGTCCGATAATTCTTTTTAAAAAAATCAAGATCCGTTATAACCAGTTGTGTAGTTAATTGGGGAAAGAAGGTATTTTTAATTATTGAAAGGTATACAAAAGTAAAAAAATCTATAAGACTTTGCAATTTGAGTTATTTTTATTATTGAGAAAAGGTCTTTAGGCTAGTTTACGTAATGAACAAGTATCATCTGAATTCGGATGAGTAATACTGTAATAGTCAACATACTAGTTTGTTAACAGAAAACAAGTGAACAAAACTAGATATGTCTGTGAAACTTATGCAAGTTGTTCAGTACAATTTTTATGGCGGAGGTGCATCTGGATTGAAGGTGATGAAACTGTTCAAATCCGCTAATATTGTGAGTTCAGATCCGCCCCTGACGGTATCATATGATCCATATCCATGAGTAGCTATTGACATCCCTACTTTTGAGTCTACTAAAATTATTTTTGATGGTGTAGAAGCTGAACGAATCAGATGCATAGTGTGATTTGATTAGATGCATATGTAGAAGAAAAAACACCACCAATACATAAAAACTAATCTTTTTTATTTAAAAACAAAAAATCAATCTAAATTGACTCTGTTTGGTTTGAATTTTGTGAGAGAAGAATGCAAAAATGCAACCAAATCAAACCAATTTAACTATTTTTGACCGGTTATCAATATTTTTCACCTAAAAGGCTAAAACCAAACCCATGGAATATACCCTTACTAGTTGCTTAGTTACTTGGGGTAGGTAGGTATATTTTTTTATTAATTTTCTTTTTATATACTTCCTTCAACAACTGTTATAAGCAAATATTTTTTTTGTTAGATTCATTTAATAATTAATGTATATGGTCTATATCACAAACTAGATACATTAATTATTCAATGAATCTACAAATCAAATATTTGCTTGTCATAATGATAGGAGGGAGTAAATATTTTTTTATTATTGAAGAAGTATATGAAATAAAAAAATCCATAAAATTTTGTAGTTTGAATTATTTTTATTTTTTGCGTTAAATATGTTTTTCGTCCTTATATTTTGCGCCCCTTTGAAGAATAGTCCCTACATTTCATTAAATGTTTTTAAAATCCTCACATTTTATCCCCGTTATCAAAATTAGTCTTGTTATTAATTCTCTATCGGAATGTTGATGTGACAGTTAGTGGGTCCCAATTATTTTAGGGTTAAATATGTCAATGGTCCCTACATTTTGCGTGACTTTGAAGAATAATCCTTATTATTTTAGGGATTTTAAAAACATTTATTGAAATGCAAGGGCTATTTTTCAAAGTCACGCAAAATATAGGGACCAAAAACATATTTAACCTTAAAATAATTGGGACCCACTAATTACCACATCAGCATTCCATTAGAGAATTTAACAGCAGAGACTAATTTTGATAACAGAGATAAAATGTGAGGATTTTAAAAACATTTAATGAAATGTAGGGACTATTCTTCAAAGGGGCGCAAAATGTAAAGACTAAAAACATATTTAACCCTTATTTTTTTGAGAGAAAGGGTCATCCTGCTGGTTTACGTAATGAACAAGTATCTGAATTCCAATGAGTACATGGTCAACAATAACATACTATATTTTCCATTAAAAAAATACCATACTATAGTTTATATAAACTAAGACAAATGAACAACGCTAAGTCCGGAGATAGATATGTCTGCTAAACTTATGCATGCTGTTCAGTACAATTCATATGGCGGAGGTGCATCTGGATTGAAGGTGATGAAACTGTTCTTTTATTGTTTTTTCATGAAATTAACCAATTTGTTAGCTCAGTGATAAGAGTCTGACTTTATAACTTCAAACTAGTCAGATAAGAGTCTGTCTTTATAACCTCAAACTAGTCAAATACCAAATCTCATGAGATAAATTGAAGTTGGTTTTGAAGTTGTTTGTAGTTTGTTTATAATCTCATATTGCTTAGGATCCTGGGTTGTTGAGTGTATAAATATGCTTGAATACGTTTGACTTTGAGCTAGCTTTTGGGATGAGATCCAAACTCATTTAACTGGTATCAAAGCCGGGTTAAGGATTGCAATGTGGGAATTGGACCCAGACCCACGCTAGATGTGATGGTGGGTGTTGAAGTTGGTTTTGAAATTGTTTGTAGTTTGTTTCTAGTCTTACATGCTCAGGTTCCTCGGCTGGCTCATTTAACAAGATAGATGTAAATATAGCTTGTTTCTAGTCCCACATTGCTAATTCCTTTTGCATTTGAATAAGTTTCAATTCAATTATTTGTTTTAAGCAGCATGTTGAAGTTCCAATTCCAACTCCAAAGACCAATGAAGTTTTAATCAAGTTGGAAGCAATTAGCATTAATCCACTTGATTGGAAGATTCAGAAGGGTGTTCTTCGCGCTATGTTTTTTCCTCGAAAATTTCCCCACATACCTTGTATGACTCACTAATCCATCTTCTTTTTTACTTAAATCTTAGTTTGGATTGGTTTACAAAAATAATTTATTTGAGTTTAGTTCCTGACACAAGCAATTCTCTTTGAGCTTGTTTGGATTGATTAATTTGAACTTATACTGACATAAACACTTGTGAGACATTTTAGAAGAACTTATGAAAACAACTTGCGACACGTCCATCTATTTTCAGCTTATTTCCACACAGCCTACATGATAGCATATGAAAACAACTTATGATTATATGAAAACAATTTGACAACAATTTATTTTTTGTTACAAAAATAACTTATACATAAACACTCATATGATAAGCTAAACACTTAATTAATTTGTTTATCGAAGCAAGACCTTGGTGTGATACCAATGAAACAACTTATGACATGTTCGTAAACTGTTTTCAATAGCTTATGCTTTTGAAAACAACTATCCACAATAGTTTATGAAAATAATTATAGTTTATATGAAACAATTTGACTAAATTTTTCTATGATTGTAGAAATAACTTATATATAAGTGCTGATATGATAGCATTTATCCTACAAAAAGGGCTTAATTAAACTGTTTATCCGAACCGACTCATTTCCCTCCTTAATGTTATGATATCATTAACATTCCTTTTGATCATGGGACTTTGATTCAGGCACTGATGTAGCAGGAGAGGTAGTAGAGGTTGGACCACAAGTGAAGGATTTTAAAGCTGGAGATAAAGTTATTGCTAAACTCACAAATGAAGTACTTATATCTTTCTTTCCCTTCCTTAGGTTACTGTTTTTCATTTGTTTCTATCTTCTGTTTCTATCTTCTGTGTTATTTCAAGTGTGAATTTCAAACATTTTTTTTAAAGGAATTATTTTTTTTGGTTAAGTAGCATAGTGGCTAGAGCTCACAGTAGCATAGTGACTAGAGCTCACACATTTAAATGTGAAGAAATGGGGTGCCCAGGGTTCGAACCCCGGCCCCTGCATATAATATGCAATATCCCTACCAACTAAGCTAAGCTAACGGGGATGAAAGGAATGGTTTTCTATTCTATAGAATCTATACTAGTAAAGATCATGTCCCGCACTCATGCACAAATCTAGGGAAAAAATGGTAGGAAACAGAAGTGCAAAACTTTTGCCATGTGTCATCAGGCAAAGGATTTTCTTAGCATAGATAAATTGTTATTACATTACTGTTTTGTTCTAATTGGTAAACCAAGTAAGACCGTGGAGGTATATGGAGGAACACTAGAAAGGTATGATTTATGAAGCCTTACCCTCTTATATGCAGATGTAGTTTGTGCAGCTTGATCCCAAGATGTAGTTTTGCTTCATTGCCCCTCATATAGAGGTGTATACTACTCATGTGTTTATCTGAACACTAGTGTAATATTTGATGACAGCACATGTTTTCTATTGTGAAATTGTATTGTTGTGGAACAGGTTTATTCATATCAATTTCGTCAAATAGTGGTGCTACACTATCCTAGTTTCGCTATCAGGCAGTAGCGCTAGCGCCTGCTTTTCCAGTTTCTGCTAGTGGATGTTACGGAAAAATAAAAAAAATAAAAACAGAATTTTAGAGTTTTTAAAATAATAAAACTGAAGTGTCAGTGAGTATTACTCAAGCGCGACGTACCAGTAGTCCACTATTGGTAACATTGATTCGTATGCCCTTCTGCCCTGTACTTGTGGTACATATGCACTGGTAACATTAAATATTTCTTGATCCACAACTATAGGGATATGATCCTATCTCTAATCTAACTCTGTATTATTCATATGTCAGTATACTAATTACAATGATTATTATCCGATTTCAATTTTGCTTTATGTTGAATGACAGTATGGAGGTGGACTAGCTGAGTTTGCGGTGGCTAGCGAGAGCTTAACAGCTGCCAGACCATCTGAAGTATCAGCTGCTGAAGCTGCCGGTTTACCTATAGCCGGTATCACAGCTCATGATGCCCTCACCAAAAACGGAGGAATTAAGCTTGATGGGACTGGCGAGCAGAAGAATATTTTGGTAACTGCTGCTTCAGGTGGTGTAGGTGCATACGTTGTTCAGCTTGCCAAACTAGGGAACAACCACGTAACAGCCACTTGTGGTGCTCGCAACATTGAATTCGTTAAGAGCTTAGGCGCTGACGAGGTTCTTGACTACAAGACTCCAGAGGGAACATCATTGAAGAGTCCATCTGGTAAAAAATATGATGCAGTAATACATTGCACTATCGGAATAGCATGGTCAACTTTTGATCCTAATTTGACTGAGAGAGGCGTTGTAGTGGATGTAACACCTGGCCTAAGTTCAATGTTGTTTTCTGCGCTGCAGAAACTTACTTTTTCAAAGAAGCGGTTGGTACCGTATTTTGTAGATGTCAAGCGCGAGGGCATGGAAGATCTCGCTCAGTTGCTGAAGGATGGAAAACTCAAGACAGTTATTGACTCCAAGTTTCCTTTGAGAAAAGCTGAAGATGCTTGGGCTAAGAGCATGGATGGCCATGCAACTGGAAAAATCATTGTTGAACCATAGGCACAGCTTGCTTGGTGATGTTATGTTTATAGCTTCTACCTTTGTATATGATTGTTTGTGTTTTATATATAGAAATGAATAACCTTGGATACTTTATATGTTGTGTTTTCTCAACGGGAGCGCGTTCATTCCCCCACCGGTAATGGTTTTGAGTCATGTCCTCAATTAGGCCATAGGCATCATTGAATGACTTATTCATGAGAGTCTCTCCTGCAACGACATCAATGGCCATTCTTGTATTATAAAGAAGACCATTGTAGAATGTGTGAGCAAGCTCTCATTAACTCCTTATATCTCTCCCATACTTCGAAAAGTGATTCACCGCCCATCTGCCTGAAGCAGGTAATTTGGTTCCTAAGTTGTGCCGTTTTGCTCGACTGGAAGCATCTAGCGAGGAATGCTTTCTTAAGTTCATTCCATGTTGTAATAGAATTAGACGGTAGGGATTGTAGCCACGCTTTGGCTCTGTCCCTAAGGGAGAATGGGAATAAACGCAGGCGAATGGCTTCAGGATCGACACCACTGCTCTTAAGCGCATCAGAAAAAAACACGAAGACAGAAAGGTGCAAAAGTTTGGGTCCTTCGTCGGGTTTCCGGAGAATTGGTTCTATTGTACTATTTGCAGTAGAGAGGGTTTAAGTTCGAAATTATTCGCTGCAATCGCAGGGCAAACAATGCTCGAATGGAGCTCCTTATCAGAGGGCACACCGAAGTCTTAAGGGTTATCATTATTGTCGCCCATTTATGTCTGGGTTTCGGACTCTAACTGAGTTTCACACTGCAATCGGCGTCTTACTCAGAAGTAGCGCACGATTTCATCTATGGGTCTAATAAGATTATCGGTACTTCAGGTTCTTCGCATGCAAAAATTAAAAACAGAAAAATGTGTTAGTCTAGATGGCGTATCTACAGAATCGCGATATTGCAAAATTTGGTCCTCGAAAACGACGCCAAAAACTTGATAAGCCGCAAGTATACAGCGGTATCGTATTTAGTATAAAAGGTTTATCGAATCCACAGAGACCAATTACAACCACCGCTGTCTATTGTTTCTATGTTTAGCCAAATACAGCTGTATGTATCTTTTGTTGGTGCGTTACCAGACAGACTTTTCATAGTGCAGAACTACGAAAATTCTACAACTCAGACATAGTTAAACATACAAATTATGCTTTTAACACATTCATAATAAGAAACAATAAAGAAATGAAACCTTGAGAATTAATGGTAACTGGACTTTGAAATTAATAGTGCTCTGAAGGGAGACTTTGATCCAAACGAAACAAGCTAAAAGTATAGCAACACAAGTACCTGAAATGCAAACAAAACACCAGCCAACGTCCATACAAAATGCAATAAACTACTCTAAGACAAGTGTGAATCGAGTTAAGATAGTGTATTTTACATGTTATCGATGGGACAGATGAAGATCATGGTGGTAGGGATCTTGAAGAAAATAGAGAGGGGAAAACAAAAAAAAAAATTGTTTTAATTTTATTTTTGAATAATTTTTTAATTTATTTAATAATAGAAATGACACGTAGAAATTAAAAAAAAATTAAAACAATTTATCCAATCAACATGCCACGTCAAATAAGTTGACCAGTCATATGGCATCAAGTTGATTTCGATGGAATCTTTTTTTTTAAGGGATTTCGATGGAATATTTGAATGGCAAGGAGGAATTAAAAAAATATATATTTTGGAGAGGAGTAAACGAAAACTCGTCCAAATGATGGGAAAAAACATTATTTAACCCAACTATTTTTTATTGTTAACAATTCTAAAACCAAACCCATTGATTATATACCCTTGTGTAGTTAACTCGGAGAGGGAGGTATTTTCTTTTTAATTTGTTTTGATATAGGTTTTTCTTATTATTATTTTGACAAAAATAAACGGTATTCATTCATTCAAATTGATAAAGTACATCGATACAATACAAAAGGATGAATCTGCGAACAAACTCACAACATTCATAATAGCATAAAACGGCAAAGCAATTATGCTTATAAATATGGCTATATTCAAGTTTTCGGAATACTCATATCTTTAGATCTGCAACGTTGACGACGCTAAAGTCATTGATTGGATTTGCATTTGTTCAAAACTAATCTTTCAACCAAAATCAAATCAACACCGCCGCAATAAGACAAGAAATCAAAAACACAATGCACAATGACGGGAAATCAAAACAAACAGACTCGTGCAAAGACGATGAAATCACAAAAACAAGCGAAGGAAGAATGAAAATATGTGAAAATATCTTATTTAACTAAAAAAGAAGGAAAACAGGTTTGGAGTGGAGATTTTCGGTCAAATTGACCATAAATCACCTTTCTTCGGTAGATCAAGAAGAAGAAAAGTGGTGACGGCTAGGTTTGAAAAGGAGAAAGAGAGAGACTTTGTTTATATTTATAGGTATTTTTTATTATTGAAAGGTATATAAGAAAAATCCACAAAAAAAATATAGTTTGAATTATTTTTTATTGAGAAAGGTCTTCATGCATGTTTACGTAACGACCAGGTATCATATGAATTCCAATGAGTACTAGTCCATGTTCAACAATAACATACTGTAGTTTCCAGTCAAAAATAACATACTAGTATAGTTTAAAAACTAAAGACAAGTGAGCAAAACAATGTTCGAAGAAAGACATGTCTCCAAAACTTATGAAAGCTGTTCAGTACAATTCCTATGGTGGAGGTGCATCTGCATTGAAGGTGATAGCCTCTTTCTCATCTTTTTTACAAAAGATTTTCTTTCTTTTTTTCGCTCTTTCTTTAAATAAATCTAGTTGTCATCCCACTAGTAAGAGTTTGACTTCATAATCTCTGGAGCGACAGAGTTCAAATCTCATCTGAAATAGCTGTAAAATAGTTATTGATGAAAATGTTATTAATACTGGGTTTTCTCTTTTTAAACAGCATGTTGAAGTTCCTGTTCCAACTCCAAAGACCGATGGAGTTTTAATCAAGTTGGAAGCAATTAACATTAATCCATTTGATTGCAAGATTCAGAAGGGTGTTCTTCGCATTATGCGTTTTCCTCGAAAATTTCCCCACATACCTTTTTTTTGGTTACACCCCCCACATACCTTGTATGACTCACTAATACATCTTTTTTACTTAAATATGAGTTTGGATTGACTAATAAAAATAATTTGAGTTTATTTACTGACACAAGCAATTCTCATTGAGGTTGTTTGGATTGATTTATTTGAACTTATCCGCTAACATAAAAACTTGTGAAACAACTTGCGTCATGTCCATCTATTTTCAGCTTATTTCCATAAAGTCTAAATTATAGCATACGAAAACAACTTATAGCTTGTATGAAAACAATTTGACATTATTTTATCTTTTGTTATAGAAATATTTACACATAAACACTCATATGATAAGCTAAACACTTAATTAAGTTGTTTCTCCAATCAAAGCCTTTATCATTACTAATGAAACAACTTATAACATGTTCATAAACTGTTTTCAATATTTTATGCTTTTGAAAATACCCACATTATTTTATGAAAATAACTTATAGCTTATCTGAAAAAAATTTAACTATACTTTTCTTTGATTGTAGAAATTTATCCCTACATACTTTTATGATATCATTAACAATTCTTTTGATCTTCGTACTTTGATTCAGGCACTGATGTAGCCGGAGAGGTAGTAGATGTTGGACCCCAAGTCAAGGATTTTAAAGCAGGAGATAAAAGTTATTGCTGTCCTCACACATCAAGTACTAACCTCTTTCTTTTACTTCTTTAGGGTTACTGTTTTTGATTTATTTCTATCATCTATCTTATTGCTTTTAAGAGTTAATTTCAAAACAAATTCATCAATGAAAGAGAAATGAACTTTTACTTCTTATACTTTTAGTGCAGTTGTTGCAATTTTTGACTCATACTTGTCGTACAAAATAGCAAAACTCTAACAACAAACATTATAATTATTCTCTCAAAAATAAAATAAAATAAAACACATTTTTTTCCTCTTTTTAAATCTTTTTTTTTTATTCTATGGCCTATTTTATTATGATAGTCAGGCCTCCAATTTCATAGCGACAGCCCTGTATACAATCTCCACTAGTAAAGATCCAGCGCACACACGATTCTGGGAAAATCATGGTAGGAAAAAGAAGTGTAAAACTTTTTCCGTGTGTCATATGGGAAGGCTTTGATTAGCATAGATAGATAGATTGTTTGATAGAGTTAGGGATACATACATACGTACATACATACTGTGCGGCTTCCTCTCTATTTTCCCGCAACGCTACCTGCTATATCACACAGCATATTTTTGGCATTCTGCTATTTTCTGTAGCCCACATTGGTAAAATTGATTCATATGCTCCTCTTCCCCTTAATTTGTGGTACATATGCACTGGTAACATATATATCTCGATCCACAACTATAGGGATATGATCCTATCTTCAATCCTCTGTATTATTCATGTCAGTATATTAATTACAATGATTATCATCCGATTTCAATTTTGCTTTATGTTGAATGACAGTATGGAGGTGGGCTAGCTGAGTTTGCGGTGGCTAGCGAAAACTTAACAGCTGCCAGACCATCTGAAGTATCAGCTGCTGAAGCTGCGGGTTTACCTATAGCCGGTCTCACAGCTCATGGTGCCTTAACCAAAATCGGAGGAATTAAGCAGAAGAATATTTTGGTAACTGCTGCTTCAGGTGGTGTAGGTGCATATGCTGTTCAGCTTGCCAAACTAGGGAACAACCACGTAACAGCCACTTGTGGTGCTCGCAACATCGACTTGGTTAAGAGCTTAGGTGCTGACGAGGTTCTTGACTACAAAACTCCAGAGGGAACATCACTGAAGAGTCCATCTGGTAAAAAATATGATGCAGTGATACATTGCACCACTGGAATACTGTGGTCAACTTTTGATCTTAATTTGAGTGAAAAAGGGGTTGTCGTGGATTTAACACCTGGCCCAAGTTCCATGTTGTTTTCTGCGCTGCAGAAACTTACTTTTTCAAAGAAGCGGTTGGTCCCGTTTTTTTCAACTATCAAACGTGAGGGCTTGGAACATCTCGCTCAATTGGTGAAGGATGGAAAACTGAAGACAATTATTGACTCCAAGTTTCCTTTGAGCAAAGCTGAAGATGCTTGGGCTAAGAGTATTGATGGCCATGCTACTGGAAAAATCATTGTCGAACCATAGGCACAGTTTGCTTGGTGATGCTGTATTTATATAGTTTCTACTTTTGTATATGATTGTTTGTGTTTTATATAGAAATGAATAACCTTGGATACTTTATATGTTGCAAGTATTTTAGATTCATATATATGTGTTGATTCTTTCTTTCTGGTTTGTATGTGAAATAAAATGGTTCTCTCGTTTGAGGAGTGATTTGAAAATAAATGACATATGTAGGATATGTATTTGATACGATTTCATGAGGTCGATTGATTGACGTAGTTGATCCTATGAATGGAGAAAGTGATTTGCTGTTGTTGATGATCATTATTCAGTATTCTAATGATATAAAGTAGTTTTCTTCTCTAATTGTAACATCTTTCTAATATTGCTAGCATAAGCCAAAATTTCCCACAACAGATTGTAGACGGAACTTAGAGTGTGTTTGGATGGAAGATTTTGTTAGAACGGATGAATATATGAGTGAAGTATTAGTATTATTACTTAAGTATCAAGAAAAGAGAGAAAGCTTGCATACAAAATAACTACAGCAGTAGAATTCTCCTCAGAGAAGAAGAGGGTCTCTCTCTCTGCCTACCACACTCCTGTCCCTCTCTCGTACATCGCTGACGAACACACCGTGTTCAACGGTTCTCTCTCACTCCCTTGAGCTCTCTCTTTGATTGTTCTTCTCTATCGATCTCAGATTGCACTTCTCTCGTGTCACCTTATACAGTAGATCAATCAAAGCAGATGTTGAACTAGGTTTTGCAGAAGGAAAAGACGATTGCAAGGTATCATATTCATCGATTTAAACAACATGCTTTTTTTCGCTATCCACGATTGATGACACTGAAATAGTATTGGATAAACTTGTTTTGTGTGTAATCAATGAGAAATAATTAACTAAATATGCTGACATATGATATGTACATAGAATACATTTTCCATTTCTAATATTTTGTCTGAATTTTGAATTAATATTCTACTTAATTAGGCAATAAACTAATTCTTTTGATCATAAGAACACGACATTTTCTTCCAACCCAATTACTTGTCCATGGTGGATCTTTAGACACAAGTTGGTAGCCAGCATTTGTGTACAATGTTCGAGCACCCAAATCTTCTTCATAAGCTCTTAGGACAAGAAACTCATTACCCCACAAATTGGATATTATGTCACATGCTTTTAACATAGCAGTTGCAATTTTCCTCCTCCTGTGCCATCAATTAGTTACTCTCATTAACATATAGTTTCACACATCACATGAAAAATATCAATGTGTAAAATGTCGCTAAATCACTAGTTGCTAATGGTAGCGATCGATTTAATATTTTGATATCTAATATCAGTCGCTATATAACAGTTTTCTTTTTGTGTGTTCAGGGACTAAGTTACAAATATTTTATTTCAATGACCTATTTAAAAATCCTTGAATATTTCAGAGATGTAATAGTAATTAAATCTTTTAATCACCTGAAAGCATTGGAGACAGCTATTCCTGAAATGTAAAGGTACTCTTGTGCATCAGCAGGGAGATGTTCAAGCACATCTTGGTCTCTCATTACAGTAACATCTATAACACCTACAAGTTCCTTTGATGAATCTTCATCATTCTCAGCCACCAAACAAGCATACCTAAACAATAGTATATACATTAGTTGCTAATGTTTTACACAAGATCAATTTATTATCTCATGCTCAGATTTATCATGAGTTTTTTTTTTAATTAAAATTAATAATTAGTTTAGGTCACCAATTTCATATTGATAAATGATAATCTACATAAACTTGTTTAGAAATAACAACAAATGTACCTATCAGGAGGTGAGTATTTAAGCTTGTAAAGCAGTCCTGAAAGCACTTCAGCCTATTTGGGTCAAGAATGGATAAAACATTAAACAACCATTTAAAGGCAAATAAAATGTGGTAGGTGCTTAATGGTCAAAATTTATTATTTTAAAGGACTAATTTGACTAATCTAAAAGTATTATTAGATTAATCATTTTCAATTTTTAAAAATTATTTTAAAATTTCTTATATCTAAAGAGACTAAATTTGTCTCGCTGAACATAGCTCAGTTAATACGACATTGTATTATATATGTGAAAGTCAGAGTCCGAACTCCAGATTCTCTACTTATTGTCTTAAAGGAGAAATTCTAACCACTAGACAATTTGGGAAAAGAATTAAATTTACCATCCTACAATTTGAGAAGCAATTTCACCATAAAGAGAGTTTGGATCAAACAGTTTTTACACTCAAGTTCCACTCAAAATCTTGTTACTATTTAAATAAAATCTTAAGAAATAAAATAGCATATGAAAAGTACATAAAAATGAAGATAAAATATAAACACTAATAAAAAGAGAGAAGCAGAACCTTAAAGAATTGAAAGAACAAATCATTGAAAAGAGCTACAGGATCATGAAAAGCTTCAGCTTGAACTTGAGCAGCCATTTTTATCTCATCTGCATTCTCAATTAATCTCCTTATCCTCCATCCATATTCACACACCAAAAAATCCAACTTTTGCTTCATATTTTCACTATCATTCTCAATTTCCAACATCACTTTCTGATCAGCAAAATATAATTGTTCTGAACTACTTGTACTATTGCTTCTACTGCATTGCAACTTTGAACCACTCCAAGTTTTTCTTTTTCTTCTTATTCTATAACATGCATTTTTTGGTGTTGTTATAACATCATAATACCTTAAATTTGAACATATAACATGCTTATGAGAAATATGGGGGTTGCTTGAAAATAAATGTGCCATTCATAAACTAAAAAAATGGTAACTTTAGGCTACAATTCATAGCCTATAGTTTGTTAATGTTAACTCAGTTTCTACAATTGGTATTTGATTTTAGGCCTTGATTTTATTTTGGTATTGTTATCTTAAAATCTATGAGAGGATTTAAAGTGGGACCAATGGTATTTGTGTGGTTTCTTTTAGTTGGTGGCCAACTATATTTATCTTTCTATAAGCCACGTGTATGTTATGTCAGCCAAAGAAAATTTTATTTTTAGTTTTGTTATTACTTTCATGAATCTCAATCTCAAGGACTGTGTTAGTGTTTTGCTTGTTTAATTTCAAAGCTAAGCCTTATCCTCATAATAAAAGTCCTTGATCACAAACACGGATACTTTGGTTGAGAGTTATGAGGGGTTAAAATATGAGTAGTGATATTTGTGGCAACTATTGTGACAATATTATCTTTTTATTGGTAAAAACAATAGAGAGAAAGAAAAATGAAGTGAGAAAATAAAAACATAATATCATTTCTTTAAACAATGGAGATAAAGTTGTAATAAAATAGTTGTATAAATATCAATTTTTTAAAAATACTTTTATCCCCTAGCATATGGATGAGTTCCAATTAACTTACTACTATTGAAATTATTTTAGAACATTCAAAATAAAAATATTCATTTCTTATATCTAAATGGATATCATTTATGCACATCACTAATTTATAATTTTTTATAATAATACTTAATAAACTTGCAAAAGCACAAACTAAGAAATTTATAATAATACTCGATAAACTTGCAAAAGCACAAACTAAGAAATTCAAAAATTGAACATGCATTAAAGCATTAAAGAAAGCACCTAAAATTTCAAAATACCAACACTACCAAACTCCTTAACCTAACAAAACTTTAACCAGAACATAAATAAATAAAAAAGGATAAAATGCACTTTTTGCCTCTTAAGTTTCAAAAAATTACGATTTTGGTCTTCTATTAAAAATAATGAAAATTTTGTCCCCTATGTTTAGGAAAATATGCTCTCTTGACCCTACAACTTAATGAAAATATGCTCTTTTGACCATATATCTTTAGTGAAATAAGCTCTTTTGACCCTTTATCTTTACAAAAAGTTGCAATTTTGGCCCCCTATTTTAGGACATGTGGCGTCTTCTCAGCAGCTTTGCAACAGTTTGTAAAATTAAGGGGTAAAATTTTTATTTTTTTTAATAGGAGGCCAAAAATCGCAACATTTTGAAACTTAGAAGGCAAAAAATGCACTTTAGCCAATAAAAAATCGAGAATCATCTCACATTCAAGCCCAAATCCATAACATAATAAATCATTGAGAAAACAACAAACCTAATACTCATTTAAGTGAAAATAAAATAGTAGAAAAATGAACGGTGAATAATTGAGATTAAGGCAAAATAGACAAGATGAGAGAATGTGTTGGATACAAATGGATTTTGTACAACGTCTCTCATGTTTTGATGATAACAAAGTATAAAAGAACATTAACCAATTTTGAAGCAAAGAAATTTCAAATGACCTTTCAACCACATTAATCAAATCAAGAAACATTACAGCGTCTCTGATCAAGCTTCTCAATGACTTAAATTTATGGGTCGGCTCTCTCCAACGTCTCTCAGATTTCCCTCTATATAATGAGCTAAAGACTTGAAAAATAAAATAACTCTGAACTTTTACAAGTTTCATTACTCTGTCAAAATCAAAAGCGCACAAACACTTAAAAAAATTTCTTATAAACTTCCATATCTTATAAATTCTTAAGTCTTATAGTTCAATATGAATTGTATTGATTACACCTCTAATATAATATCAAGTGTAACACCAAAACAATCTTTTATTTTATTAAGTTAAATTGTATAAGTCTTTTTCATTTTTGATTGAACAAAGGAAGTAGCTTTCTTGTGTGATTGAGCTATAAAAGTATTTTGCTTGGGTGTTTTAGCATTTGTATTCTTAGTGACTCTAGTGAAAATCCTTTGAAATTGTAAAGGGGCTAGACTACTCTCGATTTGTGAAAGAAACTTGTATAAATTACTTTGTGTTATCTCTCGCTCTGTTTTTTATTTTATCCGCTGCATTCATACTTTGTCTGTTTCAGAATTTGAATAGAACTCTGTTTTCTGCTTCAAACCCAAAGATATTTGCTAATATTTTCCTTCTTTATTGAATTCATTTTCTTTCGTTGATCAGGTAATCTAATTGCTATAAATTCATCTCTTTAGAATTAATGTGAGAGTAAAAGAAAATATATTTGTACAACGACCATATTTGAAGCAACTCACATACTTTTATTACTCCCTTCGTCTCATTATAAGTGAACTTTTTGTTCATATAATACGGATTAAGAAAAATTGTATAAGTGAAAAAAAGAAAAATAGTTTTGAGTGTCTTGTCAAATATTGGTGCATTCCTCATTATCATAAATGCATAATATAATATATTAAATTGAGAGTGATGAAAGTAGTACGTTCCATAATAAGTGAGCTTTTTTGTAAATAAAAATATTGTCCTAAAATAACTGACTCATTTCACTTTTCAACTATTAATACTAATTTCATCACTCCCAGTTTAATATATTCTTCTTTACATTCATGAAAAATGGTAAATGCACCAATACTCAAGGCACTTGTTAAGAAGTTTAAATAAGTAAATTTCTCTTGAAAATGATGCATTCAACACATTAAAATTTTAAAAAGTAACTTTTTCTATATAAAATTCATCAATTATTTCTATTTTTGAATCCTTAACTAGTGCCCTAAGATATTTGTTAACAATACCTTTTATTTCTTTATTTATTATGGAACAGGTGGAGTATAAAAAGTAGTTGAATAAATATCATTTATGTTAAAAGAAAAAAAAAACAAGATAACTTTGCAAAAAAGAACAATGACAGACAGCATAGGATTCGGCCGCTGAATATCGTCTTTTGAAACCATCTACGAGTTGTCGTAAGTACACTAGCTCATCTTGTTCAACCTCTCTCTCTCTCTCTCTCTCTCTCTCTCTCAAATGGCCGAAGATAACCCCCCAAACCCTACTCCTGCTCCTCCTCCTCCTCCTACACCGCCGCATGCAGAAACCTATTCATCCACCCTAACCCCTGAACCGGAACTCCCGGTTGCCGAGAAAACTGAACTAACCGATGCACCTCCACAACAACCTGAACCAGTAACCGATACTAAAGGTAACCCATCACAAGAAGAAGATGTTGTTCCAGCTGAACTTGTTGCAACTGAACCAGAATCCTCAAAAGAAGAACAAAAAGAACAACACCAACCCAATCAGAACAAGATTCCACAGAATCTAGGTTCATTCAAAGTAGAAAGCAACAGAGTAACCGATCTAACCGAATCCGAACGAACCTCCCTTCAACAATTCAAAACTCTTCTAACAGAATCCCTTAAAGACCAATCCGTTTCAATCTACGGCGTTCCTCTTCTCGAAGACGAACGCACAGACACAATCCTCCTCAAATTCCTCCGAGCACGCGACTTCAAACTAAAAGAATCACACACAATGCTACAAAACACACTCCAATGGAGAAAATCGTTCAACATAGACGCCCTTTTAGACGAAGATCTTGGCGATGATTTAGATAAAGTTGTTTTCATGCATGGTTTTTCAAGGGAAGGGCATCCTGTTTGTTATAATGTGTATGGTGAGTTTCAGAATAAGGAGCTTTATGAGAAAACATTTGGGAGTGAAGAAAAGAGGGAGAGGTTTTTGCGTTGGAGGGTTCAGTTTTTGGAGAAAAGTATTAGGAAACTTGATTTTAGTCCTGGTGGTGTTAATACTCTTTTTCAAGTTAATGATCTTAAAAACTCTCCTGGTCCTGCTAAAAAGGAATTAAGGGTTGCTACTAAAATGGCTTTGCAGTTGCTTCAGGATAATTATCCTGAGTTTGTTGCTAAACAGGTTCAATTTTAATGTTTTTCTATTTATATACCTATGTTATCTAATTGTTTAGGTTAATACCTCAAATAGCCGAACTGACTTGGGTTGGTCTGGTGGTATTGGCGTGGGACCTGGGAGTGTGCTCTTCCTTAAGGTTTCAGGTTCGATTCTCCCGGTGCCGATTTGGATGGGCTTGTTTAGCTTCTTAAAAAAAAAAATACCTCAAATAGCCCCTGTAATTCGGGCGAGGTCTGAAAATAGAATAGGTAAAATGAAAGAACAATTCCACCTTTGTAATTTTGGATTCTTCGTATTTTATGGAATCACAAGGGCAATTTGAGGTATTAACCCTATTGTTTATGAGTCGGTCACTATTTTAGTTATTGAAATTTTAGGGATTGGATAGTTTGGTCACCAAATTTATGAAATGGTACTATTACTATAAATCGAATTTTGCTAGTCAATTCAATCCCTATGTCATCTGACAAAGTTGGAAATGTTGAGTTGACTAGTTGTTGAGGTCATGCTGAGTAGCATCATGTTTCCAGCATTTGATAAATTTATCAGAATTGATTGATGGAGAGACAAAATTGATTTTTGAGTTTCAATTTTAGGGGCTAATTTGCCATTTTGAATAGTTGGACATCAAATTACTTGATCCTTACAATTTTGAGGATTAAAATGGTGATTCACTCATTTATCTAGTCAATTAGAAAGGGGAAATTAATAGTATGTGGAACTAACCGTTCACACTGAAGGTGTGTCCGGTGTCCAATGTGTGATTATATTCAATTATTCGAGCTTTTATTACTGGTATTCATGCATCAGTGTTATGTCTAGTGTTAGTGCTTTATAGATAGCAAGTGATATGAGTTACGAAATGATGACTGATATGGTGTGTTTTCTTTGTGGTTTAATTTCGATTCACTAGGTTTTTATCAATGTGCCATGGTGGTATCTTGCATTCTATACCATCCTCAATCCGTTCTTGACTCAGAGGACAAAGAGCAAATTTGTGTTTGCAGGCACATCCAAGTCTCCTGATACACTTTTCAAGTTAGTGAAGTGAACAATGAAAGCATTGTTAACCACCCTTATATTTTGTAATCTTTTTCAGTGTTTGCTCTTCGGTTTAATTTTGGGTTGTGATTTGTGAACTTACTTTCTATTTTTGTTTTTGAAATTAAATAGGTATATCACTCCCGAGCAAGTGCCGGTTCAATATGGTGGTCTGAGTGTTGATTTTTGTGATTGCAACCCGGATTTCAGCGTTAATGATCCCACCACAGAAATTCCTGTAAAGCCGAGCACCAAGCAAACTGTGGAAATTGCTATTTATGAGGTGTGTTTCCGCTCTTCTTTTTCTAACTACGCTAGACTCTATCATGTTTTTGTTGTTACTTGTTAGTTTATGAATGGAATATCTCAGCGAATTGACGTGTGTGATCTGCAGAAATGCATTATTGTCTGGGAGTTGCGTGTCGTAGGCTGGGAGGTTAGTTATAGTGCTGAATTCAAACCAGATGATAAGGATGCATATGGAGTTATTATACAGAAGGCTACAAAGATGACCCCGACTGATGAACCAGTGGTTTCAAATAGCTTTAAAGTTGCAGAACTTGGAAAGTTGTTCCTCACTGTCGACAATCCCACC
Source organism: Medicago sativa (assembly GCF_051527215.1). Lineage (NCBI taxonomy): Eukaryota > Viridiplantae > Streptophyta > Magnoliopsida > Fabales > Fabaceae > Medicago > Medicago sativa. The sequence continues at coordinate 30,689,294 of NC_140752.1, read as the reverse complement.
GTGAAAAAGAAGAGGCTTATTTACAGGTTCAAGATCAAACCCTACTCTGATTGAGAGAAAATCATTTCGTCTCAAGTGATTTTGGATACAAGAAGAAAATTGAGCTTGATGAGTAAGAAGTTTGTGTGTCATAATTTGCTCAGCCCATTATATAGTTTTGGTCTTGAGTTGTTTGTTGATTGCTTTCTCCGTTTTTATTGTATTTAATACTTTATTTATTTCTAGAAAAACATTTTTTGAGCTGGTCTAAATCTGTTCTTTTACTTTCTGGTGATGAGTAATGTCGAGGAAGGGAGTAGTAGCACATGGAGTTTGAAATTGAGTTGGTTTGAGATTATGTGTATTAGCCGAATTATCTGTCACTTTAAGAAAGCCAGATTAAGAGATGTTTCAATGTAAAATTTTGGCCTATTTCAGTTGACTTATTTTACTTGAGCTTATCAACTGGCATAAACATTTGTGAGACTGTTTGAAAGAGCTAATGAAAATTGCTTATGACATGTCCATAAGTTGTTTTCAGCGTATAACTTTATTTTATCTCTTGTAATAGAAATAGCTTATGCATAAAGACTTTTTATGCATAAGTTGTTTATCCACACAACTCTTTCTATGTTGCATTACATATCCTGGTCCCAATTTCAGAGTAAAGTGGAAGGTTTTGTTAGTCAGTCTACATTATTGAAAAGTTTGTCTAGTGGAGTTTGGTTCAACTATTATCAAAACTTTTGAGATTACTTCAATTTATAATTATGACTTTCTATTTGATACTCATTCTGTTTCTATTCGACTTTTCAAATATTTTTGAAAATTAGCTTACCAATATCCTCTGGCTTTATCTCTAAATTGACACATAATTTCTTTCGACTTCATTTTCTGAGAAAATGAGAGGATCTTACTCTTTATTATTTTTGTTGCATTGTCAAGTTGGTTCATCGTGCACCGATACTTGAAAATCATTTGGAACTTCAATGACGATAAACATCGCCATCCAGAAGTACAAGTTCACGGTTATCTTCGTTCTCACTGCTGAGATAATGACTTGATACATACTGTTTCGAAAAAATTAAAGAAAACGAACGAGTACCTCTAAACTCTACTTGTTCTTTTCTTGTTCTTGTCGAATTGACACCGATCAAGTTTCTGTCTCAACAATAAGGGCGTGGAGGACCACGAGTTTCTGTTTTCTAGAAGCTTTGTTTGATCATTGTTGTTTCATGTGATTTTTAAGTACTGGTAGGACCCTCTGTTGGTTTGCAATGTTAATTTCTTCAGGAACTAAATGATATTTCCAATTTATTTCATTTGAAAACTTGCAAAAGCACAAGGATTAGTTTAAATGTGATATTTAAAAATGTGATGTTAACTATACCCTCCTGAGTTTTAAAATTTTCCTCTAATATATTTTATTGACATGGAAATAAATTTTCTGCAGCTACTACTCATTTTGTCTGTCTGTGTGTTGGGTGAGTACTATGCTCATAACTCACTTTTAGCTTATTTTAGTAAAAAAAATTGTTCTTAAACAAATCTCTGAGTAAACAAATGTTAAGAAACCAATCAATTTTGTGTTTAGTGCAAGAAATGATTAGTGTTGCAAGAATAGTAGCTAATCTGTCCCTCTGCCTAGGTCCCTTCCTTCTAGTAGGACAAACAGTTTGTAAGCAATTATTAAGGTAGAAAAATGTCTCATATAGATCCTACAATATCCACCCCACTCTGTTAGTAAAACACATGTCGGTATAAATATACTCGTTTAATGGATAATGAGAAAATATCTATCTACTATTTTGAATCATGCTAGGACCCAACAAACAATTTTCAACACTCTTGTTTATTGATTAAAATCAATACTAACATGTGGATGTCTATAGTATATCCACTAAAGTATTTATACCAACATTGCTTAAATACAACTCATTTGGTAGCTACAAAGACGTTAATATGTTGGAACTTGAGTTCGAACAATGAATTCTTTACATTTAACGTGTGTGAATCTAGATACTAGACATTTTGATTATAAAAAAAAAAAAACTAGTTATACGAACTTCCCCTGATTCTGCATATGGAGAAAATTCAATTGTTAGTGGATAATTTGCCTTGAATATCCAATCAATTTTTTGATAAATATTAGTCACTGCTAATCAACAGAAATATTTTACAAAGATAATACCAACCAGTTGTTTTTCGTGGAATTTAGCATATGTTTAATATTACGATATATAGTGCGTTGATGTAATTATGACATACCCACCGTGATATCAAAGATACGCTTAAACTCTAACATGTTTCTGCAAATCTAGGTTTCTACTAATGAATTATTTGATGATCCTCCTAATGGGTAAACTTATTTGGGAATTTCTTGGTTTCTACATAATTTTCTTGTGATGATTAGGATCTCATGACTACTCTTATTTGGTTAGTTTCCTAAGTGCGCTGTAATTGTATGGATTATTCCGGGACATTCTTGAAAGATTTTAAATTAGTAAATTATTCTTAAAAAATGCCAAATACTTCAATTTCTAACAATTGAATAAACAAATTTTGACAAATTTATCATTTCAGGTCTTTAAAGAATGTCCCAGAGATTAACATTTCCATTAATTACTCCCTCTAATGCTTTTTTTAATTCTCAGATTTTTAGGAATGATAATTCATGTACAGATCTTGAGTTTCTTAATCTGCAAGAATTTTGTTTATGCATCCATGTTTTGCCATTTCTTTTTTCTTATTTATTAATATATATATTTATTGATGCTGCAGAGGATGACTCGTACTAGTAATACCTTTTGCACCCTTTTTCTAGTACAATCTAAGTAACATTTATTGCACAGACTCATTCTGGGCAACTTCAAAAGCTTACAGCTAGAGAGTTTATTACTTTCACTTTCACATATAACATATCTAAAAATGTGCTCAATTGTATTTTTTAAATATGTGATTTTGTTCTCTAATTTATCGGATCTTTGACATTTTGTCCATATGTGAAATTTGAGTAAGATTTTGGATTGTATGACAAGTGATAATATGATGTGGAATGTGATCTAAAAATTTGACAATTGATATGATGATATTTTTGTTCAATTATCTTGAAATAATATACAATATATTTTTATCGTGCATTGGCTCCTTTTGATTTAAAGCCTAAGGACAATGCAACATATTATCTTATCACTTGACATATCACAAATTGTATGCTCTAATTTTTCATGTGAACAAAATGTCAAAGATTTAAATAATTGTGGACCCATAATCCTAAATTTAGAAATGAAAGGATCAAAACCCTAAATTATGATAAAATGTGAGGAACAAAATGTAATTAAGACAAAAAATTGTGCAAAAACTTATATCAATAGTAAACTTTTGGAATTTGTTATGAATGTTGAGATCCAAAAATATAGGATGATTTCTCAATCCACCTCCTATATCCTCAAATCTATCAAAATTCACTACCAGAAACTTGATAAAATGCCGCATTTTAGAATGGTGATCTGAGCAATCTTCGAAATATGTTTTATTCCAATTGTTAATATCTGAAGGTAATATCTTCAAAAAAAATAATATCTGAAGGTAATAATAAACCAAAAAGTAAATTACCAAATGAAATATATAACTACATGAAGTTTACATTTTTCTTTGTATCAAAACTAAAGCCTACATTCAGACATATGCTTTCTTCTTTTTATCAAAACCAGAAGTAAAAAAAAAAAAAGTTACATCCAAATATAAGTGTTTGAGAATAGAAATTTTTTCAATCCACCCCCTTAAAATTCGACTTTTTACCCGAAATATGCTATTATCATACCCCCTTTGTTACAAAATATAAGCAAAAGTGAGTTAAAAAATTGATGTATTTGGATCAAATTTTGAATCAAATACATCAATTTTGTTTGACACACTGTTGCTTATATTTTGTAAGGAATAAATTAGTGTATTTTGTCTAAAAATGCACAAGCGAAAAGATGCTTCCGGAAGTGTATTGTGATTTTTTGGAGCTTGTACTTTGATTTTTGAGAATTTATTTTCTCACGTTACTCATTTCTCATGTGCCCTTCAAATTGACTACTTTACCCCGTTTGAATTTTATAATCTGAAGCTTATTAGGTGGTTTTCAGATTGTAAAATTCGTACCGTGTTTAACGAGATTTTTAAATAAAGATCAAGCAGGTAGGAAGTCCTAGACTTTAAGCTAAATTACTTTATTGTTCCATTGAGTTGTGTCACAGGGGAAATGTTTATTTTTCAATGAAGAATGAGTGGGTATTTATAGGTAAAACGCAGACATCAGTAACGACCGTCAAGGAGAGTCTGAAACATGTAGTCAACATTGTTGATCAGTCAAAAAACACATGGAACATGCATGGAACCAACCAGACTTGCTGACCAAGCTACCATCCAGATTCTCGACCGATTCAGACTATATAATCTGAAACCATTCCTATATTATTTTGGTTTATAAAATTCAAGTTTTTCCAGACTATGCAAAAAATTATGCTTTAGAGGGTTTGGAACCTTTTAGATTATATAATCTTAACTAGTCAAATATAGGATTTTTCTATGGTCCAAACTGCACAGGTAGTTTGAATATAATATAAACAATGGTATTTTGAAAATTATAGAGGGCGTGCAAGAAACCAATAATGTGGAAGAAAAAAAATTAGAGGGGCCTAGGCCCCCAATACTTCAGGTTTTATAGTTCAACTGCCTTCATATGGCATAAAAACTTCAAACCACCTATGTTAAATTCATGTCGACAATAAAGCTATTCTAATTAAACTTATTTATAATAACATAAGAGAATAATGCTAATGTTACTGTTAAAATGGAAGGAAATAGTATAGGTATGAATTGACTTGTACGTGTCATTGATATTTCTAGGATAATGGACAAATAAAATTGTTTGTAAATTGAACAAATCATGCAAAGTGTGAGTAAAGGATAAACACAACTAATTGTTTACTAATTGGTAGTTGGCATGGACCCTCAAAGATGCCTCTATCACCAAATTAGGTGGGGCAATTTTTCTATCTTCTTTCCATTATCAATGATGAGTTGTAATAACTTGTAATACTCACCAAAACTTAAAGAAAGTATTTTTATATTTTTTTTTAGCAAATATCATACTCATTCTATCATTTTATATGTTAAATAAATTAAGACAATGTAGCAAGCCAGGGTGCCGGACCAGTTTGCGTTGGTTAGTTGCTCATTTAATTCTCCACTCATACTTATTGAAATAGACTTATTGCATAAAGAATCCCTTATTATAGCAAAAGAACAAACATTTTATTTCTAGATTGATTCATAGGTTAATATTTGAGTTAGAAACTAAATTATTTTCATTTTATGTCTCCAAGTTTTACTTTGTTGGAAGATTGTTAAGGGGTAGATAAACTAGCTATCCTATTAGTTTGGTTTTTATGGTTCAAATTTAATATAGTATCAAAGTGATATCATGTTTCCACCAAATGGAAATGAATATTTATTTGAATTATAGGATATTTTTAGTCTCGTGGCAACGCCAACAAAAATCACGGCGAAAAATCACTTCAACGTAGAAGTTTAGTTTGTTGCTTATGAAAATTCACGACGAAACCACATTGGGACGCAAGAAATAGTGATCAAATGTGCATTCAAACACACTTGAATTGTGAGGATGCTTCGAGAATTCTTTAATTTTGTGCGACAACAAAAACCAATCTCGTCGAAAAAGCCGCCTATGTTCTTATAATTGTTCTTCCTAGAGATGTAAACCTCGCAAGGGGGAAATACTTGTTTGGGCACTAGTGTTTGGTCACAAACTTTAGACACACATACATAATTGAGAAAAAGATAAAGAGAGAAAATAATTAAATAATACTTATTTTTCAAATAATTAAATAAAATGTATTTTGTGTGTGAGTGCCTACATGATGTGTTCAAAAGGTTGTGTCTAAGTTAGACTTTCTCCCTCACAAGGTAGGTTATGGTTCCCATTTCCATCCTTGAAATGTCTTTGGAGATATTTCTTTTCCCTACAAGGGAGAAATCTATGCTCACATGTCGTGAATGAGACAGTCTTCACGAAACCATTATACTATTTTTGACAATTGGTATTTTTTTTAAAATATAAAAAAGAGACCATTTAAAATACATGTGTATACATAAATAAGAGCATTCTTGTTATCTTCGAGAGATTTTTTTCTTCATCTTTGTTGGGGAAAAAACCCTACTCTCAAACTCTTGAATGGGATAGTCCTCATAAAAATCCCCACATATATACATCTACAAGTTAACATCCCTACACAATTCCGTGTTTAATTTTATACTAGTCATTTACTTGTCTTGTTGATGCTAGTATAATGGTGGCTGCTTAGAAAATACATGAACTATTTTTTTATTAAAAAATTATTCTTTGCTTTCAAATTTCTACGATGAAAACGACCAGAAGAATAAAATCAAGAGAATTTATCTTCTCACAAATCATCCTTATCATCTAATGTTATTTTCTGACTTTCACCGTAGAACAGTGATGGATAATGTCAAATACAATTGGCACCGACCTAATGTAACATTGCACCATCATTTAGAAGTGTTTTTCTAACAGAATTGCTCACTGCATGAGCAATGCCGGCCAAACACATTTTCAGGCCTAAAAAAACTATAATATGAAGTTGTTTTTATTGAGAGAAATTAATATAAATTCTTACAATTAAAAAGATAAATAAATATTGCATACAATTGCATTATATAAGTGAAAATGTTGCAAGTGCAGCACTTCCGACGCAAAAATAGTGCGCAATGTAAAGCCGTATGAGGAAGTTTTGAACCCTTGTTATAAGTATATTAAGCCTCGCGTCTACCATCTTTGCTTCGTGACAAAGTTGTATAATTCATTGTTGTGAGACCTTTATTCGTTTGTGTGTGTGAAATACACACATAAATTTGTCTATTGTGAGACCTTTATTTTAAGTCTAAAATTCAGTGGCCTAAAACGAGGGCTTGGGTCTCCTTACCCTTGGACCAGCTTTGTGCACGAGTGTAAGTGCCTTAGTCTACTCTTCAAATGGGGAAGAACAAGCAATACTCAGATCCCAAAATAGCTCAGTTAGCAACGACATTATAATAGTAGTTAGGGTTCTAACACAAAATTTCTCACTTATTCACCTTAAAGGATGAAATTCTAACCACTAGACTACTTGGAATAAAAAAAATTACTAGTAAATAATTAACAAGTATAGACCCTTCAATCACAAAATCACAAGATAACAAAAACTTTTCTTTTACAAAAGAACCCCAATTGTGTTCTCCATCGAGCAAAGGTTTCATTCAATTCCAATACAAAAGAACAAAATACCACATTAATTTAAGAATATTGATAAGTAATAATAATAACTGTAAATAAAATTGCCCAACCCCATACTTGAAACAAAATAATTTACAAACCAAATGAAGAAAATATCCCTATAAAAGAATATAAGTAACCCACCCAATAACCTTCACAATAATGTTATTGACCTTGTAATGAATACAAAACACCCTTTTTCTTGTCAATGTGAAAGCCTTTTACTCAGAAATGGGTATGGTCTTGGACCTGTAAAGCAGCTTCTTTTTCTTGGATGTTTGGTTATCAATGGTGAGTATAACCTTTCCAGGTTCGCCGACTTTGAAGGTGTTGCTAATTACTGTTTCATCAGCTGCAGCAATTTTCCTGTTCTTTTGGATTATCACAGTGTATCCATCTTCAGCACTAGGCACAAATTCTGCTCCATAGCTCACATTCCAATCCACAACTCTTACTTCCCAAACCAAAGTGCTTTTCTGCACATTCAATCATTTCGTCAAACATACAAATTATGAATATAAGGATCACGGTTTGAAGTCGTGGTCAACAACCGTAACTGTGGCCACAACATTGCGGATTTTGAGGTCTTCGCAACGGCATTGCAACCACATTTTCCCACAATATAAAGGTTTGCAGTGTAACCGCGACATAGACCGCAATTTAAGAAAATAAAATTGTATGTCAAACAAGTTATTGTTTCTTACCTCAGAAACTGGGAACTCAACAGCATGTTTTGTTGCTGGTTTGATAGTAACCTCAGTAGCAGGGTCAGCAGTGGTGAATTCCTGTTCACCCTCTCTGCTCAGTCCTCCATATTTAATTGGCACTTGCTCAGGAGCTATATATCTGTTCGGCCAAATATTTATCAATAAGAGCTTTAGTAAATAACAACAATAATGATGATATATTAATAAAGGTCCAAAAAATTGTCTGCAAATACAATTGTGACAGTTATGTCAAGGTTTTTACGTCTATGCGACCAAAACTACAATTGTAGTAGCATCTCGTAAGATTTTAAAGTAAGTCTAGGACTGCAATCTAAACCACAAAATCAAGGTTTTTTAAGTCTCCGCGACTATAACACAACTATGGTTGAGCCTGTATCAGCCGCATTTGATAATGACTCTCCACAATATCAAGGATTGCCGCGCAACTTAAAGCCTTGGCATAAGTAGTATTTAACATCAAATTTTCACAATATTGGATCATAACAAAAAAGCTATTACAAAAGCAATTTAAAATCTCACGTAATTTGAAAATAATATTACAAATATGTGTGTGCGTTTATGGCAAAGCTGCTTTGAAGGAAATTTAAAACCTTGTAAGTTGGTAATAATAATAGCAATATGTGTGTTTGTGGCAACCTTCTTATGGGCTAAAAAACATGACTTATATTTATGATGAAAGCACTAAAAAAGGTGAAGAAAGGACTTACTTGAAAAGGGTTTCAGCAGATTTGGAGGAACCAGCAAATACAAATTTGCTCTTAGTCCTTTGTGTCAGGAAAGGACTGATCATCCTAGAAAAGGCAAGGTACCACCAAGGAACATTGATGAAAATCTACACAAACAGAAACAAAACAAAAAGCATCAAATTAAGCAATCTTATTAGTCACTAAACATGAAAAACTACACCATGTAAAAAAAACATAAATGACAAATTCAACTCATATTTTAGAATAATTACCTGTTTGGCAACAAATTCAGGATAGTTATCCTGAAGCAACTGAAGAGTCTGCTTAATAGATTGTCTAAGCTCTTTCTTACCAACAAGAAGTCCAGGAGAATTTTTAAGATCATTAATTTGAACAAGAGTAGAGATACCAGATGGAGCAAAGTCGAGTTTCCTAACACTTTTCTCCAAAGACTGAATCCACCAACGGACAAACTTGGTTCTCTTCTCTTCATCAGAGAAAGTTTTTTGATACAAATCCTTATCCTCAAACTCACCAAAAACATTGTAATAAACAGGGTGACCTTCTTTGTCAGTACCATCAGTGAAAACAACTTTGTCCCAATCAGTTCCAAGATCTTCTTGAAGAAGTGCTTCGACTCCGAATTCCTTAAATTACAGATACAATAAGTCAGTAACTAACCAGTAACGAATTATTAACAAACTACCCCTTCAGTAAAAAAAAAAAAAACACAAATACTCTCTTAAATAAAATATAAGCAAAAAGGAATTAAAAAAAATTCATATGTACTTGGTCTAAATTTATTAGATATTTCTACTTATATTTCTTATATTTCATTCTAAAGGGATTGCTAACTAACTTTGGGCGTGATTGAATTGACTTATTTATTTGTGCTAGCTTATTTATTATCATAAGCACTTGTGATCCTGTTTGTAAGAAACTTATATAAAAAAAAAAAAAAAAGTTTATTTCCCTAAGCACTCCAATATAACTTATGAAAAGAGTTTATAGATCATACAAAAAAAGGTTTTACGGTATTTTATCGTGTGTAATAGAAATAGCATATTGATAAACACTTATTAGTGTTTAATAAGTGTTTATGCTATAAGCTGCAAAATAAGTTGTTCATTCAAACATGCCTAAATTTCCAATATGAGTTAATAACTATTTAACAACAAGCTATTAACAAAGTACTGATTATAATTAACAGTATCTCTAATACCTTTCGCCAAATCACGGTTTGTTTGATCATAGTGAAAGCCTCCTTCACCTTAAAATCCCTAGCTCTCAAGAATTTGAGAAGAATCACATCACTCCTTTCATCAGCTAGTAATGGAATTCCCCATATTTCAACTTCTTCTGGTACAGTAGGAGTAACTTCTACTTCAGCAACGGGTTCAGCAACAGGTTGTTCACCTTCAGTAACCGGAACAGATACTATGCTTTCTTGAATAGCTTCAACGGTTTTTGCGCCGTCTTCTTCGGTACTTGCAGCTATTTTCTCAACAACTTCTACAACAGTTTCCTCCACTTTCTTCTCCTTTTCAGGTTCTACAACAGTTTCCTCCACTTTCTTCTCCTCCTTTTCAGGTTCTACAACAGTTTCCTCCACTTTCTTCTCACCAGCTTCAACTTTAGGTTCCTCGGAGGTAGAACCTTTTTCTTCTTCAACCTTTTTCTCTTCAACTACTGCTTCATCTTTCTTCTCTTCTGCCACTTCTTCTTTCTTTTCTTCGGTTTTCTTGTCATCTTCTTCAGGTTTTTTCTCTTCTTTTGCAGCTACCTCAGGTTCAGCTACTTTGACTGGGGCGGGTGGAGGAGCGGTGAATTCATGTTTGTTAAGGGCTTCTTGAATAAGCTGTTTAAAATCATCAAGTGCTTTTTTCTGAACTTCTGGAAGTTCAGAAACCACGTTAGTTTCTTCTTTAAAAGAAACCGATTGAGAAACTTTGCTTTCATCAACAACAACAGTTTCATCTGCCACCTTTTCTTTCTCCACATCAGCCACCACTTCTGCCGGCTTCTCCGCCTCATCAGCAACAGCTTCCTTATCAGTGGCGGCAGCGGTGACGGCGGCAGCGGCAACAGCAGCAGCTACAACTCCATCAGCCTGTTGTTCTTTCTCAACAACAGTTTCAGAGCTTGTTGTGGCCACTTCTTCAGCAGGTTTTTGGGGTTCAGCAGCCATTAGGGTATGAAAAAAAGAGTGATATGATATTAGGGTTAAGGTTAAGAAGAAAGAAAAAGTGATATATTAGGGTAATGAGAAAATGGTTGAGACTAATATAGAGAGAGTGTGAGAGATGGGTTTGGAGTTGGAGACAATTGGGCTTTGGGTTGATGTGTTTTATGTATAAGAGATTATGATGATGATGAAATGGGAAGAACCAGTCTGTCTGACAGCAGGTACATCACTTTGTGGGACCACTTCCACCTCTATCTCTTTCTTTCTTTATTTTATTTTTAATATTCAATTCTTTTTCTTTCATTTTCCTCTTTACTTATTTCTATATCCAATGTTTACTTTTTTGTAGTTTTAGAAAAATAGTTGTTTTAGAAAAATAATTACTTTGGGAATTTTTTTCATGTTTGTTATAATTTTAAAAAAAAATCTAAAAAGTTAAAATAAAAACATAACCTAGTTTAGGTAGTTTCTTAATTACTTTTTATAGTATTTTTGTATAAAATTTTTTTTTTGTTCTTATAGTAGAAAAACAAAGTTTAAAAATTTCCTTAAAATTTATAGATTATTTGAATGTTAGTAGCTGTAACAAATTGCCTATTTAAAAAAAGTTTTATTTACCTTTTTCCCTCTAAATATTTTTCTATTGTGGAATTTTGGCCTTATACAAGTTTTTGACAGACTATGACAAAAACAAAACGATATTTATTTATTTAAATTGATAGAAATTAATTCAACATCGTTAAAAACGTAAACGGAAATTCTACTAACAAACTACCCATAAATAATATCGTTCAACTAGAAGAGAAAATTTAGAGAGAGAAAATTAGGGCCGACTTATTGGTGAGGGAGTTTTGAACCAAAGTTGTTGGTCCTTTATGTTTTTCCTTTGTAATTGGTAGCTCCTATCACAACTAGTATGTCCTAATAGCCAAATAAACTATTACTCCCTTTATATTTTATTATTGTATGTCACTTTACGATACGAATGCATCATTAATGTTTCTTTTCTTATCATACCATTTATTATTATTTTTTCAATCTTATAATATATTTTTTCCATATATTAATAAAAGATAATTTTATAAAATCATTCATAATTGATGTGACCTACTAAATTCAAAATTCATGCTTGAATCCAAGTCAATTGATTGGTTTGAGCAGTCTAACGATTTGTGTCATTCGCAATTGGTATATTTGAACTTTAAATACAAGACAATGTATGCATCTGGCTCTATATGTAATGTTATTGTTATCTCTCACTTATTTTATAATTTAAAAAAACATCTAAAAAGTTAAAATAAAAACAGAACTTAATTTGGGTAGTTTTCTTAAATTATTGTTTGTCATTGTAAGCTTAACTCAGTTGGTAGGGGACAATGCATAATATATGCAAGGTTTGGGGTTCAAACTCCGGCCACCACAAAATAAATTATTGTTTATAATTTTTTTTTGGTTTTAAAAAAGGAATTTTTCTTATAGTAAAAAAAAATAAAGTTTGAAAATTTCTTAAAAAAGATTTTTGTATTTTTTTTTTACAAGAAGATTTTTGAATGTTAAAAGTTGTAACAAATTGCCTATTAAAAAAAAGTTTATTTACTCTTTATTCACAAAAAAGGTTTATTTTAACATTTTTCTTTCTAAATATTTCTATTGTGCAATTTTGGCCTTTACTATTTAATCTTATACATTTTACACTTATTTAAAAAATATCACAAAACAAGGGACGTTGTATCTAATGTCTTATTTTGATGTTCAGTCATCGTATATTTTTTGTCCTCGTGAGCTTAGTTCAGTTGTTAGAGACAATGCATAATATTTACAAGTTCTGAGGTTCGAACTCCAGACAAAAAAAAATCATCATATATTTTTAACTATTAAGGGGAGGGGAGGAGGTGGTACTTAAGGCATATAAATTTTGAATACTGTCATTTGAAATTATCATTAGAAGGTAAATAATCAATTTGATGAAACTTATTCAGATTCATTAAAAAAATCAATGTATCTAGTCTACATAAACAGCCGATACATTAATTATTCAATAAATTTTAAAAATTATTTTTACTTATAAATATGACCAAAGAGAATACATGTTAAGAAACTTAAGTACTAATACTATTTTAAAAGTTGTGCACAAAATCCTTAAAAAAATGTTTATATCAATGAAAAATTACTTCCGTTTGAAATCATTAAAATATGTTCTTAAGACGCAAGTTAACAGTTATCTTACTTACTAAAGCTTAACCCCTAAAGCTAACCCTAACCCTAATATTTCCCCCCATTTTTCCCTCCACTTTTCTAAGTCATTGAATCTTGCACATTTAGGCGCCATTCAATTTTAGCCATTGATCATATTTCATATTTATCTCTTCTATTTTCCGAAACAACTATTTCATATTTATCTCTTCTATTTTCTGAAACAACTATTTCATATTTATCTCTTCTATTTTCCGAAACAACTATTTCATATTTATCTCTACTTCCGAAACAAATCTTACTTACTAAAGCTTAACCCCTAAAGCTAACCCTAACGCTAATATTTTCCCCCCATTTTTCCCTCCACTTTTCTAAGCCATTGGATCTTGCACATTTAGGTGCCATTCAATTTTAGCCATTGATCATATTTCATATTTATCTCTTCTATTTTCCGAAACAACTATTTCATATTTATCTCTTCTATTTTCCGAAACAACTATTTCATATTTATCTCTACTTCCGAAACAAATCTTACTTACTAAAGCTTAACCCCTAAAGCTAACCCTAACCCTAATATTTTTCCCCCATTTTCCCTCCACTTTTCTAAGCCATTGGACCTTGCACATTTAGGCGCCATTCAATTTTAGCCATTGATCATATTTCATATTTATCTCTTCTATTTTCCGAAACAACTATTTCATATTTATCTCTTCTATTTTCCGAAAAAACTATTTCGTATTTATCTCTTCTATTTTCCGAAAAAACTATTTCATATTTATCTCTACTTCCAAAACAAATTGGCCCTACAACTATTTCATATTTATCTATAGCCCTATTTTTCCGAAACAACTAAAGCTAATCCTAACCCTAATATTTTCCCCCCATTTTTCCCTCCACTTTTCTAAGCCATTGGATCTTGCACATTTAGGCGCCATTCAATTTTAGCCATTGATCATATTTTATATTTATCTCTTCTATTTTCCGAAACAACTATTTCATATTTATCTCTTCTATTTTCTGAAACAACTATTTCATATTTATCTCTTCTATTTTCCGAAACAACTATTTCATATTTATCTCTACTTCCGAAACAAATCTTACTTACTATAGCTTAACCCCTAAAGCTAACCCTAACGCTAATATTTTCCCCCATTTTTCCCTCCACTTTTCTAAGCCATTGGATCTTGGACATTTAGGCGCCATTCAATTTTAGCCATTAATCATATTTCATATTTATCTCTTCTATTTTCCGAAACAACTATTTCATATTTATCTCTACTTCCGAAACAAATTGGTCCTACAACTATTTCATATTTATCTATAGCCCTATTTTTCCGAAACAACTATTTCATATTTATCTCTTCTGTTTTCCGAAACAACCATTTCATATTTATCTATAGCCCTATTTTTCCGAAACAACTAAAGCTAACACTAACTCTAATATTTTCCCCCCGTTTTTCCCTCCACTTTTCTAAGCCATTGGATCTTGCACATTTAGGCACCATTCAATGTTAGCCATTAATCATATTTCATATTTATCTCTTCTATTTTCCGAAACAACTATTTCATATTTATCTCTTCTATTTTCCGAAACAACTATTTCATATTTATCTCTACTTCCGAAACAAATTGGCCCTATTATCTCTTCTGTTTTACGCAAAAACTCTTTCATATTAATTTGTGTCATGTGTTTCATCCTTATCAATGTGTCAATCTTTAGTTAACAGAATATCCTATTTTTCCATGCTTATCAGTATGTCAATCTTTAGTAAACAAAATCGCCTATTTTTTATGCAGAGAAGTCAACACAATGTGCATAACAAATTATGCTATTTCCTAAAAATAGCGAGTATTTCAATCTTTCATGCTTATCAAGATGCCAATCCTTAGTAAACACAGTATGTCAATATTAATTTCAGGCTGATTCATATCAATCCTTATCATAAAATGTTGGTCATTTCCTAATTTTGTTCCACTATTTTGTGCTTAACGTGATAAGTAATACTCTTTATTGCTCAACCATCATATCCTACTCACACGTATTGCACCTTTTTCTATAAATACATCATAACCTATTAGACAGATCTTCTCAATCTAAGCAAACATTCTCTTTCCAGATCTCGCGCATTCACAAGTTAAATTATAAGTTCAGATTGACAAAACCAAGTTAGTATGCTTGCCTTTGCTTACTATGTGTTTAAGCGAAGAAACATTTTATAATGTTTTAAACAAGTATGTAAAAAATCATTAAAAAATTTAAAATTTTAAGCATAATTAAACAAATTTTAAACGAAATTTGATATATTTATAGGGACTAAAAACTTAATTAATTCTTCGTTTTATTATGTATCAAATTATTCCGGCCCGTGAGACCCGTGCGATGCACGGGTCGGCGTTCTAGTTTAGACTAAATAAACACCGTTCTACTGAAATTTTGAGATGATTTAATTTTATAAATAATTTGTGGAAATGCTTTCAACAACCACAAAAACATTGTCTTGTTAAAAAGAAGAAAAGAAACAACAAAAACATTGTGGAAGTGTGCCGGAGATTACTCATCCTGACTTTTGTTTTCTAGTGCATAGGGAGCAAAAGAACATCAAATTTGTTTTTTTTGTTTTGGTATGAAATAGTAACTTAACACATGCTCACATGTTTTTTTTTTGTTTGTAACATAAGTTTCACCAAATAATTTAAAATTTTACACATGGAATGTCTTTACGTTATTTATACATTGTTTTCCCGTAGACGAAGTGATAATGACTATTAAAACTCACATACATTGTAAGATTTTGGGTTTGAATCCTAATGAAAGCGTCCGATCTAACAATTTTGATATTACCAATTTACTTTATTTAATATATAACTGTTTAATTGAGCAATCAAACTATTTACCATCTTTAAAAAAACTATTTATATCTGTAAAAAAAAAAAAACTATACCAGAATTCATACCATATATCCTGACTCCTGTATTTGTTAAGTTTGAAAATCACCTTAACGTGATGTATAGAAACACAAAATTTAGTTGAACGTTTACATCAATCATGCATTCACTTGAAAAATATTTAATGGGGAATTAGTCACTTTAGTCCCTGAATGAGAGATGATTCGTCACTTTAGTCCTTGAATGAAGAGAAATTGCAAAACAGTCCCTGTATGGTCAATTTCAAGGACTAAAGTGACTAACGGAGTCTACATTCAGGGACTAAATTGACTAACGAAGTTTGCATTCAGGGACTAAATTGACTAACAAAGTCTACATTCAGGGACTATTTTGCAATTTATCTGCATTCAGAGACTAAAGTGACGAATCCCTTCCGATTCAGGGACTAAAGTGACTAATTCCCCAATATTTAATCATAAACTTGCGTGAAAACAAATACTTTGTTTCTGACCCTCATGTTTTCATCAAATGCTATTATTATTGGATAGTAATAAAGTAAACAAATGGATGGTTAGTAACAAAAAATCCTTGAAAGAATAATGGTAGTAGAATCCATGCCAACTTGATTTTTTAAAAACAACCATAATATAACAAAACTAATGAAAATGTCAACATCAACATAAACGTTATGAATTTTTAATGCCGTGTCATCATTGATAAGATTTAGAAAAGCTAACATGGGAAGCAACAAGAATCCTTACATCAACTATTAAAAGTTAAGAATACTCGAAACAATTGGTCAAGAAAATAATACTCCAAACAAAGATTTTTTTTTTTAAAAGCTGTTAAAAATAAATTAAATTTGTACCAAAAAATAAAAAACAAAATTAAAAGAGTGATTATTTTTCGTGTTAAACTATGTTTGGGCTTGTTTGGATCTTGAAAAGGGTTGGTGTTGTTCTGTTTTGAAACCTCCTCCGTTCATTAGAGGACAGTTTGGTCTTAGAAGGTGTAGGTGAAACCATGTGTAGCTGCCTTTTCGGTGGCCATGCCATACTTCTGTTTTAAGACTCCTAGCACTACTGTTGTGTTGATTCGTCTTGAGGTTGTTTGGATGTCTCTTCACTACAGTAGAGTTTGTTGTGCTCGAAAAAGTTCGTGATGCTTGTTGTGTTTGTTCGAGGGGCAATTGGACAGTGATCTTCTCGTGTTGGCGGTCGTTTCATATGCCATTTCTAAAAAGATGGGTTTGAATTTGTTCAGATTTGTCTATTCGTTGATTGGTTTAATGCCGTGTTGGCGACTTTCACACATCATTTTTTGCAATTTGGTTTCGTGCCTCGTGTTGGGTTTGCTGCTTTCTGCTGATGTTTATTTTTCTGTGAAGCATTTTTGTTTTTATACCACTTTTGTTTAATCATCTACACCATGTAATACATTTTTAGGGATGATTATGTGGTTGTCGGGTCAGGTTTAAGCCCCCTCATCTTTTTTAAAACAAATAAAAGCACATACAAGTAATTTAGTTTTATATGAAAGTTTGAAATTAATATTTTTAATTATATAATTTTTTTTAAAAGCAAATATATAATTGTTTTTTAAAAGCAATTATATAATTGTTAAGAGTGTTAGAATATATTTCATGATTTATTTGGAAAATAATAATGTAATAAAACAAGTCCTAAATTAATCCCCTAAAAAACAATAGTCCTAAATTAATCAAAACATAAGTCGAATGCGCAGTTGCAATATTTTCGTGCTTCTCAGAACACAGTATCTCTGTTCTTCTATCACCCAAGGATTGATATTTTAAAATTTGAAAGCAAAAGGAATAAATAAAATAAAGTATTCAAAAGTGCTTTCAATGATCTAAAAGGAGTTCCCCCTCCATCAAACACAGTGCTGCGTGACACCATGTTAATCCACATAATTTGAATCAATCAATCCTTTATCTTAAATAGAAGGATTAAACATACTTACTTCTCTTTTTTGAGTTATCCTCTTTAATTATCAATTGTTTTACAAGTTTAATGTAACGGATTACGGATCTTTTTAGACCACAAAAGAAAAAAAAGTCATTCTCAATTATACATGGACAAATTGTTGCTCTTAGAAATCGTGGTTGGGTCTAACACAAATTCAAAAAATCGGCTTGTGAGAGGAGGATTATCCTCACTTATAAACACATATTTAGACCATATTTTATTCTATGTGTGACACAATAACGGAAAGTTAATAGCAGGTGGCACAATATATCTTGGAGATGTCATATTTTATCCAACGTGCGACTCTAAGATTTTGTATAATCTCCCACAAGAGTTGGTGGGGCTGAAGGATTAGTAGAAAGAATTTACCTTAGTGGAAGAAAAGAATCAAAGGTAAGGGAAATTTTTCGATGAGTTTGAGCTACACGAAACTTTGTTGTTACTATGTTGTTTATTATTTTTTTTTTTTTGTGAAGAAATGTTGTTTGAAAATATAATGTTATTAAAGAAAGTGTGCTTGTGTTTTTGAAATTGATGTTGTTGAGTTTATTATTGAGATAAACTTTTGATGAAGTGTGTATGCATACCCTATTGATTAAAGTTGTTGATTCTTAAAAGAATGTGCAAAGTATGCATACGTTACTCGAGTTGAAAAAGTTGACATGATATCAGAGGTAACACATTAATGTCATGTTATTTTTTTTGAAAGAGCAGCAATGTCATGTTTGATTAGTGTTAAGATAAAATGAATGTTTTCCCTTAAAAAAATGAATTTTTTTATTTAACTTGGAGTGGTTAAAGTGCAATGTAACACGGACATAATAGAGTGTAAGATAACATCCCAGTTTGAGAGAAACCACGTGAGACGTGGTTGAAGTGCAATGTGGATGCTGCATTCCATGACCGTAACCATATTACATCTTTTGCATGTTGTGTTAGAGACTCTCGTGGATAATTTATTTGGGCTCAAACGAAATGACAACGGACAAATATGATAGTTTTGGAGGGGAGGCAGTAGCCTTACCTGTTGCCGTTCACTTTGTTGATGTGAACAGTTGGGACTGGGTTGTCTTCGGTCCGACTCAGCTACTCTAGTGCAAGCTCAATCATCTATGGATCATGGTGATTCGGAATTTTGTGCTATTGTTGCTAGTATTATTATCAATTATCTTTACACTCCAACTTCGGGGTGAAGTTTGTTAGGAGACAAACGAACATGGTTGCTCATACTTTAGCTAGTGCGATCTGTTCTTGGACTGGTCACCATATTTTTGATTCTTATCCTTCTTGTATTGAACATTGATTGATTAATAATAATAGTTAACTTTACTTTTGTAGAAGAAAAAAAACTTGGAGTTTTTAAAAAGAATTGATCAATTTCCTTAATAAAAAGTTGATCAATGTACTCTATTATGGCGATCTTAGGTACTTTTATTTTTTTTAATAACAAGGACCTTTTCAACATTTACCCGAGCATCAATGAAACATATGACGACTTCATCCGTCGGAAAAACAATAGGAGAAGTTAAAGTGTGTTCATTATGTGATAAACACGTTGACAAAAAGTTGTTTAGACGGTTGGAACCATACAAAAGATTAAGTTTAGCTCTTACCATCCACATGCCCTTAAAGATGGATGAAGTTATACATCCTAATGAGAGCCAACACACTAGACTCCGAAAAGCAATAAACGAGAAGGCTCCAAGTTTTCCTCAAGCAACTCACAAAAGTGACAAACTAGTTCTGCACACCGTCTACCCATCCATACAGATAAGGAAGGCGGTCAACCAAACGACCACTGGGGGTTAGTTCATAATTCTTAATTAAACATAATTACTTGAAAATAATCGACACAATCAGAATTCACATGATTAATAAATTCAGTATCATATAATTCCCCAAGTATAGAAACATCTCAAGTAATGCATATAATTCACCTTATCCAGATATTCACAACGGTCACCAAATTTCACCAATGCACGTATACACCAATTCACATAACCAAGTATGACTCGACTCACAAAATAATAATGTATGCAATGTTCTAGACTATTCTAGATGCATGTGGTACCATAGGATTCCAGAGATAATTTTACCGTTAATGAATCCACCGACATAATAACCACCCCACATTTATGTCCTGCAGAAGCTATGTAATAATCACCCCGCATTTACATACTTTAAGATCACCTCATATGACTATGAATGCAAGAACTTCAAGTAAGGACTCGACATGCATAATTCACCACCATAGATATTAACATAACAACCACCCCGCATTTATGTTATTCACCAACAATTGCATTATCAAATACTTATATCCATACAATCAACAAGTCATCATCAAAATCATCTGTTCATAAACACCATAAGAATTAACATCAACATCATCAACAACATCCCACACCTCAAAGAAATAATAAGGTTTCAAATTCACCTTTCACATAAAGACGAACATTTAGCCACATCATGACATACATCAATTTGAAACACCCAATCCTCAACATTTCATTCACATTAAATCATACTAACATGAATTCAAAGTCTCCTACGAGTTATCCAACCATAAAACACTAGTTTGACAAAGTTCATCTAAGTTTATGAAAACTAGCATTTTCCGACAAATTCCCCAGAACCAAAGTAAACGAATTCAAACACCTCAACCGAGTATACACACAAATAACATATGTGTGCAGTAGTGTGTGCACATACGTTTTATAGGCCAAAGCTGACAAATACCCAAATTCCCTAAGTTCGTATCGTTTCTTTCATTTCCCAAGTTTTTCAACAAAAAAAATCAAACAAGTTCGAATGCCTCTGTAACAGCCCGATTTTCGCTAGTTTTATTTTATTAATTATTTATGTTTGTTATATGTGCTCTTATGTTATTAATTGCCTCTGTGTGTATTTTTGGTTGGGGTTCGTAGAATTCAGTGTTAGAAGGGTATTTTAGTCATTTTGGGCTTAAGGGCATTTTGGTCATTTTGAGAGTAGGGGTAATTTTGTAATTTTGGTTGAGGATTATTTTGAGTGTTAGTAAGAATATTATTTTACCAAGTTACTAGAGAGAATGTAGTAATTATTTTATTTACCGGTAAGTGACCGTTAGTGTTGTAATTTACCGTTAAGTGAGTAGTGACATTTGGGTGTTAGAATAGAAATGGGTTAGGCCCATTAAGGTTGAGAGATAAGCCCAATTGATGAGAGCACATATATAAACTCTAGTTGTGGGTGAAAATTAGGTTTCACAACATTATTCATTTGGGAAGAGAAGAGGTAGAGGCTAGAGACCACAACAAGAGCAAGGGCTAGAGCTAGAAGAGTGGATTCAACACCTAGGAGCTAATTGAGGCTTGAATTAAGGATTCTTGGTGTTAGAGGTAAGGGGGTTAGTTTTTGATCATAATTTCATCATTTTTCATTTAAACCCATTTTTATGAAATTGATAAATAGAATCCAATTGCTCTGAATTCGTGCATAATTGTTGCTGTTATGATTGAGAACATGATTTGTATGATAATTGCATGTTAGTATGTGAATTAACAAGTTGAAATGTGCATTTGTGGGTATATTGTGTTCTTGAGCAATTTTGATGAAAAACGAGGTTGTGATGTTGAACTGTGCATGAATTTGTGTTCATTAGTTGTTATTAGATGTGTTGTTGATGAATTGATGCATTGGGTATTATGAATTGGTGAATTATGATGAGATTTGTTGCTGTTGTTCAAATTGTGAAGTTGTGTTAAGTTTTTCATGTGAAGGACCAAAATGAACTTTTGAAATTTGAGGTTGTTGACTGAGTTTTTGATGTTGTTGGATGAATTGAACTTGGTAGAATTTCTGTTTTCATGTTGTGATTGTGTTAGTCGAGTCGTTTGGGAGAAAACGGGATTTTCGTATGAAAATTCGAGTGTTAACCGTTTTGAAAAGTGAGTGTGATGTGAGGTTTTGGAAAAGGATTTTGGGATGGTTAAAACTTGAATTTTTCTGTACATTATGATAGAGCTAAGTGTTAGGAGAATGTAGGCGAAAACGGCATCAAAAACGGATTAACGGTTTGATTTTTATGCGCGAAAACGTGAAGGTCAAAAATCTGGTGCTGTCTGTCAAACTATGATCGTGCCACGATGCGGGGCCAACGTGCCACGATTCTACCCAGAAATTTCAGTGTTTTTACTCTGGAAAAATCGTGCCACGATGGGAGACCCACGTGCCACGATCCTGACTGACAAGAAACCTTAAAAATGCATTTTTCTTCAATCTAATTGCTTCCAAACTTGTTCCAAAGTGTAGGGGCTTTATCCTAACCATCTAGGGATGTTTTATGAAGGAATTAACTTTGTTTAAAGAGGTCTATTGAGTTCTTATGTTGCTTGGCATTGAAATGGACTAGTTAAGAGACGAACTTGGTGAATCCTATAATTCGTTGTGTTTGGCCGATGAAATGCTTATGTAACCTCTACTGCACATATATGTGACTTGTGAGAATACATGACATAGACAATTGAGCTTGTAGAGTTGGTTTTGGTTCATAACTTCTATTATTTTTAAATGGTGACTTTTGGAGACGAACTTAGTAGAAATGAATCTTGATGCACTAAAGTCTTATGAATCGTTTGTGAATAGGTCACATATGACTAAGTAATTGTGCCTGAATAATTGTGGAAGGTTGAGAATGATGTTATCATAAATTGTTGTGTTATTCCATTTTACTTGATTTATGTGATGTAAATGGAAATGAATTGTAAAAGGATGTTGATGAATGTTCATGAATGTTGATGAATTTTATGTGAGATGTGATTGTTGAATGTATGGGCACGATTCTTGATAATGCAATGTTGTTGAGTTGTTGAAATGTAAAAGGAGGTGTACTTTTACATTGTTTTGATGGTTGTTATGTCGGAGTTGTGCATTATCGAGTCATTGCTATATGCCCATGCATCATACCATGTTGTTGTTGTTGTTGAAATGTAAAAGGAGGTGTACTTTTACATAGTAAGAGGAGGTGTACTCTTACTTAGATGTTCAGTTGGCATCTATTGTTGTTGATTTGGTACCACATGCATATATGTGTCAAGTCTAGGCGCATTGCATAACTTTAATTGTCAGATGGTTACGTTTGTGATTGTTAATGATGGGTGGTAAGTGTGGACTTGTATTGCTTATACGATTGAATGTTGATGTTGGACATGTATGTAAATATCTATGAACTCTTTTATATTTGTACATCTGTCCATTATGATTTGATTATGATTAATGTAATACTTACCCCCAGTGGTTTCGACCGCCTACCTGTCTGTATGGATGGGTAGACGTTGTGCAGGACTAGATGCTTGGTGAGTTTGCTTGTGGGATGTTTGGACGACGGGAGCTTTCTCCGTTGTCGTGTCAGTGTCGTAGTATCTAGGCTCTGATTAGGATTAGCGTCTGGTTGTTGTTTGGATTCTGTTGTTATGTTGTTGCTATTGTCCACTTGTCGGACTTGGAGTATTTTCATTTGAGGATTTATTGACCATGGCATGTATATGTTGAAGTTATGATTTGAATTCCGCTGTGACCGTTGAAATATTATATATATGCATGACATTAGTTGGTTTTATTTTGAGACGTAGCATCTATTTCTAGAATATTTCTGATGTATTCGCGCGTTTTACCGCTTAATAGAAATAGGGTGTTACAAGTTGGTATCAGAGCCGTGGTCGGTCTTGTCCGGACTAGTATTCGTTGAATTTCCTGTTTGTATGCGACATGTACGGAAGTACTGTCGGTACTTGTTGTGTTGTTCTTTTAGGTGGGTTTGAGCGTAGTGGGGGAGTAGCAGGTTGCTTCTAGTGTGTTGGTCTGGCAAGGGAAGATATCTTTGGCTGCAGAGGCTCAGTTAGTTGTGGTTTGTGTTAAGGTTCATGTAGATTTTGAGTTGGATCTTGTATGTCTTCCATTGAAGCATATGGACGTAATTTTCGGTATGGATTGGATGTTGACTTTTGGTGTTAACATTAATTGTTTGACCAAGAGTGTAACGTTTTCTAAGCCGGTGGCTGAGGAAGGTGGGAAGTTCTTGACCGCGGACCAAGTGAAGAAGTCCTTGGATGGTGAAGCTAGTGTGTTCATGATGTTTGCTTCCTTGAAGGAAAGTAGTGAGAGAGGAGTTGGTGATTTGCAGGTAGTGCAAGAGTTTCCAGAAGTTTTTCCGGACGACATTACCAAGTTACCATCGGAGAGAGAGGTTGAGTTTGCAATTGATTTGGTTCCAGGAACGAGTCCTATTTCGATTGCGCCTTATCGGATGTCTGCGTCAGAATTGGGTGAGTTGAAGAAACAGTTGGAAGAGTTGCTCGAGAAACAGTTTATCAGGCCGAGTGTTTCTCCGTGGGGTGCTCCTGTGTTGTTGGTAAAGAAGAAAGATGGAAGCATGAGGTTGTGTGTGGATTATCGGCAGTTGAACAAGGTGACAATCAAGAATCGGTATCCGCTTCCGAGAATTGATGACTTGATGGATCAGTTGGTTGGTGCAAAAGTGTTCAGCAAGATTGATTTGAGATCAGGATATCATCAGATTAGAGTGAAGACGGAAGATATATCCAAAACTGCGTTCAGAACGAGGTATGGACACTATGAGTATTCTGTGATGCCATTTGGAGTGTCTAATGCGTCAGGTGTCTTCATGGAGTATATGAATAGAATATTTCATCCTTTTCTGGACCGTTTTGTGGTGGTGTTTATAGATGATATTTTGGTGTATTCGAAGTCTGAAGAAGAGCATGCCGAGCATTTGAGGATTATGTTGGGAGTTTTGAAGGAGAATAAGTTGTTTGCTAAGTTGTCGAAGTGTGAGTTTTGGTTGCGGGAAGTGAGTTTCCTTGGTCATGTGATTTCTAAAGGTGGTATTGTCGTGGATCCGTCGAAGGTTGATGCAGTGTTGCAGTGGGAATCACCTAAGTCTGTTTTTGAGGTTAGAAGCTTTCTTGGATTGGCAGGATATTATCGGAGGTTCATTGAGGGATTCTCTAAGTTGGCGTTGCCATTGACGCAGTTGACTCAGAAGGGGCAAGCTTATGTTTGGGATGCTAAGTGTGAGAAGAGTTTCCAAGAGTTGAAGAATAGGTTGACTTCGGCTCCAGTGTTGATTTTGCCGAATCCGAAGGAATCTTTTGTTGTGTATTGTGATGCTTCTAAGATGGGTCTTGGTGGTCAGGTTGTGGCTTATGCTTCGAGGCAGTTGAAAGTGCATGAGAAGAATTATCCGACTCATGATTTGGAATTGGCGGTCGTTGTGTATGTGTTAAAAATTTGGAGGCATTATCTGTATGGTTCTAAGTTTGAAGTGTTCAGTGATCACAAGAGTTTGAAGTATTTGTTTGACCAGAAGGAGTTGAATATGAGGCAGAGGAGATGGTTGGAGTATCTTAAGGATTTTGATTTCCAGTTGAGCTATCATCCTGGAAAGGCCAATGTTGTTGCTGATGCTTTGAGTAGGAAGTCGTTGCATATGTCTGCTTTGATGGTAAAAGAGTGGGAGTTGATTGAGCAGTTCCGAGATTTGAGTTTGGTTAGTGAATTGACACCAGATGGTGTGAGGTTGGGAATGTTGAAGCTGACAAGTAATATCCTGGAGGAGATCAAGAGTGGTCAGAAGGAAGATTTGGAACTTGTTGATCGTGTGGTGTTGGTTAACCAAGGTAAGGGTGGAGACTTCAGGTTGGATGAGAATGGTGTTTTGATGTTCCGTGATCGTGTTTGTGTGCCGAGTGTTCTTGAGCTTAAGAGGCAGATTTTGGAAGAAGGTCACAGAAGTAGTTTGAGTATTCATCCAGGAGCGACTAAGATGTATCAGGATTTGAAGAGGTTGTTTTGGTGGCCTGGAATGAAGAAAGAGATTGCAGAGTTTGTGTATGCTTGTTTGGTGTGTCAGAAGTCTAAGATTGAACATCAGAAGCCGTCAGGTTTGATGCAACCGTTGTTTGTGCCAGAGTGGAAGTGGGATAGCATATCAATGGACTTTGTTGGAGCGTTGCCAAAGACTGTTAAGGGTTTTGACTCTATTTGGGTGATTGTTGATCGGTTGACGAAGTCGGCACATTTTGTTCCTATTAAGACCGGTATGTCTGTGGCGAAATTGGCTGAGATCTATATTGAGCAGATTGTTAGATTGCATGGTATTCCTTCTAGTATTGTGTCGGATCGGGATCCAAGGTTTACTTCTAAGTTTTGGGAGAGTTTGCAAGTTGCTTTGGGGACTAAGCTGAGGTTGAGTTCTGCTTATCATCCCCAGACTGATGGTCAGACGGAGAGGACTATTCAGAGTTTGGAAGATTTGTTGAGGGCTTGTGTTTTGGAACAAGGTGTCAGTTGGGTTGAATGTTTACCGTTGATTGAGTTTACTTACAACAACAGTTTTCATTCTAGTATTGAGATGGCACCGTTTGAGGCTTTGTATGGTCGGAGGTGTAGAACTCCTTTGTGTTGGTATAAGTCAGGAGAGAGTGCTTTGTTAGGACCGGATGTTGTGCAAGAGACTACGGAAAAGGTTAAGATGATCCAAGAGAAGATGAGAGCGTCTCAGAGTAGGCAGAAGAGTTATCATGATAAGAGGAGGAAAGACCTTGAGTTTCAGGTTGGAGATCATGTGTTTTTGAGAGTGAATCCTGTAACTGGTGTTGGACGTGCTTTGAAGTGTCGGAAGTTGACTCCTCGTTTTGTTGAACCTTTTGAGATTGTTGAGAAGGTTGGGGTTGTAGCGTATCGGATTGCGTTACCGCCATCTTTGTCGAATCTTCATGATGTGTTTCATGTGTCTCAGTTGAGGAAGTATGTGTATGATGCGTCTCATGTGATTCAAGTGGATGATTTGGAAGTAAGGGATAATTTGACCGTTGAGACTTGGCCGGTTAGGATTGAAGATCGTGAAGTGAAGCGTTTGCGTGGCAAGGAGGTCGTTTTGGTTAAAGTGATTTGGGTTGGACCAACCGGTGAGAGTGCCACTTGGGAATCGGAGAGTAGAGTGAGGGTTGCGTATCCAGAGTTGTTTTCTTCAGGTAATTTTCGAGGGCGAAAATTCTTTTTAGTGGGGGAGAGTTGTAACAGCCCGATTTTCGCTAGTTTTATTTTATTAATTATTTATGTTTGTTATATGTGCTCTTATGTTATTAATTGCCTCTGTGTGTATTTTTGGTTGGGGTTCGTAGAATTCGGTGTTAGAAGGGTATTTTAGTCATTTTGGGCTTAAGGGCATTTTGGTCATTTTGAGAGTAGGGGTAATTTTGGTTGAGGATTATTTTGAGTGTTAGTAAGAATATTATTTTACCAAGTTACTAGAGAGAATGTAGTAATTATTTTATTTACCAGTAAGTGACCGTTAGTGTTGTAATTTACCGTTAAGTGAGTAGTGACATTTGGGTGTTAGAATAGAAATGGGTTAGGCCCATTAAGGTTGAGAGATAAGCCCAATTGATGAGAGCACATATATAAACTCTAGTTGTGGGTGAAAATTAGGTTTCACAACATTATTCATTTGGGAAGAGAAGAGGTAGAGGCTAGAGACCACAACAAGAGCAAGGGCTAGAGCTAGAAGAGTGGATTCAACACCTAGGAGCTAATTGAGGCTTGAATTAAGGATTCTTGGTGTTAGAGGTAAGGGGGTTAGTTTTTGATCATAATTTCATCATTTTTCATTTAAACCCATTTTTATGAAATTGATAAATAGAATCCAATTGCTCTGAATTCGTGCATAATTGTTGCTGTTATGATTGAGAACATGATTTGTATGATAATTGCATGTTAGTATGTGAATTAACAAGTTGAAATGTGCATTTGTGGGTATATTGTGTTCTTGAGCAATTTTGATGAAAAATGAGGTTGTGATGTTGAACTGTGCATGAATTTGTGTTCATTAGTTGTTATTAGATGTGTTGTTGATGAATTGATGCATTGGGTATTATGAATTGGTGAATTATGATGAGATTTGTTGCTGTTGTTCAAATTGTGAAGTTGTGTTAAGTTTTTCATGTGAAGGACCAAAATGAACTTTTGAAATTTGAGGTTGTTGACTGAGTTTTTGATGTTGTTGGATGAATTGAACTTGGTAGAATTTCTGTTTTCATGTTGTGATTGTGTTAGTCGAGTCGTTTGGGAGAAAACGGGATTTTCGTATGAAAATTCGAGTGTTAACCGTTTTGAAAAGTGAGTGTTGTTGGAACAAAATGTGTTTAACAATGAACCTTAAAGAGTTTTGATGATAACAAGGTATTAAAAATTGTAAATTGGACTAGCTAATATTTGTTCAAGTGTACAGGACCATAATTATAAAGTTACATCATCATTGGTTCTGAATGAGCAAATAAAGAGCAAAGGAAATAACAAAAATTTGAAGCTTGGACGCTCCTGAAGGCAACTTGTTACTGAAGAGAAAAAGCGCTCCTGAAGATTAAGTCGCTTCTGAAGTAAGGATAGTGCTCCTGAAGTTAAGACGCTTCTGAAGTAAGAATAGTGCTCCTGAAGACAAGAAGTCCAGAAGTCATATCATCAGAAGCTGCATCATCAGAAGCTGCAGAAGTCATATCATCAGAAGCTGCATCATCAGAAGCTGCAGAAGTCATATCATCAGAAGCTGCAACATCAGAAGCTGCCTCATCAGAAGCTATTTCACCAGAAGCTGAATATTAACTGGATTTGCAAAAGATTCAAGAATTGAAGAATTATCAATGCAAAAGCTGTCTATTGGATTCGAAAACACAAACAAAGGATTAGTGGAATTTTGCAACGGTCATTTCAAAGGTGTTTGAAGGCTTGTGCTTGCAATTTGGACGAAAGCGTTGACATTGTACTTTGTACGAATTGTACAACCACGTTCTCCACTACTCTGTTTTGTGTCCACGCTACAAGACAAGAAAACAGCTCCAGAATACGGTTTCGCCTGCATATATGTTCCTTTGGATAAGGAATGGATTTCAAATTTGTTCTACATAGGACAACAACCAAATCAGGCAATATATCATTGGTGAAAGATCAAGCTTCAACAACGACTCTTTGGTGTGCTGGCAATTTCACAACGTCTCTTTCACACCTCTATATAAAGGAGTGAAGACTTAGAGTTTTGGTAATGCAAGAACGCTGAATGAAAGACTCACAACATTTTTACAAGTGCCAAACCTCTGCTGAAATTGTTCTGCATTCACTTAGAATTTCTGTGTCTTATAGTCATATCTTAGAAATTCTTAAGTCCATTGAGTCTGTATCTGATTTGTATTGTGAGCACCTCTGATTGTATATCAAGTGTTCAACCTTAAACAATTTTCTGTGTAATTTTGTTTAGTTAGGAAGTCTCTTGATTGTGTTCTTGAGCAAAGGAAGTCTCTTGCTTGTGTGCTTGAGCAAAGGAAGTCTCTTGCTTGTGTGCTTGAGCAATTGTAATCAGATATTACTCTTAGTGAAATCTCCTTGGAAGTGCAAGGGGGACTGGACTACTTCCGGATTGTGGAAGGAACCAGTATAATTGCTTTGTGTCGTTTTTCTTCTCTCTCTGTGTTATTCCGCTGCATTTAGATTCTGATCATCACTTCAGAAGCTGTCTCACTTAGCTTCTGATCAGTGTGTTCAGTTTTTAGGAGAAACGAAGAATTTTTCAAAACACAATTCAACCCCCCTTCTTGTGTTTTTCTCACCTTCAATTGGTATCAGAGCCTTGGTCTGTTTTGTAACACTTAACCGTGCAACAGTCAAAGATCTGAGAAAAACATGTCTACTCCTCCTCCTACTGGTTCTAGTGATACTAGCTATAAAAATGTTTCACATGATTATAGTGATAGTAAGAAATCCAGTGTTGGAAAGATTCCAAAATTCAATGGAGATGCTGAAGAATTTTCTTGGTGGAAGACCAACTTTTACAGTTACATCATGAGCCTAGATGAAGAATTATGGGATATTCTGGAAGATGGTGTTGGTGATTTATTCCTTGATGAAGAAGGAGCTGCCGTGGATAGAAAGAAACATACTCCAGAACTGAGGAAACTCTACAAGAAGCATCATATTATC
Source organism: Medicago sativa (assembly GCF_051527215.1). NCBI lineage: Eukaryota > Viridiplantae > Streptophyta > Magnoliopsida > Fabales > Fabaceae > Medicago > Medicago sativa. Next base: position 30,659,280 of record NC_140752.1, on the reverse strand, counting down.
AGAGGAGCCCTTGTCACTGCCATACCCAAAGCAGAATACATGAAGATGAGTGACAAATCCACTGCTAAAGCTATGTTTGCTTCTCTCTGTTCAAACTATGAAGGGAGCAAGAAGGTCAAAGAAGCAAAGGCTCTCCTGCTTATACATCAGTATGAGTTATTCAAGATGAAGGATGATGAAACTATTGAGGAGATGTACTCAAGGTTTCAAACCTTAGTTTCTGGGCTACAGATTCTAAAGAAGAGCTATGTTGCTTCTGATCATGTAAGAAAGATACTCGGAACCTGCCAGATGGAGACCGAAGGTGACTGCCATTGAGGAAGCTAAAGATTTAAACACTTTAAGTGTCGAAGATCTTGTTAGTTCTCTCAAAGTTCATGAGTTAAGTCTTAATGAACATGAGTCTACTAAGAAGAGTAAATCAATAGCTCTTCCATCCAAAGGCAAGTCATCAAAAGCTCTCAGAGTGGTTGAATCTGAAGAGGAAGAACAGTCAAGTTCAGATTCTGAACCAGATGCTGCTGAAATGGCCATGCTCTCAAACAGACTTCAATATCTGGCCAAGAAGAACAGAAAGTTTCTCGCCAAAAGGGGTAACTCCAGAAGCTCAAGGAAAGAAGATCAGAAGGGATGCTTCAACTGTAAGAAGCTGGGACACTTCATTGCTGAATGCCCTGATCTTCAAAGAGAAAAGTCAAAGGACAAGTCAAAGAGGTCTACATTCAAACCAAGCAAATTCAAGAAGCAAATTAAGCAGAGTTTAATGGCAACCTGGGATGATTTGGGTAGTGAATCTGGATCTGATAAAGAGGAAGCTGATGAAGATGCAAAGGTAGCTGTTGGGTTGGTAGCAACAGCAACTTCAGAAGCTGGATCAGATTCAGACTCAGAAGATGAAAACGAGGTATATTCCAAAATTCCCAGAGATGAACTTGTTGAGTCACTTAAAGAACTTCTTACACATTTTGAAGTAAGAACCAATGAGTTGAAGGATTTAAAAGAAAAATATGCTGATTTGGTACAACAGCAAAAATCAACTCTATTGGATCTGAAAGCTTCTGAACAAGGACTTAGGGGCTTTGACTTCATGTGTAAAACATATGAAGATCAGCTCAGGTTCTTATGTCAAAAGCTACAAGAAAAGTGTAATGAAAAACCTTTAAGTAATCATGAAATTGCTCTTGAAGATTTCATTATATCTGGCATTGACAGAAGCAGAGTAGCTTCTATGATTTATAGCATTTACAAGAACAATGGCAGAGGAATTGGTTTTCCAGAGGTGAAACTTGAGAAAACCAATCTAAAGTCTTGTTGTGAATGCATCAAGGAAGGTCTGAAAACATTCTTTGTACCAGAAGGGGCTGAGTTAAAAATTGTTGTTCAATCAGAACCTGAAGCTTCTAGTTCTAAGGCTAAGATTACTTCAAAGCCAAAGAACTCTAAGTCAAAGGCTATGATCAAATCTAATTCCAAGACTTCAAAGGTTAGGATCCTGAAAAGATCAGAACCTATTCCTCAGAGTCTGGTGAAACCAAAATATGGGGTTCTGAAGTCTAAGTTTCAGAAGAAGACAGTTACTGCTTCTGAAGTACCAAAACCTAAGGTGATGGTTAATCAGAAGCAACCCAACTCACAGCACAAGGTACAAGAAGTGAAGAGTAAAGCCTTAAGTACTAACCTTCCAGGACCCATAGAACAATGGGTACCTAAAACTAAAAATGTCAATGATGCAGGTATGTCTAAGAGCAGTGCCAAAGCAAAGATCATGGTACCTAGACAGCGGTTGCTCAAGACACATGACAGGAGACAAGTCCATGTTCCTCAGCCTAACAATGAAAGAGGGAGGAAATGTGAAATTTGGAGGCAACCAGGTAGGCAAGATCATAGGTACAGGAACTATTGGTAATTCCTCTACCTCAATTAATAATGTATGGTTGGTAGATGGTCTTGAACATAACCTTTTGAGCATTAGTCAATTTTGTGATAATGGTTATGATGTGCTTTTTGAAAAACCCAACTGTACAGTAATCAACAAGGAAGACAAATCCATTGTGTTCAAGGGAAAGAGAGTTGACAATGTCTATAAAATCAATTTTTCTGAACTGGCTGATCAGAAGGTGATTTGCCTACTATCAGTGAATGATAAGAAATGGATGTGGCACAGAAGGTTGGGACATGCTAACTGGAGGTTAATCTCTAAGCTTAGTAAGTTACAACTTGTGAAAGGGCTACCAGACATTGACTATCATTCAGATGCACTCTGTGGTGCATGTCAGAGAGGGAAAATTGTGAAATCATCTTTTAAAACCAAAGACATTGTTTCAACCTCAAGACCTTTAGAATTACTCCATATTGATTTATTTGGACCAGTGAGTACTGCATCCTTATATGGAAGTAGATATGGATTAGTCATTGTTGATGATTACAACAGATGGACTTGGGTGAAATTCATAAAGAGTAAAGATGTTGCGTGTGATGTATTCAGTAGCTTCTGCACTCAAATTCAATCTGAAAAAGAATCAAAAATTTTGAAAATCAGAAGTGATCATGGTGGAGAATTTGAAAATGAGCCATTTGAAGCTTTTTGTGAAAAACATGGAATTTTCCATGAATTCTCTTCTCCTAGAACACCACAACAAAATGGGGTTGTAGAGAGAAAGAATAGAACTTTACAAGAAATGGCCAGAACCATGATTCATGAAAACAATTTACCAAAACATTTTTGGGCAGAAGCAGTGAATACAGCATGCTATGTTCAAAACAGGATCTATATTAGACCTATTTTGGAGAAAACAGCATATGAACTCTTTAAAGGAAGAAAATCCAATATCTCTTACTTTCATCAATTTGGATGTACATGTTACATTCTGAACAACAAGCTCTACCTAAAGAAATTTGATGCCAAGGCCCAAAGAGGAATCTTTTTAGGTTACTCTGAAAGGTCAAAGGCATACAGAGTGTATAATTCAGAAACACTCTGTGTTGAAGAATCTATGCACGTTAAATTTGATGACAAGGAGCTTGAAGATAAAACTTCAAAGCAAGATGAAAGTTTTGCAGAGATACAGGTTCCTGAAGCTACTCCAGAACCTGATCAGATAGCTGAGTCTGAAGAGAGTCCAGAAGCTGAACTCACATCAGAAGCGCAAGATGAAGCTGCTTCTGATGAAGCACAAGATGGCTCACATCAAGAAGATCCTCCCAGAAACACATTCAAACACAAGTCTTCACATCCTGAGGAGCTAATCATTGGAAACAAAGATAGTCCAAGAAGAACAAGATCACATTTCAGACAAGAAGAGTCAATGATTGGACTAATCTCAATGATTGAACCTACAACAGTTGATGAAGCACTTTCAGATGATGGATGGATCCTAGCTATGCAAGAAGAGTTGAATCAATTTCAAAGAAATGATGTGTGGGATCTGGTACCCAAACCTCAGCACAAGAACATTATTGGAACAAAATGGGTATTCAGAAACAAGCTGAATGAGCAAGGTGAAGTAACAAGAAACAAAGCCAGGCTTGTTGCACAAGGGTATAGTCAACAAGAAAGCATTGATTACACTGAAACGTTTGCTCCAGTTGCAAGATTGGAAGCAATCATGTTACTTCTTTCCTATGCAGTTAATCATGGCATAATATTATATCAAATGGATGTCAAGAGTGCATTTCTAAATGGTGTCATAGAAGAAGAAGTGTATGTCAAACAACCTCCTGGATTTGAGGATATTAAATATCCTGACCATGTTTTTAAACTGAAGAAATCACTATATGGCTTGAAACAAGCTCCCAGAGCTTGGTATGATAGACTAAGTAATTTCTTAATCAAAAATGATTTTAAAAGAGGACAGGTTGATACTACACTCTTCAGAAGGACCCTTGGGAAAGATATTCTAGTTGTGCAAATATATGTTGATGATATAATATTTGGTTCTACTAATGCATCTCTTTGCAAGGAATTTTCTGAGTTAATGCAGGATGAATTTGAAATGAGCATGATGGGAGAGCTGAAGTTCTTCCTTGGCATTCAAATCAATCAATGCAAAGATGGAGTCTATGTTCATCAATCAAAGTACACAAAGGAGCTTCTGAAGAAGTTCAAACTTGAAGATTGTAAAGTGATGAACACTCCAATGCACCCTACGTGCAACTTAAGCAAAGAAGATGAAGGAGCTAAAGTAGATCAGAAGCTGTATAGAGGTATGATTGGTTCTTTGTTATACCTCACTGCATCTAGGCCAGATATTTTATTCAGTGTATGCTTGTGTGCAAGATTCCAATCAGATCCTAGAGAATCTCATATGACTGCTGTCAAGAGAATCTTCAGGTATTTGAAAGGAACAACTAATCTTGGACTCCTTTATAGGAAATCCTTAGATTATAAGCTAATTGGATTCTGTGACGCTGATTATGCTGGTGATAGGATTGAAAGAAAGTCAACCAGTGGCAATTGTCAATTTCTGGGTGATAATCTTATATCCTGGGCTAGCAAAAGACAAACAACTATTGCTATGTCTACAGCAGAAGCAGAATACATTTCAGCTGCAAGTTGTTGTACACAACTACTTTGGATGAAACATCAGTTGGAAGATTATCAGATAACTGCTAACAGTATTCCCATTTATTGTGATAATACTGCTGCTATTTGTTTGTCTAAAAATCCAATTTTGCATTCAAGAGCTAAGCACATTGAAATCAAACACCATTTTATCAGAGATTATGTTCAAAAAGGAATATTAGATATACAATTCATTGATACTGAAAATCAATGGGCTGATATATTTACTAAGCCTTTAACTGTTGAAAGATTTGATTTTATAAAGAAAAATTTGAACATGCACTTTGTATCTGATTAAATGCTTGCGTGCTCCTGAATAGGGTTTTAGGTTCTGAAGTTAGTTCAGAAGCGGTAGTCCATCAGAAGCTCTTTATTGAGGTTCTGAGGAAAACTCGCTTCTGATGATGACTTCAGCATCTGAAGTCCAGAAGCTGGATTTGTTGCTTCTGAATAGTTGAATTAGTGGAAACGTTGGAAGTTACCTTTTAAAAAGTAACTTCTGGCCCACTAACTTGGTAGTTACTCTGTGAACTTCTTACGTGGCCTGTATGTGTTGGTGTATAACTAAAAGGGCAATGATGATTTAATAGCTTTGAAAGTACTTTTCACGCGCCCCCAATTTTGTCATTAATGTTATGTTTGTTTGTCTCTTTTGAATTGCAATCGTTTTACTTTTAACATTTTGACAATTCACACACTACTCACTCACAACAAACACATTTGCTCTCAAACCTCTTGCGAAGTAAGCGCATTCTCTCAACCTTAGAACCCTAAAATCTTCATCTTCTTCAAATCTTCGTCAATCATCAAATGGCATCATCAAGCTCAAAAGTTTCAGAATCTACATCAAACATGCAAAGCGTACCAGAATCTGGGTCCGTCTACAGAGAAAAGACTATGGATATTCCATGGAAATCCTTAATCGTCCAAGTAGAATCGCCAGTGGACTTCACTTCACTCAAGAAGTACGAAGTGGACATGGAAGGCTATGTAGAAACTCAGAAACTGTCCGGATACTTCAAGATGCTAAATGGGCCAACATATGTGAACTTGGTCAAAGATTTCTGGTTAAGGGCTGAAATCGTCAATGGAAAGCCTGTGAAGGTAGCAGGTAAACAAGCTGGGTCGAAGAAAGGAAAGAAGGAGATTGAGTTGAATCCCACTTCCTTCAGTAGCCTTGAGATAAGGTCTGAAGTGATGGGTATTCCCGTAATCATCACAGAGGAGATAATTGCTAAAGCTTGTAGAATGAATGCAGAAGGAAGGTTTCAAGAAATAGTTAAGAAGGATGATGTCCTGCTGCAAAACTACTACAACACTCTTCTGGGTGGTAACAAAGATGCTAAGCCTTCTGAAATGGAGATTCACAACAGAATGTTGGTGAAATTCAGTAACGATTGCTTCTTTCAAAGAGCAGGTGGGTCTGATCAACCCAACAACCAACAGAAGCTAGCAATTTATTTCATGACCAATCTGGAAAAGATAAACTTCCCAAGATATGTATTGGATCATCTCTGCTGGGCTATTAATGAAGGCACAGTCAAAGGAAGGAAACAAGTGCCCTATGGAAGATTGCTCTCTGAGATCTTTTATCAAGGGAGAGTGCTGGATTTATTGAAAAGGACAAGGGATGCTTCTGATAAATGCTTCGAAGTTTCTACTGCAGAGAAGACTATCAGTAGCAAGACATTGCATTCTATGCACATATTCAAGACAGCCCCTAAAGATGAGAAGTGGTTGGAGATGACCACAGAAGAATCTGAGATTATCAGGGACTTTCCTTCCATTGTTAAGGAAAGTAATCCTGAACACTGAGCTAAATTAGTAGCTGAGTACGTCTTGGAGGAAGATGCGAGCTCTCAGGAGGAAGCGGCTCTTGCTAAAGGGAAAGGCAAGAAGGCCAAGGCAGTTGCTGTGTCAAAAGCTGCTGTTTCTGATGCACCTAGAGGGAAGAGAGCCAGAACTTGTTCAGAATCTGATGCTGCTCCTACTGAAGGAAAGAGGGCCAGAACTAGTACTGAGTCAGAAGCTGCTGTTGCTAAAACTGAAAAGCAAAAAGTTGCTAAATCTGAAGCTATACCTGTTTCTGTCAAGAATAAAGGAAAGATGCAGAAGGTTGGTGCTGCTTCTATTCCTCAGAAAAGAAGAAAAGGTAAGGCAGATTTGGTAATCACCAAAGAGCAGCTGGAGGAAGCTCTTGAAGAAATAGAGAAAGAAGAGGCTGAGCCCAAGCTGAAGAAGAAGAAGGCTCCCCTTCAACTTGTGAGTCCTATGGTTGAGATGACTCCAAGAATGAAAAGGATGGCAGATGAACGTGCTTCTGATTTTATATCAGACAAAAAGGAACTAAAAGCACAATACATTCATCAAAGAGATGAAAAGCTCAAGGCTTTGGGTATGGAAGACTGTGATAGGTTCTTCAAAGAGAAATTGGCCGAAGTAAGAGCCATTGCTGGTAAGACTACTGAAGACAACAAGGAAGAAGAAATGATGATTATTATGGAGGATGCTCCAGAAGATGGAACTTCAGAAGTAGTTCCTCAAGCTGCTGGTCCACAGAAGATCACTTCTGAAGCTGGTCCTGCAGTTCAGGTAATCCAGATTCCAGTCACCTCTATCCCCATTTCACCCTCTTCATCATCAGTACCTGAACCAATAGAAGACACTTCTGTCTTAGACAATCTTATTCTACACTATTCAGGTGACTTACCCAAAGACAAGTTTACCTCAGAAAAGGCCTCTGAAACAACTCCAGAAGCAGCTGCTTCTGAAAATGTTGTTTCAGAAAACCCCCATCAACACACACCTGAACCACATAAACCCACAACACCCCCACAATCACCAATAGCTACCAATGACCCCCAACTCAACACTCAAACATCAACTTCACCACAACAACCACCAACTGAAATTGAACACTCCCCAGAACCAACTCCCATGGATGTTGACAACTCTCAAGTCAATGTTCAAGCCTCAACCTCTACCACACACATTGCTTCTGACCAGCCCTCATCTTCAAACACACAAACACACTTTACCATTCCAGTTCCTAACCCTGTTCAAGACCTGGAAATCAGTGATTCTGATCTTGAAACCCTTGAACAACCACCCACAAACATCCTGGAATCTGGATATATTAATACTGAGCTTCTCACAATCCTTAGTCAGATGCATAATCTGGTGGATCAAAGAAAGTCAATTGATCTCACCAACGCATATGAAGACTCCTGGGCATCTCTTCAGAACCGGGCAGCTGAGCTTATTGAAAATGTAAAGGCTAAGTGCATCAGAAGCAAGGAAGCTTCTGTCAGGAATTTAATGGAGCATCTGAAGCAGAATCTCAGAGTAAGAAGTTCTACACTGCTCCTGGCAAACCAGCCTTTCTTCTCAGAAAAGGACTACTTGACCAGAGAAGCAAGGTTGTGTAAGCTTCTGAAGAAACAGATGGCACAGCAGCAGCAAGAGGCTAAGGAAAGGGAACAGGCTCTTCTCCAGAGGCAACAATACCTTGAAGAACTGTTGAAGACAAAAACTGAAGAAATGGAGAAGATGAAGAAACAACAACAAACCAACCATTAGTTGCACACCTTAGTGTTATCTTTTGTTTTAAATTTTTAGTCCTTGCTTCTGAAACCATCTTGTTTAATTTTTTTTCTATGCTTCTGAATGCTTAGCTGCTTCTGATAATTGGATATTCATGTTCATATACTTTGGTCTGATTTATTTAGTTAATTTCTTAGTATACTCTCTCTTGTTTGAGTTTTTCTCAAATCTTTTTGTCTTTTATGCTTATTTTTATCTCATCTTTTTTTTGATAATGACAAAAGGGGGAGTATATGTGACAAGTATTTAAAGGCTCTGAGCCCCATTAACATTAATGGCATTTGAAATTTTTGAAAAACTTCTATCATTTTTTTTTACCTTATTGGTATAAGCTATGGACGAACGAAGAAGTATCAAAATTCAAGTAAAATTAATTGAACCATTCTTCTTATCTATAAGTTAATTCTTTCAATGATTCAATTTTTTTTTAAAGCTCTGATAATTTTATTGTGCGAAAAATGAATTTAATTAACCTGGATAGAACTTAGGGGGAGCTTACAAACCTCACCTTAAAGACTATCAGACTCAGGGGGAGTTTGAGCTTACAAACCTCAGACTCTGAGCTTACAAACCTCAGAACCCCAAAGTCAACTTGTTAATTAGATTAACAACAATTGATCAATTTTAAATACTTTTGTTTGTCATCATCAAAAAGGGGGAGATTGTTGGAACAAAATGTGTTTAACAATGAACCTTAAAGAGTTTTGATGATAACAAGGTATTAAAAATTGTAAATTGGACTAGCTAATATTTGTTCAAGTGTACAGGACCATAATTATAAAGTTACATCATCATTGGTTCTGAATGAGCAAATAAAGAGCAAAGGAAATAACAAAAATTTGAAGCTTGGACGCTCCTGAAGGCAACTTGTTACTGAAGAGAAAAAGCGCTCCTGAAGATTAAGTCGCTTCTGAAGTAAGGATAGTGCTCCTGAAGTTAAGACGCTTCTGAAGTAAGAATAGTGCTCCTGAAGACAAGAAGTCCAGAAGTCATATCATCAGAAGCTGCATCATCAGAAGCTGCAGAAGTCATATCATCAGAAGCTGCATCATCAGAAGCTGCAGAAGTCATATCATCAGAAGCTGCAACATTAGAAGCTGCCTCATCAGAAGCTATTTCACCAGAAGCTGAATATTAACTGGATTTGCAAAAGATTCAAGAATTGAAGAATTATCAATGCAAAAGCTGTCTATTGGATTCGAAAACACAAACAAAGGATTAGTGGAATTTTGCAACGGTCATTTCAAAGGTGTTTGAAGGCTTGTGCTTGCAATTTGGACGAAAGCGTTGACATTGTACTTTGTACGAATTGTACAACCACGTTCTCCACTACTCTGTTTTGTGTCCACGCTAAAAGACAAGAAAACAGCTCCAGAATACGGTTTCGCCTGCATATATGTTCCTTTGGATAAGGAATGGATTTCAAATTTGTTCTACATAGGACAACAACCAAATCAGGCAATATATCATTGGTGAAAGATCAAGCTTCAACAACGACTCTTTGGTGTGCTGGCAATTTCACAACGTCTCTTTCACACCTCTATATAAAGGAGTGAAGACTTAGAGTTTTGGTAATGCAAGAACGCTGAATGAAAGACTCACAACATTTTTACAAGTGCCAAACCTCTGCTGAAATTGTTCTGCATTCACTTAGAATTTCTGTGTCTTATAGTCATATCTTAGAAATTCTTAAGTCCATTGAGTCTGTATCTGATTTGTATTGTGAGCACCTCTGATTGTATATCAAGTGTTCAACCTTAAACAATTTTCTGTGTAATTTTGTTTAGTTAGGAAGTCTCTTGATTGTGTTCTTGAGCAAAGGAAGTTTCTTGCTTGTGTGCTTGAGCAAAGGAAGTCTCTTGCTTGTGTGCTTGAGCAATTGTAATCAGATATTACTCTTAGTGAAATCTCCTTGGAAGTGCAAGGGGGACTGGACTACTTCCGGATTGTGGAAGGAACCAGTATAATTGCTTTGTGTCGTTTTTCTTCTCTCTCTCTGTGTTATTCCGCTGCATTTAGATTCTGATCATCACTTCAGAAGCTGTCTCACTTAGCTTCTGATCAGTGTATTCAGTTGTTTAGGAGAAACGAAGAATTTTTCAAAACACAATTCAACCCCCCTTCTTGTGTTTTTCTCACCTTCAAGCGTGATGTGAGGTTTTGGAAAAGGATTTTTGGATGGTTAAAACTTGAATTTTTCTGTACATTATGATAGAGCTAAGTGTTAGGAGAATGTAGGCGAAAACGGCATCGAAAACGGATTAACGGTTTGATTTTTATGCGCGAAAACGTGAAGGTCAAAAATCTGGTGCTGTCTGTCAAACTATGATCGTGCCACGATGCGGGGCCAACGTGCCACGATTCTACCCAGAAATTTCAGTGTTTTTACTCTGGAAAAATCGTGCCACGATGGGAGACCCACGTGCCACGATCCTGACTGACAAGAAACCTTAAAAATGCATTTTTCTTCAATCTAATTGCTTCCAAACTTGTTCCAAAGTGTAGGGGCTTTATCCTAACCATCTAGGGATGTTTTATGAAGGAATTAACTTTGTTTAAAGAGGTCTATTGAGTTCTTATGTTGCTTGGCATTGAAATGGACTAGTTAAGAGACGAACTTGGTGAATCCTATAATTCGTTGTGTTTGGCCGATGAAATGCTTATGTAACCTCTACTGCACATATATGTGACTTGTGAGAATACATGGCATAGGCAATTGAGCTTGTAGAGTTGGTTTTGGTTCATAACTTCTATTATTTTTAAATGGTGACTTTTGGAGACGAACTTAGTAGAAATGAATCTTGATGCACTAAAGTCTTATGAATCGTTTGTGAATAGGTCACATATGACTAAGTAATTGTGCCTCAATAATTGTGGAAGGTTGAGAATGATGTTATCATAAATTGTTGTGTTATTCCATTTTACTTGATTTATGTGATGTAAATGGAAATGAATTGTAAAAGGATGTTGATGAATGTTCATGAATGTTGATGAATTTTATGTGAGATGTGATTGTTGAATGTATGGGCATGATTCTTGATAATGCAATGTTGTTGAGTTGTTGAAATGTAAAAGGAGGTGTACTTTTACATTGTTTTGATAGTTGTTATGTTGGAGTTGTGCATTATCGAGTCATTGCTATATGCCCATGCATCATACCATGTTGTTGTTGTTGTTGAAATGTAAAAGGAGGTGTACTTTTACATAGTAAGAGGAGGTGTACTCTTACTTAGATGTTCAGTTGGCATCTATTGTTGTTGATCTGGTACCACATGCATATATGTGTCAAGTCTAGGCGCATTGCATAACTTTAATTGTCAGATGGTTACGTTTGTGATTGTTAATGATGGGTGGTAAGTGTGGACTTGTATTGCTTATACGATTGAATGTTGATGTTGGACATGTATGTAAATATCTATGAACTCTTTTATATTTGTACATCTGTCCATTATGATTTGATTATGATTAATGTAATACTTACCCCCAGTGGTTTCGACCGCCTACCTGTCTGTATGGATGGGTAGACGTTGTGCAGGACTAGATGCTTGGTGAGTTTGCTTGTGGGATGTTTGGACGACGGGAGCTTTCTCCGTTGTCGTGTCAGTGTCGTAGTATCTAGGCTCTGATTAGGATTAGCGTCTGGTTGTTGTTTGGATTCTGTTGTTATGTTGTTGCTATTGTCCACTTGTCGGACTTGGAGTATTTTCATTTGAGGATTTATTGACCATGGCATGTATATGTTGAAGTTATGATTTGAATTCCGCTCTGACCGTTGAAATATTATATATATGCATGACATTAGTTGGTTTTATTTTGAGACGTAGCATCTATTTCTAGAATATTTCTGATGTATTCGCGCGTTTTACCGCTTAATAGAAATAGGGTGTTACAGCCTCGACTAAGCATACATACAAGTCACATATGAGTGCAGTAGTGTATACATACACGTCTCATAAGCCGATTCTCCTCAGTCCCAAGGTTTCACAAAGTTCGTATCATTTTTCTGTTTTTCAAAGAATTCAAGTTTTCCAAGCAAAACCAAATAAAGTTCATGATTCCCATGAAAAACATTTTTATAAATCATAACAATACTAGACAACCCTAGTCCTACCCTTTTTCCTTGAGAAAACGAGTTTTCGGAAATTTCATGTTCTTGAACCATTTTCAAAAAGTTTATGGTATGATTCACAAAATCAAGTTCAATCCAATTCATTTGATGTTTCTGAAGGTTTAGAAAGTTCAAATACACTTAAATACATCAAAACAATCAGTTTGGAACCACCCGGATCAACCCCGGATGCCTGGAATGACCCAAAACATGGGTGGGGAACTAGGCAACTAGCGCTGGGCTCGCCAGGCGAGCTGCACCAGAACAGGGAGTGAAATACAATGATAGGAGGAAGGACAAGGGAAATGTTTAAGATAGATGGCTAGGATAAATATAGGTTCCTCGAATTAGAGACGAGTCGAAAACAGTGAAGTAGTTTAAGTAGTAGAAGAAGTAGAAGAGATATAGATAAGTAGTTCACGATGAAGTGGTAACGACAAGAGTGATCCCTTGGGATATTTAAAATGTCTAATGTGGTAAGTCAATTAAGAGGGCATACAATATGAAAGAGACAAATAAGTGAAAACGACGATGATGAGATGAGATATTAAGTAGGTGTTTTCCGGGTAACTGGAGAAACATAAACTCCTTAAACCAAAAATGAGTTTAGGAATATTGCTAAGTTGAAGAGTAAACGAGTCAAGGTAGTTAAAGAACTCAAGATGAATGTTAGATAAGAACATATAAGGTATAAAAATGAATAAAGATTATAGAAGTCGAATTTAGATGATCGTAGGAGATGAGAGGGTCGTTAAGACGAACTGTAAAGGAAGATAAGAAGTTGTGTATTTAGTAATGAAAGATAATAGGAATGATGATAGCGATGAATAGGACGGGAATCGATTAGAAGAGAGCAAGATGAATAGGAAGGAAGATAAGAGGTAATAGTTATAATGTTCGACTGTAATCATAACGACTGGTATCGAGAGAATAAAACCTTAAGTTATAATAAAGTTTTAGCGAGGAAAGTTGCCGACGTCGAAAGTAGTGATAAGGTGAGATAATAACTTGAAACTATAATGAAGTTAAGATTAGGGGGATGGTCGATGCTATAGATGACGATGAAGGTGAGATGAATTAATAAGATATAAAATCGCTTTAATGGGAAGAATAAGTATGATAGAATTAATGATGATGGCGAGAAAAAACCTAGTTGTAAAGAAAGGAAACATTATATGCAATGATAAAGGAGAATTAAACATCTTAAAACTAAGAATGAGAAATTGGGTATGCCATCACACTAAAGTATAAAGAGAGCCTGAAACAGACGAGAGAATAGAGTATGTCCATAAGATGAATAATAAAATAAAATAAAGGGATGTTGACGTAGAAACGATTCGTGCGTAAGGGTTGGATTAATGTAGAGATAAGGTGGAAATATAAACGGTTGACAGAGAGTAATGATGAGAAATCATACGACTGTGACAAAGAGTGATGATGATTGATATTATATACATGTATTTAAATAAACACGATGATGATGAAGATGTTTATAATATAACGAGGTTGATAAAAGATGATGTCTAGATATAATAAAAGTGAGAATAATGATTTTTAAATTAGGATGATGAGAATGATGATGTTATATTATAATAATTAGAGCTGTGAAATGGCCGGAACTGACCCAGTCCTTCTTGGCCCAGTGGGCCAACACATATAAATGGGCTGAAGGGGGTCGGCCCACTTCTTTATTCATGGGCAGCCAAAATTGAGTCCAGCCCAATTAGTAGTGGGCTACATAGCCCGATGGGCCAGCCCGGTCCTTATTTCAAAATTTATTATTTCATTTTTTTTATATAAAAAAGTGATGCTAAGAACAATAAAGCTACATATCACATAATTGTTTTTAGAAACATCACAAATTATTACCCATCAAATAATCACACGTCTTCATAAACTTCGTTAAGTGACATATAAAACATATATTAAATCAATATCCATAATATATAAATACCACAAAAACATCCATGCAAAAGTAGAAAGTATAAATACCACAAAAACATCTATTAAATCAATATTTATAAAAGATAAATAACATAAAATACATCCATGCAAAAGAAGATAGTATTTCACAACTCACAAAGTACAATGTTGGAATTGGAAACAACAAGTTATGTCTTATATAACAACCAATCCAACAACTCAAAATAGAAGACAAAGTAAATTATAAAATTTACAACTTTTGGAGCTAAGTCTCTTGGACACTTGGTACTGCAGACAATAATATATCTTCTACTTTTGGTATATTTCTTACCAAAGTCAACTAAAATTATTTTATAATTTTTTTTAGTATTTTTAATGGGCCATCCCGCAACCCGACCCAACCCTTGAAAAATATAGGCCCAGTGGGATGGCCCAAAAAGACAGGGTCGCTTTTTTCATGCTTTTTTACTGCCTAGCCCGTACTAAAATAGTGGGTCGAGGGGCCAGCCCAGTGGGCTTGGCCCATTTTGACAGCTCTAATAATAATGATGAGAATGACGATGTCTATATTATTATGGTGATGAGAGAGGTGACGCTTATTTATAATGGCGATGTTAAGAAAGTATGGTGATGAAATTGTGAGGTATGAATATATTTGGTTATGGGAATGATGTTGTTTAATTATGGCAATGTTCTTGTTTCTGTTGCGGTGTTGTGCATATTAGGGAGAGTCGTGCATTAATGAATGATGTGTTGATGTGTATTTACTTGATGGGTCAGTCCCCATGCATGCCTACTAGAATTGAGTTTAGGAAAATGGTAATGAATTTGGTGTTGAAAAGTCCAGTAACATTTTTTATTTTTTATTTTTTGAAAGAAAAAGTCCAGTAACATATCTCTGGCAATTTGGTGATGAAAAGTCTAACATATCTCTGACAACTTGGTGATGATAGGTGTGGTACCACATTCATATAGGTCTTAGGTTGAGTCCATATGCATTTAAATGATGATACTTAGCCCTAAAAAAAATGATGATGCTTATGTTGATGTTAAAATTGTGGATCAGAGTGAGATGATGAAATGAGTGATCTGTTGAGGATAAAATATTGGTTGATGTTCTTACCATAACATAATATTATTATCATCTTTATTTGAATGATTTGTGCGTGTTTTCCTAATAATATGTTATGGCTAGATTTTTCACCCCTTTTTTGTTGTTGTATTTATAGTGTCTGAACTCGTGGGGTACAAATACTTAGGACAAGGAGATCTAGTTGCGGGATGCCTAAAAGGTTGCGACGGGGATTGTCTTTTGTCAATTTTATTTTAGTAATGATTAAACATGTAGTCGATACGAGCTCTGATGTGTAATACTAGAGTTGGGGTTGACGTTGAATTTATTTATCCTTGAGTTTAAATCTTTAGAACTATTGTTATTTCTATTTCGATGTCGAATGTCAAGAGAAATTTTTATTAATGAGATCAGGGGATTGTTTTCCGCTGTAGAAATTATTATTTAAAAGGAAAATTTATGCTATTATGTGAAGTTTTGTAAAAACCTAATTATTAAATTTATTCTTATTATTTAATAATTATCGTTAGTAAATAGGTGCTACGACCCGCATGATCATATTTATTGATTAGAGGCCCATTTTTTCTCGTCGGAATTTGACTTAGGATAGGAGAAGGTCAAATTCATGAAGAAGGATAACAAGAAAATGAATATTGATAAAGGAATAAATTTATTGAAGACTACCATTCTAAACCGTGGAAGTTTTCTTAGAACAGTGCATATTTTTTCTTTATGAATTGCACTTACCTTACACCATCTTATATAGGGTGTAACTTAATTATGCTACATTTATGAATCTGATTATCTCAAATGTTTTTTTTATAAATGGGTGTAATTTATGAATCTGATTATCTCAAATGTTTTTTTTTATAAATGGGTGTAACTTAATTATGCTACCATCTTATATAGGGTGTAACTTAATTATTATATATATAGGGTGTAACTTAATTATGCTACATTTATGAATCTGATTATCTCAAATGTTTTTTTTTTTATATTTATAAATTGATTTTTTTTAAGAAGCTAGTTTTTTTTTATAAATATAAATTGATTTTTTTAAGAAGCTAAATTAACCCATCCAAATTGATAACCCATCCAAATTGACATTAGAGAGATTCGAACCTGAGACCTCGAGGAGGAGCACACTCCCAGATCCCAAGCCAATACTACCAAGCCAACCCAAGTGGGTTTTAAAATACTTTAATTAATTGATATGAGGTAATATGAAAGATAGAACACCATAAACTACCATCTCTACTTCAGTTTACTTTGGATGAGTGTTTTAGGTGGCATTGGAGCTTTCGATGGAAATTATCTTTCAACAGCTTTTGAAGGAATCAAAGGTAAGGAGAATTACTAGTAATATGTTTTATAGATTTTGCTTAAGTTATGTGATTAATTAATTACATGAGAGTAAATAACTATAGTTGTGAGAGTTAATTTCACGATGACATGTTAATTTTAGTAATCAAGTACATGTAAAAGGACATTGACTTTTATGTGTTAGTAAAAGAAAAAGTTATGTAAATGATAAATTGATTAGATAGACCTATTATGTCTATTTGGTATTACTCATGTGTAAATAAATAAGCGTGTTAATTTTTAATAAATGCTATGTGATTTCTATGCACGAAATTGGTTTGGAAACATATGATTAACAACAAAAGTGTTGATTATGGTTTGACGTGATTATTAATGATATTGATCTTAATTAAAATCTTATGCTTCAAAATGATCTAAAGAGATACTTGCATCTCACCTTTTTTTTGACGGAAAATAACTATCTCATTTCATTAATAAGAACATCTTGAATACAATCAGGTAATACAGTGAAATCTTGGATACTAGCATAAAACGTGGCCGCCCTAGCAAGTCTATGAGCAACCTCATTTCTTTGTCTCCTAATAAACTCTACCCTTGAGTTTGTGAAAAAGGATGAGAACGTAGACCTACATTCTCTGATGATAGCTCCTAAATCAGATACATCATTTCTAGTGCTATAAAAGCTATCTACTACCCTCTTAGAGTCAAGCTCGAAAATAACATTATTTAAATTCTGCTCTTTTGCCCATCTGATAGCATATAAAAAAGACCAATAGCTTCTCCCTCGGACACCTCTAAGAGCGGCGATGACCACCTGGTTCTGGCTTTCACTAACCTCCCTCGATCATCCCTGATGCATATCCCTATGCCTACCCAGTTACTTTCTTTGAAGAAAGCAGCATCTACATTGCATTTGAAATGACCTTCGTCTGGCTTGCTCCAAACCGTGTTGTCAATACGCTGTTGCTGTACACCCGCTCTATTGCGGCTATCTTGCGTGTTTTGCCAACCTGTAAGAAGATTAAGGCCTCTGTCACGAACTGCTGCAGTAGTCATGACTTCATTCCTCCAGATATAATCATTTCTCTGTTTCCAAATAGACCACATAACGCAAGCCCAACTAACTTGTTGACTCGAGTCTAGCTCCTGCAGTATCTCAAACATGGTGACCCCAAAGCTGAGATTTAATTGAGCCTTTTGCTGAATTTTGCTCCACAACCCTAATTGATGCCAACACTGCACACTCTTTGTGCAACCAAAAAATAGATGCATACTATCCTCATCCTCATTCTCGCATAAAGCACAAGTTTTTGTACAATTTACCCCTCTGTCTTGAAGCCGGACTCTTGTAGGAAGAGCATTCCTGCAGGATCTCCAGAGGAAAGTTTTCACCTTAGGAGGCACCTTAAGATTCCAGAGGAGTCCCCAATTTCCATCACAACGGTGAGTACTCAAGTCCACATGTTGACTGAGACTGATACGATATCCACTTCTAACGGAATAGATACCATTTGTCTCTGACTTCCACACTCTTCTATCGTGCTGATTAGGTTCAAAGATAGGAGTATTAAGGATGCGATTAGTATCTTCGTTGCTAACAAGGTTCCTCAATAAACCAATATTCCAGAACCGAGTGTGAGATATGAAAAGATCTGAAACAGTAAGCTCTTTGAATTCTTCTGGCAGACTTTCTGGATTCTGTAAAACACCACCATCCACTAGCCATCGTTGGTCCCATACACATATATTAGTACCTGAACCAATGCTCCATTTGTATCCTGCATTAACAACACTTTTAGCCCCCCAAATGATGCGCCAAACGTAGCTTGGATTATGACCAACCTTTGAGTCCAAGAAATCACACTTGTTAAAGTATTTCCAAGCTTGCTTACCAAGCATAGCCTCATTAAAAGCGCGGAGGTTTTTAAAACCAATACCTCCTTCCTTTTTGTGAATGCTAAGTCTTTCCCATGACATCCAGTTGATTCCTTTGGTGTTCCTTTTGTTATGACCCCACCAGAATGAGTTCAACATTTTCTCTATATCAACAATAATGGATTTAGGGATAGCAAAGATACTCATGATATACGAAGGTATTGACTGCAAGACCGATTTGATTAGTGTTTCTCGACCGGCTTGTGACAAACATTTGCTGCTCCATGAGTTTATCTTCCTCCACACTCTATCCTTCACAAATTTGAAAGTAGAGGTGCGACTTCTTCCAACCATAGAAGGAATCCCAAGGTATTTGCATGTTCCCATAACCTGTTGAACTTCTAAGATTTGGGAAATAGAGGCCTTGACTGCATCATCCACATTCCTGCTGTAGAAAACTTCGGACTTCTGAAAGTTTATAGACTGGCCAGAAGCACTTTCATACATTTGTAATATATTTTTCATACCCTGAGCTTGACTACTTTTAGCTTTAAAGAACAGGAAACAGTCGTCCGCAAACAAAAGATGGGATATGATTGGTGCATTCTTGCAAATCTTTGCTCCACTTATGGCTCCACTTCCTTCCGCTTGACGAATAAGTGATGAAAGCCCTTCCGCACAAATGATGAAAAAGTAAGGTGACAACGGGTCTCCTTGCCTGAGACCACGACCTGGAACAATTGGACCAATCTTCTCACCATTTAATATAACAGAGTAGTCAAGAGACTCCACGCACATCATAATCCATTCTGACCATTTCGAACAGAAACCCATCTTCCCCATTATGCTCCTCAAATAGTCCCAATTGATTCTATCATAAGCCTTACTGATGTCTAATTTCAAAGCCACATCCCCTTCATTACCTTTAGTCTTGCATTGCATGTAATGAACTATCTCAATAGCAGCTAAAGCATTATCCAAAATCGACCTTCCGGGCACAAAGGCAGACTGATTCTCAGATATACATTTAGAGAGCACTACCTTTAATCTGTTAGCAAGAACCTTTGCCACTATCTTGTAAAGCATATTACACAAAGCAATCGGTCTCCAATCTTTCATAGATGATTGGGTATCTCCTTTCGGAATAAGAGTGATGTTGGTAGAATTTAAGGTTGGAGGGAAAAAACCATTTTCTAACCAAAAACATGCAGCCTCAAAAATATCTGTACCGCAACTACTCCAAAAACTTTTAAAGAAGCCTGGATTAAAGCCATCCGGTCCTGGACACTTATCATTCCCCATAGAGAAAGCAGCCTCTTTAAACTCTTCAACAGAAAACGGCCGTGTGAGAATATCATTATCTTGGGTTGAAATAGACTGTGGAATCGCATTAATAACTCTGACCCAATCTCCATCCTTTCGCTGAAACAATTCAAGGAAATACTCCTTAGCTATACCTTTCATACCTTTTATAGAAGTGCACTTAACCCCATTTGCATCCTCAAGTTGGGTAATTTTGTTAACTGCTCGCCGAGAGGTTGCTGAAGCATGGAAAAACTTGGTGTTAAGGTCTCCTTCTTGGTACCAATGCGTCTTCGCCCGTTGTTTCCAAAAAACATCATCTTTAACAAGCAAAGTGTCGAGTCTTCGCCTCAGAGCATTAAAATAATTGATGTTTGAGGAACACACCTGAGTTCGAACTCTTTCAAGTTTCTTCCTGCAATTTTCAATTTCTTTCCTTATTGATTGACAATTATCCTTGCTCCACTGTTGAAGGTCGACCGTTCAGTTCTCTAACTTATGCATGATCGGCGTGTGGCGATACCCCTCCCATTTCTGAGTCACATAAGGACCAAACTCAGGTTCAATTAACCAAGCATTTTCAAACCGGAACTGCCTGTTGCGATTGGTCATAGTTGCTTTAGGCATTGTTTCTAGCAAAAGCGGGTAGTGATCTGAAGCTGTAGTAGTAAGACATTCTAACCTGCCTGTTGGGAAGAAATCAAACCACCTGTCAGCAGCAAGAGCCCTATCCAATTTTCCTCCACTGCCCTTACCGTACCTAAACTTTTGAACCACGTGAACTCATAGCCTTCCATATGGATATCAATCAATCCTGCGTCAGATACAGCTGCACGAAAACCATTGATTAACCAAGTAGGTCTATCTGTTCTTCCTTTCTTTTCTGAAACATGAAGAATGTCGTTGAAATCTCACCTTATTAATTCTTATGATATCAATCTAGTAAAACTTTGATCTGTGTATATGTTTTCAGTAGAAGAAAAGGATTATGAAATCAAAACCATGGTTTTCTACTGAGTACTAAAAAGGCTAAAATATGATTTTGGTCCCTGCAAATATAGCGAGTTTGGGTTTTGGTCCCTGGTAAAAAAAAATTTTAAAAGCGTCCTTGCAAAATTTTTTGTTTTTTAAAATAGTCCCTGGACCCACTTTCTTGCTGATTTGACGCATTTACGCTTATGTGGCAGGTACTGACTGTGTAAACTTGTACATGTGGCATCTGAACTGTCCCACCTGGCTTTTATCTGAAATTAAAAAATAAAATAAAAAATAAAAAAATGTTTTGTTTTATTTTAATTTTAATTTCCATAATCCAAAAAACTAAAATTCCTCGTTCCCATTCTACGTTTCATCCACACAAACCCAGTTTATCCTTCATCAGGCTCATTTTTTTCTTTTTTCTTCACTTCATCAACAAACAAGCTTCTCCCAAAGTTCTACTGCAACACCATCTTTTTCTTTTTCTTGCTCTTCTTCTTTCATATCTCTTCATTCTTTTTCCATAATTTCAATAACCATCAACAACATATTCAATAATTTGGGCATCTCAATTCTCAGTTTCCCATCCACCTTTCCTTCCTTTTTTCACCAGTGACGAATCTGTTAGATCTGGTTGAAGAAGTTGACGGTGGCAGCGGTCTGAAGGGTGAGATTGGATTGAGAGAGAGAGAGAAAAAAACGTCGGCGGTCAGTGTGAGAATGTCGGTGGCCGTGAGTGTGTCTCTGGTGATAGAGTTTGTAAAGGAGTGAAGATTGAAGAAGGTGCAAACGCCAGTACACGATGGATGTTTCAAGATCATGTACCGACCCATGATGGATCTGTGTCCATTTTGATTTTTGTTTACAAGATTCGATTGGATTTAGATGAATTTGGAATGAAGATTTGAATGAATATTCATGTGAATTTTGAACCACTGTCGTTTTCCAGAATTTTGATTTGGATGAATTTGAGAACAAGAAGATGAAGATGATGCTTGAAGAAGAATTTAGAATTTCATTTTCCAAAATTTCGATTTGAAGAAGATGAAGAACAAAGAAGAAGAGGATCTGCCAGAAGAAGGGGTGAAGTAGAGGAAGGATTTGTTGTTTTTAATAAATTAGAAATAAATGTTTTTTTAATTTCATAAATATATTTTCTGAATTTTTAAAATGTTTTTAATTAGTTAAAATAAAATAATTGCCAACAGGATGCCACATATACAAGTTTACACAGTCAGCACCTACCACATAAGCGAAAATGCGCCAAATCAGCAAGAAAGTGGGTCCAGGGACTATTTTAAAAAACAAAAAATTTTGCAAGGACGTTTTTCAAATTTTTTTTTTACCAGGGACCAAAACCCAAACTCGCTATATTTGCAGGGACCAAAATCATATTTTAGCCTACTAAAAAAGTATATAATGGAACATGGATAAATTTCTTAAAAGGAAACATATAGGTATATAGAAATTGTTGTTTTTGGAATTCCAAACTGTTAAATTTGAATTTCCAAATTTTATCATCTACCGAAGTTGTTACTAGGTTGAGTCACGACCAGGTCGCTCTCTTTAAGACGTTTCGTGGCACTACCCAAAGTTGTGCAAGGTAGACTATCAACCACGCCGCCTCCAGGATAAAACAAGCCCAGCTACAACTGTTCGATTAACTACTGCACTGTAGAAAAATCGTTCGAGAATTACACCCTCAAAATATGGCTCAATCGTTTGATCGAAGCCACTCGATACGGTACGTAACCGCTCTATTCGAAACCGTTCAAATTAATATGGTATTATTACCATTCTATTATGGTGCTGAGACCACTCAAATATGGTGTTATCACCATTCTAACTTCTCCAAAACATGAATATGGCACTACGACCACTCAAATATGGTGATACCACCATTTCTCTTTAAAGTAATATATATATATATATATATATATATATATATATATATATATTGTTAAGATCATTCTTTAATATGATCTTAATAGTACTCTATATTCCGAAGAATCATATATTATCGAAGGGACTATGAACTTAAGACCAAGGGACTATGGTCTTAAGAACACTCTTAATACCGAAGGGACAGAAAGGAGTAGAAGCAGAAGAAACTTGTTAAAAACAAGTCGGAGGGAGAAGAGAGGAAAAAACACAGGAAGCATCGACTGTGAATTTTCGGTGTGTAGAATCAAATGGGGCGAGCTATCCTTTTATAGGGAGAGTTTGTAACAAAAAACGAGTGACTTGGGGATTAAGTCTGCTTAATCCTTAAGCAAACGCGTTTTGTTTCTTAATTGGATATATCCGGAAGTTTCTGGATATGCTTTTGGATCGGGTCGGGTCGTAACAAATTTATTTGTTACGCGTAGCGCTTACGAATAATGATTAAATTAATTAATTAATTTAACATTTTCAAGTGACAAAAAAAAATATATATTAATTTTTTTAAGCGTTCACCCGTTCACAAAATTGGGTACCCCAAGGGCACACCCTTGGAGGTCACTTTTCCCATATATAAACACTTACTAGTTGGGGTGATCGTTCAATGTGGGACATTTTTAAGTCACACCCACACACTAGTTTTTTTCATAGTGTTTTTCTTTCCAATTTTCTTCACTAGAATTAACTAGTGTTCCAACAATCCCCCACTTGACTTCAAAATGGTTTCGAGAAATAACGTAAAACGTTTCCATAAGATTTGCTAATATACAAAGGTGTCGCCAACAACTTGAACCTTTGCATAGTGGAAGGTATTCTGATTTAACAAGAGTTGCTTACAGCATTGAACTCTATCTCAGACATAGAATCCACACACAAACCTTTTCATAGGTGTATTCTAAAAGCCCATGCGTTTTAAGGCCCTGCACGTGTATCCCGGTTTTAACGAATGCTCTAGGAATTCTGCCTCGAAATTCCATAGGACTGGCCTAAGTTCCACATTCGTATAGGTGAGTCTATCAAGGGTACTCCTGTAGTTGTGTACCCCACTCAACATAGAGTATAGATCTCATTAAGAGTTACTATTACCTCATCCTTCTTTCGCTGCAGGATCATGCTTTCTATATTCTTTCTCTCATAGCATGTTCTACCACTTCATGACTTGTTTTTACCCATTGAACCTATTTCTTGGGATCTCCAGTCATTTAGGTCGGGTTACCATCACTTGTGGGCTATAGGCATTAGTCCCATCCTACTGGATGTTTCTTGGACTTTCTCTCTATTAAGTCCTTTCGTCAAAGGATTAGCTAAGTTTTCATTCGTACGTACAAAATCAACTCTAACCGCTCCATTTAGAGATACACTCTCTAATCGTGCTATGTTTTCGCCTTATCTGTCGTCTCTTACCATTGTAATAACGATTCTTAATCTTTGCAATAGCCGCGGTACTATCATAATGAATTAACACAGCTGGTAACGGTTTCTCCCATAAAGGGATTTCAGCTAGCAAGGATCTTAGCCAACTTGCTTCTTCACTAGTTTTCTCTAGTGTTCTCATCTCAGATTCATTCCATAGTGGACTGAGTCAATATCATTTGTTTTAACAAACAACTCCTCTAGTGATGCTCAATGTGCAAACACTAGTCACTAAATATTCATCTGAAAGATGTTCAATTCTATATCTTGTACCATTTAAGTACAATATGTTACTCCTAGTAAAGTAATCTTAGAGTTATAGTCTTCTTAAGGCACCTCATGACTCTTTCTATAACATGGCAATGCTTCTCATCCGTCTACTAGTAAACTTGCACAAGAGTTTCACGACATCGACAATGTCGGATCTAATACATTCAGTGGCATACCTAAGTGCTGCCAATGATGCTCGTATATTCTGTTTTTCTAATTCCATCTCAAGTGTTCTTACACTTGGATCATAATATGTGATTGCAAGTTTACATTTCTTTAAGATCTTCTCAACTTTGTGAGAATTATCAAAAAAAGTTATCTTTTCTGATCTAGTAATCTTGAAACCAAGAATTACTTCAATTTTTTTGTTTAGGTCTTTTTTATCAATGTTGTTGATAAACAATGATTTCACATAATTCATAACATGAATCTTTCAATATGAGCAAGTCGTCTTCATAGAGATATATGATCGTGCAAATATTATTTGTCACTTTCATTCACTTTATACTCATTCGATAACATTAGAATGTCAAATTTTTCATGCCATTCCTCAAGAGTTTATTTTAGACCATTCAAATAATTATCTAACTTATAGACCTTGTTTTCTTGTCCATGAATTGCAAAAATTTTCAGGTTGTTCCATATAGACTTGTTCTTCTAGTTCATCATAAAAAGGCAACTTTCACATCCTTTTGGAGTACTATCGAGTTATAAACGGCGACTAAAGGGACTAGTACTCTTATGGATATGATTTTCGTGACTGGTGAATGAATGTCGAAGAAGTCTATATTTTTCTCTTTTTCTAAAACCTTTGACTACAAGGAAAGCCTTGTATTCATCAACCGTACCATCAGGTTTTAGTTCCTTTTTTTTTTTTTTTTTTTTTTTCCAAAATCCAAATACAACCGATTGGTTTTGCAACTATGAGACAAGTCAACTAAGTTTCATGTTTTGTTAGACTCTAGAAAATCCATTTCATCGTTTATTGTTTCTTGCCATAATTCAGCATCCATTAAGGATATAGCTTTTTAAGGCTTAATGGATCTTCTTCCATTGTATAAACCAAGTTCATACTCTTTAGCAATTTTAGCTTTCTTACCTCCTTGAGGTTCTATAACATCTCATATGATGTTTTCATAACTATTTCTAATTACATGAATATGATTAGATATAGTGCCCCCACTAGTTCTTAATTTTTAAAGGGAAATTTATTTAGCCCCTACTAATGTCGGGCTCCCATTAGAGCCCACACTAGTGCCCCCACTATTCTTTAGTTAAAGGGGTAAATATTTACATAGAATTCGACATCTTTTAAATTATATGATCACTTTAACATTTAGGTCATAAAACCTATATGTTTCGTTATTTATCGCATACCCGATGAATACATATTCATAGGCTCTACTAGTGAGTTCAACTCTCTTGGGGTCCAAGATCTAAATATAGTCCAGACAATCCCAAGTTCAAAAAATAAGACAAGTTGGATTGTCTTTTCTTCAAAAATTTCTTAATTAGAATTTTTGTTCTTAGACTTGGGAACTCTATAAATTTCAATTTTCGTTATAAAAATTGAACATTCAAGCTCATCAATTTTATTTTCCAAAATTCACAGTCATCAATAAATATGATAAAAATATCATTTTATCATTTCTAATTTATGTGTCTTCAAATTAACACATATCATAATTTATTATGTTTAGAGATTCAATTCTCTAAATTCTGATTTATATGAACTTTTGGTTCATATATCTTGACTGCAATAAATAAAATTGTCTAATTATATAACGTTGGAATTAAGTCCAAGTTACTCAAAAATTAAACTTGTTCATGATCAATTTTGATATGTCAAATATTAAAATCACACAACTAATAAAATAGAAGGAGAATTTAATTTTTAACATACCATCAAAGTGCAGTCTTTTCCCACAAGAATGCATGGTACACAAGTCTTTCTTTAAGTCTGAGTTAACTCAGTCTTATTCAATAGAAATCTGAAATTCAGATTCTTTCTTATTTTTATATGAAATATTTGAAACAAATTTCTCATATAATTTCTAATTCATCAAAACCTTTTTCAATTTGATCCATTCATTGATTTTTCAATGTTCATATTTTGTACAGGAAACATTACGATGGTTAAATTGTCTTCTTGTTCGACGGTACATCCCAAACTATTCATTAAAGAGGCTCTGTCGAGAACATGACCGATCAACTTTAACAATTTATTTCTTATCATGATGATGATTATATAATAAGAATTTCATGTTACTGATTCATAAGGAAAAACAACACGTAAGCATGTGTTATTAATTTTCATCCTGAAATTTTTTGAGTTAATCAAGACAAAACCGCAACCTCACGTTATTTTTCTTTTTCAGTCCAAACATTTTCTTATGTTTCACAAACTCGTCTGTTTTATCATTATCAATGATAATCTTAAACTTTTTAGTGTTGTTGTTATATCAACAACAAACACTTCATCGTTTCAGTCGAAATATGTAATTCTTATAGCTTGATTTATCCATAATTTATTTAGGGACAATTTAATCTCAATAAGTAACATCTCCGGTAGACATAGCATATCGAAACGTCTTAAAATTGTTGTTTTTGGAATTCCAAACTGTTAAATTTGAATTTCCAAATTTTATCATCTACCGAAGTTGTTACTAGGTTGAGTCACGACCAGGTCGCTCTCTTTAAGACGTTTCGTGGCACTACCCAAAGTTGTGCAAGGTAGACTATCAACCACGCCGCCTCCAGGATAAAACAAGCCCAGCTACAACTGTTCGATTAACTACTGCACTGTAGAAAAATCGTTCGAGAATTACACCCTCAAAATATGGCTCAATCGTTTGATCGAAGCCACTCGATACGGTACGTAACCGCTCTATTCGAAACCGTTCAAATTAATATGGTATTATTACCATTCTATTATGGTGCTGAGACCACTCAAATATGGTGTTATCACCATTCTAACTTCTCCAAAACATGAATATGGCACTACGACCACTCAAATATGGTGATACCACCATTTCTCTTTAAAGTAATATATATATATATATATATATATATATATATATATATTGTTAAGATCATTCTTTAATATGATCTTAATAGTACTCTATATTCCGAAGAATCATATATTATCGAAGGGACTATGAACTTAAGACCAAGGGACTATGGTCTTAAGAACACTCTTAATACCGAAGGGACAGAAAGGAGTAGAAGCAGAAGAAACTTGTTAAAAACAAGTCGGAGGGAGAAGAGAGGAAAAAACACAGGAAGCATCGACTGTGAATTTTCGGTGTGTAGAATCAAATGGGGCGAGCTCTCCTTTTATAGGGAGAGTTTGTAACAAAAAACGAGTGACTTGGGGATTAAGTCTGCTTAATCCTTAAGCAAACGCGTTTTGTTTCTTAATTGGATATATCCGGAAGTTTCTGGATATGCTTTTGGATCGGGTCGGGTCGTAACAAATTTATTTGTTACGCGTAGCGCTTACGAATAATGATTAAATTAATTAATTAATTTAACATTTTCAAGTGACAAAAAAAAATATATATTAATTTTTTTAAGCGTTCACCCGTTCACAAAATTGGGTACCCCAAGGGCACACCCTTGGAGGTCACTTTTCCCATATATAAACACTTACTAGTTGGGGTGATCGTTCAATGTGGGACATTTTTAAGTCACACCCACACACTAGTTTTTTTCATAGTGTTTTTCTTTCCAATTTTCTTCACTAGAATTAACTAGTGTTCCAACAGAAATTATATAAACTCACCTCTTGTGCTATATGAGTTATATGTTTAATTCCTTGCTAAATGAAAATATATGTGTACGTAAATGAAAAAAAGTTCTTGTATATTTTTGATTTTAAAGAATAGCTTATTTTAAACAATATATAATTCTTGAATTGAGTTTTACAGGGCTAAATTAGTCTTATGATCAGTAGATGATAAACATGATGGCCAAATAATGGACATTGTTAAGTTAAGTATGAGTGTTTTGTCTTGTATATAAAATAGGAACAATTGATGAGCTATAACAAGTCCATATACACTCAGGTCTAGATAGGAATGAGGATATTTATTTGTTTGGTTACTTCGAATACTTATCAAGAGCATTAGTGTTGCAAACACCTATGATTAGTTTGGGATTACTTCATGACTGATGGAACTCGTATTATTCAAACACAGTGAGCCTGACAAAACTAGACTATTTGTGTTAGGGTAGTGCAATCAGGCTAGAATAATTTAGGTTTAAGCATAGCCTGCTCAAAGTACTATCAATCATGATATAGTTTCTGAAACGACCTTATGCTTATTATAGTGAAAAGAAAAATAGAATAGATTCGAGAGAAGAGTCAAGAAAAAATCACACATGTGTCATTATGAATGTTCAACCTATAAGTTCTAATTCAACTTATTGATACTTGATCATGTTTAACCTATAAGTTTCTTGTGTATGTTCAGACATTTTTACAGATGATGCCCGGGGGAGACCTAGATCATTTGGGGACCCGCATGATCATATTCATTGATTAGAGGCTCATTTTGTCTCTTCGCAATTAAATTTAGGATAGAAGAAGCTCAAATTGAGGAAGAATGATAACAAGAAAATGAAAATTGATAAAGGAATAAATTTATTGAAGACTACCATTCAACATTGTGGATGTTTTCTTAGAACACAACATATTTTTTCTTTATGAAATGCACTTACCTTGCACCATCTTATATAAGGTGTTAACTTAATTACGCTATATTTATGAATCCGATTATCTCAAATGTTTTTTTTTTTATAAATTGATTTTAAAATACTTTAATTAATTGATATGAGGTAATATGAATGATAGAACACACCATAAACTACCATCTCTAATTCAGTTTACTTTGGGTGAGTGTTTTACGTGGCATTGGAGCTCTCGATGGAAATGATCTTTCAACAGATTTCGAAGGACTCAAAGTCAAAGGTATGGTGAATTACTACTAATATGTTTTTATAGATTTTTCTTAAGTTATGTGATTAATTAATTACATGTGAGTAAATAACTCTACTCGAGAGAGTTAATTTCTCGATGACATGTTAATTTTAGTAATCGTGTTTTAGTAAAAGAAAAAGTTTTGTAAATGATAAATTGATTAGATAGACCTATTATGCCTATTTGGTATTACTTATGTGTAAATAAATAAGTGTGTTAATTTTTAATAAATGCTATGTGATTTCTATGTATGAAATTTGTTTTGAAACATATGATTATCAACAAAAGTGTTGATTATGGTTTGACGTGATTATTAATGATATTAATCTTAATTAAAATCTTGTGCTTCAGAATAATCTAAAGAGATACTTGTATCTCACCTTATTAATTCTTATGATATCAATCTAATAAAACTTTGACCTGTGTATATGTTTCCAGTAAAAGAAAATGATTATGAAATCAAAACCATGGTTTTCTACTGAGTACTAGTACTACAAAAGTATATAATCGAACATGGATGAATTTCTTAATTAAAAGGAAACATATAAGTATATAGAAATTATATAAACATGCCTATTGTGCTGTATGAGTTATATTACTTCCTTGCTAAAAGAAAATATATGCGTACGTAAATGAAAAATAGTATTGTATATCTTTTATGTAAGAGAATGGCTTATTTTATAGGGCTAAATTAGTCTTATGATCAACATATGATAAACATGATGGTCAAATAATGGACATTGTTAAGATAATTATGAGTGTTTTGTCTTGTCTATAAAGTAGGAACAATTGATGAGCTATAACAAGTCTATATACACTCAGGTCTAGATAGGAATGATGATATTTATGATTTGGTTACTTCGAGGACCTATTGATATGTGGATTAGGCAAGTTTACCAAATCGTTTACCAAGTAATAAAGTGATAAGTAGAGTGTTGTATTCACATGGATTGTCGTTTCGTCCAAACAATTCGTGTTAATTATTTTTAGTTGACGATAAAATAAAAGAGTTAAAGGGTTAGAGATTTGCAATTTTTATCTGTTTGCAACAGAGCAAGTTGCCTGTTTTGGTTGCATAAAAGTAAGCAGCGGTTAGGATTCTTCGAATCCCCCTATTTATTTGTTGGATATTAAATAACAGTAATGTCGCGTTTATTTATCTTAGGTAGACTATACAAGTGATGAGGCCGTTAGGACGTTACTAACCTAATCGGTCGTCAATCTGCACCTGCTGATCACACGATGATCCTTACGTGTGGGGTCTACACTATCTCAGTTAATTAGGTATATCCCTCCAATGTTTGGTTGCACTTGCTGGTCACACGGTGATCCTTATGTTTGGGGTTTTACCACCTCAAAGGTAATTGAAAGCATAGACTTAAATTGGCTTTCCAAGATTTCCAAAGGCAATAAAGGACAATGTTCATGTAGGTCCCATCTATGAATCTTAGGACAACACACTCTCTCTCGCTCTTAGTAGTTCTACAAACAGGCAGCTCTATCTGCATCTACCTTACCAAGGGTTTAAGAGAATGGTTCTAGTAGGCTACAAGTTATTTCCTTCAAGTAGACACTTGTTTCCATAATTATTAATTAGTTACCTCCTAGGTTCAGCAGATTTTACTCAATATTAGGGTCAACTCGCTTTCAATATCTTTCGCTAGTTATAACTAATTACTTCCTAGACAGATAGATATTAGTATCAATATATAAATATCAAGATATAAGCATCAAGATACTAATATCGATATTAGTCCTTGTCACAATCTAAATATTTAATCTAGGGTTCCGCTACTACAAAAATAAACTAAATTCCTAATAAAACTTAATAGCGAACAAAAAATAAATAAATATAAATGACATTAAATTAAATAAATATCCAACAAAAATAAATAGATGTTCATCTTAGAACTCTAACCTAAAAATATTTAGTTACACATGGTAACTAAAAACAAATTACTGAAGATAAAAACATACCCTAGAAAAATAAGAAGATAAAAACTCCTCCAAAGCTATATAATTGCCTTCCTCTTGAACTGCTTCAGTTTTGAACGAGAAATTCTAAATGAGAAAGGCTGGTATTTATAGTGAGAGTTTCTACCTAGGTTTGGGCTAAAAACGTGGGCTTTACCCACAAAAAAGCAGGAAAAGAAGTTTTCACCCCACGCATTTTGGATGCACGGGGCCACAACGCATGCCCTAGGCACATGTGAGTTCCCCAATGGCATAAACCCCATCGTCGCCTGTCACAAAATGAACGCAACTCCGGATGCTAAGCCCGCGAGCCAAAAGAGGCGCCATTAATATCCATAGAAGGCACAAACCGCCAAAGAAATAGTCGAAGATTTGCTCCAAGCCAAGTTTATCTCCGAAATCAATTACGCCCAAGGCTCTCCGACGTGGTTCTCGAAAAGAAGGTGAGCGAGAAGTGCCAAATGTGTGTTGATTACACAGACCTAAACAAGGACTGCCCAAAGGACAAATACCCACTTCCCAACATTGATAAACTGGTGGACAACTCGTCTGGCTACAAGTTGTTGTCCTTCATGGACGCTTACTATGGATACAACCAAATACCCATGGACAAAGACGAAAGAAATCACACGACTTTCAGGACCGAGGGTGCCAACTACAAGTATAATGTCATGCCGTTTGGGCTGCAAAATGCGGGAGCCACTTACCAAAGGATGATGAACAGAGTCTTCCGGAAAGAAATATGAGACATGCTCGAAATATACATGGACGACATGATAGTGAAATCATCCAAAGAATCTCAACATAGGAATCACGTAGAAGCGGTATTTGCCCGCGTACGCCAGTATAACATGTGCCTCAATAAAGAGAAATGCACTTTTGGAGTCAAGGCGGGCAAGTTATTAAGTTTCTACCTAACGGAGAGGGGGATCGAAGCTAACCCAGACAAGTGTAGGGCCGTCTTAGAGATGGAGCCCCCTTCTGTAAAGAACATATCATGAAGTTGAATGGGATGCTAACAAAACACTTAGTAGATTCATTTTCAGGTCCGCCCAACACGCCCTTCCTTTTTCAGACTCCTACGGAAGGAGGTAAATTTTGAATGGAATCAAGAATGCAAAGAGGCGTTCAACAAATTGAAAAACATCCTCTAGCAACCCCCCGTCATATCCAGGCCTATGGTGGCAGAATCCATCTGCCTCTACCTGGAAATCTCGGCGGAAGTGGTCAAAGCCGTCCTGGTAAGGGAGATAGGGACCAATCAGAACCCCGTCTACTTCTGGTCGAAAGCCCTCGCGGGACTGGAGACCCGCTACAAAAAGATTGAAAAAGTGGCATTCACCAGGAAACTGAGAAGATACTTCCTGGCCCACTCTATTTTAGTCTGGATCGACCAGCCGCTCAATCACGTACCATTTTTCCCAAATTTGGCTGGAAGGATGGCCAAATGGCCGATAGAGCTTTCCGAGTTCGATATAACCTTCGAGGCAAGGAAGGAGTTGAAGGCACAAACGTTCGCAGACTTTGTGGAAGAATTCACCACGCCTACAACCAGATGGAATATGAAGCCATGATAACAGGACTCAACCTGACTCGAGACCATGGCACCCGAGAAGTCTAGGTGGAAACGGACTCCCAGCTGGTGGTATCTCAAGTAAAGGGCGAGGCGCAAGTGAAAGGCGCGCTCCTGCAGAAGTACCTGGCTACAGTCAAGGAAAAGATCGACAACTTTGACTCCATAGAAATAGTGCATATCCCAAGGGAGCAAAACACGAGGGCGGACGTCTTATCCAAATTAGCAACCACTAGAGAAAACAGGATAAATCACTCCTTTGTGTAGGAGACTCTAGAGAAGCCCATCTATGGGAAAATGCGGTGGCAGTAGCCATGGCCGAACTCGCGCCACAGACATGGATGACACCTATCAAGGTATATATTGAGGAAGGAAAACTCCCGAGCGACCCAGTGGAAGCAAAAACAATTAAGCGGAGGGCATGCAAATATACCATCATTGAAGGAAGGCCTTTTAAGAGGGGGTTTTCCACCCCACTCTCAAAGTGCCTCGATTCTGATGAAGCCACGTATGCACTAGAAGAAATACATGAAGGCATTTCCGGCCAGCACTTATGAGGGTGCGCCCTGGCTAGGAAATAGTTAAGAGTGGGCCACTATTAGCCCGCAATGAAGAACGACTCAAAGGAATACGTGAAAAGGTGCGACAAATGCCAGAGGCACGAAGATGTGTTCAATGCCCCATCTTCTGAACTTGGCGCCCTTACCACGTCTTGGCCCTACACTAGGTGAGGTATGGACCTCTTAGGACCGTTCCATAAGGGAGTTGCACAATCATCAAGTTCTTCAAGAAGAATGTCCTATCCAGGTTTGGCGTCGTACAATCTGTTATAACCGATAACGGGACACAATTCGCGGACAAAAGAATGAGGGAACTCTTGGAGCAGCTGAATATCAAGCAACACTTCACTTCGGTAGAACACCCTCAGACGAACATACAAGTAGAATCCGCAAATAGATTCATACTAAGAGGGTTGAAGAGAAGGTTAGATGAAGTAAAAGGAAGCTGGCTTGAGGAGCTTCTGCACGTCTTGTGGGCGTACCGCACCATAATACACTCGACCACTGGAGAAACCCCTTTCTGGATCACCTTCGAAACGGAGGCCGTGATATCGGTCGAGGTAATGGAATTGAGTTGGAGGATGACACACCCGCTCAATTAAACTGCTAACGCAGAAGCCATGCTAGAAGAGCTGGACATCATCGATGAATCAAGGAAATTTTCCGCACTAATAGAGGCCGCCATCAAACAAGCTACGACCACCCAAAACAACATGAAAGTGAGGCCGAGAAACTTTAATCCGGGAGACCTCGTCCTACTGCGGACGAATGTAGGAAACAAGAACGCCCGGGAAGGAAAGCTGGCGTCAAACTGGGAAGGACCGTATAAAGCCAACACCAGCACAGGAACTGGCACCTACGTCATTGAGACATTGGACGACCTCCCAATTCTAAGAACGTGGAACGCTGACAAACTCAAACACTACTATTGCTATGTGCCGGTAGTCTCATCCCAACTCTGCAATGTAGTTTAATTCAATCATGATAAAACCAGTGTAAACCCGTTTTATGAATATTAATAAATGAGTGTCTTCCCTAAGAGGAAACACGTTTGTTTCATGTTGCTCTTGATTGACAGGACTCAAAGTCGCAAATGAGGGAAGCACCGTCGGTGGAGGGCGGGTGTCAAGGCTTCTACTTTTAAGTGGAACGAAAGTTTTGCAACCGGCTAGCGACCCGCCTGAGGGGCTAGCCACCCTAGGGTAGAGTGTCTCGTCCCTAAACGCCCTGAAGGGGGAATTATGCCTTGGCCGGACGTGTTCCCTCGAGTGGCCAATTAAGCTCAAAACAAGGAAGATAACGCGGCATGAAACAAAATGCATCAACATGACGAGGTGTTATATAATTCAACGCGAACGCGACATGAAACAAAATGCATCAACGCAACAAGGTGCTAGATAATTCAACCTAACACGACATGAAACAAAATGCATCAACGCGAACAAAACGCAAAGAGGCAAGGTGCCAAACAACCTTACCCAACATGGCATGAAATAAAAATGCATACAACACAAAACGCATCATGAAATAAAAATGCACAAACACCAAAGGAAAAGGGAAAGCATAAACGGAACAGAAGATACAATAAATGAACTACACAAGGAAATGCCTTTAAGCATCTTTCCTCTAAAATGCTCAGAGCGACTGCGAAGGAAGGCCACCATAGAAGAAACTACACAAATAAAACAACGCGGAAGAGATATCTTTTCCAACTAGGCGACCCTAAACGCCGGGTGGAAGAGCTATGTTTGGCTGTAAAACAAGCATAATTTAGAGCAAAACAGACACGGCCAAGTGACACACCCTCCACCAGGAGAAGACTTAAGTCCTTCAAAAACCAGGAGACAACCCAACCGGAAGATATAAAACCGGCGAGGAGGAAGCCTAGTGCCACCAAACT
Source organism: Medicago sativa (assembly GCF_051527215.1). NCBI lineage: Eukaryota > Viridiplantae > Streptophyta > Magnoliopsida > Fabales > Fabaceae > Medicago > Medicago sativa. The sequence goes on along the minus strand of NC_140752.1, from coordinate 30,623,923 downwards.
CAAGGATCCAGGACCGTAGGCAAGGACCTCGCCAAATCTCTTTCTTTGTCACAACATCCACAAATTTGTTCAAATGCCTTGGTACCAACTCAGACGGTCTCAAGCAACAGGATGAAACGATGCGAGCCCCCCCATCTCAGCCGCAACGTTCACAGTCTTAGCCAAAACTCCTTGAGAAAATACAACATCCATGCCGCAAATTGCACATTTTGACACAGATTTAGTGAACCCTTCGACTGTTTTGGTGTCTCCCTTTCTGTCGCACATCACCACAACAAGCACATGAAACCTGTCTTCATGACCCCCAAAGGAAGAAACCATCTTCCGCTCAAACTAATACGATGAATGGAAAGAGCACCAGAGATTTAGAGGAAGAAGGAGAAACGAAGAAATCCAGAAGAAAGAATGAAAAGTGTTTTCTAGCAACCATGCTAATGGAAAACGATGAGAAAAAAGAAAAACAAGGGAAACACCTCTTTAAATAGCCTTGAGTCAGTTTGAATCAATGAATCAAATAAGGTATAAGCAAAGGGTCGCGATTTGAACGATGGACAACGACTTTGGAAAAAAGGAACGCAATCAAAGCTACGTGCGCGTCGAGCGTTTTCCTCGGGGTGTGTGTGACTCACAAGGTTGACACGTGGGGGGCACGATGAACGACTATCCCGTCGGGAATGAATGTTTCAGTTGAGAGCATTAAATGCCAACTGCTCCCAATAACTTGCAATCGAGCGCCATTTCTGACTTGAGCGTTAGAGTGCTAACGTGCCTGCAGGCCCCTTTCGTCCATCCGCAAAGACACATTGCCGTCGTGTCGGAAGTCGTTACCGTCACACTGGAGCATTCTCTATCGCCGTTGCCACTCAACCGTTCTCACCGGACAGATCAATTATAAAAATTCAAAAATCCAGAAAAATGGTCTTCTCAATTGTTTCTCTCATCATTCAACCTAATTTTGAACTTCAATATTAGATCTTTGTCATAGTCATCAATTAAGGGATCTTCTAAAATCAAACTTGAGTTTCTTATGAAGATAATTTTTTTATTATTGAAGATATGACTTTTTGACGAATTTTTAAGGTTTTAGATCTTTTTTTAATGTCGAAAAGAATATCCATGTTAACATTTTAAAACGTCGAGGACCAAATCAAGAAAAAAAGAATATAACAATTGAATCATTATCTAAAATTAAGTAAAGGAACCGCCAAAACAATTTGACATAGTTTTATATAAAACATACAAGGACAAACCTCACCTCAATAAAGAAAAAATACAAACAATAACAAAGGGAAAAATTACAATTTTAGTTCTTTAACTTAATTTCAAGTAACAGTTTGGTCTTTCATCTTTCTTTTTTTTCATTTTAATTTTGTTCTTTTGATCAATTTGTATATGAATTTTCAAACTTCAAATCTAATATTCATATGCAAACATAGATGAAAGATTATAAATTTAAATATTGAGAGGCCATAAGAAAATAAAAACATGAATTCGAAGCTTAAAAAATCAATACAAATGGCCTAAAATGACAAAATTGAAATGAAAAAAAGATAAATGACCAAACTGCTAGATAAAATTAAGTAACTAAAAGTGTAATTTTGCCATAACAAAATAACAGGCTTGTCACAATAACCGTTGGTGGTGGACCACGTCGTAAACTACAATGTCAAAAGGAGTATATTCTTTAGACATGTAACCCTACATTCATATATTTTCTGGAACAGCCTGTTTTGGAATCACAATCTTAACATTATCATTACAGCACAATGCAAAATGTAACGTTAACAACATAACCAGTAGCCGGCAACAAAAGAAAGACATTATAGTATTGTAGTAAAGTTGTAATGTGTACCTGTCTCTTTTAATAAAAACAATTAAAAGGTTTTATTTTTTGTCTTCTCGCACATAGAAATGGACCCCTCACACAGCTTTGTTTTTATTCTTCTTCCTTTTCTTGTTTCGTCAAGCAAACCAAAGCTGCTGGTTTATTCTTCTTCGCTGTCTCATTCTACTGATATTCTCAATTGATATTTTTTTCATAGATTCCATCTATAGAAAGTATTTCTATTGAGAAAGCGTCAGACACTAAATATGAACATATCTCTGACTTTGAATTTAAACTTTAGTTTGTTAAGAAAAACACAATGAAAAAAAAATATGACATGAACATATGTTTATAAGTAGATTAATCATTTTCTTACTAGCCACCTTCGTTAAGGTTGAGTTAGACTCGACTCAAATTCTAAAATGGTATAATATTTTTTTTTGTCATTTTATTTCCCTCTCTCTTTGTGGAAAATTAATTAGATACAAGACAAACGGCAAACAAAATGTCAAGCATTTTTTAGATGAGAAAGGTTACGTGCCAAGGACGAATTTTGAACTAGAGAAATATTGCTTTCCTCAATCTTTGCTTACATAAAGCGATTTCATTCTGGATATTATAAGCATCCAACTGTCATTTATATTTTCTTCTACTTGTCAATCAATAAACAAATCTCATATTGGTCATTATAGGTAGGAGTATAATATCATTTGAGATATTCGTGAATTATTTAAACTTTGTTTTATTAAATACTTGATCAAACTTATTTGTGTAATTTAAAAATAAATAAGTTCAAGTTGGAGATTATGCTCGATAAATTATATGAGTCAAACATAACATTTACAAACTCAATGTTAATTGTTGGTGGTAAGATCATACAAGGTTTTATTATTGTTAGTTTGTTACTATTCATGCTTTAAGCATTTTTATTTAAAAAAAGGCTTAATACATGCTTTGGTCCCTTAACTTATTTTTGAATTTCATTTTGGTCCCTTAACTTTAAACTGTCTCAATTTGGTCCCTTAAGTATCTCTCCGTTTACCAAAGTGGTCTCTTCCGTTAGTTTCCGGTTATGTTTAATAAAAAAAGTTAAATGTGGTACATGTGTCATTTTATCATTTGTTGAGAACTTTTTTTTTTTGTTTTGTTATTTTCTTCATCTTCTCCATACAATCCTTCATCTTCTTTCTTAAAAAAATGAAGAACAATAGAAAAACTCCTATATTAAAGGTGAGAAAGATGCTGCAGTGTTGTTGTTGTGTTGTTATGGGACCATCACCACATAATTTTTTTCTTTTATTCATCTCCTTCACCATTATTCTTCTTGATCTTCAACATCTTGTTCATATAAACCCATAATTTTTATTAACATTTCTTCATCTTCATCATAATCATCTTTCCAGTATTTTTTTTCCAGCAAAAGAGATAAAAAAAAACAAAATCAGCAACACGCTTCCATCGAAGCTACAAACAAGTACTTACATCATCACGATAAGCTTTGGTTTAGTACTAACATCAGCAATTCAAAGACCACGCAATAAGAGATTTTCTCATGGTCATAATCGTAATTATAGAGCTCAATAATGAAAGTATGAAATCATGACAAAGAACCCTTCTATTTCTTTCCACTTTTCTTGATTCCAGATCTTTTGGAGGATCTTTTTTTTTTATGCAAAAAAAAGATCCTCCAAAAGATCCCTTCTGCGAGGTCGCCTTCAGCTCCTTTAGCGCCTTCTTCACATCCTTTTTCTTCTGGGTTATCATTTTCATCTTCAATTCCTAGATTGTTGTTTCACAGTGGCTGTGTTGTTTCACAAATCTCAAATTCCTAGATTGTTTCATTTTTGTTTCAATCAACCCCAAATCTCAATCTCTCAACTCTCAATTTTTCAAATACTATTCCGTCCATCTCTACAAAGAAATCCGCCATTATCGCTAAGTTTTTCCGACTGACACCCCTTAATTTATTTCTCTTTACGATTTGTGTTATAGATCAATTCAACCCCTTTTTCTGGGTTTCAAATTTTAATTTTTTATTGGTTTATTTCTGAATTTTAATTAGTGAAGAAAAGGAAATTGAATTTTTAAAAGAGGAAGGTTAATCTTGTGATGTTTGATGACTGAGTTTTTTTTTGAATGTTCATGTTGTGTTCTTCATTTTTTTAAGAAAAAAGATGAAGGATTGTATGGAGAAGATGAAGAAAATAACAAAACAAAAAAAATAAGTTCTCAACAAATGACAAAATGACACGTGTACCACATTTAACTTTTTTTTTATTAAACATAACGGAAAACTAACGGAAGGGACCACTTTAGTAAATGGAGAGATACTTAAGGGACCAAATTGAGACAGTTTAAAGTTAAGAGACCAAAATGAAATTCAAAAATAAGTTAAGGGACCAAAGCATGTATTAATCCTAAAAAAAACATTGATCTTGCCCTAACAATATCGATATTGCTAAACTAGATACCTTCAATCAGGTTTGAATCTGAGATATCACAGTTGTGTGAGTTTTAGATGTGTTTGACATATCATCTACTGACAAAAAAAAACATTAATCCAAATATTTACTAATGTTATCTAATAAGAACTTCCAAATTAGCTCCTCCAGAGGTCTCAGGTTCAATTCTCTCTGATGCCAATTTCGGTGGGCTAAGTCCATACAGAGCTTGCTCTGGTTTTAAACGGGACCCCCCCGCAAGTGGGCGGTGGGATTGGTCCCCTCGGATTAGTCGATTCTTGGATCGGATACCGAATTTTAAAAAAAAAAACTTCCAAATTAGTAAAATTTGCATCATTTGAGAAGTTACATAGAATGCAATACTATCCAAATATCACACGTACGTAATTTGGTATCTTCTTATTTTAGAAACAATATGTCCTATTATCTATATTTTAAAGTTAAATAAATTTTGGATCCCTGAGACCGTAAAAATATATTAAATTTTGTTTTTAGTCTTCATGGAAAAAGTTGCATGTTTACGTCTATACTTTTATTTTGGATTTCATTGTTTTTTTTTTTCCTTTTATTTTGGATTTCATTGTTTTTTTTTGAACACAAATAAAAAATAAAGATAGACGGTGAGCGACTTTTGGGTTGCGTTGCAAACTCGGGCAAAAAAAGAAGAAACTTTAGGAAACACTGAGTCATACTTGAATAGATAAGTAATTGAGCAGTAACATTTTAATGAGATAAGTTACTAAGCACATTATGAGAGTAGAAAGCCTAACCTAAAGTGAGACTATATAAGTATAATTCTAGTGAGAAATTAGGGTTACACATTCATTTCATAAATTTTACCACAAGGTGGCTAGAGAGAGAAAGTAGAGAGATAGAGAGAAGAAGAAAGAAGAAGAAGATCTTAGAAGAGTAAGAAGAGGGGAGCAAAAGCTAGGAAGCTAGAAGAGGAGAGTGAAACCTTAGCTTGAGCTTTTGAGGATTTGAGGTAAGAGGGATAAATAAGTTCTCATAATAAGCTATAATCATATTTTTAGCTTTTGGGTCATGTTTATTTTGATTGATTTGTGAAATTGATGATTATGTGAGATGAAATTCGTGCTTATAATTAAGTGTTAATTATGGGTATGATGAACTTTGAAGAATTAAGTTGTTTATATGCTTTAGTTGTGGTTGATGATGTAGAGTAAGTTGTTTTTGAGAATTTTGCTTAATTGTGTGAAAACCATGAATTTTACTGATGATTATTGCTCAAACATGTCTTAAACCACTTGTTGAATCTTTGGGCATGTTTAGATATTGATGGGTTATGAATTGTTGGTGTTGGTTGTGAAGTTTGACTTGAATTGTGAAGTTTTGGAATTTTTGTGAAAAAAGAGTATGATTATGAAAACTTGATTAAATGATGATATGAATCCATGTTTTAAATGTTTTAATTGTTCCTTATACTTATGTTATCTGTTGATGAAATTTGTGCAACAATTTTGGGTCAATTAGGATCAAAATTTGGATTTTGGGGTGATTATGGAGTGAGTTCCTGAGAGGGAACCCGTTTTTCTGGGTTCCCTGTTCTGCCAATTTCGCCTAGCGAGATTTTGTGTGCCATGGCGAGATGTGTTGAACAACACACGCTGTTCTGCACATCTTGAACATTTGGAGTTGTTTCCGGACATCCACAAGTGTTCCTTTTGAGGGGTTTTGATGTTGTTTTACCTAATATAGTTGCTGGAACATAATTTGCTTGGATTTGAATTGATTTTATTAAATTGAGACGAACTTTGAATGAGAAATGAACATGAATTTGACATAATCGAATGATGATTTTTCTTAAGTGAAATGATGATGTTATGATTTTTTTTTCCGTGATAATGGACTTAGATTAAACATGTAGGTTTGATAAAGAACTATAAGAACATGTAACTTGGTTTTTGGTAAAAATGTGAAAATAGACGAACTTTGGAATTTATAGACGAACTTTGGTGAAATGTTGAAATATGACTTTAAGCTCATAATATGTTGGATGGTGATTAAATTGATGATTAATATGCATGAGATATGTTGAATTATGTGAAAATATAGACGAAATTTGAAGAAAAATAGACGGACTTTGACAAATGATATTTTGTGCTAAGTTAACTTATAAATGATTGTTGGCTACTATATAGATGATGTTTGGTGATGATTTTGATGATGAATGTATTCATGAAAAGTGGATTAAATTGGAGTAATTGATTGTTCGTCTAAAATGCTATAATTGCTAAATGATGAGATTATTACTTCTTTGTTGTGAAAACTTGTTTGATGATGACTTGATGATAAGTATGTTGACGATTGTTGATGATGAGTGCATGCATGTAAAATGACGATGTTAATGATGATGAGTACTGTTTTATCTTGGTTTTCGGGTGTCAAACATTGATTACGTTTGAACCTTTTTAACCGGTGATATCTTATTTTTCTTGGGAAGGGAAAAAGTAAGCAAAACCCTTGAGAATCGAGGTCCGGGAGTTGTTTTCGCTACGGGAAGGTGTTAGGCACCCATAACGACTATAGTATCCTATAGGAACCGTCTTTACTTTCTACGCGCGCGCTTTATTTTTAAATGCTATTTGGAAATGATATTTACACCTAAGGATTTACTAAGGCTTTGTTTGCGAGTTGGGTTTTAGAGGGGAAGGGAGGGGAAGGAAAGGCTTATGGAGAGGTAAACCCTTGTTTGCGAGTTTTAAAAAACAAGGGAAATGTTTTGGGGGGTTTAGAAGGGCTTCAATTGTTCAATTTTAAAGTTCCCCCAAATTGGGGGGTTTTGGGGGGTTAAGCATACAAATTGACAATTTTGCCCTCATAATAATTCAAATTGACAATTTTAGATATAACCTAATTATTACGATCTCTTTTCAAAACAACTTATTCAAAACAACTTATTTATCCAAAATAGCTTATTACGACCTCTTTTCAAAAAACAGCTTATTCAAAACAACTTATTTATGCAAAACAGCTTATTACCACGTCTTTTTCAAAAACAGCTTATTCAAAACAATTTATTTATCCAAAACAGCTTATTACAAACTCTTTTCAAAAAACAGCTTATTCAAAACAGCTTATTTATGCAAATCAGCTTTTAACGACCTCTTTTTCAAAATCAGCTGATTCAAAACAGCTTATTCATCAAAAACAGCTTATTACGACCTCTTTTTCAAAAACAACTTATTCAAAACAGCTTATTCATCCAAAACAGCTTATTACAATCTCTTTTTCAAAAACAACTTATTCAAAACAACTTATTTATCCAAAACAACTTATTACGACCTCTTTTCAAAAAACAGCTTATTCAAAACAGCTTATTCAAAACAGCTTATTCATCAAAAACAGCTTATTACAACCTCTTTTCAAAAAACAACTTATTCAAAACAGCTTATTTATGCAAATCAACTTTTAACGACCTCTTTTTCAAAATCAGCTTATTCAAAACAGCTTATTCATCAAAAACAGCTTATTACGACCTCTTTTTCAAAAACAACTTATTGAAAACAGCTTATTCATCCAAAACAGCTTATTACATCTCTTTTTCAAAAACAACTTATTCAAAACAGCTTATTTATCCAAAACAACTTATTACGACCTCTTTTCAAAAAACATCTTATTCAAAACAGCTTATTACCACGTCTTTTTCAAAAACAGCTTATTCAAAACAGCTTATTTATGCAAATCAGCTTTTAACGACCTCTTTTTCAAAATCATCTTATTCAAAACAGCTTATTTATCAAAAACAGCTTATTACGACCTCTTTTTCAAAAACAACTTATTGAAAACAGCTTATTCATCCAAAACAGCTTATTACAATCTCTTTTTCAAAAACAATTTATTCAAAACAACTTATTTATGAAAATTAGCTTAATACGATCTCTTTTCAAAAAACAGCTTATTCAAAACCGCTTATTTATGCAAATCAACTTTTAACGATCTCTTTTTCAAAATCAGCTTGTTCAAAACACCTTATTCATCCAAAATAGCTTATGACGACCTCTTTTTCAAAAACAGCTTATTCATCCAAAACAGCTTATTACAATCTCTTTTTCAAAAACAACTTATTCAAAACAACTTATTTATGCAAAGCAGCTTATTGGATGAATAAGTTGTTTTCAATAAGCTGTTTTTGAAAAAGAGGTCGTATTAAGCTGTTTTGTATAAATAAGTTGTTTTCAACAAGTTGTTTTTGAAAAAGAGATCGTATTAAGCTGTTTTGTATAAATAAGCTGTTTTGAATAAGTTTTTTTTTTAAAAAGAGATTGTAATAAGGTGTTTTGGATGAATAATCTGTTTTCAATAAGCTGTTTTGAAAAAGTGGTCGTAATAAGCTGTTTTGGATGAATAAGCTGTTTTGAATAAGCTGATTTTGAAAAAGAGGTCGTAATAAGTTGTTTTGCATAAATAAGTTGTTTTGAATAAGTTGTTTTTTGAAAAGAGATTGTAATAAGTTGTTTTGGACAAATAAGTTGTTTTGAATAAGTTGTTTTTTGAAAAAGATATCATAATAAGTTGTATTGTATAAATAAGTTGTTTTGAATAAGCTGTTTTTTAAAAAAGAGATCGTAATAAGCTTTTTTTTTTTTTATAAATAAACTGTTTTTTTAAAAAATAGATCGTAATAATTTACTTTTTATGAGATAAGTTGCTTTGAATAAATATCAAGATAAATTACAAAGTATAATACAATGTATTGTTTTTAAGAGAAAAAAAGGGTAAAATAGTAAAATTATAACATAAGCCCTCCATTTCCTTTCCTTGTTGGTTTTTTAACTCCCAAACAAGGGGAAGGTTTTCCCTCCTTTCTCCCTTCCCTCCCTTTCCTTCCCTTCCCCTCCTAAGCCTTTCCTTTCCTTCCCCTCAAAACTCGCAAACAAAGCCTAAGTGAAGAATTGGAAGGAGAAGAAAGTGTTTGAATTTTTATTTTAGTTGAATTGAAGGAATTTTGTCCTTGCCTACGTACCCCTTTAAGGGATCAAATCCACCGTAGTTCTCTTCCAAAAATGTTTTTGTTTTTGTTGGTTGATTTTAATTTTGAAAATTGGAATTTTGAAGAATGGAGATTGAGAGGCCTTAAAGGCATGAGATTTAAGAAAAAGTGGGGTTTGATTAGTTATTTTGAAAAAAGGGTCAAGTATGATTAAAATTCATTGAAATTTTGATTAACAAAATAAAAGAGAATACAATGGGATTTTGGATCCCAAGGTTTATTATGAAAAAAGATTTGAGTGATGTTGTTCAAGTTGTTTTTGAAAATGATTTTTTTTTCTAAGTGTAAATCCTAGGCATTCATCTAAACATACAATCCTAAACATACATCTAAACATGCATATCCTAGCCATACATCTAAAAATATCTATGTGATGTGTGTGCATGTGTCGGTGCTTGTGTCGGTGTACATCATTAGAGTCCATTGTCCTTTACATCATTTGCCTAGATACATTCTATGGTCTTGCAAGAATTTTAAAGACATAAAGTAAAGTACAAAAATTCCTAAGTGTTACATTCTAAACCTTGGTAAAAATTAATATGCAAGAAATTGAAGTGCAAGAAATAAGAGATGAAAATATGATGTGAGATGCTTATGAAACAATGAACAAAAGGTTAGTAATAATAGGCATTGAATAGTAGAAAAAAGTGGCAAGAAAATAAAGCATATCAACATGGTAAAAAACAACAAAAAGTGGCAAAAATGCACTTAATAAAACACCAAAATTCCTAAGCAAGCAAGAGATCCATAACTCTCACATTTTGGCATTTTCAAAGGGTTTTTAGGTTCAGCCCCAATGTGAAAGTCACAAGAGAATTATAAGCCAAGGAATCATGGTATGAAATTAAGCCTATTTTTGCACTAATTACACATTAAAAATAACAAGTAACTTGCCAACTAAGCAATCAATTATCACACATTCAAAACAGCACCAAACACTACATATTATGCAACAAACAATACTCCAAGATCATTCAACAAGCCACAATTATTATGCACCAAAGCAATAGAACCAAAACATGTAAAGAATTCCATAAAATTGGACAAACCAATACAAAAAATCAAGCAAATCCACATGCATATTTCCTCTAACCACTTTCAGCATACAAGATTAACAAGAAACAATCCTAAATCATTCAACAAAAATGCAATGCAATTCACAAGATTTTTACAAGTTTTTTTTATCAAGATTTTCAACAAAAATTAAAAGAAAAAACACTATACCAAAGCAAAAATAATTTTCCAGTATTTCTTGATCAATCTTGACATGCAATATGTCAAAATTGATCAAAAAGTACAAGGAAAATTATAGGAATTTTTCCAGAATTTTTATCAAAGGTTTTCAAACAAGTAGGGGTGTAAAAAGCAAGAAATTGTTAAGAACATACAGGGAAGGGGGGTGTAAACAGCAAAAGAGTAGAGAAAGGAAAGGAAGGCAGAATCTAGTAATGGGCTTTGGTACATGGGTTGGTAATTGGGTATGGGCATGGGTCATGTGCACATATAAAGGTGTAACTTGATTAAAAGAATTCGTATGGAAATTCTGTAACGTGCAGCTCTCTCTCATGAGCTTCATCTTCCCCGGCGAGTCCCTCCACGCCGGCGCGGTGGTTGCCGGCCCAACAGGGCGGCGCCGCCGCACCAGAATGTAAAAACACCGCATTTTTAAAATCCAGATCCATTTTCAAACATCCTTTTCTTCCTAGAACTCAAATATGAACTCGGATTTCGACGAAAAACAACGGATGAGAGTAGATCTAAGCAACAAGATTTAAACATTCGAAGCAACATAAACTTACCTCTGTTTTGATTTTGATCTGGACGTTGTTGCTGCGACGTTGAAGCTTCGTTTCTTCTCAAGCAGGTTTCGCTATATCCCTTGCATTCGACCTTTTTCCTTCGAATCTGCTTTAGCTCTTCGTCCCTGTTTCCGATCGACTTTGTTCGAAGCTTATGGCGAAGTGGATTCTGGTATATTGCAGCTTGCAAGCGGTTCGTTTCCCTCTCTTCACCGTTCCAATTCGTTGACCTTCTTTGGATTTGGAATGTCGGAACCGACCTTGGAGGTTGTTTGCATAACCCGAAAGTCCTGAATTATTACTTTGGAACTGTTTGAATGGACGATGAAGCTTGCGGTGGTGTTGAGGGATGGATTTGGACAAGTTTTGTATCGAATTCGGTTGTGAATTGAAGGTTTGCGTCGTTGAATATGGTGGCGAAATGGTTGTTGATGATGATGATGATTGTCGTATGTTGAAGGTGATGATGAAGGTTTTGGTTATGGAGTTTTTTGTGTGGTGAAGATGATGATGGTTGAAGGTTGTTGTGGTGGTTATGGAGGTTAAAGGAGTTAGTTAGGGTGGTTTTTGTGGTGGTGAGAATTAGTTACGGTGGAGGAAGAAGGAGGGAAAAAAGAAATTGGTTTTTTTTGTTATTTTTGTGTATTTTGTGAAAAGTGATTGAAAAAAAAAGATTAGTTATGTGACTTTGACCTTGACTTGGACCTTTATAGGTGATGTGGTAAGCCTTGGACCAATTGGAGTGGGACATGTGGCACCTGAAAATTATTTGGACTAACAAATGGACTAAAATACAAAATGACAAAAAGGACAAAAAAGTAAAAATAAAATAAAATTGGTAAAAAATGTAATTTGAAAGTAACGTAAAGTGAAACGATTAAAAATGACAAAACGGACTAAAACGAACCAATTACTTAAACGAGGTACTTTAAAGTAACCTCTCTCTGCCAAAATTTTGTGTGAAATGACCAAAATGCCCCTGAGGACTAAACGACTAAAAATGACTCAGATGCAATTTTTGAAATGGATTTTGACATGGAATTGAAATAAAAACTTATTCAAACAATTGAAAAGACTCAGACAATTTTTTAAAGGACTAAAATGAGCTTGGACACAGGAAATGACTAAAATACCCTTTTATATGAATTTTGCAAGTAATATTGAAATAAGATGTAGGGAAAGATGCAATTGATCAGAGACACATCAAATGACTTGAAATGTAAAAAGAAGGATTGAGCTAGTATTTTTAGGTCCAAAATTAGGGTATAACAAGTACATGTATGAAAATGATGATGATTTGTGATGTATGGATGTAATTACTTGACGATGCAAATGATGTGTTATTGATGAGAATCACGATGATGGGATATATTATATAATGGTGTAAATTAAATAACGATGATGAGTTGTGAGTTATGCATTGTCGAGTCTTTACTTGAAGTTCATGCATTCATTAAGTATTGTAATCATGAAGATGGGAATCATAAGGATGGGGGGAATGAATCAGTAATAATAAATCTGGTTGTATCCAAATAATCACGATGATGGGTGGATCACTCGGTAATAGTTATCTCCGATATCCAAATGGTACCACATACATGTAGAAATGTGTCTAGAACATTGCATATGAGTTGTGTGAAATGTCTCATACTTGATTATGTGCATTATGTGCTTATGTGAATATATGTGGAGATGTGCACATGATTGTGTTTATTCTTTGGTGATACTTGTACACTCACGATAATGACGATGAAATGAAAATGATGAGAACTTAGCTTGGTGATTTTAATTAATGATGGTTATATTGGTGATGGTGATAATGTTGAATCATATGTACTTGACTTGGTGATTCCTTTGATGATGATGATTTCCTTGACTGTACTTTTGAAATGAAGAATTGTATTTGTTTGAGTTAATTAGGTAAGAGTACATGTGAATTATATGCATTATGTGAAATATGCGCTTTATGTGAAATAAGTGGAGTTGAATATAGAATTATATTTTCCCAATGATGAAGTTGGTGTAATTTGATGATTATGATAGATGAATAATGAGGTAAGAAACTCTTGTATTGATGGACTGTTGTTCAATTGTGAAAATATGAATATCAGTGTATATGATTTGCCTCATTTTGGAGTCCGGGTATGCTCCATTTAGGCTATACTCCATTTAGGATATGGATGCATGACATGTGGAAAAAAAATATCCAACGGTTGAGATTTTAAATTAAAAACAAATCATGAAAATACACAATAATTCCCTTTCCCTTCTTCTCTCATATAGCCGCCTGCGTGCAAACCAATCAAGTATCTCTCATCTCATTTGACCTTCTTCCTTCTCTCATGCTTTCCCTATCATCATATCCTCTCTTAACTCAGATCCAATTTTCTTTTACCCATCTCTTCTTAATTCCTTTCCACCCGTCTCTTCTTCATTCCTTTCCAATATAAATTTTCTTTTTGTAATTTTAATTAACATACATATCTGGTTGATTTTAATTTCAATTTTGGAGAGGAGCTATGGTTTCAAAATTGATCGTGACAACTAACAAGAAGAAGAGGAAACCTGATTTTTTATTTGTGAGGGGATTATTGTGTATTTTCATGATTTGTTTTTAATTTAAAATCTCAAACGTTGGATATTTTTTTGCCACATGTCTTGCATCCATATCCTAAATGGAGTAAATGGAGCATAGCCTAAATGGAGCATACCCGGACTCCTCATTTTGTGGATTATGTGATTTGGTGAATGATGTGACTTATGTGAAGTTGTGTACTTGAGTAAGTTTGCTTGGTGATGCTTGTATAATTGAGATGATGTTGTTAATCTGAGAATGATGTGATGACTTATTGATGATAATATATGATTTATCTTATGATTGAGTTGAAGATAATGTTCATATGATGTTAGTATTCTAGGAATGATGAACATGTATGTATGTAATACTTGAAATCCTAGAATTCTATATTTATGCTGATATCTTTTTGTGTGAAAGTTATCTAACCCCCCAGTGGTCGTTTGGTTGACCGCCTCACCATTTCTAAAAATGGTGTAGACTTGCAGGCTTGAGGACCTTCGTGGAGACGTGAGTATCCGAGGCTTGCATCACTACAAGAAAATATGTTGTTTGCGATAGGTAAAATAAGGCTTTGCGACGGTTCAAACTGTCGCAGTTGGACATTTGCGATAGTTCCTCAACCGACGAGAAAATGCATGTCGCAAAGGCATTCCGCGACGGTTTCGCAAATTGTCGTTACAACCGTCGCAACAGGTATTGTGACAGTCCGTAACTGTCGCAATGTGATTTTTTTTGTTTGGATGGGTCTTATATGCTTGCAACGACAGTTCAAAACCGTCGCAAATGTATAATTTTTATATTTTAATGATATTGCTTTTTTTTATCAATTTTCATTAGATTAATTTTGACAATTGAATAAATAACAATTAATCATAAATTCAAATGAAATTATTAATCAATATATACTTAAAATGAAAGAATATATAACTAAAAATTACTTAATTTCATTCATATAAACCATTCAAAAGTATCAATGTTGATCCATGCATTGAACTTAATCAAAACTATAAATAAAATAGCTTAACATTCAAAAACTGTGAATTTTAGTGGTTGACTACCATACAAAAAAACTACATCATAATTAGCTCATAATATTTCTCTAAATATCCCTAGTGATGGCGCATTCCTCGTTTTTCTTTATTGCATGGAGTCTAGTATAGGCTATGAGTAGGATTGTCGGGATTCTATGTTTATTTATTTTGTGATTTATGTTGAGACCATGTTGTTTATGTATTATGAGACCTGAGTTGAAGGGTGTTACGATTGATGCATTTTCAACATTAGTCCGAGTTAGAAAATATTTCTATAGTATAGGTGGGATTGAGCCAGACTATCCGACAAGAGTCAATGATATGACCAACTTAAAATCAGGTATGACCTATCTCGTTTAGTAAAATTTTTTAACCAAAAACGCTTAAAAATTCAATTTATTTACATAGGCCATTTGATGTTTCTCTAAAAAAACCCTATTTAGATATATCTATATGTATCTATGTAATTAAAATATGGGTTAATAGGTCTTTACCCCCCTATAATATAGGTCATTTTCGGTTTTCCCCTGTAAATTTTTTTTTGATTTACCCCCTATAAAATTTTTTGTTTTGATTTGCCCCCCCTGATAGGCCAAACAAAAACCAATTTAATTTTTTTTTCTTTCGTTTTTGTTTGGCCTATTAGGGGGGGTAAATCAAACATCTTAGTTAGGAGCGTTTTTGTCTCTCTATTTTTTCTCAAATGCGGAAATGATCCCCCATTCAAAAATACTCACTTTTAGTCGTTCTTAAAGATTTTTAAACTTAAAAAATGGTACGACTTATATGTGAACTATCTTTTATTTTGGAATAATATGTTTTTCTTGACAAGTATTAAAAACAGACGAATTGGTGTCTTTTTAGTCGGTAAGACCCGTGCGGAGCACGGGTCGATGGTCTAGTTTATATAAATAATGAGACTAGCCGATAATGTGGCAACCCTCACGTCCCCTTCCAGCCTTCCCGCTCTCAACATTTTTTTTATCTCCCTCCCCATTTTTTGTACTCCCCCACCTTCTTTAATATTCCGCCCCCCTCGTATTTTTTCTCCCTCCACTCACATCCCCACCTCAACCTTCCACCGACCCTCCACTTTCTTTGCAAAGTGATCAAACCGAGCAACCTTTGCAAACACCAAAAGAAACAACATTCAGAGCCTAAGATAATTTTTCCACATCCCTGACATTACTATAACACACAAAGCCATAAACTTTGCCTTGCACATTATAATTCCTCGCCACAAACAAATCCTCAAGAATTCCACGCACCTCAAAGCCTTGTCTCAAATATGAATACATAATAAATTCAGGAACATTGGTGAAATAAAAAGTAACAAACCGTTTCAAAGTAGTCCCTGTACTATCCGCTGCATTTAAATTATCATTCAGACTTCTACACAGTATGTTGCAGGAGTGGAAATTCACGATCATAATAATCAGCATTACGTTCCAACACTGTCTGATATGCCGCATTCTGACCGAAATTATGTACCTGATGCCAAGCTTCCTGTAGCCGAACTGTACCCCTGCTGGAAGTGAGAACAACAGACCTATCATGTCTGCCATTATAGGAGCGATTCCGAACTGGAGCTTTCTTAGTGTTGCGATCAGCAGCCCTATCACGCCTGCCAACAGGAGCGCGACCACGACAATCAAAATGATGATGTTCAGAAGACCTACGGGAAGAAGCGCGGGACCGATAAGGAACACGAGACCTCACAGTCTTATCCGAGGAAAACCTGCGATGATGAATCCTTGATGTAGACCGATGAACCACTGAAGCATCCGTAACCCTAGCCTGTCTGTGTTGCTGCTCCAAAACCTCCATGTCATCTCGTTCCCTGCTGCCCATCCTGACCATAGTAACTCTGTCTGGACGCTTTCCGACGTCGCCGACTCACCTCGATCCATGGCTCCCTATTCCCCCCAATATTTTGAACGTTCTTCCCCTCTGTTCTTGCTGAAACCTACCGCTTTCATCCCTTTTCTTTCTCCTCTCCCACCAGAGTAGAAGGATTTTGCCTCCAATCTCCACCCTTTTCCCGATCGTTGCCCTTCCATCGTCGCCTCCAATCTCCAGCCTCCACCCTATTTCCCGATCGTTGCCCTTGGATTCGTATTTCAAGCTCAACTGTGAAGTTAGGTAAGCTCAACTGCACCTATTTTTTTCTGCATGTAATATTATCGGGATTGGTTAGGTCATGCGAAATCAAATACGGAAATTAGGGATTAGGGTAGATTCGCTGGTTTTGATTACGGAAATAGTTTTTGATTTGCTGGTTAGGGTTAGGGAAATTAATGATTAAGTAGATTCTCTGGTTCAATAGTGAATGGAACTTAGGATTGAGTAGTTTTGTTGGTTGTTTAGTGTTCATTGATTATGGTTTATATCTTCATTTGGTTTGATAAGTGATTAGGGTTTATCTCATTTTGGTTTAAATTTTGTATTTCAGATGGAAAACAACAACAATGACTTTACGGATTTTGGTACACCAGAACATGATTACGGTTCTACGGATGTGGATTTGAGTGACGAAACATATCCGATCATTGTTGGGAGTGGTGGTAAATCTACTGAGAATGTTGAACAGAATGTAGATGATGATGATGATGTGAGTCATGGTAATTTTATGAAGAATACTCAAGGGAATACAGGTGATGAGCGATATGATGAAACTGGAGACAATGAAAGTGATGATGGTGGTTGTTCTGGTGATTATAGTGCTGGTGATAAAGGTGAAGATGATGGAAGTGAATGTGATGAAAGTCAAGGTGTTGAAGGTGAACGTGATGAAGGTGAAAATGATGAAAGTGAAGGTGATGAACGTGAACGTGATGAAGGTGGAGGTGATGAAAGTGAAGGTGATGAAAGTGAAGGTCATGGTAGTGAAGTTGATGAAAGTGAAGGTGATGAAAGTGAAGGTCATGGTAGTGAAGGTGATAACAATTTAGCTAAAGATGATGATGTAGTTGTTGGTGAGGAAATAGTAAGGATAAATTCATTAACTGCTGAAGGAATAAGGAAAATGGAATTTGCGAGTGTTGATGAAGCTTACGATTTTTATTATAAGTACAGTAAGTGTAAAGGTTTTGCTGTTAGGAAGAGTGATATTAGGCGCAATGTTAACGGTGAGATTGTAATGAGGCAGTATGTATGCAACAAGCAGGGGTTCAGAGCGAAGAAGCATTTATCAAGGTTAGATAGGCAAAGAGATCACCGACGTCTCACTCGTACAAAGTGTCCAGCTAGGCTCTGTGTTCATTACAGACCCAAAAAGGGTAGATATGTTGTGTCTATTTTTGAAGAGGGTATCAACCATGAACCTACTCCAACTAATGCTGTGCATTTACACCCTGTTTATCAGAAAATATCCGAGGTAGATAAAGCACAGATTGATGGTCTTCAGTCACACGAAATAAGAACTTGTCATATAATGGGATACATGGTGGCTCAGAAGGGTGGATATCCTGGTGTTGGGTTCACTAAGAAAGATCTCTACAATTACTTTGACAAAAAAATGCGTGCTGTTATTAAGGATGGTGATGTTTCAGCTGCTTTAAACTATCTGAATGTTAAGTCATCAACTGATCCACATTCCTTTTGTGAATATTCTGCCACTGATGAAGGACGTTTGAAATGTCTATTTTGGGCAGATGGCACAAGCAGATCAGATTATTTCTGCTTTGGCGATGTGGTTGCATTTGACACAACATACAACAAGAACAAATACCACTATCCATTGGTGATTTTGTCTGGCTGCAACAACCACTCACAAACAGTTATATTTGGTGCTACATTGGTGATGGATGAAACAATAGAAACATATATGTGGGTGTTGACCAGTTTTCTAGATTGTATGGGAAAAAAACTTCCAAAAGCAGTTGTAACAGATGGTGATGGTTCTATGAGGGAGGCGATAAAGGCGATTTTACCAAGTACGCGTCATTGTCTATGTGCTTGGCATCTGAACAAGAATGCTATGGACAATGTCAAGAATTCAGCTTTTTTGGAAGGTTTTAAAAAAGCAATGTACTCTAATTTTACGGAGGATGAATTTGAAGAGTTTTGGGGGGACTTGGTGAGGGAAAATTGCCTTGAGAACAATCCATGGGTTACCAAAACATATGAGAACAAAGAATTGTGGGCAACTGCATACCTGCGTGACGATTTCTTTGGTGGTATAAGAACTACGTCTCAATGTGAGTCTGTTTATAAAATCATAAAGAGTTATGTTAGGAAGAAAGGAAGCATCTTTGAATTTCTGCATAATTTTGATGAGGCAATGAGAGGCTACAGAAACAACGAACTTGTAGTTGATTTTAAATCCAGGTTTTCATCCCCTGTGCTGACAACTCATCTGCGTTGTCTTGAACGCGAGGCTGCTGAAATCTATACGGCAAAGATCTTTCAAGAAGTGAAAGAAGAGATTATGAAAGGTGTTGCACTGAGTGTTAAGGAAAAAGAAGTGAATGGTGACTTTAGAAAAATGAAGTTGACAAAATATCTTGAGGAAGGTGTTAATGAAATTCTATACGATGAGTCGATCTCAGCAATTCAGTGTTCGTGCAAGAAATTTGAATCTCGAGGGGTTCCATGCTCCCATATTTTTTTTGTGTTGAAGGAGGAACGTGCTAAACACATTCCAGAATGTTTGATTTTGTTGCGTTGGACGAAAAAGGCAAAGATTGGTTTCTTGAATGTGGACTATTGTGGGGAAGTAGATTCAAAATTGATAGAGATTGCTCGATATGGTGCATTATGTAATGTGTTTACAAATTTTTTGCAGGGAAGTGTCCAAAAAGGGTAGCTTGTATGCAGATGTGCTGGATGACATACAAAAGCTTCAGGAAAAGTACGTGAGCCCTGAAGTTCCAATTGTTACTAGAAACTCAACAATGGACCACGTACATGATCCATTGCCAGTGAAGTGCAAAGGTTCTCCAAAGAAGAAGAAAAAGGCACCAAAGTTTGTAAGAAAATGTTCAAACTGTGGCAGCACGCAACATGATGCCAGAAAATGTTCTGCAGACACTGAACCTTTTTCTGTGCCCATGTCTCAGCCCGATAGCCAAAGAGACGTGGGAGAAGGATCAAAGGGAGGCAAATCAAAGAGGAAGACATGTTCCACAAGCACTGAGCATCTTTCTGTGCCCATGTCTTAGCCTGATAGCCAGAAAGAGGTGGGAGAAGGATCAAAGAGAGTGAAATCAAAGAAAAAGACTTGTTCTGCAAGCAATAAACATCTTTCTGTGCCCATGTCTCAGCATGCTAGCCAGAAAGATGTGGGAGAAGGATCAAAGGGAGGAAAATCAAAGAGGAAGACATGTTCTGAAGGAAAATCGAATAGAAGAAAGGAGTAGAAGCAGTGGAATAATTTCGATTTTCTTTCCTTGGATCATTACGAAATTCAAACATGAATCAGTGATTCGATTGTTACCTCGAAGTTTGGAATCTGAACGTTGGAAACTGGAATCTCGATCATAGCCAAGCAAGCAGCAAGCAGCAATGCCTCTAGCAACTCCACACGAACAGTGCTCCTTCAAAACTTGGTGCTAGCCAATTAATCGGAAGTTTAGAGAAGAAGGGTTGCTCCAAAACGTGTAACCAAAAACTTCAGCACTAGAGTTATATTTATAGAACTTCTAGTGTACTCTGCAAGTCAGAAGTCACTAATTAGATAACTAATTATCGTTATTTATTAAACGCACCCCTTATATAAGTCATACTTATATATTTCTCTTTTGACTGTTCTTTGTGTGTGACCCTATAGGTTCTAGTCATGTTGGCAATAATATTAAATCTAATATTTAATATTTTAAACAATGAGCGGTATCTAGCAACACATCATTGCTACCCAAGTGACAAGAATGTCAAGTGATCTGATGAAACCTTTCCATCATAATACTCATGTGTACAATTACTCCTTTGTCTCGATATCTTTATTGATCCCAAGGCATAGATATTGTCACCCTTGTATAGATCAATATTTATATTTCTTGATTCCAAAATATACTGAATAACGAACAAGTCCAATATCTTATATTGACTTAGTTCAGCATGGCCATGCAATTTTACAGTCATATTTCATCAAGAGGCCTAAAGATATATCTCCCGTTTATGAGGAGGGACAAATCCCATCTAGGACACTCATGTCCCTCAGCTTGCTTCATCAAGCACCCATCAACCAACGTTATGGTTATCCTTTTACAGACAACGTTAGAATGGCAACAAAGCACTTGAGTCCACATCTAGGGATCATAGTGGTTTCAGGTCCAAGAGCGATATACACTATTATCGTTGTGAGAATATCTTATGACAATTGCATAACTTACTATGTAGTATTCTCACGGTGGGTCAATCCAGTATGAATATTACTCCTAATATTTATACCTATGTATAGACTTAATATCTTATATCTATGACCCATGAGATGCAGTCATCAGTCTACATACATAATAGTCTCGACGCTTTATTATTATCCTTTATTCATATTAAAGCTTTGACTACAGATACATTTAAGAATAGCGTTCTTTATGATAATGTAATCTCATGATTAAGTCACACTTAATATATTATTACACAAACTATCTATTCTAAGGACTTTATTATCATTACACAAATATAATAAAGAGTGCCATATATTATTCAATAATAAAAGTCATGATACATAAAATAATGTTTAACGTAAATTATTGGCCTCTAGGGTTTACACCAACAATCTCCCACTAGCACTAGAGCCAATCAGGCATAAACCTAATACCCATAGATCTAGTATGACCATCATGCTTATGCTGGGCAAGAGCTTTAGTAAGTGGATCAGCAACATTCTCTAATGTTGGTACTTTGCATATTTTAACATCTCCTCTTTCGATAATCTCTCGAATAAGATGATAGCGCCTTTGTATGTGTTTGGATTTCTGGTGAGATCTAGGTTCTTTGGCTTGTGCGATTGCTCCATTGTTATCACATAGTAATGCAATGGGATCCACAATACTTGGAACTATTCCAAGATCAGAAATGAATTTCTTAATCCAAACAGCTTCCTTTGCGGCATTAGATGCAGCAATATACTCGGCTTCTGTTGTAGAATCAGCGGCTGTTTCTTGCTTTGAACTCTTCCAGCTCACAACACCGCCATTTAAGCAAAACATATATCCAGATTGCTATCTAAAGTCATCATGATTTGTCTGAAAACTAGCATCAGTGTAACCAATTACAGAGAGCTCTTCTTGACCTCCATAGATCAAGAAAGTATCCTTAGTTCTTCTCAAGTACTTAAGGATATTCTTGACAGCAATCCAATGATCATTGCCAGGATTAGACTGGTATCTGCTCGTAGCACTTAAAGCATATGAGACATCTGGTCGAGTACATAACATAGCATACATGATAGACCCAATTACTGAAGCATATGGAATATCACGCATTCGATCCCTTTCTTCGTTAGTCGAAGGGGATTGAGTCTTTGATAGATTTATACCTGACGACATAGGGATGAATCCTTTCTTGGAATCATGCATATTGAAACATCTCAGGACTTTGTCTATATATGTACCCTGACTTAAGCCAAGCAATCTCTGTGATCTATCTCTATAGATCCTGATTCCTAATATATAGGAGGCTTCACCTAAGTCTTTCATAGAAAAGCATTTCCCTAACCAAGTTTTGATTCCTTGTAATGTAGGGATGTCATTTCCGATTAACAATATGTCATCCACATATAAAACCAGAAATGAGACTATGCTCCTACTGACCTTCTTGTAAACACAGGGCTCATCTTCATTTTTAATGAATCCAAATTGTTGTACAGTTTCATCAAAACGAAGATTCCAGCTTCTGGAAGCTTGCTTCAATCCGTAGATTGATCGCTGTAATTTGCATACTTTCCTGGATGCTTTAGGATCGCCAAATCCTTCAGGTTGTGTCATGTACACATCCTCAAGAAGATTTCCATTAAGGAAAGCAGTCTTGACATCCATTTGCCAGATTTCATAATCATGGTATGCAGCGATAGCAAGTAAAATCCGAATGGATTTAATCATTGCAACTGGTGAAAAGGTTTCATCATAGTCTACACCATGAATTTGTTTGAAGCCTTTAGCAACCAATCACGCTTTATAGGTATTAACCTTTCCGTCCATGTCGATTTTCTTTTTGAAAACCCACTTGCATCCTATAGGATTAATTCCTTCAGGTGCTTCGATCAAGTTCCAAACTTGATTTGTGTACATGGAATCCATTTCAAATTTCATGGCTTCAAGCCACTTCTCAGATTCAGGACTAGTAATGGCCTCTGTGTAAGTCACAGGCTCATCTTGATCCATGAGCAATACATCACCCTCTTTTGATATGAGATACCCATATCTCTCGGGTTCTTGACGTATCTTGCTAGACGTACGTGGTTCTTGTGTTACTGGAATAGGAATTTCTGTCACAACAGTTTGTGTATCCTGTTCCTGTTCCTCCATCGCTATGTCTTCACTTTGTGGGTCTTGAACTTCTTCAAGATCTACTTTGATCCCACTGATTCTTTTGGAAACAAAATCCTTTTCAAGAAAGACTCCATTTCTGGCAACAACAATTGTTCCCTCAGAAGGTTTGTAAAAGTAGTATCCTCTAGTTTCTTTAGGATATCCCACAAAGAAACATTTATCAGATCTTTGTTCAAGCTTAGTAGACATAAGTCGTTTTATAGAAGCTTCACAACCCCAAATCTTTAAATGTCCCACATTGGGTTTTCGACCATTCCATATCTCATATGGTGTCTTTTCTACCGCTTTGGATGGAACTCGGTTAAGTGTATAAGCTGCAGTTAATAAGGCGTATCCCCATAAGGAGTTTGGAAGTTCAGCATGACTCATCATTGATCGGACCATGTCTAACAAGGTTCGATTTCTCCTTTTAGAAACACCATTCCATTGTGGAGTTCTAGGAGGTGTGAGTTGGGACAAGATCCCGCATTCTTTTAGATGATTGTCAAACTCTAAGCTCAAATACTCTCCACCTCGATCAGATCGAAGCATTTTGATTTTCTTGCCTAGTTGGTTTTCTACTTCATTTTGAAATTCCTTGAATAAAGTAAATGATTCAGATTTATGTTTCATTAGATACACATATCCAAATCTACTAAAGTCATCAGTGAATGTGATGAAGTAGTGAAAACCTCCTCTAGCAGTTATGTTTAGGGGTCCACACACATCAGTATGTATGAGACCTAAAAGATCACTAGCCCTTTCACCTTGACCGGTAAATGGAGCTTTTGTCATTTTCCCTAACAAACAAGATCGACATGTTTCATATGATTCAAAATCAAAAGAGTCCAAAATTCCATCTTTATGAAGTTTGGAAATGCGATTCTCATTTATATGGCCTAAACGACAATGCCAAAGGTAAGTCGGATTTAACTCATTTGGTTTCATCCTCTTAGCATTAATGTTATAGATAGGCATATCAAGATCTAGGATATAAAGTCCATTAATCAAAATTGCATTAGTATAAAGAATATTATCCAAATAAACGGAACAACATTTGTCCTTTATTGTAAAATAAAAACCAGCCTTGTCCAAACAAGAAATTGAAATAATATTCCTGCTAATGGCAAGTACATAATAGCAGTTTTCTAAATTAATTAAAAGACCACTAGGTAAGGTCAATACATAAGTTCCAACAACTAAAGGAGCAACCTTTGCTCCATTGCCAACTCTAAGATCGACCTCGCCTTTTGCCAATGCTCTACTCGTTCTCAGGCCCTGCACATTAGTACAAATATGAGAACCACATCCAGTATCTAATACCCAAGATGTAGAAGTAGACATGTTAATTTCTATAACAAAAATACCTGCAGAAGTAGTAGGAACATTTCCATTCTTCTAGTCTTCCAGATACTTTGGGCAGTTACGCTTCCAATGCCCCTGCTTGTTGAAGTAGAAGCACTTGCCCTCCTTAGCCACGCCTCCAGTAGGCTTCAAAGCTTTGGTTGATGGCTTGGCAACAACTTTGCCTTTGCCACTTCCCTTAGACTTATTAGGCTTCTTATGGTGCTTTTGGACTTGCCATTATTAACCATTAAAACGGCAGCATCCTTTCCCTTTCCCTTCATATTTTTCTCAGCAGTTCTCAACATAGCTGCAAGCTGTGGAAGTGTTTTGTCCATGTCATTCATGAGAAAATTATGGACAAAACTGTTGAAGCTTTCAGGCAACGATTGCAAGATAAGATCAACAACAAGTTCCTGCTCAAGGACAAATCCTAATCGAGCTAGGTTCTCAGAGTACCCAATCATTTTGAGCACATGAGGTCCTACGGGACTTCCTTCGGACAGCTTGGTAGAGAAAAGGGCCTTAGAGACATCAAACCTTTCATGCCTAGCCTGCTCTTCATAAAGAGTCCTTAGATGTCCGATCATATCGAACGCAGCCATCCCTTCATGCTGTTTTTGCAGCTCGGGAGTCATGGTGGCTAGCATGATGGAAAAGACTTCTACGGAATCATTGAGATGCTTGGTATGAGCATTTCTTTGAGCTGCAGGAGCTCCAGCAGGTGGTGCCTCAGGAACGGGTCCATCAAGCACATACAACTTTTTCTCGTGGGTGAGGACAATCCTCATGTTACGGTACCAGTCAATAAAATTTGTTTCAGTCAATTTTTCTTTTTCAATGAGTGATCGCAAAATGTTGTTTGAAGCATTATTGGCCATCTACAATTTTAAAATATACAAAATAAGTATCATGAAAATAACATATTTAACTTGGCCTTTAATTAAATACGCTCCCACTATTTTACTCAAATCAAATGACCTTCAAACATTTGACTCGGAAAATCCCGTTGGAAGATTTTCTAGTGGATTGAAATCCTTATTTCACCTTGCTTTAAGTCAACGGGGGCTGTACTTAAAACTCAGCTATTTAGGTAGGAACATTTCCAATTGTATCATATACAACTTTCAAATCAATTAGGTGAATAACTCTTTATTCAAATCTATCATATAGACATTACCCAATTATAGCTTCTAAATTTATTCTAATCTTATTAAAATTAATTTAGTTAAGTTAGACCCAAAAGAATAACACTTGGGTAAATTGGATTACCGCACCGCAACTTACTAGTATAAAATATGCGCTTCACGGAGGCAAAACCCACATAGTCGATATTAGTCTTGAAGGGTGTTAAACTTTTGGAAAGCATTGAACTTAATATTTTGAATTGAAGGATTTTTATTAAATTTGATCTCACCTCACCACGGCTTATATATCACATATATTCGCACTTCAATCATAACATGCATAACAATTATACAATAATAAAATGACATGATTATGGCCATCCTAACGCTATGACTCTCTCAAGTCAATGAGAGAATCTAAACTAATCCTAGAAACGACCTTGCTTCTCCAAGCTTGACTTCCAGGACTATCCTAACGTCTTGAGCCCTATTACCTCCTTGTATTCTATTTACATTACATATGAAAGAAACTCGTTTTACATACGAGGGAGTGGATGAGAAGAGAATGTACAATAGAGATATAAGAGATAGGCACGACACGCAGGCCGTATTTCAATATCCAAAAGAAATAAAATAAAAGGACTATGGCCATAATCATTCACATGATAATAATAACAAACACACTTTTATTATTATTAATTATACCTTATAATTAAATAAATTAAATTAAAATTCGACATATGATCACCCTACGCAGATTAGCCGGGGGTTCCGCTACCCGGTCAGCGGACGGTGGTTCCGCAGCCTCGGAAGCTAATCCAATATGAACAATTCACTTTGAATTACCGGCGTATTTTGCATCAACACTTGACACATTTCTGATTACCCTAATCCCGCATAACAATCTGATCTTATTAAACAAATACTCTGATTGTTTATTCATATATCATGATCGAGTCTAGGATGCTTCACCAGAGTACATAGAATCGGTTACGAAGCTCCATACATCAGATCAATTAATATAAACAAATATCATCTGACTTATTTAAACTATGATCAAATCCAGTATATCACATACACTGTTGTTATACAGAATTTACCAATCATGCTTCTGTCGATATGCATAATCGAAAGGTTTGAAGTTTCACCAGAAACGGTTTCTGAAACATCAAAGCAAATCGAAAAGCCATGCACATAGACGTGATTGATATTATTATTAACTGCATTTTATGATCGATCAATTATGTTCCTGTCGATATGTATAATCGAAACGTCGATGTTCACCAGAAACGGTTTCTGAAACATCGAATCAAATCGAAAAGCCATGCAGAGAAAACATAATTTAATACGATGCCAATTTTAATTCTCTTTATTATTTAATTTCGTTCAATATGTTTAATCAAATTAAAATATAAAGCGGTAACAAAGCAATCCGATTCAAGGTTTCGTAATTGGCTCTGATACCACTGAAGGAAAATCGAATAGAAGAAAGGAGTAGAAGCAGCGGAATAATTTCGATTTTCTTTCCTTGGATCATTACGAAATTCAAACATGAATCAATGATTCGATTGTTACCTCGAAGTTTGGAATCTGAACGTTGGAAACTGGAAACTGGAATCTCGATCACAGCCAAGCAAGCAGCAAGCAGCAAAGCCTCTAGCAAGTCCACACGAACAGTGCTCCTCCAAAACTCGGTGCTAGCCAATGAATCGGAAGTTTAGAGAAGAAGGGTTGCTCCAAAACGTGTAACCAAAAACTTCAGCACTAGAGTTATATTTATAGAACTTCTAGTGTGCTCTGCAAGTCAGAAGTCACTATTGGGCTTCAGTAAGCCCAACAACGAGTTTAGTAATTTCGCTAACTAATTAGCGTTATTTACTAAACGCACCCCTTATATAAGTCATACTTATATATTTCTCTTTTGACTGTTCTTTGTGTGTGACCCTATAGGTTCTAGTCACGTTGGCAATAATATAAATCTAATATTTAATATTATAAACAATGAGCGGTATCTAGCAACACATCATTGCTACCCAAGTGACAAGAATGTCAAGTGATCTGACGAAACCTTTCCATGATAATACTCATGTGTACAATTACTCCTTTGTCTCGATATCTTTATTGATCCCAAGGCATAGATATTGTCACCCTTGTATAGATCAATATTTATATTTCTTGATTCCAAAATATACTGAATAACGAACAAGTCCAATATCTTATATTGACTTAGTTCAGCATGGCCATGCAGTTTTACAATCATATTTCATCAAGAGGCCTAAAGATATATCTCCCGTTTATGAGGAGTGACAAATCCCATCTAGGACACTCATGTCCCTCAGCATGCTTCATCAAACACCCATCAACCAACGTTATGGTTATCCGTTTACAGACAACGTTAGAATGGCAAAAAAGCACTTGAGTCCACATCTAGGGATCATAGTGGTTTCAGGTCTAAGAGCGATATACACTATTATCATTGTGAGAATATCTTATGACAATTGCATAACTTACTATGTAGTATTCTCACGGTGGGTCAATCCAGTATAAATATTACTCCTAATATTTATACCTATGTATAGACTTAATATCTCATATCTATGACCCATGAGAGCAGTCATCATTCTACGTACATAATAGTATCGACGCTTTATTATTATCCTTTATTCATATTAAAGCTTTGACTACGGATACATTTAAGAATAGCGTTCTTTATGATAATGTAAACTCATGATTAAGTCACACTTAATATATTATTACACAAACTATCTATTCTAAGGACTTTATTATCATTACACAAATATAATAAAGAGTGCCATATATTATTCAATAATAAAAGTCATGATACATAAAATAATATTTAACGTAAATTATTGGCCTCTAGGGCTTACACCAACATGTTCCGCAAGCACTGAGCATCTTTCTGTGCCCATGTCTCAGCATGCTAGCCAAAAAGACGTGGGAGAAGGATCAAAGGGAGGAAACCCAAAGAAAAAGACCTGTTCTACGCCTATGTCTCAGAGTGCTAGCCAAAAAGACGTGGCAGAAGGATCAAAGGGAGGAAACCCAAAGAAAAAGACTCGTACTGCAAGCAATCAACATATTTCTGCGCCCATACCTCAGCATGCTAGCCAAAAAGACGTGGGAGAAGGATCAAAGAGAGGAAAATCAAATAAAAAGACCTGTTCTGCGCCTATGTCTCAGAGTGCTAGCCAAAAAGACGTGGTAGAAGGATTAAAGGGAGGTAGTCAAAGTGAGGTTGTCAAGGATTCACAAAGATCCGTGAATATGAACGTAAGTACCAACAATGTGTTTAAATATAGGAATGTAAATGACTTACTTACTGCACAAGTAATCTGCACCTTTTGATTAACTTCTCAATTTTTGGCAGGATAAGAACATTGACAGTGAGGATTGTGTGATGATTTCTGAACAAACCAAAGTAGGAAAGAAAAGGAAAAGAAGAACGCGTGGTGAGGCACCTGTTAGGGCATCAAGGAGACTAATGGCACTGAATGTAAGTTCAATCAAATTAATCCCATATTCTTGAACTCATATATGTTGTTTTTTAAGGTTAACATGGATAATTTTTGATTTAGGAGGCCAAAGTCGCGACAATGAACAGTGATGAAGAAGATGATACTGTGTCAGGAAATGATCCGTCTAACGAAGATGACAGAGTATAACTTAAATTTTGAATTGCCAATGCTTAATCTAAACTTAATGTGTCCCAGTCCAATGAGAAAAGTTTTTGACTTGTGTTTGTGTAGGAAGATATTCAAGCTGGGTCGGGAAGCGGACCTGAACCTAATGTGAATGTGATGGAAGTTGCTTCTTGTACGACGTTGATGCAACATATGATGTCCTTACGTTGTTGAATGTGACTTTTTATTTGAACTAGCCAGTATTAGTGAAACTTATGGACAATTAGTTTGTTGTTAAGCTCTTTGAATCCTGTTGAGGATTGTACACTTTATTTTGCTGGTGTTAAGTTGTACTAAACTTGTCTTCACTCACTCTCTAATATGGTCTTGTTACATTGAATAATTGATTAACAACCACCGAGTAATGATGACACATTGAAAAAGTCACATTTTAGAAATTCAATGTGCTTAGGGAGCAGTCATAACGCTTCCCAAAAGGTATCTGAACCGATTGCAATTTCCATGAATGTGTATATAAACCACTTTCACCTTCTTTCAAAAGTTTTAAAAAAGGTTCTTCTTTTATAATGTTAGACTTCAAATTACATACAGAAGTCATGATCAAAATCCTTCTGAGGGTGGAGTCAGACAATCCTATAGAACTAAGGTGTGTTTGCAAGTTGTGGAAATCGCTCATTGATGATCCTCATTTCATTAAGAATCATCTTATTAGAACGAACACTGAAATATTTGCTCTACTGAAAGAGGGTCTTAATCAATATCACGCTTTCGAGATTCAATATGTTAGAGATAATGTGGCTGCACGTCAAGAAGATGGACCGGACGAGGAAGAGATACGAACGGTGTTGAATGCATTTGATGAGTTTGAAAGAATCTGGAATAATGCGTGGAAGCTTTTAGATGATGAAGAAGAAGAAGAGATACACTGGTTTATGAAACGAATTGCAAAGCTCAATCATCTTTTGGGTCCTGTTAGATATTTGAAAGAGAATTTCAACAATATGAGAGATATTATGCAAAGTGTGGAATATAAATTGAGATGTTATCAGAACTGCTTGAGAATTTATCTCAATTCAGTGTAACTGTTTGAGATGTCATCTTCATCCTCTTAACCGTCATTTTGTATTAGATTATCTTCTTAGTTTCATATTGTCATATCTTTTTAGTTTAATAGTTGTCATTTACTACTTTTTAAAAATGGATTTTTCTTCTTTCTTGTTAATCGTTCTATTTCTTTTTTTTTTTTTAATAAATTGTGCATCTATTGGTGCTTAACCTATGCATTGGAAACTTAAGACTGCAGAATAACTGCATAATAAGCTAGTTGGAATTGGCAACCAACTAATGACTTTTGCAACATGGAAAAACAAATCTAATAATTAACTTTTTGCAAACTGGAATTCGTAAAGTTAAAAATAACAAAGAAAAAGGTAAATAAACTTTTATATAATTTTTTAAACTTAAAGAAAAAGTAATTCTAAACTCAAGACTACTTCATCAACATCATAAAAAATACAATATTTAAACGTAAAGACATAATTAGTAATGCCAGCAGTATATTTCCCCTCTTTTTCATCAGATTAAGCTTCATCTTATTCTTCTTATTTTTCTCTCTAATCTTATGTGCATCTTCCACAAGTTCTTTCACTAGATCAACAACACTAACATCACTTCGAGTCTGAAGATCTTCACCCTCGTTATTGTTTTCTTATCCATCTTCATCAAGCCAAATAAACTTGCGACATTTTTGTTGTGTCTGGGTTTTAATACACAAAAAACAAAATTATTAATAAAGTCCAGAAATAGAAATAGACATTAAGAATTGAATTTTAACGAAGAATAAAATGGAGAAATAGTTACCATCCAAAGTGGACATCTCCAGAACTGTCTACCCGCATTTGGTCCCCTTTTACAAGTCAATAAAACTGTATGATAACCACAAAAGCATTTTTGTCCCCTTCTTGTAACATTTGAAGAAGAAGCTGTTGAACATGATCTATTAGGGTTAGATATGTTCATATTTCCAAGACTTCTCATGTTTAAATCGATGAAGAAGTTGTTTATACTAAGATGCATAAATGTGTGGGTTCTACTTATATAGGGGTTTGGTATAGAAATGGGGTCAATAATGACTTTTGCCATTATTAAGGTTAAAGACTAGGGTTATAAATGACTTTTGCAACTTTTGCTATTTGTTGAAGTTAAAGCCTAGGGTTGAAAATGACTTTTGAAGGGTTAGGGTTGACAACGTTGAAGGAGATGATCGCCAACGTCGAATCTTATGGGCAACAATGTTCAAATGAGATGATCACCAATTGCAAGTCTTATGGCTTGGATTGTCAATGTTCAAGGAGATGATCGCCAATTTCAAGTCTTAGGGTTAGGGTTGACAATGTTCAAGGAGATAATCGCCAGCCTTAAGTCTTAGGGTTAGGGTTGACAACGTTCAAGGAGATGATCGCCAGCTTCAGGTCTTAGGGTCAACAATGTTCAAAGGAGATAATCGCCAGTTTCAAGTCTTAGGGTTAGGGTTGACAATGTTCAAGGAGATGATCGCCAACTTCAAGTCTTAGGGTTATAGGGTTGACAACGTTCAAGGAGATGACCGCCAGCTTCAAGTCTTTGGGTCAACAATGTTCAAAGGAGACAATCGCCAATTTTAAGTCTTAGGGTTAGGGTTGACAATGTTTAAGGAGATAATAGCCAGCTTCAAGTATTAGGGTTAGGGTTGACAATGTTGAAGGAGATGATCGCCAGCTTCAAGTCCTAGGGTTAGCAGGATATAAATTGTAACAGCCCGATTTTCAAAACAGAAGTGCATTTTTTTTTTTTAAAACAACTAATTGCCATGCACTAAAGGTTTCAGGATTGTCTTTAATTTAAAATCAGAGTAAGTAAAACATTTTGAAAGCATTGCCAACAATACAATCTGAATCAAATGTCACATTTTATAAAACAATATTATGCAATGAGCTTTTACTATCAAATCATGCACTACATAAAATAATGTTCGAGTATTCATTTCTCATGGTAGTATCATTTACAGCGGTGCCCAAACAAAAGAAGTAAAATTACATAAACATAAGACACCACCAGTAAAACATCTAAGCTGATCCTTAACTCTGAACTGGGATGACATGGTACAAGATCCCACCAATGGCATCAAGCCTGACTGTCAAACTGCTACACCTTCAAAGCCTTTGCTATTCCCGCAAAGCACACTCCCTATTTGGATACGGGGCAAAGCCCGATCCACGGATTAATGTAAAGGGTCACGATCTAAAAACAACATAATTACAAAAATACTGAAGGCATAACATACTAGCATGGTAAATAGCATCAACATAAACATTCCTCAATTAAAATATAATGATGCACAATTAGCCTAGCAAATGCAGACTCAATATGAGTGTGACACCTATCAGGGGTCGTCACATGAAACTGATTTCGGAATTGAATATCGCCACATAGGCCACCACAGGAGTGTTACATTCAAATGACTCTAGGATTGAATACCACCACAAAGGCCACCACTAAGGTGTTATCACCACAAAGGCCACCATAGAGGTGTTTTATTCAAATGACACTGGACTTTGAATATCACCACAAAGGCCACCACTAAGGTGTTATCACCACAAAGGCCACCATAGAGATGTTACATTCAAATGACTCCAGAATAGATCAAGCCATACAGGCTGAATAACGCCACAAAGGCTACACCACGAAGGCATGTACACCACAAAGGCTAGAAAATGCCACACAGGCTAAACAATGACGATTACAACTTTTAACATATCAACAGACATTTCATATATTTATTCACAAATCATATGAAAACAAAGCACATCAACATATCATAATCACATATTCACACAATAGCACATAAACCATCAAGGCATTTAAGTAACTATGGTGTTTAAGAAAGTGCCCCTTACCTGAGCAAAGCATTCCTTACAACGTACTGCTCTACACTCGTAAGCATCTACAACAGGAACGTCTCTAAACCCTCGAGCTAAGTATCCTAACAGATACAATAACTCAGATAAATATCGGCTCTAAAGCTTTCTACCCATTCTAGGTGAAATTTCAACACGCTCCGAAATACGATCAATTTAATATTTCCAAAAAGTTCAATAAAATATTTTCCAAAATAACTTTTGTCTCGAAATCCTTCAAAACACTCAATGACCATAAACTTGCCAAAAGTGAGTCTAGGAAACTCTTTTCCATAAGAAACTTTTATTTCAAATACCCAATTTATACAAATCATTTTGTTCTCAAGACAAATATCACAGTAGAGACACTTTTGAAATATCTCCAAAATACTTATCCGTTTTGAAACATCTTTTCAAAACCACTAAAAAAAATAAGATAAAATGAATTTGACGAATTTTCGACAGAGTCTCCTTTGTGTTTACATCGCATACCAGAGCCTCTGGCTCAGTCAACCTAACACAAATTCACAGACAAAATATTTTCACCACTCAACAGTTCAAACATAAAAATATTCGAACTCTGATAGTGTCAGCAGTCACTTCCAGCGTCAGCTCAGACACATTATTTTCAGAAAATCATAATAAATTCATTCGTCGTCGGAACGTTGCAAACCATAGGTCCATTTCGACCGTCTCGACGACGCGAATCCACTTCTAAACTCATTTTCACAATTTAACAGTTTTAAAATGACGAAAATACCCTTGTACGGTTCAGCCCTTTCGTCCAGACAACATCTTTCAAATACTAATCGGTTGAATCAACTTGTTTTCTCGTCTAAAGCATATATATCAAATAAAATTTACATTTCAACACTTTTCCAAGAACACTAAAATTTTAAAATGAACGGATCGTAAATTTTCTTTCAGATCTATACTCATACGAACTTACCCAACAACATTAATACATAACATCACGCAAGAAAATCGAAACTCGACACCTTACACCCACAAATGCTCAAAACCGAGATTTAAAAGAGGAAAATAGGGAGGAATACCTCATCTATTGACTGTGAATCACGCGTGAGAAGATAGGAATCGTCAAGGGCTTCGTTTTGATATCTCGTTTGCGCGATTCGGACAAGGAACGAAGAAGTTACGGCCCCGGAACCGTGGAGGAAAGAAAAGTTGCGGAAATGAGAGAGAGAAGAGAGAGAAAGTCTTGATTTTTTTGATAAAAAGTGGCATGAAGCTCTATTTATAGAGTTTTGGTTTTGGAAATAAACCAGACCCGGTTCTCGCGGTTCAAGGTACACGTAACTGACAAAGTTCTATCCTAACTCTGATGAACTTCTAACCAGTCTCAAACATCTTAGAATTGTCTCCTTACTCAAAAACCACTATTCATTCTCTAATATTTTCTTTTCGAAATTTTTCTCAACCAGCAGATATGATGTTGCTAAATTCCCAAAACGAATAGTAAATTCCCTAGATGAATATAATGACTCTCAAGGTCCATTAATATTTCATTTGCAGGCAAATTCATATTTGATTCTACCCGAATCCCCAAACTCGCAAAAATGCTCAACAAGATTAAGAAAACACATACTCATGCATTCCCCTTAACTCAAGTCACAAAAACATAATCATTCTTAACAAACATCATGAAAATCATACTCAATCACCCAGAATAGAAAAACAATATATGTGAGTCATTCCTAGATCTCACATAACTAACTTGCTCTTCAAGTTTCCATTCAAAATAATAGTTTTGGAATCAAAATAATTTTTCGACAAAATGTCATTTAATGACAAAGAAAACATCAAAACAAAATACAAAGCCCTAAATTTAGTCGCAACTAAATTATGGGTCTTATATTACTACCCTCCAAAAAGAAGTTTCGTCCTCGAAACTAAGATAATAGTAACAACTTATGTAACACCCATACTAGAAATTACCTAGGATATCTAGTATGCTCGTTAAACTTGGCATTGGATACATTAAAATTACAATAATAAATTTTCTTCCGAACATATCATAAAACTACTTGTCTATACATTTAAAATAGTACCACTGATGTGTACAACATACATGCAATGATAAGTAAACATAATTGTCCAGCTTCTTCTTCTACTTCATCACGAACTGCCCAGCTTGCGATCCACTTGTGTCTCTGAAATAAAAATAAAAGGGATTGGGGTGAGACGGGATGTCTCAGTGAGTTCCACCTATCCTAGGCTGTAGGCAATCTCAGGGAACCTAGGATCGCCATCTGTCTCTAAACTCAACCCATTTGGGTTTATACAGTGTTTTATCATGCATATCTGAGCGATCGAGGGATAACTAGGATCGCTGTCTGAGATACTAATATGATCCTGATACTAGTGCCAAAATCATAAATATAATCATGAGTATAATGTCTGTCATATTATGTTAGCGTTGAACAAACAATATTATCTGAGTTGATTTTACGGAATAAACCCAGGTGGAGTAACCCCAGAATTTATTCCACTCTGACCGGTAATAATTTCCAACTGACGGGAACCCAACTGACGGGGATACCGGACTCCTCTGATTATTGTGGGGTCATCCTCACGGATAGTGCCCGTTCCAACTGGCGGGAACCTTTCGTATCCAACTGGCGGGATAGCGAAAGCCACATATTAAACATGTTTTAAGAATTATAAACTGAACTGATTCTTGTAAATATGAAATAATCTCAACTTCACTACTAACGGGAAGTTAGAGAGTCATAACTTAACTGATAATAATTATCTGAACATAATTTCTGTAACATATATCTGATACATTATGCTAGGTATAAATATATTCTCATGTTTCATAACTTATCTAATAAGGTTCTAGACATATGTTATTATATGTCATTCCTAAAAGGTTATAAAATTTTCCCATATCCTGATAAATTAAATTCGACTAATTAAGTTGATTTTCCCCTAATTAGGATTCTTTACTTTCCAATAATTGGAAATTTACTCATGAATGATTTGTTTTCATGGCTAATTTACTCTAAACATTCTTTTACACATATAAATATACACTATGGTAGTGTATGATTAGAGGATATGCATAATACAATTTCGGCTACATATTCGGCAATAATGAGAATTAGAGTCTTAGCCAAGCCAAACCATTATATTACCTTAAAAGTGTAATTTATATTAGCTAAGAGTCGAAATAAAGTAATAAAATCAAACAATTCTCACTTTACGTAACGTTGCCGAAATTGCATATTTATTCATTCTCACGTAAAACTTATCATAATATTTTTCCTCTAACTTCTACATTACCATAATCATATTTATCAACATAAAAGTTATTCTAGAGTACTCTAGCAAGGGTATAAATCTTAATCATATTGTCACTAAATCATGTACTAATGTACTAAACCATATTCTATTATTCTAAAGGCATAATTTAACTACCCAAAGGGAAGTTTTCTAACTAAAGGAACTCACCTCAACAATCTGAATTCTCTAAAACAACTTATGCTCAGCTTAAAGCTTCTGCCAAATTTTATTTCTTCCATGCTATGTTGTTCCGCTTCTAATCTTTAGGTTCAGTCCTCTCAAGCATTTTAGAATCTTCATAAAATTAGTGCAAGTGGTTAGCCACTATCCCTGCCCTGAACTGTACATGTACCATCTCGAACAGCTCCCGTAAGTCAAAACCCGTAAGCAATTTTTCTGCAGCAATTACCAACTTCAAACGCGTTTTCCGAATTCGTTATTAGTCCGAATCATACAAAGCTTATATCCAAATTGAAGGGAATTTAGTGTGGAACCCGAAAATCCAATAATTACACAAGTCTGAGCAACACAGCAACAGCAGTAACCCTATAAGCACCTGAACTGTCATAAGAATTTCTACTCATGCTTCAAGAGTTCAGGCATAATCTCTTTTAACTATAACAACTCATTTTAGCCAACAACTCAGCCATACAAATATCCATAACAGCCAGGTATTATCACTAAGTTCTAATAAATATGAACAACACTAAGATTCACCTGCCAAAATGTACAGCTTTAAGCGTCTAGTTTTTGTTCCAAACAGCAGCAACCACAAATTATGATGCTCCTAAACAGCCCAAAATACATAATCATTCACACTCACAAACTATAGCTCAGGTTAACTTCTTGTAGCAACTTCAGTTCACAGCTAGACCCCTTTGTCCTTCCTTCACTTCTTGCTTCAAAATATCAATTCAAACCAAACACCATCAAAAATCATACACACGTGACTCATTTGAGTTGAATTGAAACAAAAATCCAATTTCGAGAGAAAGGGGGAAAGGTTCTGCTAACAGAGAAAAAGGGAAGAGAAGTGAATTTTATTACATGCTTTTCACTTCAATTTACACAACTAAAACGATGATAAGCTTACATGTTGAATTTCTTAAGAGAAAGAATGAATTATTGAGAAATTTGATGATTATGGTATGGTGGAGAGGGAGCCGAGAGTGTTTTAGAGAGAGTGGGGAAGATCAGTTTAGAGAGTGAAATGAGGAAAAATGAATGTGAAAGGGGCCTTGGCCTAAAAATATCTTCACATTCAATTTACCATTATGCCCTCTGTTATTAAAAGTCTTGTTAAACCACACCAAATCTAACACTGATGATTGAACCTGCGTGTGTTAGCTAACACTACATGATGAATATATTCTCCGTAAAAATATAACTTTCATAATTAGTTTTCTCCGACACGTCCGTTGAGTCTGCAGTCTAACCCGGATTTAGCGGGATGTTACAACTTATCTAGTCATTACTACTACCAACAATGACATGACAATACACCTACTGTGACCCTTTACAAAGTCGTATAGACTTCAAACTCTAGACACACATCTAGACATCACAACTCGAGTACTCCACTCAGGATCACCTCAAAGAACACATAAATACAACACTAGGTCCCTCAAGAGCCTAGGTCCACAATCAAAATTCTTGATGTCTCCACGTCTACCCTCCAAAAATTTCACACTACAACACTGGATAAGATTGACTTGTTCCATTCAACATGATGTTCACTTTCTATCAACAACACATTAAGGATGATCAGTTCCCTAATTTGTCAATAGATAGCTAGCAGTCATGATGGCGGCGTAGACGATCTTCACCAAACTGTAATAATGTTTCTTGCAATCCGCACTCAGGGCTATCCTGAGGCACAAGGAATCTAATCATTCCAACATAAACATCAATTTCCACTAGTTTCTATAGTTATCTTGCTTCTTGCCGGTGAAGAACAGCCTCTAACACTCGACTAAAAACCTCCCAATATTCTCAAAATTGCTTTATCAAGCCTCATACAATGTTCAATTCAAGCGCTATACTCCTTTAGTCTTCCATATCTATCATTTTAATCACATCTCTTAACGAAAATTCTCTCTTGAATTTTCTTCAGGCCTCATCATCCATTAGTTTTCCTCTCAGTTGAGGCCTCAAAACTACATAAACCTCTCGAATTGCTATCAAGTGTAGAACATTCGCCACGTCCAAGACAAAATACACAAACATTGACTACTACTCCGAGCACGAAGTTGATACAAGAACCACGAAGTTGCCACCTCTATAGAGAATTTTCATCCCTTATTAATATTCATACCTTTTCAACTTACTCCAATCACACCACTAAACTGATCTGAAACTCTTCACATAGGAATCCTATTAAAAATTCACAACTTGTTGACAAGTTTTAACAAACACCATCTTCAATGAATCAAAATGTTACAATCATCGTCTTACTCAATGCTTAACAATATTTACATAGAATTTCCAGATACTCACATCATGCCTTAACATCTTAAATCTCCAGATCAACACCTTACTTGTAGCAACACACCTTAACAAAAATTGTGTCCTTCATTGGATCAATATTTATCCTCACATGAACTCTTTATACTTTCCTTCAATAACCATGTGATGTCACAAACAAGTCTTTCCTCCCGTAAACTCATAGTCTCTTCTCAATAATCAATCTGAATCTTAATATATTTCAACTTTAGGGTCCTCATGAAATCCTATATACAAAATATATCTTAAAACATTTCCATTCTCATCATTGTTCAACTATCAATGTTGTCAACATCTCAAATCATTGATTTTTCAATGTTTTGATATCACGCCTTGGTATACTTCACTAACCATATCAACATAGACGAAATCCTCATAACTCCACTTAGAATTCTTTCGTCTTACCTTTCTGAAACTCATAAGTGCAACTTCAACATCCTCATGGATTTCCTACCATTATTCCTTACCAGACTTAAATTCTTCCTGGTCAAATCCAAAATTAGTTTCCTTATATTACCAAATTTCAGGTACACACTTTCTCCCGTTAAATCTCAAAATATTACACGGTCCAATCTTGAATTTTGTCGCGTTCTCTTAAACTATTAGGTTCCTCTGAAAGCATACCTAACTCCAAAAATTTACTTTACGGCTTTACGTCAAAGTACCGCTGAAATCACATACTTCACTTATCTCACAAACAATCAAAACCCCTAACCAAAATCTCAACACTTAACTTGTTCAAGAACAACTCATCCAACCACGAAACAATCTGATATATGAAACACATTATTCACGCTTAGTCGTGGAATAAATCCTATTCCAGTTCCCTTAACATTCAATTCACTTCCACATAATCCAAGATGAATCACTACATCTTACGTCCAAGGTATCTCTTAGTTCACTATCCCAAGATCAACTCTCCAAGTTTACATAACAGTGTATCTAAAGTCATGCTCGCACAACTGCATAACGCCTCAAAGTTCATTCTCAAACAACTTCGATACTTCCTATTCTCTTAGATCGTACAGAGGTAACACCCATCTGCACAACACTTAGTTTCAAACCTCTCTCCTCTAGATGTCCATCATTAAAATGCCTAAGTCCAGAATCTAAACTAGCTCAGGCACCTAGTATCACATTCCAAGGCAAATACTACCTTCAATCCTTTACTTCGTATTGTGAAGTCTAATAACTTCAACATGCGGCACCCTTTTAGCTCCAAAACAAGCACCTTCGCTCGTATCCAAGACTTCACATTTGTCACAAATGACAACTTTGCTTAATGCACAACCATTGTGGTCACATCACCTCACCAATTACCAACTCCGTTCTGTTTCATCTTGAAATTAACCAAATAATACATCAAATGTCTTCTTCAAAGTTTCTCTAACTTTTCTCTCTCTCCAAGTGACTTTCCATCAATAGAGCATTCACTGATCTCAACATAACACTCGTGGTTGTCAATCAAGGTAGCTCCCAAACCTTGGTACTAATATGATCTCTTCTCAGTTCTAACTTACTGCAAACTTGTCCTCATTGGACCATTGAATCTAAAGGGGATCAAGAACAATCGTCGACGACAATCGACTAATGCTTTAGATTCTAACTACTCTTTCTACTAAGGTGCTAAAACACATTTCTCCGCATCAAGGAATAAACAACTAAATAGGCATATCATATTTGGCCCAAATCAAAACAAAGCACAAAAGGACACCAAGCACTTATGCGTACTAAACCCGACTCTTGATCAGCTTAGGACACCCGACTCACAGCCCTTGAAGTAAATCTACTACCATGCTATGATACCACAATGTAACAGCCCGATTTTCAAAACAGGAGTGCATTTTTTTTTTTTTAAAACAACTAATTGCCATGCACTAAAGGTTTCAGGATTGTCTTTAATTTAAAATCAGAGTAAGTAAAACATTTTGAAAGCATTGCCAACAATACAATCTGAATCAAATGTCACATTTTATAAAACAATATTATGCAATGAGCTTTTACTATCAAATCATGCACTACATAAAATAATGTTCGAGTATTCATTTCTCATGGTAGTATCATTTACAGCGGTGCCCAAACAAAAGAAGTAAAATTACATAAACATAAGACACCACCAGTAAAACATCTAAGCTGATCCTTAACTCTGAACTGGGATGACATGGTACAAGATCCCACCAATGGCATCAAGCCTGACTGTCAAACTGCTACACCTCCAAAGCCTTTGCTATTCCCGCAAAGCACACTCCCTATTTGGATATGGGGCAAAGCCCGATCCACGGATTAATGTAAAGGGTCACGATCTAAAAACAACATAATTACAAAAATACTGAAGGCATAACATACTAGCATGGTAAATAGCATCAACATAAACATTCCTCAATTAAAATATAATGATGCACAATTAGCCTAGCAAATGCAGACTCAATATGAGTGTGACACCTATCAGGGGTCGTCACATGAAACTGATTTCGGAATTGAATATCGCCACATAGGCCACCACAGGAGTGTTACATTCAAATGACTCTAGGATTGAATACCACCACAAAGGCCACCACTAAGGTGTTATCACCACAAAGGCCACCATAGAGGTGTTTTATTCAAATGACACTGGACTTTGAATATCACCACAAAGGCCACCACTAAGGTGTTATCACCACAAAGGCCACCATAGAGATGTTACATTCAAATGACTCCAGAATAGATCAAGCCATACAGGCTGAATAACGCCACAAAGGCTACACCACGAAGGCATGTACACCACAAAGGCTAGAAAATGCCACACAGGCTAAACAATGACGATTACAACTTTTAACATATCAACAGACATTTCATATATTTATTCACAAATCATATGAAAACAAAGCACATCAACATATCATAATCACATATTCACACAATAACACATAAACCATCAAGGCATTTAAGTAACTATGGTGTTTAAGAAAGTGCCCCTTACCTGAGCAAAGCATTCCTTACAACGTACTGCTCTACACTCGTAAGCATCTACAACAGGAACGTCTCTAAACCCTCGAGCTAAGTATCCTAACATATACAATAACTCAGATAAATATCGGCTCTAAAGCTTTCTACCCATTCTAGGTGAAATTTCAACACACTCCGAAATACGATAAATTTAATATTTCCAAAAAGTTCAATAAAATATTTTCCAAAATAACTTTTGTCTCGAAATCCTTCAAAACACTCAATGACCATAAACTTGCCAAAAGTGAGTCTAGGAAACTCTTTGTTATAAGAAACTTTTATTTCAAATACCCAATTTATACAAATCATTTTGTTCTCAAGACAAATATCACAGTAGAGACACTTTTGAAATATCTCCAAAATACTTATCCGTTTTGAAACATCTTTTCAAAACCACTAAAAAAAATAAGATAAAATGAATTTGACGAATTTTCGACAGAGTCTCCTTGGTGTTTACATCGCATACCAGAGCCTCTTGCTCAGTCAACCTAACACAAATTCACAGACAAAATATTTTCACCACTCAACAGTTCAAACATAAAAATATTCGAACTCTGATAGTGTCAGCAGTCACTTCCAGCGTCAGCTCAGACACATTATTTTCAGAAAATCATAATAAATTCATTCGTCGTCGGAACGTTGCAAACCATAGGTCCATTTCGACCGTCTCGACGACGCGAATCCACTTCTAAACTCATTTTCACAATTTAACAGTTTTAAAATGACGAAAATACCCTTGCACGGTTCAGCCCTTTCGTCCAGACAACATCTTTCAAAAACTAATCGGTTGAATCAACTTGTTTTCTCGTCTAAAGCATATATATCAAATAAAATTTACATTTCAACACTTTTCCAAGAACACTAAAATTTTAAAATGAACGGATCATAAATTTTCTTTCAGATCTATACTCATACGAACTTACCCAACAACATTAATACATAACATCAGGCAAGAAAATCGAAACTCGACACCTTACACCCACAAATGCTCAAAACCGAGATTTAAAAGAGGAAAATAGGGAGGAATACCTCATCTATTGACTGTGAATCACGCGTGAGAAGATAGGAATCGTCAAAGGCTTCGTTTTGATATCTCGTTTGCGCGATTCGGACAAGGAACGATGAAGTTATGGCCCCGGAACGGTGGAGGAAAGAAAAGTTGCGGAAATGAGAGAGAGAAGAGAGAGAAAGTCTTGATTTTTTTGATAAAAAGTGGCATGAAGCTCTATTTATAGAGTTTTGGTTTTGGAAATAAACCAGACCCGGTTCTCGCGGTTCAAGGTACACGTAACTGACAAAGTTCTATCCTAACTCTGATGAACTTCTAACCAGTCTCAAACATCTTAGAATTGTCTCCTTACTCAAAAACCACTATTCATTCTCTAATATTTTCTTTTCGAAATTTTTCTCAAGCAGCAGATATGATGTTGCTAAATTCCCAAAACGAATAGTGAATTCCCTAGATGAATATAATGACTCTCAAGGTCCATTAATATTTCATTTGCAGGCGAATTCATATTTGATTCTACCCGAATCCCCAAACTCGCAAAAATGCTCAACAAGATTAAGAAAACACATACTCATGCATTCCCCTTAACTCAAGTCACAAAAACATAATCATTCTTAACAAACATCATGAAAATCATACTCAATCACCCAGAATAGAAAAACAATATATGTGAGTCATTCCTAGATCTCACATAACTAACTTGCTCTTCAAGTTTCCATTCAAAATAATAGTTTTGGAATCAAAATAATTTTTCGACAAAATGACATTTATTGACAAAGAAAACATCAAAACAAAATACAAAGCCCTAAATTTAGTCGCAACTAAATTATGGGTCTTACATAAATTGCTTAAAATAATTTTCAAGTCTTATTATTATTTAACATATAATTCAAGTTTTTTACAAGGATTGTCGCCAACTTAAAGTTTT
Organism: Medicago sativa; assembly: GCF_051527215.1. Lineage (NCBI taxonomy): Eukaryota > Viridiplantae > Streptophyta > Magnoliopsida > Fabales > Fabaceae > Medicago > Medicago sativa. Next base: position 30,579,945 of record NC_140752.1, on the reverse strand, counting down.
TAATATATAATTCAATATTATTATTTAGAACGAGATAAATTCGTAAAAATAATTTTCCTTACAATAATTTTTTTACCAAATAATGGTTATGCGTTTTTTATTATTTTTTAATTAACAATATGACTGAATGTAATTACATTGGAAAATTGATTAACAACCACTAAGTATTGATTCTTAAATAAAAAATAAAAAACCACTAAGTAATGAACACACATTGAAAAAAGTCAGATTTTAGTCATTCAATGTGCCTACAAAGAAGTCATATCGTTTCCCACGTACCAATAGTTCTCTCTCTATCCCTTTCATCATATCTTTTCCATTACAAGCCATATGTTATAAGTATCAATAGTTCTCTCTCTATCCCTTCCATCACATCTTTTCCATCACAAGCCAACACGGAGTTTCTACCACCAGAAATAATGTTAGATATCCTTTTGAAGGTAGAGGCAGAAAATCCTTTACCTTTTAGGTGTGTTTCCATGTTTTGGAAATCCCTCACTATTGATCCTTATTTCATGGAAACTCACATTAGTAGATTGACCACTTCCATTTTCGATTTACTGAAGGATGCTTCTGAACTGTATTCTGATTTCAAACTACAATACATTGAAAATAACATTCTCATGCGTGAAGAAAATGCACCAGACGCTGCAGAGATACGTAGGGTTTTGAATTCATTTGATGAGGTTCAAAGGCATTGAGATACTGTGGAGAAGCTTTGTGATGAAGAAAAGGAGAAGAATGAAGGAGATCTTCGAACTTCTATCTTGAATCATATGATGGTGGCTGTTATATATATGAAAGTCAACTTCAACGTTATAAGAGATATTATGCAGAATGTTGAGGATAGAATGAGATGTTATCAAATGTGTATGCAGATCTATCGCAATTAAATCTTCATCTTGATCCTCTTAGTTGTAATTTTATCCTTGATTATCTTTCTTATGAATTGTCTTTGATTTAAAATGTATTAGTTCATCTTCTAAGTTCATCTTGATTTAAAATTTATTGGTTCGTCTTCTTAGTTCATTTTCTGGTTCATCCTATTATTTTTTACTTAGATAAAACTTACCAAAGAAAAAAGTTAAATACAACTTTTATATAATTGTCAATGTTTTCATAAATAAACTTTTATTGACAAAATAACAACTAAAAAGTTAAATAAATTGTTATTGACTTAAAAAATTCGTAAAGTTATAAATACCAAAGAAAAAGTTAAAAAAACTATTTTTTTTTACTTGAAGAATTCGTAAAGTTTAATGATAACAAATAAGAAGTTAATGTAATACTGTGTAGAGTTAGTTGGAATTGGCAACCAAATGATGACTTTTGCAACTTGGAATTTGCAACCAAACTATTTCTTTTTTTTTTTTTTACTTCAAGAAGTCATTTATATTGTTGCCAATTCCAAGTTGCATATGAATAATGTGCTTGTTTACATAAGTTAAATAAACTTTATATAAATATGTTTATATGAGTTAAATAAACTTATAAAAGTTAAATAAACTTATATTAACTTAAAGAATTCGTAAAGTTATAAATAACAAAGAAAAAGTTATAAAAACTATTTTTGCAAGAACCACCAAGGAAAAATTGAAAAACTATTTTTGAACGAACACCAAAACTATTTTTGTCATCTAAATATTACAATTGGGAATTAAATAAACTTGGGAAAAAAATTGCATGTGAATAATTAACTTGTTTACATAGTTGACTATTTATTATTCATATTTTTGAAAAATGGTTTTTTCTTCTCTCATATTAACTGCAGAATAAACTAGTTTTTTTGTGTTACATTTGCAGAAAAGCTAATTAAAGTTAAAAATAACAAGTAAAAAGTTAAATAAGTTTTTATTGACTTAAAGAATTCGTAAAGTTATAAATACCAACGAAAAAGTTAAAATAACTGTTTATTGACTTAAAGAATTCGTAAAGTTTAATAATAACAAATAAAAAGTTAATGAGCCAATTTATGTTGATACAAATTGTGCATTTGTTGGTGCTTAACCTATGCATTGTTGCATAGGATAGAGAGTCTTATCATAATTCACTGCAGAATAGTACTACTAAGCTAGTTGGAATTGGCAACCAAATGATGACTTTTGCAACTTGGAATCTGCAACCGAACTATTTTTTTTTCTACTTCAAGAAGTCATTTATATTGTTGCCAATTCCAAGTTGCATATGAATAATGTACTTCTTTACATATGTTAAATAAACTTTATACAAATATGTTTACATGAGTTAAATAAACTTATAAAAGTTAAAAAAAACTTATATTAACTTAAAGAATTCGTAGTTCACCAAAAAAAAAAAAAACTTAAAGAATTCGTAAAGTTATAAATAACAAAGAAAAAGTTATAACAACTATTTTTGCAAGAACCACCAAGTAAAAGTTGAAAAACTATTTTTGCACGAACACCAAAACTATTTTTGTCATCTAAATATTACAATTGGGAATTAAATAAACTTGGAAAAAAAATTGAATGTGAATAAATGACGTATATCACTTGTGTAGTTAAGGACTAGGGTTATAAATGACTTTGACAACTTCAAGTCATAGGGTTATATAATTTTATTCAATGTGTTAAATTTTTTATTTAAAAAAAAGACATAATTTAAGTAACCATAATATTTCCTTAAAATATTATAATTTAATATATAATTAAAGATTATTATTTAATTTATATTTCAAGTTTTTTGCCAATATCACCAACTTCAAGTTTTTACTCTTTAATTCAATATATTAAATTTTTAACGACATAATGTTTTTTACCACATTATTTTCCTTAAAATAATACATATTTTGAGTATCAATCCATAAACAATTGTTCAACTTCTTTATTAAGTCACCATATGATTGAATGTAATTTAAAAAAAAAAATTAATTAACAAGTCCAAACTAATGATGACACATCGAAAAATCACATTTCAATATTTTCGATGTGCTTACAGAGAAGTCATATCGCCTACCAAAACACTCAGTTCATTTCATCTAACTCTGTTTATTTCATCCCTTGTGAGACTAAAAGTCTACATATTCTGATCAATCACATCTTTTACCTGTCACCTTCTTTGATAAGTTTCGTTCTTCTTTTATTAACCTTTCTTTTTCTGTACTTCTCCTCAAGCTTCATCTGAAGATGTCTATGGATATGGCGATGGTAAAGGCGACGAAGAAGGATGTTTGCGACAGACAGAGGCTGTCACACTTCATGACTGTCCATGTGAATAATCGGGTTAGCCAGTCCTTTTTCATTTCTCATTAACGTTTCTCATGATTCCTTTTTCATGCATGATGACTTTGACTAGTTTCAATATGATTTTTCTGTGTAGAGTTAGTTTGTGTGGAAAAATGACTCCTTTTTCATGCAATATGATTCTAAACCACCAAGGGATCTGGTTTTAATAAACTAAGAATAGATTAAGTTTCTGTATCTATATAGTGTAAGACATTGTTTGCAGTAAATTCCTTGATTGTATAAGACTCTGTTTTAAAAAATCATGTTTGTATGTTGCTAATTTATAGAATTAAGTAAAACGAATCTGTGTTCTGAGTTCATTATGAAATACAACTTTGCAGAATAAGAATGTTTAGAGTAAAACTGATTGTTTTGCAGGAATGTTTTGAAACTATATGACTCTGTCTTTGAATTATTTTGAAGGAATGCTTTGAAACTATATGACACTGTCTTTGAATTGATTTGAAGGAATGTTTTGAAACTATATGACTCTGTCTCTGAATTCATTTGAAGGAATGTTTTGAAACTATATGACTGTGTCTTTGAATTACTTTGAAGGAATGTTTTGAAACTATATGACTGTGTCTTTGAATTACTTTGAAGGGATGTTTTGAAACTATATGACTCTGTCTTTGAATTGATTTGAAGGAATGTTTAGTATAGGATTGTGCCTTTGAATGTTTAGTATAGGACTGTGTCTTTGAATTACTTTGAAGGAATGTTTTGAAACTATAGGACTCTGTCTTTGAATTATTTTTGAAGGAATGCTTTGAAACTATATTACTCTGTCTTTGAATTGATTTGAAGGAATGATTTGAAACTATATGACTCTGTCTCTGAATTGATTTGAAGGAATGTTTTGAAACTATATGACTGTGTCTTTGAATTACTTTGAAGGAATGTTTTGAAACTATATGACTCTGTCTTTGAATTGTTTTGAGGGAATGTATTGAAACTATAGGACTGTGTCTTCGAATTGAAGGAATTACTTTGTTTTTAAAAGACCATGTTTAATATAGGACTGTCTTTAACTTAATTTGGAAGGAATGTTTTGAAACTATTGGACTCTTGAAATGAAGGAGTTACTTTGTTTCTAAAAGACCATGCTTATAATAGGACTTTGTCTTTGAAGGAATGTTTAGAATGGTAGAGGAGTTTGTTTTATTGACTATGTATAAATGTTGATAGGATTACGGAGAGATTGAACCACGGTTCTATCGAGAGTACCGTAGATACTTGGGTGATTTCTAGACGTTGATTGACAAGGATGGAAACACCTTTGTGGTCCGGTGCAACCAGGATTATGACGACCCATGTTTAACTAATGGCTGGTTGCGTTTAAGGGAGGTTTACGGATTGCAAGGGAACCACTACATCTTCCTAAGCTATCAGGGACACAGCGTGTTTCACGTTGATCATCTGCCATATAAGATCTACCCTCCGTCTTTCCCGACATGGCATAGTGGGACCTTAGGCCTTCGCAAAGCTGTTGCATTCACCATGGAATTGACCGAGGATCCCACACATGCCTTAGAAATTGTAAGTATCATATCCATGTTTAATATTTCTTAATTGTTTGTAGGTTATTTGATTTGTAACAGTTATCTATTGGTTTTACTCTGACTGTGTTGGTCTGTTTGTTTGTTTCACATAGACTGTGCCTCAAGCGATGGGTGACTATATGAGGGAAACTGTTTGTCATGATGTGATTCTTCGTGGACCAGCAGGGGAGAAAGAGAGATGTCTTATGTGGTATGAAGATTATCCATGGCATGTGAAGATTAAAGATGGATGGAAGGAATTCGCTGCAGCAAGCAATTTTGTGATAGGAGACCGGATCATCTTCAACATTGTTAATATTCATTTTAACAATGAGATTAAGGTAATGAAAGATAGCTACCTCTTTGAAGAGGATCCTGGTTCCTTCTTTGAGTAGGAAGATGGTGGTGATGTTCTGGTGGGAAGATGGTGGTGATATGCTTGTGCCTTGTGTTTTGAAATTAACCTTTTGCTTTTCATGTTTTGGTGGTCTGTAATTAATGGCTTGATGCCAAAGACATATAATTAGTGTGTAGGTGTTCCTACCACTAATTGCACAATCTTTAACCTTTGCCTTTTTTTTATTTCCTGGTATATATGTATATATCTATGACAAAAGGAACTAGCGGTCTGCTCTTCCACTTTTACTCAGCAACTCCTATCTAGGCTTTTGCTAATCTCAGGTTCATTGAGTTTACTATCGTATCACTTTTAGTATTATTACTAAAAGCCATAAATCATAATGCTAGGAACATGTAGATATTATCTTATTTATTCTATAGGGCTTTGAATTGTTGAATAAAGTTTGATTGGTTTAGGAACTGTTGGTATGTTATTTTCTAAGAGGAATATAATCAACTAAATTTAATTGATTTATTTAATTGAGCGATAAATCAAAAAGAAGCACCTCTGTAAATGACCATTATAGCATATGTAAGGTATACCTCCACATACATGTGTTTGAATGTTCTTGGAAGAATAATCGTAGGTTACTCATAATCATAGAAGAACCTCCTAATGTAATAGTTAGAACAACGAAAATAGTTTTTTTTAACCAAAGTTGTTAGTTAATAAGAAACTAGTCAAACAATAATCATGTATGAGTAACCTTGATTGTAAGATCTCATAGGCTCGCCACTATGGAAGTTATGTCATCAACAACATTTGGAGGCAGTAAAGTTGCAAAGGCAGGAGAACAGTCTATAAAATTAGGATGTGAGTCTCATAATTTTTGTTTTGTTTTCACATACATCTAACGACGTTAACCTCCAAGGGAGATATTTGACACTTTTATAATAGACTACCAAAACAATGTAGTTTCGTTAAATTCTAGTGCAAGTAACTTACCAACATTGGCACAAAACACAAAATACAACCAAAGTACTTAAATCCTAGAAACCTTCATTACATCTGATGTACTTATATCCACAAACTTAAACTTAAGCTTATCCCCACCATGGAATCCATTGTCTTTACAAAATTTGTTCCACCCACTGCCAATCTTTGTTGCCTTCTTTTTTCCATCCCTTATCAGTACATCACATTTGTACTTGGTGCATGTAGGTCCATACATATTAATAGCAGAGTAGCCTGAGCTTCTAATGTAATCACCAAAGTCAATGTTCAGTGTCTGAAAAAAAACAAAATGACAATTAGAATAGCTTTCAACTTTATAGAGATATATCATTTGATAAGGAGTTATTGGTACATACCAATTGATAACCTGCAGCCATATAAGGAGTTAAGGTCATTTCATAATGGTTGAGATCCTCAATTCCTTGCTTGTAAGTGTGCGATGATGGCAATGATTTAACATTCAAATGTCCACGAAATGCAGTGAATTGGAAACAATCATTCCCCAAGAACTTTATAAAGATCATTTTATCTTCATTCCAACCATAAACTCCCTTAAGTTGATCCATCCCTCAGTCAGAAGTGGATGTTCAATGTTTTGATTGAACTTAACTTTGTGTCTATTGGATTTTGCATCAATCAATATAAATTCTCTTCCAAGTTTGTGGATAAAATGCTCAACAAATGAAGGTCTGATCTCTCCATACGGCTGTAAATGAGATATATAGTTTAGATAATTCACTAAACAATATTCAATTGCTCAACATAAAATAATAGGAGGTTCTAACCTCATTGATGATATAAGCAGTAAGTATTTCTCCATTATCCCTATGTTTAGTCCTTGAAGTTGATCCACCACCAGACATTGTATTGATAACAACAAATTTCCTACACTATATAATCAGAAAAGCACATTAGTTAATTTTTTTTTTACACAAATTACAATAGTTTATTTAAATAGGAAAAAATGTATGATAAATGAAACTAAATGTCATATGCATTGATAACTGATGCGTTTTACTATTATATGGGCGCATTTAATGTCCTATACTTGGGTTGCAAATAACGATATAGTGCCTTAAGTCATTGGTATTTACATCAAAAGAAACTTAATTCACTAATTCTTAACTATTATTACTGTGACCTTAGACATTCCAACGTATAAACCATTATAGAAAAGCATTACTCCCAACTCTTCTTCTCTATTTCGACCTTAGATACTCTTCACAACAGAAAAAAAAAACAATGGCTGGAAAAGGAACTCCAAGAAAACGTAAGACAACACCAGATTGAAATAACAGAAGAAAATCAACAAGAAGGGAGAAAACTATAAATCCTAAGCATACAAATCCAAATGTCCAAAAAACTACAGTTGTTATGACAGAGAAGGTAACAGAAACCAAGAGCAAGAGTAAGGAATTCAAATCAGAGCTTATTGTGATTTCATCAAGGTACTTATCCACTATGGTTTTTGGCTTTGTTCTTTCTGAGTTTCACATGACCTTAGAGTTTTTTGTTTAAAATGATTTATATTCAATAGTTTAACATGACCATGAACACGTTTCCTTACAGTTTAATTGAATAAATCTGGAAAATATGGATATTTACATGGCATTCAAATGTTTTTGGAACATATTTTAAAAAATCTATGTGCTCACATGTCAGTGGAGTTGGATGGAATAAATCCTTGTACGTGCTTAAATTTTACTTAGAGTTTAATTGAATAACTCTGAAAACTACATGTGTTTACATGCCAATCAAGTTTTATGGAACATAGGTGTTTAAATGGTAAGACTAGACAGATCCTTGTAAGGCTAGGAAAATATACATGTCCTAAAATCTATGTTCTCACACCTCAGTATAGTTGTATGGAATATGTGTTAACATATCCTTTGAGTTGTTCTGGACAAGCTACTAATATTGTTCTACATCTGTTTTGGTATTTGATTGATTAGTCACCAAACTACCCCTAACAATAGTGGTGAGGATGAGGCATACAATTACGACTCAACAACATCGACACCAATCGCTGACCGTGGAAAAGTCATCAAGAAGTTTGCTCAGATAGAGAAAAAAGCCTCAAAGTCCAAGACTAAGCTTATTTTGGACAATCAAACAAATTCAGCTCCTTCGGTTATTAATCTAAGTAAAGGAAAAGGGTTACTTGATGACTTACAACACAACAAAATTAAGAAGAAATTGTTCTTAAAACCAGAAGAAGACGACGATCTCAACTTTTACTTGAACTACCAACCTTGGACTCCTGTCGGATACGACGACTTATTTGGTTGTTTCAATATTCCTGAAGTAAGTTATATTATCTATAAGCTATAAACATCTAAATGTTTTCATACTCCCTAATTGAGTTTAATGAATGTTTTAAAACGGTTTAATTATGTAGTGGATGCCAATAGCTTTCAGACCACCATCAAATATGGCAATTAATGATATATGTGCTTACACAGCTGCATACATTTTCATGTTGGACGAGGAAGATTCAACTAGGTTAGAAATTCATATATATCATTGTTAATATAATATCTAAAGATTCATGTAGTATAATGTGGCTGATCACATGTGGTTGCATTTCATTCTGGTTTGTAGGGACGAGGTTTTGATCAGAACAACATATGGCGTATATGGGGATAGGAAGGCTCTAAAAACACTGATGCCTAGATGTCCTGTTGACCAGGAGGTGATTATTGTTTAACATCTACAAATGAAAGATGAACTATCTCAGCTGAAATGTGATTATCATCATTTGCAGGTTATAAATCTGGTTGTGGCAAGACAGAATTGGTTGATGTCTTCATTTGGCAAGGAGAACAGAGTGTGGTATCTGCCTACGTCGTTTTCGGTAATAGCTTCTGACTATAATGATATATAATACCTCATAGCTTCTGATTATTTGAAATACTAAAGACAATTAACAAATTATATTCAATGTAGCAATGTGCTTTGGACTAGCATCATAACCCCGACGAAATCAGGCGTAGATATCAAGATAACTTCATGTCTCGCGCAACTTCTGTGGCCAAGGTAATTTATGCGTAGCTTTGCATTAAAACTGATTCACCCCATCATAACGATAACCTATTTATTACTTGTTTTTCAATTTTTTTTTCAGATTTTTATTCCCATTAATGATAGGGGGATTCATTGGTATCTAATGATTGTTGATTTCGTGGAGAACAAAGTACTTTTGCTGGACTCTTTACCATGTCCAGAAAGACAAAGTCATAGACGCCATGAAGTGCTGAAGCTGGTATGTGATTTGGTGTTGATCACGTACCGTATGTTTTTTTCGGTTCAGTTCATAAATATTCTAATTTATTGCAGGGTTTATTTATTGAGGAAATGTTTACTCACGAATCTTTCAATGAAATTAGCACACTTTCTTCAACAACACCAATTTCAAGCTTTTGTCTGATTGAACCAAGATGTTTTCCACGTCAACGAATTGGATCGTAATTATCAAACTTCTAACTAGTTATGATTGATATGTAACAACTATTTTGATTGTGTTGTGTTCTGATGATAATCTCTTGTTATAGAAATGACTGTGGAGTGTTTGTGGCTAAGTGGATTACTGAAGGTGCGTATAGAACTGATTACGACAAAATCACGGTAAGTTAAGTTGTGGTCACTAAAACATAAGTATGATTGTATCATTGAATTAGATTATAAATGGTCCTAATTGGTTATATTGTTTCAGGTTGTGACTGCTTCAAGAATGAAACTTGCACTTCAATTGGTGCAAAGTAAAAACAATGTGTTGTCAAAAGAGGTGTTATCAAAGGCTACAGACTATTGGACTTATCAAGAATCAAAAAGAAAGGCGTTGCTCAAAGTTTGAATGGATATGGAATCTTAAAGTTATTGTCTTGTTTGATTGGAGTTCTAAGACTTTATTTATGTTTTGGTTGTAACTTATGGTCTTTAGAGGTCCATTGATTGGAGTTTTAAGACTTTACTTATGTTTTGGTTGTAACTTATGGTCTTTTTAGGTCCATATTTGACATTGTTTCGGTGACGACATGCGATGCAATCATGGTCTTTTGCGTATTTTGTTGAATTCTATAATTATAACTATGGTAATTGCTTTAGCATTCTATTTACATACCTCTACCAATGTCGTTTATGCCGATTTGATGTCTGAACCCTTCTACTTCCTTTTTATGTTCCTTGACTTGACCATCTCATCTTCATATTGTTGATATGAGTTGTATGAGAGTATAACAAACATTAGATTATCAATGCATCTGGAATGTATCCATTATATAACCATATTTTTGAACCAATCACAAAGTTAGTAGTAAGAAAGCCTATCTTTTCCAACAAAAAATGATTCTCTTTGATTCAATTTTCACATCATAACATAAGGGTGATCAACAAGTTGTTTTTTTAATCAGCAGGCAAGAATCAAAGACCATATATTAATATAACTTGACAATGAGGTACTCAACTCACGCTTAAAGATTATACTGAAGAACATGTGAGTCTTGAAGATATCGTAACTGGTTAAAGATTAGTATAACTTGACAATGAGGTACTCAACTAACCACACAGAGCGCTAAGCAAGAAAGCTACTCATATTGGACCTTGTCAACAGAACATGCCGAGATAAGGAAGTTGTTAGACAAACATTGGACGCCACACAACCCCACAACAAGGGAAAATCAACATAGAAAATGTAGTAATTAAATGAACTCAAAGTTACTTCACTGAGTTCATTGTTGCAAGAAAACTGTTCAGCACTATGACCATAGACAACCAATGTCAAGGAGAAAAACGAACCAGTTTTGGTGCTTGAAGTTAACTTTTTGATAGATTTTGTTAATTTGATATTGATTTTGAATATTGAATTTCTTTATGCATTTTTTTCTCATAGTTTTTAGTCTTGCATACTTCTTAATTACTTGGTGAATGAATGAAAGTAGATTATGCCAATTGAGTACATACTTTTACTTTTGACAATTCCTTTCTTTCGTAATTTTCCGTTAGGTATCAGCAACATGAGCTTTAGGAACAAAACTTCATACAACAGTTAAAATCCCAATCAGGATTGCTAGAAAATAGAAACCACAGTTAAGACTTAAAACGTTAATCCACCAAGTACCAGACCAGCATTGGGAAAATTGAAACCCTAATATTCCAATTTCATACACCGTTGAGGCTTAAAACACATTCCAGAATTGGGAAAATTGAAACCCTAATTGCCAAAATTCAAAATTCATACACAAGAGTTGCTTCATAATCGAAATTTCAATTAACACATAACACGTTAATCCACTAGTTCACTTTCCAGAATTGGGAAAATCGAAACCCTAATTGAGAATATTTAAAATTCAAAAACGATAAAAATAGCTAATAAGAAGCACCTTAACTTTTTTTTGGGGTAGCAAGCAACTTCGAACTGCAAGAACTTCTGACAAACTGATCCACGACGACGAACAACAAATGAACCTCATATGAAGAAAATGATTCGACAGAAGAATCAAACACGGAGGTGAACCATACGAAGAAGATGATGGATTTTGAAAACATTAAATCATTTTAGATGACGAAGAAGAGGATGATTACAGAGGACTGGATGATGAAGACGTTGGATTTCGTGGTATCAAGAAGATGATGATTTCTGAGGAAGAAGATGTGAAGAAGAAGATGGTGATTCAAAAAACAAGATGGAGGGAAATTCCTAAAACTAAATATTCATTTTAATTATTCAATATAATAAATTTAATAACTTTTTTTTTAGGAAAATAAATTTAATAACTTTTATTAATCAATAGTATATATATAAAGTAAGGTTTTTTATGCCACGTGTCACTTCCACATTCATTCTCAATATTTTTATTATTTTTTCTATTTTATTTAACATAAATATCTCAACAAACTTTTGATCTTATGCACTCAGTATTTTTTATCTCAACAAACTACACATCAATCAATCAATCAATCAATCAATCAATAGTATATATATAAAGTAAGGTTTTTTATGCCACATGTCACTTCCACATTCATTCTCAATATTTTTATTATTTTTTCTATTTTATTTAACATAAATATCTCAACAAACTTTTGATCTTATGCACTCAGTATTTTTTATCTCAACAAACTACACATCAATCAATCAATCAATCAATCAATCAATAGTATATATATAAAGTAAGGTTTTTTATGCCACGTGTCACTTCCACATTCATTCTCAATATTTTTATTATTTTTTCTATTTTATTTAACATAAATATCTCAACAAACTTTTGATCTTATGCACTCAGTATTTTTTATCTCAACAAACTACACATCAATCAATCAATCAATCAATCAATAGTATATATATAAAGTAAGGTTTTTATGCCACGTGTCACTTCCACATTCATTCTCAATATCTTTATTATTTTTTTAATTTTATTTAACATAAATATCTCACAAACTTTTGATCTTATGCACTCAGTATTTTTTATTTCAACAAACTACACATCAATCAATCAATCAATCAATAATATATATATATATATAAAGTAAGGTTTTTTATGCCACATGTCACTTCCACATTCATTCTCAATATTTTTATTATTTTTTCTATTTTATTTAACATAAATATCTCAACAAACTTTTGATCTTATGCACTCAGTATTTTTTATCTCAACAAACTACACATCAATCAATCAATCAATCAATCAATAGTATATATATAAAGTAAGGTTTTTTATGCCACATGTCACTTCCACATTCATTCTCAATATTTTTATTATTTTTTCTATTTTATTTAACATAAATATCTCAACAAACTTTTGATCTTATGCACTCAGTATTTTTTATCTCAACAAACTACACATCAATCAATCAATCAATAGTATATATATAAAGTAAGGTTTTTCATGCCACGTGTCACTTCCACATTCATTCTCAATATTTTTAGCATTTTTTACTTAGTTTTTTTGTTGTTTTTAAAAGGAAAACTCAAAACTGTTGAAATGTGAGAGAGTCTGATGACTGATTATACATAAGAATTGTCCGGATTATAAAATCCGAAATAGTAAACATGAATCCTAATTTTAAAATCCGGAATGCACAAGGGCATTTTTAAAAATTTTACAGGGCGCGGGCGAAGGCAATAGGGTGGGAAAGTAACAGTCCATGTTTAAAGGACCCAAAACTATTACCACTTGGACTAATTCATTATTGATTTTGTTACACTTTTTATTCTTGCATTGGACATTCATCTCATCATTTATATTTATTTTTAATTTTTTTTGAAATATTTATATTTATTTTTATGATATTATTATAATTGTAAATTTAAATAAATTCAATCTAATATACTGACACGTGTATTCGTGCACACAAACTTATAAAACTTATTTAATATCTAACCCGGGCAACGCCGGGTCTCTAAACTAGTTAAATAATTAAAATATATATAGGGACTAGATTGCAATATTTAAAAGTTTCCTTATTGTAGACCGCGCTGCACTGGAACATGATTAGGGTTTCTAACGTGTCATCACTTGAAATCTGATTGGCCCATTCACACGACTGCACCGATGAAGTCATTTGCCTGACTTCTTCATAGAAGCACCCGCCTTTTTCTTAACCTCAACAAATAATCAACAAATATAGTGTATTTCATGCCATTCAATCAAATATTTTATCTGATATTATCAAAATACATGATATTATTAAAGTTTTATCAAACACTAAACAATTAAACCTTAATCTCTTATCATGCATACCAAGCTCCCTTCAATACAGATATGACATAAAAGAAAAATTAATCGGTGATTATCCCTGTGTGACGACACCTTTATGATTATAAATGTAAGATTTTGCAAAGTAGACGAACAAAGTAAACCCCAACACACTTAATCCAGCAAGTAACCAATAAAAGTAATCAAGATGTGCCTTATTGATATTGTCACAAAACCAACTATCATGACCATCTTTGCCAGTAAAATTTTCTATTAAAGATATGAGAAAGCCACTTAGAAAGCTTCCAACACCAACAATACTCAAATAGAGTGCAAGTCCCATGCTTCTTAGTTCATTTGGGACCTGATCATAGAAAAATTCCTGAAGACCAACCATAGTAAAAACTTCAGAAACTCCAAAAAAAAAGTATTGAGGAACCAACCACCATATACTCATTGGAAGAGTTGCATTTGGATCATCAACAAGACCATGCTCTTGTGCTATCTTTAGTCTTTTCATCTCAACAAAGGCTGCAACTACTACTGTGAATATAGATAGAAAAATTCCAGTGCCAATTCTTTGAAGCATTGTGATACCTGAGGGTTTTCCAGTCATAACTCTTGCTAGTGGCACGAATAAACGGTCGTAGATAGGGCTGAAGAGAATAATTGCAACACCGCCTATCGATCCAAGAGAAGCGGGAGGTATGTTGAAACCAGGAAATATTGTTCTCTCCATAGAACTCCCTTGCTTGGTGAAGAATGTAAATATTTGAGCAAAGATAATACCAAAAACTAAAGTTGTAGCCCAAATTGGAATCAACCTTAGTACTGCCTTTGCTTCTTCCACCTCACCAATGCTACAATGATCAGCATCTTTGGATCCCTTAGGTGTTAGCAATGCCTTATTGAGGAAGCTGCAAATGTAGAAAATATAGGCCAAGTCAAAATAGTTTAACTTTATGACAAATCCATAAGTTGTTCTCAGTTTATTTCCATAAGCACGTCCAGATAACTTATGAAACCAGTTTTAGCATATATGAAAATATTTTTACATTATTTTATCTTTTGTGATAGAAATCACTTATACATAAACACTTATATGATAAACTCTTATGCTATGAGTGCTTAATTATGCTGTCTATCCAAACATGACATAATCTTTCATAGCTTTGTCTAGGATGAACCTTTAATTAGATAACACTGATATCTACACAGTACCCTCTCAAATCTTAGTACTCTTTAATTAGATCAGTCTTAAAATATGTTATTATGTATTTGTACCACATGTGGAACAAATCCACTTCTGTAGTCAATTCGGAACAAATCCATAGCTAACCAGTTTTTGCTAGATATAAGCAAATATGTTATTAGTTCCATTTTTATCTGTAGGAAATCACCGATTTTTTTGTAGTGTACATACAACAGAATCCTAGAGTGAAATCATGTTCAGAATTTCTTGCCTTTATTTATAGCTCTTTCCACGAGTCTATTTCTCTTTCTTAACTCATCCCTCTTCCTTTCTTACCCTTGTCTCTCTCAAAGTCTCCCGTGTTGTGCTATTGTCCCTCAATGTATATCAAAGGCATTTATCAAAATAGTAATAATATTCTTGTCCTACTTCAAAACCAACTTCAACACCTACCCTCACACCTAGTGTGGGCGGCTTGAGGCCAATTCCAACAGCCATGTTAAATAGGCTTAGATCTCATCCCAAATGCTATCTCAAATGATGAGGGCACTCAAGCATATTTATACACTGAACAGCCCGGAAATATGAGCAATGTGGAACTAACAACAAACTACAAACAACTTCAACATATATAACAAGAAAAACTCATTTCAACACATTCTAATCTACCTTTCCATTTCCCAAATGAATAAAAAACGATAAAAAATGCGTTAACCCTATTGGTTGTAACCCGGCTATGATGCCACCATATTATTATATTCTTGACAAAAGCTATTGATAAGAGGAAAGTATAATGCAAATTATATTGATAATGAAATAATTGTTAGATCAAGGGAAACATAAGACTTATATAGTCAATGAGAAACTAGTTTAACTAACTTTTATATCTAATATATACCGTAAATTGCTTTGAGATGCTTCGAGATGGCAACCACAATAATCAACAATGAGAATTGCTAGAATTGATTACTACAGTGTAACCGTTACTATAATATGTTTCAAAGAATGCATTTCATAAAACTCCAAAGACGAATTCAACATGAGTCCCATAATGTATTTCATCATATTTGCTGCTTTAAAAATCACTTGGTAGATATAATATTGAAAAACAAACAGAAATTAGCATTGTTATTCTTACTTGAAATGTTCAGAACTTTGATGGCGGCGAAGTAGTCCATCATGTTCCTCTTCAATATCCGTCGTTGATAAGGTATTTCGCCAATTTCTTACAGCCACGACGAATACACGACCAATTCTAAGAAAGGGACTCTTGTTATTATCATTCATGTTAAACCTATATGTAATTGTTCCAATCAAGAAAACAATCAAAGCAATGATCATTACAACACAAGGTATTCCAAATCCAACAACCCAACTATAGTTATCTTGTATATAACTCAAGATTAAAAGTGTTGCCGAGGCACCTGCAACCATTGTAAAATACCACCAATTAAAGAATGAGCTTCTAGATCTATGCTCCTTAGGATGTTTTTCGTCAAATTGATCCGCCCCGAAAGCTTGAGCACAAGGTTTATGTCCACCTTGTCCAATGGCAACTAGATAGAGTGAGATAAAGAATAAGATTACTTGTGACTGAGGAGAACAAAATGTGATGGAAGGCAGCATAGCCGACAATGTTAACAAGCCTAGTCCCTGCAATTCATTAAGCCAATGACCAACATTAAAACAATGCGTCAATGGAACAATCTTTTTGTCTATCTATTTATTCTCTAAAACGTTTTTCTCTAATGACATATGTATGAATTTCACGCGTCTATTTCATGCTCTCTTTTTTATATCCATGCAATTTTGCACGAGATCTCTTCTAGTTATTTCTAAAAAGCTCGTAATGAGAGGATTTATAAGATCAATGCTGGATTGCTGGAAGAAATGTTGGGAAAAAATAAAAATCATGCCTTGGAAATGTCTAAAAAGAAAAATGTCCAACTTTAATTATTCTCTTAGCGGATAGATTTTATATCCGTTAGACTCTGTTTATGGCATGACTTATAGATTTTAAAGGACTTGTAATTAAAGTAAAGTACATTTGAAAGATGAGTTATAGTTTGGCGTACTAGTGGTTTGAGTAACCCTTGTACTCGCATTAATACCATTTTGCCTATGGGAAAAAAAATCTCACTTGTGCGTCATAAAATTGACCTGTAGGTTTTATTATCTCACTTGTGCGTCATAAAAATATCTCACTTGTGCGTCATAAAAATTATCTCACTTGTGCGTCATAAAATTGACCTGTAGGTTTTATTAAAAAAAAAAAAATTGACCTATAGGTCCTCAAAAAAATAAAAAATAATTGAGCTATAGGATGAAAACACCTTTTGTTTAGCTATCAAGTAGCTCACACATTTACGTGGAAAAGTGGGTGTCCGGGGTTCAAACCCCGACCCCAACTTATATCATGCAATGTCAATACCAATTAAGTTAAGCACACAAGAAATTTTTTATTTAGCTATCTATCATGCAAATATCATTTGTGATAACATAGATAAAATCCGCAAGAAACACCATTTCAACTTCGGTCAAATACCCTCACTTAAATGTTAAATACCTTTTCAACTTCGGTCAAACAAAATAAAAACTCATGTTATTTCAAGGAACTTTGCTTATGTTAAATATGATCAATTTTATGCTTTTGTTGAATGTTGATTTGTTGACGCAATGACCTTTGTTATTTCAGGAGCTAGAAAGATTATTTATGTTTGATTTGAGTGTAAGAAAGCGAAGAATTGAACTGACCAAGATAAAGATAAGAGAAGCAAGTATGATTGTGCGGTAACGTCCAAGAAAAGAATCAGCAACGAAAGCACCTAACAGAGGAAGTAGGGAAGCAGTTCCAGCCCAAATATTCACATTCTTAGCTGCTGTTACAGTGCTTTGTTTGAGTGGTCCTGTTAGATATGATATCAAATTCCCTTGAATCCCATAAAATGATATCCTCTCTGCCACTTCCACACCTAAAGTAACATTCATAATTCATTTCAATTCTCATTACATTTAGAAACACAGTAAAACAAAACAAGAGCTGATTCTCATAGCATAAGTAGTACCTATGATAAACCAAGCAGAACGCCAATAACCCGATTTGGATCTGATTGCAGGTTGTCCTCTATAATCAACAGCACCATCTACAAGATCATCTAATTGAGCTTCTAACAAAATGTCATTGTATTCCTCCATTGAACCAAATCTTCTTCTTCAATAAAAATGAGTTGTTTGCGTTCATGTATTATTGATTACTTCTTGAGCCACAAAAGTCACACAACTCAACTTTTGCTTTTTTATTTGTCCTTATTATAAGGGTGGTTGTGAAAGAGTGTTGAACTCTTTTTTTAATTGAAAATAATGTGTTTTTTTTTCTCATTAAGGTATCTATATCTATATTACTCCCTCCGTCCCTGATTAACTGAGCCATTTACTAAAAAAAAGTGTTTCAAAATAACTGAGTCATTTCAATTTTCAATACTACTTTCATCATTCCCAATTCAATATATTCCACTTTTTCCCCTTTATAACTCTAATTAATACTACTTTCATCATTCCCAATTCAATATATTCCACTTTCCTCTTTATTTATAAATTTTTCTTAATAAGTGTGAAATGAGCCAAGAGCTCAATTAATTCGGGACGGAGGGAGTATATAAATTTGAGACCTTTTTCCAAGTTTCTATATGGAAATGATTTTGTATATTTTTAGTGTCGACATGTGTCACTCTTCCTCGATGATTTAGGATTTCAAGCAAGTCTCAACTTGTGGCACTCTTCTATTTTTATATCCACAAACATATGAATATTTTTTTCTTAATTTTCATAATTTAATATTTTTTTGCAACGAACAAACACATATATACAATTAGAGCGTATTACTTTCAGGTGCGATCATACCAGCACTAATGCATCAGATCTCATCAGAACTCCGAAGTTTAGCGTGCTTGGGCGAGAGTAATACTAGGATGAGTGACCTCCTGGGAAGTCCTTGTGTTGCACCTCTCTCACACTGGGTGACCTCCTAGAAAGTCCTTGTGTTGCACCTCTCTCATCCTTTTTTTTTAATTTTAAGACTTCTATATATCTTTAATTACCTTTTTTTTTTTAATTTTAAGACTTCTATATATCTTTAACTTTTTGTTAATTGTCATAATTTAATTTTTTTTTGCAACGAACAAACACATATATACAATTAGAGCGTATTACTTTCGGGTGCGATCATACCAGCACTAATGCATCAGATCCCATAAGAACTCCACAGTTAAGCGTGCTTGGGCGAGAGTAGTACTAGGATGGGTGACCTCCTGGGAAGTCCTTGTGTTGCACCTCTTTTTGCCAAAATTTCGTGTTCTTTTTGTTAATTAGCGTAATTTTACGTCGTTTTTGAAAAATAAACTTCGATTGTATTTTATTTTTTTCGTTAATTAACGCAACCTAACACTCTATTCTTTAATTAGCGTAATTTGACGTCTTTAATGAAAAATAAACTTAGAAATGCATATATACAATTACAACGCTTTACTTTCGGGTGCGATCATACCAGCACTAATGCACCGGATCCCATCAGAACTCCGCAGTTAAGCGTGCTTGGGCGAGAGTAGTACTAGGATGGGTGACCTCCTGCGAAGTTCTTGTGTTGCACCACTCTCACCATGGGTGACCTCCAGGGAAGTCCTTGTGTTGCACCTCTCTCACCCTTTTTTTTAATTTTAAGACTTCTATATATCTTTAATTTTTTGTTAATTGTCATAATTTAATATTTCTTTGCAACGAACAAACACATATATACAATTAAAGCGTATTACTTTCAGGTGCGATCATACCAGCACTAATGCACCGGATCCCATCAGAACTCCGCAGTTAAGCAGTTAAGCGTGCTTGGGTGAGAGTAGTACTAGGATGGGTGACCTCCTGGGAAGTCCTTCCTTGTGTTGCACCTCTCCCACCCTTTTTTTAATTCTAAGATTTCCAAGAGTAGTACTAGGATGGGTGACCTCCTGGGAAGTCCTTGTGTTGCACCTCTCCCACCCTTTTTTTTAATTTTAAGACTTCTATATTTGTTTGCAACGAACAAACACATATAAAAAATTAGAGCGTATTACTTTCAGGTGCGATCATACCAGCACTAATGCACCGGATCCCATCTGAACTCCGTTGTTAAGCGTCTGCAGTTAAGCGTGCTTGGGCGAGAGTAGTACTAGGTTGGGTGACCTCCTGGGAAGTCCTTGTGATGCACCTCTCCCACCCTTTTTATAATTTTAAGACTTCAATATTTTTTTGCAACGAACAAACACATATATACAATTAGAGCGTATTACTTTCAGGTGCAATCATACCAGCACTAATGCACCGGATCCCATCAGAACTCCACAGTTAAGCGTGCTTGGGCGAGGAGTAGTACTAGGATGGGTGACCTCCTGGGAAGTCCTTCCTTGTGTTGCACCTCTCCCACCCTTTTTTTAATTCTAGGACTTCTATATTTTTTGCAACGAACAAACACATATATACAATTAGAGCGTATTACTTTCAGGTGCAATCATACCAGCACTAATGCA
The DNA here is from genome assembly GCF_051527215.1 of Medicago sativa. Taxonomy (NCBI): domain Eukaryota; kingdom Viridiplantae; phylum Streptophyta; class Magnoliopsida; order Fabales; family Fabaceae; genus Medicago; species Medicago sativa. Next base: position 30,559,367 of record NC_140752.1, on the reverse strand, counting down.
CCGGATCCCATCAGAACTCCACAGTTAAGCGTGCTTGGGCGAGGAGTAGTACTAGGATGGGTGACCTCCTGGGAAGTCCTTCCTTGTGTTGCACCTCTCCCACACTTTTTTTAATTCTAGGACTTCTATATTTTTTGCAACGAACAAACACATATATACAATTAGAGCGTATTACTTTCAGGTGCGATCATACCAGCACTCTCCCACCTTTTTTTAATTTTAAGAATTCTATATTTTTTTTCTCCCACCCTTTTTTAATTTTAAGAATTCTATATTTTTTTGCAACGAACAAACACATATAGACAATTAGAGCGTATTACTTTCAGGTGCGATCATACCAGCACTAATGCACCGGATCTCATCAGAACTCCGCAGTTAAGCGTGCTTGGGTGAGAGTAGTACTAGGATGGGTGACCTCCTGTGAAGTCTTTGTGTTGCACCTCTCCCACCCCTCCCACCCTTTTTTTAATTTTGCACCTCTCCCACCCCTCCCACCCTTTTTTTAATTCTAAGACTTCCGAGAGTAGTGTGAGAGTAGTACTAGGATGGGTGACCTCCTTGTGTTGCACCTCTCCCACCCTTTTTTTAATTTCAAGACTTCTATATATTTTATGGGTGACCTCCTGGGAAGTCCTTGTGTTGCACCTCTCCCACCCTTTTTTTAATTTCAAGACTTCTATATATTTTTATTCCCACCCTTTTTTTAATTTCAAGACTTCTATATATTTTTAATTTTTTGTTAATTGTCATAATTTAATATTTTTTTTTGCATCGAACAAACACATATATACAATTAGAGCGTATTAATTTCAGGTGTGATCATACCAGCACTAATGCACCGGATCCCATCAGAGGTCCGCAGTTAAGCGTGCTTGGGCGGGAGTAGTACTAGGATGGGTTACCTCCCGGGAAGTCCTTGTGTTGCACCTCTCCCACCCTTTTTTTAATTTTAAGACTTCTATATATTTTTAAGCGTGCTTGGGCGGGAGTAGTACTAGGATGGGTGACCTCCCGGGAAGTCCTTGTGTTGCACCTCTCCCACCCTTTTTTTAATTTTAAGACTTCTATATATTTTTAATTTTTTGTTAATTGTCGTAATTTAATATGCGGGAGTAGTACTAGGATGGGTGACCTCTCGGGAAGTCCTTGTGTTGCACCTTGATAGACTTTTAGCAAGTGTACTAAAACTATCGAAGTAATAAAATTTATAAAGTTCGTATCCACAGGGACTGTTTTAATTTCTACTCGGTAAAAGCGTTAAAATAAAGGATTTAACAAATAGAGGGTATGTAAAGCATATATTTGATTGAGTTCAACAACAAATAAAAATAAAAATAAATTGTTTTGGAAAATATAGAGATAAAAAGTGATCAGGTCTTTCGAATCAATTAATTGTCGCTGTTTGGTAAATTGCACCTAGTCTCTACAATTATTCTCCTAGACTCACGACAAATTAACAAAATAGTTTTGATCAATCCCTTGACTCAGAACACACTTCTAAAGCTACAACACCCTAATCCCTTAGGTGAGTTCGTAACCGTTGAAGGCTTTATGAACGTTAATTTTTATGTCATAACCTACCAATCATCTATCCCTAGACTGATCCGTTAGATTAACCAGAATTATTATATCCAATTCAATAGCTAGGGTCAGTAGTCAATTGATATTTGAAATTATTTTATATATGATCAGTATACAAAAAGCATTAAAAACAAATAATTCTAAATGAGACTAGGATTGTAATTGCATTGAAAAGAGTTTATACAATCACATGGTTCAAACAACTCAAATTAAAATCATCTCAAACCTAATCAAAGGAATTTAGCTAGACATGATCAAAGGAATACACAACATGATAAAAGAAAATAAACCGATAGAGAACCGTCGTTGTCGGCGTTGCTCCTCAATTTAATTCAAATAGCTGCTGTTGAATTCCCATGTGCCGTGATGCTACTTCCGTCACTGTGCGCAGCCTTCTTCTTTTCTCCCCAAAACGTGATGTGTGCTAGCTCCTTCTCCAAAACCGTCTTTTTTTTTTGTACAAGCCGTGATACCTCTTCTTATATTTTCACAAGTGACCTCGTTCCTGTTTCTTTTCTCTGTCGGGTCACATAAATCCTTGGGTCAAAGCCCAATTGTTTCCTGAATGCATATCACTTCCACTTTTGTTACAACCATACTAATTGACCAATAATAATACTAATAATGCACTACTTGACTCAATAAATTAAAAACTACGATTTATTTAAAATGACTCTAAATTAAATACTAAACTAATAAAAATAGACTAAAAAGTTAATTAAAACGACTCTAAAAATAGTGAATGACTGACTGTCATCACAACCACAAACTTGAACTGTTACTTGTCCTCAAGGAACAAACTTGTTAAATTGACAATCGACAGTAAAATAACAATTATCTGATCAAGCAGTAGTACCCAAAAGTTCATCTCCTTACTAGCTAAAAGTGAGCTAGTTTGACTTGAATGCAGCCACCAATTCACAACTCCACGCAACAATATGAAAAAGGTTCACACACAGTCGACATGCAATCTACATATTACCATACACTTGAAAAGTTTCTAAACGTCAATCAAAATCAATGTCAATGCACACTTTGAGGTCTTTAAGGGTTATAACGGGGCTTAGGTGAAGGTGGGATAATATTTGGATAAGTAGGCTACACAAAATTTGAGTTAGGCATTCCTACGGAAGTTAAGCACAAAATTCAATCCATCATTCATTCACCTTATGGAACAACAATTGTAAAGGTACTAGAGAATACTTGTAACTATTGGGACAATCGAGTTTAAAGTTACTCGGATTTTCAATGTTTTGTCCCTTTTTCATTTTATTGTCTTTTTTTTTATACACCATTTTTGTGTGTTTTTTTTATGATAATATTCTCTTTTTTTGTTCTCTTTATTCTCTAGTACCCCCACCCCAAACTTAATTGGTTGCAAATTCCAATAGCAACCCCAAACTTAATCTTTAGCAACATTCTACAATGCTTAACTCAGAAAAACAATATGGGACAAGTCCTAAAAGTCTCTAAGCTTGTAATGTAGTTTGTCACCGAACAAAAAGTTCTAAACCTACCGGCTCAATTTGGCTAAGAAAAGGATAAATTATAACAATTAAAATCTGGGTAGGCTTCAAAAGGATCACAGGACCAAGCACTTTTGCCTCAGTGTGCTAATGACAAAAATCAATCGACAGTAGAGAAAAATTGCAAGTTCTAGAAATGTAAATGCATGGAACACTCTATATAAGTAAATTGGAAAAATAAAATTTGGCCATGAACCTTACAGTTTAGATTTCTGGGAGTTGTGACTACCTATCTTTAACTGCCGTACACTTCGCCTTTGAAACACAAGTCACTCCTCCTTTTGAACTTTTGGAATACCACTTGAACAAACATTTGTTACTAAACTGGAAAAAGTCAAGAAACAAGAAAATTCATTAATAATAAACAAGCAAACAATTAAAGTTACTGAAAAATGAAAATAAACTGACACGACTGACATCTGACAAGTTATTGAGAAAGAAAAAAAAAAAACAAGAACTGATGTGGACTCTAATTTTTTTTTTGTCCATCTTTTCACTTTTTTTTTTTGCTTTTTTTTTTCTTCATTTTTTTTGAATAAAAATACCTGCAAAATAAAAAAAAAAACATTAAAAAAAAAGGATGGGTTGCCTCCCATCAAGCGCTTTCTTTTACGTCATTGAGCTTGACGCTTCAACCACTGTTAGGGTGGCAAATATGAAAGAAAGAATATGTCATCTTTCTTCTTCCTCTTCTTTGGTAGGAATTCCATGAACTTCATACAAAGTAGCAGATGCTCCCATGATCCAACTGCTAGACTTTTGACATTTGAGATATCCCACCTTAATGAAAAATAGATATACCCTTGCAAAGGAATGGTTTCTTTCAACCCCGTTGGTTGAGACTTCAGGTAGAGACCAACACTCCTCACTTGTGCATTTTCTTCCACCACAACATGACACTCAGTCTCCATCTCAACCAGCTGCTTCTCACATTCATTCGCTTTCCCAACAAGATCACCACACTGAACTTCAAATTTCTGAAATGAAACTTGATTTAATATCAAGAAATCATCTAAAATATTTTGAAGTTGAGTATTGTAATCGATGTTGATAAACTCTTTCAGCCCTTCGTAATATGTACCCTGATGATTCGCCTCATGATCACATCTCGCATTTAATCTTGAGATTTGATTGTCCCGTTGTTCTATCTTCCAAGAAAGCAAATGTTTTTCATACTCCAACGTAACAATCTCCTCTGTGTCATAAAGGCGTAACCTGTCCACTAACATGTCTATCATAGCTGCAAAACTTAGATAAACTTTTTAGCAGCAAAGTACAATGAGATATGAAGAGCATAAATCATAATATATATTTTTTCAATTTTTTTAATATATAGACAAAAAAATATAAATGACAGAAATCCTAAACAATAACGAAATTTCCAAGCTGAAATAATTCAACAGTCCCCGGCAACGGCGCCAAAAACTTGATAGACTTTTAGCAAGTGTACTAAAACTATCGAAGTAATAAAATTTATAAAGTTCGTATCCACAGGGACTGTTTTAATTTCTACTCGGTAAAAGCGTTAAAATAAAGGATTTAACAAATAGAGGGTATGTAAAGCATATATTTGATTGAGTTCAACAACAAATAAAAATAAAAATAAATCGTTTTGGAAAATATAGAGATAAAAAGTGATCAGGTCTTTCGAATCAATTAATTGTCGCTGTTTGGTAAATTGCACCTAGTCTCTACAATTATTCTCCTAGACTCACGACAAATTAACAAAATAGTTTTGATCAATCCCTTGACTCAGAACACACTTCTAAAGCTACAACACCCTAATCCCTTAGGTGAGTTCGTAACCGTTGAAGGCTGTATGAACGTTAATTTTTATGTCATAACCTAACAATCATCTATCCCTAGACTGATCCGTTAGATTAACCAGAATTATTATATCCAATTCAATAGCTAGGGTCAGTAGTCAATTGATATTTGAAATTATTTTATATATGATCAGTATACAAAAAGCATTAAAAACAAATAATTCTAAATGAGACTAGGATTGTAATTGCATTGAAAAGAGTTTATACAATCACATGGTTCAAACAACTCAAATTAAAATCATCTCAAACCTAATCAAAGGAATTTAGCTAGACATGATCAAAGGAATACACAACATGATAAAAGAAAATAAACCGATAGAGAACCGTCGTTGTCGGCGTTGCTCCTCAATTTAATTCAAATAGCTGCTGTTGAATTCCCATGTGCCGTGATGCTACTTCCGTCACTGTGCGCAGCCTTCTTCTTTTCTCCCCAAAACGTGATGTGTGCTAGCTCCTTCTCCAAAACCGTCTTTTTTTTTTGTACAAGCCGTGATACCTCTTCTTATATTTTCACAAGTGACCTCGTTCCTGTTTCTTTTCTCTGTCGGGTCACATAAATCCTTGGGTCAAAGCCCAATTGTTTCCTGAATGCATATCACTTCCACTTTTGTTACAACCATACTAATTGACCAATAATAATACTAATAATGCACTACTTGACTCAATAAATTAAAAACTACGATTTATTTAAAATGACTCTAAATTAAATACTAAACTAATAAAAATAGACTAAAAAGTTAATTAAAACGACTCTAAAAATAGTGAATGACTGACTGTCATCACAACCACAAACTTGAACTGTTACTTGTCCTCAAGGAACAAACTTGTTAAATTGACAATCGACAGTAAAATAACAATTATCTGATCAAGCAGTAGTACCCAAAAGTTCATCTCCTTACTAGCTAAAAGTGAGCTAGTTTGACTTGAATGCAGCCACCAATTCACAACTCCACGCAACAATATGAAAAAGGTTCACACACAGTCGACATGCAATCTACATATTACCATACACTTGAAAAGTTTCTAAACGTCAATCAAAATCAATGTCAATGCACACTTTGAGGTCTTTAAGGGTTATAACGGGGCTTAGGTGAAGGTGGGATAATATTTGGATAAGTAGGCTACACAAAATTTGAGTTAGGCATTCCTACGGAAGTTAAGCACAAAATTCAATCCATAATCACCATGCTGCGAGTACGAACGAGCTCTCACTGAAATATCCATCCGGCTGCTACCTTGACGTCCAACCTGTTTATCTAAAACAAATAAGGATTTGGATGAGACATAATGTCTCAGTGAGTTCCCCTAAATCCTAGGCTATAGGTAACCTCAGGGAAAACCTACAGTCACCACATGTCTACAATACAACCTGACGGTTGATTATACGTGTGTGGTCATGCTTCCTAGACGGTCGTGCATACTAGATCCGTCGTAGGCTCATCTTAACTTGTTATAGGCTTCACTTCCTATACGTGTCATGGCGATCAAGGGGAATCTAACACCGCATTGCCAAGAATACGCTCTACGTATCGAGGCCTAAGCATAACATAGTCATGGCACGATTCTAAACCCGACTATTAAGGGAAAATTAAGATCGTCGTCGGTATTATATTCTTTACTTGTGCTAATCATAACTTGTACTTGTCTATTAGCATCTCGTGCTCTTGTTCTTCATTTAATCGTACATGAGTACATTCATGATCATAAACATAGTCGTGCATGGAATCATAATCATAACATACATGCTCGTGCATAAGTTCATTCATTATGTTAGCGTTGAAAAAACAATCATTATCTTGATTCATTTTACGGAAAGCCCCGGGTGGAGTAACCCCGAGAACAATCCCATACATGACCGATGAAACCTAGCAAGGGTACATCGGACTCCCTCGGTGTCGTGCGGGTCCCTTACGGCTTGAATCGTTCTCCTTGGGTTGAGAACCTCTCGTATCCCCCTAACGTGGATAACAAGAGACACGAAGACCTACATCTTGTTTATTCAGTGACATGTGGGTCCCTTGCGGCTTGAACCGTTCCCATAATGAGAACCCCTTGTATCCCCCTGGTGTGGATAGCAAGAGACATGCCACCTAATTTATATAAGTCATGGTCTTGTCGTTCATGTAGGTTAAACCTAATCATGCTTGCTTGTTTACCTCGGAACCTTGATCGAACCGATTAGCGGTAAACTCATACTTGTTCATGCTTGTACATACTTAATCATGCTTGCTATTCTAGCTCATGTGCGAAGAGATTACACTTCGCGTCTTATCATTCTATGGATTCTTGCTTAACATGCTAGTTCTTAATAACTATGTCGAGGCTCTAGTTTTTCCCTTGCTTAAGAATAACTTGCTACCCCAAATCGTATCGTATCATGTCATTCTCTCATGTACCAAGTATTACTAAACATATTAAATACTTGCTTCATTCTTGAGAAAACCCTTTTAAAAGATCATCATATAGGACCTTGGTTTGAGGGGTTTACGTTTATAAAAGATTGTACAAAGAAAACCGCTCGAAGAATGCCAAAACCTGCTGGAAACGAGCAAACCATGTGTGACCACACAGTCTGCTCGCCATGGCGAGTAACTTTACTGGGGAGGCGAGCAGAACCTTGGTTCTGCTTCGTTCTGCTCGCTGTGGCGAGTAATAGCTCGCTGTGGCGAGTTGTGACAGTCCAAAACTTGTAAAAATGGTATTTTTGACCCAAAAACCTCAAACCAAGTGTCGCTAAGTATTTTGGAACATATTTGATCATAGAATACTTGTAAAACACTCAGTTTGAACATGTTTAGTATACATGGCAAGAAAAGGGGCAACTAATCACATAACTAAACCCTTGAATTTTCATAGTTTTCATATTATTCATACAAGACATAATCATGATCCCAAAGGGTGGGAAAACTATCTATGGAACTCACCTTAACATAAACTTGATAATCCTTCAAGCCCTAAGCTCAAGCAATCAAAATCCTAGTTTGATTCTCTTGCATTCTTGGCTCATGACATTCCATTGTTCATATTACTTCTTTCTATTTGGTTCTTGCCTATAAAAAAACCACTTCATGCACAAGTTCAAGCTTCAACATCATCTTCACTCACCATCTTCCAAACCCTAACTCTTGATTCCAAAATAAACCCAACTTCCATCCAAGCCCATACTTGTTTCTTGCTTGATTCACCAACCCCATGAAGCATGTTCAACATAAGCTCCCAAAACAACAATCTAAAGCCTTAGCTTCTTGATCAAGACCAAACCCTAGATTTGAATCTCTTCATGAAAGGAATCAATGAAGAATCAAAGAAGACTAAGCTTCCATAAGTTAGAGGATCATGAAGGAACAAGAAAATATGCTTGCCATGGAAGGAGAATTAGAGAAGGATTGGAGAAAGAAAGAGAGAAAGGGGCGTGAGAGAAGAGAAGAGAGAAGGAAGAGAATTCTTTGCCAACATAGAGAGAGAAAGGATAAGGGAAAATGAGATATTTTCCACCCAAAAACATATAAATATCCTTTTTCGTGAAATTACAATTATACCCTTGCCTTAAGCGTGCTGAATCCGACACTGATACTTTATCCGTATTAAGCTGACACCTCATGATAAATATTTTCCATTAACTTACTTTCCATGAGCTTTAATCCTCTGACACGATTGTCTGATGAAAATTTCGGTACTGACAGGCGAGATATTACATTCTACCCCCCTTAAAGAAATTTCATCCTCGAAATTTAGAAATCACTTACCAATCATCATGAAATTTTTTTACCATCTTTGGTCTAAGTCATACATATTCTAATCATACATTCTCAAGGGGTTCATCGTATAATTTCCCATCTAACATGTGTCTCAGGACATTGCGATCTGGAACTTACCTTGCTACTCATAGACTTATAGTCTCGGATTTATATCTTATCCGCTTACATAAACCTTTCACATAAATAACTTATCATTAAATGGAACACTCATGATTTGCCTTTAAACTGGGGTCCGACCGGAAACCAGGTTTGCCCTGCAGTGCTCACTTGCATTTAAAACATCTTATCGTGTAAACATATAGTTCATACATCATCTTACTATACCTTGAGACACATGCCTCTTATTTACATTACTCATCTTGACGATTCCATGATTCACTTATCACTTTTCTGAGCCTTAGGAAATCTTCCGATCTCATTGCGAATCTCTTTGCACCCGAATTAGAGGGTAACTCATATAGCTTGACATGGAGAAGTGAAAATCAAAATTGCCAATTCATCTGACAATCTAATAACCAGTGTTGTGGTTCACATGCTCTTGAAACTTTCCACTAAATCCGTTTGCACTTGCATCGGACACTCTTAGCTAAAATCCATGTATCCCGTATGATATTGGTATCATACGGACATTGTTGTTTCCATAACGTTTGCATACTTTAAAGTGCCGTTTCTTGTTAAATGATAACGATACGTGTTCTAGCATCTTGCTTTAAGAATTTTTTTCTAAACTTGGAACGAATAGATATGATGACATGCTGTCATTGCGTAATTTTTAGGACTTATTTGACAATTTTATAGAGTTCTCAAGCAACTATAAGGGTCTAAGAGTGTTACAACAGCAAGAAAACATCAAAGTATCAAAGGCTTACAATCACGGCGCGTTTGTTCATAGCGTGACGCGATTTGGAGGAACAGAGAGACATGATTTTCAAGCTAGTCAAATCGTGACGCGTTGGTATCTGGCGTGACGCGATTAAGAAGAAGGATCCAGATGGACTCGAGGTTTTCAAGTCATCGTGACGTGATTGGAAGGCAACGCAGCGCAATTGAAGCTTCAGGAAATATTTCCTATATAAACAGAAGTCAGTCTAAGAAACAAGGGTTACGATTTTGGAGAACAAAAGTGCGATTTTGAGATCTGAAGACTGCTGGAAGGGCGATTTCATCATCCTTTACTCAGTTCATGTATGTTTTAATTATTTCATTGATTATGCTATTTGTAAACTCGATTATGAGTAGCTAAATCTCTCAGAGATTAGGTCAGAGATGAATCTATGTAACCCTAATTATTCCATGTTGCTGTGAAACTCTATTCGTTATTAATGAATTTCTAGTTTTTATTCAATTCAATTGTTCTTAATGCTTTTTGTATCCTGATCAAATATAAACATGATTTAGTGAGATCGAGTGACTACTGACCATAGCTTTCGACTTAGACCTAATTGAATTGTTCTAATAAACATGGTTAGTCTAGGAATGGATAATCGTTTGTTAATGATATTAGGTTAACGTTCGTTAAACCTTCAAAGATTATTAGACCACCTAAGGAATTAGGGGCTGTAGTTTAAGAAGAGGGTCCTAACTCAAGGGATTGATTAGGGCTAATTTGTTAACTATCGTGAAACTAGAGAATCAATAGTAATAATAGGTGCAGTAACCAATTAGGGGAACATAGAGGATTCGACGGACCTAATCTCATCTCTCTCCATATTTTCTTAACCAATCTTTATTTTTTGTTATTTGATTTCATAAAATCAAACCAAATCTTCTGCCTGGTGGCAAATCAAAAATAACTTTTATACATCCTATTTCTATAACGCAATTGAATTATTGAGATTAAAACAGTCCTTGTGGGATCGATATTTTTACTACTTCGATAGTTATTGGTACACTTGCCAATCTTCTATCAAGTTTTTGGCGCCGTTGCTAGGGACTGTTGATTATTTCAACAAGGCAATTACGTTATAATTTAGGATTTCTGCAATTTAATTTTCTGTTATTATTTTATTTTTCTGTTTTAGTATTCATTGATTATTTTGCATTGTGCAGTGCTACTAAGGTATTTTGCTGTTTATGCGAGGTAAAGTGAGCTCCGACGATCTCGAATTCAATCTAGAAATTGAAAGGACTGCTAGAGCACTCCAGAAAGCTGCCCGGTTGAAAAGGTTATCTCATTCCGTTCCACCGGGTGTTCGAGAACAAATACCGGAGCAAATCTCTCTTGAATCTGAAACATCTGCTTCTCCTAAATCTACTATCATGGGAGAACAAGTACCACCGAGACCTAAGCTAGGAGACTATGAGTTAGCAACTCATCGCGGACTGACCCACACTTTTCAACCAGCTAACCCCATTGCTTTTGACATCAAGACAACTGTTCTCAACGGTTTGAGGGACAAACAATTCGATGGGACTGAAGCTATGAGTCCACATGAACACTTGAGCCGCTTTGCTGAAACTTGTGAGTTTTGTGTGCAGCCAGCCACCGTGACTGAAGCACAAAAGAAACTGAGGCTATTTCCTTTCACCTTGACGGGAAGAGCAAAAAATTGGTTGCTAACAATACCAAACGGGATTGTCCAAACATGGGAAGAGTTAGAGCTGAAGTTCTTAGAGAAATATTTCCCTATTTCTAAATATTGGGAAAAGAAGATGGAGATTTCTAACTTCAAGCAAGGGGAGAATGATTCATTATATGATGCTTGGGAGCGACTCAACTTGCTTTTTAAGAGATGCCCTAATCATGAGTTCACCGAGAAACAATAGCTCCAAATCTTCACTGAGGGGGTAACACCAAACACTAGGATGTTCTTAGATGCTTCCGTGGGAGGTAGTCTCAAGAGCAAAACTGATCATGAAGTCCAAGCGTTAATAGAAAACATGGCTGGGAATGAGGATCGTGCTGAAGCTAAGAAGAAAGAAAGAGGAGTGTTTGGGGTAAGTGAACAAACTGCCATCTTAGCCAACCAAGCAGCTATGAACACAAACAAATTGAGGCTCTAACTAAGGAGTTTCAAGGCTTCACTTTGGCTCATAAGCAACAACAAGTAGCTGCAATCAAGTGTGACTTATGTGGTGAAGAACATCCCAATGGTGAATGTGTACCAGAAGGATCAAGTGAGGAAGCTAACTACATGGGAGGATATCAGAGGCAAAATCAATACTACACTCCAGGAATCAACAAGCATCCCAATCTAAGCTACTCAAATAACAACGCTTTGAATTCTCAGATGCTTGCTCCTCCACAACAACAACAAAGAAAGCCTTCAGCTCTTGAGGAAACTATGATGAACTTTATGAAGATGACTCAAGGCAACTTTGAGGAGATGAAGAAAAGTCAAGAAGCTGAAAGAAAGAACAATGAAGCCTCCAGGAAGATGCTTGAAACTCAATTGGGGCAATTAGCTAAGCAATTGGCTGATCAAAACAAAGGCGGATTCTCAGGTAACACTAAAGAAAACCCTAAGAATGAGTCTTGTAATGCTATTGAATTGAGGAGCAAAAAGGTTTTAACACCTTTAGTTCCAAAAGCTCCAAAGAAAGTTGATGAAGTAGTAGTGGAGGTGGAAGAAGATGGCGAAGTTGAAAAAGAAAGTGAAAATGGTGTAGTTGAAAAGGAGAATGATCATGGAGTAGTTGAAAATGAAAAGAAAAAAAAATAGAGGGAGAAAAAAGTGAGAAATTGATAGATGAAGATTCAATCTTGAGGAAGTCGAAGAGTCAAATATTGAAGGATGGAGATAAACCACAAGTTATTCCATCTTATGTGAAGCTTCCCTACCTTCACTTATCCAAGAAGAAAGAAAAGGATGAAGGTCAATTCAAGAAGTTTATGCAACTTATCTCACAACTCCAGGTGAATATTCCTTTCAGTGAAGCTCTTGATCAAATGCCTTTGTACGCCAAATTCATGAAGGACTTGTTGACTAAAAGAAGGAAGCCTAAGGATGATGAGAACATAGCACTTTCAGAGAATTGTAGTGCTATTCTCCAAAAGAAGCTGCCACCTAAGCTGAAGGATCCTGGTGCTTTTACTATCCCTTGTTCCATTGGACCGGTACACATTGGTAGAGCTTTATGTGATTTGGGAGCAAGTATCAACTTGATGCCTCTTTCAATGATGAAGAAGCTTAAGTGTGGGGAGCCAAAACCAAGAAGAATGACCATTACTTTAGCTGATCGGTCAATCTCTTATCCTTTCGGTGTGCTTGAAGATGTGCTAGTCAAAGTTAATGATTTGGTATTTCAGGCAGATTTTGTGATCTTAGATATGGCTGAAGATGAAGAAATGCCACTCATTCTAGGAAGACCCTTCCTTGCAACAGGTCGTTCTTTGATTGATGTTGAGAGGGGAGAGTTAATGTTGAGGTTCCATAAGGAGCAGGTAGTGTTTAATATCTTTGAGGCAATGAAGCACCAAGATGAGAACCCAAAGTGTTACCGGATTGACGTTGTTGAAGGAATAGTTGAAGATAACTCCCGTGAGCCTCTACCCATTCAACCAATGGAAAGAGCAATTGTTAAATCTATAGAGAGTAAAGAAGTGTTTGAAGATGTTGAGGTGAAAGAGTGTGGTAATGAGCTTGAAGCAAGCACAAAACAAATGCAACAACAATCATCTGGAGACATCCTTGACAATAAGTATGAGGGATTGGAAACTTGGAATAATGAAAAAAAGACTACTCTCACTGATCCATGTGGTATATTTGCTTATAAGAGGATTCCCTTTGGGATGCGTAATGGGCCGGCTACCTTTCAATGGTGTATGCTTTCGATCTTCTCTTATACAATAGAAAGAACTAGGAGGTACTATGACAAAGGGGTGGTAAGGAACAAACCTTCTGATAAAGCTGTGGAGCTAAGGAAATTTGGTGCACAAGGAACTTCCAAAGGTAACGAACAAAAGATGAGATTGTACTTTGAAGGTGGACTACCAAACAAAGAGGGAGAGATATCAAATGATCTTTAGGAGTCGTCATCAGTCAAGCTAGTGACGGTAAAGAAACGCTGGGTGGGAGGCAACCCACTGAATTTATTTTCAGGTAGTATTTCTTTTATTTTCCTTTTACTTTTCAAACAACAAAACATAAAGCTGGCAGGATTGTTTTTCTCTAAAAAATTACATATATTAGCCTGCCAAGAAAATTGTGATGCAATACTGATGTTGTGTCACAATATTCTCCTCATCAACTCTTTTTCAAAAACTCATGTCCAGGAAAATTTTTCACTCAGCCATTAAAATCGCGTCACGCTCTTCTTTAATGCGTCGCGATTTTAAGGTCAAATGTAACCTGGACTTGACTGCTTCAATCGCGCCACGCCTGTCTATATCGTGACGCGATATCATTCAAAATTTTTGAGTAACTCCCTGTTGCTCCAAATCGCGCCACGCTCTATTCCAACGCGTCACGATTGAAGCAGTTAATGCAAATCTTTCAACCGTTACAAGTAAATCGATGCAGTTATTTAAATTTTTGACCGTTACTATTGCAATCGCGTCACGCCACAACCCAAACGCGACGCGATTTCACATTTGCCTATAAAAACCAGACCATTTCTCAAACTTTCCCAAGCCATTTTTCCCTAGTGTTACTCTGCCCAAACTTTTCTCCAACCTTCTTCAACCTTCTAACACGAAAATCCAACCATTCTCATCACTATTTCATCTTCTAAAACTATCCCAACACCAAATTCATTCGAAAATCATCAACCTACACCATCATATTCCATTACCCTTTTCATCACACCTTCATACAATCTTTCATCTTCATCAAACCTTCAATCATGGCACCCAAAAATCAAAACAAACCCAAGAAAACTACCAAACAAACAGCCACCTCAAGCCAAAACCAACCCAAACGCAAACAAAACGACCCTATCCATCCATCCGACATTAACCCATTCATTTCCGAAGAAGCAAAGGAAAGGTTTGATGAGATCAAAAGTTATGAAGTTGTGGGTGAGCAAAAGTTTGAAGTCAGAAAGCTCACCAAATATCCAATGTTTGACACAATGATTAGACAAAGGGGATGGGAGGAGTTGAATGGTATGATGAAAGGTCTCAACAACAAATTAGTGATCATGGAGTTCTTTGCGAATGCTCGGTTCTCGCCCACAGTGTATCAAGCTTATGTTAGGGGCAAGATTATTGACTATAGCCCTGATGCTATTAATTCCTTGTTGGGGTTGACACCACCGGAAGAGTGTGAAGTGCAGAGGTTGAGGAGGGAAGCTGCAAATATGACTGATGATGCGTGGGAAGAATTGTTGGTGAAGATGTGTAGGCCAGGAGCGAGATGGAAGAGGGCTATGATGCTTACTTATTCCGATTTTCTGCCTATCCCAAAAGCTTGGTGATCTTTTGTTATTCAAACCCTTGAGAGTACATCATGCAACTCGGAGATTCCTCTCAAGCGGGTTTTTACTGTGGCTGTGATTCTAGATGAGAAGGAGATTGATATTGGTAGATTGATTGCTAACAATATTCATGAGTTGGTCACGCAGAAAAGAGCGGTTGTTGGACATGGGAGTATTATAAATTGGCTTTGTGAGAAACAACTTGTGGAGGAGTATGATGGTGACCTACATACTTCGACTGTTCAGCCTATCACCGACACTACAATGGATGGTTTCTATAAGAAGTACGAGGCTTTTATGAGAGAGAGAGGAGGCGCACCTGAAGCACCACAACAGCAGCAGCCTGCTCAGATGGAGCAAGGAGAGGGTAGCCAGCACAGTTCTTATCCTCCGGTCCACCCTATGCTTCTGGAGTACATGTTTACTTCGGCGAATTGGATGAATGAGACTTTTGATCAGATGTAGGTAAACCGTCCTAGGTTTTCTGCTGAGTTTGCTGCAGAGGCCGAGATGCATAGGAGGCCCATCACTGGCTCTTACGAGAGGTTTGACAAATCCCGTGAGCGGATGGATGCTTATTTTGCTCACCAAGAGCAATTTGCTGCTTTTATGAAGAAGGAAATCACTGATGATTTCGAGGCGGGAGAGAAGAGAGTAGCTGATGACTTCTTTGATGGGTTACCGACTGCTGGAGGTGGTGTAGCTGATGAGGATTTGGATACGGGACTGGACCACTGAGGGTTCAGCATGACTTGCTTTTATGTTTTTGTTGTACTTTTCTTTTAGTACTTTGTTTTTGTTTCGTACTGTTTTTATTTTCCTTGTATTGTCAAAGTCCGTTGAACTTATTATTCCCCGATTTGTAATAAATCTGCACTTGTTTATTATTAACGAATTTGTTTGCTAGTTGACTCTTTACAGTTTAGTAACAATTGTTTGATCAAGTGATATTCTAAAAGTTCTAAAGGAGGAGTGACTTGGTATTTCAAAGGCGAAGTGTACGGCAGTTCAAGATAGGTAGTCACAACTCCCAGAAATCTCAGCCATAAGGTTCAATGCCAAATTTTATTTTTCAATTTACTTATATTAGATTATTCCATGCAACTACATTTCTAGAACTTGCAATTTTTCTCTACTGTTGATTGGTCTTTGTCATTAGCACATTGAGGCAAAAGTGCTTGGTCATGTGAGCCTTTTGAAGCCTTAGGACTTGTCCCATAATGTTTTTCTGAGTTAGGCATTGTAGAATGTTGCTAAAGATTAAGTTTGGGGTTGCTATTGGAATTTGCAACCAATTAAGTTTGGGGTGGGGATACTAGAGAATAATAGAACAAAAGAATGAACTTTATCATGAAAAATACACACAAAAATGGTGTATAAAAAAAAAAAGGAATGAAAAATGAAAATGAATGATGAAAAAAGGGACAAAACATTGAAAATCCGAGTAACTTCAAACTCGATTGTCCCAACTGTTATGAATATTCTCTAGTACCTTTGTATTAATTGTTGTTCCATAAGGTGAATGAATGAAGGATTGAATTTTGTGCTTTAACTTCCATAGGAATGCCTAACTCAAATTTTGTGTAGCCTACTTATCCAAATATTATCCCACCTTCACCTAAGCCCCGTTATAACCCTTAAAGACCTCAAAGTGTACATTGACATTGATTTTGATTGACGTTTAGAAACTTTTCAAGCGTATGGTAATATGTAGATTGCATGTCGACTGTGAACCCTATTCAATTTGTTGCGTGGAGTTGTGAATTGGTAGATGCGAACAAGTCAAACTAGCTCATCTTTAGCTAGTAAGGTGTTGAACTTTTGGAAGTATTATTTGATCAGGTTATTGTTATTTTACTGTCGTCTGTCAATGTGTAAATGAATTCCTTGAGGACAAGGAATGGTTTAAGTTTGGGGTTGTGATGACATGCTGTCATTGCGTAATTTTTAGGACTTATTTGACAATTTTATAGAATTCTCAAGCAACTATAAGGGTCCAAGAGTGTTACAACAGCAAGAAAACATCAAAGTATCAAAGGCTTACAATCGCGGATCGTTTGTTCATAGCGTGACGCGATTTGGAGGAACAGAGAGACATGATTTTCAAGCTAGTCAAATCGTGACGCGTTGGTATCTGGCGTGACATGATTAAGAAGAAGGATCCAGATGGACTCGAGGTTTTCAAGTCATCGTGACGCGATTGGAAGGCAACGTGGCACAATTGAAGCTTCAGGAAATATTTCCTATATAAACAGAAGTCAGTCTAAGAAACAAGGGTTAAGATTTTGGAGAACAAAAGTGCGATTTTGAGACCTGAAGACTGCTGGAAGGGCGATTTCATCATCCTTTACTCAGTTCATGTATGTTTTAATTATTTCATTGATTATGCTATTTGTAAACTCGATTATGAGTAGCTAAATCTCTCAGAGATTAGGTCAGAGATGAATCTATGTAACCCTAATTGTTCCATGTTGCTGTGAAACTCTATTCGTTATTAATGAATTTCTAGTTTTTATTCAATTCAATTATTCTTAATGCTTTTTGTATCCTGATCAAATATAAACATGATTTAGTGAGATCGAGTGACTACTGACCATAGCTTTCAACTTAGACCTAATTGAATTGTTCTAATAAACATGGTTAGTCTAGGAATGGATAATCGTTTGTTAGTGATATTAGGTTAACGTTCGTTAAACCTTCAAAGATTATTAGACCACCTAAGGAATTAGGGGCTGTAGTTTAAGAAGAGGGTCCTAACTCAAGGGATTGATTAGGGCTAATTTGTTAACTATCGTGAAACTAGAGAATCATTAGTAATAATAGGTGCAATAACCAATTAGGGGAACATAGAGGATTCGACGGACCTAATCTCATCTCTCTCCATATTTTCTTAACCAATCTTTATTTTCTGTTATTTGATTTCATAAAATCAAACCAAATCTTCTGCCTGGTGGCAAATCAAAAATAACTTTTATACATCCTATTTCTATAACGCAATTGAATTATTGAGATTAAAACAGTCCTTGTGGGATCGATATTTTTACTACTTCGAGAGTTATTGGTACACTTGCCAATCTTCTATCAAGATACATAACTTAAAAGAATTATCATTTCAAAACTGAATCTATATTGGTACTACAAAACCACAGGACGAGTCTTTATATTTCAAAAAAGATTTTTCAACTCGCCTCAAACTCGTTTATAACGAGTCGGTTCTGAAATTCTTACGTCTTAAGTGAGTTTACTTACTTACGACGTACCTCTTTAGTTTCGATAATGTAAAATTTCATGTTTTAAAATAAGAATCGTTCCCAAGTTCCTTAATACCAATTTTAGCATTAAAAGTTACAAAACCATGGCTTAACATATCTTACCAAGTATCATTTCTACTCAACAAGTGTTGCATACGTTGGTATAAATCTCATTGTACAAAACTCATGAGTTGCGTCTCCTTCGTGATAACATGCTTAACTTCGAAGGTGGATTCTTCCCTTCTAACTGATATACATACTTCAGACACACATTAATGCATAGCATAAACCATAGAAGATCCTTGACCCACTTGACGTTAACTTGTTCCTCTTCACTAGGAACACTAAACTTGCATCTTCAAAATATCTTGCTCGGACATTGCTTGAGTGTTACCACCTTTTCCGAATACCGGTCATCATACTTGATACTTCGATCGTTACTTTGAGTCACAAGAGGAAGCCTTCTGAATCTTACTTGTATTCAATATTGCCAATTGAAGTAACCTGATTAATTCTTAGGTAGTGACTCTAGTCTTTCACATCTCACCTAATGATGATACATCCTTTATACTTTTACCTTATCCATCACTGACTGTATGAGCATCAATACTTACTTATTCTGTCGAGAACTCCTTGCTTGTCTTGATGTGATCCTAAAATTCTCTCTCGTGACAAGAATAATAAAGTCATTGTGGAATAAAAGAACCAAATTAATTTTGGGTTCAAAGTTTTATTTTCGTAGGTCATGATATGTCTGTCTGGTTTTGGCTATATCTGGAGCTCTGGATGTCCGTTTGAGGTGATCTTTAACTCGTTGGAAAGCTTACGAAATTCTCTACATTTCATGGTATAGAATGAGCTGTAAGTTGACGACGTGGTTAAAGTATGTAAGCTGAAGAATTAAAGGTGGTGTATGTGGAATTGTAACGTGTAGAAATAATAAGCCTTCACAAATCAATGTCAAAATGAATATGTAACCTCCTCATGCATTGATCAGCCACCAACTTTAAAGATCCAATTAAATTGTAACCTTTTTTGTAATAACTAGCCACCTAGGAGTTATAACACTAATTATGCTATGATTGTAAGCTTTTCAGCATCCAAGCCTATTTCCTATATAAAGGGGGCGAAAATAATGAAAAGGATAGAGAATTTTGATTAAAAAAAGTCACTTTATGTGAGGTTGGAAGCTTTTCTTCTTTTTGGTTCTGGATTGAACCATGCATTGATCTTATCAAGAAACCACGTTTCTTGTGGCGATCCTCTACCAAATTAAATATCTTCCTTGGATTGGGAGTTTGTTTGGTTACCATTTCTGTCTATTTCCACCATTATTCAATTTTTATTATCATATTTTATCCAACATTCACAAAAAATACAAAACTAAAATTACACCCTTTTTTTGTCCTTTATCATGTCTTATGATGCTTCTTGTTAAATTCGTGTTACCAACCGAACATTCTTCACGAAGATTCATACATACCAAAATTCCATGCTCCATGATTACCGATTAACTTCCATGGCGCTACTCTGATTCCCACCGGTTGGCTTAAACCAATACTCTAATCCGTTGAGATGAGTGAAACTTCACATTCTTGTTTAGTACTTGTTTACTATCTTCTTGAACTATTCTCCAAATCTTCCATGTTGCAACCAACGTCACAATCTTACCCTTACCACCACTTGTAAGATTAAAACTCACGATAACTTATCATATACTCATATCACTTTACTTGGTGATAGACCTTACGTTCTTGCTGGTTAGGTTTACCTGTTGAGGTATACATATCATACTTAAACTTTGTTTCCGAGCAATCTCGAATTCTTGTAAAAGACTCTTCTTGCACTTGGACATACCTTTCTTAAACATTTAACCTTGTACCTTCGCATTCTCGTATACTAGGTTTTGCTTAACCATTTCTATGCTTGCTCATTAATTTTTCTTTCTAAGAAAATTTCGTAAGTTAGCAGACGGGTCATGGAAGTTGATGATTTTTCCACTAAAAATATATATGTATATATACTGAATCTAGGCCCCAGTCGTTACTCTAAAATCATAGAACGAGTTGACAACACACATGTGCCATCAAATCGGGGTTCTAATGAGTTTAGTCCACTCTACGCGAATCGTAACGAGCCCATACCTACAAAATTTCTTTGGAATTTCAAAATGTCAACTTCAATCACCCATATGCATATATCTTTCTAAACTCAAGTAAACTTTATGATTTATCATCATAACGAGCCTTAGCAAGTCAATTAAGCAAAACATAGGTTCGAGAGATACTCATAATTCTACATAATCCGAGAACCTTGCAATTTCATATAACTTTGCACCACTTTAACTTCTTACTTCATGCCTTCACATTTATGACTTCCTTTGGAAACTTTAGAATGTGATATGCATTCGTCACTTGATATCATAAAAGGTTTTCGTCGCATAAAAGATTATTTTGAAGACAACTCCCCAATAATCACTGCAAACCCTAGAGACGAACTGATGGTTTTCGGGAAAACAGAAAATTTCGCCCCAGGTTCGCTATTGGTGAGCTTCTCCAACCCAATTTTTCCGGAAAACATTCTTTTCATGAAAATTCTTATTTCTCAATTAATCCAATGCACATCATTCATTTTCCACATCATAAAATATTCTATAACATATGCATGGTAAACATCAACCTATTTCGATACAATTCTCGGCATGTCGGAAGTCACTGCCTTAATCCTGATAACATAAAACTTTCACTTACATCCTTAACTTCTTCCACTACTAGTAGCCTATCTCATTACGTTGCCACTTAACGTAACTTCACGAACACGAGGACCTTGTCCACTCTGAACATACAAGTCCAAAACTTCAACCACATAACGTCATTCCTGAGAGCCTACTAATTTCGTCAACATACGTCAACTTCTTACCATCTTGTAGCCTTGTACTTAATTCCCAGAATACAATCCCTTTCTATACAATAAACCCGTTCCAACAACGACTCTTATCATAGCTTTATATCATACTAAGATATTTCCAAACTCTTTACTTACGGGTATACAAAGTATTACTATCATCTTACCCAACGATGTCAGAACGTCCCTTCTTAACATTGCCTTACATTCCCGGCAGATTCACACTTCTACTACTTAGTTCACCGGCCACCTTCTAGCACGACCAAACTTCTTACTAATACTCATTCCGAGTTCTTACTTCTGAGTTCACACTTTACAGTGTATCTTTAACATATACTTCGTTCCACCTGGGTCCTATTCAGCTCTCAGGCATCCGTTCTAATCTTCGAATGCTAAATTGAGTTGATCAGGCTCAACTAACAACAACAACTAGAACATTTATCCGGAACCTAATGGTCCCACTACCTTAGTTGTAACTTAATGACCCATGGCACGATCTGAATTGACCTGCTCTGATACCAAATGTAACATCCATACTAGACGTATTTAGAAAGTCTAGCATGTGCGTTAGTTTAGTACTGGATACATTAAAATTTTACAACATAAAAATTTCGAATGAATATATTATACAACAAGACGTGTTCGTACATTATCAATCCAACAATTCTTGTCTAAGATAAGATAAATGCATCCATGTAATAAGTAATCACCATGATGCGAGTATGAACGAGCTCTCGCTGAAATATCCATCCGGCTGCTACCTTGAAGTCCAACCTGTTTATCTGAAACAAATAAGGATTGGGATGAGAGATAATGTCTCAGTGAGTTCCCCTATATCCTACGCTATAGGTAACCTCAGGAAAAACCTACGGTCACCACGTGTCTACAATACAACCTGACGGTTGATTATATGTGTGTGGTCATGCTTCTTAGACGGTCGTGCATACTAGATTCGTCGTAGGCTCATCTTAACTTGTTATAAGCTTCACTTCCTATACGTGTCATGGCGGTCAAGGGGAATCTAACACCGCATATGCTCTACGTATCGAGGCCTAAGCATAACATAGTCATGGCACGATTCTAAATCGGACGATTAGGGGAAAACTAAGATCGTCGTCGGTATTATATTCTTTACTTGTTCTAATCATAACTTGTACTTGTCTATTAGCATCTCGTGCTCTTGTTCTTCACTTAATTGTACATGAGTACATTGATGATCATAAACATAGTCGTGCATGGAATCATAATCATAACATACATGGTCGTGCATAAGTTCATTCATTATGTTAGCGTTGAACAAACAGTCATTATCTTGATTCATTTTACAGAAAGCCCCGGCTGGAGTAACCCCGAGAACAATCCCATACATCACCGATGAAACCTGGCAAGGGTACATCGGAATCCCTGGGTGTCGTGCGGGTCCCTTACGGCTTGAATCGTTCTCCTTGGGTCGAGAACATCCCGTATCCCCCTGACGTGGATAACAAGAGACATGAACACCTACATCTTGTTTATTCAGTGACATGCGGGTCCCTTGCAGCTTGAACTGTTCCCATAATGAGATCCCCTTGTATCCCCCTGGTGTGGATAGCAAGAGACATGCCACCTACTTTATATAAGTCATGGTCTTGTCGTTCATGTAGGTTAAACCTAATCATGCTTGCTTGTTTACCTCGGAACCTTGATCGAACCGATTAGCGGTAAACTCATACTTGTTCATGCTTGTACATACTTAATCATGCTTGCTATATCATTCTAGCTCATGTGCGAAGAGATTACACTTCGCGTCTTATCATTCTATGGATTCTTGCTTAACATGCTAGTTCTCAACAATTACTAAACATATTAAATACTTGCTTCATTCTTGAGAAAACCCTTTTAAAAGATCATCATATAGGACCTTGGTTTGAGGGGTTTACGTTTATAAAAGATTGTACAAAGAAAACCGCTTGAAGAATGCCAAAACCTGCCGGAAACGAGCAAACCATGTGTGACCACACAGTCTGCTCACCATGGCGAATAACTTTACTGGGGAGGCGAGAAACTGCTCGCCATGGCGAGTTGGAGGCGAGCAGAACCTTGGTTCTGCTTCGTTCTGCTCCCTGTGGCGAGTAATTGCTCGCTGTGGTGAGTTGTGACAATCCAGAACTTGTAAAAATGGTATTTTTGACCCAAAAACCTCAAACCAAGTGTCTCTAACTATTTTGGAACATATTTGATCATAGAATACTTGTAAAACACTCATATGGCAAGTTTTAACATGTTTAGTTTGCATGGCAAGAAAAGGGGCAACTAATCACATAACTAAACCCTAGAATTTTCATAGTTTTCATATTATTCATACAAGACATAATCATCATCCCAAAGGGTGGGAAAACTATCTATGGAACTCACCTTAACATAAACTTGATAATCCTTCAAGCCCTAAGCTCAAGCAATCAAAACCCTAGTTTGATTCTCTTGCATTCTTGGCTCATGACATTCCATTCTTCATATTACTTCTTTTTATTTGGTTCTTGCCTATAAAGAAACCACTTCATGCACAAGTTCAAGCTTCAACATCATCTTCACTCACCATCTTCCAAACCCTAACTCTTGATTCCAAAATAAACCCAACTTCCATCCAAGCTCATAGTTGTTTCTTGCTTGATTCACCAACCCCATGAAGCATGTTCAACATAAGCTCCCAAAACAACAATCTAAAGCCTTAGCTTCTTGATCAAGACCAAACCCTAGATTTGAATCTCTTCATGAAAGGAATCAATGAAGAATCAAAGAAGACTAAGCTTCCATAAGTTAGAGGATCATGAAGGAACAAGAAAATATGTTTGCCATGGAAGGAGAATTAGAGAAGGATTGGAGAAAGAAAGAGAGAAAGGGGCGTGAGAGAAGAGAAGAAAGAAGGAAGAGAATTCTTTGCCAACATAGAGAGAGAAAGGATAAGGGAAAATGAGATATTTTCCACCCAAAAACATATAAATATCCTTTTCTGTGAAATTACAATTATACCCTTGCCTCAAGCATGCTAAATCTGACACTGATACTTTATCCGTATTAAGCTGACACCTCATGATAAATATTTTCCATTAACTTACTTTCCATGAGCTTTAATCCTCTGACACGATTGTCTGATAAAAATTCCGGTATTGACAGGCGGGATATTACAGTAGTACTAGGATGGGTGACCTCCGGGGAAGTCCTTGTGTTGCACCTCTCCCACCTTTTTTTTTAATTTTAAGACTTCAATATATTTTTAATTTTTTGTTAATTGTCGTAATTTAATATTTTCTTGCAACACACAATTTGAGCGTACTACTTTCAGGTGGTATCGTACCAGCACTAATGCACCGGATCCCATCAAAACTCCATACTTAAGCGTACTTGGGCGAGAGTGGTACTAGGATGGGTGACCTCCTGGGAAGTCCTTGTGTTGCACCTCTCCCACCCTTTATTTAATTTTAAGACATCTATACATTTTCTTATTTTTTGTTAATCGTCGTAATTTAATATTTTTTTGCAATGAACAAACACATATATACAATTAGAGCGTATTACTTTCAGGTGCGATCATACCAGGACTAATGCACCAGATCCCATCAGAACTCTGCGGTTAATCGTGCTTGGGCACGAGTAGTACTAGGATGGGTGACCTCCTGAGAAGTCTTTGTGTTGCACATCTCCCACCCTTTTTTTAATTTTAAGACTTAAATATAATTTTAATTTTTTTGTTAATTGTCATAATTTAATATTTTTTTGCAACGAACAAACACATATATATAATTAGAGCGTATTACTTTCAGGTGCGATCATACCAGCACTAATGCACCAGATCCCATCAGAACTTCGCAGTTAAGCGTGCTTGGGCGAGATATATACAATTAGAGCGTATTACTTTCAGGTGCGATCATACCAGCACTAATGCACTGGATCCCATCACAAGTCCGCAGTTAAGCGTGCTTGGGCGAGAGTAGTACTAGGATGGGTGACCTCCTGGGAAGTCCTTGTGTTGCACCTCTCCCACCCTTTTTTTAATTTTAAGACTTCTATATTTTTTTGCAACGAACAAACACATATATACAATTTGAGCGTATTACTTTCAGGTGCAATCATACCAGCACTAATGCACCGGATCCCATCAGAACTCCGCAGTTAAGCGTGCTTGGGCGAGAGTAGTACTAGGATGGGTGACCTCCTCCTGGGAAGTCCTTGTGTTGAGGAAGTCCTTGTGTTGCACCTCTCCCACCCTTTTTTTAATTTTAAGACTTCTATATTTTTTTGCAACGAACAAACACATATATACAATTAGAGCGTATTACTTTCAGGTGCCATCATACCCAGGAGGTCACCCATCCTATTAAAAAAAGGGTGGGAGAGGGGCAACACAAGGACTTCTCAGGAGGTCACCCATCCTAGTACTACTCTCGCCCAAGCACGCTTAACTGCGGAGTTTTGATGGGATCCAGCGCATTGGTGCTGGTTTGATCGCACCTGAAAGTAATACGCTCTAATTGTATATATTTGTTTGTTCGTTGCAAAAAAATATAGAAGTCTTAAAATAAAAAAAAGGGTGGGAGAGGTGCAACACAAGGACTTCACAGGAGGTCACCCATCCTAGTACTACTCTCGCCCAAGCACGCTTAACTGCGGAGTTTTGATGGGATCCAGCGCATTGGTGCTGGTTTGATCGCACCTGAAAGTAATACGCTCTAATTGTATATATTTGTTTGTTCGTTGCAAAAAAATATAGAAGTCTTAAAATAAAAAAAAAAGGGTGGGAGAGGTGCAACACAAGGACTTCCTAGGAGGTCACCTGTGGGAGAGGTGCAACACAAGGACTTCCCAGGAGGTCACCCATCCTAGTACTACTCTCGCCCAAGAGGTCACCCATCCTAGTACTACTCTCGCCCAAGCACGCTTAACTGCAGAGTTCTGATGGGATCCGGTGCATTAGTGTTGGTATGATCGCACCTGAAAGTAATACGCTCTAATTGTAT
Source organism: Medicago sativa (assembly GCF_051527215.1). Taxonomy (NCBI): domain Eukaryota; kingdom Viridiplantae; phylum Streptophyta; class Magnoliopsida; order Fabales; family Fabaceae; genus Medicago; species Medicago sativa. The sequence goes on along the minus strand of NC_140752.1, from coordinate 30,533,170 downwards.
ATATGTGTTTGTTCGTTGCAAAAAAATATTAAATTACGACAATTAACAAAAAATTAAAGATATATAGAAGTCTTAAAATTAAAAAAAAAGGTGGGAGAGGTGCAACACAAGGACTTCCCAGGAGGTCACCCATGTTTTTAAGGTGAGGATTGCCTCCACTATATAAACTCTTATCAAAAGTCTTATCTATTCGATGTGGGACTTGGAGTTTTTTCGAATACACCCCCCTCACGCCCAGCACTCTTTGGGCTTGGTACTGCAGAGTTCTGATGGGATCCGGTGCATTAGTGCTGGTATGATCGCACCTGAAAGTAATACGCTCTAATTGTATATATGTGTTTGTTCGTTGCAAAAAAATATTAAATTACGACAATTAACAAAACATTAAAGATATATAGAAGTCTTAAAATTAAAAAAAAGGGTGGGAGAGGTGCAACACAAGGACTTCCCAGGAGGTCACCCATGTTTTTAAGGTGAGGATTGCCTCCACTATATAAACTCTTATCAAAAGTCTTATCTATCCGATGTGGGACTTGGAGTTTTTTCCAATACACCCCCCTCACGCCCAGCACTCTTTGGGCTTGGTGCGTGAAAAATTATCAAGAGTCTTATCTATCCGATGTGGGACTTGGGGTTTTTTCCAATACACCCCCCCTCACGCCCTGCACTCTTTGGGCTTGGTGAGTGAAAAATTATAGCATGCCTCGAGTTGTTACGAATATCAAGGCCTAACTCATCCTTAATAAACCAGCTTTTAAGGTGAGGATTGCCTCCACTATATAAACTCTTATCAAGAGTCTTATCTATCCGATGTGGGACTTGGGGTTTTTTCCAATACACCCCCCACGCCCAGCACTCTTTGCGCTTGGTATGTGGGACTTGGGGTTTTTTTCAATACACCCCCCTCACGCCCAGCACTCTTTGGGCTTGGTGCATGAATAGGTTTAGGCGGCTCTTGATCTTTGGGCTTGGTGCGTGAAAAATTATAGCATGACTCGAGTTGTTACGAATATCAAGGCCTAACTCATCCTTAATAAACCGGCTTTTAAAGTGAGGGTTGCCTCCAATATATAAACTCTTATCAAGAGTCTTATCTATCCGATATGGGACTTGGGGTTTTTTCCAATACACCCCCCTCACGCCCAGCACTCTTTGGGCTTGGTATGTGGGACTTGGCGTTTTTTCCAATACACCCCCCCTCAAGCCCAGCACTCTTTGGGCTTGGTGGTGAAAAATTATAGCATGACTCGAGTTGTTACGAATATCAAGGCCTAACTCATCCTTAATAAACCGGCTTTTAAGGTGAGGATTGCCTCCACTATATAAACTTTTATCACTTTTAAGGTGAGGATTGCCTCCACTATATAAACTATTATCAAGAGTCTTATCTATCCGATGTGGGACTTGGGGTTTTTTCCAATACACCCCCCCTCACGCCCAGCACTCTTTGGGCTTGGTATGTGGGACTTGGGGTTTTTTCCAATACACCCCCCTCACGCCCAGCACTCTTTGGGTTTGGTGCATGAATAGGTTTAGGCGGCCCTTGAATTTGACAAGCTCTGATACCATGTTACGAATATCAAGGCCTAACTCATTCTTATAAAACCGGCTTTTACGGTGAGGATTGCCTCCACTATATAAATTCTTATCAAGAGTCTTATCTATCCGATGTGGGACTTGAGTTTTTCCCAATACGAGTCTGAAGGTGAGAAAAACACAAGAAGGGGGGGTTGAATTGTGTTTTGGAAAATTCTTCGTTTCTCCTAAAAAGTGAACACACTGGTCAGAAGCTAAGTGAGACAGCTTCTGAAGTGATAATCAGAATCTAAATGCAGCGGAATAAAACAGAGAGAGAGAGAAGAAGAACGACACAAAGCAATTATACTGGTTCCTTCCACAATCCGGAAGTAGTCCAGTCCCCCTTGCACTTCCAAGGAGATTTCACTAAGAGTAATATCTTATTACAATTGCTCAAGCACACAAGCAAGAGACTTCCTTTGCTCAAGCACACAAGCTAGAGACTTCCTTTGCTCAAGAACACAATCAAGAGACTTCCTGCTCAAGCACAACTGCAAGAGACTTCCTAACTAAACAAAATTACACAGAAAATTGTTTAAGGTTGAACACTTGATATACAATCAGAGGTGCTCACAATACAAATCAGATACAGACTCAATGGACTCAAGAATTTCTAAGATATGACTTTGAGACACAGAAATTCTAAGTGAATGCAGAACAATTTCAGCAGAGGTTTGGCACTTGTAAAAATATTGAGAGTCTGTCGTTCAGCATTAGCGTTCTTGCATTACCAAAACTCTAAGTCTTCACTCCTTTATATAGAGGTGTGAAAGAGACGTTGTGAAATTGCCAGCACACCAAAGAGTCGTTGTTTGAAGCTTGATCTTTCACCAATGATCTTTTGCCTGATTTGGTTGTTGTCCTATGAAGAACCAATTTGAAATCCATTCCTTATCCAAAGGAACATCTATGCAGGCGAAGCCGTATTCTGGAGTTGTTTTCTTGTCTTGTAGCGTGGACACAAAACAGAGTAGTGGAGAAGGTGGTTGTATAGTTCGTACAATAGTACAATGTCAACGCTTTCTTCCAAATTGCAAGCACATGCCTTCAAACACCTTTGAAATGACCGTTGCAATGTTCCACTAATTTTCTGCTATGTTTTCGAATCCAATAGACAGCTTTTGCAATGTAGATTCTTCAATCTTTGAATCTTTTGCAAATCCAGTTGATCTTCAGCTTCTGGTGAAATGACTTCTGATGAGGCAGCTTCTGATGATGCAGCTTCTGATAATGTGGCTTCTGGACCTCTTGTCTTCAGGAGCACTATTCTTCAGGAGCACTATTTCTTCAGGAGCGCTTTTACTATCTTCAGGAGCAGCTTGACTTCAGGAGCGCTTTCCACTTTCAGGAGCGTATTGCCTTCAGAATCGTCTAAGCTTCATTTTCTTTTGCTCTTTATTTGCTCATTCAGAACCAATTAATGATGTAACTTTTTAACTGTGGTCCTGTACACTTGAACAAATATTAGCTAGTCCAATTTACAATTTTTAATACCTTGTTATCATCAAAACTCTTTGAGGTTCATTGTTAAACACATTTTGTTCCAACAATCTCCCCCTTTTTGATGATGACAAACAATAGTATTTAAAATTTGTCAATTGTTGTTAATCTAATTAACGAGTTGACTTTGGGGTTTCTGAGGTTTGTAAGCTCAGAGTCTGAGGTTTGTAAGCTCTAACTCCCCCTGAGTCTGATAGTCTTTAAGGTGAGGTTTGTAAGCTCCCCCTATGTTCTATCCAGGTTAATTAAATTCATTTTTCGCACAATAATATCAGAGCTTAAAAAAAATTAAAAGAATTGACTTATAGATAAGAAGAATGGTTCAATTAACTTTTATTTGAAATTTGATACTCCCCCTTTTTGATACACCGTTTTAAGGTTAAAAACAAAAAAGGATAGAAATTTTCAAAATTTTCAAATATTAATTAATAGGGCTCAGAGCCTTTAAATACTATCACATATACTCCCCCTTTTGTCATTAGCAAAAAGACATAAACAAAAAGAAGAGATGAGAAAAACATAAGATTAAAGGTTCAGAGCATAATTCAAATAATTTTAAAGCAAATTTAACCATCTTCAAAAACTAAATAAACAGGTCATAGCAAGCATTATTATCAAAGCAAATAACAACACACATGATATAAACAGTTAATGATATTCAGAAGCAAGAAGAATTCAGAAGCTTATAATATCATAAGCGAAAAGAACTGAATCAGAAGCAAAGATGAACCAAGAATATCAAAAGCTTAAAAAGACAGAGAAAAAATAAGCTAAAAAAAATGCGACTATGGGTTTGGCTTATTTCTCTAAGATCTTCTTCAGAAGCTCTTGAACATCAGCATACTTCTTGTCCATCTCCTTTTTGTAGTTGTCTTCTCTGATCTTGGCTTCTTGCATATCAGTTTCCAATTTTGATATCTTCAGCTTCTGCTCTAGTAGCTCTGTTTCAAGCCTTTCATTTTCTTCTTTGAGCTTCTCGTTCTCCTGAGCTAGAGCCAGGTTAGGTGCATCATTCTTCTCCAGGATCTCAGAAGGAATAATCAGATGCAGCTCCTTAGGCAGGAATTCATCAGGTTCTCTGCCTCTGATACTGAGTGGATTCTTCACCCAAGTACCAAGAACTTCAACATCTCCAGTATTCTCTTCTATTCCATTCAACCAATCTTCCAGCTTCTGCTTGGCTTGCTTTTGAGCCTCAATGCAGGAATCATGCAAAGCTGAAATCAGGTTGACGACCCTTTCTTTTATCCTCTTCCATTGCTTCTGATAGCTTATTGTATGACCCAAGTCATTTCTACCTGCTATCAGTCTGAGAACTTCAGAAGCAATATCTTCCCACACATCTTGTAGTACTTGAGAATCCAGGAAAATGGTGGGAGGTGAAGGTTGTTTAGAGGGTTTTGGAGGGGCTAAGTGTACAATGGGTAGGTTTGATGATGATTGGTCATTTGTAGTTAAGGATTGGCTAGTTGATGGTTGGTCAGGAGTGGGGTCAACTACCATATCAGAGGCATGATCATCTTGATCATCCTCAGAGTTTGTGTCCATATCACATACACCAGTATGGTGGGTGATCTTGATGACTTGTACTGATGAAGAAGATATGGAAGCATGAGTTGGCTCAGAAACAATGTGTTCAGGAGCGACAGTTTCAGATGCAGGTTCTGGTATGGATTCAGGTTCAGGAGTGGGTTTAGTAACTGGTTGTTCAGGAACAGTATGTTCAGGAACAGTCTTTTGAGGAGTGACTTGTTCAGGAACAGATGGTTCAGGAACAGTTAGGGGTGATGAAGTTGTAGAGGGTGAAAATACTTTTTCTGGTGAAGGTTTTTGTTGTGGGGGGTCTTCTGAAACAACTTTATCAGAAGCAGCTGCTTCTGGAGTTGTCTCAGAGGCTTTTTCTGAGGTTGAGTTAAAGCTAGATTGGGGTAGTTCACCTAGATAATGACTTTCTAGGTGGTCTAAAAAAGAAGTGTCTTCAGAAGGAATAGAGGATGTGGTACAAGATGTGTGAGAAACTTGAGGTACCTTAGATAACATTGCTGAGTTATCTACTGCTTCTAAAGTTCGAAGATTATGAACTTGCTCTACATTTTCAGCATCAGCTTCATCCACGATTAGCATCCTTTCTCCTTCCTCTTCTCTTTCAAGTTCTTTCATGGCTTTCACTTCTCGCCTATTTGCTAAAAAGTCATCAGAATGTTCCTTAGCCATTCTCTTCATAGCTGGAGTCACTTGAACCATGGAGCTTTTCTTGTCAAGTGGAGCCTTCTTTCTTTTTAGCTTAGGCTCTGCCTCTTCTTCCTCTATCTCATCCAAAGCTTCATCCAGTTTTTCCTTGTAGTAAACTGTTTCAGCTTTCCCTCTCTTTCTCTTAGCATCCTTCTTTTGCTTGGGCTTATTATCAGTGGCTTCTGACGCAGTAACTCCTTTAACTTTCTTCCCTTTGGTCTTAATAGGAGTAGTTACCTCCTGAGAGCTTGCATCTTCCTCCAAGACATACTCAACTACAGATTTAGCTAAAATCTCAGGATTGCTCTTCTTAAATATGGAAGGAAAATCCCTGATAATCTCAGATTCAGCTGTAGTCATTTCCAACCATTTTTCATCTTTAGGGGCTGTCTTAAAATAATGCATGGAATGCAAGGTCCTGCTACTTATAGTCTTCTCAGCAGTAGAGGCCTTGAAGCATTTGTCAGATGCATCCCTTGATTTCTTCAGAACCTTCAGTACTCCTCCTTGGTGGAAGATTTCAGACAATAATCTTCCATAGGGTACTTGTTTTCTTCCTTTGATAGTGCCTTCATTAATTGCCCAACAGAGATGATCCAAGACATATCTTGGGAAGTTGATCTTGTTCTGAGTTGCCATGAAGTAAATAGCTAGCTTCTGTTGGAAATTTGGTTGATCAGATCCTCCACCTCTCTGAAAGAAACAATCAGTGCAGAACTTCACCAACATTCTGTGGTGAATCTTCATTTCTGATGTCTTGGCTTTTGGATTCCCACCCAGAAGCAAGTTGCAGTAGCTTTGCAGAAGGATATCTTCCGTCTTTACTATTTCTTGGAATCTTCCTTCTGCATCCACTTTGCATGCTTTAGCAATTATCTCCTCTGTGATGGTTACAGGAATACCCATCACTTCAGACCTTATCTCAAGGCTACTGAAGGAAGTGGGATTCAACTCTATCTCCATCTTTTTCTTCTTCGACCCAGCTTGTTTCCCTGCTACCTTCACAGGCTTTCCATTGACGATTTCAGCTCTTAACCAGAAATCTTTGACCAAGTTCACATAAGTTGGCCCATTTAGCATCTTGAAGTATCTGGACAGCTTCTCAGTTTCTACATAACCTTCCATGTCCACTTCGTACTTCTTAAGTGAAGCGAAGTCCACTGGCGATTCTACTTGGACGATTAAGGATTTCCATGGAATATCCATAGTCTTTTCTTTGTAGACTGACCCAGATCCTGATGCGCCTTGCTTGCTTGAAGTAGATTCTGAAACTTTTGAGCTTGATGATGCCATTTGATGATGATTGAAGAAGATTTAGAGAATTTAGGGTTCTAAGGTTTTTGCGCTTACTTCGCAAGAGGTTTGAGAGCAAAAGTGTTTGTTGTGAGTGAGTAGTGTGTGAATTGACAAAGTGTTAAAAGTAAAAACGATTGCAATTCAAAAGAGACAAACAAACATAACATTAATGAAAAATTGGGGGCGCGTGAAAAGTACTTTCAAAGCTATTAAATCATCATTGCCCTTTTAGTTATACACCAACACATACAGGCCACGTCAGAAGTTCACAGAGTAACTACCAAGTTAGTGGGCCAGAAGTTACTTTTAAAAAGTAACTCCCAACGTTTCCCCTAATTCAACTATTCAGAAGCAACAAATCCAGCTTCTGGACTTCAGATGCTGACGTCATCATTATCAGAAGCGAGTTTTCCTCAGAACCTCAATAAAGAGCTTCTGATGGACTACTGCTTCTGAACTAACTTCAGAACCTAAAATCCTATTCAGGAGCAAGCAAGCATTTAATCAGATACAAAGTGCATGTTCAAATTTTTCTTTTAAATCAAATCTTTCAACAGTTAAAGGCTTAGTAAATATATCAGCCCATTGATTTTCAGTATCAATGAATTGTATATCTAAAATTCCTTTTTGAACATAATCTCTGATAAAATGGTGTTTGATTTCAATGTGCTTAGCTCTTGAATGCAAAATTGGATTTTTAGACAAACAAATAGCAGCAGTATTATCACAATAAATGGGAATACTGTTAGCAATTATCTGATAGTCTTCCAACTGATGTTTCATCCAAAGTAGTTGTGTACAACAACTTGCAGCTGAAATGTATTCTGCTTCTGCTGTAGACATAGCAATAGTTGTTTGTCTTTTGCTAGCCCAGGATATAAGATTATCACCCAGAAATTGACAATTGCCACTGGTTGACTTTCTTTCAATCCTATCACCAGCATAATCAGCATCACAGAATCCAATTAGCTTATAATCTAAGGATTTCTTATAAAGGATTCCAAGATTAGTTGTTCCTTTCAAATACCTGAAGATTCTCTTGACAGCAGTCATATGAGATTCTCTAGGATCTGATTGGAATCTTGCACACAAGCATACACTGAATAAAATATCTGGCCTAGATGCAGTGAGGTATAACAAAGAACCAATCATACCTCTATACAGCTTCTGGTCAACTTTAGCTCCTTCAACTTCTTTGCTTAAGTTGCACGTAGGGTGCATTGGAGTGTTCATCACTTTACAATCTTCAAGCTTGAACTTCTTCAGAAGATCCTTTGTATACTTTGATTGATGAACATAGACTCCATCTTTGCATTGATTGATTTGAATGCCCAGGAAGAACTTCAGCTCTCCCATCATGCTCATTTCAAATTCATCCTGCATTAGCTCAGAAAATTCCTTGCAAAGAGATGCATTAGTAGAACCAAATATTATATCATCAACATATATTTGCACAACAAGAATATCTTTCCCAAGGGTCCTTCTGAAGAGTGTTGTATCAACCTGTCCTCTTTTAAAATCATTCTTGATTAAGAAATTACTTAGTCTATCATACCAAGCTCTGGGAGCTTGTTTCAAGCCATATAGTGATTTCTTCAGTTTAAAAACATGGTCAGGATATTTAATATCCTCAAATCCAGGAGGTTGCTTGACATACACTTCTTCTTCTATGACACCATTTAGAAATGCACTCTTGACATCCATTTGATATAATATTATGCCATGATTAACTGCATAGGAAAGAAGTAACCTGATTGCTTCCAATCTTGCAACTGGAGCAAATGTTTCAGTGTAATCAATGCCTTCTTGTTGACTATACCCTTGTGCAACAAGCCTGGCTTTGTTTCTTGTTACTTCACCTTGCTCATTCAGCTTGTTTCTGAATACCCATTTTGTTCTAATAATGTTCTAGTGCTGAGGTTTGGGTACCAGATCCCACACATCATTTCTTTGAAATTGATTCAACTCATCTTGCATAGCTAAGATCCATCCATCATCTGAAAGTGCTTCTTCAATTTTTGTAGGTTCAATCATTGAGATCAGTCCAATCATTGATTCTTCTTGTCTGAAGTATGATCTTGTTCTTCTTGGACTATCTTTGTTTCCAATGATTAGCTCCTCAGGATATGAAGACTTGTGTTTGAATGTGTTTCTGTGAGGATCTTCTTGATGTGAGCCATCTTGTGCTTCATCAGAAGCAGTTTCATCTTGCGCTTCTGATGTGGGTTCAACTTCTGGACTATCTTCAGATTCAGCTATCTGATCAGGTTCTGGAGTAACTTCAGGAACCTGTATCTCTGCAAAACTTTCATCTTGCTTTGAAGTTTTATCTTCAAGCTCCTTGTCATCAAATTTAACGTGCATAGATTCTTCAACATAGAGTGTTTCTGAATTATACACTCTGTATGCCTTTGACCTTTCAGAGTAACCTAAAAAGATTCCTCTTTGGGCCTTGGCATCAAATTTCTTTAGGTAGAGCTTGTTGTTCAGAATGTAACATGTACATCCAAATTGATGAAAGTAAGAGATATTGGGTTTTCTTCCTTTAAAGAGTTCATATGCTGTTTTCTCCAAAATAGGTCTAATATAAATCTTGTTTTGAACATAACATGCTGTATTCACTGCTTCTGCCCAAAAATGTTTAGCCAAATTGTTTTCATGGATCAGGGTTCTGGCCATTTCTTGTAAAGTTCTATTCTTTCTCTCTACAACCCCATTTTGTTGTGGAGTTCTAGGAGAAGAGAATTCATGGATGATTCCATGTTTTTCACAAAAAGCTTCAAATGGCTCATTTTCAAATTCTCCACCATGATCACTTCTGATTTTCAAAATCTTTGACTCTTTTTCAGTTTGAATTTGTGTGCAGAAGTCACTGAATACCTCATATGCATAATCCTTACTTTTCAGGAATTTCACCCAAGTCCATCTGTTGTAATCATCAACAATGACTAATCCATATTTACTTCCATATAAGGATGCAGTACTCACTGGTCCAAATAAATCAATATGGAGTAATTCTAAAGGTCTTGAGGTTGAAACAATGTCTTTGGTTTTAAAAGATGATTTCACAATTTTCCCTCTCTGACATGCACCACAGAGTGCATCTGAATGATAGTCAATGTCTGGTAGCCCTTTCACAAGTTGTAACTTACTAAGCTTAGAGATTAACCTCCAGTTAGCATGTCCCAACCTTCTGTGCCACATCCATTTCTTATCATTCACTGATAGTAGGCAAATCACCTTCTGATCAGCCACTTCAGAAAAATTGATTTTATAGACATTGTCAACTCTCTTTCCCTTGAACACAATGGATTTGTCTTCCTTGTTGATTACTGTACAGTTGGGTTTTTCAAAAAGCACATCATAACCATTATCACAAAATTGACTAATGCTCAAAAGGTTATGTTCAAGACCATCTACCAACCATACATTATTAATTGAGGTAGAGGAATTACCAATAGTTCCTGTACCTATGATCTTGCCTGACTGGTTGCCTCCAAACTTCACATTTCCTCCCTCTTTCATTGTTAGGCTGAGGAACATGGACTTGTCTCCTGTCATGTGTCTTGAGCAACCGCTGTCTAGGTACCATGATCTTTGTTTTGGCACTGCTCTTAGACATACCTGCATCATTGACATTTTTAGATTTAGGTACCCATTGTCCTATGGGTCCTGGAAGGTTAGTACTTAAGGCTTTACTCTTCACTTCTTGTACCTTGTGTTGTGAGTTGGGTTGCTTCTGATTAACCATCACCTTAGGTTTTGGTACTTCAGAAGCAGTAACTGTCTTCTTCTGAAACTTAGACTTCAGAGCCTCAGATTTTGGTTTCACCAGACTCTAAGGAATAGGTTCTGATCTTTTCAGGATCCTAACCTTTGAAGTCTTGGAATCAGATTTGATCATAGCCTTTGACTTAGAGTTCTTTTGCTTTGAAGTAATCTTAGCCTTAGAACTAGAAGCTTCAGGTTCTGATTGAACAACAGTTTCCAACTCAGCCCCTTCTGGTACAAAGAAGGTTTTCAGTCCTTCATTGATGCATTCACAACAAGATTTTAGATTGGTTTTCTCAAGTTTCACTTCTGGAAAACCAATTCCTCTGCCATTGTTCTTGTAAATGCTATAAATCATAGAAGCTACTCTGCTTCTGTCAATGCCAGATATAATAAAATCTTCAAGAGCAATATCATGGTTACTTAAAGGTTTTTCATTACACTTTTCTTGTAGCTTCTGACATAAGAACCTGAGCTGATCTTCATATGTTTTACACATGAAGTCAAAGCCCCTAAGTCCTTGTTCAGAAGCTTTTAGATCCAATAGAGTTGATTTTTGCTGTTGTACCAAATCAGCATATTTTTCTTTTAAATCCTTCAACTCATTGGTTCTTACTTCAAAATGTGTAAGAAGTTCTTTAAGTGACTCAACAAGTTCATCTCTGGGAATTTTGGAATATACCTCGTTTTCATCTTCTGAGTCTGAATCTGATCCAGCTTCTGAAGTTGCTGTTGCTACCAACCCAACAGCTACCTTTGCATCTTCATCAGCTTCCTCTTTATCAGATCCAGATTCACTTCCCAAATCATCCCAGGTTGCCATTAAACTCTGCTTAATCTGGTTCTTGAATTTGCTTGGTTTGAATGTAGACCTCTTTGACTTGTCCTTTGACTTTTCTCTTTGAAGATCAGGGCATTCAGCAATGAAGTGTCCAGGCTTCTTACAGTTGAAGCATCCCTTCTGATCTTCTTTCCTTGAGCTTCTGGAGTTACCCCTTCTGGCGAGAAACTTTCTGTTCTTCTTGGCCAGATACTGAAGTCTGTTTGAGAGCATGGCCATTTCAGAAGGATCTGGTTCAGAATCTAGTTCTTCCTCTTCAGATTCAACCACTTTGAGAGCTTTTGATGACTTGCCTTTGGATGGAAGAGCTATTGATTTACTCTTCTTAGTAGACTCATGTTCATTAAGACTTAACTCATGAACTTTAAGAGAACTAACAAGATCTTCGACACTTAAAGTGTTTAAATCTTTAGCTTCCTCAATGGCAGTCACCTTTGGTCTCCATCTGGCAGGTAAGCTTCTGAGTATCTTGCTTACATGATCAGAAGCAACATAGCTCTTCTTTAGAATCTGTAGCCCAGAAACTAAAGTTTGAAACCTTGAGTACATCTCCTCAATAGTTTCATCATCCTTCATCTTGAATAACACATACTGATGTACAAGCAGGAGAGCCTTTGCTTCTTTGACCTTCTTGCTCCCTTCATAGTTTGAACAAAGAGAAGCAAACATAGCTTTAGCAGTGGATTTGTCACTCATCTTCATGTATTCTGCTTTGGGTATGGCAGTGACAAGGGCTCCTCTGATAATATGATGTTTCTTGTAGAGTTTCCCCAGTTCTGGAGTATGTTTCTTTCTATCCACAGCCGCTCCATCTTCATCAAGGACTAAATCACCAACACCATCTTCCAGAATATCCCATAATTCTTCATCTAGGCTCATGATGTAACTGTAAAAGTTGGTCTTCCACCAAGAGAATTCTTCAGCATCTCCATTGAATTTTGGAATCTTCCCAACACTGGATTTCTTACTATCACTATAATCATGTGAGACATTTTTATAGCTAGTATCACCAGAACCAGTAGGAGGAGGAGTACACATGTTTTTCTCAGATCTTTGACTGTTGCACGGTTAAGTGTTTCACAACAGACCAAGGCTCTAGATACCAATTGAAGGTGAGAAAAACACAAGAAGGGGGGGTTGAATTGTGTTTTGGAAAATTCTTCGTTTCTCCTAAAAACTGAACACACTGGTCAGAAGCTAAGTGAGACAGCTTCTGAAGTGATAATCAGAATCTAAATGCAGCGGAATAAAACAGAGAGAGAGAAGAAGAACGACACAAAGCAATTATACTGGTTCCTTCCACAATCCGGAAGTAGTCCAGTCCCCCTTGCACTTCCAAGGAGATTTCACTAAGAGTAATATCTTATTACAATTGCTCAAGCACACAAGCAAGAGACTTCCTTTGCTCAAGCACACAAGCTAGAGACTTCCTTTGCTCAAGAACACAATCAAGAGACTTCCTGCTCAAGCACAACTGCAAGAGACTTCCTAACTAAACAAAATTACACAGAAAATTGTTTAAGGTTGAACACTTGATATACAATCAGAGGTGCTCACAATACAAATCAGATACAGACTCAATGGACTCAAGAATTTCTAAGATATGACTTTGAGACACAGAAATTCTAAGTGAATGCAGAACAATTTCAGCAGAGGTTTGGCACTTGTAAAAATATTGAGAGTCTGTCGTTCAGCATTAGCGTTCTTGCATTACCAAAACTCTAAGTCTTCACTCCTTTATATAGAGGTGTGAAAGAGACGTTGTGAAATTGCCAGCACACCAAAGAGTCGTTGTTTGAAGCTTGATCTTTCACCAATGATCTTTTGCCTGATTTGGTTGTTGTCCTATGATGAACCAATTTGAAATCCATTCCTTATCCAAAGGAACATCTATGCAGGCGAAGCCGTATTCTGGAGTTGTTTTCTTGTCTTGTAGCGTGGACACAAAACAGAGTAGTGGAGAAGGTGGTTGTATAGTTCGTACAATAGTACAATGTCAACGCTTTCGTCCAAATTGCAAGCACATGCCTTCAAACACCTTTGAAATGACCGTTGCAATGTTCCACTAATTTTCTGCTATGTTTTCGAATCCAATAGACAGCTTTTGCAATGTAGATTCTTCAATCTTTGAATCTTTTGCAAATCCAGTTGATCTTCAGCTTCTGGTTAAATGACTTCTGATGAGGCAGCTTCTGATGATGCAGCTTCTGATGATGCAGCTTCTGATAATGTGGCTTCTGGACCTCTTGTCTTCAGGAGCACTATTCTTCAGGAGCACTATTTCTTCAGGAGCGCTTTTACTATCTTCAGGAGCAGCTTGACTTCAGGAGCGCTTTCCACTTTCAGGAGCGTATTGCCTTCAGAATCGTCTAAGCTTCATTTTCTTTTGCTCTTTATTTGCTCATTCAGAACCAATTAATGATGTAACTTTTTAACTGTGGTCCTGTACACTTGAACAAATATTAGCTAGTCCAATTTACAATTTTTAATACCTTGTTATCATCAAAACTCTTTGAGGTTCATTGTTAAACACATTTTGTTCCAACAGAGTCATGCTTGAGCTTGACCAAAAACTTAAAAATAGTGTTTTTGAAAAGATATGCATGATATGAAAAAGTTATGTTCGAATCTATGATCATGAACAACAACTGAGAGATACATTTACATTAAATTCTAATCTTACCAGATAATTCCTTCCACCAAAGAGAAGAGTGATTGGCTCTTCACTCTTGATAAATCCGGCGATGAGACCACCCCCATCATATTTTGCGTTCAACACCTTCTTCCAAAGTGACACCTCATCCACTACCAATAAACGCCACCGCTTATGATTGATTGTAATTTCCTTAAATCATAAAATATTTTATAGTGCCAATGTAAATAGGAATTAAACTCATATTTATGATAATATAAAATACATTTAAAAAAATCATATTTTTGTATTAAACAATAAGTAATGTTATCAATTTCTTATGCTATTTAGAGTTAATCAGATTTTGGAGAATTGACAACATACCATTCAATCCAATGTTTTATCTGATATTTAGACAAAATGCATGACATTATTAAAGTTTTATCAGTTAAACCTCACTCTCTTATCATTCGTTATTGTATACAAATATGATATAGTACAAAAACTAATCAATGACTATCATTGTGTGATGATACCTTTGTGATTATAAATATAAGATTTTGCAAAGTAAATGAACAAAGTAAACCCCATGACACTTAATCCAGCAAGTAGCCAATAAAAGTAATCAAGATGTGCCTTATTGATATTGTCACAAAACCAAGTTTCATGTCCATCTTTGCCACTAAAATTTTCTATCAAAGAAATGAGAAAGCCACTAAGAAAGCTTCCAACACCAATAATACTCAAATAGAGTGCAAGTCCCATGCTTCTTAGTTCATTTGGGACTTGATCATAGAAAAACTCCTGAAGACCAACCATAGTAAAAACTTCAGAAACTCCAAACAAAAAGTATTGAGGAATCAACCACCATATACTCATTGGAAGAGTTGCATTTGGATCATCAACAAGACCATGCTCTTGTGCTATCTTTAGTCTTTTCATCTCAACAAAGGCTGCAACTACTACTGTGAATATAGATAGAAAAATTCCAGTGCCAATTCTTTGAAGCATTGTGATACCTGAGGGTTTTCCAGTTATAACTCTTGCTAGTGGCACGAATAAACGGTCATAGATAGGGCTGAAGAGAATAATTGCAACACCGCCTATCGATCCAAGAGAAGCGGGAGGTATGTTGAAACCAGGAAATATTGTTCTCTCCATAGAACTCCCTTGCTTGGTGAAGAATGTAAATATTTGAGCAAAGATAATACCATAAACTAAAGTTGTAGCCCAAATTGGAATCAACCTTAGTACTGCCTTTGCTTCTTCCACCTCACCAAGGCTACAATGATCAGCATCTTTGGATCCCTTAGGTGTTAGCAATGCCTTATTGAGGAAGCTGCAAATGTAGAAAATATAGGCCAAGTCAAAATAGTTTAACTTTATGACAAATCCATAAGTTGTTTTCAGTTTATTTCCATGAGCACGTCCAGATAACTTATGAAACCAGTTTTAGCATATATGAAAATATTTTGACATTATTTTATCTTTTGTGATAGAAATCACTTATACATAAACACTTATACGATAAACTCTTATGTTATGAGTGCTTAATTATGCTGTCTATCCAAACATGACATAATCTTTCATAGCTTTGTCTAGGATGAACCTTTAATTAGATAACACTGATATCTACACAGTACCCTCTCCAATCTTAGTACTCTTTAATTAGATCAGTCTTAAAATATGTTATTATGTATTTGTACCACATGTGGAACAAATCCATAGCTAACCGGTTTTTGCTAGATATAAGCAAATATGTTATTAGTTCCATTTTTATCTGTAGGAAATCACCGATTTTCTTGTAGTGTACATACAACAGCATCCTAGAGTGAAATCATGTTCTGAATTTTGTTGCCTTTATTTATAGCTCTTTCCACGAGTCTATTTCTCTTTCTTAACTCATCCCTCTTCCTTTCTTACCCTTGTCTCTCTCAAAGTCTCTTGTGCTGTGCTATTGTCCCTCAATGTATATCAAAGGCATTTATCAAAATAGTAATAATATTCTTGTCCTACTTCAAAACCAACTTCAACACCTACCCTCACGCCTAGTGTGGGTGGCTTGAGGCCAATTCCAACAGCCATGTTAAATAGGCTTGGATCTCATCCCAAATGCTATCTCAAATGATGAGGGCACTCAAGCATATTTATACACTGAACAGCCCGGAAATATGAGCAATGTGGAACTAACAACAAACTACAAACAACTTCAACAGATATAACAAGAAAACTCATTTCAACACATTCTAATCTATCTTTCCATTTCCCAAATGAATAAAAAACGATAAAAAATGCGTTAACCCTATTGGTTGTAACCCGGCTATGATGCCACCATATTATTATATTCTTGACAAAAGCTATTGATAAGAGGAAAGTATAATGCAAATTATATTGATAATGAAATAATTGTTAGATCAAGGGAAACATAAGACTTATATAGTCAATGAGAAACTAGTTTAACTAACTTTTATATCTAATATATACCGTAAATTGCTTCGAGATGCTTCGAGATGGCAACCACAATAATCAACAATGAGAATTGCTAGAATTGATTACTACAGTGTAACCGTTACTATAATATGTTTCAAAGAATGCATTTCATAAAACTCCAAAGACGAATTCAACATGAGTCCCATAATGTATTTCATCATATTTGCTGCTTTAAAAATCACTTGGTAGATATAATATTGAAAAACAAACAGAAATTAGCATTGTTATTCTTACTTGAAATGTTCAGAACTTTGATGGCGGCGAAGTAGTCCATCATGTTCCTCTTCAATATCCGTCGTTGATAAGGTATTTCACCAATTTCTTACAGCCACGACGAATACACGACCAATTCTAAGAAAGGGACTCTTGTTATTATCATTCATGTTAAACCTATATGTAATTGTTCCAATCAAGAAAACAATCAAAGCAATGATCATTACAACACAAGGTATTCCAAATCCAACAACCCAACTATAGTTATCTTGTATATAACTCAAGATTAAAAGTGTTGCCGAGGCACCTGCAACCATTGTAAAATACCACCAATTAAAGAATGAGCTTCTAGATCTATGTGTTAGCGTGAGCTGTCAATAGTAAGAAAAGGGAACAAATTATGTACAATATCCCATTATTTATGGGTCAACCATAATTCTAGTCTTTGACTATGTATAGCAGTAATTAGGTTTTTATTACTCTACCTATATGCTCTGATGTATATATAATTGTACAATGGAGAAAAGAAATATACAAGAAAAAAGAGTACTGTTTTGACATGGTACCAGAGCAAGGTTCAGAAACCTCTGCTCCATCCTAATCAAAATACACTTCAGATTTTCTGATCATGGAGAGTGATTCTGAGGTGGCGTCACACCCAAATACTGCTGAATCACTTCTTCAAGAATTGACCCAAAAGATGACAGAGGTTCTGACTAGAGCCCAGACCCCATCTAACCCACCAGTCACAGACACACCAGTTGCTCAAATTGGCATTAAGTTGGATGGTTCCAACTACGCTTTGTGGTCCCAAGTTGTTGAGATGTATATCTCAGGCAAAGACAAATTGGGATATATCAATGGAGACTCTCCTCAACCTCCAGAAAACGATCCATCTTTTCGAAAATGGCGAACCGAAAATGCCGTTGTCAAAGGATGGTTGATCAATTCGATGGATTCATCTCTGATTGCAAACTTCATTCGATTCCCAACTGCTAAACAGGTATGGGACTCTGTTGCTGTAACTTATTTTGATGGAACTGATACTTCTCAAGTCTACGATCTCCGCCGGCGCGTTAGCCGCATGAGACAAGACGGAGGATCTATTGAAAAATACTACAACGATCTTCAAGGATTGTGGCGAGAAATTGATTTTCGCCGTCCCAATCCGATGACCTGCCCTAGTGATATCCAGAAATACAACACAATCCTACAAGAAGATAGGGTTTATACCTTTCTTGATGGATTAGACGAAAAATTGGACAAAACTCGAAGCGATGTATTACAGATGAACCCATTCCCTTCAGTTGAGCAAGCCTATGCTCATGTCCGACGTGAAGATGTCCGGCAGACGGTGATGATCTCTTCCGCTGAACTCGGTCCTGGTGCAGTTATGACATCAAAAGGAATCAAGACAGGGCACTCTCAGTCAAAAATGGGGTCGCTGTCTTTGAGTAGTGCTGCAAAAGTGAATCAATCCTCTAAACCCAAGCATACTCAATCTGATGGAGAAAAATGCACTCACTGTGGCAATACAAGACATACACGGGAGACATGCTTCAAACTACATGGATATCCAGACTGGTGGAATGAACTTCAGGCACGGAAGAAACATGGAGCCACAACTACTGGTGAAGGCATGGGCAGAGTTGCTGTGGCTACTGCTGAATCTCATTTATCTCTTATTTCCCAAGAAGATGACTCTCTTAATGATCAAGGTAATTGTGCTCGAGTTTTTCATTCTTCGGCTCAGCATAATAACAGCCTCTGGATTATTGACTCTGGGGCAACAGATCACATGACATTTGATTCAAATGATTTCTATGAGTCGACTCCTCCAAGACGGAATTGCATTGCTAATGCTAATGGGGTCACATATCCGGTTACAGGAGCTGGAACAGTGTCTTTATCCCCATCTCTTTCCTTAGCTCACACTTTACTTGTCCCGTCTTTGTCAAATAAATTAATTTCTCTGAGTCAAGTTACTACAGATCTTAATTGTGTGGTACTGATATATCCTAACTTTTGTCTAATTCAGGATATTCTCACCAAGGAGATCATTGGGCGTGGTACTAAGAAGGGGGGATTGTATTACATGGATGACTTTAGTGTTGGAAGTGCTAATCACACACATCACATCGGCAACAGCAAGGAGAGAAAAATTTGGCTACTGCATCGACGTCTGGGGCATCCATCCTTTAGTTATTTAAGACATTTATTTCCTAATCTTTTTTCAACTGTAAAGGATTCTGACTTCACTTGTGACACATGTATTATGGCCAAAAGTCATAGAGTTCCTTACCCTTTAAGCATGAATAAAAGTAACATTCCTTTTGCCTTAATACATTCTGATGTGTGGGGACCTTCTCCTTTTACTGCTTTGTCTGGCTATCGTTGGTTTGTGACTTTTATTGATAATTGCACTCGAATGACATGGCTTTATTTGCTCAAAAGCAAAAGTGAAGTCTTTAGCGCCTTTCAAACATTTCACATCATGGTTCAAACTCAATTTTCAGCCAAGGTTCAGATTCTTCGCTCTGACAATGGGGGTGAATATATCAACCAACAATTTCAGACTTACTTCCAGCAACATGGTCTTATTCATGAAACATCTTGTGCCCAGACCCCTCAGCAAAATGGCATTGCTGAAAGAAAGAATCGTCATATCCTAGAAACTGCCCGCACTTTGTTGATTGGAGCACATGTCCCAAGACATCATTGGGACGATGCAGTTGCCACTGCTGTGTACTTATTGAACCGCATGCCTACAAAAGTCTTAGAATTTCTAACCCCCCTACAAGTCCTCGCTAAACATGTTTCTCTTCCTAGTGTTTTAATGATTCCTCCCCGGATCTTTGGGTGTGTTGCATTTGTGCACCTGCATAAGAACCAGCGCACCAAGTTAGATCCGTGTGCTGTCCGTTGCCTTTTTTTGGGTTATGCCTTACATAAGAAAGGTTATAGATGTTATGATCCTAAGACCAAACGTACCTATATCTCTATGGATGTTACATTCCTAGAATCAGACACTTTCTTTCCACCCGTATTTAATTCTTCTCCTCAAGGGGAGATTCAAGAGGAGGAGCAGAATTGGTTGAGTATGGAAGGGCCAGAAACAGTGACGGTTGAAGGGAGCCCCAACTTAGCCCAACCGCAAGGAAATGAAATGATAGAACCTACTGTTGAAGATGTCTCTGAAGAAGCTGGACATATTTCCTTGTCAAGTGAAGATCAATCCCCCCGCTCTTCAGTATCTAAAGGCTCTACTCCTGAGAATATTCCTGAGGTAAGATCCCCTATTACAACCCCATATATTAATATTGTGGATACTCCTGTGAATTATGTGTTACCATTTAGGCACAATCGTGGTAAACCACCAAATCGATACTCCCCAGATGTGGAAGAAAGAAGATCCAAGTATCCCATTACCAATTACGTGTCTACTGAAAGACTATCTGAACCTCTTAAGGCCTTTGCTCACACTATATCCTCATGTCACATTCCCAGCAGTGTTGAGGAAGCCTTATCTGATCGTAATTGGGCCCAGGCTATCGAAGAAGAAATTGAGGCTTTGGAGAAAAATAAAACATGGACAGTAGTTTCTCTTCCTAAAGGGAAAAAACCAGTGGGATGCAAATGGATTTTCTCTATTAAATACAAGGCCGATGGGTCTATTGATAGATACAAAGCGAGACTTGTGGCAAAAGGATACACGCAAACATACGGCATCGATTATGAAGAGACCTTCTCACCTGTAGCCAAACTAAATACAGTCCGAGTCTTATTATCTATTGCAGCAAATTTAGATTGGCCGTTGCATCAACTTGATGTAAAAAATGCGTTTCTTCATGGTGACCTCAAAGAAACAATATACATGGATATCCCACCTGGATATAGTGCAGCCTCCGGTGTTGAAATGGCTTGCAAGCTACAACGATCTCTATATGGATTAAAACAGTCACCTCGAGCATGGTTTGGTCGTTTCAGTTCAGCCATGAAAAAGTATGGGTTTCAACAAAGCAATT
The DNA here is from genome assembly GCF_051527215.1 of Medicago sativa. NCBI lineage: Eukaryota > Viridiplantae > Streptophyta > Magnoliopsida > Fabales > Fabaceae > Medicago > Medicago sativa. The sequence continues at coordinate 30,512,592 of NC_140752.1, read as the reverse complement.
CTGATCACACTTTGTTTCTAAAGCATCGAGGGGGAAAGGTGTCAGCTCTAATAGTCTATGTAGATGACATGATTATTACAGGAGATGATGCAGAAGAAATTACTAGGCTTCAAAAGCAATTGTCAACAGAATTTGAAATGAAAAACTTGGGGGGGCTGAAGTACTTCCTTGGAATTGAAGTTTCTAGATCAAAACAAGGTATTTTTTTGTCTCAAAGGAAGTATGTGTTGGATCTGCTAACAGAAGTGGGTCTATTAGACTGTAAACCAACTGATACTCCAATTGTACAGAACCACAAACTTGGAGTATATGCGGACCAAGTGCCAACGAATAAAGAGAGGTACCAAAGGTTGGTTGGTAAACTTATATATTTATCCCATACTCGGCCAGACATAGCCTATGCTGTAAGTGTAGTGAGTCAATTTATGCATTGCCCGAGTACAGAACATATGGATGCAGTAACTCAAATTCTACGATATTTAAAATCGTCTCCTGGAAAAGGGCTTATGTTTTCAAAGAATAATCATCTGAAAGTGGATGGCTACACAGATGCTGACTGGGCAGGGAACATTTCAGATAGAAAATCAACCTCAGGCTACTTTACGTTTGTAGGAGGTAATTTGGTTACATGGAGAAGTAAAAAGCAAAAAGTGGTGGCATTATCCAGTGCTGAGGCTGAATTCCGCGGGATGGCGAAGGGTTTGTGTGAGTTACTGTGGCTTAGAAGACTGCTGACTGAAATTGGCTATGCCCCTAGAACAGAAATGAACTTGTATTGTGATAACAAGGCAGCCATTGACATCTCCCATAACCCAGTCCAACATGATCGCACAAAGCACGTTGAAGTGGATAGACATTTTATCAAACAGAACCTCGAAGAAAAGATTATTCGATTTCCTTTTGTCAAGTCAGAAGACCAATTGGCAGATATTCTAACAAAGGCTGTATGTAGCAAAAACTTCCATAGCTCACTTGACAAGTTGTGCATGAGAGATATATATGCACCAACTTGAAGGGGAGTGTTAGCGTGAGCTGTCAATAGTAAGAAAAGGGAACAAATTATGTACAATATCCCATTATTTATGGGTCAACCATAATTCTAGTCTTTGACTATGTATAGCAGTAATTAGGTTTTTATTACTCTACCTATATGCTCTGATGTATATATAATTGTACAATGGAGAAAAGAAATATACAAGAAAAAAGAGTACTGTTTTGACACTATGCTCCTTAGGATGTTTTTCGTCAAATTGATCCGCCCCGAAAGCTTGAGCACAAGGTTTATGTCCACCTTGTCCAATGGCAACTAGATAGAGTGAGATAAAGAATAAGATTACTTGTGACTGAGGAGAACAAAATGTGATGGAAGGCAGCATAGCCGACAATGTTAACAAGCCTAGTCCCTGCAATTCATTAAGCCAATGACCAACATTAAAACAATGCGTCAATGGAACAATCTTTTTGTCTATCTATTTATTCTCTAAAACGTTTTTCTCTAATGACATATGTATGAATTTCACGCGTCTATTTCATGCTCTCTTTTTTATATCCATGCAATTTTGCACGAGATCTCTTCTAGTTATTTCTAAAAAGTATTGGCTCTTATGTAAATTTAACTAGCAGATACGACATATACTCAGTACAGAAGCAAGGATATTAGGAATTAGGATGTATGGAATAAATCAGTTTCGTTGAAGGTGATATCTTTGGCTTGGAGGATGCTACAAAATAAGATCCTTACGAAGGATAATTGGATCAAAAGAGGTATTTTGAACGAAGATCAAAATCATTGTTATAGTGGATGTGGAAATGGCGAAAATGTTCCTAGTGTATTTTTTGAATGTTCTGTAAGTTCATTGCTCGCACACAAGGCTTATCGTGGCTAAATTTGTCTTCGGCACTGCACAATAATGCCTCATTAAGCTTTTATCAATTCGAGGGACTGTTTGGTAAAGGTAGCGTGTTTGCAGAAATATTTATAGTCATTTGATTCGCCTGTATTTGAGTTCTATGAAAAGCTCGTAATGAGAGGATTTATAAGATCAATGCTGGATTGCTGGAAAAAATGTTGGAAGGAATAAAAATCATGTCTTGGAAATGTCTAAAAAGAAAAATGTCCAACTTTAATTATTCTCTTAGCTGATAGATTTTATATCCGTTAGACTCTTTATGGCATGACTTATAGATTTTAACAGACTTGTAATTAAAGTAAAGTACATTTGAAAGATGAGTTATAGTTTGGCGTACTAGTGGTTTGAGTAACCCTTTTACTCGCATTAATACCATTTTGCCTATTGGAAAAAAAATATTCCAAAGTTTTATTTTCTATCTGAAGCTTTAATACTTTGTAATAAGGATTGTCGTGGAGATTAGCCGTATTGAAGTTTGTTGCAATGAGTGGTGAAATTGATTGTTCATGGCATGTTGGTTTATTCTTTTCATATTTATCGTTGGGTGGTCAATCTTTTGAATATGTTAGATCGCTGGATTAAAATTTCTGTTTGGAGTGGGGATATTTATACTCGCAAAGTTTGTACCGTGGCTTAGAAACAAGTTTGTCTTCATTGGGATTCTGGTGGCTTAGATCTCAAACTCACAAGGATTATTAATGACTCTGTTATTAATGACTCTGTTATGGCCCACCTCCTCAGCTTGAGTGGGCCACTACTATTTGGAGATCTTGCATTCTGCCATCCCACTCCTTCTCTTTTTTTTTGGCGTTTAATGCATCACAAGCTCCCCACATATGAAAATTTAAAGATTCGACGTTGTACACTGGTTTCTATTTGTGTGTTTTGTTATGCTACTAATGAGACTTTTTCCCACTTGTTTCTATCTTGTTATTTTACGGTTAGATTATGGCAGTGACTGGGTTCCAAGTTGAATTATTCCATTCTGTTGGTGTCTGTCGCCTCTCTTTTGAAGTGCATTCCAGCGCTTTGTAGCTTTCAGGTCCGTGATGTGTTTGTGGCTGCAATTGTACACACGCTGCACACTATCTGGATGGCAAGAAATGTTTTGCGCTAAAGTTCTAACAAGTTTTCTCTGCATGTGGCAAAAGCTAAAATTATTTCCTCTTTGGCGATGAGTGGATCCATTTCGACAGGTAATTGTTTACCATACTCTGCTGATGTCTCTTTGCTGGATAACTTCATGATCTCTCCTACTTATCGTCGGTTCAAGGATATTATTCTTGTTGTTTGGAAACCCCCTACCATTAACTGGGTCTAGGTTAATACTGATGGTTTTGTTCTTAATTTGCTGGCATCTTGTGGGGGTATTTTCCATTATCATAGAGGCATCTTTATGGGTTGTTTTGCTAGTAATCTTGGTGTAGTTTATGTTATTGAGGCGGAACTTACAGGTATGATTTTAGAAATGGATTTTGTAATAAATATTTACCATTTTATAGAATCCTTAACATGTGCCCTAAGAGCACAAGTTAGCATAATCCAGGGAAATGATAACTTGTGCCCTTAGGGCACATGTTAAGGAATCTAAAGTGGCAACATTGTCTAGGAAATTATTCCTTCAAAAAAAAAAAATGTCTAGGAAATTATGCCAATTTATTGTTCTAGAGATTAAAAATTAATGTTTTGTAATAAATATTTACCATTTATAGAATCTTGAACATGTTCCCTAAGTGCACAAGTTAGTGTAACCCTTTATTTAAATATATCCTATTGTTTGAGGCAAATGTAATATATTTTTTAGGTAGTAAAAAAATATGTAATAGTCCTTATGAATTTAACTAAGTTTGTAAAGACATTGCATAATATATGGAAGGGTCGGGGTTCGAACCCCAACATCTCATTTATATTACTAGCGTTTAGACTACGTGTAAAAAAAAAAGTAACATAATTCAAAATATAAATTAATAAAAAAATAATTAATGTAGTTAGAAAGTGATAACGCTACTAGTGCCGGTCCAACAATTTTAGAGGCCTAAAGCAGTTTTTTTACGAGGTCTTTTACAATAAAAAAATTGCATATGTTTTATGAAAATTAAAATCTAGATTCTATGGAGCCAAGATTTGAACTTTGGAAAAAGAGAGTATGAGGTCTTTATGTTTACCAATTCAACTTGGGAACATTCATTCATATATTTTCATATTAGATATTTATAAGTAAATTAAGATATTTTGAGGTTTTTTTCTAACCGAAAATTTTAAAGTCTAAAGCCCTTACTTGAGCCATGTGGCCCTTGGCCCGGCCCTGAACGCTACAATACTTTTTTTAAGGAGATCATGCTTCAATACCAACATGTGGTAAAAAGTTATTTAAAATATTATGCGGTAAAAAAACCTCAGAAAAAAAGGTTAGAAAGTGAATAATTGAACTAACCAAAATATAGATGAGAGAAGCAAGTATTATTGTACGGTAACGTCCAAGAAAAGAATCAGCAAAAAAAGCACCTAACAGAGGAAGGAGAGCAGCAGTTCCAGAATATTCACATTCTTAGCAGCTGTTGCAGTGCTCTGTTTGAGTGGTCCTGTTAGATATGATATCAAATTCCCTTGAATTCCATAATATGATACCCTCTCTGCCACTTCCACACCTATGATAAAGCAAGCAGAACGCCAATAACCAGATTTGGATCTGATGGCAGGTTGTCCTCTATAATCAACGGCACCATCTACAAGATCAACTAATTGAGCTTCTAACAAAACTTCATTGTATTCCTCCATTGAACCAAATTCTATTCTTTAATAAAAAATGAGTTGTTTGCGTTTAGGTATTCATTACTTCTTGACCCACAAATGTCACAACAACTTGCTTCTGGATCTGTCCTTCTTGTTATGGTGGTTGTTCAAGAGTGTTGAACTCTTTTTTTAATTGAAAATAATGTGTTTTTTTTTTCTCATTAAGGTATTATAATGAAAATGAAGGATACTTTTATAGAACAATGGGTGTACAAATTTGAATCACATATTTCTATGTTATAAATTTTGTTTATATACACACAACGCAATAAACGAGCATGCATTAAAATTTAAAGTCAATGATCAAGTACCATCTCTAAAATTAAATATTCATAATGAATGGATATCTACTTCGAATTTACAACCTGTAGCTATATGTCAGTAAATATATGTTTTATTTAGAACAATTTATTTTTTATAAATATTTAAAACAAATTGTTGTTAAATATATAATAAGTTCTTATTCTTCAAATTATTATTTTTTCGAGAAGGTAGAGATAAGTAAGACATCAGGGTGATTCTCAATAAAGTAAATATCTATTTTATACCACCTACTTATAATATATTATTAAAAAGGAAAATGCTTGTTTTCCCGAATAGAACTGTCCCGAGATTTTCCAGACACATGTGGCATGTATGTCATCCATCCATTAGTTATGATTTCCATCTTTTTCTCCCCCACCTCCCATGATTTCCGCTCACAGCTGTTTTTTATTGGCTTATTTTCATTCTTGATGGATTCGGGACAATACTTGTCGGGGTAAATAGCAAAGCTGTATTAAAAAAAAATATATATATATACAAGGAAGACCAAACCAAAACTCTCAAAAGCAAGAAAAAAGGAAAACAAAGAAAAATGGTCCTAAAAAAAGGTGCAGATCAATCACCTTTAAATTTTCCCCTAAAAAGAAGGCAAATCTCTTCTCTAATAAAAGAAAGCAAAGCGGTCCTCTCCCCATTATTGAGGAGTGGGGCGGATGGTGCCCTTTGTTTAAGAAAAACTCATAATTTATTTATTACATAAATTTTGGTATCATTGTTTAACTAAAATACTAATTGATGGATAATCTTGTTCACCGGTGTTTTTGGTAAATAAGAATGGTTGTTTTTGGTGAGGATGTGCTTTTTTAAAAGGCATGATTAGACTTAAATTTAAATCTTTGACAAATAATAAATTAGACTCTATTGAACCAAAAATGAGTTTTATACAATACCTCTGAAATTTTGATGATAACAAAAGTATAAGAGAGTACTTGGATATGCTAATGTTTTTCAAGTATGCAGGACCATATAATTAAATTCATATTGTTTAATCAAGTTTTGATTATGAAATAACAATACTTTGAGTACATATAAGAGCATCTGAAAAAAGTGAGAAGCTGAAGACTTGGAATGACTCTGAAGATGTCAAGCATCTGAAGATCACAAGACTCTGAAAATGTCAAGCCTCTGAAGGATTGAAGACTCTGAAGATCTTAAGACTCTGAAGAACACGTTAGCATTAGAAGACTCTGACTAGTTTTATCGTCTTCTGATGGAAGGTCACTATTAGACTCTGTAAAGTTCAATTAATTTGTCGCCTTCTGAACACGTGCAGAAATAAACAAAGAAATTCATGGACAAAGAGAATGTAACAGATCATTATAAAAGAAGCAAAAGAATTTTGAATGACTATTCAACGCCATTAACCAAATCAAGCACTATTTCAATGTTTCTGATCAAGCTTCTCAAGGACTAAATATGCATTGGCACTCTTCAACGTCTCTCAAAGTTTCCACTATATAAGGACCTGAAGAAAGAAATAACACTGCTTTGAATTCCACAAGTGCCCTTACTTTGTCAAAATCAATAACGCACGATGTGATAAATATTTCCTTCTTAGACTTGGATGGATTTTGATGATAACAAACTCACATCATGAAAGAAGAAAATAATCGTAAGTATGGTATTTATCTTTGATTTATCACTTTCAATAGTTATAGAACTTAAAATGCCAAGAAATTCATTTGAACTTAATCAAAAATTATTTTCTAAGTTAAATATAAGAGTCTATGAGAAGCAAACTTTTAAAATGTTGGAAAACTGATTTTCATTGTCAAGTAACATGTTACCAAATATGTGTAACATATTACCAATTCAAATTTTCATTGTCAGGTAACAAGTTACCACATACGTGTAACAGATTACTAGTTAAAGTTTTCAAATTTTTTTGAATGTGTAACAGGATAACAAAATTGTGTAATAGATTGTTAAAGAGACCTTGGGGTGAGGCTTGTTTGTAAAAAAGATTCTAATAAAGTGAAATCCTTCACGGGTTATGGAGGGACTGGACTACCCTTAGGTTAGAAGGGGAACCACAATAATTTCTCTCTGTTCTTTTTCTCTTCCCTACTCTTTTCATTTTTCTGCATTTCCTTCATTCTTTCATCAACTTTTAAAAAAAATAAAAACTCTAACATCTCTAAAATAACCGTAAAAGTTGCAAAACCTAATTCAACCCCCCCCCCCCCCCCCCCCCCCCCCCCCCCCCCCCCAGGTTGCACTCTGAATTAACGCATAAACACTACGAGAATTTTTTTATAAACTTTCTTAGAAATTCTTAAGTCTGATAGTCCATTTTGACTTTTGTATTACACCTCTGATTGTATATAAAATGTAAAACCAAACAATCTTTTATTTGATTAAATTAGATTGTAGAAGTATCTTTGAGTTGTGATTGAGCAATAAAAGTATTTTCATTGTGTGATTGAACAAATAAAGTCTCTTACTTGTGTAGCTGAGTAACATGTAATATGTGTAATTATAGAGAAATCCCTTTGAAGTGCAAGGTGACCAGACTACTCGCGATTTGTCGGAGAAACCAGTATAATCTCTCTCTCTCTCTCTCTCTCTCTCTCTCTCTCTCTCTCTCTCTCTCTCTCTCTCTCTCTCTCTCTCTCTCTGTGTGTGTGTGTGTGCGCGCGCGCGCGTGTGTTTTTTTGATTTCATACCGTTGCATTCAAACTTTGTTTTAGACTCTAAACAAACTTTGTTTTGTTTCAGACTTTGAATAGTTTTTACAAACACTTAGAAATTTTTTTAAAAAAACCAACACAATTTGACCCCCTTGTTGTGTTTTTCTCACGTTCAGACTCATACTTTAATTTTTTTAAATTAGATCTAACTTATCTAACCAATGTCTGGCCTGGCCCAACTATTCCCACCCACAGTGATAGAAATTAATGAAATTCTATCAGAAATAATAAATTAAATAAATTAATATTTGTTAAGATTTTTGCTTGGTCAATCTGTCATTACGGTCAAATTATAAAAACTTTTAAATTTAATCATAACCGCTTCTAATATTTTTTGAAAGAAAGATGCTTATTATATTTCATTAATAATAATATGTTCAATATAAATCCCAAGGTACATTGATATAAATAATCAGACTAGCTGATAATGTGACAACCCCCACTACTCGACTTTAGAATTGCTAAAATTTGTTGTAAAGAGACCTCTACATGCAAAGGGTACTTGACCAAATTTTGTGACATCGACGCAGTGTTGGTTGAAGGCATTTGTAGTAAGCTTGGAATCCAAAGCAAAATCAACATTTTCAAAACCAATATCACTCAACCATTCCAAAGCATAGAATAATCCCAAGGCTTCCCCCACCGGGGCAGAACACATAGGAGTAATTGGGACCGTCTTGGCTAGCACAATGATACCATCGTCGCCGCGTATGCAAATACATATCCATGTTCTATTGAAATGTTCTGAAAAAGAGGCATATATATTACATTTAACCCGCCAATTTGTGGTTTTGGCCAACAAAATTGATTCATATACCTGAGATAGCCATCTCATCTTGAGCATGAGAAAGAGATGCGGCTGACATCTCACTTGAATTCTAAGATGAGAATTGCAAGTTGTTGAAGTAGGAACATTAAACTCCAGTCCTCGATCAAAAGAAAAGCTCGATCAATAACATGTGTAACTGTTTATGTGACATCTTGACATAACTTGAGATTTTTATGCTTCCGTAGGATCCACATAAGAGCCGCAAAACATTGTTAATTTTCGCACGTAAGATGGTGAATATTGTCTCAGCTGCTGTAGTTATACAAGTGTGCACGTTATGTATCACACCCCCATTCCACTTCTATGCCAAACCTGCATAGCAAAAGAGCAATCGAAAAATACATGAATAAGATCTTCAAAAAGAGTCTTCACAAGTGACACAATTTATGGGACAATGCACCCCTTTATCCTATAGCTTAACTCTTGTGGGCAAACATCCTCTACAAATACACCAAAGTAAATTCTTAATCTTTGGAGAAACTTTCAACGCCAAATGCCATCCCAAAACCCCTGCCGGCAAAGATGGGATGCATCAATTAAATCCTCAATGCAAAGTCTATACCCACTTTTAACTTAGTATAACCCATTCCTTTCAAGTAAAGGAATCCGCATGATTGATTCATCCACGTCATTACTGAAAACATGTCGTATGACATCATAGTTCCACGTTTTTGAAGCAAGGTGTATTAGGCTACTCACAAAAAGACCGTTAATGAAGTGTTCCCCTTGAATATTTGCATCGATCCTATATCCATTCGCCAACTTCTAACATGACACTCATGATTCATCATAATTCGTAATAGTAAAATATTTTATAGCGACATTGTATAGAAATTTAATTCAGTTAAATATGTAAACATAATATATTTTAGTAAATAATAATTTTGTATAAAAAATAATAACATTTTCAATTAATTATCCTATTTAATGTTATGCAGAAAATCAACAAATATAGTGTATTTCATGCCATACAATCCAATGTTTTATCTGATATTATCAAAATACATGATATTATTAAAGTTTTATCAAACACTATACAATTAAACCTTAATCTCTTATCATGCATACCAAGCTCCCTTCAATACAGATATGACATAAAAGAAATATTAATCGGTTATTATCCTTGTGTGATGACACCTTTATGATTATAAATGTAAGATTTTGCAAAGTAAACGAACAAAGTAAACCCCAACACACTTAATCCAACAAGTAACCAATAAAAGTAATCAAGATGTGCCTTATTGATATTGTCACAAAACCAACTATCATGACCATATTTGCCACTAAAATTTTCTATCAAAGATATGAGAAAGCCACTAAGAAAGCTTCCAACACCAACAATACTCAAATAGAGTGCAAGTCCCATGCTTCTTAGTTCATTTGGGACTTGATCATAGAAAAATTCTTGAAGACCAACCATAGTGAAAACTTCAGAAACTCCAAAAAGAAAGTATTGAGGAACCAACCACCATATACTCATTGGAAGAGTTGCATTTGGATCATCAACAAGACCATGGTCTTCTGCTACTTTTAGTCTTTTAATCTCAACAAAGGCTGCTAATACTACTGTGAATATAGATAGAAAAATTCCAGTGCCAATTCTTTGAAGCATTGTGATACCTGAGGGTTTTCCAGTTATAACTCTTGCTAGTGGCACGAATAAACGGTCGTAGATAGGGCTGAAGAGAATAATTGCAACACCGCCTATCGATCCAAGAGAAGCGGGAGGTATGCTGAAACCAGGAAATATTGTTCTCTCCATAGAACTCCCTTGCTTGGTGAAGAATGTAAATATTTGAGCAAAGATAATACCATAAACTAAAGTTGTAGCCCAGATTGGAATCAGCCTTAGTACTGCCTTTGCTTCTTCCACCTCACCAAGGTTACAATGATCAGCATCTTTGGATCCCTTAGGTGTTAGCAATGCCTTATTGAGGAAGCTGCAAATGTAGAAAATATAGGCCAAGTCAAAATAGTTTCACTTTATGACAAATCCATAAGTTGTTTTCAGTTTATTTCCATAAGCACGTCCAGATAACTTATGAAACCAGTTTTAGCATATATGAAAATATTTTGACATTATTTTATCTTTTGTGATAGAAATCACTTATACATAAACACTTATATGATAAACTCTTATGTTATGAGTGCTTAATTATGTTGTCTATCCAAACATGACATAATCTTTCATAGCTTTCTCTAGGATGAACCTTTAATTAGATAACACTGATATCTACACAGTACCCTCTCCAATCTTAGTACTCTTTAATTAGATCAGTCTTAAAATATGTTATTATGTATTTGTACCACACGTGGAACAAATCCATAGCTAACCGGTTTTTGCTAGATATAAGCAAATATGTTATTAATTCCATTTTTATCTGTAGGAAATCACCGATTTTCTTGTAGTGTACATACAACAGCATCCTAGAGTGAAATCATGTTCAGAATTTTGTTGCCTTTATTTATAGCTCTTTCCACGAGTCTATTTCTCTTTCTTAACTCATCCCTCTTCCTTTCTTACCCTTGTCTCTCTCAAAGTCTCTTGTGCTGTGCTATTGTCCCTCAATGTATATCAAAGGCATTTATCAAAATAGTAATAATGTGTGCTATTGTCCCTCAATGTATATCAAAGGCATTTATCAAAATAGTAATAATATTCTTGTCCTACTTCAAAACCAACTTCAACACCTACCCTCACGCCTAGTGTGGGCGGCTTGAGGCCAATTCCAACAGCCATGTTAAATAGGCTTGGATCTCATCCCAAATGCTATCTCAAATGATGAGGGCACTCAAGCATATTTATACACTGAACAGCCCGGAAATATGAGCAATGTGGAACTAACAACAAACTACAAACAACTTCAACAGATATAACAAGAAAACTCATTTCAACACATTCTAATCTATCTTTCCATTTCCCAAATGAATAAAAAACGATAAAAAATGCGTTAACCCTATTGGTTGTAACCCGGCTATGATGCCACCATATTATTATATTCTTGACAAAAGCTATTGATAAGAGGAAAGTATAATGCAAATTATATTGATAATGAAATAATTGTTAGATCAAGGGAAACATAAGACTTATATAGTCAATGAGAAACTAGTTTAACTAACTTTTATATCTAATATATACTGTAAATTGCTTCGAGATGGCAACCACAATAATCAACAATGAGAATTGCTAGAATTGATTACTACAGTGTAACCGTTACTATAATATGTTTCAAAGAATGCATTTCATAAAACTCCAAAGACGAATTCAACATGAGTCCCATAATGTATTTCATCATATTTGCTGCTTTAAAAATCACTTGGTAGATATAATATTGAAAAACAAACAGAAATTAGCATTGTTATTCTTACTTGAAATGTTCAGAACTTTGATGGCGGCGAAGTAGTCCATCATGTTCCTCTTCAATATCCGTCGTTGATAAGGTATTTCACCAATTTCTTACAGCCACGACGAATACACGACCAATTCTAAGAAAGGGACTCTTGTTATTATCATTCATGTTAAACCTATATGTAATTGTTCCAATCAAGAAAACAATCAAAGCAATGATCATTACAACACAAGGTATTCCAAATCCAACAACCCAACTATAGTTATCTTGTATATAACTCAAGATTAAAAGTGTTGCCGAGGCACCTGCAACCATTGTAAAATACCACCAATTAAAGAATGAGCTTCTAGATCTATGCTCCTTAGGATGTTTTTCGTCAAATTGATCCGCCCCGAAAGCTTGAGCACAAGGTTTATGTCCACCTTGTCCAATGGCAACTAGATAGAGTGAGATAAAGAATAAGATTACTTGTGACTGAGGAGAACAAAATGTGATGGAAGGCAGCATAGCCGACAATGTTAACAAGCCTAGTCCCTGCAATTCATTAAGCCAATGACCAACATTAAAACAATGCGTCAATGGAACAATCTTTTTGTCTATCTATTTATTCTCTAAAACGTTTTTCTCTAATGACATATGTATGAATTTCACGCGTCTATTTCATGCTCTCTTTTTTATATCCATGCAATTTTGCACGAGATCTCTTCTAGTTATTTCTAAAAAGTATTGGCTCTTATTTAAATTTAACTAGCAGATACGACATATACTCAGTACAGAAGCAAGGATATTAGGAATTAGGATGTATGGAATAAATCAGTTTCGTTGAAGGTGATATCTTTGGCTTGGAGGATGCTACAAAATAAGATCCTTACGAAGGATAATTGGATCAAAAGAGGTATTTTGAACGAAGATCAAAATCATTGTTATAGTGGATGTGGAAATGGCGAAAATGTTCCTAGTGTATTTTTTGAATGTTCGGTAAGTTCATTGGTCGCGCACAAGGTTTATCGTGGCTAAATTTGTCTTCGGCACTGCACAATAATGCCTCATTAAGCTTTTATCAATTCAAGGGACTGTTTGGTAAAGGTAGCGTGTTTGCAGAAATATTTATAGTCATTTGATTCGCCTGTTTTTGAGTTCTATGAAAAGCTCGTAATGAGAGGATTTGTAAGATCAATGCTGGATTGCTGGAAGAAATGTTGGAAAAAAATAAAAATCATGTCTTGGAAATGTCTAAAAAGAAAAATGTGGAACTTTAATTATTCTATTAGCGGATAGATTTTATATCCGTTAGACTCTGTTTATGGCATGACTTATAGATTTTAACAGACTTGTAATTAAAGTAAAGTACATTTGAAAGATGAGTTATAGTTTGGCGTACTAGTGGTTTGAGTAACCCTTTTACTCGCATTAATACCATTTTGCCTATTGGAAAAAAAATATTCCAAAGTTTTATTTGCTATCTGAAGCTTTAATACTTTGTAATATGGATTGTCGTGGAGATTAGCCGTATTGAAGTTTGTTGCAATGAGTGGTGAAATCAATTGTTCATGGAATGTTGGTTTATTCTTTTCATATTTATCGTTGGCTGGTCAATCTTTTGAATATGTTAGATCGCTGGATTAAAATTTCTGTTTGGAGTGGGGATATTTATACTCGCAAAGTTTGTACCGTGGCTTGGAAACAAGTTTGCCTTCATTGGGATTCTGGTGGCTTAGATCTCAAACTCACAGGGATTATTAATGACTCTTTATTAATGACTCTGTTATGGCCCACCTCTCCTCAGCTTGAGTGGGCCACTACTATTTGGAGATCTTGCATTCTGCCATCCCACTCCCTTTTTTTTTTGGCGTTTAATGCATCACAAGCTCCCCGCATATGGAAATTTAAAGATTCGAGGTTGTACACTGGTTTCTATTTGTGTGTTTTGTTATGCTACTGATGAGACTTTTTCCCACTTGTTTCTATCTTGTGATTTTACGGTTAGATTATGGCAGTGACTGGGTTCCAAGTTGAATTATTCCATTCTGTTGGTGTCTGTCGCCTCTCTTTTGAAGTGCATTCCAGCGCTTTGTAGCTCTCAGGTCCGTGATGTGTTTGTGGCTGCAATTGTACACACGCTGCACACTATCTGGATGGCAAGAAATTTTTTGCGCTAAAGTTCTAACAAGTTTTCTCTGCATGTGGCAAAAGCTAAAATTATTTCCTCTTTGGCGATGAGTGGATCCATTTCGACAGGTAATTTCATGATCTCTCCTACTTATCGTCGGTTCAAGTATATTATTCTTGTTGTTTGGAAACCCCCTACCATTAACTGGGTCTAGGTTAATACTAATGGTTTTGTTCTTAATTTGTTGGCATCTTGTGGGGGTATTTTCCATTATCAAAGAGGCATCTTTATGGGTTGTTTTGCTAGTAATCTTGGTGTAGTTTATGTTATTGAGGCGGAACTTACTGGTTTGATTTTAGCAATGGATTTTGTAATAAATATTTACCATTTATAGAATCCTTAACATGTGCCCTAAGAGCACAAGTTAGCATAATCCAGGGAAATGATAACTTGTGCCCTTAGGGCACATGTTAAGGAATCTAAAGTGGCAACATTGTCTAGGAAATTATGCCAATTTATTGTTCTAGAGATTAAAAATTAATGTTTTGTAATAAATATTTACCATTTATAGAATCTTGAACATGTTCCCTAAGTGCACAAGTTAGCGTAACCCTTTATTTAAATATATCCTATTGTTAGAGGCAAATGTAATATATTTTTTAGGTAGTAAAAAAATATGTAACAGTCCTTATGAATTTAACTAAGTTTGTAAAGACATTGCATAATATATGGAAGGGTCGGGGTTCGAACCCCAACATCTCATTTATATTACTAGCGTTTAGACTACGTGTAAAAAAAAAGTAACATAATTCTAAATATAAATTAATAAAAAAATAATTAATGTAGTTAGAAAGTGATAACCCTACTAGTGCCGGTCCAACAATTTTAGAGGCCTAAAGCAGTTTTTTTACGAGGTCTTTTACAATAAAAAAATTGCATATGTTTTATGAAAATTAAAATCTAGATTCTATGGAGCCAAGAGTTGAACATTGGAAAAAGAGAATATGAGGTCTTTATGTTTACCAAT
The DNA here is from genome assembly GCF_051527215.1 of Medicago sativa. Lineage (NCBI taxonomy): Eukaryota > Viridiplantae > Streptophyta > Magnoliopsida > Fabales > Fabaceae > Medicago > Medicago sativa. The sequence continues at coordinate 30,497,559 of NC_140752.1, read as the reverse complement.
TCAACTTGGGAACATTCATTCATATATATTCATATTAGATATTTATAAGTAAATTAAAATATTTTGAGGCTTTTTTCTAAACGAAAATTTTGAGGTCTAAAGCCTTGCTTGGGCCATGTGACCCTTGACCCGGCCCTGAACACTACAATACTTTTTTTTAAGTTGATCATGCTACAATACCAACATGTGGTAAAAAGTTATTGAAAATATTATGTGGTAAAAAACCTCTGAAAAAAAGGTTAGAAAGTGAAGAATTGAACTAACCAAAATATAGATGAGAGAAGCAAGTATGATTGTGCGGTAGCGTCCAATCCGCAAAAAAAGCACCTAACAGAGGAAGGAGAGCAGCAGTTCCAGACCAAATATTCACATTCTTAGCAGCTGTTGCAGTGCTTTGTTTGAGTGGTCCTGTCAGATATGATATCAAATTCCCTTGAATTCCATAATATGATACCCTCTCTGCCACTTCCACACCTATGATAAACCAAGCAGAACGCCAATAACCAGATTTGGATCTGATGGCAGGTTGTCCATTATAATCAACAGCACCATCTACAAGATCATCTAATTGAGCTTCTAACAAAACTTCATTGTATTCCTCCATTGAACCAAATTCTATTCTTTAATAAAAAATGAGTTGTTTGCGTTTATGTATTCATTACTTCTTGACCCACAAATGTCACAACTCAACTTGCTTCTGGATCTGTCCTTCTTGTTATGGTGGTTGTTCAAGAGTGTTGAACTCTTTTTTTAATTGAAAATAATGTGTTTTTTTTTCTCATTAAGGTATTATAATGAAAATGAAGGATACTTTTATAGAACAATGGGTGTACAAATTTGAATCACGTATTTTATTTTTTTTTAGGGATTGAATGATCACATATTTCTATGTTATAAAATTTGTTTATATACACACAACGCAATAAACGAGCATGCATTAAAATTTAAAGTCAATGATCAAGTACCATCTCTAAAATTAAATATTCATAATGAATGGATATCTACTTCGAATTTACAACCTGTAGCTATATGTCAGTATATATATGTTTTATTTAGAACAATTTATTTGTTATAAATATTTAAAACAAATTGTTGTTAAATATAATAAGTTCTTATTCTTCAAATTATTATTTTTTCAAGAAGGCAGAGATAGGTAAGACATCAGGGTAATTCTCAATAAAGTAAATATCTATTTTATACCCAGTGGCGGATCCAGGACCCTAGCTCAGGGGGTGCAAATTTAATTAGTTTTTCATTGTCAAAGCTACTTTTCTTTTATTTTACTTACTATATTTTTAATTTCAATTTGAATTCTATTTTGTTTATAAATAAATAAATTTGAATTATAATTAAATGTTTATTTGAAAATATGGTATCTGACCTAAATACCGACTAATCTGAAGAACCAATCCCACCGTCCACTATATAAAAAAAAAAAACTACATCAGTATATAATATACTATAACACACAACGAGTATACATAAAAAACTTGGCCAATCCATACATATATGGATGGCCTATGCTCTATAGTGATAGTCCATCAAATAATAACTATCTTCAAACTTTTTAATTTAATTATCCAAAAGAATGTTTATAAGTTATATACTGTTAAAAAAAAGAGAGTTATCTAGCAGTAAAAACTAAACATCTCTCAACCCAAAGTAACATAAACAAACAGAAGCTGGTTGGCCCAAACCCATGATAAAATACAACCTTAATTATTTAAAGAATATAGCCGCCACCTTTCATCTTCTCTGTTTCTTTCCTGTCTTCTTTTCCGCTCCTTCCACTTCTTCTTCCAACAAGTGAAGTGTCAATCAAACTTTACTTCTTTTCTTCATATTTTTATTTCTTTATGAGAGAAGTAACAAGCCATGGGTGCAAAATGAAAATTTCAGGGTGTGCAAAGTGCAATAACTAGAAGGTTATCCAAGTAAATTTTGAAAGTTCAGGGTGTGCAGGTGCACACCCTTACTTGCATGTAGATCCGCCCTTGTTTATACCACCTACTTATAATATATTATTAAAAAAGAAAAATATATATACAAGAGGAAGACCAAACCAAAACTCTCAAAAGCAAGAAAAAAGGAAAACAAAGAAAAATGGTCCTAAAAAAAGGTGCAGATCAATCACCTTTAAATTTCCCCCTAAAAAGAAGGCAAATCTCTAATAAAAGAAAGCAAAGCGGTCCTCTCCACATTATTGAGGAGTGGGGCGGATGGTGCCCCTTGTTTAAGAAAAACTCATAATTTATTTATTACATAAATTTTGGTATCATTGTTTAACTAAAATACTAATTGAAGGATAATCTTGTTTACCGGTGTTTTTGGTAAATAAAAATGGTTGTTTTTGGTTAGGATGTGCTTTTTTAAAAGGCATGATTAGACTTAGATTTAAATCTTTGACAAATAATAGATTAGACTCTATTGAACCAAAAATGGGTTTTATACAATACCTCTAAAATTTTGATGATAACAAAAGTATAAGAGAGTAATTGGATATGCTAATGTTTTTCAAGTATGCAGGACCATAGAATTAAATTCGTATTGTTTAATCAAGTTTTGATTATGAAATAACAATACTTTGAGTACATATAAGAGCATCAGAAAAAAGTGAGAAGCTGAAGACTTGGAATGACTCTGAAGATGTTAGGCATCTGAAGATCATAAGACTCTGAAAATGTCAAGCCTCTGAAGGATTGAAGACTCTGAAGATCTTAAGACTCTGAAGAACACGTTAGCATTAGAAGACTCTGACTAGTTTTATTGTCTTCTGATGGAAGGTCACTATTAGACTCTGTAAAGTCCAATCTGTCGCCTTCTGAACACGTGCAGAAACAAACAAAGAAATTCAAGGACAAATAGAATGTAACAGATCATTATAAAAGAAGCAAAAGAATTTTGAATGACTATTCAACGCCATTAACCAAATCAAGCACTATTTCAATGTTTCTGATCAAACTTCTCAAGGACTAAATTTGATGCATTGGCACTCTTCAACGTCTCTCAAAGTTTCCACTATATAAGGACCTGAAGACCTGAAGAAAGAAATAACACTGCTTTGAATTTCACAAGTGCCCTTTACTCTATCAAAATCAATAACGCACAATGTGATGAAGATTTCCTTCTTAGACTTGGATGGATTTTGGTGATAACAAACTGACATCACGAAAGAAGAAAATAATTGTAAGTATGGTCTTTATCTTTTATTTATCACTTTCAATAGTTATATAGCTTAAAATGCTAAGAAATTCAGTTGAACTTAATCACAAATTATTTTCTAAGTTAAATATAAGAGTCTATGAGAAGCAAACTTTTAAAATGTTAAAAACTGATTTTCACTGTCAAGTAACATGTTACCAAATATGTGTAACATATTACAGATTCAAATTTTCATTGTCAGGTAACAAGTTACCACATACATGTAACAGATTACCAGTTAAAGTTTTCAATTTTTTTTGAATGTGTAACAGGATAACAAAATTGTGTAATAGATTACCAATTATATTTTTGAACGGTGTAATTGATTACCAGAACATGGTGTAAGAATGCATCTCTAAAATTATCGTAAAAGTTGCAAAACCTAAGTCAACCCCCCCCCCCCCCCCCCCCCCCCCCCCCCCCCAGGTTGCAAACCTACACATAAACACTACGAGAATTTCTTATAAACTTTCTTAGAAATTCTTAAGTCTTATAGTCCATTTTAACTTCATTGTATTACACCTCTGATTGTATATAAAATGTAAAACCAAAGAATCTTTTATCTGATTAAATTAGATTGTAGAAGTATCTTTGAGTTGTGATTGAGCAATAAAAGTCTTTTCATTGTGTGATTGAACAAATAAAGTCTCTTACTTGTGTACCTGAGTAACATGTAATCTGTGTAATTATAGAGAAATCCCTTTGAAGTGCAAGGTGACCAGACTACTCGCGATTTGTCGTAGGAACCAATATAATCTCTCTCTCTCTCTCTCTCTCTCTCTCTCTCTCTCTCTCTCTCTCTCTCTCTCTCTCTCTCTCTCTCTCTCTCTCTCTATCTGTGTGTGTGTGTGTGTGTGTGTGTGTGTGTGTGTGTGTGTGTGTGTGTGTCTGTGTGTTTGATTTCATATTGTTGCATTCAAACTTTGTTTTAGACTCTAAACAAACTTTGTTTTGTTTCAGACTTTGAATAGTTTTTACAAACACTTAGAAAAAGTTTTAAAAAAACCAACACAATTCGACCCCTCTTGTTGTGTTTTTCTCACCTTCAGACTCATGCTTTAATTTTTTAAATTAGATCTAACTTATCTAACCAATGTCTGTCCTGGCCCAACTATTCCTACCCACAGTGATAGAAATTAATGAAATTCTATCAGAAATAAGAAATTAAATAAATTAATATTTGTTAAGATTTTTGCTTGGTCAATCTATCATTACAGTCAAATTATAAAACTTTTAAATTTAATCATAACCGCTTCTAATATTTTTTTTGAAAGAAAGATGCTTATTATATTTCATTAATAATAATATGTTCAATATAACAACGTACATTGATATAAATAATCATACTAGCTGATAATGTGACAACCCCCACTACTCGACTTTAGAATTGCTAAAATTTGTTGTAAAGAGACCTCTACGTGCATAGAGTACTTGACCAAATTTTGTGACATCGACACAATGTTGGTTGAAGGCATTTGTAGTAAGCTTGGAATCCAAAGCGAAATCAACATTATCAAAACCTATCACTCAGCCATTCCAAAGCATAGAATAATCCCAAGGCTTCGCCCATCGGGGGCAGAACACATAGGAGTAACCGGGACCGTCTTGGCTAGCACAATGATACCATCGTCGCCGTGTATGCAAATACATATTCATGTTCTATTCAAATGTTATGAAAAAGAGGCATATATATTACATTTAACCGCCAATGTTGTGGTTTTGGGCAACAAAATTGATTCATACCTGAGATAGCCATCTCATCCTGCGCATGAGAAAGAGTGCGGCTGACATCTCACTTGAATTCTAAGCTAAGAAATGCAAGCTGTTGAAGTAGGAACATGAAACTCCAGTCCTCGATCAAAAGAAAAGCTCGATCAATAACATGTGTAACTGTTTATGTGACATCTTGACATAACTTGAGATTTTTATGCTTCCGTAGGATCCACATAAGAGCAGCAAAACATTGTTAATTTTCGCACGTAAGATGATGAATATTGTCTCGGCTGCTTTAGTTATTCAACTGCGCACGTTATGTATCACACCCCCATTCCACTTCTATGCCAAACCTGCATAGCAAAAGAGCAATCGAAAAATACATGAATAAGATCTTCGGAAAGAGTCTTCACAAGTGACACAATTTATGGGACAATCCACTCCTTTATCCTGTAGCCTAATTCTCGTGGGCAAACATCCTCTACAAATAACACGAAAGTAAATTCTTAATCTTTGGAGGAATTTTCAATCGCCATGCCATCCCAAAACCCCTGCCGGCAAAGATGGGATGCATCAATTAAATCCTCAACGCAAAGTCTATACCCACTTTTAACCGAGTATAACCCATTCCTTTCAAGTAAAGGAGTCCGCATGATTGATTCATGCACGTCATTACTCAAAACATGTCGTATGACATCATAGTTCCACGTTTTTGAAGCGGTGTATTAGGCTACTCACAAAAAAACCGTTAATGAAGTGTTCCCCTTGAATATTTGCATCGATTCTATATCCATTCGCCAACTTCTAACATGACACTCTTGATTCATCATAATTCGTATACATAGTAAAATATTTTATAGTGACATTGTATAGAAATTTAATTCACTTATATATGTAAACATAATATATTTTAGTAAATAATAATTTTGTATAAAAAATAATAACATTTTCAATTAATTATCCAATTTAATGTTATGCAGAAAATCAACAAATATAGTGTATTTCATGCCATACAATCCAATGTTTTATCTGATATTATCAAAATACATGATATTATTAAAGTTTTATCAAACACTAAACAATTAAACCTTAATCTCTATTCATGTATACCAAGCTCCCTTCAATACAGATATGACATAAAAGAAAAATTAATAGGTGATTATCCTTGTGTGATGACACCTTTATGATTATAAATGTAAGATTTTGCAAAGTAAATGAACAAAGTAAACCCCATCACACTTAATCCAGCAAGTAACCAATAAAAGTAATCAAGATGTGCCTTATTGATATTGTCACAAAACCAAGTTTCATGTCCATCTTTGCCACTAATATTTTCTATCAAAGAAATTAGGAAGCCACTTAGAAAGCTTCCAACACCAACAATACTCAAATAGAGTGCAAGTCCCATGCTTCTTAGTTCATTTGGGACTTGATCATAGAAAAACTCCTGAAGACCAACCATTGTAAAAACCTCAGAAACTCCAAACAAAAAGTATTGAGGAACCAACCACCATATACTCATTGGAACAATTGCATTTGGATCATCATCAAGACCATGCTCTTGTGCTATCTTTAGTCTTTTCATCTCAACAAAGGCTGCAACTACTACTGTGAATATAGAGAGAAAAATTCCTGTGCCAATTCTTTGAAGCATTGTAATACCTAAGGGTTTTCCAGTTATAACTCTTGCCAGTGGCACAAATAAACGGTCATAGATAGGGCTGAAGAGAATAATTGCAACACCGTTTATCGTTCCAAGAGAAGCGGGAGGTATGTTGAAACCAGAAAATATTGTTCTCTCCATTGAACTACCTTGCTTGGTAAAGAATGTAAAAACTTGAGCAAAGACAATACCATAAACCAAAGTTGTAGCCCAAATTGGAACCAACCTTAGAACAGCCTTAGCTTCTTCCACCTCACTAAGGCTACAAATTTCGTCTTCTTTGGATCCCTTTGGTGCTAGCAATGCCTTGTTGAGGAAGCTGCAAATGTAGAAAATATAGGCCCAGTCAAATTAGTTTATGACAAATCCATAAGTTGTTTTCAGTTTATTTGCATAAACTCGTCCAGATAGCTTATGAAAACAGTTTTTAACATATATGAAAATAGTTTGACTTTATTTTGTCTTTTCTTATAGAAATTACATATACATAAGTACTTATAGGATAAACTCTTATCCTATAAGTGCTTAATTAAGCAGTCTATCCACACATGACGTAATCTTTTACAGCTTCGTCTAGGATGAACCTTTATTTGGAATATAGTGATATCTACACAGTACCCTCTCCAAGCTTAGTACTCTTTGTATTCTTTTGCCTTATCAGTAAACACATTAAAATATTCTTTTTAGAAAAAACTTCACTGAATTTTAAGGTTGCATTTAATTTGCTAGGTGAAAATGGTGGATTGGATATAAAACATAATGAACTATTCAAACATAAATACTTATTCTATGTTTGATTTTGAAACTAATCATGAAAAAAACGAAAATAAGAAAAAATGTTATTAAGTATTTGTACCACATGTGGAACAAATCCACTTCTGTAGTCAATTCGGAACAAATCCGTAGTTAACCAGTTTTTGCTACATATTAGCTACGAAATAGCTAGACTTATCTGTAGCAAATTACCGATTTTCTTGTAGTGTACATACAACAGCATCCTAGAGTAGAATCATGTTCGTAATTTTCTTTCCTTTATTTATAGCTCTTTCCACGAGTCTATTTCTATTCCTTAATTAACTCATCATTCCTCTTTTCTTACTACAGTGTAACATGTTACTATAATATGTTTCATAGAATGCATTTCATAAAACTTCAAAGACGAATTCAACATGAGTCCTATAATGTATTTCTTCATATTTGCTGCATTAAGAATAACTTACTAAACATAATATTGAAAATCATTCTTAATCTTACTTGAATTGTTCAGAACTTTGATGGCGGTGAAGAAGTCCATCACGCTCCTGTTCAATATTTGTCGTTGATAAGGTATTTCGCCAATTTCTTACAGCTGCTACGAATACACGACCAATTCTAAGAAAGGGACTCTTGTTACTATCATTGATGTTAAACCTGTATGTGATTGTTCCAATCAAGAAAACAATCAAAGCAATGATCATTACAACACAAGGTATTCCAAATCCAAGAACCCAACTATAGTTATCCTGAATATAAGTCAAGATTGAAAGTGTTGCCGAGGCACCAGCAACCATTGTAAAATACCACCAATTAAAGAATGAGCTTCTAGCTCTATGCTCCTTGGGATGTTTTTCGTCGAATTGATCCGCCCCGAAAGCTTGAACACAAGGTTTATGTCCACCTTGTCCAATGGCAACTAGATAGAGTGAGATGAAGAATAAGATAACTTGTGACTGAGGAGAACAAAATGTGATGGAAGGCAGCATAGCCGACAATGTTAACAAGCCTAGTCCCTGCAATTCATTAAGCCAATGACCAACATTAAAGCAATGAGTCAATGGAACTATCTATTTGTCTATCTATTTATTCTCTAAAATGTTTTTCTCTAATTACAATTGGAAGAATTTCACGCGTATATTTCACGCTCTTTTTTATATCCATGCAATTTTGCACGAGATCTTTTCTAGTTATTTCTAAAAAGTATCGGTTCTTATTTAAAATTAACTAGCTCAGTACAGAAGCAAGAAAACCATGAAAAAGAATTTTCCATTATATAAGTATAAGGAAAATGGGATTTCAGGAATAGCGGAGAGGTTGGATATCTGAATGTCTTCCCACTACTTCCATGTCTGTTTTGATGAATCTAAGACTTGCAAAAGAGTTTCCGGTGAGAAGATGAATCAGACAAGGATAGCCGTTGTCACATTTTCTCTTTCTTTTGGCAGCTGAAGGTTTAAATTTGATGAGGTCAAAAGCGGTACAATTGAATCTTTTTGATGGGTACCTGTTTGGTATATCACACTTACAATTAATATTGCAACGACACGAAGATTGTGGTGAAGAAAAGTTGGAAAATCGTATGGGTGATTAAGGCAATTTTGCAAGTGTTTGAATTAGTATCTAGATTGATGGTAAACTTTCACAAAAACGTTCTAATGAGTGTAAATATACAACATACATGGAAAGTGGAGGCAACATATGTGATAAATTGCAAAGATGGTAGTTTGTCATTTAAATATTTGGGTCTATCAATTTGGGGAGATCCGCCGAAAGAAGGAATGTGGAAACCGGCGATTGATGTTGTTTGAAGAAGATTGTTTGGTTGGAACAATGCAGTTTCAGTATTTTTTTCTTTCTTTTTTTAACACTCCATCATATATCATTTCTAAACTTTAATCGCTTTTAAAAAGTTTATGCGGGGTGCGAGCTTGGAAGCTAGGACAAATAATTTGATACATTGAGCAAAGTGTGTCAAGAGAAAGATGAGTGTGGGTTAATGGGAATGGCAAATTCTTACGGGAAAAGCAGTTTGTGGTTTAGAACTTTCCGTGTTACTGTTGGATCAGATTATAACGAAACTTATAAGAAAACTAAAAAATATCAACAATTTCAGGTGATGTAAAATATATTTCTTTTTGACCCAAGGCAAGCTCAGGACAAAACCTTGTAGGTCATCCCCCACATATATAAATATTACTAGTGGGTATGTCCTCTCCTATGTGGGACATTTTTTCAATTCACATCAACAATAGTTCTATCCAATGAGACTTGTGTTTACTCTTCCAACTTCCACTTAATTTCAACTAGTGTTTCAATAAGTATTCATGGAGAGTAAAATGACCACATTAATATGGAAGAGAGATTTTGTTCAACATGGAGGAAATACTTAAATTCTTTAGAGATAGCGGTGGCGAATTATGTCGAATTGGTTTCAGAAAGTCTAAGAAGAGAGATTGGAAATGGAGATGAAACTACCTTAGATACTTTGGGGTGTTCCATGGATGGAGGGTATTAGACTATAGTTAGTTAGAGTGTTTGAGAAGCTTGGTTAAAAGTTAGTTAGAGTTAGTTACACAACTAAACTCTATATATAGGAACACTCATGTATCATTTCATTTATCTTTTATCAAATCTAGTTTACTCTACTATGAGTCACTATGGGTATATCCCACATGAATACACCTATGCTCTCTTTCTAGCTGATCACTATGATCTTTATCCCTGGGATTCCATGATTCATAACAGAGGGGATGCCACTAAAGTTCAAATATCTGGAGTTGTTTATGTTATCGATGAAAAAAACACTCTTGTTAGAGGTATAATTCATAAGGAGAGGGAAGAGTGGCAGTGGAGATTTAGTTGGAAAAGGAGGTTAAATAGAGAGGAAAGTGAAGTAATGGAGGAAATCAAAGTAAAATGTCTTATATTAGTAGTGCATAAAAACAAATAGGATAAATGGCTTCTACTAACTTATTCTAAACAAAACAAGGCCTTGGTAATTACATTTTTGCCCTCATTTTGGGCACTTTAGGGGCATTCATGTAATTTTCAATTTGATGAAATTTTGTTATTGACACATAATCTGTTTTTCTTCTATATATATATATACGAGACTACTTCCCTTGCCTCCGGTTCCCTTCAGCATCGCCGCTACTCTCATCATCCTGTCCGGTTCAGTTCTTCTTTGCTGCTGTTCAAAGGTTGGTGTTGATTTTCGTTTGCATGTCCCTTATATGTGTTGGTTTTGGGTTATTTTTTTCTTCTTCTCTGTGTTTTGCGATGTGTTCTTCTTTGTTTTAGTCATGTCTTTTGATTTAATGGCTTAATCGATTCAGAGATTATGATTGTTGTATGTGTTTTGTTTGTTTTGGTTGTTTGAGAGATTTTTGTTTAGTTTTGGCCGATTGTGTTTTAGATTTTTCAGATTTCATTTGTTGTTGGAAAGCTTTGTTGTGTGTATGTGTTTTTTCTGAGATTGTTTGTGTTTGTAAGATGTTGGATGAATTTGTTTGTATTTTGCATGTGTTGTGATATGTTTCTGGGTATGTTTGGTGGTTTTTTTTATGCATGTATGTTGATTTTTTTATTTGGTGAATAGTCACAAATGAACTTACAAGCTTATTTGATTATGGAAGTGATACTATCTAATTATTGCTGAAAATATGTGTTTGGATTTTGAAAATACTTTTATGGGTTTTGAATTGGTGAAAATGAAAGTATACAATTGGAGAAGTGAAAATGTCAACTTCAGAGTTTTCTGCAAGGGGAAAGGGGTGTGAATAGTAATAACAATAATATGAAGATGGTGAAGGTGAAGAATGTGGAGATGAAAGGAGAGATGGGTGGTTTTGTGGTGTGGCAGAAGAGACTAGAGTTATGGTGTTTAGAGTTGGTGGTTTCTGGTAACAAGATTAGTGCAGGAATGGAAAAGTTGCTTGGAGACAAACTCCTTGGCATAATTCTCATGCTCCACCTAGACCTCTTAGAAGTTTCTTACAGTTTTGCAGAAAAGTTTATGACCAAATCATTTGTTTTTTCTTTCTTTAAAAGGTTTGAATTTACTGAGCATGCTTAATTATGATTGTGATAAAATTGATGATGTTTGATTGTTTGTTTGTATGCAAAAAAGTGGAGCATGCTTAATTATGGTTAGTATAGTACTATATAGGTGGAGTGAAAAATGAATCATTCTACTTGAGAACTTTTTCTTTTTTGCTGATTTTCCTAAATTTAGCTTGCCTATAAAAATGCATTTTCCTTTAAGCCACTCCAGAACCAAGAGGTCTAACATTTAATAAGAAAAGCCAACTGTCTTGAGTAGAATGCAGGGAATTTTCTTCCCTTTTAAAGGTTAAAGTCAAAAAAGAGAATGTTTCTTTCCTAGCAATTAAAATAAGTCAACCATATCTTAATTTTTCCTTCCTGTGTGAACCTGTTTTTTGTCCATGCTAAAGTTGTTTATTCTTTTGCCTCTAACTAACCATAGTCTTAAGACAAAAATTGACCTATATGGTGCAATACACATACACTTTACTATATTCACATTTGATTCTTTTAGCAGATTTTACAAGACTTAACAATATTCTTAGCATATGATACTTAAAAAAACAATGATTTTTGTAACAGGGTCTTGATCCAAGGTCAACAGCTAATTTATTCAGCACCTCAATATGCATCGGGGAGAAAACAGTGAACAAAGAAGACTGTTTCATATTGAAACTCTAAGCAGAGTCATCAGCGCTACGAGCAAGAAGCAACAGAAACGTAGAGATAGTTCGACACAAAGTGTGGGGATACTTCAGCCAGAGAACAGGTCTATTGGTTCAGCTAGAAGACTCACACTTGCTCAAACTCAAGTCCTCAGAAACCGACTGCGTATACCGGGAAAACAAAGGTGTAGGAGTGTTAATATTATATGTGGTTGTAAAATTCATGGCTTTCTCATCCCTCATTTTCCTGATTCTTTTTCCTCTTTTTTGCAGGTTGTGAAATTATTTGAGTGGGTTGTCTTTTGGTTCTTTTTCGTGCAGTTTGTTTTGCCTCTTTTTTTTTATGGCCTTTTTCATTTTCTAAGTAATTGTTTTATGTTTGGTTGATGTTTAGTTAGTTTTCTCTGATGCAATATTTCAAAACTATTAGGTTGTTTGGTCATTAGTGTGACCTTTGAGACTAATCTATCAATCTACAAGATGCGTATTTCATGCCAATTTTGCCTTTCACAGTAGTCACATTTTTTACATCTTTAGAGTTTTATGTAGTTGAGTATGTCATATATATAATTTAGATCTATATAATCAATCTACTATAATGGAATTTGCAGTTTTTAACTTTCTGCTTCGGTACATTATTTTTTTTATCACATTGTATATATCCCTTTTTTTTTTTTTTTTACGATTTTGCAGGTTTTTTATGGAGAAATTCAGATCGTTACTCATTTGGTAAGTTGTTTTTGCAGGATATTAACTTGAATTGATTTGAATATGTTAAATTTTGATGAGTTAATTTATCTGAACCTCATATATACTGATTTGTATGTGTTGAATGTTGTTTAGGAGAGGTATTGTTGCTTCCAATTCACATGAATAGGGGATGGAAGGTCAAGTACAAGCTTTAATTGGAACTGCTGCATCTTATGCAAGAGGTACTAGCATCAATGGTTACTTACCTCAGATTTGTAAGTTGCTATTTGACTGCACTCTCTCTGAGCAAACAATATGCCTCAGATTTAAATGTTGTGACTACTATTTGATAGGGATTCTATAAATTAACTTAAACTTGAAAAATTTTGTGAACAAGAACTGAAACTTGAAATTAACTTGATAATTGAAGAGTTTCTTCCTTTGTCTGAAATCTAATTGATGCTCCATAAGTTTTAGTTCTATATTTCTTCTCCTTTCTATTTATCACCTTCTCACAAGGGGCTGTGGCCTGTGTGTATGTGAGAAAAAGATGCCTGTGAAAAGCTTTAATCTTGCTTGATTATAATAAGTTTTTGTTCTATATTTTATTAACATTAGCTCTTGAGTAGTGTTTGATGTAGGTTCATTGGGACACAAGCTAAAATAATTATGGTGAAATTCATCTAGGAAAACTGGATTTATGATTTATGATAAGGCTGATAGTAAATGTTCTTTTATCTTCCATAAGTTTTGAATAAAATATACCTATAAATGTTGTGATTATTTTTGACATTTAGTGTTTAACAAATGTAATTGTAGTCTTTTAGGTCATTTGTTTATGTTTTGAACTTATTTTTTTTTATTAATGGCAAATTCACTGATGTATGTCAAGGTTCAATTTATTTAAAATGGTTAGATAGGAGAAAAAAAATGAACAACTAGATATCATAATTACCAACATATTGTTAAACTATTCATGATTTCACCAATGAAGCTTTGTGTGGATTGTCATATTTATTGCTGCTTGTATCAGATCATATTTAGCTCCTTTTACAATTGACGCTTATACTTACCTCCTTATACTTGCCTTTATGCAGCCACTAAGACTTTAATCTATAGAAAGTGAAAGACTATGTAGAAATGAAAAATATTATTCCATGGATCCTTTCCTCAATGTATGATATATTTTCAAAATGTAATCTTTTGACTTGAAAAGGAAATATCTATTTAGACATTTACAAATCGCCGGAATGAGAAGTTGAGGAGTCTTCTGCATTTTCTCCCTTATACTGAACTGTCTAGAGCTTTTTGTCATAATAATATGTTCAATTAGAGAACTTCAAGTTATATGCTTGACAAGTAGATTTGGTTTGTACTTTATGTTGACAAATGATTTTATCTTTAAGAAACATTGATTCTACATTTGTGGTGTGCATGTAGAGATGCAGATTTAGTTCAAAGAATTGGAGCTACAACATCACTTGAACTTAGAGCAAGTGGAACTTGCTATAATTGTGCTCCTTGTGTGGCTGTAAGGCATCACAATCAACTTCTGAATTTGCTGTGCTGATTAACTACAGCTTTCTGTTAATTATTTTTCCTTATTATATTGTGCATAAGTGTCAAAGCTTGCTTGAAAGAAAATTGTTGAGAGAACCACATTGAATATGATATGGCCTAAAAAATGTATATAAGTGAGAAATATCCCTTACCTAAAAATGTTTAGATTACCATACAGGAGGTAAAGTTCTATTACAATGATATCCTAGCTGCACGTTCCATACTCTAGCAATGTAGCTATATTTGCTTCTTCTTTTTTTAATAGTATCTCCATTAGCCACAATGAATATATTCCCTAAAGTAATATCAGGCAAATAATCCTTTTTTCTGCTGCATTATCTTTTTCTGCTTGTGAGATGAACATGGACGTCTTATGCGTCAGCTATGTCTTCATTTTCCATTATAGTTACACACGTTTTTTGAATTTCCAAGGTTGCCTCATTTGCTTTCATGAGGAAGATCCACTCTTCTTGCATGGAACATGCTCTTTCTCATTGCTTTCTCATTTGATGTCTGAACAATTCATGATATAGAAACTTTTTGTTCTCAAGTACTATTATACAAGAAGAAATGAGCAAATTAAGGAAGATAGTATAATTTTAAAATCAAAAGTGTTGATCTAATTATAGGTTCGAAAATGCTTCCTGATAGTAAGTTCGTAATTTCATGGTTTGCTTTAAATACAAGATTATCATGATTGGTACTTCTTCAAGCATTGTGATTCGTAAAAAATATCCTTTCCAATTAGTCACTTCTATCATTACTTATTAATTATCAGTGTTGGTTAGCTATTTATGGTATTCATTTCAGGAAAGGATGGAAGTTGGATTTGATTTCTTCTTAAGAAATCAGAACACCCTTCAACTACGCCAACATGGCTTTGTTAGGGATAACAATGGGAGAGGCATAGTCATTCGTCTAGGAAGGGATGATGTAGGAATTTTCATGTTAAATGGTGCCTTAATTGCTGAGAAGTTTCAATTGGCAGCACCAACAAGAGCAAGATTTGAATATATGGGACCGCTGACATGTTCATGATAACATTCCTACCTAATGAGAACGATGCAGCAAATAACAGAGAAGTTGCTAACAATGCGGAGGTGGTACAAGAGGTTGTTAACGATGCAAAGGCAGCGCAAGAGGTTGCTAACAATGCAGAAATGCAACAAGAGGTCATAGACATCAGTTCTGATGAAGAAGTTCATATAAGCTCTGACGAGGAAGAGGAAATTGAGGAGATGCAAGAGGTTGAAGATCTACACCACTTTTATAACAGAAGGTCACAGCTGCTATGTCTCGGATTGATAAGGAGCAGGTTTTGGTATGTTTACATTATTGAATAATTAAGAACAAACATTTAATAATTGAAATTATATTAGTTAATCTATGGTCAGTTTCCTTATAGCCAAGACATTAGGTTTTATATTTACCTCTTATACATAAATATGATATTGTACATAATTTACCAATTATATTGCACTATATTCAGTTGATCTTTTTTGCATTGTATTAGCATTTTCCAAACCGAGTTTCGAGGGAGGTTCTAAGGCAACCAAGAAAGACAATGTGGTTGCTTTATGTGCTTACCGGTCAGGAATACGATTGCCACCTTATTACCGCTGAGCGTAACAAAGCTGAAAAATTCTTGGGAGGAGGTTGGTTCCAATTTGTAAGGGACAATCACCTACAAGAGGGCGACAAGCTACTATTCGATTTAGGTGTTCCTCCTACAATGTTGTTTGTTGAGGTGGGTCCGTAGAAAGGATCTTGCTTGAAGAAAAGTTCTAAAATTTTGGAAATTGTATGATGGCATGTATATTTTGTATAATATTTCGATGACAATATGTTTTGAATGTGGTTTGGATTTAGTAATCCAACCTTTTTTGGTAATCAACCTTAAATTGGTTGTACACTACATGGTAGCATCTATGTTTCTGCTGCAGTGCACTATGTATGTAATGACAATGATTGTTATGTTATCTTTTATGCCATGTCTTAGATTAGGCATCACAAATATTCAGATTATGCGACCTTCGTTCTCAAATTTATGAAGAATGACAATGTTTCGTAATTTGAACATTTCTCCTTTAGGCAATTTTTTAAAAAAGTACGTAATTCAACCCGTGCGAAGCACGGGTTTGTAACTAGTTGTTTAAGAAAAGATGAGTTATAGTTTGGCGTACCAGTGGTTTAAGTAACCCTTTGTCCATAAATATAAGATCTTTTGCTAAATTTTGTTGCCCTTTTTTCAAGACATTTTTCAAATATCAATGTGCATTAATTAAATTTTTTTTAAAAGACCATTAGTTAAATTAAAAGAATTAAGAGATCAATCATTTCTCCTCCCCTAAAAGAAGTTTGAATTACACTCTTCTTCCCTCTTATGTTAAAATATACACATCCCTCTCTTCAATATAATTAAATATGTACTACACATTGATCTATTTTAACTTAAACACTAATTTTGAATCGTCATTTTAAAAAAAAAAATTCGTTTCTTTATCATTTAAATATCAATGATAATTAAATTTAAATATTTTGTTATTAATTTTATAATTTAGAGTATAAAATTCACTTTTAAATAATCATACTTAATTGACTTTAATAATTTTTCACATATTTTAATTTTATTTAGGGCTGTTTCATATTTTAAAATAGGGTTTAAAACTATATGTTAATGAAATTGTGAATAAAAAACAGCGAAAAATATGTATTCAAAATTTGATTACATTAAAATGGACCCACAATACTATTTTTCTTCAAAGTGTGTTAAATTTTTTTTTTTAAATAGATTATTAGAAATATTTTTTTTAACAATATAAATAAAAAAAATTATTGAAGGAGTAAAACATAGATTTTAACATGAGAGGGAAGTGGAATGTAATTTAAGCTTCTCTCAAAGGAGGGAAGTGATGAGTCTATATTTAGTCTATTTTTATGCATTATTTAGTTTAGTTTTATTTAGATTTGAATTTATTTTATTACAATAATATTTCCTTTTTGAATCCTTTTACTACAATTGCATATTTTATATTTTAGGATCGAATATATGATGGAAGGTGTCTTGGAGCAAAAGAAAGGAGTCTGGAGCTGATTTGGAGCAAAAATACAAAAGATTCGGAACAAAAATATAAAACCCCCAAGTCAGAAGCTTGGCACGGCCCGTGCCAATATGTGGCACGGCCGTGCCACCTCACAGAAGGCCTTTTGCTGCTTTTTGCTTCGGGCCCAAGTTACTTTGTTGTAGTTTTACTGATTAGCCCTTATAGTTGCTTAGATTTTAAGTCAATTGTAAAGCTATAAATAGAGTAGCACTTCATCATAAACATTCATCTTTTGTTCTTGGAATAAAAGTTCACTTTTATATTATTGTTCTTTTACTTTATTGCTTTCTCTCTTCTTCCCCCATGTCTACAATGAACGTTAGTGAGTAGACTCTTCTTTGTCTTGAGATTGTTGGATAAGTCTAATAACGTAATCCGGATCAAGCCAAGCCTTAAACCCTAATTATATGTTACCTTAATTCCTAATCTAAATTCACCGTTTTAACATGAATTAATTATTATCAAACTGTGGAAGCGAACGCGGAGGGTTTGATAATGATTAATTCATCATCTTAGATATCAATTCATAAAGCGAACGCGGAGCTTTGATATCCGAACAAGTGAATTTAGACAAGGTTTGCGAAACATGAGAATAGTCTAGCAAACCTTGGGACACATAAAGTTTCGATCTTCAAGGGTCCCAAAGGCAATCACCCATGAGAATAGGTGTGGTTGTTGGAGGGATACACTCACTGACTTCGAGAGAAGCTGTGATATGCTAAAGAGAAACTTGTCCTTAGTAATTAGGATTAACGCATAATTATAAGTTTAAGGCTTGCTTGTGAAAAGATTCGTTGTTATGATGAACCAATAATCCCAAGGCTCTTTTATTATTATTATTGTTATTTACCTTCAGCAACTAAACCTCCCTTTTTATAATCTTTCTTCTTTTCTAACCATTCTCTAAAAGTTAATCGAATTCATAACTCCCTAGCGGAACGATAACTCTACTTACTACTATTACTTCGATAGGCCGTGCACTTGCGGTTTGGCCCTATCAAGTTTTTGGCGCCGTTGCCGGGGAGTTAACTAATTTAATTAGCTTTTTCTTAGTGATTAGAACTCTCTCTTCTTCTTTCTTCTTTTTTTTTTACTTTTTCTTTTCCTTCATCATTAACTTCTTGGAAAGCATAAAAATAATACCAAACATGGCTGAAAGACGTGCTCTTAAAGAATACGTGACTCCTTCAATGGGAGAGCCATATGCTATTATTGTGTATCCAACGGTTGAAGATGAAGATTTTGAAATTAAGCCTGCCCAACTTAAAATGGTGCAGCAAAATTATTTTTCGGGATCCCCCGATGAGGATCCCAATCTCCACATCTCAACTTTTTGGCGGCTCACCGTAACATATAAGAAAAACCAAGAAACCTTGAGACTACATCTCTTCCCTTTTTCTCTAAAAGATAAAGCTCTCAATTGGTTCCATTCCCTAAGAGTTGGTTCCATCACCTCATGGGACCAATTGAAGCGTGAATTTCTCACCCGTTTCCTTCCCCCATCAAAAATTGGCCAACTAAGGGCAAAGCTTTTTCAATTTACTCAAAAAGAGGGGGAATCTCTTCACGATTCATGGGGACGTTTTAAGGATATGCTTAAACTTTGCCCCCTCCATGGACTAGAGGAATGGTTGATCATTCACACTTTTTACAATGGTTTATCTCATGCTACTAAAATCTTTGTTGATACAGCTGCAGGTGGTGCTCTAATGAACAAAGACTTCGAAACAGCCTATGCGTTGATTGAAGACATGGCTCGAAATCTCTTTCTATGGACCGATGAAGAAATCACTACAAAGTCTTCACCCTCCAAAAAGAGGGCAGGTATGTACGAAGTCTCTAATTATGACCACCTTGCTTCTAGGATTGATGCACTAACCCACAAATTTGAAAAACTTAATGTTAGTGATACTACTCCTACATCACCTTGTAAAACATGTAGTGAATGCAAACTAGGTAGTGTTGAACAAATAAACTTTATTCAAAACAACCAAGGGGTAAGTCTTGACCAAAGCCCTAATGAAAATCCCTTGGTTCAAAGGACAACACCACCAAGTTATGCTAATAACCAAAAGGTTATTCAAAAGTCTAATCTTGAACTTTTAATGGAAAATTATCTTCTTAACCAATCCGAGCAGCTCAAAGAGCTTGCAAATCAAACTAGACTTTTGAATGACTCTTTTGTTTCACTTACATCAAAAGTAGACTCTATCTCCTCTCACAATAAGGTCTTAGAGGCTCAGCTCTCTCTAGTTGTTCAATTTTGCCAACCTAGAATGAACGCCGTTACACTTAGGAGTGGTAAGCAATTAGAAGACCCCTTAAGAGTCAAACCTAGTGAGGAAGAGACTAGTGAACCACAAGGTGAGATGGCTGAAGAAGAGAGTGAGAAACCACAAAGTGAGGAAGTTACTCCACCTCCCTTCAAACCAAAGATTCCTTTCCCTCAAAGATTTGCCAAGTCTAAGCTTGATGAGCAATTTAAAAAGTTCATTGAGATGATGAATAAAATCTACGTTGACGTTCCCTTCACCGATGTCCTAACTCAAATGCCCACCTATGCTAAATTTTTAAAAGAAATTCTTTCAAAAAAGAGAGAAATTGAGGAAAGTGAAACGGTGAACCTTACGGAGGAAAGTAGCGCCATCATCCAAAATAAGTTGCCACCCAAGCTTAAGGATCCAGGAAGTTTCTCAATACCTTGTGTCATAGGGTCTGAAATAGTAAAGAGGGCAATGTGTGATTTAGGAGCCAGTGTCAGCTTGATGCCTTTATCTCTTTATGAGAGATTAGGACTGGGAGAGCTTAAGTCAACTAGGATGACCCTACAATTAGCAGATCGTTCCCTTAAGTATCCAGCTGGAATCATAGAGGACGTCCCTGTCAAGGTAGGAGAAATCTACGTCCCTACGGACTTTGTTGTGATGGAAATAGAGGAGGATAACCAAGTACCTATACTTTTGGGAAGGCCCTTCCTTGCTACCGCTGGGGCTATAATAGATGTTAAACATGGGAAATTGGAATTTAATGTTGGTAAGGATACTGTTGAATTTGAACTTGCTAAACTAATGAAAAATCCTTCCATTAAAGACTCTTGTTACATGTTTGATATAATTGACCGTTGTGTGAAAGAGTGCCCTTTGGCATCAACTACACATGATGGTTTGGAAGTATGCTTGGTTAGTGATGCAGGTACAAAACTAGATGAAGACGCCAAAGAGTATGAGAAGATGTTAGATGGAACTCCTCCTATGGAAGATGTGGGCATAGAGGAGCTAATAGGAAAAGAACCAACCCCTTCACCGAAGGAAGCACCAAAGGTGGAGCTTAAACCACTCCCACCAAGCTTGAGGTATGAATTCTTAGGCCCCAATTCAACCTACCCTGTCATTGTAAATGCAAATCTAAACGAGGTGGAAACTGAAAAATTACTTTATGTCCTCAAAAAGTATCCTAAGGCTATAGGTTATACCATTGACGACATTAAAGGAATAAACCCCTCATTGTGCACACATAGGATACTACTTAAGGAGGACTATAAGCCCTCCGTTGAACACCAAAGAAGGTTGAACCCTAACATGAAAGAAGTTGTGAAAAAAGAGGTCTTAAAACTCCTAGATGCAGGTGTCATTTATCCAATTTCTGATTCCAAATGGGTTAGCCCGGTTCAAGTAGTACCTAAAAAGGGTGGTCTCACTGTTATTAAGAACGATAAAAATGAATCCATTGCCACTAGAACCGTCACCGGTTGGAGAATGTGTATTGACTATAGGAAGCTCAACAAAGCAACCCGTAAAGATCACTTCCCACTCCCCTTTATAGACCAAATGTTAGAAAGGTTAGCTAAGCATTCACACTTTTGTTATTTAGATGGCTATTCTGGATTCTTCCAAATACCCATTCACCCTAATGACCAAGAGAAAACCACTTTCACATGTCCCTTTGGTACCTTTGCCTATAGGAGAATGCCCTTTGGTCTTTGCAATGCCCCCGCTACCTTTCAAAGATGCATGATGTCTATTTTTTCTGATTTTGTTGAAGATATAATGGAAGTTTTTATGGATGATTTTTCTGTGCATGGATCTAGTTTTGATAATTGTTTGACTAACCTGGAAAAAGTTTTGGAAAGATGTGAACAGGTAAACTTAGTGTTGAATTGGGAAAAATGTCACTTCATGGTGAGAGAAGGAATTGTCCTAGGACACTTAGTCTCTGAGCGAGGTATAGAGGTAGATAAAGCAAAAATTGAAATTATTGAAAAAACGTCTCCTCCTACCTCGGTCAAAGAAGTTAGAAGCTTCCTAGGACATGCGGGATTCTACCGCCGTTTCATTAAAGATTTTTCTTCAATCACTAAGCCACTAACAAGCTTGCTCCTTAAGGATGCAGATTTTGTGTTTGATGATGTATGCCTAAAGGCATTTTGCAGGTTAAAAGAAGCTTTGGTCACTGCCCCTATCATACAACCACCGGATTGGAACTTGCCTTTTGAAATAATGTGTGATGCGAGTGACTATGCAGTAGGGGCTGTGTTGGGACAAAGAAAAGACAAGAAGATGCATGCCATTTATTATGCAAGTAAGACCCTTGATGGGGCACAGGTAAACTATGCCACAACAGAAAAAGAATTGTTAGCGGTAGTTTATGCCATTGACAAATTTCGGCCATACTTGGTAGGATCAAAAATCATCATTTACACGGATCACTCGGCAATAAAATATT
Organism: Medicago sativa; assembly: GCF_051527215.1. NCBI lineage: Eukaryota > Viridiplantae > Streptophyta > Magnoliopsida > Fabales > Fabaceae > Medicago > Medicago sativa. The sequence goes on along the minus strand of NC_140752.1, from coordinate 30,475,441 downwards.
TGTTAAACAAAAAAGATGCCAAGCCGAGGTTGATCCGATGGATTTTGCTCCTTCAAGAATTTGACCTTGAAATAAAAGATAAAAAGGGTACCGAAAATGTTGTAGCTGATCACTTGTCCCGCCTTAGGGAGACCAATGAAAATGAGCTACCCCTGGATGATTCCTTTCCGGATGATCAACTCTTCTTATTGGCACAAACTAACGCACCTTGGTATGCAGACTTTGTTAACTTTCTTGCAGCCGGAGTACTACCACCTGGATTGAGCTACCAACAAAAGAAGAAGTTCTTCCATGACCTCAAACATTATTATTGGGATGAACCCTACCTTTTCAAAAGAGGCTCAGACGGGATCTTCAGAAGATGCATTCCTGAAAACGAGGTAAGTAGTATTCTAACCCACTGTCACTCCTCTTCTTATGGTGGCCACGCCAGTACTCAAAAGACCTCTTTCAAAATTCTTCAATCTGGTTTCTGGTGGCCCTCGCTTTTCAAAGATGTGCATAAATTCGTTTCTAAATGTGACAAATGTCAACGCACCGGTAACATTACTAAGAGGAATGAAATGCCCTTAAACAACATTCTTGAAGTCGAAATTTTCGATGTATGGGGTGTTGATTTCATGGGACCTTTCCCCTCTTCTTTTGGAAATCAATACATATTGGTGGCAGTTGACTATGTGTCCAAATGGGTTGAGGCTGTTGCCTCACCCACTAATGATGCACATGTTGTTATAAAATTTTTCAAAAAGATTATCTTTCCAAGGTTTGGAGTGCCAAGGGTTGTAATAAGCGATGGAGGGTCTCACTTTATATCTAAACTTTTCGAAAAACTTTTACAAAAGTATGGAGTGAAACACAAAATTGCTACACCCTATCACCCACAAACTAGTGGACAAGTTGAGGTCTCCAATAGACAAATAAAAGCCATTCTTGAAAAAACAGTTTCAAACTCTAGGAAGGATTGGTCAAGTAAGCTCGACGATGCTCTTTGGGCCTGTCGAACGGCTTACAAAACTCCAATTGGAATGACACCTTTTAAGCTAATCTACGGAAAATCTTGTCACCTTCCGGTTGAACTTGAGCATAAAGCCTATTGGGCCATAAGAAACCTCAACTTAGATCCCAATCTAGCTGGTCAAAAGAGAAAACTTCAGTTAAGTGAGTTAGAAGAACTTAGAATTGATGCCTATGAAAATGCCCGTATTTACAAAGAACGAACTAAAAAATGGCACGACAAGCATATCCTCAAAAGGAACTTTAAGAGCGGTGACCTTGTACTGCTCTTTAACTCTAGGCTAAGGCTTTTTCCAGGTAAGTTAAGATCAAGATGGTCTGGTCCATTCACTGTTCGTATTGTTTACCCCTATGGGGCAATTGAAATTTTTTCTGAAAAGACTGGACCTTTCAAAGTTAATGGCCAAAGACTAAAGATTTACAATGCAGGTGAAGCTGTTGAAGAAGAAACAATACTAGCCCTCTTAGATCCTCCATGAGGAACCACTCTTGCATCTTTCGTCAAGCTAGTGACGGTAAAAGAGCGCTTCGTGGGAGGCAACCCACGCATTTAACTGCTTTCGTTTTGTTCTAAGTTGTTTTGTAGGTAATTGTCCGAATACGATTCAAGAAAATGAAAAAAATTGAAGTCCCTGGAACCAGAAGGTTGGCACGGCCCGTGCTAAGGTTGGCACGGCCGTGCCATGATTTTCAAAGAAAAAATAGGAGCCAGCCACAGAATGTTGGCACGGCCCGTGCTGAGGTTGGCACGGCCGTGCCAGCTTCCAGAGTCCAAAAATTCATTTTTTTTGCTATCTATACCACCTTGTGAGCTTTCTGCACCCCTTCTTTCTTCTTCTACTTCTTCTTCTTCTTTTACTTTCTTTTTTCTTTTGAATCATTGAGGACAATGCTTCCCCTAAGTGTGGGGGGGGGGGGGGCCTAATAAAGTGTCTAGAGTCGTAGTGTTCCCAAACTCCCTTGAACTTTATTCTTTTGTTTTGTTTTTATAGCAAGAGGCATGATTAGTAGCTTGTTTTTAATGTAAAATATGGCATAAATTTTTTTGTTTTGTCTCTTCTTTAAAAGTTGTTTCTTGTACATGAAAGTAGTTTCTTGTGTTTCTTGTGTTCTTGCTATGCCCATATCCTGTTTTAATGTGAAAATTCTCCAATGAGAAAAGCACCCGGTTGCAATCCTTGAGCAATTGTATGAATAGGTATTTTAAGGAACACGTTCTATCTTTAGTGTTAACTTAGACCCTTTAAAGTCTTAAGAGTAAAAGTAGTATAAGTTTGTGTGGGAAAATTAATCAAATTGTTCTTAATTGTTATATTCTTATTAATTGTTAAAGTTAAAATGGGGCGGGAGAATGGCACCAACATGTGGGGGAAAGGATAATCCCTAACTTCCTAATTGTGGTGGTGACTCCCTGATTTGAACTTAAAGTGAAACAAATTCATCAATGCTAGGGGGAAAGGACAATTACATCCAAAAAGACTTCCTACGCGGAGATGAAACAAATTATAATTTTGCAGCACTGCTTAGGGTGATTTTGAATCTAGGGGGAAAGGACAATTACATCCGAGAAGACTTCCTATGAGGATAGATAGCCCCTAAGCATCTGCAGCCCCTTTGTGCTTAATTGTTAATTTAATTTAATTTTAACTTAAATTCCCATCACTCTTATATGAAATGAAGAAAGGACTTTTCTCGGTTACTTTAGCATTAAGGATAGAACCTGTTCCTCATAATATCTGTCTTATACAGGAGCAAGAAAAGGGTTGGACTGCACACACACACTCACTTGAGACTTGATGTTGGGTTGAATAGGTTCACGAGGAATGTTTGAAATTGTGATTAGTGTACTTGAAACAAAACCTTCAAAGAGACTTGTGTTTTCAATTGCATTGCCATAATTAATCCTTTTAGTTGCTGCTATGTCCATTGCCTTTTGCTTGAGGACAAGCAAAGATTCAAGTGTGGGGGAGTTTGATGAGTCTATATTTAGTCTATTTTTATGCATTATTTAGTTTAGTTTTATTTAGATTTGAATTTATTTTATTACAATAATATTTCCTTTTTGAATCCTTTTACTACAATTGCATATTTTATATTTTAGGATCGAATATATGATGGAAGGTGTCTTGGAGCAAAAGAAAGGAGTCTGGAGCTGATTTGGAGCAAAAATACAAAAGATTCGGAACAAAAATATAAAACCCCCAAGTCAGAAGCTTGGCACGGCCCGTGCCAATATGTGGCACGGCCGTGCCACCTCACAGAAGGCCTTTTGCTGCTTTTTGCTTCGGGCCCAAGTTACTTTGTTGTAGTTTTACTGATTAGCCCTTATAGTTGCTTAGATTTTAAGTCAATTGTAAAGCTATAAATAGAGTAGCACTTCATCATAAACATTCATCTTTTGTTCTTGGAATAAAAGTTCACTTTTATATTATTGTTCTTTTACTTTATTGCTTTCTCTCTTCTTCCCCCATGTCTACAATGAACGTTAGTGAGTAGACTCTTCTTTGTCTTGAGATTGTTGGATAAGTCTAATAACGTAATCCGGATCAAGCCAAGCCTTAAACCCTAATTATATGTTACCTTAATTCCTAATCTAAATTCACCGTTTTAACATGAATTAATTATTATCAAACTGTGGAAGCGAACGCGGAGGGTTTGATAATGATTAATTCATCATCTTAGATATCAATTCATAAAGCGAACGCGGAGCTTTGATATCCGAACAAGTGAATTTAGACAAGGTTTGCGAAACATGAGAATAGTCTAGCAAACCTTGGGACACATAAAGTTTCGATCTTCAAGGGTCCCAAAGGCAATCACCCATGAGAATAGGTGTGGTTGTTGGAGGGATACACTCACTGACTTCGAGAGAAGCTGTGATATGCTAAAGAGAAACTTGTCCTTAGTAATTAGGATTCACGCATAATTATAAGTTTAAGGCTTGCTTGTGAAAAGATTCGTTGTTATGATGAACCAATAATCCCAAGGCTCTTTTATTATTATTATTATTGTTATTTACCTTCAGCAACTAAACCTCCCTTTTTATAATCTTTCTTCTTTTCTAATCATTCTCTAAAAGTTAATCGAATTCATAACTCCCTAGCGGAACGATAACTCTACTTACTACTATTACTTCGATAGGCCGTGCACTTGCGGTTTGGCCCTATCAGGAAGTGAAACATTTTCTAATATGTTTTGAATAAGAAGGGAGAGAAATGTAATTCAAACTTTTTGAACGGAGGGGGGGGGGGGGGTGTAGTTTACTCTATATAAAATTAGTTAACAATTAAAAAAGACTTAAATATGCCTTTAGTCCCTGTACTTTCATCAGATTGGCGTGATTCAACTTGAACTCTTAACATTGCGATTCAATTTCAAACTTCATCCATCATGTTTTGATTTCCTCCTCAATCAATAGATATGATTTCAACCTCCATCATTCAATTAACATTTCGTTTTCGTTACGGTTCATGATTTCTATCTCCGATGTCGCCTTCGTTTTTGTTTTGAGTTGCATTTCCATCATCGTCAGAAGCATTCCTACCACTGAATTGTTGTTGCTGTAAAATTGTTTTTGTTCTTTTGTTGTTTAATTGTTCAATTTATGTTTGTTTCACCTTTCTGCTATTTCGATTTTTGTTTGCTTATATTCTGTTAAATTTTTTTAATTTCTGTTCTGGTTCAATTTGTGATGAATTTAGGTTGAGTTTTCATGCCAACTATATGTAAAATCTGGCCTTTGAATCTATGTTAAATTAAAGGGCTAATTATGTTTTTGGTCCCTACAAAATTGCGACCTTGTAAGTTTAGTCCTTACTTAAATTTAATAGCATTTTTAATCCCTATAAAAAAAAATTTACTTATAATTTTAGTCCCTGCTAAAATAAATTTTGTTTAATTATCCTTAAACTTTTTAACGATTCTTTTTATACAAGTTTATAACACTATGAAAGGTTCATTTACTAAAATATATAATTTTTTAACATGAAATAAATTAAATATGAATTTTTTAAAACGACAAAAGTTTAAGATATAAGAAACAAAAATATGGACGTAGAAATCAAATTTTTGCGATATTTTTTTCGGAGGACCTTTTAATAACGTTCTTAACACGCCTGTAAAAAATTGTTGAAAAACTTAAGAGTTTAAGTATAAATTAAACAAATTTGGATTGAGTAAGGACTAATATTGAGTGCAGAAATTTTTTTTAGGGATTAAAAATGCTATTAAAATTAAGTAAGGACTAAACTTACAAGGTCGCAATTTTGTAGGGACCAAAAACATAATTAACCCTAAATTAAAAGAGAAGAAGAATGTGAAACTTGAGATGGGTGAAGAAAAAGAAGAATAGGAATAGACATGGTGGTAATGGTGGTGATGATGGGTTTTAGAGGAAGAAGATGTCTTACGATCAATCCTTCTTTGTAGAGGATTATTTTTTTTAATTAAATCTGTATAATAATAATAATAATAATAATAATAATAATAATAATAGCAATAAAACTAATTATTTTTTTAACCTCCTAATGGACGAGCCTGCCATGGAGAATGGGGGCGTTTTGCTCTGCTAGGGTTTCCCCTCCTAGGGTTTCGTGGCTGATCAGCTGGTTGTTGATCCTTCACGCTTGCTTCTTCTCCGATTTCTGGCTCCTTCTCACCCTAACCATGTGACCCAGTTATACAATTGAAATCGAAAATTTGGGTGCAATTGCGACCGTGTTTACATTGCCTCAGTGGTGTTTCGTGTTAGTTTTATTCAAGTTAGAATAAGTGTGTTTAGTGACTTAATCAAGTTTGTTTTGGTTAAGATCACATATTTCAATTAGTTTTGTTTGTTAAGCCCATTTACGGTTTGTTAAGCCCATTTACGGTTTGTTATAGTTTGTTACAGTTGGAAAACAACTTGTTTTTTAAGTAACACTTTGTATATAAAAACCTTTGTATGGTGTGATTCAATAATAGAATGCAATCATAATTTCACAACCTTCATTCTTCTATTCTTCTTTCTTCTCATTCTCTCAAATTCACTAAATCACAAAACCTGAAAACCCTAACAAACCAAAACTGTTTCTGGTTTTCTATTGCTTATGTGACAAGCATTGATTTGGTGCGCTAACATTTCGAAGGTTGATTCACAATTTGCACCTACATCGATTTCTTGTGGACATAGACACAGTGTTGTTAAAGGGTTCCGGCAGGGAGCTTTAGCTCGCGTTTGAAGCGGCTAAGGCTTTCTCCTGTCCATGGCCTTACGTGGCGGATTTTCCTGCCAAACTTCTGGTTACGCAGCAACAACGCTCTTTTGCACAGGTTCTATCACTTGCGGTTAACCATACTGCACCATTGCCCCTTCTGAAAATCCGTGGGGACAATTTGTCTATTAGAATTAACGAGGACATGTATGTCAGAGGGTTGGAAAAATGCAAACATAATCTGTTTTTGAACAAAGGCTGTAAGTCGTATACTGCCAAAGAAATCACTGCTAAGCTCTCCCAACAATGGAAAACAAAATTTCCTTGGCATTTAATCTCCCTTGGTCATGGTTTTTACGAATTCTCTTTCTCTTCTGATGATGATATGAGCACTTCACTTGCAATGGGAACAATTAACCTTAAATCGAGCATGTTGCGGCTTTCCCGTTGGTCCAAGGACTTTAACAAGTACTCTCAATGCCTCACTCATGTGCATGTTTGGATACGGCTACTTGACTTACCACAAGAATACAGGTTAGCAAGAACTTTACTGGAAATTGCAGGTGCGATTGGAACTCCGCTCATTATTGACGCCGCGACTCAGAAACGCTCGTTTGGTCATTATGCACGGGTGTTGGTGTACATAGACTTTTCTCATCGGTTGTTTTATGAGATCATGGTGGAAAGGGAAGGCTATGCGTTCCCTGTTGAGGTGGAGTATGAATGGCTGCCTAATTTTTGTACGCACCACCAAATTCTTGGCCATTCGGTCACGAACTGTCGTTGGTTGCACCCGGAAAAAGTTGTGAACAAAGATAGCGAAAATTCTCCATGGTTCAGGACAAAGGAAAGAAGTTAACCGTTCAACATAAATCGCAAACTAAGAAATGGTAGGCTCGCGAAAATCCGCATGGAATTGGGTCTTATGTTGCTTTTGAACAACCAGCTTCTGGTTCTACAGTACAGGTGTCTGAAATTATGGTCGCTGATGCGGCACCGGAGCAGCCTACTGAACATTAGTCCCCCCATGGTTAGTGATACACATCTCGAAATTGCTAAGGCAATAGGAATAATTAATAATGAACAGATGTCCCCCACGGATAATGATGTACATATTGCTAAGGCAGCAGAAACAAATGCTCTTGAAAACGTGACTGATGAAATTCTTAAGGCAGTGGAAACAAATAATAATGAACATCAGTCCTTCACGGTTTGTGATGCACATCCCGAAATTGTTAAGGCTATTATAATAATGACATTGGCGATAAATCTGCCTTCTGTTATCACTTGGCTCTTGACAACGTGACTGATGAGATTGTCGGTACAAATGAGCTTCCCAATGCGGTTGAACCGGTGCTGCAATTACAACATCAGATTGTGCTAGACTCACTTTCAATTGAAAATCATCACAATGAGGAGGAGAGGACTGCGCATGGTGGTACTGATGGGTTGGAAATTGCCGTAGCATGCACCCCCTACCATACAATCACATCCCTTTGAAACCGTTATTCCACATCGCTGTTTTATTACTACAAGAGACTTGGAGATCATTCAACGGGCACTGGTTGTTTCTAATGTCTCTGATGAGGATGGGTTCACCACTGTTGTTTCCAAGTGCAAACGAAAGAAGAACAAAGGCTATCAAACCCGTTCCCGGGGTCCGTTACCAAAGCCTCCTCAATGAAGTTTCTTTATTGGAACATTAGAGAAACTGTGAAGAAGCAACCTGTTGTACATATTTTTCCCTCTCTCTCTCTCTCTCTCTCTCTCTCTCTCTCTCTCTCTCTCTCTCTCTCTCGGGTTTGCTAGAACACACCTACTAGTTTTTATGTGGGAGTGTTTTAGCAAAGTTACACCTTAGGGTGTAATTAACCACTTTTTAGTTATTTACTTGCTAAAACACTCCCACATAAAAACTAGTGAGTGTGTTCTAGCAAATGCCTATAGGATTTGCTAGAACACACCCACTTGTTTTTGTTAGAAGGTGTGTTATAGCAACATACACCTTAGGGTGTATTTAACCACTTTTTAGTTATTTACTTGCTAAAACACTCCCACATGAAAACTAGTGGGTGTGTTCTAGCAAACCCCTATATATATATATATATATATATATATATATAATATGGGTGAGTGGCAGAGGATTGGAGTTCCCTAAGTGCTGACCTAGTCGGGATCGGGATGTCTAGCGGCTCCTTGATGTCTTCCTTACTCTTGATTCACTAAAAATAATTAATTATTTTCTTTGATTTATTTTTTTTTCATGCCACGTGGAGTGAAATGATTGGGCCACGTGGCACTCCGTTAGATTTGTTTTTTTTAATGAAAAGTTAACAGAGGGATCAATACCAATATTTTTACAAAGTGCAGGGAGTCAAACAAAAAAAGTGCAGGGACCAGTACCAAAATATGGTGAAAATGCAGGGATCAATGACACATTTAAACCTTATTTTTTTATACATATTTGTGTGCAATTTGTAGTAAATCAATAGTATATATATAAAGTAAGGTTTTTTATGCCACGTGTTACTTCCACATTCATTCTCAATATTTTTATTATTTTTTCTATTTTTAAAAATCAATATTTTATTGGGTTAAATAAGTAAATAGTCCCTGCTGTAAATATTCAGAATTTTGTTTTTAGTCCCAATAAAATAAAATCATACTTTTTAGTTCTTATAAAATTTTCCATCAGCATTTTTAGTCCCTATAAAATTTTTCCATTAGCATTTATAGTCCATATAAAAAATTTCCATCAACATTTTTGGTCCCTAAAGTGCTTAAGGAAAATGTCACAGGGACTAAAAAGTGTGATTTTATTTTATACTTAAGGAAAATGTCACAGGGACTAAAAAGTGTGATTTTATTTTATAGGGACTAAAAACAAAACTGTGAATATTTATAGGGACTAAAAACTTAATTAACCCTATTTTATTTAACATAAATATCTCAACAACATTTTGATCATATCCACTCAATATTTTCTTTCAATTTTTATTTAATTTCTAATATTTTTTGTAGCAGAAATATTTCAATAAACTACACATAATACTTTCAACAAAGTTTACATATACGGTCTTATTTTATGATTAAAAGACTCCAATTTGTTTATTTGTTTTTAGGAAAAGAAGTTTCCTTCAAAAAAGTTTCAATTAGTTATTACTAATCTTTTAGCACTATATCATTCAATTAGTTTTTATGTTTGAGGAAAAAAAGGTTCCATTAGTTTTTTTTTTTTTTATAAAAAAGGTTCGATTAGTTATTATGTTATCTTTTAACAGCATATTCTAATGCAAATGTTAACTATAAATAAATAAATTTTCGTTAATCACATATTTACATATTTTGAACACAAGCAAAAACCCCAAACCTTCTTTTCATCTAACGTTTTTCCTTCTTCAGGTTTGCCAAACACCAATTTTATTATTTCAACCACTTTCTTCCCTTTCAATCGATTTTTCTCTCTCATACGTATGGGCCACGAAACAAACCCATGACCACATGTTTAAAGGGACTCAAAACTCTTACCACTTGGACTAATTCATTACTGATTTTGTTACACTTTTAATTCTTGCATTGGACATTCATCTCATCATTTATATTTTTTTTATGATATTATTATAATTTTAAATTTAAATAAATTCAATCTAATATACTACACGTGTATGCATGTACACAAACTTATAAAACTTATTTAATATCTTACCCGGGCAACGCCGAGTCTCTAACCCGGGTTTGACCGTGAGAATATTTAATGAGGATTATCAGGATCGATATTGGGTCACTTATGGGTGTTTATTTGAATAAGTATTGACCACTAGAGTTGATATCACAAACAACTTTTTTAATTCACATAATTTATTTAAATATAGAGGAAATAGTAACTTTAGTTCTTGATTTTGCACCTCCTTGTCATTTTAGTAACTGATTCAGGGTAAAATGAAAAATAGTCGTTGTTATCAGTTTAGTCCTTATCGTTAAAAACTTTTGTTAACTGATGATGTGTCGATCATAGGGATCAAAATGAAAGTAATAAAAAATAATTATTTTTTATTAATGATAAAAAACCAAAAAAAGAATATTCATCATCTTCATCTCTATTTTTAATGTTATTGATGCGATCTCAAAATTAAACATTGTCTAAAACAAGAATCAAAATTAGGCAATAAAGCAATCTTAAAACTGCTTTTAGATTATGTTGTTCTTTTGGGTTTATTAAAGAAGATGTTGTTTTTTGAGTTTAAAGATGAAGATAGATATGGAGATGATGATTTTGTATCATTAATAAAAAATAATAATAATTTTTTACTTTTAATTTGATCCCTATGATTGACACATCATCAGTTAATAGAAGTTTTTAACGGTAAGGACTAAACTGATAACATAGGTACACATTCAGGACTATTTTGCATTTTATCCTGAATCGAGGACTAAAGTGACAGCGAGGACTAAAGGACTATTTTGTATTTCAAAGGTAAGAAAGTGAAGAATTGAACTAACCAAAATATAGATAAGAGAAGCAATTATGATTGTGCGGTAGCGTCCAAGAAAAGAATCAGCAATGAAAGCACCTAACAGAGGAAGGAGAGCAGCTGTTCCAGCCCAAATATTCACATTCTTAGCAGCTGTTGCAGTGCTTTGTTTGAGTGGTCCTGTTAGATATGATATCAAGTTCCCTTGAATCCCAAAAAATGACATCCTCTCTGCCACCTCCACACCTATATTAACATTCATAATTCATTTCAATGCTCCTTGCATTTAGAAACACATAAACAAAACAAATAAAATAAAAGTTCACGGGGACACGAAACAAACACGGCGTCGTGTCAATATCGAACACAACATGTGTCAGACAATATCGGAACACGCTTTTGATCAGAAGTGTTAGTGCAACAGAGCTCCCTGTTATTAAAGTAGTCCATTAAAAATGTACTACATCAATGCCCGACAAACTAAGGATTTTCTGAGTAATTCTTGGACTATCATGTCTCAGAACGGAGAAAATCTATTTCAATTGGTGGTTCCAAAAAAAAAAAAAGACGAGCAAGTTAAATCAGTCAGAAGCAAACTGAGTGAGACTAAAGGATTCAAGATAAATGGCTCAAGTAGTACCTATGATAAAGCAAGCAGAACGCCAATAACCAGATTTGGATCTGATGGCAGGTTGTCCACTATAATCAACAGCACCATCTACAAGATCATCTAATTGAGCTTCTAACAAAACTTCATTGTATTCCTCCATTGAACCAAATCTTCTTCTTCAATAAAATAGAGTTATGTGCGTTTATGTATTGATTACTTCTTGAGCCACAAAAGTCACACAACTCAACTTTCACTTTTTTATCTGTCCTTATTATAAGTGTGGTTGTGAAAGAGTGTTGAAGTCTTTCTTTAATTGAAAATAATGGGACCCCTTTTTATGGTACAATGTTGGATACTTTTATAGAACAATGAGTGTACAAATTTGAATCACATATTTTTTAGGGAATGAATCACATGTTTCTAAGTTATAAATTTTATGGGTCATGTTAACTTGTGCCCTTAGGGCACAAGTTAAGGAGCTTAAAAAGGAAATTAAAAATAAATTTTGTGTTGAAAGCATGACTTTTGCAACTTTTAAGGCATTAAATACACAAGTTCCAAAAAAAACCTTCTACATTTGATTTCTTAACTTATGCTCTAAGGGCACAAGTTAACATTTCCCAAATTTTATTTATATAATACATACAACGCAAGAAACGAGCATGCATTAAAATTTAAAGTCAATGCTCAAGTACCATCTCTAAAATTAAATATTCATAATGAGTGGATATCTACTTCGAATTTGCAACCTGTAGCTATATGTCAGTAAATATAAGTTTTATTTAGAACAATTTACTTTTTATAAATATTAAAAACAAAGCAGAACGCCAATAACCAGATTTGGATCTGATGGCAGGTTGTCTACTATAATCAACAGCACCATCTACAAGATCAGCTAATTGAGCTTCTAACAAAACTTCATTGTATTCCTCCATCGAACCAAATTTTCTTCTTCAATACAAATGAGTTGTTTGCGTTTATGTATTCATTACTTCTTGACCCACAAAACTCACCACTCAACTTGCTTCTTGATCTGTCATTCTTATTAGGATGGTTTTGCTTGGTTAGGTGATGTGTCTATTGTGTTTGTATGGTGTTTCTTTTGGTGTTCCACCTATATACCGGTATCTGGTATCAGTTTCCTTGAACAGGGATAAGTTTTTAATAAATTTTGACGTTAAAAAAAAAAAAGATGGTTTTGCAAGAGTGTTGAACTCTTTTTTTAATTGGAAATAATGTGATTTTTTCTAAGGTATAATCAAGGATACTTTTGTAGAACAATGTGTGCAAATCTGAATCACAATTTTTTTTAGCGATTGAATCACATATTTCTAAGTTATAAATTTTATTTGGTCAAAAAAAAGTTATAAATTTTATTTATAATATACACACAACGCAATAAACGAGCATTAATTAAAATTTAAAGTCAAGGACCATCTCTAAAATTTAATATTTATAATGATGGATATCTACTTCTATTTTTGGTTACCGATGGATATCTACTTCGAATTTACAACCTGTAGCTTCCTTAAAAATAAAAAAAAACTGTAGGCTATATGTCAGTAAATATATGTTTTATTTAGAACAATTTATTTTTTAAAAATATTTAAAGCAAATTGAGGGAGTATAATAAGTTCTTATTGTTCAATTTTTTTTTTCTTTTCGAGAAGGCAGAGATAGGTAAGACATCAGGGTGATTCTCAATAAAGTAAATATCTATTTTATACCACCTACTTATAATATATTATTAAAAAAGAAAAATATATATACAAGGAAGACCAAACCAAAACTCTCGAAAGCAAGAAAAAACAAAAACAAAGAAAAATGGTCCTAAAAAAAGGTGCAGATCAATCACCTTTAAATTTTCCCCTAAAAAGAAGGCAAATCTTTTTTTTTTTGAATGGCAAAAATATATATATATATATATATATATATATATATATATATATATATATATATATATATATAAAACAAATGTACAAGTACACCAACAAGATGCCAAAGGACACCCCACACACCGCACTAGGGCCCACCCGAAGCCTCACAGACGAGGGAGGGGGAGGACCCCAAAGGCACCAACCAAACAACACACCAAGAAAAAGAAAAACCACCCAACAGGCCCCCGGAAAGGGACCCACCACTCCTAACCCACCCAACAAGGAAAAAGGGCAAGGAGAGAGCGAAGAAGACATGCCGGAAAGGTGAAGGCAAGGAACCCCACCAGCACCCCAAGAACCCCAGAAACACAACCAGCACAAAACCCTACCGATGCTAACAAAGGACGGGCTACACCTCCCATTCATAAAAAGAGCAGGAACTAGCAGGGCACTTAGCCAGGAACCACTTCCAAGCTAAGAGTTTTGCTCTATCCACCACCGACCCCTCACTATGGGCGCCACCAGAAAAAATAAGGTCATTCCGAGAGGTCCAGATGGTCCAAATAACAGCATGCCAAACTATAAGTAAACCTATCCTCACACGCTTCCCCCTACCTAATCCTGTAAAGGAAAGGAACTGTCGGGCTAAACCTAAAGGGATCATAAACTCCCAACCCAACCACCTAGAGACCTGGTACCACACAGGAAGGATAGACGGGCACGAGAGGAACAGATGCACCGATGACTCAGTCGGCTCATCACAAAAAACACACCCTACGCCCCCGACCGGGAGAGGGACACCACGATGAATAAGATTGGACCTGGTAGGAATTCTATCTAAGATAAGCTGCCAAGAGAAAACAACCACTTTAGAAGGAGCACCAGATTTCCGAACCCGCGACACCGCCTGCAGAACCTCACCACCCGAGGCGTCGGTACCCGACAACATGCCTGAAAGGTGACTGTAAGCCGATTTAACCGAGTACCGACCATCAGAACTGCGGGTCCAAACCCACCTATCCTCTCTATCAAGACGAGAGTTCTTGGTCACCACCACTAACAGCTCTTCCAGCAAGCCCGCCTCCCAAACAAACAGAGGCCTCCGCCACCTAAGGTCCCACACCCAAACACTCCCCTCCCAGGCACCTAACTCCCCCACTCTACCCTCAGACTGGAGCGAAAGCTGAAACAACCGACGAAATCTAACTCTCAGGAGGGTACACCCACACCACGGGTGTAACACCCTCCTTTTATTTAATTATTTTTATTAAGTTAGAATTTATTTATGTGATTTATTTTTACATATGAGGTGTTAGTATTTTATTATGTGGCATTATTCTATTATTTATTAGAATATGAGAATTATTAGTGTAAGTAGAATTGGAGGTTGGAATAGAAAGAAGAATAAGTTATTGGGCCTAAATAGATTTAGGAAGAGTGATTGATATTATAAATAAGGAAGATTAGGTTAAAAAGAGTTGGGGGACGTTAAACCGCTTTTTGGAGAAAGAGGAGAACTCAGAGAGAGAGAACCCTAGGAACGAAGAACGCTGCTTTTGATTTTAGAAAAACAATCTAAGGTAAGGGTGAGACTATCTTTCACTAATATTAAGCTGTAGATCATTAGATTGCATCTAACATGTTTTTAGGATGAGTTTTGTAAGATTATGAGAATTAGGGTTTGAGTGAGAATTGATGATTAGGTGATGAAAAACCGTTGAATTGATGTAAGGGGGGAGTCTCTATTCATCATAAGGGTTGTATGATCATATGGGTAGTGAAAGGTTTTGTTTTCTATTTTGTTTTTCATGGTCTTTTGATATTTTTATTTATTAATGACTAATTATTTATCGATGCTTATTTGTTTTTTTTTATCCATCGATACCTCTACATTAATGGATCCTATTTTACGTAAACTATATTTGAGATTTCAAGTTATGGTTTTATCAAATGCCTCTGCCGAAATTGATGTGAAACAAACCCTTCTATTTGTTCTACCTTATACTACTATTTTGAATTAATTTATCTCCCTTTCCGTTCTCCTTGAATTTTATGTTGTCCTTTTATGTCATCCATGCTGTTGAAAAACTATAGTCACTTTAACATCTATCATCTTGCATTCATTTATTTATTGTTATTTTTAATCAAATATAATTGATACAAAGTGATTTATAAAGCAGAATCTTATGTATTGATTGAATCCTTTACTTTGTTGATGTAATTGTTTGCGTCTTTAATTGATTCACATATATTTGTACTTCAATTTAATTTTGAGACATAATGCAAAATAAAGACTATATATATATAATATAGGGTTATGATAGAAGACACCTTTTATGAAGGTGTCTTTTATCAAGTTACTCTATGAGCATTTGTTAAAAGACACCAACTACTTTTTATGAAGGTGTCTTTTATCAAAGTTATAACTAAAAAAGTGAAAATCACACCTTGAGGTGTGACTTGATAAAAGACACCACACTACTTTTTATGAAGGTGGCTTGTAACATAACCCTATATATATATATATATATATATATATATATATATATATATATATATATATATATATATATATATATATATATATATATAGGGATAGGATAGGGATAGGATCAAATGACACCAAGGTGTCAAATTAAATTTGACACCAAATCCTAGCCATTAATACTTTTTTAATCTAACGGCTCTCATAAATTCATTAAGTGCTCACATGCTTGATCAAATGCCCTACCTTTTAATTTTAGAAATAATTTATTCTTTCTTCTTTTGGTTAATTCATTTCCAAAAATTATCTGATTCTATGTTTTTTTTAAGGATTATACATGGCTTATTATTAAGGCTCTCTTGCACATGTTTTATCCCTATTTCATTACTTCAATTAACCCTTGTTTTTGTGGCGGTTGTCCAACTCTTAATTTTCGTTTTGCTCATCCTTGAGTTTATTCCTGTTATTTGACTTTTCTTCTTAAAAAAAAAGTGGCATGGAAGTGGTGTAAGGGAAGATAGAAAAATAGAAGATGGAAGTTGTGATGGTGAATAGCTTGGGAAGTGAAACATAAAATTCTTATATAGCAAAAAAATAGTGGCAATTGGGTTTTGGAGTAATGAAATAGGGGTAAAACATGTGCAAGCCCTAATAATAAGCCATGTAGAATCCTTAAAAAAAATTGAATCAGAGAATTTTTGGAAAGGAATTAACCAAAAGAAGACTGAATAAATTATTACTAAAATTAAAATGTGGGTCACTTGATCAAGCATGTGAGCATTTAATGAATCGATGGAAACCGTTAGATTAAAACTGTATTAATGGTTAGGATTTGGTGTCAAATTTAATTTGACACCTTGTGTCATTTGATCCTATCCCATATATATATATATATATATATATATATATATATATATATATATATATTCGGTTATCAAATATTTTGAGGAATATTTGTTTTAACCATCATTTTTTTTAGAATATATGTTCAGTTCATGCATTATTGCTTTCTTTGAGTGCCTATCTTCAATTATGGAATGTGTGGACTACTTTGGTTGTTTATGTGAACTTGTGCATTAAAGAATTATTTGATGATGCGTAAAGATGTGCAGTATAAAGATGTGTATTCTAAAGATGTGTAATTGTCGAGTCATATAAAGACGTGCATTGATGAGTCATTACTTGGTGTCCATGCATATATTGCTGAGTCTTATTTAAGATGTAAGTGTCGGTCTAAGTCAAGGAGTTATAAGATGTTCATGAAGTTCTAAGACGTAAGATGTTGAGTCCATGCATACTCATTTATAGATGAGGGCTCATGCCCTGGAGCTTTTGCTCAACCACGACGATGGAGCTTTTGCTAAACCACGACGATGAGAGCTTATGCTCAACCACGACGATGAGGGCTTATGCCCTAAAATGGTACCACATGCATTTGCATTTTCATGATGATCAAAGATGGTTTAAGACGTTAAGAGTTGCATAGTCGAGTCAAGATGGTTGAAGATGAAGAGTTGCATTGTCAAGTCAAGTCGTTAAGTTATGAAGTTAAAAGAAGTATTTAATGATGAATTATTATGATGATACATGACGATGTTTATGAGTATATTTATGATGATGCATGACGATGTTATGATTAATATTTGATGTTATGTGATGATTGTTTGCGACCAGTAATCGGTGATATATGAAGGTGTTCATAATTGATAATTGATGATATATGAAGATGTTTATGATTAGTATTAAGATGATATATGATGATGCTTATGACTAATATTTTGTAGATATGTGATGATATTTATATGATGATATATTGCTAAGATGAAATGATGATGTCTATGTATTTGATTATAGTTGTTAAATTATAAGATGTTTATATTGTTAAATGTAATTTATGATTTATGAGCTTAATATTATTGTTTGAGAAATCTCACCCCTTTGCTTGAAAATGTTGCCCTTCGTATGGGTAACTTGCAGGTAATCAAGATTAGGCGTGGTCGTGAGTGGACTCCTCACAGTGTGTCTTTAGGTGCTCTGATACGTAACAGGATGGGAGTTTTGACATTATTTCTATTCCTTACGTATTGTTTTAAGAGATTTATAATGAAGTTGTTGGATTTGAACTAATTATTATGTTTTAGACTATTTATGAGATTTTTATGATGAGGTCTTCGTGCCAAAGACTATTTTTAGAAGTTGATAAATTCCGCTGCAAAGTATTAATTAATTGTTGATTGAATTTTGAAGGATAAATATTAATTTATTCCATTTATGACTTTTAAGAAATGTGACATTCGGTTTTGTGATGAAAAACTCTGATTCTATTTATGAAAATTTTTACGTTGGGAAAACGGGGTGTTACAACGGGTCATGCCATAACTGGGTTGAGAGGCCATTCCCGATGACCCTGGCAACCCCCTCCGAAAACCAGTCTCCAAAAGCCTCCCTGTCACCCCCCAAGAGGGAGACATTCGACCACCACGATGACACCCCCCGAAGGCCGGACGGCCTAGCCCCAAGATGGGGAGAGGGGAGACACCCACCATAACGAGCAAAAATGATATCTCTCCAAATACCACCCTCCCCCACAAGATACCGCCACCTCCACTTAGCAAGGAGGGCGAGGTTGACCTGACGAAGATCCCTCACCCCCAAGCCCCCCTCACGCTTCGGCTTACAAACCACTGACCACGAAACCCATGTGATACTCCTGGTCCGCTTGACCCCTCCCCAAAGGAAATCCCTCTGAAGATGAACAATTTTCTTCCACACCAAGACAGGCATTTTCATGACCGACATATAGAAGATAGGAATCAAATTCAGAACAGAGTTCAGAAGGACAACCCTACCCCCAAGGCTAACATACTTATTGCCCCAGGAGCCAAGCCTACTAGCAAGAGACTTAAGGAGGGGCTGCCAAGTCTTCTCAAGGCGGGGATTCGCGCCGATGGGCAAACCGAGATAAGTAAACGGGACACTGCCCACCTTACAGTAGAGAAAACGCTCCGCCAATCCAAGAAATTCCCCCCTCCCCCCCCCCCCCCCCCCACATTAACCCATGACCCGGCTCTTCGAAAAATTAACCTTGAGACCAGAAGCAAGCTCGAAACACCTAAGAATCGTTTTAAGAGCCCATAGGTTTGCCATCGTCGCCTCCCCTATAAATAAGGTATCATCTGCATACTGGAGATGGGAGATGGCAAGACCAGAGGCGGCCACTTTAAAACCTTGATACGAACCCCTAGATACAGCGGAACGGACCAAACCACTCAGCCTCTCCACCACCAGAAGGAACAGGAAGGGAGCCAAAGGATCTCCCTGCTTAAGCCCTCTATGAATATTGACCTCCTCGGTTGGGCAACCATTGACAAGGACAGAGAGATTCCCACTGAAGACACAAGCACGATTCCACCTACACCACCTATCACTGAATCCAAGCCGCCTCATCATGTAATCAAGAAAACTCCAGCTAACAGAATCATAGGCCTTTTCAAAATCAACTTTAAATAAGACACTCCTTTTTGGACTTCCTGGCCACATCAATGATCTCATTGACCGCAACCACCCCATCCACAAGCTGACGACCTTTAATAAAAGCCGATTGATTGGAGGAAATCAGCTTATCCATTACAGGTGCGAGCCTACCCGCCAAAACCTTCGCCACCAACTTGTAAAGAGAACCAAGAAGAGAAATGGGTCGAAAGTCACCTATGTGAGTAGGGGAGGGAACCTTGGGGATGAGAGTGATAAAGTACGATGAAAAGGACCGAGGAAGAGTAGCAGAGTAAAAGAATTGATCAAACATGGTAACCACCTCTTCCTTTAAAAGATCCCAAAATCTTTTATAGAAGGAAAAATTGAAACCATCCGGGCCGGGGCTTTTCTCCCCATCAGACTCTAGAACAATCTTCCTTATCTCCTCTTCACCAAACGGGACAACCAAACCACCCAATTCCACCTCAGAGAGGCTAAGGAAAGCCACCCCATCGAGAGTAGGACAGTCCACCAAAGCTTCTGAGAAGTGATTCCTAAAATAGTCCACAATCTCCTTTTGAATCTCCGGAACACTCTCCACCCACCTACTACCCACCCTAAGCGCCAAAATAGAGTTCCTCCTCCTTAACTTAATACTAGAGTGAAAATAAGCAGAATTAGCGTCTCCTGCACGCAGCCACTTCGACCGCGATTACTGGAAGAGCTGGGACTCTCTAGCTCTCAGGAGCGCCCAAAGATCATGGAACCCCTTGAACCTTGCTTCCGTATCAGCCGGGGACAAAGTGGCGACTTCTGGCTTGAGATCAAGAAGTTTGATTGCCTCGACCTGCGCCTCAATCCGACCATCCAAGCAACCAAAAGCCTAAGAGTGCCACACCTTAAGGTCACTTTTCAAGGTCTTGAGATTCGCCGAGAGCCTAACCGCCATCCACTCTGGCGGCCTAGAACGGTTCCAACTACGATCCACCACTCCCCCCAGGTCAGGATGAGATAACCAAAAATTATTGAACCTAAAAAGCTTGGGTCCCCAACTTTAGGAGGAGTATCTCAGAACCACCGGGTTGTGGTCTGAGACATCTTTAGGAAGTGCCCATTGCGTCGCCTCCCCCCTAAGGTCCCACCATCCTCCTGAAAGCAAGAAACAATCCAGCGTACTCAAAGCACCTCCATTTGGTTGGCACCAGGTAAAAAGCCTACCAAGGAGAGGAAAATCGAAAAGACCCATTCTATGCACAAAGACGGAAAAGTCACGAATCTCGCTCCCCGAAGAGTTGCCATTACCGAACGGGGTGCCCCTCCTTTCAGACTCATGAAGAACAAAGTTGAAATCACCAGCCATACACCAAACATCCCCCCTGAAGGAATCTTTGAGAGATATCAGCTTATCCCACATCTCCCTCTTATCGGCAATCGAGCATTTAGAGTAAATATTCACCACAAAGCAGAGGTCCCTCAAAACCCCCCACTCCAGGCACACACCAAAAAACACCTGCCCAGCAAAAGAAAACACCGCATGACCTTTAGAGGTGCACCAGATGGAAAGAATACCCCCACTATTACCTACGGCCGGGACAAAACTCCAATCGCAAAAAGAATTGCCCTATAAGTAATGAACAAGGGACTCCGACACCGAACACAACTTAGTCTCTTGAATGAGCACACAATCGAGCCTATTAGAAGAGAAAAACTCTCTGACCTTCCTCCTCTTAATCCTACCCCCCAACCCACGGACATTGAAGGAACCAATAATCATGAAACACCTCTAGTCTCACCCATGGCGGCCTTAGCCGCACCATCACATGCCTCTAAGGACACTAACCTAGACTCTGAAATAAGATCTTCAACATGAAACACAACACCTAAAACCTTCCCATCACTAAGGACACGTTTGGCAATAAAGCTGTCAGATGGACCAACCGGACTCAACGGAGAACCTAAATCTGGAGCAATAAAGAGAAGGGCCGTCGCAGACGGCATACCCACAAGCTGAGTAGTATGACAAGCACTCGGAGTAGTCCCCACCCCCACCATGATGGGCGATGTGACCCCCTCACCATGCATAACACCAATAAAGAGAATAGGGGTAGTAGTACCTGATGCCCTAAAGGATGTCGAATGAAAATCCACCGCTCCACGCTGCCCCGAAAAATCCCCCAAGCTCTCCCCATGATATCCTTCCTTGAAAAGTTGTCGAGAAGTACTAGAACCAACCCCCATACTCAAGGATCCTTTCTTCTTCGGTCTTCCTCTTGATTTCTTACGCGGCCTCTCTCTTTTCTTCTTGAGTTGAGCACCTCTAGAGAAAAAATCGGGATGAGGTGGGGACCCCGAACGAGGCGAAGAGATAGTAGACGACACCACCCGCGGCCTAGAATCACCACGAGATACCACCGGAAAAAGAAGGCAAATCTCTAATAAAAGAAAGCAAAGCGGTCCTCTCCCCATTATTGAGGAGTGGGTCGGATGGTGCCCCTTGTTTAAGAAAAACTCATAATTTCTTTATTACATAAATTTTGGTATCATTGTTTAACTAAAATACTAATTGAAGGATAATCTTGTTTAGGTGTTTTTGGTAAATAAGAATGGTTGTTTTTGGTCCGAATGTGCTTTTTATGATCGCATTGCGATTCTTTTTCATAATGCGATTCTTTTTTACGATCGCATTGCGCTTTTTCATGTTCACATGTTATTTAGGCATATATTTAAGTCTTTGTTGTAAAATTTTAGGTTATTATAAAAAAAAAGGATTTTTTTACAATATGTTTTTAAATGTTATTCATCGATATCTGTAAATATTCATGGATACTTTGAAATATGTGGCTAATCCGCCTATGAAAAAAATATAACATCATTAAAATTATAAATTAGTAGAAAATAATTAATGTAGTTAGAAAGTGATAATGCTACAATATTTTTATTTTTGTGGTGATCGGAGTTTGAACCCCAAATCTTACATATATTATGTGTTGTACCTACCAATTGAGCTAAGCTCACGAGGACTAATGCTACAATAATAACATGTGGTAAAAAGTTATTTAAAATATTATATGTGGTAAAAAGCCTCTTAGAAACAGGTAAGAAAGTGAAGAGTTGAAGTAACCAAAATATAGATGAGAGAAGCAAGTATGATTGTGCGGTAACTTCCAAGAAACGAATCAGCAACAAAAGCTCCTAAGAGAGGAAGTAGAGCAGCAGTTCCAGACCAAACATTCACATTCTTTGCAGCTGTTGCAGTGCTCTGGTTTAGTGGCCCTGTTAGATATGATATCAAGTTCCCTTGAATTCCATAATATGATACTCTCTTTTCCACTTCCACGCCTAAATTAACATTGATAATTCATTTCAGGTGGCCAAAACTGCCACAGGTGCAAAACTTAGTGGGCGGTTTTATTGTTTTTTTCTTAGGGGGCCAAAATCGCAACTTTGAAAAAGTTAGGGGGCTAAAACTGCTATTAAGACTAAATTAAATTTTTCAAAATTTATAAGTTAACAACTATTATATATTTTGAAATGTGCTTAGGAAATTTCATAAGATTTTTTTAAGAGGGCAAATAAGTTATTTATTAAACGAGTGAATCATCAATTTAGTCCCTGAATTTTCACGCGTCGGCCAACTTAGTCCCTCAATTATGCAAAATTTCTAATTAGTCCCTAAATTTGTAAATTGTCAATCAATTTAGTCCTTCTGTTCAAACGGAGGGTTAACGGGCTGACGTGGCCGTTAACCTCTCACATGTCATACGCCACGTAGGTAGGGACTAATTTGGCCGAAAATAACAAACATTTTGAAGGACTAAATTGATTGATTTGCAGAAATTTTTTTGGCTTCTTCCCAAACAGCTCTTTTCTTCCCCAATGTATCTATCTTCCCCAATTGTATAAAATTGGAACCCTAATTAAACAATCTGCAATCTACATTCTAATATCACCTAAATTTCCTCCAATAATAAGTGGTCCAGTTCCAATTCTTCCCCAATTTAAAAAACTTGAAACCCTAATTTTTTCGTATTGAATTTGAAAGCCAAAATCCACAAAATTTCTTGAAGCAAAACT
This sequence comes from Medicago sativa, assembly GCF_051527215.1. Classification (NCBI taxonomy): domain Eukaryota; kingdom Viridiplantae; phylum Streptophyta; class Magnoliopsida; order Fabales; family Fabaceae; genus Medicago; species Medicago sativa. The sequence continues at coordinate 30,452,243 of NC_140752.1, read as the reverse complement.
ATTTAAATTGAATCTCCAATGATGGGGGGTGGGAATATGGGAAAAAACTGTTATTAAAGTCGAGCTTCATCTTCAAGCTCCAACTTTAATGGTGATGAAAAGAGGTTGAAGATGATTCAGAAATGTAACCTTCAAATACATCCCTAAGTAATATTAAAAACCATCAAATAAGTCCCAGAATTTTTTAATCATATATCAAATAGATCCTTGAAATTACAGAACATACAAATTGAAACTGAAATATTATATAGGCAAAAGTCATAGGTCATAAGTCATAAGTCTGAGAAATTACATAGGCAAAAGTAACCCAATTTTGGGGCATTAATAAGTCATAAGTCTTAAACGGCAAGTTAACCAAAAAGAAACCCAACTATGGGGCATAATTCAAACAAGCCTAAATATTACAAATCCAAAACATCTATTAAACTCCAGGAAGCATCGCTTCTTTGGAAATCCGGGAGTTGGTATAAAGTCCATGAATTTAGTAGGTTGAGTCGAACCAGGTGGACCATAGGTAGGATATGGAACCCTAATCATGCCAGCAGGAGGTTGATGAGTTGATGCAGGACCCCTCATTGGTTTTTGCTTAGGTCTATCAGCTGAAGGAACCGGTCCTCTAAGGCCATACCTCCTTGGTGCAACACGCTGAAATTGCAAAATCAATCAAATTAGTCCCTAAAATCATAACATAATCAATCATATCAGTCCTTCAGTTAATATACTAATTGCTAAAACGATCCTTAAAAATTAAGAGTCATACCTGTCCAGCATTTACAATAACATTTCCTGCAGTTTCTGCATTTCCAGGCACAACATTTTGTGGCACAGAGTATGAAGCATTTCCAGGCACAACATTTTCTGGCACAAAGTTAGGAGCATTTTCTGGCACAACATTTTCTGGCACTTCATTAGGAGCATTCCCAGCATTTTCATCCACAACATCTACATTGCCAGCATCAATCCAGTCCTTTGGTCTTCTACTAACACCTTGCTCCATACAACTTCTTGCATTATGACCAAGCAATCCACACCTCCCACATTGAGTGTCATTATAGGTCTTCTTTATCTGACTTCCACAAACAGATTCCTCATTACCATCCTTTCTTCTAGCCTTCTTTGGTCTTCTTGGAGCCCTTTTAACCTTTGGTGGCACAGGTTTGTCATAAGGAGTTGATTCCCAATATATTTGGGAATTAACTGGCTTAATGAAGTAGTTGTATGTTGCCCTATAAGATCCAAGGGTCAACCAAGCATGACAATGGTCTTCTGGCTTTAAACCTCTCAATGCAAGGGCTGATCATGCATGCATACATGGCATTCCTGTTGCATTCAAATCCAACATGTTCCAGTTCAAATCCAAAACACCAAAATAAATCATGTTCAACTATTGAAATCCAAACCAACACAAAAGTATAAAAATAAAACACTTACCAGTTAATTGCCAAAATCTGCAGGTGCAAGTTTGCTTAAATATATCAACATCCACCTTGATTCTGCAGTTGTTTTCTATCTGATACCTTTGCCTTGGATTATCACCACTCCACACTGGTGTCCAATTGTGATTGGCAAGCTTCTCTTTCTCTAGCCTACTTTGCTGCCAAGGACACAGTGGTCCAGCTCTCCCATCAAGTTTCATCTTGTTATGACTCATTTTTCTCATAACATAGCATCTAACATCCTCAGCCAAAGTGAGTATTGGTTTCCCTCTATAGTTCAAGATCTTTGCATTGAAAACCTCACAAGCAGTGTTCACTATGTTATCTGCCTTGCAATTTTCACTAAAATAAGCTTTAGTCCATGCTTACTTTGGCCATTTATTAAGATACTCCCATGCCTTCTCATTAAGCCTCTTCACCCTCTCCATAATGCGGTTGAATTGAGTGGGAGTTGTTGCCCTTGCACACTCCCATACCACTCCTCTCAATTCCTTTACCTTCCATTGTTTTGTGAAGTTCCTCCATAGATGCATCACACAATATCTATGTGGCACCCCTGGCATCACTTCCTGCATGGCTGGAATCAAACCCTGCCAATTTTAACAATGACAGAAACAATTTTCCCTGAATTATATCAATATCCATCAAAATAGTCCCTGAATTATATTAATTACTAATCAACATAGTCCCTGAATTATATTACTTACTATCAAAATAGTCCTTGCATTATCTTACATACTATAACATCAGTTCTAAAACTATAACATTTTCAGCTATTACTATACATCAGTATGCATGCAAAAAGGGACATAACTTGAATGAGAAAAAGACTAAGATGGTTATTCATACCTTTTGCATGTCTGAGATGAAGTTCCATCCATTACGCTCATAATTTCCTAGATCTTTATGTAGTAATTCCAAAAACCATTTCCAATTATCTTTATTCTCCACATCCACAATGGCATAAGCAATGACATAAATATGGTTATTTCCATCTTGTCCCACAGCAGACAACAGTTGCCCTCCATAATACCCCTTGAGAAAGCATCCATCTAACCCAATCAATGGTCTACATCCTGCCTTAAAACCTTGTTTACATGCATCCAGACAAACATAAAACCTTTTGAATTGTGGAGGGGACTGTGGCATTGGTGTTGTATTCATCCTCACAGTTAAATTTGGGTTACTCCTCATTAGTTCATTGGCATAATCCCACAACAAACCATATTGCTCCCTTTCACTGCCTTCAACCAAATCTCTTGCTTCCTTTGTTGCCCTAAAGATCATATTGTCATCCAATATGACCTTATAATCAGTCTTGAACAAATCCTGTATCTGTCCATGCTTAATTTCAGGATTAAACCTCAACACTTTCTCAAGCATCTTAACCACCCATTTCCTATTTGCCTGTATATTCTTAAAATCTGTAGGGCAGTCATGTTTACTTACAAAAGTTTTTATCTGAAAACATTTACTCTTTTTATTCCTCCCACAGAATATTACCCAGTTGCATGTTTCATGCTTGCATTCAGCCCTTTCCCTGTCCTTATCATTCTTCAACCACTTAATATCTTTCCCCTTGTGAATGGTGTAATCCTTAACAGCATCCTTAAATTTTTGAAGCGTTGGAAACTCCATTCCAAGTTCCAATTTTACCTCACCAAATCCAGCATTTTCATTAAATTGAGGATAAACTATATTCCTATTTCCATCACCTTAATCATCAGTGCTTATTGGAGTCCTTAACTCCTCAGAAACATAGTTGTCATTGTCATTGCATACGTCATTAGGCTCAGACATTTCAATGTTAACCTGGCTAGCATTACCTACCTCACAGTGAGAGTCCCTATGTCCAGCCATATAATCTACCTCAAAATCACTGTCATCACTAGAAGAATCAAACACAAGTGGGCCATCATCATTAATGGTCACCCTAGTCCCTCTTGAGTATCTCACTGGTCTTTTTCTTTTTGGTGTAGTAGTTTGTTTTTCCTTGCCTTTGTTTTTAGCTCCTTTTGTTCCAACCTTTTTCTGAGTTCCTTTGGTGACATTTTCCTCAACCTGAGTTTCTTGCTGGGTGACTGTTTCTTGAGGCTGACTTTCTTCAGCCTCACTTTCTTGAGCCTAAGTGACATTTCCTCCTCCATCATTATCAACCATATTGTCTTCTTCCATTCCTTGAGTTGCACCAATATTGCCTTCTTCCCTTCCTTCAGTAGCACCAACATTTTCCTCCTGCATATCATCAACACTTTCCTCTTCATTACCAACCCTATTTTGCACATTAGCAACCAAACAGTCCACCACTTTTCTTTCCTCAGCAGTTAGTATGTCAACCTCCATAACTTTAAATGGTTCCTCCTCAGTTGTTTTCCCATTTCTCAGAGATTCTTCCATTGCTCTCTCAAGCTCCTCCCTCTCTTTAGTTGTTAATGGAACAATTTCAACCTCATCGCTATCAACCACATGTTGTGCATATATTTCAAGTTCATTACCATTAGACCTTGCAGCTTGCACCATATCCAAAACATGTTGATCACTTGTCAATGGAGTCAAGCAGATGTTCAGATCATTTGCAACACCCTCATACGACTTCATGTACCCTAGTTTAGATACCTAGAAGTAACTTATGCAATGTTTCACCATCTTCTCAATATCCCACAAACACAACTCATCGACATATATCTTTTCCCATACACAAAATTCACCGCCAACGTATTGCAGCCTCCGATTCTCATTTCGCACTAAATCACCACCATGATGCAGTAGTATTAGTGTGATATGGTCTTCCATCCTATAGATTTCAGCATTTCGGCAAGCTTAGTTTTAATCACAAACAAAATAACAACAAAACACAAACCCTAAAATACAAACCCTATTTAGAAACTGTTTTATTCAACCTGTAATTTCCTTCATTACAAAGTTAAATGTTCATCAATTTTAGTAACCAACCAAAAAAAAAACCAAATTTTCAAATTTTTACAACTTAACCCAAAACCCTAAAAACGAATAATCAAACTAACTGTCTCAAAAACGCAAAACAAACACAATCAAAGAACAATGCAAGCATCAACGATCATAGAAACCAAATAAACAAGATGATCCAAACTTAAAACGAAAAAACCAAAAAACGGACATAAACAGGGTCAAAACGAACACAAAATCTTGATGAACAACAGGAAATGTGTTACCTTTAATCACAGTCTAACAGAGGAACTTCAAAAACGTCAGAATCGCCGGAGATGATGATGATTTTGGAGGGGTGAGAATGGAGAAATTTTTAGCGGGAAGGAGAAGGGTGAAGGATGTTTTTGATGGTTATGACTGAAATGTGAAGAAGGAGGAATATGTAATGCAAGGGCAAAATGGGAAAAGCAGGAAAAAAAACTGAAAAGTGAAAAATGAACTTTTTCCAAATCAATCAAATTAGAAATTTCGCATAATTGAGGGACTAAGTTGGCCGACGCGTGAAAATTTAGGGACTAATTTGATGGTTCACTCTTTATTAAACCCAGCAATTAAAGTACTACAAGTATTAAGATTGAAAGAATATATAAATTGCTAGAGGAGTGTGGGAGTTTACTTAAAGATATTTCTTTGCAGTCTAATTTTACAAATCAGTAGCAGTGGAGGTATGATCATTGCGGCAGTTACTCGGTTAAGTGTGCGTATAAATTGCTCACTAGCCAAGAGTCTTATAAAGTTACAGCTATCTCATATCTCATTTGGCACAAATAAGTTCCCCTAAAGGTTTTTATTTTGGCTTGGAGACTTCTTTAGAACAGGCTTCCGACTAAAGATAATTTGATGACACGTGACATTATTTCTCTTGACTCTTAGTTAACCGTTAATTGTTTGTCTTTAATATCTTTTGAATTAAGGATAAGAAAAAAAATATAAATTTTCAAGTTCGGGGGACATTTTGCACATAAGTGCAAAACTTCAGGGGGGGTATTTGCAAAACGTCATGTGGACTAACAGAAAAATTTGACGGAGGGGGTAAGTTGATTAACATTGTGCAATTTTTGGAGGGTAATTGACGTTTTGTTAATTTCAGGGGGGGTAATTGACGAAACTTACAATTACAGAGGGGTAATTGCCTATTTACTCAATTTTTATTATATATAATTTTACATATGTTTGACTTGTATTTTCAAGATAAGATTTCTTTTTGTGTGTACCATAAACAATACTTTTAAAACACTTGTTAGCTGATCCCTAAAAGATATATGTGAAGTGGTTGCATATAAAATGAATTTAGGAATGGGGGAGTATTTAATTACTTAAAATTAGAGATGGTTGACTTTGGTACTTATTTATTCTTCATGTGAGTAACATGCACGATTAACAATTTTTCTTTTTACAATTAAATTATTATTATTATGTAATTATTTAAAATTAGGGACGATTAGACTTGGATACTTATTTACTCTTCCTGTGAGTAACATGCACGATTAAAAATATTATTATTTTTTACAATACTTAAATATTTATCTTTACTTTTTTTCATCTTTCAAAAAAAAAAAAAAAACTTTACCTTTTTTCAATTTAAAATTGCACATATAAATTGCTTTTTCCCATTTCTCTCTGTTTGATGTCACTTTGTTGCATTCAAATCTATTTCAGACTCTAAATAAGGGGACTTCTGCAACGGACTATACCACCCAAACCGACTGACTCTTAACTGTTTGACAAACTCTTAGAAAAAGTCATATCGAGTTAAGAGCAATAATAACAATGAGACTGACATCACATCTTCATCCAAATCCTTACGAAATTAGGTGTATAGATACTAAATTCGGTTGGATAAATAATCATATTGAAAAAAAGAATGTGAACATGAGAGATGATAGGGGAAAAATAATTATTGTGCGTTCTGTTCGTGAGAGAATATAAAATAGTGAGTTGTCGGTAATTTTATGGATTTGTCAAAGGAGTTGGAGATTTTTGTGTAATTATTTTTCCAAACAATTTGATTCAATTAAAAAAACGTCACTTAATTTTAATTGTGTAATAAACATGTATTTTGTCCGCTCAACATAACACATCTGCAATTTTCCATTGTCGCTTGCCACAAAGCTCAAAAGTGAATGAATTTGAAATAATAAAGGTTTAATGATTTGTACAACAATAAAGTTGAATAAAAAAATTCACATAAAATAGAATGACATTTAAAAACTAAATTTTAAGATAAAAAAGTAAACAAATGATATCCAAAAACTAAATAAACAATTCATGTGACTTTTGAGAGATTCTACATTGAGTTTGATTATCACTTTAGACAAAAGGAATCCATAAAAATGATTTTGACACCACATATTTACCCTAAACCTTAAGAAATTAGGTATATGGGTCATATCACTTATATGTTGCTCAACATCTACTTCTGCATCCAATGCAGAACTTTAACTCACACTTAACACATTATTATTTTTCACTCAAGTATGAGACTCTCCGCATACGAGATCAACCATCATGAGTCAATCGCTTCCCCACAAAGTCGAAACGAGCTATGATGCCATCGTTAGACCTTATGAGGGAGCCATCACTGGTGTGGATCAACCCAATAAACAGAGAGGAACTAGACAAATGACAATGATACCACATCTTTACTCAATTTTTTTTAAGGAATTCTTTACTCAATTTTTAAGTATCACAAAATTCTAACACGTGCTTGGCACGGATATCTATACTACTTGTATAAAGATCTGACATATTACAAAAATTAATCAATGTATATCCTTATGAGATGATACCTTTGTGATTATAAATGTAAGATTTTGCAAAGTAAATGAACAAAGTAAACCCCATGACACTTAATCCAGTAAGTAGCCAATAAAAGTAATCAAGATGTGCCTTATTGATATTGTCACAAAACCAACTTTCATGACCATCTTTACCACTAAAATATTCTATCAAAGAAATGAGAAAGCCACTTAGAAAGCTTCCAACACCAACAATACTCAAATAGAGTGCAAGTCCCATGCTTCTTAGTTCATTTGGGACTTGATCATAGAAAAATTCCTGAAGACCAACCATAGTAAAAACCTCAGAAACTCCAAACAGAAAATATTGAGGAATCAACCACCATATACTCATTGGAACAGTTGCATTTGGATCATCAACAAGACCATGCTCTTGTGCTATTTTTAGTCTTTTAATCTCAACAAAGGCTGCAAATACTACTGTGAATATTGATATGAAAATTCCAGTGCCAATTCTTTGAAGCAATGTGATGCCTGAGGGTTTTCCAGTGATAATTCTTGCTTGTGGCACAAATATCCGGTCGTAGATGGGGCTAAAGAAAACAATGGCGACATTGGTTATCGTTTGAAGAGAGGCAGGAGGTATGTCGAAACCAGGAACTATTGTTTTCTGCATAGAACTCCCTTGCTTGGTGAAGAATGTAGAAACTTGAGCAAAGACAATGCCATAAACCAAAGTTGTAGCCCAAATTGGAACCAACCTTAGTACTGCCTTTGCTTCTTCGATCTCACTGTGACTACAAGTCTCGTCTTCTTTGGATCCCTTTGGTTTTAGCAATGCCATGTTGAGGAACCTGCCCTTGTTGAAAATACAATCAAAGTAAATTATGACATGTTCATAAATTACATTCTGTTTATTTCCATTTGGGACATTGATGTATTTTCATCATACAATGTATTATAAAGCTCAAAGAGTGACTTTAAAAACTGAAGAGAAAAACAAGATGAACTATATAATGTATTTCATATGTTCTACTTTCAGAATGCTACTAATTATATTAACAAAATTTAGTTACTAGACACAGAATTTCAAAACAAGCAGAAATAAGCATTTTTATTCTTACTTGAATTGTTCAGATTTTTGACGGCGAAGTAGTCCATCCTCTTCAATATCCGTTGTTGATAAGGTGTTTCGCCAATTTCTTACAGCTGCAACGAATACACGGCCGATTCTAAGAAAAGGACTCTTATTATTATCCTTAATGTTAAACCTATATGTCCTTGTTCCAAGCAAGAAAACAATCAAAGCAATGATCATTACAACACAAGAGATTCCAAATCCAAGAATCCAACTATAGTTATCTTGAATATAAGTCAAGATCGGAAGTGTTGCCATGGCACCTGCAACCATAGTAAAATACCACCAGTTAAAGAATGAGCTTCTAGCTCTATGCTCCTCGGGATATTTTTCGTCGAATTGATCCGCCCCAAAAGCTTGAACACAAGGTTTATGTCCACCTTGTCCAATGGCAACTAGATAGAGTGAGATGAAGAATAAGATTACTTGTGATTGAGTAGAACAAGATGTGAGTGAAGGAAGCATAGTTGAAAATGTTAACAAGCCTAGTCCCTGTAAATTATATTAAGCCAATGACCAACATCAAAACATGAGCCAATATGGCTATCTGTCTATCCCTATTTGCTTCTTTTTTTTTTTTTTTTTTTAAATATATGTGAAATCGTTAAAGGTTACTATAACATAGATAATTAATTGTAGCCACTTGATTGATATATCATACTGCCTCCGGTCACTGTTATAAACAAAAAAAATACTTTTTAGATTCAATAAATAAATGATGTATGTTGTCTACCACATACATCACTCATTCAATGAATCTAAAAAGTAGTTTTTAGCTAATAACAATGACAGGAGGGAGTGTACATCAAGATAATGAAAGATCGTGTGTTAGGATATGTAGAGTAAAGGGAAACTAATGTGAGATCTTCTGCTGAGGGAGTACAACAAATAGTGAAGAAAATAGTGCACAAAGTTAAATCAATATATAACTAAAGCCCAATCTGATTCTGCTCAGATCCGGCCCGAGTCCATTAACCATGCGATACCATACGACGAGCACACCCTAAAATCCACCAGATTACGGTGCAGGCCGATGGTTACCCACGAGGTTCAAGGGTTGACCACGCTCACGCAGGCCGAAGGTAGCTCCCCAGGGCTAAGGGTTACCCACATCCGTACCAACAGGTACAATTCTCATGATAAGGTTTGCCAGCCAAGTTGTACCTAACCCCTATATATACCTAGGCCTTAGCCTTAGGTCAGGTATGACACATCTTACCCTAAACTTGTGACCTCTCCTCATGAACCTCTCACTTTCTTGGGTGTCGGAACGTGTGCATGTACACAACCCCCCTTTGTCTCTACCAGGGGCTGACGATCAACCAACCTCACCAAAGTCATCATCTCACCACTGTTCAACCGAACCAGGAAAACGACAAATAGATCAGCGGATTAACCCCAACAGACGGCAGAACCAAGTAGCTCAACCATCCTCTTAGGTCATACCGAATCATTTCTAGACATACATTTTGAAAATTTCTCTCATAATTAGAGAATTTGATTTAAGTAGGGTTAATTAGTTTGTTATTTGGATTAGTCAAGGAAATTCTCTGTAAGTTTACTTTAGTTGATAAGGACATTGCATAATATATGTTGGGATCAGGGTTCGAATCCTAAAAAACTCACTTGTTCACCTTAAAAGATGAATGTTAACCACTAGACTACTTGACAAAAAAATAATAATAAACAAACAATGTAGATGGAATTTTAAAAAAAATGGTTTTTTACTTATAACAGTCATGGGAGGGAGTATTAAAATTAGAGTGTACTCCTTTTATTTTAAAATAAGTAACATTGTTTGACTATGTGCATTATTCATATAACATACTTTATCCATATTTTTCTACTATTAAATAAAGACAAATGGTCGAATATATCAAAGGTCAAAGATGTGCATTGACATGTGTGCAACAGTTAACAATATCACCTATTTTGGGACGGAGTGAGTATCTTTGAATACAAGAAATGTTAGGAACACTCTTTTTCTAGCACTCTCTCTAACAATCACTCTCATATTGAGTGAAATCCATGTAGGTCTAACCACTTTATGTGGGATCCATTTTCAAAATTTGATACCTACATGAATTTCATCAAATAGAAGAGTGAATATTAGAGACTAGAGAGTGTTAGAAAGAAGGTATCTATAACACTCCTCCTTTTTTTTGGTCGAAATAACACTCCTCCTTTGAATACTACAATTTTGAACATAGTATTTTAATGTGAAAGGTCTAGGAGAAAAATTGTGTAATTGTTACATTTTTTTTACTTGCATTTACAAAACAAAATTAGGACACTTGTTATATAGAAAAATTGAAAAACACATGAAAAGAATTTTGCAACAAATAATTTAAGGCCGTGATAATAAGTGGTCCAATGATAGTTTTTAAAGACACTAAAAGTATAAATTTTTTATTGAAAATAAAAATTTTAAAACGTAAAAAAAGTTGAATACACATTTTCCAAAAAAATAAATCTTTATTTAGTGTCTTTAAAGCATTAGTTGACGTTTTTCGATAATTTATACTTCTTCCAGAATGAAATATAAATGTAAAAAGTAGGTGAAAATCTGATGTATGTTGATAAACTTTTAACCATGTACATCGACTTTTCAACTATTAATTTTTGTTATTCTGATTATACCCTTAAACATATTTTCCTATAATAATGTTATATTGTTGGTGTTATTAAAAAAATAAGAATTTTTATTAAATTTTTTATATTATTGTTGTCAATACAAAATTATAACTATGGTTTGTTGAGTTTGTTACATTTGAAAATCACAAATATTCATACTTATAATTTTAATCTATATCAAAAAAATTATATAAAATATTGTTTGTAATTTACACGTAAATTTCGATAAAATATCGTTGTTAATATACACGCGTTAACGCAATAAAAAGATAAAAGAAAACGTAAAATATGATTGTTGTCAAATATAATAATTATTTAATAGATTAGAATTAGAATTGTAATGAAATAAAAGAAAATGTAAAAAAAAAAAAGTAAAGAACAGAACCAACCAATATATAGATAAGGGAAGCAAGTATGATTGTGCGGTAGCGTCCAAGAAAGGAATCAGCAATGAAAGCACCAAAGAGAGGAAGTAGAGAAGCAGTTCCAGCCCAAATATTCACATTTTCAGCAGCTTTTGCAGTGCTCTGGTTGAGTGGTCCTGTTAGATATGTTATCAAGTTTCCCTTAATTCCAAAATATGATATCCTCTCTGCCACTTCCACACCTAAACATAACATTTATAATCCATTTCAATTCTCATCATAATTTAAAAGGAATGTGAAAAGTAAACATATATTGTCCACTTTCCAGTGTGTTAGGAACTAGAATCTGTAGCAGCAATAAATTAATCCATTTTAAAATGGACTAATTCAAACTGCAGAAGATGATATAAAATTGAATTGGTGGATGACATAAGAAATATTAAATAGTAGAGTTTTTTTTGGTAACAAAATTTAGTTGAGTTGGGTTCCAAAGTTTCATCTGAGTCATACCAAATATCAAAGTTCAAAGAGCGCCGACACTTATATTTAGAGTAATATATCATCGTTTAGCAGCGGCGGCTGTAGGAGTTGAATTCATGCATTTATAGTGTCTAGACAATGAAGCACATTCACTCCTCGGATAAAGCGTGTCTTGATTGGTATCTAACACAGACGCGTATATTTATATTGAATTATGTGATTTTCTCAAACGGCATCGGCGTATTAGTGTCCAACAACCGTGTTTGTGCTTCATAGGTATAAACTAACTCTTTATGAAACCAACCTTTATTGTCACTATTAATTAATTAAGAGATATATGAAATTGTGTACCTATGATAAACCAAGCAGATTTCCAATAACCAGATTTGGACCTAACGGCAGGTTGTCCTCTGTAGTCAACGACTCCATCAACAAGAGCTAACTGAGCTTCTAACAACACTTCGTTGGATTCTGCCATCAAACAAACCTATTCGATAATTCACTTCTTTTTCATGAAATATAAGATTGTTTGTGTGTATGTATGTATCTGAATTGCAGAATTTTGAGCCTTGATTGATTGCTATGTCTCTTTCTTTATTTCTTTATTAAGGTGGTTCCGTGTGTTGAACTCTTTTATTGAACTGGTTTAGATTCTATGTGTAGGGTAATGAAAGATATTTTATTGAACAATGATGTCATCATGTGCAAAACATATATATATATATATATATATATATATATATATATATATATATATATATATATATATATATATATATATAGGGTTATGTTACAAGACACCTTCATAAAAAGTAGTGTGGTGTCTTTTATCAAGTCACACCTCAAGGTGTGATTTTCACTTTTTTAGTTATAACTTTGATAAAAGACACCTTCATAAAAAGTAGTTGGTGTCTTTTAACAAATGCTCATAGAGTAACTTGATAAAAGACACCTTCACAAATGGTGTCTTCTATCATAACCCATATATATATATATATATATATATATATATAGGGTTATGATAGAAGACACCTTTTATGAAGTTGTCTTTTATCAAGTTACTCTATGAGCATTTGCGAAAAGACACCAATTTACTTTTATGAAGGTGTCTTTTAGCAAAGTTATAACTAAAAAGTGAAAATCACACCTTAAGATGTGACTTGTTACAAGACACCACCAAAGGGTGGCTTGTAACAAAACCCATATATATATATATATATATATATATATATATATATATATATAGGGTTATGTTACAAGACACCTTCATAAAAAGTAGTGTGGTGTCTTTTATCAAGTCACACCTCAAGGTGTGATTTTCACTTTTTTAGTTATAACTTTGATAAAAGACACCTTCATAAAAAGTAGTTGGTGTCTTTTAACAAATGCTCATAGAGTAACTTGATAAAAGACACCTTCACAAAAGGTGTCTTCTATCATAACCCATATATATATATATATATATATTTTCTTTAATCTTTTTAGTTATACGGGTCAATTAAATAAATGGTCTTTTTAAATATCTAAGGTTTTATTTTTAGTCTTTGTAAAATAAAATTACACTTTTTAATTTTATAACATTTTCCTTTGACTTTTTAAGGACCAAAATCGGTGACAAAAAATTTGTACAGGAATATAATTGCCGATGAAATTTTTTACAAAGATTAAACATGTTGACGGAAAGGTTTATAAGAATCAAAAAATGTGATTTTTATTTGTAGGGTCTAAAAACAAAATTCTAAGTATTTATATGGATCATTTACTTAATTAACCCTTATTACAATATGCACATTGCAATAAACGAGTACTAAAACAATTTGAAGTACACTATAATAACTTTGCTATCAACTCAATGGGTTGCACTTAGGTGACATAATTTTTGGTGACATTAGTGTATTTTAGATGAGAAAAATTATAAAGAAATTATTTAAATAAATTATTTAAAATAGGAGAAAATAATTGATTAAAAAAAATATAAGAACAATATCATTAAAAACTAATATCATCCAATACAATCTAAACTTTATCAATTATCAATCCATATATCATTAGAGTAGTGTTATTTGAAAATCTATTTGCTTGACAACCAAATAAACAACCATGTTTTTACAAAGAAAGGTATGTATTGACACAAAAATCAAAGTAATAGAGATAGAAAATAAAAATATAATGTGAGTATTAGAAAGAAAGTTGTCACAAAAATTATTATAATATAATGTGAGTATTATAAAGAAAGTTGCCACAAAAATTATTATCTTAGGTGCCCATATCTTTATGGGTCCTTTTGGGTAGGCATGTCAATGGGGCGGGGTGGGGACGGGTTTTACCTTCCCCATTCCCATACCCTATTCTCATATATTTACCCGTTACCCTACCCATACCCAACGGGGATGAGAAATCGAACCCCATCCCCGTCCCCAACGGGTTCGGGGATCCCATCCCCATCCCCGTACCCGCAGTGAAATATTTTTTAATAAAAAAAGATTTTTTTTCCAACCCCAATGGCAATTTTGTAAAGCATTATGTTCCCTTTAACATTTCCTTAACATAATGATTTGGTTGCTCCTTTAAAAATCAAAGGCAATTTTTATAACATGGGAATTATTAAACCAAATAACATAACATGATCTAGGATTGTGTTTCTATTTATATAAAAAGGGGTAAAAAAAAATAATTTTTTACATTTGGGACGGGTATGGGTATGGGTTCGGGGTGGGTACATAAAACCCCGTTACCCGTCCCATACCCGTGTTTTGAGATCGGGGAAAACCCAAACCCATACCCAAACCCAGTCAAAGCGGGGAAAACCCGTCAAATCGGGGTGGGTTTGGGCGGGTACCCATGGGGACGGGTATTGTTGCCATGTCTACTTTTGGGTTAATTCTTAAGGGTTTAGACTTCTTTTGTGCCTTGTGCCTCAAGTTATATGACTTAAGTTCATTTAAGACTTTGGGTTTAACACCTTTAGGTCTTAAATCCCATATAGTGTTGGAGTAAGCCCTAATAGCCAATCTATATTGATTGGGTTTGGCTTTGTATCATGATATTGATATAAATATATATATATATATATTGTGAAAATATAAATTATAAGGCATTTCTTTATTGATTTTGTTTTGTTTCAAAATAATAAAGTCCCTAGAATAGTTAGTCCGTTTAATGGAACATTAAGTATAACTTAATTGTGAGACCCTGTTAAACGTAAGGAAACTATTCTAAAAGTATCTGTAATCAAGCTTTATTGAGAAGTGGGATATCATTAAAGCATAGAGACTATTATGTGGGTAGACTGATGATCACATCTCACAGATCATGGATAAAGAGTTATCAAGTCTTCACATAGATATAAATATTAGGAGTAATATTTATATTGGATTGACCCGCCGTGAGAATACTACATAGTAAGTTATGAAACTGTCATAAGATATTCTCACAATGATAATAGTGTATATAGCTCTTAGACCTGAAACCACTATGATCCCTAGATGTGGACTCAAGTGCTTTGTTGCCATTCTAACGTTGTCTGTAAAAGGATAACCATAACGTTGGTTGATGGGTACTTGATGAATCATGCTGAGGGACATGAGTGTCCTAGATGGGATTTGTCCCTCCTCATAAACAGGAGATATATCTTTAGGCCTCTTGATGAAATATGACTGTAAAATTGCATGGCCATGCCGAACTAAGTTAATATAAGATATTGGACTTATTCGTTATTCAGTATATTTCGGAATCAAGAAATATAAACATTGATCTATACAAGGGTGACAATATCTATGCCTTGGGATCAATAAAGATTTTGAGACAAAGGAGTAATTGTACACATGAGTATTATCATGGAAAGGTTTCGTCAGATCACTTGACATTCTTGTCACTTGGGTAGCAATGATGTGTTGCTAGATACCGCTCATTGTTTATAATATTAAATATTAGATTTAATATTATTGCCAACGTAACTAGAACCTATAGGGTCACACACAAAGAACAGTCAAAAGAGAAATATAAAAGTATGACTTATATAAGGGGTGTGTTTAGTAAATAACGCTAATTAGTTAGCAAAATTACTAAACTCGTTGTTGGGCTTACTGAAGCCCAATAGTGATTTCTGACTTGCAGAGCACACTAGAAGTTCTATAAATAGAACTCTAGTGCTGAAGTTTTTGGTTACAGGTTTTGGAGCAACCCTTTCTTCTCTGCACTTCTGATTCCTTGGCTAGCACCGAGTTTTGGAGGAGCACTGTTCGTGTGGACTAACTAGAGGCATCGCTGCTTTGCTTTGCTCGTGATCAGAAACAATTCTACTACAAAGATTCTGCTCTTCAAGAGGTAAACACATGAATCCTTAAATTGTTTAAGCATGTGTTTGATTTGTGATTAATGATTTAATCAAGATCCTTTTCAATGGGATTTCTTCCGCAAAGAGAGGATTAAATTTTTTGAAAAACCCCTCTTAAAATCCCTTCATATAGCAACAAGTGTTGGCCTTCTCTAAGCCTTAGGCTTTAAGACTCTAGATTCTGAGTTCATAAGAACCTGAGACTTAGGTTCTTGTCTCTTCAGAATCTGAATCTTGGAAGTCTTAGGTCCAGAGTTACTCATAACCTTAGACTTGGGAACCTTTGACTTTGACTTGTTCAGAGTCTTAGGTTCAGAAGCTTCAGGTTCTGACTGGCTCACAACTTCAATTTTATCATCTTCTGGCACAAAGTAAGCATTTAAACCTTTCTTAATACTGTCAGAACAAGGTGGAGGAGTGACTTTGGGTTTGCCAAACTCTTCAGTGAATACAATTCCTTATCCCTTGTTCCTTCTGACATTATAAACCATAGAGGTTACTTTGCTTATGTCAATACCAGTCACAATAAACTCTTGAAGTGAAATGTCTTGCTCACTTAAGGGTTTTCTATACCACTTATCAGTTAATTGTTTAAAATATCTGTTTTCATCTTCTATGTTTTCCAAATCTAAAAGAGTTCTTTCATATTGTCTAATCAGACTAACATATCTTTTTTTAATTCTTTTAACTCTTTGAATCTGGTATGGTAATGTGTGATAAGTTCTCTACAGACTCAAAAAGTTTAGATATAGTAAGTTTAAAGTATACCTCATCTTTATCTTCAGAATCTGTTCCAGATTATGCATCAGAAGTTACTGTTTGTACTAGAGTCAGATTATCTTTTACTTCAGCTTCATCTTTCTCAGATTCTGATTCCTTGTCAAGATCATCCCAAGTAGCCATCAGACTCTTCTTGATTTGCTATCTGAAATTGCTAGATTTAAAGGTTGTTTTCTTTGACTTGTCCTTTTGCAAATCTGGATAATCAGCAATGAAGTGACCAAGTTTCTTGTAGTTGAAGCATCCCTTATGATCTTCTTTCTTGGAGCTTGATCCTTTGTAACCACTGCTTCTGTTTAA
Organism: Medicago sativa; assembly: GCF_051527215.1. Lineage (NCBI taxonomy): Eukaryota > Viridiplantae > Streptophyta > Magnoliopsida > Fabales > Fabaceae > Medicago > Medicago sativa. The sequence goes on along the minus strand of NC_140752.1, from coordinate 30,435,069 downwards.
GAACCTTTTACTTCTCCTAGCCAGATACTGAAGTGTTTTGGAAAGCATAATCATCTCCTCAGCTTCTAAATCTTCCTCAGAACCTCCAACAGAATATTCATCTTCAGATTCATTAGCTTTGAGAGCTTTTAAAGACTTTCCCTTTGACTTCAATGCAATAGATTTGGATTTCTTCACAGGTTCTTATTCAGTGAGGCATATCTCATGACATTTGAGAGAGCTTATAAGATCTTCAAGACTGAGTGTATTTAGATCTCTAGCTTCCTCAATAGATGTCACCTTAGTTCTCCAATTAACAGGTAAGCTCTTTAGAATCTTTTTCACATGATCAGCAGTTACATAACTTTTCTTCAGAATCTGAAGTCCAGATACTAGAGTATAAAACCTTCAGTACATAGCCTCCATGTCTTCATTCTCTTTCATTTTGAACATTTCATACTATTGAACAAGAATAGTAGCTTTAACTTCTTTGACCTTCTTGTTGCCTTCATAGTTGGAACACAAAGATGTAAACATGGATTTAGGAGTAGATTTGTCACTCATCTTCAAGTATTCTTTGTGAGGTAGAGCAGCAACAAGAAGACCTCTGATCTTGTGATGTTTCTTGTACATCTTCTTATGAGCAACAATGTGTTTCTTTCTATCAACAGCTACACCTTCTTCATCCAATGTAAGATCAACACCATCTTCAAGGATATCGCATAATTTTTCATCTATACCAATGATGTGACTGTACATTTTGCTTTTCCATCAAGAAAATGTTTCAGGATCACCATTGAACATAGGTCGCTTGTAAAAACCAGATTACTTGTCATCAGTACCATAATCATATGATACAGCTGCTCCAGAGTTTGCAATATCACCATCACCACATGCATACATGTTTTTCTCAGGATCTTTTCTGTCACACTGTTAAGTGCTAGAACAACAGAACCAAGCGCTCTGATATCAACTGAACGTGAGAAAAACACAAGAAGGGGGGGTTGAATTGTGTTACCTTTTTTTTTTTTTTACTAAGTCCAAAGTTCAGAGCTTGATAGAGTTCAGAGTCTGGAACAATGTTCAAAGTCAAATGCAACGCATAATAGAGAGAGAGAGAGAGAGAGAGAGAGAGAGAGAGAGAGAGAGAGAGAGAGAGAGAGAGAGAGAGAGAGAGAGAGAAGAGACACAAGCAATTATCCTGGTTCCTTCCACAATCCGGAAGCTAAGTAGTCCAGTTTGCATTTTCAAGGAGATTTTTCACTAAAATCACACAAGATTACAATTGCTCAAACACACAAGCAAGAGACTTCATATGCTCAAGCACAAAAGCAAGAGACTTCCTAACAAACAGAATACAAAGAATAAGTTTGGTTGAACACTTGATATACAATCAGTTGTGTTCACAATACAAAACAGTTCAGACTATAAGACTTAAGAATTTCTAAGATATGAAAGTTTATAAGAAATGCTAAGTTTTGTATCACAATGATTTTGACAGAGTTTGGCACAAGTTAAAATATTGCAGATTCTCTGGTAATCTTCAAGTTTTCATTCCTTTATATAGAGGTATGAAAGAGACGTTGTAGAGGTGTCAGCGCATCAAAGAGTCGTTAAGGAAGCTTGATCAAACATCATTGATTTGTTGCTTGATTTGGTTAATGTCTTAGGAGGGAATAATTTGAAAACCATTCTTTGATAGAGAATTAACCGTTCCAATCCAGTAAAGACACAGTTGTAGCTTGTACTATGCGCAGGAAATGTTGGAGTAGTGGAGGTAGTGGTTGTACAATTGTACTATTTGTCCTTCACTGTCCTTTCTCTGAGGATAAGCATCCAAAGCCTTCTAATTCTTCAGAATATCCGTTGCTTCAGTCTTCTAATCCCTTCTGCATCTTTATGTCTTCAAATAACCATAATAACTAACTTCAGGGTCTTCACTTCAGCTCCGATGAACTTTAGACTCTGACAATTCTTCAGATCCTAACTTGCAAATAAGCTTCCCTTGAAAATTCTTTTGCTCTAATTTGTTCTTCCAGAACCAATACTTTGTTTTAAGACATAAATTTTAGTTTATGGTCTTGCAACAAATAGTAGCATATCCAATTGAACTTTTAATACCTTGTTATCATCAAAACTTAAAAGCATTGTTTAAACTCATTTTGTTCCAAGAGAAGCATAACAAAATTATACTCCCATCGTCATCTTAGAAATCCATCTCGTATGTACATTAAGAATTCAGACACACTGACATGTTCCACTACCTTTAGCATCTCGTCTCCACATCAAGAATGCATTTGCAATACTTTTTCTAAAAAAGTGATAAATGGTAATATGTTACTGACCTATGTTAAGGCGAGGATGAACTTTGCAGCGCGCATCGCATGCATCTCTTTCTAACACCATTTGAAGGTCTTCCTCCAAAAACTCCTCCTGATATAAGGATGATTTCCCTAGGTGGAGTTTTTGCTATCCTACACTTTCTAACATCTCTGTTTTACCTCCTTTTAGGAATTCGTGGCTTCTTATGAGGTTTGAGCGACTTCGAATTCTACCTCCAATGTCGACACATGTATGAATGTTGGGGGCGATCCTTCTTGTCTACGTACTTTTGAAAGTGGAGGATGCACCTCTAGTTGCACTAGTAGTTGTCTATTTTGATCATCGAGAACTTTTTACCAATAAAAGAAAGTTTCCAACACGGAATAAGTTGTTGGAGTGGGTTCAAGAGGAAGAGAAGAAGCTAGGATTTACCGTCGTTATCAGAAAAATTAGATAAGTATAAAAATGGATGAAATGCATTTGTTACATTGATATGTGAAAGAGGAAGTTCATATATTAGTACATGAAGTTGTCCAAGTGTAAGATATCTGATTCAGTGAAATGTGAGTGTCCCTTTCGTATGAGAGGTTATTTTTTGATTGTTGGTGATTCGATTCTTAAAGTTGGTAACGGAAAACACTTCAGTTGTAGCCAAGGAAACATTTTTTATTCATTTAATAATAATTCAGAGAATTTTATCAAGTTCTAGTGGATTCCAAAATCCTATTTCACAGGTTTATCGCTTGCAAACTTGGACTTTTGCTATGTTTCGCTTCCGTCTACGTCACAATATGCTCCTCTAAACACATGCATAATACAAAGCCAAACAGCTCCTATATACAAATATGTATAAAACAAAAAATAATCAATGACAATCCTTTGACAAAAAAACAAAAAACAAAAAATCCTTGGCTATCCTTATGTGGTAGTGCCTTTGTGATTATAAATGTATGATTTTGCAAAGTAAATGAACAAAGTAAATCCCACCACACTTAATCCAGCAAGCAACCAATAAAAGTAATCAAAATGTGCCTTATTGATATTGTCACAAAACCAACTTTCTTGACCATCTTTGCCACTAAACTTTTCTATCAAAGAAATGAGAAAGCCACTTAGAAAGCTTCCAACACCAACAATACTCAAATAGAGTGCAAGTCCCATGCTTCTTAGTTCATTCGGGACTTGATCATAGAAAAATTCCTGAAGACCAACCATAGTAAAAACCTCAGAAACTCCAAACAAAAAGTATTGAGGAACCAACCACCATATACTCATTGGAACAGTTGCATTTGGATCATCAACAAGACCATGCTCTTGTGCTATTTTTAGTCTTTTCATCTCAACAAAGGCTGCAAATACTACCATGAATATTGATATAAAAATTCCAGTGCCAATTCGTTGAAGCATTGTGATGCCTGAGGGTTTTCCGGTGATAACTCTTGCTAGTGGCACGAATATGTGCTCATAGATAGGGCAGAAGATAACAATTGCAAGCCATTTTATCGTTTGAAGCGAAGAGGGAGGTATGTCAAATCCAGGAAATATTGTTCTCTCCATTGAAGTCCCTTGCTTGGTGAAGAATGTAAAAACTTGAGCAAAGACAATACCATAAACCAAAGTTGAAGCCCAAATTGGAACCAACCTTAGAACAGCCTTAGCTTCTTCCACCTCACTAAAGCTACAAGTTTCATCTTCTTTGGATCCCTTTGGTGTTAGCAATGCCTTGTTGAGGAAGCTACCAATGTTGAAATTACAAGCTAAGTCAAAATAGTCATAATCTTTCAGTGTTTTAATTTATTGGAATTAGTTTGAGTTGGTTAGGATTTGTTAGTTTTGTTATGATTACAATATAAAAGGTATCCAACACGTATTGTAATCAAATTCCAAATAATCAATCTTTCTCTCAATTTATTTTTTTCCTTGTTGAGCTCTACCTAGGATGAAACATTAATAATGTACAATAATTGTAGATGAACCAATACATTGAAATAAGCAGATGAATCAATACAAGAAAATACATATTAACAGAAGATTCAATACCAAACACTAACTGAGCTCTAAAGTAATCAACACTTAGAAGGTAGTTGCTTATAATGTAATTCATCATATTTTCTTCTTTCAGAATGCTACTAATAAGATTGAACTTAATAGACATAACATTAAAAAACAAGAATAAGTTAGCATTGTTATTCTTACTTGAATTGTTCAGAACTTTGACGGCGAAGTAGTCCATCACATTCTTCTTCAAAATCCGTCGTTGATAAGGTACTTCGCCAATTTCTTATAGCCGCAACAAAGACACGACCAATTCTAAGAAAGGGACTCTTGTCATTATCCTTAATGTTAAACCTATATGTCCTTGTTCCAAGCAAAAAAACAACCAAAGCAATGATCATTACGACACAAGGGATTCCAAATCCAAGAACCCAACTAATGTTATCTTGTATATAGTTCAAGATCGTAAGTGTTGCTGTGCAACCTGCAATCATAGTAAAATACCACCAATTAAAGAATGAGCTTCTAGCTGTGTGCTCTTTAGGATGTTTTTCATCGAATTGATCCGCCCCAAAAGCTTGAACACAAGGTTTATGCCCACCTTGTCCAATGGCAACTAGATAGAGTGAGACGAAGAATAAGATTACTTGTGACTGAGGAGAACAATATGTGAGGGAAGGGAGCAAAGCTGATAGTGTTAACAAGCCTAGTCCCTGTAAATTGTATTAAGCCGATGACCAACATCAAAACATGAGCACACATAACTATCTGTCTATCCATTTTTTTAATATATCATACATCAAAATAATGAAATATAGAAAGATTAGCAAAAACCATGGAAGACAGTGTTAGGATATGTAGAATAAAGGGAAACTAGCATGAGATCTTGTGCTGGGAGAATATTGCGAATACTTGAACAAGACGATGAAGAATATGATGATGGATGTACAAATAAATTCGAAATGGTGTGTGAAGACACAAAGCTTTAAGTTCGATTTGTCTCCACTAGTTTAGATGCAAACTAGATGCAAATGGGTAACTAGCAAATCCCCTTCAAGATATTTTCATGATTGTTGATTTGAATCGCACACTCAAATCAATAGTATCGATCAATAAAATTTTACAGAAAAAAATTCTCTCAATTAATCTCGTCCATGAAAGCATAAAAGAAATGATTCTAAAATAATTTTGGCATATAATTTTGAGTCAAGAAATCATGATTTTTGTCTTCTGTTTCAGCCTCCAAAAGTGTCTCTATGTATAAAGAAACTTGTGTCATTTAGTTAAGAGAGAGAACTTTCTATGTAATTCTGGTAAATTGAAATAAAATGAAATGTTAGTCTGATGTCACCTTTACCAGGGATGCAACTTGCAACTGCTGTCATTTAATGTCATGTAACTTTTTTATAGTAATTATTTTAAACTAAATTAATAAAAGAATTAATTTGACTAATGGTAGCACAACAAAAAAATGAGTAGAAATCACCAAAATAAAAGTTCTCATCCAAACTCCATGATACCGAAAATTTCTCCTAAAATGAACTATTAACAATGGCGTAAAAATTCAAGTTGCTGGAGAGAAGCCATTCATTTTAGAGTGTAAAAATTGAAGAGACAAAAATAAAAGAGACGAACTGAACTAACCAATATATAGATAAGAGAAGCAAGTATGATTGTTCGATAGCGTCCAAGAAAAGAATCAGCAATGAAAGCACCTAAGAGAGGAAGGAGGGAAGCAGTTCCAGACCAAACATTGACATTCTTAGCAGCTGTTGCAGTGCTTTGTTTGAGTGGTCCTGTTAGATATGATATCAAGTTCCCTTGAATTCCATAATATGATACCCTCTCCGCCACTTCCACACCTAAACAAAACATTCATAATTCATTCCAATTCTCATCACCATTTAAAAAGAAAGTAATTGAGCTGCAGAAAGAGATATAAAATTGATTTGGTGGCAGGGATGAGAAAGGTTAAGAAGTAGAGCTTTTTTTAGTAAAAAGTTTAGCTAGGTAGGGTTTCGAAAGTTCATCATAGTCAAACCAAAACTAAAGGTTCAAAGAGTGCTGACACTAATATTTAGAGCGACATATCATTCGTTAGCAACGTCTTATCACCGGTAGCAGAAGTTGAATCCGGGTGCGGGGTATTGACCAACTCTCTATCAAACCAACCTTAATTATTATGATAAAAACAAATCAGTACTGAAAATGTGTACCTATGATAAACCAAGCGGATCTCCAATAACCAGATTCGGACCTAACTGCGGGCTGTCCTTTGTAATCAACGGCGCCATCAACAATAGCTAATTGAGCTTCTAACAGCACTTCGTTAGATTCTGCCATCAAACAAACCTATTCAATAATTAAGTTTCTCTTTCATGAAAGATGAGCCACAAACACGACTTGATTGATTGCTATGTCTCTTTCTTTCTTTCTTTCTTTCTTTATTAAGGTGGTTCTGTAAGAGTGTTGAACTCTTTCTTTTATTGAAAACCTTGAGTTTTCTTTATAGAACAATGTCAATGAGTGGGAAACAAGTATTTTTATGTTATGTTATATAATATACACGCAACACAATAAACGAGTGGATAAACAATTCCAAGTTCATGTGCCGCTAAATACCATCTCTTCTCAATAATTAAATATTCATAATAAAGTAGACTTTTATGTTATATGATATGATAGGATATTGCTATGTGTGTGAAATCGTATTGTGTCAAGTTGTCACCTTTTCCTTATTTAATACTAGCGAAAAGACGGGTACGTATCCGTCTGTCTGGTTTTTCTACTGCGCTAACGCATGTGACTGTTTTATTATGTTTGTTTGTATAATTTTGATTAAAATTAAAACTTTATCCAAAAATACTGTTCATAATTTTTAAATGTTAGCGCAATAAAAAGAGCAGAAAGACGCGCACGTGAGGGAAGGCCATGTGAAAATATATGAGGTCCTTATCAATGATGGGGCGTCACAACTTGCATGTGAAGAGGACAACCATTGCTGACTAAACTAACTACAAAAAAACTTGAGTGGGGAAACAAAGATCACGTAGGAAGCATAAAGGAGTTGAGTGATAGAGTTTTCAATGTCATCATCGGCACCGACGTTACATACGTTGCTGAAGCTATATTGTCTTTATTAAACAAAATAATGATTTATTTAATAATTAAAAAAAACACGGTTCTCTTTTTATAAAAAAAGAAAAAAAAAAGTCACGCTAACATAGTTTGTATAAGCAATTATAAATCAGCAAAGTGAAATAATCCTTAAAATTAATCGTAAACAATTTGAATCATAATCACTTATAAACCAGCAAAGTCAAATAATCCATAAAATTAATCGACTTTGATTATTTGTAACATGAAAGAATTACAGGTTAATTATGAATTCTGATGCAAAGGGCTGAGAGAGGTTGAGAAAAACTAAACAATGCGGAACGATCTATGAACTGTGAGAACCCTACTAAGTAATATTTAATATATTGCTAACAAATCTTTTTCTAAAATATTCTAAGTCCTAATTTTTTTTAGAGGATTTAAATGTACAATCTTTAACATTATTTTTTTCTCACGTTTCTTACGAATCTTTATTTTAGAGGATTTAAAGTCCAATCTTTAACATTATATTTTGCTCACGTTTGTTACTAATCTTTTTTTCAGAGAATATAAAGTTCAATCTTTAACATTAGTTTTTGCTCACGTTTGTTACTAATCTTTTTTTAGAGGATTTAAAGTCCAATTTATAACATTATTTTTTTCTCATGTTTGTTACTAATCTTTTTTTTAGAGGATTTAAAGTCCAATCTTTAACAATATTTTTTGCTCACGTTTGTTATTAATCTTTTTTTTTTGAGGATTTAAAGTCCAATCTTTAACATTATTTTTTGCTCACGTTTGTTACTAATCTTTTTTTTAGAGGATTTAAAATTACTAAGATTTTTTTAGAGGATTTAAAGTCCTATCTTTACCATTATTTTTTGCTCAGGTTTATTACAATTGATCAAAGGCTAAGGAAGAGTAACTTATATTAATAACATAATAAAATAATATGGAAATATTGTTTTTGTGGAAGGGATATGAAAATACTTGACAATCTTTGTCGGTTGTATTGAGGGGAACAACACAGATGTACAACATAAAAGCGGCTGATAAAAAAGTAACATGAGTTTTTGTTTTGTGCTAGTTTTTTGAGAGTTTGATATGTGGTTAACGAAGTAAAAGATGGTTAACGGGGACGATTAGTGACATGGATTAGTAATCCACGTTATTTTATAATTGGCTAACAGTAAGAACAGTTTATAAGGAACTGTGTAAGTTTTCTCCTTAAATTAAATTTATTCTTATTTATTTGCTACATGTGTTATTTGTATTTATTTGTTACATGTGTTATTCGTATTTTAAATTTAATGTTAAGGATATTTTTGGAATGAAAAGTCCAACTCAAAAGTGCTGAAATAGGTAGTTTTCTTTATACATAGTATATAGATACACGCAAGTGACCTTGTATCATCTTCTTGATTTGTATTTGTGCAAGTGCAACAAGTGTTGAATCAAAATAGCTTTTGAATAATGCTTCTGAATAACAAAGTATGAAAGAATAATTGGATATGTTAATGCGTGTTCAAGTATGCATAACCATATAATTGAATTCTCACTCTCAAACTTAAGTTTTAATTCTGAAATATCAAGACTCTGAACACATATGAAAGCATCTAAAGCAAAACAGAAGCTTGTATGACTTAAAACAAGATCAGAAGAAAGGTCAACTAGAAAGTCAACGCTCTAATCAGAAGAGGATATTCACTCATAATTAGCTTATGAAGGAATGATGACTCTGAAGGAATGAAGCATCTGGAAATGACGCCAGGAACTAAAGACTCTGACTTGGTTTGTCGTCATATGAAGGAATGACGCTATCAGAATCTCAGTAGTACAGTTTGTCGTTGATGGTCAGATTAGGCTAGTGTAATAAATCGTTTACCAAGTAATAAAGTTATAAGTACAATATCGTATCCACAGAGATTGTCGTTACGTCTAAACAATTCGTGTTACTTATTTCGAAACAAAATAATAAATAAAGATAAGGTTTTAGAGTTTGCAATTTAATATGTTTGCAACAGAGCAAGTTTACTTGTTTTGATTGTTGAATGTTAGCGATGATTCTTTGAATCCCTTCTATAAATTTGTTAGAATTAATTAGCATTCAAGTCGTGTTCAATTATTCTAAGTAGACTATCTACGTTATGAGTTCGTCGGGACGTGATAACCTAATTAGTTTGTCAAGGTTCACTTGTTGGTCGCACGGTGATCCTTACGTGTTGGGTCTTACTCTCGGCCGATTTCGTTCTATCCCTCCGCCTGTTGAGTTGCACTTGCTGGTCAAACGGTGATCCTTACGTGTGGGGTCTCACTGCCTCAGGGGTAATTGAAACAAAAACTTAAATTGGATTTCCTGAATTTCCAAAGGTATGGTGGCCAGTGTTCCTAAAGCTTCTCTAATCTATGAATCTTAGAAGTACATTGCACACTCTCCCTCTCGGTACGTATAGTTCTACAAACGGGAAGCACTATCAGCGTCTACCTATCCAAGGTGCGAGGAGAATGGAGTTATTGGGCTAATTTAAGTCGTGAAGTCATTTGTTTCCTTAATTACTAACTAGTTACTACCTGATTTCAGTCGATGTTCATCAATATTAGGTATGTCACCTCCCTAAGTACTTACTATCAGGGTACACTCGCTTTCAGTTTATTTCGCTAGTTACTAACTAATTACTTCTGGTTAGACAGATATAAATATCAAGATATAAATAGCAATATTAGGTCTTGTCACTACAGTAAAACTAAATAGCGCACAGAAAATAACTGAATAAACTATTTTAAATTAAATAATTATCCAAAAAATAAAATAGTGGTTCATCTTAGAACGCTAGCCTAAAAGTATTTAGTTAATCATGATAACTAAAGACAAATTACAAAAGAAATAAAACATACCCTAGAGAAACTTGGAGTGAGGAGAGAGAAACTCCTCTCTGGAAGCTCGTAGTGCACGCCTTCCTCCGCTTCATTCTGAATGAGAAATTGTGAATGAGGAATGTGGTATTTATAGGGAGAGTTTCTAACTGAAGTCGGGCCTAAAAACCGAGATATTTCCCACTAAAAAGTAGCAAAAAGTAGTTTTGGCCCGCACTCAGCAATGCTCGGGGGCGCACACGCTGTGCTCGGGGCGTATGAGTGTGCAGAAAATGCATGCTCGGGGCGCCTGAAACATCCTCGGGGTGCATGGACCATGCTCGGGGTGTCTGTGAGTGCGTTCTGAAGCATAAATCTCTGTTTTTTCGCCCTTTTAGGTGTTTGCTTCCATATAAGATGTCTTGGGACTTGGGAACAAAATTTCTACTCTTCAATGCCTTCTGGGGCCACTTGAATCTTTATTATTGATCTTCCCGGAGTCTTCACTAATCTTCAGATGTCTTGATTTGCCGATTTGTATGATTTCTTCATGAATTACATCAAAAACACCCTAGAATTGCTATATTTCGGGAAGAATAGAATTGCATACTCAAATATAGAAAACATTACAAATGTCCCAAAATCATAAGAAATTGTTCTAATACTCCTCTGTTATGCTAGTATAACCTACTGGAAATGACTGAAAAACATGCTAAGAATAACGTAAGATGACTTGTCATCAGTCGTCTTCTAATTACGTGCAGAAACAAACAACAAAATTCAAGGATAAAGATAATGTAACAGATCATTCTATTAGAAGCAAAGAGTTTTCGAATGACTATTTAACGACATTATCCATTTGAAGAAACATTTCAACGTCTCTTATCAAGCTTTTCAAGGACTTAATTGATGCGTTGACACTTCTTCTACCATTTTACGAGTGCCCTTACACTATCAAATTATATAGTGCACAAACACTTAGAAATTCTTACAAACTTTCAATCTTAAATTGTTAAAATTTCATAAAATTTCTCTAAGACCTCTCTCTCTCTCTCTCTCTCTCTCTCTCTCTCTCTCTCTCTCTCTCTCCTCTCCCTCCCCCCCCCCCTCTCCCTCTCCCCACTCTCTTTGTGTTTAATGTGATTTCGCTGCATACTTTGTGTTTCAAACTCTGAATAGAACTCTACTTCTGATGAGACTCTGAACTGTTTTTGATAAACAATTAGATTTTTTTTTAAAAAGTCAACACAATTCAATCCCCCTTCTTGTCACATTTGACTCATAATTTGCAAATGACTTGATGAGAGAGATTGTGCTCTGGCGATTTTTTTAGGTCTTTTGATACTGTTCACCAAACAAACCCACTCACGAAGCAATCTTCTTCCTCCACCGCCCTCTCCACCGTGACCACCGCCCCAACCACCACCTCCTCTCCACCAAAATTTGTTGTCCCTTGGCCTTGTATTCCCGATGATGATGTACCTCCACCCATCAAACCGTCCAACACCAACATGCAGCAAAAAACCTTTGCCCAAGCCCTAAGCAATGTGTGTGATATACCTTTGAGCCAACTTCCCCAACCTTGCTTGAAAGGAGATCGACTAGCCATTGAGATTCCTGAGGATGAATACTTAGCAGGTGTTGATGAATGTAAGCTTGCTCTACAGGGGAGAATCATCTGGCCAAAAGGGTAAAGTCCTGTTACTATTGACATCTTGCGCTCTAAACTGTCTGTTCTTTGGAAATCAATTGGTAGATGGGGAATCACATCGATTGGTAAGGGATACTACGAATTCACGTTCTCTACCCTTGAGGACATGAAAAGGGTTAGATCAGTGAGTTCTTGGTCCTTGAATCCAGGTATCCTCAAGCTTTTTGCCTGGTCCAAGGAGTTTAACCCTAATCTGCAGCAACAAACATCTGCCCAGGTTTGGATGCGCATTTACGGATTGTCTCAGGAATACTGGAGGAAAAAAATCTTATTTGCAATCGCCTCTAGTGTAGGAACGCCTATATGTACGGATTCGATCACAAACAAGCCAAGAATGGAACGATCTTTCGGTCACTTCGCTCGTATTCTTGTTGACATGGATTTATCTCAGGAGTTGAGATACAGAGTTCTTGTGGAGAGGAAAGGGTACGCGTTTTTTGTGGACTTTGAATACGAAAATCTCCCTGATTTTTGTACTCACTGTAATTACACAGGTCACTCTTTAGAAAATTGCAAAAGGTTGAAGGAAACCAAAGGTAAACAGCCCTTTGTTTCTAACCCTAAACCTAGACAGGAATTTGTGCAGAAAGTTAAGGTGCCAGAAGTTGTTCCTTTGGAGTCAAACGCGAAAAGCAATGAAGATATTGAATTGGAAAATGAAATCAACGAGGCTTTGGAGGCACAGAAGGAAACAGACAAGCAGAATGTTGATATTCAGAACCTGGAGGAAACATCCGACGCTGATGAAATACTTAGCAGTGAAGGTTCCGAATTTGTAGAGGCCACTCAACAAAACTTTGAAACTGAAAGCAATGAAAGTTCCAGCTCAAAACACTCTGAGGATTTAGCGCAAAAAAATACAGAGTTCCTTAAAACATCCTGGGCAAATTTGGCAGAGTTAGAGGTCCCTTTGCAAGATGCTTCACCTCTTGAACACGTAAACAGGCAAGTTGTTCCCATTCTTACACCTACTGCTATCATTCACTCTAAGCATGCTGAACCACAAAACATTGATAAAGATGGCTTTCAACCAGTTTTATCTAAAAATGCAAAAAAGATACAGAAAACTGTTGCTGTTAAGAATAGTTACCCTATTAGATCAAGGGTTGGTACATCCAAATCCTTGAAATGAAGTGCCTCTATTGGAACTTAAGGGGAATATCCAACTCCCCCACTAAGTTGGCCCTGAAAAAACTTATAGTTTCCAATAAACCTGATTTCATTTTTGTCTCTGAACCATGGCTTGACATCTCTAAATTTTCTACATTTTGGCTTCACAAACTTGGCTACAAACTGTTTAGTGTTAACAATAGAGGTAACCTTTCCCCCAATCTTTGGTGTTTTTGTTTAATCAACCTTAGCCCTGTTCCTATTCATATTGATGATCAACTTGTTTCTTTTCAAATCATTTATAATGGTAAACCATTTGCTATTGCTGCTATTTATGCTTCCACTTGTCACATTAAAAGAAGATTTCTTTGGGAAACCTTAACTCAAATCCAAACCAACCACTTGCTTCCCTGGTGCATGATAGGAGATTTTAACACTATTTTAGGCTCACATGAACAAAGAAGTAACTTCAGACCCTCAACAGCCCCCATTCAAGACTTTCAATCCTGGACCAATACCAATAACCTCATCCACATCCCTACTAGAGGCGCGGCTTACACTTGGTCAAATGGCAGAAGGGGAAGATTTAATATCCAAAGAAGACTTGATAGGGTAATATGTAACCAAGATTGGTTCAGTTCTTGCAATTTGGTTAGTTGATCTACTCTCACAAAACTTAGATCAGATCACTTTCCACTTCTATTTGAATTCAAAAATGAAGATGTTCAATTTATTTCTCAATTCAAATTCTTGAAAATTTGGACTACTCATGAAGACTGCATCAATGTGATAAAGAACAGTTGGAATACTCCCTTTGTAGGTTGTCCTATGTTTGTTCTTTCTGAAAAACTTAAACACTTGAAGAACGCCCTAAAAGCCTGGAACAAAAATACATTTGGCAACGTGCATGATCATGTTAAAATTGCTAAGCTTAGAGTGGATCAGATTCAGAATGAGATAGACACTTTAGGACACTCAGACAACCTCATGTTACAGGAAAAGAATGCCCAGATCAGTTTGGAACATGCTTTGAATGTTGAAGAGTTATTCTGGCAACAAAAATCAAAAGTTAAATGGCATTGTGAAGGGGACAGAAACACTGCCTACTTTCATAGATTGGCCAAGATCAACAACTCATCCAACCTTATTACATCTATAACCAATGGTGACACAGTGTTAACAGATCCTAATGATATCTCTGAGCACATTATCAATCATTTCTCTTCAATTTTTAACGGTACTACAAATACTATAGACAATGGTTTAGTTGATGAAGTGATTCCTTCTTTGATCACAGACAGAATAAATAACTTGCTCACTATTCTTCCTTCTGAAGAGGAAATCCATCAAGCAGTCTTTTCTTTAAACAAAGATAGTGCCCCTGGTCCTGATGGATTTGGAGCACTATTTTTTCAAACTTATTGGAACATCATCAAGAATGATGTTTCAAAAGCAGTTTTACAATTTTTTTCAACTGGTTGGATTTTGCCAAACTTTAATGCTAATAATATTGTGCTTATTCCCAAATCTAACAATGCAGCTGCAGTTGGTGACTATAGACCTATAGCAATAGCTAATTTCAAGTTTAAAATCATATCCAAGATACTTGCAGACAGACTTGCAAAGATCATGCCAGCTATTGTTTCTGTTCAACAAAGAGGTTTCATCAAAGGTAGGAGCATTAAAGATTGCATATGCCTCACATCTGAAGCTATCAATCTTTTGAATAAAAAATCTTTTGGAGGCAATCTAGCTTTGAAGGTGGACATTGCAAAGGCTTTTGACACTGTTGATTGGTCATTTCTCCTAAATGTTCTCAAAAAATTTGGTTTTAACGAGAGATTCTGCAGTTGGATTCATTCTATTCTCTCATCTGCTAGGCTTTCTGTTTCTATAAATGGTAAGTTGCATGGTTATTTCTCCTGCTCTAGAGGAGTTAGACAGGGAGATCCTCTCTCTCCTCTTCTTTTCTGCCTTGCTGAAGAAGTTATTAGTAGGAGTCTAACCAAGCATGTTATGGCTGGCAAACTGAAGTTGATTCAAGGAACTAGAGATATAGCAGTAGCTTCACACATTCTTTATGCTGATGATATGATGCTTTTTTGCAAAGGTACGGCTTCCAATATCAAATGTTTGAAGAATATCTTTCTTGATTATGCTGAAACATCTGGTCAAATGGTTAACCCTCAAAAATCATCAATATATTCTGGCTCCATCTCCAATCATAGATTGAATCATTTAGCTAATCAAATTGGTTTTAAAATTGGCTCCTTCCCTTTTACATATCTTGGAGTTCCAATCTTTAAAGGCAAGCCTAAAAAATCCTACTTTCAACCTATTGCTGATAAAGTTAAACTCAAGCTTGCAGCTTGGAAAGCTTCTCTTCTTACCATGGCTGGTAGAGTGCAACTTATAAAGAGTGTAGCCCAAAGCATGCTCCTTCATTGTCTCTCTATTTACTCTTGGCCTGTCAATTTGCTCAAAGATTTAGAAAAATGGATGAGAAATTTCTTGTGGAGTGGGGATATCAACCAAAAGAAATTAGTGACTGTTGCTTGGCACAAAACTTGCAAACCCTTGAAGGAAGGAGGTCTAGGTATCAGAAATTTATCTAATATCAATGAGGCAGGTAACCTTTTGCTTTGCTGGGAGATTGTTCAATCTGACCTTCCTTGGGCAGTTTTTGTTAGAAATAGAGTTTTTAGAAACAGGAAGCCTATCACTCATCACATTTCTTCCTCTATTTGGACCAGTGCTAAACACAAACTTCCTACAATTCTTAACAACTCTTCTTGGCAGCTAGGTAATGGGGATCACATCAACTTTTGGTGCGACTCTTGGTGCGGAGAGCCTCTCACTTCCACTTTTAATATCCCTCAAATTCACCATAACGTTTTGACTACTACTGTTGATCATTACATTCTCAATAACCGTTGGAATGTCCCTCATGATATATTACTTGCCTTTCCTACCTTGCAGCAAATGTTAAACTTGGTTACTATCCCTTTGATCCATAAGGAAGATAAGCTCATTTGGAAAAATTCCCATGATGGTAATCTCTCCTTCAAAGGTGCATATCTGTTCCATAGCACATCTAATCAACAACATCTAAATTGGGCAAAGTGTATATGGCAGGCGGCTATCCCTCCCTCAAAATCTATTTTGGTTTGGAGAATGCTTCATCAAAAACTGCCAACAGACGAAAATCTTCTTCAAAGAGGTTGCCAACTTCCTTCTATATGTAATCTTTGTGCCATAGCCTCTGAAACCTCAGCTCACCTTTTTCTGGAATGTAGTTTCGCAAAGCAACTTTGGTGCTGGTTGCAATCTCTTATTAACATTAATTTTGGCCTGTCATCCTTCATGGAACCTCTGTTAGTTTATGAGAGAAACTGGTCTCCTCAATGCAAAATAGTAATTCTCTCTGCCATTATTAATTGTTTCAATACCATTTGGTTTTGCAGAAACCAAAGAAGATTTCAAGATAAGGTTATCAACCTTAGAACTGCTAAGAGTTTGATAATTGCTAATACCAACATGTCAGGAAATTTAACCAATCTTGCTGCTAGATCTTCCATCACTGATTTTGTTATTTTGAAGAACTTTGATGTTAAAATAAATCCTCCTAAGCCTCAAGTCATCAGAGAAGTTCTTTGGTCCCCTCCTTTGGTTAATTGGGTGAAATGCAATTCTGATGGAGCTTCTTTAGGTAATCCAGGAGCTGCAGCATGTGGTGGTATTTTTAGAAATTCCAACTCTGATTTCCTTGGAGCCTTCACTATTAATCTTGGTGTTTCTACTGCTTTATGCGCTGAACTCATAGGGGCAATGGTGGCTATCGAGATTGCGCACAAAAAAGGTTGGCTTTATCTTTGGTTAGAAACTGACTCCATGTTAGTTTATATGGCTTTCACATCTCTCAAAATTGTTCCTTGGCATCTTCAAAATAGATGGAACAATTGTCTTCATCTGATATCTTCCATGCATTTCTATGTTACTCATATTTATAGGGAAGGTAACAAGTGCGCGAACACTCTTGCTAACACTGGCTTAAGCATTGCTTCTCACTGTTGGTTCTACCAGATTCCTGCTAATATTATGGCTGATCTAGTGAGTAACAAACTAGGGTTACCTAGTTTTAGGATTTCCTAACCTTTGAGGGTTTTGGTTTTATGTCCCCCCCTCTTTTTGGCTTTGTATCTTTCTTTTCTTCTTCAATATATTTTGGGGTTACAGCTCTGGCTGTAATCTCCTTTGCTTAAAAAAAAAAAAAATCCCCCTTCTTGTGTTTTTTGTCACGTTCAACAAGGTCATTGTCACAGGGCTTCAAACATAAAGGGACCTCAAAATTTTCAAAAAAAAAAAAAAAAACTTGTACTTAAGGCCATAATCCGTCAATAAATGTCCTTTTTTCATAGGTAAAAGTATGAAAGACAACAATTTCAAAATGGGGTTATACAGATAATCACCAAATATAGAGCATTTGCATGCCATTCAATCCCATATATTATTTGATATTAACAAAATACACGATATTTTTAAAGTGTTATCAAACACTATACAATTTAACCTTAATCGGTGACTATCCTTGTGTGATGACACTTTTATGATTATAAATGTAAGATTTTGCAAAGTAAACAAACAAAGTAAACCCCAACACACTTAATCCAGCAAGTAGCCAATAAAAATAATCAAGATGTGCCTTATTGATATTGTCACAAAACCAACTATCATGCCCATCTTTGCCACTAATATTTTCTATCAAAGATATGAGAAAGCCACTTAGAAAGCTTGCAACACCAACAATACTCAAATAGAGTGCAAGTCCCATGCTTCTTAGTTCATTTGGGACCTGATCATAGAAAAATTCTTGAAGACCAACCATAGTAAAAACCTCAGAAACTCCAAACAAAAAGTATTGAGGAACCAACCACCATATACTCATTGGAACAGTTGCAATTGGATCATCAACAAGACCATGCTCTTGTGCTACCTTTAGTCTTTTAATCTCAACAAAGGCTGCAATTACTACTGTAAATATAGATAGAAAAATTCCAGTGCCAATTCTTTGAAGCATTGTGATACCTGAGGGTTTTCCAGTTATAGATCTTGCTAGTGGCACCAATATGCGATCGTAGATAACGCTGAAGATAACAATTGCAACACCGTTTATCGTTTGAAGAGACGCAGGAGGTATGTCAAATCCAGGAAATATTGTTCTCTCCATAGAACTCCCTTGCTTGGTGAAGAATGTAAATATTTGAGCAAAGATAATACCATAAACTAAAGTTGTAGCCCAAATTGGAATCAATCTTAGTAGCGCCTTTGCTTCTTCCACCTCACTAAAGCTACAAGTTTCATCTTCTTTGGATCCCTTTGGTGTTAGCAATGCCTTGTTGAGGAAGCTACCAATGCAGAAGTTACAAGCTAAGTCAAAATAGCCATAATCTTTCAATGTTTTAATTTATTGGAATTAGTTTGAGTTGGTTAAGCTTTGTTAGTTTTGTTATGATCACTATATAAAAGGTATCCAACACTCATTGTAATCAAATTTTCTCATTCTTTCAATTCCAAATAATCAATCTTTCTCTCAATTTATTTTTTTTCTTTGTTGATCTCTATCTAGCATGAACCATTAATGTACGATAATTGTAGATGAATCAATACAACAAAATAGAAGAAGTTTAAGTAACCACCGTGATTAAATAAGAAGGGAGTTGAACTATCTGGCGACACAATCACAATAACAATAGTGTGTTTAGCGGAAATATATTTTTTTAAAGTTGATTCTAACAATACCATTTAAAAGAAATAACTACATAACAACATACAATTTTCAGAGAAGAATAAAGACTAGGTATATTGAGTGAATGAGTAAACACTTAAAGATTTGGAACTAGTTGAATGAGATGATTATAACAAACTAATTTAGATCAAATTCATTGATTATATGGATAAAAACCTATGATTTTATCCTTGTGGAATGTAGTATCACAAGCTCAAGATTCTATCATGGTGGGTTAGATGCAATTTATTAATGCTACAATTTGTTAATGCAATGCAACACATGACTATTATATATTTCATCATATAATGCATCTCATAAAACTCAAGACAAACTCAAGATGAGTCTAATAATGTAATTCATCATATTTTCTTCTTTCAGAATGCTACTAATAAGATTGAACTTAATAGACATATCATTAACAATGATCACTTGCGAAAACCAGGGTATTGGAGTGGAATCTGGAGGTTAAAAGTACCTCCTAAAGTCAAGAATTTGGTATGGAGAATCTGCAGAGATTGCTTTCCAACACGGGTGAAACTGCGTAGCAGGGGGATTAACTGTCCGTCAAATTGTGTCATGTGTGAAGACCCTCATGAGGATAGCTACCATATTTTCTTTCACTGCCAGGCAGCCATTGATGTCTGGCTTGCAGCAAATGTGTGGCACTTGATTTCCCCATCTCTGAACGAGTTTGATAACGCTCTGGATATTATTTTTAATTTATTGCAGGAATTACCATCATCACAGATTGAAATTATCGTCACAATAATGTGGAGCATCTGGAAAGCTAGAAATCTCAAGTTGTGGCAACAGGTATCAGACTCGAGTATTACAGTTTTGGAAAGAGCTACACACTTGTTAGAAGGATGGAGGAATGCGAATTGTAAGCAACATCCGTCTAGTCAGAGTACCCTACCTGGTGCGCAAAGTACGTTACACCAAAATGGGGATGTGAATCTCAGATGGAGGAAACCCAGTAGGGGAAGATACAAATGTAATATTGATGCCTCTTTTTCAAATACTAACAATAAGGTAGGATTTGGAATGTGCATCCGAGACTCAGATGGGAATCATGTCCGTTCTAAAACAATGTGGATTACTCCAGTTTGTTCTGTCGATGTTGGGGAGGCACTGGGTTTATATCATGCAATTCGGTGGATACAAGAGCTTCAACTAACAAATGTTGACTTTGAGGTTGACTCAAAAAGAGTAGCCGATTATTTCAACAAAGGTCGTGGAGATGTCACCGAATTTGGTTCTATCATGGATAGTAGCATCCAATTATGTAGAAATCATTTAACAAACTCTCATGTCGAGTTTACTAGGAGGCAAGCGAATGAGGCTGCACATGTGTTAGCTAAGGCAGCCACATCTAGTACTAGCTTCCATGTCTTTGATGTTATTCCAGCATGTATTACTACTTTAATTCTTAATGAAATGATATAAGTTATTTTCTCTCAAAAAAAAAAAAAAAAGACATATCATTAAAAAACAAGAATAAGTTAGCATTGTTATTCTTACTTGAATTGTTCAGAACTTTGACGACAAAGTAGTCCATCACATTCTTCTTCCAAATCCGTTGTTGATAAGTTATTTCGCCAATTTCTTATAGCTGCAACAAATACACGACCAATTCTAATAAAGGGACTCTTGTCATTATCCTTAATGTTAAACCTATATGTCCTTGTTCCGAGCAAAAAAACAATCAAAGCGATGATCATTACAACACAAGGGATTCCAAATCCAAGAACCCAACTAATGTTATCTTGTATATAGTTCTGTGCTCTTTAGGATGCTTTTCGTCGAATTGATCAGCCCCGAAAGCTTGAACACAAGGTTTATGTCCACCTTGTCCGATGGCAACTAGATAGAGTGAGATGAAGAATAAGATTACTTGTGACTGACGAGAACAAAATGTGAGGGAAGGGAGCAAAGCTGATACTGCTAACAAGCCTAGTCCCTGTAAATTGTATTAAGCCAATGACCAACATCAAAACATGAGCCGACATAGCTATCTGTGTATTCATTTTTTTTTAAATACGCAAAACCGTCCAAAGACCCTATAACATAGATAATTAATTGTCGCTAGTTGAATGATATCTCATATATCAAAATAATGAAAGATAGAGACAGATTAGCAAAAACCATGAAAGGCAGTGTTAGAATATGTAGGCTCAGTTTGGCAAGGCCAAAAAACTTTAATTAGCTTATCAGCTATCAGCCATCAGCTATAAGCTATCAGCTAGAGTATCAGCTATCCGCTATTTTTACCAAACAGAGCCGTAGAATAAAGGGAAACTAATATGAGATCTTGTGCTGAGAGAATACAGCAAATACTTGAACAAGACGATGATGAATATGATGATGGTTGCACAAATAAATTTCAAAATGTGTGTGAAGACGCTAAGATTTAGATAAGAGAAGCAAATACCGTAAAAATTGAAGAGACAAAACTAAAATACGTAAAAGCAAGTGAAGAACTGAACTGACCAAGATATAGATAAGAGAAGCAAGTATGATTGTGCGATAGCGTCCAAGAAAAGAATCAGCAAAAAAAGCACCAAAGATAGGAAGTAGAGAAGCAGTTCCAGCCCAGATATTCACATTTTCAGCAGCAGTTGCAGTGCTCTGCTTGAGTGGCCCTGTCAGATATGATATCAAGTTCCCTTGAATTCCATAATATGATACCCTCTCTGCCACTTCCACACCTAAACAAAACATTCATAATTCATTTCAAGTCACGTCACCATTTTAAAAAAAAAAAAAAGTAAAAAAATAAATTTTACCAGTCAAACCAAAACTACAAGGTTCAAAGAGTGCTGACCAACTCTTTTTGAAACCAACCTTTATTAATGATAAAAACAAAACAGAAAATTTCAAGGTTCAATGATATATGAAATTGTAACAAAAAGTTTAATTGAGTTGGGTTTTATGACCAAATTTCAAGGTTCAAATAGTGTCTCAAACTTAGGTCAAACCAACCTTTATTGTCAATATAATAGAGATATGAAATTGTGTACCTATGATAAACCAAGCTGATCTCCAATAACCAGATTTGGACCTAACTGCAGGCTGTCCTTTGTAGTCAACGACTCCATCAACAAGAGCTAACTGAGCTTCTAACAAAACTTCATTGGATTCTGCCATCAAACAAATTGAATAATTCACTTCTTTTTTATGAAAGATGAGTATGTTTGTGTGTATGTATGTATCTGATTTGAAGAATTTTGAGCCTTGATTGATTGCTATGTCTCTTTCTTTCTTTCTTTATTAAGGGGGTTTTGTAAGAGTGTTGTTGAACTCTTTCTTTTATGGAAATGCTTTCTATTCTTTTTGTCTAAGGTAATGAAATTGAAAGATATTTTATAGAACAATGATGTCAATGATGTGCGAAACTATATTCTTTGTTATAAAATAATGCACATGCAAACCACAATAAACGAGTACTAAAACAATTCTAAAGTCCATCTGATGTGATGAGTACCTTCTCTAAAATTAAATAATCATAAAGATTACCTGCTCCGAACTGGAGTAAAAAAACAAAGCATTAAAATAACTCTTTTTCACTATAACTTTGCTTCCAACCTTGGAAGCTCATATACTTAATTGAACGTTTGCTTCCAATCTTGTATCATCTTGATTTGTATCTATGCAAGTGTAACAAGTGTTGAACTAAAATGGGTTTGGAACAATAGGGTTAACTAGAAAGTCAACGCATTGATCACAAAAGGTTTTTCACTCAAAAGTTTTTGGAATGAAGACTCTGAAAGACTAAAGCATCTGAAGATGACGTCAGAAATTGAAGACTATTACTGAGTTTGTCGTCTTTTGAAGGAATGTCCTATTAGATTCTGAGTAGTATAGTTTGTTGTCTTCTGACCGTGTGTAGAAACAAACAAGATGATTCAAGGGAAAAGAGAATGTAATAGCGGCATATTTTTGGATGACTACTCAACGATATTATCCATTTGATGAAACATCTCAACGTCTCTGATCAAGCAACTCAAGAACTTAATTGATGCACTAACACTTCTTCAACAACGGCTCTCTCATTCTCTCCTATATAAGGACCTGGGCAGTTGAAGATAAACAACAAGACTTCTATGATTTTATGAGTGCCCTTACTCTGTCAAATTATATAGCGCACCACTTAGAGAAATTTTTACAAACTTTCAATCTTCAAATTTCTTTAGTATTTCAAAAATCATCTGAACCTTAATTTTTCTTACACATTGTATATTTAGTGTAAACACAATCTCTTTTATTTAATTAAACTTAGATTATAGAAGTCTCTTACTGTGTGTTTGAGCAAATTGTAATCTTGTGTGATAATAGTAAAAAAAATCTTTGAAGTGCAAGGGGACTGAATTAGCTAACCTCGGATTGTGAAGGGAATCGGGATAATTTGTTTGCTCTCTCTCTCTGTGTGTGTTTAACTTGATTTCCATGCATACTCTGTTTGTGACTCTGAATATAACTATGTTTTTTATCATATTTTGAACTGTTTTTGATAAGTACTTACAAAACTCGTACCTACGGCCATAATCCGTCAATAATGTCCTTTTTTCTTAGGTAAAAGTCTGACAAACATCAATTTTAATGTCAATTATAATGTCAATTATGCATTTCCATAGATAAATATCTATTTGTCTGTAGATAAAAGTCATATTTAAACCATTGTACATATATATAACTACAACTTAGTTGTTTAACTATAAGTGGTGTTAGATTATTTTTCAATTCCTTAAGTGGTACTCACATTATATCCTTCGTTCTGCTTATGGTTTTAACTCTCATAATTGGTGAGGTAGATTGATTAAACTGAAATCGTATGTATCTCAAATGATCCTCTTGGGATTCTCCGTAAGTGGAGTGAAGTTGGAGAAGTATTATCTCATTCGATTTTTCCTTTTTGACTACGACCTCCACTTCGATCCTAGTCATTACTTAGGGGCCTCATGTGATCACCAATTTTGAAGTTGTTATGTCCTCCCTGACAATGTATACTCTTGCTTTCATTAGAATATCATCAATCAAATCAGTGGGTCTTGTTGCCAAAGATTAAACAAATGGTCTAGGTTTTAGACCAGCTACTAGTGTGTGTAAGGCCACATCTAGATTCAAATTCTTGATTTGAGAAGTTTCTCATTTATTAGTTGTGAACTTTCTCTATAAATAGAGAGCTCACACAATGCATTGAACACACCGAAATTCTCAGTTGATGTTTCCTGGGCTTTTCCTCTCTTCTCCCTCCGACTTGTGTTGACAAGTCTTTCTCATTTTTCTACTCCTTTTGTCCCTTCGGAATTAAGAGTGTTCCTAAGACCATAGTATCTATTCGGTTTATTGTCCTTTCGGAAATAAGAATGATCTTAAGAGCATAGTCCCTTCAATTTTTTCGGTACAATAAGAATGATCTTAAACACACAGATATATATATATATATATATATATATATATATATATATATATATATTCTTCTATTCATGGAGAAGTTAGATGTTAGAATGGTAGTAGCACCATATTTCAGTGGTTGAAGTACCATATTGATATTTGGAGAAGTTAAAAATTAGAATGGCGGTAACACCATATTTGAGTGGTCTCAGCACCATAGTAGAGCGGTCACAATACCATATTGGTTTCAGTATTAAGAGTGGTCTTAGTACCATATTTGAGGGCGTTATTTCTCGAACGATTATTTACGGTGCAGTACTTAATCGAACAGGTGAACTGAGCTGTTTTATCCTGGAGGCGCACGGTTGTTAGTCTACCTTGCACAAACTCGGGTAGTGTTGTGAAACGTCTTAAAGAAAGCAAGTGTCGTGACTCAACCCGTTAGTATCTTCGGCGGTGATTTCAATTTTATTAGGACGTGAAGCAGACTCAACCAGGCAATATCTTCGGTGGTGATTTCGATTTTATTAAAAGGTACTTTTCTGAACTCGAAAATCAACAATTTTAAGACATTTCAACTACTATGTCTACCGAAGAAATTACTTATTGAGGTTTCGTTGTCCCTAAATACAACAAGGATAAATCAAGCTATAGAAATACATCTTTTCGACTGAAACAATGAAGTGCTTGTTGTTATAACAACAACACTAACGAAATTCACATATGCTACTTTGAATATGTTCGAAATTTATTTTCAAAAATCAAAACCTCACTGTGAATAAATAACTCTCATTGCCAAAAGAATAGGTTCCCCAAAAAGGTCCTAAGTGAAAATCAGCAACCACCATCAAGAATTGACATTGGTTCACAATTTATTTTTAATACAATTGTGAGAAACCATGTCATATGTCCCGCAATTATATGATCATGTCAAGTGCTTTGTAGCCTAACATGACTAAAGATAAATTCACTGATATCACTAGTTAAATCAATCTAGTTGGTGAATAAATGAATGGTGGATAAACATTAGCGACAAACACCATGTTTTCTATGATTATGCTATGTTCAAAAACATATGCTACTGCTGAAAATAAGAAAGTATTGTTAGAATCTTCTTACACCATTAAAGTAGTTGGTATATTGGAGATTTGAAGTTACAATTCACGTCCGAAAAGAAAAATTATTCTCTAGGATGTGATGCATGCTCCAAAAATAAGAAAGAATCGGAATTTCAAATTTCTACTGAATAAGACTGAGTTGACTCAAACTTAAAGAGAGACTTGTGTACCATGCTTTCTTGTGGGAAAAGATTGCGCTTTGATGGTGTTATACCCTAATTTTGGACCTAAAAATACTTGTTCAAAATTCTCTGTCATCTTTGATACATGTCTATTACCCTTGAAGAATTGCCAATTTGTTATTGTTTACACTGACATTTCACTCTGCTTTATCTCTCAATTTAGTTTTACATATCTTTTCAACTGTGTGTTTGTCCATGTTTTCTTGCATTTCAAGTCATCCAAAAACATCTTTCTTGCATTTTAAGTCATTTGATATGTTTCTGATCAATTGCATCTTTCTCTGCATCTTATTTCAATGTTATTTGCAAAATTCATGAAAAAGGGTATTTTAGTCATTTCCTGTATCCAAACTCATTTTAGTCCTTTAAAAATTGTTTGAGTCTTTTTGGTTTGAATAAGTCTTTATTTCAATTCTATGTCAAAATCCATTTCAAAAAATTACATTTGAAGTCATTTTGAGTCAGTTTAGCCCCTAGGGGCATTTTAGTCATTTCCTACGTTAAGGTTTCTTTCAATCTTTGAAAAATTGTCCCTGAGTCCTTGCAATTGGTTTGAATGAGTTTTTGTTTAACTCCATGACAGAATCCACTTCAAAAATTGTATCTGAGTCATTTCGAGTCGTTTTAGCCCCTAGGGGCATTTTAGTCTTTTCATGTGTTAAAACTCTGTTTAATTTCCAAAAAAATTGTCTCTGAGTCTTTTAATTTTGCTTGTATAAGCTCTTGCTTTAATTTCCTGTTAAAAATCCATTTTAAAATTGCATCTGAGTCATTTTTAGTCGTTTTAGTCCCCAGGGGCATTTTGGTCATTTCACACGAAATTTCGGCAGAGAGAGGTTACTTTAAAGTACCTCATTTAAGTAATTGGTTCGTTTTAGTCCGTTTTGTCATTTTTAATCGTTTCACTTTACGTTATTTTCCGTTTACCAATTTTAA
This sequence comes from Medicago sativa, assembly GCF_051527215.1. Classification (NCBI taxonomy): domain Eukaryota; kingdom Viridiplantae; phylum Streptophyta; class Magnoliopsida; order Fabales; family Fabaceae; genus Medicago; species Medicago sativa. The sequence continues at coordinate 30,408,585 of NC_140752.1, read as the reverse complement.
TTCATTTTATTTTAATTTTCATTTTTTTAGTCCTAAAATTTCCAATAATTGCATTTTTAGTCCTTGTTGTCATTTTTCTTTTTAGTCCTTCAATTTTTAATAATTGCAGATTGGTCCAGAAGTTTGTTACAAGCTTGTGTCCACGTGGCAGTGTCCTATTGGTCCAGAGTGCACAAGTGGCAGCCTATAAAAGGCCACCTCATCAGTCAAAGTCACACAGATCCATTCACTTTTTTACAACTCATCACAAACACTTTTGCTTTCTCTCTCTCCACCAAAAACAGATCAAACCATCAAGATTCATATGAACTTGATGAATTTCATCAAGAACACATGAATCTCAAACCCTAACAAACTCAATTTTCTCCCAAAAACAACAAAATTTCCAGAATTCACCAAAATTCAACATCACAGAATCATCATCACCAAACAACAGTACCAAATCACAGATTCGAATCGAACAATTTCAGTACCAAATCATCACAAATTCGAATCGAACAATTTCGGTACCAAATCATCACAAATTCGAATCCAGCAATTTCAATACCAAATCATCACAAATCCGAATCCAGCAAGTTCAGTTCCAAATCACACGAATTCGGATCCAGTTCCAACACCGAATCACACAAAAAACTAGGAGTCGAAGAATCAACACAAAGGATTGCAAGCTCAATGAACTCGCAACACAACAAGAACAACACGCATCAGTGAAGCTCAAAGCTCAAAGATCCAAACCAATCCAGAGGTAATCCTCTATTTTATTTTCGTACATGTTTGTTTAGATCTAGACGAATACGTGTTTGTTTCTGAGAATCCATGTTCAGAATTGGAAAGAGGAGGAGAAAAGAAGCTGATTCCACAAAAAAATTTACGAAAAAAAAGGAGTTTAAACTTTCCGACGCGGTGGCTCCGCCGCCGGAAACCGGCCGGCCGCCGCGTCGGAACTCTTCTCTTCTTCTTCTCCGTCCAGACTTCTTTAGAGAGAGGGAGAGAGCATTTGTGACCTAGAGAGAGAAAGTATGGGAGAAATGAACCAAAAAACCGGTTCATGGCCTTATATAGGCCACTGAACCGGTTCAGCCCATGGCCTGACCCATAACCCATGGGTTCAGCCTGATCCATCTCTTCCTTTCAGCCCAAACCTGCCATGTGTGATGTTTTGCTATGCGCCCCCCCCCCCCCCCCCCTTTCTTGCATGTTCTTACTGATTTCTTGCTAGTTACACCCCCTGCCTTGCTTAAAATTCTCATAAAAATTCTTAAAATTTTTTCATATGTTCTTGATATTTTGCTTGACCTTCTTGTGATGTTTCTATGTGTCAAAACCTGAGGAAAATATATGTGGAATTTCTTGTTAATTTGTTTACTATTTTTGTTAAAATTTGTGAATTTTTGTATATTTTTTGAGTCTAAAAATCCTTTAAAAATTCCTAAAAAATTCCTATGTGTTCTTGATCTTTTTCTTGATATTTTTGTGATGTTGTTATGTGTTAAATTTTGATTAAAAAATATGTGGTATTTTCTAGTTAATTGTTTACTATGCTTGTTAAAATTTGTGAAGTTTTATATGTTCTTGTGTCTAAAAATTCTTTAAAAATTCTAAAAATTTTCATACACCTTTCTCGATAGTTTTGTGGTATTTTTGTGATAATTTTTGCATATTAAAACTTGGAAGTAATAATGTGATGATTTTCTTGCTATTTTGTGATGTTTTGTATTAAAAAATTTGTGAAAATTTGCTTGATTCTAGTTCCAATTTCTTGATAAATGTTTGTGACCTATACCATATGATTTTGTGAGGTTTTAGCTACTGTTTGTATGTGTTTCTTGCTGCATGTGAATATGGGTAATTAGTTTCTTGTTTTACAAGTCATGTAAATGTGTGTATGTGAAAATAAAGTGCTAAGTGTACCTAAAAATATGTCATGATCCTTGACTTGAATATGCCCTATAATTCTCACCCTCATGGTACAATGAAGCCTTTGAAAATTGCTTATGATAGGAGAATTATAGGTCATGTACTTATTGAGAGGTTATGGTGAATTTTTACTACATTTTGACACTTTATTCTTGTTATTTTTACTATTCTTTGTTTAGTATTTCCTTGCCTATCTCTCTATCATTTTATGCCTTATTTTCACTAACCACTCTACTTCATGTTTCATACATCATGAGCATTTCATCCTCCATCCCACATTCTCATCCTTTTATTTCTTGCACTTTAAAATTCATGCAAGGCTTAGAATGTAAAGACTTAGGAATTTTGTACTATTTTTCTTATGCTTTTACTTTCTTGCAAGACCATAGCATGTAAACTAGGGCATGATGTAAAAAGGACAATGGACTCTAATGATGTACACCGACACATGCACACACATCACATAGATACTTTAGATGTATGTTTAGGGAATGTATGTTTAGATGTATGATTAGGAACTTTAAAACTTAGACGAAAAATCCTTTTTTCCAAAAAACATGAACAACATCACTCAAATAATTTCCTAATAAACTTTGGGATCCAAATTCCCATTGATTTTCCCTTTCTTTTCTTAAATAAAATCTTAATGAATTTTAATCATACTTTGACTTTCTTTTGCAAAATAACTAATTCAACCTCACAATTTCACAATCTTATGCCCTTGAGGCCTCTCTCCCTCATTCTTCAAAATTCCAATTTTCAAACTTAAAATCAACCAACAAAAACAAAAAACATTTTTTTGGAAGAGAACTACGGTGGATTTGATCCCTTAAACGGGTACGTAGGCAAGGAATCAAAATTCCTTCAATTCAAATAAAATAAAAATTCAAACATCTTCGTCTCCCTCCAATTCTTCACTTAGTAAACCCTTAGGTTTAAATATCACTTTTCAAATAGCATTTAAAAATAAAGCGCGCGCGTAGAAAATAAAGACGGTTCCTATAGGATACTATAGTCGTTATGGGTGCCTAACACCTTCCCGTAGCGAAAACAACTCCCGGACCTCGATTCTCAAGGGTTTTGCTTATTTTTTCCCTTCCCAAGAAAAAATGAGATATCAAAAGGTTAAAACGGTTCAAACGTAATCAATGTTTGACACCCGAAAACCAAGATAAAACAGATGGTATGTTCAAAATTAAAGTATCCTTCTATTTAATTAGTTGTGTGATTTTAATATTTGACATATCAAAATTTATCAAGTGAACAAGCTTTTAATTTAAACTTGAAGTAACTTGGACTTAATTCCAAAGTTATATGATTGGACAATTTTATTTTTTGAAGTCAATTTAAATGAACCAAAAGTTCATATAATTCAGTGTTTAGATAATTTGAATCTCTAAACTTAATAAATTATGATATGTGTGAACTTAATGGCACATAACCTAGAAATGATAAAATGATATTTTATCATATTTATTGATGACTGCAAATTTTGAAAAATAAAATTGATATGCTTGATATGTTCAATTTCTATAACGAAAATTGAAATTTATGTTGGATAGAGGACCCAAGTCTATGAAAAAAAATTCTAATTAAATATTTTTTGAAGAAAAGACAACCCAACTTGTCTTATTTTTGAACTTGGGATTGTCTGAACTATATTCGGATTTCAGACCCCAAGAAAGTTAAACTCACTAGTAGAGCCTATGAATGTGTATTTGTTGGGTATGCTATAAATAGCGAAACATATATGTTTTATGACCTAAATGCTAAAAGTGATCATAGAATTAAAATATGTCGATCTCTATGTAAATATTTACCCCTTAAATAAAGAACAGTGGGGGCACTAGTGAGGCGCTAGTGGGAGCACGAGATGTTAAAGAACCTCAAAGAGGTAAGAAAGCAAGAATTGCTAAAGAGTATGAACCTTATGGTTTATACATTGGAAGAAGATCCATTAAGCCTTAAAGAACCTATATCCTCATTGGATGCTGAATTATCTGAAATCATTGTTTATCAACAACATTGATAAGAAAGACCTAGATGAAGTTGAAGTAATTCTTGGTTTCAAGATTACTAGATCAGAAAAGATAACTTCTCACAAGGTTGAGAATATCTTAGGGAAATGTGATTATTTGACTGTAAACTTGCAAGAACACCATATGATCCAAGTGTAAAACTTTTCAAGAACACTTGAGATGGTGTTAGACAAATAGAATATGCGAGCATCATTGGCAGCCCTTAGGTATGTCATTGAATGCATTAGACTCGATGTTGGCCACGTTGTGAGACTTTTGTTCAAGTTTACTAATAGACGGATGAGAAGCACTGCCATGCTATTGAAAGGGTCATAAGGTGCCTTAAGAAGATTATGACTTTAGGATTACATTATGAGAAGTATCATATTGTACTTGAATGGTACAAGATACAAATGAGAAGTATCCTATTGTACTTGAATGGTACAAGATACAAAATAGAACATCCTTCAGATGAGTCTTAAGCGACCAGTGACTGCACATTGAGCATCATTGGAGGAGTTGTTTGTTGAAACAAATGATATTGACTCAATCCACTATGGAATGAATCTGAGATGAAAACACTAAAGAAAACTAGTGAAGAAGCAAGTTGATAAGACGCTTGTTAGTTGAGAACCCTTAGTGGGTAAAACTATTTCCAGATGTGTTAACTCATTGCTGCAGCTATTACAAAAGTTAAGAATCGTTACTACAATGGCAAGAGACAATTATTAAGGCACGAACACATAAAGTATTAGAGAGCTAGCTACTCTCAAAAGGAACGGTTGAAGCATATCATGTACGTACTGATAAAGAATTAGTCAATCCTTTGACGAAAGGAATTATTAGAAAGAAAGTCATAAACACATCCAATAGGATGGGGCTAATGCTTATAGATCACTGAGTGATTCGAACCCGACCTACATGACTGGAGATCCCAAAACTTAGGTTCAATGGGTAATAACAAGTCATGAAGTGATAGAACATGTTATGCTAAGGATTAAGAAAGCATGATCCTGCAGCGAAAGAAGGATGAGGTAATAGAAACTCTTAATGAGATCTATACTCTATGTTGAGTGGGGTACATAGTTACAGGAGTACCCTTGATAGACTCACCTATACGAATGTGGAACAGAGGCCGGTCCTATGGAATTTCGAGGCAAAATTCCTAGAGCGTTCGTTAAAACTGGGATACACGTGCAGGGCCTTAAACGCACGTCCTATGGAATTTACGGTGCAGTACTTAATCGAACAGGTGAACTGGGTTGTTTTATCCTGGAGGCGCACAGTTGTTAGTCTACCTTGCGCAAACTCGGGTAGTGTCGTGAAACGTCTTAAAGAAAGCGAGTGTCATGACTCAACCCTGTAGTATCTTCGGTGGTGATTTCGATTTTATTAGGACGTGAAGCAGACTCAACCCGGTAATATCTTCGATGGTGATTTCGATTTTATTAAAAGGTACTTTTCTAAACTCAAAAATCAACAGCAGCATAGGGAAAATCATGAAACCAATCTTTTGTTCTTTCGATCAATTTGACAACAAAAAATCTCAATTTCTTTTGATATTCAGTCACTATATCTAGGCAATAGAACCGGCATGTTTCATAGAATCTACTCAAATTTACATTTGGGTCTTGAAATGATCCTCCATCATATTAATTTTCTCTAAGACCCGCAAGATTTGAATTTTTTTATATTGAAGGCAATTGGGTCTGCCGGTTGAGACCCATGAGTTATATGGCATCGGTTTGTTATTCTATCCTAGTCTCCTAAGGTGTGTATAGATGGGACATCTCCCATCTTAGATCAAATATTCGTTTCTTTAACAAAAAGAAGATACCTTACTAGCATCACACAACACAAAATAAAGCCACAAGAACAAAATTTTCATTTTGCCATTTTAAAATAAAGTGGCAAAAAAATAAATAAAATATAATTTCAATGGTCTTGTCAAAACTAATCAACAATTTCCGACAATGATACCAAAAACTTGATGGTTTATATATCATCTAGTAATAAAATTTAGTATCCAGGAAGATTGTGTCAATCTCGACTAAAAAATTTAATTAAAATAAGGAATTAACAAATTTGGGGTATGTAGAGCATATTATTTAGTTGAACAAATTTAATTGTCGTTTCAAATAGACAACTAGCTAAACTTATTAAAATAGTAAATAAAAAGAAAATAAAGTAAATAAAAGCAAATAAAATGAGGGGAGTTTGCAAGTTTGATTTGATGACGCAAAAAAGTTGAGTTGATCGCAGAAAATTAAATAGGTTTTGATTGCAGAGTTTAGTGATGGTTAGGATTCTCGAATCCTCTCTATTTCCTTGTTGGAATAAAGACAGAAAATTATCAGTTATGAAACAAGGGTTCTATTTAAGTGATGAGTTTGTGGGATTTTAACATCTCTCTAGTTGTCAAGTTGCTCCATCTAATCACCCTAAAGTTATACACGCGATACAGAGTATATGGTAGTCAATCATCCAAGGTCTTGTATACCTTCTTCGTATGGTTATTAAGATGGGGATTTACTCTCTTTGAGGTAATTGAAACATAAAAGAAGTGGTATTCCTAAATTGTAATCTAAAGGCTCCACCCACATCTATGAATCTTAGAAGTACACTGTATACCCTGAATGGTCCTTGGTAGATTAAATGGATAGGCCTAACCCTATCTTACTAAGGGGACAAATAAACGTTTATAATGCAATGTTCGGAAAAGACAACCAGAAATATCTTTTGCAGCCTCCTATTTCTATAATCAGTCAGAAATTCTAGGTATGTCACTCTAGAATTTGTAAAAGTATTAAAGACTTTTCATATAAAAATTAAATGGATCTCAAAACATAATTGAATAAAGGACTTTAACTAAATTGATCCAACAAACAAATAAAGACTTGTGGCATGATTCTTCACTTAATAACAACAAAAGAAAATAAACTAATAGGTTCCATCCCATTCAACGCTTGTTTTACATATCGAGTCTGACGGATGAGTATATGTTGTGCCTGGGGCCCCTATAGCTTCAGGGTCCTCGTCTTCAGTTCAAACAACCTAATCATAGTCTTCAGTTGTAAGGTTTTCTCAATCCTCTGCTGCGAGTTCAGCCTTGAGTTCTTCCTCCGCATACCTTTCTACCAGTTCTCTAAATATAAACCACACAATGAAACAATTCGTATCATTGTAATCTTCTTCTTTTGGAGTCATTGCCTTATAAGCTTGATACTGGTTGTTTAACTTGATAATAACCTCTCCTTGTGTAGTCTCTACCAACAAATTTGCAGGTGCAAAGAATGGCCTTCCTAGAATCATTTGTTGGCCGATATAACGGGAACAAGGATAAGGCGGGTGAATAGATTATCCCCTTAGTTCTAAAAAAAATTCGAAACCGTGGTTTTGAAACCGTATGACTACAGTGGATTATGCAAAAGCTTCAACGATAATAGAATAAGTAATGATGCACCGATAATTCAATTAGGAACGAGAAATTCACGCTTGAGTTATTACTTAACAATCAATAATCAATACACAACATAATCCACAAAATCATTAATTAACTATTTCAAACCAAACCTAGCCTTAAATAATAAATTACTAATACAAGTAAATGTACCACTTTGATATATGTGATGAATTAATCAACAAGTTAATTTCTAGCATGAAAGGTGATTGAATTGATGAGTCAACAAGTTCTTGAAGATAGTTTTTAAAATTTATTCAATCACAAAGCATATAGCAATTAACCTAATTCATCATTAACATACATCAAAGTAAATTTGTAGAAATTAAAGAGTAAGGGAAAGAAGAAAATCGGAGTTATAGAGGTTCCCCCTTTTCATCCTCGCTAGAGGTACATCCTCTCTTTGTAGAAGAAAACGTCTCTTCTACATGCTTCCACTATAATGTTCAAAATGTTTACAACAGTCAATTTCAAAGGTTTCTTCAATTTCAGAATCACCACGATCCTAAATCTTCTACACTATGTAATCACTCCTCCAATCTTCAAATATGGAGTATTTGAATGCCATTCAATCCAATATATTATTTGATATTACCAAAATACATGATATTATTAAACTTTTATCAAACACTATACAATTAAACCTTAACCTCATATAATGCATACCAAACTCCCTTCAATACATATATGACATAAACCAAAAATTAATCGGTGACTATCCTTGTGTGATGACACCTTTATGATTATAAATGTAAGATTTTGCAAAGTAAACGAACAAAGTAAACCCCAACACACTTAATCCAACAAGTAACCAATAAAAGTAATCAAGATGTGCCTTATTGATATTGTCACAAAACCAACTATCATGTCCATCTTTGCCACTAAAATGTTCTATCAAAGAAATTAGAAAGCCACTAAGAAAGCTTCCAACACCAATAATACTCAAATAGAGTGCAAGTCCCATGCTTCTTAGTTCATTTGGGACTTGATCATAGAAAAATTCCTGAAGACCAACCATAGTAAAAACCTCAGAAACACCAAACAAAACATATTGAGGAATCAACCACCAAATACTCATTGGAACAGTTGCATTAGGATCATCAACAAGACCATGCTCTTCTGCTACTTTTAGTCTTTTAGTCTCAACAAAGGCTGCAAATGCTACTGTGAATATAGATAGAAAAATTCCAGTGCCAATTCTTTGAAGCATTGTGATACCTGAGGGTTTTCCGGTTATAGCTTTTGCTAGTGGCACAAATATGCTGTCGTAGATAGCGCTGAAGACAACAATTGCAACACCGTTTATCGTTTGAAGAGAAGCAGGAGGTATGTCGAAACCAGGAAATATTGTTCTCTCCATAGAACTCCCTTGCTTGGTGAAGAAAGTAAAAACTTGAGCAAAGACAATGCCATAAACTAAATTTGTGGCCCAAATTGGAATCAACCTTAGCACTGCCTTTGCTTCTTCCACTTCACTAAGGCTACATTCTTTGGATCCCTTTGGTGTTATCATTGCCTTGTTGAGGAAGCTGCAATTAATGTAGAAAATACAAGCCGCGTCAAAATAGTTTATGACCGGCCCATAAGCTGTTTTCAGTTGTTTCAATAAGCTCGTCAGGGTAGCTTATGAAAACAGCTTCTAACATATATGAAAAAGTTTGATTTTATTTTATCTTTTGTTATAGAAATCACTTGTACATATCACTTATATGATAAATTCTTATGCTATTCGTGCTTCATTAAGGTGAGCCAATACATCAAATGAAGCAAATGAACCAATAAACCAAACAATATGAAGGAAGTTGAACACTAAAGCGATTAACAAGGAAGAAGAGTAACTAATCACATGGAAACATATGAAAGAAGTTGAATTGTGTTTCTATCCGCACAAGTAAGTATTTTTCTAAAGACAGTGTTTGAAACCAAACAATATACTCATCTTAGGAGTGAGCAATGGATTAAAAAAAAAAACTTAATTGAACCTTTTCCAAATACCTTTAGCAGTACTCCCTCCGGTCAATATTATAAGCAAATTTTGACTTTTTAGGTTCATTCAATAAATGATGTATGTGGTCTATATTGTAGACTACATACATCATTTATTAAATGAATCTAAAAAGTAGAAATTTGCTTATAATAGTGACCGGAGGGAGTAGTTATTTACAGAGAACTCACAGTTTAACATCTATAATTGTTATTCAACACGCAAATAATTTATGAGTGCAACAGACATGAGATTTATACTAGTTCACCTATCTATAAACATTACACAAGTATTCATTGTTCTCAATTTTCAACCCAAGAAACTCACTTAGTAGTATCTACACAGTACCCTCTCCAAGCTTAGTACTCTTTGTATTCTGAGAATGTAGCAATGTAACATATTACTATAATATATTTCATGTAATGCATTTCATAAAACTTAAAAGACGAATTCGAAAATCAACATGACTTCAATAATGTATTTCATTATATTTTCTGCTTTAAGAATAACTTTCTAGACATATATTGAAAAACAAGCAGAAATTAACATTGGTATTCTTACTTGAATTGTTTAGAACTTTGACGGCGGTGAAGTAGTCCATCACATTCCTCTTCAATATCCGTTGTTGATAAAGAATTTTGCAAATTTCTTGCAGCCTCAACAAATACACGACCAATTCTAAGAAAAGGACTCTTTTCATTATCCTTAATGTTAAACCTATACGTCATTGTTCCAAGCAAGAAAACAATCAAGGCAATGATCATCATAACACAAGGTATTCCAAATCCAAGAACCCAACTATAGTTATCTTGTATATAAGTCAAGATTGAAAGTGTTGCCGCAGCACCTGCAACCATAGTAAAATACCACCAATTAAAGAATGAGCTTCTAGCTTTGTGCTCCTTAGGATACTTTTCGTCGAATTGATCAGCCCCGAAAGCTTGAACACAAGGTTTATGTCCACCTTGTCCAATGGCAACTAGATAGAGTGAGATGATGAATAAGATTACTTGTGATTGAGTAGAACAATATGTGAGTGAAGGAAGCATAGCTGATAATGTTAACAAGCCTAGTCCCTGTAAGCCAATGACCAACATCAAACCAATGAGCCAATAAAACTGTATCCATTCTCTAAAAAGCTTTAACAATGATAAATAGCCACATCTAACTTTCATACACTCATTCAACACTTCATTTTCTCTCTAACTCTCTTTCTACCACATCGTTGAACTATCACATCACTCTCATTTTCTCTTTTTTCCTCTTTATTTCAAGGCGTATACATTCACATGGGGTTTACAAAAACAATTTCAAAATATTTTTCTCTAATGACAAGTGGTAGAATTTCTCACGTCTATTTTATATATATTGGAGTTTGGTTGGGCACCGGTAACATGTACTTAAAATTTGTTTAAAATTTGAATTTATTTTAAAATAAATTAATATAAAAATGCAACATGATATTGAATGATTTAGTGAGGAGTACATACTCAACCAAATTACATAGGTACCATTGGATGTATGAGATCTACTAGTTATTTCTAACGCGTATTTAAAACTTGATACAACCCGTTCTTAGTACGTGTTGTGTAACAAGTGTAAGTTAAAAATCACACATTGAATGAAAATGAATGTCGAACAATATATAAGTGAGACGATCCACAAATCCAACTCCATAAGGTTTTAGATTTATATGTTGTGTTAGTCTTAAACTCACTTGTGTGGTTGCTCTTGTCTCAAATGGATGATCTACCAGGCCCCCCCTCATGACCCAACAATGGTATATATACAAGGGAGATCATAATATAATGAATGAACTCACACTTGAAATGGAGATTGTTGTTAGACATGGCACATAATCCACATTTGTGGTTACCCGCCTGAACCCAGCACGATTTGACAGGTTTTCTCCGCGTTGATTGGGTTTAGGTTTTTACCGATATTAAAACACGGGTATGACATGGGTAACACGGATATAAATACTCACCCCGAACCCATACTCAAACCCGTCTTAAAAGTAGAAAATTACTACCCATTGAAATTTGTCATGTAATAAAAACTTTCATTGAAATTTAAAGGAGAAACCAAATTATTAATATAAAGAAATAAAGTGGGCATATTACTGTATAATGCATTATAACATTGCCCTCGGCATTGGGAAGGAAAAAAAAACTTATTTTCTTTTCATGTCACATCATTAAAATATTACTTTGATCACATCACACTCTTTATTTCCTAATTCCCATGATATAATTGTGATCTTTTTACTTTTTAATTTGTGTCCATCGACTATTTTTCTATTTAAAAACTTATAATGTTACAATACTAACATGTGGTAAAAACTTATATAACAAAAACGTGAGGTAAAAACTGAAGGAAGAAATAAATGTAAAAAAGTGAAGAACAGAACCAACCAATATATAAATGAGAGAAGCAATTATGATTGTGCGGTAACGTCCAAGAAAAGAATCAGCAATGAAAGCACCAAAGAGAGGAAGAAGAGAAGCAGTTCCAGCCCAAATATTCACATTTTCAGCAGCAGTTGCAGTGCTTTGTTTGAGTGGTCCTGTTAGATATGATATCAAATTCCCTTGAATTCCATAATATGATGCCCTCTCTGCCATTTCCACACCTAAATATAACTTTCACAATTCATACTGAATTTCATTTCATAAAAATAATTAAAACTAAACATGTATTTTCAAGTGTGTCAAAATTTATGATCTCTACGGCTCTAAATTAGTCCATTTTAAGAATGGACAAATTCAGTGCCGGAGAGATAATAAATTTTTGTGTTTTTAAGTACCTATGATAAACCAAGCGGATCTCCAATAGCCAGTTTTGGATCTAACGGCAGGTTGTCCTCTATAGTCAATGACTCCATCAACAAGTGCTAATTGAGCTTCTAACAAAACTTCATTGGATACTGCCATCAATAAAACCTATTAAATAATTCACTTCTTTTTAATGAAATATGAGTTTGTTTGTGTATATGTATTTGATATGATTAATGTTGAGACAAAAACTCCGTTTCTTTCTTTCTGGTTCTGTAAGAGTTTTGAACTCTTTAAGTTTCGTTTTTTTAGGTAAAGAAATATATTTTATTGAACAATGATGTCAATGAGTACGAAACAAATATTTCTTTATGTTACATAATACAAACGAGTGCTTAAACAATTCCAAGTTTCATGTGCCGCTAAGCTAAATAGTATGTATGAATGTGTCAAGTTGCCACTATACCTACCTACTTACCATCTCCTTGTTAGTGTAACGTAGTCCTTTATCCTTGTTTAGTCACTGCCTAGGTTTTTGGTGGTGTCTGCCCATTTCTTGACAGGTGAATAAGGAATAAGAAGATGAACAATTGTCCTCTAAAAAATATCTTGTCTCTTGGTAGATTCGCTGTTGGAATATGTGGGTTATTATTTAAAGTTGATTTTGAAAAGGCGTGTGATTCATTCCATTGGCAATACTTAGAGGCAATTATGATTAAGATGAATTTCTCAACTTTATGGCGTAAATGGATTTTGGAATGTGTAACCATCACAGTGTCAGATTAGAATGAAATGAAAGAAACGATGAAATGAATTGTAGATTAATCAGATACATAAATTTATATAAAATGTGATGCAATATTATCCACATAAATTGTCGGTGCTTTGTCCTCCACATAAAACATAAAAGACATATTTATGAAAGACATATTATCCACAACACATGTTTATTGATGCCAAATGAGTGTAGAGGCCTCGTAGTAATAATTTTTCAATTATTTGAGAAACATTTTTTACAAATAAAAAAATGATGGAATGGAGTATGGAAGGCTGGTGAGTGAATATTGTGTAGTACAAGTGAGCTGCCTGATATTGAGGCATGTCTAAATGCCTCTATATCAGGATAGTTAATTGTCGTCGGGATATTTTCGTTAGTTCAGAGTGCCTCGCAACAAATGTTGGATGCATGAATAGCAATTTTCTATAAACAAGAGATTGCTCTTTTTTGTGTTTTGATGATTTTTTTAATTAGGGCCCATTTGTAACATTAACAACGCCTCCAATTTATTTAAGACAGTCATGTGATTTCATTAGTGATTTCGCTTTAACAGCATGAACTATTACACCGTTTGGATAAGGTTTATTTTGAGCTTATGTAAAACAGCTGATGCAAATAAATGAACTTTTTGGTATTACTTATAAGCTTGTTGATGTAATTTATGGAAAAACAAGTTATGAAGATACAATTTTCATTAGTAAAAACTTATAAATTAACATAAAAACTTATTTATTTATTTATTTGCATCAACTATTTTTCATAAACTAAAAAAAAAAATACCAATCCAAACAAGTCCTATGTATCTTTCTTGGCTAAACATTCCTCTCCAATTTAAAATTTGATATGTTAAATAAAAATAATTCATTAATGATTTATCCTTCTGGATGTTATTTCGAATTTGATGCTAAATAAAAAAAAAAATCAATGATTTATCCTTTTCGATGTTATTAAGAGCACATCATCATAAATTTATTGTATCATACAATCAATAACTTATCTGGTATTGCAAGAAATATATGATACTATGACAAGTTTATCAATCATAATACCCATTAAACTTGCTCTATTGTCATCCATTATCATTTCATGCATACCAAACTGCTCTTCTGCACAAAAATATGTATAAGAAAAACTAATCAAAGACTATCCTTGTGTGATAGTGCCTTTGTGATTATAAATGTAAGATTTTGCAAAGTAAATGAACAAAGTAAACCCCATCACACTTAATCCAGCAAGCAACCAATAAAAGTAATCAAAATGTGCCTTATTGATATTGTCACAAAACCAACTTTCATGACCATCTTTGCCACTAAAATGTTCTATCAAAGAAATTAGAAAGCCACTTAGAAAGCTTGCAACACCAACAATACTCAAATAGAGTGCAAGTCCCATGCTTCTTAGTTCATTCGGGACTTGATCATAGAAAAATTCCTGAAGACCAACCATAGTAAAAACCTCAGAAATTCCAAACAAAAAGTATTGAGGAACCAACCACCATATACTCATTGGAACAGTTGCATTTGGATCATCAACAAGACCATGCTCTTGTGCTATCTTTAGTCTTTTCATCTCAACAAAGGCTGCAAATACTACCGTGAATATCGATATGAAAATTCCAGTGCCAATTCTTTGAAGCATTGTGATGCCAGAGGGTTTTCCGGTGATAACTCTTGCTAGCGGCACAAATATGCGGTCATAGATGGGGCTGAAGAGAAGAATTGCAAGCCCGTTAATCGATTGAAGCGAAGCAGGAGGTATGTCAAATCCAGGAAATATTGTTCTCTCCATTGATCTCCCTTGCTTGGTAAAGAATGTAAAAACTTGAGCAAAGACAATACCATAAACCAAAGTTGTAGCCCAAATTGGAACCAACCTTAGAACAGCCTTAGCTTCTTCCACCTCACTAAGGCAACAAGTTTCATCTTCTTTGGACCCCTTTGGTGTTAGCAATGCCTTGTTAAGGAAGCTGCCAATGTAGAAATTACAAGCTAAGTCAAAATAGTCATAATCTTTCAGGGTTTTACTTTGTTAGAATTAGTTGGAGTTGGTTATAGGTAGTTATAAGCTGGTCATAATTAATTGTAAGTTAGTTAAGATTTATTAGTTTGTTATGATAACTATATAAAAGGTATCCAATACTCAATGTAATCAAGCTTTCTCATTCTATCAAATCCAAATAATCAATCTTTCTGACAATTTATTTTTTTCTTTGTTGAGCTTTACCTAGGATGAACCATTAATAATGTACTATAATTGTAGATGAACCAATACATTAAAATAAGCAGATGAATCGATACAAGGAAATACATATAGACAAAAGATTCAATTCCAAACAGTCAACATAGAAGAGGTTCAACTAACCACATGGAAATATACGAAGGGAGTTGATAGTGTATTTTAGGAAAACCTTTCCTCAAATTTACAACCTCACCAAGCATTATTCTACTCCAAGCCTCTCAAGTCAAAAAAATGATATTGTGTTAAAAGAAAATATATTTTTTTAGAGTTGATTCTAACAATCTACCATGTAAAAGAAATAACTACGTAACAACATATAATTCTCAGAGAATAATAAATAGGTAGATTGAGTGAATAAGTAAGCTTGAAAGAAATTACTCTCAACCGTGTTATTTATAACCAAGAGATTACGATCAAATCCATTGATTATATGGATAAGAAGCAATAGTGGATTCTATCATAGAATGCAATGCAACACATGACTGTAATATTTCATCATAGAATGCTACTAATAAGATTGAACTTAATAGACAAAACATTGAAAAAACAAGTGTGTTTGGTTCAGTGGCAAATAAATTGATTTGATATGAATGGATTTTGTAAAATTGAATAAATTAGCATCGTTATTCTTACTTGAATTGTTCAGAACTTTGACGGCGAAGTAGTCCATCACATTCCTCTTCAAAGTCCGTCGTTGATAAGGTATTTCGCCAATTTCTTACAGACACTACAAATACACGACCAATTCTAAGAAAGGGACTCTTGTCATTATCCTTAATGCTAAACCTATATGTCCTTGTTCCAAGCAAAAAAACAACCAAAGCAATGATCATTACGACACAAGGGATTCCAAATCCAAGAACCCAACTAATGTTATCTTGTATATAGTTCAAGATTGTAAGTATTGATGTGCATCCTGCAATCATAATAAAATACCACCAATTAAAGAATGAGCTTCTAGCTCTATGCTCCTTAGGATGTTTTTCGTCGAATTGATCCGCCCCGAAAGCTTGAACACAAGGTTTATGTCCACCTTGTCCAATGGCAACTAAATAGAGTGAGATGAAAAATAAGATTACTTGTGACTCAGGAGAACAAAATGTGAGGGAAGGAAGCAAAGCTGATAACGTTAACAAGCCTAGTCCCTGTATTTCATATTAAGCCAATGACCAACATCAAAACAATAAACCAATAGAGCTATCTGTATATCTAATACTAATATGTACAGAAGAAGAAAAATTCAAGTCTTTGGATGTCATATTAAGTAACAACAATACTGACCAAGATATAGATAAGAGAAGCAACTATGATTGTGCGATAGCGTCCAAGAAAAGAATCAGCAACAAAAGCACCAAAGAGAGGAAGGAGAGAAGCAGCTCCAGCCCAGATATTCACATTCTCAGCAGCAGTTGCAGTGCTTTGTTTGAGTGATCCTGTTAGATATGATATCAAGTTCCCTTGAATTCCATAATATGATACCCTCTCTGCCACTTCCACACCTAAACAAAACATTCTTAACTCATTTCAATCCTCATAACATTTTAAAAAATTTAAAATAAACATGTACTGTTCCTGTCTTAAATAAAAGAAACACTTGGGTCAACAAAAATTGACGTATTTAATTCAAAATTTATACTTGAACCAAATACATCAACTTTTGTCAAACCAAATATCTCTTACATTTACGAAAGAGTTGATGAGTAAAACAGATTAATTCAAGCCTAAAAAAAAAATTAACCACTTAAACGAAAGAGTTAACGAGTAAAATGATAAGAAACTAACTAAACCACCAAATTGGTCCTTATGGCTGTAAGCTACTCTCAAATTAATCGCCAACTCTGCTAATATTTCAAAATAGCATTTGTCTTTGTCGAACGATTCTCAATTAAGTCCCTCGGTTAGTATCTATCATGTGATAGAGATTAGATTGAAATTATTAGAATATAAAATATTTATTGTATAAATTATTAGTATATTGTATATTAGTTAGAGATAACTGAGGCCGAAATTAGACATACTTGGTGCCCAAGACAACATCATTGTATAAATACACATTACAGACTAATGAAACAGTAAAGGAAACAATTATTTCATGGTATCAGAGCCTAAACCCCTATCTCTAACACCCCCTCCCCTCCGTCCTCGTGAGCTTAGCTCAGTTGGTATGGACAAACCCCGGCCACCACCAAAAAAACACCCCCTCCCCTCCTACTCTCCCCACACCTACTTCGTCTCTAGCCAATCCTCCATTATCTCCTCAAATGACCACCCGAGCTCAACATGGCATTTTCAATCCACGACAACTTTTTATTCTCCACACTTCTACCTCACCCATCATTTCTCCTTTGCCAACTAACCCTACCAATTCATTATTACCTAATTCCCAAACTCCCTTAACTTCGAACCATGGCCTATATGCACCTAAAATACTCAAAAACCTTGTTTCTCTTTGAAAATTTATCATTGACAATGAAGTTTCTGTTGAATTTGATCCATTTGGTTTGTTGGTAAAGGATCTTCAGACAGGAATGTCGTTAATGAGATGTGATAGCTCGGGTGACCTCTTTCCTCTTACTACTCGACCACACTAATTTGAGAGTGGCTTACAGAGACATGATCAATTTGGTGGTTTACCAGTAAGAAAATCAAAAACACATTCTCACTTACATTGCAATTGTAATGTTAAGATTTACTAACAAAATATTAAAAAAATAAAAAATCAGTTTTGCATAAAGATATGAAATTGTGTACCAATGATAAACCAAGCGGATCTCCAGTAACCAGATTTGGACCTAATTGCGGGCTGTCCTCTGTAGTCAACGGCGCCATCAACAAGAGCTAATTCAGCTTCTAACAACACTTCGTTGGATTCTTCCATCAAACTAACCTATTCAATAATTAAGTTTTTTTTTTTTTCATGGAAGATGAGTTGTTTGTGTTTATGTAACTGATTTGATTAATTTTGAGCCACAAACACGACTTTGCTCCATCTCATTATTTCTTTATTAAGGTGGTTCTGTAAGAGTGTTGAACTCTTCCTTTTATTTAAAGAGTTTTTTTTTTTTTTTTTCCCTGTTAGATATTGAACGATATTTTTTAGAATGATTGAATAAATTTGTGGTTCTTTTAAATATGGGAAATGTTAACGAGTGTCGGGGCGGGGCACTCGTTAAAGTCTTTAAACCGTAATTTTTATGAAAATACGTCTAATCAAAGTATTGAAAGTCAAAATATTTGACTTTTTAATAAAATAATTTATTCTTTTATAATCCTTAAAGAGTGTCACGAACACACTCGTTAACAAGACCCTCTAAATATAATGAATTTTGGTTTTAATCTTTGTAAAAAAAATGTTTTTTTTAAGGAAATAAAAAAAAATGTTTAATTTCTGAGTTTTGGTCCTTCATTTTTTATATCCTCAATTTTAGTTCCTTAGTTTCTCCAATTTCTAGAATTGGATCCAAGCTAAAATGGAATTTCAATAATCAAATCTCTTTGCTTGCTCCGCATAAGGTGTGTTAGAGAGAAGCAAAGGCGTCATCATGAGCTTAGCTCAGTTGGCAGAGACAATGCATAATATATAAAAGGTCCGGGGTCCAAACCTCAGCCACCACAAAAAAAAAAACAAATACAAAAATCAAGTTACATCAAAAATAGTTAAGGAACATTTAAAAGAAAATAAAAAGAACGAGGAAATTTAATAGATTAGTCCACCACAAATGGTAGTCATAAGCAAGATTTTTGTGCTTTGCTTTCAACCAACCAAAAGATTGAGCCTTTATGGTTTCAAGCAAGTGCTGAATAGTATTTCGTGAATTCTTGAAGATTCTTGCATTTCTTTCTTTTCATAAAACTTTAGCTGAAGAAAATAAAATTAAACGAACAATGTCTTTCTTGCGTTTAGAAGAACCAAACTGAGCAAAATGTTCTGAAATATCAAACGGCGTAACCAAGACAAAGCCTAACCAATCGTACACAACAAATCAAATTTGACGAAAAAATCGCAATGAATAAATGGATTAGTGGCGTCCTCTAGATTACCACATCCATCCACACATGTTGAGAAGTATTCCGAAGCACCCCTGTCTTTACCAAATTATCGTTTGTTGATAAACGGTTGAGGATAATGCGCCACAAAAAAAAATTGACTTTGAGAGAGACATCTATGTGCCAAAAAAACATGGAAGTCATCTTCATTGATATGTTGAGTAGAAGTTTGTTTAAGAAAATTAAAAGCACCGCAAACTGTGTAAGATTTTGTAGTGTGAAGATTCCACCACCACCTGTCTATAACATTATCCTACAAACTAATAGAGTACAAACAAACACTACACTTTCTTAGCTCCTCCTCCTCCCACGCCCGTAAAGGCAAATGCCACTTCCAAGCCTCTTCACTCTCACCCTACCATAAGTGCTCCTTTTCAGCCACCGTAGCCAACTTGTTCTTAGAATGCTCAAAAAGGCAACTAAATCTATCTTTCAAAGCTACACTTTCCATCCACGGATCCCACCAAATTATTCTACCAACACTTGTTAGAAAAGTGAGTCTTTGACCTGTATGATTTGTTTCCCCTATCGAATTCAATTTCTGCAGCATTAAAACTTACTTCTCTTTTGAATGATTAGTGCTTTGACCATACATATAATTTTAAAATTTAAATTCTTTATGACAAGTGAAATTTTATATTCTTTTAGTAATTGAGTATTGTCATCCAAGTGGGAGACTGTTGGTTTAATTATTTAATTAATCAATTATAGATTGACAATAATCAATTATTATAAGTTAATATTATAATATAAATTATGGTCTATTGTGTTAAGTACTAATTAGTTGATGAATATGAGCGATTGGGCTATTGTTACTAAATGGACCATGATGGGTTTGACCATTTAGCTAAGTCCAATGAGAGGTCTCTGCCCTCATCCGTTTAGCTATTTAAACGTCATCCCATCAGATGGTTAAACATTCTGAACAACATTGTGAAAACCTAAAGCTGGACGGAATGAAGGTAGTCATCCCTCTCATACTTGTTGGTGGTTATCCTTCATCAACCTAATTCTAAGGTACACAATTTTCTTCTTCCTTCTTTATTAGTGATGATATGTTATAACTTGTATATAGTGATCTGTGGTTAAATACTAAAACTTTTATCAATTCTTAATTCACCAACTAGAATGATTTAACTATTCATATCAGTAAATTTCTCTTTAATCATGTTAGACTACAAAGCAGCACCTGACATGTTCATATAATTGCGGGACATATGACATGGTTTCTCACAATTGTATTAAAAAAAATTGTGAACCAATGTCAATTCTTGATGGTGGCTGCTGATTTTCACTTAGGACCTTTTTAGGGTTACTATTCTCTTGGTTAGTGATGTTGTTAAAACAACAAGCACTTCATTGTTTCAGTCAAAAAAATGTATTTCTATAGCTTGATTTATCCTTGTTGTATTTAGGGACAACAAAACTTTCAATAAGTAATATCTTCGGTAGACATAACAGTTGAAACGTCTTAAAATTGTTGTTTTTGGATTTTCAAACTGTTGTATTTGGATTCCCAAATTCTATTTTGATAGAGAATATCTACCGAAGTTGTTACTAGATTGAGTCAGGACCATGCTCTTTTTAAGACGTTTGGTGGCGCTGCTCAAAATTGTGCAAGACAGATTATCAACTACATCGCCTCCAGGATAAAACAAGCGCAACTACAACTGTGCTGTTAACTACTGCACTGTAGAAAATCGTTCGCGAATTACACCTTCAATATGGTACTAAAACCATTCTTTCTGCTCTGATACAATTGATAAAAGTATTTAACCATAGATCACTAGATATAAGTAATAACATATCATCACTAATAAAGAAGGAAGAAGAAATTGTGTACCTTAGAATTAGGTTGATGAAGGATAACGACCCACAAGTATAAGAGAGATGACTACCCTCATTCCGTCTAGCTTTAGGTTTTTCATAATGTTGTTCAAAATGTTTAACCGTCTGATGAGATGACGTTTAAATAGCTAAACGGATGAGGGCAGGGACCTCTCATTTGACTTAAATGGTCCAACCCATCACGGTCCATTTAGTAACAATAGTCAATCACTCATATTCATCAACTAATTGGTGTTTAACACAATAGACCATAATTTAAATTATAATATTAACTTATAATAATTGATTATTGTCAATCCATAATTGATTAATTAAAGAATTAATCCAACATTTTGTTCTTGTTGTATTGAATAGTGTTTGATTAATGATAATTAATTTTGTTTTGGTAAAAAAAAAAGGATTAATTACGCATGAAATAAATTTTTATAAAAATAAAAGAGGAATGCTAGCAACAATCTCTTTTGAGCACTCTCTCTAACACTCACTTTTATATTGGGTGAAAACATTGTGGGACCTATACTTTGAAAAAGGAACCCACATAAAGTGGTGGGACATACATTGATTTCACCTAATAAACGAGTGAGTGCTAGAAAGAGTGTTCAAAAGAGAGTGTTTTTAGTATTGCTCAAGATAAAGAGGTGGTGGTAAAATTCCTCGTAAGGTGAAGGAATAGTTGGCGCGTGGAGACTCACATTCCTGTCAATGTAGAAAACTCAAGTGCATGACATGTGCGGCTGAGATTAGAAATAGAGAAAGAAAGATGCAAATTGAGAAAGAAAACGGCGGTGGAACGTGGTTGGTTATCATCTTATCCAAAACATAACAACAACACACCGAATACTATTTCTGGAAAACAAACAAACAAACAAACACAAAACAGACAAAATCTAATCTAATATACCTTAAACAGTACCTCTTTCTTACTATTTCTTAGGGATGCAACCTGTTTCTGGTGGTGGTGGTTTGACACGGTTTAACTCAACTCCAGCGAGTTGGTTCGAATCGTTTATTTTGAAAGAAGAAGATGAAGTTGATGAAAGACAACAAGATCATAACTTGAGTTTTACTCAACTGCTTTCTAATAATAACAACGTTGCTGCTGGTCATGGACCTGGTCCTTCAACTCCTGAGTCTCATCCGTATTTATCTGACTATTACTCTTCACCACTTACTCCCACTTCTGCCATTGTTGCTAATAATCCTTTCACTCAGGTAATTTACTTACTTTATTATTGTTCAGTCTGGAATCCGTATTTACTTGATTTATCTATCTTTATTTACTCTTCATTTATGAGAGATAACACTTATCGGATTAGGTGTGTCCCGGTATCAGGCATGCGTTGTGTCTGACACCGACACATATAATTACATTGAATTATTTGATTTTGTCAAATTATTAACGATGTCGGCGTGTCAGTGTCCGTATTGTCCGTATTGTGTATTGTGTATTGTGAGACCCCGTTTGCCATTTAATAAATGGGTCTTGCTAATATTCTACTTGTGAGACCCCGTATTGTCCGTATTGTGTATTGTGAGACCCCGTTCTCAAATTCACTTTTTAAAAGGGTCATGTTAACCGGTGCCCCGGGGCACTGGTTAAGGAAGCCAAAAGTGGAAAATTTAATCAAAAAGAAAACTTTTTAAGCTTTTAATACAATGACAGCACAACTTTCAATGTAAGATACTACTATATTTAACTCCTTAACCAGTGCCCCGGAGGCACTGGTTAACATTTCCCTTTTTAAAAACATTCAATTAATGATGTATGTGGTCTTTATTATATGTCACATACATCATTAATTGAAGGCTAAAATGCACTTTTGGCCCCCTATGTTTGGCTCCGTAGCAATTTTGGCCCCCTATTAAAAAAAATCACTTTTCAGCCCCCTAACTTTACCCCCTTATGCAACTTATAGGTCCCCTCTAATTTTGACCCGGTCAAAGGCTATTATTGAATTAAATTTAAATGGAAAAAATGATAGGAATAATTAATAGCCTTAGGATTTAATCAGTGGTCAAAATTAAAAGACTCAATATAAGTTTTATTGTGTCCCTTTTGTCTACTAAACCCCATTTCTTCTTCTATTCTCTTGTGATTCTTTCTAATAACACCCTTACAAAATCAAGTTACACCCAAAAATGACTAAACTTTGTCTTCCAAGTGTTTCCCTCCTATCCTTCGATTCCTCTTTCTTATCTTCTTTCGAAATTGAGTTGTAATCTACCAATTGTCTTTGATATTCAAAAGCTACTGAACTATTATTTGACTCCAATCCTTTCACATAATCATCCCTGTGTTGTTTGTGATTTACCTGATACTATTCTTTCCTTTATTATTTGACTTAATTCCTCCTTTAATTGCAGACTTGAATGCACCCACATTTTTAGAGTTTCTAATTAACTGCCCCATCTATTTTTCTTCGCCGTAATTAGTGGAGTTTTCTTCTTTTTACGATTTACCACAAGCCACTCACTGTGAGTATTTATTTGCACCTTTGAGTTTTTTGGGTTTGATTAGTTGATGAATTTGTGTTTAGAATTGAAGGGTTTGAGTTTGTTGGGGTGATGAGTTAGGAAGATGATGTTCCTGTCCTTGTTCTAGGTTTTTTATGTTTGTGTCGATGGATATGAAGGTGATGGAATTTTCTAGTTTCTGGGTCTGTGTTGATGATATGAAGGTGATATTGATGGAGCTTTACATTTCTGGGTTTGTGTTGTTGAGAAAGAGAAAACGAAGTAGTAATGAGGGGAGGAGGGAAAATTAGGTAAGAGAGGGAGCATGTGAGTTCTTTTAATCTTGACCACTAATTTTTAATCATAAGGCTATTAAGTATTTCTAATTTTTTTTTGTTTTTTATTTATTTTAAGTGGCCTTTGACCGTGTCAAAATTAGAGGGGGCCTATGAGTTGCAAAAGGGGGTGAAGTTAAGGGGCTGGAAAGTGATTTTTTTTAATAGGGGACTAAAATTGCTACGGAGCCAAACATAGGGGGTCAAAAGTGCATTTTAGCCATAATTGAATGTATCTAAAAAATGGATTTTTGCTTATATTAGTGACCAGATGGTGTGTTAAATAACGAATGATCCCTTTATAACAAATGAATAATTTTTGCTTATCATTGCATTGAAACTAAAAGTAACACTTATTTTAAAACACAATTATTTTTTATTAAAATGACACTTATTTTTAAACGGAGATGGTAATCAATAATTTTTTTTAGTAGTGTCAAACCTTTTTTTTTTTTGGTAGTGAGTAATCAATAAATTAATATAACTAATGTAAAAAGCAAATAAATAAATCAATAAAACACTCTATGTGCTAGGTTCCATACACTCCACGCGTTTGGCTTGGAGGCAACTAAAAACAAAGATATCATGGAAAGTATTAGCACATAGATCATAGATCATATACGTGTGAAAACTCATGGAAGGGATAAAAGATCTCTCATCAGATTTGCCTATCAGATTTACTTTGAAAAGTGCAACTAAACATATTTTATAGCATTATCCTTGTACTTATCCTTGCTAAAAGACAAAAACGTCCCATTAGATTGGATGAACAGTACTCCCTCCGGTCACATTTATAAGCAACTTTTGCTTTTTTAGGTTCATTAAATAACTAATGTATCTAGAATATAATATAGTCTAGATACGTCACTTATTTAATGAATCTAAAAAGGTAAAAGTTGCTTATAAATGTGACCAGAGGGAGTATATGGGAGTGAAAAACATCACGTAGCATTACAGGACCATGAGAAGCCTTAGACCACTTACAATGGGCTTGTTGAATCTCAATTCAACCTATTGAAACCATTGCAAGAGGCTATTGAATATCATGCAGAGGAAAGAGAGGATGAAAAAATTCAACAAGCTTAATCCCTGTCCGAGGTGCCACGTGGCGTTGCGTTATTGGACAAAACTGGCGCGTGCACGTCACGCGCCGACAGGGAGGGTGAGCAGCAGAGGCACGCGGTGAGAGAAAGGGAAGGGGTAAAGATAATGCCACGTGGCTTGCGTTGATTGGCTGCTTGGATTTTTATCTTCTTAATAATTTGGACTCAATTATTTCATTGTAAATAATTTTTTTTTTTTTTTTTTACCAAAATTCGTGATTTTTTTTTCTCTATAAATAGAGACTTGGATCATTTCATTTGGACACAGAAAAAAAATCGAGTTTTTCACTCTCTTAATCTCATTATTAGTCTTTCTTTTAAAGTTTTAGTCTTTGATTAGTGAAATGGATCCCAATAACAATCAATTCAACACCCAAAATTCTTCTGATTACCCATTTAGCTACCAAAATCCCAACAATTATCAACACCCAAATCAATTTCTCAACCAACATCCTCAAAACCCAAATCAATTTCCCAACCAATATCCTCAAAACCCAAATCAATTTCTCAACCAAAATCCTCAAAACATGCCTAATTTTGGTTTTGCCTCAAATTTCAATCACTCATCCTCTGTTCCAAACAACTTTCATCCATATTCTAGATCTATGATGGGATATCCATCTCAAACACCCCCATTTAATGGTTATATGCCGATGATGAATGAAAATTTTCAGAGTGTTGGAGAAATGACAAGAGACAATGAAGTCACTCCAGAGGATACAACTCCTAAGAGCAAAAAAAACCCCCAACCATCATGGAACACTGAACAAAATTTGGTGTTAATTAGTGGGTGGATAAAATATGGAACATCCAGTGTTGTCGGGAGAAACCAGACAAGTGAATCATATTGGGGTAAAATTACTGAGTATTGTAATGAGCATTGCTCATTCGATTCTCCACGCGATGTCATTGCATGCCGAAACCGTTTTAATTATATGAGCAAATTAATAAATAAATGGGTTGGTGCTTATGATACCGCTAAGCGTCAGCAAGCAAGCGGTTGGTCGGAAGATGATGTTTTGGCAAAAGCCCAGGAAATATATGCATGTGGGAAGAATGGTAAATTTACTTTAAAGGAAGAATGGCGCGCTCTTCGTGATCAACCACGTTATGGCAGTCAAGTAGGAGGCAGTCAAGTGGGAGGAAATGTTGGCTCAGGTAGTAGTGGATCTAAGAGATCTCACGATGACTCTGTAGGATCTAGTGCTCGTCCAATGGGAAGGGAGGCAGCTAAAAAAAAAGGAAAAAAGAAAAGCAATGACGCTGGCTTGAAGGAGGTGGAAAACGAGTGGGTTCAATTCAAAGAAATGAAGGTGCAAGAGATGGAACAATTTAAAGAGTACACCGAAAAAATGGAAAAGTACACTGCAGTGCAACAGGAGAAAAACAGATTGAAGAAAATGGACTTGTACATGAAGTTAAGTTCTCAAGAGCATCTCGATGACAGGAAAAAAAAATGTTGGAAAACTTGGAGCGTGAGCTGTTTGGAAATTAATTTCACTAATATTTGTTTGTATTCGGTCAAAATTGTCAGTGTTGTCTAGTCCCCAATGTTTACTTTAAATAATTGTCAGTGTTGTCTAGTCCTCAATGTTGCTTTAAATAATTGTCGGTGTTGTTTAGTCCTCAATGTTGCTTTAAATAATTGTCAGTTTGCTTTAAATAATTTGTCTCGTGACTTTACTATGCTTTACTATGCTTTTACTATGCTTTAAATAATTTGTCCCGTGACTTTACTATGTTTTACTATGCTTTTACTATGCTTTAAATAATTTGTCCTGTGGTATTCATAGCCCATGGTATTCATAGCCCATGGTATTCCTAGCCCATGGTATTCGTAGCCCATGGTATTGCTTCAACTATTTTCTTATATATAGGGACTTGAATAACATTCATATCTACTTCCAAACCTATTTGCCACTTCAATATTGTTTAAACTATTTCCTTTCTCAAATTACATTCATATCCACTTCCAATATCTACTTCCAAACACTATCAATGGATCCTTTTGGTTTTGATATGAAAGCCTACTTCCAAAAACGTGATGCTGAAGACACTTATATGGTCAACCGATTTATTCAGCGTCGAAAAAAACTAGAGGAAGGTAGTGGATCCGGTAGTGGATCTGGTAGAAGAAAATATTTAAATAGAGATCATGCAGCAGCTAACCAAAGACTCATTGACGACTACTTTGCCAATGAGCCTACATATGACGATGCAATGTTTCGTCGTCGGTTTCGGATGCAAAAACATGTTTTCCTTCGAATCGTTGGAGACCTTTCAAGTAGTGACAACTACTTCACCCAACGAGTTGATGCCACCAACAAAGAAGGTATATCACCCTTAGCAAAATGTACCACAGCAATGCGAATGTTAGCATATGGTGTGGCAGCAGATGCGGTCGATGAATACATTAAAATTGGAGGTACTACAGCATTGGAGTGCTTACGTAGATTCTGTAAAGGAATCATACGATTGTATGAGCATGTGTACTTGAGAGCACCAACCCAAGATGACCTTCAAAGAATACTCCATGTTAGTGAAATGCGGGGGTTCCCAGGGATGATCGGGAGTATTGACTGCATGCACTGGGAGTGGAAAAATTGTCCTAAAGCATGGGAAGGTCAATTTACTAGGGGGGATAAGGGAACCACCACAGTTATTCTTGAAGCAGTTGCATCTCATGATCTATGGATCTGGCATGCCTTTTTTGGATGTCCAGGAACGTTGAACGATATCAACGTTCTAGATCGATCACCGGTGTTTGATGATGTGGAACAGGGAAAGACTCCAAGGGTGAATTTCTTTGTGAATCAACGTCCCTATAATATGACATACTATCTAGCTGATGGTATCTACCCTTCTTATCCAACTTTCGTCAAATCAATTAGACTTCCTCAAAGTGAACCCGATAAGTTATTTGCAAAACAACAGGAGAGCTGTCGAAAGGACATCGAACGTGCTTTTGGAGTGCTTCAAGCTCGATTTAAAATCATCCGTGAACCAGCTCGCTTGTGGGACATAGCCGATTTGGGTATCATCATGAGGACATGCATCATATTACATAATATGATTGTTGAAGATGAAAGAGATACATATGCTCAACGTTGGACCGATTTTGAGCAATCTGAGGGAAGTGAATCTAGTACACCGCAACCATACTCGACCGAGGTGTTACCCACCTTTGCAAATCATGTGCGTGCTAGATCCGAGTTGCGTGATCCAAATGTTCATCACGAATTGCAAGCAGATCTCGTGAAGCACATATGGACAAAGTTTGGAATGTTTCGTGATTGAAGATGATTTGTATCAGAATAAATAAATTAGTTGTGTTTTGTGTGCTTGTTTGTTGTCTTGCATTTTAAGCTATTTGTGTGTCGCGTGCTTAGTTTGTTGTATTGCATTTTAAGTTAAGAAAAAAAAATATTTCAATAAATATTGTTTTTAAAAAAAATTAATTGTATTATTTTAATTTAATTTAAATCGATAATTATAATTTTATGTAATTATAAAAACAAAAATTAAATAAGAATAAGAAATAAAAAGTGGTGGGGTAGGGTGTTGAATATTTACCATTGGAGTGATAAAAATTGAATGGGTGTTGAATTAAGAGAGAGAAAATGATGTGGAGTGTTGGGAATTGAAAAAGTGGGTGTTGAAGGGTATTGAAAAAATTTTCCCATTGTATATGGTCTTAGAGGAAGGTGTGAACAGTTCTCTAAAATTTTACTCAATATTGGGTATATTGATGTAGTGATTGTTTATGTTTACAAAATTTCATATATTGATGATATTTAGGGTTAAATATGTTTTTAATCGCTATAAAATTACAAGTTTTCAATTTTAGTTCTATAAAATTTTAATCGTAATTTTAGTTCTTCAAAATTCTGTAGTTTGTAAGAATAGTTCCTATTTTGAAAACTTTTTACAAAAAAAATGTACATTTTTAGTCCTCCAAAATAGTCCTTATAAAATATAAATAAAGACTAAAAAAGAATAAAATTTTTGTAAGGACTAAACTTAAAAACTTGTAATTTTGTAATGACTAACAACATGTTTAACCCAAATATTTATGACTTCTAGAGAATTACCCATCAGACAAATAGTGCATTGTATAATTGTTGATTATCATGTCATATATTTGATCTAGCAATTTGGATTATCTTGGTTAAGGAAGGAGGAGTGGGTTGAAAGCCAAAGCTATCTTTAGATTTAGAGTAATGATATTTTGACATATATTTGATGACAACTTTGTTGACAACCTTGTTTTTCTCACTTCTTATTGGTCAAAAACAATGGAGAGAGAAAAAGGAAGAGAGAGGATAACAACATCATGTGAGTATGAGAGAGAAAGTTGTCCAAAAGTTGTCAAAAGGTGATTGTCAAAATATCATTTCTCTAGATTTATCAATGGGTTTTGATTTTGGTATTGGTATTGGTTTTAGATTTATCAATCATTTTTTTACTCATGTCTACTTCAAACTTATCTTAACTTGAGCTATGTAACACACTCTACTCTCTATTTAGAAATAGAGAAATGATATTTGAACAACTATTTTTTGACAATTTTCTTCTCATATTTACATTATGTTTTTACTTTCTCTCTGTTGCTTTGATTTTTGTGTCAATACTTCATTTTCTTTATAAAATTTTGAGTATCACAAAAGTTGTAATATAAATAGATGTTCAAATAACACATCTCTTACAAATATAAGAAAGTGTACACTTCCAATGGTTATGTATGATGTTTATCATTTAATGAGAAATAGATGTAATAATTGATTTATTCAATCTGATTGCATTGTCTTGGTTGTGCAGTGGTGTTAAATTATACTGTATTTTTAAAACGGTTGTTTTTTTTTTTTGAGTAATAAAAAGGTTGTTGTTATTCTTATTATTATTAGCACACATTTTATGGAAAGTTTTAGATGGGCACAACCCCAAATCAAAATGATTTGGGCACACTCACAAAACATAGAAAAATTTAAATGAGAATAAAATTAAATGATATTAATTGATGTGACTGATTTATTTTTGTTTTAATTTTTTCATTTTATGTGAATGTGTCTAAATCTTTTTGATTTAGGGTTGTGACTATATTAGACTTTTTCGTTATTTTGATGTGTTTTATTTTCGTGTTTGTAGTATACTTCTAAATTTTTATGGCAAATTTTTTTGTTAACCGTTTCGTTATCATGTGAAGATGGTTAAATCAAGAATTATTCCATCAAGAAATAAAACTCAAATTATATTAAACAAGTCGTTGTTTATTGAGTTCATTAATTAATAATTTAAATATTTTATTTTAAATTGAATTCATAAGCTTTGTTTTATTATTAGGGACGGAGAGAATACATTTTTATAAAAATAAAAGAGTTGTGTTATTTGATCAACTATTTGTGTAACAACTTATGTGACAACCATAAATTTACAAATTAAAATAAATATTTAGGTCAACAAAAGAAATTTAGGTCAACAAAAGTTAATGTAGTTGGGCTGATTTTTTTAACTAGATACATCAACTTTTGTTAACATAAGTTTCTCTTATAAATAGAACCGAAGAGAGTATTACACAACAATCAAAACAATAGAAAAAGAAGTAAGAATATAATGTGAGTATGAGAGAGAAAATTATCACAAAAATTCTAAAAAATGGTTGTACATATATCATTTCTCAAATAAAAAAGCGGTGGACCCAAGAGCGGTTAGATGTGATGAAACAAGTCTCTTCTAACTTAATCAATGTTTTGGGTTTCGAATCCAGCCTACGCATGCAGCAATGTTAAAACTTTTAGGGAGAGCTTGCTCCCCATTTGAATCCTACAATGCTCGATCATTTAAATCATACAATGCTCAACTGATAAATGTTTGCAGTTGCGTGCGGAGGATACCCTATTTACACATAAAGAAAATAAAAAAGTGGTGGTAAAATTCCGCGTGAGGTGAAGGAATGGTTGGCGCGTGGAGAAAATAAAAGTGAGTGACATGTGCGGCTGAGATTAGATATAAAGAAAGAAAGATGCAAATTGGGAAAGAAAAGAAAACGGCGGTGGAACGTGGTTATCATCTTATCCAAATACAATAAACTAAGTGCCTATTTCTGGAAAACAAACAAACAAACACAAAACAGACACAATCTATCTTAGATACCTTAAACAGTACTACCTCTTACTATTATTTCTTAGGGATGCAACCTGTTTCTGGCGGTGGTGGTGGTTTGACACGGTTTAACTCAACTCCGGCGAGTTGGTTCGAATCGTTTATTCTTAAAGAAGAAGATGAAGTTGATGAAAGGCAACAAGATCATAACTTAAGTTTTACTCAACTGCTTTCTAATAACAACGTTGCTGCTGGCCATGGACCTGGTCCTTCAACTCCTGAGTCTCATCCATATTTATCTGACTTTTACTCTTCACCACTTACTCCTACATCTGTCAATGTTGCTAATAATCCTTTCACTCAGGTAATTTACTTACACAAGTTGAATCCGGATTTGCTTGATTTATCTATCTTTATTTACTCTTCATTTATGAGAGATAGACATAGGAAACACGAACACTTATCGGATTAGGCGTGTCCCGGTATCAGACATGCGTTGTGTCTGACACCGACACATATAATTACATTGAATTATTTGATTTTCTCAAATTATTAACGATGTCGGCGTGTCAGTGTCCTTATTGTCCGTATTGTGTATTGTGAGACCCCGTTTGCCATTTAATAAATGGGGTCTTGTTAATATTCTACTTGTGTATATCGCTCTCATGAATGAAGCTAATACGAACTCTATCAAGATGTTCTCTTATTCATTTTATAACTTTTGTTTTATATGTAATGATTTAATTTGTATACGTCATAGGTTTTTTTATGTGCATTCAACCATATATATCAGCATGTAGATATTTTTAGAAGTGTTTTAGCAAGAATTAAAATATTTTTATGTGCATTCAACCATATATCAGCATGTAGATATTTTTAGAAGTGTTTTAGTAGGAATTAAAATATCAAAATGATATTAACATGTGATTTGATTGGATGCCTGTGTTGTTGGTGTGTCGAATTAGAGTTAGAAGCCCAATACTAGACGGAAAGTGAGAGGAAACATATATCTAATACATTCAAGTCTTAGGTAAAGATGTGGTGTCCAATTCACTTGTATGGTTGCATATGAGTTTTGGCCATGATTTATTAAGCTATCGGCATGTATAACATAGTTTTACAACTTTTAGGTACGTAATAATTAATTCTATGTATGAAAATTGAGTGAGCATTCATTTTGATTCTTTAGATTATAAGTGTTGGTCACACAATTTATTCTCTCGAATTTGCGAATTATCAATTTAGTCCATTAACTTAACAAAATATCAATCAATTTAGGTATTTTTCTAAATTTAAACCACTATTTTAAATGTTCTATTTAAATCTTCTATGTTTGTCTTAATGCAGCAAAAAAGTATTCAAATATTCAAGACAGTATGAGACTGTTCAAGCACGAAAAACACCTTAGAATCACTTATAAGGAGGATTGACTAAACCAAAAGATATTCATATAGTTACAGAAAGATGATAGGAATTAAGTTATCTATGTAATATACTGATATGGAGGTGTTATTATAGTGACATGGAGGAGTATAACTGAACATAATGAGGTTGTTTGATATGTATAAAACACTACTTAGTGAACAAATACTTTGGTTTTTGTTCTTATTCCTTATTGGGAAAAATTCAACTATTATTGAATTAACATGTTCTGTATTTGTGTGTTTAAAGGGACTTGAGGATAGTGGTATAGCAATTGACCTTAAAATGGACAAAATTTTAGAGGGTTCAGTTCCGTGTAAGATTCGAGCAAAGCGTGGATTTGCTACTCATCCAAGGAGTATTGCTGAAAGGGTAACTATCTTTACTTGTCATATTGCTAATACTAATTTGGGATTTGCTTAGTAATTTGTTTAATCCAAATTGGGTGAACTTTTTCTGTTTTTGAGTTTCTTGTTGTTATGTAGGTTCGGAGGACTCGTATTAGTGATCGCATAAGAAAACTTCAAGAACTTGTGCCAAATATGGATAAGGTTTAGCTTTTCATCTTAAACCACTATAACATGTTTGTTTAATGGTTTTTATTACCAAGAAATGATTTTGTTCAAGTTGTTATTTACCATACATTATGCTTTGTATCTTTTAACAGCAAGCAAGATGATGAATTGTCATAAGCATAACCTTTCTTTTCTTTTATTACATGTGAGGTTTTGAGTGAAATTTACTTGGAAAGATATTGCAATGATTATTTAATTCATCTATGATCAACGTGTGTTGTGTTTTATGATCGGTAATTCTTTCACTTTTGAGTAGTGTCTTAACTGTGAAGAAAAGTTCTGCATCCACTTAACTACCCTTTCTCTTTGAATTTGAAGTTAATTATTGACATAATGACATTGGTTAAGGAAACAAATTTAGAAAGTACTAATTGGGGATATTAAATTTTCCTCAAAAGTTCCTTTACTCAAAACTAGTAAAGTTGGGACCAGGTTTCTGTGTAGTTGAAAAGCAGTGCAGCAGTGCAGTCAGCATGCTCAAGGCCGTCCGATCAAGACCACATGGTCCAGATTTGAACCTCAGAATTTTATATTAAACAAACATAAAAACAGTCTTGATATCTGAACTGTCTGATTCTGATTGGGCGGTTCTAAGGTGCTGACTGCATACAATCATATGACTGCACCTAATCCAATTCCGCCAAGTTGATATTGTGTGTGGAGTGGAAAAGAGATGTTCTTTACTATTTGAATAAATCAGCAATCCGAAAAATGCCAGAATGTATGCACTGAATTTAAGTCCAACTTAACTACAAATCCTTAGGTTTTAATCCCCTTTTATACTTTTTATTCAGGTTCTTTTTTCTATGTATAAGTTTATTAGAAAATTTCCACTTTTTCAGTAACCTTAATGATTGAGAGATATCAAAAATCATAAATGTGAGGTAACCTTGTCTGATATGTCTCAGTTTTTTCCCAAACAACATATTTGGACATTTTGGAAGGTGAAGTCTTCCTCTATGGTAAACACAGACACGCTTGGACTACAATCTTAGGCTTTGTTTGGGAATTTGGAGGGGAGGGGAAGGGAGGGCTTTGGAAGGTGAGAAATATAGGGGAAAGTAGATAAATCTTTCTCATTTTTGGGAAGAGTATTAATTTTAGAGAATGATATATTTTTTTCTGGTAAGTTATGCTGTTCAATGTGGCAGTGTCTGTTAGGATCTCAAATGAGAACGTAGGCCCAATGGTAAATTGGCTACCTAGTTGCACAAGTCCATTAGGTGGAGAGTGATGTTATCAAAACGAGTCATGCTATTTGTTACAGATCTTGTTAGAAACGAAAGACAAGAATCAATACGTATGAATGTGTTAAAAAATATTGACACTATTAATCTCTTTTTTGGCGGAATTCACGGGCTTAGTGGGTGTAAAGAGCGGTAGAGATTAGTTCGTACTATACTTGTGTTGACAGTTTTGTAAAAATAAGCATTTCTCTATCAAAATATAGGAAAGGATAGGGAATAATATGATGTGGTAGGGAGCGAGGGTGAGCAAA
The DNA here is from genome assembly GCF_051527215.1 of Medicago sativa. Taxonomy (NCBI): domain Eukaryota; kingdom Viridiplantae; phylum Streptophyta; class Magnoliopsida; order Fabales; family Fabaceae; genus Medicago; species Medicago sativa. The sequence continues at coordinate 30,374,035 of NC_140752.1, read as the reverse complement.
TGGTGTGACCAATTCTGTTATAAGAGGGAGAAAGGGAGAGAGGGAAGGGAGGGCATTGGATATTTTTGCAGTTAGTAACCGTTTGGGTTGGGCAGAGAGTGTTTCATCTCTTCTGCGAGGAGCATTTGATCTGGGATTACACGGGTTTATCTTCTATAATATCTTCTTTTTCGTCAATAATACAATTTCATTTTCTCTCTTAATTGTGGTTCCTAAGTTTCTTTTGTTCTTGTAGCAAACAAATACCGCAGAGATGTTAGATGAGGCGGTAGCTTATGTCAAGTTTCTACAGAATCAAATTGAGGTAATCTTTTGTGTGTGACTAAATTTATGCTTGTCATTTGGTATTCGGTACTCTCTGCATTTTGTCACGCACTAAGTTGTTGACTAATCTTGCATGAATTGATACATTACAGGAACTATCAGAACAGCAAAGGAGGTGTAAATGCACGATTCCCGAGTAAATGCATAATTCCGTTTGCATATTCTCTTTTGAATTATCATATTTTTGGTGTTTTGATGAAGATTAACCATAACTCAGAGTGAAGTTTGTGTCACATTACTCTACAACAAATACATGTTGGGGGTGCCATTATCAATTTCATGAGGAATCCACTTCAGATAGAGTTCTTAGATAGTGTGTTATAGTTTCATAGTTATAGTGTCGTACAACTCATACACAAATTTGCTAATATAATTTAGTAGCTTCTTGAGCTTTGTTTTTGCTGAGATATAATTAGTCATTAGTCATATGTAAAATTCTTCAAATGATCCGAAGTTTATGCAAATTGCCCATATAGATGATAAAATTTTGCATTAGGGTTTTAGTCATTTTTGTTAAAAGTTAGGAATTTTCTACTATTGACATATTGGCGTATGGAAACAAATCTAGACCGAAATAAATGAAAAACAAAGTAGTTATTATATGAAGAATACATACTTAAATAATTTGATACTTGCTTCTCATATAATGGCTAGCACCGGATCGGATTGAGTAGAAACGTTGCCGTTCGTGCGACACTCGTGATCCATCTTTTATTCGGTTCTCCTCAACGTTTCAAGAGGTAACCGTCGATCATTAATTCGATCCCAGCTAAAGAGATTTGTTTTTCTTCTTTTTTTGTTGCGATATATCTGTTTGTATGATCGCTATTTCCCTTCCATGTGAGTGTCCTTTGACTTGAAGTCATTATAATCCCAACTTGTAGAGTTGTAAATTTTAAGGCCATCAAACATTGTTTGTGATAGGAGAATCATAATGGTGGGTATTATATCAAAAGGTCTCTTCCAGGAAAACCATATATATATATATATATATATATATATATATATATATATATATATATATATATATATATATATATATGTTGCTCCTATATGAGTTTTGCTAGAAGACACCTTTTATGAAGGTGTCTTTTAGCAAATTTATAACTAAAAAGTGGAAATCACACCTTGATGTGTGGATTGCTAAAAGACACCTTCATGGGTGCTTCTAGCAAAACACTATATATATATATAGGGTTATGTTACAAGACACCTTCATAAAAAGTAGTGTGGTGTCTTTTATCAAGTCACACCTCAAGGTGTGATTTTCACTTTTTTAGTTATAACTTTGATAAAAGACACCTTCATAAAAAGTAGTTGGTGTCTTTTAACAAATGCTCATAGAGTAACTTGATAAAAGACACCTTCACAAAAGGTGTCTTCTATCATAACCCATATATATATATATATATATATATATATATATATATATATATATATATATATATATATATATATATATATATATATATATATATATAGACACACACACACACGGGATGTATCAAATGAGAGGAGTGGTAATTATGAGAGGGTGAGAGGACTAAATAATAGCCATTAGATTTAAGCCAACGGTTGAGATTCACTTTTCATTTAAAACTGCAAAACGCGTGTAACCACATCTTTCTCCACGTCCTTCTTCCTTTTCATTCTCTTCTCAATTATACTTTTCTCTCTCTTCTTTCTCACTTGAAATGCAACGCCATTCTCCCTTGTTCATATCTTTTCTTTCAATTGGGTTGTAAAAGCATTATCAATAAGGAAAAAAATAAAAATTAATTTTATTTTTGATAAAATAACTTCATCGAGACATAATAATGTACTGTTTTTATTTAGAGGGTACTATTTTTATTTTTGAAAAATATGTCTTGGGCGTCTCGATAAAGTTATGTCTTGTTCATAAAATTATTTTGATAAAGTCACATTCTTAAACAACCATTGGCGTGGAGTGGGTAGAGACATTATGTTAGTGTTGGTGATTTCTATCCTCCTCTACGCATCAAGAGGTAAACACATAAGCCCATATAGTGAAATTTTGTGCTTACGAAATTCATGACAATGAGTTTATTGCGCTTAGAGTTTTAGATTTTTGATGGCTATCTCGCGAAAACCCAACACTAGATGTATACAATTTTTTTTCTTTTCACTTTTAGTAATGTTTAAGAAGTATAAACATGCCTTGTCAAAAAAAAAAAAAGAAGTATAAACATGTAGTGATTAAAAGTATAATTTGTTTTTAATATTGTGAATAACATGAACAAAAATCTTGTATATGTCTAACCCAAACAACATTAGAGAATTCACTAGCATTTATTATATTTATTCTTTAAGTACCCCTGTCATAACTTACAGGAAAATTTTACATTTAGAAATATCATATAATTAATTTTCAACTTATTTTGTCTCGTATTTACAAATACATCGAAAGACCCAGCACAACTCAGTTAAACCAGAGCGACATATATTAGTATCACAATCATCGGTAGTAACACACCAATATGTATGATCTGTGATTTCAAATAAGAATTAAAGATTAATAATAAAAAAAGAGATGAACGATTATGGCTGTGATAAAGAAGATAATTTAAAATAAATGAGAAAAATAACTTACTGCCACCGGTTACAAGACCAATTAAAGAAAGAAAGATGACTAAAGCATGAACAAATTTGCAAATTTCAGCCATATTTTTCCTCCTTTGCAAATAATAAATAGAAAATTTGTCGATCACTTTATAAGTAAAAATCCATGCATTGTTAAGTGCAATTTAATAGCCTTCTGTATTTATAGAGTTGGAAAGAAATCATTTATAATTTAAGAATTATTGTAAGTGCCTCTTACTTACATCAATACGTTTTGCATATATTTTTAATTTACTTAACCTTAGTGAAAATCTCACATGAAACTTTTGATGATCATTAGAGGTCAATATTTTTCTTTTCTAAAGTTTCATTATATATATTACCTTTCAATAGAGACAATGGAAATATTCGAAAAGAGAAAAGTAGTGCTAAATAATAGAAAGAAAAAAATAGTTATAGTTGAGACTCCTGTCATTTCATTGGTGAAATTTATGTGACAAACATAAATTATTGTTTATAAAATTGTGAATAAATTAAAATATAAAGAGAACACATAAAGTATATTGAAGAGAATGTATGTAAACACAAAAAATATATACAAAGATAAGTTTTTGTGGCTTTTATAAGGTATAGTGATGTTGGTGTATTAACTTAATATATAACCATCATTCAAGCTAAAAATGCAATCCATTGAACAACAATCCAAAGATCATGCCAAAAGATACAACGAAATACCCAAACAAGCTGGCAAACACTATATACATATCGGATCATCACTTGTCACTTTCACCATAATTAAAAACTAAGGAGCCAATTAAGTATATTATGAGAACTTTGATACCTATGAGGACATATAATCCTCCATGGTCGTTCTCACTCTAGTAGCCCAACCACCACGTCTTGCAGTTCCATAAATCAATATGCAATGATAAAAAAAAGCCCCGCAAGTTGATTTTTTTTTTTTTGTGTGAGAGAAATTTGCAAAATATATTTGGAAAGTTGCAATGGTTAAACAATACTTTTTAGAGAAAAGATGTATTGCTTGACAATTGAAGCAATGTAACCATTCATGAATAAACTCTTTCAAAGGGTTGTTTCTCTTCACCAAAGTATATAAGTTTCTCTATAAATAGAGACACTTTGAAGGCAAAGAAAAATGGAAAAATATAAGAGATAGAACATCACATTCTTGTGAGTTTGTGAGTCTAAATTCTGCCAAAAAATTGTACTAAATCATTCTTTCTTTTCACTAGTGCACGAGAGAAGTTGACATAACTTTATTCTGTAAACTACCTTTGTCGATACGCTTGATGTGAATGTGCAAGTCAAGTCAAAGATTTCATCGTATCCTGAAGAGGATTCGCCGGTATAACCCTTTTGCATCTGGTTAGCCTAACTGGTGGGGCGAATCGAACCTAAAAGTTAGTGTATCCCACACACGCTTTGAAATTTAGTGCACACTTCATCATGTTCATCTTCATCATCTTCTTGGTTAAGTTATTGCAGCAGACTCCCAACACAGGTTCTAACATTTTGTTCAATACCTTGTCTTTTGAATTATACAATTGTCTTCTCTAAAAATATGAAAAGTTTGAAACCTCATAAACTAATCCAAACAAAGATAATTTTTGTTTTGAGATTTCAAGGAACAATATAAACTTTGGAGAAGGAATCGCCCACAAGTTTATAATCACACCTTCAACCAAAGATTCTTCCAACCCTTTTTATGATATATCTCAATAAATAACATAGCCTTTGAGAAATTGGTGTGATTAGAAGAAGTCTTACCCAAGAAATAAGAAAAGAAATCCGTAATTGTCGCATTAATGTCCTAAAAAATGCCACTAACACTAACAAAACTAGGCTTACCCAAATGGTAACATCAATGTTTTCTTTGATCCAACTGCAACAAGTCTTATTCCAAATTTCCTCCTTAATAAGGGGAGTAACTCTATGATGAAATGTTACAACAAAATCTTTTAGAATTGAGAAGCAATGATATGAATATAGCTTCTTTTTAAAAGACTTCCAAATGAAGACGATAAAGAGAAAACTAAATATACAATACTTTTAAAAAAAAAAAAACTTATTTGTTTCCTATACAATGTATCAAAGATAAAACACCAATACTGAAATAAGTAACAATATGATCGTGTATGAGAGACCCCCTATCACTATCAAACCTTCCATAAAATAGCACTAGAAAAAGAGTATGACAATGCAATGCACAATCACCCACCTATGTTTCATTTCAAAAGGACAACTCCCTGCACCTCCACCAATGCCACCACCAATACCATGTCCAAGCCCTCCACCAGCACCAAGTCCTCCACCTCCTCCGATACCCCCACCAATGCCACCACCAACTCCACCTCCAAAACCCCCACCAGCACCTTCACCGATCCCACCTCCTAGTCCTAAACCTCCACCAGCACCAATGCCACCACCACCAAACCTTCCATGTTTGAATCCGTGACCTAACAAATGTGGTGGAAGAATCAAATGCTTATCATCCTTAACTTGTTTACCATCCGCCACTTGAAACAAGCCAGTGACAAGTAGAATATTGCACAGGACGAAAGCAACCATAACGTCATTAGAAAAAACTCTCATTGTTACTGAATTTGATAAATGTGTAGTATTGAAGGAAGGAGTAGTGAGTTGGATCCTGTGGTGGAGGTTTCAGATATCGTATTACATCATCATTATCCTTCATCTTTTTTTGTTTTATCAAGTTTATTCTTTATTGTGTATAAATAACCTAACTGCTTAAGTAATTAATCAATGTTGCAGTTTTGTTGGGGAGAGCATGCATGATGATGGAAGCCTTGTGTTTGCTTACTACAAAGATGGTGCCACTGATCCAACTTTTCTCTACTTTGCCTATGGCTTGAAGGAAATCAAATGCTAACCTAAGCACATTTAGTTATCGTGTTAGGCTGAATAAAAGATTATGTTACTCTAGTGTTTTTGGGATTTTGGTTTTCGATATACAATTGAGTTTTTGAGTTTAATATTATTTTCTAATTAGGAGGTTGTTTCAAAATTTACATCTTTACATCCTTTCTTATATTATCATTATAAAATTTTCAGTAGTATAGTTTTTGTTACGTATTTTTGTTATATTTGTTGATTTAATTACGATCGTGTGAAGTTAGTAGGTAGTTGGAGTTTTTGTTAGCGAATAATAGGCCAGCGAAACTTTCATGACACATGTGGAATGTTTTTATATTGCATGATTATTGTTGACTTGTTTGTTATCCATGTATTCCGTTAGCACTAAATTTTAATTGGTCGAAGTTTTTATAAAGATGATTTTGTGAAGCTTTTGTTCGCTGTAAATAGCATAGCTCTTTTGGTACTAACTGAATTCTCGTGTGTCATAAAATAAATTTAGTAGACTTTCGTTGTTTTTAACTCAAGTATAGTGAGCTTTAGATGTGCTCAAGAGGTTTCATTTGGTGATTCCAGAACTGGTAGACAGACACATTTGACTAGTAGTTGGGAAGTTTATTGTTTGCCTAGCTAGGATAAGACCTCATATTGTGAAGATTTTTGCTCTTCACCCTGTGTATTTTGCTCGCGCCCTGCAAGCCTGCCAAATATACCCTTGCGTTAGTTAAGTAACGCAGCGTGACTTAACTAACGCACGTTATCAGCAATGCGTGACTTAAGTCACGCACCACTGGCCTATGCGCGAGTTAACTCACGCACGTTGGCCGGTGGTTTGTCCACAAGAACAGACGTTTTTGTGGACGGTGGTCACATTTTCAACCTTCAATCCACACGTTTTTAACAAACTTTACACGTTTTTTTTTTACCACATTTATGGTAGTTACAACCTAGGCTCCCATTTCTACCTATAAATACATCTACATATTTCCCTATTTCCTCACACCATCTCACTTTCTCCCCCTCCTCACTCTCTCCCTCTATTTCTCTTCGTTTTTTTTTCTTTTCAATATTCTCTAAGGTAAAAAGTGATCAATTGTCGTTGGGTTGAGAGCAAAATGTGCTGGGTGGAGAGCAAAATTCTATTGTGAGCAAAATGTGCTGGGTTGAGAGTTAGAAATTTGGTCGATTTGGATAACAAGTGGAATTTAGATTTGATTCACAATTGGTTTTTTTCTTGAAAACACTTAATCGGATCATTGTGATCTCGCCGATGACATAACTTGGTGGGGTGACAACAGCTCTAATGAGTTTCCGGTTAGCAATGCATACTATTATATCACAACTAAATGAATCAGATATGATGGTGAATGGAAGCTAATATTATAGAAATGGAAGATTAACATCGAATCCAAACTTTAATGTCTTATGGCTCATGAGCGTCTATTGACTGATCATACATTTCATAGTTGTGATATCTTCAACATGAAAGGTGTGCAAATGATGATGAAATTAGAGCTGTGCGTCTATGCTGTGACTTGTGTAAATAGAGAAACAAGAAACAATATTTTACAGCCCAATCCAACCTAATCTAATAATCAGGTCACGTTCGAATATGTTCCTAGATTATGTTTTTGACTGCAAACTATAGTTTCTTGATCTCAAGCAATAACATTACGATCTTGGCGAGCTATATAGGTTACAAATAAATCATGTGAACAAATAAATCATGTGATTAGAGTAAAATAGCACCCCAAATTAAGCTTTCACTTGGCCTGAGATGTCTCAGCTTTTTTTGAACTGAAAAATAGTTTGTTACAGAATCTAGCTTAAGCATAATAGTTCAGGCTTGCTTTCTTCTTTGCTTGGACTTGAATTATACCTTCATTAAAGTCCTCGTGGTTCACCTACATTTGAAACAAAAAGAAATAGAAAGGAAATTCCCACATCAACAGGTAATATAAGAAGCAAATTATATGTTGGTCTTGTACTTGCACTGATTTAACAAAATGGCGAAATCATTATGGCAACAACTATATAAAAGGTTTGATAACTACACACTAGAATTGTTAACATATTTCATTTTATCAGTGTAAGCATGCTTAAAGAGATATTATGCCTAAACGTATAACTATCATGCTCAATTATTATTTTATTAAGATGCCAAATTGGCCCACTGAAATTGCCACCGGGGAGATTAATCGCACAAACTACCAATGGGCAGCTAAAACCTATGCTTGGATTATGATGAAGAGTTGCTTCGTTATATATATATATATATATATATATATATATATATATATATATAAATATATGTTTTAATTAAATTCTCTTGTTTCAATTTTATAAATCTATCTATTATATAAACTTATCTAAATTTCAGTTTCAATATCCATGATGTATGTTTTAAAATTTCAATTTTCAATTAGAATTGTGTTACGAAAATTTGTACAGAAAAATGACCAACTAAAATTATATAAACTTACCTAAATTTCAGTTTCAATATTCATGATGTATGTTGACCAACTAAAATTAGTAAAATTCTCTTCAATTATGGTGTAGATTTAAACTTGAAAACGAAACTAAGTTGTTGCGGGTAAATTTGCCAAGACAAATGTACAACCAATTTTTTTTTTTTTTTTTTTTTTGAGGAACCAAAATTAATTGTTATTGGTAATTTATTTTGGGATATATATATATACACTTCATAGGATTTGTAGTGCTTATATAATTCATAGAATATATCTTGTAAGATGATTCAGGGTGTATAAATTAGTTGTTCCAAATCTGGCAGAAAACAAACCTCAGTTGCATCACGGCGCAGAGCCAACATGCCAGCCTCAACACAGACGGCTTTCAGTTGTGCACCATTGAAATCATCTGTGGACCGAGCTAGTTCTTCAAAGTTTACATCTGGGTGAACATTCATCTTCCTTGAATGGATCTGAAATACCAACATGGAAACAATCATCAAATATTCTCAAAAAAAATAAATAGAACAAAGCAGATGAAGTATGAGGATACCAAACCTGCAGAATTCTAGCTCTTGCTTCTTCAGTTGGGTGAGGAAACTCAATCTTGCGGTCCAATCGACCAGAACGCATGAGGGCAGGATCAAGAATATCTGCACGATTTGTTGCTGCTATCACCTGCAATTTACAAGCGTAAATGAAAACCTATAAATTTGGTTCCAACTTCTAAATCTATCTAATTAATCGCCATTCAAGTTGTTAGATTCAAGGTAGTCTTAAAAAAGTTGTTAAATGAAGGTCAACAAAATTATGGGAGGCCCAAAACACAGCATTCAGGAACATATGACCTATTATGCTTAACCCAAAGCCAGTATTCATCTATCATACATAACTTCATCACCTCAATAAAAACATACCATACAGATAAGAAAATTAAGACAAACCTTAATCCGGTCGTCGCTGCTAAAACCATCAAGCTGATTGAGCAACTCTAACATGGTTCTTTGAACCTCCCTGTCCCCACTCACTTCACTGCAATCAGCCACGATATAAATAAATTATAAGGTTGAAGAAAGTCCACAGTATTTTTACTATCTAAAATTCAATACTTGAATCATTAAACATCCCCTTCACCACAAAGAAAGAAAGAAAGAAAAAATCGAGATGTTGATCTAAAAGCCTGCATGCTAAAATTTAATACCTATCAAAACGCTTTGTACCAATTGCATCGATTTCATCTATAAATATAATGCATGGTGACTTCTCTTTGGCAAGTTGGAAGGCGTCACGAACAAGTTTTGCTCCATCTCCTATGAACATCTGTACAGAATTTCAGGTTACATCATCAACTATTAATCCCAATACAAAAATATAAATTCAATTTATAAAGGAATGAAGGCAAATAAAATAGAGGGATGGGATAGCAAAACAGCAGAAGAGATACTAGTAACCAAGCAAGTTTGTGTTGAAAATAAAGACTAAAAGAAATGAATAACAAAAAATCCTTGTACAATCAGCAGGGGGACGTTGTGCATGCTGAAGAAGAGACTAGCTAAGAAAAGATTGAACTGAAAATAACAGAAAATTCAGGCCCAATTGTACAACTATTCAGTTCAAACAAGGAAAAATGGAAGCTTTAGCCGAGATCAGAAATATATATAATGGTCATATACCTGGACAAGCTGAGGACCTGCTAACTTGAGAAAAGTGGCATTTGTCTGTGCTGCACAGGCCCGGGCCATTAAAGTTTTCCCAGTCCCTGGTGGACCATATAAGAGCACTCCCTTGGGAGGACGAATTCCTAACTTCTGGAAGCGCTCTTTGTGGGTCATTGGCAAAACGATGGCTTCAACTAATTCTTGGATCTGTTGACAAAAACAAAGTTATGACTGGCCACAAATTCATATTAAAAACATATACAAAATAAAAGATTACTACCTGCTTCTCTAATCCACCAATGTCATTGTAGTCCTCTGTTGGCTTTTCATCAACTTCCATGGCCTTAACTCTAGAATCATACTCAGAAGGCAGAGTATCCAAGATTAAGTAACTATCTTTGTTTACACCAACAAGATCACCAGGTTTTAGCTTGTCCGGGTCAACAAGTCCAACAACTGGAAGAAATATCGTCTGCAATCAAAAGAAAAGTATTGAATTTATGGTTGCGACAAGGTATATGAAGAGCATCTCTTCAAAACCTCCTAACTGTGAATAAGTTATTGCTAACTGAGGCCCCTAAAAACAAACAACCTGAAAATGGTATGGTATATATAAGCACAACATATATATATTGAAATATGAAAACATCTATGGAAACATGATGAAATGGTATATCTCACACACCTGTCGAGTAGATGTTTTTAGCACAACACATTTTCCCTTCCTTTGTGAGTCAAGGTCAATATTAGCACCATCTTCCTCAGCCTCATCTTCTGGATTCATTTCCAATATCTAAATTACGCATAGCCCAGAAAAACCATCAAAATCCATTATCATCAAATCCAGAAGATCATCTATATAAACAATACTCAACAGAAACAGAAAGGTACCTCAACAATGTTACCAACGAGATAGGGTAATTGTTTATTAAGCTTAATTTTCTCCTGATTCTCTTTAATCTTCTCTTTATACGATTCAAGTTCCAGATTCGTCCTCTGCAACTCTTCCTGCATCAAAAATTCAACCAAAATCAGGAACTAAGCAAACCCTAATAAGTAGAAAAATGAATGAATATAGAGAACCTTGAGGATGCGAATCTCGTTGTCGAGAAGACGAGAAGCTCTGACGATATCATCGGTGCTCATATTAGCTAATTGGTCATCTTCGAAGTTACCATCTTCTACCATTGCACTCGCCATAATGATTTCAATTCAATTTTCGTAAGATTAAGGGTACTAATAACGTGAATCCAAATAGACGCAGATTTCGGAATTTTTAGGTTGGTTCAATTCAGCAGTAGCAGCAGATTAGGGATTGATAAAGTGAAAACAACGATATATTAGATGCTTGAATTTCACTCTCATCTTCTCTTACGTTAAAATATACACTCTCCTTCCCTCTTATTTAAAATATATTAAAAAATATTTCACTCACCTCCCTTAAGAGAAGTTTGAATTACATCTTTTTTCCCTCTTATGTTAAAATCTACACTTTACTCCCTCAATATTTTTTTTTTAATTTTCTAATATTCTAACAAACAAATAATAATCTAACACACTTCGAAAAAATAGTATTGTTGATCTATTTTAATATATTCAAAATTTGAATACATATTTTTCGTTATTTTTTATTCACAATTTCATAAACATTTAGTTTTAAACCATATTATAAAATAAGAAACTACCCAGAATAAAATTAAAGTATGCAAAATATTACTAAAGACAATAAAGTACCATTATATAAAATTTAATTTTATACTCAAAATTATAAAATTAATAAAAAAATATTTAAATTTAATTATTAATGACATTTAAATTGTAAAGAAATTAATTTATTTTTCTTAAATGGTGGTTCAAAATTAATATATATCATAAAAATATTTATTTATGTTGAAATAGATTAAAGTACAGTTCATATTTAATTATTAAGGGAGGGACTTGTAATTCAAGCATCTTATATCATAGGAGAATATAAATTTTACTTTTCAAAGGAGGAAAGTGTGAAAAGTGTATATTTTAACGTAAGAGAGGAGGTGCGTGTAATTCAACTCAAGTATCTTTGAGAGAGGAGGGGAGTGTAATTTACTCAAAAAATTATGCCAACTCCAACTCATTGTTTTCTGTCTAGAAAAACTCCAATCCAATATTAAACAAAAAAAAAATAGTTTGCGTTTTTTGGTGGTGGCCGGGGTTTGAACCTGAATCTTGAATATATTATGCATTGTCTATACCAACTGAGTTATGTTCATGAGGACAAAAAAATAAAATAGTTTGGGTTTAAAAACAAAAACCCAATAGTCAAAATAAAAAAATTATAGTTATCCAATATTTCAATTTTTGGCGTTTCTTCAGAACAAATTTATTCATCTCCTATCAGACAACTTTTCTTGTCTCTTTTCTCTCAACGCATAAACCCACAACAAATTTAAGATTTTTCGTAACAACTTCCCTTTTTCTCTCTCAAAATTCTCCAATTAAGGATATGGATCTATCTTGTTGTGGATTTCACAGGGGAAAGGCAACATGTTGTGGATTTCACAGGGGACAGAATCGATTCTTGAAGAGAGAACCAAACATGTTGGCAGGTTCGAACGAATTTTCGTAGATTTTGTTCGAATTTTCTCTTATCTTAATTAAAAATCAAGGGTTAATTAAGTTTTTAGTCCTTATAAATATTCACAGTTTTGTTTTTAGTCCATACAAAATAAAATCACACTTTTTAGTCGCTGTGACATTTTTCTTAAGCATTTTAGGGACCAAAAATGTTGATGGAAATTTTTGATAGGGACTAAAAATGCTGACGAAAAATTTTATAAGGACTAAAAACACTAACAGAAAATTTTGAAGGGACTAAAAAATGTGATTTATTTTTATAAGGACTAAAAACAAAACTGCAGATATTTATAGGGATCAAAAACTTAATTAACCCAAAAATCAATGAATCAAAATTACTACATAAATATATTCACGATTGTTTTCACTTCAATTTTCATTCACTGTGTAGTGTAGTTGTTGTTGTTTGATGATTTTGTGAAAGATGAGAAAAATGAACGGAAGTTACGAAATAACATAACCTTTTTGCTTCTAACTCAAGTTTTTTTTTTAAGGAAACTCAAGTTTTTTTTTTGTAGGGTTTATTTACAATATCCAGAGATATATATATCTCTATTAATTTTTGTTAATTAGTTTTTGTTTACTAATTTGGTAAATTGATTGTTGGTTAATTTACTTAATCATTTTTCATTCGTTAAACATCTATTCTATTCTAGTCTCTACACTCATCCTTGAAAACCAAACATAGCCCTAACATTTTGACACGAAGAGTAATACGTGTGTAACAGTCAAACCTTCACAACACGTGTCACTCTTTCATTCCATTTCACAACGCCACGTGGCAACTAACCACCGCCAAAACCGGAACACATAGAAACTCAACAAATAAAACCGAACAAATCGCCACAACACAAACAACCTTGTTACACTCTTCATTCTTACCACAACACAATCCTAAAAATCCTCAAAAGAAGAAAAAACACCAAAAAAAACCAAAAACATAGTTCAATCTCAAACCAAAACAACACAATGATGAACCTTTTAGCTTTGAGTTTGTTCATAACGTCACTAACAACAGCAAGTATTTTCTCTCCAAATCCAAAACAACAACCAAACACAATCGTCAAAGAAGGACACAAAGTTGTTGTTGTTGAATATGATCAAGATGGTTACCAAAACACCAAAATCTCAATCTTACCAGAACAACAAAAACAAGAAGATTACACCAACATGGATTCTGGTTTCATAGAAAACACCAAAGACAGAATCAAAGAAGCTACTTCTGTTCTTCCAAACATGGGTCAAGGAATTTCTCACGATGCATCTTCATCACATTATAATCTTCATACACCAAATGCTAGAGATGCTAAAGAGCTTATTTGTGATGTATATGGTAAATGCAAACATGTAATGGAGAAAGCAAAGGATAAAGCATCAGAAACAATTGATAAGAAGAGAGATATTTTGCATTCAAACAAAGAAGCAGTGAAAGAAGTTGGTAACAATGTTGTTGATAAAGCAAATGATGTTAAAGAGAGAGTTTATGATAAAGCAAATGATGTTTATGATAATGTTCAAGAATACACAAAAGGGTCATTAGAAAAAGGAAAAGAAATGGGACAAACGTTAAAGGAACATGTTGTGAACAACGTGACCGAGACGAAAGACGGTGTGAAGAAGTTTATGTCATTATCTATGGAGAGAGTTGAATCTTTGATGAGTTTGTTGAATTTGTTGGGATTTGCAAGTGGTTATGGAATGTGTGTTTGGATCACATTTGTTTCTAGTTATGTTTTGTCTAGGGTTATGCCTAGACAACAATTTGCTGTGGTCCAGAGTAAGATTTATCCTGTTTATTTTAGGGCTATGGGTTATTGTTTATTGGTTACTTTATTGGGTCATGTTTTTGGACATGGAATGAGAAACAATAATGGTGGTGGTGTTATGCAAACTTGGAACCTTTTGGCTTCTCTTTTGACTGTTTTTGTTAATTCTGTTTACTTGGAGCCTCGGGCCACTAAGGTATGTTCTCACTTTTGTTTTTTTCAATTTTTTTATTGCTGCTCACAATTCATATTGTTTTGGTTTGACTATTTAGTTTAGTTGATTGATAAAAATTTATGTTGATGGACCCACTTGGGTTTAGCTTGGTGATATTGGCTTGGGACCTAAGAGAGTTCCTCCTCGAGGTCTCAGGTTCGATTATCTCCAGTACCATAAAAATTATAGTGTGCTTTACTTTGGATAACTTTGGTAAGCATCAATGTGAAATCTTTTCAATTTTGAGCCTTGATAACAAGATTGTGGACATTTGATAGGTAAAGTCTATTAAGAATTTTGTCTAGGATTTGATTTATTTGTAGTTTTTCAAATAGACAATTGTTACTAGTTAGTTAGTATATTGGGTAGGTCTACCACCCATTATGGCCATGTTTAATTGCGAATGCGATTGCTGGTTCGATGGGAGGCAGGCGCCCCCAAAAGGCTCAAATCATTTTATCGAAGTCACCATCGATGCAAACATATGACATTATTTTGATGCTACTATCTTCTAATGTAGGCATTTTTCCTTTTTGATTGATTAATGGCAAAATGAAGAATGGAAATTTTATAGGTTTAAATGTGTAATTGGTCCCTGCACTTTCAACAGATTTTGGCATTGGTCCCTGCACTCTTTTTTGTTTGGCATTGATCCCAGCACTTTGTAAAAATATTGGCATTGGTCCCTGTACTTTTTTTTGTTTGGCATTGGTCCTTGCACTTTGTAAAAATATTGGCATTGGTCCCTGCACTTTGTAAAAATATTGGTATTGGTCCCAATTAATTCATGCCACGTGGCACCAATACCAATATTTTTTCAAAGTGCATGGACCAATGCCAATATTTTTAAAGTGCAAGGACCAATGCCAAAAAAAAAAGTACTGGGACCAATGCCAATATTTTTACAAAGTGCAGGGACCAATGCCAAAATCTGTTGAAAGTGCAGGGACCAATTACACATTTAAACCAATTTTATATATAACTCTTTGCAATCTCATTGGGCTCTCTCAAGTCTCTGTAGTATGCACTGAATTTGAATAAACATAGTCTCATATTAGTACTTAGAGTGAAATAACACAGTTTTTATTTTCTTAAGTTTGTTATAACTTATGATCATTGAAAAAGAAAATTTAATTAAACTTTTGAGTTCCTTAAATATCAAGTTAAGTTGAATTACTTGCAAAATCTCAATTTCTTATCTACAAAGCTTATAAAGAAATTTCTATAGTCTTATAATTAACATTCAATATTAAAATTTAACTATGCTTGATTATACTCATACATTGTTCTGTTGTTTTCAATGATCAGTTAATGTTTGAAAGGATGAAAATAGAGAAAGAAGAAGGAAGAGGAAGAGAAGACATAACAACTACAGAACGTAACAGAACAGAAGAACATCAAAATTCACCAGATCCTAAAAAAACATCTACAACTACTACTGCCACTGTTGCTGCAGAAGGGACAGAATCTCAAACACAAAGGAAAGAGCATGATGATGCTGTTAGAGCAAAGATAATGAAGCTTAATAACAAGCTGAAGAAATTGAATTCATATTCTTCATTTCTAAACATCCTCAATCTCATGTCTCTTACTTGGCATCTGGTTTACTTGGCTCAAAATGTTCATCACAGTTGCTAATTAACCAAATTAGTGGTGTTAAGGGTTAATTAATTTGTACTTGTTTAAGTGTTGGTGTTTGTGTTGATACATGCAATGACTTGTAGTGTTTAGATTTGTATCTTTCTGGTTTGTTTTGGTTGGAACTCAAAGGTTTATGAGTAGACATATCACATATGTAGTGTATATTTTAGTTTGTATTCATTTTGTTTTTGATGGTGAGGAACTTTTACTATTGCTTTGCTTCATGGTTATTTAGTGTGTAATTCTTCTATATGACTCCTTTATTTTCATAATTTCAAGACCCCTCTTTGGCCATTTGTACTAACCCTGTACGAGGACCCAAGATCTATGTTGATCTTGGTATGAATGGTCAATGGTCAAACATTAACATTATAACCTACTCAAAAGTAATGTAAGAAGGAAAAAGGTAGAAGGAGGATGGAAATGAGTTTTAGATGTTAGAATTTCTTCTAATAATTTGTGGGCTGCAATCAATTGTTAGTTTTGGTTTTAATAAAAACGGACTGATGTTGTGATCCATTTGATGATGCTTAGGCCCTAATAAAAGTGATCAATAGATAATGGGTTTTTGGGCCCTTAATCTGATTTGTGTAGAAACATAGTGTAGGCCCAAACACTAGGCCCATGATGGGTGGTGCCTAGGGTTGCACGGTTATAAATAGAGAGGCTAGGTCCCCTTTGCCATCACTCTGACTATTCTGCTCATTAGCGGTTTGCCCCATTGAAAACCCTAAGTCCGGAGCATGTGAAAGGTAAAGGAAGAGTCTTGTCTCAAATCTCGGCGAATCCGGTAATCATCGTTTACAAGTAAGTGTGTTCTAATTTCATGTAATAACTCGATCTTGACGTATAGATTGTTTACATGTGGTATCAGAGCCTATTATTATATAATTTAGAACCCTAACGTTTGATATTTGTAGACTGCATCACATATTTAAATTAATATAAGCGTTGTGCTGCAAATCGCAATTTATCTCTATTGAGTTGTATCAAAATTTGTTTTAAATTTGATTTGGGATTACAATCGCCGTTCCTAGGCCTCTGTTATACCGTATTGTTGTGTTCTTGACAAATCGTTGTTGTCCCAAACTGTATTTTTAAGCTGAATTCATACCCTTTCTCTAATTTTATTTTTGGATTGCTATAAATTAAGAATTCAGCTTTTACGGCATCAAACTTTTATTTAATTCAATTTCAAGTTAAAGTTGTTGAAATTGTGTGCCAACTCAGTTTTAGTTTCATTCAAATCATATATGCTAATTTTCTAAATCCATATTTTGTATTCAACTGTACAGAAAACAAAAATTTAGAAAAGCTTTTAACTCCCCGAATATTTTGTTAGTCACCATTGTTCTTTGAGGGGACTATAATTACACGGTGATTGCCTTTTTTAAATTTTGTTTTGTTGAATTTATGAATATATATGTCACTCATAGACATATTTGTATTCAATTATAGACAAAAAAAAAAAAAACTTGTGCATCATATACACCGCAGTTAATCAAAGGATGTTTGAATTATCAAACTGGATTTCATTGTAAGACTGTTAGGTGTTGACTCAATATGAATGGGTGCACCTTCTATTCATCTTTTCATGAGTTTCCTTTTCATATGCTCTCGTAGCTTTTGGAATTCTTGTGAACCACTATGTGATATTGATTTTCAATTTCATGCTATGATTTTTTTTTTTTGTTTTAATTTGGACAGAATTTATCATATTTTGGCATGAATTGATTGAATCATATGCTATTAAAGTGATATCCTTTTGGATATTAATTTATTTTACATTAATATGGATCGGAAAAGATATGTTTCTCATCATACAATTGAATTCAAGTTCTTAAAGTGGATATGGATATCGATTAATTTTGAGTGATTTGTTTCTAAAGATTTAGAATCAAATCTTTTCACTTTGGCTCATTTTTCTCTAATATCGTTGCCATATCTTGGAATTTGATATTCTTTTCAACCTTGGTATTTTTTTTTTTTGGCTGATATATTTATATATATGGTATGTACTTCACGGTGAATTTGCATGTTTGTTTATAACGTTCAACTTTGTTCTCAAGAATTTGTTCTTGTTTTAAGCATTCAGTTTGAAGTTTTGAATTGAAAGATTTGTTTGTTAATATTCAATTTGAATCATTGAAATTGTTTCAATTTTCAAAATTATATGGCTGAAAGGGAAATTAAATATTTTCTATTGTTGTATGTGTTTGATCTTTGTTTATCTCACAAACAATTTTTAATCAAAATAAAGCTACTTGAACAAGAGTTTTGATTATTTTCTTTGTGAAATTTTGGTAAATTTCATTAATCTATATCAAAGATTGTTTGAGTTAAATAATTGTTTGCTCAATTATTATTATTATTATTATTATTTTTATATGTGTATCAAAGATTGTTTGAGTTAAATAATTGTTTGCTCAATTATTATTATTATTATTTTTATATGTGTCATAGATGCATTAATATGTGTGAATTTGGTAAATTGATCCAATTTTGTGTGGCTCCTTCTTCTGTTAAGTTTATGGATAGTTTCCTTTAAATATGACTATAGTTTCTATTCTATTATTTGAGTGGATTTGAGATTGGTTTATGCATAGATTGAAGTTGCTTTAAAAATATGTTTATCATGATTGAATTACAATTGCATGTGTGGATTCAGAGACAATTTTGAGTAGTCATGTTCAAATTAAGACCATGTATTTTTGTGCTACTCCTTTTGATGTTGTTTTTGTCACTAAAAATTGATGTTATATTTGTTTCTGTTGCCATAAGGTTTGCGATTTTTGAAACAAATTTCACATGTTGTGATATTGTGCATGTGCATCTAATGTGAATAAATATTGGCATGATTATTATATGAATATTCCATCATGCATAATTTTATTTTATCTCAAATCCGGAAGAAAACACCATGATTAATATTTTATGGATCAAATTTTGCATTTTCAAAAGGATTTGATTTGATTTTGGTGGATTGATTTGATTGGAAATAATTTCCAAACATTGTTTTCACATTTTTATTTATGGGAATAAATTTTATTTTGTGAAATATGTAAAAAAAATTTTTTTTTTTGTGAGATATATATTCCCATGGATGAGTTTAAAATATTATTTGTGAAATTCTCTTTTATAGAAGTGAATTATTCTATTAAAGTGTTGTAATTGTGAAATTACTTTAGACTCAATTTTGTCAATATCACCAAATACCAATGTATATGAATTTATTTTGTATAAATTATATATTGCCTTGTTCTTATTGGTATGTTCGCTTGTGGAATATCATAAAAGTTAATTTTTGAGCAATTCTGAAGGCAATTGAAAACTATTATCCTTGTATTGTATTGATATATTATTGGAGTCTTTCTTTTGTTATACTAGTTTGTTGTTGAATTATGAACCAATTGAGATGACAATATGCCAAATTGTGCGGAACTTTAAGTCATCGAAGCTTAATGACTCTACAAGGAGAATTGATTACACTTTTCGAGGTTAGCCATGATTTAATTAATTTAAATTCTTTTATTGAATTTGATTACACATGTTCCCTTATTTTATAGGGGATGGGCATATCCTATTGGTGTAATATTAATTGACATAACCATTGTGTGATAGAGAATATAGTTGAATATTTGTTTGAATGTTTTAAAAATCTTGGATTGATAATCCAACTATCATTCTCTATCAAGTGGGAGAATCTTACATGTCATCAATTATCTATAAATGAGAAACAAATATCCTTTGTTGAAAAATACTCTTTTGTTTATTATGGAGACTTACATTGAGGATATTATAGTCTTTTATTAAATATTTTTTTGTGACTCTTTTGTCTTTTATCCTCAATTGTGGTAAAATTCAAGTCTCATATATTTCCGCTGCGTAGATAATTGATTTAAATCATTACTTGTTAATGAGATTATGAGTTTAGCGGTAATAGTACTCTTCCAAAAGGATAACAGATAATGATATCTTGATTTTCTTCTATGTGCTTTTAACGTACTATTCTACCGCATTGTATCAAACAAAATTATGATGAATGCAAATTGAAACGATATTGACCAGTCTAGATGCATTTAAATGATGCATATTTTTTCTGTGTCATATTTTGACAAGAGTAATTGATTCCTATGCAAAAAGAATTTCTTGCGTTGATATAGGTCGTTACCACCAAAGTGGGACCGCCTCTATTGATTGATTGATGAAATTTCCTTTTGTAGTTTGAGGAATGTTTTTAATTGTAACATGTAGTTTCCTGCCCAAAGGTGGTTATTGCATTTTACAATTAAAAATTTATTTGGGATAAGTTATTGGAGAATGTTTTGAACTAAGGAATTTGCCTGCCCAAAGGTGACAAATTTCTGAATTCAATACATGTTCATTGATTAACTTACCTGAGGTTTTGACTGGGGTTATAACCTTAGTTTGTACATTCTGCCCAAAGGTGATTGTACAATTATATTGGCCTCATTGTGATAGCTTGTTTATTGTGAGCTATATCTTGTCAAAAGATATATTTTGATGCATTCATGTTTTGTCTCGTATATTTCCTCAATGGATAATTGTTATGCTTTTATTATGCATGCTCATTGATTAACTTATATAAGATGGAGTTATTGGAGTATATGTTGAACCAATGAATTTGTCTGCCCAAAGGTGACAATTTCCCAAGTTCAATGTATCCTCATTGATTAACTCAATTGAGGTTTTGGCTTGGGTTTCAACCTTAGTTTGTGCATTCTGCCCAAAGGTGATTGTATAATTATATTGGCCTCGTTATAATAGCTTGTTTATTTTAAGCTATATTTTGTCTTATGACGTCTTATGACATATTTTAATTCATTCATTTTTTTCCTTATCAATGAATGATTGTTTTACTTCCATTGAGATCTTAACCGAGTCAAACCGTAAGAAATGGAAGTAAGATCTGGAGTTATCTCTAGGAGAACATGTCTGAACTGAAATAACCTTTTGGTAAGTGGGAGATGACTCACAAGTTAAAGTATCTGACCATAATGGTCTCCATGTGTCAATGAAAAGTTATTGGACGTAAAAATCTGACAATGTTGTAATTTAGGAGTAATTGTGAAGTCAGTGGGAGATGTCAACTTAATTTCAAATTAATATCTAGGAGTAATTTTGAAGTCAGTGGGAGATGTCACCATAATTTAACATTCTAGTTTTGAACTTGTTTTGAAAAATATCTTTCACGTAACCTTCATTTAGGATGAAACTTGTTTGTGTTACCTTGTTGGAGCAAATTTGTTTTAGTTTTACTCTTGGAGGTAGAAAACTAAGTTTGAGTTTAAACTCACATAACCTTGCTTCATCCTTTGTTCATCTATATAAATTGTCTCTAGTAGATGGTTCATGACTCCCTGGATCTTTTGTTGATAGTTTATTTAAGTTGTCTTTGATTTCACATAACCTTGCTTAGTCTTTCATTGTCAAAACTTTTGTTGCTATTAGGTCTAATGTTGAGGAAGACATCCTTTACTTTATGACATAAACACTTGGATCATATTTATTGGGGAAAGGGCTGAGAAATTAATCAAAGTAAATATTCTACCTTTCTTAAAGTTTGATGATCCAGGTACTTGTGTGGATTGCATTAGAAGCAAACTTACTAAAACCAAAGGTTACAACTAGCATTTTTGAACCCTTTGAAATTGTCGAAAATGAAATTAGTGGCTCCCAACTCCTATAATTTATGGTAATGAATTATTTATTACATTCATTGGCTTCCTAACCTTGACATTAATTGTTCTTTTAACCAAATGACTTAGGTTCATTGTTTTCAAGAGTCATTTTGAATAACATGAATACTGTGAATTCTTTTGATGCATTTGGTTAGTGGGAGTTTGAATTTTATATTATTAATTTTTTGATGATGAATTTTTCTTTCACTTATTTTCTTTGATATATTGATGTGAATTTCCATTCAATTTAATTATTGATGATGAGATGAATTCTTGTATATATCAAATATCAAATGTGAAAAAATTATAGCTCAGTGTTGAAGGGATCACTATGCCGGTGATCGACACTATTTTGGAGCTGAGGCATTACATGTGAAAAATTTGAGCTCAATGTTGACATGATCTTTATGCCGGCTGTTAACATTATTTTGGAGCTGATGTATTATGTGTGAAAATTAGAGCTCAGTGTCGTTGGGATCACTATGCCGGTGATTGACACTATTTTGGAGCTGAGGCAATGTGGTTTTCCGTGGACCGCATAATTTCTCTGGCTTTAAGGCATTTGAGAGAAATCACACAATTTCTTTGGCTTTAAGCATTTGAGAGAAATCACATAATTTCTTTGGCTTTAAAGCATTTGAGAGAAATCACATAATTTCTTTGGCTTTAAGCATTTGAGAGAAATCACATAAATTCTCTGGCTTTAAGGCATTGAGAGAAATTGAGGATCGACAATGAAAATGATAGTATGGTCGATGATCACGTTGACATATCATTTCTTGCTACACTCTACACAAATGACTAGTCGACGGAATTGGTGATATTTGTAACCATGGAAGGTGTTGTATCAATTAAGGATATAACTACCGCCATGATTCGATATCATTCAGTTCTTAGTTGGACGGAGTCTTTATTAAGTGTTGCATCATGGGATCATGTAGTGGCCACGTTAGGAAGTTTGTTATCAGTCCGAGAGTCGTTTTCAAAAATATTTTTATTTTATTTTTCATTATTTTTATTTTAAATACACAATTGATTTTGCCCAAGTGGGAGAATGTTAGAATTTCTTCTAATAATTTGTGGGCTGCAATCAATTGTTGGTTTTGGTTTTAATAAAAACGGACTGATGTTGTGATCCATTTGATGATGCTTAGGCCCTAATAAAAGTGATCAATAGATAATGGGTTTTTGGGCACTTAATCTGATTTGTGTAGAAACATAGTGTAGGCCCAGACACTAGGCCCATGATGGGTGGTGCCTAGGGTTGCACGGTTATAAATAGAGAGGCTAGGTCCCCTTTGCCATCACTCTGACTATTCTGCTCATTAGCGGTTTGCCCCATTGAAAACCCTAAGTCCGGAGCATGTGAAAGGTAAAGGAAGAGTCTTGTCTCAAATCTCGGCGAATCCGGTAATCATCGTTTACAAGTAAGTGTGTTCTAATTTCATGTAATAACTCGATCTTGACGTATAGATTGTTTACATTAGAATGAGGAAAATGAAAGAAGGGAAGGGTATTTATATGCAACTGTTGAACATATAGTTTATCTAAGTCGATCAAAATGTGTAATACCAAAAAGAAAAAACAGTGAAGCATCATATTTGACCATCTGAAATGATCTCACACTTTAAAGATTTATTGACCAAGTTACTATTTAAATTATAGACAATTATAGATGATGTAATTCGAACTTGTTCTCAGTACTGGTATGATGTAATTCGAACTTATTCTCAATATTAGTTCCAATGTAATCCGTTTGAATGTAATCTGAAATGGGTTTAGACTATATTAAAACCTGTGGTTTAAAGGGTTTAACGTGTTTTGGATTATGTTGTATTATAGATTATATAATTCGAACCAGTCAAATATAGAAAGTTTGAGCAGCGTCGTACAACGATCTACTTAGATGGGCGTGTTCAGTTCACTTTGATGAAGCTCTAGAACGAGAGCATCTCTCTCTTCCCTACCAAATTTCTTTGCGTCAAAATCATGACGAAATTCATTATAAACAGCTTTAGCAATGGTTATAAAGCAACATTATATGAATGGTATTTTGACCGATTCCCTTTCTCTGATACCAAACTTAGTTCCCATGTTTTTTCTTTAAAAAAAAAACTAAATTCAACTAGGTTTGGTAAATCTCAATTTGCAAACAATTTGAAAAACACGTTTCAGAGAAAAATTTCATTTTCGATTGCAGAAAATGCAGCCATGAACATCCGAGAGAGAAGAAATTTGGTAGGGAAGAGAGAGATGCAATGTGCAATGATCCAGTGCGGTGATGAATAACTAAATCATGTGGGTCTATTTAATCTAAAGGTTAAAATTAGTGGTACACCGATGAACCACTTAATTGATGGTTCACCCTAGAATCCACCGTTAAAATCATGTTCTCTATATTTGATCAGTACAATTCAAAAGATTGATCAAATTAGATTCTTTCTTGGTTATCCTTTCACGAAATTCGTGAAAGTTTGATTCGTCTAATTATGTTTTCTATATGTGTTGAATTACACTTTGGATTATTTAATCCGGGCGATACAATTTAATTTTTTTTTATGGCGTGTTTCGTGAAAGTTTGATTCATCTAATTATGTTTTCTATATGTGTTGAATTACACTTTGGATTATTTAATACGGGCGATACAATTTAATTTTTTTTTATGGCGTGTGAAAAGTTAATAGGATAGAAAAAAAGTTTTAAAATAATTCTTTATAAAGGTAGGACGAGCCCAATCACCGAGACCTTGGTGGTAGAAAATTGGTCTTCTCACTTCTTTTTTTGCTTTCACATGCCGCAAAAATATTCGTAAAGTGTGAAGAGCAAAAATAAAAGTGAAAAGAGTTGCATTCTTGCTGGTAAGCCCTAAAATGCAACCCAAAAATAAAGTTTGGTCCATTAAAAAACTTAACAAGCGGTGCCAACCGAGACCTTTCATAAATGAACCTCCCATCACCCAGAAAATAAGATAATGTTATCACAAATTCATGACAGTCTTTTATTTCAGAATGTGTACTTGTTTAAAATTTCATTGTGATGCACCGTTGAAAATTTTTACACTTCTAATAAAGTTTACTTAAAAGGATGTATCAAAAGTGAAGATAAAAAACTTTTAAGGGATTAAAAATCGAAGAAATATTTTAGATAAGTTAAAATAAAAAGTTGGTATATTTATAAAGACAAAAGACATATTTAACTTTATAATTTATTAAAATTAACATGGTTTTTTTGATTGTTTACTTAAAATTATGGTCTCAGGTTGAGGGAGTCTAATATATAGCAATACAATTCGTAATGAAACATATTTAACTGATTGAACAATGAAGGTTAACTAATCCAACCGTATAACCATATTTAAACAGAAAAGATTAAGGGAAGGGACGAAAAGGATCAAAAGCTATCTTAATACAAAAATTAAGATAAAGAATATGTGTTGAAATTTGTCATAGATTACAATATAGTTATTAGTTACCAAACAAATGACTAGAAGTCTAGGCACTTATGAGTTCGTATAGAAAGTGGACCCTTTTCTGCTTGTTAGTCAAAATTGTATGTCGGTCATTGATATACATTGACGAATGACAACCAATACTTTTTTTTTTTTTCTTGGCATAAACAATACCCATTTTAATTAAGGATGAATTAGATAGGACCTAGCTTTTAAAAAAAAAGTTTTCTTGTTTTACTTTTAATTAAAAACATCTCTTTATTTTTACATTTTTCTTAGTTTTTTTTTTACAACTGTAATTAAAGTATTTAACTCTATACATTCATCAAAGTGTCTCTAGTTTTTGGTTCATCAAATTTGTCTCTATTTTTGGGAAAATACTTAGGTGACATAATGTCACCGTGCATTAAATCTGGTTCACACAAAGGTGTTGTGTTGTGTGGCCCAGATGTGTTGTGTGGCCCAGATGTGTGGCTCAAATGTTGTGTGGCAATGTGTGTTGTGTGACTCAGATTTAATGTCACGGTGACATTATGTCACCCAAGTGCGCATGAGAATCAATAATAATCTGTTGAGTTTTCTGACCTCCCAAATAAATGTCCCCCATCTAAGAATCAAATTTAGGTACACTTCCTAAAGGTTCTCAAGCATATGCACTCTAACCAACGGTTGTTGATACCTTGTTCTTAAAGTATTAAAATCAGACATAAAGAAAATAAAATATTTTAAAATTAAAATCCAACACAAAAAACAAAACTAAAACTAAACAGAAATATTTAATTATGTATATGAAAGCTTTAAATTAATGGATGTAAATGTTATTATAAGTACTGAATAGGTAAAATTAGTTATTAGTATTAAATACATAATACTCCCTCCGTCCCGGTATATCTGAGCCAGTTTGGTTTTTCACACAGATTAAGAAAAATATATAAATAAAGGGGAAAGTGGAATATATTGAATAGGGAATGATGAAAGTGTATTAATTAGAGTTATATTGTATTGGGAATGATGAAAGTTGTATTGAAAATTGAAATGACTCAGTTATTTTGGGACATTTTTTTTTAGTAAATGGGTCAGATATTTCGGGACGGAGGGAGTATTATATAAAAAGATGTGATTCATTTTTATAAGATATACACAACAGAGACGTTTATGTATTAATTAGAGTTATATTGTATTGGGAATGATGAAAGTTGTATTGAAAATTGAAATGACTCAGTTATTTTGGGACATTTTTTTTTAGTAAATGGGTCAGATATTTCGGGACGGAGGAAGTATTATATAAAAAGATGTGATTCATTTTTATAAGATATACACAACAGAGACGTTTATTCGAGTATATTCTATTGGTTTATAACATTCTTCTGAAAAGGGCGTAATAGATAGATAAATATGAGAAGAAAGTGATGACCACAAAAGCTGGCATGTGCATGCACTTCCATGTGGAGTACAGCGACACGATGCCAACTTCACTACCAAAAAACTTAAGAAACAAATACACGTATATATTTTGTCAAAAAAGAAAAGTAAAAACAAGAATCAATTATTCACCTTAATCTTTCACTGTGTTAGTTTGATTTTTTGTTAAATATAATCATCAATAGTTACTTGAATGAGATGATAAAAAGTCGTCAGCTTAAAAAAATAATTTAATTCAAACTCAGTTATAAAAATGCATCGATATTAATGTTTTAAGAGAGAATTTGTTATTCATTGCGATATTATTCAACTTGATACCTGACTAAAGAACTATATATAATTAAAACATGTACATTTTTTTCCTCCCTAGTCTCCAATATCTTAAAAGAAAAGTAAATACATATTTTAAGATTTTTGTTTTTGTTTATATTTTATAGACGAATTAACTCAAAGAGAAAACAAATAGGAAAAATGCACTCTTAAAAATAAAATGCTAATAAATTGTATATGAAAACCGACATCTACCTCAATCATTGATCTAAATAGAAGCTTGCAATTAGAAGTTGTCGTAATCGAGCATTGTCCCATGGATAGATATTGACCCAACGTGGATCAACGAAGTAGGCCAAGTTTGTTGAACATGTGTAGAAGTTGATTGAGAGGAGTCAAAGACTTAATGCTTTAAAATTTCAGGTAAAAAAATGATGTTTATTTTACTTGTATGATTGATTCGAATTTAATATAGATCATCCTCTAACTTTCTCTATCATCAGAGAGTGGTATCAGAGTCGTGATTCTATAAGGGTTTGAGCAACTTTTTATTTCAAAAATCTTTTTAGTAAGATGTTCAATCTACGACTTTCGTTGAACAGCGTCAACGACGATATAAGTACAAGTGTATGTAGATTAAACACTCCCGCTTTAGGAAGAGCATAACCTTAAACTCAATGTCTGTAGGTTTTGTGTAAACAAATATAGTACTTCGTCATCCTGAAGGTTGGAATGTTACTCGCAAGTACTCATATTTTCAAATTAGTATCAGATGAAATCAAGTAAATTTATTTCGATTTTACCAAATTTTATTCGATTTTGAAGAAATTAATAGTTTTTAACATTTAATAACTTTAAAAACTGATTAAACTTTGTTTTAGATGATTTTTTTTGGATCTTTTATGATTTGATGAAATTATGTATACAAGTTTGAGAACATATTAGTTTATTACGGCAATTTGATATATTTTTGCTTTATAATTAAGTTGAAATTTTGAATTATTGATGCATTTACAGTTTATTTTTGAAGGGTGATGCATTTATAATAGTTTTAATATTATACTAATCAAAGGTAAACTAGGATGAGTATGATCAAGTAATCTATTCACAATGTAAAATAGATTACTGTTAATCTTTAAATTTTTCTTAAGCTAAAGTGAAAAGGACTAAAATTTAAGCTCCAATGTGGTTGAAGGTAAATCATACTAATATTGTTTTTGATTATTATATACGATGGTTTAATCCCTTTCTATGTTTGAGAGTACACGTTTAGTTTCAGTTTTATTTTGTATTATTTAGTGCGCCGCTTATGTGATTTATCGCTTTGAATTTTCTTAATTTGCTGATGTAACAAATATTTTTCTTCTTTAGCTTTCTTCTGACACTTCTTATAAGTTTAGTTAATATATTTCATTTGTCTCTCGGGTTCAAATACCGAACACTACCAAAAAAGTTAACATATTTCATTTTACCTACTTAATAAAAAGAAAAATACTCAAATTTAATATATGTTCGATTACAAACATTCGTGGCTAATTCAAATAATTACAAACGTAATGACCACACGATAATTTGCTGATCAAGATTCAAGAAATCAAAGCTCCTGCTGCTTCACATGCATGGTATCATCTCTAGCTGTTGATAGTACCATTTTGGTCCAGCAATTGGGGCAAGCAATCCTCCTTAAATGCATGAAGAGTCATCCCCAAACATATCTTGTATCTTGTAGATATATATACTAATGCGCCGTCAACCTAATGTAGCTTGACTATTTTTCATTCTGTCGTCATATCTAGTTTATTGGATGAAAGATATATTTTTCTTGTGTGAGTCTGACAAACATCATCATAAAAAATTCAAATATTAAATATGTTTTTGATTCTTATAAAATTTGGAACTTTTAGGTTTAGTCCTTACTTAATTTTAATAGTTTTTTTAGTTCTTATAAAAATAATTTACATGTAGTTTTAGTCACTACTAAAACAGAGTTTCTCTAATTATCCTTATACTCTTAAATTTTTGAACGATTTTTTTGAGACAAGTTTAGAACATTACAAAAGTTAATTTAGAATTTTTTAACATGAAATGAATTAAATATGATTTTATTTAAAAGACAAAAGTTTAAGATAAAAGTAATAGAAATCTGGACATAGAAATAAAATTTTGAAATAATTTTTTGCAGATGAACTTTTAGTAATGTTCTTAACATTTCTGCAAAAAATTGTTCAAAATCATAAAAGTTTAAGCATAATTAAACAAATTTAAATTTAGTAGGGACTAAAATTGAGTGCATAATTTTTTTTATAGGGACTAACAACCCTATTAAAATTAAGTAAGGACTAAACTTAAAAGGTCCCAATTTTATAGGGACCAAAACCATATTTAACCCAAAATTCAAATAGAGACGAAGTTAGAAGGGATATCTATAGTGGCCACGGTTTTTATCTAAATATTTGAAGAAAAACTATGCTTGTATGTTATTATATTTTTCGGTCTCATTAATTATTTTTTATGGATTTTATATGATATTGTATATTGATCTTTTTTTTTTGGTTTCGTATTTTCTTTCTATGTCATTCAAATATCGTTTTAATCTCATCATTTTTTGACAAATCTTAATGTATTCAACTTTTTTATATTTTTAAAATTTCTTATAATTTTGGATATGTATTAATTTTGAATATATCTTATAATTTTTTTTGAACAAATCAAAATGAGATATATTTATCAAAGATGTTTCCACTCACACAAGACGCGCAAAAGGAAGAAACACCACAAAAGAGTTTACATAATTACAAGATCATGGTGCCCAAAAACGCACCAACCAGAAAACAAAAATTACAAGTTGACACCCATACAGAACAACGGGTGTTTCCACCAATCATAATAACTATAAACTAAGGCTGCCTGTTTAGATTTCAACCATAAGAATGAATTTAGCTTGACTTTTTCAATAAGAATAGAAAGATTGGAAACCGTATTTTGGAATACACGATTGTTCCTTTCCTTCCAAATTATCGAAACAGTTGCAAACCAAATTACCGTTAAAAATAAATGAGAAGATCTTGGCATACCCACCATCTTGGTGAACTGAAGAAAATGATGTCGAAGCTCACCAAAAGACACCAAAGAAATGCCTAACCAATTCAGCACATCTGACCATAAGTTGCTAAAAGTGTTGCAATTCAGAAAAAGGTGTTATGCTGATTCGGTAAGATCACAACCAGCTACACACCCGCTGTCCGCTGGAAGAAGAATACACTGATGCACCAGATTGTCTTTTGTAGGAAGACGATTGCGCAGAAGGTGCCACACCAACAGCGACACCTTATAATTTCTTAAATATCTTGTATATATTATACATTTGAAAATTTATCTTGAATTATTTTAGAAAATTAAATCATTTTCTAAAATTGGTTTTGTAATTTATATTGATATTAATTTATTTGGGTAGATCTAACCGTGTTAATATTGAACCTTAAAACATATACTCTTAGATTTGTTTTTTTTGTTTTGAGAGATATACTCTTAGATTTGTTGTTTCTCTTTAATGTCAATATTAAAGAATTAATTTAACCTCTTATAAAAGAAATTATATTGAAATTGATTTGTATGCTGACTGGTTAACGCGATCTATCAAACGTTTACTTTTTTATTTGTGTTATTTTTCAATTTTCAAAAAGATATTTGATCGGAAGGTAAATAAAATCTAATAAAAAGTTGTTACATGGGTAATCGAACACATACGTAATCAAGGTAGTGTTAAAAAAAATAATAATAATTAAGGTAGTACATGTAATACTACCAAAGAGTAATGCTAGCAACACTCTTTATAAAATGTTGATAGCATTCCTCTACTACCAAATTGTTTTGCCCAAAAGCAGGACTATTATGTTCGCCGACCATTTGGACAAAAGACATAAGCGGTTAAGTTGAATAATAATGGATCCACCTTAATTACTTTGAAAGGGAAATATCCTATATCCTATCAAAAGTGTTTTCTGCTTTTTCTTTTTAAATGTTATTTTTATTATTTATCATATTATATATCATAGTGCTTGTTTGAATGTTCAATTGTATTCCATCTGGCCCACACCTATTGATCTCTTTGTGTATTTTTTTCATTTCATCCACCTAAATTTTATCCTCATCTTTAATCACACGTCATCATAATTGATTACAACCAAAACAACACCAATATTTAATAATTATAATTTGTATCAAAATAATTAATAATTATATGTAAACCCCTAAAAAAGAAATAATTATATGTAAAAGAAGTCAACACAACCATAAGAAAAAAAATATAATAAGTTTGATTTTTAACAAAAGAAAAAAAAATGTTTTACTAGGTATCCAATACAAGTGTATTATTTATGTATTTATATCACAAATAAATTTGTACAAAATCTATAAAATTAAAGAAATCTAATTGTGAACCAATATAATGTGATATATTTGATGGATAATTAAGTCTCTTAAATATGTGGTCATAGATTTTTTTTACTTATAGATTAGTTCCTTATTACTACATATATAATTAAATCCTTTTTTAAGAAACCAATTGTGTATACATACATTTTGAAGAAACCAATTGTGTATATACATACATTTTGGTTTGTCTTG
This sequence comes from Medicago sativa, assembly GCF_051527215.1. Lineage (NCBI taxonomy): Eukaryota > Viridiplantae > Streptophyta > Magnoliopsida > Fabales > Fabaceae > Medicago > Medicago sativa. The sequence continues at coordinate 30,342,408 of NC_140752.1, read as the reverse complement.
AAGTTAAATAAACAATGTGAGTGTACTTACTTTTCATTCCAAAAACCACTCACCCTAAGCAAAGAGACATGGAAAGGAAGGTACCACACTAAATCTCCTCCTATCAAAACCATATGAATCAATCAAAGGGGCCACCAAATATTATGTACATTTCCCCTCTCCCTCTCCCTCTCTTTCTCTCTCCTCAACAAATGTTTCTGTCTTCATACTCCAAATGAGCATCTCATCACCACCACTACCTCCTTCTCTTGGCCCCTCTCTCCTATTCCCATTTATGTCTATTTCTTTTCCATTCCAACCAACTTTTCCCTTCACTCTCCACTTTTAAAATATCTTCTTTTTATTTTTCTTTCTCTCTCAAACATTAAGGGTAATTCGGTCTGCTAAAGCTTCCGCATACGCAGGATTTGAGATAGGGGGTTACCATTATTTTTTGTGTATGGTACGCAATCTTACCTTATTTTTTACACAAGAGACTATTTCCAAGACTCAAACTCGTGATCTTTCAATCACACGACAACAACTTTATCTGTTGCGCCAAAGTTACCCTTCCTTTCTCTCAAACATTATTATTAAATAATGAACTTTCCAACTCTCCTTTAGGCTTATTTCAAATTATACTAAAATCATTAAATTTTAATAAAAACTCTTCCCTTCACTAACCACTTTTAAAAGAAAATTCTCCTTTTCTTTCTCTCAAACATTATTATTGAATAATGAACCCTCCAACTCCAACTTAGCCTTCTCATTCAAATATCAAAACTTTACTATTCAAATACAATCAAGATGAACAGATTGGTGGTGGAAGTTCATGATGCTAGTAACCTTATTCCAAAAGATGGAAAAGGTTCAGCCAACCCTTATGTTCAAATAAACTTTGATGAACAACAAGTGAAGACACAAACCAAACACCAAGACCAAAATCCTTATTTTAATGAAAAGTTTATGTTCAACATAAACACTTCAAGAGATCTTGCTCACAAAACAGTTGAAGTTGGTGTGTACAATCACAATGACAAAAATCCAAATAGTAAGAAGAATTTTCTTGGAAAGGTGAGAATTTCAGGTGATTCTATTCCTATATCTGAATCTGAATCTACTATCAAACGTTACCCTCTTGAACATTCAAAAGGTGATATTGCTTTAAAAATGTTTGCTTTTCATGACCCTTTTGCTAATACACCCCCTACACCTAATTCTCACCCTCCTCCACAACATTCACAAGCAAAAACATCATCTTTTGAATCATTTGAGCCTGACCCTGATGAGGAAATTCCTTTACAAGAAATCAACACTAACATAAACGTGGAAGATGAAGAAAGCATATTTAGTGATAGTGAGAAAAAGAAGAAAAATAAGAAGAAAAAAGAAAAAGAAGTTAGAACTTTTCATTCCATTGGAACTGAAAAAGAAAAACCTTCTCATTCTCATGGTCATGGTCATGGTCATGGTCATGCTCCTGCTCCTGCTCCTGCTTCTGCTTTTCCTCCTGTTAATCATGGTGCAAATTTTGCATCTTTTGAAACACCAAGAGTTGAAACTCAAACAAGGGTTGATTATGCAAAATCAGGACCTCCAAATGTTATGTTAATGCAGATCCCAAAGCAGAATCCAGAATATGCATTGGTGGAAACATCTCCACCACTTGCAGCTAGGTTGAGGTATAAAGGAGGGAATAAGGTGGAAACTACTTATGATTTAGTTGAACCAATGCATTTTTTGTATGTGAATGTTGTGAAAGCAAAAGAACTTCCTGTGATGGATATAACAGGAAGTCTTGACCCTTATGTGGAAGTGAAACTTGGTAACTACAAAGGTGTTACAAAGCATTTAGATAAGAATCAGCATCCTGTTTGGAAGCAAATCTTTGCGTTTTCGAAGGAGAGGTTGCAATCAAATTTACTTGAAGTTACTGTGAAGGATAAAGATCTCATCAGTAAAGATGATTTTGTTGGTAGGATTACGTTTGATCTTAATGAAGTGCCGGTTAGGGTTCCGCCGGATAGTCCTTTGGCTCCTCAGTGGTATAGATTGGAGGATAAAAATGGGATGAAGATAAATCATGGTGAAATTATGCTTGCTGTTTGGATGGGAACACAAGCTGATGAGTCTTTTCCTGAGGCATGGCATTCTGATGCTCATAATGTTAGTCACGCGAACCTCTCGAATACGCGATCGAAGGTGTATTTTACTCCTAAGCTTTATTATCTTAGAGTTGAAGTGATTGAAGCTCAAGATTTGGTTCCTCATGATAAAGGAAGAGTTCCACAAGCTTCTGTTAGGGTTCAGCTAGGAAGTCAGATGAGATTCACAAGGGTTTCTCAAATGAGAGGCTTTAACCCTATTTGGAACGAGGAGCTTATGTTTGTGGCAGCTGAACCTTTTGAGGATATTATAATTGTGACAGTTGAGGACAAATTTGGTCCTAACAATATTGAAATCTTGGGAAGGGAGATTATGTCGGTGAGAAATGTTCCGCAAAGATTGGAGACCGGAAAGCTTCCGGATGCTCGTTGGTTCAATCTTCATAGACCTAGTGCGGTCGGGGAGGAAGAAACGGAGAGAAAGAAGGAGAAATTCTCGAGTAAGATTCATCTCCGAATTTGTCTTGAGGCAGGGTATCATGTTCTTGATGAGTCGACTCATTTCAGCAGTGATCTTCAACCGTCTTCGAAACACTTGAGGAGGAAAAACATTGGATATCTCGAACTCGGGATACTTAGTGCCCGGAATTTGCTACCTATGAAGGGCAAAGATGGTAGAACTACTGATGCATACTGTGTTGCCAAGTATGGAAACAAATGGGTTAGAACAAGAACTCTCCTTGACACACTGTCCCCTAGATGGAATGAGCAGTATACATGGGAGGTTCATGATCCATGCACTGTGATCACAGTTAGTGTTTTTGACAATCACCACCTCAATGGTAGCAGTGACCACAAAGATCAGAGAATTGGAAAGGTGAGAATAAGGTTATCAACTCTTGAAACTGATAGAGTTTATACTCATTATTATCCTCTTTTGGTTCTTCAACCTAATGGGTTAAAAAAGAATGGAGAGCTGCACTTGGCTGTGAGGTTTACTTGTACAGCTTGGGTTAATATGGTAGCTCAATATTCGAGACCTTTGCTTCCCAAAATGCATTATGTTCAACCGATACCTGTTAGACACATTGATTGGCTCCGCTATCAGGCCATGCAGATTGTGGCAGCAAGGCTAGCAAGAGCTGAGCCGCCACTTCGACGTGAATCAGTTGAGTATATGCTTGATGTGGATTACCATATGTGGAGTCTAAGGAGAAGCAAAGCCAATTTTCATCGCATAATGTCACTACTCTCGGGTTTTACTGCTGTGTGTAAATGGCTTAACGACATTTGCACTTGGAGAAACCCAATTACAACCTGCCTTGTTCATGTCTTGTTCTTGATACTTGTTTGCTACCCTGAATTGATATTGCCAACCATTTTTCTTTACTTGTTTGTGATTGGGATTTGGAATTACCGGTTCCGGCCAAGGAATCCACCTCACATGGATGCTAGGCTTTCACAGGCAGAAGCTTGTCATCCAGATGAATTGGATGAGGAATTTGACACTTTTCCAACTACAAGACCTGCTGATATTGTTCGAATGAGGTACGACAGATTGAGAAGTGTGGGAGGTAGAGTACAAACTGTGGTTGGAGATTTAGCCACTCAAGGCGAAAGAGCTCAAGCCTTACTGAGTTGGAGAGACTCGAGGGCAACAGCTATATTCATCATCTTCTCACTGATCTGGGCTGTATTCATTTACATTACTCCATTCCAATTTATAGCAATTATCGTTGGCCTCTTCATGCTGCGTCATCCTCGGTTTCGAAGCAAACTGCCATCAGTACCAGTTAATTTCTTCAAGAGGTTGCCTTCCAAATCAGATACAATGATTTGATGCTCGACTTGTATTCGATCTTTCTTCACCTGTTGTGGAATTATTATTGTTCACAAATAAATACTTATGAATAAACAGACATGCATCATTACACCCAAATGAAAAGAGGGTATAGGTAAAATGTGCATAGTTCACTTCCACTTTCACTACTTAAAGCACACTTTCATTATATGTATATCCCAAATTCTGAATTTTATTTAGCTATCAGAATAAACATTCCTTTATGCTTGTAATTGTTTTTATTAAATTATGAAATGATGTAACTTCCAATTATTGTATACCGCACAATTATTGTTGTAAAAGGATTCTGAATGAATCATATCATTTATGAATACAACAGCCACAAAACATGAAGCAAGATGTGTGGTGAGGTTTTGCAAGAGAATACATGTGTGAATACTTGATAAAATTTTATCTGACCACTTTGCATGTCAAAACTTTGGAATAACAATGACTCCAGATAAATTTTAAAAAAAGTAAATAATAACAGCCTTTTACTGGGACCAAAGAACACTAAACCTAAGACAAACTAATAAAGCAATAATTGTCAAGATGCTGATAGAGATTCCACCCAAAAGAGCCTTATCAACAAAGTCCCACTTTCTCATGCTCCTTTCTTGCTTTAGATCAGATCCTGAGGCAAGTTCACTTTCTACCCTTTTGTGCAGATTCTTCCTTTTCCTCAGTATCCATCCAAACAAATTTTTGTTATTTTGATTCTGTGGCAGCACTACAGTGTCCCTTGAATTGTCGGTCTTCTCAAGAGTACTCTGACTGCAGCAGCTGTCAACATTTCCACAAGCACAAGATTCTGGCTCTTCTGAGATTTCACAAGTCTTGGTTTGGTTACAACAGAGAGAAGACATATCCTGAGCAGGAACCTGCTTGTTCAAAGCTTTATTGTCACTTGCATGATTGATTGTTTCAATTACTTCCCCAAAAACTGACCACCTTCCCACAGATGTTATCTTGGCCAGAGCTGAACTTCCAAGCATATCATCTGGAGCAATTACAAGAACTTGTATATATCCCTTTGTATGACCAACCTTCAGCATTGAAGAGAAAATTAATTAGAGAAAAAAATACCATAAATGAATGCATTATATTATCCAGAAGTCACATGTTCAGAGTAGGTATATCATTACATGCACGCGCAGTCACTCACCAAAGAGAGGGTGGTGTAGGGAAAAAAACATATTCCTCCCATCACAACCTCTCTTTCTTTTTTCTCAACAAGAGGCCCTGAGACCATGGGAGGTAGTGAATATTAACCCTAACCTGCGCATCAAAATCTGACCGTAGATATTTTTTTCATACATCCAACGGTAAAAATGCATGATAATCTTGTGAGAGATTTAATCTCCCACATCCTAGACAGCACCCTCCGGGCCATGGCTATGCTATTGGAGAACATCTCCAACCAACTAAAGTCTCAAATACTGTATTTCGAAAAACATTGTGACTATCGGGACTGTAAAAGTTTAGAAACAAATAACTGCTTTTTAATATTACACGTTAAAAATGTTGCACTAAAATTTGTCTATGCTTACAATAAAAAATTTCCTGCCACTTTGGCAGGTTCATGACAATTAAAGGGTTTCAACAAAATAATCACGGTTGCCACAAATCCTAATATTAATGGAATAAATTTAAAAGCAATAAAAGCCAAATCATGATTCAATATCTACTACACTGCCTTACCAAGTGAACTCCATCAGTTGCAATATCAGTAATCCAAATTCTTTCCACTTTGCCTTCCATCCCAGAGTATGGCGTGAATGATTCAAAGACATTTGTCAATTCACGGCTTCTTCTCTTCACTACATTACTTGGAACCTTTTTCATTCTTGCCGCAGGTGTCCCTATTCATTTTTTCATTAATATTGTCAGTTTGAAGATAAGGAAAATATTTCAAAATGAACGTAAGATACCCTCTGGCATAAGCATCTTACACAAAGGGGGAATCTAGAAGAGCTAAATTAAAGTTTGTTTGAACTTATCTCATCATGACATACGCACTTAAACTAACCAGTGTTTGAGTACACTTACAAAAACAGTTTATGATATAATAAGTTGCTTTTAACATATTTCAATAAGCTTCCTAAAATAGCTTATGAATAAGAACATATTTAAGCTCTCTATCTTAGTTTATTGAATAACCGTAAACTGTTAACTATTTACCCAGACCATCCAAACTCTATGGGGCCTTTGGCCCGATGGCAACTATTTAAACAAACAGAAAATATAATTTAACTTAGCATATGAACAGCACATTAAGTTCAGATGATTATGAGAAACAAAATCAATCAAAATCACCTAAGATGAAGAGATTAGGGGAGGAAAAAAAGGAAGATCGTCTATGTTGTATCATTAACAAAAAAAGGATCTCCGCATAATATCTTTTTCGTTGCCAAAAATTAGAAAAATGTTTATGATAGTATTTTTTAGTCAGGCAAGAAACATTAATTCACATAGCACATAAGCACCTCTTAGTAACTATTCAAAAGGAAGGATGGAGACATCATGTAGCCCTTTATAACAAGTGAGTAGGCATACGATAGCACCTAGAAAAAGTGGAACTGAAAGTAGAGTAGAAGAACTTATCATCACTGCCTAATATTAAGTCCTGTTGGTGGCATTAATTTTATTTGGAGCACCCTTTTATTGCAAGAAAAAAAATGGCGACAACCTAAATCTTCCCCCCTCCAGAAAAACAAAAGAAAGAATAGAACTGTTCATGCACAGAACCTATTGGAGCCAAGATACCTTGCCTCTAAACTATCGTAGAGGTTTGACACCTACATCAGTTTCATCCTAAAAAACGAAGTTATGATTTTCAATATGATGATGTGCCAGAACACACACCTGGTCGAGGATAAAATTGTGAAATATGAACTTGAGAGAACTTGTATTCTTTAATGAGGTTGACGGTTTGCTCAAAATCTTCATCGGTTTCACCTGAAAAAGGCCAAGAAATAAGTGTTAGTATGATCCATGCACTAGTATTTTATACCATCCAGATTATCTATATCAATTCCAGATCATTTTAATCATGTGCTGTATGATCGCTAAGATTAAGAGAATCTTGTCTTACAATTTCTGTTGACAACAAGTGACACTGACACGCCAATTATAAGATTTCATCAGTTTTCTTGTCATTTATTATTTCAGAGTCTCAAGCTTAGAACAACTATTTGCATGTTTTCATACATATCACTCCTCTTATTCACAAATTCAAGAGTTATTGTACTCTAGCCATTTGTTGCACATAGAATTAAGAAGGTTAGAAAAACATGTAATAAAGACCACCACTAACCTGGAAATCCACATATTATATCAGTGGCAATCTGCATCCCCGGCACAAGCTCAGTTAAGGTATCTACAACAGTTCTGAACTCACCCACAGTATATTCTCGATTCATTGCCTGGGATATTCAGATTAGTCAATATATTATTTAGAATATCATCATCCATAGTATTGTAAGGATTTTTCTGACTTACACTCAAAATAGCATCACTTCCAGACTGAACTGGCACATGCAAAAAGGAGTAAACACATGGATGCCGTAAAACCTCTGCTATCTCTTTCAAGTGCTCAAGGATAAAAGGTGGATTAGTCATTCCAATACGCAGTATAGTGCTTGCATCAGCTGGTAATTCTGCTACTAAGGCATTCAATAAAGTTGGAAGATTGACACCAATGTCACGACCTGTAAAACATCATGATCTAAGAAACCATTGATATAAAACCAAAACTCAACATCAAAACATTTTGCATAACCTAATTGCTTGGATGTATATGCACTAGTCAAAAGGGAAATATCTTCAAATCAGATCTACAAATGTCTTAAATAAGTGAAAGTAATTAAAAGAATCTGACCAATATTAGAAATTACCATATGCTCCGGTATCTTCACTGCTCAGCCATATTTCTTTAACTCCATCAGATACCACAGATTTTACACGCCCAACCTGCATTAGTGATGAATTAATAGATGTGAGGAAAATGAAATAGTGCTCACATGTGTGTGATATGTGAGGAAAATAAAATAGTGCCCGCATGTGTGTGAAATGTGAGGAAAATGAAACAGTGTGTGCGCAAATTTGTGCAAGAGGAGAGTGAGTGAGAGTATAAAACGTAGCTCACTACTAAAGTACTTACAAGGCTATCTATTGTGTAACTCCCTAGGTGACCTCGAGCATGTTTTGTCTTGCAATAAGTGCAAGCACCTAAACAACCAACATTAATTGGAAGAATTTCAACAAATTTGTTCTTTCTCACCTGTTACAAAGGTTGAAAGGCATAATACAACACCCAAATTAAATTAAATAACATAATACATATGGCAGAAAAGATATTTTCCATACAAAATGAACAGGAATTATAACAAGTTTGAATTCACACCTTTGGAAGGTCAAGCGCTGGCAATGTCTTACGGGTCAAAAGCCTCACTTCGTGACCTTTTAAAGTCTCCTCTACAACTTCAACAACGCGATCAATTTGCTGGACTCCTACAATGCTGATCCCTTCCAGCTCTTTCACATCTCGACTTCCTTGAGGGACACAGCCAGCAACAACTAGTGGTTTATTTGAAGATTTTCCTTTTGTTATGATGGTATCCATGGCAGATTGACTTGGGGACTTTACCGTGCAACTGCACCAATAATTACTTAACATGATTTTCTTTTCATACTTATATATGGTTTTCTAAAATATTATGCATTCATGCTATATTGTTCACTTTAATAGCTTCAGATAATAAAAGACATGTCCAGCCTATCTAATACACTAACGCACATGCCTCCATACACATGAATGACATAACACAATGAGACATTGAGACCAAAACAAAGGGTTTTAACATAGTTATTGGAATGTGGCTTGTAAACTCTATAATCACAAACCTTTTGACTTGCAGGTGAATAAACAAAAGATACAAGGACAATCATAGAAAGCATTAGAACGGTTTGCAGTATGATTATTTATTCACACTATTACACACATATATGCACTTAAAACCACATAAAGATATTAGAACAATAACTAGTTCTAGATTCTATGATATATTGACTGCAAGAAAGAAAACTAAAACGTCCAACAAAATCGACTGTCAAAACTGTTTTTCATCATCAAACTGATGGAGACAGCACAGTCTGCTTCAATAAAATGGACTTTTTAATCACTCGATTTCCATATCCTTTGAAATAGAACTGATTCTGATAGGAAAATATTTGAAATTGAAATATGATAAATTGATTACGTTGAGGAAAAAGGGCCCTTGAGAACCATTTAGGTATAAACAATTAATTTAGGATCGACAATATGCAAGTAGCCATGCAGATACGAAACCCATGCTTATTATTATAGATTAGTAACTACTTCAACAACGTAATCAATTACTTTTATACTTTTCTTGCCCAAGCAATGAAGAATATAGATAACAATCTACAAGAAAATACTATAACTAATTTTTCCAAACTTATCCGTAAAAAATGGAGCCGGTAACAGACGTTTAAGTGCAGTACTGGTCATGGTTTCAAATTGCGGTCCGCAAAGGCAATTGCAGCCGCAATATTGAAGATTTTGAAATCTCCGCAACGGCATCGCAACTGCAATTTCAACCTCATTGGCTGCATTTTACCACAATGTAATGGCTTGCAGCGTAATCGTGACCGCAATCACACAATTACGCAAATCATCAAGAAGCAAATCATCAACCAACCATTATAAGCAAATCATCAACCAACCAGTTAATGCAACGGTTCTGAAGGATACGTTTTCAAATGTTACACTTTAAGTGGTTAAAGGGTTAAAGCCTAAAGGTATCAAACAAGAAGCTCTGGCTATCATAGAGCAAATTGGACGCCACATGGGGGAAGGAAAGGGGTGGCGGATCAAGTTTAACACATTGTCATTTCCTTAAAACATTTTGGTGGAAAATATCACAATTCACAACATCTTATCCATCCCTATACCTTCCCCCTCAAAACAGGAAATAAATCATGTAACTTTATTTGTTCTCCTTTGAAAATAAAAAATTTAGGTAGGTTAAGTCGCAGGGGCTCATTAGGGCCAAGTCAGACCTCAAGATTCAAACAACAGTTATTGCAAATTACCCACCAACAAGGACTTCAAGTCGTCAACGAGATTTGAACTCACATCCTTGTGAGATATGAGTCACATCTATACCAACTATGTGAATAAATATTATGTAAGTTTCTTTGTGGATAAGAGAAATGACTATTTTGCTCCTTTCTCTTCCTCCACTTAGTTTTCCTCAATAAAAAAACAATAATAATAGGTAAACAATACATAATATTGTCATTCATCCTTATCTACAGACAATGTTGTCAAATAGAGGCTACAATAGATCTATAGCATAGCAGAATTTGAACAAATCATTATTGTTCTGCAATACACTATTCAGTATAAAGTGTTGCCAAATAGTGGCTATAGGAGCACAATAGCACCAAATTTAAACAAAATCGATATTTTCCACGATTCGCAATTGACAACAATGTCGGCGGTCCTTTAAAATTTAAAACTTACGAGAACCGACATTATCATTTATCAACATGCCCCAAGTTTCCATATCCCCTAAATCCCATTCTATCTACAAATTACATCCCAAAAACTATATAACCTCACAAATTTTTCGGATTAGCATAACCAACAAAAATAACAGAAAAATAATGAAAACAACAACGAGCAAAACATACGTGTTTATGAGCCATAGATCTGCTTCATCAGGATTATCACTCAATGAATACCCAAAAGCTGAAAGCTGACCAGCCATATATTCACTATCACTCTGTTCAAATCAAAACAGTAATTAACTAACTAATCAACTAACCAAACTCAATTAATCATAATCATAATCTTAATTAATTCAAATTATACATAATTCTTTGATCAAATTCAGCTTACCTGGTTATGAGAACACCCAAATGTCTTTATGAAAATCGTCTACGAAAACAAAACAAAAAAAAAATTAGAAATTCAAAAAAAAAAAATCAAAAAAAAAAAGAAAGAAGAAGATAAAGATGAAGAACCTGAGTGCCAGGGATTGAAGGTGAAGGTGAAGGTAAAAGTGAAGAGCGTTGAATCTTCTTCGTTGCAACGCCGACGGTAACGGAGTTCAACGGAGAACGGAATCCCGGTGGAGCTCCGGTAGCGACTCCGACGAGCAAATCTTCAATGTCTTCCATTTCTTCTGTGCTGCTATGCTACTGCTCACACTCTCAAAAGCCCTAATCAAACAAATTCAAACGTATAGATTTATTCATTTGTATATAAGTTTTTATTTTTATTTTAATTAAATTTTATTCATTTTATATAACTTTAGTTTTTTTTTTCTCTAAAAAAATAGTTTATTAACGATTTTTGTTTTAAATCGGGTATTTTTCATATGCAATTGAACAAATTGATCTCTAGAGTCTTAGACGACATAACCCAAGAGTTTTTAGATAGGATGACACGGGTCTCTCTAGCTTAATCAAAGTCCTGGGTTCGAATACAGACTTGACAACAACATTAAACTCTTAGGATTTGTTTGCGAGTTTGGATGGAAGCGAGGGGAAGGGGAAAAAGAAATGGGTAAGTGGAAGAAATAGAGGAAAATAGGAGGGGAGAGCTTTGAGCAGTTAACTTTTCTTCATAATACAAAATCCTCCTCATTTGGGTAACTAAAAAATTGTATTGGAAAAGAGTTTTTGGACGGTTTATGTCAATTTGATATCATATGCACGGAATTACAAAGACTAATTTCTAGAGTTAAGTTAAAAGAGATCATTTATCATCTCATCTATGTGCTCTTATGCATTGGTGTAAAAAAATTACGTTGTCAATATTTATAAAGAGTTAGCATTTGTTGACAGCATGACTTACATCAAATCTCAACCATTAAAATTAATTAATCTCACGGTCACAGTAAAACTAAACAAAACTAAAATATTGGGTTGTTGAACGCACTTTCTCCTTCCATGTAGGGCTGACAATGAACCGAACCAACTCGACAATAGTTCGGAATTTGATTCGATAATTAACTCGTTGAACTTGGTTCATGAACCAAATGAGTTGAATTTGAGCTGAGAATTAAGTTCGTTAAATAAATGAGCTGAACTTAAGTTGTATATAGTTCGACTCGGTTGGTTCATAACTGACCCAATATATATTATGTAATTTACTACAAGCTTGCTGTGATATTTATGTAAAAAAAAAAAAACTAATAACATACTTTTGTGTAGGGAATCACTTAGAATAAGATAGTTTTGTCGATTTCACTTTAGTTCATGAACTAACTCAATATATATTATGTAATTTTGAAGGAAAAAAAAACGGAGTTTCATTGGTTTAAATCACTTAGAATAAGATAGTTTTGTCGATTACACTTTAGTTTATTTTTTTATTAAAAAAAAACACGACCTTAAATATTTTTGAAGGAAAAAAAAATCATTTTAGTACCAGCGGGGATTGAGAATTGACTTTGCAATTTTTTTATTTTGTTTGTTTTACGTGAATATTTTTTTTTGTTTTAGGTAGAAAAACAATCTTAAATTCGTAAAAAATAAAAATCATGCAATTTAACGACAACAGGTGATCAATGGCAAATAAAGATGGAACCAACGGTTAGATGATGTTTCAAAAAGTGTTTTTTAATCAATTAAATTAAATTTATAAAATTACACTTCTATTTAAAATTGGTTTGAATTATGAAAAATGAGTTTTAGTAAAAAAAAATAAATGGGTGTATGTTGTTAATTTACTCTTTTAAGGTTTGGTTGGGAGTTTAGAGGAAAGAGTAAGAGAGAGCTTTGAAAGGTGAGAAACATATGAGAAAATAGAGAAGTGGATGATCATTTGTGTTGCAGGTGCAAGGTTTATTTGTCCCCGTTCTGTTACCATTTGTAATTATTTCTCTTCATCTACTCTAAAAAAAATCATTGGTATATAACAAACTACCATTTGAAAAAATTGAGAGGCTAGAAACAAAGAATTTTTGCAGATAATAAAGTTTTGAAAGAAGATTTAGTTAACGATATTAAAGCCATCTCTTATCCCTCAAAAAACAAAAAAAAAAATTAAAGCCACCTCTTAGAAATGGTTTCTTGCTAGGGTTTTTGTATATTATGAATGGTTTTCGAACCCTCTCATTTGTGTCTTTTGGTGGGTCGAATACTAATTGTACGTTTCTCATTCCTTTCTAACAAAATATTTTACTGTTTATTTTTTTAATAAGTTTATAGTTTTTAATAAAATTGTAATTTAATTTTTGAAATTAGTTCTCTATTTTCAAATAAATAGTATAATAAAAGATAAAAAAGTTTGTTTTCCTTTAAAGAGTGTAATTATATACGAAGATGCCTTCCTAGTTCCTGATAGTGTTTTTAGGAATGTTGTATATGCTAAAACAAATATGTTTCTATACTTAAATAGAAAGTGTGGGAGAAATGCTATTTCCCTATATAAGTCTGTAACACTCTCTCTCTTTGTCAAAGTTGTGTTGTTCTCGAGAGCTAGCTAGGTCACTCTTACGGAGTTTTTAGATATGGAGCATCAACAAACGAGTGTTGATATAAGAAAGACTTTAATTAGAATATTTTGATGTCAAAGTTGTGTCGTTCTCGGGCGCTAGCTAGGTCACTCTTACGGAGTTTTTAGATATGGAGCATCAAGAAACGAGTGTTGATATAAGAAAGAGTTTAATTAGAATATTTTGACAGTATAAGACAATTTTACACTGTCAACCAATTAAAATCACTGTTTAAGACATATTAGCCTAAAATAAAATAAAAAATAAAAAATCAAGTCAAATATGGAGTAATAAATGCCATCATTCCATGTTTAATTTATTTTTGGGTTAATTATGTTTAAGGTCCCTACAAATAAACGACTTTCAACATTGGTCCCTATTTAAATTTTATTAAATTTTTCATCCCCAACATTTTTTCCCCGTTTGTAAGTTTGGTCCTTGCCGTCAAACTGTGCTGACTAGGCTAACAGAATGCTGACCCAGACATGCCACATGGACATTTCAAGTGACATGGCTGCCATGTGGTAAATGACATCATATGTTTTTGGTCCCTATAAAATTGGGACCTTTTAAGTTTAGTCCTTACTTAATTTTAATGGTGCTTTTAGTCCATATAAAAAAATTATAAACTCAGTTTTAGTCCCTACTTGTTTAATTATGCTTAAATATTAAGATTTTGAACAATTTTTTGCACAAGTTTTAAGAACATTACGAAAAGTTCATATGCAAAAAATTATCTCAAAATTTTATTTATGCGCCCAGATTTTTGTTACTTTTATTTTGAACTTTTGTCTTTTAAAAAAATTCATATTGAATTTATTTCATGTTAAATAATTCTAAATTTTAGTAAACGAACCTTTTGTAATGTTCTAAACTTGTATCAAAAAAATCATTGAAAAATTTAAGATTGAAGAGAGCGAAGTAGTACCAAAGAGAAACAGTAACACATATCTGGTTTTTTTTTTGGCAAATTCAAGGAATGACCGGAAATATCTGTAGGGAGAAATATTTTATGGATCTGGAAGAATAAAAAGGAGGAAATTATACCATAAACCCTTACACTTAATCTTTTACCCCTACAAATCATAGAAAGTACCAATTTTACCCTTTTTATTATTTGATTTCACCCCATCAAATTTTTCAGAAAAAAATAGGGATGGTTTTTAGATTCATTTTTCTTCACCAACAACAATAAACAATCCATTCCTCTTCATCATCTTGTAGTCCTCATTTTCATAGAGCCTTTCATATTCGAAAGGAATTAGAAAGGAATTTTTTTTTGATCCGATGAAAAGACAAACCCAGAAAAATATTAAGAATTAAAAACAAAACATGAACTTTCCTTCCTTCGTGAAAAACGTAAAACAAAAAATTAAAGTATTGATGAGTTTTCAAATATGAAGAAAATGAATTAGAAGAAGAATATTATGGGTTTTGGTATCATAATCTTCGATGGCTGCAATTACTTTTTACACGCAAGAAATCCATTTCTTCTCTCTTCAAATTTCAATTTCATCATTTTACATGTTCGCTTCAATCTCGACTTTTCTGATTTACAAATTAATTCACCGGGAGAACTTTGATGTGAGTATTCGTGAAATTGGAGTATTCAAGTTTAGAATAGTTTTGCAGGTGGAATTTTGTGTGGGGGTGAAGTCCAATGACAAGGGTAAAATTGACATTTTAAATTATTTGTAGGGGTAAAGGATTAAATGTAGGGGTATACGGTATAACTTCCTAAAAAGGAATGACGGAAAGTGGTTGCTTTGACAAAAATTATGGGAAAATTTGTAACTATCCCACAACATTCCTTAAATTTTTCAACGATTTTTTATACAAGTTTAGAACATTACAAAATGTTTGTTTACTAAAATTTAGAATTTTTTAACATGAAATAAATTAAATATGAATTTTTTTAAAAGACAACAGTTCAAAATAAAGTAACAAATATCTGGACGCAGAAATAAAATTTTGAGATAGTTTTTTGCAGATGAACTTTTCGTAATATTCTTAACACTTGTTCAAAAAATTGTTCGAAATCTTAAAAGTTTAAGCATAATTAAACAAATTTAGATTTAGTAAAGACTAAAACTGAGTGCATAATTTTTTTATATGGACTAAAAACACTATTAAAATTAATTAAGGACTAAACTTAAAAGATTCCAATTTTTTAGGGACCAAAAACATATGATGTCATTTACCACATGACTATTTTATCTTGGTTTTTCGGGTGTCAAGCATTGATTAAGCTTGGACCTTTTTAACCTTTGATATCTCCATTTTTTCTTGGGAAGGGCAAAATGAGGAAAAAACCCTTGAGAATCGAGGTTCGGGAGTTGTTTTCGTTATAGGAAGGTGTTAGACACCCATAACGACTATAGTATCCTATAGGAACCGTCTTTACTTTCTACACCTAACGCTTTACTTTTATATGCTATTTATTGAAAACTTTATTCACACCTAAAGGTTTGCTAGGTTAAGAATTGGAGGGAGGAGAATGTGTTTGGACTTTTGTTTTATTTGATTTGGAGGAGTGTTGGCTCCTTGCCTACGTACCCTTTTAAGGGATCAAAACCAATCGTAGTTCACTTCCAAAAAAGGGTTTTTGTTTTCGTTGGTTGAATTTTAATTTTGAAAATTGATTTTTGAAGAAAGGAAAGGAGAGGCCTCGAGGGCATAAGACTTTGGGAAAATGTGAGGTGTGATTAGTTATTTTGTAAAAAAACAAGTCTAAGTATGATTACAATTCATTGAAGTTCTTGTTTAAGAAAATAAAGGGAAAAGGGAGGAGTTTTGACTCCTATATTTTTTGAGAAAAGATTTTCAAGTGAGATTGTTCACATTTTTTTTGAAAATGAATTTTTGTCTAAGTTTCAAATTCCTAAGCATACATCTAAAGCATACATTCCCTAAGCATACATCTAGATCATACACGTGATGTGTGTGCGCGTGTCGGTGAGTGTCGGTGAACATGTTTAGAGTCCATTGTCCTTTTACATCATTGGCCTAAGTACACACTACTATCCTTGCAAGAATTTAATCTTGCACCAAAGAATGAACCGTAAAGAGATAAAGTGCGAGAAATTAAGGTGTAGAAAAGGGTGGAGTATGAGATGCTTATGTGACACATGAAACATGAAACAAAAGGGTTAGTAGCACATGATATAATAACAAGAGATAAAGCAAGTAAAACCACTATAACAAAAGTAAGAAAATCATCATAAAACCAAGCAATAACAAAGTAAAAAATATGCCTAAAGGTCATACCACAAAATGCCAAGTTCACATGACTTGTAATCCTCATAATCCAATATATTTTCAAAGGCATACATTCAGGTTATGCAAAGAGGATCGAAGAAATGTGTCATAATAAGCATTTGTAGGAAGAAATTGGACATATCCTTCATTTATTATTCACAAACAAAACTTGTAAAACAAGTAACTAACCACAACATATTCACATACAGTAAAACACACCAAAACAGTAGTAATTTCATCACAAATTCACACATCACAAGCCACAAACATATATCAAGAATTGGACTCAAGATTATGCAAATTTTCACAAGATTTTAACATGAAATTTCACAAATAAGCAAGGAAAATACCACATCATTTTTTTTTTATCAATTTTCAGTATAAAATTTCCACAAAAAGGCCACAAAATTAACAAGAAATACTCATGAATTTTCGTAGAATCTTTAAAAGATTTTAGGCATGGCAGGGGTGCAAAAAGCAAGACACAGAGTGCAAATAGCAAGAAAACAGAGACAACAACGAGATCCAGTACAAGATCAAGCCCAGGCCCAAACCTAATGGATCCGGATCACAGGGAAAGCTCTCAACCATTGGATTGATCCGGATCCATCTTAACCTAGATCTAACGGTTGAGAGCGCTAGGGAGCTTGAACCGGACTGGTTCTTGTGAACCGGTCTAGTTCAGGCGTCTATATAAAGGCTCAGGGACCGGTTTCCTCATTTCCTTCTCTTCTTTCTCTCTCTAACCCATTCTAGTGAGAGAAGCTCTCGCCTCTCTCTTCTCACCGACTTCCTCCCCTTCGCCGGTTTCTGGAAAGAAACGGTCGGGGAAGATGAAGATCGGCCGGAATCTTCATAGATCCGCCAGAATCTTCATCTTCTCCGGCGTGATTTCCAGTTTCCGGCAACACCTCAAACAGCCCCGATCTTCTTAGTTCTAGACCCTAATCCACTTATTTTTTCAATACGAACACAAATATGAACTCAAAACTAGAAAATAAACGGTGAAATGTCGTAGATCTACGTTTGAAGATTCGGTTTCAAATCTTTTCAATCTTTTTCAAAGTTTTTCGAAGGAACAAGTTCTGAGACTTGTTTATCTGCTTCGATTCACCGTTTATTTATCCTTACGAACCTTCGTTGAGCTTTTGCTATGAAAATGAAGAGGTTCTTTGAGATTACCTGGTTTTAGTCGGAGATTCGAATCAAAAGATCCTTAGGAAGGCTTCAGATTCTTCTGGTAAGTGCTTGAACCGAAAATAAATCGGTGATTCCTCCTTTTCTTCTTCTCTAGTTTGATCTTTCACCTTCGATCCCTCTTCTTCTTCTTCTCTGGTTATTTCTTTGTGATCGTGCTTGAGTTCGCCACTAACAATGGTGAATTCACACTTGAATTGCAGGGATAAAGATTCGATGATGAAGATTCTTCAATGAATCACTGAGAATCACCACGAATTCATTGAATTTGGTCTTGAATTTGCATTCTGGAAATTTAGGGTTTCGAAATGTTCTTCACGTTCTTGGTGTTTCTCTGGATTTTGATCTTAACAGAATGGAGAGAGAAAGTGAGGAAGTGTTTTTGATGTGGTGTGTGATCAATGGGATCTCTCTCTGACACATGTGATGAGATGGACGTTATTTATAGGACAACTGTGATCTTTTTGAACCAATAGCAATGCGCCACCCATTCCTGGACTTGAGTGACTCGGCTTTGGATTTATTGGACCTGAGGACCTTTCTGCAAAATAAGAAAATTGAAGGACTAATCTGCAAATGGGGAAAAGGACTTAAAAGTGCAATTATTAAAACTTGAGGACCAAAATGTAAAAAAAGTTAATAAAATTGGTTTTAACAAAGTAATTTGTAATAAACGTAAAGTGAAACCAATAAAATAAAATAAAAAAAAAGGACTAAAATGAAACAATCACAAAGTAAGGTATTTTAAAATACCTTTCTTTCAAAATTTTGAGTGAAATGACCAAAATGCCCCCAGGGACTAAATTGACCCAAAATGACTCAAATGCAATTTTTGAAAGGTATCTTAACATTTAAAACAATAATTTATACAAACTAATTGAAAAGACTCAGAGACAATTTACAGGGACTAAAACGAGTTTGAATGCAGGAAATGACTAAAATACCCTATTTCATGAGTTTTTGAAAATAACATTGAAATAAAATGTAGAGAAAAATATGCAGTTGATCAGAGACAATTTCAAACAACTTGGAATGCAAGAAAACCTTTTGGATGGTTTGAAATGCAAGAAAATACAGACAAAATTACAATTGAAAATATTTACAAACACAGACAGTAGAAATATGCAAATACGGCAGAGTAAAATATCAGAGTAAACAGTAGCAAATTGGCAACCTCTTGAAGGTTAAAGATACATGCCAGAGATAAAGAACATTTGGAGCAAGTATTTTTATGTCCAAAATTAGGATATAACAGCTGCCCCTATTTAAGTTTCTTTGTCCGGAGAGTCTCAAGACGAAGTCTTTATTTGACGGGACAAAGATACTTAAATATCAAACATGACGTTATTTTTGGACATAAAAAATACGCTTTCACATTTTCAACTATCATTGCCATGCAATATTTCAATTATGAATGCAAGACGAGCAAAACCGGAGTCTACAGGCTATGTCATACCACCAGGGGATTGACTGACATCAAGGTAGACAGAACCGACAACAAACAAGCAGGTACAAGCTGTTCTTTGGAACGAACTAACCACTTGACTGGAAACACAGACACATAGGCAGATACAAGCTGTTCTTTGGATCGAACTTGCTACTTGATCGAAAACGCAAACAGATAGGCAGATACAAGTTGTTCTTTGGATCGAACTCGTCACTTGACCGGAAACACAGACACATAGGCAGATACAAGTTGTTCTTTGGATAGAACTTGCCACTTGATCGAAAACACAAGCAGATAGGCAGGTACAAGTTGTTCTTTAGATCGAACTGGCTACTTGACGGATTACAAAACACAAGACAGGTACAAACTGTTCTTTGGATCGAACTTGCTGCTTGACCGAAAACATAGGCATATAGGCAGGTGCAAGCTGTTCTTTGGATCGAACTAGTCGCTTGACCGATAACAAATTATATAGCAAGATACATTGGAAGTTTGTATTAACAAGATGCAAATTGAGAGTAGATTGACATTGACTTGATTTGGAGATAGTCATGACCACCATCATTGGCCCAAAAAGACTTTCACAGAAATTTGAACACAGACGTCAGTCTTGCAGGTAGAGACATGACCAAGTAACATTGACTCACAGAAACTTTCACAGGGGTTTTTCTTTCATAGACATTGAATTGAATTGGAAATTGAGATTGGAAATGCAACATGTATGTATGGTATAACAATTTTACCATTGCATGAGCACGTAGAATGCATGATTATGCATGTATGGATGCTTGGAAATGCATGATTGTTTGCAATTTGGCAGGATGGTTTCACAGAGACAGACAAAACATTGGAAGATTGGGCACGTAGTGGCTCGTGCCACAACATGTACACTTGGAAATCCTCTTTGGGGAGATCGACGTATCGAAACTATGGCTGAGGGCAATATGTCACATCACGTATGCAAAACTTGCAGAAGAGGGAACCTTGGAAGATTCTTTGATACCAGTCGCCATTGCTAGGCGCGTCAGTGCTGGGTAAACATTGGATGTTCGCATCTGTGGTCAATGCTTTTCATATCATTTTCATTTTCCATTTTTCATTTTTCATTTCTCATTCCCATTTTTGCCTGAACCGCCCTTTCGGGTTTTCGATCCACCGGGAACACATTCTTTTCATTGCCCCATTTTTGCCTGAATTGCCTTCACAGGTTGTCAATCCAGCGGGGTGCTCATTTTTGCCTAAGCCGCCCTTTCGGGTTTTCGACTTAGCGAGCTTTTCATTTTCATTTTCCATTTTTCATTCTTATTCTGTTTTTTCATTCTTGCCATTGACCACAGATCATCCTGGGGAACAACTTGCTTGTACCATGTATTGAAATGGACATTGACACTTATTTGCTCATGCATGTTTCACTTGAATGTATCCTGTTGCTCAGGTTTGTTTTCAAAATAGACGGAAAACAGGTTTTTCAATTTTCAAAAATGTTTGTTTCAGACATTGGCATTATCAAATGGAAAGAAAGTATTTTGTACATAGCATTTGAAGGGAAGTAGAATTTCAAAAAAAAACACAGGCTCAAATTGATGTAGAGGAATGAAAATTAGCCAAGGGCATAACTCCACGGATTTACAAAGCTTGGAAAATGGTAATTTTATTGGTTGGTGGTACATTGAGCACGATGACCCCTACATTTCATAGAACTTTTGAATTTACCGGTACAGAAGCTTCTGATGAAGACAATCGTTGACAGTTGCAGATGCCCCAAGGGGTGATGGTGACTTGCCAGATATAGTTACTTGTCTTTTCATTTTCAATCTCATTTTTGCATGAACCGCCCTTTTGGGTTTTCGGTTCATCGAGACACTCATTTTTGTCTGGGTTGCGTACAATCTCAGCGAGCTTTTTCATTTCATTGTTTTTTGTCCCTAACTTTTGCCTGGATCGCCCTTTCGGGTTTTCGATCCACCGGGAAGCGCATTTTTTTGCCTAGGCCACCCTTTCGGGTTTTCGACCTACCACGCTGTTCTTTTCATTTTTTTTTAGACAAAGTATTTCTTGACTATATCGGCATTTACAGGGTTTGGAAGCTCAGCATCATCCATGTGTGTAAGGATCAAAGCACCACCAGAGAAAGCCTTCTTGACAACATAAGGACCTTCATAGTTAGGTGTCCACTTGCCCCTTGGGTTGGGTTGCTGACTTATCTTTCTTTTCAATACAAGTTCGCCTTCCTTGAACTCACGAGGTCGGACTTTCTTGTCAAAAGCATTCTTCATTCGTACTTGATACAACTGTCCATGAGCCATAGCATCCATGCGTTTTTCTTCAATCAAATTCAACTGATCATACTGATTTTGACACCATTCAGCCTCAGTTAATTTTGCTTCCATGATCACACGAAGAGATGGAATCTCCACTTCCAGAGGGAGAACTGCTTCCATACCATATACCAGAGAAAAAGGGGTTGCCCCGGTTGAACTACGCACCGTAGTACGGTAACCATGCAGGGCAAACGGCAGCATCTCATGCCAGTCTTTGTAGGTAGTGACCATTTTTTGAACAATCTTCTTGATGTTCTTATTAGTGGCCTCAACTGCACCATTAATCTGAGGTCTATAAGGAGAAGAGTTGTGATGTTCAATCTTGAATTCTTCACATAAAGCTTGCATCATGTTATTATTCAGATTGGAACCATTGTCAGTGATGATCTTGCTGGGAACATCGTATCGGCAGATGATGTTATTCTTGATAAACTTCACTACCACTTGTTTGGTCACATTTGCATAGGAAGCATCTTCAACCCACTTGGTGAAGTAGTCAATTGCCACTAGAATGAAACGATGTCCATGGAGGCTTTTGGCTCGATTCTTTCGATCATGTCAATGCCCTGTTTTATCTTGGTTTTTCGGGTGTCAATCATTGATTAGTTTGAACCTTTTTAACCTTTGATATCTCATTTTTTCTTGGGAAGGGAAAAAATAAGCAAAACCCTAGAGAATCGAGGTCCGGGAGTTGTTTTCGCTACGGGAAGGTGTTAGGCACCCATAACGACTATAATATCCTATAGGAACCGTCTTTACTTTATACGCGCGCGCTTTATTTTTAAATGCTATTTTGAAAATGATATTTACACCTAAAGTTTGCTAAGTGAAGAATTGGAGGGAGAAGAATGTTTGAATTTTTATTTTATTTGAATTGAAGGAATTTTGGTTCCTAGACATACATCTAAGCATACATTCCCTAAACATACATCTAAGGCATGCATATCCTAAACATACATCTAAAATATCTATGTGATGTGTGTGCATGTGTCGGTGCTTGTGTCGGTGTACATCATTAGAGTCCATTGTCCTTTACATCATGCCCTAGTTTACATTCTATGGTCTTGCAAGAATTTAAAACATAAAGACAATTACAAAATCCCTAGATTTTACATACTAAGTCTTTAAAGCTATAGAAATGAAGTGAGATGAGGAATGCTTATGAATGAGTGAAATATGAAATGAAATGGTTAGTAGAATAAGGTGTAATAGCATGAAAATTATAAGCAAAAGGAACATTAAACAAAGTAGCAAGATCTTGGCAAAAAGGTGACTAAACTCTTAGCAAAATATACCTAAAATTGATCATAATAACAAGACAAGTGTATGACCTATGACCCCCATATCATGACAATGTTCAAAGATTTTTATCACAATCAAAAATAGGAGCATTATAAGGACACATTCAAGTCAAGAATCATGATATATTTTAAGCATATTTGGCATTTAATTTTCATAAACAATATTCACACAACTTGTAAGACAAGTAAACTCACACAATATATTCACATGCATTAAAACACTTCAAAACAGCAAGAAAACCCATTGCAAATTCACACTTCACAAATCAAACATCATGTATCATGATTAAGGATCAAGAACATATACTTTCCACAAATTTTTTAACACAAAACATCACAAAATAGCAAGAAAAGCATCATATTATCTTTTTATCAATTTTAATATGCCAAAATCATCACAAAAAGATCACAAAATTAACAAGGAACAAACATGAAAATTTTTAGAATTTTCAAGGACTTTTTAGACTCAAGAACATACAAAACTCCACAAATTTTATCAAAATAGTAAACAAATGAGCAAGAAATACTACATATATTTTCCTCAGGTTTTAACACATAAAAATATCACAAAAATGTCAAGAAAAGTATCAAGAACATATGGAAAATTTCTAGGAATTTTTTACAAGAGTTTTAGGTAAGGCAGAGGTGTGAATATCAAAGAGTAGCATGAAGATAGCAAGAAAGCATATAAAACCAAAGAAACTAACGGACCTAAGGTCCAAGCCCAAGCACCAACTGGATTCGGATCTCAGGGAGCCACAAGAGCCACAAGATTGATCCAGAGACTCAAACCCAAGATCAAACGGCGTACACACATGGTTCAGGTGGGAAACAAACGAACCGGTGTGGTTTAACTGAACCAAACGGTTCAACAATGTTTATAAAAAGGCAATGGAACCGGTTCATTCATTTCTCCCATCCACTTCTCTCTCTTCTCTCTTCTAGTGAGAGAAGCTCTCACTTCTCTCTTCTTCTCCGTTCACCTCTCCACCGCCGGTTTTTGGAATGAAACGGCTGGAGACGATGAAGATCCATCGGAATCTTCATTGTCACCGCCGTGAATTCCAGATTCCGGCGACATTTCAAACACTTCGAATCTCATGAATCCAAACCCTAATCTATTCTATTTTTCACGCTGATTATGAATTTGAACTTAATTTTACGAAATAAACGGTGAATCATCCTAGATCTACATTTTAGGGTTTCGGTTTTGAACTTTTTCAATCTTTCTCAAACTTTTTCGAACGAACAAGTTTTAAAACTTGTTGATCTACTCTGTTTCACCGTTTATTTTTGATTACGAACCTTCGATGATGATTTACAACGAAAACGAGAAGAGTTCGTGTGTTTACCTGGCTTTAAGTTGGAGATTCGAACGAATGATCCTCAAGAAAGTTTTTGATTCTTCTGATAAGTGTTGAACTGAAAATAAATCGGTGAAACTCTCCTCTCCTTCTTCACCGGTTCGAAACTTGCTTTGATTATTCTTCTTCTTCTCTTCTCAAACCTTCTTCTTGTGATCGTCCTCGACTTGAATTGCAAGAAGATGAATGATATGGTTCGATGATGAAGATTTCCGTAAGGAATCACTGAGAACATAGTATGAATCCAATTGAGTTTTATGAAAATCTATCGAATTGGCATGGTTTTGGTTTCGATTTTTCTGGAAATTTGCACTGATTTTATGTATTTGATGATGAATTCGATGGAGGATTGATTCAGTGATGAATCTGAGAGTTTGTGGTGGTGGTTTGAGGTAGTTAGGGTGGTTTACGATTCTGTTATGGTGGTGGTGGTGTTCTGTTACGGTGGTTAGGGTTTTTGGAGAAGAAAGAGAAATGAAAACGTGTTTATTGAGCTGGCAAATTGTGATTGATTCTGTTGCTGTGCATTGATGAGTTGGCTATTTATAGGCTGCCATGTGTGATGTTGGACCTGTGAAATTGTGACACCTGGATTTGAACTTGTGAGAAATTCGGCCTTGCTGGATTTTGATAAAAGGACCTTTCTGCAAAATTAAAAATTACAAGGACCAATATGCAATTGTTGAATTTAGAGGACTGGACTGCAATTGACCTAGAAAAAGGACTTAAAACAAAAGTTTGACCTAAAAAGGACCAAAAACTAATTTTTTACAAGAAATAAAATGAAAAAAGGGCTAAAGTGCAATTTCTAAAAGTTTGAAGGACTGAAATGCAATTTTTAGAAATTTTAGGACTAAAATGAAAATTAAACTAAAATTGAATTTAAAATTGGTAAATGGAAAATAACGTAAAGTGGAACCAATAAAAAACACAAAATGGACTAAAATGAACCAATTACTTAAATGAGGTACTTCAAAGTAACCTCTCTCTGTCAAAAATTTATGTGAAATGACCAAAATGCCCCTAGGGACTAAACTGACTCAAGATGTCTCATATGCAATTTCTAAAATGGATTTTGACATGGGATTAAAACAAAGATTTACAAATCAACTGAAAAGACTCAGATACAATTTTCAAAGATTAAAAGGACCCTTAACACATGAAATGACTAAAATGCCCCTAGGGGCTAAACTGACTCAAAATGACCCCAAATGATATTTTTGGAATGGATTTTATCATGAGATTGAAACAAGGACTTATACAAACCAATTTGAAAAGACTCAACAATTTTCAAGAATTAAAATGAGTTTGGATGCAGGAAATGACTAAAATACCCTTTTTCATGAATTTTGCAAACAATATTGAAATAAGATGCAGAGAAAGATGCAATTGATCAGAGACAAATTCAAATGACTTAAAATGCAATAAAAGAAGAATTGAGATAGTATTTTTAGGTCCAAAATTAGGGTATAACAGCTGCCCCTATTTAAGTTTCTTTGTCCGGAGAGTCAAGAGATGAAATCTCTGATTTGACGGGACGAAGATACTTAAATATTAACATTTGCACTGTTTTTGGACATAAAAATACGCTTCTCACATTTTCAAAGACATGAATGCCATGCAACATTTTGATTATGAATGCAAGACAAGCAACTGGAGTCTACAGAGCATGTCATATTACTGGGGATCTAAATAGACATTGACAGGGTAGACAAACCAGGGGATAAAGGATAGGTACAAGCTGTTCTTTGGATCGTACTTGTCACTTGACCAAGAGATAAAAACAAGAGATAGGTACAAGCTGTTCTTTGGATCGAACCTGCTACTTGACCTGGAGATACAAACAAGAGATAGGTACAAGCTGTTCTTTGGATCGAACTTGTCACTTGACCGGAAACATAGACGTACAGGCAGATACAAGCTGTTCTTTGGATCGAACTAGCCACTTGATTGAAAACACAAACAGATAGGTAGGTACAAACTGTTCTTTGGATTGAACTTGCTGTTTGACCAGAGATATAGGCAAAAGGTGGATACAAGCTGTTCTTTAGATCGAACCCGCCGCTTGATCAATATCACGATCATGTAAGTAGGTGCAAACTGTTCTTTGGATCGAACTTGCCGTTTGACCGGGAGACATAGACAAAAGGCTGATACAAGCTGTTCTTTGGATCGAACATGCCGCTTGATCATTATCACAATATGTAGGTAGGGACAAACTGTTCTTTGGATCGAACTTGCCGTTTGACCGATAACAAAACATAAGTAGGGTACAAACTGTTCTTTGGATCGAACTTGCCGTTTGACCGGAAACATAGGCATATAAGCAGGTACAAGCTGTTCTTTGGATCGAACTAGCCACTTGACCAATAACAAGATACAAATTGGAAGTTTGATTTAACAAGATACAAATTGAGGGTAAGTTGACATTGACCTGAAAGATAGACATGACCATTTTTGTTGGCCCAGAAGCAAATTGAGAGTGAATTAACATTGATTTGAATTGAATTGAAAGTTGACATTGAGAGAGACATTGAAAGTCGAGATTAACAGAGACACAAACATGGAATTTGAATTGAAGGTTTAACAGAGACATAGACATAGACATAGACATTGACATTGGTATTTGATTTGAGTGTTGGAATTGAATTGAATTGGGAGTTGAAATTGAATTAAATTGAAAGTGGAGATTGAGTTGAATTTGAAAGTGGAGATTGAGGTGAATTGGAAGTTGAAATTGAATTGGAAATGCAACATGTATGCATGGTATAACAGTGTTATCAAATGTATGACCACATAGAATGCATGATTACGCATGTATGGATGCTTGGAAATGCATGATTGGTTTGTAATTTGGCAGGGTAGTTTCGCAGAGGCAGACAAGACATTGGAATATTGGGCACGTAGTGGCTCGTGCTATAACATATACACACAGAAATCCTCTTTGGAGAAACCGTTATTGAGGGACGTATCCAAACCATGGCTGAGGGCAAGATATCACACATCACACATTCAAAACTTGTAGGAGAAGGAACCTTGGAAACTTCTTTTGATACAGGTCGCCATTGCTAGGCGTGTCAGTGCTGGCACTACTAAAAAAACAGTGGTTTCGGACGGAATTTTCGGACGGATTCGAATTTGTCTGAATTTTTCGGACGGATTTGGGACGGTTTTAACGGAGCGGAATTTTTGTCTCAAATCCGTCCCAAAATTGTGTGAAAATTTTAGCACATGTTCAAACAGGGTTTTTTCCCACGGATTTCGCACGGATTTATTTAAAAAAACAATTCCGTCCCAAAACCGTGTGAAATATTGAGACGGATTTCGGACGGCTAATATTTTTGAGGGTTTTAATTGGGAAAATTTCATCTCCCGCTTATCTCACAAAATTTCCCTCGTGTGCTTCTCTCATAACCCTAAAATTTCATCTCCCTCTTTCATAACCCTAAAACCAACTTCAAAATCAATTTCTCAGTGTGCTGCTCTTCAATCAACTTCTCCTGTGCTGCTCTTCAATCAATTTCTTCCAAAAACTTCTCAAGCTGGTCAATCAATCTTTCAAGGTATCCAAGATTCTCTTCTCTTCTCTCCAGATCTGTGGATTATCTGTATTTTTTTTTTTAATTTCTCAGTGTTTTCTTCAACAAATCAAGCATGTTCCCATAAACTTGTACCTGATTCTTGGTTCAATTTTAGGGTTTATTTTGTTTTACTTATTAAGGTTTTTAGTGTGCTTAACTACCTACACTTGGATTCACGTTTGGTGTTGAAAATAATTGTGATTGAATAGTAATTTGTGGTACTTACTTTTACTAATTTGAAGATTAATTTCGTTGTCAAAATTGAAAAGGATTAGAATCTCTTTTAGTTACTGTAGTTTATAAAATTTCATTTTTTGTTTCTTGAGTATTGTTATTTTCCCATCTTTCTCTGGTTTTCCTTCTTTGCAATAGTTGGTGTAGAGTACCAGTATCTTCTTAAATCTCTTCACAACACCATTAGAAAAAATTGCTCTAGTTTTCCTTGTTTTGTGCCACCTTGTTTCAATTCCTTCTTATAGTTAATAAAGACATTTTTGTAAAAATGCAATATTCTTTTATTTATTCATTAACTATGACATTAACAACGATTATTTTAGAAATGAAGAAGAATTTGTAAAGGAACTCATATGGTTAGATATGGAACCCTCGGGAATGCTTACTTAGATAGCTATCCGGTGTTGATTTTTGGCTTTGTTGTTAGAGTGCTGCTGTTGTGGTTGTTTTAGTGCTGAGTTTTCTTTCTTTTTTTAGCTAGTTTTGGTGCTTTAGCAGCTATGTATGGGGTGCTGATTTGCTGCTGCTGTTTCTAGGTGCATCTAGTGTGTTTGTGCTGCTGTTTTTTTTCTAGGTGGTTGTTCTTTCTAGGTGCAATTAGTGTTTTTGTGCTGCTGTTTTTTTTTTTTCTGTTTTGGTCTGCCCTGTAAGCTTTTGCGATGGGGTGTTGTATTGTGTTTTCGGACCAACTTTCGTCTTGACAGTTGTGGCACAAAATAGGGAAAACTAGAGCAATTTTTTCCAATGGTGTTGTGAAGGGATTTAAGAAGTTAGTGGTATTTTGTGTTAGAAAACACCTCTGCCTTATGCAAGGTAGGCCTCTTCCATATAAGTGATGGTCAATCTCTGATACACATCTGTTACCTTCATCTGTTACCACGAAACAACTTTGCCAGGCTGCTATTTTGTACCGTTGAAAAGAAAAATTCATATTAACATTTTGACATTTTTATTTCAGGGGTTGTATCCTGGATACATTATATTCTTTGTTCAGTCAGCATTGATGATTGCTGGTTCCAGAGGTATAAATATTGAATTAGGCTTATTTGCATTTCTTTCTTCAGTTAATTAACTTGCGCTGCGGTTTTTCTTTTCAAACAGTCATTTACAGATGGCAGCAAGGCGTGCCTCGAACAGTTAAAAATGCCCTGGTGTTTGCTAATTTTGCTTACACACTTTTGGTTCTAAGTTATCCCTGTGTTGGCTTCATGGTTTGTTCTCTCTCTCTCTCTCTCTCTCTCTCTCTCTCTCTCTATATATATATATATATATATATATATATATATACAAAAATTGAATTTGTTTTTACAAGTTTTCTATCTTTTTTGTGTCGTGTGTTTGAATAGGTATTAAGTCTGCATGAAACTCTTGCCTCATATGGAAGTGTGTATTTTATTGGAACCGTTCTACCTATTGTTATCATCCTGCTCATTTGTTGATCCATGACTTTCACTGCTAGGTTTCTTAGTTGTTAGCTTGATAACTTTTTTCGGATCCGTGATTTTGTTTTACTTTATGTAGGGTTTGGGACCTTATTCCACAAGCATAAAAAAAGTGAAGGAGATAAAAGATATGGAGAAGAAAGTGAATGACTTATGTGGTATGTGAACAACAGTTAGTTTGTTTCTTTTTTCTTGAATGCTTTAGTAGATGGTCTAACTTGTAATTGTTTAAAATAAAGAAAATTACTTCTTTTTATTTTATTTTCTTGGTATTGTGGTGTATTATATTCTACGCTCCTTTTCTGTCTATAGTCACTGTGATGGTTACAATTAGTCACTTTGAATTTGGTTCTGCATATTCATGGTTATTAATATTGTTACTATTTTGAGAATGGCAAAGATCACTATTTTCTTAAATCTAGCCTCTTTCTGCTTTTTATGCAGAGACATCGCAAAGGCAACTTGTATACCTGCTGGAAGGGGCACATTGCATTACAAAGTGACACACTACAAGGGACAAAGCTGTAGAAAAACTGCACGCGTTTCTGATGTGCTTTGACATCCTAATATTGATGGCATAAAGTGCTTTGACATCTCAGAAAAATTTGATGAATGTTTTTAATGTTTCGATGCATTTGGTAACTGAAACATGCTGCTGGTGTTGCAGGATGGATCTGATATAACCTGTCTTGGTGTTGACACACTTAATACTGAAACGCTAGAGGTGGGAAAAACAATTATGTGTAATAGTTTGAGACCAAAATCACTTCCCCTATCCCTGCTAGTGCAATTGATTGTGTTACTTTTATTGTTGAGCACTGACTAATGAACAATTTAGTTATGTTATTGTGTTAGAACATTGAGCACTTGTATGAATCTAATTTATATAATTTTGTTTCAGGCAATGGCCATTTGTTTACTCGAGTTACTATTTATTTTTATTTGATTTAGTATGTATTATTGAATATAAATTGTGGCAATTCTGTAAAATAAAAAAATTATAACCACGTCCGAAAAGCATGGAAATTTTGTAAAGCAAATTAAATCCGTCCGAAATTCGTTGGAAAATTTAAATTAAATCCGTCCGAAATCTGTAGGAAATTTAATTAAATTCCGTCCCAAATCCGTTTGAAGTTTAGTCCAACGTGTTTGTGTGAAAACCGTTCGAAATCCGTCTGAAATATATTTCGGACGGAATTTGGGACGAAAATACGATTTGCGACGCGGTTGTTTCGGACAGCGCCCTATCCGTCCGAATTCCGTCCGAAAACGGATTTTCGTCCGAAATCCGTGGGAAGTTTCCGTAAATTCCGTCCCAAATCCGTCTGAAATTCCGTTTGAAAATGACTTTTTTTTAGTAGTGTGGGTAGATGTTGGATGTTCGCATCTGTGGTCAATGCTTTTATAACATTTTCATTTTTCAATCCCATTTTTGCCTGAACCGCCCTTTCGGGTTTTCGATTCACCGGGAGTAAGCTCTTTTGATTGCCCCATTTTTGCCTGAATTGCCTTCATAGGTTGTCAATCAGCGGGGTGCTCATTTTTGCCTAAGCCGCCCTTTCGGGTTTTCGACTTAGCGAGCTTTTCATTTGCATTTTCCATTTTTCATTCTTATTCTGTTTTTTCATTCTTCAGGTTTTCAGGTTTGTTTTCAAAATAGATAGAAAAAGATTTTTCAATTTTCAAAGATGTTTGTTTCAGACATTGTCATTATCAAATAGGAAGAAAATATTTGGCATATAGCATTGGTAATGGAAAGAAAATAGAGTTTCAAACAAAAGCACCGGCTCAAATTGATGTAGAAGAGTGAAAGTCAGCCAATGGCGTAACTTCACGGATTTACAAAGCTTGGAAAATGGTAATTTTATTGGTTGGTGATACATTGAGCACGATGACCACTATATTTCAAAGAAATCTTGAATTCACAAATACAGAAGCTTCTGATGAAGACGATCATTGACAGTTGCAGATGCCCAAAGGGGCGATGGTGATTTGCCGGATATAGTTACTTGTCTTTTATTATCAATCTCATTTTTGCTTGAACCGCCCTTTCGGGTTTTCGGCTCATCGAGACGCTCATTTTTGCCTGAGTTGCGTACAATCTCAGCGAGCTTTTTCATATTCATTTTTTGTCCCTAACTTTTGCCTGGATCGCCCTTTCGGGTTTTCGATCCACCGGGAAGCGCATTTTTGCCTAGGCCGCTCTTTCGGGTTTTTGACCTACCACGCTGTTCTTTTCTTTCTAGATAAAGTATTTCTTGACTATATCGGCATTTACAGGATTTGGAAGTTCAACACCATCCATGTGTGTGAGAATCAAAGCACCACCAGAGAAAGCCTTCTTGACAACATAAGGACCTTTGTAGTTAGGTGTCCACTTGCCCCTTGGGTCAGGTTGCTGGCTTATCCTCCTTTTCAATACAAGTTCGCCTTCCTTGAATTCTCGAGGTCGGACTTTCTTGTCAAAAACATTCTTTATTCGCACTTGATACAACTGTCCATGAGCCATAACATCTATGCGTTTCTCTTCAATCAAATTCAACTGATCATACCGATTTTGACACCATTCAGCCTCAGTTAATTTTGCTTCCATGATCACACGAAGAGATGGAATCTCCACTTCCAGAGGGAGAACTGCTTCCATACCATATACCAGAGAGAAAGGGGTTGCCCCGGTTGAACTACGCACCGTAGTACGGTAACCATGCAGGGCAAACGGCAGCATCTCATGCCAGTCTTTGTAGGTAGTGACCATTTTTTGAACAATCTTCTTGATGTTCTTATTAGCGGCCTCAACTGCACCATTAATCTGAGGTCTATAAGGAGAAGAGTTGTGATGTTCAATCTTGAATTCTTCACATAAAGCTTGCATCATGTTATTATTCAGATTGGAACCATTGTCAGTGATGATCTTGCTGGGAACATCGTATCGGCAGATGATGTTATTCTTGATAAACTTCACTACGACTTGTTTGGTCACATTTGCATAGGAAGCATCTTCAACCCACTTGGTGAAGTAGTCAATTGCCACTAGAATGAAACGATGTCCATGGAGGCTTTTGGCTCGATTCTTTCGATCATGTCAATGCCCTGTTTTATCTTGGTTTTTCGGGTGTCAAACATTGATTAGTTTGAACCTTTTTAACCTTTGATATCTCATTTTTTCTTGGGAAGGGAAAAAATAAGCAAAACCCTTGAGAATCGAGGTCCGGGAGTTGTTTTCGCTACGGGAAGGTGTTAGGCACCCATAACGACTATAGTATCCTATAGGAACCGTCTTTACTTTCTACGCGCGCGCTTTATTTTTAAATGCTATTTTGAAAATGATATTTACACCTAAAGTTTGCTAAGTGAAGAATTGGAGGGAGAAGAATGTTTGAATTTTTATTTTATTTGAATTGAAGGAATTTTGGTTCCTTGCCTACGTACCCTTTTAAGGGATCAAATCCATCGTAGTTCTCTTCCAAAAAATGTTTTTGTTTTTGTTAGTTGATTTTAAGTTTGAAAATGGGATTTTGAAGAATAGAAAGAGGCCTCAAGGGCATGAGATTGTGAAAATGTGAGGTTGAATTTAGTCATTTTGCAAAAGAGAGTCAAAGTATGATTAATTTTCATTGAAATTTTATTTAAGAAAATAAAAGGAAAAATACAATGGGATTTTGATCCCAAGGTTTATTTGGAAAATGATTTGAGTTATGTTGTTCATGTTTCTTTGGAAAAAAGGATTTTTGCCGAAGTCTCAAAGTTCCTAGACATACATCTAAGCATACATTCCCTAAACATACATCTAAGGCATGCATATCCTAAACATACATCTAAAATATCTATGTGATGTGTGTGCATGTGTCGGTGCTTGTGTCGGTGTACATCATTAGAGTCCATTGTCCTTTACATCATGCCCTAGTTTACATTCTATGGTATTGCAAGAATTTAAAACATAAAGACAATTACAAAATCCCTAGATTTTACATACTAAGTCTTTAAAGCTATAGAAATGAAGTGAGATGAGGAATGCTTATGAATGAGTGAAATATGAAATGAAATGGTTAGTAGAATAAGGTGTAATAGCATGAAAATTATAAGCAAAAGGAACATTAAACAAAGTAGCAAGATCTTGGCAAAAAGGTGACTAAACTCTTAGCAAAATATACCTAAAATTGATCATAATAACAAGACAAGTGTATGACCTATGACCCCCATATCATGACAATGTTCAAAGATTTTTATCACAATCAAAAATAGGAGCATTATAAGGACACATTCAAGTCAAGAATCATGATATATTTTAAGCATATTTGGCATTTAATTTTCATAAACAATATTCACACAACTTGTAAGACAAGTAAACTCACACAATATATTCACATGCATTAAAACACTTCAAAACAGCAAGAAAACCCATTGCAAATTCACACTTCACAAATCAAACATCATGTATCATGATTAAGGATCAAGAACATATACTTTCCACAAATTTTTTAACACAAAACATCACAAAATAGCAAGAAAAGCATCATATTATCTTTTTATCAATTTTAATATGCCAAAATCATCACAAAAAGATCACAAAATTAACAAGGAACAAACATGAAAAAATTTAGAATTTTCAAGGACTTTTTAGACTCAAGAACATACAAAACTCCACAAATTTTATCAAAATAGTAAACAAATGAGCAAGAAATACTACATATATTTTCCTCAGGTTTTAACACATAAAAATATCACAAAAATGTCAAGAAAAGTATCAAGAACATATGGAAAATTTCTAGGAATTTTTTACAAGAGTTTTAGGTAAGGCAGAGGTGTGAATATCAAAGAGTAGCATGAAGATAGCAAGAAAGCATATAAAACCAAAGAAACTAACGGACCTAAGGTCCAAGCCCAAGCACCAACTGAATTCGGATCTCAGGGAGCCACAAGAGCCACAAGATTGATCTAGAGACTCAAACCCTAGATCAAACGGCGTACACACATGGTTCAGGTGGGAAACAAACGAACCGGTGTGGTTTAACTGAACCAAACGGTTCAACAATGTTTATAAAAAGGCAATGGAACCGGTTCATTCATTTCTCCCATCCACTTCTCTCTCTTCTCTCTTCTAGTGAGAGAAGCTCTCACTTCTCTCTTCTTCTCCGTTCACCTCTCCACCGCCGATTTTTGGAATGAAACGGCTGGAGACGATGAAGATCCATCAGAATCTTCATTGTCACCGCCGTGAATTCCAGATTCCGGCGACATTTCAAACACTTCGAATCTCATGAATCCAAACCCTAATCTGTTCTATTTTTCACGCTGATTATGAATTTGAACTTAATTTTACTAAATAAACGGTGAATCATCCTAGATCTACATTTTAGGGTTTCGGTTTTGAACTTTTTCAATCTTTCTCAAACTTTTTCGAACGAACAAGTTTTAAAACTTGTTGATCTACTCTGTTTCACCGTTTATTTTTGATTACGAACCTTCGATGATGATTTACAACGAAAACGAGAAGAGTTCGTGTGTTTACCTGGCTTTAAGTTGGAGATTCGAACGAATGATCCTCAAGAAAGTTTTTGATTCTTCTGATAAGTGTTGAACTGAAAATAAATCGGTGAAACTCTCCTCTCCTTCTTCACCGGTTCGAAACTTGCTTTGATTATTCTTCTTCTTCTCTTCTCAAACCTTCTTCTTGTGATCGTCCTCGACTTGAATTGCAAGAAGATGAATGATATGGTTCGATGATGAAGATTTCCGTAAGGAATCACTGAGAACATAGTATGAATCCAATTGAGTTTTATGAAAATCTATCGAATTGGCATGGTTTTGGTTTCGATTTTTCTGGAAATTTGCACTGATTTTATGTATTTGATGATGAATTCGATGGAGGATTGATTCAGTGATGAATCTGAGAGTTTGTGGTGGTGGTTTGAGGTAGTTAGGGTGGTTTACGATTCTGTTATGGTGGTGGTGGTGTTTTGTTACGGTGGTTAGGGTTTTTGGAGAAGAAAGAGAAATGAAAACGTGTTTATTGAGCTGGCAAATTGTGATTGATTCTGTTGCTGTGCATTGATGAGTTGGCTATTTATAGGCTGCCATGTGTGATGTTGGACCTGTGAAATTGTGACACCTGGATTTGAACTTGTGAGAAATTCGGCCTTGCTGGATTTTGATAAAAGGACCTTTCTGCAAAATTAAAAATTACAAGGACCAATATGCAATTGTTGAATTTAGAGGACTGGACTGCAATTGACCTAGAAAAAGGACTTAAAACAAAAGTTTGACCTAAAAAGGACCAAAAACTAATTTTTTACAAGAAATAAAATGAAAAAAGGGCTAAAGTGCAATTTCTAAAAGTTTGAAGGACTGAAATGCAATTTTTAGAAATTTTAGGACTAAAATGAAAATTAAACTAAAATTGAATTTAAAATTGGTAAATGGAAAATAACGTAAAGTGGAACCAATAAAAAACACAAAATGGACTAAAATGAACCAATTACTTAAATGAGGTACTTCAAAGTAACCTCTCTCTGTCAAAAATTTATGTGAAATGACCAAAATGCCCCTAGGGACTAAACTGACTCAAGATGTCTCATATGCAATTTCTAAAATGGATTTTGACATGGGATTAAAACAAAGATTTACAAATCAACTGAAAAGACTCAGATACAATTTTCAAAGATTAAAAGGACCCTTAACACATGAAATGACTAAAATGCCCCTAGGGGCTAAACTGACTCAAAATGACCCCAAATGATATTTTTGGAATGGATTTTATCATGAGATTGAAACAAGGACTTATACAAACCAATTTGAAAAGACTCAACAATTTTCAAGAATTAAAATGAGTTTGGATGCAGGAAATGACTAAAATACCCTTTTTCATGAATTTTGCAAACAATATTGAAATAAGATGCAGAGAAAGATGCAATTGATCAGAGACAAATTCAAATGACTTAAAATGCAAGAAAAGAAGAATTGAGATAGTATTTTTAGGTCCAAAATTAGGGTATAACAGCTGCCCCTATTTAAGTTTCTTTGTCCGGAGAGTCAAGAGATGAAATCTCTGATTTGACGGGACGAAGATACTTAAATATTAACATTTGCACTGTTTTTGGACATAAAAATACGCTTCTCACATTTTCAAAGACATGAATGCCATGCAACATTTTGATTATGAATGCAAGACAAGCAACTGGAGTCTACAGAGCATGTCATATTACTGGGGATCTAAATAGACATTGACAGGGTAGACAAACCAGGGGATAAAGGATAGGTACAAGCTGTTCTTTGGATCGTACTTGTCACTTGACCAAGAGATAAAAACAAGAGATAGGTACAAGCTGTTCTTTGGATCGAACCTGCTACTTGACCTGGAGATACAAACAAGAGATAGGTACAAGCTGTTCTTTGGATCGAACTTGTCACTTGACCGGAAACATAGACGTACAGGCAGATACAAGCTGTTCTTTGGATCGAACTAGCCACTTGATTGAAAACACAAACAGATAGGTAGGTACAAACTGTTCTTTGGATTGAACTTGCTGTTTGACCAGAGATATAGGCAAAAGGTGGATACAAGCTGTTCTTTAGATCGAACCCGCCGCTTGATCAATATCACGATCATGTAAGTAGGTGCAAACTGTTCTTTGGATCGAACTTGCCGTTTGACCGGGAGACATAGACAAAAGGCTGATACAAGCTGTTCTTTGGATCGAACATGCCGCTTGATCATTATCACAATATGTAGGTAGGGACAAACTGTTCTTTGGATCGAACTTGCCGTTTGACCGATAACAAAACATAAGTAGGGTACAAACTGTTCTTTGGATCGAACTTGCCGTTTGACCGGAAACATAGGCATATAAGCAGGTACAAGCTGTTCTTTGGATCGAACTAGCCACTTGACCAATAACAAGATACAAATTGGAAGTTTGATTTAACAAGATACAAATTGAGGGTAAGTTGACATTGACCTGAAAGATAGACATGACCATTTTTGTTGGCCCAGAAGCAAATTGAGAGTGAATTAACATTGATTTGAATTGAATTGAAAGTTGACATTGAGAGAGACATTGAAAGTCGAGATTAACAGAGACACAAACATGGAATTTGAATTGAAGGTTTAACAGAGACATAGACATAGACATAGACATTGACATTGGTATTTGATTTGAGTGTTGGAATTGAATTGAATTGGGAGTTGAAATTGAATTAAATTGAAAGTGGAGATTGAGTTGAATTTGAAAGTGGAGATTGAGGTGAATTGGAAGTTGAAATTGAATTGGAAATGCAACATGTATGCATGGTATAACAGTGTTATCAAATGTATGACCACATAGAATGCATGATTACGCATGTATGGATGCTTGGAAATGCATGATTGGTTTGTAATTTGGCAGGGTAGTTTCGCAGAGGCAGACAAGACATTGGAATATTGGGCACGTAGTGGCTCGTGCTATAACATATACACACAGAAATCCTCTTTGGAGAAACCGTTATTGAGGGACGTATCCAAACCATGGCTGAGGGCAAGATATCACACATCACACATTCAAAACTTGTAGGAGAAGGAACCTTGGAAACTTCTTTTGATACAGGTCGCCATTGCTAGGCGTGTCAGTGCTGGGTAGATGTTGGATGTTCGCATCTGTGGTCAATGCTTTTATAACATTTTCATTTTTCAATCCCATTTTTGCCTGAACCGCCCTTTCGGGTTTTCGATTCACCGGGAGTAAGCTCTTTTGATTGCCCCATTTTTGCCTGAATTGCCTTCATAGGTTGTCAATCAGCGGGGTGCTCATTTTTGCCTAAGCCGCCCTTTCGGGTTTTCGACTTAGCGAGCTTTTCATTTGCATTTTCCATTTTTCATTCTTATTCTGTTTTTTCATTCTTCAGGTTTTCAGGTTTGTTTTCAAAATAGATAGAAAAAGATTTTTCAATTTTCAAAGATGTTTGTTTCAGACATTGTCATTATCAAATAGGAAGAAAATATTTGGCATATAGCATTGGTAATGGAAAGAAAATAGAGTTTCAAACAAAAGCACCGGCTCAAATTGATGTAGAAGAGTGAAAGTCAGCCAATGGCGTAACTTCACGGATTTACAAAGCTTGGAAAATGGTAATTTTATTGGTTGGTGATACATTGAGCACGATGACCACTATATTTCAAAGAAATCTTGAATTCACAAATACAGAAGCTTCTGATGAAGACGATCATTGACAGTTGCAGATGCCCAAAGGGGCGATGGTGATTTGCCGGATATAGTTACTTGTCTTTTATTATCAATCTCATTTTTGCTTGAACCGCCCTTTCGGGTTTTCGGCTCATCGAGACGCTCATTTTTGCCTGAGTTGCGTACAATCTCAGCGAGCTTTTTCATATTCATTTTTTGTCCCTAACTTTTGCCTGGATCGCCCTTTCGGGTTTTCGATCCACCGGGAAGCGCATTTTTGCCTAGGCCGCTCTTTCGGGTTTTTGACCAACCACGCTGTTCTTTTCTTTCTAGACAAAGTATTTCTTGACTATATCGGCATTTACAGGATTTGGAAGTTCAACACCATCCATGTGTGTGAGAATCAAAGCACCACCAGAGAAAGCCTTCTTGACAACATAAGGACCTTTGTAGTTAGGTGTCCACTTGCCCCTTGGGTCAGGTTGCTGGCTTATCCTCCTTTTCAATACAAGTTCGCCTTCCTTGAATTCTCGAGGTCGGACTTTCTTGTCAAAAACATTCTTTATTCGCACTTGATACAACTGTCCATGAGCCATAACATCTATGCGTTTCTCTTCAATCAAATTCAACTGATCATACCGATTTTGACACCATTCAGCCTCAGTTAATTTTGCTTCCATGATCACACGAAGAGATGGAATCTCCACTTCCAGAGGGAGAACTGCTTCCATACCATATACCAGAGAGAAAGGGGTTGCCCCGGTTGAACTACGCACCGTAGTACGGTAACCATGCAGGGCAAACGGCAGCATCTCATGCCAGTCTTTGTAGGTAGTGACCATTTTTTGAACAATCTTCTTGATGTTCTTATTAGCGGCCTCAACTGCACCATTAATCTGAGGTCTATAAGGAGAAGAGTTGTGATGTTCAATCTTGAATTCTTCACATAAAGCTTGCATCATGTTATTATTCAGATTGGAACCATTGTCAGTGATGATCTTGCTGGGAACATCGTATCGGCAGATGATGTTATTCTTGATAAACTTCACTACGACTTGTTTGGTCACATTTGCATAGGAAGCATCTTCAACCCACTTGGTGAAGTAGTCAATTGCCACTAGAATGAAACGATGTCCATGGAGGCTTTTGGCTCGATTCTTTCGATCATGTCAATGCCCTGTTTTATCTTGGTTTTTCGGGTGTCAAACATTGATTAGTTTGAACCTTTTTAACCTTTGATATCTCATTTTTTCTTGGGAAGGGAAAAAATAAGCAAAACCCTTGAGAATCGAGGTCCGGGAGTTGTTTTCGCTACGGGAAGGTGTTAGGCACCCATAACGACTATAGTATCCTATAGGAACCGTCTTTACTTTCTACGCGCGCGCTTTATTTTTAAATGCTATTTTGAAAATGATATTTACACCTAAAGTTTGCTAAGTGAAGAATTGGAGGGAGAAGAATGTTTGAATTTTTATTTTATTTGAATTGAAGGAATTTTGGTTCCTTGCCTACGTACCCTTTTAAGGGATCAAATCCATCGTAGTTCTCTTCCAAAAAATGTTTTTGTTTTTGTTAGTTGATTTTAAGTTTGAAAATGGGATTTTGAAGAATAGAAAGAGGCCTCAAGGGCATGAGATTGTGAAAATGTGAGGTTGAATTTAGTCATTTTGCAAAAGAGAGTCAAAGTATGATTAATTTTCATTGAAATTTTATTTAAGAAAATAAAAGGAAAAATACAATGGGATTTTGATCCCAAGGTTTATTTGGAAAATGATTTGAGTTATGTTGTTCATGTTTCTTTGGAAAAAAGGATTTTTGCCGAAGTCTCAAAGTTCCTAGACATACATCTAAGCATACATTCCCTAAACATACATCTAAGGCATGCATATCCTAAACATACATCTAAAATATCTATGTGATGTGTGTGCATGTGTCGGTGCTTGTGTCGGTGTACATCATTAGAGTCCATTGTCCTTTACATCATGCCCTAGTTTACATTCTATGGTATTGCAAGAATTTAAAACATAAAGACAATTACAAAATCCCTAGATTTTACATACTAAGTCTTTAAAGCTATAGAAATGAAGTGAGATGAGGAATGCTTATGAATGAGTGAAATATGAAATGAAATGGTTAGTAGAATAAGGTGTAATAGCATGAAAATTATAAGCAAAAGGAACATTAAACAAAGTAGCAAGATCTTGGCAAAAAGGTGACTAAACTCTTAGCAAAATATACCTAAAATTGATCATAATAACAAGACAAGTGTATGACCTATGACCCCCATATCATGACAATGTTCAAAGATTTTTATCACAATCAAAAATAGGAGCATTATAAGGACACATTCAAGTCAAGAATCATGATATATTTTAAGCATATTTGGCATTTAATTTTCATAAACAATATTCACACAACTTGTAAGACAAGTAAACTCACACAATATATTCACATGCATTAAAACACTTCAAAACAGCAAGAAAACCCATTGCAAATTCACACTTCACAAATCAAACATCATGTATCATGATTAAGGATCAAGAACATATACTTTCCACAAATTTTTTAACACAAAACATCACAAAATAGCAAGAAAAGCATCATATTATCTTTTTATCAATTTTAATATGCCAAAATCATCACAAAAAGATCACAAAATTAACAAGGAACAAACATGAAAAAATTTAGAATTTTCAAGGACTTTTTAGACTCAAGAACATACAAAACTCCACAAATTTTATCAAAATAGTAAACAAATGAGCAAGAAATACTACATATATTTTCCTCAGGTTTTAACACATAAAAATATCACAAAAATGTCAAGAAAAGTATCAAGAACATATGGAAAATTTCTAGGAATTTTTTACAAGAGTTTTAGGTAAGGCAGAGGTGTGAATATCAAAGAGTAGCATGAAGATAGCAAGAAAGCATATAAAACCAAAGAAACTAACGGACCTAAGGTCCAAGCCCAAGCACCAACTGAATTCGGATCTCAGGGAGCCACAAGAGCCACAAGATTGATCCAGAGACTCAAACCCTAGATCAAACGGCGTACACACATGGTTCAGGTGGGAAACAAACGAACCGGTGTGGTTTAACTGAACCAAACGGTTCAACAATGTTTATAAAAAGGCAATGGAACCGGTTCATTCATTTCTCCCATCCACTTCTCTCTCTTCTCTCTTCTAGTGAGAGAAGCTCTCACTTCTCTCTTCTTCTCCGTTCACCTCTCCACCGCCGATTTTTGGAATGAAACGGCTGGAGACGATGAAGATCCATCAGAATCTTCATTGTCACCGCCGTGAATTCCAGATTCCGGCGACATTTCAAACACTTCGAATCTCATGAATCCAAACCCTAATCTGTTCTATTTTTCACGCTGATTATGAATTTGAACTTAATTTTACTAAATAAACGGTGAATCATCCTAGATCTACATTTTAGGGTTTCGGTTTTGAACTTTTTCAATCTTTCTCAAACTTTTTCGAACGAACAAGTTTTAAAACTTGTTGATCTACTCTGTTTCACCGTTTATTTTTGATTACGAACCTTCGATGATGATTTACAACGAAAACGAGAAGAGTTCGTGTGTTTACCTGGCTTTAAGTTGGAGATTCGAACGAAAGATCCTCAAGAAAGTTTTTGATTCTTCTGATAAGTGTTGAACCGAAAATAAATCGGTGAAACTCTCCTCTCCTTCTTCACCGGTTCGAAACTTGCTTTGATTCTTCTTCTTCTTCTTCTCTTCTCAAACCTTCTTCTTGTGATCGTCCTCGACTTGAATTGCAAGAAGATGAATGATACGGTTCGATGATGATGATTTCCGTAAGGAATCACTGAGAACTTAGTATGAATCCAATTGAGTTTTATGAAAATCTATCGAATTGGCATGGTTTTGGTTT
Organism: Medicago sativa; assembly: GCF_051527215.1. NCBI lineage: Eukaryota > Viridiplantae > Streptophyta > Magnoliopsida > Fabales > Fabaceae > Medicago > Medicago sativa. The sequence goes on along the minus strand of NC_140752.1, from coordinate 30,299,749 downwards.
CGATTTTTCTAGAAATTTGCACTGATTTTATGTATTTGATGATGAATTCGATGGAGGATTGATTCAGTGATGAATCTGAGAGTTTGTGGTGGTGGTTTGAGGTAGTTAGGGTGGTTTACGAGTCTGTTATGGTGGTGGTGGTGTTCTGTTACGGTGGTTAGGGTTTTTGGAGAAGAAAGAGAAATGAAAACGTGTTTATTGAGCTGGCAAATTGTGATTGATTCTGTTGCTGTGCATTGATGAGTTGGCTATTTATAGGCTGCCATGTGTGATGTTGGACCTGTGAAATTGTGACACCTGGATTTGAACTTGTGAGAAATTCGGCCTTGCTGGATTTTGATAAAAGGACCTTTCTGCAAAATTAAAAATTACAAGGACTAATATGCAATTGTTGAATTTAGAGGACTGGACTGCAATTGACCTAGAAAAAGGACTTAAAACAAAAGTTTGACCTAAAAAGGACCAAAACCTAATTTTTTACAAGAAATAAAATGAAAAAATGGCTAAAGTGCAATTTCTAAAAGTTTGAAGGACTGAAATGCAATTTTTAGAAATTTTAGGACTAAAATGAAAATTAAACTAAAATTGAATTTAAAATTGGTAAATGGAAAATAACGTAAAGTGGAACCAATAAAAAACACAAAATGGACTAAAATGAACCAATTACTTAAATGAGGTACTTCAAAGTAACCTCTCTCTGTCAAAAATTTATGTGAAATGACCAAAATGCCCCTAGGGACTAAACTGACTCAAGATGTCTCAGATGCAATTTCTAAAATGGATTTTGACATGGGATTAAAACAAAGATTTACAAATCAACTGAAAAGACTCAGATACAATTTTCAAAGATTAAAAGGACCCTTAACACATGAAATGACTAAAATGCCCCTAGGGGCTAAACTGACTCAAAATGACCCCAAATGATATTTTTGGAATGGATTTTATCATGAGATTGAAACAAGGACTTATACAAACCAATTTGAAAAGACTCAACAATTTTCAAGAATTAAAATGAGTTTGGATGCAGGAAATGACTAAAATACCCTTTTTCATGAATTTTGCAAACAAAATTGAAATAAGATGCAGAGAAAGATGCAATTGATCAGAGACAAATTCAAATGACTTAAAATGCAAGAAAAGAAGAATTGAGCTAGTATTTTTAGGTCCAAAATTAGGGTATAACAGCTGCCCCTATTTAAGTTTCTTTGTCCGGAGAGTCAAGAGATGAAATCTCTGATTTGACGGGACGAAGATACTTAAATATTAACATTTGCACTGTTTTTGGACATAAAAATACGCTTCTCACATTTTCAAAGACATGAATGCCATGCAACATTTTGATTATGAATGCAAGACAAGCAACTGGAGTCTACAGAGCATGTCATATTATTGGGGATCTAAATAGACATTGACAGGGTAGACAAACCAGGGGATAAAGGATAGGTACAACCTGTTCTTTGGATCGTACTTGTCACTTGACCAAGAGATACAAACAAGAGATAGGTACAAGCTGTTCTTTGGATCGAACCTGCTACTTGACCTGGAGATACAAACAAGAGATAGGTACAAGCTGTTCTTTGGATCGAACTTGTCACTTGACCGGAGATAGAAATACAAGACAGGTACAAGCTGTTCTTTGGATCGAACTTGTCACTTGACCGGAAACATAGACGTACAGGCAGATACAAGCTGTTTTTTGGATCAAACTAGCCACTTGATTGAAAACACAAACAGATAGGTAGGTACAAACTGTTCTTTGGATTGAACTTGCTGTTTGACCAGAGATATAGGCAAAAGGTGGATACAAGCTGTTCTTTGGATCGAACCCGCCGCTTGATCAATATCACGATCATGTAAGTAGGTGCAAACTGTTCTTTGGATCGAACTTGCCGTTTGACCGGGAGACATAGACAAAAGGCTGATACAAGCTGTTCTTTGGATCGAACATGCCGCTTGATCATTATCACAATATGTAGGTAGGAACAAACTGTTCTTTGGATCGAACTTGCCGTTTGATCGATAACAAAACATAAGTAGGGTACAAACTGTTCTTTGGATCGAACTTGCCGTTTGACCGGAAACATAGGCATATAAGCAGGTACAAACTGTTCTTTGGATCGAACTAGCCACTTGACCAATAACAAGATACAAATTGGAAGTTTGATTTAACAAGATAAAAATTGAGGGTAAGTTGACATTGACCTGAAAGATAGACATGACCATTTTTGTTGGCCCAGAAGCAAATTGAGAGTGAATTAACATTGATTTGAATTGAATTGAAAGTTGACATTGAGAGAGACATTGAAAGTCGAGATTAACAGAGACACAAACATGGAATTTGAATTGAAGGTTTAACAGAGACATAGACATAGACATAGACATTGACAGTGGTATTTGATTTGAGAGTTGGAATTGAATTGAATTGGGAGTTGAAATTGAATTAAATTGAAAGTGGAGATTGAGTTGAATTTGAAAGTGGAGATTGAGCTGAATTGGAAGTTGAAATTGAATTGGAAATGCAACATGTATGCATGGTATAACAGTGTTATCAAATGTATGACCACATAGAATGCATGATTATGCATGTATGGATGCTTGGAAATGCATGATTGGTTTGTAATTTGGCAGGGTAGTTTCGCAGAGGCAGACAAGACATTGGAATATTGGGCACGTAACGGCTCGTGCTATAACATATACACACAGAAATCCTCTTTGGAGAAACCGTCATTGAAGGACGTATCCAAATCATGGCTGAGGGCAAGATATCACACATCACACATTCAAAACTTGTAGGAGATGGAACCTTGGAAACTTCTTTTGATACAGGTCGCCATTGCTAGGCGTGTCAGTGCTGGGTAGATTTTGGATGTTCGCATTTGTGGTCAATGCTTTTATATCATTTTCATTTTTCATTTTTCAATCCCATTTTTGCCTGAACCGCCCTTTCTGGTTTTCGATTCACCGGGAGTAAGCTCTTTTCATTGCCCCATTTTTGCCTGAATTGCCTTCATAGGTTGTCAATCAGCGGGGTGCTCATTTTTGCCTAAGCCGCCCTTTCGGGTTTTCGACTTAGCGAGCTTTTCATTTGCATTTTCCATTTTTCATTCTTATTCTGTTTTTTCATTCTTCAGGTTTTCTGGTTTGTTTTCAAAATAGACAGAAAAAGATTTTTCAATTTTCCAAGATGTTTGTTTCAGACATTGTCATTATCAAATAGGAAGAAAATATTTGGCATATAACATTGGTAATGGAAAGAAAATAGAGTTTCAAACAAAAGCACCGGCTCAAATTGATGTAGAAGAGTGAAAGTCAGCCAATGGCGTAACTTCACGGATTTACAAAGCTTGGAAAATAGTAATTTTATTGGTTGGTGATACATTGAGCACGATGACCACTATATTTCATAGGAATCTTGAATTCACAGATACAGAAGCTTCTGATGAAGACGATCATTGACAGTTGCAGATGCCCAAAGGGGCGATGGTGATTTGCCGGATATAGTTACTTGTCTTTTATTATCAATCTCATTTTTGCTTGAACCGCCCTTTTGGGTTTTCGGCTCATCGAGACGCTCATTTTTGCCTGAGTTGCGTACAATCTCAGCGAGCTTTTTCATATTCATTTTTTGTCCCTAACTTTTGCCTGGATCGCCCTTTCGGGTTTTCGATCCACCGGGAAGCGCATTTTTGCCTAGGCCGCCCTTTCGGGTTTTCGACCTACCACGCTCTTCTTTTCTTTCTAGACAAAGTATTTCTTGACTATATCAGCATTTACAGGATTTGGAAGTTCAACACCATCCATGTGTGTGAGAATCAAAGCACCACCAGAGAAAGCCTTCTTGACAACATAAGGACCATCGTAGTTAGGTGTCCACTTGCCCCTTGGGTCAGGTTGCTGGCTTATCCTCCTTTTCAATACAAGTTCGCCTTCCTTGAATTCTCGTGGTCGGACTTTCTTGTCAAAAGCATTCTTCATTCGCACTTGATACAACTGTCCATGAGCCATAGTATCCATGCGTTTCTCTTCAATCAAATTCAACTGATCATACCGACTTTGACACCATTCAGCTTCAGACAATTTTGCTTCCATGATCACTCGAAGAGATGGAATCTCCACTTCTAGAGGGAGAACTGCCTCCATACCATATACCAGAGAGAAAGGAGTTGCCCCGGTTGAACTGCGCACTGTAGTACGGTAACTATGCAGGGCAAAAGGTAGCATCTCATGCCAGTCTTTGTAAGTAGTGACCATCTTCTGAACAATCTTCTTGATATTCTTGTTAGCGGCCTCAACTGCACCATTCATCTGAGGTCTGTAAGGAGAGGAGTTGTGATGTTCAATCTTGAATTCTTCACATAAAGCTTGCATCATGTTATTGTTCAAATTGGAGCCATTGTCAGTGATGATCTTGTTTGGAACACCATATCGGCAGATGATGTTATTCTTGATAAATCTGACGACCATGTCAATGCCCCACATAGAGAAAGGCCATGGGGAAGAGATAACATTGAGAGAATGTGGAGGCACATGAATTTTGTCAGCATAGATTTGACATTTGTGGCATCTCTTGGCATGTCTGTAGCAGTCCTGCTCCATAGTCATCCAGTAATAGCCGGCTCTTAATAGTTTCCTTGACATAATATGGCCTGTGGCGTGGGTCCCAAAAGTACCGTCATGTACATCATGCATCAATTTCTTAGCTTCTTGTTCATCAACACATCTTAACAAGACCATGTCGTAGTTCCTTTTGTATAGGATCTCTCCGTCCAGAAAGAATGTACTAGCCCACCTCCTCAGGGTCTTTTTATCCCTGTCGGAAGCACCAGGTGGATATTCACGTTTTTGCAAGAATTGTTTGATGTTGTAATACCAAGGCTTTCTATCATTCACATCTTCATCAACCTGATTTGGCATATTTTCAATAGTAAACACATGAGCGGGTCTGTCAAGATGCTGTACCTTGATTACGAGCACGTCGTTCCAGTGATTTACACGAAACATGGAAGACAAAGTAGCAAGAGCATCAGCCATCTGATTTTCATCCCGAGGGATATGGTGCAGCTCAACCTTTGTAAAGTATGTCAACAGACGTCTTGCATAGTCACGGTATGGAATCAGCTTCTCATGATGAGTCGCCCATTCACCTTTTATCTGATTAATGACAAGTGCAGAATCTCCATAGATGTCGAGGTGCTTAATTCTCAAGTCAATTGCTTCTTCAATGCCCAAGATACATGCTTCATACTCAGCCATGTTGTTTGTGCATTCAAAAGTTATTCGAGCAGTAAAAGGGATGTGGTGCCCCTGCGGAGTTACAATAATGGCCCCAATTCCTTTACCGTAGGCATTGACAGCACCATCAAAGACTAATCCCCACTTGCTATTGGGATCTGGCCCTTCACTGATCAGTGGTTCTTCACAGTCTTTTGCTTTCAGATACATGATCTCTTCATCAGGGAATTCAAATTCAATTGGCTGGCAATCGTCGAGATGTTGCCAAGCAAGGTGTTCAGCGAGGATACTGCCTTTGATTGCTTTCTGAGATTTGTACACAATATCATATTCAAACAACAACATTTGCCAACGTGAAATCTTTCCAGTAACAGCAGGCTTTTCAAAGATGTACTTGATTGGATCCATTCGGGATATCAACCAAGTTGTATGATTCACCATATAATGACGCAGGCGTTTGGCAGCCCAAGCTAAAGCACAACAAGTCTTTTCAAGCATTGTATACCGAGTCTCGCAGTCGGTGAATTTCTTGCTCAGATAGTAAATAACATGTTCTTTCTTTCCAGTCTCATCTTGTTGTCCGAGAACACAACCCATGGATTCATCTAACACCGACAGATACATAATCAAAGGCCTTCCCTCCACTGGCGGGACAAGGATAGGTGGTTCTAACAGGTATTCTTTGATGCTATCAAAAGCTTCCTGACATTCATCATTCCATACAACAGGCTGATTCTTTCTGAGCAATTTGAAAATTGGTCCACAAGTGGCAGTCATGTGAGATATAAATCTTGAAATGTAATTCAGGCGTCCGAGGAAACCTCTGACCTACTTTTCAGTTTGAGGAGCCGACATCTCTCTGATGGCCCGGACCTTGTCAGGATCAACTTCAATGCCTCTTTGACTGACAATGAAACCTAGCAACTTTCCAGATCTTACACCAAATGTACATTTGTTGGGATTCAATCGCAGTTTGTACTTTCTCAGTCTTTCAAACATCTTTTTAAGGTATACAACATGCTGCTCCTCATCACTTGATTTCACAATCATATCATCAACGTATACTTCAATTTCTTTGTGAATCATGTCATGAAACAGAGTGGTCATACCCCTTTGATAGGTAGCACCAGCGTTTATCAAGCCGAAAGGCATCACTTTATAACAGAATGTTCCCCACGGAGTGATGAAAGACGTCTTTTCTCTATCTTCAGGAGACATCCGTATCTGGTTATAGCCGGAGAAACCATCCATGAATGAGAACACTTTAGACTGAGCAGTACTGTCAACAAGCACATCAATATGAGGCAATGGAAAGTTGTCTTTTGGACTGGCTTTGTTCAAATCTCTGTAATCAACACACATTCGAACTTTCCCATCTTTCTTTGGCACCGGAACAATGTTGGCAATCCACTCAGGATATTCAGCCGTCATGAGAAAACCCGCATCAATTTGCTTTTGCACCTCAACCTTGATCTTAAGAGCCATGTCTGGACGGGACCTTCTCAATTTCTGCTTGACAGGAGGACATTGGGTCTTGTCGGTATTCTATGTTCCACAATCTTGGGATCTAGACCCGGCATATCTTCATAGGACCATGCAAAGACATCTGGATAATCACGAAGAAGCTGAATAATCTTCTTTTTCACTTCTGGCTCAAGTGCGGCACCAATCTTGATTTCCCGTTTGTTTTCTTCAGTACCCAGGTTGACAAGCTCAATCTCTTCCTGGTGAGGCTGAATGGCTCTTCTTTCTTTCTCAAGCAGTCGAGTGATCTCATACGGTATCTCTTCATCATCATCCTCATCTTCAGCTTCACATACCGGGAATTCAAAATTTGGAGGAAACGTAGGGTTACCGTGCTCAACGGGTTTATTATGGTTCAATCTGCATAATATGATTGGGATGATTTTAGAAAAGTTTTTTCATGCAGATTTTTGAAATTAATAAGAAAATAAAGATGTTTTGGTTTTTTCTGGCATTACCATTATTTCCAAGAAAAAGGCACTAAAAAGTAAAAACAAAAGAGTCGTGGAAAAAACGACAATTTTTATTAATAACGGCAATGCCGAAACAAACATGCCCTTACAAAGACATCACTTTCGCCTTGGGCAGAGCGAAAGGATTGTTATTTTGAAAACAAAAAACATGAGCGACAAGACACATTACACGGAAGCATGCATGACTAAAAGAATGTCAATGGCCTCCCAATTCCTCACAGTGCCTCCTGGTACAACAAACGCATGCACATAACCTCTTTCAGCAACATCTATAGCATTGATAAACCCAGCACTGTAGAAGGTTCCTGTTGAAACGCCTGAGGTTGGGGAGAATCCAAGGCCTTCTTTGCGCTTATTCTCCAGAATCTGTATCACTTTGCCCCAGCCAGCAGCTTGCCCTTCTTGAACAGCCCTCTGAGCGTCTTTCAATGAGGCCATAGTAGCACCAGCTCTTCGAGGCTCCGCACCTTCGATAGTCAACCCTTGAAATGATGTCCCTTCAGCGGTCCCTGCTTCAACACAAGAGAAAGATAACACTTGGCTAACCAGATACGCTTCTTCACCATGTACAGTGACAAGCTTACCATTCCTCACAAACTTGAGCTTTTGATGTAGAGTGGAAGTTACTGCCCCAGCGTCGTGAATCCACGGCCTTCCAAGGAGGCAGCTGTAAGAAGCATTGATATCCATGACCTGGAAAGTGATCTGGAACGTCTCAGGACCAATGGTGATTGGCAGATCCACCTCACCAAGAACATCCTTACGGGATCCGTCAAAAGCCTTAACCAAGTAACTGCTTCCTCTTAGGGAAATTCTATGATGGCTCAACTGTCTCAGTGTAGACTCAGGCATTACATTCAAAGATGATCCAGTGTCCACCAACACATTGGATAACATATCAGATTTACATTGCATGGAGATGTGTAAGGCTAAGTTGTGGTGTTTCCCTGCTTCGGGGAGTTCATCATCACCAAACCACAAGTTATTACATGCAGCAATGTTACCCACGATTCCGTCGAATTGATCCACAGAAACTTCATGATCAACATAGGCTTGTTCCAGTACTTTCATCAACACTTTCCTGTGAGCCTCCGAGCTCAGGAGCAAAGACAAGATGGATATCTTCGATGGAGTTTGCAGCAGCTGGTCTACAATCTTATAATCGCTCCTTTTGATGAGCCTCAAAATTTCATCCAGATTGGACTCTTCAATAGATTGGCCTGATGGGCTAGAGTTCTTGTCAATAGGAGGAGTAACTGGCGGAGTTACTGTGGCAGCAGGTGTAACAACCTTCTTCTAGAACAAAGGTGGACGGACCCTTCCACTTCTCAGAGTTATAGTTGCTTCTGCAATGTTTCTAACCGTAGCTGGGGACACCAAAGGCACTTCTACCCCATTCTCAATCATAGTTGCACCATATTTGTAAGGGATGGCTTTAGTAGAGGCATAGGATACCGGGCCAGGTAGTCTGATCACCAATGGTTCAACCTTCCTAGTCTGAGGCACATTCTTGACAGGAGAATCATGAAACACTGACACAATCATGCAAACGTCGCTGACAATCAAGTGTTTGTTATCCATTAAGCTATGTATGTCACCCTGCACCGTACGACATCCCATAGGATTCTGAAGACACTCTGAGCAAGAAGCATGATCATGATTAAACAAAGAAGCTTTGCAGAGTTTGACGTGTAGCGGGACCAGAGGAGTGACGACATTACGGACATCTAAAGCGGGGGTTACCCAAGACACTTCCTCCTCATCAAAGTCACAGAATTTTTCAAAAGCCTCAATCATGTTGACACCCCCATGATCTGGAAGTGGGTTATCAAGGACGTGCTGGACACTGTTTTCAAAAGTCAACCAACCCCTGTCCATCAGATCCTTTACAACATACTTCAGAGCATAGCATCCTTCAACATCATGGCCTTGAGCGCCTTGATGGAATTCACACTTAAGATCTTGTCGGAACCTGGGAGGCAGTGGATTAGGCGGAGGCTTGCCTGGTCTAGTGACACAATGCCCTTTAGCAAGTAGAGTTGGGAGTAATTCAGCATACCGCATTGGTATTGATGGAAAATAAGTTCTAGGCCGAGGGCCCTGCTGTTGTGGCTGTTGCTGTTGAGCAGGAGGCTGTTGTTGTACCTGTTGAGCAACAGCATTAACGGGTGCTGGTGGTTGACCCGGTGGCAGAGGATATTGCTGGAAGAATGGTGCGAAGAAAGGATGTTGAGAGTATTGCATGTAGTGATAAGGTAAAGGTAATTGAGCAGCATTCGGAGCAACAACAGTTGCAGACTGTTTACCGGATACCATCCCTACTTCGGTTTCTTTCTTCTTATGATGACCGTTACCGTACTTCTTCGGTGCATTGGTTGAAGATTCACCCTTCTCAAGAACAATGATGCCTTCTCTGACAGCCTCCTCTAAACGAGTTCCCATGGTAACCATGTCAGAGAAATTATTTGGTGCAGAGACTATCATTCTCTCCATGTATTCCTTCTTTAGAGTTTTCAGGAACGTCTGTGTCAGTTCTTCCTCATCAAGCCGAGGTGTCACCCGGGCAGCTGCCCCTCTCTATCTTTGGGCATATTCACGGAAAGTTTCATCTGATTTTTGAGACAAAGACTTAAGAGAATCCCTATTCGGCTTCAAGCGGGTGTTAAACTCATAATGACTTTCAAAAGCAGCAACAAGTTCCTCAAAGGTATGGATATTGTCTTTACTCAAGCTGGTGTGCCAGTCTGCCGCATCATCAATCAGACTATCCTGAAAGCAATGGATCATCAGTGCATCATTGTCTGCGTAATTGGCCATCTTCCGGACGTACCGAATGACATGGCTATGTGGACAAGTGGATCCATTGTATTTGTCAAAGTCTGGCATCTTGAACTTCTTAGGAATCTCAAATCGGGATACCAAGCATAGATCACGAGCCTTAGCAGAAGTACCGTTCCCACGGTTAGCTTTGACCTCACGGAGCTCTCCAGCTAGCTCTTTCAACTGTTCCTTCATAGCCTCCATTGCGGGGTCCTGTCTGCGTGGAGTGTCAACTTCAATTACCTGAGGTACGGTGTGTACAACAGGATTGGTAACAACAGCAGTCACTTGAGGCATGGAAGCGTTTGCAGAAGCAAAGTTTGTTGCAGGATTCTGTCTTTGATTGGCAACACCAGAAGCACCGGCTGCAGTATTTGGAGCATAGAAAGCTGAGAGTCCATAGGGACGCCCATTGGGCATATCAAAGCGAGCATCAGAAGCCATAGTAGACAGTGGGATAGATGGAATCCCTTCAGTAGAAGCTGGGACAGATGTAGATGGTTGTTCTTGTGCAGCTAGTAAGGCAGACATGGTGTCATGGGCCTTAGCCAAGTCTTCTTTCATAGCAGCCAATTCGGTGCGGAGCTGAGCATTCTCTTCCTCAACATTAGCCATATTCCTTCTCTTGTGCAACCTTGTTTGATGAATTCTATCTGGTTGGTAAACCTTGCGAGCACGAGCCACCTTTCAGACTGCAGCAGAAGAACCAGGAGGCAATGAGTACCAGAGAAGTTTTGTGACTTTAGTGGCCAATGTATGATGCATATGATGCATGATATGTGTAAATGCATATGCAAAAGACTCTTTTTGTGTTATCGAAGGGTTTTAGACAAATTAGAAGTTTGTAAACATTACTAAACAACATAAATGGGAAACAAACAACCAATCATATAGTTTTACAAGACGATTACTTTTGAAATGCTAAGCCAAGGGATATACTTTAAAACATAAACAATAACTGGAAACAACAACAACCGGAAACAGAAATCCTCAAGTATAGGAAGTAGAAGAATCATCCTCAGGCTCAGATTCAGACTCATAGCTGCAATACCGGGCATAGAAGTCACGGGCACCCTTAGCCCTCTTGGAATCCCTCATAAGCAACCTATCCTTTTCCTCAATTTCTTTTCTAGCCTTAGCTAACTCCCTCTTCAATGTCAAGACTTCATGAGTCTTCTGCTCATCCTTTCCATCCAAAGTCATGATCAGATTCTCAGCCTCATAGTATCTAGACTTCCACTGATGCTTCTCTCGGCTCTCCATAGCTAGATGCTCCTGATACATCTCCAGAGTAGGCAAAGGCAAAGGCAAATGCATGGATGGAGTAGATGCAGACACATATCTCATAGCGGGGTAAGGCATGCCAATCTTCTCAGCTTCGTTTATCACCCACTGAGTGTACGCCTCATGAGCAATACCGGATCTCACACCCATATGCTTCACATCTTTCTTCCGAATCTTAGACCAAGCATCTATGAAATCTTCCCTTATACCGATAGGAGCATTGGAGTAATGGAAGAAATAAGGAGATGTAGCAAGATTGATGGGCCTATGTTTCATCGGGAAACCAAATTGTCGCAAGGCGAGCTCCGGGTTATAATTGATTCCACCCCGGGTACCAAGAAGAGGTACATTAAGAAACTTTCCACCACCGAGGATAATTTCTTTGACTTTAGCTGCGGGAGTGAGCCAAACTACTTCATTAGGAGTAAGAGCCATGATCCGCTGTGAAATAGACCAATTCTACGGATTATCATGGAAAGACTTTGGAAGGTGCGAAATAAACCACCTATAGAGGAGAGGTATGCAGTAGAGAATATATCCACGACCCTTGCCGGATCGATCATGAATAGCATGATATGTGTCAGCTAGCAAAGTAGGAACCGGATTCTTGGAACGGAAGATCATGATAGCATTCATATCCACAAAGTTGTCAAGATTCGGAAAGAGAATAAGCCCATAGATGAGTAGTGCAAGAATAGCCTCGAGAGTGTCTTGACAAGTGGTTTTGAGATTGGCTTTCTCAAGTAGATACTTCAAAGTGAACCCTCAGATGCGAGCCTTAATGACAAGATTCTTGGAAACATCGGAGGTCATAAGATGGAGATCCTTAGCAATAACCAAAGAAGTAGGAGGATGCTCAAGACCCGTGAAAGGTGTTCCCTTGGTTATAGGTAAACCGATCAAGGAAGAATAAGCCTCAAGAGTAGGTACTAACTGAAAGTCCGGAAATGTGAAGCACCGATATTCCCGATCATAAAATTGCACTAGAGTGTGCACAAGCTTCTCATCCACATTAGTCCGGAGAAGGGTAAGTAAGTCCCCATAACGGTGTCGGAAACCGGTCGGATCCTCGATCTTGAGTGCCAAATCCCTCAAACTAGCTAAATCAACCTCCATGAACTTGTAGGACTTAGTCTTCCCCATTCCGACAATGTTTACAAATTCAATTCGTCTAAGCCCTTCGATAAATGCATGGAAAAAGTTTATGCATGTATGCATGTATGCATGGATGCATGATCACATTTCAAGTACGGAGAAAACATGGAGGGTTAAGATTCAAAGTCAAGGAGTCAAGGGTGGACACGGCGTCCGGTGAAACTAGGGCTTTAGGAAATAGTAACCGGGATCTAAAAAGATTCCCAAGTCGCAACCTCTCCGACGTATATCATGGTGCCACGAGACGAACACTCGCTCCACGATTATCCGTAAGAAGGTCTAACTTGAGTGTAGTATCGCGTGACGACTAAAACTTGAGACAACACTCGGTTTAGCCTCCGCACTACATCCTAGAAAATGGCCATGGATGGGTTTGGTTATCTACGGTTCATAGCGTCATAGAACAATTGGAAGTAAAGTGCCTAAACGCGACAAACACGCACCGACAACATCACCCCCAAAATGCCTTAGCTATGTGGGATTGATCGCATAATCCAATGCACGAGGCAACCCCCGGAATGAATTGTCGATTATATCCCCCCTAAATCCTAAGTTCACTCAGCCCGGGTGCAGGGCTTTGATATTCTCACCCCCACACGTTTGCAAGAATTTAAACATTTATTCACATAAGAAAGCGAGTAAAAAGCAAGTAAAAATACAAGCGCAAGCGTAAAAATAAAGACTAGGCGTAACTCTCAAATCTGCCCAGTGAAGTCGCCAGCTGTTTTATCTTGGTTTTTCGGGTGTCAAACATTGATTAGTTTGAACCTTTTTAACCTTTGATATCTCATTTTTTCTTGGGAAGAGAAAAAATAAGCAAAACCCTTGAGAATCGAGGTCCGAGAGTTGTTTTCGCAACGGGAAGGTGTTAGGCACCCATAACGACTATAGTATCCTATAGGAACCGTCTTTACTTTCTACGCGCGCGCTTTATTTTTAAATGCTATTTTGAAAATGATATTTACACCTAAAGTTTGCTAAGTGAAGAATTGGAGGGAGAAGAATGTTTGAATTTTTATTTTATTTGAATTGAAGGAATTTTGGTTCCTTGCCTACGTACCCTTTTAAGGGATCAAATCCATCGTAGTTCTCTTCCAAAAAATGTTTTTGTTTTTGTTAGTTGATTTTAAGTTTGAAAATGGGATTTTGAAGAATAGAAAGAGGCCTCAAGGGCATGAGATTGTGAAAATGTGAGGTTGAATTTAGTCATTTTGCAAAAGAGAGTCAAAGTATGATTAATTTTCATTGAAATTTTATTTAAGAAAATAAAGGGAAAAATACAATGGGATTTTGATCCCAAGGTTTATTTGGAAAATGATTTGAGTTATGTTGTTCATGTTTCTTTGGAAAAAAGGATTTTTGCCTAAGTCTCAAAGTTCCTAGACATACATCTAAGCATACATTCCCTAAACATACATCTAAGGCATGCATATCCTAAACATACATCTAAAATATCTATGTGATGTGTGTGCATGTGTCGGTGCTTGTGTCGGTGTACATCATTAGAGTCCATTGTCCTTTACATCATGCCCTAGTTTACATTCTATGGTCTTGCAAGAATTTAAAACATAAAGACAATTACAAAATCCCTAGATTTTACATACTAAGTCTTTAAAGCTATAGAAATGAAGTGAGATGAGGAATGCTTATGAATGAGTGAAATATGAAATGAAATGGTTAGTAGAATAAGGTGTAATAGCATGAAAATTATAAGCAAAAGGAACATTAAACAAAGTAGCAAGATCTTGGCAAAAAGGTGACTAAACTATTAGCAAAATATACCTAAAATTGATCATAATAACAAGGCAAGTGTATGACCTATGACCCCCATATCATGACAATGTTCAAAGGTTTTTATCACAATCAAAAATAGGAGCATTATAAGGACACATTCAAGTCAAGAATCATGATATATTTTAAGCATATTTGGCATTTAATTTTCATAAACAATATTCACACAACTTGTAAGACAAGTAAACTCACACAATATATTCACATGCATTAAAACACTTCAAAACAGCAAGAAAACCCATTGCAAATTCACACTTCACAAATCAAACATCATGTATCATGATTAAGGATCAAGAACATATACTTTCCACAATTTTTTTAACACAAAACATCACAAAATAGCAAGAAAAGCATCATATTATCTTTTTATCAATTTTAATATGCCAAAATCATCACAAAAAGATCACAAAATTAACAAGGAACAAACATGAAAATTTTTAGAATTTTCAAGGACTTTTTAGACTCAAGAACATACAAAACTCCACAAATTTTATCAAAATAGTAAACAAATGAGCAAGAAATACTAAATATATTTTCCTCAGGTTTTAACACATAAAAATATCACAAAAATGTCAAGAAAAGTATCAAGAACATATGGAAAATTTCTAGGAATTTTTTACAAGAGTTTTAGGTAAGGCAGTGGTGTGAATATCAAAGAGTAGAATGAAGATAGCAAGAAAGCATATAAAACCAAAGAAACTAACGGACCTAAGGTCCAAGCCCAAGCACCAACTGGATTCGGATCTCAGGGAGCCACAAGATTGATCCAGAGACTCAAACCCAAGATCAAACGGCGTACACACATGGTTCAGGTGGGAAACAAACGAACTGGTGTGGTTTAACTGAACCAAATGGTTCAACAATGTTTATAAAAAGGCAATGGAACCGGTTCATTCATTTCTCCCATCCACTTCTCTCTCTTCTCTCTTCTAGTGAGAGAAGCTCTCACTTCTGGCTGTTTTATCTTGGTTTTTGGGGTGTCAAACATTGATTAGTTTGAACCTTTTTAACCTTTGATAGCTCATTTTTTTCTTGGGAAGGGAAAAAATAAGCAAAACCCTTGAGAATCGAGGTCCGGGAGTTGTTTTCGCTACGGGAAGGTGTTAGGTACCCATAACGACTATAGTATCCTATAGGAACCGTCTTTACTTTCTACGCGCGCGCTTTATTTTTAAATGCTATTTTGAAAATGATATTTACACCTAAAGTTTTCTAAGTGAAGAATTGGAGGGAGAAGAATGTTTGAATTTTTATTTTATTTGAATTGAAGGAATTTTGGTTCCTTGCCTACGTACCCTTTTAAGGGATCAAATCCATCGTAGTTCTCTTCCAAAAAATGTTTTTGTTTTTGTTAGTTGATTTTAAGTTTGAAAATGGGATTTTGAAGAATAGAAAGAGGCCTCAAGGGCATGAGATTGTGAAAATGTGAGGTTGAATTTAGTCATTTTGCAAAAGAGAGTCAAAGTATGATTAATTTTCATTGAAATTTTATTTAAGAAAATAAAAGGAAAAATACAATGGGATTTTGATCCCAAGGTTTATTTGGAAAATGATTTGAGTTATGTTGTTCATGTTTCTTTGGAAAAAAGGATTTTTGCCTAAGTCTCAAAGTTCCTAGACATACATCTAAGCATACATTCCCTAAACATACATCTAAGGCATGCATATCCTAAACATACATCTAAAATATCTATGTGATGTGTGTGCATGTGTCGGTGCTTGTGTCGGTGTACATCATTAGAGTCCATTGTCCTTTACATCATGCCCTAGTTTACATTCTATGGTCTTGCAAGAATTTAAAACATAAAGACAATTACAAAATCCCTAGATTTTACATACCAAGTCTTTAAAGCTATAGAAATGAAGTCAGATGAGGAATGCTTATGAATGAGTGAAATATGAAATGAAATGTTTAGTAGAATAAGGTGTAATAGCATGAAAATTATAAGCAAAAGGAACATTAAACAAAGTAGCAAGATCTTGGCAAAAAGGTGACTAAACTCTTAGCAAAATATACCTAAAATTGATCATAATAACAAGACAAGTGTATGACCTATGACCCCCATATCATGACAATGTTCAAAGGTTTTTATCACAATCAAAAATAGGAGCATTATAAGGACACATTCAAGTCAAGAATCATGATATATTTTAAGCATATTTGGCATTTAATTTTCATAAACAATATTCACACAACTTGTAAGACAAGTAAACTCACACAATATATTCACATGCATTAAAACACTTCAAAACAGCAAGAAAACCCATTGCAAATTCACACTTCACAAATCAAACATCATGTATCATGATTAAGGATCAAGAACATATACTTTCCACAATTTTTTTAACACAAAACATCACAAAATAGCAAGAAAAGCATCATATTATCTTTTTATCAATTTTAATATGCCAAAATCATCACAAAAAGATCACAAAATTAACAAGGAACAAACATGAAAAATTTTAGAATTTTCAAGGACTTTTTAGACTCAAGAACATACAAAACTCCACAAATTTTATCAAAATAGTAAACAAATGAGCAAGAAATACTAAATATATTTTCCTCAGGTTTTAACACATAAAAATATCACAAAAATGTCAAGAAAAGTATCAAGAACATATGGAAAATTTCTAGGAATTTTTTACAAGAGTTTTAGGTAAGGCAGTGGTGTGAATATCAAAGAGTAGAATGAAGATAGCAAGAAAGCATATAAAACCAAAGAAACTAACGGACCTAAGGTCCAAGCCCAAGCACCAACTGGATTCGGATCTCAGGGAGCCACAAGAGCCACAAGATTGATCCAGAGACTCAAACCCAAGATCAAACGGCGTACACACATGGTTCAGGTGGGAAACAAACGAACCGGTGTGGTTTAACTGAACCAAATGGTTCAACAATGTTTATAAAAAGGCAATGGAACCGGTTCATTCATTTCTCCCATCCACTTCTCTCTCTTCTCTCTTCTAGTGAGAGAAGCTCTCACTTCTGGCTGTTTTATCTTGGTTTTTGGGGTGTCAAACATTGATTAGTTTGAACCTTTTTAACCTTTGATAGCTCATTTTTTTCTTGGGAAGGGAAAAAATAAGCAAAACCCTTGAGAATCGAGGTCCGGGAGTTGTTTTCGCTACGGGAAGGTGTTAGGTACCCATAACGACTATAGTATCCTATAGGAACCGTCTTTACTTTCTACGCGCGCGCTTTATTTTTAAATGCTATTTTGAAAATGATATTTACACCTAAAGTTTTCTAAGTGAAGAATTGGAGGGAGAAGAATGTTTGAATTTTTATTTTATTTGAATTGAAGGAATTTTGGTTCCTTGCCTACGTACCCTTTTAAGGGATCAAATCCATCGTAGTTCTCTTCCAAAAAATGTTTTTGTTTTTGTTAGTTGATTTTAAGTTTGAAAATGGGATTTTGAAGAATAGAAAGAGGCCTCAAGGGCATGAGATTGTGAAAATGTGAGGTTGAATTTAGTCATTTTGCAAAAGAGAGTCAAAGTATGATTAATTTTCATTGAAATTTTATTTAAGAAAATAAAAGGAAAAATACAATGGGATTTTGATCCCAAGGTTTATTTGGAAAATGATTTGAGTTATGTTGTTCATGTTTCTTATTGGAAAAAAGGATTTTTGCCTAAGTCTCAAAGTTCCTAGACATACATCTAAGCATACATTCCCTAAACATACATCTAAGGCATGCATATCCTAAACATACATCTAAAATATCTATGTGATGTGTGTGCATGTGTCGGTGCTTGTGTCGGTGTACATCATTAGAGTCCATTGTCCTTTACATCATGCCCTAGTTTACATTCTATGGTCTTGCAAGAATTTAAAACATAAAGACAATTACAAAATCCCTAGATTTTACATACCAAGTCTTTAAAGCTATAGAAATGAAGTCAGATGAGGAATGCTTATGAATGAGTGAAATATGAAATGAAATGGTTAGTAGAATAAGGTGTAATAGCATGAAAATTATAAGCAAAAGGAACATTAAACAAAGTAGCAAGATCTTGGCAAAAAGGTGACTAAACTCTTAGCAAAATATACCTAAAATTGATCATAATAACAAGACAAGTGTATGACCTATGACCCCCATATCATGACAATGTTCAAAGGTTTTTATCACAATCAAAAATAGGAGCATTATAAGGACACATTCAAGTCAAGAATCATGATATATTTTAAGCATATTTGGCATTTAATTTTCATAAACAATATTCACACAACTTGTAAGACAAGTAAACTCACACAATATATTCACATGCATTAAAACACTTCAAAACAGCAAGAAAACCCATTGCAAATTCACACTTCACAAATCAAACATCATGTATCATGATTAAGGATCAAGAACATATACTTTCCACAAATTTTTTAACACAAAACATCACAAAATAGCAAGAAAAGCATCATATTATCTTTTTATCAATTTTAATATGCCAAAATCATCACAAAAAGATCACAAAATTAACAAGGAACAAACATGAAAAATTTTAGAATTTTCAAGGACTTTTTAGACTCAAGAACATACAAAACTCCACAAATTTTATCAAAATAGTAAACAAATGAGCAAGAAATACTAAATATATTTTCCTCAGGTTTTAACACATAAAAATATCACAAAAATGTCAAGAAAAGTATCAAGAACATATGGAAAATTTCTAGGAATTTTTTACAAGAGTTTTAGGTAAGGCAGTGGTGTGAATATCAAAGAGTAGAATGAAGATAGCAAGAAAGCATATAAAACCAAAGAAACTAACGGACCTAAGGTCCAAGCCCAAGCACCAACTGGATTCGGATCTCAGGGAGCCACAAGATTGATCCAGAGACTCAAACCCAAGATCAAACGGCGTACACACATGGTTCAGGTGGGAAACAAACGAACTGGTGTGGTTTAACTGAACCAAATGGTTCAACAATGTTTATAAAAAGGCAATGGAACCGGTTCATTCATTTCTCCCATCCACTTCTCTCTCTTCTCTCTTCTAGTGAGAGAAGCTCTCACTTCTGGCTGTTTTATCTTGGTTTTTGGGGTGTCAAACATTGATTAGTTTGAACCTTTTTAACCTTTGATAGCTCATTTTTTTCTTGGGAAGGGAAAAAATAAGCAAAACCCTTGAGAATCGAGGTCCGGGAGTTGTTTTCGCTACGGGAAGGTGTTAGGTACCCATAACGACTATAGTATCCTATAGGAACCGTCTTTACTTTCTACGCGCGCGCTTTATTTTTAAATGCTATTTTGAAAATGATATTTACACCTAAAGTTTTCTAAGTGAAGAATTGGAGGGAGAAGAATGTTTGAATTTTTATTTTATTTGAATTGAAGGAATTTTGGTTCCTTGCCTACGTACCCTTTTAAGGGATCAAATCCATCGTAGTTCTCTTCCAAAAAATGTTTTTGTTTTTGTTAGTTGATTTTAAGTTTGAAAATGGGATTTTGAAGAATAGAAAGAGGCCTCAAGGGCATGAGATTGTGAAAATGTGAGGTTGAATTTAGTCATTTTGCAAAAGAGAGTCAAAGTATGATTAATTTTCATTGAAATTTTATTTAAGAAAATAAAAGGAAAAATACAATGGGATTTTGATCCCAAGGTTTATTTGGAAAATGATTTGAGTTATGTTGTTCATGTTTCTTTGGAAAAAAGGATTTTTGCCTAAGTCTCAAAGTTCCTAGACATACATCTAAGCATACATTCCCTAAACATACATCTAAGGCATGCATATCCTAAACATACATCTAAAATATCTATGTGATGTGTGTGCATGTGTCGGTGCTTGTGTCGGTGTACATCATTAGAGTCCATTGTCCTTTACATCATGCCCTAGTTTACATTCTATGGTCTTGCAAGAATTTAAAACATAAAGACAATTACAAAATCCCTAGATTTTACATACTAAGTCTTTAAAGCTATAGAAATGAAGTGAGATGAGGAATGCTTATGAATGAGTGAAATATGAAATGAAATGGTTAGTAGAATAAGGTGTAATAGCATGAAAATTATAAGCAAAAGGAACATTAAACAAAGTAGCAAGATCTTGGCAAAAAGGTGACTAAACTCTTAGCAAAATATACCTAAAATTGATCATAATAACAAGACAAGTGTATGACCTATGACCCCCATATCATGACAATGTTCAAAGGTTTTTATCACAATCAAAAATAGGAGCATTATAAGGACACATTCAAGTCAAGAATCATGATATATTTTAAGCATATTTGGCATTTAATTTTCATAAACAATATTCACACAACTTGTAAGACAAGTAAACTCACACAATATATTCACATGCATTAAAACACTTCAAAACAGCAAGAAAACCCATTGCAAATTCACACTTCACAAATCAAACATCATGTATCATGATTAAGGATCAAGAACATATACTTTCCACAATTTTTTTAACACAAAACATCACAAAATAGCAAGAAAAGCATCATATTATCTTTTTATCAATTTTAATATGCCAAAATCATCACAAAAAGATCACAAAATTAACAAGGAACAAACATGAAAAATTTTAGAATTTTCAAGGACTTTTTAGACTCAAGAACATACAAAACTCCACAAATTTTATCAAAATAGTAAACAAATGAGCAAGAAATACTAAATATATTTTCCTCAGGTTTTAACACATAAAAATATCACAAAAATGTCAAGAAAAGTATCAAGAACATATGGAAAATTTCTAGGAATTTTTTACAAGAGTTTTAGGTAAGGCAGTGGTGTGAATATCAAAGAGTAGAATGAAGATAGCAAGAAAGCATATAAAACCAAAGAAACTAACGGACCTAAGGTCCAAGCCCAAGCACCAACTGGATTCGGATCTCAGGGAGCCACAAGATTGATCCAGAGACTCAAACCCAAGATCAAACGGCGTACACACATGGTTCAGGTGGGAAACAAACGAACCGGTGTGGTTTAACTGAACCAAATGGTTCAACAATGTTTATAAAAAGGCAATGGAACCGGTTCATTCATTTCTCCCATCCACTTCTCTCTCTTCTCTCTTCTAGTGAGAGAAGCTCTCACTTCTGGCTGTTTTATCTTGGTTTTTGGGGTGTCAAACATTGATTAGTTTGAACCTTTTTAACCTTTGATAGCTCATTTTTTTCTTGGGAAGGGAAAAAATAAGCAAAACCCTTGAGAATCGAGGTCCGGGAGTTGTTTTCGCTACGGGAAGGTGTTAGGTACCCATAACGACTATAGTATCCTATAGGAACCGTCTTTACTTTCTACGCGCGCGCTTTATTTTTAAATGCTATTTTGAAAATGATATTTACACCTAAAGTTTTCTAAGTGAAGAATTGGAGGGAGAAGAATGTTTGAATTTTTATTTTATTTGAATTGAAGGAATTTTGGTTCCTTGCCTACGTACCCTTTTAAGGGATCAAATCCATCGTAGTTCTCTTCCAAAAAATGTTTTTGTTTTTGTTAGTTGATTTTAAGTTTGAAAATGGGATTTTGAAGAATAGAAAGAGGCCTCAAGGGCATGAGATTGTGAAAATGTGAGGTTGAATTTAGTCATTTTGCAAAAGAGAGTCAAAGTATGATTAATTTTCATTGAAATTTTATTTAAGAAAATAAAAGGAAAAATACAATGGGATTTTGATCCCAAGGTTTATTTGGAAAATGATTTGAGTTATGTTGTTCATGTTTCTTTGGAAAAAAGGATTTTTGCCTAAGTCTCAAAGTTCCTAGACATACATCTAAGCATACATTCCCTAAACATACATCTAAGGCATGCATATCCTAAACATACATCTAAAATATCTATGTGATGTGTGTGCATGTGTCGGTGCTTGTGTCGGTGTACATCATTAGAGTCCATTGTCCTTTACATCATGCCCTAGTTTACATTCTATGGTCTTGCAAGAATTTAAAACATAAAGACAATTACAAAATCCCTAGATTTTACATACTAAGTCTTTAAAGCTATAGAAATGAAGTGAGATGAGGAATGCTTATGAATGAGTGAAATATGAAATGAAATGGTTAGTAGAATAAGGTGTAATAGCATGAAAATTATAAGCAAAAGGAACATTAAACAAAGTAGCAAGATCTTGGCAAAAAGGTGACTAAACTCTTAGCAAAATATACCTAAAATTGATCATAATAACAAGACAAGTGTATGACCTATGACCCCCATATCATGACAATGTTCAAAGGTTTTTATCACAATCAAAAATAGGAGCATTATAAGGACACATTCAAGTCAAGAATCATGATATATTTTAAGCATATTTGGCATTTAATTTTCATAAACAATATTCACACAACTTGTAAGACAAGTAAACTCACACAATATATTCACATGCATTAAAACACTTCAAAACAGCAAGAAAACCCATTGCAAATTCACACTTCACAAATCAAACATCATGTATCATGATTAAGGATCAAGAACATATACTTTCCACAATTTTTTTAACACAAAACATCACAAAATAGCAAGAAAAGCATCATATTATCTTTTTATCAATTTTAATATGCCAAAATCATCACAAAAAGATCACAAAATTAACAAGGAACAAACATGAAAAATTTTAGAATTTTCAAGGACTTTTTAGACTCAAGAACATACAAAACTCCACAAATTTTATCAAAATAGTAAACAAATGAGCAAGAAATACTAAATATATTTTCCTCAGGTTTTAACACATAAAAATATCACAAAAATGTCAAGAAAAGTATCAAGAACATATGGAAAATTTCTAGGAATTTTTTACAAGAGTTTTAGGTAAGGCAGTGGTGTGAATATCAAAGAGTAGAATGAAGATAGCAAGAAAGCATATAAAACCAAAGAAACTAACGGACCTAAGGTCCAAGCCCAAGCACCAACTGGATTCGGATCTCAGGGAGCCACAAGATTGATCCAGAGACTCAAACCCAAGATCAAACGGCGTACACACATGGTTCAGGTGGGAAACAAACGAACTGGTGTGGTTTAACTGAACCAAATGGTTCAACAATGTTTATAAAAAGGCAATGGAACCGGTTCATTCATTTCTCCCATCCACTTCTCTCTCTTCTCTCTTCTAGTGAGAGAAGCTCTCACTTCTGGCTGTTTTATCTTGGTTTTTGGGGTGTCAAACATTGATTAGTTTGAACCTTTTTAACCTTTGATAGCTCATTTTTTTCTTGGGAAGGGAAAAAATAAGCAAAACCCTTGAGAATCGAGGTCCGGGAGTTGTTTTCGCTACGGGAAGGTGTTAGGTACCCATAACGACTATAGTATCCTATAGGAACCGTCTTTACTTTCTACGCGCGCGCTTTATTTTTAAATGCTATTTTGAAAATGATATTTACACCTAAAGTTTTCTAAGTGAAGAATTGGAGGGAGAAGAATGTTTGAATTTTTATTTTATTTGAATTGAAGGAATTTTGGTTCCTTGCCTACGTACCCTTTTAAGGGATCAAATCCATCGTAGTTCTCTTCCAAAAAATGTTTTTGTTTTTGTTAGTTGATTTTAAGTTTGAAAATGGGATTTTGAAGAATAGAAAGAGGCCTCAAGGGCATGAGATTGTGAAAATGTGAGGTTGAATTTAGTCATTTTGCAAAAGAGAGTCAAAGTATGATTAATTTTCATTGAAATTTTATTTAAGAAAATAAAAGGAAAAATACAATGGGATTTTGATCCCAAGGTTTATTTGGAAAATGATTTGAGTTATGTTGTTCATGTTTCTTTGGAAAAAAGGATTTTTGCCTAAGTCTCAAAGTTCCTAGACATACATCTAAGCATACATTCCCTAAACATACATCTAAGGCATGCATATCCTAAACATACATCTAAAATATCTATGTGATGTGTGTGCATGTGTCGGTGCTTGTGTCGGTGTACATCATTAGAGTCCATTGTCCTTTACATCATGCCCTAGTTTACATTCTATGGTCTTGCAAGAATTTAAAACATAAAGACAATTACAAAATCCCTAGATTTTACATACCAAGTCTTTAAAGCTATAGAAATGAAGTCAGATGAGGAATGCTTATGAATGAGTGAAATATGAAATGAAATGTTTAGTAGAATAAGGTGTAATAGCATGAAAATTATAAGCAAAAGGAACATTAAACAAAGTAGCAAGATCTTGGCAAAAAGGTGACTAAACTCTTAGCAAAATATACCTAAAATTGATCATAATAACAAGACAAGTGTATGACCTATGACCCCCATATCATGACAATGTTCAAAGGTTTTTATCACAATCAAAAATAGGAGCATTATAAGGACACATTCAAGTCAAGAATCATGATATATTTTAAGCATATTTGGCATTTAATTTTCATAAACAATATTCACACAACTTGTAAGACAAGTAAACTCACACAATATATTCACATGCATTAAAACACTTCAAAACAGCAAGAAAACCCATTGCAAATTCACACTTCACAAATCAAACATCATGTATCATGATTAAGGATCAAGAACATATACTTTCCACAATTTTTTTAACACAAAACATCACAAAATAGCAAGAAAAGCATCATATTATCTTTTTATCAATTTTAATATGCCAAAATCATCACAAAAAGATCACAAAATTAACAAGGAACAAACATGAAAAATTTTAGAATTTTCAAGGACTTTTTAGACTCAAGAACATACAAAACTCCACAAATTTTATCAAAATAGTAAACAAATGAGCAAGAAATACTAAATATATTTTCCTCAGGTTTTAACACATAAAAATATCACAAAAATGTCAAGAAAAGTATCAAGAACATATGGAAAATTTCTAGGAATTTTTTACAAGAGTTTTAGGTAAGGCAGTGGTGTGAATATCAAAGAGTAGAATGAAGATAGCAAGAAAGCATATAAAACCAAAGAAACTAACGGACCTAAGGTCCAAGCCCAAGCACCAACTGGATTCGGATCTCAGGGAGCCACAAGAGCCACAAGATTGATCCAGAGACTCAAACCCAAGATCAAACGGCGTACACACATGGTTCAGGTGGGAAACAAACGAACCGGTGTGGTTTAACTGAACCAAATGGTTCAACAATGTTTATAAAAAGGCAATGGAACCGGTTCATTCATTTCTCCCATCCACTTCTCTCTCTTCTCTCTTCTAGTGAGAGAAGCTCTCACTTCTGGCTGTTTTATCTTGGTTTTTGGGGTGTCAAACATTGATTAGTTTGAACCTTTTTAACCTTTGATAGCTCATTTTTTTCTTGGGAAGGGAAAAAATAAGCAAAACCCTTGAGAATCGAGGTCCGGGAGTTGTTTTCGCTACGGGAAGGTGTTAGGTACCCATAACGACTATAGTATCCTATAGGAACCGTCTTTACTTTCTACGCGCGCGCTTTATTTTTAAATGCTATTTTGAAAATGATATTTACACCTAAAGTTTTCTAAGTGAAGAATTGGAGGGAGAAGAATGTTTGAATTTTTATTTTATTTGAATTGAAGGAATTTTGGTTCCTTGCCTACGTACCCTTTTAAGGGATCAAATCCATCGTAGTTCTCTTCCAAAAAATGTTTTTGTTTTTGTTAGTTGATTTTAAGTTTGAAAATGGGATTTTGAAGAATAGAAAGAGGCCTCAAGGGCATGAGATTGTGAAAATGTGAGGTTGAATTTAGTCATTTTGCAAAAGAGAGTCAAAGTATGATTAATTTTCATTGAAATTTTATTTAAGAAAATAAAAGGAAAAATACAATGGGATTTTGATCCCAAGGTTTATTTGGAAAATGATTTGAGTTATGTAGTTCATGTTTCTTTGGAAAAAAGGATTTTTGCCTAAGTCTCAAAGTTCCTAGACATACATCTAAGCATACATTCCCTAAACATACATCTAAGGCATGCATATCCTAAACATACATCTAAAATATCTATGTGATGTGTGTGCATGTGTCGGTGCTTGTGTCGGTGTACATCATTAGAGTCCATTGTCCTTTACATCATGCCCTAGTTTACATTCTATGGTCTTGCAAGAATTTAAAACATAAAGACAATTACAAAATCCCTAGATTTTACATACCAAGTCTTTAAAGCTATAGAAATGAAGTCAGATGAGGAATGCTTATGAATGAGTGAAATATGAAATGAAATGGTTAGTAGAATAAGGTGTAATAGCATGAAAATTATAAGCAAAAGGAACATTAAACAAAGTAGCAAGATCTTGGCAAAAAGGTGACTAAACTCTTAGCAAAATATACCTAAAATTGATCATAATAACAAGACAAGTGTATGACCTATGACCCCCATATCATGACAATGTTCAAAGGTTTTTATCACAATCAAAAATAGGAGCATTATAAGGACACATTCAAGTCAAGAATCATGATATATTTTAAGCATATTTGGCATTTAATTTTCATAAACAATATTCACACAACTTGTAAGACAAGTAAACTCACACAATATATTCACATGCATTAAAACACTTCAAAACAGCAAGAAAACCCATTGCAAATTCACACTTCACAAATCAAACATCATGTATCAAGATTAAGGATCAAGAACATATACTTTCCACAATTTTTTTAACACAAAACATCACAAAATAGCAAGAAAAGCATCATATTATCTTTTTATCAATTTTAATATGCCAAAATCATCACAAAAAGATCACAAAATTAACAAGGAACAAACATGAAAAATTTTAGAATTTTCAAGGACTTTTTAGACTCAAGAACATACAAAACTCCACAAATTTTATCAAAATAGTAAACAAATGAGCAAGAAATACTAAATATATTTTCCTCAGGTTTTAACACATAAAAATATCACAAAAATGTCAAGAAAAGTATCAAGAACATATGGAAAATTTCTAGGAATTTTTTACAAGAGTTTTAGGTAAGGCAGTGGTGTGAATATCAAAGAGTAGAATGAAGATAGCAAGAAAGCATATAAAACCAAAGAAACTAACGGACCTAAGGTCCAAGCCCAAGCACCAACTGGATTCGGATCTCAGGGAGCCACAAGAGCCACAAGATTGATCCAGAGACTCAAACCCAAGATCAAACGGCGTACACACATGGTTCAGGTGGGAAACAAACGAACCGGTGTGGTTTAACTGAACCAAATGGTTCAACAATGTTTATAAAAAGGCAATGGAACCGGTTCATTCATTTCTCCCATCCACTTCTCTCTCTTCTCTCTTCTAGTGAGAGAAGCTCTCACTTCTGGCTGTTTTATCTTGGTTTTTGGGGTGTCAAACATTGATTAGTTTGAACCTTTTTAACCTTTGATAGCTCATTTTTTTCTTGGGAAGGGAAAAAATAAGCAAAACCCTTGAGAATCGAGGTCCGGGAGTTGTTTTCGCTACGGGAAGGTGTTAGGTACCCATAACGACTATAGTATCCTATAGGAACCGTCTTTACTTTCTACGCGCGCGCTTTATTTTTAAATGCTATTTTGAAAATGATATTTACACCTAAAGTTTTCTAAGTGAAGAATTGGAGGGAGAAGAATGTTTGAATTTTTATTTTATTTGAATTGAAGGAATTTTGGTTCCTTGCCTACGTACCCTTTTAAGGGATCAAATCCATCGTAGTTCTCTTCCAAAAAATGTTTTTGTTTTTGTTAGTTGATTTTAAGTTTGAAAATGGGATTTTGAAGAATAGAAAGAGGCCTCAAGGGCATGAGATTGTGAAAATGTGAGGTTGAATTTAGTCATTTTGCAAAAGAGAGTCAAAGTATGATTAATTTTCATTGAAATTTTATTTAAGAAAATAAAAGGAAAAATACAATGGGATTTTGATCCCAAGGTTTATTTGGAAAATGATTTGAGTTATGTTGTTCATGTTTCTTTGGAAAAAAGGATTTTTGCCTAAGTCTCAAAGTTCCTAGACATACATCTAAGCATACATTCCCTAAACATACATCTAAGGCATGCATATCCTAAACATACATCTAAAATATCTATGTGATGTGTGTGCATGTGTCGGTGCTTGTGTCGGTGTACATCATTAGAGTCCATTGTCCTTTACATCATGCCCTAGTTTACATTCTATGGTCTTGCAAGAATTTAAAACATAAAGACAATTACAAAATCCCTAGATTTTACATACCAAGTCTTTAAAGCTATAGAAATGAAGTCAGATGAGGAATGCTTATGAATGAGTGAAATATGAAATGAAATGGTTAGTAGAATAAGGTGTAATAGCATGAAAATTATAAGCAAAAGGAACATTAAACAAAGTAGCAAGATCTTGGCAAAAAGGTGACTAAACTCTTAGCAAAATATACCTAAAATTGATCATAATAACAAGACAAGTGTATGACCTATGACCCCCATATCATGACAATGTTCAAAGGTTTTTATCACAATCAAAAATAGGAGCATTATAAGGACACATTCAAGTCAAGAATCATGATATATTTTAAGCATATTTGGCATTTAATTTTCATAAACAATATTCACACAACTTGTAAGACAAGTAAACTCACACAATATATTCACATGCATTAAAACACTTCAAAACAGCAAGAAAACCCATTGCAAATTCACACTTCACAAATCAAACATCATGTATCATGATTAAGGATCAAGAACATATACTTTCCACAAATTTTTTAACACAAAACATCACAAAATAGCAAGAAAAGCATCATATTATCTTTTTATCAATTTTAATATGCCAAAATCATCACAAAAAGATCACAAAATTAACAAGGAACAAACATGAAAAATTTTAGAATTTTCAAGGACTTTTTAGACTCAAGAACATACAAAACTCCACAAATTTTATCAAAATAGTAAACAAATGAGCAAGAAATACTAAATATATTTTCCTCAGGTTTTAACACATAAAAATATCACAAAAATGTCAAGAAAAGTATCAAGAACATATGGAAAATTTCTAGGAATTTTTTACAAGAGTTTTAGGTAAGGCAGTGGTGTGAATATCAAAGAGTAGAATGAAGATAGCAAGAAAGCATATAAAACCAAAGAAACTAACGGACCTAAGGTCCAAGCCCAAGCACCAACTGGATTCGGATCTCAGGGAGCCACAAGAGCCACAAGATTGATCCAGAGACTCAAACCCAAGATCAAACGGCGTACACACATGGTTCAGGTGGGAAACAAACGAACCGGTGTGGTTTAACTGAACCAAATGGTTCAACAATGTTTATAAAAAGGCAATGGAACCGGTTCATTCATTTCTCCCATCCACTTCTCTCTCTTCTCTCTTCTAGTGAGAGAAGCTCTCACTTCTGGCTGTTTTATCTTGGTTTTTGGGGTGTCAAACATTGATTAGTTTGAACCTTTTTAACCTTTGATAGCTCATTTTTTTCTTGGGAAGGGAAAAAATAAGCAAAACCCTTGAGAATCGAGGTCCGGGAGTTGTTTTCGCTACGGGAAGGTGTTAGGTACCCATAACGACTATAGTATCCTATAGGAACCGTCTTTACTTTCTACGCGCGCGCTTTATTTTTAAATGCTATTTTGAAAATGATATTTACACCTAAAGTTTTCTAAGTGAAGAATTGGAGGGAGAAGAATGTTTGAATTTTTATTTTATTTGAATTGAAGGAATTTTGGTTCCTTGCCTACGTACCCTTTTAAGGGATCAAATCCATCGTAGTTCTCTTCCAAAAAATGTTTTTGTTTTTGTTAGTTGATTTTAAGTTTGAAAATGGGATTTTGAAGAATAGAAAGAGGCCTCAAGGGCATGAGATTGTGAAAATGTGAGGTTGAATTTAGTCATTTTGCAAAAGAGAGTCAAAGTATGATTAATTTTCATTGAAATTTTATTTAAGAAAATAAAAGGAAAAATACAATGGGATTTTGATCCCAAGGTTTATTTGGAAAATGATTTGAGTTATGTTGTTCATGTTTCTTTGGAAAAAAGGATTTTTGCCTAAGTCTCAAAGTTCCTAGACATACATCTAAGCATACATTCCCTAAACATACATCTAAGGCATGCATATCCTAAACATACATCTAAAATATCTATGTGATGTGTGTGCATGTGTCGGTGCTTGTGTCGGTGTACATCATTAGAGTCCATTGTCCTTTACATCATGCCCTAGTTTACATTCTATGGTCTTGCAAGAATTTAAAACATAAAGACAATTACAAAATCCCTAGATTTTACATACCAAGTCTTTAAAGCTATAGAAATGAAGTCAGATGAGGAATGCTTATGAATGAGTGAAATATGAAATGAAATGGTTAGTAGAATAAGGTGTAATAGCATGAAAATTATAAGCAAAAGGAACATTAAACAAAGTAGCAAGATCTTGGCAAAAAGGTGACTAAACTCTTAGCAAAATATACCTAAAATTGATCATAATAA
The DNA here is from genome assembly GCF_051527215.1 of Medicago sativa. Classification (NCBI taxonomy): domain Eukaryota; kingdom Viridiplantae; phylum Streptophyta; class Magnoliopsida; order Fabales; family Fabaceae; genus Medicago; species Medicago sativa. Next base: position 30,269,214 of record NC_140752.1, on the reverse strand, counting down.
CAAGACAAGTGTATGACCTATGACCCCCATATCATGACAATGTTCAAAGGTTTTTATCACAATCAAAAATAGGAGCATTATAAGGACACATTCAAGTCAAGAATCATGATATATTTTAAGCATATTTGGCATTTAATTTTCATAAACAATATTCACACAACTTGTAAGACAAGTAAACTCACACAATATATTCACATGCATTAAAACACTTCAAAACAGCAAGAAAACCCATTGCAAATTCACACTTCACAAATCAAACATCATGTATCAAGATTAAGGATCAAGAACATATACTTTCCACAATTTTTTTAACACAAAACATCACAAAATAGCAAGAAAAGCATCATATTATCTTTTTTATCAATTTTAATATGCCAAAATCATCACAAAAAGATCACAAAATTAACAAGGAACAAACATGAAAAATTTTAGAATTTTCAAGGACTTTTTAGACTCAAGAACATACAAAACTCCACAAATTTTATCAAAATAGTAAACAAATGAGCAAGAAATACTAAATATATTTTCCTCAGGTTTTAACACATAAAAATATCACAAAAATGTCAAGAAAAGTATCAAGAACATATGGAAAATTTCTAGGAATTTTTTACAAGAGTTTTAGGTAAGGCAGTGGTGTGAATATCAAAGAGTAGAATGAAGATAGCAAGAAAGCATATAAAACCAAAGAAACTAACGGACCTAAGGTCCAAGCCCAAGCACCAACTGGATTCGGATCTCAGGGAGCCACAAGAGCCACAAGATTGATCCAGAGACTCAAACCCAAGATCAAACGGCGTACACACATGGTTCAGGTGGGAAACAAACGAACCGGTGTGGTTTAACTGAACCAAATGGTTCAACAATGTTTATAAAAAGGCAATGGAACCGGTTCATTCATTTCTCCCATCCACTTCTCTCTCTTCTCTCTTCTAGTGAGAGAAGCTCTCACTTCTGGCTGTTTTATCTTGGTTTTTGGGGTGTCAAACATTGATTAGTTTGAACCTTTTTAACCTTTGATAGCTCATTTTTTTCTTGGGAAGGGAAAAAATAAGCAAAACCCTTGAGAATCGAGGTCCGGGAGTTGTTTTCGCTACGGGAAGGTGTTAGGTACCCATAACGACTATAGTATCCTATAGGAACCGTCTTTACTTTCTACGCGCGCGCTTTATTTTTAAATGCTATTTTGAAAATGATATTTACACCTAAAGTTTTCTAAGTGAAGAATTGGAGGGAGAAGAATGTTTGAATTTTTATTTTATTTGAATTGAAGGAATTTTGGTTCCTTGCCTACGTACCCTTTTAAGGGATCAAATCCATCGTAGTTCTCTTCCAAAAAATGTTTTTGTTTTTGTTAGTTGATTTTAAGTTTGAAAATGGGATTTTGAAGAATAGAAAGAGGCCTCAAGGGCATGAGATTGTGAAAATGTGAGGTTGAATTTAGTCATTTTGCAAAAGAGAGTCAAAGTATGATTAATTTTCATTGAAATTTTATTTAAGAAAATAAAAGGAAAAATACAATGGGATTTTGATCCCAAGGTTTATTTGGAAAATGATTTGAGTTATGTTGTTCATGTTTCTTTGGAAAAAAGGATTTTTGCCTAAGTCTCAAAGTTCCTAGACATACATCTAAGCATACATTCCCTAAACATACATCTAAGGCATGCATATCCTAAACATACATCTAAAATATCTATGTGATGTGTGTGCATGTGTCGGTGCTTGTGTCGGTGTACATCATTAGAGTCCATTGTCCTTTACATCATGCCCTAGTTTACATTCTATGGTCTTGCAAGAATTTAAAACATAAAGACAATTACAAAATCCCTAGATTTTACATACTAAGTCTTTAAAGCTATAGAAATGAAGTGAGATGAGGAATGCTTATGAATGAGTGAAATATGAAATGAAATGGTTAGTAGAATAAGGTGTAATAGCATGAAAATTATAAGCAAAAGGAACATTAAACAAAGTAGCAAGATCTTGGCAAAAAGGTGACTAAACTCTTAGCAAAATATACCTAAAATTGATCATAATAACAAGACAAGTGTATGACCTATGACCCCCATATCATGACAATGTTCAAAGGTTTTTATCACAATCAAAAATAGGAGCATTATAAGGACACATTCAAGTCAAGAATCATGATATATTTTAAGCATATTTGGCATTTAATTTTCATAAACAATATTCACACAACATGTAAGACAAGTAAACTCACACAATATATTCACATGCATTAAAACACTTCAAAACAGCAAGAAAACCCATTGCAAATTCACACTTCACAAATCAAACATCATGTATCATGATTAAGGATCAAGAACATATACTTTCCACAATTTTTTTAACACAAAACATCACAAAATAGTAAGAAAAGCATCATATTATCTTTTTATCAATTTTAATATGCCAAAATCATCACAAAAAGATCACAAAATTAACAAGGAACAAACATGAAAAATTTTAGAATTTTCAAGGACTTTTTAGACTCAAGAACATACAAAACTCCACAAATTTTATCAAAATAGTAAACAAATGAGCAAGAAATACTACATATATTTTCCTCAGGTTTTAACACATAAAAATATCACAAAAATGTCAAGAAAAGTATCAAGAACATATGGAAAATTTCTAGGAATTTTTTACAAGAGTTTTAGATAAAGCAGAGGTGTGAATATCAAAGAGTAGAATGAAGATAGCAAGAAAGCATATAAAACCAAAGAAACTAACGGACCTAAGGTCCAAGCCCAAGCACCAACTGGATTCGGAACTCAGGGAGCCACAAGAGCCACAAGATTGATCCAGAGACTCAAACCCTAGATCAAACGGCGTACACACATGGTTCAGGTGGGAAACAAACGAACCGGTGTGGTTTAACTGAACCAAACGGTTCAACAATGTTTATAAAAAGGCAATGGAACCGGTTCATTCATTTCTCCCATCCACTTCTCTCTCTTCTCTCTTCTAGTGAGAGAAGCTCTCACTTCTGGCTGTTTTATCTTGGTTTTTCGGGTGTCAAACATTGATTAGTTTGAACCTTTTTAACCTTTGATATCTCATTTTTTCTTGGGAAGGGAAAAAATAAGCAAAACCCTTGAGAATCGAGGTCCGGGAGTTGTTTTCGCTACGGGAAGGTGTTAGGCACCCATAACGACTATAGTATCCTATAGGAACCGTCTTTACTTTCTACGCGCGCGCTTTATTTTTAAATGCTATTTTGAAAATGATATTTACACCTAAAGTTTGCTAAGTGAAGAATTGGAGGGAGAAGAATGTTTGAATTTTTATTTTATTTGAATTGAAGGAATTTTGGTTCCTTGCCTACGTACCCTTTTAAGGGATCAAATCCATCGTAGTTCTCTTCCAAAAAATGTTTTTGTTTTTGTTAGTTGATTTTAAGTTTGAAAATGGGATTTTGAAGAATAGAAAGAGGCCTCAAGGGCATGAGATTGTGAAAATGTGAGGTTGAATTTAGTCATTTTGCAAAAGAGAGTCAAAGTATGATTAATTTTCATTGAAATTTTATTTAAGAAAATAAAAGGAAAAATACAATGGGATTTTGATCCCAAGGTTTATTTGGAAAATGATTTGAGTTATGTTGTTCATGTTTCTTTGGAAAAAAGGATTTTTGCCTAAGTCTCAAAGTTCCTAGACATACATCTAAGCATGCATTCCCTAAACATACATCTAAGGCATGCATATCCTAAACATACATCTAAAATATCTATGTGATGTGTGTGCATGTGTCGGTGCTTGTGTCGGTGTACATCATTAGAGTCCATTGTCCTTTACATCATGCCCTAGTTTACATTCTATGGTCTTGCAAGAATTTAAAACATAAAGACAATTACAAAATCCCTAGATTTTACATACCAAGTCTTTAAAGCTATAGAAATGAAGTCAGATGAGGAATGCTTATGAATGAGTGAAATATGAAATGAAATGGTTAGTAGAATAAGGTGTAATAGCATGAAAATTATAAGCAAAAGGAACATTAAACAAAGTAGCAAGATCTTGGCAAAAAGGTGACTAAACTCTTAGCAAAATATACCTAAAATTGATCATAATAACAAGACAAGTGTATGACCTATGACCCCCATATCATGACAATGTTCAAAGGTTTTTATCACAATCAAAAATAGGAGCATTATAAGGACACATTCAAGTCAAGAATCATGATATATTTTAAGCATATTTGGCATTTAATTTTCATAAACAATATTCACACAACTTGTAAGACAAGTAAACTCACACAATATATTCACATGCATTAAAACACTTCAAAACAGCAAGAAAACCCATTGCAAATTCACACTTCACAAATCAAACATCATGTATCATGATTAAGGATCAAGAACATATACTTTCCACAAATTTTTTAACACAAAACATCACAAAATAGCAAGAAAAGCATCATATTATCTTTTTATCAATTTTAATATGCCAAAATCATCACAAAAAGATCACAAAATTAACAAGGAACAAACATGAAAAATTTTAGAATTTTCAAGGACTTTTTAGACTCAAGAACATACAAAACTCCACAAATTTTATCAAAATAGTAAACAAATGAGCAAGAAATACTAAATATATTTTCCTCAGGTTTTAACACATAAAAATATCACAAAAATGTCAAGAAAAGTATCAAGAACATATGGAAAATTTCTAGGAATTTTTTACAAGAGTTTTAGGTAAGGCAGTGGTGTGAATATCAAAGAGTAGAATGAAGATAGCAAGAAAGCATATAAAACCAAAGAAACTAACGGACCTAAGGTCCAAGCCCAAGCACCAACTGGATTCGGATCTCAGGGAGCCACAAGAGCCACAAGATTGATCCAGAGACTCAAACCCAAGATCAAACGGCGTACACACATGGTTCAGGTGGGAAACAAACGAACCGGTGTGGTTTAACTGAACCAAATGGTTCAACAATGTTTATAAAAAGGCAATGGAACCGGTTCATTCATTTCTCCCATCCACTTCTCTCTCTTCTCTCTTCTAGTGAGAGAAGCTCTCACTTCTGGCTGTTTTATCTTGGTTTTTGGGGTGTCAAACATTGATTAGTTTGAACCTTTTTAACCTTTGATAGCTCATTTTTTTCTTGGGAAGGGAAAAAATAAGCAAAACCCTTGAGAATCGAGGTCCGGGAGTTGTTTTCGCTACGGGAAGGTGTTAGGTACCCATAACGACTATAGTATCCTATAGGAACCGTCTTTACTTTCTACGCGCGCGCTTTATTTTTAAATGCTATTTTGAAAATGATATTTACACCTAAAGTTTTCTAAGTGAAGAATTGGAGGGAGAAGAATGTTTGAATTTTTATTTTATTTGAATTGAAGGAATTTTGGTTCCTTGCCTACGTACCCTTTTAAGGGATCAAATCCATCGTAGTTCTCTTCCAAAAAATGTTTTTGTTTTTGTTAGTTGATTTTAAGTTTGAAAATGGGATTTTGAAGAATAGAAAGAGGCCTCAAGGGCATGAGATTGTGAAAATGTGAGGTTGAATTTAGTCATTTTGCAAAAGAGAGTCAAAGTATGATTAATTTTCATTGAAATTTTATTTAAGAAAATAAAAGGAAAAATACAATGGGATTTTGATCCCAAGGTTTATTTGGAAAATGATTTGAGTTATGTTGTTCATGTTTCTTTGGAAAAAAGGATTTTTGCCTAAGTCTCAAAGTTCCTAGACATACATCTAAGCATACATTCCCTAAACATACATCTAAGGCATGCATATCCTAAACATACATCTAAAATATCTATGTGATGTGTGTGCATGTGTCGGTGCTTGTGTCGGTGTACATCATTAGAGTCCATTGTCCTTTACATCATGCCCTAGTTTACATTCTATGGTCTTGCAAGAATTTAAAACATAAAGACAATTACAAAATCCCTAGATTTTACATACTAAGTCTTTAAAGCTATAGAAATGAAGTGAGATGAGGAATGCTTATGAATGAGTGAAATATGAAATGAAATGGTTAGTAGAATAAGGTGTAATAGCATGAAAATTATAAGCAAAAGGAACATTAAACAAAGTAGCAAGATCTTGGCAAAAAGGTGACTAAACTCTTAGCAAAATATACCTAAAATTGATCATAATAACAAGACAAGTGTATGACCTATGACCCCCATATCATGACAATGTTCAAAGGTTTTTATCACAATAAAAAATAGGAGCATTATAAGGACACATTCAAGTCAAGAATCATGATATATTTTAAGCATATTTGGCATTTAATTTTCATAAACAATATTCACACAACTTGTAAGACAAGTAAACTCACACAATATATTCACATGCATTAAAACACTTCAAAACAGCAAGAAAACCCATTGCAAATTCACACTTCACAAATCAAACATCATGTATCATGATTAAGGATCAAGAACATATACTTTCCACAAATTTTTTAACACAAAACATCACAAAATAGCAAGAAAAGCATCATATTATCTTTTTATCAATTTTAATATGCCAAAATCATCACAAAAAGATCACAAAATTAACAAGGAACAAACATGAAAAATTTTAGAATTTTCAAGGACTTTTTAGACTCAAGAACATACAAAACTCCACAAATTTTATCAAAATAGTAAACAAATGAGCAAGAAATACTAAATATATTTTCCTCAGGTTTTAACACATAAAAATATCACAAAAATGTCAAGAAAAGTATCAAGAACATATGGAAAATTTCTAGGAATTTTTTACAAGAGTTTTAGGTAAGGCAGTGGTGTGAATATCAAAGAGTAGAATGAAGATAGCAAGAAAGCATATAAAACCAAAGAAACTAACGGACCTAAGGTCCAAGCCCAAGCACCAACTGGATTCGGATCTCAGGGAGCCACAAGATTGATCCAGAGACTCAAACCCAAGATCAAACGGCGTACACACATGGTTCAGGTGGGAAACAAACGAACCGGTGTGGTTTAACTGAACCAAATGGTTCAACAATGTTTATAAAAAGGCAATGGAACCGGTTCATTCATTTCTCCCATCCACTTCTCTCTCTTCTCTCTTCTAGTGAGAGAAGCTCTCACTTCTGGCTGTTTTATCTTGGTTTTTGGGGTGTCAAACATTGATTAGTTTGAACCTTTTTAACCTTTGATAGCTCATTTTTTTCTTGGGAAGGGAAAAAATAAGCAAAACCCTTGAGAATCGAGGTCCGGGAGTTGTTTTCGCTACGGGAAGGTGTTAGGTACCCATAACGACTATAGTATCCTATAGGAACCGTCTTTACTTTCTACGCGCGCGCTTTATTTTTAAATGCTATTTTGAAAATGATATTTACACCTAAAGTTTTCTAAGTGAAGAATTGGAGGGAGAAGAATGTTTGAATTTTTATTTTATTTGAATTGAAGGAATTTTGGTTCCTTGCCTACGTACCCTTTTAAGGGATCAAATCCATCGTAGTTCTCTTCCAAAAAATGTTTTTGTTTTTGTTAGTTGATTTTAAGTTTGAAAATGGGATTTTGAAGAATAGAAAGAGGCCTCAAGGGCATGAGATTGTGAAAATGTGAGGTTGAATTTAGTCATTTTGCAAAAGAGAGTCAAAGTATGATTAATTTTCATTGAAATTTTATTTAAGAAAATAAAAGGAAAAATACAATGGGATTTTGATCCCAAGGTTTATTTGGAAAATGATTTGAGTTATGTTGTTCATGTTTCTTTGGAAAAAAGGATTTTTGCCTAAGTCTCAAAGTTCCTAGACATACATCTAAGCATACATTCCCTAAACATACATCTAAGGCATGCATATCCTAAACATACATCTAAAATATCTATGTGATGTGTGTGCATGTGTCGGTGCTTGTGTCGGTGTACATCATTAGAGTCCATTGTCCTTTACATCATGCCCTAGTTTACATTCTATGGTCTTGCAAGAATTTAAAACATAAAGACAATTACAAAATCCCTAGATTTTACATACCAAGTCTTTAAAGCTATAGAAATGAAGTCAGATGAGGAATGCTTATGAATGAGTGAAATATGAAATGAAATGGTTAGTAGAATAAGGTGTAATAGCATGAAAATTATAAGCAAAAGGAACATTAAACAAAGTAGCAAGATCTTGGCAAAAAGGTGACTAAACTCTTAGCAAAATATACCTAAAATTGATCATAATAACAAGACAAGTGTATGACCTATGACCCCCATATCATGACAATGTTCAAAGGTTTTTATCACAATCAAAAATAGGAGCATTATAAGGACACATTCAAGTCAAGAATCATGATATATTTTAAGCATATTTGGCATTTAATTTTCATAAACAATATTCACACAACTTGTAAGACAAGTAAACTCACACAATATATTCACATGCATTAAAACACTTCAAAACAGCAAGAAAACCCATTGCAAATTCACACTTCACAAATCAAACATCATGTATCATGATTAAGGATCAAGAACATATACTTTCCACAATTTTTTTAACACAAAACATCACAAAATAGCAAGAAAAGCATCATATTATCTTTTTATCAATTTTAATATGCCAAAATCATCACAAAAAGATCACAAAATTAACAAGGAACAAACATGAAAAATTTTAGAATTTTCAAGGACTTTTTAGACTCAAGAACATACAAAACTCCACAAATTTTATCAAAATAGTAAACAAATGAGCAAGAAATACTAAATATATTTTCCTCAGGTTTTAACACATAAAAATATCACAAAAATGTCAAGAAAAGTATCAAGAACATATGGAAAATTTCTAGGAATTTTTTACAAGAGTTTTAGGTAAGGCAGTGGTGTGAATATCAAAGAGTAGAATGAAGATAGCAAGAAAGCATATAAAACCAAAGAAACTAACGGACCTAAGGTCCAAGCCCAAGCACTAACTGGATTCGGATCTCAGGGAGCCACAAGAGCCACAAGATTGATCCAGAGACTCAAACCCAAGATCAAACGGCGTACACACATGGTTCAGGTGGGAAACAAACGAACCGGTGTGGTTTAACTGAACCAAATGGTTCAACAATGTTTATAAAAAGGCAATGGAACCGGTTCATTCATTTCTCCCATCCACTTCTCTCTCTTCTCTCTTCTAGTGAGAGAAGCTCTCACTTCTGGCTGTTTTATCTTGGTTTTTGGGGTGTCAAACATTGATTAGTTTGAACCTTTTTAACCTTTGATAGCTCATTTTTTTCTTGGGAAGGGAAAAAATAAGCAAAACCCTTGAGAATCGAGGTCCGGGAGTTGTTTTCGCTACGGGAAGGTGTTAGGTACCCATAACGACTATAGTATCCTATAGGAACCGTCTTTACTTTCTACGCGCGCGCTTTATTTTTAAATGCTATTTTGAAAATGATATTTACACCTAAAGTTTTCTAAGTGAAGAATTGGAGGGAGAAGAATGTTTGAATTTTTATTTTATTTGAATTGAAGGAATTTTGGTTCCTTGCCTACGTACCCTTTTAAGGGATCAAATCCATCGTAGTTCTCTTCCAAAAAATGTTTTTGTTTTTGTTAGTTGATTTTAAGTTTGAAAATGGGATTTTGAAGAATAGAAAGAGGCCTCAAGGGCATGAGATTGTGAAAATGTGAGGTTGAATTTAGTCATTTTGCAAAAGAGAGTCAAAGTATGATTAATTTTCATTGAAATTTTATTTAAGAAAATAAAAGGAAAAATACAATGGGATTTTGATCCCAAGGTTTATTTGGAAAATGATTTGAGTTATGTTGTTCATGTTTCTTATTGGAAAAAAGGATTTTTGCCTAAGTCTCAAAGTTCCTAGACATACATCTAAGCATACATTCCCTAAACATACATCTAAGGCATGCATATCCTAAACATACATCTAAAATATCTATGTGATGTGTGTGCATGTGTCGGTGCTTGTGTCGGTGTACATCATTAGAGTCCATTGTCCTTTACATCATGCCCTAGTTTACATTCTATGGTCTTGCAAGAATTTAAAACATAAAGACAATTACAAAATCCCTAGATTTTACATACTAAGTCTTTAAAGCTATAGAAATGAAGTGAGATGAGGAATGCTTATGAATGAGTGAAATATGAAATGAAATGGTTAGTAGAATAAGGTGTAATAGCATGAAAATTATAAGCAAAAGGAACATTAAACAAAGTAGCAAGATCTTGGCAAAAAGGTGACTAAACTCTTAGCAAAATATACCTAAAATTGATCATAATAACAAGACAAGTGTATGACCTATGACCCCCATATCATGACAATGTTCAAAGGTTTTTATCACAATAAAAAATAGGAGCATTATAAGGACACATTCAAGTCAAGAATCATGATATATTTTAAGCATATTTGGCATTTAATTTTCATAAACAATATTCACACAACTTGTAAGACAAGTAAACTCACACAATATATTCACATGCATTAAAACACTTCAAAACAGCAAGAAAACCCATTGCAAATTCACACTTCACAAATCAAACATCATGTATCATGATTAAGGATCAAGAACATATACTTTCCACAAATTTTTTAACACAAAACATCACAAAATAGCAAGAAAAGCATCATATTATCTTTTTATCAATTTTAATATGCCAAAATCATCACAAAAAGATCACAAAATTAACAAGGAACAAACATGAAAAATTTTAGAATTTTCAAGGACTTTTTAGACTCAAGAACATACAAAACTCCACAAATTTTATCAAAATAGTAAACAAATGAGCAAGAAATACTAAATATATTTTCCTCAGGTTTTAACACATAAAAATATCACAAAAATGTCAAGAAAAGTATCAAGAACATATGGAAAATTTCTAGGAATTTTTTACAAGAGTTTTAGGTAAGGCAGTGGTGTGAATATCAAAGAGTAGAATGAAGATAGCAAGAAAGCATATAAAACCAAAGAAACTAACGGACCTAAGGTCCAAGCCCAAGCACCAACTGGATTCGGATCTCAGGGAGCCACAAGAGCCACAAGATTGATCCAGAGACTCAAACCCAAGATCAAACGGCGTACACACATGGTTCAGGTGGGAAACAAACGAACCGGTGTGGTTTAACTGAACCAAATGGTTCAACAATGTTTATAAAAAGGCAATGGAACCGGTTCATTCATTTCTCCCATCCACTTCTCTCTCTTCTCTCTTCTAGTGAGAGAAGCTCTCACTTCTGGCTGTTTTATCTTGGTTTTTGGGGTGTCAAACATTGATTAGTTTGAACCTTTTTAACCTTTGATAGCTCATTTTTTTCTTGGGAAGGGAAAAAATAAGCAAAACCCTTGAGAATCGAGGTCCGGGAGTTGTTTTCGCTACGGGAAGGTGTTAGGTACCCATAACGACTATAGTATCCTATAGGAACCGTCTTTACTTTCTACGCGCGCGCTTTATTTTTAAATGCTATTTTGAAAATGATATTTACACCTAAAGTTTTCTAAGTGAAGAATTGGAGGGAGAAGAATGTTTGAATTTTTATTTTATTTGAATTGAAGGAATTTTGGTTCCTTGCCTACGTACCCTTTTAAGGGATCAAATCCATCGTAGTTCTCTTCCAAAAAATGTTTTTGTTTTTGTTAGTTGATTTTAAGTTTGAAAATGGGATTTTGAAGAATAGAAAGAGGCCTCAAGGGCATGAGATTGTGAAAATGTGAGGTTGAATTTAGTCATTTTGCAAAAGAGAGTCAAAGTATGATTAATTTTCATTGAAATTTTATTTAAGAAAATAAAAGGAAAAATACAATGGGATTTTGATCCCAAGGTTTATTTGGAAAATGATTTGAGTTATGTTGTTCATGTTTCTTTGGAAAAAAGGATTTTTGCCTAAGTCTCAAAGTTCCTAGACATACATCTAAGCATACATTCCCTAAACATACATCTAAGGCATGCATATCCTAAACATACATCTAAAATATCTATGTGATGTGTGTGCATGTGTCGGTGCTTGTGTCGGTGTACATCATTAGAGTCCATTGTCCTTTACATCATGCCCTAGTTTACATTCTATGGTCTTGCAAGAATTTAAAACATAAAGACAATTACAAAATCCCTAGATTTTACATACTAAGTCTTTAAAGCTATAGAAATGAAGTGAGATGAGGAATGCTTATGAATGAGTGAAATATGAAATGAAATGGTTAGTAGAATAAGGTGTAATAGCATGAAAATTATAAGCAAAAGGAACATTAAACAAAGTAGCAAGATCTTGGCAAAAAGGTGACTAAACTCTTAGCAAAATATACCTAAAATTGATCATAATAACAAGACAAGTGTATGACCTATGACCCCCATATCATGACAATGTTCAAAGGTTTTTATCACAATAAAAAATAGGAGCATTATAAGGACACATTCAAGTCAAGAATCATGATATATTTTAAGCATATTTGGCATTTAATTTTCATAAACAATATTCACACAACTTGTAAGACAAGTAAACTCACACAATATATTCACATGCATTAAAACACTTCAAAACAGCAAGAAAACCCATTGCAAATTCACACTTCACAAATCAAACATCATGTATCATGATTAAGGATCAAGAACATATACTTTCCACAAATTTTTTAACACAAAACATCACAAAATAGCAAGAAAAGCATCATATTATCTTTTTATCAATTTTAATATGCCAAAATCATCACAAAAAGATCACAAAATTAACAAGGAACAAACATGAAAAATTTTAGAATTTTCAAGGACTTTTTAGACTCAAGAACATACAAAACTCCACAAATTTTATCAAAATAGTAAACAAATGAGCAAGAAATACTACATATATTTTCCTCAGGTTTTAACACATAAAAATATCACAAAAATGTCAAGAAAAGTATCAAGAACATATGGAAAATTTCTAGGAATTTTTTACAAGAGTTTTAGGTAAGGCAGAGGTGTGAATATCAAAGAGTAGAATGAAGATAGCAAGAAAGCATATAAAACCAAAGAAACTAACGGACCTAAGGTCCAAGCCCAAGCACCAACTGGATTCGGATCTCAGGGAGCCACAAGAGCCACAAGATTGATCCAGAGACTCAAACCCTAGATCAAACGGCGTACACACATGGTTCAGGTGGGAAACAAACGAACCGGTGTGGTTTAACTGAACCAAACGGTTCAACAATGTTTATAAAAAGGCAATGGAACTGGTTCATTCATTTCTCCCATCCACTTCTCTCTCTTCTCTCTTCTTCTCCGTTCACCTCTCCACCGCCGGTTTTTGGAATGAAACGGCTGGAGACGATGAAGATCCATCGGAATCTTCATTGTCACCGCCGTGAATTCCAGATTCTGGCGACATTTCAAACACTTCGAATCTCGTGAATCCAAACCCTAATCTGTTCTATTTTTCACGCTGATTATGAATTTGAACTTAATTTTACGAAATAAACGGTGAATCATCCTAGATCTACATTTTAGGGTTTCGGTTTTGAACTTTTTCAATCTTTCTCAAAATTTTTCGAACGAACAAGTTTTAAAACTTGTTGATCTACTCTGTTTCACCGTTTATTTTTGATTATGAACCTTCGATGATTATTTACAACAAAAACGAGAAGAGTTCGTGTGTTTACCTGGCTTTAAGTTGGAGATTCGAACGAAAGATCCTCAAGAAAGTTTTTGATTCTTCTGATAAGTGTTGAACCGAAAATAAATCGGTGAAACTCTCCTCTCCTTCTTCATCGGTTCGAAACTTGCTTTGATTCTTCTTCTTCTCTTCTCAAACCTTCTTCTTGTGATCGTCCTCGACTTGAATTGCAAGAAGATGAATGATATGGTTCGATGATGATGATTTTCGTAAGGAATCACTGAGTACTTAGTATGAATCCAATTGAGTTTTATGAAAATCTATCGAATTGGCATGGTTTTGGTTTCGATTTTTCTGGAAATTTGCACTGATTTTATGTATTTGATGATGAATTCGATGGAGGATTGATTCAGTGATGAATCTGAGAGTTTGTGGTGGTGGTTTGAGGTAGTTAGGGTGGTTTACAATTCTGTTACGGTGGTGGTGGTGTTCTGTTACGGTGGTTAGGGTTTTTGGAGGAGAAAGAGAAATGAAAACGTGTTTATTGAGTTGGCAAATTGTGATTGATTCTGTTGCTGTGCATTGATGAGTTGGCTATTTATAGGCTGCCATGTGTGATGTTGGACCTGTGAAATTGTGACACCTGGATTTGAACTTGTGAGAAATTCGGCCTTGCTGGATTTTGATAAAAGGACCTTTCTGCAAAATTAAAAATTACAAGGACCAATTTGCAATTGTTGAATTTAGAGGACTGGACTGCAATTGACCTAGAAAAAGGACTTAAAACAAAAGTTTGACCTAAAAAGGACCAAAACCTAATTTTTTACAAGAAATAAAATGAAAAAAGGGCTAAAGTGCAATTTCTAAAAGTTTGAAGGACTGAAATGCAATTTTTAGAAATTTTAGGACTAAAATGAAAATTAAACTAAAATTGAATTTAAAATTGGTAAATGGAAAATAACGTAAAGTGGAACCAATAAAAAACACAAAATGGACTAAAATGAACCAATTACTTAAATGAGGTACTTCAAAGTAACCTCTCTCTGTCAAAAATTTATGTGAAATGACCAAAATGCCCCTAGGGACTAAACTGACTCAAGATGTCTCAGATGCAATTTCTAAAATGGATTTTGACATGGGATTAAAACAAAGATTTACAAATCAACTGAAAAGACTCAGATACAATTTTCAAAGATTAAAAGGACCCTTAACACATGAAATGACTAAAATGCCCCTAGGGGCTAAACTGACTCAAAATGACCCCAAATGATATTTTTGGAATGGATTTTATCATGAGATTGAAACAAGGACTTATACAAACCAATTTGAAAAGACTCAACAATTTTCAAGAATTAAAATGAGTTTGGATGCAGGAAATGACTAAAATACCCTTTTTCATGAATTTTGCAAACAATATTGAAATAAGATGCAGAGAAAGATGCAATTGATCAGAGACAAATTCAAATGACTTAAAATGCAAGAAAAGAAGAATTGAGCTAGTATTTTTAGGTCCAAAATTAGGGTATAACATGCCCCACATAGAGAAAGGCCATGGGGAAGAGATAACATTGAGTGCATGCGGAGGCACATGAATCTTGTCAGCATAGATTTGACATTTGTGGCATCTCTTGGCATGTTTGTAGCAGTCGTGTTCCATAGTCATCCAGTAATAGCCGGCTCTTAACAGTTTTCTTAACATAGTGTGGCCTGTAGCATGGGTTCCAAAGGTACTGTCTTGTACGTCTTGCATCAGTTTCTCAGCTTCTTGTTTATCAACGCATCTCAACAGGACCATGTCATAGTTCCTCTTGTATAGGATTTCTCTGTCCAGAAGGAATCTACTAGCCAATCTTCTCAGGTTTTTTTTATCTTTGTTGGAAGCACCAGGTGGATATTCATGATTCTGCAAGAACCGTTTGATGTCATAGTACCAAGGCTTTCCATCATTCATACCTTCATCAGCCTGACTAGGCACTTTTTCGATGGTAAACACATGAGCAGGTCTATCAAGACTTTGCACCTTGATTATGGGCACATCATTCCAGTGGTTTACACGAAACATGGAAGATAAAGTAGCAAGGGCGTCAGCCATCTGGTTTTCATCTCGAGGGATATGGTGTAGCTCAACCTTCATAAAGTATGTCAACAGCCGTCTTGCATAGTCACGGTAAGGAATCAGCTTCTCATGATGGGTCTCCCATTCACCTTTTATCTGATTAATGACAAGTGCGGAATCTCCGTAAATGTCAAGATGCTTGATCCTCAGGTCAACTGCTTCTTCAATTCCCAAGATGCATGCTTCATATTCAGCCATGTTGTTCGTGCATTCAAAAGTTGTTCGAGCAGTAAAAGGAATGTGATGCCCCTGAGGGGCTACAATAATGGCCACAATCCCTTTTACCATAAGCATTAACAGCACCAACAAATACCAACCCCCATTTGCTATTGGGATCTGGCCCTTCACCAATTAGTGGTTCCTCACAGTCCTTTGCCTTCAGATACATAATCTCTTCATCAGGGAATTCAAACTTGATCGGCTGGTACTCATCCAGAGGTTGACAAGCAAGGTGCTCAGCGAGGATACTTCCTTTGATCGCCTTTTGAGCTTTATACACAATATCATATTCAGACAGCAGCATCTGCCAACGTGCAATATTTCCAGTAACAGCAGGCTTTTCAAAGATGTACTTGACAAGATCCATTCGGGATATCAACCAAGTTGTATGATTCACCATATAATGACGCAGGCGTTTGGCAGCCCAAACTAGAACGCAACATGTCTTTTCAAGCATTGTATATCGAGTCTCACAGTCGGTGAATTTCTTGCTCAGATAGTAGATATCGTGTTCTTTCTTTCCAGTCTCGTCTTGTTGACCGAGAACACATCCCATGGATTCATCTAATACTGACAAGTACATAATCAAGGGCATTCCTTCCACTGGCGGGACAAGGATAGGAGGTTCTAACAGGTATTCTTTAATGTTATCAAAAGCTTCATGGCATTCCTCATTCCATACAACAGGCTGATTCTTTCTGAGCAATTTGAAAATTGGTTCACAGGTAGCAGTCATGTGAGATATGAATCTAGATATGTAATTCAGGCGTCCGAGGAAGCCTCTGACCTACTTTTCTGTTTGAGGAGCCGGCATCTCTTTGATGGCCCGGACTTTGTCAGGATCAACTTCGATGCCTCTTTGGCTGACAATGAAGCCTAACAGCTTTCCAGATCTTACACCGAATGTACATTTGTTGGGATTCAACCGCAGTTTGTACTTTCTCAACCTTTCAAACATCTTTTTCAAGTATACGACGTGCTGCTCTTCGTCACTTGATTTTACAATCATATCATCTACATATACTTCAATCTCTTTATGAATTATATCATGAAACAAAGTAGTCATACCCCTTTGATAGGTAGCGCCAGCATTTATCAAGCCGAAATGCATTACTTTATAATAGAATGTTCCCCATGGAGTGATGAATGACGTCTTTTCTCTATCTTCAGGCGACATCCGTATCTGGTTATAGCCAGAGAAACCATCCATAAAGGAGAACACTTTGGATTGAGCAGTACTGTCAACGAGCACATCAATATGAGGCAACGGGAAGTTATCTTTCGGACTGGCTTTAATCAGATCTCTGTAGTCAACACACATCCGAACTTTCCCATCTTTCTTTGGCAATGGTACGATATTGGCGATCCACTCAGGATATTCAGCTGTCATGAGGAAACCCGTATTAATTTGCTTTTGCACCTCGACCTTGATCTTAAGGGCCATGTCTGGATGAGACCTTCTCAATTTCTGCTTGACAGGAGGGCATCCAGGTCTTGTCGGTATCCGATGCTCCAGAATCTTGGGATCTAGACCCGGCATGTCTTCATAGGACCATGCAAAAACATCTGGATAATCCCGGAGAAGCTGAGTAATCTTCTTTTTCACTTCTGGCTCAAGTGCAGCACCGATTTTGATCTCTTGCTTGTTTTCTTCAGTGCCCAGATTGACGAGCTCAATTTCTTCCTGGTGAGGCTGAATGGTTCTTCTTTCTTGTTCAAGCAGTCGAGTGATCTCATATGGTATCTCTTCATCACTGTAGACCATTAATTTCGGGCGTCAATCCATTAATTGGTTTTGAACCTTCAATCATTTGGACTTCTCGATTTTATTCTTGGGAAGGGAAAAATGAGATTAAAACCCTTTTTTTGGATCTGGGGGTCGGTTACGATTTGGGAAGGTGTTAGGCACCCGCATCGTCCACGGTACTCCGTGGGAGCCTCTTTCTAACTTTATCTTGTCCTAGGTTATTTTTATTTGAAAATTTGTTGCTTAGAATCTAAGTGGAAGAATGGAGGGAGAAGAAGTAGGAGTTTTGGTCATTTTTATTTGATCGAGTTGGAAGGAATAAACCTTTGCCTACGTACCCTTAAAAGGGATCAAAACCGCCGCAGTTCGTTCTCAAAAATAATTTTTGTGGGTTGGGTTGATTTTAATTAGATTTTGAAAATGATTTTGAGAAGGGTTGCGAGACCTCAAGGTATAGAAGAATAAAATAGAAGTGAGGTTGTTTCATTTTATTTGAGAAATTTAGTCTAAGTATACTTAAAGTTCATTTAGGAGTTTGATTAAGAAAATAAAGGCAAAATCTCTTGGATTTGGATCCAAGGTTTATTAGGAAAATGATTTGATTTTTGCTTATTTGATGTTTGAGGTAAAAATATTTTTCTATACTAACGGTAAGCTAACGCAACGACGAAAAAATAAAGCGAGATAAAAGCGATAAAAAAAGGGTCGGTGCAAGTGTCGGTGCTGGTGTTACCTACATTATTACAAAAATTCCTAGATACATTCTATGGCCTCTTTTCCAAGCTACAAACCCATGGTAAAAATATACATCCACTTCCTAGTTATACACACTAAGCATCATGGAATTTAAATAAATTGCAAGAAAGAAAAAAAAAAAAAGAGCAAAAGATTATACTAGAATTTAATAAAGCAAGCAAGCTATAACAAGATAATGAGAGACTTAAATGCATGAAGTTTATATTTTAAAGCGATGCACAAAATAGAAATTGAAAGATTTAAAGCAAAAATTGACAAGGGATATCATGGAGTGAAAAATTTGAAATGCATGAAATAAGAGTTGAATTTTAAAGCTAGATTGCAAGAATGTTTGATATTAAAAATAAGAGCGAAACAACGACCAATGAGTGCATAAAAACGATTTTAAAGATAACATAACAATAATGCATGATGTTGAAATAACAAAGAAATGCATGATGTAAATATTGAAACATTAAAGCAAGAATTAACAAAGAATATTATGGGGTAAAACATTTAAAAGGCATGAAATATTATTTTGAAATTTTAAAGCAAAATGAAATAAAAATGTCATGAAAGTTAAAGTGTTTAAAAATGCAAGAATTACAATCACAAAATGAGTTTAAAAGGAAGTGCAAAATATTTTGAAAGAAGTTTTTAAAAAAAGAAGAGTAGAGTAAAATATGATGTAGGAAGGGGGGTGCAGTAGCAACACAAGGGGTGTAATCAGCACACAATAGAGAAAGCCAAGACAGAATCAAAAACAACTGGGTCTAGGGTATCAATCTAGTGGGTTAAAGGAGATGGACCGGTTCGGTCTAACCGAACCGGGTCTGCTCAAGATACTGGATCGGTTTAAAGAGGGAGATAAAAGTCATGTTGCTGGTTTTTTCTTCATTTTCACCCATCATTTCTCTCTCTAAAATGATCTCTCTCTAAGCTCTCTCTGCAAACAAAAGCCAGCACCGGTCATCTTCTCCGGCGAGTTCAAAAATTCCGGCACGGTGGCCGGTGGTGGCACCACCGTGCAGGAGTCCCAAAACACTCCAAACTAAAAAAACTTTACGGATCTAGACTCGATTTCCTTTCCTCTACTCGAATCCACAATTATATTTTCGGAAACATGCACTGAAATACCTAGATCTACAACATAACAAAACGAAAACAAGACAAAGAGGAACTACCTCAAATCTTCACTGTTTCGAAGCCGTTACGAGCTTCATGACTTGCATCTTTCACGCTTTCGGTTCTGTTCAACGAGCTTATGACCTTGATTCAGTTTGGATTCAATTCCGTTTACTCTCTTTACCACATTTCTTGCACTTCCGTTTCTGTTCCTCCTGACTGCTTGGATTCGACTTGTGTTGAATGTAACGCCCCGTTTTTTAGGAACCAAATGTTGTGTCTGTTTTTTTTTTCTCGAAAGAATAAAGTGTTAAACCTTTTTAATCACAAGTTATAAACTTTTATTACCAAATAAATTGAAGTTTCCTTTTCAAAATAAAGTCCAGAGTTATATAGAGCTTTGCATGACAACTAAAATAATTTACAAGACACAATTACATCCCTACGCAGAAGGAGAATTTCCTTTCAAAAGTGTTAACTAAAATTAAAAGGGACTACTAAATTGACCTTAATCTAAGATAAAGAAAGTTGGGTACTGGACCCACAATTGACGTATCCTAAGGCTTTCTTCCTATCGACTATGTGAGTGGTCTTGAGTACGTTTGTTACCCGTCTTAAGGCCGGGTCAAATCCCCAGGATGTAGTAGTCGAGATATCAGAGAAGCTGGACTTCGTCGCCTCCGATGGAAGCGTCTCGGGATCCCATGGTGCCGTCATAATCTATGGCATATAGCCCACACATCCACTGAAAGGGTCACCATTTCCGAAAATAACAAATATAAAGATAACATGAACAGAGCAAACATTATACAAGGATTAAAGATCGCATTTTAACCCTTGTATGGGAACAAGTAGAAAAATAAGATTAATACAAAATTTATTATGACTCGACTCCTAATGCAATGCCTATATGTCAATGCATATGTTCCGGAATTAATACACCTCCGCAGAGGGTCGTGGCCACGCCACTAAGGAGATGAGTATCTACTCATCTATCAGACTCGATGATCCACTACGGGATAAGGTGGTTTTAAAACACACCCCGTGCCACCTCTCCGGTGTGCACCTCGTGACTCCTCTCTGGTGGCCACGTTTACTATGAAATGCATGGACAAAATATTTTTCAAAAGGTATATGGACTTCTAGTCACATTGCTACAACTCAAATATACCATAAGCAATTTATCGCATGCATAAATGATATCATATACATATACATTCATTTATTCATCTTGGAAATTAAAATCATCAGACAAGTATGAAAATACGGAGCAAATATACATAACAAGGAATCCTGTATAAATATATCTAAAAAGTGGATAGGTGCCCTTACCTCGAATAGCTTTTCATCCAAACGAATATGTCTTTCTCTTTTTAATTTCTTTTAGACGTCAAAAACCCTCAATAATCCAATAGCCCTCCAATTAAATGGTTTTATTTCTCTTCTTATTCACTTCTCCAAACTTTCTCACAATCTCACTCTGCTCTCACTCAAACTCTCACAATCTCATTTTCTCAAAGTTCTTGACCCAACACTCAAGATAAGGAAAAAGATAAACTAAAGGAATACAAAGAGATGATCGGACTAGAGAGAGAGAATAAGAAACAGAACATGATGAGGTTATACCCGAGAAGGCCATGATTTTGAAGATTTAAAATAACGCCGAGATCTATTATTATTTCCTTTTAGGTAATGGTTAACACTTTAAAAAGTTTTCTTCTTTCTAAAGCAACCTAACACTTTAAAATAACTTTTGATTAAGAAATATTTTTTCTAAATTTAATCAGCACTACCTTATTCTAAACCAACCTTGAGTTATAATAATTCTTAACGTTTTGTCTCAATAGAATCTCGTTTGTTTTTATGTCGTTTCTCAAACTTCTATAAGTCCGTTAATAGTTTACGAGCGATGTCTAAATTTATCAACAACATAAACAGAATTTTCCATTGTTTTAAAATCAATTGAGATCATAATTCAACCATTTATTAATTATTATTTCTTAAAGACGGAAGACATAATTGAAGATATTTATTCTAAAAACTTTGCTTTTAGAAAATGACGCAGAGGACATACATATATCTTTGCCTAAAGTTTGTATTAAAAATAAATAACATCTTTAGTGTCTAATAACTATCCTTATTAGGTTACTAACTAAATAATTGATTTTAGACCAAAAGTAATAACAAAGGTTCAATTTTAAGATTCTCTTTAAATTACCAAACGTAGAAAAATATACCATAATTCATGATCTATTTTCATACCAAAAATAAGCTATTTTCTAAAGTCCATGACTAGAACTAATAAGTCTACTAAGTTAATTATCTTAACATTTTTGTTTTAACCTTACATAGTTATATTTACATATATTATTATTTTTTTCTTTCAACAGTCCAATAGTTATATAAATATATATCTACATAAATTTCAAAAATATTTTAAAGTTCGTAGACTACATGTAAGGCTTATCTAATGTCTTAGACCACATAGTTATATTCTTTTTCTCTTTATAGATAGATATTAATGGAAATAGGTGTGACTTCTTTTAATAATAAATAAACTAAAGCGGTAGAAAACCAAATGAAAAGAGTGAACAATTTAAACCAGGTTACTACGAAAGGGAATGGAGAAGTTAAAACAATTTTAATGGATAACCAAAAATAAAAGAATAAGAAAATAGTAGCATGTTATTTTTCCGGCACGGTGGTGATGTTTTCCGGCACGGTGGTCGCCGAAGCAAGGTCAACTGATCATAATTTTGCTTTGTGGGTTTTGTAGGGGATATGAAGGAAAGTATTTTTATGGTGGTGGTTTAAAGAAAATCAAAGTTTCATAGGTCCATAACCCACTAAAAGAAATTAGAAAATTTGAGGGAAAAATAAAAGGAAACTCGTATTGAGTAATCACGTAATTATCATGGAGTAAACCATTAGATCATGCACATAACTACAATTGATTACAATTATTGAATATTTCTGTTTTGTGTTTCACTATATTTATTTACATTGATGTGTATTTTATTCATTGCCTTACGCACAGTACATGAAAAGTCGAAGCATATCATTGTTTTTAATGTATTCGGTCATCTCTATCCAAAAATAGGGAGGCTAATGAAACTTCTCAATAAAAATCATTTTCATTATACTCTCAATAAATCGAACCAGTAGATCCATTGGGTATTTCGGAAATATTAAACTTTTGTTTTTCTTCTAAAACTTCTAAAAAATTGGATAGGAGTAATTGGGTGATTTCCATTAAAAATAAATTAATAAAGAGTATAGTGGTGAGTTTGTTTGAAAAATTATTTTAGTAGGCCTACTTATATTTTCAATTAAGCTAAGTCTAGGAATTCAACGCACAAATCAATTCCACTTTAGAGTTTATGAATTTCAAAGAAAACAAAGGTTCATGAGTTTTCAACCTGATTACTCATTCAAATCAAAATTATAAAAGTTCTAACCTATATAGACACAATCATCATCATGATTATTCAAGATAGTTCCCAATCATAGGGCTTGAATCAAAACAAAATAAGAGAAAGGAAATTTTCACCTTATGTGATTCATGATCGATTTATCGAGTATGGCCTAGTTAGGATATTTGTTCTTCATGAAAATTTTGAGGATAGATCCTTACAAGTCATAGAAGTTTTTAAGTCTAAAATTTAATTGACAAATTCCAAGTATTTAAGGAGTTAGGCTAGCTTGGGTTTTATGATTTTTTTTACACATGTTATGAGAATAGAAATCAAAGTCATGAGGGTAGAGGTTTCATGAGTGATTAGCTTTGTCAAGGGCCTTGAACAATTTTCCTTCTTATCAAAGAAGGAGAAATAAGAGAGATGGGAGTTTATGGTTTTGTAGAGAGAAGTAGGAAGAAGAAGAGATAAAGAAAGGAGAGAAGATGGAAGATGGAAGAATGAAGAAAGAAGAGAACAACTAGAGAGAAGGATGAAGAATAGAGAAAGAGAGAGACACGTGAGAGATAAGAGGAAAGAAGAATGAGAGAATGAAGAAATAAGGGGGATGGGAGGTGATTTATGGTGTTGTAGAGAGAGAAGTAGGAAGAGAGAAGAAAAGAGAAGAGATAAGAAAGAAAGAAGAAAAAGAAACGTGAAAGAAAGAGAAAGGAGGGAAGATAGGGATAAGTAGATATTTTTCTTTCTAATGCAATCTTTATTTAACTTTACTAGTTACAATTAGTTCTTATGAGAGAAAATTTACGATGGAAAAAATATTTTTATAGCATAAATCAATCATAAATAATTTTATGAATCTATACAAAAAATTTCGTACAAAATAGAGTTTGTTTTAAAAATTAAGCGCGGTAAAATTTCCGTTTGTGGAAGAGACTGAAAATTAAATTCTCGAGAAATTTTCTGAAAAATTTATCATGAATCGCTATCGCGACAAAAACTACAAAATATTCGAGTAATGATAAAAATTCATCGTCGAAGGTATTATTTATTTTTATTTGAATAAAAAACTAAAATAAACGAGGTAGCATAATATTATATTATTAATATTTATTTATTTTCAAAATTACGGGTCTTACATTGAACCTCGAATTTGATTGTTGGTTTGAACCGTGAGTGTTGATTTGATGATATTTGGGTTTCTGGAAAATCAAAAAGAAGGTTTGTTGATGGTGTTATGTTTTGGACCTGGATTGAGTATATTACTTTGCTGGAAAAAAATAATGTTGAGTGTTCTTGAGGTTTTTTGAATTGTGAAGATTTGTGGTTTATGAGTAATTCTGAAAAAAAAACTATGGGGAAAGTTTGTTTGAGGAAGTACGAGATTGGTATGCTGCAGCTTATGGCTCTATTGAATTTTTAATGGAATAAAGAAGATATCGTTCATGTGTTGTTCTCATGGAAAGGGGTTTTTAATCCATTTCTTTTGTGTGCCGATTTGGGAAATGTTTGTGTGGTAATCAGTGCCAGCCCCCCAATCATTGTGCAATAAGTGCCTCTTAAATAGTGTGAAAAATTAGGGTTGTGCTGAGATGCAATGGACTAAACTGCCCTTGGAGTCTTGGAGAGAAAGTTTTGAGTAAAGAGACCAATGTATAAATGACACATGGACAAGACTAAAAATGAACTAAAACAAAGACTCTAAAGAAATAAAATAAGAATAATAATAATAAAAAGGAATATATAAAACGAAAATTAGATAAAAATAATACAAAATAAAATAAATTGGCTAAAAGAAAAGAAATAATAAGAAACATAACTAATTAATAAAAATGTAATTAAAATTGTCCCTTCCGGTGACCAAAACTGAGGTATTTTAAAATACCTCTCTGCCGAAATTCCGTCTGAGACGACGAAATTACTCGACGTTAAAAGTGCGAATAAAATGAGTAAAAACAGAGAACAGTGGTCAAAATTTGGGGTATGACAGATGCCCCTATTTAAGTTTCTTCGTCACGAATATTTGAAAGAAGACTTTTAAATCGATGGGTCGAAGAGACTTAAATACTAAGTACACCGAATTTTGACCAGTTGAAAAGCTGAGAATGCAATGAATATAATGATATGAATGCAAGCGATGCAAGTATGAATGCAACGACGACAAAAATAAACTGACTGGGGAACAAACTGATAAGTATCACTGGGGAGATAAAGCTTGTCTATTACCGACTACCGTGGTAAAGACGAACATACAGAAGATAAAGCTTGAACGGAACATAAAGCTCATACGAAAGGTAAAGCTTGAGACGGAAAGTAAAGCTTGGGACAGAAAGTAAAGCTTGAGACAGAAAATAAGATGAACATATGCGAGAATCCTCTCGGCTTGGTAAACATTTTGCGAGAATCTACTTGGATTTTGCGAGAATCAACTCGGCTT
Organism: Medicago sativa; assembly: GCF_051527215.1. Lineage (NCBI taxonomy): Eukaryota > Viridiplantae > Streptophyta > Magnoliopsida > Fabales > Fabaceae > Medicago > Medicago sativa. The sequence goes on along the minus strand of NC_140752.1, from coordinate 30,243,955 downwards.
TTGATAAGAGGTTTGCGAGAATCCACTCGGCTTTTGAGAAAAGGGTTGCAAGAATCCACTCGGCTTTTGATGAAAGGTTTACGAGAATCCACTCGGCTTTTGATGAAAGGTTTGCGAGAATCCACTCGGCTTTTGATGAAAAGTTTGCGAGAATCCACTCGGCTTTTGATGAAAGGTTTGCGAGAATCTACTCGGCTTGGTAAACATTTGCGAGAATCTACTCGGCTTTTGATACAAGGGTTTGCGAGAATCCACTCGGCTTTTGATAAACGGTTTGGGAGAATCCACTCGGCTTTTGATAAGAGGTTGCGAGAATCCACTCGGCTTTTGATGAAAGGTTTGCGAGAATCCACTCGGCTTTTGATGAAAGGGTTTGCGAGAATCCACTCGGCTTTCGATGAAAGGTTTGCGAACTTGGCTTTTGATAAGAGGTTGCGAGAATCCACTCGGCTTTTGATAAGTTTGCCGGAATCCACCGGGCTTGGTAAGAGTTCATTGGAATCCACCGGGCTTACAGTGAATGACATCTCTAGACCAGACACACTGGGGTAGACGCTTTTATGAGATACAGTTGAAATAAGACACGAGGTGGTAAATGCAATCATGTATAAATGATATTTGTATGCAAGCAATATGTGCATGAATGTTTATATGCATGATTATATGTATGAATGAACGTATCAGTGAAACTTGTGTGACTTGTATGACTATATATAACAGGTGAACTCGATGAAACAAAACAAGACAGGTAAGATGAGAGATGGACAGACATTGCCAATCTTCATTGGGGATAACATTACTGGAGATGAATCAAAACATTGATGGGGTAAATCCCATTAATCAAACCACTGAAGGGGTAAAGCCCAATAATCAAACCATTAAAGAGAGAATGCCCCATAATCAAACCAATTGAAGGGGAAACAACTCATCAATCAACAATTTGGCAGAAGTCACCATCACTAAGGGATAGAATTCAACAATCAAACCACAGATGGGAGACACCGTCAATCAAACCATAGGCAGGAGTCGCCATTCATCAACCCACAGGCAGAAGTCGCCATTAATCAAACCATAGGTAGAAGTCGCCATCAATACAACCATTAGCAGAAGTCGTCATTTGTGAACCAGCACCAAGTGCATTCTTTCCATTTGGCCCACTTGAACTGTGATGCCTCTGTCTTTTTATTCATTTTTTTGTATTGTTTTTTCTTTTTTTTTTTAAAAAATCCCTAACTTTTGCCTGGACCGCCCTTTCGGGTTTTCAATCCACCGGGAATATATTTTTTGTATGCCCCTAATTTTTGCCTGGATCGCCCTTTCGGGTTTTCAATCCACCGGGACGCTCATTCTTGGCTTAAGCCGCCCTTTCAGGTTTTCAACTTAGCGAGCTCTTTTTTTGTATTCTTTTTTTTCTCTTTTTTTTTTGTTTTGACAGAGGTCATCTCACAGCTTTTGGTCATGCTTACCCAGCAGAGTTTAACTGTCCTTGAGACGAATGTTGATGTATGTTTCTACTACTCATAAGTTCAAAGAAGATGTACGTGTTGTTTATGCTTTTCAAAAGACATTAAAAAAGTTTTAAAATTTTTTTGCTTTAAGTATTCACATCAAAAATAGAAGAAAATTATGCAAACAGAATAAATGAGAATTTCAAATAAAGGGGCACATGCTCAAATTAGATGTAAAGGAGTGGTGACCTGCCAAAGGCGTGGCTCCACAGATTTTAAAAAGTTTGAAAAATGGTAATTATATGGAAAAGGTACATTGAACACAATAACCGCTATGCTCCCTAACAACTTTGAATTCCACTGTTCCGAGTCTTTGATTTGCAGGTGCTTCATATCGGAGATCCTTTTGACAGCTGAGGTGCCCCGGACGAATCATTTCTGATTTGATACAGTTACCTTGCCATAAGTCAGAGGTCTTTTGACGATTGAAATGCCCCAAGTGAGTCATGTCCAACCTGATGCAGTTACTTTGTCACAATCCTTAACTTTTGCATAGATTGCCCTTGTGGGTTTCAACCTATCAGGATAAATATTCATTTTTTTTATCATTTCATTTTTTTTTGTCTCTAACTTTTGCATGGACCGCCATTCCGGGTTTTCAATCCATCGAGATGCTCTTTTTTTGCCTAAGCTGCCTTTTAAGGTTTACGACTAATCGAGCTTTTCTATTTTTCATTCATCATTTTTTTTACAAAGTATTTCTTGACTGCATCGGTATTCACAGGACATACAAGTTTACCACCATTCTTTGTAATTTGGCCTTCATTGCCCCTGGAATCAGGTAACATATTTTTGAGCACAGAGCCACTTTCTTGATATTCACGGGGGCGAGCCTTCATTGTCAAATACTTGCTTTATCCTCTTGATATAACTGTCCATGACACATGGCAATAACACTTTTAAATTCAATCAAGTTTAGCATTCATTGGAACTTCTGTTGACAGAACTTTGGCCTCCATGTGGGCACTGCCTTTATATTGTATACTGAGGGATGGAGGGGGGTTGTCCCTGTTGAAGTGTGCACTTGAAGTATAATATCCCTGCAAGGCAGATAGTAGCATCTCGTGCCAGTCTTTGTACATGAAAGTCCTCTTCTGGACAATCTTTCTTGATACTTGCAGCTTCGACGGCCAAAATGCCCCAGTAGGCGAGAAATCTCATTGGAAACTTCTTCATCATCCTCCTCTTCAGCCTCGGATACAAGGAACTCAAAGTTGAGAGAGGGTACAGGGTTAAAGTGTTCAACGGGTTTATTAATGCATGATTTGATCATTGATATAAACATTATGATTATGCGGATATGCGGAAATGATTTAAAGAAAAACAATTTTTTTGGTTTTTTTGTATTACCATTTTTTCCAGAAAAAGCACAAAATAAGAACAAAGTCGGGATCAAAGTGACCTTTAAATTAATGATGAAAATACATAAAGCAAAAACCCTAAACAAGTTCACTTCCGTCTCGGGTGGGACGAAAGGAATTTTTTTTGAAAAACATAAAGCAACAAACAAACATATTAATTGAACAAATGAGTAGTAGAAATAAACATTAGCAACGACCCAATTGCAGCTAAACATTCCATGTATCAACATCAGGCTCCAAGATCCGATAGCGGATTAACTTGCATATTCAAATTCCAAACTCTTCAAAAGGTATGAGATTTTTCTGGATCAACTTCTGAACTGTCTTCTGCAATGCACAATAGTGCTCAATATCATGACCTGGTGCCCCTTGATGGAAAGCACAAAAGAGGTCGGGCCTGTAACGGGCTGACAATTTTGCTGGCATTGGCAGAGGTGCCTTGGTATAGACCAAATTCCTTTCAAGCAACTTTGGAAGCAGCTCTGCATACGTCACGGGAATAGGATCAATCTGTTTCCTTGAAGTCCGTTGTCGAGGCTGTTGCTGATACTGCTGTTGATATGGTTGAAACTGGGGTTGATAACCCGAACTCTGAACGTCATTTATGATAGGCATAACAGTGGCAACAGGGTGATAAGCCAGATACTGTTGTTGAGGCTGACTTTCCACTACACTCATTTCTTGGTCTTCTTCTTCTGAACAGTCAGTGGGAACACTTTCTTTAACCAAGCGTCCTTCGCGGACCCCTTCTTCAATAAGCATACCGGTGGTCATCATTTCTTTGAAGTTCTTGAGTGGACTTGCAACCATATACTTACAATAGAACTGATCCAGAGTATTCAGGAAAATGTTGGTCAACTCTTTCTCATTTAGAGGTGGACGGACTTGAGCGGCAAAATCTCTCCACCGTTGGGCATATGCTTTGAAGGATTCATTATCATTCTGGGTCATAGCCCGCAGTTCATCTCTATCTGGGGCCAAGTGCATGTTGTAGTTGTATCGTTGGATGAAAGCATTGCCCAAGTCTTTGAAAGTTTTGACATCAGCACGGCTTAGGCCCGTGTACCACTTCAAAGCGGCACCAGTCAGACTATCTTGAAAGCAGTAGATAAGAAGCTTATCATTGTCGATTTGAGGGGACATCTTTCTGGCGTACATTGTCAAATGGTCCTTAGGGCATGTATTCCCTTTGTACTTCTCAAAATTAGGGACCTTGAATTTGGGTGGTATCACGACATTTGGTACCAAGCAGAGATCATAAGCACTTTCCCCGAACGATTCTTCCCCTCGGAGAGCTTTCAATTCCAACCGCATTTTATCAAACTTTTCTCTCGGCTCTTCTACCTGGTTGTATGCAACCACACTTCCTGGATGATAGATGGGTTCATGGCCCTGCTGAGTAGTATGAATCAAAGGAACTGAATAGGTCATAGTAGCTTGAGGGATCAAAGGGCCTGATTGAGGGATAGACATTGTCTGTTGCACAAAAGGAGCTTGAACCTTAGAGACACCATGACAGAATACTTCACCAGAACTTAAGGGTGTGCTCCAAAGATAACCTTTAAGCATAGCATGTTGAGGACTACTAGCAAACACTATTGAAATCGGGGTAGTGGAAGCAACCGTCTGAGCTTGAGTGCTGACAACTGGAAGAGATAATGGCTTACTCTGTGCAACCGTCATCAAAGATACTAAGTTCATCAAAATCTCATTCTCGGCTCGGAGGGTTGTCACCTCTTCACGAAGCTTGTGGTTCTCTTGTTCAAGATGATTCATTCTGATTTGCTCGAGTGTTGTATGTGCGAGTAGACTGATGGATCGACCTTTTATAGAGAAGACACAATATGAGACACAGACCAGAAACTATGGTTGCAAAATGATGCATGATATGTTTATGCAAAAATATGCACATTTTTTTTGAAGGATTTGTCAAAGTTAATTGTAAACATTGTAGATGAATATGATTTCATTTGAAAATTGTAAAGATATTGCAATCGGTTCCCTTTTCAAGAGGTAAGAACGAAACCAAGGACAAAGTTCTTTAACAAAAGCAAAAGCTTAGTTAAGATTTTTGAAGTTTTATTTCTTGGTGTTCATTCTTACAAGGTCCATTCCTTCGATGCTTACAAAAACTTGTCTAAATCCTTCGATATTTTGATGAATGAAAAAGAATTATGGATGAATGCATGGATGCATGATACTAAGAGCATTGAATACATGGGGGGTAAGTCCACAATGTTGGAATTTAGGGGTCACAACGCCATTTGGTAAGGACTATGGTTTCAAATGTACCTGTATCACGGGTTCTACCAAGTTCCCAAATTACAACTACCCTCATGGACTTATCGGTGCGTAGGACTGCTCCTAGACCAACAGTATTCATAAGGAAGTCTAGTTTGAGTGTAGTATCGCGTGACGACTAAAGTCAAGACCGCTCTTGGTTTAGCCACCGCACTACGTCCTAGAAAGGCCAAGATGGGTTAAAGGTAATCTAAAGGTTTTCAACGCTTGATGGGTTTCAAAAATAATATCGCCAATCACGACTCCTCATGGTGACGTATATTTACTCTTGAACCCACATTGAGTGGAGTTATATCACATGCACACATAGGCAGGACCGCTCCTGGTATGGCACTATGACCGTACTATGTCCTATCTTATGTTTCACTCAAGTCCGGGTGTAGGACTTCTTTTCTCACCCCTCACGTAACAAGATAAAATATTTACAAAACATAAACAAATAAAAGAGCACAAAAATAAAGGAAGAAAGGTGGGTTTAACCCGCGTAGGATCCCCAGTGAAGTCGCCATTTTTGTAGACCATTAATTTCGGGTGTCAATCCATTAATTGGTTTTGAACCTTCAATCATTTGGACTTCTCGATTTTATTAATGGGAAGGGAAAAATGATATTAAAACCCTTTTTTTGGAACCGGGTGTCGGTTACAATTTGGGAAGGTGTTAGGCACCCGCATCGTCCACGGTACTACGTGGGAGCCTCTTTCTAACTTTATCTTGTCCTAGGCTATTTTTATTTGAAAATTTGTTGCTTAGAATCTAAGTGGAAGAATGGAGGGAGAAGAAGTAGGAGTTTTGGTCATTTTTATTTGATCGATTTGGAAGGAATAAACCCTTGCCTACGTACCCTTAAAAGGGATCAAAACCGCCGTAGTTCGTTCTCAAAAATAATTTTTGTGGGTTGGGTTGATTTTAATTAGATTTTGAAAATGATTTTGAGAAGGGTTGCGAGATCTCAAGGTATAGAAGAATAAAATAGAAATGAGGTTGTTTCATTTTATTTGAGAAATTCAGTCTAAGTATACTTAAAGTTCATTTAGGAGTTTGATTAAGAAAATAAAGGCAAAATCTCTTGGATTTGGATCCAAGGTTTATTAGGAAAATGATTTGATTTTTGAGGTAAAAATATTTTTCTATACTAACGGTAAGCTAACGCAACGACGAAAAAATAAAGCGAGATAAAAGCGATAAATAAAGTGTCGGTGCTTGTGTTACCTACATTATTACAAAAATTCCTATATACATTCTATGACCTCTTTGCCAAGCTACAAACCAATGGTAAAAATATACATCCACTTCCTAGTTATACACACTAAGCATCATGGAATTTAAATAAATTGCAAGAAAGAAAAAAAAAAAAAAAGCAAAAGATTATACTAGAATTTAAAGCAAGCAAGCTATAACAAGATAATGAGAGACTTAAATGCATGAAGTTTATATTTTAAAGCGATGCACAAAATAGAAATTGAAAGATTTAAAGCAAAAATTGACAAGGGATATCATGGAGTGAAAAATTTGAAATGCATGAAATAAGAGTTGAATTTTAAAGCTAGATTGCAAGAATGTTTGATATTAAAAATAAGAGCGAAACAACAACCAATGAGTGCATAAAAACGATTTTAAAGCCAACATAACAATAATGCATGATGTTGAAATAACAAAGAAATGCATGAAGTAAATATTGAAACATTAAAGCAAGAATTAACAAAGAATATTATGGGGTAAAACATTTAAAAGGCATGAAATATTATTTTGAAATTTTAAAGCAAAATGAAATAAAAATGTCATGAAAGTTAAAGTGTTTAAAAATGCAAGAATTACAATCACAAAATGAGTTTAAAAGGAAGTGCAAAATATTTTGAAAGAAGTTTTTTAAAAAAGAAGAGTAGAATAAGATATGATGCAGGAAGGGGGGTGCAGTAGCAACACAAGGGGTGTAATCAACACACAATAGAGAAAGCCAAGACAGAATCAAAAACAACTGGGCCTAGGGTATCAATCCAGTGGGTTAAAGGAGATGGACCGGTTCGGTCTAACCGAACCGGGTCTGCTCAAGATACTGGATCGGTTTAGAGAGGGAGTATAAAAGTCATGTTGCTGGTTTTTTCTTCATTTTCACCCATCATTTCTCTCTCTAAAATGATCTCTCTCTAAGCTCTCTCTGCAAACAAAAGCCAGCGCCGGTCATCTTCTCCGGCGAGTTCAAAAATTCCGGCACGGTGGCCGGTGGTGGCACCACCGTACCGGAGTCCCAAAACACTCCAAACTAAAAAAACTTTACGGATCTAGACTCGATTTCCTTTCCTCTACTCGAATCCACAATTATATTTTCGGAAACATGCACTGAAATACCTAGATCTACAACATAACAAAACGAAAACAAGACAAAGAGGAACTACCTCAAATCTTCACTGTTTCGAAGCCGTTACGAGCTTCATGACTTGCATATTTCACGCTTTCGGTTCTGTTCAACGAGCTTATGACCTTGATTCAGTTTGGATTCAATTCCGTTTACTCTCTTTACCACATTTCTTGCACTTCCGTTTCTGTTCCTCCTGACTGCTTGGATTCGACTTGTGTTGAAACTCGAATTTGATTGTTGGTTTGAACCGTGAGTGTTGATTTGATGATATTTGGGTTTCTGGAAAATCAAAAAGAAGGTTTGTTGATGGTGTTATGTTTTGGACCTGGATTGAGTACATTACTTTGCTGAAAAAAATAATGTTGAGTGTTCTTGAGGTTTTTTGAATTGTGAAGATTTGCGGTTTATGAGTAATTCTGAAAAAAAAAACTATGGGGAAAGTTTGTTTTAGGAAGTACGAGATTGGTATGCTGCAGCTAATGGCTCTATTGAATTTTTAATGGAATAGAGAAGATATCGTTCATGTGTTGTTCTCATGGAAAGGGGTTTTTAATCCATTTCTTTTGTGTGCCGATTTGGGAAATGTTTGTGTGGTAATCAGTGCCAGCCCCCCAATCATTGTGCAATAAGTGCCTCTTAAATAGTGTGAAAAATTAGGGTTGTGCTGAGATGCAATGGACTAAACTGCCCTTGGAGTCTTGGAGAGAAAGTTTTGAGTAAAGAGACCAATGTATAAATGACACATGGACAAGACTAAAAATGAACTAAAACAAAGACTCTAAAGAAATAAAATAAGAATAATAATAATAATAAAAAGGAATATATAAAACGAAAATTAGATAAAAATAACACAAAATAAAATAAATTGGCTAAAAGAAAAGAAATAATAAGAAACATAACTAATTAATAAAAATGTAATTAAAATTGTCCCTTCCGGTGACCAAAACTGAGGTATTTTAAAATACCTCTCTGCCGAAATTCCGTCTGAGACGACAAAATTACTCGACGTTAAAAGTGCGAATAAAATGAGTAAAAACAGAGAACAGTGGTCAAAATTTAGGGTATGACAATCACCTTCCTCATCTTCAGCTTCATATACAGGGAATTCAAAATTTGGAGGAAGTGTAGGGTCATTGTGCTCAACGGGTTTATTATGGTTCAATCTGCATAATATGATTGGGATGATTTTAGAAAAAGGTTTTTCATGCAGATTTTTTGAAATTAATAAGAAAATAAAGATGTTTTGGTTTTTTCTGGCATTACCATTATTTCCAAGAAAAAGGCACTAAAAAGTAAAAATCAAAGAGTGGCAGAAAAAACGACAATTTTTATTGCTAACGGCAATGCCAAAACAAACATGCCCTTACAAAGACATCACTTTCGCCTTGGGCAGAGCGAAAAGATTGTTATTTTGAAAACAAAGAAAAACATGAGCAACAAGACACATTACATGGAGGCATATATGATTAAAGGAATGTCAATGGCCTCCCAATTTCTCACAGTGCCTCCTGGTACAACAAACACAGGCACATAACTACTTTCAGCAGCATCTTCGGCAATAGCATTGATAAACCCACCACTATAGAAAGTTCCTGTTGAAACGCCTTAGGTCGGGGAGAAGCCAAGGCCCTCTTTGCGCTTGTTCTCCAGAATCTGTATCACTTTGCCCCAGCCAGCAGCTTGTCCTTCTTGATCAGCTTTCTGGGCGTCTTTCAATGAGGCCATAGTAGCACTAGCTCTTCGAGGCTCCACACCTTCAATAGTCAAGCCCTGAAATGACGTCCCTTCAGCGGACCCTGCTTCAACACAAGAGAAAGATGACACTTGGCTAACCAGATACACTTCTTCACCATGTACAGTGACAAGCTTACCATTCCTCACAAACTTGAGCTTTTGATGCAGAGTGGAAGTCACTACCCCAGCATCGTGAATCCACGGCCTTCCGAGGAGGCAACTGTAAGATGCATTGATGTCCATGATTTGGAAAGTGACTTGGAACGTCTCCGGACCAATGGTAATTGGCAGATCTACCTCTCCAAGGACATCCTTACGAGATCCGTCAAAAGCCTTAACCAAATAACTGCTTTTCCTCAGAGAAATCCTGTGAGAGCTCAACTGTCTCAGTGTAGACTTGGGCATTACATTTAAGGATGATCCAGTGTCCACCAACACATTGGATAGCATGTCAGACTTACAGTGAGCTGAAATATGCAAAGCCAAGTTGTGGTATTTCCCTGCTTCGGGGAGTTCATCGTCACCAAACCACAAGTTATTACAAGCAGTAATGTTAGCGACTATTCCATCGAACTGATCCACGGAGACTTCATGATCAACATAGGCCTGTTCCAGCACTTTCATCAACACTTTCCTGTGGGCTTCTGAGCTCAGGAGCAAAGACAAGATGGATATTTTTAACGGAGTTTGGCTGGTCTACAATCTTATAATCGCTCTTCTTGATAAGCCTCAAAATTTCTTCCAGATTGGATTCTTCGATAGACTGGCCTGATGGGTTGGTATTCTTGTCAACAGGAGGAGCAACTGGTGGAGTTGCTGTGGCAGCATGTGTAACGACCTTCTTTTGGAACAAGGGCGGACGGACCCTTCCACTCCTCAGAGTTGTAGCTTCTTCAGCAATATTACTAACTACAGCTGGGGATACCAGAGGCACTTCTACTCCATTCTCAATCATAGTTGCATCATACTTGTAAGGGATGGCTTTAGTAGAAGCATAAGGTACCGGACCAGATAGTCTGATCACCAAGGGTTCGACATTCCTTGTCTGAGGTGCACTCTTGGCAGGGAAATCATGAAACACTAGCACAATCATGCAAACGTCGCTGGCAACCAATGCTTATTGTCCATTAGGCTCTGTATATCACCCTACACGGTACAACAGCCCATAGGATTCTGGAGACACTTGTTTTATCTTGGTTTTTCGGGTGTCAAACATTGATTAAGTTTGAACCTTTTTAACCTTTGATATCTCAATTTTCTTGGGAAGGGAAAAATAAGAAAAACCCTTGAGAATCGAGGTTCGGGAGTTGTTTTCGTTATGGGAAGGTGTTAGGCACCCACAACGACTATAGTATCCTATAGGAACCGTCTTTACTTTCTACGCGTGCGCTTTGTTTTTAAATGCTATTTGAAAGTGTTATTTACACCTAAGGGTTTACTAAGTGAAGAGTTGGAGGGAGAAGAATGTTTGAATTTTTATTTTATTGGACTTGGAGAGGTTTTGACCTCTTGCCTATATACCCTTTTAAGGGATCAAACTACATGTAGTTCTCTTCTAAAAAATGTTTTTGTTTTTGTTGGTTGATTTTAAGTTTAAAAATGGGATTTTGAAGAATAGAAAGAGGCCTCAAGGGCATGAGATTTAGAAAATGTGAGGTGGAATTAGTTATTTTGCAAAAGAGGTCTAAGTATGATTAAGATTCATTAAGATTTTTGTTTAAGAAAAGAAAAGGAAAATTCAATGGGATTTTGATCCCATGGTTTATTAGGAAAAAGATTTGAGTGAAGTTGTTCATATTTTTGGAAAGATTTTTACCTAAGTGTCAAAGTTCCTAGACATACATCTAAGCATACATTCCCTAAACATACATCTAAGGCATGCATATCCTAAACATACATCTAAGGTATCTATGTGATGTGTGTGCATGTGTCGGTGTTTGTGTCGGTGTACATCATTAGAGTCCATTGTCCTTTACATATGCCCTAGTTTACATTCTATGGTCTTGCAAGGAATTAAAATTGCATGGAATAAAAGTACAAGAAATACCTAAGTTTTTACATGCTAACTCTTTGCAAGAAATTTAAATGGTAAGGAAATAGGACTAGAATATGAGATGAGATGAGATGTGCTTATGGATGAGTGAAACATGAGATGGAAATGTCAGTAACACAAATGATATAATAGCAAAAGATGAAGCAAGTAAAGCAAGCAAGCAAAAAAACACCTTGAAACTTGACACTTTTTTAGACATTTTGAAAGGGTAAAATCATAGAAAAAAAAAATAAGGCAATGACATAGAAGTAACCAAGGAGTTATGAGCATATATTTTGGCACATTTTGAAACCAAGAATTTACCAAGAGCAAAAGAAAGATTAAAATGCAAGAAATCGACATAACAACATGCTTAAAATAAATCATTATGAATCTTGTAAAATGTGAGTCCAATGATCTAATATCATAGCCAAATTTTTAGTCATGATACAAGAATCAAAGGACTAATATCTCACAAAATTCACAATGAGTCCTATGAGCATAGTTAACACATTTATTTCTACATTTTTATCAAGATTCAAGTATGAATTTAACAAACAAACAAGAATGAAACTCGCATACATTTTTCATGCTTTGGAGGTAAAATTCAGCATGCACGAATTCAAGAAACACACAAGAAAAACTATGCAAGAAGTGCATGATTAATTTGGAGTTCTTTTACAACATTTTAACGAAAATGAACATTATTGGATCAACAAAGAAATTGATGCATTTCCCACATTTTTAGATCCAAATTAGTCATGTACTAATGCAAAAAACAATTAGAATTAACAAAAAAAGCCTTGCAAATTTTTTAGAACATGTTAGTACAAAAATTGATCAAACAGGGGGTGTAAACAACAAGATTAACAAAGACACGCAGGGAAGGGGGGTGTGAACAGAAATCAGAAAATCAGTAAGAAACCAAGCAGAACAAACAGTTGGGCCTAAGAACAAAAGAAAAAGACCGGGTAGGGTTTGGAGCTGGTCGAACCGGTTCAAAGATGGTATAAAACCACAAGAACCGGTCCAACCCTCATTTCTCACATCACATTCTCTCTCTAAAGGAAATCTAGAGAGAGAGAGTCTGCAAAAGACTCATCTTCCCCGTCCTACTTCCGATCATCTTCTTCCTTTATCCGACGTGGTGGCCGGTGGTGGCGCCGCCGCGTCGGAGCTTCAAACTACTTCGATTCAAAAACTAATTACATATTCTTAAAGCTCTTTCTCTCCTCTTTTCAATTTCGTACTTTGTTTTTAGAGAAAGTCTTTGAATCGAAGCAGATCTAATAGTTTTGGATTCGGTGAAAACGGAAACGAAATGCAGAGAAACGGAACGGTGAGGTTACCTTAAGCTCGAATTGGAGATGATGATGAAGCTACGGGAAACTTCGTGGCTTCTCTTCGTTCTTGATCCGAAAATAAATCGGTTTCGTTTTCTTCTTCTCTTTCGTATTCTGCTTTCTGTGAGTTTGTTGGATTCGTCACTATTTCACTTCGATCCCTCTTCTTCTCTGTCGCGAGCTTGCTTCGTGATCGTGTTGGATTCGTCACTATTTGTGGCGAATATACACTTGAATTGCGAAGTGGAGGATTCAATGATGAAGGTTCTGTGAAGAATCTCTGAGAATCACCATGAATTTGCTGGATCGGTTTGTTTTTGGCTTGATGTATGTGTTATTATGTGAATTTGCGTTTGAAACTGCGCTGTGAGGTTGTTGTGTTGATTGATGTTGTGCGTGAATTCGGAATTGATTTATTGTGATTCTGTTGTGTTTTGGTGACGGATTGGTGGGAAAGGTGATGACGTACGGTGGTTTTGAGTGGTGGAGGAAGTTTGTTGTGGAGGTTAGAGTGGTGGAGGGATGCAGTTATGGTGGTTTCGGAAGAAACTTGTTGAAGTTCTTGATGAACTTCAAGTGAGTTCTTCAGATTTTCTGGTTTCTGATCTATTTTGGGTGGAGAGAGAAAAGGTGAAAGTGTTTGTGATGAGTTGTAACAGAATGAATGGTGTGTGAAAAATGATTGAATTTTTTTTTTGACTTTGACTGTGATGACTGGGATTTATAGGCTGCCATGTGTAGTCCTGGACCAATGCTGAGCTGCCAAGTGTCCCTGGACCTATAACTAACTCTTTGGACTGATCTGCAATTAACTAAAACTTGAGGACTAAACTGCAATTAACCAAAAAGGACTAAAAATGCAATTATTAGAAATTTTAGGACTAAAATTAAAATAAAATTGAATTAAAATTGGTAAATGGAAAATAACGTAAAGTGAAACGATTAAAAATAACAAAACGGACTAAAATGAACCAACTACTAAATGAGGTACTTTAAAGTAACCTCTCTCTGCCAAAATTTCGTGTGAAATGACCAAAATGCCCCTAGGGACTAAAATGACTCAAAATGACTCATGTGCAATTTTAAAATGGTTTCTTAGCAGGGAATTCAAGCAAGAGTTTATACAAGCAAATTAAAAGACTCAGAGACAATTTTTAGGGATTAAAAGGAGTTCTAACACAGGAAATGACTAAAATGCCCCTAGGGGCTAAACTGACTCAAAATGACTTCAAATGTAATTTTTGGAATGGATTCTGACATGGGGTTGAAATAAAGATTTATACAACCAAATTGAAAAGACTCAAACAATTTCCAAGGACTAAAATGAGTTTGAATGCAGGAAATGACTAAAATACCCTTTTTCATGGATTTTTGCAAATGACATTGAAATAAAATGCAGAGAAAGATGCAATTGGCTAGAGACAATTTCAAATGGCTTGAAATGCAAGAGAAATGTTTTTGGATGACTTGAAATGCAAGAAAACATAGACAAATACACAGTTGAAAAGATTTTTAAAGCTAAATTGAGAGATAAAGCAGAGTAAAATGACAGTGTAAACAATAGCAAATTGGCAATTTTTCAAGAGTAATAGTCATATATTCAAGATGGAAAAATATTTTGAATAAGTATTTTTAGGTCCAAAATTAGGGTATAACAACACTCTGAACAGGAAGCATGATCATGATTAAACAAGGAAGCTTGGCAGAGCTTGACATGTAGTGGCACCAAAGGGGTAGCAACATTATGGACATTTAGAGCGGGAACTCCTCGAGGAACCCGAAATGTTTCAACCTTGTCAAGAGCACAGACTCCTTCGGAAGCCTCAATCATGTTAACAGCCGCATGGTTTGGAAGTGGATTGTCAAGAACGTGCGGGACACTATTTTCAAAAGTCAACTGCCCTCTGTCTATTAGATCCTTTACAACGTACTTCAGAGCATAGCAACCTTCAACATCGTGGCCTTGAGCGCCCTGATGGAATTCACATTTGAGATCATGTCAAAACTTAGAAGGCAATGGCGTAGGCGGAGGCTTGCCTGGTCTGGTGGCGCAATGTCCTTTAGCAAGTAGGGTTGGGAGCAAATCAGCATACCGCATTGGTATCGGTGGAAAATAAGGCTTGCGCCGAGGGCCCTGTTGTTGCGGCTGTTGAGCAGGAGGCTGTTGTTGTACCTGCTGAGCAATGGCATTAACGGGCACTGGTGGTTGACCCGGTGCCAGAGGATATTGCTGGTAGAACGGTGGGAAGAAGGGATGTTGAGAGTATTGTATGTATTGGTAGGGTAGAGGTAACTGAGCAGCATTAATAGGAGCGACAACAGCTGCAGACTGGTTACCGGACACCATCCCTACCTCGGATTCCTTCTTCTTATGGTGGCCGTTACCATACTTCTTCGGCACACTAGCTGAGGATTCACCTTTTTCAAGAATAATAATACCTTCTCTGACAGCATCCTCTAGACGAGTTCCCAAGGTAACCATGTCAGAGAAGTTATTTGGCGCAGAGACTATCATTCTTTCAACATATTCCTTCTTCAAAGTTTTCAGGAATGTCTGTGTCAGTTCTTCCTCATCGAGCGGAGGAGAAATACGGGCGGCTGCCCCTCTCCACCTCTGAGCATATTCACGGAAAGTTTCGTCCGTCTTCTGAGACAAAGACTTAAGAGAATCCCTATTCGGCTTCAAACGGGTGTTAAACCCATAATGATTTTCAAAAGCAGCAGCGAGTTCCTCAAAAGTATGGATATTATCTTTGCTCAAGCTAGTGTACCAGTCTGCCGCATCTTCTGTCAGACTGTCCTGGAAGCAGTGGATCATCAGTGCATCATTATCTGCGTAGTTGACCATCTTCCGGACGTACCGAATGACATGGCTATGCGGACAAGAAAATCCATTGTATTTGTCGAAATCTGGCACTTTGAACTTCTTAGGAACCTCAAACCGGGATACCAGGTATAGATCACGAGCCTTAGCAGAAACACCGTTCCCACGGCTAGCTTTGACCTCACGGAGCTCTCCAGCTAGCTCTCTTAATTGTTCTCTCATAGCCTCCACTATAGGGTCCTGTCCACGCGGAGTGTCAACATCGATTACCTGAGGCACAATGTATACAACAGGATCGGTAACAGCAGTAGTCACTTGGGGCATAGAGATATTCGCAGAAGCAAAAGTTGTTGTAGGAATCTGTCCTTGATTGGCAATACCAGAAATACCGGCTGCAGTGTTGGGAGCATAGAAAGCTGAGAGTCCATAAGGGCGCCCATTGGGCATAACAAACCGAGCATCAGAAGCCACTGTGGATAATGGGATTGATGGAATCATTTCAGTAGTAGCCGAAACGGACGTGGCCGGTTGTTCTTGTGCAGCCATCAGGGTAGACATAGTGTCATGAGCCTTGACCAATGTATGATGCATATGATGCATGATATGTACAGATGCATATGCAAAAAGACTCTTTTTTGTGTCATCGAAGGGTTTTTTTAGACAAATTAGGACTTTTGTAAACATTACTACACAAAAAATTAACAACAACCAACATATAGTTTTACAGGACGATTCCCTTTGAAATGCCAAGCCAAGGGATAGACTTTGAAATGTAGAACAACATAAACAACAACTGAAAACACCGACAGGAGAACAGGAATCCTTAAGCATAGGAAGTAGAAGGATCATCCTCAGGTTCAGACTCAGACTCGTAGCTGCAATATCGGGCATAGAAGTCACGGGCACCCCGAGCCCTCTTGGAATCCCTCATAAGCAACTCATCCTTCTCTTCAATTTCTTTTCTAGCCTTAGCCAACTCCCTTTTCAACATCGCCACTTCCTGAGTCTTCTGCTCATCTTTTCCATCCAAAGTCATGATTAGATTCTCAGCATCATAGTATCTGGCCTTCCATTGATGCTTCTCTCGGCTCTCCATAGCTAGATGCTCCTGATACATCTCTTGAGTAGGCAAAGGTAGAGGCAAAGGCATGGATGGAATAGATGCGGACACATATCTCATGGCAGGGTAAGGCATGCCTATCCCCTCAGCCCGGTTTATTACCCATTGGGTATAGGCCTCATGAGCGATACCGGATCTCACACCCATATGCTTCACATCTTTCTTCCGAATCTTGGACCAAGCCTCTATGAAATCCTCTCTTATTCCTGTAGGGGCGTTGGAGTAATGGAAGAAATAAGGAGATGTAGCAAGATAGATGGGCTTCTCTTTCATCGGGAAACCAAATTGTCGCAAGGCGAGCTCTGGGTTATAGTTGATTCCACCCCAAGTACCAAGAAGAGGTACATTAAGAAACTTTCCACCACCGAAGATAATTTCATTGACCTTAACGGCGAGAGTGAGCCAAACCACTTCGTTAGGGGTGAGTGCCAGTCCAATTCTCTGGATTATCATGGAAAGACTTCGGAAGGTGAGAAATAAACCACCTGTATAGAAGAGGCGCACAACAAAAAATGTATCCACGACCCTTGACAGATCGGTCGTGAATAGCATGGTATGTGTCAGCCAACAAAGTAGGAACCGGACTCTTGGAGCGGAAGATCATGATAGCATTCATATCCACGAAGTCGTCAAGATTTGGAAAAAGGATAAGCCCATAAATGAGTAATGCAAGAATAGCCTCAAGAGTGTTCTGACAAGTAGTTTTGAGATTGGCTTTCTCAAGTAGATATTTCGAGGTGAACCCTTGGATGTGAGCCTTAGTGACAAGATTCTTGGAAACATCGGAAGTCTTGAGATAGAGATCACGGGTGATAACCAAAGGAGTAGGAGGATGCTCAAGACCCGTGAAAGGTGTCCCCTCGGCTATAGATAAACCTGTCAAGGAGGAATAAGCCTCGAGAGTAGGTACCAACTGAAAGTCAGGAAAAGTGAAGCACCGATAATCCTGATCATAGAATTGCACTAGAGTGTGCACAAGTTTCTCTTCCACATTAGTCCGGAGAAGAGTAAGTAAATCCCCATAACGGTGTCGAAAACCGGTCGGATCCTTGATCTTGAGTGCCAAATCTCTCAAGCGTGCCAAATCAACCTTCATGAACTTGTAGGACTTAGTCTTGCCCATTCCTACAATGTTTACAAATTCAATTTGTCTAAGCCCTTCGATAAATTCATGGAAAAAAGTTTATGCATGTATGCATATATGCATGATCACATTCAAGTACGGAGAGAACATGGTGGGTTAAGATTTAAAGTCAAGGAGTCTTGGGTGGACACGGTGTCCGGTGATACTAGGGTTTTGGGTAATAGTAACCGGGTTCTAAAAGGTTCCCAAGTCGCAACCTCTCTCACGCACATCATGGTGTCACGAGACAAACACTCGCTCCATGATTATTCATAAGAAGGTCTAACTTGAGTGTAGCATCGCGTGACGACTAAAACTCGAGGCAACACTCAGTTTAGCCACCGCACTACATCTTAGAAAAGGCCATGGATAGGTTTGGTTATCTACGGTCCATAGCGTCATAGAAAAATTGGAAGTAAAGTGCCTAAACGCGATAAACACGCGCCGACAACATCACCCCCAAAATGTCTCAGTTATGTGGGATTGATCGCATAACCCAATACACGAGGCAACCCTCGAATTGAATTGTCGATTATATCCCCCCTAATCCTAAGTTCACTCAGCCCGGGTGTAGGACTTTAATATTCTCACCCTCACGTTTGCAAAAATTAAACAAGTAAGCAAGTATAGCAAGAAGTAAGTAAAGCGTAAGCGTAAGAAATAAAGACTAGGCGTAACTCTCAAATCTCCCCAGTGAAGTCGCCAGCTGTTTTATCTTGGATTTTCGGGTGTCAAACATTGATTAAGCTTGGACCTTTTTAACCTTTGATATCTCCATTTTTTCTTGGGAAGGGCAAAATGAGGAAAAAACCCTTGAGAATCGAGGTTCGGGAGTTGTTTTCGTTATAGGAAGGTGTTAGGCACCCATAACGACTATAGTATCCTATAGGAACCGTCTTTACTTTCTACACCTAACGCTTTACTTTTATATGCTATTTATTGAAAACTTTATTCACACCTAAATGTTTGCTAGGTTAAGAATTGGAGGGAGGAGAATGTGTTTGGACTTTTGTTTTATTTGATTTGGAGGAGTGTTGGCTCCTTGCCTACATACCCTTTTAAGGGATCAAAACCAATCGTAGTTCACTTCCAAAAAAGGGTTTTTGTTTTCGTTGGTTGAATTTTAATTTTGAAAATTGATTTTTGAAGAAAGGAAAGGAGAGGCCTCGAGGGCATAAGAATTTGGGAAAATGTGAGGTGTGATTAGTTATTTTGCAAAAAAACAAGTCTAAGTATGATTAAAATTCATTGAAGTTCTTGTTTAAGAAAATAAAGGGAAAAGGGAGGAGTTTTGACTCCTATATTTTTTGAGAAAAGATTTTCAAGGGAGATTGTTCACATTTTTTTTGAAAATGAATTTTTGTCTAAGTTTCAAATTCCTAAGCATACATCTAAAGCATACATTCCCTAAGCATACATCTAGAGCATACACGTGATGTGTATGCGCTTGTCGGTGAGTGTCGGTGTACATGTTTAGAGTCCATTGTCCTTTTACATCATTGGCCTAAGTACACACTACTATCCTTGCAAGAATTTAATCTTGCACCAAAGAATGAACCATAAAGAGATAAAGTGCGAGAAATTAAGGTGTAGAAAAGGGTGGAGTATGAGATGCTTATGTGACACATGAAACATGAAACAAAAGGGTTAGTAGCACATGATATAATAACAAGAGATAAAGCAAGTAAAACCACTATAACAAAAGTAAGAAAATCATCATAAAACCAAGCAATAACAAAGTAAAAAATATGCCTAAAGGTCATACCACAAAATGCCAAGTTCAGATGACTTGTAATCCTCATAATCCAATATATTTTCAAAGGCATACATTCAGGTTTTGCAAAGAGGATCGAAGAAATGTGTCATAATAAGCATTTGTAGGAAGAAATTGGACATATCCTTCATTTATTATTCACAAACAAAACTTGTAAAACAAGTAACTAACCACAACATATTCACATACAGTAAAACACACCAAAACAGTAGTAATTTCATCACAAATTCACACATCACAAGCCACAAACATATATCAAGAATTGGACTCAAGATTATGCAAATTTTCACAAGATTTTAACATGAAATTTCAAAAATAAGCAAGGAAAATACCACATCATTTTTTTTTTATCAATTTTCAGTATAAAATTTCCACAAAAAGGCCACAAAATTAACAAGAAATACTCATGAATTTTCGTAGAATCTTTAAAAGATTTTAGGCATGGCAGGGGGTGTAAAAAGCAAGACACAAAGTGCAAATAGCAAGAAAATAGAGACAACAACGAGATCCAGTACAAGATCAAGCCCAGGCCCAAACCTAATGGATCCGGATCACAGGGAAAGTTCTCAACCATTGGATTGATCCGGATCCATCTTAACCTAGATCTAACGGTTGAGAGCGCTAGGGAGCCTGAACCGGACTGGTTCTTGTGAACCGGTCTGGTTCAGGCGTCTATATAAAGGCTCAGGGGCCGGTTTCCTCATTTCCTTCTCTTCTTTCTCTCTCTAACCCATTCTAGTGAGAGAAGCTCTCGCCTCTCTCTTCTAACCGGCTTCCTCCCCTTCGCCGGTTTCTGGAAAGAAACGGCCGGGGATGATGAAGATCGGCCGGAATCTTCATAGATCCGCCGAAATCTTCATCTTCTCCGGCGTGATTTCCAGTTTCCGGCAACACCTCAAACAGCCCCGATCTTCTTAGTTCTAAACCCTAATCCACTTATTTTTTCAATACGAACACAAATATGAACTCAAAACTAGAAAATAAACGGTGAAACGTCGTAGATCTACATTTGAAGATTTGGTTTCAAATCTTTTCAATCTTTTTCAAAGTTTTTTGAAGGAACAAGTTCTGAGACTTGTTTATCTGCTTCGATTCACCGTTTATTTATCCTTACGAACCTTCGTTGAGCTTTTGCGATGAAAATGAAGAGGTTCTTTGAGATTACCTGGTTTTAGTCGAAGATTCGAATCAAAAGATCCTTAGGAATGCTTCGGATTCTTCTGGTAAGTGCTTGAACCGAAAATAAATCGGTGATTCCTCCTTTTCTTCTTCTCTGGTTCGATCTTTCACCTTCGATCCCTCTTCTTCTTCTTCTCTGGTTATTTATTTGTGATCATGCTTGAGTTCGCCACTAACAATTGTGAATTCGCACTTGAATTGCAGGGATAAAGATTCGATGATGAAGATTCTTCAATGAATCACTGAGAATCACCGCGAATTCATTGAATTTGGTCTTGAATTTGCATTTTGGAAATTTAGGGTTTCGAAATGTTCTTCACGTTCTTGGTGTTTCTCTGGATTTTGATCTTAACAGAATGGAGAGAGAAAGTGAGGAAGTGTTTGTGATGTGGCGTGTGATCAATGGTATCTCTCTCTGACACATGTGATGAGATGGACGTTATTTATAGGACAACTGTGATCTTTTTGAACCAGTAGCAATGCGCCATCCATTCCTGGACTTGAGTGACTCGGCTTTGGATTTATTGGACCTGAGGACCTTTCTGCAAAATAAGAAAATTGAAGGACTAATCTGCAAATGGGGAAAAGGACTTAAAAGTGCAATTATTAAAACTTGAGGACCAAAATGTAAAAAAAGTTAATAAAATTGGTTTTAACAAAGTAATTTGTAATAAACGTAAAGTGAAACCAACAAAATAAAATCAAAAAAAAGGACTAAAATGAAACAATCACAAAATGAGGTATTTTAAAATACCTTTCTTTCAAAATTTTGAGTGAAATGACAAAAATGCCCCCAGGGACTAAATTGACCCAAAATGACTCAAATGCAATTTTTGAAAGGTATCTTAACATTTAAAACAATAATTTATACAAACTAATTGAAAAGACTCAGAGACAATTTACAGGGACTAAAACGAGTTTGAATGCAGGAAATGACTAAAATACCCTTTTTCATGAGTTTTTGCAAATAACATTGAAATAAAATGTAAAGAAAAATATGCACAGTAGAAATATGCAAATACGACAGAGTAAAATATCAAAGTAAACAGTAGCAAATTGGCAACCTCTTGAAGGTTAAAGATACATGCCAGAGATAAAGAACATTTGGAGCAAGTATTTTTATGTCCAAAATTAGGATATAACAATGACAGCCATGTCACTTGAAATGTCCATGTGGCATGTCTGGGTTATGTTAGCCTAGTCAGCACAGTTTGATGGCAAGGACCAAACTTACAAACGGAAAAAAACGTTGGGGATGAAAAATTTAATAAAATTTAAATAGGGACCAATGTTTAAAGCTCGCTTATTTGTAGGGACCTTAAACATAATTAACCCTTTATTTTTTTACAGCTCTAATTTAATCTATTTTTTGAGCTTCTCAATTTGATTCACAACAAATGTTTTTTTTTTAAAGATGTAACCTAGATTCAGAAGTTATATAAGAGTCTGAGAGCATGGAAAGATGTAATCTAGATTCAAAAGTTATTGAGTTGATGTTGTCAAATTGTGTCAGGCCTTTTGTTTTTTTAGGATGGACCAAGATCGGTTTTTCGGTGAAGAGATTCATATTGTTCTAAAACATTATAAGATTTGATTGATTTTTTTCCTTTTTAACCACTTAGCTGACGTGTCTTAAAGAGTGATTTTAATAGGTTGATAGTGTAAAGTAACTAGTAACTTTACACTGTCAGAGTATTCTAATTAAACTCATTTGAGAAATTCACATGGAAGGTTGGGAATTTGTCTAACCTAAATATTGAGAAGTTTTACCCTGAGCCTTTTATCATGGGTAGATATCTGTGGATGATTATTATCAATGTTGTCAAAATCGGGATTTTGCTTCAGGTCGAAAGAGAAGACCAAAATTGAAAATCGTAAAATCGCAATCAAAATTGAAGAATTTTACTCAACTACCTTTGTAGAATCGATATAAGAAATCGTAAAATCGCAATCAAAATCGATGAATTTTACCAAATAAAAAATAATGCTAAATATATGTTATAATTTTATATAGTCATGAATGACTCAGATTAAAGTTCACAAATCAATTATACATAAATGACTAAAAAAATGGGCAAAATCGTTCAAAATCCTTTAAAACCCTGATATTTTGAATGGATTTCACGATTTTGTGCGACTTTGATGCGATTTTACTAGGATTTTGCGTATTTTAGAATTTTGTTATGGATTTGAGCTGTTAAAATTGAATAAAGTTTCAAAATCCTGAATTTTAGGATTTAAGTCGGGATTTTGACAACAATGATTATTATGTATTCACGCGCACAAAGGATACATCTTATCACTTTATTTGAAGGCTATGAAAAATGACAATATGTGAAATAGATGGGTTTGAGATTTGAAATTTAAGTTAATTTTTTTTCAATTAACTCAATACCAACAAGACAATTAGAAAATAACTTAACTGAGTTCAATGAAAATTCCCTAGGCTCGGGTTCCAGATCTTTCATGAAATTACCTAAGCTCCAAGATCATCAAATGAGTTTGTAAGTCAACGCTTGCAAATTGAGTGAATAACGCAGAGTGGGAGGGAGAGAGAGCCTTGTAATTAGTTTTGAACACTTCCATATATAGTTAATAATTTTTTTGTTTTGTTTTTATAATAGTTTCTTTCTCTCATTTATTTTTCGAATAATAAAATCTGATGGAAAACTCAGCTTGGTTGGAGGACCGTTTAAACTCATCACCTTTTGAGAATTTTGAGGGAACATTGATCAGTCACATAAATAACAGTTGGGTTTATATGCTCACCCAAAACTCCCGACAAGTTGGACAAAACATTAGATCTAAAGGTGTGTCTTAAGTCGAATGCTCCTTATTATGTTCTTTTGTTTCATCAATAGCAATATGTTCCTATTCTTTAACACACACTACACCATTTGTTGTCCCTGGCAACACTTTTTTAGGCAACATGTAAAAAACGTTGCCTAAAAATTGCTAAGGCAACGTTTTCTGACTGTTGCCAGAAATATTTTCGTATGGGGACGGTTTTGGAGTGTTACTCTGTTGTCTATTTGGCAACGATTGTTAATTGTCCCTTAAAATACTTCTAGGGACGTTTTTGGAGTGTTACTCTATTATCTCTTTGGCAACCATTGTTAATTGTCCCCTTTGATACTTCTAGGGATGTTTTTAATTTTCCCCTTAGATACTCTGTTATCACTATATTATTTCTTTATACTTCTATGTTTGTATGTTGAAGATTTGAGTTTTTTTTTTACGAGTTTGATAGATTCTTGGCAAGTTTTTTTTTTTTAGTTTTTGTTTAACTTGGTGAAAATTGATAACGATGTTGATATTTTATAATAAAAATGTGTAAATCAGAAGAAGAAGAAATGACGACGGTGTTATATGAAATGAAAAGACACCGTTCATAATTTTCAAACGTTAGTGCAATAAAAAGGGCGGAAAGACGAATAGAGATTGTGAGCTGAATTTTTTATAATTCCAATTATACCCTTAAACAAATTTCCCTATATTAATGCTATATTATTGGTGGTACTAAAAAAGATAAGGATTTCTATTACATTTGTTAAATTACTGTTATTGAAAAAGATAAATATGTATTTTTTAGTTTTGTTACAATTTGAAAGTCAGAAATATTTGTACTAATAATTTTAATCAAAATCAAAATTTCATCTAAAATACCGTTCATAATTTACACATGTTAGCGTAATAAAAAGAACGGAAAGATGAACACATGCACATCTTTACGCTAGTAATAATAATATTATTAATAGTGGTAATAAATAACATTTTGAGAAATAACGATTCGTGGCCTTCAAAATAAAAACCAATTTATTCTTTTTTTTTTAGGGAATCAAAACTAATTTACTTAACATCTATGAAGCTCAAATACTTCAAAATGGACGACGTACCCATATCTGATACATATCCTGCACAGATACGCCCGATACACATCAGGAGAGTATTCGTAGATTAGATTTTATTTTTTAAAAACACAATTGTCTGATACCTTCCAGATACATCGGGGATACACGAGGGATAAGTGGTGGAAAATGGACTAAGTAACATTGTTATCTCTTCTGGATATATCATATATTTAATTGACTAATTGTCACTTTCTTTATTATCAATATTACTTATATTTATATTTCTATTATTGTCCACTGTCAGTTTTGTTTCTCTTTGTTGTTTTGAGAACACTGCTATTGTTGATTGTCGTGTGAAGGCAATTTCATTGTTGTGTCTTATCGTTGTTCTATGTCTATTTGGTCTAGGTTTTGTGCCTACTTTTTTCCTTTTGAATTTTAGTCATAGTTTGTATTTTAAGTTTTAATATGTAGTTTAAATTTAATTTTTTATTAAAGTTTGCCGGTCATATCGTATCTTGAATTTTAAAATTTTCCCTTATCGTATCATTGATAAATATTTGTCTATTTATTTGTATAAATTTATGTATCTCATGCATGATTTTTACATTAAATTATCATCACTATATTATAATTACACTTTTTTTTTACAAGATATTATAATTACTCTTATTTTTATTTATAAGATACAATAAAAAAACTTAATTTTTACTTGAGTAATGAAAAAACTTAAATTAGCTCCACCAAAGTCAATTTTTTTCTGAAAGAGCTCCACCAAAGGTAAATTGTTTATGAGAACCTATATTTGATTACTGAGTGAAACAATTTTTTGTTAGAACTTAACCGAAGTCCAAGTTACCAAGACCCTCTCCATGGTAATTGAGAATTAACAAAAAAAAAAAAAATTCTAAAAAAATATGTTTTTTTTTTTAAAGAATAAACATAGTATATATAATTGTAAAAAAAATTATTATTATATAACTAGAACTTACATGACTTACATGACTAGACGCATAGACATAGTACATATAATTATTTAATTCATAAAAAGATAATTATTTAACTAGAAATTACATGATTACTACTTTTTTTTTTTTTTTTTTTATCATTCCATTCAATCAAATTGATAATCATTTTCCTCTTCACGATCTTTCTTTTCACATTTTATGGGTAAAGGCTTGTGTTGAGCTTTAGTTTATTATATTCCCTTTCATTTTAGTGTCCGTCTCAATTTTAAGTTTTAGAAACCTAGGTCGATTATACATTTGTTTAATATGTTATTCAGAATTATAGCAGATTTTAGGTTTAAATGCTCTTTTGGTCCCTTAAGTATTTATTTGGTATTGTTTTGGTCCATTAACTAAAAAAAAGACCGTTTGAGTACTTTAATTTAATTTTCGCTATACTTTTTGGTCCCTTCAGTTAGGTTTCCGTTAGGTTTATTAAAAAACGTTAAGTGTGGTACACGTGTCGTTTTGGCATTGACTCTGAAAACGTTAAGGGAACAAAGCGATACCAAATAAATACTTAAGGGACCAAAAAAACATTTAAGCCTTTTTTCATCGTCTTCTTCATCTTCTACATTTTATTTCTTCATCATCTTCACCCATCTTTCTATACATTCAAACCCAGAAAAATAATAAAAAAAATAAAAACTCAAATTCATTTTTCAATCTTCATCTCTTCTTCTCCCAAAACCTATAAATCCATAAATTACTTAATCTATAAATTTATAAATTCATCAACTAAACAACAACAACACCAACACAAAATTTCATCATTTCTTTCTCTCAAAATTCGTCCATTCTTTCACAAGCCTCAAAATTTCCACGTGGCTCATACATAGAAGCTGCTTCATCATCTTCTTACTTCTCGTACGGATCCACCTTGCTGCCACTTCAATTTTTCAGATTCACTTATTTTTTTCCCAACCCCAAAATTTGATTTGATTGAACGCACAATTTTACCCCCAACTCAGTTGCTATTTATTTGCTTCTTAACCCAATTAACAGTGACATGTGTTGGAACAAAATGTATTTAACAATACCACTATGAGTTTTGATGATAACAAGATATTAAAAATGTTAATTGGATATGCTAATATTTGTTCAAGTGTGCAGGACCATAGACAAAAATTTAAATCAAATATAGGTTATGGAGGAACAAATGAGAGCAATGGAATTTACAAAATGGAAGCTTGTATTGTAAGAAAGTGTCTGAAGAAAAGAGCATTTGAAGATCATCAGAAGCTGACGTCACCAGAAGCTGAAGATCATCAGAAGCTGTCTACCAGAAGCTGACGTCACCAGAAGCTGAAGGTCACCAGAAGCTGAAGGTCATCAGAAGCTGAAGTTCATTAGAAGCTGAAGACTGGAATTTTCAGTTTGTTAGAAGTGGTTATTTTGAATGTTTATGATTGCAGTAGGAATGGAAGCCTGGAGCAACGACTAATTCAGAGGAATTTGAAGGCATTGGATGCTTATCCACTGAAGAGCGCAGGAAAAGGACAATAGTACAATTGTACAACCACTACTCCACTATTCCACTCTCCATGTCTGCAATAGTACAAGAATACAGCTGCACCTACGCTGGTTATGCTCTATATATGGAATGGATTTGAAATTGTTCCCTCATAGGACAATAACCAAATCAAGCAACAGATCATTGGTGATTTGATCAAGCTTCACAACGACTATTTTGATGTGCTGGCAATTTCCAACGTATCTCTCACACCTCTATATAAAGGAGTGAAGACCTGAAGATTGGCAAGACTCTTACAACAATTTAACAAGTGCCAAACCTCTGCTGAAATTGTTCCACGTCAAACTTTACTTAGAATTTCTTAACAACTTTCATATCTTAGAAATTCTAGAGTCTTAAGAGTCTTATCTGATTTGTATTGTGAACACCTCTGATTGTATATCAAGTGTTCAACCTCAAACATTTTCTTTGTAATTATGTTTGATTAGAAGTCTCTTGCAGTTGTGCTTGAGCATATGAAGTCTTTTGTGTTTGTGCTTTAGCATAGGAAACCTCTTGCTGCTGTGTTTGAGTAGTTTGAAGTCTCTTGCTTTTGTGCTTGAGCAATTGTAATCAGATATTGATTTTAGTGAACACTCCTTAGAAGTGCAAGGGGGAGTGGACTACTTCCGGATTGTGGAAGGAACCACTATAATTGCTTTGTGTCTTTCTTCTCTCTCTCTCTCTCTCTCTCTCTCTCTCTCTCTCTCTCTCTCTCTCTCTCTCTTTACTTAACCATTGCATTTAGACTCTGAACATTGCATCAGAACCTGAACTCTATCAGCTTCTGATCAGTGAATTCAGTTCTAGGAGAAGAAAAAGCTAATACAATTCAAACCCCCTTCTTGTGTTTTTCTCACCTTAAACATGGTCCAATTGTGTCAACCTATTAAATTGAATGGTTCATAATCGACAGCTTTTAACCCAGAAAATGGATACAATCAAACCCATTTTGAAAATTACTCATTAAAATTATTCACCCTATGTATCTTTGTTTTCCATTTTTGATTTCATTTGAATTTTACTAGGTTTAATGATTTTTTTTCTGGGTTTGAATTAGAGTTTATGTTGTTGGTTATGATGGTGGTGTAGTGATGGGATTATGTATTGTTGTTTTTGGGAATTTATGAGTTTTGGAAGAAGAAGAGATGAAGATTGAATAATGAATTTGAGCTTTTATGAGTTTTGGTGTGTTGTTGATGATGAAGAACATGAAGAAGATGATGGAAGGAGAAGGAAGAAGATGAATAATACAAACCCTAACATTTTTTGAATTTTTTTAACAGAAGGGATCAAAATAGGTAACAAAGATAAAAATAAAGTACTCAAACGGTCATTTTTTAGTTAAGGGACCAAAGCGATACCAAATAAATACTTAAGGGACCAAAAGAGTATTTAAGCCTAGATTTTATGTTAAGATTTGTTGTATTGAAGTTTTTGTTTACTGATTAAACTAATTTGTATGAAGATAAAGAACTAATCAAGCAAATCTTGTTAATAAAGTTGTGGGTTTGAATGATAACTTTTGGCAGTTTATTTGACATCAATTTTGTATTAATTTTGGGTGGAAAAATAAATTATGGACATGATGAGACTTGTTTCATGTTCAACTGAAAATGGTTAAAACTATGATAGACAAAATTCAATAAGTTTAGTATGAAATGGACAAGAGCTTAAGTGGATGATGATGATTTGTATATCATGGCTTACATACTATGAAACGATATCAGTTTGGTGTTTACTTTGGTAGAACTAGTCAAAGGAAATTGATGCAACCAAGTCAGTCTATAGAGAAAAAATAGGCAGCAACTTCCACTATAGCTCTTGTAAGCCTCTGAAAGTCAGTCAAATCTGCTGTTATCTAGCAAAAATAGAGGGGAAGACTTAAGAGAACCAGTAGTCGATGAAGAGGAAAACACAAATAGAGAATAAGAAGAAAAAGGTAATTTGTTATGTATTTCATAATAATTATTTCAAGTATTATTTATATATTGGTAACAAACTTTGTGATATTGTTTTACCACGTTGATTACCTTATACTAAAAATAGGAACATTGAAAAGAAAAACTCACGGGGAAATTTTGTGCAAAAGGATTCATGGAAGAACTTTGGAGGAGCAAGAGTAAGTGACCTTTAATGAGGATAATCAGCCTATTAGGCTCACTAATAAAGTATTGTTGGACTTGAGACTCTTCTTGGGCACATTGGCTATGAACTCAACATTTTGTCCAACTTTACACCAATTGGTAATAACACTACATTTATGGAGATATGCCAATGTATATGTGAATTGATGAATTTGAATGTCTAATTATTAAAGAGTCTTTGATTTCTTGATTTTGTTTTATCTTGCCAGTTGAAGCACTAGATTGGGTTGAAACTATTGTTAGAGATGCATGAAGAAGATATAAGCACAACATTAAGAATGGTTGTTTTTAAAGTATTCCAACATTTATGAAAGACTCAAACATTTCCCTCCAAAGGTGTCAATAACTCATTTTAGAAAGTTTTGTGAATATTGGAGTAAGGCACTTATAAAAGTAAGATTAATAATTTGTTTTTTGTCATGTATATGCTTAATTGTGCACATTTCTAATTGTTTTATATTACAATTGTTTCATGTTATTTTAATTGAGTTGAGGAATGCTAGCTGCAATCGATTAAACAACTGTTGTTAAGCACACACTATCTTATTGGCCCACGTTACAATTCTTTTAAAAGAGGTGACCAGTTTACTGGTTGTATAGGTTTTTTCTTTTAACACTTTTTTTCCATCAATAATTAATTCCTTGTTTCCTTCAAACACCAAACAACCTTCATTGCCTTGTTATTCTCTCTATTCCACTATTCTGTAAAGATCAATCCACCATCAACATGAAAATTATTGTGGAGATTTGATTGAATTTTATTACTTTTGATTGTGGAGTTTTGATTGTTGCATCCAATCAAAGCAATAAACTATCGAAAGAAAAATAATAGAGAAAGGATGTATCTCCCCTTCACGAATCTGGACACAATTACATAAATGATTGTGAATCTATGACATGAACAATGTTTTGTTGGTGAAGGTAGTGGTAATGGCAGATAAGCATATTTGTATCGCTGTCAGATTTTTTTAAATTTCTTTTTTGTGATACTTTGCCTACCAACTTATTAAAATATTAATTAAAAATCAAAATTAAAAAGTGTTTAACAAAAAATAACTTGTATCCGAGAATAGAGCAATGACGTGGCACTGTATTCAATCGAGTGTGCGTGAGGAGTACTGAAGCGGTTGCTGCTAGCACTACTCTAATTGAGTATACTAGCTAAATTATGTTATTGAGTTTGGTTTACATGTTGTCTTGGGTTTTATTTGTATGATGTATAACTCTTGATGACTTCTTATTTGTAGTGAGCATTTTGTTTTATCAATGAAGATGATGAAAAAGATGACATAGATGATGAATTTCAAGAGGATGATGAATTTCAAGATGATGTTGTAGGTGATGAATTTCAAGAGGACAACATAGATGATTGTGAATTTCAAGACAACGTTGAATGAGTTTGAAGCCTTTTTATTTATGTTTGCACTTGAACTAAATATTTTGCTAGTTTTGTACTTGGTATTAAGTAATGATAGACAATTAGACATCTTATTTATTATACTTTGTGTTGATTTAATGTTTGAACTCATGTATCAAGAATGAATGTTTTAACTCAACCTTATCATAACATGTACAACTTTTGTTGATGTGTGGTTTAATTTATAGTCTAATATATTTACAAAATAATGAAATTATGATATATGTAACCTATGATCTATGGCTATATTTTTCGGTTGTTGTGGTTCACTTTAGGGCTATGATTTGTGATTGTAGCCACCTATGGAAACAATTATAAACCGTAGCCTTAGATGCCATGTAAAAGCGTCCCCTAATCCAATGGGTTAGGCTACGTATTCAAATAGTGTGCCCAAAGAGCGTGAAAAATCGTCCCCATAGACATTAGGCAACACTCGCATATGAGACACTTGAAAAACGGCCTCTATTCTTTTAGGCAACGCTTTTCACAGTTTTGGCAACGGTTTTTGACTGTTGCAAATAAGGATAAATGCTGTAGTGACACATGTTTGCAGCAATAGGAACCTCTTCAAAAGCGGAAAGATGTTCAACCTTATTATGCATATAGGTCTTGCGTCAATAAGCACGAGCTTCCTATCATTATTTTCATTGTTGGAGAACAATTGGAATACTTTCTGAATCCTGCTCCTTATTATTTTCATTTTTGGACGTTTTATCCTGAACAACAAATATAATGTCTTCTAAATTCCGATCCTTATTATTTTGCTGTTCAGTTTCAACGTCAATTATTCCTGAGGAAGATAAAAAATTTAGATCCATATTTGAGCTTGCGTCTTACGTTGTGTTTGAATGTTAACATATGTCATGCATTTGGATAACCTTAGAATACCTGGCTACAAGTTACATGTCTCGGCTGAGTAAACCTTACATTTATCTTCTGAATTGGAAAATTGAAATTCAAAAATTCCACTACTCAAGGAAATAAGTTTCCATCGGCCTATACCATACCATAATATACTAGGCTTCGAATGCAATTCGCTAGCAGTTAGAGGGGAATTTCCCTTGTTAAGAATAACATGCAACCCAAAAAAAAAATTACGGATCTTTTTTATTTTACGGCCTGAATGAGGTTTAAGTGGTTTATGATTTAGTTTTTAATTCAAATTGGGCTAAATCAATTGTTACCCATCTCCCTTCCACCTTCCCAACCTAAGCACAATTGCAATGAACAAACATCAAACGACAGTAATTGCAATGAACATTGTGGTTTGTACCAGGAAAATAAAGTGAGATGACATGAGATCAAACGACGGGGACTGAGAGAAGAGAATAAAATCATGTGGCGTTGGACAAACAATTTTGTGTACACACTTAACAAAAATCAAAGGATAAATAGTTCTCTAAAGTTATATATTCTCATCGGGTCGTTATTTTTAAACCAACTTGATTCCAATAAATCCTATCTAATACTCCCTAAGAGTTGTCTATGCTTTAAACCACACGACAAGTGAAAACCACATTTTGATTACACAGCTTTCGCTCATGCATGATATATCCACTACATGTTTTCTTCAATATCACAAATGATTTGCACTTTATTAATGGAGATTAAACAACTCCTTGTAATTTGAGGAGATGTTTACAATCCCTTGATTATGATGATATTTAGTCCCTCGATAACGTTCTATAAATCCAGTACAATAAGATTAGTGCAATTCAAGTTGTCAAACTTGAGAGTCTAATTAAACTCCTCAAACTTATATAGAGACTCAACTCGGCTTATAAAAGAAATGGACTCAACTCATATATTTGTAAGAGTTTATCGAATATTAAAATAACTTTTATATTTCTCTCTATATGTTGTAACAAGTAAATAACTAAACTAGATATCTATTTTATCATTTTTCTTTAATTTGCAACACTTTATTACTAAAAAGAGAGTTTACATATGAGTTAACTTGTTTTTTAATCTAAAATTGTAAACCGGTAAGATTTAAGAGTTAACTAGAGAGTGTAACAACTTAACTACACATGAATACAACAAGCAACATCCAAAACATGAAGCATACAACCCAAAAAGAATTCAAAACATAGCCCTACTTGGCTCCACAATGATTTTTCCAGTAGCATGGCCATCAATGATCTTAGCCCAAGCATATTCGGCTTTGCTCAAAGGAAACTTAGAGTCAATAATTGTCTTAAGTTTTCCATCTTTCACTAATTCAGCTAGATGTTCTAAGCCCTCATGTTTGATAGTTACAATAAAAGGCACCCACAGCTTCTTTGAAAAAGTAAGTTTCTTCAACGCATATTTCATCAATGAACTTGGACCAGGTGTTAAATCCACAACAATTCCATTTTCTGTCAAATTAGGTTCAAATGTTGACCATGGTATTCCAGCAGTACAATGTATCACTGCATCATATTTCCTACCAGATGGGCTCTTCAGTGATGCTCCCTCTGGAGTCTTGTAGTCGATAGCCTCATCGGCGCCTAAGCTCTTGATAAGGTCAATATTACGAGCACCACAAGTGGCGGTCACATGGTTGTTTCCTAGTTTGGCAAGTTGAACAACATATACACCTACGCCACCTGAAGCAGCGGTTACCAGAATGTTCTTGGGTTCACCAGTACGATCAAGTTTAATTCCTGCCATTTTTGTGAGGGCATCATGTGCCGCGAGAGCGGCAACAGGTAAACCAGCACCTTCAGCTGCTGAGACTTCAGATGGTCTCATAGTTGTTAAGCTCTCGCTAGCCACCGCAAACTCAGCTAGTCCACCCCCATCCTGTTATTTAACAAAACATGAAATAAATATTAATGGATAATAATGAATAATGTATCTAGTGTGAGTGTGCGCGCGTATATAATTGAAAATTATATATAGAATTGAAAATTATTCTCCAACCAAAAAAAAAAAAAAAAGAATTGAAAATCATTCCATTCATGACATTGTGTTGCAATTCACACTTGAAATTGAGACCATAGGAAGAAATGAGAAGTAACCTAAGAAATAAAAGAAAGATACTTACTTGATTGTTGAGTTTAGCAATAACTTTAACTTGTGATCCAATATCTACCACCTCTCCTGCTACATCGGTGCCTGAATCAAAGTCACAAAACAAAGAAATGTAAATTATGTCTTTATTTGGCAAAACAAAGAGATAGTTTATAGTTTAATCCAAACGGAGCTTAATAAACAAACAAAAAAAAAGGATAAGATAGTCATACAAGGTGTGAAGGGAAATTTTCGAGGCAATAAATATCGAAGAAGACCAGCTTGAATCTTCCAATCAACTGGATTAATGCTAGTTGCTTCCACTTTGATTAAAACTTCATTGGCCCTTGGAGTTGGAACAGGAACTTCAACAAGCTGCTTAAAACCGACAATATTGAAATGAATAGTGACTCATGCAAATGATATTAACGACAAATAAAAAAAAAAATATGTTTGGAATCATGCTTGTTGTCCATTTTTTTAACGACAAATAAAAAAAAATATGTAGCAATATGTATAGAGAGAGAGAGCTTTTACTTTCCATATTTGCAAGATAGTAGTAGTAACAAATATTTTGAAAATAGACCTTTTTTTTTTCCTTTCCAAATATGCTTATAACAAAATATAGATGGAACAATGTACTGGAAAAACTAAATTCCAAATTGATTAGAGATAGAGTCTGATTAAAATTTATAAAGAGTATATGACACTCTCACTTTATATATCGGTTTTGTAAGAATAATTAAACTTAATATAAAAAGTTAATGAGATATCAGAGCCAATTGATACGGGTCACCCACAATTTGTATTCAAGCACCAAAGTCAATAGTGTTGAGTATGAAAGAGTGTATTGGAAAAATCAAGTTCCACATAGAGTAAAGATGGCATATTCCTCAACGTGGCAAATTAAAAGTTCAAATCATGTTAGGAGAGGTGTATGAATTTGGTATTGGAGATTGTCTGAAATATGATTAACTCTAGTGGAGAGAATGAGTGGGAAAGAAGAAAAAAGATACTGACGAGGTATTAATTTAATAATTTGTCTTAATTATTAATTATATTATTTATCATTTTAGAATACAAATGAAGCATTAATTGTTATTTCTTGAATTATACCATTAATTATTTTTTATCAATATACATTTATTTCTTCTATTAATAGTAATATTATAGTAAATAAAGTTCATTTTATCTTGTTTTCTAATTTGGACCTTCCAAATAGAGTTTACAGATGACCCCTTATCATTTTTACTAAAATAATGAATTTTATTATACTAAAAAATTGGGATTAGGTGAATTAATTTACTATTACCTTAACTAAAAATAGTAAAAATGTATCTTTAAACCATTGTTTAGCCGTTCATATTAGATACACCCAAGTATATTATAAAATAAATTAGTTCTATTACACATTACATATACTGAATTATTTTTTTAGTACTATGCATCACCTTAAACAATTTCATATAGGCAAAAAATTGTAGTTAAAAAAGTTGATGTATATACATCAACTTTTTAACTATTGTAATATTTTGAAATAAATTATAAATGAGTGATCATTACCTTAAGTCCAGAAGGACCTCCATCATAGGAATCGTATTGAACTGCATGCATGAGTTTGGGAGCCATGTGATATTATCTTTCTATATTGCACCACACCCAACTATTACGAGTCTAGTTTGGTTTCAATGACTCTACACAACTCACTTTTTTATAGACCCTTCGTGACGGTTTTAAATTTATTTTGAGATTTTTAAAACTAGTTTAATAGCATGTGTTTTGCAAAGGAGTCAAGTTTTGTTGACATTTCTTTACACTGTCCTATTTTATTGACCTTCGTGAGGATTTTAAATTTGTTTTGATGTTTATAAAGCTAGTTTAATAACCCGCGTGTTATATTTGCTGATAAGATTTTGTAAAGTATTGAATTAAATATTCTTAGATTTAATTAAATGATTTTTTGTTTGAAGGAACAAAAAAAAAACATAATAATTTATTAATGATGAAGCACATGGTGTGCCTCAATGTACAACATAATTTGTTTTAATCGGCGCCGAGTGAAGACTACAATTGATTTGATTCTAAATAAATATGAGATTTGGTGTAAGTGTATAACCTTTACACCTGCTATCAATGACTCAGTGGATCCTATCTCGTTTCAAAAAAATTAATCACTTGACTTGATGCTTATAACTTACAATTTGATTTTGATGCTTCTTTCAAAAAAAAAAATTGATTTTGATGCTTATAAGTTACAATTTGATTTGATTCTAAATATAAGATTTGGTGTTCCTCCAATAAAAAATGAGTTTTGGTGTTACTCTGTCGATGACTCAATAAATCACATCTCATTTCAAAAATAGAAGAAATTATAGGATCCTTAACATGCAATAAAAAACAACACAATTTAACCATTCAAAAGTTTAAACATCGAATTTGTCGAAGAAAAAAAAAGTTTAAACAGTGAAGAAGGAAATGACGCGCAATAATCCCATTAAAGAGTATCAGTTATCAAGATATAAACCACCATTAAAAAACTGAATGTTCTGAACTAAACTTGTTAGCAGATCGTGGAAGAAATGCTTATCGATTGATTGAGCAATGCCGAAATACACAATAAAGTTGATGCTCGATCGTGTATTGCTAACACTTCGACTTTCAAGTTAGTATAATTTTTTAGGTGAGTGTGAGTGTGAGTTTTAGAAGAAATTCAGCAGGGATTACTGCGGAGGTTGGAAATAGTAGAGGTTGTAAACAAAATTGCTTGAAAGGAGCGACAACAAAAACAAAACATAAAAAGTTTATCAAAATGTTCACAGTTTCGAGGGACTACAGTGGATTAGATCATCGTATTTGACTAAGAGAAACCCTAGAAGTGGTATTGACACCACATCTTCACTTAAAACCTTAAGACATTAGGTATATTTGTCATCTCACATATATGTTGTCAATATATACTATTGCATCCAATCTAGAAGTTTAACTTACCGATGACACATATCTCCCTTAAGCGTGAGATTCTCTTTGTTTGTGATATGGTGAGATAGAAAAGTAAGGTCAAGAGTAGGGGTGGCAAAAAAACCCATGCCCACGGGTACCCGCTGGTAAAATCCGTCACGGGCATGGGGCGGATAGCTAAACGAGTATCCACGGGTATAATAAACGGGTATTTGACTACCCGTTATTATATGGATACGGACACGAATTTGATTGTATCCATACCCACATGTATCTATACCCGATAATAAATTAAGTAAATTGCTAAGATATTCTTATATATCTTATTACTTAAAGTTGTTACCTTATTGTAGGAAATTTTACCGTTCGCCTAAGATTCCTCATCAATAACCTATTTTTAATTTTAATTTTTTTAATTCATCTCATTAAGTTCACTGTTTTCACTTCATTCACATCATAAAACAGATTCTTTCCCCAACAACCCAGCCTTTATTTTTCTTCAATTCTCATTGCAACCATCCATCTTCTTCTTTAAAACATAAGTCTTCAGCCACCTCTCCCTCCTATCTACTCATTTGTTTCAGAAATTGGGAAGTCAAATGAAATTATTGAAGTTTGGAATGTAAATGCAATTTAAATGTTTATTTGGATGTTTTTATGTTTTTACTTTACTTCAAGAATTTGTATAGATTATGTAAGAATCATGAATTTTCTATGGATTATGTATGATTTATGTAATTTTGAATGGATCATGTATGAATGTTTAAAAGTTGAAGTTTTTTGGTAATTAAAAAAAAGTTATTCTTTCTAAAAAAAAAAATTAAAAAATCCATGGGTACCCATGGATACCTTAATATCCGCGGGTACCCGCATAGTGGGTACCCACGAGGGTACGGGGAGGACACGAGTATCATATTTATCCAATGGGGCGGGGACGAGTATCATACTATCCGTACCCATGAGTACCCATTGACATCCCTAGTCAAAAGACACAACATGGTAAAAAAAGATGGGTTGGTATTGGTTTCATAGAGAGATATTTTGTTCCTTTCTTTCATGTAAAGAGTGAAAGTAAAGTATAAAAAATGAAAAAGAAATTTGAACTTGAGAGAAATGATAAGGAAAAAAAGTAAGGAGTATGTGTTTTCATTCGTAAGAGTATATGGAATAGAGTTAGATGATAGTAATTTTATAGATCTATTGAAGGAGTTGAAGATTACTGTGTAAATATGCTACCAACATATTAGACTAAAAAAAAAATACCGCATCAATTTAAATTGTCTAATTATTATGTATTTTGTCAACTGAACAAAACACGTTTACATTTCTCCATTGTTAGATCTTACCAAAGACAAATAGTGAAGGAATTTGAAATAATATAGGTTGAATGATTTTTTTGGGTTAATTGTTGAAACTGGCCTTGTAAGATACGCGAAGTATGAAAAACGACACTGTAAAATAAAAAACGCATATTCTAACCCTTAATTTGAGATTCTTATTGTTTTTCACCCTATAAAATACGCAAATTCCAAAAAAGTTATTTATAGGGTGAATTATTTTATGATTTTTTTCTAGGAATATTTAGGACATTAAAACATGGATTCACGTAAAAAATTAGACGATTGTTTGCAAAGACATCTATAAAAATACATAAAACTAATCTGGAAAGTTTCATAGCATTTCGAAGACGTTTCAATTTATTTTTAATTTTCAATCAAAATGTGTAAAATTAAAATTTTGTTTCGAGTAAACATATATTCACAGGTCAAATTTCATTCCCTAACATTGTAGACAAGGTTAGAACATCATAAGACCGCCACCTTAAAATTTTAGAGTCTTTAAACAATAGAAAAATTAATTATAAATTATTTAAGAAATTCATAATTACGGGGAATAAAAATTTGTTATTAATCTTTCCTTAGTCAAAAAAATCTTATTTTTTAATATTAAAACCCATATTTTAACGTCCTAAACATGACTGAACAAAATCATGAAAAAAATCAACCTTTATGTCACTTTTTGGGATTACACGTACATTATAGGGCCAAAAATAAGAAAAATCTTAAATTACAAGGTCAAAATATCTGTTTTTTATTTTACAGGGACATTTTTCATACATCGCGTATATTACAGGGTTATTTTAAACAACTACCCCTTTTTTGACTGATATCTAATGGCAGTTAAAAATTGTAATTTAAGGTAAAAAAATTAAACAAATGACACCCAAAATATAACAAAACAAATCATCACAATGTTGGGAGTACTTCTATTGGGAGTTCTAAAGGAGCGTAAACTGGGTTGTATAATCAAAATAGGTTAAGAGAAATCAGACAAGCGAGATTCACATTTATATGTTGTTCAACATCTACTCTTGCATACAATATGAAATTTTAAGTCATACTTTACACATTAACATCTCTTCAGTAAGTGTCAGATTCTCCGTGTCGGTGATCCACCAGCAAGAACCACTCCCACTCCTCCGCAATGTGAACTAGGATATCATATCACAGTTGGGCTTTCTGATAGAGCCAACTGTTGTGGATCGACACATTTGAGAAAGAGCAACCACACAAGTGAGAATACTCAGGGCTGGCCTAATAATTTTTAAAATTAAGTGAGGCCTAAAGCAACTTTGAATATATGAGGCCTTTTTTATTAGAACATGAGGCCTTTTTACTTGTAAAATTTAATAAAAAATAATTTTTTGTTGGGGACCTAAAGCGAGGTCTTTGATGGCCTTACCCTTAGGCCGGCCCTGAGAATACTACAACATCTTTATCCAAAATTTGAAGGCCTAAGTATGAGTTTTTTTCTTGCCACTCATTTGTCATTCAACCTTCACTCTTTTATCGAATATTGACATTTATTTCATCGCAATAATATCTTCATAAAGTATGATGAAATTCTAACACGTACTTGACACGGTTGTCCATACTAAAGTTTAAACATCAAGATTATCAACTATCAAGTCATACACCACCACTAAAAAATTGATTGTTCTGAACTAAACTTGTTAGCAGATTGATGGAAGACATGCATATGGATTGATTGAGCAATGCCAAAATCCACAATGAAGTTGATGGTCAATTGTGTATTTGCTAACATTTCGACCTTCAATTTAGTATAATTTTCTAGGTGAGTGTGAGGTTTAGAAGAAATTTAGCGATGGCAAAACAGATTAACCCGTCCTGTACTGTCCCACCTCATCATAACCCATCTAAAAAGGGGCGGATCAATTAGAGATATAGGGATGGA
The DNA here is from genome assembly GCF_051527215.1 of Medicago sativa. Lineage (NCBI taxonomy): Eukaryota > Viridiplantae > Streptophyta > Magnoliopsida > Fabales > Fabaceae > Medicago > Medicago sativa. The sequence goes on along the minus strand of NC_140752.1, from coordinate 30,204,154 downwards.
AATCTCACACCCTCCGTTCTATGGTGGACCAACAGATTCGCATGTTGATCCGTCAATGGTTTTTTTAAAAATTATTAATAAAAAACTTTACAAAAACAATGTAAATATATATATATATATATATATATATATATATTTAAATCCAATTTACGAAAATTTAAATATTCAATTAATTACTCCACCAAAAATATGAAAATTATCACTCAAACATATGAATTACATAATCTAAAAATCTATAATAAATCTATAAAACGTTTAAATTACAAGCTTCATGAATTACCAATCAACTAACTGTTAAAATCATGAGGCTAAAATCAAGAAACAAAATTGACAGATTAATTTTTTTTTTCCCCTATATCAAGGAGAAAATTGAAAAATTGTCTAAGTCTCAACTCACCCCTGAAAAAAGAAGGGTTAAGCGGATCAACCTGATGGGTCTATCCCATTTTGTCATTGATGACAAGTATCTTACAATATTTTAGTATATTATTCCAATATTTTGGTTATGGTTTGACCTAAATTAAAGGAAATAACTATTGTATATGATGAAAAGGACATTTTTAATGTTTTCATATCATAATGAAATGCATGCATGAGTTTGGTAGCCATATGATAGTATCTTTCTATATTACACCACACCCAACTCTTTGGAGTCTAGTTTGGTTTCAACAACTCTACACAACTCTCACTTTCTTAATAGCATGAGTTTGTAAGGGGACATGCTACTATTTTAAATTTATTTTGAGACACTTGTTTAATAGCATGAGTTTGTAAGGGGACGTACTACTATTTTTTTTTTCCCTTCGGGGTCAAGTTTTGTTCACATCATTTTACAGCTGTCCTATTTTATAAAACTAGTTTAATATGCACGTGTACAAGGGACGTAGTGCTTTTATAGCCCATGTTCCATTTGCTGATTTGATTTTGTAAATTATTGAATTAAATATTCTTAGATTTAAACTTGGAAACTGCGTCATAATATTGTTTGAAAGAAATAAATCTTAATAATATATTAATGTGTATAATTTTGTTCGAAAGAAGAAAAGAAACTCAATAATTTATTTATTAATGATGAAGCACATGGTGTGCTTCAATGTACAACTTATTTTAATTTATTTTGTTTTAATCGGCACCGCACCTATTTGATTTGATTCTAAATATGAGATTTGGTGTTTCTACCAAAAAAAAATACGAGTTTTGGTGTAAGTCTATAACTTACACCTGTTGTCAATGACTAAATAAATTACGTCTTGTTTCAAAAATAGAATAAACTACTGGATTCTTAACATGCAATAAAAAGCAACACACACAAAAAAGCAACACACAATTTAACTATTCTAAAGATTACACAGTCGAGGGAAAAAAAAAACTTAAACATCGAACAATGCAATAATTCCATGAAATAATATAAAGTCATAAAATACCGCTAAAAAACTCAACGTTTTGATTTTTTTAACTAAACTAAGAGACTCTTTACATTGTATCAACATCATCAAAGGCACGTTATGTCCTCGTAAGTTAGCTCAATTTGTAAGAACAATGCAGAATATATGTAAGGTTTGGGGTTCAAACCTCGGCCATCACAAAAAAGAGGCACCTCTTTGAAATTTCATGTTTATGTGGTTTTGATTCAAGACATTAGAGACTTAACCGAGCACGGAAATGTCTCGGTTATCCACACCTTCGTGAGGGGAATCAATGTGCAGATTACGTGGCTAAGCTTGATGCTTCATCAAAATTTGAGCTCCTTTGTCATGACTCTCCTCCGATATATCTTCTTCCTATCTTGCGAAGCATCTTTATGAGAGTTTAACTCTTTGTTCTTTTTTCTTTTTGTCTGTTTGCCTTTTTCCTTTGTCTTTGTAACCAAAAAAAGATCGGGGGAAAAATGCTTCTCGATTGACTGAGCTTGGCCGGAATCACAATGAAATTGATGTACTATAGTGTATATGTTGTCACTTCGACCTTCAAGTTAGTATGATTTTTTAGGCGAGTGTGAGATTTAAAATAGTGCATATTTGAATAGACGATGATCTAAGGATTATATAACATAGATGAAGTATTGGGTTTGGGTAAGTCTCAAGTCGAGTTTGAATCATAGCCTTCCATATAAATGTGAGAAAAATGTAAGAAAGAGAGGTTGAATTGTGTTGGTTTTTTCAACAAAAAAAATAAAATAACTTAAGTGTTTATCAAAAACAGTCCAGAGTTTGATCATAAGTAGAGTTTACTCAAAGGTTGTAACTGAGTATGCAACGAAATCAAATTAAACACACAAACAAAAACAAATTATCCTTCTTCAAAAAAAAAAAAAAAACAAATTATCCTGGTTCCTGTTACAATCCAAGGGAAGTATAGTCTTCTTGCATTTCCAAAAGATTTTTTTTACTATAATCACATAAAATTACAATTTGCTCAAACACACATTAAGAGACTTCCTTTGACTCGTACAAGAGGATTTCTACAATCAGAGTTTAACAAATAAATAAGATTTTGTCTACACTTGATATATGTAATTAAAGGTGTAAGAAATTAAAGTGCAAGTGACTTCTGAACACTTAAGACATTCTAAAGTTGATAGTTTGTAATAATTTTTCTAAGTATTTAATTTGGGCGATATTGAATTTGACAAAGTAATGACATTTGTGAAAAGATAGAAGTCTTGTTGTATTTCTTCAATTGTCTGGGTCGTCCTCATATAGGAGTGAATGAGAGAACTGTAATATCCCGCTTATCAGTATCGGAATATTATCAGTCAAGCGTGCCAGAGGAAGAAAGTTTATGAAAAGTAAGTTGACGGAAATATTTATTATGTGATGTCAACTTAATACAAGTTAAGCATCAGTGTCGGATTTAACACGCCTGAGGTAAGGATATTATGGTAATTACACGAGAAAGAGATATTTATATGGTTTGAGACCAAAAATATCTCATTTTCTCATTCTCCTTCTCTCTCTATGTTTTGGGTAAGAGTCTTCCCTCCCTCTCTCTCTCTAGGCCGCCCCATCCTCCCTCAAAGAAGTCATCAAAGCCTTCCAAATTCATGCAATAGATGGCTTAGCAAGCAAAGAATCAAATGGAAGCATGGATTTAAGCATGGTTTGGTGGAAAGTTTACGAATCAAGGATGAAGTGGAAGCTAGGGTTTGTTGCTTGGAGCTTGAAGATCAAGTGCTAATCATTAGGTGAGTTCTTAGATAGAACCCACCATTGGGATTATGTGTTTAATTGCAAGCCAATCATGATTTTAGTTAAGTTTAGAGAAAAATGATTTTTAGTACCCTAGCCTTGATTTAGTCTTGTACATGTTAATATTGCCATGAAAGATGTTTTATAAGGTATATATATGTTGCTGGATGTTTTGGTGCATTGCAGGAACCATTGGAATGAGTTTTGGGTCAAAAATTGGAAATTTGGTACCACAGACCCGAAGAGCTACGCTATTAGCGAAATCTACGCTAATAGCGAAATTCACAGGATGAGCCACGCCCCAGCTGAGCTATTAGCGCAGCTCTCTGGACTTGGCCAACTTGCTTTGGCCTGTTGGCCCAGTTCAAGGTCTGTGGTGCATTCCGAAGCTTTTCTTTCAATGTTTTACATCTATTTAACCCCAAAACAACATCTAAGCAATACACATAACATCAAATGATTCTTGAAATGAAAATCATGGCAATCTTAACATGAATGGCAAGAGTGATTCAAGAGAGAATAGCTGAATTACTCGGGTAGCAAAGAACTAGGCATGGGATGAAAGTAGAGCCTTGACATAGCTTGTCAAGAACTAGAATAGTTAGTAAAGAATAGAATGCTAGGCATGAGTAGTATGCTTGATTAGATGTGAAGTGATATAGAGTATTCTCTTCGTATAGAAACTAGAGTGCCATACGAGTGTGGCAAGACTTGAATTGATTAGATATCTCTTCACATAGCAAGATAAGCAAGCATATAGTTTACCTCTAGTCGGATCGTATAGGTATCCGAGGTAAAAGAGATAGCTAGCATAGATTTATTACTCATGCATTTATAGACCAAGACTTTAAAGTTAAGGTGCCATGTCTCTTGTGTCCACACTAGGATGGCTCAAGGGGTTTCCATTAGGTGAAACGGGGTTAGCCGTAAGGAACCCGCATGTCACTTAGTAAGAAAGATGTAGTGGTCGTGTCTCTTGTGTCCACACTAGGTTGGTGCAAGGGGTTTCCATTAGGTGAAACGGGGTTAGCCGTAAGGATCCTGCACGTCACTGCAGGAGTGCCGTTGGTTATACCTTAGATAGGTTTCCATCGGATAGATAGGGATTGCGCTCGGGGTTACTCCACTCGGGGCTTTCCGTAAAATGAACTCAGATAATATTTGTTTGTTAAACGCTAACTTAATGAATGAATCTGACTATGCATATTATTAGATATATTATGTTATGTCATAGAGCCTTGACGTAGATCGTCAAGAAATAGTAGAGCCTTGATGTAGATCGTCAAGAATAGTAGAACATAGACGTAGATAGTCAAAACAAGCATGATAGCAAGATAGAATGTGTTGTTAGATACGACATAGTTATGTATAGAGAAAGTATAGAGAAATTATACCGATGACGATTTTAGGTTTCCCCTAATCGTCTGGTTTAGAATTGTGTCATGATTATAGTATGTTTAGGCCTCGATACGTAGAGCGTATTCTTGGCATTGCGGTTCTATTTTCCCCTCGACCGCCATGACACGTATAGGAAGAGAAGCCTATAGCAAGGTAAGATAAGACTATGACGGCCCTAGTATGCACGACCGTCTAAGTATGCAAGTCCCCACACACGTATAATCAACCGTCAGGTTGTATTTTAGACACGTGGTGACCGTAGGTTTCCCCTAAGGTTGCCTATAGCCTAGGATTTAGGGGAACTCACTGAGACATTATGTCTCATCCCAATCCTTATTTGTTTCAGATAAACAGGTTGGATTAGCAAGCTAGTAGCCGAATGGATGATGCGTCAAGTGTTCGTTCGTACCCGCTGCAGGATGAGATGGTTATGCAAGGATGCATTCATTATACTTTAGAAAAGTTGAGTTGTATTATTAAGTACGAACACATTTGATTGTATTTATATTCATTCGTAGCTGTATTGTTGTAAATTTTTAATGTATCCAATACTAAACTAACGCACATGCTAGACTTTCTAGATACGTCTAGTATGGGTGTTACATTTGGTATCAGAGCAGGTCGATTCAGATCGTGCCTTGGGTCATTAAGTTACAACAAAGGTAGTGGGACCATTGGGTTCCGGGTAAATGTTCTAGTTGTTGTTGTTAGTTGAGCCTGATCAACTCAATTTAGCATTCGACGATTAGAATGGATGCCTGAGAGCTGAATAGGACCCTGGAGGAACGAAGTATGTGATGAAGATACATCGGAAAGTGTGAACTCAGAAGTAAGAACTCGGAATGAGTACTAGAAAGAAGTTGATTGTGCCAGTAGGTGGTCGGTGAACTAAGCAAGTAGAAGTATGAATCCTCCGGGAATGTAAGGCAATGTTGAGAAGGGTCGTTCCGATAGTGTTGGGTAAGTTGTTAGTGACACCTTGTATACCCGTAAGTGAAGAGTACAGAAATACCTTAGCAGGACCTGAAGCTTCAGTAAGGGTCGTAGTTAGAACGGAATTGTATTCCAGAAAGTAAGCGCAAGGCTACAAGATAGAGAGCAGTCGACGTAGGTTGACGGGATTAGTAGACTCTCAGGATTAGCGTTATGTTATTGAGATTATGGACTTGAATGTTCAAAGTGAACAAGGTTCTAGTGTTCGGGAAGCTACGTTAAGCGGTAACGCAGAGAAGTAAGCTACTCGTAGTAGAAAAGGATTCAGTGAAAGTTTTATGTTATCAGGAATGAAGCATCAGTTTCTAAAGTGCCGAGAATTGTATCGAATTAGGTTGATGCTTGCCATGCATATGTAGTAGAATATATTTTAGATTTTGGGAATGACTGATGTGCATTGATTTACTTGAGAAATAAAAAAAAAAATTATGCAAAGTATGTTTTGAAAAATTAAGCTGAAGAAACTCATCAATAGCGAACCCGGAGCGAAATTTTCAGTTCGTCTCTAGGGAATGCAGTGACTATTGGAGAGTTGTCTTCACCATCTTTTATGCGATGAGAAATTGTTTTTTTTGATATTGAGTGACGAATGCATATCACCCCCCTAAAGTTTTCAAAAAGGGAAAAAGGCATGGGCAACCATCAACGAAGATCGATTCGGTGTAACGTGACTTTGGAAGTTAATGTGTCAAGAAATAAGAATGAGTTTGGACCAAGAGTTTAGAGGCACCAGTATCTAGAATGGAAGTCACATATGTGAAGGCATAAAGTAAGGGGTTAAAGTGGTGCAGAGTCATACGAAATCACAAGGATGTTGGATTTCGCGAAGTTATGAGTACCCCTCGAATCTATGTTTTGCTTGATTGACTTGCTAAGGCTCGTTATGATGTTGAATCACAAAGTTTACATGATTTTAGAAAGATAAATGCATATGGGTGATTGGTGTTGCTATTTTGGGAATTAAAATGAAAATTTTGTAGGTACCGGTTTGTTGCGACTCTTATAGTTGGGCTAAACTCACTAGGACTAAGATATGATGGCATGTATGTGTTGTCAACTCGTCCTGTGAATTTAGAGTAACAACTGGACCCTAGATTCAGTATATGTTTTTACTTGGTAGAAAAATCATCAACGTCAATGACCCGTGTGTTAATTTATGAAGTTTCCTTTTAAAGAAAATAAACGAGCACGCATAGGAATGAATAAGCAAAACATAGTATGCGAGATGTGAAGATACAATGTCAGATGCATAAGGAAGTATGTCCGAGTGAAAGATGAGTCTACCATGGGAAGATGTAAGAGCGATTCATGGAATAGTAGGTGTGTAATAACAAAGATGTGCTCCTCGAGTTAAGTTGCTCATGAATAAGAGTAAGTATGACATTGATATGTTCAGAGGTAAGTTTCCTTGAGATTCAATCTTACCAGCAAAGAGTAGAGCAAGGTTGCAGAGTAGAATGCAACATAGAAGTATCGAGCAGAGTTCAAGCAGATACTACTGTAATAATAGAAGAAGAATAAAGTTCACTCGTCTCAACGGATTAGAGTATTGGTTGAAGACAACCGGTGGGAATCAGAGTAGCGCAACAGAAGTTAATTACTTAAGTTGTGAACAGTAGCCATGGAAACATGGAATTTTGTAGTAAGAATCTTTGTGAAAAATGTTCGAGATAGAAATACCATTTCAGTGAGAAGTATTATGTGGAAAGCGAGGAGTTCTCGTTATGTTTGAAGGTGAGAAAAACACAAGAAGGGGGGTTGAATTGTGTTTTGAAAAATTCTTCGTTTCTCCTAAAAACTGAACACACTAATCAGAAGCTAAGTGAGACAGCTTCTGAAGTGATGATCAGAATCTAAATGCAGCGGAATAAAACAGAGAGAGAGAAGAAGAACGACACAAAGCAATTATACTGGTTCCTTCCACAATCCGGAAGTAGTCCAGTCCCCCTTGCACTTCCAAGGAGATTTCACTAAGAGTAATATCTGATTACAATTGCTCAAGCACACAAGCAAGAGACTTCCTTTGCTCAAGCACACAAGCTCGAAACTTCCTTTGCTCAAGAACACAATCAAGAGACTTCCTGCTCAAGCACTACTGCAAGAGACTTCCTAACTAAACAAAATTACACAGAAAATTGTTTAAGGTTGAACACTTGATATACAATCAGAGGTGCTCACAATATAAATCAGATACAGACTCAATGGACTTAAGAATTTCTAAGATATGACTTTGAGACACAGAAATTCTAAGTGAATGCAGAACAATTTCAGCAGAGGTTTGGCACTTGTAAAAATGTTGTGAGTCTTTCGTTCAGCGTTCTTGCATTACCAAATCTCTAGGTCTTTACTCCTTTATATAGAGGTGTGAAAGAGACGTTGTGAAATTGCCAGCACACCAAAGAGTCGTTGTTGAAGCTTGATCTTTCACCAATGATCTTTTGCCTGATTTGGTTGTTGTCCTATGAAGAACCAATTTGAAATCCATTCCTTATCCAAAGGAACATATATGCAGGCGAGACCGTATTCTGGAGCTGTTTTCTTGTCTTGTAGCGTGGACACAAAACAAAGTAGTGGAGAACGTGGTTGTACAATTCGTACAATAGTACAATGTCAACGCTTTCGTCCAAATTGCAAGCACATGCCTTCAAACACCTTTGAAATGACCGTTGCAATGTTCCACTAATTTTCTGCCGTGTTTTCGAAACCAATAGACAGCTTTTGCAATGTAGATTCTTCAATCTTTGAATGTTCTGCAAATCCAGTTGATCTTTAGCTTCTGGTGAAATGACTTCTGATGAGGCAGCTTCTGATGATGCAGCTTCTGATGATGCAGCTTCTGCAGCTTCTGATGATGTGGCTTCTGGACCTCTTGTCTTCAGGAGCACTATTCTTCAGGAGCGCTTTTACTATCTTCAGGAGCAGCTTTACTTCAGGAGCGCTATTTCTTCAGGAGCAGCTTGACTTCAGGAGCGCTTTTACTTTCAGGAGCGTATTGCCTTCAGAATCATCTAAGCTTCATTTTCTTTTGCTCTTTATTTGCTCATTCAGAACCAATCAATGATGTAATTTTTTAACTGTGGTCCTGTACACTTGAACAAATATTAGCTAGTCCAATTTACAATTTTTAATACCTTGTTATCATCAAAACTCTTTAAGGTTCATTGTTAAACACATTTTGTTCCAACAATCTCCCCCTTTTTGATGATGACAAACAATAGTATTTAAAAATTGATCAATTGTTGTTAATCTAATTAACAAGTTGACCTTGGGGTTCTGAGGTTTGTAAGCTCAGAGTCTGAGGTTTGTAAGCTCTAACTCCCCCTGAGTCTGATAGTCTTTAAGGTGAGGTTTGTAAGCTCCCCCTAAGTTCTATCCAGGTTAATTAAATTCATTTTTCGCACAATAATATCAGAGCTTAAAAAAAATTGAAAGAATTGACTTATAGATAAGAAGAATGGTTCAATTAATTGTTATTTGAAATTTGATACTCCCCCTTTTTGATACACCGATAAAAAGGATAGATCAAAATTTTCAAACTTAATTAATGGGGCTCAGAGCCTTTAAATACTATCACATATACTCCCCCTTTTGTCATTAGCAAAAAGACTTAAGCAAAAAGAAGAGATGAGAAAAACATAAGGTTAAAGGTTCAGAGCATAATTCAAATAAATTAAAAGCATTTTAACCATCTTCAAAGATTAAATAAACAGTCATAGCAAGCATTATTATCAAAGCAAATAATGACATACAAGGTATAAACAGTTAAAGATATTCAGAAGCAGGAAGAATTCAGAAGCATAAAATATCAGAAGCGAAAGAAATCAGAAGCAGAAATGAACATAGAATATCAAAAGCCTAAAAAGACAAAAGAGGATAAGCTAAAAGTGTGCAACTATGGGTTTGGCTTATTTCTCTAAAATCTTCTTCAGAAGCTCTTGAACATCAGCATACTTCTTGTCCATATCTTTTCTGTAGTTGTCTTCTCTGATCTTGGCTTCTTGCATATCAGCTTCCAGCTTTGATATCTTCAGCTTCTGCTCTATTAGCTCAGTTTCCAACTTTTCATTTTCTTCTTTGAGCAGCTTGTTCTCCTGAGCTAGAGCCAGGTTAGGTGCATCAATCTTTTCTAGGATCTCAGAAGGAATGATCAGATGCAGCTCCTTAGGCAGGAATTCATCAGGTTCTCTGCCTCTGATACTGAATGGATTCTTCACCCAGGTACCAAGAATTTCTACATCTCCAGTATTCTCTTCAATTCCCTTCAACCAATCTTCCAGCTTCTGCTTGGCTTGCTCTTGAGCCTCAATGCAGGAATCATGCAGAGCTGAAATCAGGTTGATGACCCTTTCCTTGATCCTTCTCCATTGCTTCTGATAGCTTATTGTATGACCCAAGTCATTTCTACTTGCTATCAGTCTGAGAACTTCAGAAGCAATATCTTCCCACACATCTTTTAGTATTTGAGAATCCAGGTAAATGGTGGGAGGTGAAGGTTGTTTAGAGGGTTTTGGAGGGGCTAGGGGAACAATTTGTAGGTTTGATGATGATTGGTCATTTGTAGTTGATGATTGGCTGGTTGATGGTTGGTCAGGAGTGGGGTCAACTACCATATCAGAGGCATGATCATATTGATCATCCTCAGAGTCTGTGTCCATATCACATACACCAGTATGATGGGTGATCTTGATAACTTGAACTGGTGAAGAAGATATGGAAGCAGAGGTTAGCTCAGGAACAATGTGTTCAGGAGCGGCAGTTTCAGGTTCAGGTTCAGGAGTGGGTTTAGTAACTGGTTGTTCAGGAACAGAATGTTCAGGAACGGTCTTTTGAAGAGTTGGTTGTTCCGGAACAGATGGTTCAGGAACAATTGGTTGTTGTTGTCGGGGTGATGAAATTGTAGGGGGTGAAGAGGCTTTTTCTGGTGAAGGTGTTTGTTGTGGGGGGTCTTCTGAAACAACTTTATCAGAAGCAGCTGCTTCTGGAATTGTCTCAGAGGCTTTCTCTGAGGTTGTCTCAACATTTTCTGGTACAATCATGTTGAGGGGTTGAATATTAAGAGGTTGAAGGTTAAGGCGAAAGATATTATTGATGACTCTATCTCTCTGCACAGCCAACTCAGTCAACTTCTCATTGATTATATGACCAACTGGTTCATAAGTGTTTGATTGAGATGGCTTTGTGTTAGTATTGGTTGATGTTGACTGGCGTTTTACTGGTTTTCTAACAAGTTGAGCTATGGGTATATCATCATCAGAATCTGAAGATGATGATGAGGATTTTGAAGAAGGTGAAGGAGAGTCACTGGATATCTCATGTACTACGGGTTCTGAGTGTGTGAAAATATTACCTGTAGTAGAAGGTTCTGAACAATCAGCTGACTTCATTTGATCATCTTCAGCAGTGTCAGGAATTTTAAGAAGTTGTGATGCTTCTGTCATTACCCTCTCTTGAAGTTCAGAAGCAATCTCCATAGCTTTTCCAACAGCTTCTGACACATTAGTAGTAGCTTTACCCTTCTCAGAAACATGAGGAAAGTCCTTGGTCCTCCTTACTGCTGGCTTCCTCTTCTTCTTTGGTACTACAGGTTGATCACCAGTAATGCCAACATCCATGATCAACCTAGAATCCATGTCTTCAAAAGCTTTTTCAATTGATGGTATTGATGAACCACCAATCTTGAGCTTGTCAGAAGCAACTCTTGCCTTTTTAACAGTCTTTTCAACCTCCAGATATTCTTCTGCAGTTATTTTCCTTTTTGACCTTCTGCCTCTTGCTAGAGGCACTGCACCACCAAACATTTCTTCAGGTACTTCATCCAACCTGATGATCTTGTTGGTTGCCTCATAGTGTTCCTTGATGTACCTCATCTGCACTTCAATAGGATCCTGTTTGCAGATGGGTGGAAAATCTCTCATAAGATCAGATACAACAAGAGATTCACTTAGATCAGTTTTAAGTTTGGTGACCTTGGTGATCAGCTTCATATTCTTGAGAGTTTGAGCATTTATGAATGCTCCAGTCTTTGTATCCAGCAGCTGATCTGTGTAGCCTTGAGCTCTGCTTAAACAGTCCAAGACACCTCCTTGATAGAAAATCTCTGATAAGAGTCTTCCATAAGGAACCCAGGGTTTATCCAGTAGCTGACTCTGTTTTAGACACTCTATGAGGTACTTGAACATATATTTGGGCACGTTCACCTTTTCCTTCTTGATGAAGTGCTGGAGAAGGACCTTCTGAGCTAAATTTGGTTTCACACTGTCACCACATGGAAACAGGTTCTCATTCTGAATCTTCAGAAGCATCTTAGTTTCCATGCTCAAATCAGCATATTTCTTCTCCTTCTCAGAATTGTATATCACCAAGTTGGCTTGCTTTTTCCAAATGCGTTTTTCAGCAGCACCTGAAAGATCAATTCCAGAGTAATATCCAGAAGCTTCAGCCTTAAGAACAGACTCTATGTGCCATTGTGCAATTCTCACTGGAATACCGCAGATGCTCGATCTGATTTCATCTTCAACAAACGGCGCAAGACCCATTTCTTCTCTTGATTTCCCTTCCAGTTCTAGATAGAACAGAACCATATGACTTTCTTCAGCTATGGATGCAGCTTTGTTATAAACTTTTGCTCTAACCCAGAAGTGCCTGACCAATGCTTCATATGTTGGTCCATTCAACATTTTGAAGTAATGCATGAGTCCTTGCTCTTCATAGTAGTTTCTGATCCAACACTTATGAAAAGTCAGAGAATTGAAATCCACTGGATTCTCTATCTGAACTTGTAAATCCCATTCTTCCAATTTCATGCTTCTTCCTCTGTAGTCATATTCAGGGACCATCCGTGAAGTAGATACTGAAACTTCTTGTTGCGAGCTTGATAATGCCATTTGATGATGATTGAAGAAGATTTAGAGAATTTAGGGTTCTAAGGTTTTTGCGCTTACTTCGCAAGAGGTTTGAGAGCAAAATGTGTTTGTTATGAGTGAGTAGTGTGTGAATTGACAAAGTGTTAAAAGTAAAACGATTGCAATTCAAAAGAGACAAACAAACATAACATTAATGACAAAATTGGGGGCGCGTGAAAAGTACTTTCAAAGCTATTAAATCATCATTGCCCTTTTAGTTATACACCAACACATACAGGCCACGTAAGAAGTTCGCAGAGTAACTACCATGTTAGTGGGCCAGAAGTTACTTTTAAAAAGTAACTCCCAACGTTTCCACTAATTCAACTATTTGAAAGCAACAAACCCAGATTCTGGACTTCAGATGCTGACGTCATCATCAGAAGCGAGTTTTCCTCAGAACCTCAATAAAGAGCTTCTGATGGACTACTGCTTCTGAACTAACTTCAGAACCTAAAATCCTATTCAGGAGCAAGCAAACATCTAATCAGACACGTAGTGCATGTTCAAATTTTTCTTTATAAAATCAAATCTTTCAACAGTTAAAGGCTTAGTAAATATATCAGCCCATTGATTTTCAGTATCAATGAATTGTATATCTAAAATTCCTTTTTGAACATAATCTCTGATAAAATGATGTTTGATCTCAATGTGCTTAGCTCTAGAATGCAAAATTGGATTTTTAGACAAACAAATAGCAGCAGTATTATCACAATAAATGGGAATACTGTTAGCAGTTATCTGATAGTCTTCCAACTGATGTTTCATCCAAAGTAGTTGTGTACAACAACTTGCAGCTGAAATGTATTCTGCTTCTGCTGTAGACATAGCAATAGTTGTTTGTCTTTTGCTAGCCTAGGATATAAGATTATCACCCAGAAATTGACAATTGCCACTGGTTGACTTTCTTTCAATCCTATCACCAGCATAATCAGCATCACAGAATCCAATTAGCTTATAATCTAAGGATTTCCTATAAAGGAGTCCAAGATTAGTTGTTCCTTTCAAATACCTGAAGATTCTCTTGACAGCAGTCATATGAGATTCTCTAGGATCTGATTAGAATCTTGCACACAAGCATACACTGAATAAAATATCTGGCCTAGATGCAGTGAGGTATAACAAAGAACCAATCATACCTCTATACAGCTTCTGATCTACTTTAGCTCCTTCATCTTCTTTGCTTAAGGTGCACGTAGGGTGCATTGGAGTGTTCATCACTTTACAATCTTCAAGTTTGAACTTCTTCAGAAGCTCCTTTGTGTACTTTGATTGATGAACATAGACTCCATCTTTGCATTGATTGATTTGAATGCCAAGGAAGAACTTCAGCTCTCCCATCATGCTCATTTCAAATTCATCCTGCATTAACTCAGAAAATTCCTTGCAAAGAGATGCATTAGTAGAACCAAATATTATATCATCAACATATATTTGCACAACAAGAATATCTTTCCCAAGGGTCCTTCTGAAGAGTGTAGTATCAACCTGTCCTCTTTTAAAATCATTCTTGATTAAGAAATTACTTAGTCTATCATACCAAGCTCTGGGAGCTTGTTTCAAGCCATATAGTGATTTCCTCAGTTTAAAAACATGGTCAGGATATTTAATATCCTCAAATCCAGGAGGTTGCTTGACATACACTTCTTCTTCTATGACACCATTTAGAAATGCACTCTTGACATCCATTTGATATAATATTATGCCATGATTAAATGCATAGGAAAGAAGTAACCTGATTGCTTCCAATCTTGCAACTGGAGCAAACGTTTCAGTGTAATCAATGCCTTCTTGTTGACTATACCCTTGTGCAACAAGCCTGGCTTTGTTTCTTGTTACTTCACCTTGCTCATTCAGCTTGTTTCTGAATACCCATTTTGTTCCAATAATGTTCTTGTGCTGAGGTTTGGGTACCAGATCCCACACATCATTTCTTTGAAATTGATTCAACTCTTCTTGCATAGCTAAGATCCATCCATCATCTGAAAGTGCTTCATCAACTGTTGTAGGTTCAATCATTGAGATTAGTCCAATCATTGACTCTACTTGTCTGAAATGTGATCTTGTTCTTCTTGGGCTATCTTTGTTTCCAATGATTAGCTCCTCAGGATGTGAAGACTTGTGTTTGAATGTGTTTCTGGGAGGATCTTCTTGATGTGAGCCATCTTGTGCTTCATCAGAAGCAGCTTCATCCCGCGCTTCTGATGTGGGTTCAGCTTCTGGACTATCTTCAGACTCAGCTATCTGATCAGGTTCTGGAGTAACTTCAGGAACCTGTATTTCTGCAAAACTTTCACCTTGCTTTGAAGTTTTATCTTCAAGCTCTTTATCATCAAATCTAACGTGCATAGATTCTTCAACACAGAGTGTTTCTGAATTATACACTCTGTATGCCTTTGACCTTTCAGAGTAACCTAAGAAGATTCCTCTTTGGGCCTTGGCATCAAATTTCTTTAGGTAGAGCTTGTTGTTCAGAATGTAACATGTACATCCAAATTGATGAAAGTAAGAGATATTGGGTTTTCTTCCTTTAAAGAGTTCATATGCTGTTTTCTCCAAAATAGGTCTGATATAGATCCTGTTTTGAACATAGCATGCTGTATTCACTGCTTCTGCCCAAAAATGTTTTGGTAAATTGTTTTCATGAATCATGGTTCTGGCCATTTCTTGTAAAGTTCTATTCTTTCTCTCTACGACCCCATTTTGCTGTGGTGTTCTAAGAGAAGAGAATTCATGGAAAATCCATGTTTTTCACAAAAAGCTTCAAATGGCTCATTTTCAAATTCTCCACCATGATCACTTCTGACTTTCAAAATTTTTGATTCTTTTTCAGATTGAATTTGAGTGCAGAAGCTACTGAATACATCACACGCAACATCTTTACTCTTTATGAATTTCACCTAAGTCCATCTGCTGTAATCATCAATAATGACTAATCCATATTTACTTCCATATAAGGATGCAGTACTCACTGGTCCAAATAAATCAATATGGAGTAATTCTAAAGGTCTTGAGGTTGAAACGATGTCTTTGGTTTTAAAAGATGATTTCACAATTTTCCCTCTCTGACATGCACCACAGAGTGCATCTGAATGATAGTCAATGTCTGGTAGCCCTTTCACAAGTTGTAACTTACTAAGCTTAGAGATTAACCTCCAGTTAGCATGTCCCAACCTTCTGTGCCACATCCATTTCTTATCATTCACTGATAGTAGGCAAATCACCTTCTGATCAGCCAGTTCAGAAAAATTGATTTTATAGACATTGTCAACTCTCTTTCCCATGAACACAATGGATTTGTCTTCCTTGTTGATTACTGTACAGTTGGGTTTTTCAAAAAGCACATCATAACCATTGTCACAAAATTGACTAATGCTCAAAAGGTTATGTTCAAGACCATCTACCAACCATACATTATTAATTGAGGTAGAGGAATTACCAATAGTTCCTGTACCTATGATCTTGCCTGACTGGTTGCCTCCAAACTTCACATTTCCTCCCTCTTTCATTGTTAGGCTGAGGAACATGGACTTGTCTCCTGTCGTGTGTCTTGAGCAACCGCTGTCTAGGTACCATGATCTTTGCTTTGGCACTGCTCTTAGACATACCTGCATCATTGACATTTTTAGATTTAGGTACCCATTGTCCTATGGGTCCTGGAAGGTTAGTACTTAAGGCTTTACTATTCACTTCTTGTACCTTGTGCTGTGAGTTGGGTTGCTTCTGATTATCCATCACCTTAGGTTTTGGTACTTCAGAAGCAGTAACTGACTTCTTCTGAAATTCAGACTTCAGAACCCCAGATTTTGGTTTCACCAGACTCTGAGGAATAGGTTCTGATCTTTTCAGGATCCTAACCTTTGAAATCTTGGAATCAAATTTGATCATAGCCTTTGACTTAGAGTTCTTTGGCTTTGAAGTAATCTTAGCCTTAGAACTAGAAGCTTCAGGTTCTGATTGAACAACAGTTTCCAACTCAGCCCCTTCTGGTACAAAGAAGGTTTTCAGACCTTCCTTGATGCATTCACAACAAGATTTTAGATTGGTTTTCTCAAGTTTCACTTCTGGAAAACCAATTCCTCTGCCATTGTTCTTGTAAATACTATAAATCATAGAAGCTGCTCTGCTTCTGTCAATGCCAGATATAATAAAATCTTCAAGAGCAATTTCATGATTACTCAAAGATTTTTCATTACACTTTTCTTGTAACTTCTGACATAAGAACCTGAGCTGATCTTCATATGTTTTACACATGAAGTCAAAGCCCCTAAGTCCTTGTTCAGAAGCTTTCAGATCCAATAGAGTTGATTTTTGCTGTTGTACCAAATCAACATATTTTTCTTTTAAATCCTTCAACTCATTGGTTCTTACTTCAAAATGTGTAAGAAGTTCTTTAAGTGACTCAACAAGTTCATCTCTGGGAATTTTGGAATATACCTCGTTTTCATCTTCTGAGTCTGAATCTGATCCAGCTTCTGAAGTTGCTGTTGCTACCAACCCAATAGCTACCATTGCATCTTCATCAGCTTCCTCTTTATCAGATCCAGATTCACTACCCAAATCATCCCAGGTTGCCATTAAACTCTACTTAATCTGCTTCTTGAATTTGCTTGGTTTGAATGTAGACCTCTTTGACTTGTCCTTTGACTTTTCTCTTTGAAGATCAGGGCATTCAGCAATGAAGTGTCCCGGCTTCTTACAGTTGAAGCATCCCTTCTGATCTTCTTTCCTTGAGCTTCTGGAGTTACCCCTTTTGGCGAGAAACTTTCTGTTCTTCTTGGCCAGATATTGAAGTCTGTTTAAGAGCATGGCCATTTCAGCAGCATCTGGTTCAGAATCTGAACTTGACTGTTCTTCCTCTTCAGATTCAACCACTTTGAGAGCTTTTGATGACTTGCCTTTGGATGGAAGAGCAATTGATTTACTCTTCTTAGTAGACTCATGTTCATTAAGACTTAACTCATGAACTTTGAGAGAACTAACAAGATCTTCGACACTTAAAGTGTTTAAATCTTTAGCTTCCTCAATGGCAGTCACTTTTGGTCTCCATCTGGCAGGTAAGCTTCTGAGTATCTTGCTTACATGATCAGAAGCAACATAGCTCTTCTTTAGAATCTGTAGCCCAGAAACTAAGGTTTGAAACCTTGAGTACATCTCCTCAATAGTTTCATCATCCTTCATCTTGAATAACTCATACTGATGTACAAGCAGGAGAGCCTTTGCTTCTTTGACCTTCTTGCTCCCTTCATAATTTGAACAGAGAGAAGCAAACATAGCTTTAGCAGTGGATTTGTCACTCATCTTCATGTATTCTGCTTTGGGTATGGCAGTGACAAGGGCTCCTTTGATAATATGATGCTTCTTGTAGAGTTTCCTCAGTTCTGGAGTATGTTTCTTTCTATCCACAGCAGCTCCTTCTTCATCAAGGACTAAATCACCAACACCATCTTCCAGAATATCCCATAATTCTTCATCTAGGCTCATGATGTAACTGTAAAAGTTGGTCTTCCACCAAGAGAATTCTTCAGCATCTCCATTGAATTTTGGAATCTTTCCAACACTGGATTTCTTACTATCACTATAATCATGTGAGACATTTTTATAGCTAGTATCACCAGAACCAGTAGGAGGAGGAATAGACATGTTTTTCTCAGATCTTTGACTGTTGCACGGTTAAGTGTTACACAACAGACCAAGGCTCTAGATACCAATTGAAGGTGAGAAAAACACAAGAAGGGGGGTTGAATTGTGTTTTGAAAAATTCTTCGTTTCTCCTAAAAACTGAACACACTAATCAGAAGCTAAGTGAGACAGCTTCTGAAGTGATGATCAGAATCTAAATGCAGCGGAATAAAACAGAGAGAGAGAGAGAAGAAGAACGACACAAAGCAATTATACTGGTTCCTTCCACAATCCGGAAGTAGTCCAGTCCCCCTTGCACTTCCAAGGAGATTTCACTAAGAGTAATATCTGATTACAATTGCTCAAGCACACAAGCAAGAGACTTCCTTTGCTCAAGCACACAAGCTCGAGACTTCCTTTGCTCAAGAACACAATCAAGAGACTTCCTGCTCAAGCACTACCGCAAGAGACTTCCTAACTAAACAAAATTACACAGAAAATTGTTTAAGGTTGAACACTTGATATACAATCAGAGGTGCTCACAATATAAATCAGATACAGACTCAATGGACTTAAGAATTTCTAAGATATGACTTTGAGACACAGAAATTCTAAGTGAATGCAGAACAATTTCAGCAGAGGTTTGGCACTTGTAAAAATGTTGTGAGTCTTTCGTTCAGCGTTCTTGCATTACCAAATCTCTAGGTCTTTACTCCTTTATATAGAGGTGTGAAAGTGACGTTGTGAAATTGCCAGCACACCAAAGAGTCGTTGTTGAAGCTTGATCTTTCACCAATGATCTTTTGCCTGATTTGGTTGTTGTCCTATGAAGAACCAATTTGAAATCCATTCCTTATCCAAAGGAACATATATGCAGGCGAGACCGTATTCTGGAGCTGTTTTCTTGTCTTGTAGCGTGGACACAAAACAGAGTAGTGGAGAACGTGGTTGTACAATTCGTACAATAGTACAATGTCAACGCTTTCGTCCAAATTGCAAGCACATGCCTTCAAACACCTTTGAAATGACCGTTGCAATGTTCCACTAATTTTCTGCCGTGTTTTCGAAACCAATAGACAACTTTTGCAATGTAGATTCTTCAATCTTTGAATGTTCTGCAAATCCAGTTGATCTTCAGCTTCTGGTGAAATGACTTCTGATGAGGCAGCTTCTGATGATGCAGCTTCTGCAGCTTCTGATGATGTGGCTTCTGGACCTCTTGTCTTCAGGAGCACTATTTTTCAGGAGCGCTTTTACTATCTTCAGGAGCAGCTTTACTTCAGGAGCGCTATTTCTTCAGGAGCAGCTTGACTTCAGGAGCGCTTTTACTTTCAGGAGCGTATTGCCTTCAGAATCATCTAAGCTTCATTTTCTTTTGCTCTTTATTTGCTCATTCAGAACCAATCAATGATGTAATTTTTTAACTGTGGTCCTGTACACTTGAACAAATATTAGCTAGTCCAATTTATAATTTTTAATACCTTGTTATCATCAAAACTCTTTAAGGTTCATTGTTAAACACATTTTGTTCCAACAATGTTAAGTAAGTATAGATGCTTATGCAGCCAGTAATGATTAAAGTAAAAGTTTAAAGAAAGCATCTTCACTCAGGTAAGATGAGAAAGACTAGAGTTAACACAGATGAATTAATCGAGTTGCCTTTTTGGTGATGTCGAATTCATAGGAGAGTTGTTGGTTAGTCAGAAAGAGTATGTGATATGTTAATGGAGTACGATTTATGAGTTATGCCTGACGAATTACATACCCTCTTATACCATACTTGTAAAATGATAACGATACTTTCTAGAATGGTGACAAGCCACGATTTTATAACTTTTAAAGATAAGATTGGTATTGAGGAACTTGAGAACGATGTTTATTTTAAAAACATGAAATTTCACATTGTTAAAACTGATGAGATACGTCGTAAGCGAGTAAGCTCACTTAAGACGTACAGACTTCAGGACCAGCTTGTTAGAGACAAGTGTGAAGGAGAGTCATAAAACCTTTTTTTTCAGATATAGAGACTCGTCCTGTGGTTCTGCAGTACTAGTATAGACTCAGTTTTAAAATGATATTTTTCTAGTCATGTATTTATTCGTTCCAAGAACCTATGTACCAAAGTTTAGAAACTCTTAGAAACAAAAGCTAGAATGAGTATCGTTATTAACTAATGAGCAATGGCGCTAGAAAGTATGCCAATACTAGAAGATAAAGTTTTATGAATGGCAATGTCCATGTAATACTAATGTCGCACGGGATGCACAGATTTGTGCTTAGAGTGTTCAATGCAAGTGCAAATGGACTTAGTAGAAAGTTTCAAGAGCATGTGAATCGCAAGACAGGTTAATGGATTGTCAGATGAATCAGTGTAGTTGCTTTCACTTCTTCATGCCAAGCTAGAACAAGTTACCCATGAATTGCAATACAGGGATATTATGAAAGGATAGACAGGTTTCATAAGATTATGATTAGAGATGAGTAGAATCATCAAGATAAGTAGCATCAGTAAGAAGCATAAATCGCAATGTGCGGTAAAACAGATTATGTATGCATGATAAGATGTATACATGGAAGATGTGTTAGATACAAGTAAGCACTGCAGGGCAAACCTGGATATCAGTAGAACTCCAGTTTAAAGGCAAATCCTGAGTGATTCAGATAGAGAAAAGTTACTTAGATACAGAGTTCATGCTAAGCAGAGAAGGAATAGATCCGAGACAAGCAATCCTCATATAACAAAAGTTAGTTATAATCACTATGTTCTCAGACAGTTCTGTGATTTTGATAAAGATAGTAAGATTGAAGAGACCATATTCAATCATATGCAGAATAAGAAAGAGGAAGAATTACATGTATTGATAAGGAAAGTATGCTTTGAAACTCTTCGGAGTGAGTTTGATCAGATATAGTATAACAAAAACCAAAGGAGGCAGATTATAGTTGCGATGATTGTAGATGATTTCTAAATTTCGAGGACGAAATTTTTTTAAGGGGGGTAGAGTGTTATATCCCGTTTATCAGTATCGGAATATTATCAGTCAAGCGTGTCAGAGGAAGAAAGTTTATGAAAAGTAAGTTGACGGAAATATTTATTATGTGATGTCAACTTAATACAAGTTAAGCATCAGTGTCGGATTTAACATGCCTGAGGTAAGGATATTATGGTAATTACACGAGAAAGAGATATTTATATGGTTTGAGACCAAAAATATCTCATTTTCTGATTCACCTTCTCTCTCTATGTTTTGGGTAAGAGTCTTCCCTCCCTCTCTCTCTCTAGGCCGCCCCATCCTCCCTCAAAGAAGTCATCAAAGCCTTCCAAATTCATGCAATAGGTGGCTTAGCAAGCAAAGAATCAAGTGGAAGCATGGATTTAAGCATGGTTTGGTGGAAAGTTTAGGAATCAAGGATGAAGTGGAAGCTAGGGTTTGATGCTTGGAGCTTGAAGATCAAGTGCTAATCATTAGGTGAGTTCTTAGATAGAACCCACCATTGGGATTATGTGTTTAATTGCAAGCCAATCATGATTTTAGTTAAGTTTAGAGAAAAATGATTTTTAGTACCCTAGCCTTGATCTAGTCTTGTACATGTTAATATTGCCATGAAAGATGTTTTATAAGGTATATATATGTTGCTGGATGTTTTGGTGCATTGCAGGAACCATTGGAATGAGTTTTGGGTCAAAAATTGGAAATTTGGTACCACAGACCCGAAGAGCTACGCTATTAGCGAAATCTACGCTAATAGCGAAATTCACAGGATGAGCCACGCCCCAGCTGAGCTATTAGCGCAGCTCTCTGGACTTGGCCAACTTGCTTTGACCTGTTGGCCCAGTTCAAGGTCTGTGGTGCATTCCGAAGCTTTTCTTTCGATGTTTTACAACTATTTAACCCCAAAACAACATCTAAGCAATACACATAACATCAAATGATTCTTGAAATGAAAATCATGGCAATCTTAACATGAATGGCAAGAGTGATTCAAGAGAGAATAGCTGAATTACTCGGGTAGCAAAGAACTAGGCATGGGATGAAAGTAGAGCCTTGACATAGCTTGTCAAGAACTAGAATAGTTAGTAAAGAATAGAATGCTAGGCATGAGTAGTATGCTTGATTAGATGTGAAGTGATATAGAGTATTCTCTTCGTATAGAAACTAGAGTGCCATACGAGTGTGGCAAGACTTGAATTGATTAGATATCTCTTCACATAGCAAGATAAGCAAGCATATAGTTTACCTCTAGTCGGATCGTATAGGTATCCGAGGTAAAAGAGATAGCTAGCATAGATTTATTACTCATGCATTTATAGACCAAGACTTTAAAGTTAAGGTGCCATGTCTCTTGTGTCCACACTAGGATGGCTCAAGGGGTTTCCATTAGGTGAAACGGGGTTAGCCGTAAGGAACCCGCATGTCACTTAGTAAGAAAGATGTAGTGGTCGTGTCTCTTGTGTCCACACTAGGTTGGTGCAAGGGGTTTCCATTAGGTGAAACGGGGTTAGCCGTAAGGATCCCGCACGTCACTGCAGGAGTGCCGTTGGTTATACCTTAGATAGGTTTCCATCGGATAGATAGGGATTGCGCTCGGGGTTACTCCACTCGGGGCTTTCCGTAAAATGAACTCAGATAATATTTGTTTGTTAAACGCTAACTTAATGAATGAATCTGACTATGCATATTATTAGATATATTATGTTATGTCATAGAGCCTTGACGTAGATCGTCAAGAAATAGTAGAGCCTTGATGTAGATCGTCAATAATAGTAGAACATAGACGTAGATCGTCAAAACAAGCATGATAGCAAGATAGAATGTGTTGTTAGATACGACATAGTTATGTATAGAGAAAGTATAGAGAAATTATACCGATGACGATTTTAGGTTTCCCCTAATCGTCTGGTTTAGAATTGTGTCATGATTATAGTATGTTTAGGCCTCGATACGTAGAGCGTATTCTTGGCATTGCGGTTCTATTTTCCCCTCGACCGCCATGACACGTATAGGAAGAGAAGCCTATAACAAGGTAAGATAAGACTATGACGGCCCTAGTATGCACGACCGTCTAAGTATGCAAGTCCCCACACACGTATAATCAACCGTCAGGTTGTATTTTAGACACGTGGTGACCGTAGGTTTCCCCTAAGGTTGCCTATAGCCTAGGATTTAGGGGAACTCACTGAGACATTATGTCTCATCCCAATCCTTATTTGTTTCAGATAAACAGGTTGGATTAGCAAGCTAGTAGCCGAATGGATGATGCGTCAAGTGTTCGTTCGTACCCGCTGCAGGATGAGATGGTTATGCAAGGATGCATTCATTATACTTTAGAAAAGTTGAGTTGTATTATTAAGTACGAAAACATTTGATTGTATTTATATTCATTCGTAGCTGTATTGTTGTAAATTTTTAATGTATCCAGTACTAAACTAACGCACATGCTAGACTTTCTAGATACGTCTAGTATGGGTGTTACAAGAACCGTAGTTGAAGAGGTGTCAGCGCATCGATTAAGTCCTTGAGAAGGTTGATCAAAGACGTTGAAACTTTTTCTCTTATGGATAATGCGTTGAATAATCATTCGAAAATATTTTGCTTCTAATAGAATTATCAGTTACATTCTCTTTGACCTTGAATTTTCTTGTTTGTTTCTACACTTGGTCAGAATGCGACAAACTGTACTATTCAAAGTCTGATAGTGACATTCTTTCAGAAGGCGACAATCCAGGTTAGAGTCTTTAGATGCTCCATTATACACAATCCTTCAGAGTCTGATTCCATCGGAAGCTTCTTAACAAAATGCCTATTTCGATCAGAGTGTTGACTCTATGATTGACCTTTCTTCAGATCTTGCTTGAAGTCATATTAGCTTCTCTTTTGATTCAGATACTTTCTTATGCGTTCAGAGTCTTTGATATTTAAGAACCAAAACTTGACCTTGAAAGTCATAATTTAATTCTTTGATCATGCACACTTGAACATACATTAGCATAACTAATTGTTCTTTCATACTTTGTTATAATCAAAACTTCAGAAACATTGTTCAAAACACATTTTGGTTCAACACTAGTCAATTTCTTATGGTGTCATAGGAGTTGAATTCCATGACAAGAAAAAAGTGTTTTGTGACATTTTGAATCACCGAGAATGTGAGGGTTCTGCGATCGTCGAAGATTTATGTGCCACAAGTCCTTTTTGGTGTGGTTATTGTACTTGTAGAACAAATAATATTAGATATTCTTTCAGAAGGCGACAATCCAGGTTAGAGTCTTTAGATGCTCCATTATACACAATCCTTCAGAGTCTGATTCCATCGGAAGCTTCTTAACAAAATGCCTATTTCGATCAGAGTGTTGACTCTATGATTGACCTTTCTTCAGATCTTGCTTGAAGTCATATTAGCTTCTCTTTTGATTCAGATACTTTCTTATGCGTTCAGAGTCTTTGATATTTAAGAACCAAAACTTGACCTTGAAAGTCATAATTTAATTCTTTGATCATGCACACTTGAACATACATTAGCATAGCTAATTGTTCTTTCATACTTTGTTATAATCAAAACTTCAGAAACATTGTTCAAAACACATTTTGGTTCAACACTAGTCAATTTCTTATGGTGTCATAGGAGTTGAATTCCATGACAAGAAAAAAGTGTTTTGTGACATTTTGAATCACCGAGAATGTGAGGGTTCTGCGATCGTCGAAGATTTATGTGCCACAAGTCCTTTTTGGTGTGGTTATTGTACTTGCAGAACAAATAATATTAGATACCGTGTATGCAATAATACTAAGCATAGGCTCAAGGATCTGACTTTAGGTGATTTGTGAAAATAATGAGTTCGGAATGATCTCAGGGTCTCTATTTATAATGTTACTTGTCCCCTGTTAATGGTAATGACCTAAGCTGTTCTTTTCAGATCTTTAGAGAGTCAGTTCCTTTAAAATGGGATTCGCTATTCATGTTTATCCTCGTCCTGGCCATCCCGCATGAGGCTCTTTCCATATTTGTTCGCCTTGTTCAGTGGATTTGAACGAAAATGATTTACGGGAGCGAATATCGAGCATTTTATCCTTTGGTTTTAAGTTGAGGATTAGATGTGCCTATGTGTTGCTTATGTGGTGCCTTTGATGAAGTGCTTAATTAGTTTGAGCTTAGTTCAAATATACTGGTCCACATTCCCCAAGCACGAGTCCTGTCAAGGGTGAAGTGGCTAAAAAGTGAATATGACGGTCCAGTTATTAAAACTATCATACAAACTGCCGCACATTCTAATTGCGAAGGTTGTACATTACCCTTAAATATAGTGCAGGTTTTTCGAAACAAGACTATGGTGGTTCTAAACTAGCTTTAAATGTTATGTATATTTATCCCCATATGCAATGGAATTTGAGTTTTGTTACTGGTTGGATACATCCTTCATTGTGGTGTCATGTTGGATGGTGACCCATAATACAATGTCATTGCATTTAGGTTGTTTTGTATTGTTAAATTTTGAATTGATATGAACATGTTATATGGATTTGCTTTGTATTTATGCATATATGTTGTTTTTACATCATGACCCTCTACTGCTGTTGTGGACTATGGTGAATGCCCCAAGTTTAATAGTTTGGGTTACGCGATGATCACAAAAATACTAAAGCCGAAGCATAACGATGTCTCAGGTTGGTGATCAAAATCAACGAGGCTTGAAGCCATCAGATGGATCTCCGGTACTCATTAATCCTTGGTTTAGATTTTCAAGCTCAACTTAGTGTTTTATTTGTTTTAAAGTTGTCATTTTTCCTCTATTATTTTGGGATTCTGACATTAAAACAAATGTAGACAAGAAGCATATAGGTAAATACTCAAAAATAAAATAAACAAGAAGCATCTAGGAAAAGAAGTACAAATTGAGTCTCCAAAGATTGGTAAATGCAGGAATTTTGGAACCAAACTTAACATCTTTAAAGAAATTGATTGGCTAAGATCATACATGGTAAGACTATCAACCACTTGGGTGTTGGTGGTTAATCTTTGGGGTTTTTGGTGTTTTTATTTTCTCTTTTTGGTGTAATTCTTGGGATTTAATCCCCTTATATATATATATATAATATATTTTGCCATTAAAAAAAAACATTATTCAGTCGTGACTATCAATTTGACTTTTGAGTATAAGCTTATTGAATTTTATTCATAACTTAAGTGACACAAGTTCTAATCAAAATTAAGGATAAACTTCGATGATAGACTTGAAACCGCATATAGGTGTAATCTTATAGCTGCTGAAGCCTGCGTCCAATATGAGTTTCTCCCATTCTTTCTTCTCTCTTTCTTTTCCATTTAACAAAGTCATCATCATGAAGTCAAAGTCCAATTTCAACTCATTTGTTTTATGATTGTCACTTATTTCATCAATTGATATGTCAATGATTATTACCTTTCCTTTTTTCCCATTTCCTGAAATAGCTTTTTTGCAGTTCTCCAATATCTTTAAAGATAATTCATCATTCCAATCATGCAGAATCCACTGTAAAAAAAAAAAAATATTATCAATTTAGTTAATAAATCAATACAAAATATCAAGCTTTGCTAAAACATGTTGTTTACGAGAATATTAGTTATTTTTTATTGCCAAGATTAATTAGTCATCAACAAAATTGGTTAAATACTTTGCACTAATAATATAAGAAAATTACTTTTCTCACTTTTGAAATTTCTCATTCCCTTATATCAGTGGCTGCCACTGACACTTTTAAGATCAGTTCATTCACTTTTTAAGTCGGTTCAACCGATGTTAAAAGTGTCAGCAGCAGTTAACTACCGTTGCGGCTGATATAAGAGAATGGACAGGAATTTTCTTAACATAATTACCAAAACAAATATATCTTTTACTCAAAAACATTTCACCTTGAGTAAAACAACATCTGCAGGAGGGATAGATTTGAACATATCTCCACCAACAAATTTCAAATTTTCATCTCCAGATAAGTTAGCCACAACCTGTGGTTGATCAAATACTGTGCATTTGAGGTCAGGAAAAGCTTCATGGATGAGTTTTGTGAAACCACCTCTCCCACCACCAACATCAACCAGAGACTCCAAACCTTCAAACACATGATTACACTCTTTTAGTGCAAGGTTGAAGATCTGAGAATCAGCAGCCATGGCCTCTTGAAACATACTCAATTCACCAGATTCAGAATCTTTGTTAAGATAGTCCCAAAATGACTCTCCTCTTGCGCTCTCAAAAAGGCTGAGTTCCTTGTCTTCAGTGAGCCATTTCTTAGAGATAGTGCCACATGTTCAGCCGACATGGATGAAGCGATCCGCTAACAAATGGTGACAAACATGTTGATTTCCCACTTATGAGAAGCATAGAAGGAGGAGTGAGAGAATATGTTATTTCTTCTTCTCCTTCGTTGCCATTCATCAGTGTTGTTTTTGCAAAGAAACCATTGTGTGTTAGCAATCGCAAGAGACGATAAAGGACACTAACTTTAGAAGGGTGGAGTTTCAAAGATGAGGCTAATTCAGTAAGAGTCATTGGTTTTCCATGGTTGTGGATTGCATCAGCTATGCCTAGTTCTACGGCTGATTTGAGTGCCATCGAATTTATAAAGCTGTATATATGTTTGTATAGATGGATTTGAGCATGGTACATCTGACTTTCTTCACTGCCATTGCTACTGAAATCCATTTATTAGAGGGTGATGTATATGAAGTAAAATGTAAACTTATTTGCAAACTCTTTTGTTCTGAATATCGAACAGAATACAAGAGTATATATAGCCTTTTGCCCATGATTTTTATTTTATTTTATACAATATACCTAATTCACGTGTTTTACTTACTTTAGGCATAAGTTCATTGATTGATTTTGGCATATTCTTACCATTTTTGTTATTATTGGAACACACATTTTGACCCGAGAAATGTGATATTGTTGGAGTCCAGCCATCAGTAGTGCACAGTAGTACACCAATGTGGATGTTGAATTCTTACCACTAGTGTGTCAGAAATCCATGCATTGAGAAATGATATTTTGACAATCATTTTTTGACAACTTTTGAACAACTTTTGAACAACTTTCTCTCTCATACTCACATGATGTTGTTATCATCTCTCTTTCTTTTTCTCTCTCCGTTGTTTTTTACCAATAAGAAGTGAAAAAAACAAAGTTGTCAACAAAATTGTCATTAAATAGATGTCAAAATCGTTACTCTAAATTCTTACTGTTCAAATCCTTCAATATGAAAAACTTCAGCAACAAGACAATACAACAACACCACCACTTTAATATGTTTGGCAACTAGTGTAACGACTGGCACGGGATACATTGACTTAAATTTGTTAATGAATTTTCTACATTACAATGTCATAAAACCAATCAATTCAAAAAAAAAATATTTATCGTATATTTAGTTTTTTTTTTATAATTATGTTAAAGTAGTCTCCCATTTATGTTGTAAAAAATACGGAGACAATAGATTACAATAAAGAAAAACGTAGCAACATTTATTTTTGTAATTTAAGCACTAACCCAAAAATTTGGCTAGCATAGTTATATTTTATATTGATATTCAAAACTTGAAAATTAAATTAAAATAATTTATGGGACAAAATCACAATTAAGCCTAAAATATATAATACCGAAAATAATTATAGTAGTCTCACATAAAAAATTAACAAATTAATACACATATGTTAAGTAAAGATGTCAACTATAAAAAGTAAATTTTGTGTATTTAATTATGGTATGTATATATTAACAAAATAAATTTAAATGATCCTCTAAAAATTCCCTTTTGTTACCAAAAAAAAAATGATCCTCTAAAACTTCCCTTTTGTAATCAAGCAATGTCATCGTGTCTTTTATCCGGGGCTCCAACTTTTCTTTTAGCCACCTTTTGCTAAAAATATAAACAAACCAAAAAAAAAAAAACATACATGATGATTTTACGGCTTGTATATTTCTTAATAAAACAATCACTCTATATGCCTAGGTGTTAAATTTAAATAACTATTGTAAAGCACGGGAACCAAAAATATGAAGTGTGAAGCAAGAAATTAGTTTGCACATATCTACCGCGATTGACTGCAGTCGCGAAGACACGCAGTCACTGCAGTCGGCAGAAATCAAACCGTTCAGTTCATCAAAGGGTTGTCATTAACTATCATCCTCTCTAACAACACACACATAATAAAAATCCCTTCTCTTCTCCCTCCATCCCTTCGATTTCTCCAACAACTGCAGCAGATGGAGCCGCTGCAACCCAAAATGGACTGAGCAGTCAAAATTCTATTGGAACTTTTTCTTGCTCTTGCTAAAAAAAATCCTTGCCGTCCACTACCCAAGCTTATTACTTCCTGCTCTCATGAAACAGTAATAGCCCAAACGACACCAACACTGATTTTGTGAGTTATTGGACTGAATCAAACACAAAAGAAGAACTCATAACCCACCATCAATTATAAAATTAAACATTTAATATGTTTTCATACAATCCCTAATCATGAACACAACCAAAAAATGAAATCAGTTTTGAAATGAGGAAGTTACAGATGACGATTTGAACATAAAAAAAGCTGCAATCGAGTAACAAAAGTAAGATGTGGGTTGATGAACACAAATCCAGGGTTAGCGGCGAGATTTGAGAACGAATACCGCAGTTGGCAGTTGTGGAAGAAGATGAATCAGAGATGAGCCTCGCCGATAGGTGAGGACGGAGTTCCGTCGACAAATACGTTGGGCACAAAGGGAGGAAAGATGGATCATCAGCTTGCTGGATTGGAGAGGTGGAGCCGTGGAGGAGAAAGGTAGAAAATTGACAGATTGGATTTGTTGTGTTGTGGTTTTTGAGTGAGAGTGAATCTCAAGCATTGCTTTGATCCAATGGCTGCAGTTAATTTGACTGTATGACTGTATTATTATATTGACTGCAGTCAATCACATTCCAAAATTAAATAGTAATGATAATTAATTGCGTTTTGGTCTCTCTTTTACATCAAATTCACGACAATTGTATTTCGTTTTAAAACCAAATTTTTGTGTCCCTCAACCATCTCATTTACTGTAATTTTGGTTCCAACCTATATTTTAATTTGCCGTAAAAATGGAGATTCTTTATGAATTTTTATCCCAAAGTTGTATTTTCTTTTAGGAATCAAAATTTTGACAATAATCCACCATTACTAAAGCAAACAATCTCCATTTTTTATGGACTAAATAGTTTGAGTGATGAAGAATAAAGTCCAATTAAGCCTATTCCAAGAATTATCTATTAAGAAGGTGTCCACATCATTATCATAACTTCAAAGCGTTTAAAAATGCAGTTCTTGATTCTAAGCATGTCCATATCATCATAAGATATATTGGCATGTATTCCAAAAAATTCTCCTAAATTATAATCCGTGATAAATGATAATTGTTATACAAAAGCTGTTTTTAACTTCAAATTAATTTTTTTCATAAAATACTAAGTCGGCTACATTCAAATAAGTATTAATGTAATAGGCGTTTCGATTAACATTTATACAGTACATTAAGGAGCTTTGACCCCCCCCCCCCCCCCCCCCCCCCCCCGGCCTCCAAGAAGCATTCTTGACGCATTTTATCATCACCCAAACAACCGCATTTAAAGTACCGGCAGTCACCTTTTGATAAGGTACGATCAGGTAGGTTACAAAATTATAATAAATAACTTGAATAAATCATATTTTGATTTGTTACACAATTACAATTACCTACTAATTATAATTTTAAATGTAGTAATTAGTTTTTAAGGTTATATAATTCATTTTCATAGAAGAAAATTATTTGAAATAAAAAAAGACTTTAATTTTTATATATATTTTAGAACTTATGTAAAGTTTAAGACACAAGTAAATTGTAAATTGATAATCTGAAAATTGAAATATTTTTTCAATGAAGGGTCAATACATGGAACATTATTGATTTATTCAATTGAAAATAGTAATTCCATTGTCAATGATATGGACCTTATTTTGGTACGTTAAAAACAGACATGGAACATTGACATAATGTAACAATAGCAATATCCACTTACTGTATGAATTTGACAAAGATTTTTGCTTCGGCAAACAACCCTTTGGCATTAGTTTTGATTTAATCAAAATGCCAAGCTCTTTATTTCTTGTCGAAATTACTCTTGCATTATTTTGACTTCTTGTAAAATAGGTTGATATTCTTTCAATCAGAGTCAGTCAGACTTGCAACAAAGCTTCTCTTGTAAATTCTTTTGCTTTCAATTGTTCTTCCAGAACCAATACCTTGTTTTAAGACTTATAAATTTTAGTCTATGATCATGCACACTTGAACAAATATTAACATATCTAATTGAACTTTTAATACCTTGTTATCATCAAAACTCAAAGAGACAATGTTAAATACATTTTGTTCCAACAGAACTCATCATCAACAAAATGGAGTTGTTGAGAGGAAAAATAGAAGATTGCAAGAAATGACCATAACACTTTTGGATGAAGCCAATGTTAACAAATACTCTTAGGTTGAGGTCAATGACTCCTCATTATATATATTTTAATCAGATGTTCATTATATATATTTTGATCAGATTTTCAATAAGTAAGATTTTGAGAATTATATATGTACAATAAATTAAACAATGGACTCCCTTAATAGAAGCTTTGATCATTATATAACATATGAATATATTTTGGATTTTAATTTAGTATTGAAAGTCTTGAATAGTCATTTATTGATAATAATTTTTTTGAGTTTCTCTCACTAAAATTGAAAGTCTTAAGAAAAAAGTGAACTTAAGAGAGAAGCTTGAGTTTCTCTCACTAAAAAAACTAGTTTGTGGGCGGTGTTGTGTTGTTTATTTATTGATAATAATTTAGAATTATATTTAACAGTATCTTCAATCACACCTCAACAGAGCTCACCTCAACAAAGATGTTTTAAGTGTTTAATCAAAACTCCTTATATTTAATTTTTCCCAAATCCAAGAAAAATTTGTTAAATATGCTATATTATAATTTTGTTCCCTTAAATTATTTTTAGGTTTTACTTTGATCCTATAAACTATTTTTGTTTCATTTTGCTTGATCAAGTTACAAACACATTCTCGTTCGCTCTTCATTTAAGTACGTTAAATGTTCTTAATATTGCCTTCTTTTTGAATTCATTTACGAATTAATATTTTAGTCTCACATGAAATATGTACTTGTAATGATGAAAATATAAGAGAGGTGACTCTTGTTTTGAACACTTTAAAGTTATGGACTGATATATGATGTCAATGTCACTTATGGATCGTTGATCGTTTGGTTCATTGTTGTTTCCAACACTCTTTCAAGAGTGAATCTAGGTGTATAGGATCCTTGTATCCAGGGGATGTATAGTAGTATTAATATAGGGTAACTTTGGCTATGCTATTTTTTTATTTATTTTTATTTTTATAAGTTATTGTAATTTTATCTTAGCTACTCTAATATTGTAAACTTAGCTATCCCAAATTTTAGTGAAAATTACTAGTAGAAATATGAAAGATAAGAAATTATCATTTGATAGGTAATTTTCTTTTTTTTGTTTTGTCACTTTCGGTCTCTATAATAACTACGCAAAACTTTGTCAACAACAAAAATTGTCAAGACAAAATTCATAAAAATATATTTTATTTTTCCTATATATTATGCCCCCTCATATAATTTCGGTTAGCTTCGCCATTAATTGTTTGTTCCGAATTCTTTCCATAGGTGATTTGACTTCAAAAGGCTTGTTATGTTGGTAATAATGGTGCTTAAAGTGTAGGATTTAAGAGACTTACATGGAGAGAATGTCGAATTCAAGTGTACATGTTTATTTTCACATCCCACGTTGACTGTGTATGTATGAATTAATGTTGGAGATATATGAGAGATACCTTATAGTTTCAAAATCTTAAGTTTTTGGCAAAGATATAATGTTAAGGTCTTATAAGTTCTTAATCGTTTAGTCTATTGTTACTCTCGGTGCTCCCCAACAAAAACCAACCACTTTATGTTTGGCACCTCTTAAAAAAAAACAATTCTGATCGAGAACAACGAATTATTTTTAAAATAGAATCTTTGAAATTCATGTTTCATAAGAAACAATAAACATTTGATGCAAAGACAAACAATAAATATTACAAATTTGACTTATTGAATTTGTAAATAACTTATTTGGAGCAACTACTAATTAAAATTAAGGATAAACTTCTATGAGAGACTTGAAGCCGCATATTGGAGTAATCTTGTAGCTGCTGAAGCCTGCATCATATATGAGTTTCTTCCATTCTTTTTTTTCTCTTTCTTTTCCATTATGTAGAGTCATCATTACCATGTCAAAGTGCAATTGCAACTCGGTTAACTCACGATGATCACTTGTTTCATCAATTGATATGTCTATAATTATTATCTTTCCTTTTCTCCCTTTTCCTGAAATAGCTTCTTTGCTGTTCTTCAATATCTTTAGGGAGAGCTCATCATCCCAATCATGTAGAACCCACTTTGGAAAACATTTCAGATTTTAGTACAATGTAACAAAACGAGATAGATTCTCTTGTAGAGATATATTTGTAAATTAAAACAATATTACTTTACAATTTTATTTCTTTCAAAATTCAAATATATATCACCATAAAAATTTTCCTTTGCCAAGGACGGAATCCCTATCAAAATCGTATAAAGCTCTGGGAAACCAACAATTGACAGGGGCCATTGCAAATATAACTTTTCATAGAAGGTCGTTTGCCAGGGCCTTGCTCCTGGCAATTTTGCCAGGGATTGTTGCTCATGGTAAATATCCATGTGAAGTAAGCATTTTTCTTATAGAGAGGATCTTAACTCAAAAAGTTACCACAAATTTATATCTTAATCAGACACGGATCCACTCACATGTGATTGAGGGCACATACATAGAGATATATTTTTGATAGTGTTAAATATGAGCAAAATTTTATGATACTTTTTTTAAATAGAATCAAATAGTAAATATTGATAAACATAAACAAACCTTGAGTAAAACAGCATCTGCAGGAGGGATAGACTGGAACATATCTCCACCAACAAAGCTCAAATTTTGAGTTCCAGATAGGTTAGCCACAACCTGTGGTTGATCTAAAACTGTGCATTTGATGTGAGGAAATTCTTCATGAATGAGTTTTGACACAACTCCAGTCCCACCTGCTACATCAACCAAAGATTCCAAACCCTCAAACACATGGCTGCAGTCCTTGAGAGCAAGCTTAAACATTTGTGAATCAGCTGCCATGGCCCCTTGAAACAAACTAAGTTTATCAGATTCAGAATCTTTGTTAAGAAAGTTAAAAAAGGTCTCCCCCATTGCACTTTCATAGAGTGCAAGATCCTTCTCCTCAGAGAACCATTTCTTAGAGGAGTGCCACATATCCAGAGAACATGGATGAAGCACTCCACTAACAAGTGGTGCAAAACAGGTTGATTCACCACTGATGAGAAGCTTTGAAGGAGGTGTGAGAGCATAAGCTGTTTCTTCTTTCACTGTTGTTTTTGCAAAGAAACCATCGTGTGTTAGCAAGCGCAAGAACCTATATAGGACACTAACTTTAGAAGGGTGAAGTTTCAAAGATGAGGCTAATTCAGGAACAGTCATTGGCTTTCCATGTTTGTGGATTGCATCTACTATGCCTAGTTCCACAGCTGATTTGAGTGCCATGGAACTTATAAAGCTGTATACATGTTTGTATAAATGGATTTGAGCATGATACAGCTGAGTTTCTTCACTGCCATTGCTCTTGAAATCCATTTCTTGTTATAAATTAAAACTTTGGTGATGTCTTTTGTGTGTGTTGTATTTTTTTTAGAGGAATATAATGTATATGAATTATACAAACAAGGTTGTAACTTATATATAGATTTCAAAATCCAAGACTCCGAAATCATTTGTTTTTAGACATTATTAACACGAGGTGAACTCTTGAAGCATTATTGCTTGAAAAAACTGTAGAGGCATTAGGCACACGCCCTTACTATATTTGATCTTTTTTGAATGCATGCTAAGTTTGACCATTGAAAATGTGAAACCGACAAACTATTATAAGCCTTTAATAAAACAAGTTTGACCAGCTATATTGTATGTCATGTGATCAACGGAGTGCAAATATTTAATTCAAAGTTGTTGTACTTTCAAGTTTTAACTATTAAGTTCCCCTCAAAAAAAGTTTAAACTATTAAGCTATACTGCTTATGAGTTCTATTTATGGGACTCTAATAAACCCTCTTTTTAACTATTATAAACTACTACAAATGAAAATCGCAGATTTGAACCCATTATATAACCTTTTTTTTTCTTCATGTGAAGTGTACTAATCAAATTTTATTAATCTTTTTTTTTTTTTAAAATTAAAAGTGTTATAAAATATATAAAAGGACAAGATCAAAGATGAAGAAGGTGAAACCTTTGTATATTATTCTCTTCAAATGTGTGTCCTTACATCAAAACATGCAATCAAAGACCACTTACAATTCATTCACTAATGAGAGTTATAAGAATTTGGAAGATCAAGAATGGACCCATCAACATTCTTATTCATAACACTCCCCCTTGGATGTCCATCAAGGATATGTCACACTAAAACTTTACTAGACAAAAACTCGGTGCGAAAAAAAAATTCTAGTTAAGGAAAAAGAGTAGAACATCCTCTTGTGTCATAATCTGCATCGTTAACAACCTTACCATGAAAATCAAATGATATAAAACCGTGGTTAAGGGAAAAAGAGTGCAGAACACATTTGTGTCTCCCCATCATAAAGAAAATTATATATGAAACAAGGAAAGTCAAATAATATTTTATGCTAGTTATCCAAAACCTTTACTTGACGGTGACTATGTAGAAAGATATGGTATGTCTCCATGCTCTTTTCCAAATTAGCAGTTTTTGAGATATTGTCTTCATATTGATGAGTTGTAGAAAGAGTCTCCTTATAAAATTAGAAAACCACAAGTTTCTTGTATGTTTGAAATCATAATCCTTAATAAAGAGCATTCTCCACTTCCTTGATGTAGTGCTAACTTTTTCAAATGATCGGATGATATTGTTGTTTCTTACCAATTCAAATTGTTCATAATTTTCTTGAGGACGTGCTTTTTACTCACATCAAGTGACATCACAATCATTCTATTACATAATCAACTAGATTTGTTCATATCGACCTTTATATAACAAATTTTAGAATCTCTTCAGGAGTTCTAATAATATTTATATCATTATCATAAAAAAATTATAAGAAATTCATTTCCATATCCTTAAAATGGACAGATAATGTCATCTCTTCAATAGTTTTGATTGTATGTCATACACAAATGAAATCCTTTAGGGTGATTCATATAACAATCACTATCAAGTGAGCCATACAAATATTTATTTATTTTTTGAAGAAATTGTTGGAACAAAATGTGTTTAACAATGAACCTTAAAGAGTTTTGATGATAACAAGGTATTAAAAATTGTAAATTGGACTAGCTAATATTTGTTCAAGTGTACAGGACCATAATTAAAAAGTTACATCATTTATTGGTTCTGAATGAGCAAATAAAGAGCAAAGGAAACAACAAAATTTGAAGCTTGGACGCTCCTGAAGGCAACGTGCTACTGAAGAGAAAAAGCGCTCCTGAAGAAAGAATAGTGCTCCTGAAGATTAGTGCTACTGAAGACAAGAGGTCCAGAAGCCACATCATCAGAAGCTGCATCATCAGAAGCTGCCTCATCAGAAGCTATTTCACCAGAAGCTGAAGATCAACTGGATTTGCAAAGATTCAAGGATTGAAGAATCATCACTGCAAAAGCTGTCTATTGGATTCGAAAACACAACAAAAGATTAGTGGAATTTTGCAACGGTCATTTCAAAGGTGTTTGAAGGCATGTGCTTGCAATTTTGGATGAAAGCGTTGACATTGTACTTTGTACGAACTGTACAACCACCTTCTTCACTACTCTGTTTTGTGTCCACGCTACAAGACAAGAAAACAGCTCCAGAATACGGTTTCGCCTACATATATGTTCCTTTGGATAAGGAATGGATTTCAAATTGGTTCTTCATAGGACAACAACCAAATCAGGAAAAAGATCAAAGGTGAAAGATCAAGCTTCAACAACGACTCTTTGATGTGCTGGCAATTTCACAACGTCTCTTTCACACCTCTATATAAAGGAGTGAAGACTTAGAGATTTGGTAATGCTAAACAACAGACTCTCAACATTTTTACAAGTGCCAAACCTCTGCTGAAATTGTTCTGCATTCACTTAGAATTTCTGTGTATCAAATTCATATCTTAGAAATTCTTAAGTCATTGAGTCTGTATCTGATTTGTATTGTGAGCACCTCTGATTGTATATCAAGTGTTCAACCTTAAACAATTTTCTGTGTAATTTTGTTTAGTTAGAAGTCTCTTGCAGTTGTGCTTGAGCAGGAAGTCTCTTGATTGTGTTCTTGAGCATAGGAAGTCTCTTGCTTGTGTGCTTGAGCAAAGGAAGTCTCTTGCTTGTGTGCTTGAGCAATTGTAATCAGATATTACTCTTAGTGAAATCTCCTTGGAAGTGCAAGGGGGACTGGACTACTTCCGGTTTGTGGAAGGAACCAGTATAATTGCTTTGTGTCGTTCTTCTTTTCTCTCTCTCTGTTTTATTCTGCTGCATTTAGATTCTGATTATCACTTCAGAAGCTGTCTCACTTAGCTTCTGACCAGTGTGTTCAGTTTTTAGGAGAAACGAAGAATTTTCAAAACACAATTCAACCCCCCCTTCTTGTGTTTTTCTCACCTTCAATTGGTATCTAGAGCCTTGGACTGTTGTGTAACACTTAACCATGCAACAGAAAAAGATCTGAGAAAAACATGTCTACTCCTCCTCCTACTGGATCCGATGAAACTAGCTATAATAATGTCTCACATAACTATAGTGATAGTAAAAGATCCAGCGTTGGAAAAGTTCCAAAGTTCAATGGAGATGCTGAAGAATTTTCTTGGTGGAAAACCAACTTCTATAGTTATATCATGAGCTTAGATGAAGAACTATGGGATATACTAGAAGATGGTGTTGGTGACTTAGTTCTTGATGAAGAAGGAGCTGCTGTGGATAGAAAGAAACATACTCCTGAGCTGAAGAAACTCTACAAGAAGCATCATATTATCATAGGAGCTCTTGTCACTGCTATTCCTAAAACAGAGTACATGAAGATGAGTGACAAATCCACTGCTAAAGCTATGTTTGCTTCTCTCTGTTCAAACTACGAAGGCAGCAAGAAGGTCAAAGAAGCAAAGGCTCTTTTGCTTGTACATCAGTATGAGCTATTTAAGATGAAGGATGATGAAACCATTGAGGAGATGTACTCAAGGTTTCAAACCTTAGTCTCTGGGCTACAAATCCTGAAGAAGATTTATGTTGCTTCTGATCATGTGAGCAAGATACTCAAAAGCTTGCCTGCCAGATGGAGACCAAAGGTGACTGCCATTAAGGAAGCTAAAGATTTAAACACTTTAAGTGTCGAGGATCTTGTTAGTTCTCTCAAAGTTCATGAGTTAAGTCTTAATGAACATGAGTCTACTAAGAAGAGTAAATCAATAACTCTTCCATCCAAAGGCAAGTCATCAAAAGCTCTCAAAGTTGTTGAATCTGAAGAAGAAGAAGAACAATCAAGTTCAGATTCTGAACCAGATCCTGCTGAGATGGCTATGCTCTCAAGCAGACTTCAGTATCTGGCCAAGAAGAACAGAAAGTTTCAAGCCAGAAGGGGTAACTCCAGAAGCTCAAGAAAAGAAGATCAGAAAGGATGCTTCAACTGTAAGAAGCCTGGACACTTCATTGCGGAATGTCCTGATCTTCAGAAGGAGAAATCAAAGGACAAGTCAAAGAAATCAACTTTCAAACCAAGCAAATTCAAGAAGCAGATTAAGCAGAGTTTAATGGCAACCTGGGATGATTTGGAAAGTGAATCTGGATCTGATAAAGAGGAAGCTGATGAAGATGCAAAGGTAGCTGTTGGGTTGGTAGCAACATCAACTTCAGAAGCTGGATCAGATTCAAACTCAGAAGATAAAAACGAGGTATATTCCAAAATTCCCAGAAATGAACTTGTTGAGTCACTTAAAGAACTTCTTACACATTTTGAAGTAAGAACCAATGAGTTGAAGGATTTAAAAGAAAAATATGCTGATTTGGTACAGCAGCAAAAATCAACTCTATTGGATCTGAAAGCTTCTGAACAAGGACTTAGGGGCTTTGACTTCATGTGTAAAACGTATGAAGATCAGCTCAGGTTCTTATGTCAGAAGCTACAAGAAAAGTGTAATGAAAAACCTTTAAGTAACCATGAAATTGCTCTTGAAGATTTTATTATATCTGGCATTGACAGAAGCAGACTGGCTTCTATGATTTATAGCATTTACAAGAACAATGGTAGAGGAATTGGTTTTCCAAAAGTGAAACTTGAGAAAACCAATCTAAAATCTTGTTGTGAATGCATCAAGGAAGGTCTGAAAACCTTCTTTGTACCAGAAGGTGCTGAGTTAGAAACTGTTGTTCAATCAGGACCTGAAGCTTCTAATTCTATGGCTAAGATTACTTCAAAGCCAAAGAACTCTAAGTTAAAGGCTATGATCAAATCTGATTCCAAGACTTCAAAGGTTAGGATCCTGAAAAAATCAGAACATATCCCTCAGAGTCTGGTGAAACCAAAATCTGAGGTTCTGAAGTCTAAGTTTCAGAAGAAGACAGTTACTGCTTCTGAAGTACCAAAACCTAAGGTGATGGTTAATCAGAAGCAACCCAACTCACAACACAAGGTACAAGAAGTGAAGAGTAAAGCCTTAAGTACTAACCTTCCAGGACCCATAGGACAATGGGTACCTAAATCTGAAAATGTCAATGATGCAGGTATGTCTAAGAGCAGTGCCAAAGCAAAGATCATGGTACCTAGACAGCGGTTGCTCAAGACACATGACAGGAGAGAAGTCCATGTTCCTCAGCCTAACAATGAAAGAG
Source organism: Medicago sativa (assembly GCF_051527215.1). Classification (NCBI taxonomy): domain Eukaryota; kingdom Viridiplantae; phylum Streptophyta; class Magnoliopsida; order Fabales; family Fabaceae; genus Medicago; species Medicago sativa. The sequence continues at coordinate 30,164,044 of NC_140752.1, read as the reverse complement.
GGAGGAAATGTGAAGTTTGGAGGCAACCAGTCAGGCAAGATCATAGGTACATGAACTATTGGTAATTCCTCTACCTCAATTAATAATGTATGGTTGGTAGATGGTCTTGAACATAACCTTTTGAGCATTAGTCAATTTTGTGATAATGGTTATGATGTGCTTTTTGGGAAAACCAATTGTACAGTAATCAACAAGGAAGACCAATCCATTGTGTTTAAGGGAAAGAGAGTTGACAATGTCTACAAAATCAATTTTTCTGAACTGACTGATTAGAAGGTATTTTGTCTTCTATCAGTGAATGATAAGAAGTGGATGTGGCACAGAAGGTTGGGATATGCTAACTGGAGATTAATCTCTAAGCTTAGTAAGTTACAACTTGTCAAAGGCCTACTAGACATTGACTATCATTCATATGCACTTTGCGGTGCATGTCAGAAAGGGAAAATTGTGAAATCATCTATTAAAACCAAAGACATTGTTTCAACCTCATGACCCTTAGAACTACTCCATATTGATTTGTTTGGACCAGTCAGTACTGCATCCTTATAGGGAAGTAAATATGGATTAGTCATTGTTGATGATTACAGCAGATGGACTTGGGTGAAATTCATAAAGAGTAAAGATGTTGCTTGTGATGTATTCAGTAGTTTCTGCACTCAAATTCAATCTGAAAAAGAATCAAAGATTTTGAAAGTCAGAAGTGATCATGGTGGAGAATTTGAAAATGAGCCATTTGAAGCTTTTTGTGAAAAACATGGAATTGTCCATGAATTCTCTTCTCCTAGAACTCCACAACAAAATGGGGTTGTAGAGAGAAAGAATAGAACTTTACAAGAAATGGCCAGAACCATGATTCATGAAAACAATTTACCAAAACATTTTTGGGCAGAAGCAGTGAATACAGCATGTTATGTTCAAAACAGGATCTATATTAGACCTATTTTGGAGAAAACAGCATATGAACTCTTTAAAGGAAGAAAACCCAATATCTCTTACTTTCATCAATTTGGATGTACTTGTTACATTTTGAATAACAAGCTCTACCTAAAGAAATTTGATGCCAAGGCCCAAAGAGGAATCTTTGTAGGTTACTCTAAAAGGTCAAAGGCATACAGAGTGTACAATTCAGAAACACTCTGTGTTGAAGAATCTATGCACGTTAAATTTGATGACAAAGAGCTTGAAGATAAAACTTCAAAGCAAGGTGAAAGTTTTGCAGAAATACAGGTTCCTGAAGAAACTCCAGAACCTGATCAGATAGCTGAATCTGAAGAAAGTCCAGAAGCTGTACTCACATCAGAAGCGCAAGATGAAGCTGCTTCTGATGAAGCCCAAGATGGCTCACATCAGGCAGATCCTCCCAGAAACACATTCAAGCACAAGTCTTCACATCCTGAGGAGTTAATCATTGGAAACAAAGATAGTCCAAGAAGAACAAGATCTTACTTTAGACAAGAAGAATCAATGATTGGACTGATCTCAATGATTGAACCTACAACAGTTGATGAAGCACTTTCAGATGATGGATGGATCTTAGCTATGCAAGAAGAGTTGAATCAATTTCAAAGAAATGATGTGTGGGATCTGATACCCAAACCTCAGCACAAGAACATTATTGGAACAAAATGGGTATTCAGAAACAAGTTGAATGAGCAAGGCGAAGTAACGAGAAACAAAGCCAGACTTGTTGCACAAGGGTATAGTCAACAAGAAGGCATTGATTACACTGAAACATTTGCTCCAGTTGCAAGATTGGAAGCAATCAGGTTACTTCTGTCGTATGCAGTTAATCATGGCATAATATTATATCAGATGGATGTCAAGAGCGCTTTTCTTAATGGTGTCATTGAAGAAGAAGTGTATGTTAAGCAACCTCCTGGATTTGAGGATATTAAATATCCTGACCATGTTTTTAAACTGAAGAAATCACTATATGGCTTGAAACAAGCTCCCAGAGCTTGGTATGATAGACTAAGTAATTTCTTAATCAAAAATGATTTTAAAAGAGGATAGGTTGATACAACAGTCTTTAGAAGGACCCTTGGGAAAGACATTCTTGTTGTGCAAATATATGTTGATGATATAATATTTGGTTCTACTAATGCATCTCTTTGCAAGGAATTTTCTAAGTTGATGCAGGATGAATTTGAAATGAGCATGATGGGAGAGCTGAAGTTCTTCCTTGTCATTCAAATCAACCAATGCAAAGATGGAGTCTATGTTCATCAATCAAAGTATACAAAGGAGCTTCTGAAGAAGTTCAAGCTTGAAGATTGTAAAGTGATGAACACTCCAATGCACCCTACGTGCACCTTAAGCAAAGAAGATGAAGGAGCTAAAGTAGATCAGAAGCTGTACAGAGGTATGATTGGTTCTTTGTTATACCTCACTGCATCTAGGCCAGATATTTTATTCAGTGTATGCTTGTGTGCAAGATTCCAATCAGATCCTAGAGAATCTCATATGACTGCTGTCAAGAGAATCTTCAGGTATTTGAAGGGAACAACTAATCTTGGACTCCTCTATAGGAAATCCTTAGATTATAAGCTAATTGGATTCTGTGATGCTGATTATGCTGGTGATAGGATTGAAAGAAAGTCAACCAGTGGCAATTGTCAATTTCTGGGTGATAATCTTATATCCTGGGCTAGCAAAAGACAAACAACTATTGCTATGTCTACAACAGAAGCAGAATACATTTCAGCTGCAAGTTGTTGCACACAACTACTTTGGATGAAACATCAGTTGGAAGACTATCAGATAATTGCTAACAGTATTCCCATTTATTGTGATAATACTGCTGCTATTTGTTTGTCTAAAAATCCAATTTTACATTCAAGAGCTAAGCACATTGAAATCAAACACCATTTTATCAGAGATTATGTTCAAAAAGGAATTTTAGATATACAATTCATTGATACTGAGAATCAATGGGCTGATATATTTACTAAGCCTTTAACTGCTGAAAGATTTGATTTTATAAAGAAAAATTTGAACATGCACTACGTGTCTGATTAAAGTTTGCTTGCTCCTGAATAGGATTTTAGGTTCTGAAGTCAGTTCAGAAGCAGTAGTCCATCAGAAGCTCTTTACTGAGGTTCTGAGGAAAACTCGCTTCTGATGATGACATCAGCATCTGAAGTCCAGAAGCTGGATTTTATGCTTCTGAATAGTAGAGTTAGTGGAAACGGTGGGAGTTACTTTTTATGGTAACTTCTGGCCCACTAACTTGGTAGTTACTCTGAGAGTTTCTGACATGGCCTATCTGTATTGGTGTATAACTTAAAAGGGCAATGATGAATCACTAGCTTTGAAAGTATTTTCACGCGCCCCCAATTAGTCATTAATGTTATGTTTGTTTGTCTCTTTTGAATTGCAATCGTTTTACTCTTAACACTTTGTCAATTCACACACTACTCACTCACAACAAACACATTTGCTCTCAAACCTGTTATTGCGAAGTAAGCGCATTCTCTCAACCCTAGAACCCTAAAATCTTCATCTTCTTCAAATCTTCTTCAATCATCATCAATGGCATCATCAAGCTCAAAAGTTTCAGAATTTACATCAAACATGCAAGGCGCATCAGAATCTGGGTACGTTTACAAAGAGAAGACTATGGATATTCCACGGGAATCCTTAATCGTCCAAATAGAATCACCAGTGGATTTCACTTCACTTAAGAAGTACAACGTAAACATGGAAGGTTTGGTAAATACTCATAAGTTATCTGAGTACTTCAAGATGCTGAATGGGCCAACGTATGTGAACTTGGTCAAAGATTTTTGGTTAAAAGCTGAGGTGTACAATGGAAAGCCTGCGAAGGTCGTAGGAAAACAAGCTGGGTCAAAGAAAGGAAAGATGACGGTGGAAATGAACCCTACTTCTTTTAATAGCTTAGAAATAAGGTCTGAAGTGATGGGCATTCCTATAACCATCACTGAGGATGTTATAGCTAAAGCTTGCAGAGTGGATGTTGTAGGCAGGTTCCAAGAGATAGTAAAGATGGAAGATGTTTTGCTGAAAAGCTACTACAACTTGCTTCTGGATGGAGACTCAAAGGGCAAGCCTGCAGAAATGGAGATTCACAACAGGATGTTGGTGAAATTCTGCACTGACTGCTTCTTTCTAAGAGCAGGAGGATCTGATCAACCAAATCACCAACAGAAGCTGGCAATCTACTTCATGGCCATGCTTGAGAAGATCAATTTCCCAAGATATGTTATGGATTATCTCTGTTGGGCTATAAATGAAAGCACTGTCAAAGGGAGGAAACAAGTGCCCTGTGGAAGACTGCTATCTGAGATCTTTTATCAAAGGGAAGAAATAAGGGGTGCTTCTGATAAATGCTTCGAAGTGTCTACTGCTGAAAGGACTATCAGTAGCAGAAGCTTATTTTCTATGAAGTTTATCAAGGAAGTCCCTAAGGATGAAAAGTGGATGGAGATGACCATAGAAGAAACTGAGATTATCAGGGACTTTCCTTCCATCTTTAAGGAAAGCAATCCTAAAATCTTAGCCAAATTAGTAGCTGAGTACGTCCTGGAGTAAGATACTAGCCCTCAGGAGGAAGCTGCTCCTGGTAAAGGAAAGAAGGTCAAGGGAACTACTGCATCAGAAACTGCTACTGATAAGGGCAAGCAAAAGAAGGTTGCTAAAAGAAAGAGAGGGAAAACTGAAATTGTTTTCCACAAAGAAAGGATGGAAGAAGCCCTGGATGAGCTAGAGAAAGAAGAGGTTGAGCCCCAGTTGAAAAGGAAGAAGGCTCCTCTTGACAAGAAAAGTTCCATGGTTGAAGTGACTCCAGCCATGAAGAGGATGGCTAAGGAACGTTCTGATGATTATCTAGCAAATTGGCTAGAAGCAAAAGCTTTGAAAGAACTTGCTGGTGCTGATAACGTAAAGCAAGGACAGATGGATCAGAATGAGAATCTTAGAACTCCAGAATTTGATGCTTCAGAATCTGATGCTGCAAAGGATAAAGGAAAGAGGCAGAAAGTTGGTGATGCTTCTATTCCCATAAAAAGAAGTAAAGGAAGATCAGAACCTATCATAACCAAGGAGCATCTGAGTAAAGCTCTTGATGGGATAACGACAAAAGAGCACGAGAAGAAAGCATCGGGGCCAATCTTCACTCCAATGATGGAAGTCACTTCTGACATGAAGAAGAAGGCTAATGAAGAAGCTGGTCAGATGCTAACTGAACTGCAGAAAAGGGAAGCTCAGAAGAGAAGGGATAGGGATGAAAGGCTTAAAGCCTCAGGCCTTGAACATTGTGATGAGTTCTTCAAGGATAAATCTGTAGAAGTTAAGGAAGTGGTTGTTCAAGCTTTGAAGAAAGTGGGAACTTCAGAAGCTGTTCTGAAAGCACCAGATGCTACCACGTTAGTAGCTGGCTCTTCAATCAAGGTAATTCAGATTCCAGTTACCTCTACCCCCATCTCATCCTCCTCACCACCGCCACCTGAACCAACAAAAGACACTTCTGTCTTAGACAATCTTGCTCTCCACTACTCAGGTGAGCTACCCAAAGACAAGCCAACCTCAGAAAAAGCCTCTGAGACAACTCCAGAAGCAGCTGCTTCTGATAAAGTTGTTCCAGAAAGCCCCCATCAACAAACACCTGAACCACACAAACCCACATCACCCCCACAATCACCTGTAGCTACCATAGACCCCCAACTCAACACTCAAACATCAACTTCACCTCAACAACCACCAGCTGAAACTGTTACTGAACCTCAACCATATCATCAAACAGAGCAAACGTTGCCCAACCCAACTCCCATGGATATTGACAATCCTCAAGTCAATGTCCAAGCCTCAACCTCAACCACACACATTGCTTTTGACCAGCCATCATCCTCAACTCCATCTCAACACATCATCATTCCAGCTTCTAGCCCTGTTCAAGAACCTGTACTTAGTGATTCTGATCTAGAAACTCTTGAACAACCACCCCCAAACATCCTGGAATCTGGATATATTAACGCTGAGCTACTCAAGATCCTCTCTAAAATGCATAATCTGGTAGATCAAAGAAGGACAATTGATCTCACCAATGCATATGAAGATTCATGGGCATCACTTCAGAACAGAGCTGCTGAGTTCATAGAAGATGTAAAGGCTAAGTGCATCAGAATCAAGCAAGCTTCAGTCAGAAGGCTTATGGAAAATCTGAAGCAAAGTCTCAGAGTTAGAAGTCCAAGACTGCTTCTGGCAAACAAGCCATTCTTCTCAGAGATGGACTACTTGACCAGAGACTCAAGGATGTTCAAGCTTCTGAGGCAACAGATGGCACAGTAGCAGCAAGAAGCTAGAGCAAGGGAACATGCTCTTATCCAGAGGCAACAATACCTTGAAGAACTGTTGCAGAAGCAAACGGAAGAAATGGAGAAGATGAAGAAACAACAACAAACCAACCCTTAGTTGCACACCTTAGTGTTTTCTTTTGTTTGTTGTTTGTTTTAGATCTTTAGTTCTTGCTTCTGAGACTCTCTTGTTTTATTTCTTAATGCTTCTGAATGCTTACTGATTCTGACTGCTTAGCTGATTCTGACTCATATATGCCTGGATATTCTTGTTCATATACATATACATTGCTTTGATTTACTTAGTTATTCTTGCTCTGATTATATTGTTGATAAGATTATAGGTTCTGTTTTTTTTGTTATACTCTCTTCATGTTTGAGTTTTTCTCAAATCTTTTTGTCTTTTATGTTTATTTGTCTTTTTTTGATAATGACAAAAGGGGGAGTATATGTGAAAGTATTTAAAGGCTCTGAGCCCCATTAATGATATTTGAAAAATTATTTTGAAAAACTTCTATCATTTTTTTTACCTTAAGGGTATAAGCTATGAACGAAAGAAGGAGTATCTGTTGGAACAAAATGTGTTTAACAATGAACCTTAAAGAGTTTTGATGATAACAAGGTATTAAAAATTGTAAATTGGACTAGCTAATATTTGTTCAAGTGTACAGGACCACAGTTAAAAAGTTACATCATTAATTGGTTCTGAATGAGCAAATAAAGAGCAAAAGAAGATGAAGCTTAGACGATTCTGAAGGCAATACGCTCTTGAAGTCAAGCTGCTCCTGAAGACATGAGGTCCAGAAGCCACATCATCAGAAGCTGCATCATCAGAAGCTGAAGAAGGTGCACCATCAGAAGCTGCAGAAGCTGCACCATCAGAAGTTGAAGAAGCTGCACCATCAGAAGCTGCAGAAGCTGCTTCATCAGAAGCTGCATCATCAGAAGCTGCCTCATCAGAAGTCATTTCACCAGAAGCTGATGATCAACTGGATTTGCAGAAGATTCAAAGATTGAAGAATCTACATTGCAAAAGTTGTCTATTGGATTCGAAAACACAGCAGAAAATTAGTGGAACATTGCAACGGTCATTTCAAAGGTGTTTGAAGGCATGTGCTTGCAATTTGGACGAAAGCGTTGACATTGTACTTTGTACGAATTGTACAACCACGTTCTCCACTACTCTGTTTTGTGTCCACGCTACAAGACAAGAAAACAGCTTCAGAATACGGCTTCGCCTGCAAAGATGTTCCTTTGGATAAGGAATGGATTTCAAATTTGATCTTCATAAGACAACAACCAAATCAGGCAAAATATCATTGGTGAAAGATCAAGCTTCAACAACGACTCTTTGGTGTGCTGGCAATTTCACAACGTCTCTTTCACACCTCTATATAAAGGAGTGAAGACTTAGAGTTTTGGTAATGCAAGAACGCTGAACGAAAGACTCACAACATTTTTACAAGTGCCAAACCTCTGCTGAAATTGTTCTGCATTCACTTAGAATTTCTGTGTCTCAAAGTCATATCTTAGAAATTCTTAAGTCCATTGAGTCTGTATCTGATTTGTATTTTGAGCACCTCTGATTGTATATCAAGTGTTCAACCTTAAACAATTTTCTGTGTAATTTTGTTTAGTTAGGAAGTCTCTTGCAGTTGTGCTTGAGCAGGAAGTCTCTTGATTGTGTTCTTGAGCAAAGGAAGTCTCTATCTTGTGTGCTTGAGCAAAGGAAGTCTCTTGCTTGTGTGCTTGAGCAATTGTAATCAGATATTACTCTTAGTGAAATCTCCTTGGAAGTGCAAGGGGGACTGGACTACTTCCGGATTGTGGAAGGAACCAGTATAATTGCTTTGTGTCGTTCTTCTTCTCTCTCTCTGTTTTATTCCGCTGCATTTAGATTCTTATCATCACTTCAGAAGCTGTCTCACTTAGCTTCTGATCAGTGTGTTCAGCTTTTAGGAGAAACGAAGAATTTTTCAAAACACAATTCAACCCCCCTTCTTGTGTTTTTCTCACCTTCAATTGGTATCTAGAGCCTTGGTCTGTTGTGTAACACTTAACCGTGCAACAGTCAAAGATCTGAGAAAAACATGTCTACTCCTCCTCCTACTAGTTCTGGTGATACTAGCTATAAAAATGTCTCACATGATTATAGTGATAGTAAGAAATCCAGTGTTGGAAAGATTCCAAAATTCAATGGAGATGCTGAAGAATTCTCTTGGTGGAAGACCAACTTTTACAGTTACATCATGAGCCTAGATGAAGAATTATGGGATATTCTGGAAGATGGTGTTGGTGATTTAGTCCTTGATGAAGAAGGAGCTGCTGTGGATAGAAAGAAACATACTCCAGAACTGAGGAAACTCTACAAGAAGCATCATATTATCAGAGGAGCCCTTGTCACTGCCATACCCAAAGCAGAATACATGAAGATGAGTGACAAATCCACTGCTAAAGCTATGTTTGCTTCTCTCTGTTCAAATTATGAAGGGAGCAAGAAGGTCAAAGAAGCAAAGGCTCTCCTGCTTGTACATCAGTATGAGTTATTCAAGATGAAGGATGATGAAACTATTGAGGAGATGTACTCAAGGTTTCAAACCTTAGTTTCTGGGCTACAGATTCTAAAGAAGAGCTATGTTGCTTCTGATCATGTAAGCAAGATACTCAGAAGCTTACCTGCCAGATGGAGACCAAAGGTGACTGCCATTGCGGAAGCTAAAGATTTAAACACTTTAAGTGTCGAAGATCTTGTTAGTTCTCTCAAAGTTCATGAGTTAAGTCTTAATGAACATGAGTCTAATAAGAAGAGTAAATCAATAGCTCTTCCATCCAAAGGCAAGTCATCAAAAGCTCTCAAAGTGGTTGAATCTGAAGAGGAAGAACAGTCAAGTTCAGATTCTGAACCAGATGCTGCTGAAATGGCCATGCTCTCAAACAGACTTCAATATCTGGCCAAGAAGAACAGAAAGTTTCTCGCCAAAAGGGGTAACTCCAGAAGCTCAAGGAAAGAAGATCAGAAGGGATGCTTCAACTGTAAGAAGCCGGGACACTTCATTGCTGAATGCCCTGATCTTCAAAGAGAAAAGTCAAAGGACAAGTCAAAGAGGTCTACATTCAAACCAAGCAAATTCAAGAAGCAGATTAAGCAGAGTTTAATGGCAACCTGGGATGATTTGGGTAGTGAATCTGGATCTGATGAAGAGGAAGCTGATGAAGATGCAAAGGTAGCTGTTGGGTTGGTAGCAACAGCAACTTCAGAAGCTGGATCAGATTCAGACTCAGAAGATGAAAACGAGGTATATTCCAAAATTCCCAGAGATGAACTTGTTGAGTCACTTAAAGAACTTCTTACACATTTTGAAGTAAGAACCAATGAGTTGAAGGATTTAAAAGTAAAATATGCTGATTTGGTACAACAGCAAAAATCAACTCTATTGGATCTGAAAGCTTCTGAACAAGGACTTAGGGGCTTTGACTTCATGTGTAAAACATATGAAGATCAGCTCAGGTTCTTATGTCAGAAGCTACAAGAAAAGTGTAATGAAAAACCTTTAAGTAACCATGAAATTGCTCTTGAAGATTTTATTATATCTGGCATTGACAGAAGCAGAGTAGCTTCTATGATTTATAGCATTTACAAGAACAATGGCAGAGGAATTGGTTTTCCAGAAGTGAAACTTGAGAAAACCAACCTAAAATCTTGTTGTGAATGCATCAATGAAGGTCTGAAAACCTTCCTTGTACCAGAAGGGGCTGAGTTGGAAACTGTTGTTCAATCAGAACCTGAAGCTTCTAGTTCTAAGGCTAAGATTACTTCAAAGCAAAAGAACTCTAAGTCAAAGGCTATGATCAAATCTGATTCCAAGATTTCAAAGGTTAGGATCCTGAAAAGATCAGAACCTATTCCTCAGAGTCTGGTGAAACCAAAATCTGGGGTTCTGAAGTCTAAATTTCAGAAGAAGTCAGTTACTGCTTCTGAAGTACCAAAACCTAAGGTGATGGTTAATCAGAAGCAACCCAACTCACAGCACAAGGTACAAGAAGTGAAGAGTAAAGCCTTAAGTACTAACCTTCCAGGACCTATAGGACAATGGGTACCTAAATCTAAAAATGTCAATGATGCAGGTATGTCTAAGAGCAGTGCTAAAGCAAAGATCATGGTACCTAGACAGCGGTTGCTCAAGACATATGACAGGAGACAAGTCCATGTTCCTCAGCCTAACAATGAAAGAGGGAGGAAATGTGAAGTTTGGAGGAAACCAAACAGGCAAGATCATAGGTACAGGAACTATTGGTAATTCCTCTACCTCAATTAATAATGTATGGTTGGTAGATGGTCTTGAACATAACCTTTTGAGCATTAGTCAATTTTGTGATAATGGTTATGATGTGCTTTTTGAAAAACCCAACTGTACAGTAATCAACAAGGAAGACAAATCCATTGTGTTCAAGGGAAAGAGAGTTGACAATGTCTATAAAATCAATTTTTCTGAACTGGCTGATCAGAAGGTGATTTGCCTACTATCAGTGAATGATAAGAAATGGATGTGGCACAGAAGGTTGGGACATGCTAACTGGAGGTTAATCTCTAAGCTTAGTAAGTTACAACTTGTGAAAGGGCTACCAGACATTGACTATCATTCAGATGCACTCTGTGGTGCATGTCAGAGAGGGAAAATTGTGAAATCATCTTTTAAAACCAAAGACATTGTTTCAACCTCAAGACCTTTAGAATTACTCCATATTGATTTATTTGGACCAGTGAGTACTGCATCCTTATATGGAAGTAAATATGGATTTGTCATTGTTGATGATTACAGCAGATGGACTTGGATGAAATTCCTGAAAAGTAAGGATTATGCATATGAGGTATTCAGTAACTTCTGCACACAAATTCAAACTGAAAAAGAGTCAAAAATTTTGAAAATCAGAAGTGATCATGGTGGAGAATTTGAAAATGAGCCATTTGAATATTTTTGTGAAAAACATGGAATCATTCATGAATTCTCTTCTCCTAGAACTCCACAACAAAATAGGGTTGTAGAGAGAAAGAATAGAACTTTACAAGAAATGGCCAGAACCATGATCCATGAAAACAATTTGGCTAAACATTTTTGGGCAGAAGCAGTGAATACAGCATGTTATGTTCAAAACAGGATTTATATTAGACCTATTTTGGAGAAAACATCATATGAACTTTTTAAAGGAAGAAAACCCAATATCTCTTACTTTCATCAATTTGGATGTACATGTTACATTCTGAACAACAAGCTCTACCTAAAGAAATTTGATGCCAAGGCCCAAAGAGGAATCTTCTTAGGTTACTCTGAAAGGTCAAAGGCATACAGAGTGTATAATTCAGAAACACTCTGTGTTGAAGAATCTATGCACGTTAAATTTGATGACAAGGAGCTTGAAGATAAAACTTCAAAGCAAGATGAAAGTTTTGCAGAGATACAGGTTCCTGAAGTTACTCCAGAACCTGATCAGATAGCTGAATCTGAAGATAGTCCAAAAGCTGAACCCACATCAGAAGCGCAAGATGAAACTGCTTCTGATGAAGCACAAGATGGCTCACATCAAGCAGATCCTCCCAGAAACACATTCAAACACAAGTCTTCACATCCTGAGGAGCTAATCATTGGAAACAAAGATAGTCCAAGAAGAACAAGATCACATTTCAGACAAGTAGAGTCAATGATTGGACTAATCTCAATGATTGAACCTACAACAGTTGATGAAGCATTTTCAGATGATGGATGGATCCTAGCTATGCAAGAAGAGTTGAATCAATTTGAAAGAAATGATGTGTGGGATCTGGTACCCAAACCTCAGCACAAGAACATTATTGGAACAAAATGGGTATTCAGAAACAAGCTGAATGAGCAAGGTGAAGTAACAAGAAACAAAGCCAGGCTTGTTGCACAAGGGTATAGTCAACAAGAAGGCATTGATTACACTGAAACGTTTGCTCCAGTTGCAAGATTGGAAGCAATCAGGTTACTTCTTTCCTATGCAGTTAATCATGGCATAATATTATATCAAATGGATGTCAAGAGTGCATTTCTAAATGGTGTCATAGAAGAAGAAGTGTATGTCAAGCAACCTCCTGGATTTGAGGATATTAAATATCCTGACCATGTTTTTAAACTGAAGAAATCACTATATGGCTTGAAACAAGCTCCCAGAGCTTGGTATGATAGACTAAGTAATTTCTTAATCAAGAATGATTTTAAAAGAGGACAGGTTGATACTACACTCTTCAGAAGGACCCTTGGGAAAGATATTCTTGTTGTGCAAATATATGTTGATGATATAATATTTGGTTCTACTAATGCATCTCTTTGCAAGGAATTTTCTGAGTTAATGCAGGATGAATTTGAAATGAGCATGATGGGAGAGCTGAAGTTCTTCCTTGGCATTCAAATCAATCAATGCAAAGAAGGAGTCTATGTTCATCAATCAAAGTACACAAAGGAGCTTTTGAAGAAGTTCAAACTTGAAGATTGTAAAGTGATGAACACTCCAATGCACCCTACGTGCACCTTGAGCAAAGAAGATGAAGGAGCTAAAGTAGATCAGAAGCTGTATAGAGGTATGATTGGTTCTTTGTTATACCTCACTGCATCTAGGCCAGATATTTTATTCAGTGTATGCTTGTGTGCAAGATTCCAATCAGATCCTAGAGAATCTCATATGACTGCTGTCAAGAGAATCTTCAGGTATTTGAAAGGAACAACTAATCTTGGACTCCTTTATAGGAAATCCTTAGATTATAAGCTAATTGGATTCTGTGATGCTGATTATGCTGGTGATAGGATTGAAAGAAAGTCAACCAGTGGCAATTGTCAATTTCTGGGTGATAATCTTATATCCTGGGCTAGCAAAAGACAAACAACTATTGCTATGTCTACAGCAGAAGCAGAATACATTTCAGCTGCAAGTTGTTGTACACAACTACTTTGGATGAAACATCAGTTGGAAGATTATCAGATAACTGCTAACAGTATTCCCATTTATTGTGATAATACTGCTGCTATTTGTTTGTCTAAAAATCCAATTTTGCATTCAAGAGCTAAGCACATTGAGATCAAACACCATTTTATCAGAGATTATGTTCAAAAAGGAATTTTAGATATACAATTCATTGATACTGAAAATCAATGGGCTGATATATTTACTAAGCCTTTAACTGTTGAAAGATTTGATTTTATAAAGAAAAATTTGAACATGCACTACGTGTCTGATTAGATGTTTGCTTGCTCCTGAATAGGATTTTAGGTTCTGAAGTTAGTTCAGAAGCAGTAGTCCATCAGAAGCTCTTTATTGAGGTTCTGAGGAAAACTCGCTTCTGATGATGACGTCAGCATCTGAAGTTCAGAAGCTGGATTTATTGCTTTCAAATAGTTGAATTAGTGGAAACGTTGGGAGTTACTTTTTAAAAGTAACTTCTGGCCCACTAACTTGGTAGTTACTCTGTGAACTTCTTACGTGGCCTGTATGTGTTGGTGTATAACTAAAAGGGCAATGGTGATTTAATAGCTTTGAAAGTACTTTTCACGCGCCCCCAATTTGTCATTAATGTTATGTTTGTTTGTCTCTTTTGAATTGCAAACGTTTTTACTCTTAAACACTTTTTCAATTCACACACTACTCACTCACAACAAACACATTTTGCTCTCAAACCTCTTGCGAAGTAAGCGCAAAAACCTTAGAACCCTAAATTCTCTAAATCTTCTTCAATCATCATCAAATGGCATCATCAAGCTCGCAACAAGAAGCTTTAGTATCTACTTCACGGATGGTCCCTGAATATGACTACAAAGGAAGAAGCATGAAATTGGAAGAATGGGAACTACAGGTTCAAATAAAAAATCCGGTGGATTTTGAATCACTCGCCTTCCATGAGTGTTGGATCAGAAACTACTATGAAAAGCAGAAACTTATGCATTACTTCAAGATGTTGAATGGACCAACATACGAAGCATTGGTCAGACACTTTTGGGTGAGAGCTAAGGTTTATGACAAAGCTGCGTCTATAACTGAAGAAAGTCAAATGGTGTTGATTTATCCCGAACTGGAAGGGAAGACCAGAGAAGTAATGGGACTTGAGCCATTTACAGGTATTGAAATCAGGTCAAGTATTTGTGGTATTCCAGTAAGAATTGCAGAATGGCAGATAGAAGCTGTACTCCGTAGAGAGGCCTCTGGAAAATACTCTGGAATTGATCTCTCAACTACAGCTGACGAACGCTTCTGGAAAGAGAAAGTAAACTTGGCTCTGTACAACTCAACGCAAGCAGGAAAGTATGCTGATCTGAGCATGGATAAGAAGCTGCTTCTGAAGATTCAGAATGAGGACTTACTTCCATGTGGTGGAAGTGAGAAACCCAATTTGGCACAGAAGGTCTTTCTCCAGCACTTCATTAAGAAGGAGAAAGTGAACGTGCCAAAATATATGTTCAAGTACTTGATAGAGTGTCTGAAACAGAGTCAGCTGCAGAATAGAACCTGGGTACCTTATGGAAGACTCTTGTCAGAAATATTCTATCAAGGAGGAGTCTTGGACAAGCTAAGCAGTGCTGAAACCTTCACAGATGAGCTGCTTGATACTAAAACTGGAAAGTTCATAAATGCACAAACCCTCAAGAATATGAAGTTGATCCCTGTTGTCACCAAGCTCCAAACAGATTTGAGTGAATCACTTGTTAAGTCTGATCTTATGAAGGACTTTCCATCCATCTGCAAGAAGGATCCTATTGAAGTGCAGATGAGGTACATCAAGGATCACTATGAGACAACCAACAAGATCATCAGGTTGGATGAAGTACCTGAAGAAATGTTTGGTGGTGCAGTGCCTCTAGCAAAAGGCAGAAGGTCTAAAAGAAAAATGACTGCAGAAGATTATCTGGAGGTTGAAAAGACTGTTAAAAAGGCAAGAGTTGATGCTGACAAGCTCAAGATTGGTGGTTCATCAGTACCTTCAATTGAAGAAGCTATTGAAGACATGGATTCTAGGTTGATCATGGATGTTGGCATTACTGGTGATCAACCTGTAGTACCAAAGAAGAAGAGGAAGCCAGCAGTAAGGAGGACCAAGGACTTTCCTCATGTTTCTAAGAAGAGTGAAGCTCCTACTATTGTGTCAGAAGCTATTGGAAAAGCTATGGAGATTGCTTCTGAACTTCAAGAGAGGGTAATGACAGAAGCATCACAACTTCTCAAAATTTCTGACATTGCTGAAGATGATCAAATGAAGTCAGCTGATTGTTCAGAACCTTCTACAATAGGTAATATTTTCACACACTCAGAACCTGTAGTACATGAGATATCCAGTGACTCTCCTTCACCCTCTTCAAAATCCTCATCATCATCTTCAGATTCTGATGATGATATACCCATAGCTCAACTTGTTAGAAAACCAGTAAAACGCCAGTCAACATCAACCAATACCAACACAAAGCCATCTCAGTCAAGCATTTATGAACCAGTTGGTCATATAATCAATGAGAGGTTGACTGAATTGGCTGTGCAGAGAGATAGAGTCATTAATAATATCTTTCGTCTTAACCCTCAACCTCTTAACATTCAACCTCTCAACATGATTGTACCAGAATATGTTGACTCAACCTCAGAAAAAGCCTCTGAGACAACTCCAGAAGCAGCTGCTTCTGATAAAGTTGTTTCAGAAGACCCCCCACAACAAAAACCTTCACCAGATAAAGCCTTTTCACCCCCTACAACTTCATCACCCCCAACTGTTCCTGAACCATCTGTTCCTGAACAAGACTCTCCTCAAAAGACCGTTCCTGAACATATTGTTCCTGAACAACCAGTTACTCAACCCATTCCAGAACCTGCATCTGAAACTGCCGCTCCTGAACACATTGTTCTTGAGCCAACTCATGCTTCCATAACTCCTTCACCAGTACAAGTCATCAAGATCATCCATCATACTGGTGTATGTGATATGGACACAGACTCTGAGGATGATCAAAATGATCATGCCTCTGATATGGTAGTTGACCCCACTCCTGACCAACCATCAACTAGCCAATCCTTAACTACAAATGACCAATCATCATCAAACCTACCAATTGTTCCCCTAGCCCCTCCAAAACCCTCTAAACAACCTTCACCTCCCACCATTTTCCTGGATTCTCAAGTACTAAAAGATGTGTGGGAAGATATTGCTTCTGAAGTTCTCAGACTGATAGCAGGAAGACATGACTTGGGTCATCAAGTTAGCTATCAGAAGCAATGGAGAAGAATAAAAGAAAGGGTCATCAACCTGATTTCAGCTTTGCATGATTCCTGCATTGTTGCTCAAGAGCAAGCCAAGCAGAAGCTGGAAGATTGGTTGAATGGAATAGAAGAGAATACTGGAGATGTTGAAGTTCTTGGTACTTGGGTGAAGAATCCACTCAGTATCAGAGGCAGAAAACCTGATGAATTCTTGCCTAAGGAGCTTCATCTGATTATTCCTTCTGAGATCCTGGAGAATATTGATGCACCTAACCTGGCTCTAGCTCAGGAGAACAAGGTGCTCAAAGAAGAAAATGAAAGGCTTGAAACAGAGCTACTAGAGCAGAAGCTGAAGATATCAAAGTTGGAAGCTGACATGCAAGAAGCCAAAATCAGAGAAGACAACTACAGGAAAGAGATGGATCAGAAGTATGCCGATGTTCAAGAGCTTCAGAAGAAGATTTTAGAGAAATAAGCCAAACCCATAGAGCAGAAGCTGAAGATATCAAAGTTGGAAGCTGACATGCAAGAAGCCAAAATCAGAGAAGACAACTACAGGAAAGAGATGGATCAGAAGTATGCCGATGTTCAAGAGCTTCAGAAGAAGATTTTAGAGAAATAAGCCAAACCCATAGTTGCACACTTTTAGCTTATTTTTCTGTCTTTTTAGGCTTTTGATATTCTATGTTCATTTCTGCTTCTGATTTCTTTCGCTTCTGATATTATATGCTTCTGAATTCTTCCTGCTTATGAATATCATTAACTGTTTATACCTTGTGTGTTATTATTTGCTTTGATAATAATGCTTGCTATGCCCTGTTTATTTAATGTTTGAAGATGGTTAATATGCTTTAAAATAATTTGAATTATGCTCTGAACCTTTAGTCTTACGTTTTTCTCATCTCTTCTTTTTGTTTATGTCTTTTTGCTAATGACAAAAGGGGAAGTATATGTGATAGTATTTAAAGGCTCTGAGCCCCATTAATAATATTTGAAAATTTTGAAAAATTTCTATCTTTTTGTTTTACCTTTAAAAGGGTGTATCAAAAAGGGTGAAGTATCAAATTTCAAATAAAATTAATTGAACCATTCTTCTTATCTATAAGTCAATTCTTTCAATTTTTTTAAGCTCTGATATTATTGTGCAAAAAATGAATTTAATTAACCTGGATAGAACTTAGGGGGAGCTTACAAACCTCACCTTAAAAACTATCAGACTCAAGGGGAGTTAGAGCTTACAAACCTCAGACTCTGAGCTTACAAACCTCAGAAACCCCAAAGTCAACTCGTTAATTAGATTAACAACAATTGACCAATTTTAAATACTATTGTTTGTCATCATCAAAAAGGGGGAGATTGTTGGAACAAAATGTGTTTAACAATGAACCTTAAAGAGTTTTGATGATAACAACGTATTAAAAATTGTAAATTGGACTAGCTAATATTTGTTCAAGTGTACAGGACCACAGTTAAAAAGTTACATCATTAATTAGTTCTGAATGAGCAAATAAAGAGCAAAAGAAGATGAAGCTTAGACGATTCTGAAGGCAATACGCTCCTGAAGTCAAGCTGCTCCTGAAGAATAGTGCTCCTGAAGACAAGAGGTCCAGAAGCCACATCATCAGAAGCTGCATCATCAGAAGCTGAAGAAGGTGCACCATCAGAAGCTGCAGAAGCTGCTTCATCAGAAGCTGCACCATCAGAAGCTGAAGAAGCTGCACCATCAGAAGCTGCAGAAGCTGCATCATCAGAAGCTGCCTCATCAGAAGTCATTTCACCAGAAGCTGATGATCAACTGGATTTGCAGAAGATTCAAAGATTGAAGAATCTACATTGCAAAAGATGTCTATTGGATTCGAAAACACAACAGAAAATTAGTGGAACATTGCAACGGTCATTTCAAAGGTGTTTGAAGGCATGTGCTTGCAATTTGGACGAAAGCGTTGACATTGTACTTTGTACGAATTGTACAACCACGTTCTCCACTACTCTGTTTTGTGTCCACGCTACAAGACAAGAAAACAGCTTCAGAATACGGCTTCGCCTGCAAAGATGTTCCTTTGGATAAGGAATGGATTTCAAATTTGTTCTTCATAGGACAACAACCAAATCAGGCAAAATATCATTGGTGAAAGATCAAGCTTCAACAACGACTCTTTGGTGTGCTGGCAATTTCACAACGTCTCTTTCACACCTCTATATAAAGGAGTGAAGACTTAGAGTTTTGGTAATGCAAGAACGCTGAACGAAAGACTCACAACATTTTTACAAGTGCCAAACCTCTGCTGAAATTGTTCTGCATTCACTTAGAATTTCTGTGTCTCAAAGTCATATCTTAGAAATTCTTAAGTCCATTGAGTATGTATCTGATTTGTATTGTGAGCACCTCTGATTGTATATCAAGTGTTCAACCTTAAACAATTTTCTGTGTAATTTTGTTTAGTTAGGAAGTCTCTTGCAGTTGTGCTTGAGCAGGAAGTCTCTTGATTGTGTTCTTGAGCAAAGGAAGTCTCTAGCTTGTGTGCTTGAGCAAAGGAAGTCTCTTGCTTGTGTGCTTGAGCAATTGTAATCAGATATTACTCTTAGTGAAATCTCCTTGGAAGTGCAAGGGGGACTGGACTACTTCCGGATTGTGGAAGGAACCAGTATAATTGCTTTGTGTCGTTCTTCTTCTCTCTCTCTGTTTTATTCCGCTGCATTTAGATTCTGATCATCACTTCAGAAGCTGTCTCACTTAGCTTCTGATCAGTGTGTTCAGCTTTTAGGAGAAACGAAGAATTTTTCAAAACACAATTCAACCCCCCTTATTGTGTTTTTCTCACCTTCAGTATCAAATTTCAAATAAAATTAATTGAACCATTCTTCTTATCTACAAGTTAATTCTTTCAATTTTGCTCTGATATTTTTTTGTTGTTACGCGCTAAAATGAATTTAATTAACCTGGATAGAACTTAGGGGGAGCTTACAAACCTCACCTTAAAGACTATCAGACTCAGGGGGAGTTTGAGCTTACAAACCTCAGAACCCCAAGTGTCATACCCCAATTTTTGACCTAAGATACCACTAACACGCGTCGTTTAACCGCGATCAATCTTCGATTTTTCAGTGAAAATTCGGCAGAGAGGTATTTTAAAATACCTCATTTTTTAGTTCTGAGTCGGACCCTCTCTTTTTTAGTCATTATTTCCATCTTTTATTTTGTTTAATTAATTTTGATTTTTATTTTTGTTAGTCATTTTTATTTTAATTAGTCATTCATTTCTTTTAATTAATTAATTACTTTTTTTTCCTTTAAGGTAAGTCCAAAAAACAATGTTCGTATAGTAATCTTGTATTTTCATTTCTTTGTTATTTGTATTGTTATATATATATTTTTTTTATTATTAGTTGATAAGAATAAAAAACTGTCACGCAAGCAATTCCAGTCCCAACACAGTCTGTCAAGTGTTCATCAATCCTAATCCTAATCCTAATCCAGTACGCGTTTGCTAGCTTCCTCCCCAATTCAAGCAGTGTCATCCACATTTTTCCTCTGCTTTTTAACAAATCCTAACCCTAATCCTTGACCCTATAAATAACATTTTCAGAACATGAGAAAGGGGACCGATTTCCATCACAAAAAACCTGCATCGTATAACACAGTTTCATCGCGCAAAATTCTCACAGAACCAAAACATTACACAGAATACAACAACAATAACATTCACCCATGACCTGCAAAAACCAGCAACAAGCATAACTCATGCATCAACACAAATCGGACATCAACAAAAAAATCCAAATCCACAACCAAAACTCATAAACCTGCGATCACAAACCCATTTCAAACCAACATTCATCATTGATCCAACAACATATTCACGATACATAAACCAGCACCAACATCACACGAACCCGCATCGATTTCAATCGACCAATACCCCATCACAACAATCAATCGGAATCACACCCAAACTCAACAAACCGCACCAATCATTCTCAACACCGTACCAATCGAAGTCAGACACAACAGCCTTTCAACCGAACCTGAGTACAAGGACGCAAGGCACCAGAGGGCAAACGAACTCGACGGACCAGTCACAGACATCAACCGGAGCCGTACACGAAGCCGCAAACAATCTCACGGACGTCAACACGAAGTCGCAGCAATACAAAGCCATCACAATCATCAAATCGGGATCAAAATAAAAGGTGGTTCCTTGTTATTTTACTAGATCTATGTTTTAATATACATTTGTTGTTTGCTTGCATCTGTGAGAAAAGTGAGAAGAAACAGGTAGAAAAAATTAAAAAGTAGAAAGAATAGGACTTGGGAGAAGAAAGAAAATCGTGAAAAAAAATAAAAAAAGAATGAAGGAAAGAACAGAGAGAGATGGGAGCGGTTGAGAGAAACAACAAAGAAAGAGAGAGTTTTCACGTGAGGAAAAGGATAGAGAGAGGAAGAATGGAAGAAATGAGAGGAAAAGAGGCTTGGAAGCCATTTATAAGGCCGGTCGAATCACGTACACGAGGGTGCATGGTCTTACCATGCACCCACGCAGCCATAGCCTTGCATCATAGATCAGATGGTCACTGAACCATTCTCTTCTGATCAAATCAGATCCACATGATCCCAATCAAATGTCCCTGATTGAACCCTTTAGTCCAGTGCGCCCTTGTCTGTTTTTAAGCCCATTTAACTGCTTTCGTTATTACTGCACCCCTGTATATTGCTGTTGACACCCCTTTTCCCTGCATTTTATTCATTCTCATTACTCTTGCATACATAATTTACATCGCATATTATTTATTTCTTTTACATTCCATTTTTTTTATTAAGCTAGGCACGTTGTATTATTTTGCACTTTCTTTTTATTTTGGCATTTAATTTCATCGCATAGACTTAGAATGTATATTAGGCTATTGTAAAAATCATTCATCATTTTTAGTCTAGGATTATCTTCATGCATATTTACATTGTCATTTTTTGTCGTTTATTTTTATTGCACACCTTAGAATGTAAATATAGGCTTAATGTAAATATGCATGTTTATTTCCTCTGCAGACCCTAGAATGTATAATAGGCTTTTTTCTGTAATAGCTTAGGCGCATGTGTGCGTGAGTGGGTGTATGTTTACTTTTGTGCTTGGTAGTTTAGGTAAAAGGTCCTTGTGGTGGTCCAACGCCACCATAAGGTCCCTACACTTTTATTCCTTTATGCTCCGTTAGTCTAATTTCATTCTAGTTATTTGAAAACAACAAAAACATGCAAATAGTTCAAAATCACAAAAATATTTTTAAAATAAACCTTGATCTTAAATCAAGTGACGTCTTTTTTTCATTTTATTTTCTTAATCAAATATCAATCAACTTAACTTTATTTTGAGTCCATTTTCTTTAATATAAAAAATACAAACAAATTCATTTCGCCACTTGGCTTTTCATTTTAAAACCTTTTTCAAAACTAATAAAAAACACACAACCAATCAAACGTCAATTTCTACTCCGAACTATGAGGCTTTGATCCCTCACGGGTACGTAGGCAGAGGACACTCGTCCTTCCAAATCAATAAAATGTAGATAAACTAGGTCTCCTTTCTTTTATCATTTCAAACTCCTTTTTTTTTTTCCTTCAAAATAAGCAAGTTATAGCACATTATTTAGATAAAACCAAGAGGTTCCTGTAGAGTACTACGGACGTAAAGGGTGCTAACACCTTCCCTTTATGTAACTAACCCCCGAACCCTAAATCTTTCAAAAAATGGGGTGTTTGAACTTTTTTCCCCTTTTCTTTAAAAATTAAAATGTTCAGTCGTGAAAATAAAAGAGTGAGTCAAAAGCTAATCAAATAGCCTTGATCTCCGAAAAATGACGCGACACCAAGGTCAACTTGTTAATTAGATTAACAACAATTGATCAATTTTAAATACTATTGTTTGTCATCATCAAAAAGGGGGAGATTGTTGGAACAAAATGTGTTTAACAATGAACCTTAAAGAGTTTTGATGATAACAAGGTATTAAAAATTGTAAATTGGACTAGCTAATATTTGTTCAAGTGTACAGGACCATAATTAAAAAGTTACATCATTTATTGGTTCTGAATGAGCAAATAAAGAGCAAAGGAAACAACAAAATTTGAAGCTTGGACGCTCCTGAAGGCAACGTGCTACTGAAGAGAAAAAGCGCTCCTGAAGAAAGAATAGTGCTCCTGAAGATTAGTGCTACTGAAGACATGAGGTCCAGAAGCCACATCATCAGAAGCTGCATCATCAGAAGCTGCATTATCAGAAGCTGCCTCATCAGAAGCTATTTCACCAGAAGCTGAAGATCAACTGGATTTGCAAAGATTCAAGGATTGAAGAATCATCACTGCAAAAGCTGTCTATTGGATTCGAAAACACAACAAAAGATTAGTGGAATTTTGCAACGGTCATTTCAAAGGTGTTTGAAGGCATGTGCTTGCAATTTTGGATGAAAGCGTTGACATTGTACTTTGTACGAACTGTCCAACCACCTTCTCCACTACTCTGTTTTGTGTCAACGCTACAAGACAAGAAAACAACTCCAGAATACGGTTTCGCCTGCATATATGTTCCTTTGGATAAGGAATGGATTTCAAATTGGTTCTTCATAGGACAACAACCAAATCAGGCAAAAGATCAAAGGTGAAAGATCAAGCTTTAACAACGACTCTTTGATGTGCTGGCAATTTCACAACGTCTCTTTCACACCTCTATATAAAGGAGTGAAGACTTAGAGATTTGGTAATGCTGAACAACAGACTCTCAACATTTTTACAAGTGCCAAACCTCTGCTGAAATTGTTCTGCATTCACTTAGAATTTCTGTGTATCAAATTCATATCTTAGAAATTCTTAAGTCATTGAGTCTGTATCTGATTTGTATTGTGAGCACCTCTGATTGTATATCAAGTGTTCAACCTTAAACAATTTTCTGTGTAATTTTGTTTAGTTAGAAGTCTCTTGCAGTTGTGCTTGAGCAGGAAGTCTCTTGATTGTGTTCTTGAGCATAGGAAGTCTCTTGCTTGTGTGCTTGAGCAAAGGAAGTATCTTGCTTGTGTGCTTGAGCAATTGTAATCAGATATTACTCTTAGTGAAATCTCCTTGGAAGTGCAAGGGGGACTGGACTACTTCCGGTTTGTGGAAGGAACCAGTATAATTGCTTTGTGTCGTTCTTCTTCTCTCTCTCTCTGTTTTATTCCGCTGCATTTAGATTCTGATTATCACTTCAGAAGCTGTCTCACTTAGCTTCTGACCAGTGTGTTCAGTTTTTAGGAGAAACGAAGAATTTTCAAAACACAATTCAACCCCCCCTTCTTGTGTTTTTCTCACCTTCAGCAATGAGCCATGCAAATAAATTGTAACACGTCTTTCATATAATTTGAGTCTTTCATGTGCTACTGAACTTAATCAAGTATGAAAAAGTTCTTTAATTCAGTTAAGGTGAATATGTCTTTAAAGAATAACCGTCTCTTAAAAATAAATGGTAGACATTTACCAATTCACTTCAGGTGAACATATCAAACTCTATAACTAAGCTTCTGGTCATGGCCTCCAATTCTTTTTTCGAATCATGTTTGGACAAATACCTGCAAAACAAATTAAAATAACACAAAACAAACAAAATAAAAGCAATAAAACTCGTGGGTTGCCTCCCATGAAGCGCTCGTTTAAAGTCATTAGCTTGACAATCAAAAGGTTTCTCTACCCTATACCCAATCTTTCACAAAGGGACAATGATATTAAACTGACACACTCTCCCAAATCACACATGACTTTCTCAATGGTTTCAGATCCTATGACACAAGGTATGGAAAAACTCTCTGGATCCTTAAGTTTAGGTGGCAATTTGTTTGGAAGTATTTCAATAAAATTTCTAAATTGCTCATTTAACTTGGATTTAGCAAACCCTTGTGTTAATGGAATTTTAGGCTCATAAGGTGGTGAAACAAGTGGCTTTTGATTCTCTCCTATGGCTTTCACTTTGAGGCTCATCACTCCCTATCTCTCTCTCACTGTTCTTAACTTTCACAATGGAGTCATCTAATTGTTTACATAAGAGTAATTGCACTTATATGACCTTTGGGGTTGGTTGCAGTTTGACCTGGAAAGATTCTGGTGGTTTGAGAGGAAGCAGCCATTTGTTGGGCCACTTGAGAGATTTGGGTTTCAAGCATCTTATTGTGAGTTGCTATGGAGTCTACCTTAGATGTGAGTTTGGCAAGAGAGTCATTCAAAAATCCAGTTTGAGTCTTGAGCTCTTGGAGATGCTTGGATTGATTTATAACATAATTTTTCATTGAAAGTTCCAAGCTGGATTTTTGAGGGACTTCTTGGTTGATTTGGTCTCATCCCTTGGCCTCAAGGCATGAGAGAAAATAAGATGAGGTTGGTCAAGTTTTAATTATAAGAAACCCAAGTCTAATATGGATATTAAATTGATTAAACATTTGATTAAGAAAATAAAAGGAAAAACACTTGGGTTAAAATCCAAGGTTTATTAAGAAAATATTTTTGAAGTTTGGTATATTTGATCCTTTTGATAAAAGGATTTTTCTAAGCTAGCGGTAAAAACTAACGTAACGGCGTAACGAAAAAAAATAAACGTAAAGCAGTAAATAAAGTGGGATAGTGTCGGTGCATGTGTCGGTGCGTGTGTTATTACATCATTACATAGCCTCCTATATACATTCTAAGCAAAATAAATAAATAAAAAAAATAAGATGCATGCATTACTCCTTCAAAAAAAAAAAAAAAAGATGCATGCATTACATAAATCCCCTATTATACACACACTAAACAAATGATGATGATAAAGTAAATAACAAGAAATAAATATGAATGCAAAAATTCTAAGCACAAATTAAATAAATTAGAGACAAAATAAACCACAATCAATAATAAACAAGCAAGTTTAAAGCAATAATAAAAAAAAGTGATGACAATAAATAGACAAATAACAAATATTAAAAGCTAAAAAGTAAAAAAAAAAATGAGAAAGTAAAATTATATAAAAAAATAAATAAAAAACAGTAGTGTAAATAAGTAAAAGAAGTAGTGAAAAGCAATAAAAGAAAATAGGCTCAGCACTGGATAAATCTGGACCATCTGATAAATCAGAGGGTCCAAATTTAATCACAGTGGTCTCATCACAGCCACTGGATCAAAGATCCAAAGGTTTTTTAAAAAAAAAAATAGATAAAATAAACACTAAAACAAGGAAAAAATGACAGTAAAGCAGGGACCGTCAGATCTATGATCTGACGGTTTAAAATAAATGCACATGGTGGACTACCAAAAGAAAAGCGCGCGCAATCACAAAACAGATGCATCGTTGGCCGTTAGATCTCAGATCTAATAGCCTAGCCATGATGGTGTATGGAGCATCAAACACACGCGCAACACAAGAACAAACAAAAAAAAAGATAGTATAAAAAGGATTTAACACCGAAAAAGGGACATAACATTCTTTCTTTCTCTCTCTAACTCCTCAAAAACTCTCTTCCTTCTCTCTAGAAAATCTGGAAACAGAAGATGATCTTCATCTTCTCCGACATACTTCATCACTCCGGCGCAGTGGTCGACCACCCTAGGGGTGGTGGCGCCGCTGCCGGAGTAAAAAAATTTGCTCTGATTCAATTTTTTTTTACAGTTTCACACATCCATTTTCTTTCTAAAGTCGAATCCACTCTTAAAATTTTGAAAACAAGCTCAGCTTGCTCTAGATCTAACTTTGAAGAATCGAAAATTTCGAGAAAAAACAAACGAATTAAAGCAAAAGGACGGCGTTTACCTTTGTTTTAATCGGAGGACGGTAGAAATACGATGGAAAACTTCTAGATCCGAGCTGCTTATGAGTTGTTCCTCCTTCCTTTTTCCGATCTGGACACCGGAGAACCAAACTTCAACTGTATGATTTGGTTGCGTGTTCGTTTGTGTTTATGGAAGAAACGAAACGAGATTCTGTTATTGTTGATCGATCGAGTCCGATTTGGTGTAAATTTGAGTCTGGATGATGTTAATTTTAGCTTGCTGGAAATTTTGTGTTCGTGATGTTCTTGTGTGTTCATCATATTTTTGTGAAATTTTTTGTCGTTTTGATCTGAAAAGTAAAGAGAGAGAAATGGGAAATCTGTTTGTGATGTGATAGGGACTAATCTGACTGTTTTATAAATAGTGCTAGGATTTAGGGTTTCTCTGATACTTGACAAAGACTAAAAGGCCCTTGCAGCTGAGACTTGGACAAAGGGACACTAATGAGCAGTAAGTGAATGACATGTGGACTTGGACAACTAAACACATTGGACTCTAAGGTATTGTTTGGAACAAAGGAAGAAAGCCTATGAAGGAAAGAAAGTTTTTAGAATTGTGTGCTTCCATTGTTTGGTTTGATCATGAACAGCTAAGGATAGAAAGCTTTTTTGTGGGTCCCACAATAAAAACAATCCTCTCTCAATCCTCTCCAAATTGGAAAGAAAGATTGCAAAAAGCATATTTTTGTCGAAAAGACACAAATCCCAAAACCCTTTTTTATTGGAAAAAAAACTCAAAACCTTTTCTATAGTATATTAATTGAGATTATAATATAACTTACATACTTTTTTTTTTAGGGAATATAACTTACATACCCGTATCGTCTTTCAAACAAATATATTGTACGTACAGGAAAAATTATATGCAAAATAATTAATATATATATACATAAGTTATAATAGAATAATTTTTGTATTAGATTGATATCATATAATATATATCATTTTTATATAAGGGTATTAATGTCATTTAATAAATATGACTCATTCTTTCTTTTCACTTTCTATTTACTTTCACTCATACCAAACAACCATCAAAATCCTCTCACTTTCTTCTCACTTTCCTTTTACTTTCTTTACTCTCACTATCTTTCCTTTCACTTTCTTTTCTCATCCAAACATACCCTAAAGATTCATCATAATAAAAATAAAAAAAGTAAAGAAATATTAATAAAAATAATAAAAAACGAAAATTAATTAAAAAGACTTAAAAACTAAAGTAAAATAAAAGTAAACATTAAAAAGAACAAACAATAATAGATAAAAATAAAATATTTAAAATTGTCCCTTTCGGTAAATGATGTATTTTAAAATACCTCTCTGCCGAATTTTCGTCTGAGACGACTAAAACTTGCGGTGTTTTTAAAACGTGAACAAAAACTTTTAAATTTTAAGCATACGAACAAAGAAAGGTTTTAACTAAAAAAAGGTTTATTTATTAAAAAATACGGATAAAAAGACTTTAATTATTTAAAAGTACGAGTAAAAATTTTAAATGCCTAAAAATACGAATAAAGTGATTTTAACTATATAAAACACGAACAAAACTTTACTTGCTTTAAAATACAAGATAAAAGGTTCTAAACGATTAAACAACTACTAACAAAGACTTTAACTGATTAAAGCGAATAAAAGAGAATTTGAACTGTTTTAAAATACGGATAAAAGGTTTTTTAACTGTTCCAAATTTGGGGTATGACACTTGGTATTAAGTAATGATAGACAATTAGACATCCTTTGTGTTGACTTAATGTTTGAACTAATGTATCAAGAATGAATGTTTTAACTCAACCTTATTATAACACAACTTTTGTGGATGTGTGGCTTAATTTATAGTTTATTATTATTACAATAATGAAATTATGTTGTCTGTAACCTATGATCTACGGCAGGCTACATTTTTTGGTTGTTGTAGTTTTACTTTAGAGCAACGATTTGTGACTGTGGCCACCTATGGCAACAATTATAAACCCTGGCCTCAGATGCCATGTAAAAGCGTCCCATAATCCAATGAGTTAGATGACGTATTCAAATAGTGTGCCCAAAGAGCGTGAAAAATCGTCCCCATAGACATTAGGCAACGCTCACATATGAGACACTTGGTAAACGTCCCTTATTCGATTAGGGAACGTTTTTCACAGTTTTGGCAACGCTTTTTAACTGTTGCAAATAAGGATAAATGCTGTAGTGACACATGTTTGCAGCAATAGGAACCTCTTCAAAGGCGGAAAGATGTTCAACCTCATTATGCATATTGGTCTTGCGTCAATAAGCACGAGCTTCCTATCATTATTTTCATTGTTCATCGTTTGCTCTTGGGCAACAATTGGAATACTTTCGGAATCCTGCTCATTATTATTTTCATTTTTGGATGTTTCATCCTGAACAACAAATAGAATATCTTCTAAATTCCGATCCTTATTATTTTGCTGTTCAGTTTCAACATCAATTCTTGAGGAAGATAAAAAATTCGGATCCATATTTGAGCTTGAGTCTTACGCTGTGTTTAATTGTGTTAACAATATGCCAAGCATTTGGATAACCTTAGAATACCTGGCTACAAGTTACATGTCTCGACTGAGTAAACCTTATGTTTATCTTCTGAATTGGAAAATTGAAATTCAAAAAATCCACTACTCAAGGAAATAAGTTTCCATCGCCCTATACCATACCATAATATACTAGGCTTCGAATGCAATTCACTAGCAGTTAGAGGAGCATTTCCCTTGTTAAGAATAAGATGCAACCCAAAAAAAAAAAAATTACAGTTATTTTTTATTTTACGGCCTGAATGAGGTTTAAGTGCCTTATGATTTAGTATTTAATTCAAATTGGGCTAAATCAATTGTTACCCATCTCCCTTTCACCTTCCCAACCTAAGCACAGTGTCGCGTCATTTTTCGGAGATCAAGGCTATTTGATTAGCTTTTGACTCATTTTTGATTTCACGACTGAACATTTTATTTTTTAAGAAAAGGGGAAAAAAAAGTTCAAACTACCCCATTTTGAAAAGATTTTGGGTTCGGGGGTTAGTTACATAAAGGGAAGGTGTTAGCACCCTTTATGTCCGTAGTACTCTACGGGAACCTCTTCGTTTCATTTAATTGATGTGCTATAACTTGCTTGCTTTGAAGAAAAAAAAAAGGAGTTTGAAATGATAAAAGAAAGGAGACCTAGTTTATCTACATTTTATTGATTTGGAAGGACAAGTCCCTTGCCTACGTAACCGTGAGTGATCAAAATCACGTAGTTCGTGGTAAAAACTGACGTCTGATTGGTTGTGTGTTTTTTATTAGTTTTGAAAAAGGTTTTAAAATGAAAAGCCAAAGTGGCAAAAATGGAATTGGTTTGTATTTTTTAATATTGAAAAATGGACTCAAAATAAGTTAAGTTGATTGACATTTGATTAAGAAAATAAAAATAAAAGGACGTCACTTGATTTAAGATCAAGGTTTGTTTAAAAAATATTTTTGTGTTGTTTTTGTTGTTTTTCGAATGATTGGACCTAAGAAATTAAACTAACGGAGCGGAAAGAATAAAAGCGTAGGGACCTTGTGGTGGCGTTGGACCACCACAAGGACCTTTTACCTAAACTACCAAGCACAAAATAAAACATACACCGACTCACGCACACATGCACCTAAGCTATTACAAAAAAAACATATTAATACATTCTAGGATCTGCAGTAAAAAAAAATTACATTAAAGCCTATTTTTACATTCTAAATTGTGTGCAAAAGATAAATATGCATGATAATTAACCTAATCTAATAATACATGAACAATTTTACATTAGTCCTAAGAACATTCTAATGCTTCAATAATGTATATGGTAATAAAATAAATAAATATGCTAAAAATTAAATAAAGGACAAAACGAAACAAAAAAAGAGGTCAAAATGCATGAGGTGATGTTACACCTAAATAAACTAAAAGAAAGAAATAGATACTAAGAAGTATTAAACACTAAATAGATTAAATAATAAATAAAAAAATGCATAATCTTTCCATTTCCAGAGCAAAACAAACGAGGAAAAAATAAATAAAAAAAAAAAATTAACATACGTGATTCAAACCAAGTGAAATAGCATATAAACAAAACAAATGAAATCTATCCTAATTCATCAGCAATACAAATTCATAAGACAAAAAAACAGATTAATGTTGTAGCTCTCAATTGTAACATAATATTTGTTCATGATTTGAATCAGAACAGCATACCGCAACAAAAGCAAAATATCACAGAGCCAAACAAACACGATAAGCAAAAAGAATAGCAATAAATTAGTAAAAAATGAAAATTGTTTGAAAGATCAGGATTTGGAAAAGGCTGTAGAAACATGGACAAACGTAACATCATCACATCACGTTTCTTTTGTTTCAAACCAAACAAAGAAATAAATAAAATTATGAAACAAAAACATGGACCGTAAACAAATATCGAAAGAAAAAAAAAAATAAACATGAAAAAACAAAATGAAAAAAAATCATCAGAGACTTAAATTAATAGGAATCATGGAATAATTCCATCATATTGTTTCAGTCTTTCTCATCACATGATTGATTCAATAATACAAACTTTCACCGAAGAAAACAAACAGTTAAGATTAAAAGAAAGAACAATTGCAAAAGATAAATTAACCATAACAAAAAGGATTCAATGAAAATTAGAAGTGAGAGGCTGAGAGATCTTTGAACCTTTGATTGAAAGGAAAAAAAATGGAGATGAGAAGGGGAAAAGAAAGCTGCCGCTGCTCCCAAAAGTCTCTCCCCCCTTTGCAGGTTTATGTGTATGGTTTTATAGTACCAGTGTTAGGGTTTTAGGGTTTGTTAAAAGAGGAGACAAAAATGGTGGTTTGGATTGGAATAGAAGGATACGTGTGACAGATTGCATTGTTGGATTTGGGACTGTTTTTTGGAATAAAAATAAATAAAAGGATAAATATATATATTTTTTGGATTGGGACATTTTTTGGACTTATCATCTAAATATATAAAATAAAAATAAAAATAAATAAACAGATAAATACTAAAATTAAAATAAATGAGTAAAATAAAAATATAGGTAATGAATAATAATAAAATGAAAAAAATAAAGGATGGAAATGAATTAAAATTAAAAATAAAAAAAGAATAATGAAAATAATAAAATGTGAGAAGAGGGCCCGACTCGGAACCAAACATGAGGTAATTTAAAATACCCCTCTGCCAAATTTTTTCGCTGAGAAGTCAAAGACTGGTCAGGGTCAAAGGACACGTGTCGGTGTATGAATGTAGGATCCTTTGGTCAAAAATTGGGGTATGACAGATGCCCCTATTTAAGTTTCTTCGTCTCGAGATTTGAAAATGAAATCTTTGATTTGACGGGTCGAAGAGACTTAAATATAAAGTACACCAATTTTGGACCTAAGATGCTATGAATGTTTGTGATGCAAGTATGAATGCAGGACGACGAACATGACTTGACTGAGACGAGAAACAACAACGGGATACCCAAATTCGTTGAAGAAAAGGGATCCGAGTCGGCTAGAGGGAATGTAGTTTCACTGGGGAAAATGATCGTCTACTATCGTATTGATTGAGAGCGATAACTTTAATGAAGACGAAACTTTTTAGTGACAACTCTTGACCAGACGGGATGACACCGGAGGAAATAAAATGTGATTTCAAGTTGTTCATTGGTCGGGACTAACCATTTGAAACATGACAAAATGTAAACTCAAGCGGTCCGTTGTTTAGGACTAGCAGCTTGAAACAAGATAAAAAGTATACTTAAGCGGTCCGTTGTTTAGGACTGGCAGCTTGGAATAAGATAAAAAGTAGACTTAAGCGGTCCGTTGTTTAGGACTGGCAGCTTGGAACAATATAAAAAGTAGACTCAAGCGGTCCGTTGTTTAAGACTCGCAGCTCAAAATAAGATAAAAAGTAGACTCAAGCGGTCCGTTGTTTAGGACTGGCAGCTCGAAATAAGATAAAAGGTAAAGTCAAGCGGTCCGTTGTTTGGGACTGGCAGCTCGAAACAAGATAAAAGGTAAAGTCAAGTGGTCCGTTGTTTGGGACTGGCAGCTTGAAACAAGACAAAAATGTAAATTCAAGCGGTCCGTTGTTTAGGACTGACAGCTTGAAACAAGACAAAAAGGAAACTCAAGCGGTCCATTGTTTAGGACTAGCAGCTTGAAACATGATTTAAGGTAAAGTCAAGCGGTCCGTTGTTTGAGACTGGCAGCTTGAAACGAGACAAAAAGGAAACTCAAGCGGTCCGTTGTTTAGGACTAGCAGATTGAAACAAGACTAAAAAGATAAACTCAAGCGGTCCGTTGTTTAGGACTGGCAGCTTGAAACAAGACTAGAAAGATAAACTCAAGCGGTCCGTTGTTTAGGACTGGCAACTTGAAACATGATTTAAGGTAAAGTCAAGCGGTCCGTTGTTTGAGACTAGCAGCTTGAAATAAGACAAAAAGGAGACTCAAGCGGTCCGTTGTTTAGGACTAGCAGCTTGAAACAAGACTAGAAAGATAAACTCAAGCGGTACGTTGTTTAGGACTGGCGGCTTGAAACAAGACTATAAAGATAAACTCAAGCGGTCCGTTGTTTAGGACTGGCGGCTTGAAACAAGACTATAAGGTAAACTCAAGCGGTCCGTTGTTTAGGACTGACGGCTTGAAACAAGGTAAACGTTTGCGAGAATCCACTCGAATTTCGATAAATATTTGCGAGAATCCACTCGGCTTGGTAAACATTTGCGAGATTCCACCCGGCTTTTGATAAACATTTGCGAGATTCCACTCAGCTTGGTAAACATTTGCGAGAATCCACTCGGCTTTTGATACAAGTTGGCCAGAATCCACTGGGCTTCATAAGAGTTTCGCGAGAATCCACTCGGCTTTTGATAACAGATTGCGAGAATCCACTCGGCTTTTGATAACAGGTTTGCGAGAATCCACCCGACTTTTCATAAGAATTTTGCGAGAATCCACGCGGCTTTTGGAAGGTTATGCCGGAATCCACTGGGCTTTGTAAGAGTTTGCGAGAATCCACTTGGCTTTTGCAAGGTTGTGCCGGAATCCACCGGGCTTTGTAAGAGTTCGCCGGAATCCACCGGGCTTATAATGAGTGACATCTATGGACCAGACAAACTGGGGATGACACTTTTGATGATAAGAAGGTAAATGAAAGATGTTCATGTCTGCTTTTTTGCAATGATAAGTAAAGACCGTACTGAAGAGACACGACCGAAACAAGATTTTATGACTAATGCAATCATGTGTGAATGATGTCGTGTATATGTTGTGTATGCATGAATGTATGAATGTATGAATGCGTGAATGTATGAATGTAATTTGTATGATTTGTATGAACTGTATATGACCGGTGACTCGATGGAACGAGACAAGATAGGTAAGATGGGAGGCGGACTGACACCGCAGTACAAACACTCAGTAAACTTCATTGAAGATGATATTATTGTGAAACAAAATCGAGCCGTTGACAGTGTAAAACCCGGCACAAGGTAGCAACTGATGCCTCTTGAGGAGAAAGCCCATTGTTTAACTAAAAGCCTAGAAGAAGTCGCCATTTGTGAACCGACGCATAGTGTACTTCCGTCGGCATGCTTCAGCAGTCATTTTTTTCTCTTTTTTTTTTTTTGAAAATCCCTAACTTTTTCCTGGACCACCCTTTCGGGTTTTCAGTCCAATGGGAGTATATTCTTTTTTTTGTGCCCCTAATTTTTTCCTGGACCGCCCTTTCGGGTTTTCAGTCCACCAGGACGCTCTCTATTGCCTAAGCCGCCCTTTCGGGTTTTCAACTTAGCGAGCTTTTATTTTTTGTATTTTTGGACCGTGATAGCATCTTGCGCAAAGCAGAGGTCCTCTCCATATTGCTTAGCCATGTTTCTCTTCTGGAATGTAACCGTTATTGAGGCGGATGTTGATGTACGCTTCAACTACTCACGAGTTCAAAGAGAGTGTGTTTGCTGTTCACACTTTTCAAAAGATTTAAAAAAAGTTTTGTATTTTGAAAATTTTTGCTTCAAGTATTGCCATAAAAAAAATAGAAGAAATTTTGCAAACAGAATAAATGAGAGTTCCAAAGAAATGGGCACATGCTCAAATTTGATGAATTGAGTGGTGACCTGCCAATGGCATGGCTCCATGGATCTTTGAAAATTTTGGAAAATGGTAAATATATGGGAAAGGTACATTGAACACAATAACCGTTATTCTCCCTAACAACTTTGGATACCCCTGTTCCGAGTCTTTGATCTGCCGACGTTTCGAATTGGAGGTCTTTTGATAACTGGATACCCCAAGTGGATTGTGCCTGACTGGTGCAGTTACTTTGTCATGATCCTTAACTTTTGCATAGATCGCCCATTTCGGATTTCAACCTATCAGGATAATATTTTTTATTTTTCATGTCTCTAATTTTTGCCTGGACCGCCCTTTCTGGTTTTCAGTCCACCGAGACGCTCATTTCTGCCTAAGCCGCCTTTTGAGGTTTGCGACTTATCGAGCTTTTTATTTTTTTGACAGAGTATTTCTTGACTGCACCAGCATTCATAGGACGTGCGAGTTTGTCACCACCCATAGTTGCGAAAGTCATTGCACATGGGCCTTCATAGTTAGGCGTCCACTTGCCCCTGGAGTCTGGTTGGAAAAATTGTACCTTTTTAGGCATGAAGTCTCCTTCTTGAAATTTGCGGGGACTAACCTTTTTGTTAGAAGCTTGTTTCAAACCTCTTTTGATATATCTGTACAAGGTCGTCATGCGTTTAAATTCGATCAAGCTTGGACTTTAGCAGAACTCCTATTGACGGAACTTCGACCTCCACGGAAAGCATGACCTCCATGTTGCATATTGGGGAAGGAGGGGGGTTGCCCCTGTTGAAGTGTGCGCTGAAGCATGATACGCAAGTAAGGTAACGATAACATCTCATGCTAGTCTTTGTAAGTGAATGCCATCTTCTGGACAATCTTCTTGATTTTTGATAGCTTCGATGACTGAGATGCCCCAGTATGTGAGAGATTTCATCGGGAGTCTCTTCATTATCTTCTTTAGCTTTGGACACAGGGAACTCAAAGTTGGAAGAGGGTACATGGTTAATGTGTTCAACGGGTTTATTAATGCATGATTTGATTATTGATTTTGACAAAGTAAGTATGATTATGTAGATATTTGAGAATGATTATTTTTTTGGTTTTTTGTATTACCATTTTTTCCAGAAAAAGCACAAAAAACAAAGTCGAGATCAAAACGACCTTTTTATTAATGACGGAAAATACATGAAGCAAAAAGCCCTACACAAGTTCACTTTCGTCTCTGGCGGGACGAAAGGATTTTTTTGAAAAGCAGTAAACAATAAACATATCATTTAAACAAATCGAGCAGCGGAAGAAAACATCAACATCGACTTAATTGCAGCTAATCCCTCTTTGTGTTGCAACATTAGATACCATGATCTAGTAGTAGGTTGGCTTGCACATTTGGAGTCAAGACTTAGAAAGTCAGGCGGTTGGTCCGGATCAAATTCTGGACTTCTTTCTTCAGTGCATTACAATGTTCAATATCATGGCCAGGTGCCCCTTGATGGAAGTTACAGGAAAGGTCAGGTTTATACCATGCTGGCAATCTTGCTGGCATCGGAGGAGGACCCTTGGTCTGGACTAGATTCTTTTCGAGCAACTATGGAAGCAAAACCGCATATTTCATGGGAATTGGGGCAAAATGTTCCCTTGAGGCATGTTGTCGAGGCTGCTGTTGCTGATAAGATTGCTGAGGATATTGTGGCTGAGGATGTTCTTTCACCATACTAACCTCCTGCTCTTTCTTTTTCGAACTAATAGCGGGAACACTTTCTTTGACCAATCGTCCTTCTCGGACTCCTTCTTCCAGCTGTACACCCATAGCAACCATCTCAGCAAAGTTCTTGGGCGTACTTCCGACCATATTCACATAATAGAACTGATTGAGAGTTTTTAAGAAAAGTTTGGTCATCTCCTTCCCTTCCACACGTGGGCTGACTTGGGCAGCGACATTTCTCCACCGTTGAGCATATTCTTTGAATGTTTCTTTGTCTCCCTGAGTCATAGCCTGAAGATCGCTTTGGTCTGGGGCCATATCCACATTGTAACTGTATTGTTCCACAAAAGCATCACACAGATTATGGAAAGTTCGGATCTTTATTTTGTCAAGATTCATGTACCATTTTGAGGCAGGACTAGCCAAACTCTCTTGAAAGAAATAGATGAGGACTTTGTCGTCCTTGGCATATGCTAACATCCTTCTTACATACATTGCCAGATGCTCCTCAGGGAAGGAGTTCCCTTTATACTTGTTGAAATCTGGGATCTTGAATTTATGGGGTATTTGGACGTCCGGCACCAAACAGAGATCGTAAGAAGTCTTCCCAAACACTTTCTTCCCATGGAGGGCTCTCACATCTCGCTGAATTTCATCATATTTTTGCTGTAAGTCATTCACTCTATCATAGGCTTCCATATCCCTTGAATGGTAGGCGGGTTCTTCATCTTGTGGAATGGTATGCATCACAGGTGCTGAATAGGTCATAGCGGCTGGAGGAGCTCTTACAAGATGTGGAGGAACATAAGCTTCATTTGACGAGTAGGCATCGGAACTTCGAAAGCGATAGGG
Source organism: Medicago sativa (assembly GCF_051527215.1). Classification (NCBI taxonomy): domain Eukaryota; kingdom Viridiplantae; phylum Streptophyta; class Magnoliopsida; order Fabales; family Fabaceae; genus Medicago; species Medicago sativa. The sequence continues at coordinate 30,127,023 of NC_140752.1, read as the reverse complement.
CGGAACATTTCATTGAGACAAACAGGCACTCCCCAAGGACGACCTTCTGGCATAGAATTTGAAGCTTCACAAACAATAGGATGGAGTATTTCGCCAGCAGTAAGAGGCGGGAACCAAGGCACGGAACGTTGCGGTGTAGAGTACTTTGGAGTGTCAGCACAAAAGTCCATTCAGGGCCAGTAGAAACAGTTTCGGCTTGACTCCTGATAGGAGGAGGAGGTGGTAAATTCTGTGCAGCCGTCAATGTTTTCATCAATTCAGTCATTTCGTCCATCTTGGTTTGCATGGGTTATAATAGAAGACACCTTTTGTGAAGGTGTCTTTTATCAAGTTACTCTATGAGCATTTGCGAAAAGACACCAACTTACTTTTATGAAGGTGTCTTTTAACAAAGTTATAACTAAAAAGTGAAAATCACACCTTAAGGTGTGACTTGATAAAAGACACCACCAAAGGGTGGCTTGTAACATAACCCTATATATATATATATATATATATATATATATATATATATATATATGAGGGTGTATCAAGTGAGAGGAGGTTTTAATGTGAGAGATGAGAGGGTTAAATCACAACCCTCAGATCAATCTTTATTGTGGTATGTAATTTTTATAGCTGTAGTGGAATTTCAGCCTTCTTGTCTTCTAACGCGTCCTCTCTGTTCTCTCAGACTTTTCTGATTCCTCCAATTCCAAACCCAGTAACTCACCATCCATCAACACCTTGAATCCTTCACATGCTCCCAAAACCTCAAATCTTTCCAGTTCGTTTTGTTGAAGTGTTAACAACAACTTCGACTCACGCACCGCTGCAACGACGCCGTATTTGTAGAATCGATTTTCGGCCGGATAATCACCGTATCGGTTTTAGGCAATGAATGATTGTGTTCTTTGTCTTTGTTTGTGTACATATATAACATATATTTCCATGAGTGGCAGCCATTGATGAATGGTTTCGGAGTTTCTAGGTCTAATTTCACGAATCTGTTTTTGGAGTTTCTTTTGATTAAAATATGATAATACATGGACCGTCATCACATTCCTAAGGGCGTGGGAGCCCTCCAAAGAAGGCTCTAAGCCCTCCGGAAAGGCCCGGGCGCCCTCTGGAAGGGCCTGGGCGCCCTCCAGAAGGGTTCCTGAGCCCTGGCGCGCCCCCTAAAGGGCGCCGCCTCATTAAACTTCTAGAAGCCTCTAGAAACCGCCCAAAAGCCCTAAAGTACGCAAATACCCCTGTTGCTTGGGAACCAAGCAACCAAAACCCAAGCCCATAGCAGGCTATAAATACCACTCTTGAGAGCATTCTCAAGGCATCGAATCATCAGTCTAAACCCTAGAATCCTAGTAATCCTTACCGTACTTTTCTGCAAGTACAGTTGGCGCCGTCTGTGGGAAGAGGTAAAACTAACCTTGACCACATCCCCGGATCGCAAATCGTGATTCAGAAACCCCAAAACGAGACCTCTAAATCGTAAAACTCCTTTGCGATTTAGAAACCCTAACCCCTTTCGACCAACCTAAATCGCACCTCACGTACGATTTAGAGAAAGCCTCTCATCATGGCAACAGCCGAAGAGTTAGAATCCATGCGAACTCAACTCGCTCAGCTGAAGGATCACAACGATGCCCTTCAGGCCTCGATGGAGACCATGCAACAAAAGCAGCTGGAGGAAAGAGAAGAATCGCACCAAGGCGAACTAGATGACCCTGAACCACAACCATTATCCGCTGAAATTTGGGACGCACCGGTTCCAGAGGGCTTCAAGCCGCCTCACCTATCCACCTTCGACGGTAAGAACGACCCCATGGAGCACGTCACGGCTTTCAATACACGCATGGCGGTTGTCGGGGCTCCCGATTCTCTGAAGTGCAAATTGCTAGCAGGTACTTTCACTGATGCCGCCCTACGCTGGTACATGAATCTCCCACGGTTCTCCATCCTCAGCTACCAGGACATGACCAGAAAACTCACACAACAGTTCTCCGCCAGTCGACATCGCAAGGTCCCGGCAACTAGCCTTTTCAATGTACGACAAGGGCATAGTGAATCACTCAGAGACTACCTGGCCAGGTTCAACGATACAACCATCAAGGTAATCAACCCCAACCAGGAAGTGTTTGTTGGAGCTTTCCAAAACGGACTAAGGGCAGGGCAGTTCAACGAGTCTCTAGCCCAGAAACCGGCGGACTCCATGGAAGAGGTTATAGCCAGGGCCGAATGCTACATCAAGGGCGAGGAGAGCAACGCAGAAAAGAAGGCTAGAGACGCCAAGGAGCGCGCTAACAATCCAGAGCGGCGACCTTACCAACCAGCAGCTGGCAGAGATCGCGCCCCCTACAGAAGGCCGGAGAGGCGACCGTTCAATCCGTATTCTCAAAGGGACTTCACGCCTTTGAACACTAGACCAGAGCGCATCATGAAGGAGGTCTTGGAAGCAAGACTGATTCCAGAGCCCATGCCAGCCCGAAGCTCCGTCATGGGAAGGGATGAAGACAAGTGGTGCAAATATCATAAGGTACGAGGACACGACACAGATTCATGCATTCATCTCCGCCAAGAAATCGAGCGACTAATACAAAGTGGGAAGCTAAGAGGGTATGTCAGGGACAGAAGGGGCGAGAATAAACAAAAAACAGATCATAAAAAGGAGGAAGTGAATGACGAAAAAAGACACGCCATAAACACTATCTCAGGTGGCTTCGCCGGAGGGGGCGAGTCAAGTTCGTCGCGAAAGAAATACGTGAGACAGGTAATGCTGTGCCAGGAATACGAAGAAACGGATCAGAAGCACGAACCAGAGGTATCATTCGCGCCCAAAGATTTCCGAGACGTGATACCCCACGACGACGACCCCATGGTCGTCACTCTACAAATCTTCAAGTGGGATGTGAAGCGGGTATTGATAGACCCAGGAAGCTCTGCGGATATCCTTTACTACGACACATTTGATCGAATGGGACTAGACCCGGAACAGCTGCAACCTTTCAGGGGAACTCTGGCGGGCTTCACAGGCGAACAGGTTCATGTGAGAGGATACATCACCCTGAAGACAACTTTCGGAAGCGGATCTCACGCCAAAACCATTCGAGTCAGGTACCTCGTCGTGAACTCACCTAGCTCTTACAACATCATCATTGGTCGCCCTGCCTTCAACCTGTTGGGCGGATTCTTATCCACAAAGTATCTGGTAATGAAGTACCCTCTTGACTCTGGAAAAATTGGAACCATTCGAGGCGATCAAAAACTCGCCAGGGAATGCTATCATAACAGTTTGCGTTTGCAAAAGACCAAAAAGAAGTCAAGTAACGAAGTAGTGCACGAAGTCAACATGATCGATCTGGACCCCAGAGAAGGCTTCCAGCAAGAACGTCTAGAACCCACTGAGGAGTTAAAAGAAGTCTCCATCGGACCAGAAGCCCACCATACAACGAAGATTGGCACGTCACTACCCCGTGCAGAGGAGGCCGCCCTGGTTGAACTACTAAAGAAGAATCTGGATCTCTTTGCCTGGCATCCGTCAGAAATGCCAGGAATGGACCCCGACATTGCTTGCCACCACCTATCTATCAAGGCTGGCGTGAAACCAGTAGTACAGCGAAAAAGGAAGATGGGCGAGGAAAGAAGAAAGGCAGTTGATGAGGAAGTGAAAAAGCTAGTTGAAGCCCACTTTATCAGCGAAATAAAGTACCCCACGTGGTTGGCCAACACTGTACTTGTCAAGAAAGCAAATGGGAAGTGGCGAATGTGCGTGGACTACACTGATTTGAACATGGCGTGCCCCAAAGATCCTTATCCTCTCCCTAACATCGACCACCTGATCGACAGCGCCTCAGGTTACAAAACTCTAAGCTTCATGGATGCCTATTCAGGTTACAATCAAATACGGATGGACCCTCTGGACGCTCCAAAAACGGCCTTTATGACAAGCACAAAGAATTATCACTACGAAGTCATGTCGTTTGGTCTGAAGAACGCAGGCGCCACCTTCCAGCGATCTATGGACAACGCGTTCTCCGCACAGATAGGGCGGAATCTGGAGGTATACATTGACGACCTAGTCGCAAAGACGAAGGAAGGATACAGTCACTCTGAAGATCTGGAGGAGATATTGAGCCAGGTTCGAAGATATAGGATTCGTCTGAACCCATCAAAATGTTCTTTCGGGGTGCAGGCGGGAAAATTCTTAGGCTTCCTCTTAACAAGACGAGGCATCGAGGCAAACCCTGACAAATGCCAGGCGATCATCAACATGAGAAGCCCCACCAACATCAAGGAAGTGCAACAACTCACAGGCAGGCTCGCCGCTCTCTCTCGTTTCTTGTCCTGCGCCGGCGACAAGGCCTTCTCTTTCTTCGCCTCCATTAAGAAAAAGGAGAAATTCGAATGGACTCCAGAATGTGAGGACGCTTTCCAGCAAATAAAGAAGTTCTTATCCAGTCCGCCCATCCTTCAGCGACCAACCCAGAACGCCATTCTTTTCCTATACCTGGCGATATCAGACAACGCCATGAGCACAGTTTTGGTCGAAGATTCAGCAGCAGGAGAGAAGCCGATTTATTTCGTCAGCAGGGTGTTCAGAGGAGCAGAACTGCGATATCAGAAGATAGAGCGTCTCGCCCTTGCTGTCGTCATAACGGCCAGAAAGCTTCGCCCCTACTTCCAAAGCCACAGAGTCGTCGTCAAATCAGACTACCCAATTAGGCAAGTGCTGGGAAAACCTGACTTGGCTGGAAGAATGGTGGCTTGGTCCATCGAGCTTTCAGAGTATGACGTCCAGTTCGTACCAAGAGGGAGTATTAAATCCCAGGTGTTGGCAGACTTTGTAGTAGAGCTCGCCTCCCCAGCAGAGGAGCAACCCCCTTTCGTATGGCTCTTATCTGTAGATGGTTCATCCAACCTAAAAGGCAGTGGCGCGGGTGTTATCTTGGAAGGTCCGGACGGCGTCCTCATCGAGCAATCCCTCAGATTTGAATTTAAGGCAAGCAACAATCAGGCCGAGTATGAAGCTTTAATCGCCGGCATGACCCTCGCCCTAGAAATGGGCGCCGAAAATTTAAGAGCCAAGAGTGACTCCCAACTCGTAACAAGCCAGATCACAGGTGAATACCAGACAAAGGACACGCAGCTAGCCAAATACTTGACCAAGGTGCAGAGTCTCGCCAAGAAACTTCACTTTTTCGAAGCCGTTTATGTGCCACGGGAGCAGAATTCCAGAGCAGATTTGTTGGCAAAACTCGCCAGCACTAAGCGACCAGGCAACAACAGGACAGTTATTCAGGAAATAGTCACAACACCTAGCACGAAAGTGGACGAAGTGCTTCAGGTCAACGAGAACACAGGAGGATGGATGGAGCCATTGCTTAGATATCTGACGGGGTCATTCACACCAACCGACGACGAGGAAGAGCAGATAATCAGAAGACGAGCGTCCAAATTTACTTTGGTTTCTGGGAAACTCTACAAAAGAGGACGCACGACTCCCTTGCTGCGATGCTTAGGAGAAGGCGAGACGCATTTGGTCCTTTTGGAAGTACACGAGGGCGTTTGCGGCAGTCATATAGGCGGGCGGGCTCTAGCCGCCAAACTCCTCCGCGCCGGATACTATTGGCCCACCATGCTTCAGGATAGCTCAAATTTCGTAAAGAAATGTGACAAATGCCAAAGATTTTCTGACAAGAAGCATGTCCCAGCTCAAGAGTTGACCTCTGTATACTCACCATGGCCATTTCACAAATGGGCGGTCGATATCGTTGGACCCTTTCCTCTCGCCCCAGGGCAGCTGAAATTTCTCATAGTCGGAGTGGATTACTTCACCAAATGGATCGAGGCAGAAGCAGTCGCTAAGATAACTGCGGAAAGAGTAAAGAAGTTCTACTGGAAGAAGATCATCTGTCGTTTCGGCTTACCTAAGTGCATAGTATCAGATAATGGAACTCAGTTCGCAAGCTCAACGGTGTTGGACTTCTGCAAGAACCTAGGGATACAGACAAAATTCGTCTCGGTAATTCATCCGCAAGCCAACGGACAAGCTGAATCGGCCAACAAAGTTATTCTTAGCGGGATCAAAAAGAAATTAGAAGCCGCCAAAGGTTTGTGGGCAGAACAACTCCATGAGGTATGAATAATTTTCAAAGTCAATTTTCTCTCACCACAACTTTCTAAAATTTTCAATCTCTTTCAAACTACTACTATACTGCGTATAAACAATGCATCGACCAAAATAAGTACAGGTACTATGGTCCTACCACACTACCCCTCATTCTACAACCAAGGAAACACCGTTCACTATGGTCTACGGCACCGACGCCATGATACCTGTCGAAATCGACACCCCCACATGGAGGCGAGATACGTTTTCAGAAGAAGCTAATGAAGTAGGTATGGCGGTAAGCATGGACGTCATTGACGAGGTCAGGGAGCAAGCACACATCAGGGAATTCGCAGCCAAGCAGAGAGCAGCTAGACGATATAACTCCAGAGTGATGCCCAGGGAGATGAAAGAGGGCGACCTAGTCCTCAAGCAGGTCGTCGCCCCAACCAGAATAGGCAAACTATTCCCAAACTGGGAAGGACCTTACAGAATCAGGGAAAAATACGCTCACGGGGCGTATAAGTTGGAAGAATTGAATGGAGACGCTGTACCTCGCACTTGGAATGTGGCCAATCTGCGTCACTATTATAGCTAGATTCCTTTTCTTTTGCATTTTAATTATGTATTAAATAAGGATGATGTAAAGATCACCACTGCAACTCTTATCTTTTAAACTTTATCAATAATACAGGGTCAGGGTAGCACTCTTTTCCCCTGCAAGGGCAGGGGTTTTTAACGAGGCGCCCTTTCCTTTTTTCATGTCTATGATTCTATTCACGATTCTTCTATTATCATGCAAACAGAATTCGCACACTGAAAGTACAAAGATCCACAACGCCAACCACGATAAGGGCTCTGGCGGCATCGACGTAATAACTCGCCTAACCTTCCATCAGAGTTGGAAGTGAAAGCCTTCCCCCAGAGCGGGAAGCCAAAAGTCCTCCTTCAGAGTAGGAGGCGCCTTCCATCAGAGTTGGAAGTGAAAGTCTTCCCCCAGAGCGGGAAGCCAAAAGTCCTCCTTCAGAGTAGGAGGCGCCTTCCATCAGAGTTGGAAGTGAAAGTCTTCCCCCAGAGCGGGAAGCCAAAAGTCCTCCTTCAGAGTAGGAGGCGCCTTCCATCAGAGTTGGAAGTGAAAGTCTTCCCCCAGAGCGGGAAGCCAAAAGTCCTCCTTCAGAGTAGGAGGCGCCTTCCATCAGAGTTGGAAGTGAAAGTCTTCCCCCAGAGCGGGAAGCCCAAAGTCCTCCTTCAGAGTAGGAGGCGCCTTCCATCAGAGTTGGAAGTGAAAGTGTTCCCCCAGAGCGGGAAGCCAAAAGTCCTCCTTCAGAGTAGGAGGCGCCTTCCATCAGAGTTGGAAGTGAAAGTCTTCCCCCAGAGCGGGAAGCCAAAAGTCCTCCTTCAGAGTAGGAGGCGCCTTCCATCAGAGTTGGAAGTGAAAGCCTTCCCCCAGAGCGGGAAGCCCAAAGTCCTCCTTCAGAGTAGGAGGCGCCTTCCATCAGAGTTGGAAGTGTAAACATCTTCCCTAAAAGTGGGAAGCAAAACATCCCTTCAGAATAAAAGATGAAAGAGTAAACGCCGGGCAACGTAATGCTTATAAAGCATTTTAGGGCGACAAAATTCAAAAAGTAACACAAAGCTCTCGCTTTTTGAAGAAACAACTCCTAAAGAACCATTCGACATATAAAAACAATCGCAACGTAGAGAGTCACAAAAATATTTAAACGTTTACGGAATATCAAGCCATAAAGGAGTACCACATCTGATATAAAGAAAGCGTTCACAAATTGTCAAGCAACCAAAAGTGTTTAAAAGGGCGCTCTAAGAGGCCGCCAATATCAAGTTACAGACCAAAAAACATAGTTTAAATCACAACAAAAAGAACACGAACTATTCATCATCCACCAACTCGCCGTTCGCAATAATCTTGAATGGATCAAGCTCATCAACTTTGGCCTCTGGGTTAAACAGAAGCACCTGATCCTTGGCACGCATAAAGCCATCCTCAAAATATATCGCCAGAGCCCGCCGTCCTTCGTCTACCGCCAACTCTGACTTTTCTAGCGCAGCCTTCGCCGCGTCCCTCTCTGCCTCTGCGATCTCCTTAGCCTGCTTCATTTCTTCTAAGGCGGACTCGGCGGCTGCTTTATCTTTCAACGCATCCCTGAGACGGCTTTCTAGTCCAGAAGACTTGTGTTTCCACTTCTCCACATCTTCCGTAGCGTCAGTATGCTTCTTCTCCACCAGGTCATACTTGCTCTCCAGGCAATGGCTCAACAGCATAGTCCTCAACGCCGCAGTCTGGATGTCCGCCACCAGGTCGCTACACTTAGCTTTCACCCCAGCTTCCACGTCCACCTTAGTGAAGGGTACCTGTTCCTTCACATACCTGCAAGATCCTCAAACAGTAAGGTCACTAGAATTCAAAAGCCTAACGACCAAAAGGAATCAACTCTTAAGAAAACAAAAATAAATATTATACCGGCGGATGTCGAAACCGGAATGCCAGAAGGAGTCCATCACGTCGTCGTTCAAAGAAGTCCCTCCGACTTCTTTTCCCGAAGGCGGGCGACTGCTGCTCGGCTTCGATCCTCTTCCCGTCCTCGCCTTTTTAGATGACGGCGAGGCCGCCGAAATAGGAGCATTTCCTCCACCAACAGCTTCAAGGTCATCCACCTCGATCACGCCAGAGTCGCCTTTGCCAGCTTCTTTCCTCTTCAGCCTCCTCAACGAAACGCCTGCCGGACTGCTGGACACATAGCCGTCAGGATTCTTACTCCTATCCAAATCAGCCAAGTATTTCTTCATCTCGGCACCAGTCAGGGGCAACATCTCGCCTGCACAAAGTGAAACAAACCCTGGTGAATAAACAAGACAAAGTGACGAAACAGGACGAACACAAAACTTTTAGAGGACACTCACGCAAATAAGCCGCCATGCGGACGCCGTCGCCCTCCCTATTTAACAAATCATGGATATTTGTCAATGGGACCTTCTCCAGAAACTGAGTCAGCTCATATTCGTAGGGCGACATTGCATCCAAGTCATACCCTTTCACCGCCAAAGGGGCACTGGTCCACCGAAGAGGAAACTTTGGTTTGCCGTTTACCAAAACTGAAGCCGTCGAACACCCAGGCGACCCCTGCACTCTGACAAAAGTGTCCCGCCACTCCTTCTTAAAGTTACTGGCGTAACTAGGAAAGAGCCTCTTTCCAGAGTGAGCAGAGATAGCTATCCAAGTTCCTTTGTTAACATCCTTGGTACCATAAAATTGGAAAAAGGCGGCGACAGAAGGCTCTAGACCTAGCGACTTACACAAGATTTCGAAGCCTCGAATGAACGCCCAACTATTGGGAAAGATCTGTGTGGGCGCCACGTTCAGAAGTTTTAATACGTCCATCTCGAAGGGCGTGAAAGGAATTTTCACGCCAAACTCCTCTAAAACGGCGGTATAAACGAAGTAGGATTCGTCCCCCTCACCCGCCATCTCCTGATCACACGCACGTTCATCCGGGTCGCAAGACAGCAACACCACGTCCTCCTCCCGGCCAGTGGCGGAAATATCGAACTTACTCCGAAATAAGTCCATAACAGACACATCAACATAAAGGGACTCTTCTAACAACACCTCCTCCGCGAATAAAGACATCCCTATATACCTAGAAGGTATCCTTTTCTCCGTCACCGCGCGCGAAGCTCCCTGAAATGGACGAATTTCCCAGCACTCGTCCTCCTTAGCTGCCCCTGAAGTGGCAGACAGAAATACACAGTCACTATCATGGCTCGAATTAGTGCTTGACTCGCTCGAAAGGTCACTAAACAAGTCTTCCCCGAATAACCCATCGTAATAAGCATCCCAATTAATAATCCCATCAGCACCAGTAGCGTGCCTCAGACACGCTTTCCTCAAGTTTTCCTTTTCAATCGGATCAATGGGTCGAACCAGTTTCCCCTCACCATCGCACTCCCTAATTAAAACCATCTCCTAAAACTAACGTTTTCGCTCTAAACATAAAAATACAAAAAGAGGAGGGAAAAAGAAAGGATGAGAAGTCAAATAAGTACCTGCGAGAGAAGTGAAGACGGATCTGTGGGTGTTATAACCGGCAAACAAAGCGCAGAGGAAAACCGACGAGAAGAACAGCGAAGGAAGTTGAACAAGTGAAAAATGGAGAAATGAAAACCTAGGAATCCGTTTTTAAAGGAAGAGCAAAAGCCGCCTCGGGAAATGTGTCGAGCACAGTTAAGATTAAGACACGTGGCGGACATCCGTGGTTACGGGCACATCAAAAGTCTGTAAACCCCCCAAGAGCTCGCCATACAAAGGAACAACCGAGATCGCCTGATGGCGACCGCCTCCAAGTAAAACATACTCAAAGCAGAGGCGGATCGACAATCATCTCGCCTTGTCCCAAGACTCGTGCTTGGGGGGCATATAGAATAGGGGCATACAGAAGATACGCCCTCAGGTTCCGTCAAAGCATTCCATGACAGGCTCGGTACAACACCCCAAGTTCAGGACATATATCTACCCTTGGGATATATTTGGCATCCGTAAAACACCCTGGAGAAATCTATCGAAATTAAGTCCGACAACATAGCAGGACTCTTCGTCAATCACTTCGCCTTGTCCCAAGACTCGTGCTTGGGGGGCTGTGGACCGTCATCTCCCCAAAAGGAATCAAATGATCCCAAAGAGACTCTCCGCAAGTCATCAATCACTTCGCCTTGACCCAAGACTCGTGCTTGGGGGGCTGTGGACCGTCATCACATTCCTAAGGGCGTGGGAGCCCTCCAAAGAAGGCTCTAAGCCCTCCGGAAAGGCCCGGGCGCCCTCTGGAAGGGCCTGGGCGCCCTCCAGAAGGGTTCCTGAGCCCTGGCGCGCCCCCTAAAGGGCGCCGCCTCATTAAACTTCTAGAAGCCTCTAGAAACCGCCCAAAAGCCCTAAAGTACGCAAATACCCCTGTTGCTTGGGAACCAAGCAACCAAAACCCAAGCCCATAGCAGGCTATAAATACCACTCTTGAGAGCATTCTCAAGGCATCGAATCATCAGTCTAAACCCTAGAATCCTAGTAATCCTTACCGTACTTTTCTGCAAGTACAATACAATTATTCTCACTTTAAATCCCAAATATAATTCAATAAGACATTTATAGGATGTTTAATTGAATCTCCAATCTAGTAATCAAATTGTTGGGAGATGTGAAGTAAGGGAAAAGTCTGTACTGGAATCGGGAGGAATTGGGAGAAGAAGAAGAAAGAATAATCCCATGTACAGTGAAAGGAGGGACCGTACAAAAATGTGAACCGTTAAGATTGATCTAAGGGTCATGATTTAACCCTCTCATCTTTCAAAATAAAACTCCTCTCACTTGATATGTCCTATATATATATATATATATATATATATATATATATATATATATATATATATATATATATTTAAATTCAATTTAAGAAAATTTAAATATACAATTAATCACTCCACTAAAGATATGAAATTATCACTCAAACATAGGAATTCCATAATCTAAAAATCTATAATAAATCTATAAAACGTTTAAAATACAATCCTCATGAATTACCAATCAACTAACTGTTTTAATCAGGAGGCTAAAATCAAGAAACAAAATTGACAGATTAATTTTTTTTCTTCCCCTATATCAAGGAGAAAATTGAAAAATTGTCTAAGTCTCAACTCACCCCGCGAAAAAAGAATGGTTAAACGGATCAACATGACGGGTCTATCTCATTTTGTCATTGATGACATGTATCTTACATTATTTTAGTATATTTTCCAATTATTTTGGTTATGATTTGACCTAAATTAAAGGAAATAACTATTGTATATGATTTATAGGACATTTTTAATGTTTTAATATCATAATGAAATGCATGCATGAGTAGCCATACGATAATATCTTTCTAGGTGACGTTTAGCCTGGGTAAGGCAACTTGTTTCCCACCATGGGAAACTTTGCTTTTTACCTACAGCTGACAGTCATGACCTGTTGTAATAATAAAAAATAATAATTAATTAAAACATATTAAAATGCCAATAATCCCAATCCAATTTCATTCCTGAGAACAAATTACTCCTCTGTTGCCATAATCCCAATCCAATTGCACACTATTGAAACAAAAAATTAAAAGAAAACGGTTCTAATGAAAGCGATATATTTAACGGTTCAATGTTTGCATCCTTCTTATCTCCTCTTCTCTGCTTCTTCCTCCACCATATTTCACTCATCCAAATTTGGATCCGGCGGTTGTTGTTTCAGGCACAATAAAATTGGGATTCTGATTTTTTTGACACAAATTGATTCTGATACAAAAAGAATAGTGAAATCAAAAGGGTGAAAAATAGAAAAATGCTTATGGGTACCTTTGTTATTTCTCAGTGAGTGTTGATGTTTCTCAACAGGACATTGCTTAATTTTTTTCAGCATGCAGAAAATTGTTGAATCAGAAATTTTAATGGTGGACTCTTTTTAACATTCTTAAATACAAATTGAAGTTGGCTTTCAATATTTACAGATTTGGGTTCAATATTTTGGATCTTTAAATCAGCTTCTGCATCTTCTTTACCAAACTTCTTCACCGTTTTGGTTCTTGATGCAGAGTTATTTTCTTCTTCATCATTTTGAGTTTTAGATTTGTATGGATTGTTTTGTGAATGGAGAATAAGAGGAAGAGGAGGAAGCTGGTTTTCCTGGGTTTGAGATGATGAATTGGTGGGGTTGGTTTTTTTTTACACAATAACCATCAAAAAGTTACAACAATTACCAAGTAAAAGATCTCAGCCATCTAAATAAAAAACTATTAAATCTACGGTCTAGGTTAAACTTTCCCATGATGGGAAAGAACTTCCCTTACCCAGGCTAAACGTCACCATCTTTCTATATTGCACCACACCCAACTCTTTGGAGTCTAGTTTGGTTTCAACGACTCTACACAACTCTCACTTTCTTAATAGCATGAGTTTGCAAGGGGACGTACTACTATTTTTTTTTTTTTTCCTTCGGGGTCAAGTTTTGTTCACATCATTTTATAAAACTAGTTTAATATGCACGTGTACAAGGGACGTAGTGCTTTTATAGCCCGTGTTACATTTGCTGATTTGATTTTGTAAATTATTGAATTAAATATTCTTATATTTAAACTTGGAAACTGCGTCATAATTTTGTTTGAAAGAAATAAATCTTAATAATATATTTTAGACGTCAAAGAAACTCAATAATTTATTAATGATGAAGCACATGGTGTTGCTTCAATGTACAACTTAATTTTAATTTATTTTGTTTTAATCGGCACCGCACCCATTTTGATTTGATTCTAAATATGAGATTTGGTGTTTCTACCAAAAAAAAATACGAGTTTTGGTGTAAGTCTATAAGATATACCTGTTCACTGGACACCTCCCAATAATGGTTGTTATACGCTAAATGTTGACGCAGCAGGTCCAATAGAGGGAGGTAAGTGGGGCATTGGTGTTGTTGTGAGAGATTATGAAGGTATTGTGGTTGCTGCTAGTTGTTGTCAAGTCTTTTCATTACCAGATTCAGAGGTAGCAGAAACTTTAGATATGCGAAAGGGGTTGGAATTTGCAAAAGACATGTTTTTTCTGAATCTTATAGCGGAATCAGATGCTTCTAATGTGGTTCTGGCGCTAAACACTCATCAACAACATCCCAACTATGTTGGATCTATTATCGGAGATTGCATTAATTTTAATGTCTTTTTTCGTAGTTTAAAATTCTTGCATGTTAGACGTGAGGCTAATCAAGCTGCTCATTATCTAGCTTAATACTCTCTTCATAATCCCGATTGTATATCGATTGAAGAGACCTCACCTTATATTTTTGCAGTCTTGACTTTTGATTTATTGTCAGACTTTTGTTAATGAAATTTTATTTATCGTAAAAAAAATGACTAAATAAATTACGTCTCGTTTCAAAAATAGAATAAACTACTGGATTCTTAACATGCAATAAAAAGTTCTTAACTATTCTAAAGTTTAAAAAGTCGAGGGAAAAAAAAATTTAAACATCGAACAAGGCAATAATTCCATGAAATAGTATAAAGTCATAAAATACCACTAAAAAACTCAACGTTTTGATTTTTTAACTAAACTAAGAGACGCTTTACATTGTATCCACATCATCAAAGGCACCTCATGTCCTCGTGAGCTTAGCTCAGTTGGTAGGAATAATGTAGAATATATGCAAGGTTCGGGGTTCAAACCTCGGCCACCACAAAAAAAAAAAAAAAAAGCACCTCCTTGAAATTTCATGTTTATGCGGTTTTGATTCAAGACATTAGAGACTTAACTAAGCAGGGAAATGTCTCGGTTATCCACACCCTTCGTGAGGGGAATCAATGTGCAGACTACATGGCTAAGCTTGGTGCTTCATCAAATTTTGAGCTCCTTCATCATGACTCTCCTCCGACATATCTTCTTCCTATCTTGCGGAGCATCTTTATGAAAGTTTAGCTCTCTGTTCTTTTTTTCTTTTTGTCTGTTTGCCTTTTTTCTTTAACTTTGTAACCAAAAGATGATCGGGGGAAGAAATGCTTCTCGATTGATTAAGCTTGGCCGGAATCACAATGAAATTGATGTTCTATAGTGTATCTGTTGTCACTTTGACCTTCAAGTTAGTATGATTTTTTAGGGGAGTGTGAGATTTAAAATAGTGCATATGTGAATAGACGATAACCTAAGGATTATATAACACAGATGAAGTATTTGGTTTGGGTAAGTCTCAAGTCGAGTTTGAATCATAGCCTTCCAGTTAAAGGTGAGAAAAATGTAAGAAAGAGAGGTTGAATTGTGTTGGTTTTTTCAACAAAAGAAAATAATTTAAGTGTTTATCAAAAACAGCCCAGAGTTTGATCATAAGTAGAGTTCAATCAAAGTTTGAAACTAGTATGCAACGAAATCAAATTGAACACACACACACACACACAAACAAATTATCCTGGTTCCTGTTACAATCCAAGGGAAGTATAGTCTCCTTGCATTTCCAAAAGATTTTTTTTACTATAATCATACAAAATTACAATTTGATCAAAAAATTAAGAGACTTCCTTTGCCTCGTACAAGAGGACTTCTACAATCAGAGTTTAACAAATAAATAAGATATTGTCTACACTTGATATATGCAATTAGAGGTGTGAGAAATTAAAGTTCAAGTGACTTATGAACACTTAAGACATTCTAAGATTGATGGTTTGTAAGAATTTTTCTAAGTATTTAATTTGGGCGATATTGTATTTGACATAGTAATGACATTTGTGAAAAGATAGAACTCTTGTTGTATTTCTTCAATTGTCTGGGTCCCCATATAGGAGTGAATGAGAGAACGGTAGTTGAAGAGTTGTCAGCGCATTGATTAAGTCCTTGAAAAGGTTGATAAAAAACGTTGAAACTTTTTCTCTTATGGATAATGCGTTGAATAATCATTCGAAAATATTTTGCTTCTAATAGAATTATCCGTTACATTCTCTTTGACCTTGAATTTTCTTGTTTGTTTCTACACTTGGTCAGAATGCGACAAACTGTACTATTCAAAGTCTGATAGTTATTCTTTCAGAAGGCGACAAACCAGGTCAGAGTCTTTAGATGCTCCATTATACACAATCCTTCGGAGTCTGATTCTATCAGAAGCTTCTTAACAAAATGCCTATTTTGATCAGAGTGTTGACTATATGATTGACCTTTCTTCATATCTTGCTTGAAGTCAGATTAGCTTTTCTTTTGATTCAGATACTTGCTTATGCGTTCAGAGTCTTTGCTATTTCAGAACCAAAAATTGACCTTGAAAGTCATAATTTAATTCTTTGATCATGCACACTTGAAAATACATTATCATAGCTAAATTGTTCTTTCATACTTTGTTATAATCAAAACTTCGGAAACATTGTTCAAAACACATTTTGGTTCAACACTAGTCAATTGCTTATGGTGTCATAGGAGTTGAATTCCATGACAAGAAAAAAGTGTTTTGTGACGTTTTGAACCACCGAGAATGTGAGGGTTCTGTGATCATCGAAGATTTATGTGCAACAAGTCCTTTTTGCTATGGTTATTGTACTTGCAGAGCAAATAATATTAGATACCATGTCTGCAATAATACTAAGCATAGGCTCAAGGATCTAGCTTTAGGTGATTTGTGAAAATAATGAGTTGGGAATGATCTCTGGGTCTCTATTTATAATGTTTCTTGTCCCCTGTTAATGGTAATGATCTAAGCTGTTCTTTTCAGATCATTAGAGAGTCAGTTCCTTTAAAATGGGATTCGCTATTCATGTTTATCCTCGTCCTGACCATCCCGCATGGGGCTATGTCCATATTCGTTCGCCTTGTTTAGTGGATTTAAAGGAAAATGATTTACGAGAGCGAATATCAAGCATTTTATCCTTTGGTTTTAAGTTGAGGATTGGATGTGCCTATGTGCTGCTTATGTGGTGCCATTGTTTAAGTGCTTAATTAGTTTGAGCTTTGTTCAAATATAGCGATCCACATTCCCCGAAGCACGAGTCCTGTCAAGGGTGAAGTGGGTAAAAAGTGAATATGACGGTCCAGTTATTAAAATTGTCATACAAACTGCCGCACATTCTATAGTGTAGGTTTTTCGAACAAGACTATGGTGGTTCAAAACCAGCCTTAAATGTTACGTATATTTATCCCTATATGCAATGGAATTTGAGTTTTGTTACTGGTTGGATACGTCTTTCATTGTGGTGTCATGTTGGATGGTGACCCATAATACAATGTCATTGCATTTAGGTTGTTTTGTATTGTTAAATTTTGAATTGTTATGAACATGTTATATGGATTTGCTTTGTATTTATGTATATATGTTGTTTTTACATCATGACCCTCTACTGCTGTTGTGGACTATGGTGAATGCCCTAAGTTTAGTAGTTTGGGCTACACGATGATCACAACAATACTGAAGCCGAAGCAGAGCGATGTCTCGGATTGGTGATCAAAATCAACGAGGCTTGAAGCCATTAGATGGATCTCCGGTACTCATTAATCCTTGGTTTAGATTTTCAAGCTCAACTTAGTGGTTTATTTGTTTTAGAGTTGTCGTTTTTCCTCTATTATTTTGGGATTCTGACATTAAAACAAATGTAGACAAGAAGCATATAGGAAAATACTCAAAAATAAAATAAACAAGAAGCATCTAGGAAATGAAGTACAAATTAAGTCTCCAAAGATTGGTAAAGGCAGGAATTTTGGAACCAAACTTAACATCTTTAAAGAAATTGATTGGCTAAGATCATACATGGTAAGACTATCAGCCACTTGATTCGCTTAACTGTAAGAATGTTGCATATGAATACCAAACAAAATAACACCCTAATTAACATTATTCAGTTGTAACTATCAATTTTACTTTTGAGTACAAATTTATTGAATTTTAATCATAACTTAAGTGAAACAAGTTCTAATCAAAATTAAGGATAAACTTCGATGATAGACTTGAAGCCGCATATGGGTGTAATCTTATAGCTGCTGAAGCCTGCGTCAAATATGAGTTTCTCCCATTCTTTCTTCTCTCTTTCTTTTCCATTTAACAAAGTCATCATCATGAAGTCAAAGTCCAATTTCAACTCATTTGTTTTATGATTGTCACTTATTTCATCAATTGATATGTCAATGATTATCACCTTTCCTTTTGTCCCTTTTCCTGAAATAGCTTTTTTGCAGTTCTCCAATATCTTTAAGGACAATTCATCATTCCAATCATGCAGAATCCACTGTAAAAAAATATTTTATCTATTTAGTTAATAAATCTATACAAAATATCAAGCTTTGCTAAAATATGTTGTTTAAGAGTATATTAGTTCTCCTTTATTGCAAAGATTAATTAGTCATCAACTAAACTGGTAAAATACTTTGCACCAATAAAATAAGAAAATTACTCTTCTCACTTGTGAAATTGTTCATTATCTTATATCAACGGCAGTTAACTGCCGCTCGGCATTTTTCAGTGGCAGCTAATTGCCGTTGACAATTTTAAGATCGGTTCAATTACTATTTAAGTCAGTTCATTCGATCATAAAAGCGTCAGTGGTAGTTCTATCGCTGAAAAATGCCGAGCGGTAGTTAACTGCCGCTGATATAAGGGAACGAGCAATTTTACAAGGGAGAAGATTAATTTTCATAACATAATTACCCAAAAAAATATATCTTTAACTCAATAACATTTAGTGAACGTACCTTGAGTAAAACAGCATCTGCAGGAGGGATAGATTCGAACATATCTCCACCAACAAATTTCAAATTTTCGTTTCCAGACAAGTTTTTTACAACCTGTGGTTGGTCAAATACTATGCATTTGAGGTGAGGAAAAGTTTCATGGATAAGTTTTGTGACACCTCCTGTGCCACCTCCAACATCAACCAGAGACTCCAAACCTTCAAACACATGGCTACACTCTTTTAGTGCAATGTTAAAGATTTGAGAATCAGCTGCCATGGCATCTTGAAACATACTCAGTTCATCAGATTCAGAATCTTTGTTAAGATAGTCCCAAAATGATTCGCCTCTTGTGCTCTCAAAAAGACTGAGTTCCTTGTCCTCAGTGAGCCATTTCTTAGAGGAGTACCACATGTTGAGACGACATGGATGAAGCGATCCGGTAACAAATGGTGACAAACATGTTGATTTGCCACTGATGAGAAGCATTGAAGGAGGAGTGAGAGAATATGTTGTTTCTTCTTCTCCTTCTTTGCCATTCATCAGTGTTGTTTTTGCAAAGAAACCATTGTGTGTTAGCAAGCGCAAGAGACGATACAGGACACTAACTTTAGAAGGGTGGAGTTTCAAAGATGAAGCTAATTCTGTAAGAGTCATTGGTTTTCCATGGTTGTGGATTGCATCTGCTATGCCTAGCTCCACGGCTGATTTGAGTGCCATGGAATTTATAAAGCTATATATATGTTTGTATAGATGGATTTGAGCATGATACAGCTGATTTTCTTCACTGCTAGTGCTATTGGTACTGAAATTCATTTTTTGGGGGTGATGTCTTGTGTTTCTATGAGTATGTATATTAAGTGAAGTGTAAACTTTTTTTTTTTTGAGGAAAGTGAAGTGTAAACTTTGTTTGCAACTCTTTTATGTTTTGAATATTGAACAGAATACAGAAGTATATATAGCCTTATACCCATGCTTTTTATTTGTTTTATATAACATACTTGATGCACGTGTTTTACTAACTTTAGGCATAAATTAATTGATTTTGGCATTTATTGGAACACACATTTTGACACAAAAGTTGATATACTTGCCATATTTATTCGGCAAACATTGAACTTTTACCTTTTAGGGATTTTGCTAACCACTGGTTAAGGTTTTCACTAACAAAAACTTTGTCTTGAAAATATAAGTTTTTGCTTTTATCTTAGTAAAAATTAAACCACCTTTTAATGTTAACTTACTTATTTTAGAACTTTAATCAATGTCTTTAAAGCGCTCGTTAACATTCTTCTTTTTTTTTCTCAGTATTTTTCTGTTTTTATTATTCAATTTTTTAGTATGTTTGTAACAAAGGCGCTCATTAACATTCTCCTTTTTTTTCTCAGTATTTTTCTGTTTTTATTATTCAATTTTTTAGTATTTTTGTAACACAAGAATAGACAAGTATTTTTTTTTCTAGTATTTTTCAATTTATTCGGAAAATATTTTCAGTTTTTTTAATTACTTTTAAATATGGACAAGTTTTTTTTTTAACATAAATATACAATTGTGTCATTCACCAATTTGACTATTATATTGATCATTAGTACAACTTCATTAGTACAATTTATGTGATAAAATATTATACTGACATTTTATATACTGAGTCTTGATTCAAACCTGCGATTTTCAAATGAAGTAGCTTATAATAGTTATGGGAAATGATAGATAAAGCGACAACTGTATCAAGAAAATTTCAAGACAGTATTGCTAACACCTTTCCTTAATTACACATCATTACCTCCGTTGATTTCTGGCAAATAAAAAATTTAATTGGCTGAGACCTTTTCTTGATCAATTCTTGATAAAATCTCTCTAGATAAATAGCAATGTTATATCTCTAGAAAAATAACATCAAGAATTCTTCAAGAATAAAGGGCAGCCAATCACAATGCACTATTTGCCACAATTCAAGGAAGTGAGGCTGAAAAATAAGAAGTGAACAAATAAATCATGCAATTAAATTTGCTAACTGTGTCTTGAAAAATTCTTGATGCTATTTTTCTAGAGAAATAACATTTTCCTAAAAAAAATAATAGTATAGATTAATAGTTTTAAACTTAGGGAAGGGAATTAATGTGCGTAGAGAAGAGAATTAATGTGCGGATTTTATGTAAAGTTTGTTGTCGTCTCTTCTGATGTTGAGTTTCTTTGACACGAGTCTCCTCCGATGAACCTCAAGAATGCGGCTAGATTTTCTTCACTGCTAGTGCTATTGGTACTGAAATTCATTTTTTGGGGGTGATGTCTTGTGTTTCTATGAGTATGTATATTAAGTGAAGTGTAAACTTTTTTTTTTTTGAGGAAAGTGAAGTGTAAACTTTGTTTGCAACTCTTTTATGTTTTGAATATTGAACAGAATACAGAAGTATATATAGCCTTATACCCATGCTTTTTATTTGTTTTATATAACATACTTGATGCACGTGTTTTACTAACTTTAGGCATAAATTAATTGATTTTGGCATTTATTGGAACACACATTTTGACACAAAAGTTGATATACTTGCCATATTTATTCGGCAAACATTGAACTTTTACCTTTTAGGGATTTTGCTAACCACTGGTTAAGGTTTTCACTAACAGAAACTTTGTCTTGAAAATATAAGTTTTTGCTTTTATCTTAGTAAAAATTAAACCACCTTTTAATGTTAACTTATTTATTTTAGAACTTTAATCAATGTCTTTAAAGCGCTCATTAACATTCTTCTTTTTTTTCTCAATATTTTTCTGTTTTTATTATTCAATTTTTTAGTAAGTTTGTAACACAGGCGCTCATTAACATTCTCCTTTTTTTTTCTCAGTATTTTTCTGTTTTTATTATTCAATTTTTTAGTATTTTTGTAACACAAGAATAGACAAGTATTTTTTTTTTCTAGTATTTTTCAATTTATTCGGAAAATATTTTCAGTTTTTTTAATTACTTTTAAATATGGACAAGTTTTTTTTTTTTTTAACATAAATATACAATTGTGTCATTCACCAATTTGACTATTATATTGATCATTAGTACAACTTCATTAGTACAATTTATGTGATAAAATATTATACTGACATTTTATATACTGAGAATTGATTCAAACCTGCGATTTTCAAATGAAGTAGCTTATAATAGTTATGGGAAATGATAGATAAAGCGACAATTGTATCAAGAAAATTTCAAGACAGTATTTGCTAACACCTTTCCTTAATTACACATCATTACCTCTGTTGATTTCTGGCAAATAACAAATTTAATTGGCTGAGACCTTTTCTTGATCAATTCTTGATAAATCTCTCTAGATAAATAGCAATGCTATATCTCTAGAAAAATAACATCAAGAATTCTTCAAGAATAAAGGGCAGCCAATCACAATGCACTATTTGACACAATTCTTCAAGAATAAAGGGCAGTCGATCACAATGCATTATTTGCCACAATTCAAGGAAGTGAGGCTGAAAAATAAGAATTGAACAAATAAATCATGCAATTAAAATTTGCTAACTGTGTCTTGAAAAATTCTTGATGCTATTTTTCTAGAGAAATAGCATTTTCCTAAAAAAAATAATAGTATAGATTAATAGTTTTAAACTTAGGGAAGGGAATTAATGTGCGTAGAGAAGAGAATTAATGTGCGGATTTTATGTAAAGTTTGCTGTCGTCTCTTCTGATGTTGAGTTTCTTTGACACGAGTCTCCTCCGATGAACCTCAAGAATGCGGCTGGATTTTCCTATTAAAAAGAGTAGCTATCTTTTTTTTTTTTTGTTGCTTTGTTTTAGCCTTGTACAAGAAAAAAAACTTGAAAGATCGACAAGTTTAATTAAATATTTGCACTCCATGTTCACATGACATACAATCAAACTGGTGATTGTATACATTAAAAAAAGGTTTCTCTCCGGTTTATCGGTTCCGCACTTTCGCTGGTCAAACTTTGCATACATTCAAAAAAGATCAAATATAATAAATGTGCCTGATGCCATAAAGTTTTTTTTTTTTTTTTTTAAGTAATAATGCTTCAAGAGTTCACCTCGTGTTAGTTGAGACCTAAAAACAAGACATAAAATAAGGCAGTATCTTTTCGGTCTCTTCGATTTTGAAATGTATATATAAGTTGCAACCTTGTTTATATACTTCATAAACATTATATTCATCAAAACAACACACACACATAAGACATCACCAAAGCTTAGTTTATAACAACAAATGGATTTCAAGAGCAATGGCAGTGAAGAAACTCAGCTGTATCATGCTCAAATCCATTTATACAAACATGTATACAGCTTTATAAGTTCCATGGCACTCAAATCAGCTGTGGAACTAGGCATAGTAGATGCAATCCACAAACATGGAAAGCCTATGACTGTTCCTGAATTAGCCTCATCTTTGAAACTTCATCCTTCCAAAGTTAGTGTCCTATATAGGTTCTTGCGCTTGCTAACCCACGATGGTTTCTTTGCAAAAACAGCGGTGAAAGGCAAAGAAGGGGAAGAAGAAGAAACAGCTTATGCTCTCACACCTCCTTCAAAGCTTCTCATCAGTGGTGAATCAACCTGTTTTGCACCACTTGTTAGTGGAGTGCTCCATCCATGTTCTCTGGATATGTGGCACTCCTCTAAGAAATGGTTCTCTGAGGAGAAGGATCTTGCACTTTATGAAAGTGCAATGGGAGAGACCTTTTTTAACTTTCTTAACAAAGATTCTGAATCTGATAAACTTAGCTTGTTTCAAGGGGCCATGGCAGCTGATTCACAGATGTTCAAGCTTGCTCTCAAGGATTGCAGCCATGTGTTTGAGGGTTTGGAGTCTTTGGTTGATGTGGCAGGTGGAACTGGAGTTGTGTCAAAACTCATTCATGAAGAATTTCCTCACATCAAATGCACTGTTTTAGATCAACCACAGGTCGTGGCTAACTTATCTGGTACTCAAAATTTGAACTTTGTTGGTGGAGATATGTTCAAATCTATCCCTCCTGCAGATGCTGTTTTACTCAAGGTTAGTTTATGTTCATCAATTTTTACTATTTGATTCCATTTTATTTTGTCTATATATGTTCATGATTTCATAATCAGGATTAGTGACAGATAAAAAAAAAATTACATGTGGGGACAAGATATAATATAATAAATATTTATACATAATTTTTAGCAATGTGTAAATGATAAAATAATAACATCAGTTTTCTTTTTACTACTAATAAATAAGAACATCATTATCTTTGAAAAAAATACTTGAGATTTTAAACACTAAACCATTATATTTAGAAAAATTAAAGATTTTTTTAGATCTCCAAATTAAAATTGTTCTTACGTGTCTTTATATGTTTAAAAAAAGTATTGTAAATTTTGCTCATTTTTAACACACCGAAAATATCTCTCTCTGCATATGTGCCCCAAATCTCATCTGAGTGGATCCGTGCCTGATCAAAGATATAAATTTGTGGTAACTTTTTTAGTTAAGATATTCCAATGAATTAAATATGAATTTTTTTGTTTTTGGTGTTAAAAAAATTCATGTTATATTTATCTTTTGTTAAAAAATTCTATTTCTTTTTTAGAAAAATATTGTCATAATTTTCTACACATTTCTTTAAAATTTCATTAAAAAAATATGAAGGTTAGACATAAGTTTTGACTAAAACGTAGGGACTAATTTCATAGATGAAAAATTTTGAGGGATCGAAAGCCTAAGGAATATTTTAGTGGGACTAAAATCAAATCTTGATACATTTAGGGGGACCATTTACGTATTTAACCCAAAGAAATAAAATTGTAAAATAATATTATTTTAATTTATTGGTCTATCTCATTTTGTAACATTGTACTAAAATCTCAAATGTCTTTCAAAGTGGGTTTTGCATGATTGGGATGATGAGCTCTCCTTAAAGATATTGAAGAACAGTAAAGAAGCTATTTCAGGGAAAGGGAAAAAAGGAAAGATAATAATCATAGACATATCAATTGATGAAACAAGTGATGATCGTGAATTAACCGAGTTGCAATTGCACTTTGACATGGTAATGATGACTCTGCATAATGGAAAAGAAAGAGAAAAGAAAGAATGGAAGAAACTCATATATGACGCAGGCTTCAGCAGCTACAAGATTACTCCCATATGCGGCTTCAAGTCTCTCATAGAAGTTTATCCTTGATTTTAATTAGTTGTTGCAAATAAGTTATTTACAAATTTAATAAGTCAAATTTGTAATGTTTATCGTTTGTCTTTGCATCAAATGTTTATTGTTTCCTATGAAACATGAATTTCCCAAGATTCTATTTTAAAAATAATTCGTTGTTCCCAACCAGAATTGTTTTTTTAAGAGGTTCCAAACATAAAGTGGTTGGTTTTCGTTGAGGAGCACCGAGAGTAACAATAAACTAAATAATTAAGAACTCATAAGACTAACATTATATCTTTACCAAAAATCCAAGAGGTTGAATTCACCATTATTACCAACATAACACGCCTCTTGAACTTGTACCAAAAAAAAAAAAAAAAAACACGCCTCTTGAATTTACTAATAGAAGATTTCGGAACAAACAATGGCAAAGCTAGCTGAAATTATATGAGGGTGTCAAATATATAGAAAAAATAAGATATATTTTTATAATTTTTGTCTGGACAATTTTTGTTGTTGACAAAGTTCTTTGTAGTTATTATAGAGACCGAAAGTGGCAAAACAAGAAAAAGAAAATTATCTATCAAGTGATAATTTCTTATCTTTCATATTTCCACTAATAATTTTCTTAAATAAATTTATTTGGGATAGCTAAATTTACAATATTAGAGTAGCTAAAGATAAAATTACAGTAACTTATGAAAAAAAAAAAGATAAATAGGATAGCCAAAGCCACCCTATATTAATACTCCATATGCCCCCTAGATACAAGGATCCAATACACCAAGATTCACTCTTGAAAGAGTGTGGGAAACAACAACAAACTAAATGATCAGCGACCCATAAATGACATTGGCACCATATACCATTCCATAACTTTATAGTGTTGAGAACAAGAGTCACCTCTTTTATATTTTCAACATTACATGTACATATTTCATGTGAGGCTAAATACTTGGAGGGAAAATACCTCCAAGTTGGAAAGGCTACTCATTTTAGCCTATCCTACCATAGTCAGACAAAAAAAATATAATAATAACATATTATCCCCAACTATTTAAAAAAAAAAATCGATAACATACATATGTAATGCACTATGTTATGTGTGTGCGTACCTCTCCAAAGACAGACCATAAAGTCTTTATTCAAATAAGTCTTTCCTCAGAACAAATGTTAAAGAGTCCTAAAAAAATGATAAAGAGATAATATGACTTTGACATTGCATTTTCATCATAAATTACAACTTTGATCAAACTTTGCCATAATTTATTATATTAAGTTCTGTAGTATTATAGGAAATTGTAATTTTGAAAAATTTTAACTACTGAAAAGAGTAGTTAATTCAATAAGTTCAATAATTTTTCCATCCTTGGCAAAAATATCCCTATAATCAATATCTAAATTTCTAATTAAATCAAACCAACTCTTATAAAACATAAATAATTATGTTGAGAAGCTTTGAATCAAGGAAGTTAGACCATTACTGATATGGATAATTATGTTGAATAGTCATTTAAAATTCTTTTGTTGAAACTGGAAGTATCCGTTCATTCTCTTTGTCCTTAAAGTTCTTTGTCTGTTTCAACACATTGTCAGAAGAAGACAAAATGGTACTATTAGATCCTTGACAGAGACAGCTACAGAAGACGATAAATCCGACGTGGAGCCTGGATCCCTCAGGCTCTTCTGAGTCTAGAGGTCTTCCAAGTCTGTCGGAGATCTTCCAAGTCTGATGGGGTATTGGAGGTCTTCCAAGTTTGTCGGAGATCTTCCAAGTCTGATGGGGGTATTCTGGGTCTGGTGATCTTCAGAGTCTGATGAGATTCTTCAGCTTCTAAGACAAGGGCGGATCTACATGGTGATGAGGGTGTGCACCAGCACACCCTGAGATTTTAAAATCTACACATATAATCATATATTTTATGCACTTTGCACACCCTGAAAATATCACTTTGCACCTCTGGTTCACTCTTCATCTCACTGACAAAGAAATAAAAAAACTTGATAAAAAGAAGTATGGCACAATTGAAGAAGAGAACAGAGATTGATTTCTTTTGAAACGGCTGAAGAAGTGAAGAAGCATTGCACGTACGGCTGAAGAAGAAGAGAACAAAAGCATGCTTATAAACTAAATAAGAGTATTACTTTTCCCACCCTATGGCCTCCTCGCGCGCCCTATGCAAATTACCCTCTGGAATATATATTCCGGAATAACTATGAAAATTCCAGATTATATAATCCGGACAATTGCGACATATAAAAGGAACTTCACCCCCCATTTTTACAGTTTTACATTTTCACTTTCCCAAATTCTCTCTCTCTCTCTCTCTCTCTCTCTCTCTCTACATTATCCCAAATTCCGAACACAACAAATCTTGTCCAAATTTGGAGTTTTTTTTGCTCAAAAGCACCGCATTTCAACCCTTGTCAAACATCATGGAAGGTAAGTTCGATTTATGTAGTCATGCAAGTTCAATTAGTTCGTTTTTTTTTTGAATTCTGTCGAATCCAGTCCGGATTTAGTTTTCCGGACTAGGTTGTTCTACTTCCGGAATTCGAAATCCAGACAAACCCAGAATGTTGTTTTGCTTCTGTTTTGTGCTGTTTGATTGTGCTGTTTGATTGTGATGGTTGATTAACCTAATTTGAATGTTACAGAAGGTTCAACTTCTAATACTCAGCGTGTAAGGGAGGCAGGGCATGCTTCCCGTAGGAGAGCGCGTAGGCAACAGATGGAGGTTGAAGGTGCTGTTCGTCCGAGGCGTCGGGGTGCTAGAGGACGCCATGCTGATGTCGATCCTGATGTCGAGCAGCAGCTAGGGGTGTTCGCGGTGCGGTTTGGATCGGTTTTGAGGCAAAATGTCAACCGATCCAAAATAAAAATCACATGCGGTTCGGTTCGGTTTGGATGAGTATTCTAAAAAAATCCGAACCGAACCGATCCAAATATATGCGGTTTAATTTGGATCGGTTTTTGGATGTCCAAAATGCAAAATATATTTTTTTATTTACTCTTTTTTGAAGAATATAATTTTTTTATTAATATTAATATTACACAAACACGGTAAAATAATAGGTTTGATGCAAAATATATTAAAAAAATAAAATTATAGTATGAAAATTATCGATTATTTTTGAAACATATGAAGTAATAATAATATAGATTAAATTAGTGGAATGTATAAGATTAAAATTTAACAAACAACATAATAATGCAATCTATAATACTAATAAAAGAATAAATAAGTATTAATATTTATTTTTGCGGTTCGGTTCGGTTTGGTTCGGTTTTGAAAAAGTGATCCGAAATCCGATCCGATCTTAGCGGTTTTTACAAAACAACATCCAAACGCATCCAAATATATTCGGTTTTTTGCGGTTTTCGGTTTTTTTGGATCGGTTTGCGGTTTTATTTTGGATCGGTTTGGATTTGAACACCCCTAGCAGCAGCCGAATCAGCAAGAGGACATAGAGCAGGAGATGCCTGATGTGGAGTTGCAGCGTATGGAGGAGCAGGAGCTTGAGGAGGAGCTGCAGGGTATGGACGAGGAGATGGAAGATGCCGAGCCACATCAGAGGCGAAAGAAGAAGAAGAAGGTGGTGGACCCTGAGCCATTACAAGACTATCCTGGTGGCCCACACCAGACTGATCTGCTGTGGAGGTACCATGTGCACGTGGCCAGGAAGGCGGCTGATGGCGTGGTATGTATTGTTTAACTCACTTTATATCTGAAGCTCAGTTTATATCTGAAACTGCTTGGTTATGTACTGTTTATATCTGACTAGTTTATTTATTGTTAAATATGTTTGTGAAGCCATGAATTTAAACTCACTTTATTAATTATAAATATTTGCAGTGGCGTGGAAAATTAAAATGCATCAACAACGGAAAGAAGATAGAGGCGATGCATGATGATGACACCAGACCTATCATGGCTGCACGATGGTGGGAGAGCAGATTGCGTCGCACAGGCCTTGGTTGGCTCCAGGATACGAGCTACACGATTATTGATCATGGGCTGATTTGTGCGTTCGTGGAGAGGTGGCACGAGGAGACTTCCAGCTTCCACCTTCCGTTTGGGGAGATGACAGTCACATTTGATGATGTGGCCTCTTTGCTGCATATCCCCATTGGCGGCATGCTTCTGTCCCACGGGTCCATATCACGGGACGAGGCGATGGAATGGATGGTGGAGTACTTGGGATCTGATCTAGGTGATGCACTCAAAGAGGTCGAGAAGACCAAAGGTGCACATTGAAGATTTAACTACTTGGAGAGGATATTCAAGGAGCGTTTGAAGGAGCAGAGGGATTTGGTGGACCAGTATGGTGTGACTGAGGAGGTGGAGAGGTTGCGGGACCAGGCTGTCCGCATATATTTGCTATACTTGGTGGGGATCACGATCTTCAGTGACAAAAGTCAGTGGGCTGTGGATGTTGTCTACCTGAAGTACTTCAGAGACCTTGATCTTTGTGCCGGTTATTCATGGGGAGCTGCGACACTAACTCAGTTGTATAAGGAGCTCAACAATGCTGCACGTTGGAACACCAGTCAGGTGGCAGGATACCTGAGTTTGTTGCAGGTATAAAATAAGAACTATGTTTAATTTTTTTTTAATTTAAGTGTATATGGTTTGTATATTTATATGTGGTTGTCTTTGATGCAGGCTTGGGTGTTTCATCACTTCTTAGGTATGGGAAGCAAGAATGTCTGGGACGGATATGTGGAGAATTTGTATCCACGCACGATGCTTTTTGTGCCACTGCATGGTTTAGGCACGGTGGACAACTACAGGAACTATCTAGATGCGCTGGATTTGACGAGGGTTGTCATGGCCCCATATGGAGAGCACCGTCAGGCACATCCGTTTGAGCTGGTCAGCCTTTACTTTGGATGGCTGAGATGCGGAGAGCGCATGGTGAGATATCTGCCGGAGAGGGTGCTTCGCCAGTTTGGGTTTGTTCAGACCAGACCGAGACATCCCGTTCAGAGTGCACCTGTTGATGTGAACTTGGCGGATATCACAAACCGCTTTCAGCGTGCACTTGATTATGCGCTGACACCTCAGGAGTTGGGAGAGAGTGCAGTCCATGGTGTGGAGGTAGTAGATGGATACATCGAGTGGTTTTACCAGGTGTCTCATCCACGCATGATTCTTCCAGACATGCCGGTACCGGTGCCACAGCCACTAGAGCGTGAGGTCCTTGATGCCCGAGCTGCTCAAGATGATGGAGACCTTGCGTACTTACAGCTTAGCGGAAGGATGAGCCGCATCAGAGACCACATTTATGCTGTGATGAGAAGCGGTCTAGTGCCGAAAGGGAGTGAGGAATGGCAGCATTTGGAGGATGCCTTGAGAGAGGTGCATGATGCCAAAGTTTACCGTTGTCGGAAAGCTACTGAGGGTGGCAGGGGTGGTGGCAGAGGTGGTGGCAGAGGTGTAGTTATTAGGGACTGATACTATTTTATGTAATTTTAATGTTTGAATATTTTGGATAATTATGTTTTATTAAAGTTTAAAAATTATATTAAGTTGTTAATTTGGATGTTATAATTTGATTTTCTGGTTTGCGTATTGTAACACCCTATTTCTATTAAGCGGTAATACGCGCGAATACATCAGAAATATTCTAGAAATAGATGCTACGTCTCCGAATAACCACAATTCATACATGCATAAGGATCATGTTATACCACATAGCAGCGGAATAATATATAATTCATAAACACTCTGGATCTCTAAACTAAATACAAATGTATCATCCAAATCTCAAATAACAGAATATCTCAACAACTCCAAAATACAAAGTCAAATAAACAACATGCAAAGACTATCCTAGATCAGAGCCCTAATCTAGACACTTGCATGAACAAGAGGAACTCCACTCCTCGGCATCAACTAGCAACAACTAAGCATCCTGCACTCCATCTACCCGTCTATACGGAAAGGTAGGTGGTAAACCACTGAGGGTTAGCGTCACATCATCATAATCCACTTAAAATTAACAAGAATCTTTGAGAATGAAAGATACATTTAAGAACGATGAATAACAAACTACACATGTATTCACAAGTATTTCTTAACATTCACATCATTCAATATCAACATCTCAAATTCATATCCACAAGTGTATCATACACACATCACAAAATCAACCATCTTAATCAACAATTAACAAATTCAATCATCATTCGCAACTCAAATGTATTCCAATTCACCAACAAGTATGCAATGGCTCTAGACTCATCTAGATGCATGTGGTACCAATTCTCCTCAAGGTCGTCACCCATGATGCAACAAAAACATCATTATCAACGGCTATAGTCAACGGCAATATGGATATAACATCCGACACGACATATGATGCATGAACATATGACTCAATTCACTATGCATATGTTCACAACAATTCAACAGCTATAATCAACGGCTATAAGTCAACGGCTATAATCATCATTCAACTATATCATATAGTTCATATCTCCACATAGTTCCTTACATTCCAAATAAAAGAACAATTACAACATATGATCACAACATCATATTAATCACCTAACAACCATTCATACATCATCTCATAATCATATCAATCTAATCATAGAGGGTTCATAAGCAATTGGCCTTCAATGATCATTTTCAATCAAGTTCGTCTCAAAAATCACAATATTGAAAATAATTGAGCACCTAAGCCAAAACCAGGTAAACAAGTTCAATTGCCTATGCCATGTATTCTCATAAGTCACATATGCGTGCAATAGAGATTACATAAGCAATTCATCGGCCAAACACAACGAAATTATACGATTCACTAAGTTCGTCTCTTAATTAATTCATTTCAATGCCAAGCAACATAAGAACTCAATAGACCCCTTTAAACAAAGTTATTTCCTTCATAAAACACCCCTAGATGGTTAGGATAAAGCCCCTACACTATGGAACAAGTTTGGAAGCAATTGGATTGAAGAAAAATGCATTTTTAGGGTTCCTTGTCAAACAGGATCGTGGCACGTGGGTCTCCCATCGTGGCACGATTTTTCCAGAGTCAAAAACACTAAAATTTCTGGGCAGAATCGTGGCACGTTGGTCCCGCATCGTGGCACGTTCTTAGTTTGACAGACAGCATCAGATTTTTAACCTTCACGTTTTCGAGCATAAAAATCAAACCGTTAATCCGTTTTCGATGTCGTTTTCGCCTACATTCTCCTAACACTTAGCTCTATCATAATGTACAGAAAAATTCAAGTTTCAACCATCCCAAAATCATTTTCCAAAACCTCACATCATACTCATTTTTCAAAACGGTTAACACTCGAATTTTCACACGAAAATCCCGTTTTCTCCCAAACGACTCGACTAACAAAATCGCGACATGAAAACAGAAATTCTACCAAGTTCAGTTCATCCATCAACATCAAAAACTCAGCCAACAACTTCATATATCAAAATTTCATTTTGGTCCTTCACATGAACAACTTAACACAACTTCACAAATTTGAACCACAACAACAAATCTCATCATAATTCTCCAATTCATGATACCCAATGCATCAATTCATCAACAACACATCTAACAACAACAACAACAACATCTAATCATGAAATCATCCACAATTTAACAACCACAACTTCATTCTTCATCAATTTCACACAAAATCATATCATATTCATATATATCCATTTTGACATACAAATTCAACAACAACAACACAATTATCATACAAATCATGTTCTCAAACATAACAACAACAATTATGCACGAATTTACATCAATTAAAACCAATTCATCAATTTCATGAAAATGGGTAAAAGAGAAAAGTATTGAAATTATGAGTGAAGCCTAGCCCTCTTACCTTAATTCTCCACAATCAATAGCTAGTGCCTCACTTTAGCTCCAACCCTTGATTCTCTAGCCTCTTCTAGCTCTCTCTAGTCCCTTCTCTTCAAAACCCTTTTTCTCCTCTTGAGCTTTTCTCTCTAACTCTCTCTCTAATTGTGAAATGAAATGAAATGAAAATGTTTGTAACTCTATCTCTTCACTAACACAAGTTTATAAAGCCTCACTTAATGGGCTTATCTCACAAACCTTAATGGGCCTAACCCATTTCTAATTCAACCTCAAAAATGTTACTACTCACTTACCGGTAAAATATAACACTAACGGTCACTTAACGGTAAATAAAATAATTACTACACTCTCCAACACTTAGTAAAATAAAACCCTCACTAAGCACTAAAAATAACCTTCGGCAAAAATTACAAAATTACCCCTGCCCTCAAAATGACCAAAATACCCCTAAGTCCAAAATGACTAAAATACCCTTCTAACACCGAATTCTACGAACCCCAACCAAAAATACACACAGAGGCAATTAATCACATAAGAGCACATATAACAAACACAAATAAATAATAAAATAAATCTAACGAAAATCGGGCTGTTACTCGTATGGTCAAAGGCCAAAAACATTGACTGAATTTGCTCTAAAACAGAGGCTCAGCCAAAACAGATGGCTTCTGCCTCTGAACTGATGCACTCCGGATTATTAAATCCGGACATATTTAACGCATTCCGGATTATATAATCCGGAACTGTCGTTCACCACCCCCTATTGTTGACTTTCAACGGGGTGATTCACATGTTTCAGATTATATATTCCGGAATATCTCTAGCGCCTTCGGATTATATAATCCGGACCACTATTTTTATAACTGGTATCATCAACCATCAGGGTGAATGGAGTGTCAAACTACACGAATTAATCCGGAATATGTATTCCAGAACTAGTTCGGATTATATAATCCGGACGAAGGGTATTTTGGGAAAAAAATAGGGCGCGCTAGGAAAGGCATAGGGTGGGAAAAGTAACACTCACTAAATAATTAGGGTTAAGTGTATGTATGTTGCTATGGGCTTGGGCTTTACAAATGTTAATTTATAAGCATGCTTTTTGACGGAAATGTTCTTGTCACTACACCCCCTAAACAAAACTTCACTACACACACCATTCATATATGAAACAAATTTTTTATATATAGTCATCATATATTTTTTAGTATAGTCATGATAAATATTATCTATTTGTGTAATTTTTTCTTCCAAATTTACTCTTTGTTTTAATCTTTTAATTCAATTTAATCCTTATTATTTATAATTTGAATCAAAAAATTTATCTAGTCATGTTTTAAATTTTAAATCAAATATAAACTGATTTCCCCTAAAAAAATATGAACTGATTTCGTTTCAAATTTAAATTAACATATGGATTTCGCTAGTGACTTGTTATCTCTTTTAAAAACATTCCCTCAACAAACAAACAAAAAATCTTCTTTTATAACATATTCACTTCCACAACAATATTCATCTTCTACATTGTTTTGAAATATGTCTAACAACCTCCAATGTTTCTCAACCTTATTGCATTCTGCATCGCCTCATACTCAGCCCACCATAGGAATATATGTAAGATATGTGTGTAATTAAACAAATATTAATCGAAGCTAAATTGTTCGCACCCCCTGACCCAGGGTCCTGGATACGCCACTGTTCTAAGAAGCATTCCTTCTTCTGATCCAAGATGTTGATTTCTGGTTGATCTTTCTTCAGATATTCTACCATAGTCTTTTAAGCTTCTCTAGTGCTTCTGATGCTCTTATACATGTTCAATGCATTGATAGAATCTATTCTGTGGTCCAGCACACTTGAACAAATATTAGCATATCCAATTATTCTTCAATACTTAGTTATCATCAAAACTTTAGAGAAATTGTACAAACCAATTTTGTTCCGACAAATTTATTCCATATATAGATCCTAAAACTAATTCAACAAATTCTGAGAAAAATTTAAATGAGTTTAATACCTTTAAACATAACCATACACCTGGGAGTAAAAAACAATATAATTTTTTATAAGTATCCTAATAAATACAAAGTCACAATTTAAATAAACCATATATGCAACATCCTCACAAATTATACTACGATCATGAAGATAAAAATTATAATATCATCCAACTTACACATTCATCCATCAAAACACACTTTACAAAGTTATCTAATATGGATTCAAAAACATTAGAACCTCTCACATCCTTACAACACGGACAAGAAATTTCCATGCATCCCTCCCAAGAACAAGATCGACCAACTTGTTAAATGAGTTATCCATAACCTTTGCAAACGGAAAACTATATACTACTTAACCACATAAACTGTAAATGACGGAGATGTGAGCACCGAATTGAATAAGCAAATGTGTTTTATAGTGAGCAACAATGTAAACTATATACTACTTGCAAACTATATACTACTTAACCACATAAACTGTAAATGACGGAGATGTGAGCACCGAATTGAATAAGCAAATGTGTTTTATAGTGAGCAACAATGTAAACTATATACTACTTGCAACAAGGAACAATATCGCTCCCAGTAACAAAATAATGGTCCCAAGACAAATATCACAACTATTATACAAATTAAAAATATATATAAATCCAAAGATCTACAAAACACCACGTCATAAAAAACACAAATATAAAAAAATGGAGAAATTATTTTTCACTAACAAATATAAATAAAAATATTTGTCATAAATATTTGACATAAATATAAAAATTAACATTAGATAAATATTTGTCACTATTAAATATAAAAAAGCATGCGATAAATATATATCACTATTAAATATATAAACCAACACATGACAAATATTTGTGACTAATAAATATAAAAAAAACACATGCACATATCTTTGTTTTTGATTTATATAAAAAACATTTTTTTGACAAATTATATAAAAAAACATGTGATACATATTATTATTTTTTTGAGTGATGTGACACATATTTATTAATGACAAATATAATAATATAAAATGGGATAAATAATTTTTAGGAAAAATTACACAATTCGTCCCATAACTTAATTTCAGATAACACCTCGTTCTATTTTTTCTCTCGCTTGATTTAATCATTCATAAATATAAGCAGGTAACACTTTCGTTCATGATCTTTTTTTCTTCCGATTTAATCTTTTATGTCATAAAATGTCAACATTTTTATCATTCTTTATGGAAATATTCCATTTGATATTTTAGTTGATTTTGTTTTTATTTTTGTCAACCCGTGTAGAATTGTGGGGGTGAACTGTACACGTGAGATTTGGTACGACATGTGTTGGAACAAGAAGATGAGAACAACGCGACCTTTACTCCCATTTTGACAAAAAAGCAACGCAAGTCTCTCAATAGGTCAACTTACAATACCCGTTCAAAGAGTGATCCTCCATTCACTTCTCAATGAAGATCTTCTGTTGGAATATTAGAGGTATAGGAAATTCAGAATCCCAAACTGCACTTCATGATTT
The DNA here is from genome assembly GCF_051527215.1 of Medicago sativa. Classification (NCBI taxonomy): domain Eukaryota; kingdom Viridiplantae; phylum Streptophyta; class Magnoliopsida; order Fabales; family Fabaceae; genus Medicago; species Medicago sativa. The sequence goes on along the minus strand of NC_140752.1, from coordinate 30,091,218 downwards.
TTATCGGAATCACAGACTAAAGATTATGTTTATTGCTGAACCTAAGGTACCTCTTTTGCATCTTCATATATTTTTTTTTGAGCAATGCATCTTCATACTTGGTATTGGAATTCTATTCAGGTTACAGGTTATTGTATGAATAATAGAGCTCCGTTTGCTCCTAATCTATCGGTGCTTCGGGGTCGTGTTATTTCTCCCTCTTGTATTTTTGTGTCCTCGCAATGTATTGTGTTAAAGTTGGATTGTCATAGTCGGATGTATATAGCTAGTGTGTATGCAAGCACGTCTTACTTAGAGTGTAGGCTTTTCTGGCCTGACCTTTCTCATAACCAATGCATGTTACTGGGGCATTGGCTTTTTAGGGAAAGAGTGGTGATAGGTGAACCACCTTACGTGGCATACCACCTTGTACACCTCTTAGCTTTTTAAGTCGGTTGATTAAAAAAACGATTGGTTTTTAATGATCGAAGACGATTATTTTACATACTGGGAGTATGAAAACTTAGCAAATCTTTTAAGTCATAGGTTACAAAAATTAACAGATGGCTAATAAAGGACTAAGTGAAAAAATACAAGATATTTTTGAGAATCTAATAGTACTTTAAGAACGAATAGATAAGATAGTAGAAACTCTACTAGAAAAAGAATTTAAAGAAAAACTCGATGAAAAATTATCTAATCTAGAGGAAAATCAAAAAGTGTAAGAGGAAAAACTATGTGTAAAAATAGACGATTTAATCGATCTGATAAAACTTGATTAAATCTCAGTGGATATGTTGAGGATGAAACCCCACAACAATCCTATACCATTGTGGGCGCAACCCCACAGTTAAAATCAGATATCCCTAATGGGCGATCAGATATAAACTCAGTTTCGACTGATACAAGACTTGATTATTCAAGCAATAACATCCGAATTAAGGATAATAAACTTGTCTTGTGCAAGTATGTTTCAGGTTCTGGATGCTGAAACAAGATATCATATCAACGAGAAAGAAACTCTTTCTTGTTTAAAAGTTTTAGAAAAATGGAGAATGGATTTAATTCCATCAAGATTTTTATTAAGAACTGATTCAACTTATGTTAGCGGATTTTGGCACTACAATTTAAAAGTTGATCATAAACAAGGAAGACTTGTTCGATGGCAGATGCGCATCCAACAATTCTATCCTTATATTCAACTAATAAAATCAGAAAACAATTGTTTTGCAGATACACTCACAAGAGAATGGAGCAGGCTTTGAAGGTGCTTCAAAACAATCTAAAGCAAAAAGATGAGCAGATAGAAATCTATCGTCAGAAGCTTCAAGTACTCTCTTCAGAGAGGGGGAGATGATAAAAATGATTGACGAATTTCTAAAAATCATGAAAGCAACAACAGGAGAACATTTCTTTCTTTAGATGCCAAGATCTTTCTACATATTCTTTAAAAAGAAAATAATCAAAATCTTCTTTTAGATAATACCAAGCTGTTTCTTCGCACTATCTAATTTGTGCTTTTACTATTGTGATATCTTGATAATTTGGACCTAAAATAAAAGGTTGAAGAATAATTTTTCCTTTTGGATTTTGAAGATACCAAATGTTTTATTATTTATTTTATTTTATTTTGGACTTTTTAAACCGGTTTTTGGGAGGACAAGTTTAAAAGACTTTCTTTCTTTCGAAATTACAAAAATACCTGCCAGCTAGGAGGTGTATGGAGGAGTGGTATGGAAAGGGGTGTTTACGAATCATTTTCCTTAAGGAAATGATCCATCGACACTCCCATTCCATCCACCCCTTCTACCACTGCCCACGTGGCCTTCATTTTTTGTCTCATCCAACCAAAAACAAAAAAAAACAAAAAATGGCATAATCACTTTCTCTTTCATCAAACCACTTTCTCCCTCTTTTTTCTCCGATCAAACCTTTCCCTACCTGCAACTCTCTCCCTCACACAAAGCTCTCACTCCAATCCCTCTCCTCTTTAATTTTTCTTTTTCTTTTTTATTTCAGACCTTCTTCTCTCCTCAAATCCCTCTCTCCTTTTGCATCTCTCTCACAACTTTCTCTCTCTGCAATTCTAATCTCTCTTCTCCGAGCAACCGCGCCGCCGCCCACCGCTTACCGCAGCCGTACTTACTATCTCACTCGAAATCGTCAGATCTGAACGTAAATACTGATACCGCTGGCGATGTGACCTCTGTATCTGAAAAGCTTGAAAACACGACGGTGGTCGGTTACGGTGGTGAGGATGAAGTTTTCGGTGAAGATGACTGGTTTTTTGTTGGTCTGGTGTGGAAATAAAAACGGTCGAGGATGAGGTTGTATTGTTTTTAATTGATTAATAAAATAAATAAAAAATAAAATAAAGACCTAAAATATTATTTTATAATTTTTTTTTAACATGTGGAAGGTGTATAGGGTGGTACGCCATGTATGGTGGTACGCCTATCACCACTCGGCTTTTTATTGGCTACTTTAATGCGGTATTGGGGGCGCATGAGAAATGGTTGTGCACACAAGTTGGATAGTCATGGGTACGATGTTTTACCCACTTTTATTAGCCAGAATTTTTTATTACCCGTCTTCGCCTAATTACTGTTTTTCTTAGGTCTCGGGTTTTATTTAGTTTTGTTGTTTTCTTTATGCAGGTTCATGTTTGGTACCCTGCTTGTACATTTTCTTCTTCTTCTTTTTTTTAATAAAATTTTATGAGTATGGTGGCAGAGCCATAGGGATGTCAATGGGTACCCATGGGTATGGATAATATGATACCTGTCCTCGTCCCATTGGATAAATAAGATACCCGTGTTCTCCCTGTACCCTCATGGGTACCCACTATGTGGGTACCCACGGATATATAGTGGGTACCCACGGATATTGAAGTATCCATGGGTACCCATGAATTGTTGAATTTATTTATTTTTTAGTACAAATAATAACTTTTTTTTTAATTACCAAAACACTTCCACTTTTAAACATCCATACATAATTCATTCAAAATTTCATAAAGTATGCATAATCCATAAAAAGTTCATGATTCTTGCATAATCCATATGATGTGTTTTATGAAGTGGAAACGGTGAACTTAACAAGATGAATTAAAAAAAATTAAAAATAAAAATAGGATATTAATGAAGAATCTTATGTGGGCGGTAAAATTTTCTTCAATAAGGTAACAACTAATAAGATAAGATATATAATGATATTTTAGTAATTTACTTAATTTATTATTGGGTATGGGTGCCCGTGGGTATGGGTACAATGAAATTCATGTCCGTATCCATATAATAATGGATAGTCAAATACCCGTTTATTATACATGTGGATACCCGTTTAGCTACCCTCCCCATGCCCTTGATCGATTTTATCCACGAGTACCCGTGGGCATGCATATTTTTGCCACCCCTAGTCAGAGGATGGAGGTGATCTTGGGGTACCAACCTATTTGGGATGTCTTGTCTCCTTCTGATGTTTTCCATTGCTTTAATACAGCAAAAAAAAAATGTTGTCGAAATTAAATTCAAATTAATATTGGGGTTTATAATCAATCAAACTTGTTTGTAACAAAAAAAAAACTAAGATATTTGATTAGATAATGTTAACCGTGCATTGCAAGTGTTAGAACACTAGTTTGTAACAATTTTATTTTTTATTTTTTGTGGTGGTCGAGGTTTGAATCTCAGACCTTACATATATTATACATTATCCCTACCAACTGAGCTAAACATAACAATTTATTACTAAAAAGAGAGTTTACATATACGAGTTAACTCATTTTTGTACCTAAAATTGTAAACCCGAAGATTTAAGAGTTAACTCAACCCAAACACAATTCAAAACAAAGCCCTACTTGGCTCCACAATGATTTTTCCAGTAGCATGGCCATCAATGATCTTAGCCCAAGCATATTCAGCTTTGCTCAAAGGAAACTTAGAGTCAATAATTGTCTTAAGTTTTCCATCTTTCACTAATTGAGCTAGATGTTCTAAACCCTCACGTTTGATAGTTACAATAAATGGCACCCACAACTTCTTTGAAAAAGTAAGTTTCCTCAACGCAAATTTCATCAATGAACTTGGTCCAGGTGTTAAATCTACAACAATTCCATTTTCTATTAAATTAGGTTCAAATGTTGACCATGGTATTCCAGCAGTACAATGTATCACTGCATCATATTTCCTACCAGATGGACTCTTCAGTGATGCTCCTTCCGGAGTCTTGTAGTCGAGAACCTCATCGGCGCCTAAGCTCTTGATAAGTTCAATATTACGAGCACCACAAGTGGCTGTCACATGATTGTTCCCTAGTTTGGCAAGTTGAACGGCATATACACCTACGCCACCTGAAGCAGCGGTTACCAAAATGTTCTTGGGTTCACCAGTACGATCAAGTTTAATTCTTGCAATTTTGGTAAGGGCGTCATGAGCCGCGAGACCAGCTACAGGTAAACCGGCACCTTCAGCAGCTGAGACTTCAGGTGGTCTCAAAGTTGTTAAGCTCTCGCTAGCCACCGCAAACTCAGCTAGTCCACCCCCATCCTGTTATTTAACAAAACATGAAATAAATATTAACGGATAAGAAGGAATAATGTATCTAGTGTGAGTGCACGCGCGTATATAATTGAAAATTATATATAGTATTGAAAATCATTCTCCAACCAAAAAAAAAAAAAAAATAATAGAAAATCATTCCATTAATGAAATTGTGTTGCAATAAAAGAAAGAGATACTTACTTGATTGTTGAGTTTAGAAATAACTTTGTCTCCAACTTTAAAATCTTTAACTTGTGATCCAATATCTACCACCTCTCCTGCTACATCGGTGCCTGAATCAAAGTCACAAAACAAAGAAATGTAAATTATGTCTTTATTTGGCAAGACAAAAAGATAGTTTATAGTTTAATCCAAACGGAGCTTAATAAATAAATAAAAAGGATAAGATAGTCATACAAGGTGTGAAGGGAAATTTTCGAGGCAATAAATAGCGAAGAAGACCGGCGTGAATCTTCCAATCAACTGGATTAATGCTAGTTGCTTCCACTTTGATTAAAACTTCATTGGCCCTTGGAGTTGGAACAGGAACTTCAACAAGCTGCTTAAAACCAACAATATTGAATTGAATTAGAGTGACTCATGCAAATGGAATTATGGTACTTTGTATGTTTGGAATCATGCTATCCTTTTTTGTACGAATCTTTCCTTTTTAGCGGCAAATAAAGAAATTATATGTATCTATATATATATGTATGTATGTATATATATATATATACATACATACATACATACATATTTTTTAGAAGGTGTGTTTTAGCAAGTTATAACTAAAAAGTAGTTAAATACACCTTAAGGTGTAGCATGCTAAAACACTCCCACATAAAAACTAGTGGGTGTGTTCTAGCAAATCCCATATATATATATATATATATATAGAGAGAGAGAGAGAGAGAGCTTTTACTTTCCCTATTTGCAAGATAGTAGTAGTAGCTAGTAATTTTAAATTAGGCATGTTTCTTTTCTTTTTTAGAGGTAACCATGTATTAGAAAAACCAAATTCCAAATAGATTAGACTGAGTGTGATTAAAATTAAAAAAAGAGTATGACACTCTCATCTTATAAGTTGGATTTGTAATAATAAATTATAATATAAAAATCTAATGTGATATGAGAGCCTATTGATCCAGGTCACTCATTATTTGTACTCACACACCAACCAAATAGTGTTGAGTGTGAGGAAGTGTATCGGAAAAATCAAGTCCCACAAAGAGTAAAGATGGTGTACTTCCACAACATGACGAATTAAAATTTCAAATCAAACAAGGAGAAGTGTATGTATTTAGTTTTAGACTTTGTCTGAAATATGATTACCTCTAGCGGAGAGAATTAGTGGGAAAGAAGAAAAATGAGACTGACTGAATATTAATTAATTTGTCTTATATTATTTATCATTTTAGAATACAAATGAAGCATTAATTATTATTTTTTTGAATTAAACCATTAATTATTTTTTTATCAATATACATTTATTTCTTCTATTAATAATAATAATAATATTATAGTAAATAAAGTTCATTTTATCTGGTTTTCTAATTTGGACCTTCTAAAAAGAGTTTAAAGATGATCCCCTTATCACTTTTACTAAAATAATGAATTCTATTATAATAAAAAAATGGGATGAGATGGATTAGTTTACTATTACCTTAACTAAAAATAGTAAAATTGTATCTTTAAACCATTGTTTATCGGTTCATATTAGATGCATCCAATTATATTATAAAATAAATTATTGTATATATACATCATCAACTATTGTATATATACATCAACTTTTGAAATATCGTTTTTGTTTATAGTTAGGTTCACAGTAGTACTAATATTTTGAAACAAATGAGTGATCCTTACCTTAAGTCCAGAGGGACCTCCATCGTAGGAATCGTACTGAACTGCATGCATGAGTTTGGGAGCCATGTGATATTATCTTTCTATATTGCACCACACTTCTTCGGAGTCTAGTTTGGTTTCAATGACTCTACACAACTCACTTTTTTATACACCTCTTCATGAGGGTTTTAAATTTATTTTGAGATTTTTAAAACTAGTTTAATAGCATGTGTTTTGCAAGAGAGTCAAGTTTTGTTGACATTTCTTTACACTGTCCTATTTTATAGACTTTCGTGAGGATTTTAAATTTGTTTTGATGCTTGTAAAGCTAGTTTAATATGCACACAAGGGACGTAGTACTTTTTTTATAGCCCGTGTTATATTTGCTGATTTGATTTTGTAAAGTATTCAATTAAATATTCTAAGATATAATTAAATGCTGTGTCATAATTTTTTGTTTGAAAGAACAAAAGAAACTTAATAATTTATTAATGATGAAGCACATGGTGTGCCTCAATGTACAACATAATTTGTTTTAATCGGCGCCGAGGGAAATTTGCTGGATATACATTTGATTTGATTCTAAATAAATATAAGATTTGGTGTAAGTGTATAACCTTTACACCTGTTATCAATGACTAAGTGGATCCTATCTCGTTTCAAAAAAATTAATCACTTGATGCTTATAACTTACAATTTGATTCGATTCTAAATATAAGATTTGGTGTTCCTCCAATAAAAAATGAGTTTTGGTGTTACTCTGTTGTCAATGACTCAAAAAGAAGAAATTACAGGATCCTTAACATGCAATAAAAACAACACACAATTTAACCATTCTAAAGTTTAAACATCGACAATTAAAAAAGGTTTAAACATGAAGAAGGAAATGATGCGCAATAATCCCATCAAAGAATATCAACTACCAAGTCATAAACCACCACTAAAAATCTGAATGTTTTGAACTAAACTTGTTAGCAGATCAGTGGAAGAAATACATATCGATTGATTGAGCAATGCCGAAATCCACGATGAAGTTGATCGTCGATCGTGTACTGCTAACACTTCGACCTTCAAGTTAGTATAATTTTTTAGGTAAGTGTAATGTTTAGAAGAAATTTAGCGGGAATTTCGGTGGAGGTTGGAAATAGTAGAGGTTGGAAACAAAAATTGCTTGAAAGGAACGACAGCAAAAACAAAACGAAAAAAGTTTATCATCATGTTCAGAGTTTCGAGGGAGCCTATAATGTATTAGATAATCGCATTTGACTAAGAGAACCCCTAGAAGTGGTATTGACACCACATCTTCACTTAAAACCTTAAGACATTAAGTATATTTGTTATCTCACGTATATGTTGTCAATATATACTCTTGCATCCAATGTAGAAGTTTAACTCACTCATGACACATTAACATCTCTCTCTTAAGTGTGAGACTCTTTGTGTTTGTGATCTGATGAGATAGAAAAATAAGGTCAGAGGCACAACATGGTAAAAACATGTGGGTTTGTAGTGGTTTCATAGAGGGATTTTTTGTTCCTTTCTTTTATGTAAAAAGTGAAAGTAAAGTATAAAAAAATGAAAATGGAATTTGAACTTGAGAGAAATTATAAGAAAAAAGTAAGGAGTTTGTGTTTTATTCGTGAGAGTATAAAGAACAGAGTTAGATGTTGGTAATTTTATGGATTTATTTAAGGAGTTGAAGATTACTGAGTAAATATGCTACCAAAATATTAGACTCATTAAAAAATACCGCATCAATTTAAAATGTCTAATTATTATGTATTTTGTCAACTCAGCAAACCGCATTTACATTTATTTCATTGTCAGATCCCACCAAAGACAAAAAGTGAAGAAATTTGAAATAATATAGCTTGAATCATTATTATTTTTTGAATGAAATCTAATGGAACTTAAAAATCATAACTTAAGGTAAAAAAATTAAACAAATGATACTAAAAAACTAACAAAACAAATTATCACAATGTTGGGACTTTTGTTGGGAGTTCCAAAGGAACTTAAAATGGGTTGTATAATCAAATTATCTTAAGAGCAATCAAACAAGTGAGATTGAACTCAAATCTTTATCCACTGTCTTAAGGCATTAGATATGGATCATCACACTTATATGTTGTTTAACATCTACTCTTGCATACAATATGAAAGCTTAAGTCACACTTTACACATTAACATCTCTTCAATAAGCGTCAGACTCTCAGTGTTTGTGATCCACCAACAAAAATCTCTCCCGATCCCCTACAATGTTGAACCGAGATATCATACAATAATTGGGATTTCTAAGAGAGCTAGTTTGTTGTGGATCGACACATTTGAGAAAGAGCAACCACATAAGTGAGGATGCCACAATATCTTCATCTACAATTTTAAGGCTTAAGTATGGGGGTAATAGTCACTTTGGTCCCTGAATGTGTAATGAGTAGTCAAAATAGTCCCTCAATGTATCGAAACTACAAAATAGTCCCTGATTGTGCACTTCGTTGGTCAAAATAGTCCCTGGTGTTAAATTTTTTCATTAATATTGTCAGATTAGTCCTTCAATATACTTACTTATTGTCATATCAGTCCTTATAAGTACATGTTTATTGTCATTTTAGTCTATATATGAAAAGAATTATTGTGAGCATTGAGAGATTATTTTATTGTCAAGGACTATTTTGACTAACAAAGTGCACAATCAGGGACTATTTTGAAATTTTGATACTTTGAGGGACCAAAGTGACTAATCATTACACATTCAGGGACCAAAGTGACTATTACCCCCTTAAGTATGAGTTTTTTTCTTTTCACTTATTTGTTGCTCAACCTTCACTCTTTTATCGAATGTTGACATTTATTACATCACAATAATATCTCCATCAAGTATGACGAAATTCTAACCCGTACTTGGCACGAGTATCCATACTAGTGCAATAAAAAACAACACACAATTTAACCATTTAAAAGTTTAAACATCGAATTTGTCGAGAAAAAAGGTTTAAACAGCGAAGAAGGAAATGACACGCAATAATCCCATTAAAGAATATCAATTATCTAGTCATAAACCGCCACTAAAAAACTAAATGTTCTTAACTAAACTTGTTAGCAGATCGGTGGAAGAAATCCATATTGATTGAGCAATGTCGAAATCCACAATGAAGTTGATACTCGATCGTGTATTTGCTAGTACCTCGACCTTCAAGTTAGTATAATTTTCTCAGTGAATGTGAGATTTAGAATAAATTTAGCGATGGAAAAACGGATCATCCCATCCTGTACCGTCCTGCCTCATCATAACCCGTCTAAAAAGAGCGGATCAATTCGAGATATATGGATGAAAATCTCATCACAACGCCACTTTTATGGCGCACCGACGGATTCGTGGGTTGATCCGTCAATGATTTTTTTTTAAATTATTAATAAAAAACTTTACAAAAACAAATGTAAATATATATAAATTTAAAGTCAATTGAAGAAAATTTAAATATCTAACTAATGACTCCACTAAAAATATGAAAATTATCATTCAAATATATAAATTACATAATCTAAAAATCTATAATAAATCAATAAGACATTCAAAATAAAAACTTCATGAATTATCAATCAACTAATGTTAAAATCATGAGGCTAAAATCAAGAAACAAAATTGACAGATTAAATATATTTTCTCCATTTAATGAATGAGAAAATTGAAAATTGTCAAATTCTCAACCTACTCCGCAAAAAAAGGAGGGTTAAATGGATCAATCCGACGGATCTAACCCACTTGTCATTGATGACATATCATTTTACGTTATTTTTAACATATTTTTTAGTCATTTTAGTTATGATTTAAGTCAAATTAAAGGAGATTTAGAACTATTATATATGATTTATATAGATTTTTTAATTTTTTCATATCATACTGAAATGCATGCATGAGTTTGGTAGCCATGTGATATTATCTTTCTATATTGCACCACACCCACTTCTTCGGAGTCTAGTTTGGTTTCACTAACTCTACAACTCACTTTTTTATAGCATGTGTTTTACAAGGGACGTAGTACTATTTTATTTTCTTCTGAGTCAAGTTTTGTTCACATTTTCTTAAAAAAAGAAAGGTTCTGTTCACATTTACTGCTGTCCTATAGAGCTTCGTGAAGATTTTATACTTGTTATGATATTTATTATAAAACTAGTTTAATATATGCATGTGTACATGGGATGTAGTACTTTTTATAGACCGTGTTACATTTGCTGATTAGATTTTGTAAAGTATTGAACTAAATATTGAACTAATAATTTTTTGACCATTAAATAATGTTATTGTTAAGCTTGGAGGCTGTGTCAAAATTTTTTGTTTGAAAGAACAAAAGAAACTTAATAATTTATTAATGATGAAGCACATGGTTGACCTCAATGTACAGCATAATTTGTTTTAATCGGCGCCTAGGGAAGACTACTGATCGCATGTGCTGGATGTACATTTGATTTGATTCTAATTAAATATAAGATTTGGTGTAAGTTCATAACCTTTACATCTGTTATCAATGACTCAACGAATGTCCCGTGAGTTTAACCCAGTTAGTAAGGACAATGCATAATATATGCAAGGTCTAAGGTTTCAATCCTGGACACCACCAAAATGACTCAACGGATCCTATCTCGTGTCAAAAATATTAACTACTAGATGCTTAACATGAAAGATGATTTGATTCTAAATGTATAATTTGGTGTTTCTACAAAAAATAAATAAATTTGAGTTTCGGTGTAAGTCTATAACTTACACCTGTTGTCAATGACGCAATGAATCACATCTCGTTTCAAAAAATAGAATAAATTACTGGATTCTTAACATGCAATAAAAAGCAACACATAATTTAACTTAAGGTTAATATGTCGTTATCCCTTTAGTTTGAGAGAGTTCCGGTATATCCACTGTATTTTTTATTTTTTTTAGATTCCAACCTTAAAAAATGAAGATTCTTCAAAAAACACCCCTGACACCATCTGACACATTCCTGATACTGACGTGGCATGTCACTGTGTAATTAATTTGATTTTAATTTTTTTTGAAACTTGACATGTGTTTAATGGTTGTAAACATCATTAAATCATATTAATATTAATAAAAAAGCATTAAAAACATAAAATCAGAGAAACTGAAAAGGCAAATAACATTTGGGCTTTCGATTTCAACCCTAACAAAGTAAACTTTCATCTTCCATTTGCTAAACCTAGAACAAAATCTTTCCAAATCTCTTAAAATCTCACAAAACGAGTAGAATCGAAACCCTAACTAGAATCAAACCAAGAATCGAAGTATGATTTAAGAAACCCAGAAGAAGATGACGAACTCGAAGAACACGGAGAACAGGAAGGATACGAAGAACAAGAACACGATGAAAAAGATGGAAGACGGAGGAAATAGGGTTGCGTCAGAGGTGAAAATGAACAAAGAAGGTGGTATCGCTTCGGAGGTAAATATCTTCTTTATCTTTCTTCTTCATTTGAACATTTGAATGAATGTTTGTTTATAGTTGTTGTGGTCCTGTGTATGGCATTAAAAACTATATATATTTGCATGAAATTTTGTCTTTTAGGGTTTTTTATTCCTAAAAATGAAATGTGCTTTTCTAACTACGTGTTGGGTATGTTTGTGGGGTCCATATTGACACGTGTCTAATTATGATTGGTGTAAATTTGTCGGCAGAAAAAATGTTTTTTCAACTGCATATTTCATCATGGTGGTGAGTTTGTTAGGGGTGATGTCTTGTTCTACAAAGGTGGGCTACAAACAATAGTATCTGATATAGACTTAGAGAAATGGGGTATTGATGCTATTGATGAACTTGTAACTGGTTGGGGTTATGAGAAACATCACTACAGGGTTTAGGCTACAGTTGATAGGAAAGATAATGTGTTTTTTCAAATTTATGTTGATCATCTTGCTGATCAGGTTGCTTATAGGGCTGTAAGTGATAAAGCTGATGGACATTTGTATTTAGAGCACAATCTATATCATGTCACAGAAAGAGGTGAGGAAGTTAGAAAACCTAGTTGTTTTGATATGAACGAGGGTACTGATGTTAAAGGTGAAGAGAGTGGGTATAGCAGTGATGATGTGCAGCTAGATGACAGCGACAATGAGAGAGCTACTGCACTAGATGATGAGTTTGATGTTGTTGAACATGAAGAAGTCCTTACACAGAAGTTATTAATAGGCAATAGTTCAGCAAATGGAAGTAAGGGAAAGGGAAATCGTAAGGGTCATATGGAAGAACCAGATCAGGAATACTTTAGTGAGGAGTTAGAGAGCTCAGATCCAGATGAATCTGAGCATGAGAGAGGACCTAGGTATGAAAAGTTTAGAAAGGAGCAATTAAATAAAAATTTTGAATTTATGTTAGGTATGGAATTTAATTCTTTAAAAGAGTTCAATGATGCAATAATAGAGTGGATCATACTTAATGGGCATGAAATTACCTTTGTAACAAATGATAGTTATAGGGTAAGAGTTGCTTGTAAGGTCAAATGTGGGTTTTTGGCTCTTTGTTCTAAAGTGGGGGACATACACACTTACCAAATAAAAACCTTGAATCCTGATCACATGTGTGGGAGGGTTCTCAATAATAGACCTGCCAAATCTAAGTGGGTTGCAAACTTTGCAGTTGTTAACAAAATGCAAACCACCGAGAAAGTCACAATCAGAGATGTCATAAATGACATGAGGAAGAACCACGCAATAGGTATTACAAAAGGCAGGGCATGGAAGGAAAAGCTGATAGCATAGAAGATTCTTGATGGGGATGTTGATAAGCAGTATGACATGGTCTGGAGGTATGCTGCTGAGCTTAAAAGATTTATTATGATAACAATGCTAAGGTAAATGTGGAAAGACCTAATCATACACTTCAACCCAGATTTGGGTCTTTCTGCTTTTGCTTTGATGGATGCAAGAAATGGTTCACTACTGCATGTAGACCTTTTGTTGGGGTATATGGGTGCCACTTAAAGACCAAATATGGTGGACAACTTCTACTAGCTGTTGGAAGGGACCCCAATGACCAATATTTTCCCCTCACCTTTGGTGTTGTTAAAACTGAAAGCAAGGTAAGCTGGAAGTGGTTTATTGAATTGTTGATGGATGACATAGGAAAGGATAAAATATATGTGTTCATATCATATCAACAGAAGGTAAAACAATATGAATTGTGTATTTGACTGTTTATAATTATTTGAGTATTACTATTTTAAATGACTGTCCTTTTAACTGTTGTTTTTGTAGTAGGGATTGATGTCAGTGTTTGAAGAGATGTTTGAATCAATTGAGTATATGATTTGTTTAAGACATTTGTATGCAAACTTCAAGAAGAAGTTTGGTGGTGGAACACTGATAAGGGACCTGATGATGGGTGCTGCTAAAGCCACCTACTATCAAGCTTGGAAGGCAAAAATGGATGAATTAAAGAAGGTGGATCGTGGTGTCTGGGAATGGTTGATGCTAGTGCCCACTAAAAGTCATTGGGGAGGTGGATCGTGGTGTCTAAAAATAGCTAATGGTTAATGACTAATGCACTTTATGTGCTATTTTCTTAAGTATTTTGTAGTGAATCTTAATGTTACCAAATAGTTCATTCGTTAATACCAAAGTTAATTCAGAAGGTAACAAAACCAAAATATTTAGAGGAAAATCACAGTGATCTTCATTCTACACAACATCGTTACAACAAATTTAGAGGACGAGAAGAGGAAAACAAAATCAAAATTGAGAAATAATACACAACAAAATCAAAAATATTTACCTCCCAATAATTAATGCATCTTCAAAATTTCCTTTTGGATTTTCATGTGTGTTTGATACCCACATTCGCATAAACTTATTGCACTCACATTTGGGTGCTTTTCTTCCATTTGAGTTGTCAACTAATGATGCTTTGTTTCCAACCATTTCAAACACTAAAAAACCAAAATGAAGAAGAAGAACAAATCGTGAGGAACAAGAATAAGGGGAATAGTGCAGAAGGTGAATTCGAAAACGAAAATGAAGAAGAAGAAAATGGGATTCAAAAATGCGGAAGAAGAAAAAGAAGGATGTCGAGAGGAAGACGAAGAGGTGATTGGGATCTGATTTAAATTGGGTTTTTTTTTCTTTCCAATTTCTCACATTTTTATGTTTTTTTAATATATTTTTTATGTTTTTTTTTATTAATATTAATATGATTTTCAGATGTGCAAAACCATTAAACACATGCCAGGTTTAAAATAAAAATAAAAATTAAATTTATTGCACAGTGGCGTGCCATGTCAGCGTCTGGAGTGTGTCAGATGGGGCCATGGTGTTTTTTTTTTTGGAGAATCTTCATTTTTCAAGGTTGGAATCTATTTTTTTTACGGTGAGTAAAGACATATTAACCCTTTAATTTATTCTAAAGTTTAAACAATTGAGAGAAAAAAAAAATTAAACATCGAAGAAGGCAATAATCCCATTAAAGAATATCAAGTCATAAACCACCACTAAAAAACTCAATGTTTTGAACTAAACTCACAGTGACTCACTTGTTAGCAGATCAATGGAAGAAATGCTTCTCAATTGATTGAGCTTGGCCGGAAACTACAATGAAATTGATGTTCCATGGTGTGTCTGTTAACACTTTGACCTCAAGTTAGTATAAATTTTTTGGTGAGTGTGAGATTTAAAATAATGCATATTTGAATAGACGATGATCTAAGAACTATACAACATAAATGAAGTATTGGGTTTGGGTAAGCCTCAAGTCCAATTTGAATCAGTAGCCTTCGAGTTGAAGGTGAGAAAAAACACAAAAATGAGAGGTTGATTTGTGTTGATTTTTTCAAAAAAAAAAAAAAATTATTCTAAGTGTTTATGAAAAACAGTTCTAAGTCTAATGAGAAGCAGAGATACTGAAATTGAGGATTCACCGAAATCAAATTAAACACACACACACACACACACAAAAGATTACAATTTGCTCAGACACATTGTAAGAAATTTCTTTTGCCTTAGACAATAAGACTTCTACATTTAGACATTAACAAATAAGATTGTGTTTACACTTGATATACATTCAAAGGTGTACCAAACTTAAAGTGCAAGTGACTTATGAAAACTTAAGAAATTCTAAGGTTGAAAGTTTGTAAGAATTTTTTTAATTGTTTTTGCGTTACTGAATTTGACAAAGTAATGACACTTGTAAGAAGATAGAAGTCTTGTTGTATTTCTTCAACTGCACAGGTCCTTATATAAGAGAGAATGAGAAGACAGTTGCTGAAAAGGTGCCAACACATCAATTAAGTCCTTGATCAATTAAGTCCTTTAGAAGTTTGATTAACGACGTTGAAACTTTTACTCTTATAGATAATATCGTTGAATAGTCATTCGAAAATCATTTGCTTCAAATAGAATGATAAGTTGCATTTCTCTTGTCCTTGAATTTTCTTGTTTGTTTCTATACGAGGTTAGAAGGTGACAAATTGTACTATTCGGAGTTAGATAGCGACAAACCAGGTCAGAATCTTCAGATCCTGACGTCATCTTCAGATGCTTCATTTTTCACAGTCCCTCTAGAGTTTGATTCTATCAAAAGTTTCTTAAGAAAGTGCCTCTTCTGATCAGAGGGTTGACTTTATGGTTGACCTTTCTTCATATCTTGCTTGAAATCATAATAGCTTCTATTTTGATTTAGATGCTTTCTTATCCGTTCAGGGTCTTGATATTTTAGAATCAAAACTTGACGACTCATAATTTAATTCTATGATCCTGCACACTTGACCACACATTAGTATATCCAATTGTTCTTTCATACTTTGTTATGATCAAAACTTCAGAGACACTGTTCAAAACCCATTTCGGTTAAACACCAGTCAATTTATTATGGTTATATAGGAGTTGACTTCCATAACAAGAAAAAGTGTTTTGTGGCTTTCCGAGAGAATTTTGTGATGATTTTAGAATCAAAGAAAACTCGTTTACTTGTTGAGTTATTTTTGAAAGAAAAAAATACGGAGAATTTTTTTTTACCTGCAAAATTTATTAGAAGGGAGGGGTAACCTTGGCGCAACTGGTAAAGTTGTTGTCATGTGACCGTAAGGTCACGGGTTCAAGTCCTGGAAACAGCCTCTTGTGTAAAAACAGGGTAAGGCTGCGTACAATACACCAAATGGTGGGACCCCTTCCCGGACCCTGCATATGCGGGAGCTTCAGTGCACCGGGTTGCCCTTTTTTTTTAAAATTTATTAGAAGACAAGTCCATGCACAAGAAGAACTGAGACCAGTAAGATAGAAAAAACAAATTAAAGGGTGTCTTATATAGGCGTAACACCCAAAAGAAAACTCATACATCAAAAATCTCAATAAATTAAACACACCACCCAGCTGAGGGCTACCACCATAACCAATCAAATTACTAACAACTAAAGTTAACATCAAATCAAAGCAAAACCCCCACACATTGAGTCAAATCCTCAAACTACATCATGAATGACTTCATAAACAAGTTTCAAACACCCATCGCCCGCTATACACACAAAAACCCTTTCAAAAAACCATCAAACCAACCAAACCCCTATAATGCAGTGTCATATTGGATGGTGATTCACAATCCTATGTGGATTGATAAATTTATGAAATCACTTATATTAGAATATTGTCATTGCATTTAGGTTGTTTTGTATTGTTGAATGTTGAATTGATATGAACATGTTATATGGATTTGCTTTGTATTTCTACATATATGTTGTTTTTACATCATGACCCTCTATTGCTGTTGAGGACTATGGTGAATGCCCCAAGTTTAGTAGTTTGGTTTACGTGATGATCACGACAATGCTGAAGCTGAAGCAGAGCGATCTCTCAAAAATCAACCAGGCTTGATGCCACCTGATGGATCTCCAGTACTCATTCATCATTGGTTCAGATTTTCAAGTTCAACTTAGTGTTTTATTTATTTTAGCGTTGTCGTTTTTCCTCTATTATTTTGGGATTCTGACATTAAAACAAATGTAGACAAGAATCATATAGGAAAAAACTCAAAATAAACAAATTGAGTCTCTGAAGATTGGTAAGACTATCGACCACTTGATTCGCTTCACGGTAAGAATGTTGCATATGAATACCAAACAACATCACACCTTAATTAACATTATTCAGTTGTGACTATCAAATTGACTTTCGAGTACAACTTATCGAATTTTAATCATAACTTAAATGAAACAACTGCTAATCAAAATTAAGGATAAACTTCGATGATAGACTTGAAGCCACATATAGGTGTAATCTTGTAGCTGCTGAAGCCTGCGTCAAATATGAGTTTCTCCCATTCTTTCTTCTCTCTTTCTTTTCCATTTAACAAAGTCATCATCATGAAGTCAAAGTCCAATTTCAACTCATTTGTTTTATGATTGTCACTTATTTCATCAATTGATATGTCAATGATTATCACCTTTCCTTTTTTCCCTTTTCCTGAAATAGCTTTTTTGCAGTTCTCCAATATCTTTAAGGATAATTCATCATTCCAATCATGCAGAATCCACTGTAAAAAAAATGATTTTATCAATTTAGTTAATAAATCGATACAAAATATCAAGCTTTGCTAAAATATGTTGTTTAAGAGAATATTAGTTCTTTTTTATTGCCAAGATTAATTAGTCATCAACAAAATTGGTAAAATACTTTGCACCAATAACATAAGAAAATTACTCCTCTCAGTTACGAAATTTCTAATTCCCTTATATTAGTGACAGTTCTGCCGCTGACACTTTTAAGATCGGTTCATTCACTTTTTAAATGTTAAAATGTCAGCGGCAGTTAACTACCGATGTCGCTGATATAAAAGAATATGGACAGTAATTTTCATAACATAATTACCAAAAAAAATATATCTTTTACTCATAACATTTGGTGAACGTACCTTGAGTAAAACAGCATCTGCAGGAGGAATAGATTGGAACATATCTCCACCAACAAATTTCAAATTTTCATCTCCAGACAAGTTACTTACAACCTGTGGTTGGTCAAATACTGTGCATTTGAGGTCAGGAAAAGCTTCATGGATGAGTTTTGTGAAACCTCCTCTCCCACCTCCAACATCAACCAGAGACTCCAAACCTTCAAACACATGGCTACACTCTTGGAGTGCAAGGTTGAAGATCTGAGAATCAGCAGCCATGGCCTCTTGAAACATACTCAATTCACCAGATTCAGAATCTTTGTTAAGATAGTCCCAAAATGACTCTCCTCTTGCGCTCTCAAAGAGACTGAGTTCCTTGTCCTCAGTGAGCCATTTCTTAGAGGAGTGCCACATGTTCAGACGACATGGATGAAGCACTCCGCTAACAAATGGTGACAAACATGTTGATTTGCCACTGACAAGAAGCATTGAAGGAGGAGTGAGAGAATATGTTGTTTCTTCTTCTCCTTCTTTGCCATTCATCAGTGTTGTTTTCGCAAAGAAACCATTGTGTGTTAGCAAACGCAAGAGACGATAAAGGACACTAACTTTCGAAGGGTGGAGTTTCAAAGATGAAGCTAATTCAGTAAGAGTCATTGGTTTTCCATGGTTGTGGATTGCATCTGCTATGCCTAGTTCCACGGCTGATTTGAGTGCCATGGAATTTATAAAGCTGTATATATGTTTGTATAGATGGATTTGAGCATGATACAGCTGAGTTTCTTCACTGCCATTGCACTTGAAATCCATTTGTTGTTATAAATTAAGCTTTGTTGATGTCTTTTGTGTGTGTGTTTTATTTCTTTGAGGGGGATATAATGTATATGAAGTATATAAACAAGTTTGCAACTTATATATATCCAGGACACCGAAAATATATTTCCTTATTTTCTGTCTTGTTTTTAGGTCCCAATTAACACGAGGTGAACTCTTGAAGCTTTAAAAATATTTAGAGGCATTAGGCACATGCCATTATTACATTTGATCTTTTTTAATGTATGCAAAGTTTGACCGATAAACCGGAGAGAAACCTTTTTTTAGTGTATACAATCACCAGTTTGATTGTATGTCATGTGATCATGGAGTGCAAATATTTAATTAAACTTGTTGGACTTCCAAGTTTAAAACTATTAATCTATACTACTTTTTTTTTTTTTTTTTTTTAAAGAAACTATACTACTTATGAGTTCTATATATGGAATCTATTAAAAAAAATTTCCTTTAACTATTATAAGCTACTTCATTTGAAAATCGCATATTTGAATCTAGTATAATAGTTAGATCATAAATTTTTTCGCAGATCTATATTCATACGGACTTACACAACAACATTAATACATAACATCACATAAGAAAATCAAAACTCGATACCCAATACCCTAAAACACTCAAAACCGAGTTTTGAAAGGAAGAAGGGGATAAAATTCCTCACAAATGACATTGAATCATGCATAGGAAGGTAGTATTCATCGAGGGTTTCGTTTTGATATATCGTTTGCGCGATTCAGACAGTATATAAAATGTCCATATAATCTTTTATCATATGAGTTGTACTGATGATATTCTATTAATCCTCTTTTTTTTTTTTTTAAAAAAAAAGCAATTTCTTTTTACTATATCTTACTTAATTTAATGATATAATTTAAATGTGTGAAGAAGATTTTTTCCTTAGACTTGACTGAGTTTTGATGATAAAAACACACATCATAAAAGAAGAAAAATTATGGAGGCACGAGATGAAGATAAAGAATTTTGGATTGTATAGTGTGAATCATTGTAAGTATTGACTTTTTCCTTGATTTATCACTTTCAACATCTATATAACTTAGACTGCTTACAAATTCATTTGAACTTAACTCCAAAGTGCCTGTTAGCCTACTTTCGTAAATATATCACACCTTAACCTCAACCTATAACCCTGAAAAGACCTCTCTATATGTGTGATGATATATACCTTGAATGTATGTTTAGAACTACTTCAATCTCATAGCAAGGTACAATCACATGGCGACTGGAGTGTGGAAAATGCCTTGACCAACGCCACTGGATTTAGGAGATACATACGTGTATCTTGGAATTGTATGTGGTTGAAAGTATGAGTATCTTTTCTAAGCATGTACCTCTTGCATAGAGATGGTAAGTTAGTAAAGTCTGATAGTGAAAGGAATGATAATTTGAGCAAATCTCCAGAAAGGTATGTTTTGTTCTTTAAATTCATGCAAATTCTAACTTCTTGCTTTTGTGTTGCTTGAGGACAAGCAACCGTTTAAGTTTGTGGTTGTGATGACAGAGCATCATATGACATATTTGTCTATGTTTTTAGTACTTTTCTTTGCATTTGAAGACAAATGAGACGAGAGATAGACAGGTTATCATTGGTTCGAGGAACATATTGTATTATTTTCATAGATGTTTTAAGTGTTTTGTAGTGAGAAATCATGTAAATCGACAAATCAAGACATCACATGAAGGATCAAGGAAATGAAGATTGAAGTCAATGGTTCTTAGAAGGTTTTTGAAGACAATACAAAGTGAAGAAAATTCACTTCAGGTTCCTAGGAGTTTCCAGACGGAAGAATGATCAACAATGGGAGAAAAACACAAGAATTCGCACCTCGGTGGCTGCCTCAGACGTCATTTGCTCATGAGGCGGTGTTGCTACTAACTCAGGCGCTATCTGCGTCCCTATAGTTGCCATCTAACTGTAGACAGAAATTGCCTGCAGCTTGCTTTCCAAGCTGGATCGGTGCAAAAGCCCATTTTTCTTCTCCTAAACCCTAGTGAATTATTTTCTATAAATAGAGACCCTTGCAATCATTATTAATCATTCAGAACACTGACGGTTCAAGGAAAGGGTCAAGCTTCAGAGCTTCAAGCCAGGATTTCTTCCTTCTTTTGTTCTCTCTAGGGTATTTTTTTCTATTGTTTTGTTATGATGTATGTTGCCATGAGCAACTGAACCTCTTGATTAGGGTTCCAAGATGAAACCACTCTTATTTGTTGGATATTATTAATAAAGTTTTTATTCAGTTTATGCTTTTATTATGCACGATTTAAATTAGTGCATGCCTCTTCATAATGCTTTTTCAATTGGTTAATCTGAATTGTAATCTTGAGCAATGATCCGTATGATAATAGTAGGAACTAACAACTCGAAACTAGATTAGTTCATTGGCTTTCTAATTACTTGTTCATTAAATAGATTAATGAAATTCAAGTTTTAAATCTAACTTTTATTACTCCCTTCTTTAGAAAATGTCGTACATAACCTATATTAGTCCGACACAGAGTTGTTATGAGAAGTTTCATATGAGTTTTATTTGTTGGTTTCATTAAATCATAAGTAGGCACCACATAGTTGTTTGTTTCTTTATATTTAATTTCGACAAAGAAGAAGGGGGGATTTAAAGGATTTCCTAATCATCGTTAATAATCTTAATCATAAACAAAATCTTACATTGGACAAGACAATTCAACCCTGCAATTCTATTCAATTTTATTTTACTTTCACCCTTTGAAATAAGTTTTACTAATTACTAAGTTGAACGACAATCCATGTGGAGAACGATAAACTCACTACATTATTACTTGTTACGATTTGGTGCACTTGCCAATTTCGTCCATTAGGAACAATAAAAATAAATAAAGATAAAGGGTTTAAAGTTTTGCAATTTAATCTGTTTGCAACAGAGCAAAGTTTACCTGTTTTGATTGCAGAATGTTAGCGGCCGTTAGGATTCTTTGAATCCCTTCTACTTATTTGTTGGAATTACTTAAAAGTCAAGTCTTATTCAGCTTTTAATGTTTTATATCTAAGTGATGAGTTCGTGGAGTTTTGCACCTGCTGATCACATAGGTAGGTACATGTTATGGGTTCATTGTTCTGCAGCTATTAGTTGCAACCATTACACCAGAGTTCCTACGGGTTTTAGTGTTTAGGGTTGTCAATCTTGTAGAGAGATACACTTACACTTGGAGGGTTACATGTAGGTTCTTACTTTCTCAGAGGTATTTGAAACAATTACGGATAATAGGGTTCCTAAATTCAAAGTATCCTAAAGGTTCACTCGCCTATTGAATCTTAGAAGGACATTAACACATTCTCCCTCTCAGTAGTTTTACAAACGGGTAGCCCTATCTCGTATACCTTACCAAGGTGAAAGAAGAATGAAGTTATTAGGTTGATTTAAGTCATGAAGTCACCCGTTTCCTTAACTATTAAACTAGTTACCTCATGATTAAGACATATATTCACCAATAATAGGTATATCACCTCCCTAAGTGCCCTTATATCAGGGTTATGCTTTAGAGGAGACAAATCTTACGCACGATAGTAAAATCAAATAGGATTCGAAAAATAACTGAATAAAGACTTTAAATAAAATAGATAAAAAACTGAATAGAGGTTCATCTTATAACTCTAGCCTAAAAAGATTTTGTTATACATGGTAACTAAATACAAATTACAGAAGAAATAAACATACCTTAGACACTTAGAGTGAGGAGAGAAACTCCTTCCTTGAAGCTCCTAGTGCTTGCCTTCCTGTTGAACCATTTCGTTCTAAATGAGAAACTATGAATGAAAGGCTTGGTATTTATATGAAAAGTTTCCACCTGAAGTTGGGCTAAAAAATCAGGCTTTTTCCACTTAAAAGTAGCAAAAATCAGTTTTGGCCCGACTTTGCTAATGCCCGGGGTGCATAGGCCATCCTTGAGGCGCGTGAGAGTGCAGAAAATGCACCCTCGGGGCACCTGAGGCATGCTTGAGGCGCATGGCCATGTTTGGTGCGCATGGACCATGCTCGCGGGCACATGTCAGTGCAGTATGGTGCGTAAATGCATGTTTCTTTGTCCTTTTAGGTTTTGTTTCCATAGAAGATGTTTTGGGACATTGGAACATAATTTCTCCCTCTGTAATGTCTTTTGAGGCCTCTTGAATCTTCATTCATGATCTTTCAAATGTGTTCACAAGTCTTCAGATGTCTAGCATTGCCGATTTGCGTGATTTCTTCGTGAATTACATCAAACCACCCTAAAATTGTTATGTTTTGGGAAGAATAGAATTACATGTCTCAAATATAGAAAATATTACAAATGTCCCGAAATCGTAAGTAATTGCTCCAATGCTCCATTATTATGAATTAAAAACCTACTGAAATGACTGAAAACATGCTAAAAATAACGTAAGATGACATGTCGTCAACTCCATTAATAGAGGCTTTAGGAATTATAGAACATATTAATATATTTTGGATTTTTTATTTAGTATTCACTACAAGAAAAACTGCATTTTGCGACCTTTAAAATGGCAGATTGCGACTGTTAGAAGGGTCGCAGATGTACAATTGCGACCCTTCCCCAACAGTCACGGATGTTGGGGTCGCAAGTGTCTTTTGCGACCCTTCATAGAACAGCCGCACCAACTGCCGCAAAAGGCACTGCGACAGTTGCTAAGGGTTGCAAATGAGGAGATTCAAATGGATTTCAAGGGACTTGCGACAGTTGGGGAAGGGTCGCAGATGCATAAAATTTATTTATAAAAAAATATTGCGACAGTTTGCAAGGGTCGCAGATGTTGAGTTAATTTAAAAAAAAAATCAGTTTTTTCCTGAATTTTTAATAGAACTATTTACTAATAAAAAATATATAAAACTAAAATAATTCATAATAAAAAATATGAACAAATTCATAAACTAAAATATGAATTTTACATTCATATTCATATAAAATACAAACAAGTGATACAATAAGGTTTCTTGAGTTCCTAACATGAAAATTTAATCAATTATGTAGATGATATTTGGCGAGGAAATTGTTTTGATCAACTAGAGATGAATAGACTCCAAAGAATGCTATGCTCTGTTTGGTGATTCTAAGTCTTCCACCTAAAAATAAGTCAGATTATATAAGACACATCAATTAACAAAAATAAGCAACAATGTCACGCAAGTCATGATTCTAACTTATCGCGCAATTAAACTTATAATTACTTTCTGATATATTTGTCAAAAGTAACCACTATGGAATAACCATTAGCTATTTATTATAGAGAAGCTTACAAGACCAATTAATTGCATTCAATGTGAAACAAATAAATCATTACCCTTTCATTCAAAACACCAGTCTTGAGTTCAAGCAAAACTCCAGGTACTCCAATATGGATGCTAGACCAGCATCTGAACCCTCCAAATTTAGTGAAGGAACTCAATAATATCATTACCTTTGTATTCTTAGACTACTCAAATTTCATCAAAATAACTTAAAAGTCTTGGTATCTAACCCAGATTCGAATTTGCTTGCCGAAAGTTACATTTACAAGTAGATCAACAAACTTATCATTAAAATAATTTTCAACATTCTCAACCTCGAGTAATTCAACCCATAGCACTATTGTTTATCTAGACCATCATATTCTATCTAAATAGTACCAAAATCATAATCTATACCCACCACTTAATAAAATACTTCAACGAAAAATGGTAGAGGGCAATGCATGGAGGAAATGAATAGAAAGCTAGATTTCTTACCAGATTAATTGCTCTAGAGCTTTCCTGTCAAATTTATCAATCACATCAGCAGGTCTTTTGAGAACATTGTATGCCTAAGAAATTTGAGAAACAAAAATGGTTGTTTTATGGACAAGATAGTTATCATCAATTAATTCATTCACTATACAATAAAGAGACCACATATCAATAGTTGTTGAGTATTGTATTCAACACAGCTGCATGCTCTTAAATACAAGACCGACATAGCTTAAATACCTGAGGAACCTAAAAACCAACCGTCCCTAAAAATTTAACCGGAAACCAATTTTCCGGAGCCCCGAAAGAGGCCAAAAAAACAGAACAGCAGCAAAACAAATGGACTTTGAACAAGCCTCATGTATCAACTTTAGTGTTAGAATTCTTAAAAAAAAGCATGGATCATCATGTATCAAGTAACATCATGTTTTTGCTCCAAGTGATTGATATGTATCATTTAGAGTTTATGTTTGTCGACACATTTTATCTATTTAATAACTACGAGTTGAAATATTATTACATGGTTCATTTTCAATTTACCTCACATCTTCATTTTTAGTTTGAATATGATTAATCAATATATGAACAGTGATACATATTAGAATATTGCATACAAAATCAGATTCCAATCTCCCTAACCAAATTCTCTATCAAAACACAAGGCACTTGTCATACAGACCTACACACTGAACATTAGTAGAAAACAGATCCAAGCCTGACCAATTACTTAATATATGTAAATAAATATATCAGTCAAAATGAAATCACTAGATATTGCAAATAGAATATTTAGATTTTTGAGAATATCTACTTTGAATGTATTTTTTGGGAATGAGACCAAGCTTCCTTGACATTGAATTGTTGCACATAAAAAGTTTAAGCATCTTAAAAGTCCAGATCATTTTTCCATGTAAAAGCATCTATATCAGCATTAAGTGTAAATTAAAAGGGTGTTATACCTTCTACAGCGACCATACATTTCCTTTCCAAACAAACTGCACATGGATATAAGCATATAGGTGCTAATTCACTTGTCCTCCAGCCACATTCTCTGTTTGGAATACATAAAATTTGAAGCAGAGTAAAGTAGCTTTGATCAAGTCAAGTATAGATAAAATTATGTACCAAGTTCACTCATTATTGTCAACATTAGCGCATTAAAATATTAGAAGTGCGTCAACTTTCATTCACTTAAAAACTTGATAATCTAATAGGTTGATTTGAACAAATATAACCTAATTTGGTTTAAACTATAAATAAAATGAAAATATCAAAGCACTTTCAATGAAGCTTGACACTCTGAAATTAAATATGTAATTAATGAACCTTAAAAAGACTAAACTCCTCTAGTTAGCAACAAATAGTTTGTTTGCTTTTGAGCTAGGGATCTATCCACACCATAGTATTGGCAAAAACCATTTTCAAAATCTCTAACTCAAACAAATATGCACATAATCACATGACAAACAACCTACAAACATAAATTTGAGTAAATTTTTCCTGGTATCATAAAATTTTATTTGGAACTCTTGATAATCATGCTTGTCACCGCATTCAAAGTATAATCAGTTAAATCCACCTGCTGCCTGCTAGTTGACTAGAAATCAGAGCAGAGTAAATAAATTCATGGAAATAAATGTCATTATTAAAATCAATATATGATAATTTCTATGAAAATTTCTCACATGGTTTTTCCCATAAAGACCAAAGCTGCTGTCAACCAATATCAATCTTCAAAGGTTATTGATTGTTAGGAAGAAATGGATGAATTTTGAGAGGAAGGCTCTGAAAGACACATACCTGACAATGCTCATAAGTGGAAGAGATGTATATGGCGAAGGAAGAACTTGTAAATTTTCGGCTGGAGGTGTTCTTAAGGTGTACTCAAGCCAACTTCTATGCCATGAACGAGCAATCATCAAGGGAGTCCATCCTCAAAACAAAATCAATAGAGTAGACAAAACAATTTGAAATCCATCTAAGATACATAGTGCTTGAGACAATAAAAAACTTTGTTTGCTTCATGCAAGTACAACAAAGTGTCATACATAAACTTATAAAATTGTACATCATTCCAATACGATAGATAGTGAGTCTCGTAGCAAGTTAAAAACAAGGGGTAAAGGTTGTTAAATTTCCTATGATCTAAATAGATCAAAATGTTTATATCTTTAACATGTCAAACTATAAATAAGGTAAATTTATCAGTATCACACATCAAACATGACAAATACTATGTATTTATACATACCCATTTGCATTCTCAGCAGTCAGACTAGCACCCTTGGCAATCAATAGCTGAAAGAAACAGATAATACACAACAGTGATGAATTAATAGAGTTCAAAGATCAATTAACAAAATTAAAAGGCAAATGATTCAGGTTGCAGCTTGCAGATTGACACGCATGCCATGATCAATTAACAGAACTAAGAAGTGAGAAACCCAACGACAGAACCCATTTGCCATGATTCAATTAACGTGACAAAATAAGCATATTAACATAACCCATTTGTACAGAACCCTTCTTTCTCATAACTTAACCCATTTGCAATGATTCAGTTAACAGAGCAAAATTAGTACAAAAATAAAGTTAAAACTTAAACATTATTAAGCAAAGACCTAACAAGAAAAACATAAACTTGAGCATTGTTAAACATAAACCCAGCATTAAAAATAAAAACTATTGCAGTAATAAGCATCGATTCAGTAAGAAAAACATCTACTTGAGCACTATTAAACAGAAACCTAGTATGAAAATCGTAAAGTATAGCAATAATAAGCAGAAACCCAGTAAGAAAAATGAAAAGTTGAAGCTTATTGAGGTTCAAATGCTAACCGCAGCTCTGATAAAGGTGGGTCGTGATGAACAGAAGGAAACGAAAGTGAGAACCCTAGAATGAAAGGTTTGCAGAGACGAGTGAAGGATTTGAGAAAGGTGATCGGTTGAACAAGATTGAGGCTCGGCGGTGTGGTTGGCGGAGAAGCACGGCGGCGTGGCTGGTGGAGATCGGAGGGTGTGAGAAAGGATATTGCTTTTTAGGATTTCATAGATTGAGGGTGAGAGATGAAAGAGATTTAGGGTGAGATGAAGATTTTGAGATTGAGAGAAATTGAAATTGGAGGTTTTAGGGTTTGAAATTGGGAACCGGGAGAGTGAAATTGGGAAGCGGGAGATTGAAAATGACAAAGGGGGAATGAGTGAATTGGGGAAAACGTGTGATATATCACAAAAGCTGCGGCTGTTTGCTAAAGGGTCGCAATTTTTTCTAAAAAATCTGCGGCGGTTGGGTTCAAGTGTTGCAGAAACTGTCGCAAATGTACATTAGAGGCAGTTTTGAGCTAAGGGTCGCAAAGTATGTGTCGCAAAATGCTAAATTTCTTGTAGTGATTGAAAGTCTTGAACAGACATTTATTGATAATAATTTAGAGTTTTGACAGTATCTTCCAGCTCACCTCAATATAGAGGTTTTAAGTGTTCTTCCAGCTCACCTCAATATAGATGTTTTAAGTGTTTAATCAAAATAGAACTTTATTATATTCAGCTCCTTATATTTAATTATTTTTCAAATTCATGCAAAATTTATAAAATATGCTAAATTATAATTTTATTTCATTAAATTATTTTTAGGTTGTACTTTGATCCCATAAATTGTTTTTGTTTCATTTTGCTCCATTAAGTTACAAACACATATTCTCATTAGTTCTTCATTCGAGTACGTTAAATGTTGCTGATGTTGCCTTCTATTGAATTCATGTGAGATTACTATTTACTCTCACATGAAATATGTACATGTATTTTTGAAAATAAAAGAGAGGTGACTCTTGTTTTGAACACTTTAAAGTTATGGACTGATATATGGTGCCAAGGTCACTTATGGGTCGTTGATCGTTTAACTCGTTGTTGTTTCCAATATTCTTTCCACAGTGGATCTTGGATGTATCGGATCCTTGTATCTAATATGGGGTGGCTTTGCTATCCTTTTTTTTTTTAAAAAAAAAATTATGAGTTACTGTAGTTTTGTCTGTAGCTAATCTAATATTGTAGATCTGGCTATCTCAAATTAATTTATTTATGAAAATTATTAGTAGAAATATGAAAGATAAAAAATTATTACTTGATAGATAATTTTCTTTTTCTTGTTTTGCCATTTTCGCTCTCTATAACAACTACACAAAACTTTGTCAACAACAAAAATTGTCAAGACAAAATTCAAAAAAATATATTTTATTTTTTTCTATATTTTTGGCCCCCTCATATAATTTCGGCTAGCTTCGCCACTACTTGTTCCGAAGTCTTTCTATTGTTGAATTCAAGAGGCATGTTATGTTGGTAATAATGGTGCTGAAAGAGTAGTATTTAAGAGAATGCTGAGTTCAAATGTATGTTTATTTTCACATTCCACGTTGACAATGCATGTATGAGTTAGATGTTGCATATATATGCGAGATAACTCATAGTTTCAACGACTAAAGTTTTTGGTAAAGGTGTGTCAGAAAAAAGTCTTTGGTAAAGATATAATGTCAAGTCTTATGAGTTCTTAATCGATTAGTCTGTTGTTACTCCCAATGCTTCCAAACAATAATTAACCACTTTCTGTTTGGAACCTCTTAAACAAAAAATTCAGATTTTGGACAACGAATTATATTTATAAAACAATATTGGGAAATTTATGTTTCATAAGAAACAATAAACATTCGATGCAAACACAAACAATAAACATTACAAATTTGACTTATTGAATTTGTAAATAACTTATTTGCAACAACTACAAATTAAAATTAAGGATAAACTTCTATAAGAGACTTGAAGCCACATATTGGAGTAATCTTGTAACTGCTGAAGCCTGCGTCATATATGAGTTTCTTCCATTCTTTTTTTTCTCTTTCTTTTCCATTATGCAGAGTCATCATTACCATGTCAAAGTGCAATTGCAACTCGGTTAACTCACGATCATCACTTGCTTCATCAATTGATATGTCTATGATTATTATCTTTCCTTTTTTCCCTTTTCCTGCAATTGCAACTCGGTTAACTCACGATCATCACTTGTTCATTAAATAGATTAATGAAATTCAAGTTTTAAATCTAACTTTTATTACTCCCTTCTTTAGAAAATGTCGTACATAACCTATATTAGTCCGACACAGAGTTGTTATGAGAAGTTTCATATGAGTTTTATTTGTTGGTTTCATTAAATCATAAGTAGGCACCACATAGTTGTTTGTTTCTTTATATTTAATTTCGACAAAGAAGAAGGGGGGATTTAAAGGATTTCCTAATCATCGTTAATAATCTTAATCATAAACCAAATCTTGCATTGGACAAGACAATTCAACCCTGCAATTCTATTCAATTTTATTTTACTTTCACCCTTTGAAATAAGTTTTACTAATTACTAAGTTGAACGACAATCCATGTGGAGAACGATAAACTCACTACATTATTACTTGTTACGATTTGGTGCACTTGCCAATTTCGTCCATTAGGAACAATAAAAATAAATAAAGATAAAGGGTTTAAAGTTTTGCAATTTAATCTGTTTGCAACAGAGCAAAGTTTACCTGTTTTGATTGCAGAATGTTAGCGGCGGTTAGGATTCTTTGAATCCCTTCTACTTATTTGTTGGAATTACTTAAAAGTCAAGTCTTATTCAGCTTTTAATGTTTTATATCTAAGTGATGAGTTCGTGGAGTTTTGCACCTGCTGATCACATAGGTAGGTACATGTTATGGGTTCATTGTTCTGCAGCTATTAGTTGCAACCATTACACCAGAGTTCCTATGGGTTTTAGTGTTTAGGGTTGTCAATCTTGTAGAGAGATACACTTACGCTTGGAGGGTTACATGTAGGTTCTTACTTTCTCAGAGGTATTTGAAACAATTACGGATAATAGGGTTCCTAAATTCAAAGTATCCTAAAGGTTCACTCGCCTATTGAATCTTAGAAGGACATTAACACATTCTCCCTCTCAGTAGTTTTACAAACGGGTAGCCCTATCTCGTATACCTTACCAAGGTGAAAGAAGAATGAAGTTATTAGGTTGATTTAAGTCATGAAGTCACCCGTTTCCTTAACTATTAAACTAGTTACCTCATGATTAAGACATATATTCACCAATAATAGGTATATCACCTCCCTAAGTGCCCTTATATCAGGGTTATGCTTTAGAGGAGACAAATCTTACGCACGATAGTAAAATCAAATAGGATTTGAAAAATAACTGAATAAAGACTTTAAATAAAATAGATAAAAAACTGAATAGAGGTTCATCTTATAACTCTAGCCTAAAAAGATTTTGTTATACATGGTAACTAAATACAAATTACAGAAGAAATAAACATACCTTAGACACTTAGAGTGAGGAGAGAAACTCCTTCCTTGAAGCTCCTAGTGCTTGCCTTCCTGTTGAACCATTTCGTTCTAAATGAGAAACTATGAATGAAAGGCTTGGTATTTATATGAAAAGTTTCCACCTGAAGTTGGGCTAAAAAATCAGGCTTTTCCCACTTAAAAGTAGCAAAAATCAGTTTTGGCCCGACTTTGCTAATGCCCGGGGTGCATAGGCCATCCTTGAGGCGCGTGAGAGTGCAGAAAATGCACCCTCGGGGCACCTGAGGCATGCTTGAGGCGCATGGCCATGTTTGGTGTGCATGGACCATGCTCGCGGGCACATGTCAGTGCAGTATGGTGCGTAAATGCATGTTTCTTTGTCCTTTTAGGTTTTGTTTCCATAGAAGATGTTTTGGGACATTGGAACATAATTTCTCCCTCTGTAATGTCTTTTGAGGCCTCTTGAATCTTCATTCATGATCTTTCAAATGTGTTCACAAGTCTTCAGATGTCTAGCATTGCCGATTTGCGTGATTTCTTCGTGAATTACATCAAACCACCCTAAAATTGTTATGTTTTGGGAAGAATAGAATTACATGTCTCAAATATAGAAAATATTACAAATGTCCCGAAATCGTAAGTAATTGCTCCAATGCTCCATTATTATGAATTAAAAACCTACTGAAATGACTGAAAACATGCTAAAAATAACGTAAGATGACATGTCGTCAACTCCATTAATAGAGGCTTTAGGAATTATAGAACATATTAATATATTTTGGATTTTTTATTTAGTATTGAAAGTCTTGAACAGACATTTATTGATAATAATTTAGAGTTTTGACAGTATCTTCCAGCTCACCTCAATATAGAGGTTTTAAGTGTTCTTCCAGCTCACCTCAATATAGATGTTTTAAGTGTTTAATCAAAATAGAACTTTATTATATTCAGCTCCTTATATTTAATTATTTTTCAAATTCATGCAAAATTTATAAAATATGCTAAATTATAATTTTATTTCATTAAATTATTTTTAGGTTGTACTTTGATCCCATAAATTGTTTTTGTTTCATTTTGCTCCATTAAGTTACAAACACATATTCTCATTAGTTCTTCATTCGAGTACGTTAAATGTTGCTGATGTTGCCTTCTATTGAATTCATGTGAGATTACTATTTACTCTCACATGAAATATGTACATGTATTTTTGAAAATAAAAGAGAGGTGACTCTTGTTTTGAACACTTTAAAGTTATGGACTGATATATGGTGCCAAGGTCACTTATGGGTCGTTGATCGTTTAACTCGTTGTTGTTTCCAATATTCTTTCCACAGTGGATCTTGGATGTATCGGATCCTTGTATCTAATATGGGGTGGCTTTGCTATCCTTTTTTTTTTAAAAAAAAAATTATGAGTTACTGTAGTTTTGTCTGTAGCTAATCTAATATTGTAGATCTGGCTATCTCAAATTAATTTATTTATGAAAATTATTAGTAGAAATATGAAAGATAAAAAATTATTACTTGATAGATAATTTTCTTTTTCTTGTTTTGCCATTTTCGCTCTCTATAACAACTACACAAAACTTTGTCAACAACAAAAATTGTCAAGACAAAATTCAAAAAAATATATTTTATTTTTTTCTATATTTTTGGCCCCCTCATATAATTTCGGCTAGCTTCGCCACTACTTGTTCCGAAGTCTTTCTATTGTTGAATTCAAGAGGCATGTTATGTTGGTAATAATGGTGCTGAAAGAGTAGTATTTAAGAGAATGTTGAGTTCAAATGTATGTTTATTTTCACATTCCACGTTGACAATGCATGTATGAGTTAGATGTTGCATATATATGCGAGATAACTCATAGTTTCAACGACTAAAGTTTTTGGTAAAGGTGTGTCAGAAAAAAGTCTTTGGTAAAGATATAATGTCAAGTCTTATGAGTTCTTAATCGATTAGTCTGTTGTTACTCCCAATGCTTCCAAACAATAATTAACCACTTTCTGTTTGGAACCTCTTAAACAAAAAATTCAGATTTTGGACAACGAATTATATTTATAAAACAATATTGGGAAATTTATGTTTCATAAGAAACAATAAACATTCGATGCAAACACAAACAATAAACATTACAAATTTGACTTATTGAATTTGTAAATAACTTATTTGCAACAACTACAAATTAAAATTAAGGATAAACTTCTATAAGAGACTTGAAGCCACATATTGGAGTAATCTTGTAACTGCTGAAGCCTGCGTCATATATGAGTTTCTTCCATTCTTTTTTTTCTCTTTCTTTTCCATTATGCAGAGTCATCATTACCATGTCAAAGTGCAATTGCAACTCGGTTAACTCACGATCATCACTTGCTTCATCAATTGATATGTCTATGATTATTATCTTTCCTTTTTTCCCTTTTCCTGCAATTGCAACTCGGTTAACTCACGATCATCACTTGTTCATTAAATAGATTAATGAAATTCAAGTTTTAAATCTAACTTTTATTACTCCCTTCTTTAGAAAATGTCGTACATAACCTATATTAGTCCGACACAGAGTTGTTATGAGAAGTTTCATATGAGTTTTATTTGTTGGTTTCATTAAATCATAAGTAGGCACCACATAGTTGTTTGTTTCTTTATATTTAATTTCGACAAAGAAGAAGGGGGGATTTAAAGGATTTCCTAATCATCGTTAATAATCTTAATCATAAACAAAATCTTACATTGGACAAGACAATTCAACCCTGCAATTCTATTCAATTTTATTTTACTTTCACCCTTTGAAATAAGTTTTACTAATTACTAAGTTGAACGACAATCCATGTGGAGAACGATAAACTCACTACATTATTACTTGTTACGATTTGGTGCACTTGCCAATTTCGTCCATTAGGAACAATAAAAATAAATAAAGATAAAGGGTTTAAAGTTTTGCAATTTAATCTGTTTGCAACAGAGCAAAGTTTACCTGTTTTGATTGCAGAATGTTAGCGGCCGTTAGGATTCTTTGAATCCCTTCTACTTATTTGTTGGAATTACTTAAAAGTCAAGTCTTATTCAGCTTTTAATGTTTTATATCTAAGTGATGAGTTCGTGGAGTTTTGCACCTGCTGATCACATAGGTAGGTACATGTTATGGGTTCATTGTTCTGCAGCTATTAGTTGCAACCATTACACCAGAGTTCCTACGGGTTTTAGTGTTTAGGGTTGTCAATCTTGTAGAGAGATACACTTACGCTTGGAGGGTTACATGTAGGTTCTTACTTTCTCAGAGGTATTTGAAACAATTACGGATAATAGGGTTCCTAAATTCAAAGTATCCTAAAGGTTCACTCGCCTATTGAATCTTAGAAGGACATTAACACATTCTCCCTCTCAGTAGTTTTACAAACGGGTAGCCCTATCTCGTATACCTTACCAAGGTGAAAGAGGAATGAAGTTATTAGGTTGATTTAAGTCATGAAGTCACCCGTTTCCTTAACTATTAAACTAGTTACCTCATGATTAAGACATATATTCACCAATAATAGGTATATCACCTCCCTAAGTGCCCTTATATCAGGGTTATGCTTTAGAGGAGACAAATCTTACGCACGATAGTAAAATCAAATAGGATTCGAAAAATAACTGAATAAAGACTTTAAATAAAATAGATAAAAAAACTGAATAGAGGTTCATCTTATAACTCTAGCCTAAAAAGATTTTGTTATACATGGTAACTAAATACAAATTACAGAAGAAATAAACATACCTTAGACACTTAGAGTGAGGAGAGAAACTCCTTCCTTGAAGCTCCTAGTGCTTGCCTTCCTGTTGAACCATTTCGTTCTAAATGAGAAACTATGAATGAAAGGCTTGGTATTTATATGAAAAGTTTCCACCTGAAGTTGGGCTAAAAAATCAGGCTTTTTCCACTTAAAAGTAGCAAAAATCAGTTTTGGCCCGACTTTGCTAATGCCCGGGGTGCATAGGCCATCCTTGAGGCGCGTGAGAGTGCAGAAAATGCACCCTCGGGGCACCTGAGGCATGCTTGAGGCGCATGGCCATGTTTGGTGCGCATGGACCATGCTCGCGGGCACATGTCAGTGCAGTATGGTGCGTAAATGCAGGTTTCTTTGTCCTTTTAGGTTTTGTTTCCATAGAAGATGTTTTGGGACATTGGAACATAATTTCTCCCTCTGTAATGTCTTTTGAGGCCTCTTGAATCTTCATTCATGATCTTTCAAATGTGTTCACAAGTCTTCAGATGTCTAGCATTGCCGATTTGCGTGTTTTCTTCGTGAATTACATCAAACCACCCTAAAATTGTTATGTTTTGGGAAGAATAGAATTACATGTCTCAAATATAGAAAATATTACAAATGTCCCAAAATCGTAAGTAATTGCTCCAATGCTCCATTATTATGAATTAAAAACCTACTGAAATGACTGAAAACATGCTAAAAATAACGTAAGATGACATGTCGTCAACTCCATTAATAGAGGCTTTAGGAATTATAGAACATATTAATATATTTTGGATTTTTTATTTAGTATTGAAAGTCTTGAACATACATTTATTGATAATAATTTAGAGTTTTGACAGTATCTTCCAGCTCACCTCAATATAGATGTTTTAAGTGTTCTTCCAGCTCACCTCAATATAGATGTTTTAAGTGTTTAATCAAAATAGAACTTTATTATATTCAGCTCCTTATATTTAATTATTTTTCAAATTCATGCAAAATTTATAAAATATGCTAAATTATAATTTTATTTCATTAAATTATTTTTAGGTTGTACTTTGATCCCATAAATTGTTTTTGTTTCATTTTGCTCCATTAAGTTACAAACACATATTCTCATTAGTTCTTCATTCGAGTACGTTAAATGTTGCTGATGTTGCCTTCTATTGAATTCATGTGAGATTACTATTTACTCTCACATGAAATATGTACATGTATTTTTGAAAATAAAAGAGAGGTGACTCTTGTTTTGAACACTTTAAAGTTATGGACTGATATATGGTGCCAAGGTCACTTATGGGTCGTTGATCGTTTAACTCGTTGTTGTTTCCAATATTCTTTCCACAGTGGATCTTGGATGTATCGGATCCTTGTATCTAATATGGGGTGGCTTTGCTATCCTTTTTTTTTTTTAAAAAAAAATTATGAGTTACTGTAGTTTTGTCTGTAGCTAATCTAATATTGTAGATCTGGCTATCTCAAATTAATTTATTTATGAAAATTATTAGTAGAAATATGAAAGATAAAAAATTATTACTTGATAGATAATTTTCTTTTTCTTGTTTTGCCATTTTCGCTCTCTATAACAACTACACAAAACTTTGTCAACAACAAAAATTGTCAAGACAAAATTCAAAAAAATATATTTTATTTTTTTCTATATTTTTGGCCCCCTCATATAATTTCGGCTAGCTTCGCCACTACTTGTTCCGAAGTCTTTCTATTGTTGAATTCAAGAGGCATGTTATGTTGGTAATAATGGTGCTGAAAGAGTAGTATTTAAGAGAATGTTGAGTTCAAATGTATGTTTATTTTCACATTCCACGTTGACAATGCATGTATGAGTTAGATGTTGCATATATATGCGAGATAACTCATAGTTTCAACGACTAAAGTTTTTGGTAAAGGTGTGTCAGAAAAAAGTCTTTGGTAAAGATATAATGTCAAGTCTTATGAGTTCTTAATCGATTAGTCTATTGTTACTCCCAATGCTTCCAAACAATAATTAACCACTTTCTGTTTGGAACCTCTTAAACAAACAATTCAGATTTTGGACAACGAATTATATTTATAAAACAATATTGGGAAATTTATGTTTCATAAGAAACAATAAACATTCGATGCAAACACAAACAATAAACATTACAAATTTGGCTTATTGAATTTGTAAATAACTTATTTGCAACAACTACAAATTAAAATTAAGGATAAACTTCTATAAGAGACTTGAAGCCACATATTGGAGTAATCTTGTAACTGCTGAAGCCTGCGTCATATATGAGTTTCTTCCATTCTTTTTTTTCTCTTTCTTTTCCATTATGCAGAGTCATCATTACCATGTCAAAGTGCAATTGCAACTCGGTTAACTCACGATCATCACTTGCTTCATCAATTGATATGTCTATGATTATTATCTTTCCTTTTTTCCCTTTTCCTGAAATAGCTTCTTTGCTGTTCTTCAATATCTTTAAGGAGAGCTCATCATCCCAATCATGCAGAACCCACTTTGAAAAACATTTGAGATTTTAGTTCAATGTTACAAAACGAGATAGAACAATAAATTAACATAATACTATTTTACAAAAATGTTTCTTTCAAAATCGAAATATCTATTAAATAGAGATGATCTTAACTCAAAATGTTATCATAGATTTATATCCTGATCAGGAACGGATCCACTCACATGAGATTGGAGGCACATACATAGAGAGATACAGTAGAAACGCTTTAAATTAATACTCGGTAAATTAATAAACTCTCTAAAATAATAAATTTGTCCGGTCCCGACTTGGGCCAATGTAAAAAATTGAAAAACTCGATAAAATAATAAGATAATAATTTTTCGGGAGATCCCTTTATAATTTTCGGTCCCAAGAAAATCATAAATTAATAATTCATAGAAACTGAAAAAAATATATTACTAATTTGCTGTACTTCAAAAGTCATTATTGATTTCCAATACATATGAACACACTAGTTACTAATTTACATTGAGTTCCAAGGTTCGCTGCAACGTAATTCTAAGAGGCATAGACTAATTTGCCTTTTTGTTTGGTATGTACAGTATAATTACTTAAAAACTCTTTAAATTAATAATTATTAATTTATCGATAAATTAATAACTCTCTAAATTAATAAATTTCTTCGTTCCTGACATTATTAATTTATAGAGTTTTAACTGTATGTTTTTGATAGTGTTAAACATAAGCAAACTTCTACAATACTTTTTTTAAATATAAAGAGACATTAATTTTAATCTCTAGATGGTAAGAAATCTTTATTTTTTTTTAAATTTAATAGTGTAGTGTTTAAAATCTCAAGTATTTTCTCAATGATAATGATGTTATTATTTTTTAGGGAAAAAAACCGATGTTATTATTTTATCTCTTACACATTGCTAAAAAATTATGTATAAATATTTATTATATGATATCTTGCACCCACAAGTAAAAATTTATGGATCGGTCACTAATCCTGATTATGAAAATGAAATCATGGACAAAATAAAATGGAATCAATGGTAAAAATTGATAAACATAAACGTACCTTGAGTAAAACAGCATCTGCAGGAGGGATAGATTTGAACATATCTCCACCAACAAAGTTCAAATTTTGAGTTCCAGATAAGTTAGCCACAACCTGTGGTTGATCTAAAACTGTGCATTTGATGTGAGGAAATTCTTCATGAATGAGTTTTGACACAACTCCAGTTCCACCTGCCACATCAACCAAAGATTCCAAACCCTCAAACACATGGCTGCAATCCTTGAGAGCAAGCTTGAACATTTGTGAATCAGCTGCCATGGCCCCTTGAAACAAACTAAGTTTATCAGATTCAGAATCTTTGTTAAGAAAGTTAAAAAAGGTCTCCCCCATTGCACTTTCATAAAGTGCAAGATCCTTCTCCTCAGAGAACCATTTCTTAGAGGAGTGCCACATATCCAGAGAACATGGATGAAGCACTCCACTAACAAGTGGTGCAAAACAGGTTGATTCACCACTGATGAGAAGCTTTGAAGGAGGTGTGAGAGCATAAGCTGTTTCTTCTTCTTCCCCTTCTTTGCCTTTCACCGTTGTTTTTGCGAAGAAACCATCATGTGTTAGCAAGCGCAAGAACCTATATAGGACACTAACTTTAGAAGGATGAAGTTTCAAAGATGAGGCTAATTCAGGAACAGTCATAGGCTTTCCATGTTTGTGGATTGCATCTACTATGCCTAGTTCCACAGCTGATTTGAGTGCCATGGAACTTATAAAGCTGTATACATGTTTGTATAAATGGATTTGAGCATGATACAGCTGAGTTTCTTCACTGCCATTGTTCTTGAAATCCATTTCTTGTTATGAATTAAAACTTTGGTGATGTCTTTTGTGTGTGCTGTATTTTTTTAGAGGAATATAATGTATATGAATTATACAGACAAGGTTGTAACTTATATATAGATTTCAAAATCCAAGACTCCGAAATCATTTGTTCTTGGGCATTATTAACACGAGGTGAACTCTTGAAGCATTATTACTTGAAAAAACTGTAGAGGCATTAGGCACATGCCCTTACTATATTTGATCTTTTTTGAATGTATGCAAAGTTTGACCATTGAAAATGTGAAACCGACAAACTATTATAAACCTGTAATATTGTATGTCATGTGATCAACGGAGTGCAAATATTTAATTCAATTTGTTGTACTTTCAAAAAAAGATTAAACTATTAAGATCCCCTAACAAATGGTTTAAACAATTAAGCTACACTGATTTTGAGTTCTACAACAGGCCACCAACTCAAGACATGCAGACGGGCACGACGCTTCCTCGAGGGTGCTCACGCAGAGCAATTCAGGCTCATTACAACATGGGACGAGGTCCCAAAACGACTTCACATCTACGATCTTATTATACAACGGAAACCCTTGGCCTCATATGTCTATATATAAGCGTGGCAACGCCGAGCAACGACGCGGTCCCAGAATGAACGCATATCAAAACGAACTCATATTTACAATGTTCTCGATATATCATGTTTGTCAGCACAACATATTCGTGTGGATCGATATGTTTGTCTCATTGCTGAGATCGCCTGAAGATATTCTCAACAGATTGATTCTGCCATAACTAGAAGATTATATTTAGGTAGCAACATTATTATATACTGTCTTTATTTTGTTGGAATTTAAGTTTAATTCTTGTTAGTTTGCGCAAGATGTTGGCATTGAAGTGTCTTATACTGAATGTAAAGATTTGCAAGCCTCTTTGAAAAGTCAAAATAATGGATAAAACATATGTTGTATTCTACCTAATGGTCGTACAAATTCTTTCAACAGATTCCTTCGTGTATAAGATGGGTAGGACATAAGGGAATGCACCTCTAAGATATTGTTTTGTATTTGACCATGCTCCTCTGTCAATTGAAACTTGTCAGTTGACAGGGCAGTAAGATTAAGTTCAAAACAACCTCTTCGAATGCATTCATGTTTGTCACTACTCATCTTATATGAGGGAATTTGATGGGAAAATTTGTACAACTCAATAGGTAGAATGCAACATGTGTTCCATTCATTCTTTTGAGCTTTCAAAGGGCGCTGTAAATCTTTACACTAAGTATAAGACATTTCAATGCCGACATTTTCCGCAAACTTTCAACAATTTAATTTAAATCCAACATCATGATGATACCACATATATTTAGGGAGAATGTAATGTAAAGTAGATGAAATTAAAACTAAATAAAATTTTGTATTTTTTGTATTAATTTTGCGTACTTGTGCAACTTTATTCGAATTTATTCATTACACAACTTTATTTGAATTCACGCTGGATTTAATTAGTCTTCAAAGACATTATTTTTTTTAGATGCCAAAATCACAAAATAAATGCAAATATAAACAAAAATCTCATTTTATTATTACATCGATACATTTACAATAAGGTATGTTTCTTGTCTAGGGAATCAGGATTGGGGTAAAACTACATCTGCTTCAAAAGAAGATGGAGGTGTTGGGGTAAAGTAAAATCTGCGGGGTAAAGCTTGGAGAAATAAATGGTGGGGTGTTTTATCTTGGTTTTCGGGTGTCAAACATTGATTACGTTTGAACCTTTTTAACCGGTGATATCTCATTTTTTCTTGGGAAGGGAAAAAGTAAGCAAAACCCTTGAGAATCGAGGTCCGGGAGTTGTTTTCGCTACGGGAAGGTGTTAGGCACCCATAACGACTATAGTATCCTATAGGAACCGTCTTTAATTTCTACGCGCGCGCTTTATTTTTAAATGCTATTTGAAAGTGTTTATTTGAACCTAAGAGTATTCTAAGTGAAGAATTGGAGGGAGAGGAATGTGTTTGAAT
Source organism: Medicago sativa (assembly GCF_051527215.1). Classification (NCBI taxonomy): domain Eukaryota; kingdom Viridiplantae; phylum Streptophyta; class Magnoliopsida; order Fabales; family Fabaceae; genus Medicago; species Medicago sativa. The sequence goes on along the minus strand of NC_140752.1, from coordinate 30,049,984 downwards.
TTTTATTTTAGTTGAATTGAAGGAATTTTGTTCCTTGCCTACGTACCCGTTTAAGGGATCAAATCCACCGTAGTTCGCTTCCAAAAAATGTTTTTGTTTTTGTTGGTTGATTTTAAGTTTGAAAATGGGACTTTGAAGAATAAGAGAGAGAGGCCTCAAGGGCATAAGATTTGGAAAATGTGAGGTGGAATTAGTTATTTGCAAAAACAAGTCAAAGTTGGAATTAGTTTCATTGATGCTTTTATTAAGAAAATAAAGAGAAAAATTCACTTGGAATGTGTTCCAAGAGTTTATTTGAAAGAAAAATTTGAGTGAGATGGTTCAAGTTTTTTTCTTGTTTGGAAAATTGAAATTTTTCTAAGTGTAAAACCTAAGCATACATCTAAACATGCAATTACCTAACCATACATCTAAACATGCATATCCTAGCCATACATCTAAAGTGAGGTGTGTGCATGTGTCGGTGCTTGTGTCGGTGTACATTATTAGAGTCCATTGTCCATATTACATCATTGGCCTAGATACATTCTATGGTCTTGCAAGAATTTAAAGGCATAGGAAAATATTACAAAAGCTCCTAAGTCTTTACATTCTAAATTTTGGTGAGAATTAAATTGCAAGAAAAATAGAGATGAATATGATGTGGGATGCTATGGAAATGAGACATGAAACAAGAAAGGTTAGTAGCACATATGAAATAGAAGCTAGTATCAAAATGCATAATAAGCTATTGTAACTTGCAAGGGAAGTAAACTAACAATCTTAGCAAAAAAGTGACAAAAGGCTTGAAATTCAATATAATCCTAAAGCAAACTCAAGACCTAGATTCTCACAACATTAAGACATTTCAAGTGATTCATTCCAAGGGAACAAATATGAGAACCAAGGGAAATTATCATGCCAAAAATTATAAGATTTTCAAGCTCTTTATGCACTTTTATTTCACAAAAGATTTTCACATTATTTACCAAACACAAGGTCCTCAAGAACTACACCAAAACAGCAAGCAAACACCACATTAAGAGGCGAATTTATTCCACAAAATTATACGTCTAAATGTCACAACTTTATACCAAAATTTCGAGGTCAACATCACATTAAAACTTCACAAAATTCTTCAAAAAAGTGGACTAAAAGCAAGACAAAAACACACATACTCTTGGAGTGAATTTTGGCATGAAACCACATCCCAAAAGATAGGTTTACAGGGCCAAGATTGCTACAAGAAAAAGTTTGCAAAGACCTAGAAAATTTTTTAAACAAAAGTGCACCTAAAAATTAACACAATGCATTAACGAGAACACAACACATTTCCACATATTTTGATCAAGATTTATCATGCAAAAGCTTCTAATAGTCATCAAGAATTCACAATAGTAACAAGAAAAACAAACGTGCATTTTTTGGAGTCCTTTATCATTAAAATTACATGCGTGGAGGGTGTAAACAGTGAAAATCATCAAAAGCAGCAGATACAGGGGGTGTACATAGCAGTAAGACATACATACATGGAAAGCATGGGCCTAAGAACATAGATGGATCGGGTCAGGAAAAGTGTGGGTCGAACCAATTGAGGGAGTGTATATAAACCAAAAAAACCGGTCCAAAGCTCACTTTAAACCTCTCCTTCTCTTTCTACTCTCACGCACTCTCTCATTTCATCCTCATCCTCACCGGAAAACGCATGACACCGCCGGAAAATTCATGAACTCACCGGAAACGTCATCTTCTCCGGCGAGAAGTGCAGATTCCGGTGAGTCTCAAAATACTCCAACTTACACGAAAATTACGGTTTCGTAATCGAATTTCACTCCTCTACTCGAATTCGAGCATGTTTTTCAAGATTAAAGCAAGAACGACCTAAATCTGACACACACAGCTTCGTAAACAAGTCAAAAACGAAATCAAGAACACATGGAAGAGTGAGGATGCGGTATTTACCTTGTTCACCGTCTCAATGTTGAACTTCCTTGCGGCAGTTTTGCTGATTCATTCCAGAACAATGTGATTCGGTTTCAAAAGCTTCGATCTGTTTCCAATGGCTTCGATCTATTCGCAAGCTTCTCCGTCAATCTGGACATATACAAACTCGAATTGGCTTTATCTTGGTGATTCAATTCCTTGATCCCATCGTTTCTTGTTGTCTACCGTTTGAATCGAGCAAAAAAATGCGATTTGTTTGTCACGATTGGTGTGAATTGCCACCGTGAATCTGTGTAGTTTGGATTCGAAAATGGATTATGCGAAATTGGAGTTTGGGTGATGTTGGATTTTGTTAAGAATTGCTGGAATTTTTGGGTTGAATTTGAGGGGCTGATGGTGGAGGAATGTGGTGGTTATGGGATTTGGATGATGAAGATGATGGTGGTTTGTGGTGGTGGAAGTTGGTTAGGGATGAGAGAGAAGGTGGTTAGAGTTTGTTAGGGTGGTGGAAGGGAGGTTGTTATGGTGGTGAAAGAAATGGTCACGTGAGAGAAGAAAAGAGGGAAGAAAGAAAATTTATTTTGTGACTTTTTGTGAATTTTTGTGGAAAAATGATTGAATGAAAATTTTGTTGACTCTTTGACCAATTTATAGGCTAGCTCATTGGCCTTGGACCAATAGGATAGAGACATGTGGCACTTGGACTCTAACAAACTTTTGTGGACTAATAGCATTTGGACACGTGGCACTTGGGCTTAACACACTTAAAAAGGATTAAATTGTAAATAATAAAAGTACAAGAACAAATATGAAAATTAAAACTAAAATTGGATTGAAAAAGTAAATTGAAAATTAACGTAAAGCGAGACGATTAAAAACAACAAAGCAGATTAATCAGAAATATTATGTGAAATGACCAAAACGCCCCTAGGCACTAAAATGACTCGAAACGACTCAAATGCAATTTTAAAATGATTTTTTAACGAGGGATTAAAGCAAGAGTTTATACAAGCGAATTAAAAGACTCAGAGACAATTTTTAGAATTTAAACAAGGTTTTAACACATGAAAAGACTAAAATGCCCCTAGGGGCAAAACTGACTCAAAATGACTTCAAACGCAATTTTTTAAAATGGATTTTGACATGGAATTGCAATAGAAACTTATCCAGACTATTTGAAAGGACTCAAACAATTTTTCAAAGATTAAAAGAAATTTTAACATGAGAAATGACTAAAATGCCCCTAGGGGCTAAACTGACTAGAAAATGACTCAACTGATATTTTTTGAAATGAATTTTGACATGAGATTGAAACAAGGACTTATACAAACCAATTTAAAAGACTCAAACAATTTTCAGGGATTAAAATGAGTTGAATGCAGGAAATGACTAAAATACCCTTTCATGTAAATTTTGCAAATAATGTTGAAATAAAATGCAAAGAAATATGCAATTGATCAGAGACAGTTCAAATGACTTATAATGCAAGAAAAGAAGAATTGAATAAGTATTTTTAGGTCCAAAATTAGGGTATAACAGCTGCCCCTATTTAAGTTTCTTTGTCCGGAGAGTCAAGAGACGAAGTCTTTGATTTGACGGGACGAAGATACTTAAATATTAACATTTGCACTGTTTTTGGACATAAAAATACGCTTTTAGATTTTAAAAACATGAATGCCATGCAACATTTTGATTATGAATGCAAGACAAGCAACTGGAGTATAACAGAGCATGTCATAGCACTGGGGATTTAGGTAGACGTTGACAGGGTAGACAAACCAGGGGACAAAAGATAGGTACAAGCTGTTCTTTGGATCGAACCTGCCACTTGACCGAGAGATACAAACAAGAGATGGGTACAAGCTGTTCTTTTGATCGAACCTGCCACTTGACCAAGGAAATACAAACAAAAGATAGGTACAAGCTGTTCTTTGGATCGAACCTGCCACTTGACCAAGAAATACAAACAAGAGATGGATACAAGCTGTTCTTTGGATCGAACTTGCCGCTTGATTGAAAACATAACCATGTAGGCAGATACAAGCTGTTCTTTGGATCGAACTTGCCACTTGATCGGAGATATAGACAAAGGGTAGATACAAGCTGTTCTTTGGATCGAACCTGCCACTTGATCAATACCACAACATGTAAGTAGGTGCAAACTGTTCTTTGGATCGAACTTGCCGTTTGACTGATAACAAAACATAAGTAAAGGGTACAAACTGTTCTTTGGATCGAACTTGCCGTTTGACCGGAAACATAGACATATAAGCAGGTACAAGCTGTTCTTTGGATCGAACTCGCCACTTGACCGATAACAAGATACAAATTGGAAGTTGGATTTAGAAAGATTCAAATTGAGAGTAAGTTGACATAGATTTGATTTGAAAATAGACATGACCATTTTTGTTGGCCCAAAAGCAAATTGAGAGTGAATTGACATTGATTGGAATTGAATTGAAAGTTGACATTGAAAGGGGAATTGAAAATTGAGATTGAGCAGAGACATAGAAATTGAGAGTTGAAATTGAATTGAATTGGAAATTGAAATTGAATTGAAATTGAGATTGGATTGAAATTGGAAATCTCATTTGAAATTGAAATTGAGATTGAGTTGAAACTGAAATTGAGATTGGATTGGATTGAAATTGAAGTTTGAGAGTTGAGATTGCATCGAATTTGAGATTTGAAATTGAATTGAATTGAAATTGGAGATTGAAATTGAGTTTGACAGTTGAAGTTTGGATTGAATTGAAATTGAGATTGAATTGAAATTGGAATTTGAGTTGAATTTGACAGTGAAGATTGGAAATGCAACATGTATGTATGGTATAACAAGATTGAATGTATGAGCACATAAAATGCATGATTATGCATGTATGAATGCTTGAAATGCATGATTGGTTTGTAACTTGACAGAGAGGTTTCACAAAGGCAGACAAAACATTGGAAGATTGGGCACGTAGTGGCTCGTGCTGCAACATATTCACAGGGGAAAACCTCTTTGGAGAGACCGTCGTTGATAGACGTATCGAAACCATGGCTGAGGGCAATATGAACTTGTAGAGGAGGGGAACTTTGGAAGATTCTTGGATACAGGTCGCCATTGCTAGGCGTGTCAGTGCTGGGTAAACATCGGATGTTCGCATCTGTGGTCAATGCTTTTCAATATTTCATTCTTTCATTTTTCAATCCCATTTTTGCCTGAACCGCCCTTTCGGGTTTTCGATTCACCGGGGAATGAAATTCTTTTCATTGCCCCATTTTTGCCTGAATTTCCTTCATAGGTTGTCAATCAGCGGGGTGCTCATTTTTGCCTAAGCCGCCCTTTCGGGTTTTCGACTTAGCGAGCTTTTCATTTGCATTTTTTTCAATTTTTTTCATTTTCATTCTTTTTTTTTCATTCTTGCCATTGACCACAGATCATCCCGGGGAGTAACCTGCTCGTAACATGTATTGAAATGGACATTGACATTCATTTATTCATGCAGGTTTCATTGAAATGTACCCTATTGCTCAGATTTGCTTTCAAAATAGACATAAAAAGATTTTTCAATTTTCAAAAATGTTTGTTCAGACATTGACATTATCAAATAGAAAGGAAATATTTTGTATACAACATTGAAAGTAGAAAGAAAAATAGAGTTTAAAACAATAGCACAGGCTCAAATTGATGTAGAAGAGTGAGAGTCAGCCAAAGGCATGACTTCACGGATTTACAAAGCTTGGAAAATGGTAATTTTATTGGTTGGTGATACATTGAACACGATGACCGCTACATTTCATAGAAATTTTGAATTCACAAGTACAGAAGCTTCTGATGAAGGCGATCATTGACAGTTGCAGATGCCCCAAGGAGTGATGGCGTTTTGCCAGATATAGTTACTTGTCTTTTATTGTCAACCTCATTTTTGCATGAACCGCCCTTTCGGGTTTTCGGCTCATCGAGGCGCTCATTCTTGCCTGAATTGCGTACAATCTCAGCGAGCTTTTTCATATTCGTTTTTTTTTTGTCCCTAACTTTTGCCTGGACCGCCCTTTCGGGTTTTTGATCCACCGGGAAGCGCATTTTTGCCTAGGCCGCCCTTTCGGGTTTTCGACCTACCACGCTGTTCTTTTCTTTCTAGACAAAGTATTTCTTGACTATATCGGTATTAACAGGATTTGGAAGCTCAACACCATCCATGTGTGTAAGAATCAAGGCACAACCAGAGAAAGCCTTCTTGACAACATAAGGACCTTTATAGTTAGGTGTCCACTTGCCCCTTGGGTCGGGTTGCTGACTTATTCTTCTTTTCAATACAAGTTCGCCTTCCTTGAATTCTCGAGGTCGGACTTTCTTGTCAAAAGCATTCTTCATTCGCACTTGATACAACTGTCCATGAGCCATAGCATCCATACGTTTCTCTTCAATCAAATTCAATTGGTCATACCGACTTTGACACCATTCAGCCTCAGTTAATTTTGCTTCCATGATTACTCGAAGAGATGGAATCTCCACTTCCAGAGGGAGAACTGCTTCCATACCATATACAAGAGAGAAAGGAGTTGCCCCGGTTGAACTGCGCACTGTAGTACGGTAACCATCCAAGGCGAAAGGTAGCATTTCATGCCAGTCTTTGTAAGTAGTGACCATCTTCTGAACAATCTTCTTGATGTTCTTGTTAGCGGCCTCAACTGCACCATTCATCTGAGGTCTATAAGGAGAAGAGTTGTGATGTTTAATTTTGAATTCTTCACATAAAGCTTGCACCATGTTATTGTTCAGATTGGAACCATTGTCAGTGATGATCTTGTTAGGAACACCATATCGACAGATGATGTTATTCTTGATAAACTTGACAACCACTTGCTTGGTCACATTTGCATAGGAGGCAGCCTCGACCCACTTGGTGAAGTAGTCAATTGCCACTACAATGAAACGATGTCCGTTGGAAGCTTTTGGTTCAATTCTTCCGATCATGTCAATGCCCCACATAGAGAAAGGCCATGGGGAAGACATAACATTGAGAGCATGTGGAGGCACATGAATCTTGTCAGCATAAATTTGACACTTGTGGCATCTCTTAGCATGTTTGTGGCAGTCACGTTCCATGGTTATCCAGTAATAGCCGGCTCTTAACAGTTTTCTTGACATGGTGTGACCCGAAGCATGGGTCCCAAAAGTACCATCATGTACGTCATGCATCAATTTCTCGGCTTCTAATTTATCAACGCATCTCAACAAGACCATGTCATAGTTCCTCTTATATAGGATTTCTCCATCCAGAAGGAATCTGCTAGCCCATCGTCTCAAAGTCTTTTTATCCCTGTTGGAAGCACCAGGTGGATATTCATGATTCTGCAAGAATTGTTTGATGTTGTAATACCAAGACTTCTTATCATTCACATCTTGATCAGCCTGATCTGGCATATTTTCAATAGTAAACACATGAGCGGGTCTATCAAGACGCTGCACTTTGATCACGGGCACATCATTCCAATGGTTCACACGAAACATGGAAGACAGAGTAACAAGAGCGTCAACCATCTGATTTTCATCCCGAGGGATATGGTGCAGCTCAACCTTGGTAAAATATGTCAATAGACGTCTTGCATAGTCACGGTAAGGGATCAACTTCTCATGATGAGTCTCCCATTCACCCTTTATCTGATTAATAACAAGCGCAGAATCTCCATAGATGTCAAGGTGCTTAATTCTCAGATCAAGGGCTTCTTCAATGCCCAGGATACATGCTTCATATTCAGCTATGTTGTTTGTGCATTCAAAAGTTATTCGAGCGGTGAAAGGAATGTGGTGCCCCTGCGGAGTTACAATGATGGCTCCAATTCCTTTACCATAAGCATTAACAGCACCATCAAACACCAATCCCCATTTGCTATTGGGATCTGGCCCTTCATTAATCAGTGGTTCTTCACAGTCTTTTGCTTTCAGATACATGATCTCTTCATCAGGGAAATCCAACTTAATTGGCTGGTAATCATCAAGAGGTTGACAAGCAAGATGTTCAGCAAGGACACTTCCTTTGATCGCTTTCTGAGCTTTGTACACAATATCATATTCAGACAACAACATTTGCCAACGTGCAATCTTTCCAGTAACAGCAGGCTTCTCAAAGATGTACTTGATTGGATCCATTCGGGATATCAACCAAGTTGTATGATTCACCATATAATGACGCATGCGTTTGGCAGCCCAGGCTAAAGCACAACAAGTCTTTTCAAGCATTGTATACCGAGTCTCACAGTCGGTGAACTTCTTGCTCAGATAGTAGATAGCATGTTCTTTCTTTCCAGTCTCGTCTTGTTGACCGAGAACACAACCCACAGAATCATCTAACACTGACAGATACATAATCAAAGGCCTTCCTTCCACTGGTGGGACAAGGATAGGTGGTTCCAACAGATATTCTTTAATGCTATCAAAAGCTTCCTGGCATTCATCATTCCATACAACAGGCTGATTCTTTCTGAGCAATTTGAAAATTGGTCCACATGTAGTGGTCATGTGAGATATGAATCTTGAAATATAGTTCAGACGTCCGAGGAAACCTCTGACTTGCTTTTCAGTTTGAGGGGCCGGCATCTCTCTGATGGCTCGGACTTTGTCAGGGTCAACTTCAATGCCTCTTTGGCTGACAATGAAGCCCAGCAACTTTCCAGATCTTACACCAAATGTACACTTGTTAGGATTCAACCGCAGCTTGTACTTTCTCAGTCTTTCAAACATCTTTTTCAAATACACAACATGCTGCTCTTCATCACTTGATTTCACAATCATATCATCAACATATACTTCAATCTCTTTGTGAATCATATCATGAAACAGAGTTGTCATACCTCTTTGATAGGTAGCACCAGCATTTATCAAGCCAAACGGCATCACTTTATAACAGAATGTTCCCCACGGAGTAATGAAGGACGTCTTTTCTCTATCTTCAGGTGACATCCGTATTTGGTTATAGCCAGAGAAACCATCCATAAAGGAGAACACTTTGGATTGAGCGGTACTGTCAACAAGAACATCAATGTGAGGCAATGGGAAGTTATCTTTCGGACTGGCTTTATTCAGATCTCTGTAATCAACACACATTCGAACTTTTCCATCTTTCTTTGGCACTGGTACAATGTTGGCAATCCACTCAGGATATTCAGCTGTCATGAGGAAGCCCGCGTCAATTTGCTTTTGCACTTCAGCCTTGATCTTAAGAGCCATGTCTGGACGAGACCTTCTCAATTTCTGTTTGACGGGAGGACATTCAGGTTTTGTCGGTATTCGATGTTCCACAATCTTGGGATCTAGACCCGGCATATCTTCATAGGACCATGCAAAGACGTCGGGATAATCATGGAGGAGCTGAATAATCTTCTTTTTCACTTCTGGCTCAAGTGCAGCACCAATCTTGATCTCTCGCTTATTCTCTTCAGTACCCAGGTTGATAAGCTCAATTTCTTCCTGGTGAGGCTGAATGGCTCTTCTTTCTTGCTCAAGCAGTCGAGTGATCTCATATGGTATCTCTTCATTATCCTCCTCATCTTCAGCTTCATATACAGGGAATTCAAAATTTGGAGGAACCATAGGGTCACTGTGTTCAACGGGTTTATTATGGTTCAATCTGCATAATATGATTGGGATAATTTTAGAAAAAATGTTTTTATGCAGATTTTTGAAATTAATAAGAAAATACAGATGTTTTGGTTTTTTCTGGCATTACCATTATTTCCAAGAAAAAGGCACTAAAAAGTAAAAAACAAAGAGTCGTGAGAAAGACGACAACTTTTATTGATAACGGCAATGCCGAAACAAACATGCCCTTACAATGATATCACTTTCGCCTTGGGCAGAGCGAAAGGATTGTTATTTTGAAAACAAAGAAAAACATGAGCAACAAGACACATTACATGGAAGCATGCATGACTAAAGGAACATCAATGGCCTCCCAATTTCTCACAGTGCCTCCTGGTACAACAAATGTAGGCACATAACTACTTTCGACAGTATCTTCAGCAATAGCATTGATAAACCCAGTACTGTAGAAAGTTCCTGTTGAAACACCAGAGGTTGGGGAGAATCCGAGGCCCTCTTTACGCTTGTTTTCCAAAATCTGAATTACTCTGCCCCAGCCAGCAGCCTGCCCTTCTTGAACAGTCTTCTGGGCATCTTTCAGTGAAGCCATAGCAGTACCAGCTCTTCGAGACTCCGCACCTTCAACAGTCAAGCCTTGAAATGACGTCCCTTCAACGGACCCTGCTTCAACACAAGAGAAAGATGACACTTGGCTAACCAGATATGCTTCTTCACCATGTACAGTGACAATCTTACCGTTCCTCATGAACTTGAGTTTCTGATGCAAAGTAGAAGTTACTGCTCCAGCATCGTGAATCCACGGCCTTCCAAGGAGACAACTGTAAGAAGCATTGATGTCCATGACCTGGAAAGTAATCTGAAATGTCTCGGGACCAATGGTAATTGACAAGTCTACTTCCCCCAGAACATCCTTGCGAGATCCGTCAAAAGCTTTAACCAAGTAGCTGCTTCCCCTCAGAGAGATTCCATGATGGCTCAATTGTCTCAGTGTAGACTCAGGCATTACATTTAAAGATGATCCAGTGTCCACCAGCACATTGGATATCATGTCAGACTTGCAGTGTACCGAGATATGCAGAGCCAAGTTGTGGTGTTTCCCTGCTTCGGGGAGTTCATCATCACCAAATCCCAAGTTGTTGCAGGCAGTAATGTTACCCACTATTCCATCAAACTGATCCACAGAGACTTCATGGTCAACATAAGCTTGTTCTAGTACTTTCATCAGCACTTTCCTATGAGCCTCTGAGCTCATGAGCAGAGACAAGATGGATATCTTTGACGGAGTTTGCAGCAGCTGGTCAACAATTTTATAGTCACTCTTTTTGATAAGCCTCAGAATTTCTTCCAGGTTAGACTCTTCAATAGATTGGCTTGATGGGCCGACAGTCTTGTCAATAGGAGGAGTAACTGGTGGAGTTATGGTAGCAGCAGGTGTAACCACCTTTTTCTGGAACAAGGGTGGACGGACTTTTCCGCTCCTCAGAGCTGTAATTTCTTCCGCAACATTATCGACCGTAGCTGGGGATACCAGAGGCACTTCCACCCCATTCTCAATCATGGTTGCATTGTACTTGTAAGGGATTGCTTTGGTAGAGGCATAAGATACTGGACCAGGTAACCTGATCACTAAGGGCTCAACATTCCTTCTCTTAGATACACTTTCAACGGGAGAATCATGAAACACTGGCACAATCACACATACATCACTGGCAATCAAGTACTTGTCATCCATCAGGCTCTGTATATCATCTTGCACCACACAACAGCCCATAGGATTTTGAAGACATTCTGCACAGGAAGCATGATCGTGATTAAACAAGGAAGCTTGACACAGTTTGACATGTAGCGACACCAAGGGAGTAGCAACATTGCGGACATCCAACATGGGATCCTCTCTAGAAATAGGAACCCTTTCAAAAGCCTCGATCATATTATCTGCGACATGATTTGGAAGTGGATTGTCAAGAACATGAGGAACACTATTCTCAAAGGTCAACCTTCCTCTGTCTATCAGATCCTTCACAACATATTTCAAAGAATAACAACCTTCAACATCATGGCCTTGAGCGCCCTGATGGAATTCACACGTAAGATCTTGTCGGAACCTAGGAGGCAAAGGATTAGGCGGAGGCCTGCCTGGTCTGGTGACACAATGTCCCTTAGCAAGTAGAGTTGGGAGCAGGTCAGCATACCGCATTGGTATTGGTGGAAAATAAGTCATGGGCCGAGGACCCTGTTGTTGCTGCTGTGGAGCAGGAGGCTGTTGTTGTACCTGTTGAGCAATGGCATTAACGGGCACCGGTGGTTGACCCGGTGGTAGAGGATATTGCTGGTAGAATGGTGCGAAGAAGGGATGTTGAGAGTACTGCATGTATTGATAGGGTAAAGGTAATTGAGTAGCATTAGCAGGTGTAGACTGATTACCAGATACCATCCCTACTTCAAATTCTTTCTTCTTATGGTGGCCATTACCGTACTTCTTAGGTGCGTTAGTTGAGGATTCACCCTTCTCAAGAACAATAATACCTTCTCTGACAGCCTCCTCTAGACGAGTTCCCATACTAACCATGTCGGAGAAATTATTTGGGGCAGAGACTATCATTCTTTCAACATATTCCTTCTTCAAAGTCTTCAGGAATGTCTGTGTTAATTCTTCCTCATCAAGCCGAGGAGAAACACGGGCAGCTGCCCCTCTCCACCTCTGAGCGTATTCACGGAAAGTTTCATCTGACTTCTGAGACAAGGACTTAAGAGAGTCCCTATTTGGCTTCAAGCGGGTATTGAACTCATAATGGCTCTCAAAAGCAGAAGCAAGTTCCTCAAAAGTATGGATATTGTCTTTGCTCAAACCAGTGTACCAATCTGCCGCATCTTCTGCTAGGCTGTCTTGAAAGCAATGTATCATCAGTGCATCATTATCTGCATAATTGGCCATCTTCCAGACGTACCGAATGATGTGGCTATGTGGACAAGAAGTTCCATTGTATTTGTCAAAATCTGGCACCTTAAACTTCTTAGGAATCTCAAATCGGGATACCAAGCATAGAGCACGAGCCTTAGCAGAGACATTGTTTCCACGGCTAGCCTTGACCTCACGGAGTTCTCCAGCCAACTCTTTTAACTGTCTTTTCATAGCTTCCATTACAGGGTCTGGTCCACGCGGAATATCGACATCAATCACATGTTGCACAGTGTGGACAATAGGATCGGTAACAACGGTAGTCACTTGAGGCATAGCAGTAGATGCGGGAATCTGTCCTTGACCAGCAAAACCAGAGACACCAGCAGCAATATTAGGAGAATAGTAAGCTGAGAGACCATAAGGACGCCCATTGGGCATAACAAAACGAGCATCAGTAGCCACAGTAGATAGTGGGATAGATGGAATTGCTTCAGTAGCAGCTGGAACAGATGTGGCTGGTTGTTCTTGTGTAGCCATCATAGTGGACATAACGTCATGAGCCTTAGCCAAGTCTTCTCTTGTGAAATCTTGTTTGATGAACTCTATTTGGTTGGTAAACCTTGCGAACACGAGCCACTTTTCAGACTGCGGCGGACAAAACCAGGAGGCAATGAGCACGAGAGGAGTCTTTTGTGACCAATGAATGCATATGATGCATGAGATGTGTAAATGCATATGCAAAAAGACTCTTTTTATGTTATCGAAGGATTTTAGACAAACTAGAAACTTGTAAACATTACTAAACAACAATTAACATAAACGGGAAACAAACAACCAACATACAGTTTTACAAGATGATTCCCTTTGAAATGCTAAGCCAAGGGATAGACTTTGAAATGTAAAGCAACATAAATGGAAATAACAACAGGAAGTAAAAACCCTCAAGCGTAGGAAGTGGAAGCATCGTCCTCAGACTCAGACTCATAGCTGTAGTATCGTGCATAGAAGTTACGGGCACCCCTAGCCCTCTTAGAGTCTCTCATAAGCAACCTATCTTTCTCTTCAATCTCTCTCTTAGCCTTAGCTAACTCTTTCTTCAGTGTCATCACCTCATGAGTCTTCTGCTCATCCTTTCCATCCAAAGTCATGATCAAGTTCTCAGCCTCATAGTATCTAGCCCTCCACTGATGCTTCTCCCGACTCTCCATAGCTAGATGCTCCTGATACATCTCCTGGGTAGGTGGGAGTAGAGGCAAAGGCATGGTAGGAATAGATGCAGACACATATCTCATAGAGGGGTAAGGCATACCAATCTCCTCAGCTTGGTTTATCACCCACTGTGTATAGGCCTCATGAGCAACACCGGACCTTACACCCATGTGCTTCACCTCTTTCTTCCGAAGCTTGGACCAAGCTTCCATGAAATCCTCTCTTATTCCCGTGGGAGCATTGGAGTAGTGAAAGAAGTAAGGAGCTGTAGCAAGATTGATGGGTTTTTCTTTCATCGGGAAACCAAATTGTCGCAAGGCAAGCTCCGGGTTATAGTTGATTCCACCCCGGGTACCAAGAAGAGGTACATTAAGAAACTTTCCACTGTTTTATCTTGGTTTTCGGGTGTCAAACATTGATTACGTTTGAAACTTTTTAACCGGTGATATCTTATTTTTTCTTGGGAAGGGAAAAAGTAAGCAAAACCCTTGAGAATCGAGGTCCGGGAGTTGTTTTCGCTACGGGAAGGTGTTAGGCACCCATAACGACTATAGTATCCTATAGGAACCGTCTTTAATTTCTACGCGCGCGCTTTATTTTTAAATGCTATTTGAAAATTGATATTAAGCCTAAAGGTATTCTAAGTGAAGAATTGGAGGGAGAAGAATGTTTGAATTTTTATTTTATTTGAATTGAAGGAATTTTGTTCCTTGCCTACGTACCCGTTTAAGGGATCAAATCCACCGTAGTTCTCTTCCAAAAATGTTTTTGTTTTTGTTGGTTGATTTTAAGTTTGAAAATTGGAATTTTGAAAAATAGAAAGAGGCCTTTAAAGGCATGAGATTATGAAAAGAGTGAGGTTTGATTAGTCATTTTGCAAAAGAAGTCAAAGTTTGATTATTTTTCATTGAAGTTTGATTAAGAAAATAAAAGGAAAATTCAATGGGGTTTTGACCCCAAGGTTTATTATGAAAAATGTTTGAGTGAAGTTTGTTCAAGTTTTTGGGAAAATGATTTTTCTAAGTATAAGGCCTAAACATACATCTAAACATACAATCCTAAGCATACATCTAAACATGCATATTCTAGCTATATAGTGATGTGTGTGCATGTGTCGGTGCTTGTGTCGGTGTACATCATTAGAGTCCATTGTCCTTTACATCATACCCTAGATACATTCTATGGCCCCTTTGCCAAGAAATTAAAAAGTGCATAAAGGGAAATATTACAAAACTCCTAAGTGTTTACATTCTAACTTTTGCATGAAATTGAAACTTAAAATGCAAGAAATAAAAGTGGAGAAAGAGATGAGATATGGAATGAAATGGGAATGCTTATGGAGAATATGAGACATGAAATGAAATGGTTAGTAACACATGACAATATCACAAGAAATAAAGCAAGAAAGACATTATAGCACAAAGCATAGAAAAATACCCAAAATCAAGGCAAAACATTCCTAAAACTTGACCACAAAAGCAATGCCAACACATAACTCCTAACCCTCATATCTCAATCAATTTTAGAGGTTTCATTTTAATTTTAATCATGAGGATTAGAGAGAAGCATTGAACTAAGCAATTATGAAGCATTTTTAGGCCTATTTTACACCAATTCACATATTAAAATGACAAATAACTTGCTAACTAAGCAACCAAATATCACACATCCCAAAACAGCACCACATACCTTGATTTAAACACTAAACAAGGTCTCCAAAATACCCAATCATTAACCACTATTATAAGCAAAAGAAAAGGAAACAAACCCTTTACCAAAAGTTCTTCAAAATTGCACCAAGGTAACACAAATCATAAGCTACTAATCATGCATTTTTTATCCATGTTTAGCATACAAAAATCACATAGAACAGATCTAAATCATCAACACAATTACAATAAGGGCTCACTAAGATTTTTTTTTACAAGTTCTCAACAAAATTTTATCAAGAATTGAAAGGAAATGAGTTAACAATAGACAAATGTTTTTCACATATTTTCAGTAATCATTATGCAAGAAATATCAAGAAACCATCGAAAATCATCAAGAAAAAACAATGGAAAATTGTTTGGGACTTTTCTTAGGAAATTATAGCACAATAGTGGAGTATCTAGCAAAAAACAGTGTAGAAATAGCAAGGAACTTCATAAAAAGACGAAATCCACAATGTGAGAGCCCAAGCCCAAGCCTAAGAGAAAGACTGGGTTTCCAGGGGACACAGGGACCATTAGATCGATCCAATTGGATCAGATCCAAGATCCAGTGTCCAAAATGTGCCAAGGAACACAGAATTATCGTAGGCATACATGCATGGGATCAGAGGTAGGTATAAAAGCAAAATTCAAGGGAAAACCCTCACAATCTTCACTCCTTTCTCTCTCTACAAAGCTTCTTAGAGAGAGAGAGTCTGCAGACTCTCTCTTCTCCGACCTAAAGCCGGTCATCTTCCTCACTTCTCCGACGCGGTGGCCGGCGGTGGCGCCGCCGCGTCGGAACCCTAAACGGAAATCTAACTACGTTTTCTTGACGCTCACGACCTCCTCTCTTCGATTCTGAGGCTCGTTTCTTCAAAAAGTTTACGAATCAACGTAGATCGGGGAAAGGCTAAACGCTACGTTTTTGTTCTTAAACTCTTTTTAAATGACATTTTGGAGAAAGATCTCCTAAAACCCCCTGTCTACGTTGATTTGTGAAGAAACAGCATGGATATGAGGTAAACTGACATGATTTGCAGAGGAAAAATGAAGAAAGAACGGGAAGAAAGGTTTGGTACCTGGACGGAAGAGAGGATGAACTTCTTCGAATCTTCTTCTTCTTTTGACCTCTGTGAACTGTTTGATTCCTGATCTGCTTCGTTGATGCTTCGATTTTTGACTCGGAACCCTAGGATTTCAGATTTTGCTGTGATTCTTGTGCTGGTTTCTTCGATCTTCTTCTCCTCTAATTCGGTTTCGAATTCAATCCGTTTTCTTCTTTTCTCTCAAACTCCTTCTTGTGATCGCCTTTTGGTTCGAATTGCAGGAAGGAGGGAGATTCGATGATGATGATTCCCTATGGAATCTGAGAATCTCTGGAATTCGAGTTAATCTTTGTGAATTTGTTACTGGATTTGATCAAATTATGATGAAACTGACACGAATTTGAAGGATTGATGTTTATTTGAGTTCAAGAAGTTCGGTTAGGGTTTGAAGGTGGATGAATGTTCATGGTGTTCATGTGATTTTCTGAGTTTTTTGGGATTTTGATCGAAAAATCTTGGGAGAGAGACAGTGGAATGAGTTTGTTGAGTTGGCAGAAAATGAATGGTTCTTTTGACCATTGACTGTGACTGGATTATTTATAGATGCTGTGTATGACTGCTGGACCAATATAAACGTGACATGTGGCACACTTTTGTAACAAACCTTTGTGGACAAATAGGACTCTGACACGTGTACGATACAGATGACTTGGACACACATGGACTAATCTGCAATTAAACTAAAAAAAAAGGACTGAAATGCAAAAAAAATGACAAAAAAGGACTAAAAAAAGTAATTAATAATAAAATTGGTAAAACACGTAATTTGGAAATAAACGTAAAGTGAAACGATTAAAATTGACCAAACGGACTAAAACGAACCAATGGCCTAAATGAGGTACTTTAAAGTAACCTCTCTCTGCCAAAATTTCGTGTGAAATGACCAAAATGCCCCTGGGGCTAAAACGACTAAAAATGACTCAGATGCAATTAAAAATGGATTTTTAACAGAAATTGAATCAAAGACTCATACAAGCAAAATTAAAAGACTCAGAGACAATTTTTAGGATTTAAACAGGGCTTTAACATATGAAAAGACTAAAATGCCCCTAGGGGCAAAACAAATGACTACAAATGCAATTTTTTAAAATGGATTTTGACGTAGAATGGAACAGAGACTTATTCAAACTACTTGAAAGGACTCAAACAAAATTTTTAAAAGATTGAAAGAAATCTTGACCTAGGAAATGACTGAAATACCCTTACATGTGAATTTTGCAAATAACATTGAAATAAAATGCAGAGAGAGATGCAATTGATCAGAGACATATCAAATGGCTTGTAAAGAATTGAGTTGGTATTTTTAGGTCCAAAATTAGGGTATAACAGCTGCCCCTATTTAAGTTTCTTTGTCCGGAGAGTCAAGAGACGAAGTCTTAGAGTTGACGGGACGAAGATACTTAAATATTAACATTTGCACTGTTTTTGGACATAAAAATACGCTTTCAGATTTTCAAAATCATGAATGTTATGCAATATTTGATTATGAATGCGAGACAAACGACTGGAGTCTATGGAACCTGTCATGTCACTGGGGATTCAGATAGACACTGACAGGGTAGACAAACCAGGGATAGAAAATAAGGTACAAGCTGTTCTCTGGGTCAAACTAGCCACTTGACCAAGGAATACAAAACAAAATATAGGTGCAAGCTGTTCTTGGGATTGAACTTGGCACTTGACCGGAAACATAGACACATAGGCGGATACGAGCTGTTCTTTGGATCGAACATGACCCTTAGCTGAAGATACAAACAGATAGGCAGACACAAACTGTTCTTTGGATTGAACTGGCCGTTTGGCTGGAGACATAGACAAAAGGGTTGATACAAGCTGTTTCTTTGGATCGAACTTGCTTGTGGGATTATCACCACGTCATGTGGGAAGGTGCAAACTGTTCTTTTAGATCGAACTTGCCGTTTGACCGATTAACAAAGCATAAGCTGGGTACAAACTGTTCTTTTTAGATCGAACTTGTCGTTTGTCCGATAACAAAACATGAGCTGGGTACAAACTGTTCTTTTAGATCGAACTTGTCGTTTGTCCGGAAGCATGGGTATAAGCAGGTACAAGTGGTTCTTTTTCTTGGATCGAACCCGGCACTTGACCAGTAACAAGATACAAATTGAAAGTCTGGTTTAACAAAATACCGATTGAGGGTAAATTGTCATTGACTTGATTTGAAAATAGACATGACCATTTTTGTTGGCCCAAAAGCAAATTGAGAGTGAATTGACATTGATTTGAATTGAAAGTTGACATTGAAAGAGAGATTGAAAGTTGAGATTGAACAGAGACATAGACATTGGATTGGAGAGTTGCAATGGACATTGAGATTGGATTGGGAATTGAATTGAAAATTGACATTGACATTGACATTGACATTGGACATTGACATTGACATTGACATTGACATTGACATTGGCATTGACATTGACATTGACATTGACATTGACATTGACATTGGATATTGACATTGGAGATTGTCATTGAAATTGGAATTGAAATTGGAGATTGGAAATTGCTTCGAATTGGTATTGAATTGAAATTGAATTTGAGATTGCTTCGAATTTGACAGTTGACATGATTTGGAATTGAGATTGGAAAGTTGAGATTGCATCGAATTTGACAGTTGAAATTGAATTGAATTTGACAGTTTGGAATTGGAATTGTGATTGAAATTGAATTTGACAGTTGACAGTTGGATACGCAACATGTATGTATGGTATAGCAAGATTATTGGATGTATGAGCACATAAAATGCATGATTATGCATGTATGAATGCTTGAAATGCATGATTGATTGGCAGTTTGACAAGGAAGTTTCACAAAGATAGACAAAACATTGGAAGATTGGGCACGTAGTGGCTCGTGCTGAAACATATTCATAGGGGGAAAACCTCTTTGGAGAGACCGTCGTTTGGGAGACGTATCAAAACCATGGCTGAGGGCAATAAAACTTGTAAAGGAGGGCCCTTGGAAGGTTCTTGGATACAGGTCGCCGTTGCTAGGCGTGTCAGTGCTGGGTAATCATTGGATGTTCGCATCTGTGGTCAATGCTTTTATATTCTTTTCAATTTTCATTTTCAAACCCCACTTTTGCCTGAACCGCCCTTTCGGGTTTTCGATTCACCGGGGAGTAAAAATTCTTTTCAAACCCCATTTTTGCCTGAATTGCCTTCATAGGTTGTCAATCAGCGGGGTGCTCATTTTTGCCTAAGCTGCCCTTTCGGGTTTTCAACTTAGCGAGCTTCTTATTTTCATTTTTCCAATTTCATTCTGTTTTTTCATTCTTGCCATTGACCATAGATCATCCTAGGGAGTAACCTGCTTGTAACATGTATTGAAATAGATATTGATATTCATTCATTCATGCATGTTTCATTGAAATGCACCCTATTGCTCAGGTTTGCTGTCAAAATAGACGGAAGGAGATTTTTCAATTTTCAAAAATGTTTGTTTCAGACATTGACATCATCAAATAGAAAGAAAATATTTTGTATATAGCATTGAAAGTAGAAAGAAAATAGAGTTTCAAACAATAGAAAGGCTCAAATTGATGTAGAAGAGTGAGAGTCAGTCAAAGGCATGACTCCACAGATTTACAAAGCTTGGAAAATGGTAATTTTATTGGTTGGTGATACATTGAACACGATGGCCGCTACATTTCATAGAAATTTTGAATTCACAAGTACAGAAGCCTCTGATGAAGATGATCATTGACAGTTGCAGATGCCCCAAGGGGTGATGGTGATTTGCCAGATATAGTTACTTGTCTTTTATTGTCAACCTCATTTTTGCATGAACCGCCCTTTCGGGTTTTCGGCTCATCGAGGCGCTCATTCTTGCCTGAGTTGCGTACAATCTCAGCGAGTTCTTTCATATTCATTTTTTTGTCCCTAACTTTTGCCTGGATCGCCCTTTCGGGTTTTCGATCCACCGGGAAGCGCATTTTTGCCTAGGCCGCCCTTTCGGGTTTTCGACCTACCACGCTGTTCTTTTCTTTCTAGACAAAGTATTTCTTGACTATATCGGCATTAACAGGATTTGGGAGTTCAACACCATCCATGTGTGTGAGAATCAAAGCACCACCAGAGAAAGCCTTCTTGACAACATAAGGACCTTCATAGTTGGGTGTCCACTTACCCCTTGGGTCGGGTTGTTGACTTATCCTTCTTTTCAATACAAGTTCGCCTTCCTTGAATTCTCGAGGTCGGACTTTCTTGTAAAAAGCATTCTTCATTCGCACTTGATACAACTGTCCATGAGTCATAGCATCCATACGTTTCTCTTCAATCAAATTCAATTGATCATACCGACTTTGACACCATTCAGCCTCAGTTAGTTTTGCTTCCATGATCACTCGGAGAGATGGAATCTCCACTTCCAGAGGGAGAACTGCTTCCATACCATATACAAGAGAGAAGGGAGTTGCCCCGGTTGAACTGCGCACTGTAGTTCGGTAACCATGCAAGGCAAACGGTAGCATCTCATGCCAGTCTTTGTAAGTAGTGACCATCTTTTGAACAATCTTCTTGATGTTCTTGTTAGCGGCCTCAACTGCACCATTCATCTGAGGTCTATAAGGAGAAGAGTTGTGATGTTCAATTTTGAATTCTTCACATAAAGCTTGCATCATACTATTGTTCAGATTGGAACCATTGTCAGTGATGATCTTGTTGGGAACACCATATCTACAGATGATGTTATTCTTGATAAACTTGACAACCACTTGCTTGGTCACATTAGCATAGGAAGCAGCTTCAACCCACTTGGTGAAATAGTCAATTGCCACTAGGATGAAACGATGTCCGTTGGAAGCTTTTGGCTCAATTCTTCCGATCATGTCAATGCCCCACATAGAGAAAGGCCATGGGGAAGATATAACAATGAGAGCATGTGGAGGCACATGGATCTTGTCAGCATAGATTTGGCATTTGTGGCATCTCTTAGCATGTTTGTGGCAATCACGTTCCATAGTTATCCAGTAATAGCCGGCTCTTAACAGTTTCCTTGACATGGTGTGGCCCGAAGCATGGGTCCCAAAGGTACCGTCATGTACATCATGCATCAATTTCTCAGCTTCTTGTTTGTCAACGCACCTCAACAGGACCATGTCATAGTTCCTCTTGTATAGGATTTCTCCGTCCAGAAGGAATCTGCTAGCCCATCGTCTCAAAGTCTTTTTATCCCTGTTGGAGGCACTGGGTGGATATTCACGATTCTGCAAGAATCGTTTGATGTTGTAATACCAAGGCTTTTTATCATTCACATCTTCATCAGCTTGATCTGGCATATTTTCAACAGTAAACACATGAGCGGGTCTATCGAGACGCTGCACCTTGATCACAGGCACATCATTCCAGTGATTGACACGAAACATGGAAGACAGAGTAGCAAGGGCATCAGCCATCTGATTTTCATCCCGGGGGATGTGGTGCAGCTCAACCTTGGTAAAGTATGTCAACAGGCGTCTGGCATAGTCACGATAAGGGATCAGCTTCTCATGATGAGTCTCCCATTCACCCTTTATCTGATTAATAACAAGTGCAGAATCTCCATAGATGTCAAGGTGCTTAATTCTCAGATCCAGGGCTTCTTCAGTACCCAAGATACATGCTTCATATTCAGCTATATTGTTTGTGCATTCAAAAGTTATTCGAGCGGTGAAAGGAATATGGTGCCCCTGTGGAGTTACAATGATGGCTCCAATCCCTTTACCATAAGCATTAACAGCACCATCAAACACCAATCCCCACTTGCTATTGGGATCCGGCCCTTCATTGATCAGTGGTTCTTCACAGTCTTTCGCTTTCAAATACATAATCTCTTCATCAGGGAAATCAAACTTAATTGGCTGGTAATCATCAAGAGGCTGACAAGCAAGATGCTCAGCAAGGACACTTCCTTTAATTGCTTTCTGAGCTTTGTACACAATATCATATTCAGACAATAACATTTGCCAACGTGCAATCCTTCCAGTAACGGCAGGTTTCTCAAAGATATACTTGATTGGATCCATTCGGGAGATCAACCAAGTTGTATGATTCACCATATAATGGCGCAGGCGTTTGGCAGCCCAAGCTAAAGCACAACAAGTCTTTTCAAGCATTGTGTACCGAGTCTCACAGTCGGTGAATTTCTTGCTTAGATAGTAAATAGCATGCTCTTTCTTACCAGTCTCATCTTGTTGACCGAGAACACAACCCACAGAATCATCGAACACTGACAGATACATAATCAAAGGCCTTCCTTCCACTGGTGGGACAAGGATAGGTGGCTCTAACAGGTATTCTTTAATGCTATCAAAAGCTTTCTGACATTCATCATTCCATGCAACAGGCTGATTCTTTCTGAGCAATTTGAAAATTGGTCCACAAGTAGTAGTCATGTGAGATATGAATCTTGAAATATAGTTCAAGCGTCCGAGGAAACCTCTGACTTGCTTCTCAGTTTGAGGGGCCGGCATCTCTCTGATGGCTCGGACTTTATCAGGATCAACTTCAATGCCTCTTTGACTGACAATGAAGCCAAGCAACTTTCCAGATCGTACACCGAATGTGCATTTATTAGGATTCAACCGCAGCTTGTAATTTCTTAATCTTTCAAACATCTTTTTCAAATACACAACATGTTGCTCTTCATCACTTGACTTTACAATCATATCATCAACATATACTTCAATCTCTTTGTGAATCATATCATGAAACAGTGTAGTCATACCCCTTTGATAGGTAGCACCAGCATTTATCAAGCTGAACGGCATCACCTTATAACAGAACGTTCCCCATGGAGTGATGAAGGACGTCTTTTCTCTATCTTCAGGAGACATTCGTATCTGGTTGTAGCCAGAGAAACCATCCATGAAAGAGAACACTTTAGATTGAGCAGTACTGTCAACCAGCACATCAATATGAGGTAATGGGAAGTTATCTTTTGGACTGGCTTTATTCAGTTCTCTGTAATCAACACACATTCGAACTTTCCCATCTTTCTTTGGTACTGGTACAATGTTGGCAATCCACTCAGGGTATCATGAGGAAACCCGCATCAATTTGCTTCTGCACTTCAGCCTTGATCTTAAGAGTCATGTCTGGACGAGACCTTCTCAATTTCTGTTTGACAGGAGGACATTCAGGTCTTGTCGGTATCCGATGTTCCACAATCTTGGGATCTAGACCCGGCATATCTTCATAGGACCATGCAAAGACATCTGGATAATCACGGAGAAGATGAGTGATCTTTTTTTTCACTTTTGGCTCAAGTGCTGCACCAATCTTGATCTCTCGCTTGTTCTCTTCAGTACCCAGGTTGATAAGCTCAATTTCTTCCTGGTGAGGCTGAATGGCTCTTCTTTCTTGCTCAAGCAGTCGAGTGATTTCATACGGTATCTCTTCATCATCATCATCCTCATCTTCAGCTTCATATACAGGGAATTCAAAATTTGGAGGAACCATAGGGTCACTGTGTTCAACGGGTTTATTATGGTTCAATCTGCATAATATGATTGGGACGATTTTTAGAAAAAGTTTTTCATGCAGATTTTTGAAATTAATAAGAAAAATACAGATGTTTTGGTTTTCTCTGGCATTACCATTATTTCCAAGAAAAAGGCACTAAAAAGTAAAAAACAAAGAGTCGTGAGAAAGACGACAACTTTTATTGATAACGGCAATGCCGAAACAAACACGCCCTTACAATGATATCACTTTCGCCTTGGGCAGAGCGAAAGGATTGTTATTTTGAAAACAAAGAAAACATGAGCAACAAGACACATTACATGGAAGCATGCATGACTAAAGGAATATCAATGGCCTCCCAATTTCTCACAGTGCCTCCTGGTATAACAAATGCAGGCACGTAACCACCTTCAGCAGCATCTTCAGTAATAGCATTGATGAACCCAGCACTGTAGAAAGTTCCCGTTGAAACTCCAGAGGTTGGGGAGAATCCCAGGCCTTCTTTGCGCTTGTTTTCCAAGATCTGAATCACCTTGCCCCAGCCAGCAGCCTGCCCTGCTTGGACAGCCTTCTGGGCATCCTTCAATGAAACCATGCTAGTACCAGCCCTCCGGGGCTCTGCTCCTTCAACAGTTAAGCCTTGAAAAGACGTCCCCTCAGCAGACCCTGCTTCAACACAAGAGAAAGATGACACTTGGCTCACCAGATATGCTTCTTCACCATGCACAGTGACAATCTTACCATTCCTCATGAACTTGAGCTTCTGATGCAAAGTAGAAGTTACTGCTCCAGCGTCGTGGATCCACGGTCTTCCGAGGAGACAACTGTAGGAAGCATTGATGTCCATGACTTGGAAAGTAATCTGAAATGTCTCAGGACCAATGGTGATTGGCAAGTCCACTTCCCCGAGAACATCTTTGCGGGATCCATCAAAAGCCTTAACCAGATAGCTGCTACCCCTCAGGGAAATTCCATGATGACTTAATTGCCTTAGTGTGGACTCAAGCATTACATTCAACGATGAACCAGTGTCCACCAAAACGTTGGATATCATATCAGACCCACAGTGCACCGAGATATGTAGAGCCAAGTTGTGATGTTTCCCTGCTTCGGGGAGTTCATCATCACCGAATCCCAAACTGTTGCAAGCAGTGATATTACCCACTATTCCATTGAATTGCTCCACAGAGACTTCGTGATCAACGTAAGCTTGCTCAAGTATCTTCATCAACACCTTCCTGTGAGCTTCTGAGCTCATGAGCAGAGACAAGATGGATATCTTTGATGGGGTTTGTAGCAGCTGGTCAACAATCTTATAGTCACTTTTCTTGATAAGCCTCAGGATTTCGTCCAGATTGGACTCTTCAATAGGTTGGCCTGCTGGGCCGATGTTCTTGTCAACAGGAGGAACAACTGGTGGAGTTATTGTGGCAATAGGTGTCACCACCTTCTTTTGAAACAAGGGTGGACGGATTTTTCCGCTTCTCAGAGTTGTAATTTCACTGGCAACATTGTCAACTGTAGCTGGGGATACCAGAGGCACCTCCACTCCGTTCTCAATCATGGTTGCATTGTACTTGTAGGGAATTGCTTTGGTAGAGGTATAAGATACCGGACCAGGTAACCTGATCACCAGAGGCTCAACATTTCTTATCTGAGACACACTCTCAACAGGAGAGTCATGGAACACTGGCACAATCACACATACATCACTGGAAATCAAGTGCTTGTCATCCATCAGACTCTGGATATCATCTTGCACAACACAACAGCCCATAGGATTCCAAAGACATTCTGAACAAGAATCATGATCATGTTTGAACAGAGAAGCCTGGCATAGCTTGACATGTAATGGCACCAAGGGAGTAATGACATTGCGGACATCCAACATGGGATCCTCTTGAGGAACGGGAACCCTTTCAAAGGCCTCAATCATGTTAACAGCAGCATGGTTTGGAAGCGGATTGTCAAGGACATGAGGAACACTGTTCTCAAAAGTCAACCGTCCCTTTTCTATTAGGTCCTTCACAATATATTTCAGAGCAAAGCAGCCTTCAACATCATGGCCTTGAGCACCCTGATGGAATTCACATGTTAGATCCTGTCGGAACCTGGGAGGCAATGGATTAGGCGGAGGCTTGCCTGGCCTGGTGACACAGTGTCCCTTGGCCAGTAGAGTTGGGAGCAACTCACCATACCGCATTGGTATTGGTGGAAAAGAAGGTTTGGGTCGGGGACCCTGTTGTTGCTGCCGTTGCTGTTGAGCGGGAGGCTGTTGTTGTACTTGCTGTGCAATAGCATTGACGGGCACTGGTTGTTGACCCGGTGGCAGAGGATACTGTTGATAGAATGGCGGGAAGAAGGGATGTTGAGAGTACTGCATGTAGTGATAGGGCAAAGGTAATTGTGTAGCAGCTGCAGATGGGTTACCAGATACCATCCCTACGTCAGATTCTTTCCTCTTATGGTGACCATTACCATACTTCTTTGGTGCACTGGTTGAGGTTTCACCTTTCTCAAGGACAATAATACCATCTCGGACAGCCTCCTCTAGACGAGTTCCCATTGTAACCATATCAGAGAAGTTGTTTGGAGCAGACACTATCATTCTCTCCTTATATTCCTTCTTCAGAGTCTTCAGGAATGTTTGTGTTAACTCTTCCTCATCAAGTCGAGGAGAAACACGGGCAGCTGCCCCTCTCCATCTCTGAGCGTACTCACGGAAGGTTTCATCTGATTTCTGAGATAGGGCTTTAAGAGAGTCCCTATTTGGCTTCAGACGGGTATTGAATTCATATTGACCTTCAAAAGCAGCAGCGAGTTCCTCAAAAGTATGGATGTTGTCTTTGCTCAAACTAGTGTACCAATCTGCTGCATCGTCTGTCAAGCTACTCTGGAAGCAATGGATCATCAGTGCATCATTATCTGCGTAATTAGCCATCTTTCGGACATACCGGATGACATGGTTGTGTGGGCAAGAAGTCCCATTGTATTTGTCAAATTCTGGCTCTTTGAATTTCTTAGGAACCTCAAATCGGGATACCAAGCATAGATCACGAGCTTTAGCAGGAGCACCATTGCTTCCCCGGCTAGCCTTGACCTCACGGAGTTCTCCAGCCAACTCCTTCAACTGTCTCTTCATAGCTTCCATTGCGGGATCTTGTCCGCGCGGAGTATCGACATCAATCACTTGTTGCACAGTGTGTACAATAGGGTCGGTAGCAATAGTAGTCACCTGAGGCATAGCAGTGGATACAGGAATCTGTCCTTGACCAGCAAAACCAGAGACACCAGCAGCAGTATTGGGAGAGTAGTAAGCTGAGAGGCCATAAGGACGGCCGTTGGGCATAGCAAAACGAGCATCAGTGGCCACAGTAGACAGTGGGATAGAGGGAATCACCTCAGCAGTAACTGGAACAGAAGTGACTGGTTGTTCCTGTGCAGCCATCATAGCGGACATAGCGTCATGAGCCTTAGCCAAGTCTTCTTTCATAGCAGCCAATTCGGCACGGAGCTGAGCATTTTCCTCTTCAAAATTAGCCATCATCCTTCTCTTGTGAAATCTTGTCTGATGAATTCTATCTGGTTGGTAGACTTTGCGAACACGAGCCACTTTTCAGACTGCGGCGGACAAAACCAGGAGGCAATGAGCACGAGAGAAGTTTTTTGTGACCAATGAATGCATATGATGCATGAAATGTGTTAATGCATATGCAAAAAAGACTCTTTTTATGTTATCAGAGGGTTTTAGACAAATTAAAAACTTGTAAACATTACTAAACAACAATTAACATAAACGGGAAACAAACAATCAACATATAGTTTTACAAGACAAATCCGACATAAACAAATGGAAATAACAACAGGAAATGGAGGCCCTCAAGCATAGGAAGTGGAAGCATCATCCTCAGACTCAGACTCATAGCTGCAGTATCGTGCATAGAAGTCACGGGCACCCCTAGCCCTCTTGGAGTCTCTCATAAGCAATCTATCTTTCTCCTCAATCTCCCTCTTAGCCTTAGCTAGCTCTTTCTTCAGTGTCAAGACCTGATGAGTCTGCTGCTCATCCTTCCCATCCAAAGTCATGATCAAGTTCTCAGCCTCATAGTATCTAGCTCTCCACTGATGCTTCTCCCGACTCTCCATAGCTAGATGCTCCTGATACATCTCCTGGGTAGGTGGGAGTAGAGGCAAAGGCATGGTAGGAATAGATGCAGACACATATCTCATAGAGGGGTAAGGCATACCAATCTCCTCAGCTTGGTTTATCACCCACTGTGTATAGGCCTCATGAGCAATACCGGACCTTACACCCATATGCTTCACCTCTTTCTTCCGAAGCATAGTCCAAGCTTCCATGAAATCTTCTCTAATTCCCGTGGGAGCACTGGAGTAGTGAAAGAAGTAAGGAGCTGTAGCAAGATTGATGGGCTTATCTTTCATCGGAAAACCAAATTGTCGCAAGGCGAGCTCCGGGTTATAGTTGATTCCACCCCGGGTACCAAGAAGAGGTACATTAAGAAACTTTCCACCACCAAAGATGATTTCCTTAACCCTTGAAGCGGGAGTGAGCCAAACCACTTCATTAGGAGTGAGAGCCATAATCCTCTGTGAAATAGACCAATTCGCCGGATTGGCGTGGAAAGACTGCGGAAGGTGCGAAATAAACCACCTATAGAGGAGAGGCACACAACAAAGAATGTATCCACGACCTTTGTCGGAACGATCGCGAATAGCATGGTATGTGTCAGCTAGCAAAGTAGGAACCGGATTCTTGGAGTGGAAGATCATAATGGCATTCATGTCCACGAAGCCATCAAGATTCGGAAAGAGAATAAGCCCATAGATGAGAAGTGCAAGAATAGCCTCAAGAGTGTCCTGACAAGTGGTATTGAGGTTGGCTTTCCCAAGAAGATACTCTGAAGTGAACCCTCGGATGCGTGCCTTAGTGATAAGATTCTTGGAGACATCGGTGGTCTTGAGATAGAGATCCTTAGCAATAACCAATGGAGTAGGAGGATTTTCAGGTCCTGAGAAAGGTATCCCCTTAGCAATAGATAAACCCATCAAGGAAGAATAAGCCTCTAGAGTAGGCACCAACTGAAAGTCTGGGAAAGTGAAGCACCGATACCCCCGATCATAGAATTGCACTAGAGTGTGCACAAGCTTCTCATCCACATTAGTATGAAGAATAGAAAGTAAAGCCCCGTAGCGACGTCGGAAACCAATCGGATCCTCAATCTTGAGTGCCAAATCTCTCAAACTAGCCAAATCCACTTCCTTGAACTTGTAGGAATTAGTCCTCTTCATTCCTACAATGTTTACAAATTCAACTTGTCTAAGCCCTTCGATAACAATGCATGGAAAAAGTTTATGCATGTATGCATGTATGCATGAATGCATGATTATGTTCAAGTTCGGAGAAAACATGGTGGGTTGAAGTTCAAAGTTGAGGAGTCATGGGTGGACACGGTGTCCGGTGAAACTAGGGCTTTAGGATAATAGTAACCGGGTTCTAAAAAGGTTCCCAAGTTGCAACCTCTCCGACGTATATCACGGTGTCACGAGACAACACTCGCTCCATGATTATCCGCGGAAGGTCTAACTTGAGTGTAGAATCGCGTGACGACTAAAACTCGAGACAACACTCGGTTTAGCCTCCGTACTACATCCTAGAAAATGGCCATGGATGGGTTTGGTTATCTACGGTTCATAGCGTCATAGAACAATTAGAAGTAAAGTGCCTAAACACGACAACACGAGCCGACAACATCACCCCCAAAATGCCTCAGCTATGTGGGATTGATCGCATAATCCAAAACACGAGGCAACCCCCGGAATGAATTGTCGATTATATCCCTCCTAAATCCTAAGTTCACTCAGCCCGGGTGCAGGACTTTTGATATTCTCACCCCACACGTTTGCAAGAAATTAAACATTTATTCACATAGGAAAGCAAGTAAAAGAAACAAGTAAAAAAGAGCGCAAGCGTCGAAATAAAGACTAGGCGTAACTCTCGAATCTTCCCCAGTGAAGTCGCCAGCTGTTTTATCTTGGTTTTCGGGTGTCAAACATTGATTACGTTTGAACCTTTTTAACCGGTGATATCTTATTTTTTCTTGGGAAGGGAAAAAGTAAGCAAAACCCTTGAGAATCGAGGTCCGGGAGTTGTTTTCGCTACGGGAAGGTGTTAGGCACCCATAACGACTATAGTATCCTATAGGAACCGTCTTTAATTTCTACGCGCGCGCTTTATTTTTAAATGCTATTTGAAAATTGATATTAAGCCTAAAGGTATTCTAAGTGAAGAATTGGAGGGAGAAGAATGTTTGAATTTTTATTTTATTTGAATTGAAGGAATTTTGTTCCTTGCCTACGTACCCGTTTAAGGGATCAAATCCACCGTAGTTCTCTTCCAAAAATGTTTTTGTTTTTGTTGGTTGATTTTAAGTTTGAAAATTGGAATTTTGAAAAATAGAAAGAGGCCTTTAAAGGCATGAGATTATGAAAAGAGTGAGGTTTGATTAGTCATTTTGCAAAAGAAGTCAAAGTTTGATTATTTTTCATTGAAGTTTGATTAAGAAAATAAAAGGAAAATTCAATGGGGTTTTGACCCCAAGGTTTATTATGAAAAATGTTTGAGTGAAGTTTGTTCAAGTTTTTGGGAAAATGATTTTTCTAAGTATAAGGCCTAAACATACATCTAAACATACAATCCTAAGCATACATCTAAACATGCATATTCTAGCTATATAGTGATGTGTGTGCATGTGTCGGTGCTTGTGTCGGTGTACATCATTAGAGTCCATTGTCCTTTACATCATACCCTAGATACATTCTATGGCCCCTTTGCCAAGAAATTAAAAAGTGCATAAAGGGAAATATTACAAAACTCCTAAGTGTTTACATTCTAACTTTTGCATGAAATTGAAACTTAAAATGCAAGAAATAAAAGTGGAGAAAGAGATGAGATATGGAATGAAATGGGAATGCTTATGGAGAATATGAGACATGAAATGAAATGGTTAGTAACACATGACAATATCACAAGAAATAAAGAAAGAAAGACATTATAGCACAAAGCATAGAAAAATACCCAAAATCAAGGCAAAACATTCCTAAAACTTGACCACAAAAGCAACGCCAACACATAACTCCTAACCCTCATATCTTAATCAATTTTAGAGGTTTCATTTTAATTTTAATCATGAGGATTAGAGAGAAGCATTGAACTAAGCAATTATGAAGCATTTTTAGGCCTATTTTACACCAATTCACATATTAAAATGACAAATAACTTGCTAACTAAGCAACCAAATATCACACATCCCAAAACAGCACCACATACCTTGATTTAAACACTAAACAAGGTCTCCAAAATACCCAATCATTAACCACTATTATAAGCAAAAGAAAAGGAAACAAACCCTTTACCAAAAGTTCTTCAAAATTGCACCAAGGTAACACAAATCATAAGCTACTAATCATGCATTTTTTATCCATGTTTAGCATACAAAAATCACATAGAACAGATCTAAATCATCAACACAATTACAATAAGGGCTCACTAAGATTTTTTTTTACAAGTTCTCAACAAAATTTTATCAAGAATTGAAAGGAAATGAGTTAACAATAGACAAATGTTTTTCACATATTTTCAGTACTCATTATGCAAGAAATATCAAGAAACCATCGAAAATCATCAAGAAAAAACAATGGAAAATTGTTTGGGACTTTTCTTAGGAAATTATAGCACAATAGTGGAGTATCTAGCAAAAAAAAGTGTAGAAATAGCAAGGAACTTCATAAAAAGACGAAATCCACAATGTGAGAGCCCAAGCCCAAGCCTAAGAGAAAGACTGGGTTTCCAGGGGACACAGGGACCATTAGATCGATCCAATTGGATCAGATCCAAGATCCAGTGTCCAAAATGTGCCAAGGAACACAGAATTATCGTAGGCATACATGCATGGGATCAGAGGTAGGTATAAAAGCAAAATTCAAGGGAAAACCCTCACAATCTTCACTCCTTTCTCTCTCTACAAAGCTTCTTAGAGAGAGAGAGTCTGCAGACTCTCTCTTCTCCGACCTAAAGCCGGTCATCTTCCTCACTTCTCCGACGCGATGGCCGGCGGTGGCGCCGCCGCGTCGGAACCCTAAACGGAAATCTAACTACGTTTTCTTGACGCTCACGACCTCCTCTCTTCGATTCTGAGGCTCGTTTCTTCAAAAAGTTTACGAATCAACGTAGATCGGGGAAAGGCTAAACGCTACGTTTTTGTTCTTAAACTCTTTTTAAACGACGTTTTGGAGAAAGATCTCCTAAAACCCCCTGTCTACGTTGATTTGTGAAGAAACAGCATGGATATGAGGTAAACTGACATGATTTGCAGAGGAAAAATGAAGAAAGAACGGGAAGAAAGGTTTGGTACCTGGACGGAAGAGAGGATAAACTTCTTCGAATCTTCTTCTTCTTTTGACCTCTGTGAACTGTTTGATTCCTGATCTGCTTCGTTGATGCTTCGATTTTTGACTCGGAACCCTAGGATTTCAATCCGTTTTCTTCTTTTCTCTCAAACTCCTTCTTGTGATCGCCTTTTGGTTCGAATTGCAGGAAGGAGGGAGATTCGATGATGATGATTCCCTATGGAATCTGAGAATCTCTGGAATTCGAGTTATTCTTTGTGAATTTGTTACTGGATTTGATCAAATTATGATGAAACTGACACGAATTTGAAGGATTGATGTTGATTTGAGTTCAAGAAGTTCGGTTAGGGTTTGAAGGTGGATGAATGTTCATGGTGTTCATGTGATTTTCTGAGTTTTTTGGGATTTTGATCGAAAAATCTTGGGAGAGAGAAAGTGGAATGAGTTTGTTGAGTTGGCAGAAAATGAATGGTTCTTTTGACCATTGACTGTGACTGGATTATTTATAGATGCTGTGTATGACTGCTGGACCAATATAAACGTGACATGTGGCACACTTTTGTAACAAACCTTTGTGGACAAATAGGACTCTGACACGTGTACGATACAGATGACTTGGACACACATGGACTAATCTGCAATTAAACTAAAAAAAAAGGACTGAAATGCAAAAAAAATGACAAAAAAGGACTAAAAAAAGTAATTAATAATAAAATTGGTAAAACACGTAATATGGAAATAAACGTAAAGTGAAACGATTAAAATTGACCAAACGGACTAAAACGAACCAATGGCCTAAATGAGGTACTTTAAAGTAACCTCTCTCTGCCAAAATTTCGTGTGAAATGACCAAAATGCCCCTGGGGCTAAAACGACTAAAAATGACTCAGATGCAATTAAAAATGGATTTTTAACAGAAATTGAATCAAAGACTCATACAAGCAAAATTAAAAGACTCAGAGACAATTTTTAGGATTTAAACAGGGCTTTAACATATGAAAAGACTAAAATGCCCCTAGGGGCAAAACTGACTCAAAATGACTTCAAATGCAATTTTTTAAAATGGATTTTGACGTAGAATGGAACAGAGACTTATTCAAAATACTTGAAAGGACTCAAACAAATTTTTTAAAAGATTGAAAGAAATCTTGACCTAGGAAATGACTGAAATACCCTTACATGTGAATTTTGCAAATAACATTGAAATAAAATGCAGAGAGAGATGCAATTGATCAGAGACATATCAAATGGCTTGTAAAGAATTGAGTTGGTATTTTTAGGTCCAAAATTAGGGTATAACATCCACCACCAAAGATAATTTCCTTGACCCTAGAAGCTGGAGTGAGCCAAACCACTTCATTAGGAGTGAGAGCCATAATCCTCTGTGAAATAGACCAATTCTCCGGATTGTCGTGGAAAGACTCCGGAAGGTGCGAAATAAACCACCTATAGAGGAGAGGCACACAACAAAGAATGTATCCACGACCCTTGCCGGAACGATCGTGAATAGCATGATATGTGTCAGCTAGCAAAGTAGGAACCGGACTCTTGGAATGGAAGATCATAATAGCATTCATGTCCACGAAGTCATCAAGATTTGGAAAGAGAATAAGCCCGTAGATGAGTAGTGCAAGAATAGCCTCAAGAGTGTCCTGACAAGTGGTATTGAGGTTGGCTTTCCCAAGAAGATACTCTGAAGTGAACCCTCGGATGCGAGCCTTAGTGACAAGATTTTTGGAGACATCGGTGGTCTTGAGATAGAGATCTTTAGCAATAACCAATGGAGTAGGAGGATTTTCAGGTCCTGAGAAAGGTACCCCCTTGGCAATAGATAGACCCATCAAGTGAGAATAAGCCTCTAGAGTAGGCACCAACTGAAAGTCGGGAAAAGTAAAGCACTGATAGTCCCGATCATAGAATTGCACTAGAGTGTGCACCAGCTTCTCATCCACATTAGTCTGGAGAATGGTAAGTAAAGCCCCGTAACGATGTCGGAAACCAGTCGGATCCTCAACCTTGAGTGCCAAATCTCTCAAACTAGCCAAATCCACTTCCTTGAACTTGTAGGACTTAGTCTTCTTCATTCCTACAATGTTTACAAATTCAACTTGTCTAAGCCCTTCGATAACAATGCATGGACAAAGTTTATGCATGTATGCATGTATGCATGAATGCATGATTATGTTCAGGTTCGGAGAAGACATAGTGGGTTTGAAGTTCAAAGTCGAGGAGTCATGGGTGGACACGGCGAGCTCCGGGTTATAGTTGATTCCACCCCGGGTACCAAGAAGAGGTACATTAAGAAACTTTCCACCACCAAAGATGATTTCCTTAACCCTTGAAGCGGGAGTGAGCCAAACCACTTCATTAGGAGTGAGAGCCATAATCCTCTGTGAAATAGACCAATTCGCCGGATTGGCGTGGAAAGACTGCGGAAGGTGCGAAATAAACCACCTATAGAGGAGAGGCACACAACAAAGAATGTATCCACGACCTTTGTCGGAACGATCGCGAATAGCATGGTATGTGTCAGCTAGCAAAGTAGGAACCGGATTCTTGGAGTGGAAGATCATAATGGCATTCATGTCCACGAAGCCATCAAGATTCGGAAAGAGAATAAGCCCATAGATGAGAAGTGCAAGAATAGCCTCAAGAGTGTCCTGACAAGTGGTATTGAGGTTGGCTTTCCCAAGAAGATACTCTGAAGTGAACCCTCGGATGCGTGCCTTAGTGATAAGATTCTTGGAGACATCGGTGGTCTTGAGATAGAGATCCTTAGCAATAACCAATGGAGTAGGAGGATTTTCAGGTCCTGAGAAAGGTATCCCCTTAGCAATAGATAAACCCATCAAGGAAGAATAAGCCTCTAGAGTAGGCACCAACTGAAAGTCTGGGAAAGTGAAGCACCGATACCCCCGATCATAGAATTGCACTAGAGTGTGCACAAGCTTCTCATCCACATTAGTATGAAGAATAGAAAGTAAAGCCCCGTAGCGACGTCGGAAACCAATCGGATCCTCAATCTTGAGTGCCAAATCTCTCAAACTAGCCAAATCCACTTCCTTGAACTTGTAGGAATTAGTCCTCTTCATTCCTACAATGTTTACAAATTCAACTTGTCTAAGCCCTTCGATAACAATGCATGGAAAAAGTTTATGCATGTATGCATGTATGCATGAATGCATGATTATGTTCAAGTTCGGAGAAAACATGGTGGGTTGAAGTTCAAAGTTGAGGAGTCATGGGTGGACACGGTGTCCGGTGAAACTAGGGCTTTAGGATAATAGTAACCGGGTTCTAAAAAGGTTCCCAAGTTGCAACCTCTCCGACGTATATCACGGTGTCACGAGACAACACTCGCTCCATGATTATCCGCGGAAGGTCTAACTTGAGTGTAGAATCGCGTGACGACTAAAACTCGAGACAACACTCGGTTTAGCCTCCGTACTACATCCTAGAAAATGGCCATGGATGGGTTTGGTTATCTACGGTTCATAGCGTCATAGAACAATTAGAAGTAAAGTGCCTAAACACGACAACACGAGCCGACAACATCACCCCCAAAATGCCTCAGCTATGTGGGATTGATCGCATAATCCAAAACACGAGGCAACCCCCGGAATGAATTGTCGATTATATCCCTCCTAAATCCTAAGTTCACTCAGCCCGGGTGCAGGACTTTTGATATTCTCACCCCACACGTTTGCAAGAAATTAAACATTTATTCACATAGGAAAGCAAGTAAAAGAAACAAGTAAAAAAGAGCGCAAGCGTCGAAATAAAGACTAGGCGTAACTCTCGAATCTTCCCCAGTGAAGTCGCCAGCTGTTTTATCTTGGTTTTCGGGTGTCAAACATTGATTACGTTTGAACCTTTTTAACCGGTGATATCTTATTTTTTCTTGGGAAGGGAAAAAGTAAGCAAAACCCTTGAGAATCGAGGTCCGGGAGTTGTTTTCGCTACGGGAAGGTGTTAGGCACCCATAACGACTATAGTATCCTATAGGAACCGTCTTTAATTTCTACGCGCGCGCTTTATTTTTAAATGCTATTTGAAAATTGATATTAAGCCTAAAGGTATTCTAAGTGAAGAATTGGAGGGAGAAGAATGTTTGAATTTTTATTTTATTTGAATTGAAGGAATTTTGTTCCTTGCCTACGTACCCGTTTAAGGGATCAAATCCACCGTAGTTCTCTTCCAAAAATGTTTTTGTTTTTGTTGGTTGATTTTAAGTTTGAAAATTGGAATTTTGAAAAATAGAAAGAGGCCTTTAAAGGCATGAGATTATGAAAAGAGTGAGGTTTGATTAGTCATTTTGCAAAAGAAGTCAAAGTTTGATTATTTTTCATTGAAGTTTGATTAAGAAAATAAAAGGAAAATTCAATGGGGTTTTGACCCCAAGGTTTATTATGAAAAATGTTTGAGTGAAGTTTGTTCAAGTTTTTGGGAAAATGATTTTTCTAAGTATAAGGCCTAAACATACATCTAAACATACAATCCTAAGCATACATCTAAACATGCATATTCTAGCTATATAGTGATGTGTGTGCATGTGTCGGTGCTTGTGTCGGTGTACATCATTAGAGTCCATTGTCCTTTACATCATACCCTAGATACATTCTATGGCCCCTTTGCCAAGAAATTAAAAAGTGCATAAAGGGAAATATTACAAAACTCCTAAGTGTTTACATTCTAACTTTTGCATGAAATTGAAACTTAAAATGCAAGAAATAAAAGTGGAGAAAGAGATGAGATATGGAATGAAATGGGAATGCTTATGGAGAATATGAGACATGAAATGAAATGGTTAGTAACACATGACAATATCACAAGAAATAAAGAAAGAAAGACATTATAGCACAAAGCATAGAAAAATACCCAAAATCAAGGCAAAACATTCCTAAAACTTGACCACAAAAGCAACGCCAACACATAACTCCTAACCCTCATATCTTAATCAATTTTAGAGGTTTCATTTTAATTTTAATCATGAGGATTAGAGAGAAGCATTGAACTAAGCAATTATGAAGCATTTTTAGGCCTATTTTACACCAATTCACATATTAAAATGACAAATAACTTGCTAACTAAGCAACCAAATATCACACATCCCAAAACAGCACCACATACCTTGATTTAAACACTAAACAAGGTCTCCAAAATACCCAATCATTAACCACTATTATAAGCAAAAGAAAAGGAAACAAACCCTTTACCAAAAGTTCTTCAAAATTGCACCAAGGTAACACAAATCATAAGCTACTAATCATGCATTTTTTATCCATGTTTAGCATACAAAAATCACATAGAACAGATCTAAATCATCAACACAATTACAATAAGGGCTCACTAAGATTTTTTTTTACAAGTTCTCAACAAAATTTTATCAAGAATTGAAAGGAAATGAGTTAACAATAGACAAATGTTTTTCACATATTTTCAGTACTCATTATGCAAGAAATATCAAGAAACCATCGAAAATCATCAAGAAAAAACAATGGAAAATTGTTTGGGACTTTTCTTAGGAAATTATAGCACAATAGTGGAGTATCTAGCAAAAAAAAGTGTAGAAATAGCAAGGAACTTCATAAAAAGACGAAATCCACAATGTGAGAGCCCAAGCCCAAGCCTAAGAGAAAGACTGGGTTTCCAGGGGACACAGGGACCATTAGATCGATCCAATTGGATCAGATCCAAGATCCAGTGTCCAAAATGTGCCAAGGAACACAGAATTATCGTAGGCATACATGCATGGGATCAGAGGTAGGTATAAAAGCAAAATTCAAGGGAAAACCCTCACAATCTTCACTCCTTTCTCTCTCTACAAAGCTTCTTAGAGAGAGAGAGTCTGCAGACTCTCTCTTCTCCGACCTAAAGCCGGTCATCTTCCTCACTTCTCCGACGCGATGGCCGGCGGTGGCGCCGCCGCGTCGGAACCCTAAACGGAAATCTAACTACGTTTTCTTGACGCTCACGACCTCCTCTCTTCGATTCTGAGGCTCGTTTCTTCAAAAAGTTTACGAATCAACGTAGATCGGGGAAAGGCTAAACGCTACGTTTTTGTTCTTAAACTCTTTTTAAACGACGTTTTGGAGAAAGATCTCCTAAAACCCCCTGTCTACGTTGATTTGTGAAGAAACAGCATGGATATGAGGTAAACTGACATGATTTGCAGAGGAAAAATGAAGAAAGAACGGGAAGAAAGGTTTGGTACCTGGACGGAAGAGAGGATAAACTTCTTCGAATCTTCTTCTTCTTTTGACCTCTGTGAACTGTTTGATTCCTGATCTGCTTCGTTGATGCTTCGATTTTTGACTCGGAACCCTAGGATTTCAATCCGTTTTCTTCTTTTCTCTCAAACTCCTTCTTGTGATCGCCTTTTGGTTCGAATTGCAGGAAGGAGGGAGATTCGATGATGATGATTCCCTATGGAATCTGAGAATCTCTGGAATTCGAGTTATTCTTTGTGAATTTGTTACTGGATTTGATCAAATTATGATGAAACTGACACGAATTTGAAGGATTGATGTTGATTTGAGTTCAAGAAGTTCGGTTAGGGTTTGAAGGTGGATGAATGTTCATGGTGTTCATGTGATTTTCTGAGTTTTTTGGGATTTTGATCGAAAAATCTTGGGAGAGAGAAAGTGGAATGAGTTTGTTGAGTTGGCAGAAAATGAATGGTTCTTTTGACCATTGACTGTGACTGGATTATTTATAGATGCTGTGTATGACTGCTGGACCAATATAAACGTGACATGTGGCACACTTTTGTAACAAACCTTTGTGGACAAATAGGACTCTGACACGTGTACGATACAGATGACTTGGACACACATGGACTAATCTGCAATTAAACTAAAAAAAAAGGACTGAAATGCAAAAAAAATGACAAAAAAGGACTAAAAAAAGTAATTAATAATAAAATTGGTAAAACACGTAATATGGAAATAAACGTAAAGTGAAACGATTAAAATTGACCAAACGGACTAAAACGAACCAATGGCCTAAATGAGGTACTTTAAAGTAACCTCTCTCTGCCAAAATTTCGTGTGAAATGACCAAAATGCCCCTGGGGCTAAAACGACTAAAAATGACTCAGATGCAATTAAAAATGGATTTTTAACAGAAATTGAATCAAAGACTCATACAAGCAAAATTAAAAGACTCAGAGACAATTTTTAGGATTTAAACAGGGCTTTAACATATGAAAAGACTAAAATGCCCCTAGGGGCAAAACTGACTCAAAATGACTTCAAATGCAATTTTTTAAAATGGATTTTGACGTAGAATGGAACAGAGACTTATTCAAAATACTTGAAAGGACTCAAACAAATTTTTTAAAAGATTGAAAGAAATCTTGACCTAGGAAATGACTGAAATACCCTTACATGTGAATTTTGCAAATAACATTGAAATAAAATGCAGAGAGAGATGCAATTGATCAGAGACATATCAAATGGCTTGTAAAGAATTGAGTTGGTATTTTTAGGTCCAAAATTAGGGTATAACATCCACCACCAAAGATAATTTCCTTGACCCTAGAAGCTGGAGTGAGCCAAACCACTTCATTAGGAGTGAGAGCCATAATCCTCTGTGAAATAGACCAATTCTCCGGATTGTCGTGGAAAGACTCCGGAAGGTGCGAAATAAACCACCTATAGAGGAGAGGCACACAACAAAGAATGTATCCACGACCCTTGCCGGAACGATCGTGAATAGCATGATATGTGTCAGCTAGCAAAGTAGGAACCGGACTCTTGGAATGGAAGATCATAATAGCATTCATGTCCACGAAGTCATCAAGATTTGGAAAGAGAATAAGCCCGTAGATGAGTAGTGCAAGAATAGCCTCAAGAGTGTCCTGACAAGTGGTATTGAGGTTGGCTTTCCCAAGAAGATACTCTGAAGTGAACCCTCGGATGCGAGCCTTAGTGACAAGATTTTTGGAGACATCGGTGGTCTTGAGATAGAGATCTTTAGCAATAACCAATGGAGTAGGAGGATTTTCAGGTCCTGAGAAAGGTACCCCCTTGGCAATAGATAGACCCATCAAGTGAGAATAAGCCTCTAGAGTAGGCACCAACTGAAAGTCGGGAAAAGTAAAGCACTGATAGTCCCGATCATAGAATTGCACTAGAGTGTGCACCAGCTTCTCATCCACATTAGTCTGGAGAATGGTAAGTAAAGCCCCGTAACGATGTCGGAAACCAGTCGGATCCTCAACCTTGAGTGCCAAATCTCTCAAACTAGCCAAATCCACTTCCTTGAACTTGTAGGACTTAGTCTTCTTCATTCCTACAATGTTTACAAATTCAACTTGTCTAAGCCCTTCGATAACAATGCATGGACAAAGTTTATGCATGTATGCATGTATGCATGAATGCATGATTATGTTCAGGTTCGGAGAAGACATAGTGGGTTTGAAGTTCAAAGTCGAGGAGTCATGGGTGGACACGGCGTCCGGTGAAACTAGGGCTTTAGGAAATAGTAACCGGGCTCTAAAAGGTTCCCAAGTCGCAACCTCTCCGACGTACATCATGGTGCCACGAGACAACAATCTCTCCATGATTATCCGTGGAAGGCCTAGCTTGAGTGTAGTATCGCGTGACGACTAAAACTCGAGACAACACTCGGTCTAGCCTCCGCACTACATCCTAGAAAATGGCCATGGATGGGTTTGGTTATCTACGGTTCATAGCGTCATAGAACAATTAGAAGTAAAGTGCCTAAACGCGACAACACGCGCCGACAACATCACCCCCAAAATGCCTCAGCTATGTGGGATTGATCGCATAATCCAAAACACGAGGCAACCCCCGGAATGAATTGTCGATTATATCCCTCCTAAATCCTAAGTTCACTCAGCCCGGGTGCAGGACTTTTGATATTCTCACCCCACACGTTTGCAAGAAATTAAACATTTATTCACATAGGAAAGCAAGTAAAAGAAAAAAGTAAAAAGAGCGCAAGCGTGGAAATAAAGACTAGGCGTAACTCTCGAATCTCCCCAGTGAAGTCGCCAGGTGTTTTATCTTGGTTTTCGGGTGTCAAACATTGATTACGTTTGAACCTTTTTAACCGGTGATATCTCATTTTTTCTTGGGAAGGGAAAAAGTAAGCAAAACCCTTGAGAATCGAGGTCCGGGAGTTGTTTTCGCTACGGGAAGGTGTTAGGCACCCATAACGACTATAGTATCCTATAGGAACCGTCTTTAATTTCTACGCGCGCGCTTTATTTTTAAATGCTATTTGAAAGTGTTTATTTGAACCTAAGAGTATTCTAAGTGAAGAATTGGAGGGAGAGGAATGTGTTTGAATTTTTATTTTAGTTGAATTGAAGGAATTTTGTTCCTTGCCTACGTACCCGTTTAAGGGATCAAATCCACCGTAGTTCGCTTCCAAAAAATGTTTTTGTTTTTGTTGGTTGATTTTAAGTTTGAAAATGGGACTTTGAAGAATAAGAGAGAGAGGCCTCAAGGGCATAAGATTTGGAAAATGTGAGGTGGAATTAGTTATTTGCAAAAACAAGTCAAAGTTGGAATTAGTTTCATTGATGCTTTTATTAAGAAAATAAAGAGAAAAATTCACTTGGAATGTGTTCCAAGAGTTTATTTGAAAGAAAAATTTGAGTGAGATGGTTCAAGTTTTTTTCTTGTTTGGAAAATTGGAATTTTTCTAAGTGTAAAACCTAAGCATACATCTAAACATGCAATTACCTAACCATACATCTAAACATGCATATCCTAGCCATACATCTAAAGTGAGGTGTGTGCATGTGTCGGTGCTTGTGTCGGTGTACATTATTAGAGTCCATTGTCCATATTACATCATTGGCCTAGATACATTCTATGGTCTTGCAAGAATTTAAAGGCATAGGAAAATATTACAAAAGCTCCTAAGTCTTTACATTCTAAATTTTGGTGAGAATTAAATTGCAAGAAAAATAGAGATGAATATGATGTGGGATGCTATGGAAATGAGACATGAAACAAGAAAGGTTAGTAGCACATATGAAATAGAAGCTAGTATCAAAATGCATAATAAGCTATTGTAACTTGCAAGGGAAGTAAACTAACAATCTTAGCAAAAAAGTGACAAAAAGGCTTGAAATTCAATATAATCCTAAAGCAAACTCAAGACC
The DNA here is from genome assembly GCF_051527215.1 of Medicago sativa. Taxonomy (NCBI): domain Eukaryota; kingdom Viridiplantae; phylum Streptophyta; class Magnoliopsida; order Fabales; family Fabaceae; genus Medicago; species Medicago sativa. The sequence continues at coordinate 30,007,534 of NC_140752.1, read as the reverse complement.
TAGATTCTCACAACATTAAGACATTTCAAGTGATTCATTCCAAGGGAACAAATATGAGAACCAAGGGAAATTATCATGCCAAAAATTATAAGATTTTCAAGCTCTTTATGCACTTTTATTTCACAAAAGATTTTCACATTATTTACCAAACACAAGGTCCTCAAGAACTACACCAAAACAGCAAGCAAACACCACATTAAGAGGCGAATTTATTCCACAAAATTATACGTCTAAATGTCACAACTTTATACCAAAATTTCAAGGTCAACATCACATTAAAACTTCACAAAATTCTTCAAAAAAGTGGACTAAAAGCAAGACAAAAACACACATACTCTTGGAGTGAATTTTGGCATGAAACCACATCCCAAAAGATAGGTTTACAGGGCCAAGATTGCTACAAGAAAAAGTTTGCAAAGACCTAGAAAATTTTTTAAACAAAAGTGCACCTAAAAATTAACACAATGCATTAACGAGAACACAACACATTTCCACATATTTTGATCAAGATTTATCATGCAAAAGCTTCTAATAGTCATCAAGAATTCACAATAGTAACAAGAAAAACAAACGTGCATTTTTTGGAGTCCTTTATCATTAAAATTACATGCGTGGAGGGTGTAAACAGTGAAAATCATCAAAAGCAGCAGATACAGGGGGGTGTACATAGCAGTAAGACATACATACATGGAAAGCATGGGCCTAAGAACATAGATGGATCGGGTCAGGAAAAGTGTGGGTCGAACCAATTGAGGGAGTGTATATAAACCAAAAAAACCGGTCCAAAGCTCACTTTAAACCTCTCCTTCTCTTTCTACTCTCACGCACTCTCTCATTTCATCCTCATCCTCACCGGAAAACGCATGACACCTCCGGAAAATTCATGAACTCACCGGAAACGTCATCTTCTCCGGCGAGAAGTGCAGATTACGGTGAGTCTCAAAATACACCAACTTACACGAAAATTACGGTTTCGTAATCGAATTTCACTCCTCTACTCGAATTCGAGCATGTTTTTCAAGATTAAAGCAAGAACAACCTAAATCTGACACACACAGCTTCGTAAACAAGTCAAAAACGAAATCAAGAACACATGGAAGAGTGAGTATGCGGTATTTACCTTGTTCACCGTCTCAATGTTGAACTTCCTTGCGGCAGTTTTGCTGATTCATTCCAGAATAATGTGATTCGGTTTCAAAAGCTTCGATCTGTTTCCAATGGCTTCGATCTATTCGCAAGCTTCTCCGTCAATCTGAACATATACAAACTCGAATTGGCTTTATCTTGGTGATTCAATTCCTTGATCCCATCGTTTCTTGTTGTCTACCGTTTGAATCGAGCAAAAAAATGCGATCTGTTTGTCACGATTGGTGTGAATTGCCACCGTGAATCTGTGTAGTTTGGATTCGAAAATGGATTATGCGAAATTGGAGTTTGGGTGATGTTGGATTTGGTTAAGAATTGCTGGAATTTTTGGGTTGAATTTGAGGGGCTGATGGTGGAGGAATGTGGTGGTTATGGGATTTGGATGATGAAGATGATGGTGGTTTGCGGTGGTGGAAGTTGGTTAGGGATGAGAGAGAAGGTGGTTAGAGTTTGTTAGGGTGGTGGAAGGGAGGTTGTTATGGTGGTGAAAGAAATGGTCACGTGAGAGAAGAAAAGAGGGAAGAAAGAAAATTTATTTTGTGACTTTTTGTGAATTTTTGTGGAAAAATGATTGAATGAAAATTTTGTTGACTCTTTGACCAATTTATAGGCTAGCTCATTGGCCTTGGACCAATAGGATAGAGACATGTGGCACTTGGACTCTAACAAACTTTTGTGGACTAATAGCATTTGGACACGTGGCACTTGGGCTTAACACACTTAAAAAGGATTAAAATGTAAATAATAAAAGTACAAGAACAAATATGAAAATTAAAACTAAAATTGGATTGAAAAAGTAAATTGAAAATTAACGTAAAGCGAGACGATTAAAAACAACAAAGCAGATTAATCAGAAATATTATGTGAAATGACCAAAACGCCCCTAGGGACTAAAATGACTCGAAACGACTCAAATGCAATTTTAAAATGATTTTTTAATGAGGGATTAAAGCAAGAGTTTATACAAGCGAATTAAAAGACTCAGAGACAATTTTTAGAATTTAAACAAGGTTTTAACACATGAAAAGACTAAAATGCCCCTAGGGGCAAAACTGACTCAAAATGACTTCAAACGCAATTTTTTAAAATGGATTTTGACATGGAATTGCAATAGAAACTTATCCAGACTATTTGAAAGGACTCAAACAATTTTTCAAAGATTAAAAGAAATTTTAACATGAGAAATGACTAAAATGCCCCTAGGGGCTAAACTGACTAGAAAATGACTCAACTGATATTTTTTTAAATGAATTTTGACATGAGATTGAAACAAGGACTTATACAAACCAATTTAAAAGACTCAAACAATTTTCAAGGATTAAAATGAGTTGAATGCAGGAAATGACTAAAATACCCTTTCATGTAAATTTTGCAAATAATGTTGAAATAAAATGCAAAGAAATATGCAATTGATCAGAGACAGTTCAAATGACTTATAATGCAAGAAAAGAAGAATTGAATAAGTATTTTTAGGTCCAAAATTAGGGTATAACATGGGGGAGAAGGGGACTTGAGTAAGGTATGTTTCTTGTCTAGGGAAGCAGGATTGGGGTCTGCTTCAAAAGAAGATGGAGGTGATGGGGTAAAGCAAAATCTCTGGGGTAAAGCTTGGAGAAATAGATGGTGGGAGAGAAGGGGATATGGTGCGTTTATTGATGGCAACACACTACAAAGAAGTACAGTTTGTCTAAGGCGAAAGAGACCTTAATGGTCAACCTTGATCCCAAACGAACCAACATGACACCTAGACAAACCGTACTTCTTTGCAGTGTGTTGCCATCCCCATTGACTGTTCATACAATCTCTGAAATTTTCAAAGAGGCCTCTTTCTATGAAAGGTCAACGATGGAAACACATTGTTGTTGTAGAAGGAAGAGGAGGAGAGAGTATGAGATGATCGTGTGAGAAATGGTGAAGGTTGGAAGAGTATTTATATGGGGAATGGATGCATAGGTTGTATCTACCCATAATGGTGAGTCAAAAAACGTGCAAACCACCGGCCAAAGAAGCGTGAGTTATGTCACGCAGGGATTCACCTGTGTGAGTTAACTCACGCTGAAAGTACTTAGCGTGACTTAAGTCACGCAGGGGTACTTTCGTCCATTCAATTGGACATGAGTGTTTTTTGATGGGAGAAGAGCAATTTTCCTTAGAATGATCTTCTCTCAATTTCTCAGGTCCGATTCGATGAGCATGTTTGATTTCTTAAAAAATAGAAAGAAAAAAAAAGCTTACATTTTATTTATCGTATTTATACTTTTATTTCATTAATTTTTTGTTTGTTTTTTTTAAGGGATTAATTTTTTGTTTGTTGATTTTCTTCTTTCCTACACATCTTGCATGTTGGATAAACAAACATAACATAATCCGAGTAAGACCAATGATTTATTATTAACCTTCAAGCTGCCCCCCTCATTACTACACCAAGATCCACCACGTTCTTTTCTCAGTTAGGCGACAGAAATATAATTTCGATAAACTAAAAGAATCTTAAAATATCTGTTGGGATAGTGATTCTTTGTGGAAACTATGTTGAAACTTGATGTAGAACAATGTTAATGCAATCCATTTGGTTGAACTAAATGAATGCATAAATAAAACGTTGAAATAGTAGAAAAAATAAAATGAATAAACACATAAGAAATTTGGTTACTCAATTAAGAGATTAACTATTAGGTATGGAGGACAGAATCTTTCTTGGCTTTATATAACAGACGATAAATTTTCCTAAAAGCCTTGCCGTGCTTTTTTTCCTTTATGATGTAGACTACCAGTTAATGGATTAAAACTATTTTATTACACATGCAAAGTTTGATAAGAATGTTAGGAGACATGTCATATAGATTAAAACAATTTCATTAAAGTATTGCACATGTAAAGACAATTTTAATACTGAATGAGTTATTATTAAACAATTGTCAATGGATATCACATGCAAAGTTTGTTTAGAATATTAAGAAAACATGTCATATGTACTTATTTATTGTGAATTATATGTATTGTTGAATATTGATTGTGAATTGTAAGTATAGGAGATTCCTAAAAGCTTTGCCGTTTAGACAATTGCTATTTTCTTTTAATAGAGTACTCCCTCTGTCTCACAATATTAATCGTTTAAGGTTTGTGCACGACTATTAAGGAAATAATTAATTGTGTTGATTTCAATGATAAAATTAGTAAATTTACTAAAACACCCTTATTAATTGTAGTTAGTGGAGTAGTTAAGTTTGATGAAATTCAATAAATAAGGGTATATAGTGAAAAAAAAATGTTGCAATAGTATTGTAAAGTGACCATTATTTTGAGAAAAGGAAAAAACGTTAAAGCTTTGTTTGAGAGTTTGGAGGGGAGGGGAGGGTTTTGGAAAAAAGAAGGAGCAAGTGGAAGAAATAGAAGATGTTGGGAGGAGAGAGCTTTGGAGGTTAATTTTTTACTCATAATAAAAAATCCCCCTCATTTGGAGGAACTCAAAAATTGCATTGGGGGAGGGTTTTCGGGGGTTATGGAGGGTTTATATGAATTTTTCAAATTCAATCTATGTTATTATAATATTCTTAAAATTAAAAGTATATTAATCATAAGTATTAGTTTATCATTCTCTAAAAAACTGTTCTTTCAAAAAATGTGAATTTTTTGTCCATTTTTCTATATATTTCCAACCTCCCAAAACCCTCCCCTCCCTTCCCCTCCAAAATCTCAAAGAAAGCCTAAAGAGACAATAATTGTGAAACAGAGTAGATCTAAGGAACAACTCTCGTAATAGGTACTAGAAACTCTCGTTTTTTTCCGGAATTTCACGCGGCAAATAATCCGCAAGATTTCCTGAGGATTTCGCTGCTAATAATGTTTGTCATAAGAAGTTTCCTGCGAATTCAGCTCCTGCAGGAAATTCTGCAGATAACTTTTAATAATAAGGCAATTGCTTTTTTTTTGAATCGGCAAATATTATTAAATGTCATCCCCGCAAGACGCAAGGTATGAAGGAAACAAGATACAAATGGTGCCACATATAGACGGTACACCATAACCACTTAAGAACACCCCTGAAGATAAACCACCAAAACACATCATCACCTAAAACAGACTCCAAAAAAACAAGCACTGTAAACACGGTATCCACCACCGCCCATCGTCACTACTCACCCCCAAAGAACACCCTCAAAATAAAACTCCAAGACCCCAACACCCAAGCTAAGCCACATTTTGAAAAGCACCTGACCGAAGGATCATGCAGCTGCCACAACCTCGCGACCTCTGAACCACCGAAAGAGCACAAAACAAAAGCCCAAAAACGAACTTGAGTCCAAGAACTGACTCCCGATCTCGAATCAAAAGTGATCGGCCCACCAGACTTTAGTACCAAATTAGCAGGGCACCCTTCGCCCCCGGTACACCAGAGAAAAACCAAATCAAGTCAAACAAAGATTGCAGCTGGACCCCGACTCCTGATCGCGAAGCCAAAGGTACCGGCCCACCGAAAACCAGCATACAATATGTAAGACGAAAGACATGACTTGCGAAGATTAAGCAACAAACATATCAAAAGGAAAAGGCTCAACACAATGGGACACACACCCTCCAAACTCCGAAAACACCTAAACCACTCAAAAGGCACAAACAAGAGCTAGTGACGACGAACGAGGACCCGTGTAACAGATGTTGCTTCCAAAGGAAATCACCCCAACAAGCACCCGCCTCCTCACTTAAAACACCAACCATCACCACACATCACCCCCACCACACTTCACCACCTCCAGGCATCACCACCCCCACCACGATTGAATAACCTCCACAACCACTGCATTACCACCGCGCATCACCACCACCACGATCACAATATCACTACGCCGCCAAACATCCTCACCAAGAAACAAGCAACAACACAAACATAAATCTAGAGGAAGACGAAATCCAACAACAAAACACGTGCAGCGACGCCGGTTTGAAGCAAAACCTAGACCATAAAAAGACGGCCGCCTGTGACAAGGAGAATGCGTTCGTCGCCGTAGTAAAAGAGAACCAATGGTGGAACAAAAAACGGCGGATCTGAACAACACTTCCTGGATCCCGAAACCCTCCTCACACCACATCACCACCACCACACAACCTAAACTGCCACCCCACTAAGCTCGTAACACACCACACACAACTGTGACCTCCTCACATCATTGCCTCACCACCATCACAGCCTCAACATCACCACACCACCATAGTCACCACCATAACTTTGGTCTCCTCACACCACCGCGGCTGCGCCAACGACGATATCCAGAACCACCACCGGTTGCTAATTGCTACTACTATTGTATTAACCAAAAAAGTGTGTAAATTGTTAATCACATTTAAAATTTATATACTTCTGTAATTTTTTAAACTATGTGAAATAAGTGGTTAACACCTTTCAATATTTTGATTAATGATGTAGTCAAAGTAGTTAAGAAGTGTTATATTGTAAAAGTGGATAACAACTACATTTTTTTTTTCGGTAATGCATTAGTCAAATTGGTTAATGACACAACGCAGATTTTATGCTATAAGAATTATCCTTAAAATAAATGTTAACTAAACTACCACCCACTCCTCAAAAACACAAAAACAAACGCCTCTCCTGCAAAACAAAAGATTAAAACAACAAATAGAAAGGAAAAAAACACCACTCTTGAAAAATCAACGGTACATAAACAAAAGATTAAAACAACAAATAGAAAGGAAAAAAACACCACTCTTGAAAAATCAACGGTACATAATAACTCCAATAACTCCACTGAAACCACAAATAGACTCTGTTTGTTTAAACGATCTCTATGATTCCAACACAATTCATAATATAAACAAGAATATTTTTTTAAACGGGCAAGACTACACTTCCACGATGCCATGCCACCTTAATGTCGCCGACAATCCGTAGGAAAATCAGGTATTTTTTTTTTTTGGTGGCCGGGGTTCGAACCCCGGACCTTGCATATTTTATGCATTGTCAATACCAACTGAGCTAAGCTCACAAGGACAAAAAATCGGGTATTTCTAATAGTATACAAAGTGTATAAATATAGTAAACAATCCTTCAAAAAAAAAATCATATAGTAAACAAAACAAAATTTCAACTTTTGATGTCAAAAATTGCATTCGAATAACATTTTATTTTCTTTTTTTTTTTATACAAAAAAGTTGATTGAACACACTTTGCTAGACACAAATAGGACATCATGCATTGTTAACCGTATTTATACACCGAGCGATGCTTTTGATTAGCTTAATCATTTTTTTATTATAGAAGAAGATATTTGGAACACAAATATTTAGTTATGTCTTTAACCAATTTCACTAATGCAACAATCCAAAGAGTGTACCCTGTTAACCACTTTGAAATCGATATACTCATGGAATTTTTGGAACTATATAAAATACTCTCTTCGTTACCAAATATAAGCAAAAGTGCGTCAAACATATGTATTAATTTTTGAAATCGACACACTTTTCAACACATCCTCTTTGAGGTCTCACCAAATCATGTGGGTTCCATATTAATTTAGTGGGTCTCATGTGAATTTTAATCAGTCAAAGAGAGTGTGTTGAAAAATGTGTGTTACTTGCATTTCTCTTATAACTGATGGGGTAAGTGGTTAACACTTTGCTATTCTATGGTTAATGAAGTAGTAACATGGTTAACAAAATTTATATTCCAAAAGTAGATAATAACGTACTTTCTTTTTGTTAATACAATAGTAAAATTGGTTAATGATACAACTCAAATTTTGTGTTGCAAAAATCATTGTTCATATTAAAAATAGTTTGACAAAAAAAAAATTATTCACCTTACAATTACATTGAATAGTGCATGGTGTCAAATTTATATTAAAAAAAGTGTGTTCAAATAGCATAATTGTTAATCATAAACTACCTGCCACGACCCAAAAACACAAACAAACACATCTTCCACAAACAAGAGGTATTCTTCCATGGTCACAAGACCAAATCAATAGTGTTTGGACACACACACATAAAAAGATGGTCCTTAAAATATTTAATCATTTTTTTATCAATTTCCTCTTTATTATTAAAAAAATATTTCTTTTTGTGTGTGTGACCAAACACTTTTTATTTGATCATGTGACCATATTAGAATTTCTCCACAAACAAAACCAACAAAGACAGAAGACTAAAACAATACCTAACTACCCCGCTAACAACTACTAGAAAGAAAGGAAAAAAAAAACACCACATACGGAAGATTGTTTAAACAATCCTCATAATTCCAACACCATTTGTAATATATACAAAAACATAAAAAAAAATCTTTTCAAAAAAAAAATAAAAATTTGAATAATAAAAACAGGAAAATACTGAAGAAGAAAAAAAAGGTAAAAGTTCAATGTTTGCCGAATATATAAATATGGTAAGTATTTTGTAATATATACAAAAACATAAAAAAAAATCTTTTCAAAAAAAAAAATTAAAAAATTGAATAATAAAAACAGGAAAATACTGAAGAAAAAGAAAAAATGTAAAAGTTCAATGTTTGCCGAATATATAAATATGGTAAGTATATCAACTTTTCTGTCAAAATGTGTGTTCCAACAATAACACACATGGTAAGAAAAAGCCAAAATCAAACAATTTATGCCTAAGTTAGTAAAACATGTGCATCAAGTATATTATATAAAAGAAATAAAATGCATGGTCATAAGGCTATATATACTCTTGTATTCTGTTCGATATTCAAAACATAAGATAGTTGCAAATAAGATTACACACCCAAGAAAATGGATTTCAGTACCAATGGCAGGGAAGAAACTCAGCTGTATCATGCTCAAATCCATCTATACAAACATATATACAGCTTTATAAATTCCATGGCACTCAAATCAGCCGTGGAACTAGGCATAGCAGATGCAATCCACAACAATGGAAAACCAATGACTCTTACAGAATTAGCTTCATCTTTGAAACTCCACCCTTCTAAAATTAGTGTCCTGTATCGTCTCTTGCGCTTGCTAACACACAATGGTTTCTTTGCAAAAACAACACTGATGAATGACAAAGAAGGAGAAGAAGAAACAACATATTCTCTCACTCCTCCTTCAATGCTTCTCATCAGTGGCAAATCAACATGTTTGTCACCATTTGTTAGCGGAGTGCTTCATCCATGTCGTCTGAACGTGTGGCACTCCTCTAACAAATGGCTCACTGAGGACAAGGAACTCAGTCTCTTTGAGAGCGCAAGAGGAGAGACATTTTGGGACTATCTTAACAAAGATTCTGAATCTGGTGAATTGAGTATGTTTCAAGATGCCATGGCAGCTGATTCTCAAATCTTTAACATTGCACTAAAAGAGTGTAGCCATGTGTTTGAAGGTTTGGAGTCTCTGGTTGATGTTGGAGGTGGCACAGGAGGTGTCACAAAACTTATCCATGAAACTTTTCCTCACCTTAAATGCATAGTATTTGACCAACCACAAGTTGTAAAAAACATGTCTGGAAACGAAAATTTGAAATTTGTTGGTGGAGATATGTTCAAATCTATCCCTCCTGCAGATGCTGTTTTACTCAAGGTATGTTCACTAAATGTTATTGATTAAAACATTTTTTTTTTGGGTAATTATGTCATGAAAATAATCTTCTCACATATAAAATTGCTCATTCGCTTATATCAGTGGCAGTTAACTGCCGTTTGACATTTTTCAGTGATAGAACTACCGCTGACGCTTTTAAGATCGGTTGTACCAATCTTAAAATTGTCAGCGGCTGCCGCTGAAAAATACCGAGTGGCAATTAATTGCCGCTGATATAAGGTAATGAACAATTTCATAAGTGAGAAGAGTAATTTTCTTATGTTATTGGTGCGAAGTATTTTACCAGTTTTGTTGATGACTAATTAATCTTTGCAATAAAGGAGAACTAATATACTCTTAAACAACAAATTTTAGCAAAGATTGATATTTTGTATCGATTTATTAACTAAATAGATAAATTCTTTTTTTACAGTGGATTTTGCATGATTGGAATGATGAATTGTCCTTAAGGATATTGGAGAACTGCAAAAAAGCTATTTCAGGAAAAGGGAAAAAAGGAAAGGTGATTATCATTGACATATCAATTGATGAAATAAGTGACAATCATGAAACAAATGAGTTGAAATTGGACTTTGACTTCATGATGATGACTTTGTTAAATGGAAAAGAAAGAGAGAAGAAAGAATGGGAGAAACTCATATTTGACGCAGGCTTCAGCAACTATAAGATTACACCTATATGCGGTTTCAAGTCTATCATCGAAGTTTATCCTTAATTTTGATTAGAACATGTTTCACTTAAGTTATGATTAAAATTCAATAAGTTTGTACTCATTTCAATTTCAAAGTCACGGCTGAATAATGTTAATTAAGGTGTAATGTTGTTTGGTATTCATATGCAACATTCTTACAGTGAAGCGAATCAAGTGGTTGATAGTCTTACCATGTATGAACTTAGTTAGTCAATTTCTTTAAAGATATTAAATTTGGTTCCAAAATTACTGCCATTACCAATCTCCAGAGACTCAATTTGCATTTCTTTTCCAAGATGCTTCTTGTTTATTTTGAGTATTTTCCTAGATGCTTCTTGTCTGCATTTGTTTTAATGTCAAAATTTTAAAATAATAGAGGAAAAACGACAACTCTAAAACAAATAAAACACTCAGCTGATCTTGAAAATCCAAACCAATGATGAATGAGTACCGAAGATCCATCGGGTGGCATCAAGCCTCATTGGTTTTGATCACCAACCCGAGACATCGCTCTGCTTCGGTTTCAACATTGTCACGGTCATCGCGTAACCTAAACTACTAAACTTGGGGCATTCACCATAGTCCACAACAGCAGTAGAAGGTTATGATGTAAAACAACATATATGCAGAAATACAAAGCAAATCCATATAACATGTTGATATCAATTCAAATTTCAACAATACAAAACAACCAAAATGCAATGACAATATTCTATTATAAGGGATTTCATAATTTATCACTCCACATAGGGTTGTGAATCACCGTCCAATATGACACTGCATTATTTATGGATCACCATCCAACATGACACCCCAATGAAGGATGTATCCAACCAGTAAAAAAAGTTTTTGATTGAGAGACACGAAAGGATGTATTGCGGGGGGTTGGGTGGGGGTTCCCTATCTCTAGTGGCGGAGCCCTTCATGGGCTGGGGTGGGCCACGGCCTACCCGGAAAAATTAAAAAATCAACGATTATAGGTCTATTTTATGAGATTTTATACAATTTTGTGTCGGTTTTAGGTTTTGGTTAATCCAAATTCTAGTAAAGTGGTGTAGTGGTTCACCCAAAAAATATAAATAATTCAATTATAGGTCTATTTTGCGAATTTTATGTCGGTTTTAGGTTTCGGTTGATCCAAATTCCCGCAAAGTGATGTAGTGGCCCACCTGAAAAATTTAAATAATTCAATTATAGGTCTATTTTGCGAGGCTTTAAACAAATTTTCAACGGTTAATTTTAGTGGCCCACCCTAACTTTTTTTTTCAAGCTCTGCCACTACCTATCTCCTCCCTTTCGACTTGGCTCCTTGGGTTCCTCCTTGCTCTCTTTTGTCCTTGCAGGTGTTTGGGTGATGTGGGCCAGTAGCCTTTGGGTGTCTGCTCCTTGGTGTGCTGTTTTTGTTGTTTGTTTGGGGTCCCTTAAGTCTCCTCCCTGCTCTTTGTGTTGGGCTCGGGAGTTTTCCTGGGGTGTTTTGTTGTTTTTTGTTTTTCGGGGTGTCTTCGGACGACCTCTTTGGTGTTTCTTGTACAACTTCTCTCTCTCTCTCTCTCTCTCTCTCTCTCTCTCTCTCTCTCTCTCTCTCTCTCTCTCTCTCTCTCTCTCTCTCTCTCTCTCTCTATATATATATATATATATATATATATATATATATATATATATATATGTATGTGTGTGTGTGTGTGTGGGTAATGCTAATACACACCCACCTTAATTTTAAAAGGTGTGTGTTAGCATGCTACACCTTTTTGCTTTAGACCAAAAATACCCTTTCTCTGTCTCCAATTGTGTTTAAATGCATGTCCCTTAAAGTAAATTTCTTATCTACAACCATCAATTTCTCTTTCCATTAAATTAAATGCACAGCTCTAAAAGTAATTTTTTTTGGGGAATTAGTGACTTTAGTCCCTGAATAGGAAATGAGTAGTCACTTTAGTCCCTGAATGCAGAGAAATTGCAAAACAGTCTCTGAATGTAGACTCTGTTGGTCAATTTCAGGGACTAAAGTGACTAACGAAGTCTACATTCAGGGACTAAATTGACTAACGGAGTCTGCATTCAAGAACTATTTTGCAATTTATCTGCATTCAGGGACTAAAATGACGACTCCTTTCTTATTCAGGGACTAAAGTGACTAATTCACCTTTTTTTTTTATCCACACCTATAAACTTCTCTCTTTCTATCGAGCAAGCAGGGGATGAAGAAAATCTTCATTGTTTCTCTCAGGGGCGAATGGTAGTATAAGGGAGGGGTAGCCCTTGCTACCCCAAAAATTTTTTTTTTTTTTGAGTGAGTAGGTATATTTTTATATTTAGCTACCCCTAATAATATATATTTAGCTACCCCAAGTTTTATTTTAAGTAAACTAATTTTTTTCTATCTTTATTTAACTTTCGGTTGAACTTCAAATTATTTAATCGTGTCGTATAGGAACTGAAAGATTAACACCCAAAAGAGATAAATAATAATAATCTTTATAGTTTATCTAACAGTAAAACAATACAAAAGTGGGCCCATACCCACAACCCACCACACAATTATTAATAAAAAAAACAAGGTTAAGTGGTTTTTTAACTCTTCAGATCACAACACAACACACAACATGGGATCCCCACGCATAAATAGCTACTATTAGTCTTTATTTCTTTTGTTGTAGCTTTTTTGGTACAATCCGCTATTCTAATGTGGCTTTTTTGGTACGTACAATCCGCTATTCTAATGTGGCTTTTTTGGTACAAAATAGTTTATTGCCGCATTTTTCGGTATAATCCGTTCTTGTTGAATCAAGTGTATATTTTACTAATAACATTTTATATAAGTAATAGTTATTGTGAATTTTTTTGCCTACTCCATTAGATTAGTTTAAAAAAAAAATTATATGTGGCCACCTCATAGAATTATCGCTAGCTTCGCCGCTGGTTTCTCTATTGTTTTGGTTAATTTACTCTACACCAAGATCAATTATTCAACAATTAGCCTCTTTTTTTAATATAAGCCACATTTTGATTTTTTGTTGTATTAGCTTTCCAGACTTTTTTTTAATAAAATATTTTGATTGAAACCAATTTTTGTAAATTTGTTTGGTTATTTGTTGAATTAATTTTCCCGAATTTTTTCGTAAACCCAATCTCATTTTTTTTTAAGATCTAAAGAAAGGTCATTCATAAAGTCAACACTCTGACTAGAATAAGCATTTTGTTAAGAAGATTCTAATAGAATCAGACTCTGAAGGATTATGTATAATGGAGCATCTGAATACTCTGACATGGTTTGTTGTCATCTGAAGGAATGTTGCGATATGACTCTGAATAGCACATTTTGTCGAATTCTGACCACGTATAGAAACAAACGAGAAAATTAAAGGACAAAGAGAATGTAACAGATAATTCTTTTAGAAGCAAGGGATTTCCGAATGACAGTTCAACATGTTATCCATAATAGAAAAAGTTTCAACGTTTCTGATCAATCTTCTCAGGGAATTAGTTGATGCGTTGACAACTCTTCAACAATGGTTCTCTCATTCTCTCCTATATAAGGTCTTGAGCAATTAAAGAGATACAACAAGACTTCTATCTTTTCACAAGTGTCATTACTCTATCAAATTCAATATCGCACAAATTAAATACTTAGAAAAATTCTTACAAACTTGCACTTTAATTTCTTACACATCTGTTTATTTGTAAACACAATCTTATTTATTTGTTAAACTATGATCGTAGGAGTCCTCTTGTGTGAGGAAAAGGAAGTCTCCAACTTTGTGTTTGAGAAAATTGCAATTTTGTGTGATTATAGTAAAAAATAAAATGGAAGTGCAAGGAAACTATACTTCCCTCAGATTGTAAGGGAAACCAGGTTAATTTGTTTGTCCTCCCTCTCTCTCTCTCTCTCTCTCTCTCTCTCTCTGAGTGTGTGTGTGTTTTTTTAATTTGATTTCCCTGTATGCTCATTTTCAAACACTGATTGAACTCTGCTTCTGATCAAACTCTAAGCTGTTTTTGATAAACACTTAAAAAAAATTGAAAGCACCAACACAATTCAACTTCTCTTATTGCATTTTTCTCCCCTTTAACTGTAAGGGTACTGATTCAAACTCGACTTGAGGCTTACCCAAACCCAATGCTTCATTTATGTTATATAAATCCTTACATCATAGTCTATTCAAATATGCATTATTTTAAATCTCACACTCATCTGAAAAATTATACTAACCTAAAGGTCGAAGTGTTAAAAGATACACCATCGAACATCAATTTCATTGTAGATTCCGGCCAAGCTCGATCAATCGAGAAGCATTTCTTCCATCGATATGAAGACATATCTTTTTGTATTTTTTTCTTTTACCTTCTGTTGATGTGATATGAAGACATATCTTTTATCCTTTCCTATGTCATCCGTCAACAATTCCATAAAGCACTTCCAGCTTGCCTTGCTTTCAGTTTCAACAACACCAAAGGTCAGGGGAAAATATTGGTCATTGTGGTCACTTCCAACCGCTAGTAGAAGTTGTCTACCATATTTGGTCTTTAAGTGGCACCCATTTACCCCAACAAAAGGTCTACATGCAGTAGTGAACCCTCTCTTGCATCCATCAAAGCAAAAGTAGAAAGACCCAAATATGGGTTGAAATGTAGGATTAGGTCTTTCCACATTTACCTTAGCACTATTAATAGAGCAAACCTTTTTGAGCTCAGCGGCATACCTCTAGACCATGCCATGCTGCTTATCAACATCCCAATCAATAATCTTCTGAGCTCTCTAACTCCTCACTAAAGTATTCCTCATCTGGTTCTTCCATATGACCCTTACCCTTTCCCTTTCCCTTACTTAAGTAATTCGCATCTAGTTCTTCCATATGACCCTTAATCTTTCCCTTTCCCTTACTTCCATTTGTTGAACTATTGCCTATTAATAACTTCTGTGTAGGGACTTCTTCAGGTTCAACAACATCAAACCCATCATCTAGTGTTGTAGCTCTCTCATTGTCACTGTCATCTAGCTGCACATTATCACTGCTATACCCATTCTCTTCACCTTCAACATCACTACCCTTATTCATATCAAAACAACTAGGTTCTCTAACTTCTCACCACTTTCCATGACATGTTATTGATAGTGTTCTAAATACTAATTTCCATCAGCTTTGTCACTTACAGCCCTATAAGCAACCTGATCAGCAAGATGATCAACATAAATTTTAAAAAAAACTCACTATATTTCCCATTAACTGTAGCCTAAACCATGTAATAATGTTTCTCATAACCCCAACCAGTTACAAGTTCATCAATAGCATCCATACCCTATTTCTCTAAGTTTATATCAGATACTATTGGTTGTAGCCCACCTCTGTAGAACAAGACATCATCCTTAACAAACTCACCACCATGATGAAATATACAGTTGAACAAACATTTTTTCTACCGAAAAATTTACACTAATCATAGTTAGACACGTGTCAATATGGACCCCACAAACATACCCCACAGACACAGTCAGAAAATCACATTTCATTTTTAGTAATAAAAAACCCTAAAAGACAAAATTTCATGCAGATATATGGTTTTTAATGCCATACACATGACAAAACAACTATAAACAAACATTCATTCAAATGTTCAAACAAAGAAGAAAGAATATACTTACCTCCAAAGCGACACCACCTTCTTTGTTCATTTTCACCTCCGACGCGACCCTCTTTCCTCCGTCTTCCATCCTTTTCTTCGTGTTCTTGTTCTTCGTATCCTTCCCGTTCTTCGTGTTCTCCATTTTCGTCGCTACCTTCTTCTTTTTCATGTTCTTCGAGTTCGTCATCTTCTGGGTTTCTTAAACCAGACTTCGATTCTTGGTTTGATTCTAGTCATGGTTTCGATTCTACTCGTTTTGTGAGATTTTAAGAGATTTGGAGAGATTTTGTTCTAGGTTTAGCAAATGGAAGATGAAAGTTTACTTTGTTAGGGTTGAAATCGAAACCCCAAATGTTACTTGCCTTTTCAATTTCTCTGATTTTATGTTTTTAATGTTTTTTTATTAATATTAATATGATTTAATGATGTGTAAAACCATTAAACACATGTCAGGTTTCAAAAATAAAAATAAAAATTAAATTAATTACACAGTGGCTTGCCACGTCAGAATCTGAAGTGTGTCAGATGAGGTAAGGGGTGTTTTTTTGGAGAATCTTCATTTTTTTTTAAGGTTGGAATCTAAAGAAAAATATTACAGTGAATAAACCGGTCTCAGAACTCGTTCAAACTAAAAGGGTAAAGACATATTAACCATAACTTAAATTATATGTTGCTTTTTATTGTATGTTAAGAATCCAGTAATTTAGTGTGGGGGAGTTAGAGAGAGAAGCTCTGTCTTCTCTCTACTCTTCTCCCAGCCTTTGTCTCGTCCCTTCATTCTATTGGAGAACTTCCCCTCCGCAATGGAGGTTTGTTTCCCCATCCGCAATAAAGGCCTTCCCCTCTCCTTTGAAAGTTCCTTTTGTTACATGCTGCCACCATACTCCCACCTCCATCTAGATCTAGGTTATGCTACCATATCACCACCACCATCAGCACACCTCTTGCTGCTTAAAGCCCAGATATACAAGATCCTCCCGTCCACAACAGCCATGAGAGGCCTCTCTTTTGCTTTTGACACCCAACCGAGAAACTCAGATCTGTCCTTTGAGGTACCATTGCAAAACACTATGATCTACCTCTCGTTGGAGCGTCCTCCACCAGAGCCTCCGCCTCATGTGAATCACATCTCCTCTACCTTGATGGAGCGGCAACCACCAAAGCCACCCACCTTGTAGATGACTGAGTACGACCTATCCATTTTGAATCTCGGCCTCGAAAGGCCTCCGCAGAAGCCTTCGGATAAAGCTAGCACATTTTTTAAGGTTGTCCGTAAACCAGAGTCATATTTGGGTCGTCTGCCGCCGACACCTCCATGGGTGATTCTCAATTTGGGTTGTCTAGTGTTGTTTGAGTTATGTTTTATCTGAAGTGGATAAAATAGTCACAAGAAAGGGGGGTTTGAATTGCGACCCTTTAAAAATTAACCTGCAACTTAAAAATGATTCTCAAGTAGTTTACTTGGAATAGTTAAGTTAACTTTCTGACTTCAGAACGTTCTGACGTTCTTGTGCAGATTATGCAGAAACGATTGAATTAAGTAACTGTGTTGTGTGTGTTTAGTGTATACTGAATTTAAAAGAGTAAAGGGAAGAGAAAGAACACACAGAAGTTTATAGTGGTTCCCCCAATGTGGGTTAGTCCACTCCTCACAATCTTGTGAGAGTTTCCACTATGATGCTTGAGATAACCTCTCAAATCCTACACCTTACAATCTGTGTTCACCTGAACACTTACAATCCTGTATTCTCTAAGCCTCAGCAGGCTTGCACCTTGTTGCTAAGTTAACCACTTAGACTTTTACAACCTTTGCTCAAACTAACACTTTAGTACCCCTAAAGCTAGATGAGACTTTGTTACAATTTGTATGAAGGTTTGAATGTTTGTGAATCAAACAGACAAGAAGAAAGAAAGAGAAGTTATCTTAGAGATAACAAAGAGTATTGATGTGAACTAAGTAATGAAAGCCTTAGAGATTGATCAATTTCAGTTTGCAAAAGCTTCAAACAAACTTTGTTGTTTTCTTGTATGCTTTGCAATTTGTGTGGAGTTTGAATGTTTGAGAATCAAACAGAGGAGGGGGGAGAGAAAGTTATCTTTGCACGAGATAACAGAGAGTATTGATGTGCACTAAGGAAACAAAAGCCTTAGAGATTGATCAATTTCAGATTGCAAGAGCTTCAAACAAAATCAAGTTGTTTTCTTGTATGCTTTGCAATGATGCAAGTAATGTTGAGCCTTTGATCTGTATTTATAGAGTCTTTGGGCTCAAATAGACGTTGTAGGGTGTCCAATGGTGTTATGCCACGTGTCCTGGGCCCCACAAGCTTTTACTTGAAAATCTGGGTGAACATTCTGACCATCAGAATGTTGTTGAGTTCCCAGGATGAACATCAGAATGTTGTTGTGTTCTTCATCAGAATGTTGATATTCATGATGTTCTTCATCTGGGTTCATCAAAGATGAATGTGTGATGAGTTTCTGGGCATGTTCAAGGCATGACATGAGATTTGTTGGGCTTTATTCACCAAAAGGTACCTTCTCCATATGTATCAGAAGTTGCTGGAAAAGTAGGATAAAGCTTGATTCAAATCTGCCTTGGATATTGTGCAGGAAAGAGAGGATAGTGGGTCTGCAGCTTCAGGCCCATGCTTCTAGGAGATTTGCTTGATTTTGTTCAGAGTACAAGTTATCTCTGATGCGAGATCTCCTTTTGCTACCTTTTTCATCTTTCCACCATCTACACTGTTCATAGCTGGAAGCATGTGCAGAAGTGAACATTCTGACCATCAAAATGTTTCATTTGCTCTTACTTTAGGATGATTTGTAAGACTACTTTTGATGTAATCAATGCTAATAGTAGAGACATAACTGAAGTGCAGTAAAATAACCTCTAGGATAATATCCTCTTTGGAATATTCCTAGAACTTCAAGTGTTCATAGTCTTGAAGACCTTTTTGACACTTTTGCTTGTCCAAGCCTTTATTGATGATACATCCATGCAGTTGTACTTTTCTGGACCTTTTATTCATGTCAAGTGTACTTGCATGTTCTTCACGTTCTTGATGAATCTGGGTTTGCTTATGAACAACCTTCTGAACTCTCATCAGAACGTTTTGATTAACTCACTGATCAACATTCTGAACTAACTTTCTGAACTTCAGATTTAGTTCATGAATTTAAATGTCCTTTGATTTCTTGTATCTTGGTATGATTTAAACTTTGTTTGTGTCTTGGTCAATTACTCAAGAACGCACAAATACCAAGAACTATCAAATTCCATTAATCCTTTAATCACCATAGATGTCTTTAATGATTTCTTGATCCAAAGTCAAAATCATTGTCTGCATAAGATATGTTCATGTCACATCTGTTCTTGCATGTTCTTGGTGTGGACATTGATTTATGGTTTTGCTCTAATGAACCTTCTGAGCAACCTTCTGAACAACCTTCTGAACTCCTTCTGGGTTCAAACATATGAACTTCAGAATGTTTCTTCTGGGTTCCTTCCTTTTTGACGGTTGTACTCTGTGCTGAACATTCTGATGTTCTTCAACACTTTGAACCTTATGAAGGTTGTTTATTTATTTCCTTCAAGAACTTCTTGAAGCATACAAATGAGAGATCATTTGTCTTGACAAACAAGATGATTCTTTCTTTGAAGTCCAAAAGAATATTTCTTTGCATCTAGATCATCATTGCATGTAACTGATGACTTTAAATATTCTTGTTTATCCATGAAGCAATCCTTTAATATTTCTAGATATATTCAGGGTTAATGTTCATGATTGTTATGAACTCCATTCACATGAACATTCTGATCTCTGTTCATATGAACATTCTGAACTCTGAACTTCATATCTTCAGAAGCTTTAGAAGTGTGATACTTTGAGGAGGTTCTGAGAATCTTCCTAACTTGTATGCATATTTCATTTTATCTTCTTTACCCATGGTGGATCTTCAAATCATATAAGATAAAACTCAATGTGAGTTTTGTCACATAACTTCAAGCACATTCTTGTGCAGCTTATGATGTAAGTTCTTCCAGCATGATTCAAGTTCTTCCATCATGATTCTTGAGCTATGAATCTTCATGGAGATATGATCTTGTTGTTTCAACTGATGATATACTCATTCTTTCAATGTTGAGTAGATATGATGCACTTATCAATGTGGGTGGCTTCTAGCTTATCCACTTATGTGATTCCTGTTCTTTTAACAAAAACTCAATGTGGGTGGCTTCTAGCTTATCTACTTATGTGATTCCTGTTCTTTTTAACAAAAATTCAAGTGCAACCATCAGTAGATCACCATTCATAAAACTTATTATTTATTCCACGAGGTTTGTTATCATTAAAACATTCATCAAAAAGATTTTTGCTTCAACATTATCTATCGTGTGTTTTTTGTTGTTTGTATGTGTTATCTATGTTGTATTGTGATTTGTGTTTTGTGTCTATGTTTAATGGGTTGTAAGCCTTTGAGTTTTGATTGTTGGTGTCACACGAGCTTTGTAGTCTTTTATGAGGATGAATCTAGATTCAAAACCTTTGTCTTTTATCAGCTGATGTTTGTCCAGCATGACAAAGTGAACAAATCCGAGATCAAGTTTAGTCGAAATGCACGTGATGTAGCCAAAAAAATGATCCGTAACTGGATAGGATAAAAGACTTTGGATTCCCACATCTCCTTTGTCAGCATTAGAAGATGGAAGCTGTTGATAGATGGGCAGTTAGGTTATGAATTTTGGCTTAACTTTTCATATTTGTTGGCAAAGTTTATGTGTCCTGAAAATCAACATTTAGTAGGCCTTTTATCTTGTATTAGCTCTTCAAAATTGTTGGGGAATGTCCCTTCAAATATTAACACCAGCTGCTTGTAACATTCTCTATTCTATGAAATGCTAAGCTCTTGTTTACCGTCAAAAAAAAAAAAAATCCAGTAATTTATTCTATTTTTTGAAACGAGATTTTACACCAAAACTCATATTTATTTATTTTTTGTAGAAACACCAAATCATATATTTAGAATCAAATTATCTTTCATGTTAAGCATCTAGTCTAGTAATTAATATTTTTAACACGAGACAGGATGAGTCATTGATAACAGGTGTAAAGGTTATACACTTACACCAAATCTCATATCTTTTTTTTTAAGGACCAAATCTCATATTATTTAGAATCAAATCAAATGATTATCCAACACATTTCCGTCTGCGCCGATTAAAACAAATTATGATGTACATTGAGGCACACCATGTGCTTCATAGTTAATAAATTATTAAGTTTCTTTTGTTCTTTCAAACAAAAAATTATGACAAAGCTTCCAAGCTTAACAATAACTTTATTTAATTAGAAAAAAAAATTAGAAGGTTAAATTATTAAATCATTTAATTAAATCTAAGAATATTTAGTTCAGAAAATTAACACGGGCTATAAAAAGTACTACTTCCCATGTAGACGTGCATATTAAACTAGTTTTATAAATATCATAACAAATATAAAATTAAATCTTCACGAAGCTCTATAGGAAAGCAGTAAATGTGAACAGAACCTTTTTTTTTTTTAAGAAAATGTGAACAAAACTTGACTCAGAAGAAAATAAAATAGTACTACGTCCCTTGTAAAACACATGCTATAAAAAAGTGAGTTGTAGAGTTAGTGAAACCACACTCTAGACTCCGAAGAAGTGGGTGTGGTGCAATATAGAAAGATAATATCACATGGCTACCAAACTCATGCATGCATTTCAGTATAATAGTTCTAAATCTCTTTTAATTTGACTTAAATCATAACTAAAATAACTGAAAAATATGTTAAAAATAATGTAAAATGACATGTCATCAATGACAAATGGGTTAGATTCATCGGGTTGATTCATTTAACCCTCCTTTATTTGCGGAGTAGGTTGAGAATTTGACAATTTTCGATTTTCTCATTCATTAAGTGGAGAAAAAAATATTTAATCTCTCAATTTTGTTTCTTGATTTCAGCCTCATGATTTTAACAGTTAGTTGATTGATAATTCATGAAGCTTTTATTTTGAACGTCTTATTGATTTATTATAGATTTTTAGATTATGTAATTTATATGTTTGAATGATAATTTTCATATTTTTAGTGGGGTCATTAGTTAGATATTTAAATTTCTTTAAATTTACTTTAAATTTATATATATTTAAATTTTTTTTTGTAAAGTTTTTTATTAATAATTTAAAAAAAAACCATTGATGGATCAACCCACGAATCCGTCGGTGCGCCATAAAATGTGACGCTGCGATGAGATTTTCATCCATATATCTCGAATTGAACCGCCCTTTTTAGACGGGTTATGATGAGGCAAGATTGTACAGAACGGTTTGATCCGTTTTCCCATCGCTAAATTTATTCTAAATCTCACACTCACCGAGAAAATTATACTAACTTGAAGATCGAGGTGTTAGCAAATACACGACGGAGCATCAACTTCATTGTGGATTTCGACATTGCTCAATCAATATGCATTTCTTCCACCAATCTGCTAACTAGTTTAGCTAAGAACATTTAGTTTTTTAGTGGTGGTTTATGACTTGATAGTTGATAATCTTTAATGAGATTATTGCGCGTCATTTCCTTCTTCGATGTTTAAAGCTTTTTTCTCAACAAATTCGATGTTTAAACTTTTAAATGGTTAAATTGTGTGTTGTTTTTTATTGCACTAGTATGAATACTCATGCCAAGTACGGGTTAGAATTTCGTCATCCTTGATGGAGATATTATTGTGATGTAATAAATGTCAACATTCGATAAAAGAGTGAAGGTTGAGCAACAAATAAGGGAAAAGAAAAAAAACTCATACTTAAGCCTTGAAATTTTGGACGAAGATGTTGTGGCATTCTCACTTGTGTGGTTGCACTTTATCAAATGTGTTGATCCACAACAACTATCTCTCTTAGAAATCTCAATTGTTGTATGATATCCTGGTTCAACATTGCAGGGGAGCGGGAGGGATTTCTGGTGGATCACAGACACTGAGAGTCTGACGTTTATTGAAAAGATGTTAATGTGTAAAGTGTGACTTAAGCTTTCATATTGTATGCAAGAGTGGATGTTAAACAACATATAAGTGTGATGATCCATATCTAATGCCTTAAGACTTTGGATAAAGATTTGAGTTCAATCTCACTTGTTTGATTGCTCTTAACCTAATTTGATTATACAACCCATTTTAAGTTCCTTTGGAACTCCCAACAGAAGTCCCAACATTGTGATAATTTGTTTCGTTAGTTTTTAAGTATCATTTATTTAATTTTTTTTTACCTTAAAGTATATTTTTTAAATTCCATTAGATTTCATTCAAAAAAAATTATGATTCAAGCTATATTATTTCAAAAATTTTCACTTTTGGTCTTTGGTGGGATCTAACAATGAAAAAATGTAAATGTGGTTTGCTGAATTGACAAAATACATAATACTTAGACATTTTAAATTAATGTGGTATTTTTTAATGAGTCTAATATTTTGGTAGAATATTTACTAAGTAATCTTCAACTCCTTAGATAAATCCATAAAATTACCAGCATCTAACTCTGTTCTTTATACTCTCACAAATAAAACACACACTCCTTACTTTTTCCTTATCATTTCTCTCAAGTTCAAATTCCATTTTCATTTTTTTATACTTTACTTTCACGTTTTACATGAAAGAAAGGAACAAAAAATTCCGCTATGAAACCACAACAAACCCACATGTTTTTACCATGTTGTGCCTCTGACCATATTTTTCTATCTCATAAGATCACAAACACAGAGTCTCACACTTAAGGGAGAGATGTTAATGTGTCATGGGTGAGTTAAACTTTTATATTTGATGCAAGAGTATATGTTGATAGAAAAAAAATTTGTTTCTTTTCAAGCAATTTTTCTAAACCTTACACTCACCTAAAAGATTATACTAACTTGAAGGTCGAAGTGTTAGCAATACACGATCGAAGATCAACTTTATTGTGAATTTCGGCATTGCTCAATACATCGATATGCATTTCTTCCACCGATCTGCTAACAAGTATATTCAAAACATTCAGATTTTTAGTGGTGGTTTATGACTTGTTGGTAGTTGATATTCTTTAATAGGATTATTGCGTGTCATTTCCTTCTTCTATGTTTAAACCTTTTTGATTTGTCTATGTTTAAACTTTAGAATGGTTAAATTGTATGTTGTCCTTATTGCATGTTAAGGATTCTGTAATTTCTTATATTTTTGAAACGAGATGTGATCCATTGAGTCATTGATAACAGGAGTAACACCAAAACTCATTTTTTATTAGAGGAACACCAAATCTTATATTTAGAATCAAACCAAATTGTACGTTATAAGCATCAAGTAATTAATATTTTTGAGACGAGATAGGGTCCGTTGAGTCATTGATAACAGGTGTAAAGGTTATACACTTACACCAAATCTCATATTTATTTAGAATCAAATCAAATGTATATCCAGCACATTTCCCTCGGCGCCGATTAAAAACAATTTATGCTGTGCATTGAGGCACACCATGTGCTTCATAGTTAATAAATTATTAAGTTTCTTTTGTTCTTTCAAACAAAAAACTATGACACAGCTTCAAGTTTAACAAGATTTGGGGAGGTAGGGGAGGCAGGTGGAAGGATAGCGGAGAGGGTCAGTTTAATTCAGTTTGGTAGAATAATATGATTAATATTAAAAGTGGGGCTGGTTTGAAAGTTGGTCGGTGGTTTGACGACACTGTACGACGAAATGTAAGTGGTGGTTCTCAAATTTTATTTTGGTGGGATCCTTAGATAGATGACATGGTGATGAAGAGTAGTTTTAGTCGTCTTTTTGATCTCGCTGATAATAAAATGGCAACGGTGGCTGATATGTACTCGCTTGGGTGGGGGGAGAGTAGTGACACGTGGAAGTGGAGGCGTAGATTATTAACTTGAGAGAAGGAATGGGTTCAGGAGTGCTGTGAGATTTTAACTAGCATTGTTTTGCAGCCTAATCTTTCTACCTGTGGATTTGCCGTTTAAATGCTTCCAACAAATACAATGTAACAAGTGCTTATAACCAGGGGCGGTTCTAAGGCCCGGCGAGCCCGGGCACTCGCCCGGTCTCCGGCCCAAATTTTTTGCAATTTCTTATGTAAATCCCCTTGAATTTCTTTTTTTTTTTTGGTACAAATCCCCTTGAATTTCTTATATAAACCCCTATAAATTGGGCAATTTCTTTAAATTTTTTATTATTTGCTTGCAATTTCTTATGTAAATCCCTATAAATGTATTGCAAATTTTTTTTGGCCCGGGCTTTATAAAAATCCTGGCTCCGCCACTGCTTATAACTACATTATTTCAACAAAAAAAAAGTGCTTATAACTACATGTTGTCAGTGGTCAATAACTTGGCAGTTGATCGCATAAATGAAATATGAAATAAGGAGGTACCACTAAAAGTTAGTCTTTTTGCTTGGAGTCTGCTGCGTAATCGGTTACCAACAACAAGCAACTTAATTAGAAGACACATTTTACAGTCTAACACTCAACTTTGGGAGGGTGGATGTGGCGTAATAGAGGGTGCAGAACACTTATTCCTTTCTTACAATTTTTTTTTGGTAAACATTGGTACAATATCTCTGATTGGCTTAGTTTCACCGTAGTGCATCCTGGACATCTGTCAGATCATTTATTTCAATTTGGAAACCTAGGCGGTTATCCTAAAAAGGCCTCGTTATCTCAATTGCTTGACAGAATTAAGTTTCAATCATATTGGTGGCTGAAAGTGAATCACCCTAATTTTGCTTTTACATATCATTTGTGGTGGCTTAATCCTTTATCTTGTTTGTGAATCTTTCTGTAAAGGAACGACATTGACCCTTTTCTTTTGTGCCTTGTTGTTCCTTGATGGAAACTGATACTCATTTTGCGGTGAGGCCTAGATTACCCTCTCTTGTTTAGGGGGTATTTACCCTTTCAAGATATCAACCAATCAAAATGTAATATACAAATGTGTAATATCCCGTTCGTCAGCTAATGGAAATTTTATCTGTTAAATGTATTAGAGGACTAAGATTCATGAAAAGCGAGTATGACGAAAATATTAAGTACGAGAGAAGTTAATATTATGTAATATCAGTCAAGTACGGATGTATGTATCAGTGTCAGGCAAACACGTGTTAAGACGAAGGGTATTTAAGTATTTGCGCGCAAGGGAGTATATAAGTGATTTTGGCACCAAAATCTCTCATTTCTACTTCTCTTTCTCTCTCTAGGTTAATAGAAGAGAATTCTCTCCTCCTTCTCTCTACAAGGCCGCCCCATCTCTCCCTCTCTAGACCATTAAAGCTTCCCAAAATCATGCAATTGGTGATCAAGCAAGGATCTTAGAAGCTTTATGAGCAAGAAACAACAAAGAGAAAGGATTGAACTTGGATTTTGGGCTAGGGTTTGAACTTGGGAAAGCTTGGAGCTTGAGGAATCACGAGGATTATGTTAGGTGAGTTCTTAGATAGAACCCTCCCTTGGGATTATGTGTTTGTTTTGCAAGAAAACATGAATTATGTTAAGATTAGGAAATATGAGAATTTTATCCCCTTGCCTTGATCTTGCTTTGTACATGTTAATATGGCTATGAAAGATGTTTTATAATGCATATATATGTTGCTGGATGTTTTGGTGCATTGCAGGAACCATTATGATGAGTTTTGGGTCAAAAAATAGCAAAATTTGTACCACAGACCCGAAGAACCACGCTATTAGAGAAATATACGCTAATAGCGAAATTCTTCGGCAAGGGCTACGCCCCAGCTGTGCTAATAGCGTGGCCTTCTGGACTTGGCCAACTTGCTTTGGCCTGTTGGCCCAGTTCAGGGTCCGTGGTGCATTCTGAAGCTTTTCTTTCAACGTTTTATAACTTTGTAACCCCAAAACAACATCTAATCAATGCACATAGCATCAAGCAATCATCGAATCAAGAATCGTGGTGATCTTAACATGTACATCAAGAAAGGCACAAGAGAGTTTAAGCCGATTTATTCGGGTAGTAAGCATTAAGAAAGGGAAGAACTAGAGCCTCGACATAGTAGTCGAGAACTAGCAAGTTTAGCATGAAATCCCTAAGTAAGTAAGTAAGTAAGTAAGACGCGAAGTGTAATCTCTTCGCATATGATCATGTATGATTAGTTAGCACATTAAGTCATGGATTGATTAGTTAATCTCTCCACTAAGAATAAGAATGTATAAGTTTACCGCTAACCGGATCGACTCAAGGGTCCGAGGTAATAAGCAAGCAAGTATGAATATGTTTATGTATATGTACGACAAGACTATGACTTAATAAGTAGGTGGCATGTCTCTTGCTATCCACATCAGGGGGATACAAGAGGTTCTCGATCTAAGGGGAACGATTCAAGCCGTAAGGGACCCGCATGTCACTGAAATTAACAAGACGTAGGTGTTCGTGTCTCTTGTTATCCACGCCAGGGGGATACGGGAGGTTCTCGACCTAAGGGGAACGGTTCAAGCCGCAAGCGACCCGTACGACACCGAGGGAGTCCGATGTACGTACATCGGTCATGTATGGGATTGTACTCGGGGTTACTCCACCCGGGACTTTCCGTAAAATGAATCAAGATAATAATTGTTTGTTCAACGCTAACCTAATGAATGAACTTAGATACGTTTATGTACGATATGATTATGTTATGTTTATGCAAGAATGATTACATGTATGATCAAGTTAAGAGCATTAAATGCTAAGACAAGAGCAAGTTATGTATAGAATAAGTAAAGATCATGATATCGATGACGATCTTAGGTTCCCCTAATCGTCCGGTTTAGAATCGTGCCATGATTATGTTATGTTAGGGCCTCGATATGTAGAGCGTATTCTTGGCAATGCGGTCCTAGATTCCCCCTCGACCGCCATGACACGTATAGGAAGTGAAGCCTATAACAAGTTAAGTTAAGACTATGACGGCTCTAGTATGCACTACCGTCTAAGTATGCAAGTCCCCACACACGTATAATCAACCATCAGGTTGTAAAGTAGACACGTGGTGACCGTAGGTTTCCCTTGAGGTTGCCTAGTGTAATATCCCGCGTAATTTTAAATAGATTGTTGTATCAGTTAAACATATCAGACGAAAATAATTTTCGAAGGATTAATTATTTATTGAGAAATGTATGACGATATTCGGCAAATATCTCAGACACTATTCCAACGGACTTGAGGGATTAAGTGGTTATGAATTAAAGAAGGATAATTGTGTATTTTCTCTTGAAGGACATTTTGGTAACTTGCCATTCAAGATTTTTATTTTAATTGGGCCAAGACTAGATTTTTCTCATTCTTACTACATTCTTCACCATCACTCTAAAACTCTCTCCTTCCTTCTACCACTCTCTCAAAAAATTCGGCTCTCTCTCTAATCCAAACTTCATCAAAATTTCATCTTTCATCATGGAATCATCATGCTAATTGTTGTAATGGGTACTTTGTAGAGATTAATTTTAAGAACAAGCTTCACAAATTATCTTTCCTCCCTCCCATGTCCCAATCGACCCTCCCCCTTTGTTGTTCCAAAATCATCATTCCAATCTCATGGAACCTACTTGTAATTTTGCTTTTGGACTAACCATGGTGGAGTGATCACAAGGTAAGTAACAAAATTCATTCCCCTCTCCTTTCCATGATGACCGAATTCATCACCACCACTCCCAATGTTTCCTTTTGTTGATATTAATTGGGTTTATGTTATAGGAATGCAAAATTGTGTTGTGAGTGATTATGGTAGTGACAAGTTGATGCACAAGCTTATGAATTATACATTTAAGGTGAGTTTACTAGTAAGTTAAATTTTTGAAGAATGGACTAGAAGTAGAAACTTGGAATTGAAGGAAATTAATATAGAAAAGTGGTTTAGTAGCCTTGATGAGTTGTTGTTGGTGTATTTTGAGTTGTAGTTGTTGTTATAAGTGAGTATACTTGAAATTCATGATTTTGAGACGAAACTCATATGGTCTTCATTGGTTCGTATATGCTGCTGTGTAATCCATAATCGAGTAATTATTGGATTTATGGATTCTGCACGTAATTCCCTTCAAATTGGATATAAATTTCGTGTGATTTGGATTAGAAACGAATTCAGAAAACACAATTGAAGTTTGGTAAATCCTGCAGGAAAATGCTTACGGGTTTAGACGAAGATTTTGCCGAATAAGCTAAATTGCGAGTTTTAGTTAACAAATGGGTCCAGAACTGAATGTATATGTTTAGTAGACATAATAAGAGTTTGGATCGAAGTCTGGGCTATAATTGGAGCGTACAGAAGCCATAAGCTGCATTTAAGCTGTTTTGGCGAAAAGTGCTTATGGGGCATAGCAGGAGCTGAAATGGGACTTAAGCAGCGTCGGGACTTCAGAAAAATGTTAAGGTGAGTTCCTTTAGTTAGAAAACTTCCCTTGGGGTAGTTAAATTATGCCTTTAAAATAATAGAATATGATTTAGTACATTAGTACATAATTTAGTGACAATATGATTAAGATGTATACCCTTGCTAGAGTACTCTAAAATAACTTTTATGTTGATAAATATGATTATGGTAATGTAGAAGTTAGAGGAAAAATATTATGATAAGTTTTAGGTAAGAATGAATAAATATGCAATTTCGGCTAACGTTACGTAAAGTGAGAATTGTTTGATTTTATTACTTTATTTTGACTCTTAGCTAAATTAAATTACACTTTTAAGGTAATATAATGGTTTGACTTGGCTAAGACTCCAATTCTCATTATTGCCGAATATGTAGCCGAAATTGTATTATGCATATCCTCTAATCATACACTACCATAATGTATATTTATTTGTGTAAAGGAATGTTTAGAGTAAAATGGTCATTGAAACAAATTATTCATGGGTAGATTTTCAATTAATGGAAAGTAAAGAATT
Organism: Medicago sativa; assembly: GCF_051527215.1. Classification (NCBI taxonomy): domain Eukaryota; kingdom Viridiplantae; phylum Streptophyta; class Magnoliopsida; order Fabales; family Fabaceae; genus Medicago; species Medicago sativa. The sequence continues at coordinate 29,977,563 of NC_140752.1, read as the reverse complement.
CTAAGTATGAATGTTCGGCTTAATTAGTCGGATTTAATTTATCAGGATATGGGGAAAATTTTATAACCTTTTAGGAATGGCATATGACAACGATATGCCTAGAACCTGAATAGGTTAGTATCCGAATTAATTTCAGAACATAGACGGAATCACTACGTCTTTACTATTAGTTTCAGGATGTTTTCATTAAAAGAAAATCAGTTAAGTTATTCCTCTCTATCTCCCCGTCAGTAGTGGAGTTGAGGATTAACTCAGTTATTAGAAATCAGTTCAATTATAATATTAAAACATGTTTAAGTTGTGGCTTTCGCTATCCCGCCAGTTGGATACGAAAGGTTCCCGCCAGTTGGAACGGGCACTATCCGCGAGGATGACCCCACAATAATCAGAGGAGTCCGGTATCCCCGTCAGTTGGGTTCCCGCCAGTTGGAAATTATTACCGGTCAGAGTGGAATAAATTCCGGGGTTACTCCACCTGGGTTTATTCCGTAAAATCAACTCAGATAATATTGTTTGTTCAACGCTAACATTTCTAACATAATATGACAGACATTATGATTATAATTATGATTATGAGTTGAGTATTAGTATCAGGATTATATCAATCTTTTAGACAGCGATCCTAGTTATCCCCCGATCGCTCAGTTATGCATGATAAGACTATATAAATCCGAAATGGGTTGAGTTTAGAGACAGATGGCGATCCTAGGTTCCCTGAGATTGTGATGAGAACCTAATATTCTCACCTTATACAAGAGATAATTTAATAATGGAATAAAATTAACCAAGTTAATTTTGGTTCCAAGTGTTATTTTCGTAGGCAATTATATAGCTGTTTTGTTTTTCTCATATCTAGAGTTCTTAATGTCCGATTGAGGTGATCTTTAATGCGTTGGAAAGCTTAGAATATTCTCTACATTTCGTCTGTTGGACTCAAGAGCAAATTCGGAATATTTCTTGGTGTAAAATGAGCATGAATTGGATGACGTGATTTTGATGAATGGGCTGATGTTAGAGAAGAAACAACACATTAAAGAAGCACAATGGAGGTTAGATGGAGCTGAATTATAAAAGTGTAACATCTCTAAACTATTCAGCAATGATGATTAAAGAAGCAAATGAATGTATAACATCTCCATGCATTGATGCAGCCACCCCCACCTTAAAGTCATTTTGTAAGCTTTTGTTTGCATTAATCAGCCACCAAAACATTATTGTAATTAGTGGCTGCATTTCCTTTCATTTTCTAAGAGTTTTAGAGTCAAAATCATCATGTAATAAGCTCATATAAATAGAGCACGAAAATGATATGTAAAGATAGAGAATTTTGATTAAAAAAGTCACTTTATGTGAATTTGGAAGCTTTGCTTCTTTTTTGGTTCTGGATTGAACCATGCATTGATCATATCAAGAATCCTTTCTTGTGGTGATCCTCAATCCCATAGACTTATCACTTTCTTGGATTAGAAAGTGTGGCGTCCCTTTCTTTCCATTCCATTTCTCCATTTTACCCACAAAATCTGTTTGTGTCAAAATTCTGCCATTTATCCATTTTAGCCCAAATTTCCATTTTTCATTCTGTTTTATTATCATATTTTATCCAACATTCACAAAAAAATACAAAACTAAAATTACATCCTTTTTTTGTTCTTTATCAGATTGCCTACAGCCTAGGATAGGTGGAACTCACTGAGACATCCCGTCTCACCCCAATCCCTTTTATTTTATTTCAGATCAGCAGGTTGTACGTGGCAAGGAGACAATTCAGGAGGCTGAATAATATATTTTCACATGCTCGTGTCATATCAGTTCAGATTATTTATTACGCTTCCAGACATGTATTCAGATAGCAAATGTATGATCTTGCAGTGATGTATATATATTTATTCAGTCGAAAATTTTATTATTGTAATTTTAATGTATCCAGTACTAAATCTAACGCACATTCTAAATATTCTAGATAAGTTTAGTATGGGCGTTACACCTATAGCCTAGGATTAGGTGGAACTCACTGAGACATTATGTCTCATCCCAATCCTTATTTGTTTCAGATAAGCAGGACGCTATGCAAGCTTGAAGTCAGATGAATGTTTCAGCAAGTGTGCGTTCGTGTCGCTGCAGGCTGCTTTGGATATTGAAGGATGAAATTATATATATGTATAGTTGTGATGTTTATGTGATTTATGTACGAACGCAATTTGTTGTATAAATATTCATTCGTGTGTATTTTATGTTGTAAATTTTTAATGTATCCAGTACTAATATTAACACACGTGCTAGACTTTCTAGATACGTCTCGTATGAGTGTTACAAAATGTAACATTAAATGTCAAATAAATGAGTCAATTTTTCTATAAAAAAATCAATTTTAATAAGGTAACTTTTAATTTTTATTTAATTATATTTATGTATACAATCTTAATTAATTTATACTATAGGGCTTGTAACAATTAAAATTTTACATCAAATTCAACCCATAAATATTTATTTTTTAGGATTCAAAATTAATAAGTTTTTGGAATACTTTTAAAACATTATTTGTTTTTAATTAAAAACAAAAAGGTGCAGCCTATTTTTTCTCTACAAAAAAAAAATTGTTCCTAATTTGTACTTCCACGGATAAGTTGATATAACAAATTTCCATCAATATTTGTATTTTTGTTGCAAAATTAATAAGTCTTTGGAATACTTTAAAATTTTAAATATTATTTGTTTTTTTAATCTACTAACAATATATAAAAAAAATTATTAAAAAAACAATATATTTATTAAAAAAAATATATCAAAATCAAAATCCAACAAAATTACGGACAACTATTTTTTCAATTCCACACAACAAATTTAAACATCTACTTTTTTTTTGGTCAAGATTAAACATCTACTTTTACTACTAATCTACTACTACTAATACTATAATAAGAAAATTAGAAAATCTTACTCGAGTAAAATTTCATAATTATCCTCACAATCTTCTTAATTTTATGGGTTTAATCGTCATTTTACAAAATAAAATACAAATTTATTCATTTTGAAAAAATTATTATATATATTTTTGTTTATCTTTCTAGCCTAACTAATTCTCTATGCATCTTCATTTTTCAGATTTATCACTTCCAAGCCTAACTAATTCTCTATATCGTCATTTTGTTCTCATCTATTTTAATCTCTTAATCTTAATAAATTGCATATTTAAAAAATTAATAGAAACGATACAATAATGTTAAATTTTTTAAAATAATCATTAGTTCTCAAAATTTAAGCATATCAATTTTCTCATATCGGTATACATAAAATTTGATTTTGGACATATAAGCACATAAAGTCTACAATGAGTATGGTGTAAATATTTAACGGTATTTTGGAGAAACAATACGAGGGGTAACCTTGGCGCAACTGGTAAAGTTGTTGCCATGTGACTGAAAGGTCACGGGTTCAAGTCCTGGAAACAGCCTCTTGCGTAAAACAGAGTAAGGCTGCGTACAATACACCAAACGGTGGGACCCCTTCCCGGACCCTGCATATGCGGGAGCTCTAGTGCACTGGGTTGCCCTTTTTTTTTTGGAGAAACAATAAAGTGAAGTTGATATTTTAAAAATAATCACGAGTTTTCTAAATTTTATCATATTGACTATTACATATTGTTAAAAAAAAAAAATAATCTTCAGCATATATAAGTATATGAAATCTTCAACAAGTACGGTGCAAATATTTATCGGTGTTTTAAATATAAAAAAAAAAAAGTTATTTAATAGAAACATTACATCGATGTTGATATTTTGAAAATAGTCACGAGTTTTCAAAATTTTATGATATCGATTTTCTCATATATGTACATAAAAATTTATTTATGCATATATAAACACATAAAATCTGCAACGGGAGCGGTGCAAATATTGAACGGTGTTTTTCATATAAAAAAAAAAGTTATTCAATAGAAACACTATTTTAATGTTTATATTTTGACAATATTAATGAGTTTCTACGATTTTATCATATCAACTTTCTCATATATTAACATAAAAAATTATTTTTGTAGATAAATCACATAAAATCTACAACGGGTACGGTGAAAACATTAAACGGTGTTTTGCATATAAAATAAAAAGTTATTTAATAGAAACACTACATTGATGCTGATATTTTGAAAATAATCATGAATTTTAAAAAATTTATTTTATTGACTTTCTTATATGTGTATATAAAAATTTGTTTTCGTGTACATAAGAAAATAAAATCCACAACAAATGCGATTCAAATATTTAACATTTTTTTATATATAATATATGGAAAAAAACATTTGATAGTACTAACAAAGTAATTATTTTTTATATGATTACCAAAATGTTACGTGACCTGTGCATAACCGCACAAGTCTATTACTAGTTAAAAAATAAAATAAAGCATGGCAGTTTTTTTTTCAAAGGAGAAAACGTGACAGTTGTTTTATTAAAAAATAAGCTATGACATTGGCCGTTATTTTTTAAGCCATGAACAAGTTGTTTTATTAAAAAATAATTAAATTAAATTAATAGGGTTAAAATTGGAAGAAAATATTAAAAAACTACCAGCTATAAGCTCAAAAGCTACTTGAAATAGCTTCTCAAAATATTAAAAAATACTTGAAATAACTTCTAAAAAACTGTGTGTCTCCTGTTCACAATGACCTCGTTTTATTTATTTATTAAGTCCTATAACAGATGAGCATATGGGATACATAAATATATATCAAAGTATACTTTATTTTTAGATCTACTTATTCTCAAGAAAACATAAGTTAGCTACCCTTTTGCATTTCCTATTTATTCTAAGGAAAGTAAATTGTCTTCTATGGTTGAGCACACCTAGTAGTATGTGTTGAATTTGTTTTGTATTACTCGTACTTTAGTGAATGGCTAGATTGGATGTGTTTAAATTCAGTTTTCTTATTTGTTGCTCTAACTCCAATACTTTAGGCATGGATAGTAATCATAGCTGTATTAAATTCTAATATGTTATTGACAGTGAGCATGATGTTAGATAATTCACACATATGGTTCAATATCTATTCTTGCCTTGTGTACTTCCTCGTAGTGAACTATGTATACAAGCTATGAAGCACGCACACTCCTAGGATTAGGCGTGTCTCGGTGTCGAACATGCATTATGTGCAGACATATTAGCTAACATTGGTCTTGCTTTATCCTCACATTTCTGGCTAGGAACAAGACTGGTTTCCCAAATTAGTATTTTTTGGAGGGTTTTGGTTTTATGTCCCCCCTCATCTTCATCTTTATTTTGTACTTTTATCTTTTTATGGAATGAATTCTGAAGATTGTAATGAGATTATCATGAATGTAATTTGCTATATTCATATTTCAGTATCTTATTATAGCGTTTAATTATAGCATTTTTGGTTACAAATTTTAAAAAAAAATACGCAACTTTTATTAGCGCTTTTAGTAAAACGCTAAGAAACCCCTATTTGAGTAGGAAGGCTACGATAGCGCTTCTCAGAAAGTGCTAAGAAACAACCGTTAGAAAAGCTACTTTAATAGCACTAGAATAAGGCTATATTAGCGCTTTTCTGAAAGCGCTATTGACGTGTTGCTATTATAGGCTCCTGACCTTTTATGTGCTATATTAGCGCTTGAGAAGCGCTATTAAGAGCCAAAATAAGTGCTATTAAAGGGGGTATTTTGTAGTAGTGCCAACACATCTTATTATATCAAAATAAACTTATAAGCTAGTCCAACAAGCTATAAGCTAGCTTATTCGTGTTACCAAACACAGCCATGATAGGTTGAATTTGATGTGAAATTTTAATTGTTACAAGCCCTATAGTGTAAATTAATTAAGATTGTATACCTAAATATAATTAAATAAAAATTAAAAGTTACCTTATTAAAATTCATTTTTTTATAGAAAAAATTGACTCATTTATTTGACATTTAATGTTACATTTGTATATTATATTTTGATTGGTTGATATCTTGAAGGGGTAAATACCCCCTAAACAAGAGAGGGTATGTAGAAAAAACCTCATTTTGCTGGTTTTTGGCACTTCTTGTACCGACTTTTCAACTAATATATTCCATTTTAGTTTTTAAAAATAAAACAAAAACGATAACATTATTGATGGCAAAACAAATTAGAAAGTATATTATGAAATCATTTCATTATATCTTAGAATATTTAATTCAATACTTTACAAAATCAAATCAGCAAATATAACACAGGCTATAAAAAGTACTACGTCCCTTGTACACGTGCATATTAAACTAGCTTTATAAGCATCCAAACAAATTTAAAATCGTCACGAAGGTCTATAAAATACGACAATGTAGAGAAATGTCAACAAAACTTGACTCCTTTGCAAAACACATGCTTTTAAACTAGTTTTAAAAGTTTAAAAATAAATTTAAAACCCTCATGAAGAGATGTATAAAAAAGTAAGTTGTGTAGAGTTATTGAAACCAAACTAGACTCCTAATAGTTGGGTGTGGTGCAATATAGAAAGATAATATCACATGGCTCCCAAACTCATGCATGTAGTTCAGTACGATTCCTATGATGGAGGTCCTTCTGGACTTAAGGTAATGATCACTCATTTACGTACTTCTTTGAACCGAAATATATTCCATTATGTTTTTTAAAAATAATTTAAATTTATTAATATAATATATCTTTTATATTATAAATTAAATTTTAGTCACCAAAATTTTATTTTATATTTATTTTGATTTAAGTGTTTATACTTTATAAAACAATTAAACGTAACAAATGACGGTTGTTGAAATGTAGTATTATTATTATTATTATTATTATTATTATTATTATTATTATTATTATTATTATTATATGTTATTAACAATAATGTATGTTACATTGAATAATATCTTCTTAAGTAAAAATATATTTTGGCCCTAGCAAACAGAGAGGGATGGCAAAAAAATCCGCATCCGCGGATATCCGCCACAGACACGGATCAGATACCTTAATGAATATCCATGGATAAAATAAACAGATATTTTAACTACCCGCTAATTAATGGACACGGATGCAGATTTAATGGTATCTACACCTGCGAATATCCATACCCGCTATTAAACCGAGTAAATGACATAAATAACCTTAATACCTTTCAACTTTCTAAGCAAAAATCTTCGGTACTGTGAGTGTTATTAGTTATTACATGACTATTCAAATCTGTATTACGTTCCTTTAAAAGGAAGTGAAAGTGGTCGGGATTTTTGAAGAAAAAAACTTTGTTTTTGTTGAATATGATGAACTTTATTTATACTTTTTGTTAAATCAAAGAACTTTATATTTATTTATTAAATGTAAGAAACTTTTTTTATGTTTTTGTCGAGTCAATGATCTTTGTTGTTATTGTAATTTATGGATGTTATGTTTTGCTAAAAAGAAAATAAAATGCATGTGATGAACTTTTGTTTTTAATTTTCAGGTAAAAAAAAGTAACAATTTTTTTTTATATAAATGTTATCCATGGATATCTGTATAAACTCGCAGATATCTCAAAATCTGTGGATTACCTGCTAAATGGATATCTGCGTGGATATGGATAGGGTATGGATTTCATATTTCTCGCGAACATGGATATCACACTATCCGTATCCATGGATATCCATTTACATCCCTAAACAGAGCCATAGAAACATATATTTTTTTAGCATTTTTTTTTTATTTTTTATTTTCCGTTAAAAAAAAAAAATACGTGCAAATATGGAAAACATATCATATGATTCCAAACATAGAAAGTACCATAATTCCATTTGCATGAATCACTCTAATTCAATTCAATATTGTTGGTTTTAAGCAGCATGTTGAAGTTCCTGTACCAACCCCAAAGGCCAATGAAGTTTTAATCAAAGTGGAAGCAAGCAGCATTAATCCAGTTGATTGGAAAATTCAAGCTGGTCTTCTTCGCTATTTATTGCCTCGAAAATTTCCCTTCACACCTTGTATGACTCTCTAATCCTTTTTATTAAACTATCTTTTTGTCTTGCCAAATAAAGACATAATTTACATTTCTTTGTTTTGTTACATTGATTCAGGCACCGATGTAGCAGGAGAGGTGGTAGATATTGGATCACAAGTTAAAGATTTTAAAGTTGGAGACAAAGTTATTGCTAAACTCAACAATCAAGTAAGTATCTCTTTCTTTTACTTCTTAGGGTTACTTCTCATTTCTTCCTATGGTCTCAATTTCAAATGTGAATTGCAACGTACAATTTCATGAATTGAATGATTTTCAATTCATGTTTTTTGGTTGGAGAATGATTTTCAATTATATACGCGCGCGCACTCACACTAAATACATTATTCGTTATTATCCATTAATATATATTTCATGTTTTGTTAAATAACAGGATGGGGGTGGACTAGCTGAGTTTGCGGTGGCTAGCGAGAGCTTAACAACTTTGAGACCATCTGAAGTTTCAGCTGCTGATGGTGCCGGTTTACCTGTTGCCGGTCTCGCGGCACATGATGTGTAACATCCCGCTCTTTTATATCGAGACATAATACCTGTTAACAAATAATACGCACGTTTAAGACAGGGGCATATTAGGAATTTGCGCTAAAGGTATACTTAAGGAAATTGAGCCCAAAATATTCATTATCTCTTTGGCTTTCTCTCACTAGGGTTTGCAAACATTTAGCTCTCTTCCATCTCTAGAAATCCAACCCCAATCTCTACTTAAATTCATCCTCATCTTGAATCTCTACTCCAAGCAAGCAAGGATGGTTGATTAGTCTTTGAAGGAAGTAGCATAGGATCATGAAGCAAGCTATCTCCTTTTGATCTCTACTCATCTAGGATGTTGGCTAGAGCTTAGAACATTAGAGTTTCATTTCTTTTGAGCAAGGTGAGTTCTCTAGATAGTCATCCTACCTTTGGGTTGTTCAATCTTGTGAAGAAAATCAAGTAATATGATAGTTTAGTTTTTATGAGATTTGTTATCCCCAATTTAATCCTTGATGTTATGTGTTAAAATTTGCCATGAGACATGTTTAAATGAGCCATATATGTTATTGGATGAGTTTAGTGCAATACAGGTTCGAGTTGGCCAAGTTTTGGGTCGAAAATGGCGAAAACCCGCGGCCGGAACACGCGAAAACGCAAAAGTTCGCAGCGCTGCGCCTGAACAAGGGCGCTAGGCGCCCTGAAGTCAGAGAGCTAGCGCTAGGCGCCCACCTTCTGGCGCCAGGCGCCCCTGACAGTGCAATTTTCGAGTTGTTTTGTGCTCGGGTGCTTGGTGCCAGTCCTGTGGGGGTCCGATGCGATCGCGTTGAAACTTATTTCCGCTGTTTTCACATATTTTACAACTGGAACAAACATGATTTCATCAAAACTTAGAATTTATAAACGGCTTGGAACTTGGGTTTTCGGCACTTTTGGTCTTTAGAAATTATTTAAAAGTTGCACCCATCATCCATTGAACTTTAAATCAAAATCCATGACAATCTTAACATATGACACAAGGATAGCTAGAGAGAGTTGTAATATGATGGGGTAGTAACATACTTAGAAGGGGTTGAACATAGAGCCTCGGCATAGCTTGTCGAGAATAGAACATCATCATAGAGACGATGTATGCTAGAATGTGATATGATTGGATACTTTATTCACAAAGTATGTTTTAATAACATGTAGGTGCCGTGTCTCACGTGATCACACTAGGTTGGTCTCGGGAGGTTTCCATTAGGTGAAACGGGATTAGCCGTAAGGGACCCGCACGTCGCTTAGGGAGTACCGTTGGTTATACCTTAGATAGGTTCCACCGGTTAGATAGGGATTGTGCTCGGGTTTACTCCACCCCGGGACTTTCCGTAAAATGAATTCAGATATGTTATTGTTCAACGCTAACTCCTAACTTAATTATATTGGTTACGAGATGACGTTAGATACGTTCCAGCTTATGAATAGAATAGTTAAAGATAGTTTTTGTCAATGACGAATATAGTTTTCCCCTAATCGTCTGACTTGATAACATGACATAACTTTATGTATAGGCCTCGATACATACAGGGTATCTTGGCCTAGCGGTCTTAGATTTTTCCCATGACCGCGATGTCACGTATAGAGATAGCAAGCCTAAAACAATAAGTAGAAATCTATGACGGGATTAGTAAGCACTACCGTCTAGATAAGTACAATCACACACGTATAATCAACCGTCAGGTTGTATAGTAGGCACGTGATAACCGTAGGTTTCTCCCCAAGGTTATCACTAGCTTAGGGGTAGATAGAACTCACTGAGGCGTTATGTCTCATCCCCCTCCTTTTTGTTCAGGTTCTCAGGTTTCACGTGGAAAAGGTAAAGAAAAAGCTTTGGATTGATTGTGCTCATGAGGAATCAACTTGGTGTTGTACTAGTAGAAGCATATGTTATATTACAAGGGCTTGTAATGAATTATGTATTTAGACTTTGTTCGGTGAACTTTATGTATGATAATGTAACATAGGAACTTTGGAGTGATGTTGTACCTAGACTCGAGACTTAATGTGGTTCCAATATTGTATAATTAATGTATCCAATATCAGTCCTAGCACTCTTATGAATATTCTAGATATTTTCATATATGGGTGTTACATGATGCCCTCACAAAAATGGCAGGAATTGAACTTGATCGTACTGGTGAACCCAAGAACATCCTAGTAACGGCCGCTTCAGGTGGTGTAGGTGTATATGCCGTCCAACTTGCCAAACTAGGAAACAACCATGTGACCGCCACTTGTGGTGCTCGTAATATTGACCTTATCAAGAGCTTAGGCGCCGATGAGGTTCTCGACTACAAGAATCCAGAGGGAGCATCACTGAAAAGTCCATCTGGTAGGAAATATGATGCAGTGATACATTGTACTGGTGGAATACCATGGTCAACATTTCAACCTAATTTGACTGAAAATGGAATTGTTGTGGATTTAACACCTGGTCCAAGTTCATTGATGAAATATGCGTTGAAGAAACTTACTTTTTCAAAGAAGGTGTGGGTGCCATTTATTGTAACTATCAAACGTGAGGGCTTAGAACATCTAGCTGAATTAGTGAAAGATGGAAAACTTAAGACAATTATTGACTCAAAGTTTCCTTTAAGCAAAGCTGAATATGCTTGGGCTAAGATCATTGATGGCCATGCTACTGGAAAAATCATTGTGGAGCCTAGTACGGCTATCTTTGGGTTGTATGCTTCATGTTTTGGATGTTGCTTGTTAAACTCTCTAGTTAACTCTTAAATCTTACGGGTACAATCTTAGATAAAAAAAAGGAGTTAACTCATATATGTAAACTCTCTTTTTAATAATAGAATGTTACAAACTAGTGATCTACTCGTGCAATGCACCGTTAACATCATCTAATTAAATATCTTAGTTTTTTTTTTTGTTACAAACAAGTTTGATTGATTATAAACGCAATATTAATTTGAATTTAATCCCGACAACATTTTTTTTCTGAATCAAAAGCAATGGAAAATATCAGGAGGAGACAAAATATCCTAACTAGGTTGGCATCCCAAGATCACCTCCATCCTCTGCCAACATGCTCATAAAGCTTTATTAACAAAAGGAAAAACTATACAAGCGGGGGACCAGACCTGAACCCGCAAAAGGGAAGCAGTAAAACAAAATAAAACCCGAGACCTAAGGAAAACGGTAAATAGGAAGCCCAACCCGTTCTCTAGAAAAATCATGGCTAATAAAAGTGGGTAAAACACAGTACCCATGATTAGCCAACTTATGTGCACAACTGTTTCTCATGTGCTCCGAAGACCGCATTAAAGTCACCAATAAAAGTCAATGCCCCAGTAACATGCATTGGAGACGAGAAAGGTCAGCCCCCAAAAGCCTACGCTCTAAGTAAGATGTGCTTGCATGCACACCAGCTATATACACAATCCGAATATGATAATCAAACTTGAACACAATACATTGCGAGGACACAAAAATACAAGAGGGAGAAATAACACGACCCTAAAGCGCCCATAGATTAGGAGCAAGAGGCACTCTATTATTCATACAATAACCCGTAACCTTAATAGAATTCCAATACCAAGCAGGAAGATGCGAAAGAGGTACCTTAGGTTCAGCAATAAACATAATCTACGGTCGATGATTTTGATAAAAATCATGAAGTGCAGTTCGGGATTCCGAATTTCCTATACCTCTAATATTCCAAAAAAAAAAAAACTTTGAAATTCTGGCACGTTAGACTTAAGATGTTCTAAGAGATGTTTCAACACGGAAAACAGAAAACAGATGTTGTATATGATGTTTAGAACATTAAGCTAACTAACATAATAAACCTAAATAACAGACAAGAAATAGAAGAGGCACAGAGAAATTGTTAACCCAGTTCGGTGCAACGTCACCTACTTTGGGGGCTACCAAGCCAGGAAGGAAATCCACTAGTGCAGTCCGTATTCAAAAGCTCTCAGCAAACCACGTTTGCACTTATGACCTAGGACCTACCCCAACAAGATTTCAACCTAGGAACTCCTAGATCTGAGATCCCATCTCACTCCCTTACAACTGATCACAAACCCCTGTGATTCTTAAATTACAGACTCAATTAAAATGAAGTTACCTTCAGAACATAACAACATGCAACCTTGCTTAAAAGCTTAGATGTTGTTCACATACTACCTATCTCATTGCTTAAAAGCTTCGGAGTAGTGCACAATATTACAACTCAAAGTACAGTCCTAAACATGCATCAAAGTGATACATGAAAGGCTCACAAACAAAAGACTCAAAACCTAGATAAACTCTATTTCTCAAAATAATGTCTTGAATAATTCTTCAGGTCTTGCAGCCTCCTTTATATACTGAAGCAAAGCGCGTCATCAACTCAATCAGGCTTCAGATCAAACCGGTGACTCATTACTCAATCAACATGGCCGGATAAGGAATCTCCTAAAAAGTAGGCACATTAAAAGTCACATTATGATCACCTTAAAAACACTTTTCTAAGTCATCACCATTCCCTTGGGAAATCACATCGTTCTGATCTTCTCATAACTGCACACGGTGTTGACCATTACATGCTGGCGTGGATTCCTTCAATCAAGCTAACGCGTGCGTGAACATAGGCAAGGCACAGAACGTACAGACCAAGCCTGGATGTTGGAACATTGTGTTCCACATTTGAAGTGAATATTTGTTTTAGGCAAAAGTGAAGCCAACATACAAATATCCAACAATCTCCTCATTTGGCAAATTTTGGCTAAAACAAATTAAGGCCAATCCAATTAAAACAGAGAGATAACAGACGCAACCTTTCCTTCAATCTTCACAAACAAAATCTACCTTGAAGAAAGGTTCACAAACTCAGATTATCAAATGGATACCCAAAATACAGTTCTTCAGTCATCACACATAATCTTCAGGACATAGAAGAAGTATATTACAGATCTCTGAACCTACTTTCGCAATTTTTCACAAATCAACATATGCAATAGTGGATAGGAGAAATAGGTACCATCCTTGAAAAATCAGAGCCTTGCAGCAGCGGACATATAAGGAAAAATAAATTCCTATAACATCCTAGACAGTCAACTGTCGCAACACGCTACTCAGAGAAATATAGGAAAAATAAATTCCCAGACAATGTTCAGTAGCTCAAACAGGCAGGATGTTCCAACATCCACAGGAACATTCAGGGACACAAAAGTTTACTCCCCCTCAAGGAGCGCAATCAGCATTTCTAAGACTCCCCCTGAATATATGCATACTAGGTGCAACAAGAGAACATGCATACATAAGCAGAATTCCTCATACCAGAAAACTGATGTCTCAACATCAATAAGCACATTAACAGCATGCATGCATAAATACTTAAACACCAGATCATGAGATTGCAGACATCAATTAAAGCACACATACAGAGAAGTGATGTGACATCACCTGACACAACCAGAATGGCATCTACTTTTACTCCCCCTTTTTAGCCATGAAATATGCCATAATAAGAATACCAAATACTTAGATAAAGCAGTCTTCAAATTGCCAAGATGTTTAGAACATAAGAGTACCAAGATAAAGCAGAAATTATACGGTTACAGACCATAACACTAAAAGTGTTCAAATTATCCAGGGCATAGCCCACAAAATAAAATACGAAACTGAGAAAAAGAACAGAAATAAAATCATTCTTCTGCCTCAGAACTGCTTCCAGATTGCTCCTCTTCCTCTTCTTTGCTCATCCCCTCATCTTCATTTTCTGCTTCTTCATCCTCTTTCTCAGACTCATCCTTATCTTCAACTTCCTTTTCACTTTCAGCCTCCTTGTCTTCTGCATCTGCGTCCTTTCCTTCCAAAGCATGGATCATGAGTTTAAACTTAGCCTTTCTCTCCTCCAGCACGACACAGGTGTCCTTCAAGGCTGCAATGATCTCTTCTTTGGACATAAAACTTGTATTATAAGTTGGTTCAGATGTTCCAACAAGGTCTGGAGCATGATTATCTCTAAACAGTTTCTGATGGAAAGTGAGAGGGGATTCCCTCTTCATAGGCAGATCAGCAGCAGAGATGATATTAGGGTGTTGACTCAGAATAATCTTGCACAACAGGGTTGGGAATGCAATAGGAAGTTTCACTGCATCAGTCTTAGCATGCCTCATGGTTTGATCAAACACATACCTCCCAATGTCCATCTTAGTCTTAGTTCCTACAGACAAAATATACCTAGCCAGACCTGTTGCAATGTCTGAAGAGTGAGTAGTGGGAACCCAATTAGCAGCACCTATTCTGTTAAGGATTGCATACTTCATGCTCAGCTTTCCAGAGGAAATCTTCCCTTTCTTAGGCCACACTTTCACCTTATTGGTTGTGATTTCCTTGTAGATCTGATTGTCTGTAGCTTCCACTTCAGTAGCACCTCCTTCAACACCTAGAAAATTATTGATGATGTTGGGGGAGAAGTTGACACATTCTCCTCTCACATACACTTTTTGAAAATCTCTCCTAAGAGGATTATCACAATCCTTAGGGATGTTCACTAAAAATTCCCTAACCAGTTTTTCATAGCACTCTCCTAGCTTGCACACAGTTTTCTCCATACCAACATCTCTAATTAAAAGCATAACCTCTTCAATCTTCAGAGCTTCATCACTCAATTCTCTTTCCAATGCAAGTCTCCTATGGTAAATGAATTTCCACCTCTGAGCAAAGCTTGGAAGATGAAAAGACACTTTATCATTAGGGACATCTTCTACAACCAACACATCCTTCTTTCCATCAACTTTCTTGGATTCAGAGGGGATGATGTTTGGCACATCCATCTCAGCATCATATTCAGAATCACTTGAAGAGACAACCTTCCTTTTTCTTGAACTACCAGCAGCAGTTTTCACCATCACTTTACTCCAACCTTTCTTTGGACCAACACCAGCAGACTTTGTCCTGCTTTTGGGGGTTTCAGTTACAGTGGTATCAGTCTTCTTAGAGGTTTTGCTAGCAGAAGGAACAACCTTTCCTTTGTTACTTCTTAATCTCGTGGCCATGCTATCACCAGGAGTCTATGCTTGAGGAACATCTTCCAGATTGAGATTATCAACATCCACCACATCTTTATCACTTTCAACTGCTTCTTCGTCATTTCTTTTAGAATCATCAGCAGAGTCACTACCTTCTTCTATTTGAGATTTCTCTACAATTCTTTCGGGATCCATCTCCTTTTCAGAGTCTGACTCAACACTAGGTACTCTTTCAACATCCACATCCTCTTCTTCACCAGATGGCTTAGCAGGTTGACCTAGGGATGTGCTAACATCCGGTTCAACATTCTCTTGTCCTAGGGTTTCTTTCGGAACATTTTCAACAGAATCATCACCACCAGTTTCATTATCAGGATTACTAACACCCATGTTTTCAGTACTTTCTATAGCATCATTCAAAACATCTAACCCTAATTTTTTACCAGAACTGGTTTCAACAGAGTTGAGAGCAGAAACAGGGTTACCTTTTTCTTTAGTAGGTGTTGCAACATCAGAGGATAACTTGGTGCCTTCTTCACCAACAACAGCAATCTTTGCAGAGGTATCTTCCTTGGTGGCTTTAGAAGGAATCTCCTTGTTATAGAGATCCGTCATGGTTAGGGTAACTTTTGATTCACCCTTCTTTGTAGTCTTTTTCTTCTTTGATGACGACTTCTTAGCTGTTTTCTTCATAGGTTTTGAAGGAGGAATAGTACTGAGTGGTTTGACCATCTTAGGAGCAGAAGAACCAGTTTCACGTTGGGCAACAACTTTCTTTTCAGAAGAAACAGAGGCGTCGTTTTTGAACTTCGTCGCGAAGTGAAGATTTTGAATGGAGAGAAGG
The DNA here is from genome assembly GCF_051527215.1 of Medicago sativa. Taxonomy (NCBI): domain Eukaryota; kingdom Viridiplantae; phylum Streptophyta; class Magnoliopsida; order Fabales; family Fabaceae; genus Medicago; species Medicago sativa. The sequence goes on along the minus strand of NC_140752.1, from coordinate 29,961,242 downwards.
AAAAGAAAATTATGAAGATCAGTTGCAGAGAAATGAGAGAGAACGGTTTCGAGAGGTTTGAGAGATAGGAAAGAATGACAAGGGTTAGAAGTGATTTGAGTGATATGATTGCGGTTGGTTGAGTGATGAAAGTTAATTAGGGAAAAAACTGCCTAAATAAGTGTGCACCAATAAGTAACTTAAAACACAACTTTCTCTTGCACGTCTGCTCCTAGTTAACTGCTATAACTTCTTCCTAAGAGAAATGTCCAGTCTGTCCTTTATCTTTTCAAACTTTCTGAGATCCAACAATTCAATCATTTCTTCTGTAGGAATGTAGCTGATTTCTTTTCCAGGGATTCCACTGAAATTTTTCTGAATTTTAACCTGATTAATTTCAGAAGATATATCTCCCTGAGAATTTCTTAACATGTCTTGCGAGTGTGATGAATTTTGACCTTTCTGATGTTTCAACATCCTATTCAACATGTCCGCTTGATCTTCTGGAATCCATTTGTAGCAATTATTCTTATTACCTCGTATTTCTCCCTTACCATCATCACCAAAGGTAACATATCCTTTCTCACAAGGTCTAATATATTCAAAGCGGCTGTCATTCCCAGTCATATGCTTGGAACAACCACTGTCAAAGTACCAAACATCATTAGATGTTGACTTTTTAGAGATGTGACCTACCAGACCAACATTGACCCTCTTAGGTATCCATTTGTAATTGGATTTTCTTGGATAACCATATAATTTGTAACAAAAGGGTCTAATGTGCCCTTTTTTCTTACAATGATGGCATATCCAAGGACGAGTTGTCCTTTTTTTATGCAAATGTTGTTGTGAAGGTTCCAACATTGTCTTGTTATTAGACGTGCCACCCTTACCTGAAGTATCAGTAACCTTATTTCGTTCATTAGGTTTTTCTTTTCTCATTATCCCATAATCTTCCACAGCATATGCAATTTTTTTGTTGAGTTGTTTTTGATTCAGAGGCTGATAATTAAATTCTATACCTTTTGCTTGTGTCTTGCCCTCTCCTTCTATAACATTATTCAGATTTGTAGACCCTTTTTCCATTAGTTTGAACTCTTCAATTGTGAGTTTAGACATGTTATTTCAGCACTGAGTTCAGATACCTTTGTCAGGAGTGTATTTTTTTCTGAAAGAAGTTGATTATTTATCTTCTTTTGATCTCCCAGCATCTTACAGATTTCTGTACTTCTGGCATGCAGGTCCTTATAAGCAGTAGCTAGATCATCATAATCTAATTCTTCATCACAAGACTCATCATCAGAATAGACTCTCCCTGTTAGAGCAGTTACTTTTCTAGGGAACATACCTTCACTTATTCTTCCTGAGCCATAACCAACATCCACACTTTTCTTCTGCTGATTGTACAAGTTAGCACATTCTGTTGTTATATGACCAAAACCTCCACATTTATGACATTGAACCTCCTTGAATTCACAACCTTTGTCCTTTTGATTCTCTCTGATGTTGGATCTAATGTTCTGACCATCTGTTATGGGCTTCTAGTTTGCCAAACTTACAATTTTGTTGAAAAGTTTTCCAAATAGCACTACAGATTCAGCCAAGTTTTCATAATTTTCAGAATTCCCTTGAGTTTCTTTAATACCAGTAGAGAGAGAATTATTATCTTCCTTTTCAACCCTATTGTTGATAATGATTTCAAAATTTTGAAGAGATCCAATGAGCTCTTTTATCTCCATTTTAGAAATATCCTGAGCTTTTTCTATTGCAGTGACTTTCATGTCAAATCTTTTAGGAAGAGACCTGAGTATTTTTCTAACCAATTTTTCTTCAGACATCTTTTCCCCAAGAGTATCAAACGCATTAGCCATGTCAAGAATAGTCATGTAAAATTCTTGAATATTCTCATCTTCCTTCATAGTCAGTTGTTCAAACTGAGTGGTTAGAAGCTGTAGCCTAGATTTTTTTACTTTTGAAGTGCCTTCATCAGTAATTTCTAGAATCTCCCAGGCATCTTTAGCAATTTTGCATTGTTTAATCATTCTAAACACATTTTGATCTACCCCATTGAAGATAGCATTCAGAGCCCTCGAGTTAGCAAGAGAAGATTCATCCTCAGCTGTAGTCCATTCTTCCTCTGATTTCAAAACATTGGTCTTGTTTCCATCTTTGTCAAATGCCACAGGATGTTCCCAACCTTTTAGCACTACTTTCCATGTTTTGTTGTCAATAGATTTCAGGAAGGCACTCATCCGTGATTTCCAGTAATTATAATTGGTTTCATCCAGCAATGGTGGTCTGTTCACTAACCCTCCTTCTTTCTCCATATTGCCAGAATAATTCTCCTCTAGATCTCACCCAATAACAGGCACGATGCCCGCTCTGATGCCAATTGAAATTCTGGCACGTTAGACTTGAGATGTTCTAAGAGATGTTTCAACACGGAACACAGAAAACAGATGTTGTATATGATGTTTAGAACATTAAGCTAACTAACATAATAAAACTAAATAACAGACAAGAAAGAGAAGAGGCACAAAGAAATTGTTAACCCAGTTCGGTGCAACGTCACCTACTCTGGGGGCTACCAAGCCAGGAAGGAAATCCACTAGTGCAGTCCGTATTCAAAAGCTCTCAGCAAACCATGTTTGCACTTATGGCCTAGGACCTACCCCAACAAGATTTCAACCTAGGAACTCCTAGATCTGAGATCCCATCTCACTCCCTTACAACTGATCACAAACCCCTGTGATTCTTAAATTACAGACTCATTTAAAATGAAGTTACCTTCAGAACATAACAACATGCAAACTTTCTTAAAAGCTTAGATGCAGTTCACAGACTACCTATCTCCTTGCTTAAAAGCTTCGGAGTAGTGCACAATATTACAACTCAAAGTACAGTCCTAAACATGCATCAAAGTGATACACGAAAGACTCACAAACAAAAGACTCAAAACCTAGATAAACTCTATTTCTCAAAATAATGTCTTGAATAATTCTTCAGGTCTTGCAGCCGCCTTTATATACTGAAGAAAAGCGCGTCATCAACTCAATCAGGCTTCAGATCAAATCGGTGACTCATTACTCAATCAACATGGCTGGATAAGGAAACTCCTAAAAAGTAGGCACATTAAAAGTCACATTATGATCACCTTGAAAACACTTTCCTAAGTCATCACCATTCCCTTAGGAAATCACATCGTTCTGATCTTCTCATAACTGCACACGGTTTTGACCAACACATGCTGGCGTGGATTCCTTCAATCAAGCTAACGCGTGCGTGAACATAGGCAAGGCATAGAACGTACAGACCAAGCCTGGATGTTGGAACATTGTGTTCCACATCTGAAGTGAATATTTGTTTTAGGCAAAAGTGAAGCCAACATACAAATATCCAACAAACTTCATTGAGAAGTGGATGGAGGATTACCCTTTGAACGAGTATTGTAAGCTGACCTATTGAGAGCCTTGCATTGGTTTTTTGTCAAAACGAGAGTAAAAAGCACATTGTTCTCATCTTCTTGTCCAAGACATGCCATACCAAATCAACATCCTTACGAAGTGTAGGACAAATCTCACCTGTGTTCACCCCCACAATTCTACACGGTTTGACAAAAAAAAAATCAACTAAAATATCAAATGAAATATTTTCCATAAAGAATGATAAAAATGTTGACATTTTATGACATAAAAGATTAAATCCCAAAAAAAGAAAAAGATCAAGGAAGAAAGTGTTACTTGATTATATTTATGAATGATTAAATCAAGAGAAAAAAAAAGATATAGGACAAGGTGTTATATGAAATTAAGTTAAGGAACGAATTGTGTAATTTTGCCTAAAAATTATTTGTCCCATTTTATTTTATTATATTTGTCATTAATAAATATGTGTCACATGTTTTTTTATATAATTTGTCAAAAAAATGTTTTTTATGTCAATCAACAACAAAGATATGTGCATGTGTTTTTTTTATATTTACTAGCGAAAAGACGGGCACTTGAGTGCCCGTCTTTCCGCTCTTTTTATTGTGCTAACTTTTGAAAATTATGACCGATGTTTTTTTATGAAATTTTAATTTTGATTAAAAGTAAAAATATAATTGTTTTTTACTTTCAAATTATAACAAATCAAACTAATCATGATTATCTATTTCAATGGAACCATCAATATAACAAAAATATTCCCTAAAAAACACAATATAGCAAAAATATATAATATAAATTCTTATTTTTTTAATGACACCAACAACAATCTTTATTATAAAAGTTGTTGTTTAAGGGTATAACTGGAATAATGAAAAAAATTAATATACATATATTCATCTAGTTTGTTACACATTTTAAATGATAAAGGAAAAAATTGAACATTTGTGTTTGTTAAATTTTTATTTTAATATTTAAATAAATTTATTCTTATCTATTTGTTACATGTGTTATTTGTATTGAAAATTGAGGGTATTTTTGGAAGGAAAAATCCAACCCAAAAGTGCTGAAAGGAGTAGTTTTCTTTAAATATAGTATAGATTAGTGACAAATATTTGTCACGTGTTGATTTATATATTTAATAGTGATATATATTTATCGCGTGCTTTTTTATATTTAATAGTGTCAAATGCAAGTTCTGATGTTTGGCGTGAGTTTTTGGAACCACCGGAGGATTTGCTTCCACTGTTGCAAGATGATGCCCGGCGAGAGATGCATCACCGAGACTAGTTTTTAACTTTTTATTTTTCGTTTCTTTTTGTTGGCTCCTTTTCCCAAAAAAAATAAATATTTATCTTGTGTTAATTTTTATATTTATGTCAAATATTTATTTTGTGTTTTTTTATATTTGTTAGTGAAAAATAATTGCTCCATATTTTTTATATTTATCAGTGACAAATACTTCTCATGTTTTTCTTATAATTATCACTAAAAAAATCTTGTGCCTTTTTTTTTAATATTTATCAGTGATTAATGGAAATTATTTTTATATCAACATTTTTTGAGACTTTGGAGATGCACCATTAATCTAACAATATGTTTATCTGTTTATAAGTCTCCCGCCTTCAAAAAATTTGAAATATGGATATTTTTAGGTTATTATATTGCGTTTTTTGGTTGTGTTTTGAATGGAAAAGACTATGGATATCTGTTAGGTTTGTAGTATCTTAGAGAAATATGAGGGCCGATTCTCTTTTGACGTGGTGTTTTGTAGATCTTTGGATTTATTTATATTTTTTAATTGTATAATAGTTGTGATATTTGTCTTGGGACCATCATTTTTTTTTTTTGTATACGGATGAAATTGGGAGTGATATTGTTCCTTCTTGCAAGTGGATTACATTGTTGCTCACTATAAAACACATTTGCCTATTCGATTCGTTGCTCACATCTCACATCTCCGTCTTTTACAGTTTGTGTGGTTAAGTAGTTTATAGTTTTCCATTTGCAATGGTTATGGATAATTCATTTAACATGTTGGTTGATGTTGTTCTTAGGAGGGATTAATGGAAATTTCTTGTTCGTGTTGTAAGGATGTGGGAGGTTCTAATGTTTTTGAATTCAGATCAGATAAGCTCTGTAAAGTGGATTTTGGTGGATGAATGTGTAAGTTGGCGGATATTATAGTTTTTATTTCATGATCTTAGTATAATTTGTGACGATATAGCATATATGGTTTATTTACCAACACACATTGGCTCAGTTGGTAAGGAACGGACCACTTCCTTGCAGAAGGTTGTGTGTTCGATTCCCTCTGCCGATGTGAGGGCAGTGTTGGTGGGTGATCTGTAAGTACCTTTATAAGTGCCCTTTGGGCCCGGAGGCGTGCCCTGACCCTGGTGGTGACCGGAGCCGAACCCACCTAAACTTTATGTAACCAAAAAAAAAATATATATGGTTTATTTAATTGGTGACTCTGTAATTATTAGGCTACTTAAAAAAAAAGAGTTACATTGTTATTTATTCCCTATATAGATTTTTCATTCTATTTATATTGAAGTGCTTAGCCTCTTTGGGCACCAGGTGTATGGTTGTTTTTAAAGGTATTAAACTCATTTAAGTTGTTCTATGAATTTGTTGAATTAGTTTTAGGATCTATGTGTGGAATAAATTTTTCTGAATAAAATTGGTTTGTACAATTCCGTTAAGGTTTTGAAGATAACAAAGTATTGAAAAACAATTGGATATACTAATATTTGTTCAAGTGTGTAGGACCACATAATAGAATTTATCAATAGATTGAACATGTATAAGAGCATCAGAAACACGAGATAAGCTTAAAATACTATGGTAGAATATCGGAAGAAAAGTCAACCAGAAGCTAACATCTTGGATCAGAAGAAAGAATGCTACTCAGAAGCTGAAAAATCTCATCAGAATCTGAAAATCATTAGACTCAAAAGACGCCATCAGACTTGGAAGATCTCTGACAGACTTGGAAGACCTCCAGAATCAGAAGATCTTGAGGGACCCAGACTCCACGTCAGATTTGTCGTCTTCTCTAGTTGTCTCTATCAAGGATCTGATAGTACATATTCGTCTTCTTCTGACCACGTGTAGAAACAGACAAAGAATTTCAAGGAAAAAAGAATGAACAGATAATTCAAGTTTCAACAAAGGAATTTCAAATCACTATTCAACATAATTATCCATATCATGCAATGGTCTAACGTCCTTGATTAAAAACTTCTCAATGACTCTTAATGCGTTGGCACTCTACTCCAATATTTCTCAAATATTTGTCTATATAAGGAGCTGAAGACCTGAAGCAAAATAACAAGACTTTGCCATTTTTTACTGTGCCATTACTCTGTCAAAATCAAATAGTGCAAAAAAAACATTCATTTCTTATCAAAGTTTGTATCTTATAAATTCTAAGTTGTAAATAGTTTGCTCTGGATTGCATTGGTTACATCTCTGATTGTATATCAAGTTTAAGATCATATTTCCTTATATGTAAACAAAAGAAGTATATTCCCTGCATGCTAGGGCATTATAAGTCTCTTGGAAGTGTCCTAGAGAAATTGGAAGTCTCTTGCATGCGTGCTTGAGCAGTGGAAGTCTCTCTCAGTAATGGTTGAGCATTAGAAGTCTCTTTGAGGTGTCCTTGAGCATTTGGAAATCTCTTGCAAGTGGGCTTGAGGATTTGGAAGTCTCTTGGAAGAGTCCTTGATCATTTGTAATCAATTGTGATTATAGTGTAATACTTTGGAAGTGCAAGGAGATCACTCGACTACTCCTATTTTGTGGGAGGAACCAATATAAATTGCTCTCCCTCTCCCTCCCTCCCTCCCTCCCTCCCTCCCTCCCTCCCTCCCTCCCTCTCTCTCTCTCTCTCTCTCTCTCTCTCTCTCTCTCTCTCTCTCTCTCTATCTCTTGGAGGTATTTCCCCCCTAAGTATGTAGCCTCACATAAAATATGTACATGTAATGTTGGAAATATAAGGGAGGTGACTCTCTTTCTGAATTATGAACTGATATATTTTTATTTTTTTTATGTATTTGGCCCCCTAATATAATTTCGGCTAGCGTCGCCGCAGTTTGTTCCGATGTCTTTCTATTGGTGAATTCAAAAGGTGTATCTTGGTAATAATGGTGAATACCGAAGTCTTTCTTAATCGTTTAGTCTATTGTTACTCTTGGTGCTCCCCGGCGAAAACCGACCAATTTCTGTTTGGAACCTCTTAAAAAAACAATTCTGGTGGGAACAAAGAATTATTTTTAAATAAAATCTTGGAAAATTCATGTTTCATACGAAACAATAGACATTTGATGCAAGGACAAACGATAAACATTACAAATTTGACTTATTAAATTTGTAAATAACTTATTTGCAACAACTACAAATTAAAATCAAGGATAAACTTCTATGAGAGACTTGAAGCCGCATATGGGAGTAATCCTGTAGCTGCTGAAGCCCGCGTCATATATGAGTTTCTTCCATTCTTTCTTTTCTCTTTCTTTTCCATCATGTAGAGTCATCATTACCATGTCAAAGATGAAAATCATCCACATATCAGGTAACGACTTTCCATTATTAGAGTAAATTACACTCCCCTCCCCTCAAAGATGCTTAAATTACACTCCCCTCCCCTCTTATGTTAAAATATACGCTCCCCTCCCTTGAAAAGTAAAATTTACACTCCCCTCCCCTATAAGATGCTTGAATTACAACTCTCTCCCTTAATAATTAAATATGGAATACACTTTAATCTATTTTAATATAAATAAATATTTGTATAATATATATTAATTTTGAATCACCATTTAAAAAATATAAATTCGTTTCTTTATAATCTAAATGTCAATAACAATTAAGTTTAAATATTTTGTTATTAATTTTATAATTTAGAGTATAAAATTCACTTTTAAATAACCATACTTAATCGACTTTAGTAATTTTTCACATATTTTAATTTTATTTTGGGTTGTTTCATATAGAGAAATATATGTATTCAAAATTTGATTATATTAAAATGAACCTGCAATGCTATTTTTCTTTTAAGTGTGTTAGATTATTAGAAAGAAAAAAAAATTGAGGGACTAAAGCGTAGATTTTAACATAAAAGGGGAGGGGAATGTAATTCAAGCTTCTCTCAAGGGAGGGGAGTGAAAATTTTCTAATATGTTTTGAATAAGAGGGGAGGGGGAGTGTATATTTTAACATAAGAGGGGAGGATAGTGTAATTCAAGCACCTTTGAGGAGAGGGAAGTGTAACTTACTCTATAAAATTATTGAATTTAAGAACATGAAAACCAGATTATCTAATTTTTTAGAGCAATTTCTTCATTTATGATTGTCGGTTTAAATTTATGAACTCAACTGAGAGGATTAGTGGCACTTTGGTGACATTAATGTCACGGTGACATTAAATCTGAACCACACATTGTCATTGCCATTGCATCTGGGCCACACAACACATCTAATGTCACCTAATGTGTGGCCCAGATTTAATGTCACCATGACATTAATGTCACACAAGTATTTCCCTTAGTCATCTCTAGTCTGATGTCTTATGAATAAAAACCCGAGTGTTGTTCATCAATAGTTGTGGAACATAAGTTATGGTTCGCACAATCATAAAATTAACATAAAGCACAACAATGCAACATGACCATAACTTAAAGAACCAATTCAGCTGAATGAATGATAACCCGATTTACCACTATGATTCTTTTCCAAACTTTTTAGTGTTGTAAGGATTTGAATGGCTAGGATACTCGTTTATTCTTTTATGCAGAATAAAACGATAACCATATTTACCGCTATAATTCTCATCCACACAATATTGTCTTCCTCATCCAAATTGGTCAAAATAATTGGTTTTATCATATGCTTGTCACATGGGGATGAATCGGTTAGGTTATGATCCCAACAATTAGTCTCCTAGTTAAATAGGTCTCTAACTTAAGACACGTTATAATGTTATTTTCTTTTGTAATTATTTCACGTTTGATTTTAAAGACTAAATTGAACTTTATAGATAAATTAAAAGACCAAATTGAATTATATCATAAGTTAAGAGACTAAACTAAAGTTTTTTGAATCCACATCACCGAGATTTAATGTTGTTTATCAGTAAAAAAACAAAAAATGATCAAATTGTGTTAACCAATGCAAAATAAGTTAAATGATCAACTTAAATGGTTTTTGTAATATCCCATTCGTCAGTAGTGGAATTGTATCAGTTGGAAGTGTGTCGGAGAACAATGTTTATAAAATTCACTACAATGAGGAATGCATTATGATACAGTATCAGTTAAACACGGGTGTAATTATCAGAGTCAGTGTAAACATGATTAAGAAGAAGGGCGTTTTGGTATTTGCACGCAAAAGGTATATAAAGGTGTTTGGTTGCAAAATCTTCATTCTTCACTTGATTTCCTCTCTCTAGGTTTGGAACAAGAGAATTCTCTCCTCCTTCTCTCTAGAATGGCGCCCCCTTCCCTCAATCTTCATCCATCAAGTTTGCAATTGCATGCTATAGTGAATCAAACAAGAATTAGAGTGACTTATCAAGCAAGAAACAATTGGAAGAACGAATTAAGCTTTGTGGTTTGAAGTATGATGGAACAAGAGCTACGGTTTGGTGATGAAAGATTTGGGTTGGAATTGAAGCTTGAGGATTGTTGCAATCACAAGGTGAGTTCTTAGATAGTTTACCCACCTTTGGCTTGTGTAAATCTTATGTAAGAAATCATGATTTTGCTAAGTTATGAATTATGGATTATAGAACCCCCTTATGCCATAGATTGTCCAAAACATGTTAATGTTGTCATGCATTGATTCTCTGTTGTTTCTATGATGTTCTAGGTGTCTTATATGTGCAGGAACACTTGATTTTGAGGTTTTTCGATCAAAAGTTCGAATTCTGCAGGTCTGGACTGATGAATGTTCGCTTAAGCGAAGGAATGGCAGAACCAAACCAGAGCTGTTCGCCTAGAGCTCGCTTAGGGTTGTTTAAGCAAATTGGGTCAGCATAACACATGTCGACCCTGTTCTGAAGCCCGGAAGTGGTCGTTCAAGGCCCGTTTCTTGCAGTATTTTTCTAATATTGAAACCCCTCAAAGTCAAGAGCCTAATGTACATATTACTTAAAGTTTTATCAAAGGAGATGCATGGGGAACATTAGCAAATTCAATGACAAATGGCACACGAGTGAATAATATGATTTATGTCCAGGTAGCAATTAAATCTAAGAATGGGAGGAATCCTAGAGCCTCGACTTAGGTAGTCGAGAATTAGTATGTTATCATATAACCTAAGCACATTAGGTATAAGCTATGTATGATCAAAATTATGCACGAAATGATTTACCGCTAAACGAGTAAGTTATGGACTCGTGGTGATCATTCAAGTATGTTATGTATATGATTATTGTATGAACAAGACTATAAGCAAGATGTAGGTGTCGTGTCTCTTGCTATCCACGCCAGTGGGATACAAGAGGTTCACGCCAGGGGGACGGGACACGCTCCGCAAGGTAGGCCCGCACGACACTGAGGGAGTCCGATGTACCTTAGCTAGGTTTTCATCGGTCATGTATGGGATTGTACTCGGGGTTACTCCACCCGATACACTCTATAAAATGAACTCAGATAATATTGTTTGTTCAACGCTAACCTCTAACATAATGAATGAACATGATTATGATATGATTATGATATGTTTCAAGACAAGAACAAGCTTATGCAATAGAACAAGTTATGATGATGTACTGTTGATGATCTTTGTAACTCCCCGATCGTCCAGTTTAGGAGCATGTCATGAATAAGTTATGTTTAGATCTTGAATCTCGTCAAAGCGGTCCTAGGTTCCCTTGACCGCCATGACATGTAGAATGTAAGACAAGCCGTATGACTCATGATACAAAGAACCTTATGACGGCTCTAGTATGCACGACCGTCTGGGTAAGCAAGCTCCACACACATATAATCAACCGTCAGGTTGTATTGTAGGCACGTGGTGACCCTAGGATAGGTAGAACTCACTGAGACAATATGTCTCATCCCAATCCTTATTTGTTTCAGATCAGCAGGTTGATATGACAAGATTTAGCAAGCTTGTAGTCGTATAGATAATCAGCAAGTAGTGCTCGTTCGTACCCGCTGCTGGATGATATGGACGTTAAGGATGTATTTTTCTATGTTTTAGACGAGTAGTATTGTACTGATGATTGTACGAACGCGTATTGTTGTATATAATATTCATTCGAAGTCTTTATGTTGTAAATTTTATTGTATGCAGTACTTAAGATAATGCACATTCTAAACTTTCGAGATACGTTTAGTTTGGGCGTTACAGTTTTAAAGTTAAGTGTTCAAACTGAACTTTTAAAAATAGTTAAGGGACCAAATAGATATTAATGTCTAAATATTATGTCGTCATTTTTTCTGTATTTGCTTATAATTTAATTGGACATTTTTTTTTTGGTTACATGAGAAAAGAAAAGAAGAAAAAAGAAAAGAAAAAAAGGGATTACATCCTTACAAAGGACACCCCAAGAGCATCAGCTAGCAAAGCTAATGACAAACTAGAAGGAGGCGTTTGGAGCATAATTAAAGGATCTACGTTATTAGCTCCCAACTTTGCTAGCACATCTTTACAAGCATTCCCTTCGCGAAGGGTGTGATGAAGCGATATTGACCAATCTTTTGCCATGAAATCTCTAATAATCTCTAGCTCATTCGAATAATGATGAAACTGAGATGTTCCCTCTGTGACAAGTTGAACCACATGCAAGGAATCTGAGAAACACATTACTTTCCTATATCCAGCCTGCCAACACAGTCTGATGCCCACTAAAAGTGCTTGTATTTCTGCATGGAGAATATTAGATAAACCTACACTCCCATAGAAACCAAATTGAAATGTTCCATCATGGTTACGCACCAAGCCACCAAACCCTGCCTTCCCTGGATTAGTAAGAGCACTTCCATCGACATTGAGAATCATGGCATCCTCATCCCCTTTATTCCAACACACCTCACGAATTGCTCGAGTGGAGTGGGAGGTTGGATTTTCAAACGCCTGTTTAGAAACATGTAGCTGAGTAAAGATAGAGGTTATGATCTGGTACTTCACAGGAGTTGTTCCCTCAAAAATAAATTTGTTACGAGAGATCCAAATATTCCACATTATTAATGGAGCTAAAATACCCGCTTCATCCACTAAAGTCGCGAGGATCTTTGAAATATTTTCTAGACCAACCTTGTGACACATCGCTTGAACATCACTAAACCCACAATCAGCCCAAATTTCAACTGAGCGTGGACATAACATTAGACAATGAGAAATAGTTTCATCTTCACTGCAAAAAGGGCAAGTAGGAGTTAAAAGTACTCTCCGATGGCACAAGATACTTCTAGTGGGGAGAGACTTATGGCATGTTTGCCATAAGAAAAATTGCACACTTGCTGAGAGATGTAATTTCCAAATCCACGACCAAGATTCTTGAGAAACTTCATTATTATGTTGAGATAAGAGCCAAGTATAGCCACTTTTTGTGGTATATTGACCATTCAGACTAGCACTCCAAACCCAAGTATCTTCCAAGGAATCAACAAAACATGGAACTATATGTTGGATGGATGTAATAATATTAGGAGGCAACAAGGTATGTAAACTTGCAACATTACAAACCTCGCCATCCCACATGTCTCTAATCTTCAAACAAATATCACCTGGAGCAATATCCTGGACCACTTCACATAAAGGTTGCTTCAAAATCCAAGGTCGAAACCAAATATTTGTGTCCCCATCTCCTATTTTGAAGGTGAAACTGTCCTTCAAGAGAAGCAACGCTTTTAAAATTGCTTGCCAAGTTGGTATATCCAAAAACAAAAGCTCCTTCTTTCAAATATTTATCAGTCAACAAAGAAACCCATAATTTATTTTCTGACTGCAATAAGCTCCAAACAAGCTTACCAAGAAGTGCCACATTTTGAAAATGTGCGGTACGAATTCCTAGTCCACCCATTTTCCTAGGTTGAGCCATCTTCTTCTAGCTAACCATGTGCATACCCTTATCATTTGATCCTTTCCAAATAAAGTTCCTCGCTGTGCATACCCATAATTTAATTAGACATGATTTCAAAATAACTTTAAAATTAATTTAAATACTAATTGAACAATTCTGGTCAAAACTTATATTTCTCCATTAAATTTGTTCACATCACTTTATATTATTACATTCGGATTGAAGGAATACGTAGTTAATAGCATTTTTTTTTTTTGTTATTTACCTTAATGTCGATTGAAAAATTGACTTGATTTATGTGCAAATGTATATTATAAAGGGTTAATACATTTTTACCCCCTGTAATATAGGCGAGTTCCGGTTTTCCCCCCTGTAAAAAAGATTCTTTCGATTCCAACCCTGAAATATGAAGATTCCGTCGAAAACACCCCTGGTCAAATCTGGCACACGCCAGGTGCTGATGTGGCGCGCCACGTCACCTTTTTTGATGACGTGGCACGCTGACTGTATAATTATTTTTATTTTTTTAATAGGGACACGTGGCATTTCTTATTTTTTTAATAAAATTTTTTTTTTTAATAATTAAAAAATATTTTTTTTAAGTTTTTTTAAAAAAAATTTTCTAAAAAAATAAAAAAAACGAAAAAAATTCTTAACAAATAAAAAAAATGAAAAAAATTCTAAAAAAAATAAAAAAATACCGAATTTTTTTTAAAAAAATCAGAAAAAATAATAAAAATGAAAACAAAAATCTGGAAAAATTAAAAAAATGAAAACATTATGGAAAAAATTAATAAATTTTGAAAAATTCATATTTCCAGATTTTTTTCAATACCGGAAAAATGAAAAAAAAATCATATTTTTTTTTTCGAAAAGTACTTGTCATTCAACCGTATAACATGATTTATATACCGGTGTCAATCAATATACTTTGTATCTTGTTATTCGGACATGCTTTTTATAGATATGATTAATCTTCAAATTTTTGAAAATGATGAATCTTGAATTATGTTTGACTCAAATACCATTGAAACTAGTAGACACTAACATAAAAAATGTTTTGAGCAGTTTGTATGTTTTTCGAAAAAAATATGAATTATGTTTGACTCAAATACCATATTTTTTTTCTTTTTTTTTTCAAAAATTTAGTTTTTGTAAATATGATTAATCTTTTTTCAAAAATTTCAAGATTGGTCATTTTCAAAAATTTGAAGATTATTCATATTTATAAAAACCATGTCCGAATAACAGGATACAATGTATATTGATTGAGATCGGTATATAAATCATGTTATACGGTTGAATGACAAGTACTTTCCGAAAAAAATATGATTTTTTTTCATTTTTCCGGTATTGAAAAAAATCTGGAAATATGAATTTTTCAAAATTTATTAATTTTTTCCATAATGTTTTCATTTTTTTAATTTTTCCAGATTTTACTTTTTATTTTTAAAATTTTACAGATTTTTTTTTCATTTTTATTAATTTTTCCAATTTTTTTAAAAAAATTTCGGTATTTTTTTATTTTTTTTCAGATTTTTTTTCATTTTTTATATTTGTTAAGAATTTTTTTTATTTTTAAAAAAAAAATTTAAAAAAAATTTAAAAAAAATATTTTTTTAATTATTAAAAAAATATTTTTTTATTAAAAAATAAGAAATGCCACGTGTCCCTATTAAAAAAATAAAAAATAAAAATAATTATACAGTCAGCGTGCCACGTCATCAAAAAAGGTGACGTGGTGCGCCACATCAGCACCTGGCGTGTGCCAGATTTGACCAGGGGTGTTTTCGACGGAATCTTCATATTTCAGGGTTGGAATCGAAAGAATCTTTTTTACAGGGGGGAAAACCGGAACTCGCCTATATTACAGGGGGTAAAAATGTATTAACCCTATTATAAAATATGTTAACAAAAACAAATTAATATTGAATTTAATATAGAAATGATGAATATTCTATAATTTTTGGCCCTATTTAGTCAACAATTACTTTTGCAATTAATGCATCCATATTGCTATACAAATATTATATTTAGATTTAAGAAAAAATTTCTTAAATCTAAATATAATATTTGTATATCAATATCGATGCATTAATTGAAAAAGTAAGTGTTGACTAAATTGGGCCTAAAATAATAGAGTATTTGTAGTTTTACATATATTATATTGCTTTCCATAATGATGACAAAAATCATTTTTGAAGATGTTGATTGATTTATATGTAAATGTAATTATAACATATATTAAAACAATAATATGAATATTTAATGCTAAAAGGTTTACTTTATTTATTAAATAGTATTTTTTTTATTTTTATTTTAATGGCTATTTATTTAAGATTGTGATTTTTTTTCTTGAATAAGCTAAATTAGCCCATTCAAATTGGCACCAGAGATAATCGAACCTGAGACCTTGAGGAGGAGCAAACTAACAGGTCCCAAGTCAATATCACTAGACCAACCCAAGTGAGTTTAATATTATAAATAATTAATTTAGAATGTACATGAAAAATTAATTTAGCTTTACACAATAGTTAAAGTAACAAAAAGATTTAGAATAACATAGTAGTTAAAGTAATAAAGACATTTAGAACATAATTGCTAATTCTATGGGATAATTGAGTTACACTTGAGATGTTAGCTCAGCGGTATAAAGTTAGTCTTATAATCTCAAATTTATTGTTTTAATATTATCGGGGAAGGTTGTAAGAGACAATTGAGAATTTAAAGATCGAGTATCTATCACTTGTTTCATAAATATTATGGTGTTATCTATATTATTATGTATTTGATTATTAT